>NC_090439.1:263196866-265596866 GCF_031143425.1 Pleurodeles waltl
TCAAAATTTGGCTAAAAAAACACATGTTCCTCACATTTCTGTGGCAGAAAATTCTGGAATCTGAGAGGAGCCACGAATTTCCTTCCACCCAGCGTTCCCCCACGTCTCCCGATAAAAATGATACCTCACTTGTGTGGGTAGGCCTAGCGCCCGTGACAGGAAATGCCCCAAAGCGCAACGTGGACACTGCCAAATTTTTGAAGGAAAACAGAGGTGTTTTTTCAAAGTGCCTACCTGTAGGTTTTGGCCTGTAGCTCAGTCGCCACCTAGGGAAACCTACCAAACCTGTGCATTTCTGAAAACTAGAGACCTAGGGGAATCCAAGATGGGGTGACTTGTGTGGCTCGGACCAGGATCTGTTACCCAGAATCCTTTGCAAACCTCAAAATTTGGCTAAAAAAACACATGTTCCTAACATTTCTGTGGCAGAAAGTTCTGGAATCTGAGAGGAGCCACATATTTCCTTCCACCCAGCGTTCCCCCATGTCTCCCGATAAAAATGATACCTCACTTGTGTGGGTAGGCCTAGCGCCCGCGACAGAAAACGCCCCAAAGCGCAACGTGGACACATCCAAATTTGTGAAGGAAAACAGAGGTGTTTTTTGCAAAGTGCCTACCTGTAGATTTTGGCTTGTAGCTCAGCCGCCACCCAGGGAAACCTACCAAACCTGTGCAATTCTGAAAACTAGAGACCTAGGGGAATCCAAGATGGGGTGACTTGTGTGGCTCGGACCAGGTTCTGTTACCCAGAATCCTTTGCAAACCTCAAAATTTGGCTAAAAAAACACATGTTCCTCACATTTCTGTGGCAGAAAGTTCTGGAATCTGAGAGGAGCCAAGAATTTCCTTCCACCCAGCGTTCCCCCACGTCTCCCGATAAAAATGATACCTCACTTGTGTGGGTAGGCCTAGCGCCCGTGACAGGAAATGCCCCAAAGTGCAACGTGGACACAGACAAATTTTTGAAGGAAAACAGTGGTGTTTTTTGCAAAGTGCCTACCTGTAGATTTTGGCCTGTAACTCAGCCGCCACCTAGGGAAACCTACCAAACCTGTGCATTTCTGAAAACTAGAGACCTAGAGGAATCCAAGATGGGGTGACTTGTGTGGCTCGGACCAGGTTCAGTTACCCAGAATCCTTTGCAAACCTCACAATTTGGCTAAAAAAACACATGTTCCTCACATTTCTGTGGCAGAAAGTTCTGGAATCTGAGAGGAGCCACGAATTTCCTTCCACCCAGCATTCCCCCACGTCTCCCGATAAAAATGATACCTCACTTGTGTGGGTAGGCCTAGCGCCCGTGACAGGAAATGCCCCAAAGCGCAACGTGGACACAGCCAAATTTTTGAAGGAAAACAGAGGTGTTTTTTGCAAAGTGCCTACCTGTAGATTTTGACCTGTAGCTCAGCCGCCACCTAGGGAAACCGACCAAACCTGTCCATTTCTGAAAACTAGAGACCTAGGGGAATCCAAGATGGGGTGACTTGTGTGGCTCGGACCAGGTTCTGTTAACCAGAATCCTTTGCAAACCTCAAAATTTGGCTAAAAAAACACATGTTCCTAACATTTCTGTGGCAGAAAGTTGTGGAATCTGAGAGGAGCCACAAATTTCCTTCCACCCAGCGTTCCCCCACGTCGCCCGATAAAAATGATACCTCACTTGTGTGGGTAGGCCTAGCGCCCGCCACAGAAAACGCCCCAAAGCGCAACGTGGACATATCCATATTTGTGAAGGAAAACAGAGGTGTTTTTTGCAAAGTGCCTACCTGTAGATTTTGGCTTGTTGCTCAGCCGCCACCTAGGGAAACCTACCAAACCTGTGCATTTCTGAAAACTAGAGACCTAGGGGAATCCAAGATGGGGTGACTTGTGTGGCTCGGACCAGGTTCTGTTACCCAGAATCCTTTGCAAACCTCAAAATTTGGCTAAAAAAACACATGTTCCTCACATTTCTGTGGCAGAAAATTGTGGAATCTGAGAGGAGCCACGAATTTCCTTCCACCCAGCGTTCCCCCACGTCTCCCGATAAAAATGATACCTCACTTGTGTGGGTAGGCCTAGCGCCCGCGACAGGAAACGCCCCAAAGTGCAACGTAGACACAGCCCAATTTTTGAAGGAAAACAGAGGTGTTTTTTGCAAAGTGCCTACCTGTAGATTTTGGCTTGTAGCTCAGCCGCACCTAGAGAAACCTACCAAACCTGTGCATTTCTGATAACTAGAGACCTAGGGGAATCCAAGATGGGGTGACTTGTGTGGCTCGGACCAGGTTCTGTTACCCAGAATCCTTTGCAAACCTCAAAATTTGGCTAAAAAAACACATGTTCCTAACATTTCTGTGGCAGAAAGTTCTGGAATCTGAGAGGAGCCACAAATTTCCTTCCACCCAGCGTTCCCCCACGTCTCCCGATAAAAATGATACCTCACTTGTGTGGGTAGGCCTAGCGCCCGTGACAGAAAACGCCCCAAAGCGCAACGTGGACACATCCAAATTTGTGAAGGAAAACAGAGGTGTTTTTTGCAAAGTGCCTACCAGTAGGTTTTGGCTTGTAGCTCAGCCGCCACCCAGGGAAACCTACCAAACCTGTGCATTTCTGAAAACTAGAGACCTAGGGGAATCCAAGATGGGGTGACTTGTGTGGCTCGGACCAGGTTCTGTTACCCAGAATCCTTTGCAAACCTCAAAATTTGGCTAAAAAAACACATGTTCCTCACATTTCTGTGGCAGAAAGTTCTGGAATCTGAGAGGAGCCACGAATTTCCTTCCACCCAGCGTTCCCCCATGTCTCCCGATAAAAATGATACCTCACTTGTGTGGGTAGGCCTAGCGCCCGTGACAGGAAATGCCCCAAAGCGCAACGTGGACACAGACAAATTTTTGAAGGAAAACAGTGGTGTTTTTTGCAAAGTGCCTACCTGTAGATTTTGGCCTGTAACTCAGCCGCCACCTAGGGAAACCTACCAAACCTGTGCATTTCTGAAAACTAGAGACCTAGAGGAATCCAAGATGGGGTGACTTTTGTGGCTCGGACCAGGTTCTGTTACCCAGAATCCTTTGCAAACCTCACAATTTGGCTAAAAAAACACATGTTCCTCACATTTCTGTGGCAGAAAGTTCTGGAATCTGAGAGGAGCCACGAATTTCCTTCCACCCAGCATTCCCCCACGTCTCCCGATAAAAATGATACCTCACTTGTGTGGGTAGGCCTAGCGCCCGTGACAGGAAATGCCCCAAAGCGCAACGTGGACACAGCCAAATTTTTGAAGGAAAACAGAGGTGTTTTTTGCAAAGTGCCTACCTGTAGATTTTGGCCTGTAGCTCAGCCGCCACCTAGGGAAACCTACCAAACCTGTCCATTTCTGAAAACTAGAGACCTAGGGGAATCCAAGATGGGTGACTTGTGTGGCTCGGACCAGGTTCTGTTAACCAGAATCCTTTGCAAACCTCAAAATTTGGCTAAAAAAACACATGTTCCTAACATTTCTGTGGCAGAAAGTTGTGGAATCTGAGAGGAGCCACAAATTTCCTTCCACCCAGCGTTCCCCCACGTCACCCGATAAAAATGACACCTCACTTGTGTGGGTAGGCCTAGCGCCCGCAACAGAAAACGCCCCAAAGCGCAACGTGGACACATCCATATTTGTGAAGGAAAACAGAGGTGTTTTTTGCAAAGTGCCTACCTGTAGATTTTGGCTTGTTGCTCAGCCGCCACCTAGGGAAACCTACCAAACCTGTGCATTTCTGAAAACTAGAGACCTAGGGGAATCCAAGATGGGGTGACTTGTGTGGCTCGGACCAGGTTCTGTTACCCAGAATCCTTTGCAAACCTCAAAATTTGGCTAAAAAAACACATGTTCCTCACATTTCTGTGGCAGAAAATTCTGGAATCTGAGAGGAGCCACGAATTTCCTTCCACCCAGCGTTCCCCCACGTCTCCCGATAAAAATGATACCTCACTTGTGTGGGTAGGCCTAGCGCCCGCGACAGGAAACGCCCCAAAGTGCAACGTAGACACAGCCCAATTTTTGAAGGAAAACAGAGGTGTTTTTTGCAAAGTGCCTACCTGTAGATTTTGGCTTGTAGCTCAGCCGCACCTAGAGAAACCTACCAAACCTGTGCATTTCTGATAACTAGAGACCTAGGGGAATCCAAGATGGGGTGACTTGTGTGGCTCGGACCAGGTTCTGTTACCCAGAATCCTTTGCAAACCTCAAAATTTGGCTAAAAAAACACATGTTCCTAACATTTCTGTGGCAGAAAGTTCTGGAATCTGAGAGGAGCCACACATTTCCTTCCACCCAGCGTTCCCCCACGTCTCCCGATAAAAATGATACCTCACTTGTGTGGGTAGGCCTAGCGCCCGTGACAGAAAACGCCCCAAAGCGCAACGTGGACACATCCAAATTTGTGAAGGAAAACAGAGGTGTTTTTTGCAAAGTGCCTACCTGTAGATTTTGGCTTGTAGCTCAGCCGCCACCTAGGGAAACCTACCAAACCTGTGCATTTCTGAAAACTAGAGACCTAGGGGAATCCAAGATGGGGTGATTTGTGTGGCTCGGACCAGGTTCTGTTACCCAGAATCCTTTGCAAACCTCAAAATTTGGCTAAAAAAACACATGTTCCTAACATTTCTGTGGCAGAAAGTTCTGGAATCTGAGAGGAGCCACGAATTTCCTTCCACCCAGCGTTCCCCCACGTCTCCCGATAAAAATGATACCTCACTTGTGTGGGTAGGCCTAGCGCCCGTGACAGGAAACGCCCCAAAGTGCAACGTAGACACAGCCCAATTTTTGAAGGAAAACAGAGGTGTTTTTTGCAAAGTGCCTACCTGTAGATTTTGGATTGTAGCTCAGCCGCACCTAGAGAAACCTACCAAACCTGTGCATTTCTGATAACTAGAGACCTAGGGGAATCCAAGATGGGGTGACTTGTGTGGCTCGGACCAGGTTCTGTTACCCAGAATCCTTTGCAAACCTCAAAATTTGGCTAAAAAAACACATGTTCCTAACATTTCTGTGGCAGAAAGTTTTGGAATCTGAGAGGAGCCACAAATTTCCTTCCACCCAGCGTTCCCCCACGTCTCCCGATAAAAATGATACCTCACTTGTGTGGGTAGGCCTAGCGCTCGTGACAGAAAACGCCCCAAAGCGCAACGTGGACACATCCAAATTTGTGAAGGAAAACAGAGGTGTTTTTTGCAAAGTGCCTACCTGTAGATTTTGGCTTGTAGCTCAGACGCCACCTAGGGAAACCTACCAAACCTGTGCATTTCTGAAAACTAGAGACCTAGGGGAATCCAAGATGGGGTGACTTGTGTTGTTCGGACCAGGTTCTGTTACCCAGAATCCTTTGCAAACCTCAAAATTTGGCAAAAAAAACACATGTTCCTCATATTTCTGTGGCAGAAAGTTCTGGAATCTGAGAGGAGCCACGAATTTCCTTCCACCCAGCGTTCCCCCACGTCTCCTGATAAAAATGATACCTCACTTGTGTGGGTAGGCCTAGCGCCCGTGACAGGAAATGCCCCAAAGCGCAACGTGGACACAGCCAAATTTTTGAAGGAAAACAGAGGTGTTTTTTCAAAGTGCCTACCTGTAGATTTTGGCTTGTAGCTCAGCCGCCACCTAGGGAAACCTACCAAACCTGTGTATTTCTGAAAACTAGAGACGTAGGGGAATCCAAGATGGGGTGACTTGTGTGGCTCGGACCAGGTTCTGTTACCCAGAATCCTTTGCAAACCTCAAAATTTGGCTAAAAAAACACATGTTCCTCACATTTCTGTGGCAGAAAGTTCTGGAATCTGAGAGGAGCCACGAATTTCCTTCCACCCAGCGTTCCCCCACGTCTCCCGATAAAAATGATACCTCACTTGTGTGGGTAGGCCTAGCGCCCGTGACAGGAAATGCCCCAAAGCGCAACGTGGACACAGACAAATTTTTGAAGGAAAACAGTGGTGTTTTTTGCAAAGTGCCTACCTGTAGATTTTGGCCTGTAACTCAGCCGCCACCTAGGGAAACCTACCAAACCTGTGCATTTCTGAAAACTAGAGACCTAGAGGAATTCAAGATGGGGTGACTTGTGTGGCTCGGACCAGGTTCTGTTACCCAGAATCTTTTGCAAACCTCACAATTTGGCTAAAAAAACACATGTTCCTCACATTTCTGTGGCAGAAAGTTCTGGAATCTGAGAGGAGCCACGAATTTCCTTCCACCCAGCATTCCCCCACGTCTCCCGATAAAAATGATACCTCACTTGTGTGGGTAGGCCTAGCGCCCGTGACAGGAAATGCCCCAAAGCGCAACGTGGACACAGCCAAATTTTTGAAGGAAAACAGAGGTGTTTTTTGCAAAGTGCCTACCTGTAGATTTTGGCCTGTAGCTCAGCCGCCACCTAGGGAAACCTACCAAACCTGTCAATTTCTGAAAACTAGAGACCTAGGGGAATCCAAGATGGGGTGACTTGTGTGGCTCGGACCAGGTTCTGTTAACCAGAATCCTTTGCAAACCTCAAAATTTGGCTAAAAAAACACATGTTCCTAACATTTCTGTGGCAGAAAGTTGTGGAATCTGAGAGGAGCCACAAATTTCCTTCCACCCAGCATTCTCCCACGTCACCCGATAAAAATGATACCTCACTTGTGTGGGTAGGCCTAGCGCCCGCAACAGAAAACGCCCCAAAGCGCAACGTGGACATATCCATATTTGTGAAGGAAAACAGAGGTGTTTTTTGCAAAGTGCCTACCTGTAGATTTTGGCTTGTTGCTCAGCCGCCACCTAGGGAAACCTACCAAACCTGTGCATTTCTGAAAACTAGAGACCTAGGGGAATCCAAGATGGGGTGACTTGTGTGGCTCGGACCAGGTTCTGTTACCCAGAATCCTTTGCAAACCTCACAATTTGGCTAAAAAAACACATGTTCCTCACATTTCTGTGGCAGAAAGTTCTGGAATCAGAGAGGAGCCACGAATTTCGTTCCACCCAGCGTTCTCCCACGTCTCCCGATAAAAATGATACCTCACTTGTGTGGGTAGGCCTAGCGCCCGTGACAGGAAATGCCCCAAAGCGCAACGTGGACACAGACAAATTTTTGAAGGAAAACAGTGGTGTTTTTTGCAAAGTGCCTACCTGTAGATTTTGGCCTGTAACTCAGCCGCCACCTAGGGAAACCTACCAAACCTGTGCATTTCTGAAAACTAGAGACCTAGAGGAATCCATGATGGGTTGACTTGTGTGGCTCGGACCAGGTTCTGTTACCCAGAATCCTTTGCAAACCTCACAATTTGGCTAAAAAAACACATATTCCTCACATTTCTGTGGCAGAAAGTTCTGGAATCTGAGAGGAGCCACGAATTTCCTTCCACCCAGCATTCCCCCACGTCTCCCGATAAAAATGATACCTCACTTGTGTGGGTAGGCCTAGCGCCCGCGACAGAAAACGCCCCAAAGCGCAACGTGGACACATCCAAATTTGTGAAGGAAAACAGAGGTGTTTTTTGCAAAGTGCCTACCTGTAGATTTTGGCTTGTAGCTCAGCCGCCACCTAGGGAAACCTACCAAACCCTGTGCATTTCTGAAAACTAGAGACCTAGGGGAATCCAAGATGGGGTGACTTGTGTGGCTCGGACCAGGATCTGTTACCCAGAATCCTTTGCAAACCTCAAAATTTGACTAAAAAAACACATGTTCCTCACATTTCTGTGGCATAAAGTTCTGGAATCTGAGAGGAGCCACGAATTTCCTTCCACCCAGCGTTCCCCCACGTCTCCCGATAAAAATGATACCTCGCTTGTGTGGGTAGGCCTAGCGCCCGCGACAGAAAACGCCCCAAAGCGCAACGTGGACACATCCAAATATGTGAAGGAAAACAGAGGTGTTTTTTGCAAAGTGCCTACCTGTAGATTTTGGCTTGTAGCTCAGCCGCCACCTAGGGAAACCTACCAAACCCTGTGCATTTCTGAAAACTAGAGACCTAGGGGAATCCAAGATGGGGTGACTTGTGTGGCTCGGACCAGGTTCTGTTACCCAGAATCCTTTGCAAACCTCAAAATTTGGCTAAAAAAACACATGTTCCTCACATTTCTGTGGCAGAAAATTCTGGAATCTGAGAGGAGCCACGAATTTCCTTCCACACAGCGTTCCCCCACGTCTCCCGATAAAAATGATACCTCACTTGTGTGGGTAGGCCTAGCGCCCGCGACAGGAAACGCCCCAAAGCGCAACGTAGACACAGCCCAATTTTTGAAGGAAAACAGAGGTGTTTTTTGCAAAGTGCCTACCTGTAGATTTTGGCTTGTAGCTCAGCCGCCACCTAGGGAAACCTACCAAACCTGTGCTTTTCTGAAAACTAGAGACCTAGGGGAATCCTAGATGGGGTGACTTGTGTGGCTCGGACCAGGTTCTGTTACCCAGAATCCTTTGCAAACCTCAAAATTTGGCTAAAAAAACACATGTTCCTAACATTTCTGTGGCAGAAAGTTCTGGAATCTGAGAGGAGCCACAAATTTCCTTCCACCCAGCGTTCCCCCACGTCTCCCGATAAAAATGATACCTCACTTGTGTGGGTAGGCCTAGCGCCCGTGACAGAAAACACTCCAAAGCGCAACGTGGACACATCCAAATTTGTGAAGGAAAACAGAGGTGTTTTTTGCAAAGTGCCTACCTGTAGATTTTGGCTTGTAGCTCAGCCGCCACCTAGGGAAACCTACCAAACCTGTGCATTTCTGAAAACTAGAGACGTAGGGGAATCCAAGATGGGGTGACTTGTGTGGCTCGGACCAGGTTCTGTTACCCAGAATCCTTTGCAAACCTCAAAATTTGGCTAAAAAAACACATGTTCCTCACATTTCTGTGGCAGAAAGTTCTGGAATCTGAGAGGAGCCACGAATTTCCTTCCACCCAGCGTTCCCCACGTCTCCCGATAAAAATGATACCTCACTTGTGTGGGTAAGCCTAGCGCCCGTGACAGGAAATGCCCCAAAGCGCAACGTGGACACAGACAAATTTTTAAAGGAAAACAGTGGTGTTTTTTGCAAAGAGCCTACCTGTAGATTTTGGCCTGTAACTCAGCCGCCACCTAGGGAAACCTACCAAACCTGTGCATTTCTGAAAACTAGAGACCTAGAGGAATCCAAGATGGGGTGACTTGTGTGGCTCAGACCAGGTTCTGTTACCCAGAATCTTTTGCAAACCTCACAATTTGGCTAAAAAAACACATGTTCCTCACATTTCTGTGGCAGAAAGTTCTGGAATCTGAGAGGAGCCACGAATTTCCTTCCACCCAGCATTCCCCCACGTCTCCCGATAAAAATGATACCTCACTTGTGTGGGTAGGCCTAGCGCCCGTGACAGGAAATGCCCCAAAGCGCAACGTGGACACAGCCAAATTTTTTAAGGAAAACAGAGGTGTTTTTTGCAAAGTGCCTACCTGTAGATTTTGGCCTGTAGCTCAGCCGCCACCTAGGGAAACCTACCAAACCTGTCCATTTCTGAAAACTAGAGACCTAGGGGAATCCAAGATGGGGTGACTTGTGTGGCTCGGACCAGGTTCTGTTACCCAGAATCCTTTGCAAACCTCAAAATTTGGCTAAAAAAACACATGTTCCTCACATTTCTGTGGCAGAAAATTCTGGAATCTGAGAGGAGCCACGAATTTCCTTCCACCCAGCGTTCCCCCACGTCTCCCGATAAAAATGATACCTCACTTGTGTGGGTAGGCCTAGCGCCCGCGACAGGAAACGCCCCAAAGTGCAACGTAGACACAGCCCAATTTTTTAAGGAAAACAGAGGTGTTTTTTGCAAAGTGCCTACCTGTAGATTTTGGCTTGTAGCTCAGCCGCACCTAGAGAAACCTACCAAACCTGTGCATTTCTGATAACTAGAGACCTAGGGGAATCCAAGATGGGGTGACTTGTGTGGCTCGGACCAGGTTCTGTTACCCAGAATCCTTTGCAAACCTCAAAATTTGGCTAAAAAAACACATGTTCCTAACATTTCTGTGGCAGAAAGTTCTGGAATCTGAGAGGAGCCACAAATTTCCTTCCAGCCAGCGTTCCCCCACGTCTCCCGATAAAAATGATACCTCACTTGTGTGGGTAGGCCTAGCGCCCGTGACAGAAAACGCCCCAAAGCGCAACGTGGACACATCCAAATTTGTGAAGGAAAACAGAGGTGTTTTTTGCAAAGTGCCTACCTGTAGATTTTGGCTTGTAGCTCAGCCGCCACCCAGGGAAACCTACCAAACCTGTGCATTTCTGAAAACTAGAGACCTAGGGGAATCCAAGATGGGGTGACTTGTGTGGCTCGGACCAGGTTCTGTTACCCAGAATCCTTTGCAAACCTCAAAATTTGGCTAAAAAAAACACATGTTCCTCACATTTCTGTGGCAGAAAGTTCTGGAATCTGAGAGGAGCCACGAATTTCCTTCCACCCAGCGTTCCCCCACGTCTCCCGATAAAAATGATACCTCACTTGTGTGGTAGGCCTAGCGCCCGTGACAGGAAATGCCCCAAAGCGCAACGTGGACACAGCCAAATTTTTTAAGGAAAACAGAGGTGTTTTTTGCAAAGTGCCTACCTGTAGATTTTGGCCTGTAGCTCAGCCGCCACCTAGGGAAACCTACCAAACCTGTCCATTTCTGAAAACTAGAGACCTAGGGGAATCCAAGATGGGGTGACTTGTGTGGCTCGGACCAGGTTCTGTTAACCAGAATCCTTTGCAAACCTCAAAATTTGGCTAAAAAAACACATGTTCCTCACATTTCTGTGGCAGAAAATTCTGGAATCTGAGAGGAGCCACGAATTTCCTTCCACACAGCGTTCCCCCACGTCTCCCGATAAAAATGATACCTCACTTGTGTGGGTAGGCCTAGCGCCCGCGACAGGAAACGCCCCAAAGCGCAACGTAGACACAGCCCAATTTTTGAAGGAAAACAGAGGTGTTTTTTGCAAAGTGCCTACCTGTAGATTTTGGCTTGTAGCTCAGCCGCCACCTAGGGAAACCTACCAAACCTGTGCTTTTCTGAAAACTAGAGACCTAGGGGAATCCAAGATGGGGTGACTTGTGTGGCTCGGACCAGGTTCTGTTACCCAGAATCCTTTGCAAACCTCAAAATTTGGCTAAAAAAACACATGTTCCTCACATTTCTGTGGCAGAAAGTTCTGGAATCTGAGAGGAACCACGAATTTCCTTCCACCCAGCGTTCCCCCTAGTCTCCCGATAAAAATGATACCTCACTTGTGTGGGTAGGCCTAGCGCCCGTGACAGGAAATACCCCAAAGCGCAACGTGGACACAGCCAAATTTTTGAAGGAAAACAGAGGTGTTTTTTCAAAGTGCCTACCTGTAGATTTTGGCTTGTAGCTCAGCCGCCACCTAGGGAAACCTACCAAACCCTGTGCATTTCTGAAAACTAGAGACCTAGGGGAATCCAAGATGGGGTGACTTGTGTGGCTCGGACCAGGTTCTGTTACCCAGAATCCTTTGCAAACCTCAAAATTTGGCTAAAAAAACACATGTTCCTCACATTTCTGTGGCAGAAAATTCTGGAATCTGAGAGGAGCCACGAATTTCCTTCCACACAGCGTTCCCCCACGTCTCTCGATAAAAATGATACCTCACTTGTGTGGGTAGGCCTAGCGCCCGCGACAGGAAACGCCCCAAAGCGCAACGTAGACACAGTCCAATTTTTGAAGGAAAACAGAGGTGTTTTTTGCAAAGTGCCTACCTGTAGATTTTGGCTTGTAGCTCAGCCGCCACCTAGGGAAACCTACCAAACCTGTGCTTTTCTGAAAACTAGAGACCTAGGGGAATCCTAGATGGGGTGACTTGTGTGGCTCGGACCAGGTTCTGTTACCCAGAATCCTTTGCAAACCTCAAAATTTGGCTAAAAAAACACATGTTCCTAACATTTCTGTGGCAGAAAGTTCTGGAATCTGAGAGGAGCCACAAATTTCCTTCCACCCAGCGTTCCCCCACGTCTCCCGATAAAAATGATACCTCACTTGTGTGGGTAGGCCTAGCGCCCGTGACAGAAAACACTCCAAAGCGCAACGTGGACACATCCAAATTTGTGAAGGAAAACAGAGGTGTTTTTTGCAAAGTGCCTACCTGTAGATTTTGGCTTGTAGCTCAGCCGCCACCTAGGGAAACCTACCAAACCTGTGCATTTCTGAAAACTAGAGACGTAGGGGAATCCAAGATGGGATGACTTGTGTGGCTCGGACCAGGTTCTGTTACCCAGAATCCTTTGCAAACCTCAAAATTTGGCTAAAAAAACACATGTTCCTCACATTTCTGTGGCAGAAAGTTCTGGAATCTGAGAGGAGCCACGAATTTCCTTCCACCCAGCGTTCCCCACGTCTCCCGATAAAAATGATACCTCACTTGTGTGGGTAAGCCTAGCGCCCGTGACAGGAAATGCCTCAAAGCGCAACGTGGACACAGACAAATTTTTAAAGGAAAACAGTGGTGTTTTTTGCAAAGTGCCTACCTGTAGATTTTGGCCTGTAACTCAGCCGCCACCTAGGGAAACCTACCAAACCTGTGCATTTTTGAAAACTAGAGACCTAGAGGAATCCAAGATGGGGTGACTTGTGTGGCTCGGACCAGGTTCTGTTACCCAGAATCTTTTGCAAACCTCACAATTTGGCTAAAAAAACACATGTTCCTCACATTTCTGTGGCAGAAAGTTCTGGAATCTGAGAGGAGCCACGAATTTCCTTCCACCCAGCATTCCCCCACGTCTCCCGATAAAAATGATACCTCACTTGTGTGGGTAGGCCTAGCGCCCGTGACAGGAAATGCCCCAAAGCGCAACGTGGACACAGCCAAATTTTTTAAGGAAAACAGAGGTGTTTTTTGCAAAGTGCCTACCTGTAGATTTTGGCCTGTAGCTCAGCCGCCACCTAGGGAAACCTACCAAACCTGTCCATTTCTGAAAACTAGAGACCTAGGGGAATCCAAGATGGGGTGACTTGTGTGGCTCGGACCAGGTTCTGTTACCCAGAATCCTTTGCAAACCTCAAAATTTGGCTAAAAAAACACATGTTCCTCACATTTCTGTGGCAGAAAATTCTGGAATCTGAGAGGAGCCACGAATTTCCTTCCACCCAGCGTTCCCCCACGTCTCCCGATAAAAATGATACCTCACTTGTGTGGGTAGGCCTAGCGCCCGCGACAGGAAACGCCCCAAAGTGCAACGTAGACACAGCCCAATTTTTGAAGGAAAACAGAGGTGTTTTTTGCAAAGTGCCTACCTGTAGATTTTGGCTTGTAGCTCAGCCGCACCTAGAGAAACCTACCAAACCTGTGCATTTCTGATAACTAGAGACCTAGGGGAATCCAAGATGGGGTGACTTGTGTGGCTCGGACCAGGTTCTGTTACCCAGAATCCTTTGCAAACCTCAAAATTTGGCTAAAAAAACACATGTTCCTAACATTTCTGTGGCAGAAAGTTCTGGAATCTGAGAGGAGCCACAAATTTCCTTCCAGCCAGCGTTCCCCCACGTCTCCCGATAAAAATGATACCTCACTTGTGTGGGTAGGCCTAGCGCCCGTGACAGAAAACGCCCCAAAGCGCAACGTGGACACATCCAAATTTGTGAAGGAAAACAGAGGTGTTTTTTGCAAAGTGCCTACCTGTAGATTTTGGCTTGTAGCTCAGCCGCCACCCAGGGAAACCTACCAAACCTGTGCATTTCTGAAAACTAGAGACCTAGGGGAATCCAAGATGGGGTGACTTGTGTGGCTCGGACCAGGTTCTGTTACCCAGAATCCTTTGCAAACCTCAAAATTTGGCTAAAAAAACACATGTTCCTCACATTTCTGTGGCAGAAAGTTCTGGAATCTGAGAGGAGCCACGAATTTCCTTCCACCCAGCGTTCCCCCACGTCTCCCGATAAAAATGATACCTCACTTGTGTGGGTAGGCCTAGCGCCCGTGACAGGAAATGCCCCAAAGCGCAACGTGGACACAGACAAATTTTTGAAGGAAAACAGTGGTGTTTTTTGCAAAGTGCCTACCTGTAGATTTTGGCCTGTAACTCAGCCGCCACCTAGGGAAACCTACCAAACCTGTGCATTTCTGAAAACTAGAGACCTAGAGGAATCCAAGATGGGGTGACTTGTGTGGCTCGGACCAGGTTCTGTTACCCAGAATCTTTTGCAAACCTCACAATTTGGCTAAAAAAACACATGTTCCTCACATTTCTGTGGCAGAAAGTTCTGGAATCTGAGAGGAGCCACGAATTTCCTTCCACCCAGCATTCCCCCACGTCTCCCGATAAAAATGATACCTCACTTGTGTGGGTAGGCCTAGCGCCCGTGACAGGAAATGCCCCAAAGCGCAACATGGACACAGCCAAATTTTTTAAGGAAAACAGAGGTGTTTTTTGCAAAGTGCCTACCTGTAGATTTTGGCCTGTAGCTCAGCCGCCACCTAGGGAAACCTACCAAACCTGTCCATTTCTGAAAACTAGAGACCTAGGGGAATCCAAGATGGGGTGACTTGTGTGGCTCGGACCAGGTTCTGTTAACCAGAATCCTTTGCAAACCTCAAAATTTGGCTAAAAAAACACATGTTCCTAACATTTCTGTGGCAGAAAGTTGTGGAATCTGAGAGGAGCCACAAATTTCCTTCCACCCAGCGTTCCCCCACGTCACCCGATAAAAATGATACCTCACTTGTGTGGGTAGGCCTAGCGCCCGCAACAGAAAACGCCCCAAAGCGCAACGTGGACATATCCATATTTGTGAAGGAAAACAGAGGTGTTTTTTGCAAAGTGCCTACCTGTAGATTTTGGCTTGTTGCTCAGCCGCCACCTAGGGAAACCTACCAAACCTGTGCATTTCTGAAAACTAGAGACCTAGGGGAATCCAAGATGGGGTGACTTGTGTGGCTCGGACCAGGTTCTGTTACCCAGAATCCTTTGCAAACCTCACAATTTGGCTAAAAAAACACATGTTCCTCACATTTCTGTGGCAGAAAGTTCTGGAATCTGAGAGGAGCCACGAATTTCCTTCCACCCAGCATTCCCCCACGTCTCCCGATAAAAATGATACCTCACTTGTGTGGGTAGGCCTAGCGCCCGCGACAGAAAACGCCCCAAAGCGCAACGTGGACACATCCAAATTTGTGAAGGAAAACAGAGGTGTTTTTTGCAAAGTGCCTACCTGTAGATTTTGGCTTGTAGCTCAGCCGCCACCTAGGGAAACCTACCAAACCCTGTGCATTTCTGAAAACTAGAGACCTAGGGGAATCCAAGATGGGGTGACTTGTGTGGCTCGGACAAGGATCTGTTACCCAGAATCCTTTGCAAACCTCAAAATTTGGCTAAAAAAACACATGTTCCTCACATTTCTGTGGCAGAAAGTTCTGGAATCTGAGAGGAGCCACGAATTTCCTTCCACCCAGCGTTCCCCCACGTCTCCCGATAAAAATGATACCTCGCTTGTGTGGGTAGGCCTAGCGCCCGCGACAGAAAACGCCCCAAAGCGCAACGTGGACACATCCAAATTTGTGAAGGAAAACAGAGGTGTTTTTTGCAAAGTGCCTACCTGTAGATTTTGGCTTGTAGCTCAGCCGCCACCTAGGGAAACCTACCAAACCCTGTGCATTTCTGAAAACTAGAGACCTAGGGGAATCCAAGATGGGGTGACTTGTGTGGCTCGGACCAGGTTCTGTTACCCAGAATCCTTTGCAAACCTCAAAATTTGGCTAAAAAAACACATGTTCCTCACATTTCTGTGGCAGAAAATTCTGGAATCTGAGAGGAGCCACGAATTTCCTTCCACACAGCGTTCCCCCACGTCTCCCGATAAAAATGATACCTCACTTGTGTGGGTAGGCCTAGCGCCCGCGACAGGAAACGCCCCAAAGCGCAACGTAGACACAGCCCAATTTTTGAAGGAAAACAGAGGTGTTTTTTGCAAAGTGCCTACCTGTAGATTTTGGCTTGTAGCTCAGCCGCACCTAGAGAAACCTACCAAACCTGTGCATTTCTGATAACTAGAGACCTAGGGGAATCCAAGATGGGGTGACTTGTGTGGCTCGGACCAGGTTCTGTTACCCAGAATCCTTTGCAAACCTCAAAATTTGGCTAAAAAAACACATGTTCCTCACATTTCTGTGGCAGAAAATTCTGCAATCTGAGAGGAGCCACGAATTTCCTTCCACACAGCGTTCCCCCACGTCTCCCGATAAAAATGATACCTCACTTGTGTGGGTAGGCCTAGCGCCCGCGACAGGAAACGCCCCAAAGCGCAACGTAGACACAGCCCAATTTTTGAAGGAAAACAGAGGTGTTTTTTGCAAAGTGCCTACCTGTAGATTTTGGCTTGTAGCTCAGCCGCCACCTAGGGAAACCTACCAAACCTGTGCTTTTCTGAAAACTAGAGACCTAGGGGAATCCTAGATGGGGTGACTTGTGTGGCTCGGACCAGGTTCTGTTACCCAGAATCCTTTGCAAACCTCAAAATTTGGCTAAAAAAACACATGTTCCTAACATTTCTGTGGCAGAAAGTTCTGGAATCTGAGAGGAGCCACAAATTTCCTTCCACCCAGCGTTCCCCCACGTCTCCCGATAAAAATGATACCTCACTTGTGTGGGTAGGCCTAGCGCCCGTGACAGAAAACACTCCAAAGCGCAACGTGGACACATCCAAATTTGTGAAGGAAAACAGAGGTGTTTTTTGCAAAGTGCCTACCTGTAGATTTTGGCTTGTAGCTCAGCCGCCACCTAGGGAAACCTACCAAACCTGTGCATTTCTGAAAACTAGAGACGTAGGGGAATACAAGATGGGGTGACTTGTGTGGCTCGGACCAGGTTCTGTTACCCAGAATCCTTTGCAAACCTCAAAATTTGGCTAAAAAAACACATGTTCCTCACATTTCTGTGGCAGAAAGTTCTGGAATCTGAGAGGAGCCACGAATTTCCTTCCACCCAGCGTTCCCCCACGTCTCCCGATAAAAATGATACCTCACTTGTGTGGGTAGGCCTAGCGCCCGTGACAGGAAATGCCCCAAAGCGCAAAGTGGACACAGACACATTTTTAAAGGAAAACAGTGGTGTTTTTTGCAAAGTGCCTACCTGTAGATTTTGGCCTGTAACTCAGCCGCCACCTAGGGAAACCTACCAAACCTGTGCATTTCTGAAAACTAGAGACCTATAGGAATCCAAGATGGGGTGACTTGTGTGGCTCGGACCAGGTTCTGTTACCCAGAATCTTTTGCAAACCTCACAATTTGGCTAAAAAAACACATGTTCCTCACATTTCTGTGGCAGAAAGTTCTGGAATCTGAGAGGAGCCACGAATTTCCTTCCCCCCAGCATTCCCCCACGTCTCCCGATAAAAATGATACCTCACTTGTGTGGGTAGGCCTAGCGCCCGTGACAGGAAATGCCCCAAAGCGCAACGTGGACACAGCCAAATTTTTGAAGGAAAACAGAGGTGTTTTTTGCAAAGTGCCTACCTGTAGATTTTGGCCTGTAGCTCCGCCGCCACCTAGGGAAACCTACCAAACCTGTCCATTTCTGAAAACTAGAGACCTAGGGGAATCCAAGATGGGGTGACTTGTGTGGCTCGGACCAGGTTCTGTTACCCAGAATCCTTTGCAAACCTCAAAATTTGGCTAAAAAAACACATGTTCCTCACATTTCTGTGGCAGAAAATTCTGGAATCTGAGAGGAGCCACGAATTTCCTTCCACCCAGCGTTCCCCCACGTCTCCCGATAAAAATGATACCTCACTTGTGTGGGTAGGCCTAGCGCCCGCGACAGGAAACGCCCCAAAGTGCAACGTAGACACAGCCCAATTTTTGAAGGAAAACAGAGGTGTTTTTTGCAAAGTGCCTACCTGTAGATTTTGGTTTGTAGCTCAGCCGCACCTAGAGAAACCTACCAAACCTGTGCATTTCTGATAACTAGAGACCTAGGGGAATCCAAGATGGGGTGACTTGTGTGGCTCGGACCAGGTTCTGTTACCCAGAATCCTTTGCAAACCTCAAAATTTGGCTAAAAAAACACATGTTCCTAACATTTCTGTGGCAGAAAGTTCTGGAATCTGAGAGGAGCCACAAATTTCCTTCCAGCCAGCGTTCCCCCACATCTCCCGATAAAAATGATACCTCACTTGTGTGGGTAGGCCTAGCGCCCGTGACAGAAAACGCCCCAAAGCGCAACGTGGACACATCCAAATTTGTGAAGGAAAACAGAGGTGTTTTTTGCAAAGTGCCTACCTGTAGATTTTGGCCTGTAACTCAGCCGCCACCTAGGGAAACCTACCAAACCTGTGCATTCTGAAAACTAGAGACCTAGAGGAATCCAAGATGGGGTGACTTGTGTGGCTCGGACCAGGTTCTGTTACCCAGAATCCTTTGCAAACCTCACAATTTGGCTAAAAAAACACATGTTCCTCACATTTCTGTGGCAGAAAGTTCTGGAATCTGAGAGGAGCCACGAATTTCCTTCCACCCAGCATTCCCCCACGTCTCCCGATAAAAATGATACCTCACTTGTTTGGGTAGGCCTAGCGCCCGTGACAGGAAATGCCCTAAAGCGCAACGTGGACACAGCCAAATTTTTGAAGGAAAACAGAGGTGTTTTTTGCAAAGTGCCTACCTGTAGATTTTGGCCTGTAGCTCAGCCGCCACCTAGGGAAACCTACCAAACCTGTGCATTTCTGAAAACTAGAGACCTAGGGGAATCCAAGATGGGGTGACTTGTGTGGCTGGGACCAGGTTCTGTTACCCAGAATCCTTTGCAAACCTCAAAATTTGGCTAAAAAAACACATGTTCCTAACATTTCTGTGGCAGAAAGTTCTGGAATCTGAGAGGAGCCACAAATTTCCTTCCACCCAGCGTTCCCCCACGTCTCCCGATAAAAATGATACCTCACTTGTGTGGGTAGGCCTAGCGCCCGTGACAGAAAACACTCCAAAGCGCAACGTGGACACATCCAAATTTGTGAAGGAAAACAGAGATGTTTTTTGCAAAGTGCCTACCTGTAGATTTTGGCTTGTAGCTCAGCCGCCACCTAGGGAAACCTACTAAACCTGTGCATTTCTGAAAACTAGAGACGTAGGGGAATCCAAGATGGGGTGACTTGTGTGGCTCGGACCAGGTTCTGTTACCCAGAATCCTTTGCAAACCTCATAATTTGGCAAAAAAAAAAAAGGTTCCTCACATTTCTGTGGCAGAAAGTTCTCGAATCTGAGAGGAGCCACGAATTTCCTTCCACCCAGCGTTCCCCCACGTCTCCCGATAAAAATGATACCTCACTTGTGTGGGTAGGCCTAGCGCCCGTGACAGGAAATGCCCCAAAGCGCAACGTGGACACAGACAAATTTTTGAAGGAAAACAGTGGTGTTTTTTGCAAAGTGCCTACCTGTAGATTTTGGCCTGTGACTCAGCCGCCACCTAGGGAAACCTACCAAACCTGTGCATTTCTGAAAACTAGAGACCTAGAGGAATCCAAGATGGGGTGACTTGTGTGGCTCGGACCAGGTTCTGTTACCCAGAATCCTTTGCAAACCTCAAAATTTGGCTAAAAAAACACATGTTCCTAACATTTCTGTGGCAGAAAGTTCTGGAATCTGAGAGGAGCCACGAATTTCCTTCCACCCAGCGTTCCCCCACGTCTCCCGATAAAAATGATACCTCACTTGTGTGGGTAGGCCTAGCGCCCGTGACAGGAAACGCCCCAAAGTGCAACGTAGACACAGCCCAATTTTTGAAGGAAAACAGAGGTGTTTTTTGCAAAGTGCCTACCTGTAGATTTTGGATTGTAGCTCAGCCGCACCTAGAGAAACCTACCAAACCTGTGCATTTCTGATAACTAGAGACCTAGGGGAATCCAAGATGGGGTGACTTGTGTGGCTCGGACCAGGTTCTGTTACCCAGAATCCTTTGCAAACCTCAAAATTTGGCTAAAAAAACACATGTTCCTAACATTTCTGTGGCAGAAAGTTTTGGAATCTGAGAGGAGCCACAAATTTCCTTCCACCCAGCGTTCCCCCACGTCTCCCGATAAAAATGATACCTCACTTGTGTGGGTAGGCCTAGCGCTCGTGACAGAAAACGCCCCAAAGCGCAACGTGGACACATCCAAATTTGTGAAGGAAAACAGAGGTGTTTTTTGCAAAGTGCCTACCTGTAGATTTTGGCTTGTAGCTCAGACGCCACCTAGGGAAACCTACCAAACCTGTGCATTTCTGAAAACTAGAGACCTAGGGGAATCCAAGATGGGGTGACTTGTGTTGTTCGGACCAGGTTCTGTTACCCAGAATCCTTTGCAAACCTCAAAATTTGGCAAAAAAAACACATGTTCCTCATATTTCTGTGGCAGAAAGTTCTGGAATCTGAGAGGAGCCACGAATTTCCTTCCACCCAGCGTTCCCCCACGTCTCCTGATAAAAATGATACCTCACTTGTGTGGGTAGGCCTAGCGCCCGTGACAGGAAATGCCCCAAAGCGCAACGTGGACACAGCCAAATTTTTGAAGGAAAACAGAGGTGTTTTTTCAAAGTGCCTACCTGTAGATTTTGGCTTGTAGCTCAGCCGCCACCTAGGGAAACCTACCAAACCTGTGTATTTCTGAAAACTAGAGACGTAGGGGAATCCAAGATGGGGTGACTTGTGTGGCTCGGACCAGGTTCTGTTACCCAGAATCCTTTGCAAACCTCAAAATTTGGCTAAAAAAACACATGTTCCTCACATTTCTGTGGCAGAAAGTTCTGGAATCTGAGAGGAGCCACGAATTTCCTTCCACCCAGCGTTCCCCCACGTCTCCCGATAAAAATGATACCTCACTTGTGTGGGTAGGCCTAGCGCCCGTGACAGGAAATGCCCCAAAGCGCAACGTGGACACAGACAAATTTTTGAAGGAAAACAGTGGTGTTTTTTGCAAAGTGCCTACCTGTAGATTTTGGCCTGTAACTCAGCCGCCACCTAGGGAAACCTACCAAACCTGTGCATTTCTGAAAACTAGAGACCTAGAGGAATTCAAGATGGGGTGACTTGTGTGGCTCGGACCAGGTTCTGTTACCCAGAATCTTTTGCAAACCTCACAATTTGGCTAAAAAAACACATGTTCCTCACATTTCTGTGGCAGAAAGTTCTGGAATCTGAGAGGAGCCACGAATTTCCTTCCACCCAGCATTCCCCCACGTCTCCCGATAAAAATGATACCTCACTTGTGTGGGTAGGCCTAGCGCCCGTGACAGGAAATGCCCCAAAGCGCAACGTGGACACAGCCAAATTTTTGAAGGAAAACAGAGGTGTTTTTTGCAAAGTGCCTACCTGTAGATTTTGGCCTGTAGCTCAGCCGCCACCTAGGGAAACCTACCAAACCTGTCAATTTCTGAAAACTAGAGACCTAGGGGAATCCAAGATGGGGTGACTTGTGTGGCTCGGACCAGGTTCTGTTAACCAGAATCCTTTGCAAACCTCAAAATTTGGCTAAAAAAACACATGTTCCTAACATTTCTGTGGCAGAAAGTTGTGGAATCTGAGAGGAGCCACAAATTTCCTTCCACCCAGCATTCTCCCACGTCACCCGATAAAAATGATACCTCACTTGTGTGGGTAGGCCTAGCGCCCGCAACAGAAAACGCCCCAAAGCGCAACGTGGACATATCCATATTTGTGAAGGAAAACAGAGGTGTTTTTTGCAAAGTGCCTACCTGTAGATTTTGGCTTGTTGCTCAGCCGCCACCTAGGGAAACCTACCAAACCTGTGCATTTCTGAAAACTAGAGACCTAGGGGAATCCAAGATGGGGTGACTTGTGTGGCTCGGACCAGGTTCTGTTACCCAGAATCCTTTGCAAACCTCACAATTTGGCTAAAAAAACACATGTTCCTCACATTTCTGTGGCAGAAAGTTCTGGAATCAGAGAGGAGCCACGAATTTCGTTCCACCCAGCGTTCTCCCACGTCTCCCGATAAAAATGATACCTCACTTGTGTGGGTAGGCCTAGCGCCCGTGACAGGAAATGCCCCAAAGCGCAACGTGGACACAGACAAATTTTTGAAGGAAAACAGTGGTGTTTTTTGCAAAGTGCCTACCTGTAGATTTTGGCCTGTAACTCAGCCGCCACCTAGGGAAACCTACCAAACCTGTGCATTTCTGAAAACTAGAGACCTAGAGGAATCCATGATGGGTTGACTTGTGTGGCTCGGACCAGGTTCTGTTACCCAGAATCCTTTGCAAACCTCACAATTTGGCTAAAAAAACACATATTCCTCACATTTCTGTGGCAGAAAGTTCTGGAATCTGAGAGGAGCCACGAATTTCCTTCCACCCAGCATTCCCCCACGTCTCCCGATAAAAATGATACCTCACTTGTGTGGGTAGGCCTAGCGCCCGCGACAGAAAACGCCCCAAAGCGCAACGTGGACACATCCAAATTTGTGAAGGAAAACAGAGGTGTTTTTTGCAAAGTGCCTACCTGTAGATTTTGGCTTGTAGCTCAGCCGCCACCTAGGGAAACCTACCAAACCCTGTGCATTTCTGAAAACTAGAGACCTAGGGGAATCCAAGATGGGGTGACTTGTGTGGCTCGGACCAGGATCTGTTACCCAGAATCCTTTGCAAACCTCAAAATTTGACTAAAAAAACACATGTTCCTCACATTTCTGTGGCATAAAGTTCTGGAATCTGAGAGGAGCCACGAATTTCCTTCCACCCAGCGTTCCCCCACGTCTCCCGATAAAAATGATACCTCGCTTGTGTGGGTAGGCCTAGCGCCCGCGACAGAAAACGCCCCAAAGCGCAACGTGGACACATCCAAATATGTGAAGGAAAACAGAGGTGTTTTTTGCAAAGTGCCTACCTGTAGATTTTGGCTTGTAGCTCAGCCGCCACCTAGGGAAACCTACCAAACCCTGTGCATTTCTGAAAACTAGAGACCTAGGGGAATCCAAGATGGGGTGACTTGTGTGGCTCGGACCAGGTTCTGTTACCCAGAATCCTTTGCAAACCTCAAAATTTGGCTAAAAAAACACATGTTCCTCACATTTCTGTGGCAGAAAATTCTGGAATCTGAGAGGAGCCACGAATTTCCTTCCACACAGCGTTCCCCCACGTCTCCCGATAAAAATGATACCTCACTTGTGTGGGTAGGCCTAGCGCCCGCGACAGGAAACGCCCCAAAGCGCAACGTAGACACAGCCCAATTTTTGAAGGAAAACAGAGGTGTTTTTTGCAAAGTGCCTACCTGTAGATTTTGGCTTGTAGCTCAGCCGCCACCTAGGGAAACCTACCAAACCTGTGCTTTTCTGAAAACTAGAGACCTAGGGGAATCCTAGATGGGGTGACTTGTGTGGCTCGGACCAGGTTCTGTTACCCAGAATCCTTTGCAAACCTCAAAATTTGGCTAAAAAAACACATGTTCCTAACATTTCTGTGGCAGAAAGTTCTGGAATCTGAGAGGAGCCACAAATTTCCTTCCACCCAGCGTTCCCCCACGTCTCCCGATAAAAATGATACCTCACTTGTGTGGGTAGGCCTAGCGCCCGTGACAGAAAACACTCCAAAGCGCAACGTGGACACATCCAAATTTGTGAAGGAAAACAGAGGTGTTTTTTGCAAAGTGCCTACCTGTAGATTTTGGCTTGTAGCTCAGCCGCCACCTAGGGAAACCTACCAAACCTGTGCATTTCTGAAAACTAGAGACGTAGGGGAATCCAAGATGGGGTGACTTGTGTGGCTCGGACCAGGTTCTGTTACCCAGAATCCTTTGCAAACCTCAAAATTTGGCTAAAAAAACACATGTTCCTCACATTTCTGTGGCAGAAAGTTCTGGAATCTGAGAGGAGCCACGAATTTCCTTCCACCCAGCGTTCCCCACGTCTCCCGATAAAAATGATACCTCACTTGTGTGGGTAAGCCTAGCGCCCGTGACAGGAAATGCCCCAAAGCGCAACGTGGACACAGACAAATTTTTAAAGGAAAACAGTGGTGTTTTTTGCAAAGAGCCTACCTGTAGATTTTGGCCTGTAACTCAGCCGCCACCTAGGGAAACCTACCAAACCTGTGCATTTCTGAAAACTAGAGACCTAGAGGAATCCAAGATGGGGTGACTTGTGTGGCTCAGACCAGGTTCTGTTACCCAGAATCTTTTGCAAACCTCACAATTTGGCTAAAAAAACACATGTTCCTCACATTTCTGTGGCAGAAAGTTCTGGAATCTGAGAGGAGCCACGAATTTCCTTCCACCCAGCATTCCCCCACGTCTCCCGATAAAAATGATACCTCACTTGTGTGGGTAGGCCTAGCGCCCGTGACAGGAAATGCCCCAAAGCGCAACGTGGACACAGCCAAATTTTTTAAGGAAAACAGAGGTGTTTTTTGCAAAGTGCCTACCTGTAGATTTTGGCCTGTAGCTCAGCCGCCACCTAGGGAAACCTACCAAACCTGTCCATTTCTGAAAACTAGAGACCTAGGGGAATCCAAGATGGGGTGACTTGTGTGGCTCGGACCAGGTTCTGTTACCCAGAATCCTTTGCAAACCTCAAAATTTGGCTAAAAAAACACATGTTCCTCACATTTCTGTGGCAGAAAATTCTGGAATCTGAGAGGAGCCACGAATTTCCTTCCACCCAGCGTTCCCCCACGTCTCCCGATAAAAATGATACCTCACTTGTGTGGGTAGGCCTAGCGCCCGCGACAGGAAACGCCCCAAAGTGCAACGTAGACACAGCCCAATTTTTTAAGGAAAACAGAGGTGTTTTTTGCAAAGTGCCTACCTGTAGATTTTGGCTTGTAGCTCAGCCGCACCTAGAGAAACCTACCAAACCTGTGCATTTCTGATAACTAGAGACCTAGGGGAATCCAAGATGGGGTGACTTGTGTGGCTCGGACCAGGTTCTGTTACCCAGAATCCTTTGCAAACCTCAAAATTTGGCTAAAAAAACACATGTTCCTAACATTTCTGTGGCAGAAAGTTCTGGAATCTGAGAGGAGCCACAAATTTCCTTCCAGCCAGCGTTCCCCCACGTCTCCCGATAAAAATGATACCTCACTTGTGTGGGTAGGCCTAGCGCCCGTGACAGAAAACGCCCCAAAGCGCAACGTGGACACATCCAAATTTGTGAAGGAAAACAGAGGTGTTTTTTGCAAAGTGCCTACCTGTAGATTTTGGCTTGTAGCTCAGCCGCCACCCAGGGAAACCTACCAAACCTGTGCATTTCTGAAAACTAGAGACCTAGGGGAATCCAAGATGGGGTGACTTGTGTGGCTCGGACCAGGTTCTGTTACCCAGAATCCTTTGCAAACCTCAAAATTTGGCTAAAAAAAACACATGTTCCTCACATTTCTGTGGCAGAAAGTTCTGGAATCTGAGAGGAGCCACGAATTTCCTTCCACCCAGCGTTCCCCCACGTCTCCCGATAAAAATGATACCTCACTTGTGTGGTAGGCCTAGCGCCCGTGACAGGAAATGCCCCAAAGCGCAACGTGGACACAGCCAAATTTTTTAAGGAAAACAGAGGTGTTTTTTGCAAAGTGCCTACCTGTAGATTTTGGCCTGTAGCTCAGCCGCCACCTAGGGAAACCTACCAAACCTGTCCATTTCTGAAAACTAGAGACCTAGGGGAATCCAAGATGGGGTGACTTGTGTGGCTCGGACCAGGTTCTGTTAACCAGAATCCTTTGCAAACCTCAAAATTTGGCTAAAAAAACACATGTTCCTCACATTTCTGTGGCAGAAAATTCTGGAATCTGAGAGGAGCCACGAATTTCCTTCCACACAGCGTTCCCCCACGTCTCCCGATAAAAATGATACCTCACTTGTGTGGGTAGGCCTAGCGCCCGCGACAGGAAACGCCCCAAAGCGCAACGTAGACACAGCCCAATTTTTGAAGGAAAACAGAGGTGTTTTTTGCAAAGTGCCTACCTGTAGATTTTGGCTTGTAGCTCAGCCGCCACCTAGGGAAACCTACCAAACCTGTGCTTTTCTGAAAACTAGAGACCTAGGGGAATCCAAGATGGGGTGACTTGTGTGGCTCGGACCAGGTTCTGTTACCCAGAATCCTTTGCAAACCTCAAAATTTGGCTAAAAAAACACATGTTCCTCACATTTCTGTGGCAGAAAGTTCTGGAATCTGAGAGGAACCACGAATTTCCTTCCACCCAGCGTTCCCCCTAGTCTCCCGATAAAAATGATACCTCACTTGTGTGGGTAGGCCTAGCGCCCGTGACAGGAAATACCCCAAAGCGCAACGTGGACACAGCCAAATTTTTGAAGGAAAACAGAGGTGTTTTTTCAAAGTGCCTACCTGTAGATTTTGGCTTGTAGCTCAGCCGCCACCTAGGGAAACCTACCAAACCCTGTGCATTTCTGAAAACTAGAGACCTAGGGGAATCCAAGATGGGGTGACTTGTGTGGCTCGGACCAGGTTCTGTTACCCAGAATCCTTTGCAAACCTCAAAATTTGGCTAAAAAAACACATGTTCCTCACATTTCTGTGGCAGAAAATTCTGGAATCTGAGAGGAGCCACGAATTTCCTTCCACACAGCGTTCCCCCACGTCTCTCGATAAAAATGATACCTCACTTGTGTGGGTAGGCCTAGCGCCCGCGACAGGAAACGCCCCAAAGCGCAACGTAGACACAGTCCAATTTTTGAAGGAAAACAGAGGTGTTTTTTGCAAAGTGCCTACCTGTAGATTTTGGCTTGTAGCTCAGCCGCCACCTAGGGAAACCTACCAAACCTGTGCTTTTCTGAAAACTAGAGACCTAGGGGAATCCTAGATGGGGTGACTTGTGTGGCTCGGACCAGGTTCTGTTACCCAGAATCCTTTGCAAACCTCAAAATTTGGCTAAAAAAACACATGTTCCTAACATTTCTGTGGCAGAAAGTTCTGGAATCTGAGAGGAGCCACAAATTTCCTTCCACCCAGCGTTCCCCCACGTCTCCCGATAAAAATGATACCTCACTTGTGTGGGTAGGCCTAGCGCCCGTGACAGAAAACACTCCAAAGCGCAACGTGGACACATCCAAATTTGTGAAGGAAAACAGAGGTGTTTTTTGCAAAGTGCCTACCTGTAGATTTTGGCTTGTAGCTCAGCCGCCACCTAGGGAAACCTACCAAACCTGTGCATTTCTGAAAACTAGAGACGTAGGGGAATCCAAGATGGGATGACTTGTGTGGCTCGGACCAGGTTCTGTTACCCAGAATCCTTTGCAAACCTCAAAATTTGGCTAAAAAAACACATGTTCCTCACATTTCTGTGGCAGAAAGTTCTGGAATCTGAGAGGAGCCACGAATTTCCTTCCACCCAGCGTTCCCCACGTCTCCCGATAAAAATGATACCTCACTTGTGTGGGTAAGCCTAGCGCCCGTGACAGGAAATGCCTCAAAGCGCAACGTGGACACAGACAAATTTTTAAAGGAAAACAGTGGTGTTTTTTGCAAAGTGCCTACCTGTAGATTTTGGCCTGTAACTCAGCCGCCACCTAGGGAAACCTACCAAACCTGTGCATTTTTGAAAACTAGAGACCTAGAGGAATCCAAGATGGGGTGACTTGTGTGGCTCGGACCAGGTTCTGTTACCCAGAATCTTTTGCAAACCTCACAATTTGGCTAAAAAAACACATGTTCCTCACATTTCTGTGGCAGAAAGTTCTGGAATCTGAGAGGAGCCACGAATTTCCTTCCACCCAGCATTCCCCCACGTCTCCCGATAAAAATGATACCTCACTTGTGTGGGTAGGCCTAGCGCCCGTGACAGGAAATGCCCCAAAGCGCAACGTGGACACAGCCAAATTTTTTAAGGAAAACAGAGGTGTTTTTTGCAAAGTGCCTACCTGTAGATTTTGGCCTGTAGCTCAGCCGCCACCTAGGGAAACCTACCAAACCTGTCCATTTCTGAAAACTAGAGACCTAGGGGAATCCAAGATGGGGTGACTTGTGTGGCTCGGACCAGGTTCTGTTACCCAGAATCCTTTGCAAACCTCAAAATTTGGCTAAAAAAACACATGTTCCTCACATTTCTGTGGCAGAAAATTCTGGAATCTGAGAGGAGCCACGAATTTCCTTCCACCCAGCGTTCCCCCACGTCTCCCGATAAAAATGATACCTCACTTGTGTGGGTAGGCCTAGCGCCCGCGACAGGAAACGCCCCAAAGTGCAACGTAGACACAGCCCAATTTTTGAAGGAAAACAGAGGTGTTTTTTGCAAAGTGCCTACCTGTAGATTTTGGCTTGTAGCTCAGCCGCACCTAGAGAAACCTACCAAACCTGTGCATTTCTGATAACTAGAGACCTAGGGGAATCCAAGATGGGGTGACTTGTGTGGCTCGGACCAGGTTCTGTTACCCAGAATCCTTTGCAAACCTCAAAATTTGGCTAAAAAAACACATGTTCCTAACATTTCTGTGGCAGAAAGTTCTGGAATCTGAGAGGAGCCACAAATTTCCTTCCAGCCAGCGTTCCCCCACGTCTCCCGATAAAAATGATACCTCACTTGTGTGGGTAGGCCTAGCGCCCGTGACAGAAAACGCCCCAAAGCGCAACGTGGACACATCCAAATTTGTGAAGGAAAACAGAGGTGTTTTTTGCAAAGTGCCTACCTGTAGATTTTGGCTTGTAGCTCAGCCGCCACCCAGGGAAACCTACCAAACCTGTGCATTTCTGAAAACTAGAGACCTAGGGGAATCCAAGATGGGGTGACTTGTGTGGCTCGGACCAGGTTCTGTTACCCAGAATCCTTTGCAAACCTCAAAATTTGGCTAAAAAAACACATGTTCCTCACATTTCTGTGGCAGAAAGTTCTGGAATCTGAGAGGAGCCACGAATTTCCTTCCACCCAGCGTTCCCCCACGTCTCCCGATAAAAATGATACCTCACTTGTGTGGGTAGGCCTAGCGCCCGTGACAGGAAATGCCCCAAAGCGCAACGTGGACACAGACAAATTTTTGAAGGAAAACAGTGGTGTTTTTTGCAAAGTGCCTACCTGTAGATTTTGGCCTGTAACTCAGCCGCCACCTAGGGAAACCTACCAAACCTGTGCATTTCTGAAAACTAGAGACCTAGAGGAATCCAAGATGGGGTGACTTGTGTGGCTCGGACCAGGTTCTGTTACCCAGAATCTTTTGCAAACCTCACAATTTGGCTAAAAAAACACATGTTCCTCACATTTCTGTGGCAGAAAGTTCTGGAATCTGAGAGGAGCCACGAATTTCCTTCCACCCAGCATTCCCCCACGTCTCCCGATAAAAATGATACCTCACTTGTGTGGGTAGGCCTAGCGCCCGTGACAGGAAATGCCCCAAAGCGCAACATGGACACAGCCAAATTTTTTAAGGAAAACAGAGGTGTTTTTTGCAAAGTGCCTACCTGTAGATTTTGGCCTGTAGCTCAGCCGCCACCTAGGGAAACCTACCAAACCTGTCCATTTCTGAAAACTAGAGACCTAGGGGAATCCAAGATGGGGTGACTTGTGTGGCTCGGACCAGGTTCTGTTAACCAGAATCCTTTGCAAACCTCAAAATTTGGCTAAAAAAACACATGTTCCTAACATTTCTGTGGCAGAAAGTTGTGGAATCTGAGAGGAGCCACAAATTTCCTTCCACCCAGCGTTCCCCCACGTCACCCGATAAAAATGATACCTCACTTGTGTGGGTAGGCCTAGCGCCCGCAACAGAAAACGCCCCAAAGCGCAACGTGGACATATCCATATTTGTGAAGGAAAACAGAGGTGTTTTTTGCAAAGTGCCTACCTGTAGATTTTGGCTTGTTGCTCAGCCGCCACCTAGGGAAACCTACCAAACCTGTGCATTTCTGAAAACTAGAGACCTAGGGGAATCCAAGATGGGGTGACTTGTGTGGCTCGGACCAGGTTCTGTTACCCAGAATCCTTTGCAAACCTCACAATTTGGCTAAAAAAACACATGTTCCTCACATTTCTGTGGCAGAAAGTTCTGGAATCTGAGAGGAGCCACGAATTTCCTTCCACCCAGCATTCCCCCACGTCTCCCGATAAAAATGATACCTCACTTGTGTGGGTAGGCCTAGCGCCCGCGACAGAAAACGCCCCAAAGCGCAACGTGGACACATCCAAATTTGTGAAGGAAAACAGAGGTGTTTTTTGCAAAGTGCCTACCTGTAGATTTTGGCTTGTAGCTCAGCCGCCACCTAGGGAAACCTACCAAACCCTGTGCATTTCTGAAAACTAGAGACCTAGGGGAATCCAAGATGGGGTGACTTGTGTGGCTCGGACAAGGATCTGTTACCCAGAATCCTTTGCAAACCTCAAAATTTGGCTAAAAAAACACATGTTCCTCACATTTCTGTGGCAGAAAGTTCTGGAATCTGAGAGGAGCCACGAATTTCCTTCCACCCAGCGTTCCCCCACGTCTCCCGATAAAAATGATACCTCGCTTGTGTGGGTAGGCCTAGCGCCCGCGACAGAAAACGCCCCAAAGCGCAACGTGGACACATCCAAATTTGTGAAGGAAAACAGAGGTGTTTTTTGCAAAGTGCCTACCTGTAGATTTTGGCTTGTAGCTCAGCCGCCACCTAGGGAAACCTACCAAACCCTGTGCATTTCTGAAAACTAGAGACCTAGGGGAATCCAAGATGGGGTGACTTGTGTGGCTCGGACCAGGTTCTGTTACCCAGAATCCTTTGCAAACCTCAAAATTTGGCTAAAAAAACACATGTTCCTCACATTTCTGTGGCAGAAAATTCTGGAATCTGAGAGGAGCCACGAATTTCCTTCCACACAGCGTTCCCCCACGTCTCCCGATAAAAATGATACCTCACTTGTGTGGGTAGGCCTAGCGCCCGCGACAGGAAACGCCCCAAAGCGCAACGTAGACACAGCCCAATTTTTGAAGGAAAACAGAGGTGTTTTTTGCAAAGTGCCTACCTGTAGATTTTGGCTTGTAGCTCAGCCGCACCTAGAGAAACCTACCAAACCTGTGCATTTCTGATAACTAGAGACCTAGGGGAATCCAAGATGGGGTGACTTGTGTGGCTCGGACCAGGTTCTGTTACCCAGAATCCTTTGCAAACCTCAAAATTTGGCTAAAAAAACACATGTTCCTCACATTTCTGTGGCAGAAAATTCTGCAATCTGAGAGGAGCCACGAATTTCCTTCCACACAGCGTTCCCCCACGTCTCCCGATAAAAATGATACCTCACTTGTGTGGGTAGGCCTAGCGCCCGCGACAGGAAACGCCCCAAAGCGCAACGTAGACACAGCCCAATTTTTGAAGGAAAACAGAGGTGTTTTTTGCAAAGTGCCTACCTGTAGATTTTGGCTTGTAGCTCAGCCGCCACCTAGGGAAACCTACCAAACCTGTGCTTTTCTGAAAACTAGAGACCTAGGGGAATCCTAGATGGGGTGACTTGTGTGGCTCGGACCAGGTTCTGTTACCCAGAATCCTTTGCAAACCTCAAAATTTGGCTAAAAAAACACATGTTCCTAACATTTCTGTGGCAGAAAGTTCTGGAATCTGAGAGGAGCCACAAATTTCCTTCCACCCAGCGTTCCCCCACGTCTCCCGATAAAAATGATACCTCACTTGTGTGGGTAGGCCTAGCGCCCGTGACAGAAAACACTCCAAAGCGCAACGTGGACACATCCAAATTTGTGAAGGAAAACAGAGGTGTTTTTTGCAAAGTGCCTACCTGTAGATTTTGGCTTGTAGCTCAGCCGCCACCTAGGGAAACCTACCAAACCTGTGCATTTCTGAAAACTAGAGACGTAGGGGAATACAAGATGGGGTGACTTGTGTGGCTCGGACCAGGTTCTGTTACCCAGAATCCTTTGCAAACCTCAAAATTTGGCTAAAAAAACACATGTTCCTCACATTTCTGTGGCAGAAAGTTCTGGAATCTGAGAGGAGCCACGAATTTCCTTCCACCCAGCGTTCCCCCACGTCTCCCGATAAAAATGATACCTCACTTGTGTGGGTAGGCCTAGCGCCCGTGACAGGAAATGCCCCAAAGCGCAAAGTGGACACAGACACATTTTTAAAGGAAAACAGTGGTGTTTTTTGCAAAGTGCCTACCTGTAGATTTTGGCCTGTAACTCAGCCGCCACCTAGGGAAACCTACCAAACCTGTGCATTTCTGAAAACTAGAGACCTATAGGAATCCAAGATGGGGTGACTTGTGTGGCTCGGACCAGGTTCTGTTACCCAGAATCTTTTGCAAACCTCACAATTTGGCTAAAAAAACACATGTTCCTCACATTTCTGTGGCAGAAAGTTCTGGAATCTGAGAGGAGCCACGAATTTCCTTCCCCCCAGCATTCCCCCACGTCTCCCGATAAAAATGATACCTCACTTGTGTGGGTAGGCCTAGCGCCCGTGACAGGAAATGCCCCAAAGCGCAACGTGGACACAGCCAAATTTTTGAAGGAAAACAGAGGTGTTTTTTGCAAAGTGCCTACCTGTAGATTTTGGCCTGTAGCTCCGCCGCCACCTAGGGAAACCTACCAAACCTGTCCATTTCTGAAAACTAGAGACCTAGGGGAATCCAAGATGGGGTGACTTGTGTGGCTCGGACCAGGTTCTGTTACCCAGAATCCTTTGCAAACCTCAAAATTTGGCTAAAAAAACACATGTTCCTCACATTTCTGTGGCAGAAAATTCTGGAATCTGAGAGGAGCCACGAATTTCCTTCCACCCAGCGTTCCCCCACGTCTCCCGATAAAAATGATACCTCACTTGTGTGGGTAGGCCTAGCGCCCGCGACAGGAAACGCCCCAAAGTGCAACGTAGACACAGCCCAATTTTTGAAGGAAAACAGAGGTGTTTTTTGCAAAGTGCCTACCTGTAGATTTTGGTTTGTAGCTCAGCCGCACCTAGAGAAACCTACCAAACCTGTGCATTTCTGATAACTAGAGACCTAGGGGAATCCAAGATGGGGTGACTTGTGTGGCTCGGACCAGGTTCTGTTACCCAGAATCCTTTGCAAACCTCAAAATTTGGCTAAAAAAACACATGTTCCTAACATTTCTGTGGCAGAAAGTTCTGGAATCTGAGAGGAGCCACAAATTTCCTTCCAGCCAGCGTTCCCCCACATCTCCCGATAAAAATGATACCTCACTTGTGTGGGTAGGCCTAGCGCCCGTGACAGAAAACGCCCCAAAGCGCAACGTGGACACATCCAAATTTGTGAAGGAAAACAGAGGTGTTTTTTGCAAAGTGCCTACCTGTAGATTTTGGCCTGTAACTCAGCCGCCACCTAGGGAAACCTACCAAACCTGTGCATTCTGAAAACTAGAGACCTAGAGGAATCCAAGATGGGGTGACTTGTGTGGCTCGGACCAGGTTCTGTTACCCAGAATCCTTTGCAAACCTCACAATTTGGCTAAAAAAACACATGTTCCTCACATTTCTGTGGCAGAAAGTTCTGGAATCTGAGAGGAGCCACGAATTTCCTTCCACCCAGCATTCCCCCACGTCTCCCGATAAAAATGATACCTCACTTGTTTGGGTAGGCCTAGCGCCCGTGACAGGAAATGCCCTAAAGCGCAACGTGGACACAGCCAAATTTTTGAAGGAAAACAGAGGTGTTTTTTGCAAAGTGCCTACCTGTAGATTTTGGCCTGTAGCTCAGCCGCCACCTAGGGAAACCTACCAAACCTGTGCATTTCTGAAAACTAGAGACCTAGGGGAATCCAAGATGGGGTGACTTGTGTGGCTGGGACCAGGTTCTGTTACCCAGAATCCTTTGCAAACCTCAAAATTTGGCTAAAAAAACACATGTTCCTAACATTTCTGTGGCAGAAAGTTCTGGAATCTGAGAGGAGCCACAAATTTCCTTCCACCCAGCGTTCCCCCACGTCTCCCGATAAAAATGATACCTCACTTGTGTGGGTAGGCCTAGCGCCCGTGACAGAAAACACTCCAAAGCGCAACGTGGACACATCCAAATTTGTGAAGGAAAACAGAGATGTTTTTTGCAAAGTGCCTACCTGTAGATTTTGGCTTGTAGCTCAGCCGCCACCTAGGGAAACCTACTAAACCTGTGCATTTCTGAAAACTAGAGACGTAGGGGAATCCAAGATGGGGTGACTTGTGTGGCTCGGACCAGGTTCTGTTACCCAGAATCCTTTGCAAACCTCATAATTTGGCAAAAAAAAAAAAGGTTCCTCACATTTCTGTGGCAGAAAGTTCTCGAATCTGAGAGGAGCCACGAATTTCCTTCCACCCAGCGTTCCCCCACGTCTCCCGATAAAAATGATACCTCACTTGTGTGGGTAGGCCTAGCGCCCGTGACAGGAAATGCCCCAAAGCGCAACGTGGACACAGACAAATTTTTGAAGGAAAACAGTGGTGTTTTTTGCAAAGTGCCTACCTGTAGATTTTGGCCTGTGACTCAGCCGCCACCTAGGGAAACCTACCAAACCTGTGCATTTCTGAAAACTAGAGACCTAGAGGAATCCAAGATGGGGTGACTTGTGTGGCTCGGACCAGGTTCTGTTACCCAGAATCTTTTGCAAACCTCAAAATTTGGCTAAAAAAACACATGTTCCTAACATTTCTGTGGCAGAAAGTTGTGGAATCTGAGAGGAGCCACAAATTTCCTTCCACCCAGCGTTCCCCCACGTCACCCGATAAAAATGATACCTCACTTGTGTGGGTAGGCCTAGCGCCCGCAACAGAAAACACCCCAAAGCGCAACGTGGACATATCCATATTTGTGAAGGAAAACAGAGGTGTTTTTTGCAAAGTGCCTACCTGTAGATTTTGGCTTGTTGCTCAGCCGCCACCTAGGGAAACCTACCAAACCTGTGCATTTCTGAAAACTAGAGACCTAGGGGAATCCAAGATGGGGTGACTTGTGTGGCTCGGACCAGGTTCTGTTACCCAGAATCCTTTGCAAACCTCAAAATTTGGCTAAAAAAACACATGTTCCTCACATTTCTGTGGCAGAAAATTCTGGAATCTGAGAGGAGCCACGAATTTCCTTCCACCCAGCGTTCCACCACTTCTCCCGATAAAAATGATACCTCACTTGTGTGGGTAGGCCTAGCGCCCGCGACAGGAAACGCCCCAAATTGCAACGTAGACAGAGCCCAATTTTTGAAGGAAAACAGAGGTGTTTTTTGCAAAGTGCCTACCTGTAGATTTTGGCTTGTAGCTCAGCCGCACCTAGAGAAACCTACCAAACCTGTGCATTTCTGATAACTAGAGACGTAGGGGAATCCAAGATGGGGTGACTTGTGTGGCTCGGACCAGGTTCTGTTACCCAGAATCCTTTGCAAACCTCAAAATTTGGCTAAAAAAACACATGTTCCTAACATTTCTGTGGCAGAAAGTTCTGGAATCTGAGAGGAGCCACAAATTTCCTTCCAGCCAGCGTTCCCCCACGTCTCCCGATAAAAATGATACCTCACTTGTGTGGGTAGGCCTAGCGCCCGTGACAGAAAACGCCCCAAAGCGCAACGTGGACACATCCAAATTTGTGAAGGAAAACAGAGGTGTTTTTTGCAAAGTGCCTACCTGTAGATTTTGGCTTGTAGCTCAGCCGCCACCCAGGGAAACCTACCAAACCTGTGCATTTCTGAAAACTAGAGACCAAGGGGAATCCAAGATGGGGTGACTTGTGTGGCTCGGACCAGGTTCTGTTACCCAGAATCCTTTGCAAACCTCAAAATTTAGCTAAAAAAACACATGTTCCTCACATTTCTGTGGCAGAAAGTTCTGGAATCTGAGAGGAGCCACGAATTTCCTTCCACCCAGCGTTCCCCCACGTCTCCCGATAAAAATGATACCTCACTTGTGTGGGTAGGCCTAGCGCCCGTGACAGGAAATGCCCCAAAGCGCAACGTGGACACAGACAAATTTTTGAAGGAAAACAGTGGTGTTTTTTGCAAAGTGCCTACCTGTAGATTTTGGCCTGTAACTCAGCCGCCACCTAGGGAAACCTACCAAACCTGTGCATTTCTGAAAACTAGAGACCTAGAGGAATCCAAGATGGGGTGACTTGTGTGGCTCGGACCAAGTTCTGTTACCCAGAATCCTTTGCAAACCTCACAATTTGGCTAAAAAAACACATGTTCCTCACATTTCTGTGGCAGAAAGTTCTGGAATCTGAGAGGAGCCACGAATTTCCTTCCACCCAGCATTCCCCCACGTCTCCCGATAAAAATGATACCTCACTTGTGTGGGTAGGCCTAGCGCCCGTGACAGGAAATGCCCTAAAGCGCAACGTGGACACAGCCAAATTTTTGAAGGAAAACAGAGGTGTTTTTTGCAAAGTGCCTACCTGTAGATTTTGGCCTGTAGCTCAGCCGCCACCTAGGGAAACCTACCAAACCTGTCCATTTCTGAAAACTAGAGACCTAGGGGAATCCAAGATGGGGTGACTTGTGTGGCTCGGACCAGGTTCTGTTAACCAGAATCCTTTGCAAACCTCAAAATTTGGCTAAAAAAACACATGTTCCTAACATTTCTGTGGCAGAAAGTTGTGGAATCTGAGAGGAGCCACAAATTTCCTTCCACCCAGCGTTCCCCCACGTCACCCGATAAAAATGATACCTCACTTGTGTGGGTAGGCCTAGCGCCCGCAACAGAAAACGCCCCAAAGCGCAACGTGGACACATCCATATTTGTGAAGGAAAACAGAGGTATTTTTTGCAAAGTGCCTACCTGTAGATTTTGGCTTGTTGCTCAGCCGCCACCTAGGGAAACCTACCAAACCTGTGCATTTCTGAAAACTAGAGACCTAGGGGAATCCAAGATGGGGTGACTTGTGTGGCTCGGACCAGGTTCTGTTACCCAGAATCCTTTGCAAACCTCAAAATTTGGCTAAAAAAACACATGTTCCTCACATTTCTGTGGCAGAAAATTCTGGAATCTGAGAGGAGCCACGAATTTCATTCCACACAGCGTTCCCCCACGTCTCCCGATAAAAATGATACCTCACTTGTGTGGGTAGGCTTAGCGCCCGCGACAGGAAACGCCCCAAAGCGCAACGTAGACACAGCCCAATTTTTGAAGGAAAACAGAGGTGTTTTTTTGCAAAGTGCCTACCTGTAGATTTTGGCTTGTAGCTCAGCCGCCACCTAGGGAAACCTACCAAACCTGTGCTTTTCTGAAAACTAGAGACCTAGGGGAATCCTAGATGGGGTGACTTGTGTGGCTCGGACCAGGTTCTGTTACCCAGAATCGTTTGCAAACCTCAAAATTTGGCTAAAAAAAACACATGTTCCTAACATTTCTGTGGCAGAAAGTTCTGGAATCTGAGAGGAGCCACAAATTTCCTTCCACCCAGCGTTCCCCCACGTCTCCCGATAAAAATGATACCTCACTTGTGTGGGTAGGCCTAGCGCCCGTGACAGAAAACACTCCAAAGCGCAACGTGGACACATCCAAATTTTTGAAGGAAAACAGTGGTGTTTTTTGCAAAGTGCCTACCTGTAGATTTTGGCCTGTAACTCAGCCGCCACCTAGGGAAACCTACCAAACCTGTGCATTTCTGAAAACTAGAGACCTAGAGGAATCCAAGATGGGGTGACTTGTGTGGCTCGGACTAGGTTCTGTTACCCAGAATCCTTTGCAAACCTCACAATTTGGCTAAAAAAACACATGTTCCTCACATTTCTGTGGCAGAAAGTTCTGGAATCTGAGAGGAGCCACGAATTTCCTTCCACCCAGCATTCCCCCACGTCTCCCGATAAAAATTATACCTCACTTGTGTGGGTAGGCCTAGCGCCCGTGACAGGAAACGCCCCAAAGTGCAACGTAGACACAGCCCAATTTTTGAAGGAAAACAGAGGTGTTTTTTGCAAAGTGCCTACCTGTAGATTTTGGCTTGTAGCTCAGCCGCACCTAGAGAAACCTACCAAACCTGTGCATTTCTGATAACTAGAGACCTAGGGGAATCCAAGATGGGGTGACTTGTGTGGCTCGGACCAGGTTCTGTTACCCAGAATCCTTTGCAAACCTCAAAATTTGGCTAAAAAAACACATGTTCCTAACATTTCTGTGGCAGAAAGTTCTGGAATCTGAGAGGAGCCACAAATTTCCTTCCAGCCAGCGTTCCCCACGTCTCCCGATAAAAATGATACCTCACTTGTGTGGGTAGGCCTAGCGCCCGTGACAGAAAACGCCCCAAAGCGCAACGTGGACACATCCAAATTTGTGAAGGAAAACAGAGGTGTTTTTTGCAAAGTGCCTACCTGTAGATTTTGGCTTGTAGCTCAGCCGCCACCCAGGGAAACCTACCAAACCTGTGCATTTCTGAAAACTAGAGACCTAGGGGAATCCAAGATGGGGTGACTTGTGTGGCTCGGACCAGGTTCTGTTACCCAGAATCCTTTGCAAACCTCAAAATTTGGCTAAAAAAACACATGTTCCTCACATTTCTGTGGCAGAAAGTTCTGGAATCTGAGAGGAGCCACGAATTTCCTTCCACCCAGCGTTCCCCCACGTCTCCCGATAAAAATGATACCTCACTTGTGTGGGTAGGCCTAGCGCCCGTGACAGGAAATGCCCCAAAGCGCAACGTGGACACAGACAAATTTTTGAAGGAAAACAGTGGTGTTTTTTGCAAAGTGCCTACCTGTAGATTTTGGCCTGTAACTCAGCCGCCACCTAGGGAAACCTACCAAACCTGTGCATTTCTGAAAACTAGAGACCTAGAGGAATCCAAGATGGGGTGACTTGTGTGGCTCGGACAAGGTTCTGTTACCCAGAATCTTTTGCAAACCTCACAATTTGGCTAAAAAAACACATGTTCCTCACATTTCTGTGGCAGAAAGTTCTGGAATCTGAGAGGAGCCACGAATTTCCTTCCACCCAGCATTCCCCCACGTCTCCCGATAAAAATGATACCTCACTTGTGTGGGTAGGCCTAGCGCCCGTGACAGGAAATGCCCCAAAGCGCAACGTGGACACAGCCAAATTTTTTAAGGAAAACAGAGGTGTTTTTTGCAAAGTGCCTACCTGTAGATTTTGGCCTGTAGCTCAGCCGCCACCTAGGGAAACCTACCAAACCTGTCCATTTCTGAAAACTAGAGACCTAGGGGAATCCAAGATGGGGTGACTTGTGTGGCTCGGACCAGGTTCTGTTAACCAGAATCCTTTGCAAACCTCAAAATTTGGCTAAAAAAACACATGTTCCTAACATTTCTGTGGCAGAAAGTTGTGGAATCTGAGAGGAGCCACAAATTTCCTTCCACCCAGCGTTCCCCCACGTCACCCGATAAAAATGATACCTCACTTGTGTGGGTAGGCCTAGCGCCCGCAACAGAAAACGCCCCAAAGCGCAACGTGGACATATCCATATTTGTGAAGGAAAACAGAGGTGTTTTTTGCAAAGTGCCTACCTGTAGATTGTGGCTTGTTGCTCAGCCGCCACCTAGGGAAACCTACCAAACCTGTGCATTTCTGAAAACTAGAGACCTAGGGGAATCCAAGATGGGGTGACTTGTGTGGCTCGGACCAGGTTCTGTTACCCAGAATCCTTTGCAAACCTCACAATTTGGCTAAAAAAACACATGTTCCTCACATTTCTGTGGCAGAAAGTTCTGGAATCTGAGAGGAGCCACGAATTTCCTTCCACCCAGCATTCCCCCACGTCTCCCGATAAAAATGATACCTCACTTGTGTGGGTAGGCCTAGCGCCCGCGACAGAAAACGCCCCAAAGCGCAACGTGGACACATCCAAATTTGTGAAGGAAAACAGAGGTGTTTTTTGCAAAGTGCCTACCTGTAGATTTTGGCTTGTAGCTCAGCCGCCACCTAGGGAAACCTACCAAACCCTGTGCATTTCTGAAAACTAGAGACCTAGGAGAATCCACGATGGGGTGACTTGTGTGGCTCGGACCAGGATCTGTTACCCAGAATCCTTTGCAAACCTCAAAATTTGGCTAAAAAAACACATGTTCCTCACATTTCTGTGGCAGAAAGTTCTGGAATCTGAGAGGAGCCACGAATTTCCTTCCACCCAGCGTTCCCCCACGTCTCCCGATAAAAATGATACCTCGCTTGTGTGGGTAGGCCTAGCGCCCGCGACAGAAAACGCCCCAAAGCGCAACGTGACACATCCAAATTTGTGAAGGAAAACAGAGGTGTTTTTTGCAAAGTGCCTACCTGTAGATTTTGGCTTGTAGCTCAGCCGCCACCTAGGGAAACCTACCAAACCCTGTGCATTTCTGAAAACTAGAGACCTAGGGGAATCCAAGATGGGGTGACTTGTGTGGCTCGGACCAGGTTCTGTTACCCAGAATCCTTTGCAAACCTCAAAATTTGGCTAAAAAAACACATGTTCCTCACATTTCTGTGGCAGAAAATTCTGCAATCTGAGAGGAGCCACGAATTCCACACAGCGTTCCCCCACGTCTCCCGATAAAAATGATACCTCACTTGTGTGGGTAGGCCTAGCGCCCGCGACAGGAAACGCCCCAAAGCGCAACGTAGACACAGCCCAATTTTTGAAGGAAAACAGAGGTGTTTTTTGCAAAGTGCCTACCTGTAGATTTTGGCTTGTAGCTCAGCCGCCACCTAGGGAAACCTACTAAACCTGTGCTTTTCTGAAAACTAGAGACCTAGGGGAATCCTAGATGGGGTGACTTGTGTGGCTCGGACCAGGTTCTGTTACCCAGAATCCTTTGCAAACCTCAAAATTTGGCTAAAAAAAACACATGTTCCTAACATTTCTGTGGCAGAAAAGTTCTGGAATCTGAGAGGAGCCACAAATTTCCTTCCACCCAGCGTTCCCCCACGTCTCCCGATAAAAATGATACCTCACTTGTGTGGGTAGGCCTAGCGCCCGTGACAGAAAACACTCCAAAGCGCAACGTGGACACATCCAAATTTGTGAAGGAAAACAGAGGTGTTTTTTTGCAAAGTGCCTACCTGTAGATTTTGGCTTGTAGCTCAGCCGCCACCTAGGGAAACCTACCCAAACCTGTGCATTTCTGAAAACTAGAGACGTAGGGGAATCCAAGATGGGGTGACTTGTGTGGCTCGGACCAGGTTCTGTTACCCAGAATCCTTTGCAAACCTCAAAATTTGGCTAAAAAAACACATGTTCCTCACATTTCTGTGGCAGAAAGTTCTGGAATCTGAGAGGAGCCACGAATTTCCTTCCACCCAGCGTTCCCCCACGTCTCCCGATAAAAATGATACCTCACTTGTGTGGGTAGGCCTAGCGCCCGTGACAGGAAATGCCCCAAAGCGCAACGTGGACACAGACACATTTTTAAAGGAAAACAGTGGTGTTTTTTTGCAAAGTGCCTACCTGTAGATTTTGGCCTGTAACTCAGCCGCCACCTAGGGAAACCTACCAAACATGTGCATTTCTGAAAACTAGAGGACCTAGAGGAATCCAAGATGGGGTGACTTGTGTGGCTCGGACCAGGTTCTGTTACCCAGAATCTTTTGCAAACCTCACAATTTGGCTAAAAAAACACATGTTCCTCACATTTCTGTGGCAGAAAGTTCTGGAATCTGAGAGGAGCCACGAATTTCCTTCCACCCAGCATTCCCCCACGTCTCCCGATAAAAATGATACCTCACTTGTGTGGGTAGGCCTAGCGCCCGTGACAGGAAATGCCCCAAAGCGCAACGTGGACACAGCCAAATTTTTGAAGGAAAACAGAGGTGTTTTTTGCAAAGTGCCTACCTGTAGATTTTGGCCTGTAGCTCAGCCGCCACCTAGGGGAAACCTACCAAACCTGTCCATTTCTGAAAACTAGAGACCTAGGGGAATCCAAGATGGGGTGACTTGTGTGGCTCGGACCAGGTTCTGTTACCCAGAATCCTTTGCAAACCTCAAAATTTGGCAAAAAAAAAAAAGGTTCCTCACATTTCTGTGGCAGAAAGTTCTGGAATCTGAGAGGAGCCACGAATTTCCTTCCACCCAGCGTTCCCCCACGTCTCCCGATAAAAATGATACCTCACTTGTGTGGGTAGGCCTAGCGCCCGTGACAGGAAATGCCCCAAAGCGCAACGTGGACACAGACAAATTTTTGAAGGAAAACAGTTGTGTTTTTTGCAAAGTGCCTACCTGTAGATTTTGGCCTGTAACTCAGCCGCCACCTAGGGAAACCTATCAAACCTGTGCATTTCTGAAAACTAGAGACCTAGAGGAATCCAAGATGGGGTGACTTGTGTGGCTCGGACCAGGTTCTGTTACCCAGAATCTTTTGCAAACCTCACAATTTGGCTAAAAAAAACACATGTTCCTCACATTTTCTGTGGCAGAAAGTTCTGGAATCTGAGAGGAGCCACGAATTTCCTTCCACCCAGCATTCCCCCACGTCTCCCGATAAAAATGATACCTCACTTGTTTGGGTAGGCCTAGCGCCCGTGACAGGAAATGCCCCAAAGCGCAACGTGGACACAGTCAAATTTTTTAAGGAAAACAGAGGTGTTTTTTGCAAAGTGCCTACCTGTAGATTTTGGCCTGTAGCTCAGCCGCCACCTAGGGAAACCTACCAAACCTGTCCATTTCTGAAAACTAGAGACCTAGGGGAATCCAAGATGGGGTGACTTGTGTGGCTCGGACCAGGTTCTGTTAACCAGAATCCTTTGCAAACCTCAAAATTTGGCTAAAAAAACACATGTTAATAACATTTCTGTGGCAGAAAGTTGTGGAATCTGAGAGGAGCCACAAATTTCCTTCCACCCAGCGTTCCCCCACGTCTCCCGATAAAAATGATACCTCACTTGTGTGGGTAGGCCTAGCGCCCGTGACAGGAAATGCCCTAAAGCTCAACGTGGACACAGCCAAATTTTTGAAGGAAAACAGAGGTGTTTTTTGCAAAGTGCCTACCTGTAGATTTTGGCCTGTAGCTCAGCCGCCACCTAGGGAAACCTAAAAAACCTGTCCATTTCTGAAAACTAGAGACCTAGGGGAATCCAAGATGGGGTGACTTGTGTGGCTCGGACCAGGTTCTGTTAACCAGAATCCTTTGCAAACCTCAAAATTTGGCTAAAAAAACACATGTTCCTCACATTTCTGTGGCAGAAAATTCTGGAATCTGAGAGGAGCCACGAATTTCCTTCCACCCAGCGTTCCCCCACGTCTCCCGATAAAAATGATACCTCACTTGTGTGGGCAGGCCTAGCGCCCGCGACAGGAAACACCCCAAAGTGCAACGTAGACACAGCCCAATTTTTGAAGGAAAACAGAGGTGTTTTTTGCAAAGTGCCTACCTGTAGATTTTGGCTTGTAGCTCAGCCGCACCTAGAGAAACCTACCAAACCTGTGCATTTCTGATAACTAGAGACCTAGGGGAATCCAAGATGGGGTGACTTGTGTGGCTCGGACCAGGTTCTGTTACCCAGAATCCTTTGCAAACCTCAAAATTTGGCTAAAAAAACACATGTTCCTAACATTTCTGTGGCAGAAAGTTCTGGAATCTGAGAGGAGCCACAAATTTCCTTCCACCCAGCGTTCCCCCACGTCTCCCGATAAAAATGATACCTCACTTGTGTGGGTAGGCCTAGCGCCCGTGACAGAAAACGCCCCAAAGCGCAACGTGGACACATCCAAATTTGTGAAGGAAAACAGAGGTGTTTTTTGCAAAGTGCCTACCTGTAGATTTTGGCTTGTAGCTCAGCCGCCACCCAGGGAAACCTACCAAACCTGTGCATTTCTGAAAACTAGAGACCTAGGGGAATCCAAGATGGGGTGACTTGTGTGGCTCGGACCAGGTTCTGTTACCCAGAATCCTTTGCAAACCTCAAAATTTGGCTAAAAAAACACATGTTCCTCACATTTCTGTGGCAGAAAGTTCTGGAATCTGAGAGGAGCCACGAATTTCCTTCCACCCAGCGTTCCCCCACGTCTCCCGATAAAAATGATACCTCACTTGTGTGGGTAGGCCTAGCGCGCGTGACAGGAAATGCCCCAAAGCGCAACGTGGACACAGACAAATTTTTGAAGGAAAACAGTGGTGTTTTTTGCAAAGTGCCTACCTGTAGATTTTGGCCTGTAACTCAGCCGCCACCTAGGGAAACCTACCAAACCTGTGCATTTCTGAAAACTAGAGACCTAGAGGAATCCAAGATGGGGTGACTTGTGTGGCTCGGACCAGGTTCTGTTACCCAGAATCTTTTGCAAACCTCACAATTTGGCTAAAAAAACACATGTTCCTCACATTTCTGTGGCAGAAAGTTCTGGAATCTGAGAGGAGCCACGAATTTCCTTCCACCCAGCATTCCCCCACGTCTCCCGATAAAAATGATACCTCACTTGTGTGGGTAGGCCTAGCGCCCGTGACAGGAAATGCCCCAAAGCGCAACGTGGACACAGCCAAATTTTTTAAGGAAAACAGAGGTGTTTTTTGCAAAGTGCCTACCTGTAGATTTTGGCCTGTAGCTCAGCCGCCACCTAGGGAAACCTACCAAACCTGTCCATTTCTGAAAACTAGAGACCTAGGGGAATCCAAGATGGGGTGAATTGTGTGGCTCGGACCAGGTTCTGTTAACCAGAATCCTTTGCAAACCTCAAAATTTGGCTAAAAAAACACATGTTCCTAACATTTCTGTGGCAGAAAGTTGTGGAATCTGAGAGGAGCCACAAATTTCCTTCCACCCAGCGTTCCCCCACGTCACCCGATAAAAATGATACCTCACTTGTGTGGGTAGGCCTAGCGCCCGCAACAGAAAACGCCCCAAAGCGCAACGTGGACATATCCATATTTGTGAAGGAAAACAGAGGTGTTTTTTGCAAAGTGCCTACCTGTAGATTGTGGCTTGTTGCTCAGCCGCCACCTAGGGAAACCTACCAAACCTGTGCATTTCTGAAAACTAGAGACCTAGGGGAATCCAAGATGGGGTGACTTGTGTGGCTCGGACCAGGTTCTGTTACCCAGAATCCTTTGCAAACCTCACAATTTGGCTAAAAAAACACATGTTCCTCACATTTCTGTGGCAGAAAGTTCTGGAATCTGAGAGGAGCCACGAATTTCCTTCCACCCAGCATTCCCCCACGTCTCCCGATAAAAATGATACCTCACTTGTGTGGGTAGGCCTAGCGCCCGCGACAGAAAACGCCCCAAAGCGCAACGTGGACACATCCAAATTTGTGAAGGAAAACAGAGGTGTTTTTTGCAAAGTGCCTACCTGTAGATTTTGGCTTGTAGCTCAGCCGCCACCTAGGGAAACCTACCAAAACCCTGTGCATTTCTGAAAACTAGAGACCTAGGGGAATCCACGATGGGGTGACTTGTGTGGCTCGGACCAGGATCTGTTACCCAGAATCCTTTGCAAACCTCAAAATTTGGCTAAAAAAACACATGTTCCTCACATTTCTGTGGCAGAAAGTTCTGGAATCTGAGAGGAGCCATGAATTTCCTTCCACCCAGCGTTCCCCCACGTCTCCCGATAAAAATGATACCTCGCTTGTGTGGGTAGGCCTAGCGCCCGCGACAGAAAACGCCCCAAAGCGCAACGTGGACACATCCAAATTTGTGAAGGAAAACAGAGGTGTTTTTTGCAAAGTGCCTACCTGTAGATTTTGGCTTGTAGCTCAGCCGCCACCTAGGGAAACCTACCAAACCCTGTGCATTTCTGAAAACTAGAGACCTAGGGGAATCCAAGATGGGGTGACTTGTGTGGCTCGGACCAGGTTCTGTTACCCAGAATCTTTTGCAAACCTCACAATTTGGCTAAAAAAACACATGTTCCTCACATTTCTGTGGCAGAAAGTTCTGGAATCTGAGAGGAGCCACGAATTTCCTTCCACCCAGCATTCCCCCACGTCTCCCGATAAAAATGATACCTCACTTGTGTGGGTAGGCCTAGCGCCCGTGACAGGAAATGCCCCAAAGCGCAACGTGGACACAGCCAAATTTTTTAAGGAAAACAGAGGTGTTTTTTGCAAAGTGCCTACCTGTAGATTTTGGCCTGTAGCTCAGCCGCCACCTAGGGAAACCTACCAAACCTGTCCATTTCTGAAAACTAGAGACCTAGGGGAATCCAAGATGGGGTGACTTGTGTGGCTCGGACCAGGTTCTGTTAACCAGAATCCTTTGCAAACCTCAAAATTTGGCTAAAAAAACACATGTTCCTAACATTTCTGTGGCAGAAAGTTGTGGAATCTGAGAGGAGCCACAAATTTCCTTCCACCCAGCGTTCCCCCACGTCACCCGATAAAAATGATACCTCACTTGTGTGGGTAGGCCTAGCGCCCGCAACAGAAAACGCCCCAAAGCGCAACGTGGACATATCCATATTTGTGAAGGAAAACAGAGGTGTTTTTTGCAAAGTGCCTACCTGTAGATTGTGGCTTGTTGCTCAGCCGCCACCTAGGGAAACCTACCAAACCTGTGCATTTCTGAAAACTAGAGACCTAGGGGAATCCAAGATGGGGTGACTTGTGTGGCTCGGACCAGGTTCTGTTACCCAGAATCCTTTGCAAACCTCACAATTTGGCTAAAAAAACACATGTTCCTCACATTTCTGTGGCAGAAAGTTCTGGAATCTGAGAGGAGCCACGAATTTCCTTCCACCCAGCATTCCCCCACGTCTCCCGATAAAAATGATACCTCACTTGTGTGGGTAGGCCTAGCGCCCGCGACAGAAAACGCCCCAAAGCGCAACGTGGACACATCCAAATTTGTGAAGGAAAACAGAGGTGTTTTTTGCAAAGTGCCTACCTGTAGATTTTGGCTTGTAGCTCAGCCGCCACCTAGGGAAACCTACCAAACCCTGTGCATTTCTGAAAACTAGAGACCTAGGGGAATCCACGATGGGGTGACTTGTGTGGCTCGGACCAGGATCTGTTACCCAGAATCCTTTGCAAACCTCAAAATTTGGCTAAAAAAACACATGTTCCTCACATTTCTGTGGCAGAAAGTTCTGGAATCTGAGAGGAGCCACGAATTTCCTTCCACCCAGCGTTCCCCCACGTCTCCCGATAAAAATGATACCTCGCTTGTGTGGGTAGGCCTAGCGCCCGCGACAGAAAACGCCCCAAAGCGCAACGTGGACACATCCAAATTTGTGAAGGAAAACAGAGGTGTTTTTTGCAAAGTGCCTACCTGTAGATTTTGGCTTGTAGCTCAGCCGCCACCTAGGGAAACCTACCAAACCCTGTGCATTTCTGAAAACTAGAGACCTAGGGGAATCCAAGATGGGGTGACTTGTGTGGCTCGGACCAGGTTCTGTTACCCAGAATCCTTTGCAAACCTCAAAATTTGGCTAAAAAAACACATGTTCCTCACATTTCTGTGGCAGAAAATTCTGCAATCTGAGAGGAGCCACGAATTTCCTTCCACACAGCGTTCCCCCACGTCTCCCGATAAAAATGATACCTCACTTGTGTGGGTAGGCCTAGCGCCCGCGACAGGAAACGCCCCAAAGCGCAACGTAGACACAGCCCAATTTTTGAAGGAAAACAGAGGTGTTTTTTGCAAAGTGCCTACCTGTAGATTTTGGCTTGTAGCTCAGCCGCCACCTAGGGAAACCTACTAAACCTGTGCTTTTCTGAAAACTAGAGACCTAGGGGAATCCTAGATGGGGTGACTTGTGTGGCTCGGACCAGGTTCTGTTACCCAGAATCCTTTGCAAACCTCAAAATTTGGCTAAAAAAACACATGTTCCTAACATTTCTGTGGCAGAAAGTTCTGGAATCTGAGAGGAGCCACAAATTTCCTTCCACCCAGCGTTCCCCCACGTCTCCCGATAAAAATGATACCTCACTTGTGTGGGTAGGCCTAGCGCCCGTGACAGAAAACACTCCAAAGCGCAACGTGGACACATCCAAATTTGTGAAGGAAAACAGAGGTGTTTTTTGCAAAGTGCCTACCTGTAGATTTTGGCTTGTAGCTCAGCCGCCACCTAGGGAAACCTACCAAACCTGTGCATTTCTGAAAACTAGAGACGTAGGGGAATCCAAGATGGGGTGACTTGTGTGGCTCGGACCAGGTTCTGTTACCCAGAATCCTTTGCAAACCTCAAAATTTGGCTAAAAAAACACATGTTCCTCACATTTCTGTGGCAGAAAGTTCTGGAATCTGAGAGGAGCCACGAATTTCCTTCCACCCAGCGTTCCCCCACGTCTCCCGATAAAAATGATACCTCACTTGTGTGGGTAGGCCTAGCGCCCGTGACAGGAAATGCCCCAAAGCGCAACGTGGACACAGACAAATTTTTAAAGGAAAACAGTGGTGTTTTTTGCAAAGTGCCTACCTGTAGATTTTGGCCTGTAACTCAGCCGCCACCTAGGGAAACCTACCAAACATGTGCATTTCTGAAAACTAGAGACCTAGAGGAATCCAAGATGGGGTGACTTGTGTGGCTCGGACCAGGTTCTGTTACCCAGAATCTTTTGCAAACCTCACAATTTGGCTAAAAAAACACATGTTCCTCACATTTCTGTGGCAGAAAGTTCTGGAATCTGAGAGGAGCCACGAATTTCCTTCCACCCAGCATTCCCCCACGTCTCCCGATAAAAATGATACCTCACTTGTGTGGGTAGGCCTAGCGCCCGTGACAGGAAATGCCCCAAAGCGCAACGTGGACACAGCCAAATTTTTGAAGGAAAACAGAGGTGTTTTTTGCAAAGTGCCTACCTGTAGATTTTGGCCTGTAGCTCAGCCGCCACCTAGGGAAACCTACCAAACCTGTCCATTTCTGAAAACTAGAGACCTAGGGGAATCCAAGATGGGGTGACTTGTGTGGCTCGGACCAGGTTCTGTTACCCAGAATCCTTTGCAAACCTCAAAATTTGGCTAAAAAAACACATGTTTCTCACATTTCTGTGGCAGAAAATTCTGGAATCTGAGAGGAGCCACGAATTTCCTTCCACCCAGCGTTCCCCCACGTCTCCCGATAAAAATGATACCTCACTTGTGTGGGTAGGCCTAGCGCCCGCGACAGGAAACGCCCCAAAGTGCAACGTAGACACAGCCCAATTTTTGAAGGAAAACAGAGGTGTTTTTTGCAAAGTGCCTACCTGTAGATTTTGGTTTGTAGCTCAGCCGCACCTAGAGAAACCTACCAAACCTGTGCATTTCTGATAACTAGAGACCTAGGGGAATCCAAGATGGGGTGACTTGTGTGGCTCGGACCAGGTTCTGTTACCCAGAATCCTTTGCAAACCTCAAAATTTGGCTAAAAAAACACATGTTCCTAACATTTCTGTGGCAGAAAGTTCTGGAATCTGAGAGGAGCCACAAATTTCCTTCCAGCCAGCGTTCCCCCACGTCTCCCGATAAAAATGATACCTCACTTGTGTGGGTAGGCCTAGCGCCCGTGACAGAAAACGCCCCAAAGCGCAACGTGGACACATCCAAATTTGTGAAGGAAAACAGAGGTGTTTTTTGCAAAGTGCCTACCTGTAGATTTTGGCTTGTAGCTCAGCCGCCACCCAGGGAAACCTACCAAACCTGTGCATTTCTGAAAACTAGAGACCTAGGGGAATCCAAGATGGGGTGACTTGTGTGGCTCGGACCAGGTTCTGTTACCCAGAATCCATTGCAAACCTCAAAATTTGGCTAAAAAAACACATGTTCCTCACATTTCTGTGGCAGAAAGTTCTGGAATCTGAGAGGAGCCACGAATTTCCTTCCACCCAGCGTTCCCCCACGTCTCCCGATAAAAATGATACCTCACTTGTGTGGGTAGGCCTAGCGCCTGTGACAGGAAATGCCCCAAAGCGCAACGTGGACACAGACAAATTTTTGAAGGAAAACAGTGGTGTTTTTTGCAAAGTGCCTACCTGTAGATTTTGGCCTGTAACTCAGCCGCCACCTAGGGAAACCTACCAAACCTGTGCATTTCTGAAAACTAGAGACCTAGAGGAATCCAAGATGGGGTGACTTGTGTGGCTCGGACCAGGTTCTGTTACCCAGAATCCTTTGCAAACCTCACAATTTGGCTAAAAAAACACATGTTCCTCACATTTCTGTGGCAGAAAGTTCTGGAATCTGAGAGGAGCCACGAATTTCCTTCCACCCAGCATTCCCCCACGTCTCCCGATAAAAATGATACCTCACTTGTGTGGGTAGGCCTAGCGCCCGTGACAGGAAATGCCCTAAAGCGCAACGTGGACACAGCCAAATTTTTGAAGGAAAACAGAGGTGTTTTTTGCAAAGTGCCTACCTGTAGATTTTGGCCTGTAGCTCAGCCGCCACCTAGGGAAACCTACCAAACCTGTGCATTTCTGAAAACTAGAGACCTAGGGGAATCCAAGATGGGGTGACTTGTGTGGCTGGGACCAGGTTCTGTTACCCAGAATCCTTTGCAAACCTCAAAATTTGGCTAAAAAAACACATGTTCCTAACATTTCTGTGGCAGAAAGTTCTGGAATCTGAGAGGAGCCACAAATTTCCTTCCACCCAGCGTTCCCCCACGTCTCCCGATAAAAATGATACCTCACTTGTGTGGGTAGGCCTAGCGCCCGTGACAGAAAACACTCCAAAGCGCAACGTGGACACATCCAAATTTGTGAAGGAAAACAGAGATGTTTTTTGCAAAGTGCCTACCTGTAGATTTTGGCTTGTAGCTCAGCCGCCACCTAGGGAAACCTACCAAACCTGTGCATTTCTGAAAACTAGAGACGTAGGGGAATCCAAGATGGGGTGACTTGTGTGGCTCGGACCAGGTTCTGTTACCCAGAATCCTTTGCAAACCTCAAAATTTTGCAAAAAAAAAAAAAGTTCCTCACATTTCTGTGGCAGAAAGTTCTGGAATCTGAGAGGAGCCATGAATTTCCTTCCACCCAGCGTTCCCCCACGTCTCCCGATAAAAATGATACCTCACTTGTGTGGGTAGGCCTAGCGCCCGTGACAGGAAATGCCCCAAAGCGCAACGTGGACACAGACAAATTTTTGAAGGAAAACAGTGGTGTTTTTTGCAAAGTGCCTACCTGTAGATTTTGGCCTGTAACTCAGCCGCCACCTAGGGAAACCTATCAAACCTGTGCATTTCTGAAAACTAGAGACCTAGAGGAATCCAAGATGGGGTGACTTGTGTGGCTCGGACCAGGTTCTGTTACCCAGAATCTTTTGCAAACCTCACAATTTGGCTAAAAAAACACATGTTCCTCACATTTCTGTGGCAGAAAGTTCTGGAATCTGAGAGGAGCCACGAATTTCCTTCCACCCAGCATTCCCCCACGTCTCCCGATAAAAATGATACCTCACTTGTTTGGGTAGGCCTAGCGCCCGTGACAGGAAATGCCCCAAAGCGCAACGTGGACACAGTCAAATTTTTTAAGGAAAACAGAGGTGTTTTTTGCAAAGTGCCTACCTGTAGATTTTGGCCTGTAGCTCAGCCGCCACCTAGGGAAACCTACCAAACCTGTCCATTTCTGAAAACTAGAGACCTAGGGGAATCCAAGATGGGGTGACTTGTGTGGCTCGGACCAGGTTCTGTTAACCAGAATCCTTTGCAAAACTCAAAATTTGGCTAAAAAAACACATGTTAATAACATTTCTGTGGCAGAAAGTTGTGGAATCTGAGAGGAGCCACAAATTTCCTTCCACCCAGCGTTCCCCCACGTAACCCGATAAAAATGATACCTCACTTGTGTGGGTAGGCCTAGCGCCCGCAACAGAAAACGCCCCAAAGCGCAACGTGGACATATCCATATTTGTGAAGGAAAACAGAGGTGTTTTTTGCAAAGTGCCTACCTGTAGATTTTGGCTTGTTGCTCAGCCGCCACCTAGGGAAACCTACCAAACCTGTGCATTTCTGAAAACTAGAGACCTAGGGGAATCCAAGATGGGGTGACTTGTGTGGCTCGGACCAGGTTCTGTTACCCAGAATCCTTTGCAAACCTCACAATTTGGCTAAAAAAACACATGTTCCTCACATTTCTGTGGCAGAAAGTTCTGGAATCTGAGAGGAGCCACGAATTTCCTTCCACCCAGCATTCCCCCACGTCTCCCGATAAAAATGATACCTCACTTGTGTGGGTAGGCCTAGCGCCCGTGACAGGAAATGCCCTAAAGCGCAACGTGGACACAGCCAAATTTTTGAAGGAAAACAGAGGTGTTTTTTGCAAAGTGCCTACCTGTAGATTTTGGCCTGTAGCTCAGCCGCCACCTAGGGAAACCTACCAAACCTGTGCATTTCTGAAAACTAGAGACCTAGGGGAATCCAAGATGGGGTGACTTGTGTGGCTGGGACCAGGTTCTGTTACCCAGAATCCTTTGCAAACCTCAAAATTTGGCTAAAAAAACACATGTTCCTAACATTTCTGTGGCAGAAAGTTCTGGAATCTGAGAGGAGCCACAAATTTCCTTCCACCCAGCGTTCCCCCACGTCTCCCGATAAAAATGATACCTCACTTGTGTGGGTAGGCCTAGCGCCCGTGACAGAAAACACTCCAAAGCGCAACGTGGACACATCCAAATTTGTGAAGGAAAACAGAGATGTTTTTTGCAAAGTGCCTACCTGTAGATTTTGGCTTGTAGCTCAGCCGCCACCTAGGGAAACCTACCAAACCTGTGCATTTCTGAAAACTAGAGACGTAGGGGAATCCAAGATGGGGTGACTTGTGTGGCTCGGACCAGGTTCTGTTACCCAGAATCCTTTGCAAACCTCAAAATTTGGCAAAAAAAAAAAAGGTTCCTCACATTTCTGTGGCAGAAAGTTCTGGAATCTGAGAGGAGCCACGAATTTCCTTCCACCCAGCGTTCCCCCACGTCTCCCGATAAAAATGATACCTCACTTGTGTGGGTAGGCCTAGCGCCCGTGACAGGAAATGCCCCAAAGCGCAACGTGGACACAGACAAATTTTTGAAGGAAAACAGTGGTGTTTTTTGCAAAGTGCCTACCTGTAGATTTTGGCCTGTAACTCAGCCGCCACCTAGGGAAACCTATCAAACCTGTGCATTTCTGAAAACTAGAGACCTAGAGGAATCCAAGATGGGGTGACTTGTGTGGCTCGGACCAGGTTCTGTTACCCAGAATCTTTTGCAAACCTCACAATTTGGCTAAAAAAACACATGTTCCTCTCATTTCTGTGGCAGAAAGTTCTGGAATCTGAGAGGAGCCACGAATTTCCTTCCACCCAGCATTCCCCCACGTCTCCCGATAAAAATGATACCTCACTTGTTTGGGTAGGCCTAGCGCCCGTGACAGGAAATGCCCCAAAGCGCAACGTGGACACAGTCAAATTTTTTAAGGAAAACAGAGGTGTTTTTTGCAAAGTGCCTACCTGTAGATTTTGGCCTGTAGCTCAGCCGCCACCTAGGGAAACCTACCAAACCTGTCCATTTCTGAAAACTAGAGACCTAGGGGAATCCAAGATGGGGTGACTTGTGTGGCTCGGACCAGGTTCTGTTAACCAGAATCCTTTGCAAAACTCAAAATTTGGCTAAAAAAACACATGTTAATAACATTTCTGTGGCAGAAAGTTGTGGAATCTGAGAGGAGCCACAAATTTCCTTCCACCCAGCGTTCCCCCACGTAACCCGATAAAAATGATACCTCACTTGTGTGGGTAGGCCTAGCGCCCGCAACAGAAAACGCCCCAAAGCGCAACGTGGACATATCCATATTTGTGAAGGAAAACAGAGGTGTTTTTTGCAAAGTGCCTACCTGTAGATTTTGGCTTGTTGCTCAGCCGCCACCTAGGGAAACCTACCAAACCTGTGCATTTCTGAAAACTAGAGACCTAGGGGAATCCAAGATGGGGTGACTTGTGTGGCTCGGACCAGGTTCTGTTACCCAGAATCCTTTGCAAACCTCAAAATTTGGCTAAAAAAAAACATGTTCCTCACATTTCTGTGGCAGAAAATTCTGGAATCTGAGAGGAGCCACGAATTTCCTTCCACCCAGCGTTCCCCCACTTCTCCCGATAAAAATGATACCTCACTTGTGTGGGTAGGCCTAGCGCCCGCGACAGGAAACGCCCCAAAGTGCAACGTAGACACAGCCCAATTTTTGAAGGAAAACAGAGGTGTTTTTTGCAAAGTGCCTACCTGTAGATTTTGGCTTGTAGCTCAGCCGCACCTAGAGAAACCTACCAAACCTGTGCATTTCTGATAACTAGAGACCTAGGGGAATCCAAGATGGGGTGACTTGTGTGGCTCGGACCAGGTTCTGTTACCCAGAATCCTTTGCAAACCTCAAAATTTGGCTAAAAAAACACATGTTCCTAACATTTCTGTGGCAGAAAGTTCTGGAATCTGAGAGGAGCCACAAATTTTCTTCCAGCCAGCGTTCCCCCACGTCTCCCGATAAAAATGATACCTCACTTGTGTGGGTAGGCCTAGCGCCCGTGACAGAAAACGCCCCAAAGCGCAACGTGGACACATCCAAATTTGTGAAGGAAAACAGAGGTGTTTTTTGCAAAGTGCCTACCTGTAGATTTTGGCTTGTAGCTCAGCCGCCACCCAGGGAAACCTACCAAACCTGTGCATTTCTGAAAACTAGAGACCTAGGGGAATCCAAGATGGGGTGACTTGTGTGGCTCGGACCAGGTTCTGTTACCCAGAATCCTTTGCAAACCTCAAAATTTGGCTAAAAAAACACATGTTCCTCACATTTCTGTGGCAGAAAGTTCTGGAATCTGAGAGGAGCCACGAATTTCCTTCCACCCAGCGTTCCCCCACGTCTCCCGATAAAAATTATACCTCACTTGTGTGGGTAGGCCTAGCGCCCGTGACAGGAAATGCCCCAAAGCGCAACGTGGACACAGACAAATTTTTGAAGGAAAACAGTGGTGTTTTTTGCAAAGTGCCTACCTGTAGATTTTGGCCTGTAACTCAGCCGCCACCTAGGGAAACCTACCAAACCTGTGCATTTCTGAAAACTAGAGACCTAGAGGAATCCAAGATGGGGTGACTTGTGTGGCTCGGACCAAGTTCTGTTACCCAGAATCCTTTGCAAACCTCACAATTTGGCTAAAAAAACACATGTTCCTCACATTTCTGTGGCAGAAAGTTCTGGAATCTGAGAGGAGCCACGAATTTCCTTCCACCCAGCATTCCCCCACGTCTCCCGATAAAAATGATACCTCACTTGTGTGGGTAGGCCTAGCGCCCGTGACAGGAAATGCCCTAAAGCGCAACGTGGACACAGCCAAATTTTTGAAGGAAAACAGAGGTGTTTTTTGCAAAGTGCCTACCTGTAGATTTTGGCCTGTAGCTCAACCGCCACCTAGGGAAACCTACCAAACCTGTCCATTTCTGAAAACTAGAGACCTAGGGGAATCCAAGATGGGGTGACTTGTGTGGCTCGGACCAGGTTCTGTTAACCAGAATCCTTTGCAAACCTCAAAATTTGGCTAAAAAAACACATGTTCCTAACATTTCTGTGGCAGAAAGTTGTGGAATCTGAGAGGAGCCACAAATTTCCTTCCACCCAGCGTTCCCCCACGTCACCCGATAAAAATGATACCTCACTTGTGTGGGTAGGCCTAGCGCCCGCAACAGAAAACGCCCCAAAGCGCAACGTGGACACATCCATATTTGTGAAGGAAAACAGAGGTGTTTTTTGCAAAGTGCCTACCTGTAGATTTTGGCTTGTTGCTCAGCCGCCACCTAGGGAAAAGTACCAAACCTGTGCATTTCTGAAAACTAGAGACCTAGGGGAATCCAAGATGGGGTGACTTGTGTGGCTCGGACCAGGTTCTGTTACCCAGAATCCTTTGCAAACCTCAAAATTTGGCTAAAAAAACACATGTTCCTCACATTTCTGTGGCAGAAAATTCTTGAATCTGAGAGGAGCCACGAATTTCCTTCCACACATCGTTCCCCCACATCTCCCGATAAAAATGATACCTCACTTGTGTGGGTAGGCCTAGCGCCCGCGACAGGAAACGCCCCAAAGCGCAACGTAGACACAGCCCAATTTTTGAAGGAAAACAGAGGTGTTTTTTCCAAAGTGCCTACCTGTAGATTTTGGCTTGTAGCTCAGCCGCCACCTAGGGAAACCTACCAAACCTGTGCTTTTCTGAAAACTAGAGACATAGGGGAATCCTAGATGGGGTGACTTGTGTGGCTCGGACCAGGTTCTGTTACCCAGAATCCTTTGCAAACCTCAAAATTTGGCTAAAAAAACACATGTTCCTAACATTTCTGTGGCAGAAAGTTCTGGAATCTGAGAGGAGCCACAAATTTCCTTCCACCCAGCGTTCCCCCACGTCTCCCGATAAAAATGATACCTCACTTGTGTGGGTAGGCCTAGCACCCGTGACAGAAAACACTCCAAAGCGCAACGTGGACACATCCAAATTTGTGAAGGAAAACAGAGGTGTTTTTTGCAAAGTGCCTACCTGTAGATTTTGGCTTGTAGCTCAGCCGCCACCTAGGGAAACCTACCAAACCTGTGCATTTCTGAAAACTAGAGACGTAGGGGAATCCAAGATGGGGTGACTTGTGTGGCTCGGACCAGGTTCTGTTACCCAGAATCCTTTGCAAACCTCAAAATTTGGCTAAAAAAACACATGTTCCTCACATTTCTGTGGCAGAAAGTTCTGGAATCTGAGAGGAGCCACGAATTTCCTTCCACCCAGCGTTCCCCCACGTCTCCCGATAAAAATGATACCTCATTTGTGTGGGTAGGCCTAGCGTCCGTGACAGGAAATGCCCCAAAGCGCAACGTGGACACAGACAAATTTTTGAAGGAAAACAGTGGTGTTTTTTGCAAAGTGCCTACCTGTAGATTTTGGCCTGTAACTCAGCCGCCACCTAGGGAAACCTACCAAACCTGTGCATTTCTGAAAACTAGAGACCTAGAGGAATCCAAGATGGGGTGACTTGTGTGGCTTGGACCAGGTTCTGTTACCCAGAATCCTTTGCAAACCTCACAATTTGGCTAAAAAAAACACATGTTCCTCACATTTCTGTGGCAGAAAGTTCTGGAATCTGAGAGGAGCCACGAATTTCCTTCCACCCAGCATTCCCCCACGTCTCCCGATAAAAATGATACCTCACTTGTGTGGGTAGGCCTAGCGCCCGTGACAGGAAATGCCCCAAAGCGCAACGTGGACACAGCCAAATTTTTGAAGGAAAACAGAGGTGTTTTTTGCAAAGTGCCTACCTGTAGATTTTGGCTTGTTGCTCAGCCGCCACCTAGGGAAACCTACCAAACCTGTGCATTTCTGAAAACTAGAGACCTAGGGGAATCCAAGATGGGGTGACTTGTGTGGCTCAGACCAGGTTCTGTTACCCAGAATCCTTTGCAAACCTCAAAATTTGGCTAAAAAAACACATGTTCCTCACATTTCTGTGGCAGAAAATTCTGGAATCTGAGAGGAGCCACGAATTTCCTTCCACCCAGCGTTCCCCCACGTCTCCCGATAAAAATGATACCTCACTTGTGTGGGTAGGCCTAGCGCCCGCGACAGGAAACGCCCCAAAGTGCAACGTAGACACAGCCCAATTTTTGAAGGAAAACAGAGGTGTTTTTTGCAAAGTGCCTACCTGTAGATTTTGGCTTGTAGCTCAGCCGCACCTAGAGAAACCTACCAAACCTGTGCATTTCTGATAACTAGAGACCTAGGGGAATCCAAGATGGGGTGACTTGTGTGGCTCGGACCAGGTTCTGTTACCCAGAATCCTTTGCAAACCTCAAAATTTGGCTAAAAAAACACATGTTCCTAACATTTCTGTGGCAGAAAGTTCTGGAATCTGAGAGGAGCCACAAATTTCCTTCCAGCCAGCGTTCCCCCACGTCTCCCGATAAAAATGATACCTCACTTGTGTGGGTAGGCCTAGCGCCCGTGACAGAAAACGCCCCAAAGCGCAACGTGGACACATCCAAATTTGTGAAGGAAAACAGAGGTGTTTTTTGCAAAGTGCCTACCTGTAGATTTTGGCTTGTAGCTCAGCCGCCACCCAGGGAAACCTACCAAACCTGTGCATTTCTGAAAACTAGAGACCTAGGGGAATCCAAGATGGGGTGACTTGTGTGGCTCGGACCAGGTTCTGTTACCCAGAATCCTTTGCAAACCTCAAAATTTGGCTAAAAAAACACATGTTCCTCACATTTCTGTGGCAGGAAGTTCTGGAATCTGAGAGGAGCCACGAATTTCCTTCCACCCAGCGTTCCCCCACGTCTCCCGATAAAAATGATACCTCACTTGTCTGGGTAGGCCTAGCGCCCGTGACAGGAAATGCCCCAAAGCGCAACGTGGACACAGACAAATTTTTGAAGGAAAACAGTGGTGTTTTTTGCAAAGTGCCTACCTGTAGATTTTGGCCTGTAACTCAGCCGCCACCTAGGGAAACCTACCAAACCTGTGCATTTCTGAAAACTAGAGACCTAGAGGAATCCAAGATGGGGTGACTTGTGTGGCTCGGACCAGGTTCTGTTACCCAGAATCCTTTGCAAACCTCACAATTTGGCTAAAAAAACACATGTTCCTCACATTTCTGTGGCAGAAAGTTCTGGAATCTGAGAGGAGCCACGAATTTCCTTCCACCCAGCATTCCCCTACGTCTCCCGATAAAAATGATACCTCACTTGTGTGGGTAGGCCTAGCGCCCGTGACAGGAAATGCCCCAAAGCGCAACGTGGACACAGCCAAATTTTTGAAGGAAAACAGAGGTGTTTTTTGCAAAGTGCCTACCTGTAGATTTTGGCTTGTTGCTCAGCCGCCACCTAGGGAAACCTACCAAACCTGTGCATTTCTGAAAACTAGAGACCTAGGGGAATCCAAGATGGGGTGACTTGTGTGGCTCGGACCAGGTTCTGTTACCCAGAATCCTTTGCAAACCTCAAAATTTGGCTAAAAAAACACATGTTCCTCACATTTCTGTGGCAGAAAATTCTGGAATCTGAGAGGAGCCACAAATTTCCTTCCACCCAGCGTTCCCCCACGTCTCCCGATAAAAATGATACCTCACTTGTGTGGGTAGGCCTAGCGCCCGCGACAGGAAACGCCCCAAAGTGCAACGTAGACACAGCCCAATTTTTGAAGGAAAACAGAGTTGTTTTTTGCAAAGTGCCTACCTGTAGATTTTGGCCTGTAGCTCAGCCGCACCTAGAGAAACCTACCAAACCTGTGCATTTCTGATAACTAGAGACCTAGGGGAATCCAAGATGGGGTGACTTGTGTGGCTCGGACCAGGTTCTGTTACCCAGAATCCTTTGCAAACCTCAAAATTTGGCTAAAAAAACACATGTTCCTAACATTTCTGTGGCAGAAAGTTCTGGAATCTGAGAGGAGCCACAAATTTCCTTCCAGCCAGCGTTCCCCCACGTCTCCCGATAAAAATGATACCTCACTTGTGTGGGTAGGCCTAGCGCCCGTGACAGAAAACGCCCCAAAGCGCAACGTGGACACATCCAAATTTGTGAAGGAAAACAGAGGTGTTTTTTGCAAAGTGCCTACCTGTAGATTTTGGCTTGTAGCTCAGCCGCCACCCAGGGAAACCTACCAAACCTGTGCATTTCTGAAAACTAGAGACCTAGGGGAATCCAAGATGGGGTGACTTGTGTGGCTCGGACCATGTTCTGTTACCCAGAATCCTTTGCAAACCTCAAAATTTGGCTAAAAAAACACATGTTCCTCACATTTCTGTGGCAGGAAGTTCTGGAATCTGAGAGGAGCCACGAATTTCCTTCCACCCAGCGTTCCCCCACGTCTCCCGATAAAAATGATACCTCACTTGTGTGGGTAGGCCTAGCGCCCGTGACAGGAAATGCCCCAAAGCGCAACGTGGACACAGACAAATTTTTGAAGGAAAACAGTGGTGTTTTTTGCAAAGTGCCTACCTGTAGATTTTGGCCTGTAACTCAGCCGCCACCTAGGGAAACCTACCAAACCTGTGCATTTCTGAAAACTAGAGACCTAGAGGAATCCAAGATGGGGTGACTTGTGTGGCTCGGACCAGGTTCTGTTACCCAGAATCCTTTGCAAACCTCACAATTTGGCTAAAAAAACACATGTTCCTCACATTTCTGTGGCAGAAAGTTCTGGAATCTGAGAGGAGCCACGAATTTCCTTCCACCCAGCATTCCCCCACGTCTCCCGATAAAAATGATACCTCACTTGTGTGGGTAGGCCTAGCGCCTGTGACAGGAAATGCCCCAAAGCGCACGTGGACACAGACAAATTTTTGAAGGAAAACAGTGGTGTTTTTTGCAAAGTGCCTACCTGTAGATTTTGGCCTGTAACTCAGCCGCCACCTAGGGAAACCTACCAAACCTGTGCATTTCTGAAAACTAGAGACCTAGAGGAATCCAAGATGGGGTGACTTGTGTGGCTCGGACCAGGTTCTGTTACCCAGAATCCTTTGCAAACCTCACAATTTGGCTAAAAAAACACATGTTCCTCACATTTCTGTGGCAGAAAGTTCTGGAATCTGAGAGGAGCCACGAATTTCCTTCCACCCAGCATTCCCCCACGTCTCCCGATAAAAATGATACCACACTTGTGTGGGTAGGCCTAGCGCCCGTGACAGGAAATGCCCTAAAGCGCAACGTGGACACAGCCAAATTTTTGAAGGAAAACAGAGGTGTTTTTTGCAAAGTGCCTACCTGTAGATTTTGGCCTGTAGCTCAGCCGCCACCTAGGGAAACCTACCAAACCTGTGCATTTCTGAAAACTAGAGACCTAGGGGAATCCAAGATGGGGTGACTTGTGTGGCTGGGACCAGGTTCTGTTACCCAGAATCCTTTGCAAACCTCATAATTTGGCTAAAAAAACACATGTTCCTAACATTTCTGTGGCAGAAAGTTCTGGAATCTGAGAGGAGCCACAAATTTCCTTCCACCCAGCGTTCCCCCACGTCTCCCGATAAAAATGATACCTCACTTGTGTGGGTAGGCCTAGCGCCCGTGACAGAAAACACTCCAAAGCGCAACGTGGACACATCCAAATTTGTGAAGGAAAACAGAGATGTTTTTTGCAAAGTGCCTACCTGTAGATTTTGGCTTGTAGCTCAGCCGCCACCTAGGGAAACCTACCAAACCTGTGCATTTCTGAAAACTAGAGACGTAGGGGAATCCAAGATGGGGTGACTTGTGTGGCTCGGACCAGGTTCTGTTACCCAGAATCCTTTGCAAACCTCACAATTTGGCAAAAAAAAAAAAGGTTCCTCACATTTCTGTGGCAGAAAGTTCTGGAATCTGAGAGGAGCCACGAATTTCCTTCCACCCAGCGTTCCCCCACGTCTCCCGATAAAAATGATACCTCACTTGTGTGGGTAGGCCTAGCGCCCGTGACAGGAAATGCCCCAAAGCGCAACGTGGACACAGACAAATTTTTGAAGGAAAACAGTGGTGTTTTTTGCAAAGTGCCTACCTGTAGATTTTGGCCTGTAACTCAGCCGCCACCTAGGGAAACCTATCAAACCTGTGCATTTCTGAAAACTAGAGACCTAGAGGAATCCAAGATGGGGTGACTTGTGTGGCTCGGACCAGGTTCTGTTACCCAGAATCTTTTGCAAACCTCACAATTTGGCTAAAAAAACACATGTTCCTCACATTTCTGTGGCAGAAAGTTCTGGAATCTGAGAGGAGCCACGAATTTCCTTCCACCCAGCATTCCCCCACGTCTCCCGATAAAAATGATACCTCACTTGTTTGGGTAGGCCTAGCGCCCGTGACAGGAAATGCCCCAAAGCGCAACGTGGACACAGTCAAATTTTTTAAGGAAAACAGAGGTGTTTTTTGCAAAGTGCCTACCTGTAGATTTTGGCCTGTAGCTCAGCCGCCACCTAGGGAAACCTACCAAACCTGTCCATTTCTGAAAACTAGAGACCTAGGGGAATCCAAGATGGGGTGACTTGTGTGGCTCGGACCAGGTTCTGTTAACCAGAATCCTTTGCAAAACTCAAAATTTGGCTAAAAAAACACATGTTAATAACATTTCTGTGGCAGAAAGTTGTGGAATCTGAGAGGAGCCACAAATTTCCTTCCACCCAGCGTTCCCCCACGTAACCCGATAAAAATGATACCTCACTTGTGTGGGTAGGCCTAGCGCCCGCAACAGAAAACGCCCCAAAGCGCAACGTGGACATATCCATATTTGTGAAGGAAAACAGAGGTGTTTTTTGCAAAGTGCCTACCTGTAGATTTTGGCTTGTTGCTCAGCCGCCACCTAGGGAAACCTACCAAACCTGTGCATTTCTGAAAACTAGAGACCTAGGGGAATCCAAGATGGGGTGACTTGTGTGGCTCGGACCAGGTTCTGTTACCCAGAATCCTTTGCAAACCTCAAAATTTGGCTAAAAAAAAACATGTTCCTCACATTTCTGTGGCAGAAAATTCTGGAATCTGAGAGGAGCCACGAATTTCCTTCCACCCAGCGTTCCCCCACTTCTCCCGATAAAAATGATACCTCACTTGTGTGGGTAGGCCTAGCGCCCGCGACAGGAAACGCCCCAAAGTGCAACGTAGACACAGCCCAATTTTTGAAGGAAAACAGAGGTGTTTTTTGCAAAGTGCCTACCTGTAGATTTTGGCTTGTAGCTCAGCCGCACCTAGAGAAACCTACCAAACCTGTGCATTTCTGATAACTAGAGACCTAGGGGAATCCAAGATGGGGTGACTTGTGTGGCTCGGACCAGGTTCTGTTACCCAGAATCCTTTGCAAACCTCAAAATTTGGCTAAAAAAACACATGTTCCTAACATTTCTGTGGCAGAAAGTTCTGGAATCTGAGAGGAGCCACAAATTTCCTTCCAGCCAGCGTTCCCCCACGTCTCCCGATAAAAATGATACCTCACTTGTGTGGGTAGGCCTAGCGCCCGTGACAGAAAACGCCCCAAAGCGCAACGTGGACACATCCAAATTTGTGAAGGAAAACAGAGGTGTTTTTTGCAAAGTGCCTACCTGTAGATTTTGGCTTGTAGCTCAGCCGCCACCCAGGGAAACCTACCAAACCTGTGCATTTCTGAAAACTAGAGACCTAGGGGAATCCAAGATGGGGTGACTTGTGTGGCTCGGACCAGGTTCTGTTACCCAGAATCCTTTGCAAACCTCAAAATTTGGCTAAAAAAACACATGTTCCTCACATTTCTGTGGCAGAAAGTTCTGGAATCTGAGAGGAGCCACGAATTTCCTTCCACCCAGCGTTCCCCCACGTCTCCCGATAAAAATGATACCTCACTTGTGTGGGTAGGCCTAGCGCCCGTGACAGGAAATGCCCCAAAGCGCAACGTGGACACAGACAAATTTTTGAAGGAAAACAGTGGTGTTTTTTGCAAAGTGCCTACCTGTAGATTTTGGCCTGTAACTCAGCCGCCACCTAGGGAAACCTACCAAACCTGTGCATTTCTGAAAACTAGAGACCTAGAGGAATCCAAGATGGGGTGACTTGTGTGGCTCGGACCAAGTTCTGTTACCCAGAATCCTTTGCAAACCTCACAATTTGGCTAAAAAAACACATGTTCCTCACATTTCTGTGGCAGAAAGTTCTGGAATCTGAGAGGAGCCACGAATTTCCTTCCACCCAGCATTCCCCCACGTCTCCCGATAAAAATGATACCTCACTTGTGTGGGTAGGCCTAGCGCCCGTGACAGGAAATGCCCTAAAGCGCAACGTGGACACAGCCAAATTTTTGAAGGAAAACAGAGGTGTTTTTTGCAAAGTGCCTACCTGTAGATTTTGGCCTGTAGCTCAGCCGCCACCTAGGGAAACCTACCAAACCTGTCCATTTCTGAAAACTAGAGACCTAGGGGAATCCAAGATGGGGTGACTTGTGTGGCTCGGACCAGGTTCTGTTAACCAGAATCCTTTGCAAACCTCAAAATTTGGCTAAAAAAACACATGTTCCTAACATTTCTGTGGCAGAAAGTTGTGGAATCTGAGAGGAGCCTCAAATTTCCTTCCACCCAGCGTTCCCCCACGTCACCCGATAAAAATGATACCTCACTTGTGTGGGTAGGCCTAGCGCCCGCAACAGAAAACGCCCCAAAGCGCAACGTGGACACATCCATATTTGTGAAGGAAAACAGAGGTGTTTTTTGCAAAGTGCCTACCTGTAGATTTTGGCTTGTTGCTCAGCCGCCACCTAGGGAAACCTACCAAACCTGTGCATTTCTGAAAACTAGAGACCTAGGGGAATCCAAGATGGGGTGACTTGTGTGGCTCGGACCAGGTTCTGTTACCCAGAATCCTTTGCAAACCTCACAATTTGGCTAAAAAAACACATGTTCCTCACATTTCTGTGGCAGAAAGTTCTGGAATCTGAGAGGAGCCACGAATTTCCTTACACCCAGCATTCCCCTACGTCTCCCGATAAAAATGATACCTCACTTGTGTGGGTAGGCCTAGCGCCCGTGACAGGAAATGCCCCAAAGCGCAACGTGGACACAGCCAAATTTTTGAAGGAAAACAGAGGTGTTTTTTGCAAAGTGCCTACCTGTAGATTTTGGCTTGTTGCTCAGCCGCCACCTAGGGAAACCTACCAAACCTGTGCATTTCTGAAAACTAGAGACCTAGGGGAATCCAAGATGGGGTGACTTGTGTGGCTCGGACCAGGTTCTGTTACCCAGAATCCTTTGCAAACCTCAAAATTTGGCTAAAAAAACACATGTTCCTCACATTTCTGTGGCAGAAAATTCTGGAATCTGAGAGGAGCCACAAATTTCCTTCCACCCAGCGTTCCCCCACGTCTCCCGATAAAAATGATACCTCACTTGTGTGGGTAGGCCTAGCGCCCGCGACAGGAAACGCCCCAAAGTGCAACGTAGACACAGCCCAATTTTTGAAGGAAAACAGAGTTGTTTTTTGCAAAGTGCCTACCTGTAGATTTTGGCCTGTAGCTCAGCCGCACCTAGAGAAACCTACCAAACCTGTGCATTTCTGATAACTAGAGACCTAGGGGAATCCAAGATGGGGTGACTTGTGTGGCTCGGACCAGGTTCTGTTACCCAGAATCCTTTGCAAACCTCAAAATTTGGCTAAAAAAACACATGTTCCTAACATTTCTGTGGCAGAAAGTTCTGGAATCTGAGAGGAGCCACAAATTTCCTTCCAGCCAGCGTTCCCCCACGTCTCCCGATAAAAATGATACCTCACTTGTGTGGGTAGGCCTAGCGCCCGTGACAGAAAACGCCCCAAAGCGCAACGTGGACACATCCAAATTTGTGAAGGAAAACAGAGGTGTTTTTTGCAAAGTGCCTACCTGTAGATTTTGGCTTGTAGCTCAGCCGCCACCCAGGGAAACCTACCAAACCTGTGCATTTCTGAAAACTAGAGACCTAGGGGAATCCAAGATGGGGTGACTTGTGTGGCTCGGACCATGTTCTGTTACCCAGAATCCTTTGCAAACCTCAAAATTTGGCTAAAAAAACACATGTTCCTCACATTTCTGTGGCAGGAAGTTCTGGAATCTGAGAGGAGCCACGAATTTCCTTCCACCCAGCGTTCCCCCACGTCTCCCGATAAAAATGATACCTCACTTGTGTGGGTAGGCCTAGCGCCCGTGACAGGAAATGCCCCAAAGCGCAACGTGGACACAGACAAATTTTTGAAGGAAAACAGTGGTGTTTTTTGCAAAGTGCCTACCTGTAGATTTTGGCCTGTAACTCAGCCGCCACCTAGGGAAACCTACCAAACCTGTGCATTTCTGAAAACTAGAGACCTAGAGGAATCCAAGATGGGGTGACTTGTGTGGCTCGGACCAGGTTCTGTTACCCAGAATCCTTTGCAAACCTCACAATTTGGCTAAAAAAACACATGTTCCTCACATTTCTGTGGCAGAAAGTTCTGGAATCTGAGAGGAGCCACGAATTTCCTTCCACCCAGCATTCCCCCACGTCTCCCGATAAAAATGATACCTCACTTGTGTGGGTAGGCCTAGCGCCTGTGACAGGAAATGCCCCAAAGCGCACGTGGACACAGACAAATTTTTGAAGGAAAACAGTGGTGTTTTTTGCAAAGTGCCTACCTGTAGATTTTGGCCTGTAACTCAGCCGCCACCTAGGGAAACCTACCAAACCTGTGCATTTCTGAAAACTAGAGACCTAGAGGAATCCAAGATGGGGTGACTTGTGTGGCTCGGACCAGGTTCTGTTACCCAGAATCCTTTGCAAACCTCACAATTTGGCTAAAAAAACACATGTTCCTCACATTTCTGTGGCAGAAAGTTCTGGAATCTGAGAGGAGCCACGAATTTCCTTCCACCCAGCATTCCCCCACGTCTCCCGATAAAAATGATACCACACTTGTGTGGGTAGGCCTAGCGCCCGTGACAGGAAATGCCCTAAAGCGCAACGTGGACACAGCCAAATTTTTGAAGGAAAACAGAGGTGTTTTTTGCAAAGTGCCTACCTGTAGATTTTGGCCTGTAGCTCAGCCGCCACCTAGGGAAACCTACCAAACCTGTGCATTTCTGAAAACTAGAGACCTAGGGGAATCCAAGATGGGGTGACTTGTGTGGCTGGGACCAGGTTCTGTTACCCAGAATCCTTTGCAAACCTCATAATTTGGCTAAAAAAACACATGTTCCTAACATTTCTGTGGCAGAAAGTTCTGGAATCTGAGAGGAGCCACAAATTTCCTTCCACCCAGCGTTCCCCCACGTCTCCCGATAAAAATGATACCTCACTTGTGTGGGTAGGCCTAGCGCCCGTGACAGAAAACACTCCAAAGCGCAACGTGGACACATCCAAATTTGTGAAGGAAAACAGAGATGTTTTTTGCAAAGTGCCTACCTGTAGATTTTGGCTTGTAGCTCAGCCGCCACCTAGGGAAACCTACCAAACCTGTGCATTTCTGAAAACTAGAGACGTAGGGGAATCCAAGATGGGGTGACTTGTGTGGCTCGGACCAGGTTCTGTTACCCAGAATCCTTTGCAAACCTCACAATTTGGCAAAAAAAAAAAAGGTTCCTCACATTTCTGTGGCAGAAAGTTCTGGAATCTGAGAGGAGCCACGAATTTCCTTCCACCCAGCGTTCCCCCACGTCTCCCGATAAAAATGATACCTCACTTGTGTGGGTAGGCCTAGCGCCCGTGACAGGAAATGCCCCAAAGCGCAACGTGGACACAGACAAATTTTTGAAGGAAAACAGTGGTGTTTTTTGCAAAGTGCCTACCTGTAGATTTTGGCCTGTAACTCAGCCGCCACCTAGGGAAACCTATCAAACCTGTGCATTTCTGAAAACTAGAGACCTAGAGGAATCCAAGATGGGGTGACTTGTGTGGCTCGGACCAGGTTCTGTTACCCAGAATCTTTTGCAAACCTCACAATTTGGCTAAAAAAACACATGTTCCTCACATTTCTGTGGCAGAAAGTTCTGGAATCTGAGAGGAGCCACGAATTTCCTTCCACCCAGCATTCCCCCACGTCTCCCGATAAAAATGATACCTCACTTGTTTGGGTAGGCCTAGTGCCCGTGACAGGAAATGCCCCAAAGCGCAACGTGGACACAGTCAAATTTTTTAAGGAAAACAGAGGTGTTTTTTGCAAAGTGCCTACCTGTAGATTTTGGCCTGTAGCTCAGCCGCCACCTAGGGAAACCTACCAAACCTGTCCATTTCTGAAAACTAGAGACCTAGGGGAATCCAAGATGGGGTGACTTGTGTGGCTCGGACCAGGTTCTGTTAACCAGAATCCTTTGCAAAACTCAAAATTTGGCTAAAAAAACACATGTTAATAACATTTCTGTGGCAGAAAGTTGTGGAATCTGAGAGGAGCCACAAATTTCCTTCCACCCAGCGTTCCCCCACGTAACCCGATAAAAATGATACCTCACTTGTGTGGGTAGGCCTAGCGCCCGCAACAGAAAACGCCCCAAAGCGCAACGTGGACATATCCATATTTGTGAAGGAAAACAGAGGTGTTTTTTGCAAAGTGCCTACCTGTAGATTTTGGCTTGTTGCTCAGCCGCCACCTAGGGAAACCTACCAAACCTGTGCATTTCTGAAAACTAGAGACCTAGGGGAATCCAAGATGGGGTGACTTGTGTGGCTCGGACCAGGTTCTGTTACCCAGAATCCTTTGCAAACCTCAAAATTTGGCTAAAAAAAAACATGTTCCTCACATTTCTGTGGCAGAAAATTCTGGAATCTGAGAGGAGCCACGAATTTCCTTCCACCCAGCGTTCCCCCACTTCTCCCGATAAAAATGATACCTCACTTGAGTGGGTAGGCCTAGCGCCCGCGACAGGAAACGCCCCAAAGTGCAACGTAGACACAGCCCAATTTTTGAAGGAAAACAGAGGTGTTTTTTGCAAAGTGCCTACCTGTAGATTTTGGCTTGTAGCTCAGCCGCACCTAGAGAAACCTACCAAACCTGTGCATTTCTGATAACTAGAGACCTAGGGGAATCCAAGATGGGGTGACTTGTGTGGCTCGGACCAGGTTCTGTTACCCAGAATCCTTTGCAAACCTCAAAATTTGGCTAAAAAAACACATGTTCCTAACATTTCTGTGGCAGAAAGTTCTGGAATCTGAGAGGAGCCACAAATTTCCTTCCAGCCAGCGTTCCCCCACGTCTCCCGATAAAAATGATACCTCACTTGTGTGGGTAGGCCTAGCGCCCGTGACAGAAAACGCCCCAAAGCGCAACGTGGACACATCCAAATTTGTGAAGGAAAACAGAGGTGTTTTTTGCAAAGTGCCTACCTGTAGATTTTGGCTTGTAGCTCAGCCGCCACCCAGGGAAACCTACCAAACCTGTGCATTTCTGAAAACTAGAGACCTAGGGGAATCCAAGATGGGGTGACTTGTGTGGCTCGGACCAGGTTCTGTTACCCAGAATCCTTTGCAAACCTCAAAATTTGGCTAAAAAAACACATGTTCCTCACATTTCTGTGGCAGAAAGTTCTGGAATCTGAGAGGAGCCACGAATTTCCTTCCACCCAGCGTTCCCCCACGTCTCCCGATAAAAATGATACCTCACTTGTGTGGGTAGGCCTAGCGCCCGTGACAGGAAATGCCCCAAAGCGCAACGTGGACACAGACAAATTTTTGAAGGAAAACAGTGGTGTTTTTTGCAAAGTGCCTACCTGTAGATTTTGGCCTGTAACTCAGCCGCCACCTAGGGAAACCTACCAAACCTGTGCATTTCTGAAAACTAGAGACCTAGAGGAATCCAAGATGGGGTGACTTGTGTGGCTCGGACCAAGTTCTGTTACCCAGAATCCTTTGCAAACCTCACAATTTGGCTAAAAAAACACATGTTCCTCACATTTCTGTGGCAGAAAGTTCTGGAATCTGAGAGGAGCCACGAATTTCCTTCCACCCAGCATTCCCCCACGTCTCCCGATAAAAATGATACCTCACTTGTGTGGGTAGGCCTAGCGCCCGTGACAGGAAATGCCCTAAAGCGCAACGTGGACACAGCCAAATTTTTGAAGGAAAACAGAGGTGTTTTTTGCAAAGTGCCTACCTGTAGATTTTGGCCTGTAGCTCAGCCGCCACCTAGGGAAACCTACCAAACCTGTCCATTTCTGAAAACTAGAGACCTAGGGGAATCCAAGATGGGGTGACTTGTGTGGCTCGGACCAGGTTCTGTTAACCAGAATCCTTTGCAAACCTCAAAATTTGGCTAAAAAAACACATGTTCCTAACATTTCTGTGGCAGAAAGTTGTGGAATCTGAGAGGAGCCTCAAATTTCCTTCCACCCAGCGTTCCCCCACGTCACCCGATAAAAATGATACCTCACTTGTGTGGGTAGGCCTAGCGCCCGCAACAGAAAACGCCCCAAAGCGCAACGTGGACACATCCATATTTGTGAAGGAAAACAGAGGTGTTTTTTGCAAAGTGCCTACCTGTAGATTTTGGCTTGTTGCTCAGCCGCCACCTAGGGAAACCTACCAAACCTGTGCATTTCTGAAAACTAGAGACCTAGGGGAATCCAAGATGGGGTGACTTGTGTGGCTCGGACCAGGTTCTGTTACCCAGAATCCTTTGCAAACCTCACAATTTGGCTAAAAAAACACATGTTCCTCACATTTCTGTGGCAGAAAGTTCTGGAATCTGAGAGGAGCCACGAATTTCCTTCCACCCAGCATTCCCCTACGTCTCCCGATAAAAATGATACCTCACTTGTGTGGGTAGGCCTAGCGCCCGTGACAGGAAATGCCCCAAAGCGCAACGTGGACACAGCCAAATTTTTGAAGGAAAACAGAGGTGTTTTTTGCAAAGTGCCTACCTGTAGATTTTGGCTTGTTGCTCAGCCGCCACCTAGGGAAACCTACCAAACCTGTGCATTTCTGAAAACTAGAGACCTAGGGGAATCCAAGATGGGGTGACTTGTGTGGCTCGGACCAGGTTCTGTTACCCAGAATCCTTTGCAAACCTCAAAATTTGGCTAAAAAAACACATGTTCCTCACATTTCTGTGGCAGAAAATTCTGGAATCTGAGAGGAGCCACAAATTTCCTTCCACCCAGCGTTCCCCCACGTCTCCCGATAAAAATGATACCTCACTTGTGTGGGTAGGCCTAGCGCCCGCGACAGGAAACGCCCCAAAGTGCAACGTAGACACAGCCCAATTTTTGAAGGAAAACAGAGTTGTTTTTTGCAAAGTGCCTACCTGTAGATTTTGGCCTGTAGCTCAGCCGCACCTAGAGAAACCTACCAAACCTGTGCATTTCTGATAACTAGAGACCTAGGGGAATCCAAGATGGGGTGACTTGTGTGGCTCGGACCAGGTTCTGTTACCCAGAATCCTTTGCAAACCTCAAAATTTGGCTAAAAAAACACATGTTCCTAACATTTCTGTGGCAGAAAGTTCTGGAATCTGAGAGGAGCCACAAATTTCCTTCCAGCCAGCGTTCCCCCACGTCTCCCGATAAAAATGATACCTCACTTGTGTGGGTAGGCCTAGCGCCCGTGACAGAAAACGCCCCAAAGCGCAACGTGGACACATCCAAATTTGTGAAGGAAAACAGAGGTGTTTTTTGCAAAGTGCCTACCTGTAGATTTTGGCTTGTAGCTCAGCCGCCACCCAGGGAAACCTACCAAACCTGTGCATTTCTGAAAACTAGAGACCTAGGGGAATCCAAGATGGGGTGACTTGTGTGGCTCGGACCATGTTCTGTTACCCAGAATCCTTTGCAAACCTCAAAATTTGGCTAAAAAAACACATGTTCCTCACATTTCTGTGGCAGGAAGTTCTGGAATCTGAGAGGAGCCACGAATTTCCTTCCACCCAGCGTTCCCCCACGTCTCCCGATAAAAATGATACCTCACTTGTGTGGGTAGGCCTAGCGCCCGTGACAGGAAATGCCCCAAAGCGCAACGTGGACACAGACAAATTTTTGAAGGAAAACAGTGGTGTTTTTTGCAAAGTGCCTACCTGTAGATTTTGGCCTGTAACTCAGCCGCCACCTAGGGAAACCTACCAAACCTGTGCATTTCTGAAAACTAGAGACCTAGAGGAATCCAAGATGGGGTGACTTGTGTGGCTCGGACCAGGTTCTGTTACCCAGAATCCTTTGCAAACCTCACAATTTGGCTAAAAAAACACATGTTCCTCACATTTCTGTGGCAGAAAGTTCTGGAATCTGAGAGGAGCCACGAATTTCCTTCCACCCAGCATTCCCCCACGTCTCCCGATAAAAATGATACCTCACTTGTGTGGGTAGGCCTAGCGCCTGTGACAGGAAATGCCCCAAAGCGCACGTGGACACAGACAAATTTTTGAAGGAAAACAGTGGTGTTTTTTGCAAAGTGCCTACCTGTAGATTTTGGCCTGTAACTCAGCCGCCACCTAGGGAAACCTACCAAACCTGTGCATTTCTGAAAACTAGAGACCTAGAGGAATCCAAGATGGGGTGACTTGTGTGGCTCGGACCAGGTTCTGTTACCCAGAATCCTTTGCAAACCTCACAATTTGGCTAAAAAAACACATGTTCCTCACATTTCTGTGGCAGAAAGTTCTGGAATCTGAGAGGAGCCACGAATTTCCTTCCACCCAGCATTCCCCCACGTCTCCCGATAAAAATGATACCACACTTGTGTGGGTAGGCCTAGCGCCCGTGACAGGAAATGCCCTAAAGCGCAACGTGGACACAGCCAAATTTTTGAAGGAAAACAGAGGTGTTTTTTGCAAAGTGCCTACCTGTAGATTTTGGCCTGTAGCTCAGCCGCCACCTAGGGAAACCTACCAAACCTGTGCATTTCTGAAAACTAGAGACCTAGGGGAATCCAAGATGGGGTGACTTGTGTGGCTGGGACCAGGTTCTGTTACCCAGAATCCTTTGCAAACCTCATAATTTGGCTAAAAAAACACATGTTCCTAACATTTCTGTGGCAGAAAATTCTGGAATCTGAGAGGAGCCACGAATTTCCTTCCACACAGCGTTCCCCCTCATCTCCCGATAAAAATGATACCTCACTTGTGTGGGTAGGCCTAGCGCCCGCGACAGGAAACGCCCCAAAGCGCAACGTAGACACAGCCCAATTTTTGAAGGAAAACAGAGGTGTTTTTTGCAAAGTGCCTACCTGTAGATTTTGGCTTGTAGCTCAGCCGCCACCTAGGGAAACCTACCAAACCTGTGCTTTTCTGAAAACTAGAGACATAGGGGAATCCTAGATGGGGTGACTTGTGTGGCTCGGACCAGGTTCTGTTACCCAGAATCCTTTGCAAACCTCAAAATTTGGCTAAAAAAACACATGTTCCTAACATTTCTGTGGCAGAAAGTTCTGGAATCTGAGAGGAGCCACAAATTTCCTTCCACCCAGCGTTCCCCCACGTCTCCCGATAAAAATGATACCTCACTTGTGTGGGTAGGCCTAGCACCCGTGACAGAAAACACTCCAAAGCGCAACGTGGACACATCCAAATTTGTGAAGGAAAACAGAGGTGTTTTTTGCAAAGTGCCTACCTGTAGATTTTGGCTTGTAGCTCAGCCGCCACCTAGGGAAACCTACCAAACCTGTGCATTTCTGAAAACTAGAGACGTAGGGGAATCCAAGATGGGGTGACTTGTGTGGCTCGGACCAGGTTCTGTTACCCAGAATCCTTTGCAAACCTCAAAATTTGGCTAAAAAAACACATGTTCCTCACATTTCTGTGGCAGAAAGTTCTGGAATCTGAGAGGAGCCACGAATTTCCTTCCACCCAGCGTTCCCCCACGTCTCCCGATAAAAATGATACCTCATTTGTGTGGGTAGGCCTAGCGCCCGTGACAGGAAATGCCCCAAAGCGCAACGTGGACACAGACAAATTTTTGAAGGAAAACAGTGGTGTTTTTTGCAAAGTGCCTACCTGTAGATTTTGGCCTGTAACTCAGCCGCCACCTAGGGAAACCTACCAAACCTGTGCATTTCTGAAAACTAGAGACCTAGAGGAATCCAAGATGGGGTGACTTGTGTGGCTTGGACCAGGTTCTGTTACCCAGAATCCTTTGCAAACCTCACAATTTGGCTAAAAAAAACACATGTTCCTCACATTTCTGTGGCAGAAAGTTCTGGAATCTGAGAGGAGCCACGAATTTCCTTCCACCCAGCATTCCCCCACGTCTCCCGATAAAAATGATACCTCACTTGTGTGGGTAGGCCTAGCGCCCGTGACAGGAAATGCCCCAAAGCGCAACGTGGACACAGCCAAATTTTTGAAGGAAAACAGAGGTGTTTTTTGCAAAGTGCCTACCTGTAGATTTTGGCTTGTTGCTCAGCCGCCACCTAGGGAAACCTACCAAACCTGTGCATTTCTGAAAACTAGAGACCTAGGGGAATCCAAGATGGGGTGACTTGTGTGGCTCGGACCAGGTTCTGTTACCCAGAATCCTTTGCAAACCTCAAAATTTGGCTAAAAAAACACATGTTCCTCACATTTCTGTGGCAGAAAATTCTGGAATCTGAGAGGAGCCACGAATTTCCTTCCACCCAGCGTTCCCCCACGTCTCCCGATAAAAATGATACCTCACTTGTGTGGGTAGGCCTAGCGCCCGCGACAGGAAACGCCCCAAAGTGCAACGTAGACACAGCCCAATTTTTGAAGGAAAACAGAGGTGTTTTTTGCAAAGTGCCTACCTGTAGATTTTGGCTTGTAGCTCAGCCGCACCTAGAGAAACCTACCAAACCTGTGCATTTCTGATAACTAGAGACCTAGGGGAATCCAAGATGGGGTGACTTGTGTGGCTCGGACCAGGTTCTGTTACCCAGAATCCTTTGCAAACCTCAAAATTTGGCTAAAAAAACACATGTTCCTAACATTTCTGTGGCAGAAAGTTCTGGAATCTGAGAGGAGCCACAAATTTCCTTCCAGCCAGCGTTCCCCCACGTCTCCCGATAAAAATGATACCTCACTTGTGTGGGTAGGCCTAGCGCCCGTGACAGAAAACGCCCCAAAGCGCAACGTCGACACATCCAAATTTGTGAAGGAAAACAGAGGTGTTTTTTGCAAAGTGCCTACCTGTAGATTTTGGCTTGTAGCTCAGCCGCCACCCAGGGAAACCTACCAAACCTGTGCATTTCTGAAAACTAGAGACCTAGGGGAATCCAAGATGGGGTGACTTGTGTGGCTCGGACCAGGTTCTGTTACCCAGAATCCTTTGCAAACCTCAAAATTTGGCTAAAAAAACACATGTTCCTCACATTTCTGTGGCAGGAAGTTCTGGAATCTGAGAGGAGCCACGAATTTCCTTCCACCCAGCGTTCCCCCACGTCTCCCGATAAAAATGATACCTCACTTGTCTGGGTAGGCCTAGCGCCCGTGACAGGAAATGCCCCAAAGCGCAACGTGGACACAGACAAATTTTTGAAGGAAAACAGTGGTGTTTTTTGCAAAGTGCCTACCTGTAGATTTTGGCCTGTAACTCAGCCGCCACCTAGGGAAACCTACCAAACCTGTGCATTTCTGAAAACTAGAGACGTAGAGGAATCCAAGATGGGGTGACTTGTGTGGCTCGGACCAGGTTCTGTTACCCAGAATCCTTTGCAAACCTCACAATTTGGCTAAAAAAACACATGTTCCTCACATTTCTGTGGCAGAAAGTTCTGGAATCTGAGAGGAGCCACGAATTTCCTTCCACCCAGCATTCCCCTACGTCTCCCGATAAAAATGATACCTCACTTGTGTGGGTAGGCCTAGCGCCCGTGACAGGAAATGCCCCAAAGCGCAACGTGGACACAGCCAAATTTTTGAAGGAAAACAGAGGTGTTTTTTGCAAAGTGCCTACCTGTAGATTTTGGCTTGTTGCTCAGCCGCCACCTAGGGAAACCTACCAAACCTGTGCATTTCTGAAAACTAGAGACCTAGGGGAATCCAAGATGGGGTGACTTGTGTGGCTCGGACCAGGTTCTGTTACCCAGAATCCTTTGCAAACCTCAAAATTTGGCTAAAAAAACACATGTTCCTCACATTTCTGTGGCAGAAAATTCTGGAATCTGAGAGGAGCCACGAATTTCCTTCCACCCAGCGTTCCCCCACGTCTCCCGATAAAAATGATACCTCACTTGTGTGGGTAGGCCTAGCGCCCGCGACATGAAAAGCCCCAAAGTGCAACGTAGACACAGACCAATTTTTGAAGGAAAACAGAGGTGTTTTTTGCAAAGTGCCTACCTGTAGATTTTGGCTTGTAGCTCAGCCGCCACCTAGGGAAACCTACCAAACCTGTGCATTTCTGAAAACTAGAGACGTAGGGGAATCCAAGATGGGGTGACTTGTGTGGCTCGGACCAGGTTCTGTTACCCAGAATCCTTTGCAAACCTCAAAATTTGGCAAAAAAAAAAAACGTTCCTCACATTTCTGTGGCAGAAAGTTTTGGAATCTGAGAGGAGCCACGAATTTCCTTCCACCCAGCGTTCCCCCACGTCTCCCGATAAAAATGATACCTCACTTGTGTGGGTAGGCCTAGCGCCCGTGACAGGAAATGCCCCAAAGCGCAACGTGGACACAGACAAATTTTTGAAGGAAAACAGTGGTGTTTTTTGCAAAGTGCCTACCTGTAGATTTTGGCCTGTAACTCAGCCGCCACCTAGGGAAACCTACCAAACCTGTGCATTTCTGAAAACTAGAGACCTAGAGGAATCCAAGATGGGGTGACTTGTGTGGCTCGGACCAGGTTCTGTTACCCAGAATCTTTTGCAAACCTCACAATTTGGCTAAAAAAACACATGTTCCTCACATTTCTGTGGCAGAAAGTTCTGGAATCTGAGAGGAGCCACGAATTTCCTTCCACCCAGCATTCCCCCACGTCTCCCGATAAAAATGATACCTCACTTGTTTGGGTAGGCCTAGTGCCCGTGACAGGAAATGCCCCAAAGCGCAACGTGGACACAGCCAAATTTTTTAAGGAAAACAGAGGTGTTTTTTGCAAAGTGCCTACCTGTAGATTTTGGCCTGTAGCTCAGCCGCCACCTAGGGAAACCTACCAAACCTGTCCATTTCTGAAAACTAGAGACCTAGGGGAATCCAAGATGGGGTGACTTGTGTGGCTCGGACCAGGTTCTGTTAACCAGAATCCTTTGCAAACCTCAAAATTTGGCTAAAAAAACACATGTTCCTAACATTTCTGTGGCAGAAAGTTGTGGAATCTGAGAGGAGCCACAAATTTCCTTCCACCCAGCGTTCCCCCACGTAACCCGATAAAAATGATACCTCACTTGTGTGGGTAGGCCTAGCGCCCGCAACAGAAAACGCCCCAAAGCGCAACGTGGACATATCCATATTTGTGAAGGAAAACAGAGGTGTTTTTTACAAAGTGCCTACCTGTAGATTTTGGCTTGTTGCTCAGCCGCCACCTAGGGAAACCTACCAAACCTGTGCATTTCTGAAAACTAGAGACCTAGGGGAATCCAAGATGGGGTGACTTGTGTGGCTCGGACCAGGTTCTGTTACCCAGAATCCTTTGCAAACCTCAAAATTTGGCTAAAAAAACACATGTTCCTCACATTTCTGTGGCAGAAAATTCTGGAATCTGAGAGGAGCCACGAATTTCCTCCCACCCAGCGTTCCCCCACTTCTCCCGATAAAAATGATACCTCACTTGTGTGGGTAGGCCTAGCGCCCGCGACAGGAAACGCCCCAAAGTGCAACGTAGACACAGCCCAATTTTTGAAGGAAAACAGAGGTGTTTTTTGCAAAGTGCCTACCTGTAGATTTTGGCTTGTAGATCAGCCGCACCTAGAGAAACCTACCAAACCTGTGCATTTCTGATAACTAGAGACCTAGGGGAATCCAAGATGGGGTGACTTGTGTGGCTCGGACCAGGTTCTGTTACCCAGAATCCTTTGCAAACCTCAAAATTTGGCTAAAAAAACACATGTTCCTAACATTTCTGTGGCAGAAAGTTCTGGAATCTGAGAGGAGCCACAAATTTCCTTCCAGCCAGCGTTCCCCCACGTCTCCCGATAAAAATGATACCTCACTTGTGTGGGTAGGCCTAGCGCCCGTGACAGAAAACGCCCCAAAGCGCAACGTGGACACATCCAAATTTGTGAAGGAAAACAGAGGTGTTTTTTGCAAAGTGCCTACCTGTAGATTTTGGCTTGTAGCTCAGCCGCCACCCAGGGAAACCTACCAAACCTGTGCATTTCTGAAAACTAGAGACCTAGGGGAATCCAAGATGGGGTGACTTGTGTGGCTCGGACCAGGTTTTGTTACCCAGAATCCTTTGCAAACCTCAAAATTTGGCTAAAAAAACACATGTTCCTCACATTTCTGTGGCAGAAAGTTCTGGAATCTGAGAGGAGCCACGAATTTCCTTCCACCCAGCGTTCCCCCACGTCTCCCGATAAAAATGATACCTCACTTGTGTGGGTAGGCCTAGCGCCCGTGACAGGAAATGCCCCAAAGCGCAACGTGGACACAGACAAATTTTTGAAGGAAAACAGTGGTGTTTTTTGCAAAGTGCCTACCTGTAGATTTTGGCCTGTAACTCAGCCGCCACCTAGGGAAACCTACCAAACCTGTGCATTTCTGAAAACTAGAGACCTAGAGGAATCCAAGATGGGGTGACTTGTGTGGCTCGGACCAAGTTCTGTTACCCAGAATCCTTTGCAAACCTCACAATTTGGCTAAAAAAACACATGTTCCTCACATTTCTGTGGCAGAAAGTTCTGGAATCTGAGAGGAGCCACGAATTTCCTTCCACCCAGCATTTCCCCACGTCTCCCGATAAAAATGATACCTCACTTGTGTGGGTAGGCCTAGCGCCCGTGACAGGAAATGCCCTAAAGCGCAACGTGGACACAGCCAAATTTTTGAAGGAAAACAGAGGTGTTTTTTGCAAAGTGCCTACCTGTAGATTTTGGCCTGTAGCTCAGCCGCCACCTAGGGAAACCTACCAAACCTGTCCATTTCTGAAAACTAGAGACCTATGGGAATACAAGATGGGGTGACTTGTGTGGCTCGGACCAGGTTCTGTTAACCAGAATCCTTTGCAAACCTCAAAATTTGGCTAAAAAAACACATGTTCCTAACATTTCTGTGGCAGAGAGTTGTGGAATCTGAGAGGAGCCACAAATTTCCTTCCACCCAGCGTTCCCCCACGTCACCCGATAAAAATGATACCTCACTTGTGTGGGTAGGCCTAGCGCCCGCAACAGAAAACGCCCCAAAGCGCAACGTGGACACATCCATTTTTGTGAAGGAAAACAGAGGTGTTTTTTGCAAAGTGCCTACCTGTAGATTTTGGCTTGTTGCTCAGCCGCCACCTAGGGAAACCTACCAAACCTGTGCATTTCTGAAAACTAGAGACCTAGGGGAATCCAAGATGGGGTGACTTGTGTGGCTCGGACCAGGTTCTGTTACCCAGAATCCTTTGCAAACCTCAAAATTTGGCTAAAAAAACACATGTTCCTCACATTTCTGTGGCAGAAAATTCTGGAATCTGAGAGGAGCCACGAATTTCCTTCCACACAGCGTTCCCCCACGTCTCCCGATAAAAATGATACCTCACTTGTGTGGGTAGGCCTAGCGCCCGCGACAGGAAACGCCCCAAAGCGCAACGTAGACACAGCCCAATTTTTGAAGGAAAACAGAGGTGTTTTTTGCAAAGTGCCTACCTGTAGATTTTGGCTTGTAGCTCAGCCGCCACCTAGGGAAACCTACCAAACCTGTGCTTTTCTGAAAACTAGAGACCTAGGGGAATCCTAGATGGGGTGACTTGTGTGGCTCGGACCAGGTTCTGTTACCCAGAATCCTTTGCAAACCTCAAAATTTGGCTAAAAAAACACATGTTCCTAACATTTCTGTGGCAGAAAGTTCTGGAATCTGAGAGGAGCCACAAATTTCCTTCCACCCAGCGTTCCCCCACGTCTCCCGATAAAAATGATACCTCACTTGTGTGGGTAGGCCTAGCACCCGTGACAGAAAACACTCCAAAGCGCAACGTGGACACATCCAAATTTGTGAAGGAAAACAGAGGTGTTTTTTGCAAAGTGCCTACCTGTAGATTTTGGCTTGTAGCTCAGCCGCCACCTAGGGAAACCTACCAAACCTGTGCATTTCTGAAAACTAGAGACGTAGGGGAATCCAAGATTGGGTGACTTGTGTGGCTCGGACCAAGTTCTGTTACCCAGAATCCTTTGCAAACCTCAAAATTTGGCTAAAAAAACACATGTTCCTCACATTTCTGTGGCAGAAAGTTCTGGAATCTGAGAGGAGCCACGAATTTCCTTCCACCCAGCGTTCCCCCACGTCTCCCGATAAAAATGATACCTCACTTGTGTGGGTAGGCCTAGCGCCCGTGACAGGAAATGCCCCAAAGCGCAACGTGGACACAGACAAATTTTTGAAGGAAAACAGTGGTGTTTTTTGCAAAGTGCCTACCTGTAGATTTTGGCCTGTAACTCAGCCGCCACCTAGGGAAACCTACCAAACCTGTGCATTTCTGAAAACTAGAGACCTAGAGGAATCCAAGATGGGGTGACTTGTGTGGCTCGGACCAGGTTCTGTTACCCAGAATCCTTTGCAAACCTCACAATTTGGCTAAAAAAACACATGTTCCTCACATTTCTGTGGCAGAAAGTTCTGGAATCTGAGAGGAGCCACGAATTTCCTTCCACCCAGCATTCCCCCACGTCTCCCGATAAAAATGATACCTCACTTGTGTGGGTAGGCCTAGCGCCCGTGACAGGAAATGCCCCAAAGCGCAACGTGGACACAGCCAAATTTTTGAAGGAAAACAGAGGTGTTTTTTGCAAAGTGCCTACCTGTAGATTTTGGCTTGTTGCTCAGCCGCCACCTAGGGAAACCTACCAAACCTGTGCATTTCTGAAAACTAGAGACCTAGGGGAATCCAAGATGGGGTGACTTGTGTGGCTCGGACCAGGTTCTGTTACCCAGAATCCTTTGCAAACCTCAAAATTTGGCTAAAAAAACACATGTTCCTCACATTTCTGTGGCAGAAAATTCTGGAATCTGAGAGGAGCCACGAATTTCCTTCCACCCAGCATTCCCCCACGTCTCCCGATAAAAATGATACCTCACTTGTGTGGGTAGGCCTAGCGCCCGCGACAGGAAACGCCCCAAAGTGCAACGTAGACACAGCCCAATTTTTGAAGGAAAACAGAGGTGTTTTTTGCAAAGTGCCTACCTGTAGATTTTGGCTTGTAGCTCAGCCGCACCTAGAGAAACCTACCAAACCTGTGCATTTCTGATAACTAGAGACCTAGGGGAATCCAAGATGGGGTGACTTGTGTGGCTCGGACCAGGTTCTGTTACCCAGAATCCTTTGCAAACCTCAAAATTTGGCTAAAAAAACACATGTTCCTAACATTTCTGTGGCAGAAAGTTCTGGAATCTGAGAGGAGCCACAAATTTCCTTCCAGCCAGCGTTCCCCCACGTCTCCCGATAAAAATGATACCTCACTTGTGTGGGTAGGCCTAGCGCCCGTGACAGAAAACGCCCCAAAGCGCAACGTGGACACATCCAAATTTGTGAAGGAAAACAGAGGTGTTTTTTGCAAAGTGCCTACCTGTAAATTTTGGCTTGTAGCTCAGCCGCCACCCAGGGAAACCTACCAAACCTGTGCATTTCTGAAAACTAGAGACCTAGGGGAATCCAAGATGGGGTGACTTGTGTGGCTCGGACCAGGTTCTGTTACCCAGAATCCTTTGCAAACCTCAAAATTTGGCTAAAAAAACACATGTTCCTCACATTTCTGTGGCAGGAAGTTCTGGAATCTGAGAGGAGCCACGAATTTCCTTCCATGCAGCGTTCCCCCACGTCTCCCGATAAAAATGATACCTCACTTGTCTGGGTAGGCCTAGCGCCCGTGACAGGAAATGCCCCAAAGCGCAACGTGGACACAGACAAATTTTTGAAGGAAAACAGTAGTGTTTTTTGCAAAGTGCCTACCTGTAGATTTTGGCCTGTAACTCAGCCGCCACCTAGGGAAACCTACCAAACCTGTGCATTTCTGAAAACTAGAGACCTAGAGGAATCCAAGATAGGGTGACTTGTGTGGCTCGGACCAGGTTCTGTTACCCAGAATCCTTTGCAAACCTCACAATTTGGCTAAAAAAACACATGTTCCTCACATTTCTGTGGCAGAAAGTTCTGGAATCTGAGAGGAGCCACGAATTTCCTTCCACCCAGCATTCCCCCACGTCTCCCGATAAAAATGATACCTCACTTGTGTGGGTAGGCCTAGCGCCCGTGACAGGAAATGCCCTAAAGCGCAACGTGGACACAGCCAAATTTTTGAAGGAAAACAGAGGTGTTTTTTGCAAAGTGCCTACCTGTAGATTTTGGCCTGTAGCTCAGCCGCCACCTAGGGAAACCTACCAAACCTGTCCATTTCTGAAAACTAGAGACCTAGGGGAATCCAAGATGGGGTGACTTGTGTGGCTCGGACCAGGTTCTGTTAACCAGAATCCTTTGCAAACCTCAAAATTTGGCTAAAAAAACACATGTTCCTAACATTTCTGTGGCAGAAAGTTGTGGAATCTGAGAGGAGCCACAAATTTCCTTCCACCCAGCGTTCCCCCACGTCACCCGATAAAAATGATACCTCACTTGTGTGGGTAGGCCTAGCGCCCGCAACAGAAAACGCCCCAAAGCGCAACGTGGACACATCCATATTTGTGAAGGAAAACAGAGGTGTTTTTTGCAAAGTGCCTACCTGTAGATTTTGGCTTGTTGCTCAGCCGCCACCTAGGGAAACCTACCAAACCTGTGCATTTCTGAAAACTAGAGACCTAGGGGAATCCAAGATGGGGTGACTTGTGTGGCTCGGACCAGGTTCTGTTACCCAGAATCCTTTGCAAACCTCACAATTTGGCTAAAAAAACACATGTTCCTCACATTTCTGTGGCAGAAAATTCTGGAATCTGAGAGGAGCCACGAATTTCCTTCCACACAGCGTTCCCCCACGTCTCCCGATAAAAATGATACCTCACTTGTGTGGGTAGGCCTAGCGCGCGTGACAGAAAACACTCCAAAGCGCAACGTGGACACATCCAAATTTGTGAAAGAAAACAGAGGTGTTTTTTGCAAAGTGCCTACCTGTAGATTTTGGCTTGTAGCTCAGCCGCCACCTAGGGAAACCTACCAAACCTGTGCATTTCTGAAAACTAGAGACGTAGGGGAATCCAAGATGGGGTGACTTGTGTGGCTCGGACCAGGTTCTGTTACCCAGAATCCTTTGCAAACCTCAAAATTTGGCTAAAAAAACACATGTTCCTCACATTTCTGTGGCAGAAAGTTCTGGAATCTGAGAGGAGCCACAAATTTCCTTCCACCCAGCGTTCCCCCACGTCTCTCGATAAAAATGATACCTCACTTGTGTGGGTAGGCCTAGCGCCCGTGACAGGAAATGCCCCAAAGCGCAACGTGGACACAGACAAATTTTTGAAGGAAAACAGTGGTGTTTTTTGCAAAGTGCCTACCTGTAGATTTTGGCCTGTAACTCAGCCGCCACCTAGGGAAACCTACCAAACCTGTGCATTTCTGAAAACTAGAGACCTAGAGGAATCCAAGATGGGGTGACTTGTGTGGCTCGGACCAGGTTCTGTTACCCAGAATCCTTTGCAAACCTCACAATTTGGCTAAAAAAACACATGTTCCTCACATTTCTGTGGCAGAAAGTTCTGGAATCTGAGAGGAGCCACGAATTTCCTTCCACCCAGCATTCCCCCACGTCTCCCGATAAAAATGATACCTCACTTGTGTGGGTAGGCCTAGCGCCCGTGACAGGAAATGCCCCAAAGCGCAACGTGGACACAGCCAAATTTTTGAAGGAAAACAGAGGTGTTTTTTGCAAAGTGCCTACCTGTAGATTTTGGCTTGTTGCTCAGCCGCCACCTAGGGAAACCTACCAAACCTGTGCATTTCTGAAAACTAGAGACCTAGGGGAATCCAAGATGGGGTGACTTGTGTGGCTCGGACAAGGTTCTGTTACCCAGAATCCTTTGCAAACCTCAAAATTTGGCTAAAAAAACACATGTTCCTCACATTTCTGTGGCAGAAAATTCTGGAATCTGAGAGGAGCCACGAATTTCCTTCCACCCAGCGTTCCCCCACGTCTCCTGATAAAAATGATACCTCACTTGTGTGGGTAGGCCTAGCGCCCGCGACAGGAAACGCCCCAAAGTGCAACGTAGACACAGCCCAATTTTTGAAGGAAAACAGAGGTGTTTTTTGCAAAGTGCCTACCTGTAGATTTTGGCTTGTAGCTCAGCCGCACCTAGAGAAACCTACCAAACCTGTGCATTTCTGATAACTAGAGACCTAGGGGAATCCAAGATGGGGTGACTTGTGTGGCTCGGACCAGGTTCTGTTACCCAGAATCCTTTGCAAACCTCAAAATTTGGCTAAAAAAACACATGTTCCTAACATTTCTGTGGCAGAAAGTTCTGGAATCTGAGAGGAGCCACAAATTTCCTTCCAGCCAGCGTTCCCCCACGTCTCCCGATAAAAATGATACCTCACTTGTGTGGGTAGGCCTAGCGCCCGTGACAGAAAACGCCCCAAAGGGCAACGTGGACACATCCAAATTTGTGAAGGAAAACAGAGGTGTTTTTTGCAAAGTGCCTACCTGTAGATTTTGGCTTGTAGCTCAGCCGCCACCCAGGGAAACCTACCAAACCTGTGCATTTCTGAAAACTAGAGACCTAGGGGAATCCAAGATGGGGTGACTTGTGTGGCTCGGACCAGGTTCTGTTACCCAGAATCCTTTGCAAACCTCAAAATTTGGCTAAAAAAACACATGTTCCTCACATTTCTGTGGCAGAAAGTTCTGGAATCTGAGAGGAGCCACGAATTTCCTTCCACCCAGCGTTCCCCCACGTCTCCCGATAAAAATGATACCTCACTTGTGTGGGTAGGCCTAGCGCCCGTGACAGGAAATGCCCCAAAGCGCAACGTGGACACAGACAAATTTTTGAAGGAAAACAGTGGTGTTTTTTGCAAAGTGCCTACCTGTAGATTTTGGCCTGTAACTCAGCCGCCACCTAGGGAAACCTACCAAACCTGTGCATTTCTGAAAACTAGAGACCTAGAGGAATCCAAGATGGGGTGACTTGTGTGGCTCGGACCAGGTTCTGTTACCCAGAATCCTTTGCAAACCTCACAATTTGGCTAAAAAAACACATGTTCCTCACATTTCTGTGGCAGAAAGTTCTGGAATCTGAGAGGAGCCACGAATTTCCTTCCACCCAGCATTCCCCCACGTCTCCCGATAAAAATGATACCTCACTTGTGTGGGTAGGCCTAGCGCCCGTGACAGGAAATGCCCCAAAGCGCAACGTGGACACAGCCAAATTTTTGAAGGAAAACAGAGGTGTTTTTTGCAAAGTGCCTACCTGTAGATTTTGGCTTGTTGCTCAGCCGCCACCTAGGGAAACCTACCAAACCTGTGCATTTCTGAAAACTAGAGACCTAGGGGAATCCAAGATGGGGTGACTTGTGTGGCTCGGACAAGGTTCTGTTACCCAGAATCCTTTGCAAACCTCAAAATTTGGCTAAAAAAACACATGTTCCTCACATTTCTGTGGCAGAAAATTCTGGAATCTGAGAGGAGCCACGAATTTCCTTCCACCCAGCGTTCCCCCACGTCTCCTGATAAAAATGATACCTCACTTGTGTGGGTAGGCCTAGCGCCCGCGACAGGAAACGCCCCAAAGTGCAACGTAGACACAGCCCAATTTTTGAAGGAAAACAGAGGTGTTTTTTGCAAAGTGCCTACCTGTAGATTTTGGCTTGTAGCTGAGCCGCACCTAGAGAAACCTACCCAACCTGTGCATTTCTGATAACTAGAGACCTAGGGGAATCCAAGATGGGGTGACTTGTGTGGCTCGGACCAGGTTCTGTTACCCAGAATCCTTTGCAAACCTCAAAATTGTGTTCCTAACATTTCTGTGGCAGAAAGTTCTGGAATCTGAGAGGAGCCACAAATTTCCTTCCAGCCAGCGTTCCCCCACGTCTCCCGATAAAAATGATACCTCACTTGTGTGGGTAGGCCTAGCGCCCGTGACAGAAAACGCCCCAAAGCGCAACGTGGACACATCCAAATTTGTGAAGGAAAACAGAGGTGTTTTTTGCAAAGTGCCTACCTGTAGATTTTGGCTTGTAGCTCAGCCGCCACCCAGGGAAACCTACCAAACCTGTGCATTTCTGAAAACTAGAGACCTAGGGGAATCCAAGATGGGGTGACTTGTGTGGCTCGGACCAGGTTCTGTTACCCAGAATCCTTTGCAAACCTCAAAATTTGGCTAAAAAAACACATGTTCCTCACATTTCTGTGGCAGAAAGTTCTGGAATCTGAGAGGAGCCACGAATTTCCTTCCACCCAGCGTTCCCCCACGTCTCCCGATAAAAATGATACCTCACTTGTGTGGGTAGGCCTAGCGCCCGTGACAGGAAATGCCCCAAAGCGCAACGTGGACACAGACAAATTTTTGAAGGAAAACAGTGGTGTTTTTTGCAAAGTGCCTACCTGTAGATTTTGGCCTGTAACTCAGCCGCCACCTAGGGAAACCTACCAAACCTGTGCATTTCTGAAAACTAGAGACCTAGAGGAATCCAAGATGGGGTGACTTGTGTGGCTCGGACCAGGTTCTGTTACCCAGAATCCTTTGCAAACCTCACAATTTGGCTAAAAAAACACATGTTCCTCACATTTCTGTGGCAGAAAGTTCTGGAATCTGAGAGGAGCCACGAATTTCCTTCCACCCAGCATTCCCCCACGTCTCCCGATAAAAATGATACCTCACTTGTGTGGGTAGGCCTAGCGCCCGTGACAGGAAATGCCCTAAAGCGCAACGTGGACACAGCCAAATTTTTGAAGGAAAACAGAGGTGTTTTTTGCAAAGTGCCTACATGTAGATTTTGGCCTGTAGCTCAGCCGCCACCTAGGGAAACCTACCAAACCTGTCCATTTCTGAAAACTAGAGACCTAGGGGAATCCAAGATGGGGTGACTTGTGTGGCTCGGACCAGGTTCTGTTAACCAGAATCCTTTGCAATCCTCAAAATTTGGCTAAAAAAACACATGTTCCTAACATTTCTGTGGCAGAAAGTTGTGGAATCTGAGAGGAGCCACAAATTTCCTTCCACCCAACGTTCCCCCACGTCACCCGATAAAAATGATACCTCACTTGTGTGGGTAGGCCTAGCGCCCGCAACAGAAAACGCCCCAAAGCGCAACGTGGACACATCCATATTTGTGAAGGAAAACAGAGGTGTTTTTTGCAAAGTGCCTACCTGTAGATTTTGGCTTGTTGCTCAGCCGCCACCTAGGGAAACCTACCAAACCTGTGCATTTCTGAAAACTAGAGACCTAGGGGAATCCAAGATGGGGTGACTTGTGTGGCTCGGACCAGGTTCTGTTACCCAGAATCCTTTGCAAACCTCAAAATTTGGCTAAAAAAACACATGTTCCTCACATTTCTGTGGCAGAAAATTCTGGAATCTGAGAGGAGCCACGAATTTCCTTCCACACAGCGTTCCCCCACGTCTCCCGATAAAAATGATACCTCACTTGTGTGGGTAGGCCTAGCGCCCGCGACAGGAAACGCCCCAAAGCGCAACGTAGACACAGCCCAATTTTTGAAGGAAAACAGAGGTGTTTTTTGCAAAGTGCCTACCTGTAGATTTTGGCTTGTAGCTCAGCCGCCACCTAGGGAAACCTACCAAACCTGTGCTTTTCTGAAAACTAGAGACCTAGGGGAATCCAAGATGGGGTGACTTGTGTGGCTCGGACCAGGTTCTGTTACCCAGAATCCTTTGCAAACCTCAAAATTTGGCTAAAAAAACACATGTTCCTAACATTTCTGTGGCAGAAAGTTCAGGAATCTGAGAGGAGCCACAAATTTCCTTCCACCCAGCGTTCCCCCACGTCTCCCGATAAAAATGATACCTCACTTGTGTGGGTAGGCCTAGCGCCCGTGACAGAAAACACTCCAAAGCGCAACGTGGACACATCCAAATTTGTGAAGGAAAACAGAGGTGTTTTTTGCAAAGTGCCTACCTGTAGATTTTGGCTTGTAGCTCAGCCGCCACCTAGGGAAACCTACCAAACCTGTGCATTTCTGAAAACTAGAGACGTAGGGGAATCCAAGATGGGGTGACTTGTGTGGCTCGGACAAGGTTCTGTTACCCAGAATCCTTTGCAAACCTCAAAATTTGGCTAAAAAAACACATGTTCCTCACATTTCTGTGGCAGAAAGTTCTGGAATCTGAGAGGAGCCACGAATTTCCTTCCACCCAGCGTTCCCCCACGTCTCCCGATAAAAATGATACCTCACTTGTGTGGGTAGGCCTAGCGCCCGTGACAGGAAATGCCCCAAAGCGCAACGTGGACACAGACAAATTTTTGAAGGAAAACAGTGGTGTTTTTTGCAAAGTGCCTACCTGTAGATTTTGGCCTGTAACTCAGCCGCCACCTAGGGAAACCTACCAAACCTGTGCATTTCTGAAAACTAGAGACCTAGAGGAATCCAAGATGGGGTGACTTGTGTGGCTTGGACCAGGTTCTGTTACCCAGAATCCTTTGCAAACCTCACAATTTGGCTAAAAAAACACATGTTCCTCACATTTCTGTGGCAGAAAGTTCTGGAATCTGAGAGGAGCCACGAATTTCCTTCCACCCAGCATTCCCCCACGTCTCCCGATAAAAATGATACCTCACTTGTGTGGGTAGGCCTAGCGCCCGTGACAGGAAATGCCCCAAAGCGCAACGTGGACACAGCCAAATTTTTGAAGGAAAACAGAGGTGTTTTTTGCAAAGTGCCTACCTGTAGATTTTGGCTTGTTGCTTACCCGCCACCTAGGGAAACCTACCAAACCTGTGCATTTCTGAAAACTAGAGACCTAGGGGAATCCAAGATGGGGTGACTTGTGTGGCTCGGACCAGGTTCTGTTACCCAGAATCCTTTGCAAACCTCAAAATTTGGCTAAAAAAACACATGTTCCTCACATTTCTGTGGCAGAAAATTCTGGAATCTGAGAGGAGCCACGAATTTCCTTCCACCCAGCGTTCCCCCACGTCTCCCGATAAAAATGATACCTCACTTGTGTGGGTAGGCCTAGCGCCCGCGACAGGAAACGCCCCAAAGTGCAACGTAGACACAGCCCAATTTTTGAAGGAAAACAGAGGTGTTTTTTGCAAAGTGCCTACCTGTAGATTTTGGCTTGTAGCTCAGCCGCACCTAGAGAAACCTACCAAACCTGTGCATTTCTGATAACTAGAGACCTAGGGGAATCCAAGATGGGGTGACTTGTGTGGCTCGGACCAGGTTCTGTTACCCAGAATCCTTTGCAAACCTCAAAATTTGGCTAAAAAAACACATGTTCCTAACATTTCTGTGGCAGAAAGTTCTGGAATCTGAGAGGAGCCACAAATTTCCTTCCAGCCAGCGTTCCCCTACGTCTCCCGATAAAAATGATACCTCACTTGTGTGGGTAGGCCTAGCGCCCGTGACAGAAAACGCCCCAAAGCGCAACGTGGACACATCCAAATTTGTGAAGGAAAACAGAGGTGTTTTTTGCAAAGTGCCTACCTGTAGATTTTGGCTTGTAGCTAAGCCGCCACCCAGGGAAACCTACCAAACCTGTGCATTTCTGAAAACTAGAGACGTAGGGGAATCCAAGATGGGGTGACTTGTGTGGCTCGGACCAGGTTCTGTTACCCAGAATCCTTTGCAAACCTCAAAATTTGGCTAAAAAAACACATGTTCCTCACATTTCTGTGGCAGAAAGTTCTGGAATCTGAGAGGAGCCACGAATTTCCTTCCACCCAGCGTTCCCCCACGTCTCCCGATAAAAATGATACCTCACTTGTGTGGGTAGGCCTAGCGCCCGTGACAGGAAATGCCCCAAAGCGCAACGTGGACACAGACAAATTTTTGAAGGAAAACAGTGGTGTTTTTTGCAAAGTGCCTACCTGTAGATTTTGGCCTGTAACTCAGCCGCCACCTAGGGAAACCTACCAAACCTGTGCATTTCTGAAAACTAGAGACCTAGAGGAATCCAAGATGGGGTGACTTGTGTGGCTCGGACCAGGTTCTGTTACCCAGAATCCTTTGCAAACCTCACAATTTGGCTAAAAAAACACATGTTCCTCACATTTCTGTGGCAGAAAGTTCTGGAATCTGAGAGGAGCCACGAATTTCCTTCCACCCAGCATTCCCCCACGTCTCCCGATAAAAATGATACCTCACTTGTGTGGGTAGGCCTAGCGCCCGTGACAGGAAATGCCCCAAAGCGCAACGTGGACACAGCCAAATTTTTGAAGGAAAACAGAGGTGTTTTTTGCAAAGTGCCTACCTGTAGATTTTGGCTTGTTGCTCAGCCGCCACCTAGGGAAACCTACCAAACCTGTGCATTTCTGAAAACTAGAGACCTAGGGGAATCCAAGATGGGGTGACTTGTGTGGCTCGGACAAGGTTCTGTTACCCAGAATCCTTTGCAAACCTCAAAATTTGGCTAAAAAAACACATGTTCCTCACATTTCTGTGGCAGAAAATTCTGGAATCTGAGAGGAGCCACGAATTTCCTTCCACCCAGCGTTCCCCCACGTCTCCTGATAAAAATGATACCTCACTTGTGTGGGTAGGCCTAGCGCCCGCGACAGGAAACGCCCCAAAGTGCAACGTAGACACAGCCCAATTTTTGAAGGAAAACAGAGGTGTTTTTTGCAAAGTGCCTACCTGTAGATTTTGGCTTGTAGCTCAGCCGCACCTAGAGAAACCTACCAAACCTGTGCATTTCTGATAACTAGAGACCTAGGGGAATCCAAGATGGGGTGACTTGTGTGGCTCGGACCAGGTTCTGTTACCCAGAATCCTTTGCAAACCTCAAAATTTGGCTAAAAAAACACATGTTCCTAACATTTCTGTGGCAGAAAGTTCTGGAATCTGAGAGGAGCCACAAATTTCCTTCCAGCCAGCGTTCCCCCACGTCTCCCGATAAAAATGATACCTCACTTGTGTGGGTAGGCCTAGCGCCCGTGACAGAAAACGCCCCAAAGCGCAACGTGGACACATCCAAATTTGTGAAGGAAAACAGAGGTGTTTTTTGCAAAGTGCCTACCTGTAGATTTTGGCTTGTAGCTCAGTCGCCACCCAGGGAAACCTACCAAACCTGTGCATTTCTGAAAACTAGAGACCTAGGGGAATCCAAGATGGGGTGACTTGTGTGGCTCGGACCAGGTTCTGTTACCCAGAATCCTTTGCAAACCTCAAAATTTGGCTAAAAAAACACATGTTCCTCACATTTCTGTGGCAGAAAGTTCTGGAATCTGAGAGGAGCCACGAATTTCCTTCCACCCAGCGTTCCCCCACGTCTCCCGATAAAAATGATACCTCACTTGTGTGGGTAGGCCTAGCGCCCGTGACAGGAAATGCCCCAAAGCGCAACGTGGACACAGACAAATTTTTTAAGGAAAACAGTGGTGTTTTTTGCAAAGTGCCTACCTGTAGATTTTGGCCTGTAACTCAGCCGCCACCTAGGGAAACCTACCAAACCTGTGCATTTCTGAAAACTAGAGACCTAGAGGAATCCAAGATGGGGTGACTTGTGTGGCTCGGACCAGGTTCTGTTACCCAGAATCCTTTGCAAACCTCACAATTTGGCTAAAAAAACACATGTTCCTCACATTTCTGTGGCAGAAAGTTCTGGAATCTGAGAGGAGCCACGAATTTCCTTCCACCCAGCATTCCCCCACGTCTCCCGATAAAAATGATACCTCACTTGTGTGGGTAGGCCTAGCGCCCGTGACAGGAAATGCCCTAAAGCGCAACGTAGACACAGCCAAATTTTTGAAGGAAAACAGAGGTGTTTTTTGCAAAGTGCCTACCTGTAGATTTTGGCCTGTAGCTCAGCCGCCACCTAGGGAAACCTACCAAACCTGTCCATTTCTGAAAACTAGAGACCTAGGGGAATACAAGATGGGGTGACTTGTGTGGCTCGGACCAGGTTCTGTTAACCAGAATCCTTTGCAAACCTCAAAATTTGGCTAAAAAAACACATGTTCCTAACATTTCTGTGGCAGAAAGTTCTGGAATCTGAGAGGAGCCACGAATTTCCTTCCACACAGCGTTCCCCCACGTCTCCCGATAAAAATGATACCTCACTTGTGTGGGTAGGCCTAGCGCCCGCGACAGGAAACGCCCCAAAGCGCAACGTAGACACAGCCCAATTTTTGAAGGAAAACAGAGGTGTTTTTTGCAAAGTGCCTACCTGTAGATTTTGGCTTGTAGCTCAGCCGCCACCTAGGGAAACCTACCAAACCTGTGCTTTTCTGAAAACTAGAGACCTAGGGGAATCCAAGATGGGGTGACTTGTGTGGCTCGGACCAGGTTCTGTTACCCAGAATCCTTTGCAAACCTCAAAATTTGGCTAAAAAAACACATGTTCCTAACATTTCTGTGGCAGAAAGTTCAGGAATCTGAGAGGAGCCACAAATTTCCTTCCACCCAGCGTTCCCCCACGTCTCCCGATAAAAATGATACCTCACTTGTGTGGGTAGGCCTAGCGCCCGTGACAGAAAACACTCCAAAGCGCAACGTGGACACATCCAAATTTGTGAAGGAAAACAGAGGTGTTTTTTGCAAAGTGCCTACCTGTAGATTTTGGCTTGTAGCTCAGCCGCCACCTAGGGAAACCTACCAAACCTGTGCATTTCTGAAAACTAGAGACGTAGGGGAATCCAAGATGGGGTGACTTGTGTGGCTCGGACAAGGTTCTGTTACCCAGAATCCTTTGCAAACCTCAAAATTTGGCTAAAAAAACACATGTTCCTCACATTTCTGTGGCAGAAAGTTCTGGAATCTGAGAGGAGCCACGAATTTCCTTCCACCCAGCGTTCCCCCACGTCTCCCGATAAAAATGATACCTCACTTGTGTGGGTAGGCCTAGCGCCCGTGACAGGAAATGCCCCAAAGCGCAACGTGGACACAGACAAATTTTTGAAGGAAAACAGTGGTGTTTTTTGCAAAGTGCCTACCTGTAGATTTTGGCCTGTAACTCAGCCGCCACCTAGGGAAACCTACCAAACCTGTGCATTTCTGAAAACTAGAGACCTAGAGGAATCCAAGATGGGGTGACTTGTGTGGCTTGGACCAGGTTCTGTTACCCAGAATCCTTTGCAAACCTCACAATTTGGCTAAAAAAACACATGTTCCTCACATTTCTGTGGCAGAAAGTTCTGGAATCTGAGAGGAGCCACGAATTTCCTTCTACCCAGCATTCCCCCACGTCTCCCGATAAAAATGATACCTCACTTGTGTGGGTAGGCCTAGCGCCCGTGACAGGAAATGCCCCAAAGCGCAACGTGGACACAGCCAAATTTTTGAAGGAAAACAGAGGTGTTTTTTGCAAAGTGCCTACCTGTAGATTTTGGCTTGTTGCTCAGCCGCCACCTAGGGAAACCTACAAAACCTGTGCATTTCTGAAAACTAGAGACCTAGGGGAATCCAAGATGGGGTGACTTGTGTGGCTCGGACCAGGTTCTGTTACCCAGAATCCTTTGCAAACCTCAAAATTTGGCTAAAAAAACACATGTTCCTCACATTTCTGTGGCAGAAAATTCTGGAATCTGAGAGGAGCCACGAATTTCCTTCCACCCAGCGTTCCCCCACGTCTCCCGATAAAAATGATACCTCACTTGTGTGGGTAGGCCTAGCGCCCGCGACAGGAAACGCCCCAAAGTGCAACGTAGACACAGCCCAATTTTTGAAGGAAAACAGAGGTGTTTTTTGCAAAGTGCCTACCTGTAGATTTTGGCTTGTAGCTCAGCCGCACCTAGAGAAACCTACCAAACCTGTGCATTTCTGATAACTAGAGACCTAGGGGAATCCAAGATGGGGTGACTTGTGTGGCTCGGACCAGGTTCTGTTACCCAGAATCCTTTGCAAACCTCAAAATTTGGCTAAAAAAACACATGTTCCTAACATTTCTGTGGCAGAAAGTTCTGGAATCTGAGAGGAGCCACAAATTTCCTTCCAGCCAGCGTTCCCCTACGTCTCCCGATAAAAATGATACCTCACTTGTGTGGGTAGGCCTAGCGCCCGTGACAGAAAACGCCCCAAAGCGCAACGTGGACACATCCAAATTTGTGAAGGAAAACAGAGGTGTTTTTTGCAAAGTGCCTACCTGTAGATTTTGGCTTGTAGCTAAGCCGCCACCCAGGGAAACCTACCAAACCTGTGCATTTCTGAAAACTAGAGACCTAGGGGAATCCAAGATGGGGTGACTTGTGTGGCTCGGACCAGGTTCTGTTACCCAGAATCCTTTGCAAACCTCAAAATTTGGCTAAAAAAACACATGTTCCTCACATTTCTGTGGCAGAAAGTTCTGGAATCTGAGAGGAGCCACGAATTTCCTTCCACCCAGCGTTCCCCCACGTCTCCCGATAAAAATGATACCTCACTTGTGTGGGTAGGCCTAGCGCCCGTGACAGGAAATGCCCCAAAGCGCAACGTGGACACAGACAAATTTTTGAAGGAAAACAGTGGTGTTTTTTGCAAAGTGCCTACCTGTAGATTTTGGCCTGTAACTCAGCCGCCACCTAGGGAAACCTACCAAACCTGTGCATTTCTGAAAACTAGAGACCTAGAGGAATCCAAGATGGGGTGACTTGTGTGGCTCGGACCAGGTTCTGTTACCCAGAATCCTTTGCAAACCTCACAATTTGGCTAAAAAAACACATGTTCCTCACATTTCTGTGGCAGAAAGTTCTGGAATCTGAGAGGAGCCACGAATTTCCTTCCACCCAGCATTCCCCCACGTCTCCCGATAAAAATGATACCTCACTTGTGTGGGTAGGCCTAGCGCCCGTGACAGGAAATGCCCTAAAGCGCAACGTGGACACAGCCAAATTTTTGAAGGAAAACAGAGGTGTTTTTTGCAAAGTGCCTACCTGTAGATTTTGGCCTGTAGCTCAGCCGCCACCTAGGGAAACCTACCAAACCTGTCCATTTCTGAAAACTAGAGACCTAGGGGAATACAAGATGGGGTGACTTGTGTGGCTCGGACCAGGTTCTGTTAACCAGAATCCTTTGCAAACCTCAAAATTTGGCTAAAAAAACACATGTTCCTAACATTTCTGTGGCAGAGAGTTGTGGAATCTGAGAGGAGCCACAAATTTCCTTCCACCCAGCGTTCCCCCACGTCACCCGATAAAAATGATACCTCACTTGTGTGGGTAGGCCTAGCGCCCGCAACAGAAAACGCCCCAAAGCGCAACGTGGACACATCCATATTTGTGAAGGAAAACAGAGGTGTTTTTTGCAAAGTGCCTACCTGTAGATTTTGGCTTGTAGCTCAGCCGCCACCTAGGGAAACCTACCAAACCTGTGCATTTCTGAAAACTAGAGACGTAGGGGAATCCAAGATGGGGTGACTTGTGTGGCTCGGACCAGGTTCTGTTACCCAGAATCCTTTGCAAACCTCAAAATTTGGCTAAAAAAACACATGTTCCTCACATTTCTGTGGCAGAAAGTTCTGGAATCTGAGAGGAGCCACAAATTTCCTTCCACCCAGCGTTCCCCCACGTCTCCCGATAAAAATGATACCTCACTTGTGTGGGTAGGCCTAGCGCCCGTGACAGGAAATGCCCCAAAGCGCAACGTGGACACAGACAAATTTTTGAAGGAAAACAGTGGTGTTTTTTGCAAAGTGCCTACCTGTAGATTTTGGCCTGTAACTCAGCCGCCACCTAGGGAAACCTACCAAACCTGTGCATTTCTGAAAACTAGAGACCTAGAGGAATCCAAGATGGGGTGACTTGTGTGGCTCGGACCAGGTTCTGTTACCCAGAATCCTTTGCAAACCTCACAATTTGGCTAAAAAAACACATGTTCCTCATATTTCTGTGGCAGAAAGTTCTGGAATCTGAGAGGAGCCACGAATTTCCTTCCACCCAGCATTCCCCCACGTCTCCCGATAAAAATGATACCTCACTTGTGTGGGTAGGCCTAGCGCCCGTGACAGGAAATGCCCCAAAGCGCAACGTGGAGACAGCCACATTTTTGAAGGAAAACAGAGGTGTTTTTTGCAAAGTGCCTACCTGTAGATTTTGGCTTGTTGCTCAGCCGCCACCTAGGGAAACCTACCAAACCTGTGCATTTCTGAAAACTAGAGACCTAGGGGAATCAAAGATGGGGTGACTTGTGTGGCTCGGACCAGGTTCTGTTACCCAGAATCCTTTGCAAACCTCAAAATTTGGCTAAAAAAACACATGTTCCTCACATTTCTGTGGCAGAAAATTCTGGAATCTGAGAGGAGCCACGAATTTCCTTCCACCCAGCGTTCCCCCACGTCTCCCGATAAAAATGATACCTCACTTGTGTGGGTAGGCCTAGCGCCCGCGACAGGAAACGCCCCAAAGTGCAACGTAGACACAGCCCATTTTTTGAAGGAAAACAGAGGTGTTTTTTGCAAAGTGCCTACCTGTAGATTTTGGCTTGTAGCTCAGCCGCACCTAGAGAAACCTACCAAACCTGTGCATTTCTGATAACTAGAGACCTAGGGGAATCCAAGATGGGGTGACTTGTGTGGCTCGGACCAGGTTCTGTTACCCAGAATCCTTTGCAAACCTCAAAATTTGGCTAAAAAAACACATGTTCCTAACATTTCTGTGGCAGAAAGTTCTGGAATCTGAGAGGAGCCACAAATTTCCTTCCAGCCAGCGTTCCCCTACGTCTCCCGATAAAAATGATACCTCACTTGTGTGGGTAGGCCTAGCGCCCGTGACAGAAAACGCCCCAAAGCGCAACGTGGACACATCCAAATTTGTGAAGGAAAACAGAGGTGTTTTTTGCAAAGTGCCTACCTGTAGATTTTGGCTTGTAGCTAAGCCGCCACCCAGGGAAACCTACCAAACCTGTGCATTTCTGAAAACTAGAGACCTAGGGGAATCCAAGATGGGGTGACTTGTGTGGCTCGGACCAGGTTCTGTTACCCAGAATCCTTTGCAAACCTCAAAATTTGGCTAAAAAAACACATGTTCCTCACATTTCTGTGGCAGAAAGTTCTGGAATCTGAGAGGAGCCACGAATTTCCTTCCACCCAGCGTTCCCCCACGTCTCCCGATAAAAATGATACCTCACTTGTGTGGGTAGGCCTAGCGCCCGTGACAGGAAATGCCCCAAAGCGCAACGTGGACACAGACAAATTTTTGAAGGAAAACAGTGGTGTTTTTTGCAAAGTGCCTACCTGTAGATTTTGGCCTGTAACTCAGCCGCCACCTAGGGAAACCTACCAAACCTGTGCATTTCTGAAAACTAGAGACCTAGAGGAATCCAAGATGGGGTGACTTGTGTGGCTCGGACCAGGTTCTGTTACCCAGAATCCTTTGCAAACCTCACAATTTGGCTAAAAAAACACATGTTCCTCACATTTCTGTGGCAGAAAGTTCTGGAATCTGAGAGGAGCCACGAATTTCCTTCCACCCAGCATTCCCCCACGTCTCCCGATAAAAATGATACCTCACTTGTGTGGGTAGGCCTAGCGCCCGTGACAGGAAATGCCCTAAAGCGCAACGTGGACACAGCCAAATTTTTGAAGGAAAACAGAGGTGTTTTTTGCAAAGTGCCTACCTGTAGATTTTGGCCTGTAGCTCAGCCGCCACCTAGGGAAACCTACCAAACCTGTCCATTTCTGAAAACTAGAGACCTAGGGGAATACAAGATGGGGTGACTTGTGTGGCTCGGACCAGGTTCTGTTAACCAGAATCCTTTGCAAACCTCAAAATTTGGCTAAAAAAACACATGTTCCTAACATTTCTGTGGCAGAAAGTTCAGGAATCTGAGAGGAGCCGCAAATTTCCTTCCACCCAGCGTTCCCCCACGTCTCCCGATAAAAATGATACCTCACTTGTGTGGGTAGGCCTAGCGCCCGTGACAGAAAACACTCCAAAGCGCAACGTGGACACATCCAAATTTGTGAAGGAAAACAGAGGTGTTTTTTGCAAAGTGCCTACCTGTAGATTTTGGCTTGTAGCTCAGCCGCCACCTAGGGAAACCTACCAAACCTGTGCATTTCTGAAAACTAGAGACGTAGGGGAATCCAAGATGGGGTGACTTGTGTGGCTCGGACAAGGTTCTGTTACCCAGAATCCTTTGCAAACCTCAAAATTTGGCTAAAAAAACACATGTTCCTCACATTTCTGTGGCAGAAAGTTCTGGAATCTGAGAGGAGCCACAAATTTCCTTCCACCCAGCGTTCCCCCACGTCTCCCGATAAAAATGATACCTCACTTGTGTGGGTAGGCCTAGCGCCCGTGACAGGAAATGCCCCAAAGCGCAACGTGGACACAGACAAATTTTTGAAGGAAAACAGTGGTGTTTTTTGCAAAGTGCCTACCTGTAGATTTTGGCCTGTAACTCAGCCGCCACCTAGGGAAACCTACCAAACCTGTGCATTTCTGAAAACTAGAGACCTAGAGGAATCCAAGATGGGGTGACTTGTGTGGCTTGGACCAGGTTCTGTTACCCAGAATCCTTTGCAAACCTCACAATTTGGCTAAAAAAACACATGTTCCTCACATTTCTGTGGCAGAAAGTTCTGGAATCTGAGAGGAGCCACGAATTTCCTTCCACCCAGCATTCCCCCACGTCTCCCGATAAAAATGATACCTCACTTGTGTGGGTAGGCCTAGCGCCCGCGACAGGAAACGCCCCAAAGTGCAACGTAGACACAGCCCAATTTTTGAAGGAAAACAGAGGTGTTTTTTGCAAAGTGCCTACCTGTAGATTTTGGCTTGTAGCTCAGCCGCACCTAGAGAAACCTACCAAACCTGTGCATTTCTGATAACTAGAGACCTAGGGGAATCCAAGATGGGGTGACTTGTGTGGCTCGGACCAGGTTCTGTTACCCAGAATCCTTTGCAAACCTCAAAATTTGGCTAAAAAAACACATGTTCCTAACATTTCTGTGGCAGAAAGTTCTGGAATCTGAGAGGAGCCACAAATTTCCTTCCAGCCAGCGTTCCCCTACGTCTCCCGATAAAAATGATACCTCACTTGTGTGGGTAGGCCTAGCGCCCGTGACAGAAAACGCCCCAAAGCGCAACGTGGACACATCCAAATTTGTGAAGGAAAACAGAGGTGTTTTTTGCAAAGTGCCTACCTGTAGATTTTGGCTTGTAGCTAAGCCGCCACCCAGGGAAACCTACCAAACCTGTGCATTTCTGAAAACTAGAGACCTAGGGGAATCCAAGATGGGGTGACTTGTGTGGCTCGGACCAGGTTCTGTTACCCAGAATCCTTTGCAAACCTCAAAATTTGGCTAAAAAAACACATGTTCCTCACATTTCTGTGGCAGAAAGTTCTGGAATCTGAGAGGAGCCACGAATTTCCTTCCACCCAGCGTTCCCCCACGTCTCCCGATAAAAATGATACCTCACTTGTGTGGGTAGGCCTAGCGCCCGTGACAGGAAATGCCCCAAAGCGCAACGTGGACACAGACAAATTTTTGAAGGAAAACAGTGGTGTTTTTTGCAAAGTGCCTACCTGTAGATTTTGGCCTGTAACTCAGCCGCCACCTAGGGAAACCTACCAAACCTGTGCATTTCTGAAAACTAGAGACCTAGAGGAATCCAAGATGGGGTGACTTGTGTGGCTCGGACCAGGTTCTGTTACCCAGAATCCTTTGCAAACCTCACAATTTGGCTAAAAAAACACATGTTCCTCACATTTCTGTGGCAGAAAGTTCTGGAATCTGAGAGGAGCCACGAATTTCCTTCCACCCAGCATTCCCCCACGTCTCCCGATAAAAATGATATCTCACTTGTGTGGGTAGGCCTAGCGCCCGTGACAGGAAATGCCCTAAAGCGCAACGTGGACACAGCCAAATTTTTGAAGGAAAACAGAGGTGTTTTTTGCAAAGTGCCTACCTGTAGATTTTGGCCTGTAGCTCAGCCGCCACCTAGGGAAACCTACCAAACCTGTCCATTTCTGAAAACTAGAGACCTAGGGGAATACAAGATGGGGTGACTTGTGTGGCTCGGACCAGGTTCTGTTAACCAGAATCCTTTGCAAACCTCAAAATTTGGCTAAAAAAACACATGTTCCTAACATTTCTGTGGCAGAGAGTTGTGGAATCTGAGAGGAGCCACAAATTTCCTTCCACCCAGCGTTCCCCCACGTCACCCGATAAAAATGATACCTCACTTGTGTGGGTAGGCCTAGCGCCCGCAACAGAAAACGCCCCAAAGCGCAACGTGGACACATCCATATTTGTGAAGGAAAACAGAGGTGTTTTTTGCAAAGTGCCTACCTGTAGATTTTGGCTTGTTGCTCAGCCGCCACCTAGGGAAACCTACCAAACCTGTGCATTTCTGAAAACTAGAGACCTAGGGGAATCCAAGATGGGGTGACTTGTGTGGCTCGGACCAGGTTCTGTTACCCAGAATCCTTTGCAAACCTCAAAATTTGGCTAAAAAAACACATGTTCCTCACATTTCTGTGCAGAAAATTCTGGAATCTGAGAGGAGCCACGAATTTCCTTCCACACAGCGTTCCCCCACGTCTCCCGATAAAAATGATACCTCACTTGTGTGGGTAGGCCTAGCGCCCGCGACAGGAAACGCCCCAAAGCGCAACGTAGACACAGCCCAATTTTTGAAGGAAAACAGAGGTGTTTTTTGCAAAGTGCCTACCTGTAGATTTTGGCTTGTAGCTCAGCCGCCACCTAGGGAAACCTACCAAACCTGTGCTTTTCTGAAAACTAGAGACCTAGGGGAATCCTAGATGGGGTGACTTGTGTGGCTCGGACCAGGTTCTGTTACCCAGAATCCTTTGCAAACCTCAAAATTTGGCTAAAAAAACACATGTTCCTCACATTTCTGTGGCAGAAAGTTCTGGAATCTGAGAGGAGCCACAAATTTCCTTCCACCCAGCGTTCCCCCACGTCTCCCGATAAAAATGATACCTCACTTGTGTGGGTAGGCCTAGCACCCGTGACAGAAAACACTCCAAAGCGCAACGTGGACACATCCAAATTTGTGGAGGAAAACAGAGGTGTTTTTTGCAAAGTGCCTACCTGTAGATTTTGGCTTGTAGCTCAGCCGCCACCTAGGGAAACCTACCAAACCTGTGCATTTCTGAAAACTAGAGACGTAGGGGAATCCAAGATGGGGTGACTTGTGTGGCTCGGATCAGGTTCTGTTACCCAGAATCCTTTGCAAACCTCAAAATTTGGCTAAAAAAACACATGTTCCTCACATTTCTGTGGCAGAAAGTTCTGGAATCTGAGAGGAGCCACGAATTTCCTTCCACCCAGCGTTCCCCCACGTCTCCCGATAAAAATGATACCTCACTTGTGTGGGTAGGCCTAGCGCCCGTGACAGGAAATGCCCCAAAGCGCAACGTGGACACAGACAAATTTTTGAAGGAAAACAGTGGTGTTTTTTGCAAAGTGCCTACCTGTAGATTTTGGCCTGTAACTCAGCCGCCACCTAGGGAAACCTACCAAACCTGTGCATTTCTGAAAACTAGAGACCTAGAGGAATCCAAGATGGGGTGACTTGTGTGGCTCGGACCAGGTTCTGTTACCCAGAATCCTTTGCAAACCTCACAATTTGGCTAAAAAAACACATGTTCCTCACATTTCTGTGGCAGAAAGTTCTGGAATCTGAGAGGAGCCACGAATTTCCTTCCACCCAGCATTCCCCCACGTCTCCCGATAAAAATGATACCTCACTTGTGTGGGTAGGCCTAGCGCCCTGACAGGAAATGCCCCAAAGCGCAACGTGGACACAGCCAAATTTTTGAAGGAAAACAGAGGTGTTTTTTGCAAAGTGCCTACCTGTAGATTTTGGCTTGTTGCTCAGCCGCCACCTAGGGAAACCTACCAAACCTGTGCATTTCTGAAAACTAGAGACCTAGGGGAATCCAAGATGGGGTGACTTGTGTGGCTCGGACCAGGTTCTGTTACCCAGAATCCTTTGCAAACCTCAAAATTTGGCTAAAAAAACACATGTTCCTCACATTTCTGTGGCAGAAAATTCTTGAATCTGAGAGGAGCCACGAATTTCCTTCCACCCAGCGTTCCCCCACGTCTCCCGATAAAAATGATACCTCACTTGTGTGGGTAGGCCTAGCGCCCGCGACAGGAAACGCCCCAAAGTGCAACGTAGACACAGCCCAATTTTTGAAGGAAAACAGAGGTGTTTTTTGCAAAGTGCCTACCTGTAGATTTTGGCTTGTAGCTCAGCCGCACCTAGAGAAACCTACCAAACCTGTGCATTTCTGATAACTAGAGACCTAGGGGAATCCAAGATGGGGTGACTTGTGTGGCTCGGACCAGGTTCTGTTACCCAGAATCCTTTGCAAACCTCAAAATTTGGCTAAAAAAACACATGTTCCTAACATTTCTGTGGCAGAAAGTTCTGGAATCTGAGAGGAGCCACAAATTTCCTTCCAGCCAGCGTTCCCCCACGTCTCCCGATAAAAATGATACCTCACTTGTGTGGGTAACCCTAGCGCCCGTGACAGAAAACGCCCCAAAGCGCAACGTGGACACATCCAAATTTGTGAAGGAAAACAGAGGTGTTTTTTGCAAAGTACCTACCTGTAGATTTTGGCTTGTAGCTCAGCCGCCACCCAGGGAAACCTACCAAACCTGTGCATTTCTGAAAACTAGAGACCTAGGGGAATCCAAGATGGGGTGACTTGTGTGGCTCGGACCAGGTTCTGTTACCCAGAATCCTTTGCAAACCTCAAAATTTGGCTAAAAAAACACATGTTCCTCACATTTCTGTGGCAGGAAGTTCTGGAATCTGAGAGGAGCCACGAATTTCCTTCCACCCAGCGTTCCCCCACGTCTCCCGAAAAAATGATACCTCACTTGTCTGGGTAGGCCTAGCGCCCGTGACAGGAAATGCCCCAAAGCGCAACGTGGACACAGACAAATTTTTCAAGGAAAACAGTGGTGTTTTTTGCAAAGTGCCTACCTGTAGATTTTGGCCTGTAACTCAGCCGCCACCTAGGGAAACCTACCAAACCTGTGCATTTCTGAAAACTAGAGACCTAGAGGAATCCAAGATGGGGTGACTTGTGTGGCTCGGACCAGGTTCTGTTACCCAGAATCCTTTGCAAACCTCACAATTTGGCTAAAAAAACACATGTTCCTCACATTTCTGTGGCAGAAAGTTCTGGAATCTGAGAGGAGCCACGAATTTCCTTCCACCCAGCATTCCCCCACGTCTCCCGATAAAAATGATACCTCACTTGTGTGGGTAGGCCTAGCGCCCGTGACAGGAAATGCCCTAAAGCGCAACGTGGACACAGCCAAATTTTTGAAGGAAAACAGAGGTGTTTTTTGCAAAGTGCCTACCTGTAGATTTTGGCCTGTAGCTCAGCCGCCACCTAGGGAAACCTACCAAACCTGTCCATTTCTGAAAACTAGAGACCTAGGGGAATCCAAGATGGGGTGACTTGTGTGGCTCGGACCAGGTTCTGTTAACCAGAATCCTTTGCAAACCTCAAAATTTGGCTAAAAAAAACACATGTTCCTAACATTTCTGTGGCAGAAAGTTGTGGAATCTGAGAGGAGCCACAAATTTCCTTCCACCCAGCGTTCCCCCACGTCACCCGATAAAAATGATACCTCACTTGTGTGGGTAGGCCTAGCGCCCGCAACAGAAAACGCCCCAAAGCGCAACGTGGACACATCCATATTTGTGAAGGAAAACAGAGGTGTTTTTTGCAAAGTGCCTACCTGTAGATTTTGGCTTGTTGCTCAGCCGCCACCTAGGGAAACCTACCAAACCTGTGCATTTCTGAAAACTAGAGACCTAGGGGAATCCAAGATGAGGTGACTTGTGTGGCTCGGACCAGGTTCTGTTACCCAGAATCCTTTGCAAACCTCAAAATTTGGCTAAAAAAACACATGTTCCTCACATTTCTGTGGCAGAAAATTCTGGAATCTGAGAGGAGCCACGAATTTCCTTCCACACAGCGTTCCCCCACGTCTCCCGATAAAAATGATACCTCACTTGTGTGGGTAGGCCTAGCGCCCGTGACAGAAAACACTCCAAAGCGCAACGTGGACACATCCAAATTTGTGAAAGAAAACAGAGGTGTTTTTTGCAAAGTGCCTACCTGTAGATTTTGGCTTGTAGCTCAGCCGCCACCTAGGGAAACCTACCAAACCTGTGCATTTCTGAAAACTAGAGACGTAGGGGAATCCAAGATGGGGTGACTTGTGTGGCTCGGACCAGGTTCTGTTACCCAGAATCCTTTGCAAACCTCAAAATTTGGCTAAAAAAACACATGTTCCTCACATTTCTGTGGCAGAAAGTTCTGGAATCTGAGAGGAGCCACAAATTTCCTTCCACCCAGCGTTCTCCCACGTCTCCCGATAAAAATGATACCTCACTTGTGTGGGTAGGCCTAGCGCCCGTGACAGGAAATGCCCCAAAGCGCAACGTGGACACAGACAAATTTTTGAAGGAAAACAGTGGTGTTTTTTGCAAAGTGCCTACCTGTAGATTTTGGCCTGTAACTCAGCCGCCACCTAGGGAAACCTACCAAACCTGTGCATTTCTGAAAACTAGAGACCTAGAGGAATCCAAGATGGGGTGACTTGTGTGGCTCGGACCAGGTTCTGTTACCCAGAATCCTTTGCAAACCTCACAATTTGGCTAAAAAAACACATGTTCCTCATATTTCTGTGGCAGAAAGTTCTGGAATCTGAGAGGAGCCACGAATTTCCTTCCACCCAGCATTCCCCCACGTCTCCCGATAAAAATGATACCTCACTTGTGTGGGTAGGCCTAGCGCCCGTGACAGGAAATGCCCCAAAGCGCAACGTGGAGACAGCCAAATTTTTGAAGGAAAACAGAGGTGTTTTTTGCAAAGTGCCTACCTGTAGATTTTGGCTTGTTGCTCAGCCGCCACCTAGGGAAACCTACCAAACCTGTGCATTTCTGAAAACTAGAGACCTAGGGGAATCAAAGATGGGGTGACTTGTGTGGCTCGGACCAGGTTCTGTTACCCAGAATCCTTTGCAAACCTCAAAATTTGGCTAAAAAAACACATGTTCCTCACATTTCTGTGGCAGAAAATTCTGGAATCTGAGAGGAGCCACGAATTTCCTTCCACCCAGCGTTCCCCCACGTCTCCCGATAAAAATGATACCTCACTTGTGTGGGTAGGCCTAGCGCCCGCGACAGGAAACGCCCCAAAGTGCAACGTAGACACAGCCCATTTTTTGAACGAAAACAGAGGTGTTTTTTTGCAAAGTGCCTACCTGTAGATTTTGGCTTGTAGCTCAGCCGCACCTAGAGAAACCTACCAAACCTGTGCATTTCTGATAACTAGAGACCTAGGGGAATCCAAGATGGGGTGACTTGTGTGGCTCGGACCAGGTTCTGTTACCCAGAATCCTTTGCAAACCTCAAAATTTGGCTAAAAAAACACATGTTCCTAACATTTCTGTGGCAGAAAGTTCTGGAATCTGAGAGGAGCCACAAATTTCCTTCCAGCCAGCGTTCCCCCACGTCTCCCGATAAAAATGATACCTCACTTGTGTGGGTAGGCCTAGCGCCCGTGACAGAAAACACTCCAAAGCGCAACGTGGACACATCCAAATTTGTGAAGGAAAACAGAGGTGTTTTTTGCAAAGTGCCTACCTGTAGATTTTGGCTTGTAGCTCAGCCGCCACCTAGGGAAACCTACCAAACCTGTGCATTTCTGAAAACTAGAGACGTAGGGGAATCCAAGATGGGGTGACTTGTGTGGCTCGGACAAGGTTCTGTTACCCAGAATCCTTTGCAAACCTCAAAATTTGGCTAAAAAAACACATGTTCCTCATATTTCTGTGGCAGAAAGTTCTGGAATCTGAGAGGAGCCACGAATTTCCTTCCACCCAGCGTTCCCCCACGTCTCCCGATAAAAATGATACCTCACTTGTGTGGGTAGGCCTAGCGCCCGTGACAGGAAATGCCCCAAAGCGCAACGTGGACACAGACAAATTTTTGAAGGAAAACAGTGGTTTTTTTTGCAAAGTGCCTACCTGTAGATTTTGGCCTGTAACTCAGCTGCCACCTAGGGAAACCTACCAAACCTGTGCATTTCTGAAAACTAGAGACCTAGTGGAATCCAAGATGGGGTGACTTGTGTGGCTTGGACCAGGTTCTGTTACCCAGAATCCTTTGCAAACCTCACAATTTGGCTAAAAAAACACATGTTCCTCACATTTCTGTGGCAGAAAGTTCTGGAATCTGAGAGGAGCCACGAATTTCCTTCCACCCAGCATTCCCCCACGTCTCCCGATAAAAATGATACCTCACTTGTGTGGGTAGGCCTAGCGCCCGTGACAGGAAATGCCCCAAAGCGCAACGTGGACACAGCCAAATTTTTGAAGGAAAACAAAGGTGTTTTTTGCAAAGTGCCTACCTGTAGATTTTGGCTTGTTGCTCAGCCGCCACCTAGGGAAACCTACCAAACCTGTGCATTTCTGAAAACTAGAGACCTAGGGGAATCCAAGATGGGGTGACTTGTGTGGCTCGGACCAGGTTCTGTTACCCAGAATCCTTTGCAAACCTCAAAATTTGGCTAAAAAAACACATGTTCCTCACATTTCTGTGGCAGAAAATTCTGGAATCTGAGAGGAGCCACGAATTTCCTTCCACCCAGCGTTCCCCCACGTCTCCCGATAAAAATGATACCTCACTTGTGTGGGTAGGCCTAGCGCCCGCGACAGGAAACGCCCCAAAGTGCAACGTAGACACAGCCCAATTTTTGAAGGAAAACAGAGGTGTTTTTTGCAAAGTGCCTACCTGTAGATTTTGGCTTGTAGCTCAGCCGCACCTAGAGAAACCTACCAAACCTGTGCATTTCTGATAACTAGAGACCTAGGGGAATCCAAGATGGGGTGACTTGTGTGGCTCGGACCAGGTTCTGTTACCCAGAATCCTTTGCAAACCTCAAAATTTGGCTAAAAAAACACATGTTCCTAACATTTCTGTGGCAGAAAGTTCTGGAATCTGAGAGGAGCCACAAATTTCCTTCCAGCCAGCGTTCCCCCACGTCTCCCGATAAAAATGATACCTCACTTGTGTGGGTAGGCCTAGCGCCCGTGACAGAAAACGCCCCAAAGCGCAACGTGGACACATCCAAATTTGTGAAGGAAAACAGAGGTGTTTTTTGCAAAGTGCCTACCTGTAGATTTTGGCTTGTAGCTCAGCCGCCACCCAGGGAAACCTACCAAACCTGTGCATTTCTGAAAACTAGAGACCTAGGGGAATCCAAGATGGGGTGACTTGTGTGGCTCGGACCAGGTTCTGTTACCCAGAATCCTTTGCAAACCTCAAAATTTGGCTAAAAAAACACATGTTCCTCACATTTCTGTGGCAGAAAGTTCTGGAATCTGAGAGGAGCCACGAATTTCCTTCCACCCAGCGTTCCCCCACGTCTCCCGATAAAAATGATACCTCACTTGTGTGGGTAGGCCTAGCGCCCGTGACAGGAAATGCCCCAAAGCGCAACGTGGACACAGACAAATTTTTGAAGGAAAACAGTGGTGTTTTTTGCAAAGTGCCTACCTGTAGATTTTGGCCTGTAACTCAGCCGCCACCTAGGGAAACCTACCAAACCTGTGCATTTCTGAAAACTAGAGACCTAGAGGAATCCAAGATGGGGTGACTTGTGTGGCTCGGACCAGGTTCTGTTACCAAGAATCCTTTGCAAACCTCACAATTTGGCTAAAAAAACACATGTTCCTCACATTTCTGTGGCAGAAAGTTCTGGAATCTGAGAGGAGCCACGAATTTCCTTCCACCCAGCATTCCCCCACGTCTCCCGATAAAAATGATACCTCACTTGTGTGGGTAGGCCTAGCGCCCGTGACAGGAAATGCCCTAAAGCGCAACGTGGACACAGCCAAATTTTTGAAGGAAAACAGAGGTGTTTTTTGCAAAGTGCCTACCTGTAGATTTTGGCCTGTAGCTCAGCCGCCACCTAGGGAAACCTACCAAACCTGTCCATTTCTGAAAACTAGAGACCTAGGGGAATCCAAGATGGGGTGACTTGTGTGGCTCGGACCAGGTTCTGTTAACCAGAATCCTTTGCAAACCTCAAAATTTGGCTAAAAAAACACATGTTCCTAACATTTCTGTGGCAGAAAGTTGTGGAATCTGAGAGGAGCCACAAATTTCCTTCCACCCAGCGTTCCCCCACGTCACCCGATAAAAATGATACCTCACTTGTGTGGGTAGGCCTAGCGCCCGCAACAGAAAACGCCCCAAAGCGCAACGTGGACACATCCATATTTGTGAAGGAAAACAGAGGTGTTTTTTGCAAAGTGCCTACCTGTAGATTTTGGCTTGTTGCTCAGCCGCCACCTAGGGAAACCTACCAAACCTGTGCATTTCTGAAAACTAGAGACCTAGGGGAATCCAAGATGGGGTGACTTGTGTGGCTCGGACCAGGTTCTGTTACCCAGAATCCTTTGCAAACCTCAAAATTTGGCTAAAAAAACACATGTTCCTCACATTTCTGTGGCAGAAAATTCTGGAATCTGAGAGGAGCCACAAATTTCCTTCCACCCAGCGTTCCCCCACGTCTCCCGATAAAAATGATACCTCACTTGTGTGGGTAGGCCTAGCGCCCGTGACAGAAAACACTCCAAAGCGCAACGTAGACACAGCCCAATTTTTGAAGGAAAACAGAGGTGTTTTTTGCAAAGTGCCTACCTGTAGATTTTGGCTTGTAGCTCAGCCGCCACCTAGGGAAACCTACCAAACCTGTGCTTTTCTGAAAACTAGAGACCTAGGGCAATCCTAGATGGGGTGACTTGTGTGGCTCGGACCAGGTTCTGTTACCCAGAATCCTTTGCAAACCTCAAAATTTGGCTAAAAAAACACATGTTCCTAACATTTCTGTGGCAGAAAGTTCAGGAATCTGAGAGGAGCCACAAATTTCCTTCCACCCAGCGTTCCCCCACGTCTCCCGATAAAAATGATACCTCACTTGTGTGGGTAGGCCTAGCGCCCGTGACAGAAAACACTCCAAAGCGCAACGTGGACACATCCAAATTTGTGAAGGAAAACAGAGGTGTTTTTTGCAAAGTGCCTACCTGTAGATTTTGGCTTGTAGCTCAGCCGCCACCTAGGGAAACCTACCAAACCTGTGCATTTCTGAAAACTAGAGACGTAGGGGAATCCAAGATAGGGTGACTTGTGTGGCTTGGACAAGGTTCTGTTACCCAGAATCCTTTGCAAACCTCAAAATTTGGCTAAAAAAACACATGTTCCTCACATTTCTGTGGCAGAAAGTTCTGGAATCTGAGAGGAGCCACGAATTTCCTTCCACCCAGCGTTCCCCCTCGTCTCCTGATAAAAATGATACCTCACTTGTGTGGGTAGGCCTAGCGCCCGTGACAGGTAATGCCCCAAAGCGCAACGTGGACACAGACAAATTTTTGAAGGAAAACAGTGGTGTTTTTTGCAAAGTGCCTACCTGTAGATTTTGGCCTGTAACTCAGCCGCCACCTAGGGAAACCTACCAAACCTGTGCATTTCTGAAAACTAGAGACCTAGAGGAATCCAAGATGGGGTGACTTGTGTGGCTTGGACCAGGTTCTGTTACCCAGAATCCTTTGCAAACCTCACAATTTGGTTAAAAAAACACATGTTCCTCACATTTCTGTGGCAGAAAGTTCTGGAATCTGAGAGGAGCCACGAATTTCCTTCCACCCAGCATTCCCCCACGTCTCCCGATAAAAATGATACCTCACTTGTGTGGGTAGGCCTAGCGCCCGTGACAGGAAATGCCCCAAAGCGCAACGTGGACACAGCCAAATTTTTGAAGGAAAACAGAGGTGTTTTTTGCAAAGTGCCTACCTGTAGATTTTGGCTTGTTGCTCAGCCGCCACCTAGGGAAACCTGCCAAACCTGTGCATTTCTGAAAACTAGAGACCTAGGGGAATCCAAGATGGGGTGACTTGTGTGGCTCGGACCAGGTTCTGTTACCCAGAATCCTTTGCAAACCTCAAAATTTGGCTAAAAAAACACATGTTCCTCACATTTCTGTGGCAGAAAATTCTGGAATCTGAGAGGAGCCACGAATTTCCTTCCACCCAGCGTTCCCCCACGTCTCCCGATAAAAATGATACCTCACTTGTGTGGGTAGGCCTAGCGCCCGTGACAGAAAACGCCCCAAAGCGCAACGTGGACACATCCAAATTTGTGAAGGAAAACAGAGGTGTTTTTTGCAAAGTGCCTACCTGTAGATTTTGGCTTGTAGCTCAGCCGCCACCCAGGGAAACCTACCAAACCTGTGCATTTCTGAAAACTAGAGACCTAGGGGAATCCAAGATGGGGTGACTTGTGTGGCTCGGACCAGGTTCTGTTACCCAGAATCCTTTGCAAACCTCAAAATTTGGCTAAAAAAACACATGTTCCTCACATTTCTGTGGCAGAAAGTTCTGGAATCTGAGAGGAGCCACGAATTTCCTTCCACCCAGCGTTCCCCCACGTCTCCCGATAAAAATGATACCTCACTTGTGTGGGTAGGCCTAGCGCCCGTGACAGGAAATGCCCCAAAGCGCAACGTGGACACAGACAAATTTTTGAAGGAAAACAGTGGTGTTTTTTGCAAAGTGCCTACCTGTAGATTTTGGCCTGTAACTCAGCCGCCACCTAGGGAAACCTACCAAACCTGTGCATTTCTGAAAACTAGAGACCTAGAGGAATCCAAGATGGGGTGACTTGTGTGGCTCGGACCAGGTTCTGTTACCCAGAATCCTTTGCAAACCTCACAATTTGGCTAAAAAAACACATGTTCCTCACATTTCTGTGGCAGAAAGTTCTGGAATCTGAGAGGAGCCACGAATTTCCTTCCACCCAGCATTCCCCCACGTCTCCCGATAAAAATGATACCTCACTTGTGTGGGTAGGCCTAGCGCCCGTGACAGGAAATGCCCTAAAGCGCAACGTGGACACAGCCAAATTTTTGAAGGAAAACAGAGGTGTTTTTTGCAAAGTGCCTACCTGTAGATTTTGGCCTGTAGCTCAGCCGCCACCTAGGGAAACCTACCAAACCTGTCCATTTCTGAAAACTAGAGACCTAGGGGAATCCAAGATGGGGTGACTTGTGTGGCTCGGACCAGGTTCTGTTAACCAGAATCCTTTGCAAACCTCAAAATTTGGCTAAAAAAACACATGTTCCTAACATTTCTGTGGCAGAAAGTTGTGGAATCTGAGAGGAGCCACAAATTTCCTTCCACCCAGCGTTCCCCCACGTCACCCGATAAAAATGATACCTCACTTGTGTGGGTAGGCCTAGCGCCCGCAACAGAAAACGCCCCAAAGCGCAACGTGGACACATCCATATTTGTGAAGGAAAACAGAGGTGTTTTTTGCAAAGTGCCTACCTGTAGATTTTGGCTTGTTGCTCAGCCGCCACCTAGGGAAACCTACCAAACCTGTGCATTTCTGAAAACTAGAGACCTAGGGGAATCCAAGATGGGGTGACTTGTGTGGCTCGGACCAGGTTCTGTTACCCAGAATCCTTTGCAAACCTCAAAATTTGGCTAAAAAAACACATGTTCCTCACATTTCTGTGGCAGAAAATTCTGGAATCTGAGAGGAGCCACGAATTTCCTTCCACACAGCGTTCCCCCACGTCTCCCGATAAAAATGATACCTCACTTGTGTGGGTAGGCCTAGCGCCCGTGACAGAAAACACTCCAAAGCGCAACGTGGACACATCCAAATTTGTGAAAGAAAACAGAGGTGTTTTTTGCAAAGTGCCTACCTGTAGATTTTGGCTTGTAGCTCAGCCGCCACCTAGGGAAACCTACCAAACCTGTGCATTTCTGAAAACTAGAGACGTAGGGGAATCCAAGATGGGGTGACTTGTGTGGCTCGGACCAGGTTCTGTTACCCAGAATCCTTTGCAAACCTCAAAATTTGGCTAAAAAAACACATGTTCCTCACATTTCTGTGGCAGAAAGTTCTGGAATCTGAGAGGAGCCACAAATTTCCTTCCACCCAGCGTTCCCCCACGTCTCCCGATAAAAATGATACCTCACTTGTGTGGGTAGGCCTAGCGCCCGTGACAGGAAATGCCCCAAAGCGCAACGTGGACACAGACAAATTTTTGAAGGAAAACAGTGGTGTTTTTTGCAAAGTGCCTACCTGTAGATTTTGGCCTGTAACTCAGCCGCCACCTAGGGAAACCTACCAAACCTGTGCATTTCTGAAAACTAGAGACCTAGAGGAATCCAAGATGGGGTGACTTGTGTGGCTCGGACCAGGTTCTGTTACCCAGAATCCTTTGCAAACCTCACAATTTGGCTAAAAAAACACATGTTCCTCATATTTCTGTGGCAGAAAGTTCTGGAATCTGAGAGGAGCCACGAATTTCCTTCCACCCAGCATTCCCCCACGTCCCCCGATAAAAATGATACCTCACTTGTGTGGGTAGGCCTAGCGCCCGTGACAGGAAATGCCCCAAAGCGCAACGTGGACACAGCCAAATTTTTGAAGGAAAACAGAGGTGTTTTTTGCAAAGTGCCTACCTGTAGATTTTGGCTTGTTGCTCAGCCGCCACCTAGGGAAACCTACCAAACCTGTGCATTTCTGAAAACTAGAGACCTAGGGGAATCAAAGATGGGGTGACTTGTGTGGCTCGGACCAGGTTCTGTTACCCAGAATCCTTTGCAAACCTCAAAATATGGCTAAAAAAACACATGTTCCTCACATTTCTGTGGCAGAAAATTCTGGAATCTGAGAGGAGCCACGAATTTCCTTCCACCCAGCGTTCCCCCACGTCTCCCGATAAAAATGATACCTCACTTGTGTGGGTAGGCCTAGCGCCCGCGACAGGAAACGCCCCAAAGTGCAACGTAGACACAGCCCAATTTTTGAAGGAAAACAGAGGTGTTTTTTGCAAAGTGCCTACCTGTAGATTTTGGCTTGTAGCTCAGCCGCACCTAGAGAAACCTACCAAACCTGTGCATTTCTGATAACTAGAGACCTAGGGGAATCCAAGATGGGGTGACTTGTGTGGCTCGGACCAGGTTCTGTTACCCAGAATCCTTTGCAAACCTCAAAATTTGGCTAAAAAAACACATGTTCCTAACATTTCTGTGGCAGAAAGTTCTGGAATCTGAGAGGAGCCACAAATTTCCTTTCAGCCAGCGTTCCCCCACGTCTCCCGATAAAAATGATACCTCACTTGTGTGGGTAGGCCTAGCGCCCGTGACAGAAAACGCCCCAAAGGGCAACGTGGACACATCCAAATTTGTGAAGGAAAACAGAGGTGTTTTTTGCAAAGTGCCTACCTGTAGATTTTGGCTTGTAGCTCAGCCGCCACCCAGGGAAACCTACCAAACCTGTGCATTTCTGAAAACTAGAGACCTAGGGGAATCCAAGATGGGGTGACTTGTGTGGCTCGGACCAGGTTCTGTTACCCAGAATCCTTTGCAAACCTCAAAATTTGGCTAAAAAAACACATGTTCCTCACATTTCTGTGGCAGAAAGTTCTGGAATCTGAGAGGAGCCACGAATTTCCTTCCACCCAGCGTTCCCCCACGTCTCCCGATAAAAATGATACCTCACTTGTGTGGGTAGGCCTAGCGCCCGTGACAGGAAATGCCCCAAAGCGCAACGTGGACACAGACAAATTTTTGAAGGAAAACAGTGGTGTTTTTTGCAAAGTGCCTACCTGTAGATTTTGGCCTGTAACTCAGCCGCCACCTAGGGAAACCTACCAAACCTGTGCATTTCTGAAAACTAGAGACCTAGAGGAATCCAAGATGGGGTGACTTGTGTGGCTCGGACCAGGTTCTGTTACCCAGAATCCTTTGCAAACCTCACAATTTGGCTAAAAAAACACATGTTCCTCACATTTCTGTGGCAGAAAGTTCTGGAATCTGAGAGGAGCCACGAATTTCCTTCCACCCAGCATTCCCCCACGTCTCCCGATAAAAATGATACCTCACTTGTGTGGGTAGGCCTAGCGCCCGTGACAGGAAATGCCCTAAAGCGCAACGTGGACACAGCCAAATTTTTGAAGGAAAACAGAGGTGTTTTTTGCAAAGTGCCTACCTGTAGATTTTGGCCTGTAGCTCAGCCGCCACCTAGGGAAACCTACCAAACCTGTCCATTTCTGAAAACTAGAGACCTAGGGGAATCCAAGATGGGGTGACTTGTGTGGCTCGGACCAGGTTCTGTTAACCAGAATCCTTTGCAAACCTCAAAATTTGGCTAAAAAAACACATGTTCCTAATATTTCTGTGGCAGAAAGTTGTGGAATCTGAGAGGAGCCACAAATTTCCTTCCACCCAGCGTTCCGCCACGTCACCCGATAAAAATGATACCTCACTTGTGTGGGTAGGCCTAGCGCCCGCAACAGAAAACGCCCCAAAGCGCAACGTGGACACATCCATATTTGTGAAGGAAAACAGAGGTGTTTTTTGCAAAGTGCCTACCTGTAGATTTTGGCTTGTTGCTCAGCCGCCACCTAGGGAAACCTACCAAACCTGTGCATTTCTGAAAACTAGAGACCTAGGGGAATCCAAGATGGGGTGACTTGTGTGGCTCGGACCAGGTTCTGTTACCCAGAATCCTTTGCAAACCTCAAAATTTGGCTAAAAAAACACATGTTCCTCACATTTCTGTGGCAGAAAATTCTGGAATCTGAGAGGAGCCACGAATTTCCTTCCACACAGCGTTCCCCCACGTCTCCCGATAAAAATGATACCTCACTTGTGTGGGTAGGCCTAGCGCCCGCGACAGGAAACGCCCCAAAGCGCAACGTAGACACAGCCCAATTTTTGAAGGAAAACAGAGGTGTTTTTTGCAAAGTGCCTACCTGTAGATTTTGGCTTGTAGCTCAGCCGCCACCTAGGGAAACCTACCAAACCTGTGCTTTTCTGAAAACTAGAGACCTAGGGCAATCCTAGATGGGGTGACTTGTGTGGCTCGGACCAGGTTCTGTTACCCAGAATCCTTTGCAAACCTCAAAATTTGGCTAAAAAAACACATGTTCCTAACATTTCTGTGGCAGAAAGTTCAGGAATTTGAGAGGAGCCACAAATTTCCTTCCACCCAGCGTTCCCCCACGTCTCCCGATAAAAATGATACCTCACTTGTGTGGGTAGGCCTAGCGCCCGTGACAGAAAACACTCCAAAGCGCAACGTGGACACATCCAAATTTGTGAAGGAAAACAGAGGTGTTTTTTGCAAAGTGCCTACCTGTAGATTTTGGCTTGTAGCTCAGCCGCCACCTAGGGAAACCTACCAAACCTGTGCATTTCTGAAAACTAGAGACGTAGGGGAATCCAAGATGGGGTGACTTGTGTGGCTCGGACAAGGTTCTGTTACCCAGAATCCTTTGCAAACCTCAAAATTTGGCTAAAAAAACACATGTTCCTCACATTTCTGTGGCAGAAAGTTCTGGAATCTGAGAGGAGCCACGAATTTCCTTCCACCCAGCGTTCCCCCACGTCTCCCGATAAAAATGATACCTCACTTGTGTGGGTAGGCCTAGCGCCCGTGACAGGAAATGCCCCAAAGCGCAACGTGGACACAGACAAATTTTTGAAGGAAAACAGTGGTGTTTTTTGCAAAGTGCCTACCTGTAGATTTTGGCCTGTAACTCAGCCGCCACCTAGGGAAACCTACCAAACCTGTGCATTTCTGAAAACTAGAGACCTAGTGGAATCCAAGATGGGGTGACTTGTGTGGCTTGGACCAGGTTCTGTTACCCAGAATCCTTTGCAAACCTCACAATTTGGCTAAAAAAACACATGTTCCTCACATTTCTGTGGCAGAAAGTTCTGGAATCTGAGAGGAGCCACGAATTTCCTTCCACCCAGCATTCCCCCACGTCTCCCGATAAAAATGATACCTCACTTGTGTGGGTAGGCCTAGCGCCCGTGACAGGAAATGCCCCAAAGCGGAACGTGGACACAGCCAAATTTTTGAAGGAAAACAAAGGTGTTTTTTGCAAAGTGCCTACCTGTAGATTTTGGCTTGTTGCTCAGCCGCCACCTAGGGAAACCTACCAAACCTGTGCATTTCTGAAAACTAGAGACCTAGGGGAATCCAAGATGGGGTGACTTGTGTGGCTCGGACCAGGTTCTGTTACCCAGAATCCTTTGCAAACCTCAAAATTTGGCTAAAAAAACACATGTTCCTCACATTTCTGTGGCAGAAAATTCTGGAATCTGAGAGGAGCCACGAATTTCCTTCCACCCAGCGTTCCCCCACGTCTCCCGATAAAAATGATACCTCACTTGTGTGGGTAGGCCTAGCGCCCGCGACAGGAAACGCCCCAAAGTGCAACGTAGACACAGCCCAATTTTTGAAGGAAAACAGAGGTGTTTTTTGCAAAGTGCCTACCTGTAGATTTTGGCTTGTAGCTCAGCCGCACCTAGAGAAACCTACCAAACCTGTGCATTTCTGATAACTAGAGACCTAGGGGAATCCAAGATGGGGTGACTTGTGTGGCTCGGACCAGGTTCTGTTACCCAGAATCCTTTGCAAACCTCAAAATTTGGCTAAAAAAACACATGTTCCTAACATTTCTGTGGCAGAAAGTTCTGGAATCTGAGAGGAGCCACAAATTTCCTTCCAGCCAGCGTTCCCCCACGTCTCCCGATAAAAATGATACCTCACTTGTGTGGGTAGGCCTAGCGCCCGTGACAGAAAACGCCCCAAAGCGCAACGTGGACACATCCAAATTTGTGAAGGAAAACAGAGGTGTTTTTTGCAAAGTGCCTACCTGTAGATTTTGGCTTGTAGCTCAGCCGCCACCCAGGGAAACCTACCAAACCTGTGCATTTCTGAAAACTAGAGACCTAGGGGAATCCAAGATGGGGTGACTTGTGTGGCTCGGACCAGGTTCTGTTACCCAGAATCCTTTGCAAACCTCAAAATTTGGCTAAAAAAACACATGTTCCTCACATTTCTGTGGCAGAAAGTTCTGGAATCTGAGAGGAGCCACGAATTTCCTTCCACCCAGCGTTCCCCCACATCTCCCGATAAAAATGATACCTCACTTGTGTGGGTAGGCCTAGCGCCCGTGACAGGAAATGCCCCAAAGCGCAACGTGGACACAGACAAATTTTTGAAGGAAAACAGTGGTGTTTTTTGCAAAGTGCCTACCTGTAGATTTTGGCCTGTAACTCAGCCGCCACCTAGGGAAACCTACCAAACCTGTGCATTTCTGAAAACTAGAGACCTAGAGGAATCCAAGATGGGGTGACTTGTGTGGCTCGGACCAGGTTCTGTTACCCAGAATCCTTTGCAAACCTCACAATTTGGCTAAAAAAACACATGTTCCTCACATTTCTGTGGCAGAAAGTTCTGGAATCTGAGAGGAGCCACGAATTTCCTTCCACCCAGCATTCCCCCACGTCTCCCGATAAAAATGATACCTCACTTGTGTGGGTAGGCCTAGCGCCCGTGACAGGAAATGCCCTAAAGCGCAACGTGGACACAGCCAAATTTTTGAAGGAAAACAGAGGTGTTTTTTGCAAAGTGCCTACCTGTAGATTTTGGCCTGTAGCTCAGCCGCCACCTAGGGAAACCTACCAAACCTGTCCATTTCTGAAAACTAGAGACCTAGGGGAATCCAAGATGGGGTGACTTGTGTGGCTCGGACCAGGTTCTGTTAACCAGAATCCTTTGCAAACCTCAAAATTTGGCTAAAAAAACACATGTTCCTAACATTTCTGTGGCAGAAAGTTGTGGAATCTGAGAGGAGCCACAAATTTCCTTCCACCCAGCGTTCCCCCACGTCACCCGATAAAAATGATACCTCACTTGTGTGGGTAGGCCTAGCGCCCGCAACAGAAAACGCCCCAAAGCGCAACGTGGACACATCCATATTTGTGAAGGAAAACAGAGGTGTTTTTTGCAAAGTGCCTACCTGTAGATTTTGGCTTGTTGCTCAGCCGCCACCTAGGGAAACCTACCAAACCTGTGCATTTCTGAAAACTAGAGACCTAGGGGAATCCAAGATGGGGTGACTTGTGTGGCTCGGACCAGGTTCTGTTACCCAGAATCCTTTGCAAACCTCAAAATTTGGCTAAAAAAACACATGTTCCTCACATTTCTGTGGCAGAAAATTCTGGAATCTGAGAGGAGCCACAAATTTCCTTCCACCCAGCGTTCCCCCACGTCTCCCGATAAAAATGATACCTCACTTGTGTGGGTAGGCCTAGCGCCCGTGACAGAAAACACTCCAAAGCGCAACGTAGACACAGCCCAATTTTTGAAGGAAAACAGAGGTGTTTTTTGCAAAGTGCCTACCTGTAGATTTTGGCTTGTAGCTCAGCCGCCACCTAGGGAAACCTACCAAACCTGTGCTTTTCTGAAAACTAGAGACCTAGGGCAATCCTAGATGGGGTGACTTGTGTGGCTCGGACCAGGTTCTGTTACCCAGAATCCTTTGCAAACCTCAAAATTTGGCTAAAAAAACACATGTTCCTAACATTTCTGTGGCAGAAAGTTCAGGAATCTGAGAGGAGCCACAAATTTCCTTCCACCCAGCGTTCCCCCACGTCTCCCGATAAAAATGATACCTCACTTGTGTGGGTAGGCCTAGCGCCCGTGACAGAAAACACTCCAAAGCGCAACGTGGACACATCCAAATTTGTGAAGGAAAACAGAGGTGTTTTTTGCAAAGTGCCTACCTGTAGATTTTGGCTTGTAGCTCAGCCGCCACCTAGGGAAACCTACCAAACCTGTGCATTTCTGAAAACTAGAGACGTAGGGGAATCCAAGATAGGGTGACTTGTGTGGCTTGGACAAGGTTCTGTTACCCAGAATCCTTTGCAAACCTCAAAATTTGGCTAAAAAAACACATGTTCCTCACATTTCTGTGGCAGAAAGTTCTGGAATCTGAGAGGAGCCACGAATTTCCTTCCACCCAGCGTTCCCCCACGTCTCCTGATAAAAATGATACCTCACTTGTGTGGGTAGGCCTAGCGCCCGTGACAGGAAATGCCCCAAAGCGCAACGTGGACACAGACAAATTTTTGAAGGAAAACAGTGGTGTTTTTTGCAAAGTGCCTACCTGTAGATTTTGGCCTGTAACTCAGCCGCCACCTAGGGAAACCTACCAAACCTGTGCATTTCTGAAAACTAGAGACCTAGAGGAATCCAAGATGGGGTGACTTGTGTGGCTTGGACCAGGTTCTGTTACCCAGAATCCTTTGCAAACCTCACAATTTGGTTAAAAAAACACATGTTCCTCACATTTCTGTGGCAGAAAGTTCTGGAATCTGAGAGGAGCCACGAATTTCCTTCCACCCAGCATTCCCCCACGTCTCCCGATAAAAATGATACCTCACTTGTGTGGGTAGGCCTAGCGCCCGTGACAGGAAATGCCCCAAAGCGCAACGTGGACACAGCCAAATTTTTGAAGGAAAACAGAGGTGTTTTTTGCAAAGTGCCTACCTGTAGATTTTGGCTTGTTGCTCAGCCGCCACCTAGGGAAACCTACCAAACCTGTGCATTTCTGAAAACTAGAGACCTAGGGGAATCCAAGATGGGGTGACTTGTGTGGCTCGGACCAGGTTCTGTTACCCAGAATCCTTTGCAAACCTCAAAATTTGGCTAAAAAAACACATGTTCCTCACATTTCTGTGGCAGAAAATTCTGGAATCTGAGAGGAGCCACGAATTTCCTTCCACCCAGCGTTCCCCCACGTCTCCCGATAAAAATGATACCTCACTTGTGTGGGTAGGCCTAGCGCCCGTGACAGAAAACGCCCCAAAGCGCAACGTGGACACATCCAAATTTGTGAAGGAAAACAGAGGTGTTTTTTGCAAAGTGCCTACCTGTAGATTTTGGCTTGTAGCTCAGCCGCCACCCAGGGAAACCTACCAAACCTGTGCATTTCTGAAAACTAGAGACCTAGGGGAATCCAAGATGGGGTGACTTGTGTGGCTCGGACCAGGTTCTGTTACCCAGAATCCTTTGCAAACCTCAAAATTTGGCTAAAAAAACACATGTTCCTCACATTTCTGTGGCAGAAAGTTCTGGAATCTGAGAGGAGCCACGAATTTCCTTCCACCCAGCGTTCCCCCACGTCTCCCGATAAAAATGATACCTCACTTGTGTGGGTAGGCCTAGCGCCCGTGACAGGAAATGCCCCAAAGCGCAACGTGGACACAGACAAATTTTTGAAGGAAAACAGTGGTGTTTTTTGCAAAGTGCCTACCTGTAGATTTTGGCCTGTAACTCAGCCGCCACCTAGGGAAACCTACCAAACCTGTGCATTTCTGAAAACTAGAGACCTAGAGGAATCCAAGATGGGGTGACTTGTGTGGCTCGGACCAGGTTCTGTTACCCAGAATCCTTTGCAAACCTCACAATTTGGCTAAAAAAACACATGTTCCTCACATTTCTGTGGCAGAAAGTTCTGGAATCTGAGAGGAGCCACGAATTTCCTTCCACCCAGCATTCCCCCACGTCTCCCGATAAAAATGATACCTCACTTGTGTGGGTAGGCCTAGCGCCCGTGACAGGAAATGCCCTAAAGCGCAACGTGGACACAGCCAAATTTTTGAAGGAAAACAGAGGTGTTTTTTGCAAAGTGCCTACCTGTAGATTTTGGCCTGTAGCTCAGCCGCCACCTAGGGAAACCTACCAAACCTGTCCATTTCTGAAAACTAGAGACCTAGGGGAATCCAAGATGGGGTGACTTGTGTGGCTCGGACCAGGTTCTGTTAACCAGAATCCTTTGCAAACCTCAAAATTTGGCTAAAAAAACACATGTTCCTAACATTTCTGTGGCAGAAAGTTGTGGAATCTGAGAGGAGCCACAAATTTCCTTCCACCCAGCGTTCCCCCACGTCACCCGATAAAAATGATACCTCACTTGTGTGGGTAGGCCTAGCGCCCGCAACAGAAAACGCCCCAAAGCGCAACGTGGACACATCCATATTTGTGAAGGAAAACAGAGGTGTTTTTTGCAAAGTGCCTACCTGTAGATTTTGGCTTGTTGCTCAGCCGCCACCTAGGGAAACCTACCAAACCTGTGCATTTCTGAAAACTAGAGACCTAGGGGAATCCAAGATGGGGTGACTTGTGTGGCTCGGACCAGGTTCTGTTACCCAGAATCCTTTGCAAACCTCAAAATTTGGCTAAAAAAACACATGTTCCTCACATTTCTGTGGCAGAAAATTCTGGAATCTGAGAGGAGCCACAAATTTCCTTCCACCCAGCGTTCCCCCACGTCTCCCGATAAAAATGATACCTCACTTGTGTGGGTAGGCCTAGCGCCCGTGACAGAAAACACTCCAAAGCGCAACGTAGACACAGCCCAATTTTTGAAGGAAAACAGAGGTGTTTTTTGCAAAGTGCCTACCTGTAGATTTTGGCTTGTAGCTCAGCCGCCACCTAGGGAAACCTACCAAACCTGTGCTTTTCTGAAAACTAGAGACCTAGGGCAATCCTAGATGGGGTGACTTGTGTGGCTCGGACCAGGTTCTGTTACCCAGAATCCTTTGCAAACCTCAAAATTTGGCTAAAAAAACACATGTTCCTAACATTTCTGTGGCAGAAAGTTCAGGAATCTGAGAGGAGCCACAAATTTCCTTCCACCCAGCGTTCCCCCACGTCTCCCGATAAAAATGATACCTCACTTGTGTGGGTAGGCCTAGCGCCCGTGACAGAAAACACTCCAAAGCGCAACGTGGACACATCCAAATTTGTGAAGGAAAACAGAGGTGTTTTTTGCAAAGTGCCTACCTGTAGATTTTGGCTTGTAGCTCAGCCGCCACCTAGGGAAACCTACCAAACCTGTGCATTTCTGAAAACTAGAGACGTAGGGGAATCCAAGATAGGGTGACTTGTGTGGCTTGGACAAGGTTCTGTTACCCAGAATCCTTTGCAAACCTCAAAATTTGGCTAAAAAAACACATGTTCCTCACATTTCTGTGGCAGAAAGTTCTGGAATCTGAGAGGAGCCACGAATTTCCTTCCACCCAGCGTTCCCCCACGTCTCCTGATAAAAATGATACCTCACTTGTGTGGGTAGGCCTAGCGCCCGTGACAGGAAATGCCCCAAAGCGCAACGTGGACACAGACAAATTTTTGAAGGAAAACAGTGGTGTTTTTTGCAAAGTGCCTACCTGTAGATTTTGGCCTGTAACTCAGCCGCCACCTAGGGAAACCTACCAAACCTGTGCATTTCTGAAAACTAGAGACCTAGAGGAATCCAAGATGGGGTGACTTGTGTGGCTTGGACCAGGTTCTGTTACCCAGAATCCTTTGCAAACCTCACAATTTGGTTAAAAAAACACATGTTCCTCACATTTCTGTGGCAGAAAGTTCTGGAATCTGAGAGGAGCCACGAATTTCCTTCCACCCAGCATTCCCCCACGTCTCCCGATAAAAATGATACCTCACTTGTGTGGGTAGGCCTAGCGCCCGTGACAGGAAATGCCCCAAAGCGCAACGTGGACACAGCCAAATTTTTGAAGGAAAACAGAGGTGTTTTTTGCAAAGTGCCTACCTGTAGATTTTGGCTTGTTGCTCAGCCGCCACCTAGGGAAACCTACCAAACCTGTGCATTTCTGAAAACTAGAGACCTAGGGGAATCCAAGATGGGGTGACTTGTGTGGCTCGGACCAGGTTCTGTTACCCAGAATCCTTTGCAAACCTCAAAATTTGGCTAAAAAAACACATGTTCCTCACATTTCTGTGGCAGAAAATTCTGGAATCTGAGAGGAGCCACGAATTTCCTTCCACCCAGCGTTCCCCCACGTCTCCCGATAAAAATGATACCTCACTTGTGTGGGTAGGCCTAGCGCCCGTGACAGAAAACGCCCCAAAGCGCAACGTGGACACATCCAAATTTGTGAAGGAAAACAGAGGTGTTTTTTGCAAAGTGCCTACCTGTAGATTTTGGCTTGTAGCTCAGCCGCCACCCAGGGAAACCTACCAAACCTGTGCATTTCTGAAAACTAGAGACCTAGGGGAATCCAAGATGGGGTGACTTGTGTGGCTCGGACCAGGTTCTGTTACCCAGAATCCTTTGCAAACCTCAAAATTTGGCTAAAAAAACACATGTTCCTCACATTTCTGTGGCAGAAAGTTCTGGAATCTGAGAGGAGCCACGAATTTCCTTCCACCCAGCGTTCCCCCACGTCTCCCGATAAAAATGATACCTCACTTGTGTGGGTAGGCCTAGCGCCCGTGACAGGAAATGCCCCAAAGCGCAACGTGGACACAGACAAATTTTTGAAGGAAAACAGTGGTGTTTTTTGCAAAGTGCCTACCTGTAGATTTTGGCCTGTAACTCAGCCGCCACCTAGGGAAACCTACCAAACCTGTGCATTTCTGAAAACTAGAGACCTAGAGGAATCCAAGATGGGGTGACTTGTGTGGCTCGGACCAGGTTCTGTTACCCAGAATCCTTTGCAAACCTCACAATTTGGCTAAAAAAACACATGTTCCTCACATTTCTGTGGCAGAAAGTTCTGGAATCTGAGAGGAGCCACGAATTTCCTTCCACCCAGCATTCCCCCACGTCTCCCGATAAAAATGATACCTCACTTGTGTGGGTAGGCCTAGCGCCCGTGACAGGAAATGCCCTAAAGCGCAACGTGGACACAGCCAAATTTTTGAAGGAAAACAGAGGTGTTTTTTGCAAAGTGCCTACCTGTAGATTTTGGCCTGTAGCTCAGCCGCCACCTAGGGAAACCTACCAAACCTGTCCATTTCTGAAAACTAGAGACCTAGGGGAATCCAAGATGGGGTGACTTGTGTGGCTCGGACCAGGTTCTGTTAACCAGAATCCTTTGCAAACCTCAAAATTTGGCTAAAAAAACACATGTTCCTAACATTTCTGTGGCAGAAAGTTGTGGAATCTGAGAGGAGCCACAAATTTCCTTCCACCCAGCGTTCCCCCACGTCACCCGATAAAAATGATACCTCACTTGTGTGGGTAGGCCTAGCGCCCGCAACAGAAAACGCCCCAAAGCGCAACGTGGACACATCCATATTTGTGAAGGAAAACAGAGGTGTTTTTTGCAAAGTGCCTACCTGTAGATTTTGGCTTGTTGCTCAGCCGCCACCTAGGGAAACCTACCAAACCTGTGCATTTCTGAAAACTAGAGACCTAGGGGAATCCAAGATGGGGTGACTTGTGTGGCTCGGACCAGGTTCTGTTACCCAGAATCCTTTGCAAACCTCAAAATTTGGCTAAAAAAACACATGTTCCTCACATTTCTGTGGCAGAAAATTCTGGAATCTGAGAGGAGCCACAAATTTCCTTCCACCCAGCGTTCCCCCACGTCTCCCGATAAAAATGATACCTCACTTGTGTGGGTAGGCCTAGCGCCCGTGACAGAAAACACTCCAAAGCGCAACGTAGACACAGCCCAATTTTTGAAGGAAAACAGAGGTGTTTTTTGCAAAGTGCCTACCTGTAGATTTTGGCTTGTAGCTCAGCCGCCACCTAGGGAAACCTACCAAACCTGTGCTTTTCTGAAAACTAGAGACCTAGGGCAATCCTAGATGGGGTGACTTGTGTGGCTCGGACCAGGTTCTGTTACCCAGAATCCTTTGCAAACCTCAAAATTTGGCTAAAAAAACACATGTTCCTAACATTTCTGTGGCAGAAAGTTCAGGAATCTGAGAGGAGCCACAAATTTCCTTCCACCCAGCGTTCCCCCACGTCTCCCGATAAAAATGATACCTCACTTGTGTGGGTAGGCCTAGCGCCCGTGACAGAAAACACTCCAAAGCGCAACGTGGACACATCCAAATTTGTGAAGGAAAACAGAGGTGTTTTTTGCAAAGTGCCTACCTGTAGATTTTGGCTTGTAGCTCAGCCGCCACCTAGGGAAACCTACCAAACCTGTGCATTTCTGAAAACTAGAGACGTAGGGGAATCCAAGATAGGGTGACTTGTGTGGCTTGGACAAGGTTCTGTTACCCAGAATCCTTTGCAAACCTCAAAATTTGGCTAAAAAAACACATGTTCCTCACATTTCTGTGGCAGAAAGTTCTGGAATCTGAGAGGAGCCACGAATTTCCTTCCACCCAGCGTTCCCCCACGTCTCCTGATAAAAATGATACCTCACTTGTGTGGGTAGGCCTAGCGCCCGTGACAGGAAATGCCCCAAAGCGCAACGTGGACACAGACAAATTTTTGAAGGAAAACAGTGGTGTTTTTTGCAAAGTGCCTACCTGTAGATTTTGGCCTGTAACTCAGTCGCCACCTAGGGAAACCTACCAAACCTGTGCATTTCTGAAAACTAGAGACCTAGAGGAATCCAAGATGGGGTGACTTGTGTGCCTTGGACCAGGTTCTGTTACCCAGAATCCTTTGCAAACCTCACAATTTGGTTAAAAAAACACATGTTCCTCACATTTCTGTGGCAGAAAGTTCTGGAATCTGAGAGGAGCCACGAATTTCCTTCCACCCAGCATTCCCCCACGTCTCCCGATAAAAATGATACCTCACTTGTGTGGGTAGGCCTAGCGCCCGTGACAGGAAATGCCCCAAAGCGCAACGTGGACACAGCCAAATTTTTGAAGGAAAACAGAGGTGTTTTTTGCAAAGTGCCTACCTGTAGATTTTGGCTTGTTGCTCAGCCGCCACCTAGGGAAACCTACCAAACCTGTGCATTTCTGAAAACTAGAGACCTAGGGGAATCCAAGATGGGGTGACTTGTGTGGCTCGGACCAGGTTCTGTTACCCAGAATCCTTTGCAAACCTCAAAATTTGGCTAAAAAAACACATGTTCCTCACATTTCTGTGGCAGAAAATTCTGGAATCTGAGAGGAGCCACGAATTTCCTTCCACCCAGCGTTCCCCCACGTCTCCCGATAAAAATGATACCTCACTTGTGTGGGTAGGCCTAGCGCCCGTGACAGAAAACGCCCCAAAGCGCAACGTGGACACATCCAAATTTGTGAAGGAAAACAGAGGTGTTTTTTGCAAAGTGCCTACCTGTAGATTTTGGCTTGTAGCTCAGCCGCCACCCAGGGAAACCTACCAAACCTGTGCATTTCTGAAAACTAGAGACCTAGGGGAATCCAAGATGGGGTGACTTGTGTGGCTCGGACCAGGTTCTGTTACCCAGAATCCTTTGCAAACCTCAAAATTTGGCTAAAAAAACACATGTTCCTCACATTTCTGTGGCAGAAAGTTCTGGAATCTGAGAGGAGCCACGAATTTCCTTCCACCCAGCGTTCCCCCACGTCTCCCGATAAAAATGATACCTCACTTGTGTGGGTAGGCCTAGCGCCCGTGACAGGAAATGCCCCAAAGCGCAACGTGGACACAGACAAATTTGTGAAGGAAAACAGTGGTGTTTTTTGCAAAGTGCCTACCTGTAGATTTTGGCCTGTAGCTCAGCCGCCACCTAGGGAAACCTACCAAACCTGTCCATTTCTGAAAACTAGAGACCTAGGGGAATCCAAGATGGGGTGACTTGTGTGGCTCGGACCAGGTTCTGTTAACCAGAATCCTTTGCAAACCTCAAAATTTGGCTAAAAAAACACATGTTCCTAACATTTCTGTGGCAGAAAGTTGTGGAATCTGAGAGGAGCCACAAATTTCCTTCCACCCAGCGTTCCCCCACGTCACCCGATAAAAATGATACCTCACTTGTGTGGGTAGGCCTAGCGCCCGCAACAGAAAACGCCCCAAAGCGCAACGTGGACACATCCATATTTGTGAAGGAAAACAGAGGTGTTTTTTGCAAAGTGCCTACCTGTAGATTTTGGCTTGTTGCTCAGCCGCCACCTAGGGAAACCTACCAAACCTGTGCATTTCTGAAAACTAGAGACCTAGGGGAATCGAAGATGGGGTGACTTGTGTGGCTCGGACCAGGTTCTGTTACCCAGAATCCTTTGCAAACCTCAAAATTTGGCTAAAAAAACACATGTTCCTCACATTTCTGTGGCAGAAAATTCTGGAATCTGAGAGGAGCCACGAATTTCCTTCCACCCAGCGTTCCCCCACGTCTCCCGATAAAAATGATACCTCACTTGTGTGGGTAGGCCTAGCGCCCGTGACAGAAAACGCCCCAAAGCGCAACGTGGACACATCCAAATTTGTGAAGGAAAACAGAGGTGTTTTTTGCAAAGTGCCTACCTGTAGATTTTGGCTTGTAGCTCAGCCGCCACCCAGGGAAACCTACCAAACCTGTGCATTTCTGAAAACTAGAGACCTAGGGGAATCCAAGATGGGGTGACTTGTGTGGCTCGGACCAGGTTCTGTTACCCAGAATCCTTTGCAAACCTCAAAATTTGGCTAAAAAAACACATGTTCCTCACATTTCTGTGGCAGAAAGTTCTGGAATCTGAGAGGAGCCACGAATTTCCTTCCACCCAGCGTTCCCCCACGTCTCCCGATAAAAATGATACCTCACTTGTGTGGGTAGGCCTAGCGCCCGTGACAGGAAATGCCCCAAAGCGCAACGTGGACACAGACAAATTTGTGAAGGAAAACAGTGGTGTTTTTTGCAAAGTGCCTACCTGTAGATTTTGGCCTGTAGCTCAGCCGCCACCTAGGGAAACCTACCAAACCTGTCCATTTCTGAAAACTAGAGACCTAGGGGAATCCAAGATGGGGTGACTTGTGTGGCTCGGACCAGGTTCTGTTAACCAGAATCCTTTGCAAACCTCAAAATTTGGCTAAAAAAACACATGTTCCTAACATTTCTGTGGCAGAAAGTTGTGGAATCTGAGAGGAGCCACAAATTTCCTTCCACCCAGCGTTCCCCCACGTCACCCGATAAAAATGATACCTCACTTGTGTGGGTAGGCCTAGCGCCCGCAACAGAAAACGCCCCAAAGCGCAACGTGGACACATCCATATTTGTGAAGGAAAACAGAGGTGTTTTTTGCAAAGTGCCTACCTGTAGATTTTGGCTTGTTGCTCAGCCGCCACCTAGGGAAACCTACCAAACCTGTGCATTTCTGAAAACTAGAGACCTAGGGGAATCCAAGATGGGGTGACTTGTGTGGCTCGGACCAGGTTATGTTACCCAGAATCCTTTGCAAACCTCAAAATTTGGCTAAAAAAACACATGTTCCTCACATTTCTGTGGCAGAAAATTCTGGAATCTGAGAGGAGCCACGAATTTCCTTCCACACAGCGTTCCCCCACGTCTCCCGATAAAAATGATACCTCACTTGTGTGGGTAGGCCTAGCGCCCGCGACAGGAAACGCCCCAAAGCGCAACGTAGACACAGCCCAATTTTTGAAGGAAAACAGAGGTGTTTTTTGCAAAGTGCCTACCTGTAGATTTTGGCTTGTAGCTCAGCCGCCACCTAGGGAAACCTACCAAACCTGTGCTTTTCTGAAAACTAGAGACCTAGGGGAATCCTAGATGGGGTGACTTGTGTGGCTCGGACCAGGTTCTGTTACCCAGAATCCTTTGCAAACCTCAAAATTTGGCTAAAAAAACACATGTTCCTAACATTTCTGTGGCAGAAAGTTCTGGAATCTGAGAGGAGCCACAAATTTCCTTCCACCCAGCGTTCCCCCACGTCTCCCGATAAAAATGATACCTCACTTGTGTGGGTAGGCCTAGCGCCCGTGACAGAAAACACTCCAAAGCGCAACGTGGACACATCCAAATTTGTGAAGGAAAACAGAGGTGTTTTTTGCAAAGTGCCTACCTGTAGATTTTGGCTTGTAGCTCAGCCGCCACCTAGGGAAACCTACCAAACCTGTGCATTTCTGAAAACTAGAGACGTAGGGGAATCCAAGATGGGGTAACTTGTGTGGCTCGGACCAGGTTCTGTTACCCAGAATCCTTTGCAAACCTCAAAATTTGGCTAAAAAACACATGTTTCTAACATTTCCGTGGCAGAAAGTTCTGGAATCTGAGAGGAGCTACAAATTTCCTACCACCCAGCGTTCCCCCACGTCTCCCGATAAAAATGATACCTCACTTGTGTGGGTAGGCCTAGCGCCCGCGACAGGAAACGCCCCAAAGCGCAACGTAGACACAGCCCAATTTTTCAAGGAAAACAGAGGTGTTTTTTGCAAAGTGCCTACCTGTAGATTTTGGCTTGTAGCTCAGCCGCCACCTAGGGAAACCTACCAAACCTGTGCTTTTCTGAAAACTAGAGACCTAGGGGAATCCTAGATGGGGTGACTTGTGTGGCTCGGACCAGGTTCTGTTACCCAGAATCCTTTGCAAACCTCAAAATTTGGCTAAAAAAACACATGTTCCTAACATTTCTGTGGCAGAAAGTTCTGGAATCTGAGAGGAGCCACAAATTTCCTTCCACCCAGCGTTCCCCCACATCTCCCGATAAAAATGATACCTCACTTGTGTGGGTAGGCCTAGCGCCCGTGACAGGAAATGCACCAAAGCGCAACGTGGACACAGTCAAATTTTTGAAGGAAAACAGTGGTGTTTTTTGCAAAGTGCCTACCTGTAGATTTTGGCCTGTAACTCAGCTGCCACCTAGGGAAACCTACCAAACCTGTGCATTTCTGAAAACTAGAGACCTAGAGGAATCCAAGATGGGGTGACTTGTGTGGCTCGGACCAGGTTCTGTTACCCAGAATCCTTTGCAAACCTCACAATTTGGCTAAAAAAACACATGTTCCTCACATTTCTGTGGCAGAAAGTTCTGGAATCTGAGAGGAGCCACGAATTTCCTTCCACCCAGCATTCCCCCACGTCTCCCGATAAAAATGATACCTCACTTGTGTGGGTAGGCCTAGCGCCCGTGACAGGAAATGCCCCAAAGCGCAACGTGGACACAGCCAAATTTTTTAAGGAAAACAGAGGTGTTTTTTGCAAAGTGCCTACCTGTAGATTTTGGCTTGTTGCTCAACCGCCACCTAGGGAAACCTACCAAACCTGTGCATTTCTGAAAACTAGAGACCTAGGGGAATCCAAGATGGGGTGACTTGTGTGGCTCGGACCAGGTTCTGTTACCCAGAATCCTTTGCAAACCTCAAAATTTGGCTAAAAAAACACATGTTCCTCACATTTCTGTGGCAGAAAATTCTGGAATCTGAGAGGAGCCACGAATTTCCTTCCACCCAGCGTTCCCCCACGTCTCCCGATAAAAATGATACCTCACTTGTGTGGGTAGGCCTAGCGCCCGCGACAGGAAACGCCCCAAAGTGCAACGTAGACACAGCCCAATTTTTGAAGGAAAACAGAGGTGTTTTTTGCAAAGTGCCTACCTGTAGATTTTGGCTTGTAGCTCAGCCGCACCTAGAGAAACCTACCAAACCTGTGCATTTCTGATAACTAGAGACCTAGGGGAATCCAAGATGGGGTGACTTGTGTGGCTCGGACCAGGTTCTGTTACCCAGAATCCTTTGCAAACCTCAAAATTTGGCTAAAAAAACATATGTTCCTAACATTTCTGTGGCAGAAAGTTCTGGAATCTGAGAGGAGCCACAAATTTCCTTCCACCCAGCGTTCCCCCACATCTCCCGATAAAAATGATACCTCACTTGTGTGGGTAGGCCTAGCGCCCGTGACAGAAAACGCCCCAAAGCGCAACGTGGACACATCCAAATTTGTGAAGGAAAACAGAGGTGTTTTTTGCAAAGTGCCTACCTGTAGATTTTGGCTTGTAGCTCAGCCGCCACCCAGGGAAACCTACCAAACCTGTGCATTTCTGAAAACTAGAGACCTAGGGGAATCCAAGATGGGGTGACTTGTGTGGCTCGGACCAGGTTCTGTTACCCAGAATCCTTTGCAAACCTCAAAATTTGGCTAAAAAAACACATGTTCCTCACATTTCTGTGGCAGAAAATTCTGGAATCTGAGAGGAGCCACGAATTTCCTTCCACCCAGCGTTCCCCCACGTCTCCCGATAAAAATGATACCTCACTTGTGTGGGTAGGCCTAGCGCCCGTGACAGGAAATGCCCCAAAGCGCAACGTGGACACAGACAAATTTTTGAAGGAAAACAGTGGTGTTTTTTGCAAAGTGCCTACCTGTAGATTTTGGCCTGTAGCTCAGCCGCCACCTAGGGAAACCTACCAAACCTGTCCATTTCTGAAAACTAGAGACCTAGGGGAATCCAAGATGGGGTGACTTGTGTGGCTCGGACCAGGTTCTGTTAACCAGAATCCTTTGCAAACCTCAAAATTTGGCTAAAAAAACACATGTTCCTAACATTTCTGTGGCAGAAAGTTGTGGAATCTGAGAGGAGCCACAAATTTCCTTCCACCCAGCGTTCCCCCACGTCACCCGATAAAAATGATACCTCACTTGTGTGGGTAGGCCTAGCGCCCGCAACAGAAAACGCCCCAAAGCGCAACGTGGACACATCCATATTTGTGAAGGAAAACAGAGGTGTTTTTTGCAAAGTGCCTACCTGTAGATTTTGGCTTGTTGCTCAGCCGCCACCTAGGGAAACCTACCAAACCTGTGCATTTCTGAAAACTAGAGACCTAGGGGAATCCAAGATGGGGTGACTTGTGTGGCTCGACCAGGTTATGTTACCCAGAATCCTTTGCAAACCTCAAAATTTGGCTAAAAAAACACATGTTCCTCACATTTCTGTGGCAGAAAATTCTGGAATCTGAGAGGAGCCACGAATTTCCTTCCACACAGCGTTCCCCCACGTCTCCCGATAAAAATGATACCTCACTTGTGTGGGTAGGCCTAGCGCCCGCGACAGGAAACGCCCCAAAGCGCAACGTAGACACAGCCCAATTTTTGAAGGAAAACAGAGGTGTTTTTTGCAAAGTGCCTACCTGTAGATTTTGGCTTGTAGCTCAGCCGCCACCTAGGGAAACCTACCAAACCTGTGCTTTTCTGAAAACTAGAGACCTAGGGGAATCCTAGATGGGGTGACTTGTGTGGCTCGGACCAGGTTCTGTTACCCAGAATCCTTTGCAAACCTCAAAATTTGGCTAAAAAAACACATGTTCCTAACATTTCTGTGGCAGAAAGTTCTGGAATCTGAGAGGAGCCACAAATTTCCTTCCACCCAGCGTTCCCCCACGTCTCCCGATAAAAATGATACCTCACTTGTGTGGGTAGGCCTAGCGCCCGTGACAGAAAACACTCCAAAGCGCAACGTGGACACATCCAAATTTGTGAAGGAAAACAGAGGTGTTTTTTGCAAAGTGCCTACCTGTAGATTTTGGCTTGTAGCTCAGCCGCCACCTAGGGAAACCTACCAAACCTGTGCATTTCTGAAAACTAGAGACGTAGGGGAATCCAAGATGGGGTAACTTGTGTGGCTCGGACCAGGTTCTGTTACCCAGAATCCTTTGCAAACCTCAAAATTTGGCTAAAAAACACATGTTTCTAACATTTCCGTGGCAGAAAGTTCTGGAATCTGAGAGGAGCTACAAATTTCCTACCACCCAGCGTTCCCCCACGTCTCCCGATAAAAATGATACCTCACTTGTGTGGGTAGGCCTAGCGCCCGCGACAGGAAACGCCCCAAAGCGCAACGTAGACACAGCCCAATTTTTCAAGGAAAACAGAGGTGTTTTTTGCAAAGTGCCTACCTGTAGATTTTGGCTTGTAGCTCAGCCGCCACCTAGGGAAACCTACCAAACCTGTGCTTTTCTGAAAACTAGAGACCTAGGGGAATCCTAGATGGGGTGACTTGTGTGGCTCGGACCAGGTTCTGTTACCCAGAATCCTTTGCAAACCTCAAAATTTGGCTAAAAAAACACATGTTCCTAACATTTCTGTGGCAGAAAGTTCTGGAATCTGAGAGGAGCCACAAATTTCCTTCCACCCAGCGTTCCCCCACATCTCCCAATAAAAATGATACCTCACTTGTGTGGGTAGGCCTAGCGCCCGTGACAGGAAATGCACCAAAGCGCAACGTGGACACAGACAAATTTTTGAAGGAAAACAGTGGTGTTTTTTGCAAAGTGCCTACCTGTAGATTTTGGCCTGTAACTCAGCTGCCACCTAGGGAAACCTACCAAACCTGTGCATTTCTGAAAACTAGAGACCTAGAGGAATCCAAGATGGGGTGACTTGTGTGGCTCGGACCAGGTTCTGTTACCCAGAATCCTTTGCAAACCTCACAATTTGGCTAAAAAAACACATGTTCCTCACATTTCTGTGGCAGAAAGTTCTGGAATCTGAGAGGAGCCACGAATTTCCTTCCACCCAGCATTCCCCCACGTCTCCCGATAAAAATGATACCTCACTTGTGTGGGTAGGCCTAGCGCCCGTGACAGGAAATGCCCCAAAGCGCAACGTGGACACAGCCAAATTTTTTAAGGAAAACAGAGGTGTTTTTTGCAAAGTGCCTACCTGTAGATTTTGGCTTGTTGCTCAACCGCCACCTAGGGAAACCTACCAAACCTGTGCATTTCTGAAAACTAGAGACCTAGGGGAATCCAAGATGGGGTGACTTGTGTGGCTCGGACCAGGTTCTGTTACCCAGAATCCTTTGCAAACCTCAAAATTTGGCTAAAAAAACACATGTTCCTCACATTTCTGTGGCAGAAAATTCTGGAATCTGAGAGGAGCCACGAATTTCCTTCCACCCAGCGTTCCCCCACGTCTCCCGATAAAAATGATACCTCACTTGTGTGGGTAGGCCTAGCGCCCGCGACAGGAAACGCCCCAAAGTGCAACGTAGACACAGCCCAATTTTTGAAGGAAAACAGAGGTGTTTTTTGCAAAGTGCCTACCTGTAGATTTTGGCTTGTAGCTCAGCCGCACCTAGAGAAACCTACCAAACCTGTGCATTTCTGATAACTAGAGACCTAGGGGAATCCAAGATGGGGTGACTTGTGTGGCTCGGACCAGGTTCTGTTACCCAGAATCCTTTGCAAACCTCAAAATTTGGCTAAAAAAACATATGTTCCTAACATTTCTGTGGCAGAAAGTTCTGGAATCTGAGAGGAGCCACAAATTTCCTTCCACCCAGCGTTCCCCCACGTCTCCCGATAAAAATGATACCTCACTTGTGTGGGTAGGCCTAGCGCCCGTGACAGAAAACGCCCCAAAGCGCAACGTGGACACATCCAAATTTGTGAAGGAAAACAGAGGTGTTTTTTGCAAAGTGCCTACCTGTAGATTTTGGCTTGTAGCTCAGCCGCCACCCAGGGAAACCTACCAAACCTGTGCATTTCTGAAAACTAGAGACCTAGGGGAATCCAAGATGGGGTGACTTGTGTGGCTCGGACCAGGTTCTGTTACCCAGAATCCTTTGCAAACCTCAAAATTTGGCTAAAAAAACACATGTTCCTCACATTTCTGTGGCAGAAAATTCTGGAATCTGAGAGGAGCCACGAATTTCCTTCCACCCAGCGTTCCCCCACGTCTCCCGATAAAAATGATACCTCACTTGTGTGGGTAGGCCTAGCGCCCGTGACAGGAAATGCCCCAAAGCGCAACGTGGACACAGACAAATTTTTGAAGGAAAACAGTGGTGTTTTTTGCAAAGTGCCTACCTGTAGATTTTGGCCTGTAACTCAGCCGCCACCTAGGGAAACCTACCAAACCTGTGCATTTCTGAAAACTAGAGACCTAGAGGAATCCAAGATGGGGTGACTTGTGTGGCTCGGACTAGGTTCTGTTACCCAGAATCCTTTGCAAATCTCACAATTTGGCTAAAAAAACACATGTTCCTCACATTTCTGTGGCAGAAAGTTCTGGAATCTGAGAGGAGCCACGAATTTCCTTCCACCCAGCATTCCCCCACGTCTCCCGATAAAAATGATACCTCACTTGTGTGGGTAGGCCTAGCGCCCGTGACAGGAAATGCCCTAAAGCGCAACGTGGACACAGCCAAATTTTTGAAGGAAAACAGAGGTGTTTTTTGCAAAGTGCCTACCTGTAGATTTTGGCCTGTAGCTCAGCCGCCACCTAGGGAAACCTACCAAACCTGTCCATTTCTGAAAACTAGAGACCTAGGGGAATCCAAGATGGGGTGACTTGTGTGGCTCGGACCAGGTTCTGTTAACCAGAATTCTTTGCAAACCTTAAAATTTGGCTAAAAAAACACATGTTCCTAACATTTCTGTGGCAGAAAGTTGTGGAATCTGAGAGGAGCCACAAATTTCCTTCCACCCAGCGTTCCCCCACGTCACCCGATAAAAATGATACCTCACTTGTGTGGGTAGGCCTAGCGCCCGCAACAGAAAACGCCCCAAAGCGCAACGTGGACACATCCATATTTGTGAAGGAAAACAGAGGTGTTTTTTGCAAAGTGCCTACCTGTAGATTTTGGCTTGTTGCTCAGCCGCCACCTAGGGAAACCTACCAAACCTGTGCATTTCTGAAAACTAGAGACCTAGGGGAATCCAAGATGGGGTGACTTGTGTGGCTCGGACCAGGTTCTGTTACCCAGAATCCTTTGCAAACCTCAAAATTTGGCTAAAAAAACACATGTTCCTCACATTTCTGTGGCAGAAAATTCTGGAATCTGAGAGGAGCCACGAATTTCCTTCCACCCAGCGTTCCCCCACGTCTCCCGATAAAAATGATACCTCACTTGTGTGGGTAGGCCTAGCGCCCGCGACAGGAAACGCCCCAAAGTGCAATGTAGACACAGCCCAATTTTTGAAGGAAAACAGAGGTGTTTTTTGCAAAGTGCCTACCTGTAGATTTTGGCTTGTAGCTCAGCCGCACCTAGAGAAACCTACCAAACCTGTGCATTTCTGATAACTAGAGACCTAGGGGAATCCAAGATGGGGTGACTTGTGTGGCTCGGACCAGGTTCTGTTACCCAGAATCCTTTGCAAACCTCAAAATTTGGCTAAAAAAACACATGTTCCTAACATTTCTGTGGCAGAAAGTTCTGGAATCTGAGAGGAGCCACAAATTTCCTTCCACCCAGCGTTCCCCCACGTCTCCCGATAAAAATGATACCTCACTTGTGTGGGTAGGCCTAGCGCCCGTGACAGAAAACGCCCCAAAGCGCAACGTGGACACATCCAAATTTGTGAAGGAAAACAGAGGTGTTTTTTGCAAAGTGCCTACCTGTAGATTTTGGCTTGTAGCTCAGCCGCCACCTAGGGAAACCTACCAAACCTGTGCATTTCTGAAAACTAGAGACCTAGGGGAATCCAAGATGGGGTGACTTGTGTGGCTCGGACCAGGTTCTGTTACCCAGAATCCTTTGCAAACCTCAAAATTTGGCTAAAAAAACACATGTTCCTAACATTTCTGTGGCAGAAAGTTCTGGAATCTGAGAGGAGGCACGAATTTCCTTCCACCCAGCGTTCCCCCACGTCTCCCGATAAAAATGATACCTCACTTGTGTGGGTAGGCCTAGCGCCCGCGACAGGAAACGCCCCAAAGTGCAACGTAGACACAGCCCAATTTTTGAAGGAAAACAGAGGTGTTTTTTGCAATGTGCCTACCTGTAGATTTTGGCTTGTAGCTCAGCCGCACCTAGAGAAACCTACCAAACCTGTGCATTTCTGATAACTAGAGACCTAGGGGAATCCAAGATGGGGTGACTTGTGTGGCTCGGACCAGGTTCTGTTACCCAGAATCCTTTGCAAACCTCAAAATGTGGCTAAAAAAACACATGTTCCTAACATTTCTGTGGCAGAAAGTTCTGGAATCTGAGAGGAGCCACGAATTTCCTTCCACCCAGCGTTCCCCCACGTCTCCCGATAAAAATGATACCTCACTTGTGTGGGTAGGCCTAGCGCCCGCGACAGGAAACGCCCCAAAGTGCAACGTAGACACAGCCCAATTTTTGAAGGAAAACAGAGGTGTTTTTTGCAAAGTGCCTACCTGTAGATTTTGGCTTGTAGCTCAGCCGCACCTAGAGAAACCTACCAAACCTGTGTATTTCTGAAAACTAGAGACCTAGGGGAATCCAAGATAGGGTGACTTGTGTTGTTCGGACCAGGTTCTGTTACCCAGAATCCTTTGCAAACCTCAAAATTTGGCAAAAAAAACACATGTTCCTCATATTTCTGTGGCAGAAAGTTCTGGAATCTGAGAGGAGCCACGAATTTCCTTCCACCCAGCGTTCCCCCACGTCTCCTGATAAAAATGATACCTCACTTGTGTGGGTAGGCCTAGCGCCCGTGACAGGAAATGCCCCAAAGCGCAACGTGGACACAGCCAAATTTTTGAAGGAAAAAAGAGGTGTTTTTTGCAAAGTGCCTACCTGTAGATTTTGGCCTGTAGCTCAGTCGCAACCTAGGGAAACCTACCAAACCTGTGCATTTCTGAAAACTAGAGACCTAGGGGAATCCAAGATGGGGTGACTTGTGTGGCTCGGACCAGGATCTGTTACCCAGAATCCTTTGCAAACCTCAAAATTTGGCTAAAAAAACACATGTTCCTCACATTTCTGTGGCAGAAAGTTCTGGAATCTGAGAGGAGCCACGAATTTCCTTCCACCCAGCGTTCCCCCACGTCTCCCGATAAAAATGATACCTCGCTTGTGTGGGTAGGCCTAGCGCCCACGACAGAAAACGCCCCAAAGCGCAACGTGGACACATCCAAATTTGTGAAGGAAAACAGAGGTGTTTTTTGCAAAGTGCCTACCTGTAGATTTTGGCTTGTAGCTCAGCCGCCACCTAGGGAAACCTACCAAACCCTGTGCATTTCTGAAAACTAGAGACCTAGGGGAATCCAAGATGGGGTGACTTGTGTGGCTCGGACCAGGTTCTGTTACCCAGAATCCTTTGCAAACCTCAAAATTTGGCTAAAAAAACACATGTTCCTCACATTTCTGTGGCAGAAAATTCTGGAATCTGAGAGGAGCCACGAATTTCCTTCCACACAGCGTTCCCCCACGTCTCCCAATAAAAATGATACCTCACTTGTGTGGGTAGGCCTAGCGCCCGCGACAGGAAACGCCCCAAAGCGCAACGTAGACACAGCCCAATTTTTGAAGGAAAACAGAGGTGTTTTTTGCAAAGTGCCTACCTGTAGATTTTGGCTTGTAGCTCAGCCGCCACCTAGGGAAACCTACCAAACCTGTGCTTTTCTGAAAACTAGAGACCTAGGGGAATCCTAGATGGGGTGACTTGTGTGGCTCTGACCAGGTTCTGTTACCCAGAATCCTTTGCAAACCTCAAAATTTGGCTAAAAAAACACATGTTCCTAACATTTCTGTGGCAGAAAGTTCTGGAATCTGAGAGGAGCCACAAATTTCCTTCCACCCAGCGTTCCCCCACGTCTCCCGATAAAAATGATACCTCACTTGTGTGGGTAGGCCTAGCGCCCGTGACAGAAAACACTCCAAAGCGCAACGTGGACACATACAAATTTGTGAAGGAAAACAGAGGTGTTTTTTGCAAAGTGCCTACCTGTAGATTTTGGCTTGTAGCTCAGCCGCCACCTAGGGAAACCTACCAAACCTGTGCATTTCTGAAAACTAGAGACGTAGGGGAATCCAAGATGGGGTGACTTGTGTTGTTCGGACCAGGTTCTGTTACCCAGAATCCTTTGCAAACCTCAAAATTTGATAAAAAAAACACATGTTCCTCACATTTCTGTGGCAGAAAGTTCTGGAATCTGAGAGGAGCCACGAATTTCCTTCCACCCAGCGTTCCCCCACGTCTCCCGATAAAAATGATACCTCACTTGTGTGGGTAGGCCTAGCGCCCGTGACAGGAAATGCCCCAAAGCTCAACGAGGACACAGCCAAATTTTTGAAGGAAAACAGAGGTGTTTTTTCAAAGTGCCTACCTGTAGATTTTGGCCTGTAGCTCAGTCGCCACCTGGGGAAACCTACCAAACCTGTGCATTTCTGAAAACTAGAGACTTAGGGGAATCCAAGATGGGGTGACTTGTGTGGCTTGGACCAGGATCTCTTACCCAGAATCCTTTCCAAACCTCAAAATTTGGCTAAAAAAACACATGTTCCTCACATTTCTGTGGCAGAAAGTTCTGGAATCAGAGAGGAGCCACGAATTTCCTTCCACCCAGCGTTCCCCGACGTCTTCCAATAAAAATGATACCTCACTTGTGTGGGTAGGCCAAGCGCCCGCGACAGGAAACGCCCCAAAGCGCAACGTAGACACAGCCAAATTTTTGAAGGAAAACAGAGGTGTTTTTTGCAAAGTGCCTACCTGTAGATTTTGGCTTGTAGCTCAGCCGTCACCTAGAGAAACCTACCAAACCTGTGCATTTCTGAAAACTAGAGACCTAGGGGAATCGAAGATGGGGTAACTTGTGTGGCTCGGACCAGGTTCTGTTACCCAGAATCCTTTGCAAACCTCAAAATTTAGCTAAAAAAACACATGTTCCTCACATTTCTGTGGCAGAAAGTTCTGGAATCTGAGATAAGCCACGAATTTCCTTCCACCCAGCGTTCCCCCACGTCTCCCGATAAAAATGATACCTCACTTGTGTGGGTAAGCCTAGCGCCCGCGACAGAAAACGCCCCAAAGTGCAACGTGGACACATCCACATTTGTGAAGGAAAACAGAGGTTTGTTTTGCAAAATGCCTACCTGTAGATTTTGGCTTGTAGCTCAGCCGCCACCTTGGGAAACCTACCAAACCTGTGCATTTCTGAAAACTAGAGACCTAGGGGAATCCAAGATGGGGTGACTTGTGTGGCTCGGACCAGGTTCTGTTACACAGAATCCTTTGCAAACCTCAAAATTTGGTCAAAAAAACACATGTTCCTAACATTTCTGTGGCAGAAAGTTCTGGAATCTGAGAGGAGCCACAAATTTACTTCCACCCAGCGTTCCCCCACGTCTCCCGATAAAAATGATACCTCACTTGTGTGGGTAAGCCTAGCGCCCGCGACAGGAAATGCCCCAAAGCTCAACGAGGACACAGCCAAATTTTTGAAGGAAAACAGAGGTGTTTTTTCAAAGTGCCTACCTGTAGATTTTGGCCTGTAGCTCAGTCGCCACCTGGGGAAACCTACCAAACCTGTGCATTTCTGAAAACTAGAGACTTAGGGGAATCCAAGATGGGGTGACTTGTGTGGCTTGGACCAGGATCTCTTACCCAGAATCCTTTCCAAACCTCAAAATTTGGCTAAAAAAACACATGTTCCTCACATTTCTGTGGCAGAAAGTTCTGGAATCAGAGAGGAGCCACGAATTTCCTTCCACCCAGCGTTCCCCGACGTCTTCCAATAAAAATGATACCTCACTTGTGTGGGTAGGCCAAGCGCCCGCGACAGGAAACGCCCCAAAGCGCAACGTAGACACAGCCAAATTTTTGAAGGAAAACAGAGGTGTTTTTTGCAAAGTGCCTACCTGTAGATTTTGGCTTGTAGCTCAGCCGCCACCTAGGGAAACCTACCAAACCTGTGCATTTCTGAAAACTAGAGACCTAGGGGAATCCAAGATGGGGTGACATGTGTGGTTCGGACCAGGTTCTGTTACCCAGAATCCTTTGCAAACCTCAAAATTTGGCTTAAAAAACACATGTTCCTCACATTTCTGTGGCAGAAAGTTCTGGAATCTGAGAGGAGCCACGAATTTCCTTCCACCCAGCGTTCCCCCACATCTCCCGATAAAAATGATACCTCACTTGTGTGGGTAGGCCTAGCGCCCGAGACAGAAAACGCCCCAAAGCGCAACGTGGACACATCCAAATTTGTGAAGGAAAAAAGAGGTGTTTTTTGCAAAGTGCCTACCTGTAGATTTTGGCTTGTAGCTCAGCCGTCACCTAGAGAAACCTACCAAACCTGTGCATTTCTGAAAACTAGAGACCTAGGGGAATCGAAGATGGGGTAACTTGTGTGGCTCGGACCAGGTTCTGTTACCCAGAATCCTTTGCAAACCTCAAAATTTGGCTAAAAAAACACATGTTCCTCACATTTCTGTGGCAGAAAGTTCTGGAATCTGAGATAAGCCACGAATTTCCTTCCACCCAGCGTTCCCCCACGTCTCCCGATAAAAATGATACCTCACTTGTGTGGGTAAGCCTAGCGCCCGCGACAGAAAACGCCCCAAAGTGCAACGTGGACACATCCAAATTTGTGAAGGAAAACAGAGGTTTGTTTTGCAAAATGCCTACCTGTAGATTTTGGCTTGTAGCTCAGCCGCCACCTTGGGAAACCTACCAAACCTGTGCATTTCTGAAAACTAGAGACCTAGGGGAATCCAAGATGGGGTGACTTGTGTGGCTCGGACCAGGTTCTGTTACCCAGAATCCTTTGCAAACCTCAAAATTTGGTCAAAAAAACACATGTTCCTAACATTTCTGTGGCAGAAAGTTCTGGAATCTGAGAGGAGCCACAAATTTACTTCCACCCAGCGTTCCCCCACGTCTCCCGATAAAAATGATACCTCACTTGTGTGGGTAAGCCTAGCGCCCGCGACAGAAAACGCCCCAAAGTGCAACGTGGACACATCCAAATTTGTGAAGGAAAACAGAGGTTTGTTTTGCAAAATGCCTACCTGTAGATTTTGGCTTGTAGCTCAGCCGCCACCTTGGGAAACCTACCAAACCTGTGCATTTCTGAAAACTAGAGACCTAGGGGAATCCAAGATGGGGTGACTTGTGTGGCTCGGACCAGGTTCTGTTACCCAGAATCCTTTGCAAACCTCAAAATTTGGCCCAAAAAAACACATGTTCCTCACAATTCTGTCAAAGAAAGTTCTGGAATCTGAGAGGAGCCACGAATTTCCTTCAACCCAGCGTTCCCCCATGTCTCCCGATAAAAATTATACCTCACTTGTGAGGGTAGGCCTAGCGCCCGCGACAGGAAACGCCCCAAAGCGCAACGTAGACACAGCCAAATTTTTGAAGGAAAACAGAGGTGTTTTTTGCAAAGTGCCTACCTGTAGATTTTGGCTTGTAGCTCAGCCGCCACCCAGGGAAACATACCAAACCTGTGCATTTCTGAAAACTACAGACCTAGGGGAATCCAAGATGGGGTGACTTGTGTGGCTCGGACCAGGTTCTGTTACCCAGAATCCTTTGCAAACCTCAAAATTTGGCTAAAAAACACATGTTCCTAACATTTCTGTGGCAGAAAGTTCTGGAATCTGAGAGGAGCCACAAATTTCCTTCCACCCAGCGTTCCCCCATGTCTCCCGATAAAAATGATACCTCACTTGTGTGGGTAGGCCTAGCGCCCGCGACAGAAAACACCCCAAACCGCAACGTGGACACATCCAAATTTGTGAAGGAAAACAGAGGTATTTTTTGCAAAGTGCCTACCTGTAGATTTTGGCTTGTAGCTCAGCCGCCACCTAGGGAAACCTACCAAACCTGTGCATTTCTGAAAACTAGAGACCTAGGGGAATCCAAGATGGGGTGACCTGTGTGGCTCGGACCAGGTTCTGTTACCCAGAATCCTTTGCAAACCTCAAAATTTGGCTAAAAAAACACATGTTCCTCACATTTCTGTGGCAGAAAGTTCTGGAATCTGAGAGGAGCCACGAATTTCCTTCCACCCAGCGTTCCCCCACGTCTCCCGATAAAAATGATACCTCACTTGTGTGGGTAGGCCTAGCGCCCGTGACAGGAAATGCCCCAAAGCGCAACGTGGACACAGCCAAATTTTTGAAGGAAAACAGTTGTGTTTTTTGCAAAGTGCCTGCCTGTAGATTTTGGCCTGTAGCTCAGCCGCCACCTAGGGAAACCTACCAAACCTGTGCATTTCTGAAAACTAGAGACCTAGGGGAATCCAAGATGGGGTGACTTGTGTGGCTCGGACCAGGTTCTGTTACCCAGAATCCTTTGCAAACCTCAAAATTTGGCTAAAAAAACACATGTTCCTAAAATTTCTGTGGCAGAAAGTTCTGGAATCTGAGAGGAGCCACAAATTTCCTTCCACCCAGCGTTCCCCCACGTCTCCCGATAAAAATGATACCTCACTTGTGTGGGTAGGCCTAGCGCCCGCGACAGGACACGCCCCAAAGCGCAACGTGGACACATCCAAATTTGTGAAGGAAAACAGAGGTGTTTTTTGCAAAGTGCCTACCTGTAGATTTTGGCTTGTAGCACAGCCGCCACCTAGGGAAACCTACCAAACCTGTGCATTTCTGAAAACTAGAGACCTAGGGGAATCCAAGATGGGGTGACTTGTGTGGCTCAGACCACGTTCTGTTACCCAGAATCCTTTGCAAAACTCAAAATTTGGCTAAAAAAACACATGTTCCTCACATTTCTGTGGCAGAAAGTTCTGGAATCTGAGAGGAGCCACGAATTTCCTTTCACCCAGCGTTCCCCCTCGTCTCCCGATAAAAATGATACCTCACTTGTGCGGGTAGGCCTAGCGCCCGTGACAGGAAATGCCCCAAAGCGCAACGTGGACACAGCCAAATTTTTGAAGGAAAACAGAGGTGTTTTTTCAAAGTGCCTACCTGTAGATTTTGGCCTGTAGCTCAGTCGCCACCTAGGGAAACCTACCAAACCTGTGCATTTCTGAAAACTAGAGACCTAGGGGAATCCAAGATGGGGTGACTTGTGTGGCTCGGACCAGGTTCTGTTACCCAGAATCCTTTGCAAACCTCAAAATTTGGCTAAAAAAACACATGTTCCTAACATTTCTGTGGCAGAAAGTTCTGGAATCTGAGAGGAGGCACAAATTTCCTTCCACCCAGCGTTCCCCCATGTCTCCCGATAAAAATGATACCTCACTTGTGTGGGTAGGCCTAGCGCCCAGACAGAAAACGCCCCAAAGCGCAACGTGGACACATCCAAATTTGTGAAGGAAAACAGAGGTGTTTTTTGCAAAGTGTTGATGACGCAGAAAAAGAAGGTCCGACATATATTCATGTATACCGTGTAGTCGAAAACACATAATGAAGTGTGATTTTAGTAAAAGAAATAATGTATGAGGGAAATTGTGCCCTCGGGGTAGTTCGCCATCATTATAAACGAGCTTTATTAATCACGAAGTATTAAAATTGTACTAATCCGTCATAATCGCAAATGTATGCCATGATTTCTTGTTTGAAAACTGTTTTGCTTAGCTTAAATTTACTACAGGCTTTGGCCTAAGTGCCTGGTTTCAAATTCTAACTGCATGATTCTTTTTTTTTTCTTGAACTAATGAAACAAATATTCTTGCTTGAAGTTGTATTTTTCCAGTAGAAACTGGTTGGTACACTTATCTCCAAGGTTTCGTGCTAGGCCGGTTACATCCCCTTTGATACAAGGTCAGTCTCTGCAGGTGCGGACAATGAAGGTACAGATAGTTAAATAATTGGCAAACCATGATACAATTTGTGTTCCAAGGCACCAAGGACAGTGTATGCATAAATGGGCACTAGTAAAAGACAATTTTTGATTGGACGATTTGAAGCCAACCTATGAACCCTCCAATGGAAGACCCTACAGAATTTGGAATGTTTCTTACTTAAACCCACCGGACAAAGAGAAGTCAGCCATTTTCCTCGATGCCAGTTTGAAGCCTGATGCCAGACTCCATTTTGGGACGACACCCTGATGCCCTTTTCCCTATCCGAGAGAAAGAGACTTTGACAATTCTCACCCTAGAGACTTTAACTTTGATTTGCCCCCGTCTTGCCCATGCAATAAATTTGCCCTATTCTCCTTGCCGTTGCAAGGAAGCTTGCCCTTAACTTTGCCCCTTTGAACTTGCCCCATGCTGATCGAACTGGTACCTGAAGGACGAAGACTTTTCTTGAATGCTGATTGTATTTGGTAAATATGAAAGGATAAATGTATTATGCATTGTGTTTCTCCTTTTAGGTACCAACTGCTAATTTGATAGGTTCCTAGCTAGAACTTTTCCAAATTTGTGTTGACTAAATTCGTTTTGCATAAAGTCCCACATGCCAATGCTAATTAGAGGTTAGTTGAGGTATTCATTCAATGTATCATGAAGAATTTAAATCTTGTTATGCTGACCGAATGTATGCAATTAGTCAAATACAGTTAGTCACATTGGTAATTTGCATTGCTATAACAGAGTGTATCATCATTCAGATTTTGCGTAGATTGCGTTTCTTCCGCCGTTATGGACAGCTAGTAATGTTCATATACATATATCAATTGGTTTTGAGACACATATATATCGTGCTAGCTTTGTTAATATAGGGAAATAAATTCACTAACTTTTAATAAACTGGTGTGGTTATTCATGACTGAAAGGTCATGGTGTGCCAAAATACCAACTGTTATTGATTTCTGATGTGCTATATTGACCTATTAATTGAGTATTGATTACCGATTACAATAGTCATTGATTATTGATCTGAGTGACTCGACTATTGAGGATGAGGAGAACCCGACTCGGTTAAAAGATTCACCGACCTCCAACGTGTCCAGATACAGGTAAATTTATAAGGGCTGGACGCGTTATCAGTAGATGGTAGCAGAGATTGATGGTTTAGCCCTTTGGGACCCCATCCGAACAATAGACAGAATCAGGTTAGAATTTTCTTTGATAAAACAAGTCGGAGAGATGATGATGCCCTAAGTCCCCAACGACTTTCCCGGGATCTCGGAGCTTGCGAATGACGAACATGAAGGTATGAGAATGGTCTCAGCATTTCTAGTGACGGTATGAGTGAAGTTAGGGTTTCGCGCTTGCACAGCTTATCGCCGCAGATTAATTGAGAAGTCTGTGAGGATTTAAGGAGTTAAAAGATATTAGAGGAGTGTTCCTCCAAAGGTGTGAGAGTAGTGAAGTCGTCGAACTTCATGTGTGTGTAGCGCTTTGAGCAGAAAAATTGTCCACGTGGTTGTTGATGTTGAGACGGGCCCTGCGAGGTCAAGAGACTCCGGAGTATGTTGAAAAGTGTATGTGACACTTGTTTGATGTTGTGATCTGGTCGGTTTAATAGGTTGATCGGGCGTGGTCAACAAGTCGGTATGAATGTTGCAGAGTGAAAGAAAATTTCGACTTTGAGATTTGACGAATTCTAAAGTGCACTAGAATAGTTCATTGATCAGTCGAGAGTAAAGTTTGCAGGTCAAATTTTGCTTGCGAAAGTGGGAAACCGAGAAAGATGGAATAACTGCAGAGGCTAGTGAAAAATCCCTAAGGTTTCTGAAGCGATTGTATTACCTTTCCTGTAGTAAACCGACAGATCTGTTTTGTTCTTTTGGTTAAGTGCTCGCATTATATTGCAGAAATTAGTTTATGAGTGAAGCTGAATGAAAAGAGGTCAAGCCGCAGGACTTTTTTTTCAGCCGCAGTGTGTGAGTGTGACGTCACTAGGAGCCGCGCTGGGATAGGTCGGTTGGTGAGAAGGGTCGCGCACGGATTGGACGCAGTCCGTGAAGCGCAAGTGGAAGGGGAAAGGCAAGCGAAGAGTATTCCGGGAATTAAAGTCACTTATTGATTACATATTTTTAGAAAAACAAAAGACGGAAAGATGAAATTTTTCAAAGCATTTAAGAGTGCCATGAGGGGAGATGTTTATATTAAAGCAAATGTAGGAGAAGAAACACCGCCTGAGGGTACACCAGCTTACATCGTCATTGAAGAAAAGGGTGTAGCGGCGTGTCTTTGGCTAAAGCAATGGTGCAAATTAACAGAAAAACATGGAAGTGTAGCGTTCCCTATCCACGGGTCGTTTAACCTAAGGGTTTTAGAAAATCTGAGGTTTGCGCTATACGACATGAAAGTACCCCCAAGGCCAGCACAGTTTGAGGCATTGGCAATTTGGGAGCTAATAGCTAGAAATCAACAACAAAAGAAATTTGAGACAAGAATAAGGAAAGTAGAAAAGACCCTAGCGGATGCTAGATGGGACAGCACACAAAAGGTTTGGAGATCAGACGTATTGCAGGGAATTAAATTGTTTCCAGCGATTGCCGAGGAAGAGGAGACGGAAGGAAGGAAAGCCACCTGTAAGACAAACAGGAGTCAGTCCAGGGAGGGAGAGAGCAATAGAAACTCGAAAAGGGGAGACGAGTCAGATGATGAGGAGTTCATTATACAATTACTGAATGATCGCCCACCACCATATGTGGAAAGCGAAAAAGGCTCAAGCATTAGTACTGCCCCTCCAGAACCAATGCAGGGTAATGTGACGCCAAATTTGAGAAGATCTCAGAGGCCGAGCAGTTCTGACATGCCTTTCTCACCACGAATACCACGGGTTCAGAGGATGTACCCAGTCGTGCCAACATTGAAACCTGCTGATAACTATCAGCCACAGGTTCAAAGGCATTGTTGTGATGAGCATAATGTGGGAATGACTTCCGATTCAATGGCGCAGGGAGGACAAAACTATCAAAGACCGACATTGATTCAAGCTGAATCAACACAGTTCTCGATGCCCCCACAGCAGACACAAGAAGTGCGAGTAGTAGAAAGCCAGTTAGGTATGCCAGCAATGATGAACCACAATGTGGGGATTAATATGCCACAGAATTCGGGGAACAGACAGAATCCAGATGCGATATCTCTACCTATCACTGTAGGTCCACCAGTACCACTGTACATACAGGCAAATTCAAGCACCAGTGACCAAGGGTTAATGATACAGAATGGGACAGGGAGAAGATGCATAGAAACCACTCCAGAGACAACTCCGATAGCGGCACTGTCAAATGGATCTGGGTCCTTGTCGGAATTTAGTCCAATTCCAATTTGTGCTCCGTCAACCGTGGTAAGGTCACATCCACCACTATTAGTACCGTTAACCTCACAGACTGAAACATTACAGAAACCGTCAATGGCAGTTGACGTAACAGCTACATTGATGGGACTGAACGCGCAACAGCTAACACAATGGTTTAACAGCCTGAACTCCCCACAGAGTGTATCTAGCGGGAAGGGAGAAGAATACCTGAATAAAATAAGGTTGGGTATGGAGGCAGATGAACTGGTTGAGGGAACAATGGGTTTGAACAGATTTGAATCATACACGGAGGAAGAACTAAGATACATGTGCCCTAGGATTACAAGAGAAGTGAGCAGCATACATAAGAAATTACAAGAAATCGCAGACAGACACGAGATTGATATAGGTAAGACTAAACACCTGAGTAGAAGTTACAGGTTAGATTTCGACACGAAAGACTTCGAACACATGAGATCCGCAGGGATGAAAACACACCTTAAAGAGATACTGCAGAGTGCACAGGTCTGGAGATGTTTAGACAAGTGGGAAAGCAGGTGGTTCAAGAAAAAGGATAAAAAGAAGGAAAATACTTCAGAACGAAGTGAGAAAAAACAACAGAATGACGATCTGATAACCATGTTACCAATGAGAGAGACAGCAGGGGGAAAACTTGTGCACGTACCATGGCACAGGTGCGATATTCAATCCTTTACGGACGACTTTCCCAAATTGAGAGAAAAACCGATCGAGTGGTATCAACAAACAGATAGATTTGTGAAACTCGCGAAGTGTCTCTGGGAAGACCTGAATACCTTATTTGAGATTGTGGTTCCGGCTGATTTGTGGGAAGATTGTAAAAGGGCTGTAGGTTGGCCGACGAGTGAACCAGAGAGAGATAGGGACACAGGTGCGCCATCACCTACGGTAATGAGTTTGTACCACAAGGTGATCGAGCACTTGAAAACCAAGGTTGCGTCGAAAAATGTGGATTGGCAGAGAATTGACAGAACAGCCCAAGAGGTTAAAGAGTCTATACATGCGTACTACGAGAGATTCTTGAAGGCGTTTAAAAATTACAGTGGCACGGAAACGATTGAGCCAAAGGACATGCTTCATTTTGTGTTCAGGTTTGTGGAAGGGCTGAGACCTGAAATTAGCCAGATGATTAAATTGCATTTGATTTGTTGGCAGTCAAGGTCGATCGATGAAGTGTTGAACTATGCAAAATACTGCAGTGATGAGATTGAGACAAAGCAGAAAAGATTGAAGGAAAAGGTGATGGTGATGCAGCTCAGAGCAGCTCAGACAGGTTTACAAGGTTTGCAAGGGTTTCAACAACAGATTCCGCAGCAGCAGCAACAGGGAAATGCTATGTTTCAGCCGCAGATGAGAGGCAGAGGCCGAGGAGGTTTTGTGAATAATGGTCCTGATTTAGATACCGTTATGATTCCAAATGGTATACAGGCAATGAAGAAGGTGATGCCATGTCACACTTGCGGAATTGTCGGGCATTGGAAACGGGAGTGCCCAATGATGGTGCAGGAAGGTGTAGGTCAGCAAAACAATGATGTCAATGCATTTCAAACTATGAGAGGACCGAAACTGAGAGGTCCGAACCCAAATTTTCAAAACAATATGAATCAGATGCAGGGTCTACAACCCATGCAACCGCAACAGGTGCAAATGCCCCGTGTGCAAATGACACAATTGCAGCCAATGCAACAGCAGTTTCCCATGGTACCTAATCAGCAAATGCAAATACCCTTAGCACCAATGAATAAGCAGCAAGCAATGCTTCCTCAACAGGTCACGGGTCAGGGAATGAGTCAAAATGACACAGTACACCAATTCCCACTACACAGCGAGAATGGAATAAACGATGTATGGGAGAGTGGAAGTTCAGATGAGGAGAGAAATTGTGTGCTTGCAGCATCCTTGGAAGTTGATCAAAAGGGTCCGTATGTGGAGGGAAGAGTTATGGGTCATCGTGTTTCATTCTTGGTTGACACAGGAGCCACACGTTCAACTGTTAGGAGCATTGAAGTACCAAATTTGCCACTCTCAGGGAGAACAGTTCAAGTAGTGGGAGTAGCAAACAGGTACCTGACGAACCCAATCACAGACCCAGTACAAGTCAGAATTGGTAATTATCAAGGGTCACCTAATTTTGTGGTATGTGACTCAAGCCCGATATCACTGTTAGGGAGAGACCTATTGTGCAAATTGGGATGTTCGATTATGTGTTCGAACGATGGAATTAGAATTCAGACGAGCAGTGATGGGGAAGAAGAGGACAGTGTAGAAGGGGATGAGATGGAAATTGTCGATGAAGAGCATCCTCTGATTACCCTTTTTCCGATGATCACTGAAGCAGACATTCCAGCTGAATTACAGGAAACAGTCGGAAAAGAAGTGTGGGATATGACAGGAAAAGAGGTGGGATTGGTGAAAGGAGTGGAACCAGTGAAAGTGACCGTAAAACCCAATGTAACCTTTCCCCAGAACCCACAGTACCATATGGCACAAGACACCCTCATGAAAGTGGCCCAACTCATTGACGAGTTTGTAAAACAGGGAGTACTGAAAGAAGTGTTAAGCAGTCCATGTAATTCACCAATCATGGGACTAATAAAGCCAAGTGGAAAGGTCCGAATTGTGCAGGACTTGAGGAAAATAAATGACATAATAATTAAATGCTGCCCTGTAGTACCAAATCCAGCTGTGATAATGTTTCAAGTCCCTTGCGATGCCGAATGGTTCTCAGTCATTGACTTGTCCCAAGCATTCTTTTCGGTGCCTCTTCATGAGGACAGCCAATTTCTCTTTTATTTCAAATTCTTAGACAGAGTTTACAGTTGGTGTCAAATTCCTCAAGGGTTTTCGGAGTCACCGTCAATTTTCAATCAGATTCTAAAGAAAGACTTGGAAGCGTTAGAATTGCCATTCGAGTCAACCCTAGTACAGTACATTGATGACTTACTGATTGCATCCAAGACAGAAAGTGACTGCACAGCCGACACCATTGCTCTATTGAACCATTTGGGAAGGAATGGACACAAGGTGTCTCCTTCAAAATTACAGTTCTGTCAGAAGAAAGTGAAATATTTGGGTCACCAAATAGAAAAAGGGTCACGGAGAATAATGAAGGAAAGAATAACAAGTGTACTTCAAATGAGTCCCCCAAAGACGAGGAGGGAGGTGAGGAAGTTTTTGGGAATGGTGAGCTATTGTCGCCAATGGATTCCCAACTTCTCCACCCTCGCAAAACCTTTACTGAAACTGACCCAGAAGGATGCATTGGATGAAATTGAGCTGAAAGGAGATGAGATGGATGCTTTTATTGAATTGAAAGAATGCATGTGCAGGGCTCCAGCTTTAGGTATGCCTGATTACACAAAGCCTTTCACATTGTTTTGTCATGAACGTGATGCATGTTCCTTGTCTGTCTTGACCCAAGCCCATGGTGGCATAAACAGACCAGTAGCGTATTTTTCAGCTACTTTGGATCCGGTCGCAGCAGCACTGCCAGGGGGTTTGCGCGCCGTAGCAGCAGTTGGTATCAGCCTCACTCAGAGTGAAGGAATAGTGATGGGACACCCATTAACAGTCATGGTCCCTCACTCAGTCGAGATACTTTTGACACGTTCCCGAACACAGCACATGACTGATGCTAGACTCACAAGGTACGAAACAATAATTCTGGGATAACCTAATGTGCAGCTGAAAAGGTGCACTATGTTGAATCCAGCAACCTTGTTTCCCAGAGAAAATGCTGAAATTGAGAACGCTGAAGACATCGAGCACGACTGTCTTCAGGTGACTGAATTTTGCACCAAACCAAGGCCTGATATCAAAGATACCAAATTAGAAGAAAATGATCAAATCATTTTTGTTGATGGTTCATGTTTAAGAGATGCACTGGGTGTATTGAAAGCAGGGTATGCTGTATGTACTGTAACAGGTGTTCTGGAAGACTCTTGGCTTCAAGGGGTTTACTCTGCACAAGTAGCAGAATTGGTAGCTCTTACTAGAGCATGCCAACTTTCTGCACTAATGAAAGTTACCATTTACACTGACAGCCAATACGGGTTTGGAATAGTGCATGATTTTGGACAATTGTGGTCACAGAGAGGCTTCATGACCTCTTCAGGATCACCAGTGAAAAATGGTGAAAGAATAAGAGAATTGTTACATGCCATTCAGTTACCAGGGGAAGTAGCAGTGGTGAAGTGCAGTGCACACTCGAAGGGACAAGACTATGTTTCCCTAGGAAATGGATATGCGGATCAAGTCGCAAGGTTTTGCGCATTGAACTGTATATTGCTCAGGGATGAATGGAATTTGATAAGTGAACCAGAACTTGAACAAAGCGAAATATGTGCTCTAAAAGTTATAGATACAATGGACGAATTGAAATCCCTACAAAATGGTGTCAGTGAGGATGAAAAACTCTTGTGGACTAAATCACAATGTGTAAAGAGACTAGATGAATTATGGGTTTCAAGTGAAGGGAAATTCGTTCTTCCAAATAGCCTTTTGACACAGATAGCCAGATTTTACCATGGACAAGCTCATCTTGGGAGGGATGCCATGATTAGGTTATTTAAAACTGATTGGTTTAACCCCAAATTCCGTCAAGTTGCTGAAGCAGTTTGCCACCGTTGCGTTATTTGCCAACAGATGAACGCAGGGAAGGGAACAGTAGTATATTTGAGCCACATTGGAAGAGCAGGGGGTCCTTTCAGCAGGATGCAAATGGACTTCATTGAGATGCCTGTGCATGGAGGCTTGAAGTATGTGTTGGTGATTGTGTGCATTTTTAGTCACTGGATTGAAGCATACCCTACACGCAGAAATGACAGTCTCACAGTTGCAAAACTACTCTTGAGAGAGTTAATACCACGTTTCGGATTCCCGATCTCTTTAGAATCAGATAGGGGAAGTCACTTCAATAATGAAGTAATAAAATTGCTTTGTGCAGCACTGAACATTGAGCAAAAGCTTCATTGTAGCTACCGCCCTGAAGCATCAGGTTTAGTGGAACAAATGAATGGCACATTGAAATAAAGAATGGCGAAAATATGCGCATCAACAAACTTGAAATGGCCCGACGCATTGCCTTTGGTGTTAATGTCAATGAGAAACACCCCTGACCGAAAAACTGGACTGTCTCCACACGAGATTCTCATGGGCAGAGCTATGAGACTTCCAGCAGTTCCTGCAAATGCGCTTTTGAATATTACAGATGATATGGTGTTAGACTACTGCAAAGGTCTAGCTGATGTGGTTCGATCTTTCTCTCACCAGGTGGAGGCAACCACCTTGCCACCGATCCAAGGTCCAGGACACACCCTGAAAGCAGGTGACTGGGTCGTGATAAAGAAGCACGTGAGGAAGTCGTGTTTGGAACCCCGTTGGAAAGGACCTTTTCAAGTGATTCTGACGACTACCACCGCTGTGAAGTGTGCGGGAGTTCCCAACTGGATTCACGCCAGTCACACAAAGAGGGTGTTGTGTCCCACAGATGAGGAAGTTGAAGCGCTGAAATTACCAGTACCTGATAACAAAGTGCCAAGCGCTGAGACAGAGCGAACAAGGACTAGAAGCAAACAGGCAGAAATAGAGGAGGGAGAAATATTCTCTGAGGACGAAGCAACTGACTCACTTGGGGAAGACCAAGGAGAAGCCTCAGACAGCGACGAAACCGAAGGTAACAAAGAGCCTGAAGCAGCTGAGAGTGACAAAGAGCCTGAAGAAAGTAACGGTGACAAAGGGCTCGAGACAGGTGAAGAAGCAGGAAAGTCTGATCAGAGGAGGGCTTTCCCAGAAGCAGACGATACGGGAAGGGAACAGGAGAACCTGATTGATCTCCCAGAGGGAGAAGACGAAACCAGACAGAGTGAAACTGTTCAAACTCCTTCGGAAGAGGTTGCAGGTCCGTCAAGTGGACCCAGTGCAAAACGTAGACAAAGCATATCACCAGTAAAACTGAGAACTAGAGAAATGTTGAATGACAGTGAAGGGCCAAGAGTGAAAGAGAAAAGAAAGGAAGTGTCTGTCATAGTACCAACACCAAGTGAAGAAAAAGACTTGGCCAAAGAGGAAAGTACGAGTGAGAAAGAATAAAAGAGAGATGCAAAACTGAAAAGAAAAAGGATACCGAGCAGGAGGTATTCCGGTCCGGAGTGGGCATACGTAGCCAATAACGATTGGTCAGACAAATTTGTATCCCTCAGTCTCGAGAACGAAGAAGCAGAGCTACACTTTGGAAATAAAAGTTCTATGGACTCTGTTGATTGAAAACATTGATAACCTGATTGACTTTTCAACCGGCTAAGACATTGCGAACCTGATTGACTTTGAAACCGATTTTGAGACAACGCTGCTAACCGATAAGAGACTAAGCTGCTAAAGAAAACTGTGTGAACATTGAACTCCTCCAGCTTTGTAAATACCTGCAACTAAGAGAAAAAAAAACAAAAAACGCTTTGATGAAGTGTCTTCAGCTTTCTGATTCTATACAGATCATGACTAGCTTCACTACACAGGGGCGTAAAATGAAGTATTGTAAATACATGTGTATAGGCTTACTGACCGCATGCGTACTAATAATTGTAGCAATAGTTCTTGGAATGCATGGTAAAAGTGAGAGTGAGACGAATGATGCTTCTACTTCTAAACCTATTATCGTTACTGAACTAACAGCTCTCAAGATACTCGAGCAAGACGAGAGACACTTGCATGATAAGAAGGAACTTTCATCTAACGTTTTCTATCGCTTACTGAGTGAGTATGTTGAGACCATGGATGCGAAAGATTGTTATGTGTGTACACAAATACCTACCTCAGTAGTGGAGGGGGTAACGTATCACAGCATGCCTCTTACGTATGGAATTACATGTAGTATAGTAGCTTCCAGATTTTATGCTCAAAAGGACATTCATTATTTCTGTACTAATTACGATGTTACATTTGCATATGGCCCCATAATAGGGCACCTAAGTAAGATAGCTAGAGATTGGTCTGCCAAATTAATGAGGGAATTTTTCGAACCAATGTCCCCTTTCCACACAGCTCACGCACATAGGGAGAACCTTACATGCTTGCTTTCACCAGTAGAAATAGAATTTTTAGACCGCACTGACGACAGAAAGAACGAAATGAAGGAGAAATTAGAGAAGGAATTGCACAAAAGGACGTCTGTAGATAATTATGCTTTTGCCGCAATAAAGACACAAGGGAAAATAGCATTAGATACATTGCATGTGGGAAGATTTTGTATACATAGATTTCCATCATATTATGACACAGTTTTTGTGGGAACGAGTGAATGTAAAAACACATACGCATTTCAACAAAAGTGTACGTTCATGCTGAATGGACAAGACCCAGTTATTCCTGGAGTATATTATATTTGTGGACTCAACGCCTATTATCGTCTTCCTAAAGGATGGTATGGGAGGTGTTATTTGGGAATATTGTTCCCAAAGGTTTACCAATTAGATGACTTAAAGAAATTTCCAAGGCTGTCTGAATCACATTGTGTTCAGAAAAGGGAGACAGCTGCTGGAGTGGTAGGAGATATATTTGGAGCTATGATTCCTTCAGTAGGAGTCATATTGAATTCAATCAAAATACGAAAGTTGTCTACTATTGTGGATAACATGTTGACAAAGTTTTCGGGAGCTATAATCCTGATGGATGCTGAACTCGCTGCAGAAAGAGCTATGACTCTTCAAAATCGGCTTGCCTTAGACATTCTTTTAGCAAAGGATGGCGGCGTTTGCAAAATGCTTGGCACGCGTCACTGTTGTACATATATACCCGACAACAGTGGAAAAATTAGAACGATGCTTACAAATTTAACTAGAGAAAGTGTAGATTTAAAGGAATTGAAAGAACCCGGAGTTTGGGAGAAAGTTGGAAAAGGATTAGCTTCTGTGGGAAATTGGCTCAGCAACGTTTGGAACGGATTGTTATTAAAGATAATAAAGGGAATATTAATAGTGTTAATTTGTTTATTAGGTCCTTGGGGAATATGGAAAACTATTAAAATAATAAAAGCAAGGAACAAAAGAAAGAGAGAGGAGAAAATAGAAAACAAAATGGTGGAAATATATAGAGAAAAATCAAAAGGGACTAAAAGAAAAAGGGAATTGACTGAAGTGCCAAATTACTATACAGAATTTTAATGGAATAAAATTTGTGGGTAGATTTGATGTGATGACATAATTAGTCATCAGAGGAGGGATTGATGACGCAGAAAAAGAAGGTCCGACATGTATTCATGTATACCGTGTAGTCGAAAACACATAATGAAGTGTGATTTTAGTAAAAGAAATAATGTACGAGGGAAATTGTGCCCTCGGGGTAGTTCGCCATCATTATAAATGAGCTTTATTAATCACGAAGTATTAAAATTGTACTAATCCGTCATAATCGCAAATGTATGCCATGATTTCTTGTTTGAAAACTGTTTTGCTTAGCTTAAATTTAGTACAGGCTTTGGCCTAGTTGCCTGGTTTCAAATTCTAACTGCGTGATTCTTTTTTTTTCTTGAACTAATGAAACAAATATTCTTGCTTGAAGTTGTATTTTTCCAGTAGAAACTGGCTGGTACACTTATCTCCAAGGTTTCGTACTAGGCCGGTTACATCCCCTTTGATACAAGGTCAGTCTCTGCAGGTGCGGACAATGAAGGTACAGATAGTAAAATAATTGGCAAACCATGATACAATTTGTGTTCCAAGGCGCCAAGGACAGTGTATGCATAAATGGGCACTAGTAAAAGACAATTTTTGATTGGACGATTTGAAGCCAACCTATGAACCCTCCAATGGAAGACCCTACAGAATTTGGAATGTTTCTTACTTAAACCCACCGGACAAAGAGAAGTCAGCCATTTCCATCTATGCCAGTTTGAAGCCTGATGCCAGACTCCATTTTGGGACGACACCCTGATGCCCTTTTCCCTATCCGAGAGAAAGAGACTTTGACAATTCTCACCCTAGAAACTTTAACTTTGATTTGCCCCCGTCTTGCCCATGCAATAACTTTGCCCTATTCTCCTTGCCGTTGCAAGGAAGCTTGCCCTTAACTTTGCCCCTTTGAACTTGCCCCATGCTGATCGAACTGGTACCTGAAGGACGAAGACTTTTCTTGAATGCTGATTGTATTTAGTAAATATGAAAGGATAAATGTATTATGCATTGTGTTTCTCCTTTTAGGTACCAACTGCTATTTTGATAGGGTCCTAGCTAGAACTTTTCCAAATTTGTGTTGACTACATTCGTTTTGCATGAAGTCCCACATGCCAATGCTAATTAGAGGTTAGTTGAGGTATTCATTCAATGTATCATGAAGAATTGAAATCTTGTTATGCTGACCGAATGTATGCAATTAGTCAAATACAGTTAGTCACATTGGTAATTTGCATTGCTATAACAGAGTGTATCATCATTCAGATTTTGCGTACATTGCGTTTCTTCCGCCGTTATGGACAGCTAGTAATGTTCATATACATATATCAATTGGATTTGAGACACATATATATCGTGCTAGCTTTGTTAATATAGGGAAATAAATTCACTAACTTTTAATAAACTGGTGTGGTTATTCATGACTGAAAGGTCACGGTGCGCCGAAATACCAACTGTTATTGATTTCTGATCTGACATATTAATTGAGTATTGATTACCGATTACAATAGTCATTGATTATTGATCTGAGTGACTCGACTATTGAGGATGAGGAGAACCCGACTCGGTTAAAAGATTCACCGACCTCCAACGTGTCCAGATACAGGTAAATTTATAAGGGCTGGACGCGTTATCAGTGCCTACCTGTAGATTTTGGCTTGTAGATCAGCCGCCACCTAGGGAAACCTACCAAACCTGTGCATTTCTGAAAACTAGAGACGTAGGGGAATCCAAGATGGGGTGACTTGTGTGGCTCGGACCAGGGTCTGTTACCCAGAATCCTTTGCAAACCTCAAAATTTGGCTAAAAAAACACATGTTCCTAAAATTTCTGTGGCAGAAAGTTCTGGAATCTGAGAGGAGCCACAGATTTCCTTCCACCCAGCATTCCCCCACGTCTCCCGATAAAAATGATACCTCACTTGTGTGGGTAGGCCTAGCACCCGCGACAGAAAATGCCCCAAAGCGCAACGTGGACACATCCAAATTTGTGAAGGAAAACAGAAGTTTGTTTTGCAAAGTGCCTACCTGTAGATTTTGGCTTGTAGCTCAGCTGCCACCTAGGGAAACCTACCAAACCTGTGCATTTCTGAAAACTAGAGACCTAGGGGAATCCAAGATGGGGTGACTTGTGTGGCTCGGACCAGGTTCTGTTACCCAGAATCCTTTGCAAACCTCAAAATTTGGCCAAAAAAAACACATGTTCCTCACAATTCTGTGGCAGAAAGTTCTGGAATCTGAGAGGAGCCACGAATTTCCTTCCACCCAGCGTTCCCCCACGTCTCCTGATAAAAATTATACCTCACTTGTGTGGGTAGGCCTAGCGCCCGCGACAGAAAACGCCCCAAAGCGCAACGTCGACACAGCCAAATTTTTGAAGGAAAACAGAGGTGTTTTTTGCAAAGTGCCTACCTGTAGATTTTGGCTTGTAGCTCAGCCGCCATCCAGGGAAACCTACCAAACCTGTGCATTTCTGAAAACTAGAGACCTAGGGAAATCCAAGATGGGGTGACTTGTGTGGCTGGGACCAGGTTCTGTTACCCAGAATCCTTTGCAAACCTCAAAATTTGGCTAAAAAAACACATGTTCCTAACATTTCTGTGGCAGAAAGTTCTGGAATCTGAGAGGAGCCACAAATTTCCTTCCACCCAGCGTTCCCCCACGTCTCCCGATAAAAATGATACCTCACATGTGTGGGTAGGCCTAGCGCCCGCGACAGAAAACGCCCCAAACCGCAACGTGGACACATTCAAATTTGTGAAGGAAAACAGAGGTGTTTTTTGCAAAGTGCCTACCTGTAGATTTTGGCTTGTAGCTCAGCCGCCACCTAGGGAAACCTACCAAACCTGTGCATTTCTGAAAACTAGAGACCTAGGGGAATCCAAGATCGGGTGACCTGTGTGGCTCGGACCAGGTTCTGTTACCCAGAATCCTTTGCAAACCTCAAAATTTGGCTAAAAAAACACATGTTCCTCACATTTCTGTGGCAGAAAGTTCTGGAATCTGAGAGGAGCCACGAATTTCCTTCCACCCAGCGTTCCCCCACGTCTCCCGATAAAAATGATACCTCACTTGTGTGGGTAGGCCTAGCGCCCGTGACAGGAAATGCCCCAAAGCGCAACGTGGACACAGCCAAATTTTTGAAGGAAAACAGAGGTGTTTTTTTTCAAAGTGCCTACCTGTAGATTTTGGCCTGTAGCTCAGTCGCCACCCAGGGAAACCTACCAAACCTGTGCATTTCTGAAAACTAGAGACCTAGGGAAATCGAAGATGGGGTGACTTGTGTGGCTGGGACCAGGTTCTGTTACTCAGAATCCTTTGCAAACCTCAAAATTTGGCTAAAAAAACACATGTTCCTAACATTTCTGTGGCAGAAAGTTCTGGAATCTGAGAGGAGCCACAAATTTCCTTCCACCCAGCGTTCCCCCACGTCTCCCGATAAAAATGATACCTCACTTGTGTGGGTAGGCCTAGCGCCCGCGACAGAAAACGCCCCAAACCGCAACGTGGACACATTCAAATTTGTGAAGGAAAACAGAGGTATTTTCTTGCAAAGTGCCTACCTGTAGATTTTGGCTTGTAGCTCAGCCGCCACATAGGGAAACCTACCAAACCTGTGCATTTCTGAAAACTAGAGACCTAGGGGAATCCAAGATGGGGTGACCTGTGTGGCTCGGACCAGGTTCTGTTACCCAGAATCCTTTGCAAACCTCAAAATTTGGCTAAAAAAACACATGTTCCTCACATTTCTGTGGCAGAAAGTTCTGGAATCTGAGAGGAGCCACGAATTTCCTTCCACCCAGCGTTCCCACACGTCTCCCGATAAAAATGATACCTCACTTGTGTGGGTAGGCCTAGCGCCCGTGACAGGAAATGCCCCAAAGCGCCACGTGGACACAGCCAAATTTTTGAAGGAAAACAGAGGTGTTTTTTCAAAGTGCCTACCTGTAGATTTTGGCCTGTAGCTCTGTCGCCACCTAGGTAAACCTACCAAACCTGTGCATTTCTGAAAACTAGAGACATAGGGGAATCCAAGATGGGGTGCCTTGTGTGGCTCAGACCAGCATCTGTTACCCAGAATCCTTTGCAAACCTCAAAATTTGGCTAAAAAAACACATGTTCCTAACATTTCTGTGGCAGAAAGTTCTGGAATCTGAGAGGAGCCACAAATTTCCTTCCACCCAGCGTTCCCCCATGTCTCCCGATAAAAATGATACCTCACTTGTGTGGGTAGGCCTAGCGCCCGCGACAGAAAACGCCCCAAAGCGCAACGTGGACACATCCAAATTTGTGAAGGAAAACAGAGGTGTTTTTTGCAAAGTGCCTACCTGTAAATTTTGGCTTGTAGCTCAGCCGCCACCTAGGGAAACCTACCAAACCTGTGCATTTCTGAAAACTAGAGACCTAGGGGAATCCAAGATGGGGTGACTTGTGTGGTTCGGACCAGGTTCTGTTACCCAGAATCCTTTGAAAACCTCAAAAGTTGGCTAAAAAAACACATGTTCCTCACATTTCTGTGGCAGAAAGTTCTGGAATCTGAGAGGACCCACGAATTTCCTTCCACCCAGCGTTCCCCCACGTCTCCAGATAAAAATGATACCTCACTTGTGTGGATAGGCATAGCGCCCGTGACAGGAAATGCCCCAAAGCGCAACGTGGACACAGCCAAATTTTTGAAGGAAAACAGAGGTGTTTTTTGCAAAGTGCCTACCTGTAGATTTTGGCCTGCAGCTCAGCCGCCACCTAGGGAAACCTACCAAACCTGTGCATTTCTGAAAACTAGAGACCTAGGGGAATCCAAGGTGGGGTGACTTGTGTGGCTCGGACCAGGTTCTGTTACCCAGAATCCTTTGCAAACCTCAAAATTTGGCTAAAAAAACAAATGTTCCTAACATTTCTGTGGCAGAAAGTTCTGGAATCTGAGAGGAGCCACAAATTTCCTTCCACCCAGCGTTCCCCCACGTCTCCCGATAAAAATGATACCTCACTTGTGTGAGTAGGCCTAGCGCCCGCTACAGAAAACGCCCCAAAGCGCAACGTGGACACATCCAAATTTGTGAAGGAAAACAGAGGTGTTTTTTGCAAAGTGCCTACCTGTAGATTTTGGCTTGTAGCTCAGCCGCCACCAAAGGAAACCTACCAAACCTGTGCATTTCTGAAAACTAGAGACCTAGGGGAATCCAAGATGGGGTAACTTGTGTGGCTCGGACCAGGTTCTGTTACCCAGAATCCTTTGCAAACCTCAAAATTTGGCTAAAAAAACACATGTTCCTCACATTTCTGTGGCAGAAAGTTCTGGAATCTGAGATAAGCCATGAATTTCCTTCCACCCAGCGTTCCCCCACGTCTCCCGATAAAAATGATACCTCACTTGTGTGGGTAGGCCTAGCGCCCGCGACAGGAAACGCCCCAAAGCGCAACGTAGACACAGCCAAATTTTTGAAGGAAAACAGAGGTGTTTTTTGCAAAGTGCCTACCTGTAGATTTTGGCTTGTAGCTCAGCCGCCACCTAGGGAAACCTACCAAACCTGTGCATTTCTGAAAACTAGAGACCTAGGGGAATCCAAGATGGGGTGACTTGTGTGGCTCGGACCAGGTTCTGTTACCCAGAATCCTTTGCAAACCTCAAAATTTGGCTAAAAAAACACATGTTCCTAACATTTCTGTGGCAGAAAGTTCTGGAATCTGAGAGGAGCCACAAATTTCCTTCCACCCAGCGTTCCCCCACGTCTCCCGATAAAAATGATACCTCACTTGTGTGGGTAGGCCTAGCGCCCGCGACAGAAAACGCCCCAAAGCGCAACGTGGACACATCCAAATTTGTGAAGGAAAACAGAGGTTTGTTTTGCAAAGTGCCTACCTGTAGATTTTGGCTTGTAGCTCAGCCGCCACCTAGGGAAACCTACCAAACCTGGGCATTTCTGAAAACTAGAGACCTAGGGGAATCCAAGATGGGGTGACTTGTGTGGCTCGGACCAGGTTCTGTTACCCAGAATCCTTTGCAAACCTCAAAATTTGGATAAAAAAACACATGTTCCTAACATTTCTGTGGCAGAAAGTTCTGGAATCTGAGAGGAGCCACAAATGTCCTTCCACCCAGCATTCCCCCACGTCTCCCGATAAAAATTATACCTCACTTGTGTGGGTAGGCCTAGCGCCCGCGACAGAAAACGCCCCAAACCGCAACGTGGACACATCCAAATTTGTGAAGGAAAACAGAGGTATTTTTTGCAAAGTGCCTACCTGTAGATTTTGGCTTGTAGCTCAGCCGCCACCTAGGGAAACCTACCAAACCTGTGCATTTCTGAAAACTAGAGACCTAGGGGAATCCAAGATGGGGTGACCTGTGTGGCTCGGACCAGGTTCTGTTACCCAGAATCCTTTGCAAACCTCAAAATTTGGCTAAAAAAACACATGTTCCTCACATTTCTGTGGCAGAAAGTTCTGGAATCTCAGAGGAGCCACGAATTTCCTTCCACCCAGCGTTCCCCCACGTCTCCCGATAAAAATGATACCTCACTTGTGTGGGTAGGACTAGCGCCCGTGACAGGAAATGCCCCAAAGCGCAACGTGGACACAGCCAAATTTTTGAAAGAAAACAGAGGTTTTTTTTGCAAAGTGCCTGCCAGTAGATTTTGGCCTGTAGCTCAGCCGCCACCTAGGGAAACCTACCAAACCTGTGCATTTCTGAAAACTAGAGACCTAGGGGAATCCAAGATAGGGTGACTTGTGTGGCTCGGACCAGGTTCTGTTACCCAGAATCCTTTGCAAACCTCAAAATTTGGCTAAAAAAACACATGTTCCTAACATTTCTGTGGCAGAAAGTTCTGGAATCTGAGAGGAGCTACAAATTTCCTTCCACCCAGCGTTCCCCCACGTCTCCCGATAAAAATGATACCTCACTTGTGTGGGTAGGCCTAGCGCCCGCGACAGGAAACGCCCCAAAGCGCAATGTGGACACATCCAAATTTGTGAAGGAAAACAGAGGTGTTTTTTGCAAAGTGCCTACCTGTAGATTTTGGCTTGTAGCTCAGCCGCCACCTAGGGAAACCTACCAAACCTGTGCATTTCTGAAAACTAGAGACCTAGGGGAATCCAAGATGGGGTCACTTGTGTGGCTCAGACCACGTTCTGTTACCCAGAATCCTTCGCAAAACTCAAAATTTGGCTAAAAAAACACAAGTTCCTCACATTTCTGTGGCAGAAAGTTCTGGAATCTGAGAGGAACCACGAATTTCCTTCCACCCAGCGTTCCCCCTCGTCTCCCGATAAAAATGATACCTCACTTGTGTGGGTAGGTCTAGCGCCCGTGACAGGAAATATTCCAAAGCGCAACGTGGACACAGCCAAATTTTTGAAGGAAAACAGAGGTGTTTTTTCAAAGTGCCTACCTGTAGATTTTGGCCTGTAGCTCAGTCGCCACCTAGGGAAACCTACCAAACCTGTGCATTTCTGAAAACTAGAGACCTAGGGGAATCCAAGATGGGGTGACTTGTGTGGCTCGGACCAGGTTCTGTTACCCAGAATCCTTTGCAAACCTCAAAATTTGGCTAAAAAAACACATGTTCCTCACATTTCTGTGGCAGAAAGTTCTGGAATCTGAGATAAGCCACGAATTTCCTTCCACCCAGCATTCCCCCACGTCTCCCGATAAAAATTATACCTCACTTGTGTGGATAGGCCTAGCGCCCGCGACAGGAAACGCCCCAAAGCGCAACGTAGACACAGCCAAATTTTTGAAGGAAAACAGAGGTGTTTTTTGCAAAGTGCCTACCTGTAGATTTTGGCTTGTAGCTCAGCCGCCACCTAGGGAAACCTACCAAACCTGTGCATTTCTGAAAACTAGAGACCTAGGGGAATCCAAGATGTGGTGACTTGTGTGGCTCGGACCAGGTTCTGTTACCCAGAATCCTTTGCAAACCTCAAAATTTGGCTAAAAAAACACATGTTCCTAACATTTCTGTGGCAGAAAGTTCTGGAATCTGAGAGGAGCCACAAATTTCCTTCCACCCAGCGTTCCCCCACGTCTCCCGATAAACATGATACCTCACTTGTGTGGGTAGGCCTAGCGCCCGCGACAGAAAACGCCCCAAAGCGCAATGTGGACACATCCAAATTTGTGAAGGAAAACAGAGGTTTGTTTTGCAAAGTGCCTACCTGTAGATTTTGGCTTGTAGCTCAGCCGCCACCTAGGGAACCCTACCAAACCTGTGCATTTCTGAAAACTAGAGACCTAGGGGAATCCAAGATGGGGTGACTTGTGTGGCTCGGACCAGGTTCTGTTACCCAGAATCCTTTGAAAACCTCCAAATTTGGCTAAAAAAACACATGTTCCTCAAATTTCTGTGGCAGAAAGTTCTGGAATCTGAGAGGAGCCACAAATTTCCTTCCACCCAGCGTTCCCCCACGTCTCCCGATAAAAATGATACCTCACTTGTGTGGGTAGGCCTAGCGCCCGCGACAGAAAACGCCCCAAACCGCAACGTGGACACATTCAAATTTGTGAAGGAAAACAGAGGTATTTTTTTGCATAGTGCCTACCTGTAGATTTTGGCTTGTAGCTCAGCCGCCACCTAGGGAAACCTACCAAACCTGTGCATTTCTGAAAACTAGAGACCTAGGGGAATCCAAGATCGGGTGACCTGTGTGGCTCGGACCAGGTTCTGTTACCCAGAATCCTTTGCAAACCTCAAAATTTGGCTAAAAAAACACATGTTCCTCACATTTCTGTGGCAGAAAGTTCTGGAATCTGAGAGGAGCCACGAATTTCCTTCCACCCAGCGTTCCCCCACGTCTCCCGATAAAAATGATACCTCACGTGTGTGGGTAGGCCTAGCGCCCGTGACAGGAAATGCCCCAAAGCGCAACGTGGACACAGCCAAATTTTTGAAGGAAAACAGAGGTGTTTTTTTTCAAAGTGCCTACCTGTAGATTTTGGCCTGTAGCTCAGTCGCCACCCAGGGAAACCTACCAAACCTGTGCATTTCTGAAAACTAGAGACCTAGGGAAATCGAAGATGGAGTGACTTGTGTGGCTGGGACCAGGTTCTGTTACCCAGAATCCTTTGCAAACCTCAAAATTTGGCTAAAAAAACACATGTTCCTAACATTTCTGTGGCAGAAAGTTCTGGAATCTGAGAGGAGCCACAAATGTCCTTCCACCCAGCGTTCCCCCACGTCTCCCGATAAAAATGATACCTCACTTGTGTGGGTAGGCCTAGCGCCCGCGACAGAAAACGCCCCAAACCGCAACGTGGACACATTCAAATTTGTGAAGGAAAACAGAGGTATTTTCTTGCAAAGTGCCTACCTGTAGATTTTGGCTTGTAGCTCAGCCGCCACCTAGGGAAACCTACCGAACCTGTGCATTTCTGAAAACTAGAGACCTAGGGGAATCCAAGATGGGGTGACCTGTGTGGCTCGGACCAGGTTCTGTTACCCAGAATCCTTTGCAAACCTCAAAATTTGGCTAAAAAAACACATGTTCCTCAAATTTCTGTGGCAGAAAGTTCTGGAATCTGAGAGGAGCCACGAATTTCCTTCCACCCAGCGTTCCCACACGTCTCCCGATAAAAATGATACCTCACTTGTGTGGGTAGGCCTAGCGCCCGTGACAGGAAATGCCCCAAAGCGCCACGTGGACACAGCCAAATTTTTGAAGGAAAACAGAGGTGTTTTTTCAAAGTGCCTACCTGTAGATTTTGGCCTGTAGCTCAGTCGCCACCTAGGGAAACCTACCAAACCTGTGCATTTCTGAAAACTAGAGACCTAGGGGAATCCAAGATGGGGTGACTTGTGTGGCTCAGACCAGCATCTGTTACCCAGAATCCTTTGCAAACCTCAAAATTTGGCTAAAAAAACACATGTTCCTAACATTTCTGTGGCAGAAAGTTCTGGAATCTGAGAGGAGCCACAAATTTCCTTCCACCCAGCGTTCCCCCATGTCTCCCGATAAAAATGATACCTCACTTGTGTGGGTAGGCCTAGCGCCCGCCACAGAAAACGCCCCAAAGCGCAACGTGGACACATCCAAATTTGTGAAGGAAAACAGAGGTGTTTTTTGCAAAGTGCCTACCTGTAGATTTTGGCTTGTAGATCAGCCGCCACATAGGGAAACCTACCAAACCTGTGCATTTCTGAAAACTAGAGACCTAGGGGAATCCAAGATGGGGTGACTTGTGTGGCTCGGACCAGGTTCTGTTACCCAGAATCCTTTGCAAACCTCAAAATTTGGCAAAAAAAACACATGTTCCTCACATTTCTGTGGCAGAAAGTTCTGGAATCTGAGATAAGCCACGAATTTCCTTCCACCCAGCATTCCCCCACGTCTCCCGATAAAAATTATACCTCACTTGTGTGGATAGGCCTAGCGCCCGCGACAGGAAACGCCCCAAAGCGCAACGTAGACACAGCCAAATTTTTGAAGGAAAACAGAGGTGTTTTTTGCAAAGTGCCTACCTGTAGATTTTGGCTTGTAGCTCAGCCGCCACCTAGGGAAACCTACCAAACCTGTGCATTTCTGAAAACTAGAGACCTAGGGGAATCCAAGATGGGGTGACTTGTGTGGCTCGGACCAGGTTCTGTTACCCAGAATCCTTTGCAAACCTCAAAATTTGGCTAAAAAAACACATGTTCCTAACATTTCTGTGGCAGAAAGTTCTGGAATCTGAGAGGAGCCACAAATTTCCTTCCACCCAGCGTTCCCCCACGTCTCCCGATAAAAATGATACCTCACTTGTGTGGGTAGGCCTAGCGCCCGCGACAGAAAACGCCCCAAACCGCAACGTGGACACATCCAAATTTGTGAAGGAAAACAGAGGTTTGTTTTGCAAAGTGCCTACCTGTAGATTTTGGCTTGTAGCTCAGCCGCCAACTAGGGAAACCTACCAAACCTGTGCATTTCTGAAAACTAGAGACCTAGGGGAATCCAAGATGGGGTGACTTGTGTGGCTCGGACCAGGTTCTGTTACCCAGAATCCTTTGAAAACCTCAAAATTTGGCTAAAAAAACACATGTTCCTCACATTTCTGTGGCCGAAAGTTCTGGAATCTGAGAGGACCCACGAATTTCCTTCCACCCAGCGTTCCCCCACGTCTCCAGATAAAAATGATACCTCACTTGTGTGGATAGGCATAGCGCCCGTGACAGGAAATGCCCCAAAGCGCAACGTGGACACAGCCAAATTTTTGAAGGAAAACAGAGGTGTTTTTTGCAAAGTGCCTACCTGTAGATTTTGGCCTGAAGCTCAGCCGCCACCTAGGGAAACCTACCAAACCTGTGCATTTCTGAAAACTAGAGACCTAGGGGAATCCAAGGTGGGGTGACTTGTGTGGCTCGGACCAGGTTCTGTTACCCAGAATCCTTTGCAAACCTCAAAATTTGTCTAAAAAAACAAATGTTTCTAACATTTCTGTGGCAGAAAGTTCTGGAATCTGAGAGGAGCCACAAATTTCCTTCCACCCAGCGTTCCCCCATGTCTCCCGATAAAAATGGTACCTCACTTGTGTGGGTAGGCCTAGCGCCCGCCACAGAAAACGCCCCAAAGCGCAACGTGGACACATCCAAATTTGTGAAGGAAAACAGAGGTGTTTTTTGCAAAGTGCCTACCTGTAGATTTTGGCTTGTAGATCAGCCGCCACCTAGGGAAACCTACCAAACCTGTGCATTTCTGAAAACTAGAGACCTAGGGGAATCCAAGATGGGGTCACTTGTGTGGCTCAGACCACGTTCTGTTACCCAGAATCCTTCGCAAAACTCAAAATTTGGCTAAAAAAACACAAGTTCCTCACATTTCTGTGGCAGAAAGTTCTGGAATCTGAGAGGAACCACGAATTTCCTTCCACCCAGCGTTCCCCCTCGTCTCCCGATAAAAATGATACCTCACTTGTGTGGGTAGGTCTAGCGCCCGTGACAGGAAATATTCCAAAGCGCAACGTGGACACAGCCAAATTTTTGAAGGAAAACAGAGGTGTTTTTTCAAAGTGCCTACCTGTAGATTTTGGCCTGTAGCTCAGTCGCCACCTAGGGAAACCTACCAAACCTGTGCATTTCTGAAAACTAGAGACCTAGGGGAATCCAAGATGGGGTGACTTGTGTGGCTCGGACCAGGTTCTGTTGCCCAGAATCCTTTGCAAACCTCAAAATTTGGCTAAAAAAACACATGTTCCTCACATTTCTGTGGCAGAAAGTTCTGGAATCTGAGATAAGCCACGAATTTCCTTCCACCCAGCATTCCCCCACGTCTCCCGATAAAAATTATACCTCACTTGTGTGGATAGGCCTAGCGCCCGCGACAGGAAACGCCCCAAAGCGCAACGTAGACACAGCCAAATTTTTGAAGGAAAACAGAGGTGTTTTTTGCAAAGTGCCTACCTGTAGATTTTGGCTTGTAGCTCAGCCGCCACCTAGGGAAACCTACCAAACCTGTGCATTTCTGAAAACTAGAGACCTAGGGGAATCCAAGATGTGGTGACTTGTGTGGCTCGGACCAGGTTCTGTTACCCAGAATCTTTTGCAAACCTCAAAATTTGGCTAAAAAAACACATGTTCCTAACATTTCTGTGGCAGAAAGTTCTGGAATCTGAGAGGAGCCACAAATTTCCTTCCACCCAGCGTTCCCCCACGTCTCCCGATAAACATGATACCTCACTTGTGTGGGTAGGCCTAGCGCCCGCGACAGAAAACGCCCCAAAGCGCAATGTGGACACATCCAAATTTGTGAAGGAAAACAGAGGTTTGTTTTGCAAAGTGCCTACCTGTAGATTTTGGCTTGTAGCTCAGCCGCCACCTAGGGAACCCTACCAAACCTGTGCATTTCTGAAAACTAGAGACCTAGGGGAATCCAAGATGGGGTGACTTGTGTGGCTCGGACCAGGTTCTGTTACCCAGAATCCTTTGAAAACCTCCAAATTTGGCTAAAAAAACACATGTTCCTCAAATTTCTGTGGCAGAAAGTTCTGGAATCTGAGAGGAGCCACAAATTTCCTTCCACCCAGCGTTCCCCCACGTCTCCCGATAAAAATGATACCTCACTTGTGTGGGTAGGCCTAGCGCCCGCGACAGAAAACGCCCCAAACCGCAACGTGGACACATTCAAATTTGTGAAGGAAAACAGAGGTATTTTTTTGCATAGTGCCTACCTGTAGATTTTGGCTTGTAGCTCAGCCGCCACCTAGGGAAACCTACCAAACCTGTGCATTTCTGAAAACTAGAGACCTAGGGGAATCCAAGATCGGGTGACCTGTGTGGCTCGGACCAGGTTCTGTTACCCAGAATCCTTTGCAAACCTCAAAATTTGGCTAAAAAAACACATGTTCCTCACATTTCTGTGGCAGAAAGTTCTGGAATCTGAGAGGAGCCACGAATTTCCTTCCACCCAGCGTTCCCCCACGTCTCCCGATAAAAATGATACCTCACGTGTGTGGGTAGGCCTAGCGCCCGTGACAGGAAATGCCCCAAAGCGCAACGTGGACACAGCCAAATTTTTGAAGGAAAACAGAGGTGTTTTTTTTCAAAGTGCCTACCTGTAGATTTTGGCCTGTAGCTCAGTCGCCACCCAGGGAAACCTACCAAACCTGTGCATTTCTGAAAACTAGAGACCTAGGGAAATCGAAGATGGAGTGACTTGTGTGGCTGGGACCAGGTTCTGTTACCCAGAATCCTTTGCAAACCTCAAAATTTGGCTAAAAAAACACATGTTCCTAACATTTCTGTGGCAGAAAGTTCTGGAATCTGAGAGGAGCCACAAATGTCCTTCCACCCAGCGTTCCCCCACGTCTCCCGATAAAAATGATACCTCACTTGTGTGGGTAGGCCTAGCGCCCGCGACAGAAAACGCCCCAAACCGCAACGTGGACACATTCAAATTTGTGAAGGAAAACAGAGGTATTTTTTTGCATAGTGCCTACCTGTAGATTTTGGCTTGTAGCTCAGCCGCCACCTAGGGAAACCTACCAAACCTGTGCATTTCTGAAAACTAGAGACCTAGGGGAATCCAAGATCGGGTGACCTGTGTGGCTCGGACCAGGTTCTGTTACCCAGAATCCTTTGCAAACCTCAAAATTTGGCTAAAAAAACACATGTTCCTCACATTTCTGTGGCAGAAAGTTCTGGAATCTGAGAGGAGCCACGAATTTCCTTCCACCCAGCGTTCCCCCACGTCTCCCGATAAAAATGATACCTCACGTGTGTGGGTAGGCCTAGCGCCCGTGACAGGAAATGCCCCAAAGCGCAACGTGGACACAGCCAAATTTTTGAAGGAAAACAGAGGTGTTTTTTTTCAAAGTGCCTACCAGTAGATTTTGGCCTGTAGCTCAGTCGCCACCCAGGGAAACCTACCAAACCTGTGCATTTCTGAAAACTAGAGACCTAGGGAAATCGAAGATGGAGTGACTTGTGTGGCTGGGACCAGGTTCTGTTACCCAGAATCCTTTGCAAACCTCAAAATTTGGCTAAAAAAACACATATTCCTAACATTTCTGTGGCAGAAAGTTCTGGAATCTGAGAGGAGCCACAAATGTCCTTCCACCCAGCGTTCCCCCACGTCTCCCGATAAAAATGATACCTCACTTGTGTGGGTAGGCCTAGCGCCCGCGACAGAAAACGCCCCAAACCGCAACGTGGACACATTCAAATTTGTGAAGGAAAACAGAGGTATTTTCTTGCAAAGTGCCTACCTGTAGATTTTGGCTTGTAGCTCAGCCGCCACCTAGGGAAACCTACCGAACCTGTGCATTTCTGAAAACTAGAGACCTAGGGGAATCCAAGATGGGGTGACCTGTGTGGCTCGGACCAGGTTCTGTTACCCAGAATCCTTTGCAAACCTCAAAATTTGGCTAAAAAAACACATGTTCCTCACATTTCTGTGGCAGAAAGTTCTGGAATCTGAGAGGAGCCACGAATTTCCTTCCACCCAGCGTTCCCACACGTCTCCCGATAAAAATGATACCTCACTTGTGTGGGTAGGCCTAGCGCCCGTGACAGGAAATGCCCCAAAGCGCCACGTGGACACAGCCAAATTTTTGAAGGAAAACAGAGGTGTTTTTTCAAAGTGCCTACCTGTAGATTTTGGCCTGTAGCTCAGTCGCCACCTAGGGAAACCTACCAAACCTGTGCATTTCTGAAAACTAGAGACCTAGGGGAATCCAAGATGGGGTGACTTGTGTGGCTCAGACCAGCATCTGTTACCCAGAATCCTTTGCAAACCTCAAAATTTGGCTAAAAAAACACATGTTCCTAACATTTCTGTGGCAGAAAGTTCTGGAATCTGAGAGGAGCCACAAATTTCCTTCCACCCAGCGTTCCCCCATGTCTCCCGATAAAAATGATACCTCACTTGTGTGGGTAGGCCTAGCGCCCGCCACAGAAAACGCCCCAAAGCGCAACGTGGACACATCCAAATTTGTGAAGGAAAACAGAGGTGTTTTTTGCAAAGTGCCTACCTGTAGATTTTGGCTTGTAGATCAGCCGCCACATAGGGAAACCTACCAAACCTGTGCATTTCTGAAAACTAGAGACCTAGGGGAATCCAAGATGGGGTGACTTGTGTGGCTCGGACCAGGTTCTGTTACCCAGAATCCTTTGCAAACCTCAAAATTTGGCAAAAAAAACACATGTTCCTCACATTTCTGTGGCAGAAAGTTCTGGAATCTGAGATAAGCCACGAATTTCCTTCCACCCAGCATTCCCCCACGTCTCCCGATAAAAATTATACCTCACTTGTGTGGATAGGCCTAGCGCCCGCGACAGGAAACGCCCCAAAGCGCAACGTAGACACAGCCAAATTTTTGAAGGAAAACAGAGGTGTTTTTTGCAAAGTGCCTACCTGTAGATTTTGGCTTGTAGCTCAGCCGCCACCTAGGGAAACCTACCAAACCTGTGCATTTCTGAAAACTAGAGACCTAGGGGAATCCAAGATGGGGTGACTTGTGTGGCTCGGACCAGGTTCTGTTACCCAGAATCCTTTGCAAACCTCAAAATTTGGCTAAAAAAACACATGTTCCTAACATTTCTGTGGCAGAAAGTTCTGGAATCTGAGAGGAGCCACAAATTTCCTTCCACCCAGCGTTCCCCCACGTCTCCCGATAAAAATGATACCTCACTTGTGTGGGTAGGCCTAGCGCCCGCGACAGAAAACGCCCCAAAGCGCAACGTGGACACATCCAAATTTGTGAAGGAAAACAGAGGTTTGTTTTGCAAAGTGCCTACCTGTAGATTTTGGCTTGTAGCTCAGCCGCCAACTAGGGAAACCTACCAAACCTGTGCATTTCTGAAAACTAGAGACCTAGGGGAATCCAAGATGGGGTGACTTGTGTGGCTCGGACCAGGTTCTGTTACCCAGAATCCTTTGAAAACCTCAAAATTTGGCTAAAAAAACACATGTTCCTCACATTTCTGTGGCCGAAAGTTCTGGAATCTGAGAGGACCCACGAATTTCCTTCCACCCAGCGTTCCCCCACGTCTCCAGATAAAAATGATACCTCACTTGTGTGGATAGGCATAGCGCCCGTGACAGGAAATGCCCCAAAGCGCAACGTGGACACAGCCAAATTTTTGAAGGAAAACAGAGGTGTTTTTTGCAAAGTGCCTACCTGTAGATTTTGGCCTGAAGCTCAGCCGCCACCTAGGGAAACCTACCAAACCTGTGCATTTCTGAAAACTAGAGACCTAGGGGAATCCAAGGTGGGGTGACTTGTGTGGCTCGGACCAGGTTCTGTTACCCAGAATCCTTTGCAAACCTCAAAATTTGTCTAAAAAAACAAATGTTTCTAACATTTCTGTGGCAGAAAGTTCTGGAATCTGAGAGGAGCCACAAATTTCCTTCCACCCAGCGTTCCCCCATGTCTCCCGATAAAAATGGTACCTCACTTGTGTGAGTAGGCCTAGCGCCCGCTACAGAAAACGCCCCAAAGCGCAACGTGGACACATCCAAATTTGTGAAGGAAAACAGAGGTGTTTTTTGCAAAGTGCCTACCTGTAGATTTTGGCTTGTAGCTCAGCCGCCACCAAGGGAAACCTACCAAACCTGTGCATTTCTGAAAACTAGAGACCTAGGGGAATCCAAGATGGGGTAACTTGTGTGGCTCGGACCAGGTTCTGTTACCCAGAATCCTTTGCAAACCTCAAAATTTGGCTAAAAAAACACATGTTCCTCACATTTCTGTGGCAGAAAGTTCTGGAATCTGAGATAAGCCATGAATTTCCTTCCACCCAGCGTTCCCCCACGTCTCCCGATAAAAATGATACCTCACTTGTGTGGGTAGGCCTAGCGCCCGCGACAGGAAACGCCCCAAAGTGCAACGTAGACACAGCCAAATTTTTGAAGGAAAACAGAGGTGTTTTTTGCAAAGTGCCTACCTGTAGATTTTGGCTTGTAGCTCAGCCGCCACCTAGGGAAACCTACCAAACCTGTGCATTTCTGAAAACTAGAGACCTAGGGGAATCCAAGATGGGGTGACTTGTGTGGCTCGGACCAGGTTCTGTTACCCAGAATCCTTTGCAAACCTCAAAATTTGGCTAAAAAAACACATGTTCCTAACATTTCTGTGGCAGAAAGTTCTGGAATCTGAGAGGAGCCACAAATTTCCCTCCACCCAGCGTTCCCCCACGTCTCCCGATAAAAATGATACCTCACTTGTGTGGGTAGGCCTAGCGCCCGCTACAGAAAACGCCCCAAAGCGCAACGTGGACACATCCAAATTTGTGAAGGAAAACAGAGGTTTGTTTTGCAAAGTGCCTACCTGTAGATTTTGGCTTGTAGCTCAGCCGCCACCTAGGGAAACCTACCAAACCTGTGCATTTCTGAAAACTAGAGAACTAGGGGAATCCAAGATGGGGTGACTTGTGTGGCTCGGACCAGGTTCTGTTACCCAGAATCCTTTGCAAACCTCAAAATTTGGCTAAAAAAACACATGTTCCTAACATTTCTGTGGCAGAAAGTTCTGGAATCTGAGAGGAGCCACAAATTTCCTTCCACCCAGCATTCCCCCACGTCTCCCGATAAAAATGATACCTCACTTGTGTGGGTAGGCCTAGCGCCCGCGACAGAAAACGCCCCAAACCGCAACGTGGACACATCCAAATTTGTGAAGGAAAACAGAGGTATTTTTTGCAAAGTGCCTACCTGTAGATTTTGGCTTGTAGCTCAGCCGCCACCTAGGTAAACCTACCAAACCTGTGCATTTCTGAAAACTAGAGACCTAGGGGAATCCAAGTTGGGGTGACCTGTGTGGCTCGGACCAGGTTCTGTTACCCAGAATCCTTTGCAAACCTCAAAATTTGGCTAAAAAAACACATGTTCCTAACATTTCTGTGGCAGAAAGTTCTGGAATCTGAGAGGAGCTACAAATTTCCTTCCACCCAGCGTTCCCCCACGTCTCCCGATAAAAATGATACCTCACTTGTGTGGGTAGGCCTAGCGCCCGCGACAGGAAACGCCCCAAAGCGCAATGTGGACACATCCAAATTTGTGAAGGAAAACAGAGGTGTTTTTTGCAAAGTGCCTACCTGTAGATTTTGGCCTGTAGCTCCGCCGCCACCTAGGGAAACCTACCAAACCTGTGCATTTCTGAAAACTAGAGACCTAGGGGAATCCAAGATGGGGTGACTTGTGTGGCTCAGACCACGTTCTGTTACCCAGAATCCTTCGCAAAACTCAAAATTTGGCTAAAAGACACATGTTCCTCACATTTCTGTGGCAGAAAGTTCTGGAATCTGAGAGGAACCACGAATTTCCTTCCACCCAGCGTTCCCCCTCGTCTCCCGATAAAAATGATACCTCACTTGTGTGGGTAGGCCTAGCGCCCGTGACAGGAAATACCCCAAAGCGCAACGTGGACACAGCCAAATTTTTGAAGGAAAACAGAGGTGTTTTTTCAAAGTGCCTACCTGTAGATTTTGGCCTGTAGCTCAGTCGCCACCTAGGGAAACCTACCAAACCTGTGCATTTCTGAAAACTAGAGACCTAGGGGAATCCAAGATGGGGTGACTTGTGTGGCTCGGACCAGGTTCTGTTACCCAGAATCCTTTGCAAACCTCAAAATTTGGCTAAAAAAACACATGTTCCTAACATTTCTGTGGCAGAAAGTTCTGGAATCTGAGAGGAGCCACAAATTTCCTTCCACCCAGCGTTCCCCCATGTCTCCCGATAAAAATGATACCTCACTTGTGTGGGTAGGCCTAGCGCCCGCGACAGAAAACGCCCCAAAGCGCAACGTGGACACATCCAAATTTGTGAAGGAAAACAGAGGTGTTTTTTGCAAAGTGCCTACCTGTAGATTTTGGCTTGTAGATCAGCCGCCACCTAGGGAAACCTACCAAACCTGTGCATTTCTGAAAACTAGAGACCTAGGGGAATCCAAGATGGGGTGACTTGTGTGGCTCGGACCAGGTTCTGTTACCCAGAATCCTTTGCAAACCTCAAAATTTGGCAAAAAAAACTCATGTTCCTCACATTTCTGTGGCAGAAAGTTCTGGAATCTGAGATAAGCCACGAATTTCCTTCCACCCAGCATTCCCCCACGTCTCCCGATAAAAATTATACCTCACTTGTGTGGATAGGCCTAGCGCCCGCGACAGGAAACGCCCCAAAGCGCAACGTAGACACAGCCAAATTTTTGAAGGAAAACAAAGGTGTTTTTTGCAAAGTGCCTACCTGTAGATTTTGGCTTGTAGCTCAGCCGCCACCTAGGGAATCCTACCAAACCTGTGCATTTCTGAAAACTAGAGACCTAGGGGAATCCAAGATGGGGTGACTTGTGTGGCTCGGACCAGGTTCTGTTACCCAGAATCCTTTGCAAACCTCAAAATTTGGCTAAAAAAACACATGTTCCTAACATTTCTGTGGCAGAAAGTTCTGGAATCTGAGAGGAGCCACAAATTTCCTTCCACCCAGCGTTCCCCCACGTCTCCCGATAAAAATGATACCTCACTTGTGTGGGTAGGCCTAGCGCCCGCGACAGAAAACGCCCCAAAGCGCAACGTGGACACATCCAAATTTGTGAAGGAAAACAGAGGTTTGTTTTGCAAAGTGCCTACCTGTAGATTTTGGCTTGTAGCTCAGCCGCCACTTAGGGAAACCTACCAAACCTGTGCATTTCTGAAAACTAGAGACCTAGGGGAATCCAAGATGGGGTGAGTTGTGTGGCTCGGACCAGGTTCTGTTACCCAGAATCCTTTGCAAACCTCAAAATTTGGCCAAAAAAAACACATGTTCCTCACAATTCTGTGGCAGAAAGTTCTGGAATCTGAGAGGAGCCACGAATTTCCTTCCACCCAGCGTTCCCCCACGTCTCCCGATAAAAATGATACCTCACTTGTGTGGGTAGGCCTAGCGCCCGCGACAGAAAACGCCCCAAAGCGCAACGTGGACACACCCAAATTTGTGAAGGAAAACAGAGGTTTGTTTTGCAAAGTGCCTACCTGTAGATTTTGGCTTGTAGCTCAGCCGCCACCTAGGGAAACCTACCAAACCTGTGCATTTCTGAAAACTAGAGACCTAGGGGAATCCAAGATGGGGTGACTTGTGTGGCTCGGACCAGGTTCTGTTACCCAGAATCCTTTGCAAACCTCAAAATTTGGCCAAAAAAAACACATGTTCCTCACAATTCTGTGGCAGAAAGTTCTGGAATCTGAGAGGAGCCACGAATTTCCTTCCACCCAGCGTTCCCCCACGTCTCCCGATAAAAATGATACCTCACTTGTGTGGGTAGGCCTAGCGCCCGCGACAGAAAACACCCCAAAGCGCAACGTGGACACATCCAAATTTGTGAAGGAAAACAAAGGTTTGTTTTGCAAAGTGCCTACCTGTAGATTTTGGCTTGTAGTTCAGCCGCCACCTAGGGAAACCTACCAAACCTGTGCATTTCTGAAAACTAGAGACCTAGGGGAATCCAAGATGGGGTGACTTGTGTGGCTCGGACCAGGTTCTGTTACCCAGAATCCTTTGCAAACCTCAAAATTTGGCCAAAAAAAACACATGTTCCTCACAATTCTGTGGCAGAAAGTTCTGGAATCTGAGAGGAGCCACGAATTTCCTTCCACCCAGCGTTCCCCCACGTCTCCCGATAAAAATGATACCTCACTTGTGTGGGTAGGCCTAGCGCCCGCGACAGGAAACGCCCCAAATCGCAACGTAGACACAGCCAAATTTTTGTAGGAAAACAGAGGTGTTTTTTGCAAAGTGCCTACCTGTAGATTTTGGCTTGTAGCTCAGCCGCCACCCAGGGAAACCTACCAAACCTGTGCATTTCTGAAAACTAGAGACCTAGGGGAATCCAAGATGGGGTGACTTGTGTGGCTCGGACCAGGTTCTGTTACCCAGAATCCTTTGCAAACCTCAAAATTTGGCTAAAAAAACACATGTTCCTAACATTTCTGTGGCAGAAAGTTCTGGAATCTAAGAGGAGCCACAAATTTCCTTCCACCCAGCGTTCCCCCACGTCTCCCGATAAAAATGATACCTCACTTGTGTGGGTAGGCCTAGCGCCCGCGACAGTAATCGCCCCAGAGCGCAACGTGGACACATCCAAATTTGTGAAGGAAAACAGAGGTGTTTTTTGCAAAGTGCCTACCTGTAGATTTTGGCTTGTAGCTCAGCCGCCACCTAGGGAAACCTACCAAACCTGTGCATTTCTGAAAACTAGAGACCTAGGGGAATCCAAGATGGGGTGACTTGTGTGGCTCAGACCACGTTCTGTTACCCAGAATCCTTTGCAAACCTCAAAATTTGGCTAAAAAAACACATGTTCCTAACATTTCTGTGGCAGAAAGTTCTGGAATCTGAGAGGACCCACAAATTTCCTTCCACCCAGCGTTCCCCCATGTCTCCCGATAAAAATGATTCCTCACTTGTGTGGGTAGGCCTAGCGCCTGCGACAGAAAACGCCCCAATGCGCAACGTGGATACATCCAAATTTGTGAAGGAAAACAGAGGTGTTTTTTGCAAAGAGCCTACCTGTAGATTTTGGCTTGTAGCTCAGCCGCCACCTAGGGAAACCTACCAAACCTGTGCATTTCTGAAAACTAGAGACCTAGGGGAATCCAAGATGGGGTGACTTGTGTGGCTTGGACCAGGTTCTGTTACCCAGAATCCTTTGCAAACCTCAAAATTTGGCTAAAAAAACACATGTTCCTAACATTTCTGTGGCAGAAAGTTCTGGAATCTGAGAGGAGCCACAAAGTTCCTTCCACCCATCGTTCCCCCACATCTCCCGATAAAAATGATACCTCACTTGTGTGGGTAGGCCTAGCGCCCGCGACAGAAAACGCCCCAAAGAGCAACGTGGACACATCCAAATTTGTGAAGGAAAACAGAGGTGTTTTTTGCAAAGTGCCTACCTGTAGATTTTGGCTTGGAGATCAGCCGCCACCTAGGGAAACCTACCAAACCTGTGCATTTCTGAAAACTAGAGACCTAGGGGAATCCAAGATGGGGTGACTTGTGTGGCTCAGAGCAAGTTCTGTTACCCAGAATCCTTTGCAAAACTCAAAATTTGGCTAAAAAAACACATGTTCCTCACATTTCTGTGGCAGAAAGTTCTGGAATCTGAGAAGAACCACGAATTTCCTTCCACCCAGCGTTCCCCCTCGTCTCCCGATAAAAATTATACCTCACTTGTGTGGGTAGGCCTAGCGCCCGTGACAGGAAATACCCCAAAGCGCAACGTGGACACAGCCAAATTTTTGAAGGAAAACAGAGGTGTTTTTTCAAAGTGCCTACCTGTAGATTTTGGCCTGTAGCTCAGTCGCCACCTAGGGAAACCTACCAAACCTGTGCATTTCTGAAAACTAGAGACCTAGGGGAATCCAAGATCGGGTGACTTGTGTGGCTCGGACCAGGTTCTGTTACCCAGAATCCTTTGCAAACCTCAAAATTTGGCTAAAAAAACACATGTTCCTAACATTTCTGTGGCAGAAAGTTCTGGAATCTGAGAGGAGCCACAAATTTCCTTCCACCCAGCGTTCCCCCATGTCTCCCGATAAAAATGATACCTCACTTGTGTGGGTAGGCCTAGCGCCCGCGACAGAAAACGCCCCAAAGCGCAACGTGACACATCCAAATTTGTGAAGGAAAACAGAGGTGTTTTTTGCAAAGTGCCTACCTGTAGATTTTGGCTTGTAGATCAGCCGCCACCTAGGGAAACCTACCAAACCTGTGCATTTCTGAAAACTAGAGACCTAGGGGAATCCAAGATGGGGTGACTTGTGTGGCTCGGACCAGGTTCCTGTTACCCAGAATCCTTTGCAAACATCAAAATTTGGCAAAAAAAACACATGTTCCTCACATTTATGTGGCAGAAAGTTCTGGAATCTGAGATAAGCCACGAATTTCCTTCCACCCAGCATTCCCCCACGTCTCCCGATAAAAATTATACCTCACTTGTGTGGATAGGCCTAGTGCCCGCGACAGGAAACGCCCCAAAGCGCAACGTAGACACAGCCAAATTTTTGAAGGAAAACAGAGGTGTTTTTTGCAAAGTGCCTACCTGTAGATTTTGGCTTGTAGCTCAGCCGCCACTTAGGGAAACCTACCAAACCTGTGCATTTCTGAAAACTAGAGACCTAGGGGAATCAAAGATGGGGTGACTTGTGTGGCTCGGACCAGGTTCTGTTACCCAGAATCCTTTGCAAACCTCAAAATTTGGCTAAAAAAACACATGTTCCTAACATTTCTGTGGCAGAAAGTTCTGGAATCTGAGAGGAGCCACGAATTTCCTTCCACCCAGCGTTCCCCCACGTCTCCCGATAAAAATGATACCTCACTTGTGTGGGTAGGCCTAGCGCCCGCGACAGAAAACACCCCAAAGCGCAACGTGGACACATCCAAATTTGTGAAGGAAAACAGAGGTTTGTTTTGCAAAGTGCCTACCTGTAGATTTTGGCTTGTAGCTCAGCCGCCACCTAGGGAAACCTACCAAACCTGTGCATTTCTGAAAACTAGAGACCTAGGGGATTCCAAGATGGGGTGACTTGTGTGGCTCGGACCAGGTTCTGTTACCCAGAATCCTTTGCAAACCTCAAAATTTGGCCAAAAAAAACACATGTTCCTCACAATTCTGTGGCAGAAAGTTCTGGAATCTGAGAGGAGCCACGAATTTCCTTCCACCCAGCGTTCCCCCACGTCTCCCGATAAAAATGATACCTCACTTGTGTGGGTAGGCCTAGTGCCCGCGACAGGAAACGCCCCAAAGCGCAACGTAGACACAGCCAAATTTTTGAAGGAAAACAGAGGTGTTTTTTGCAAAGTGCCTACCTGTAGATTTTGGCTTGTAGCTCAGCCGCCACCGAGGGAAACCTACCAAACCTGTGCATTTCTGAAAACTAGAGACCTAGGGGAATCCAAGATGGGGTGACTTGTGTGGCTCGGACCAGGTTCTGTTACCCAGAATCCTTTGCAAACCTCAAAATTTGGCTAAAAAAACACATGTTCCTAACATTTCTGTGGCAGAAAGTTCTGGAATCTGAGAGGAGCAACAAATTTCCTTCCACCCAGCATTCCCCCACGTCTCCCGATAAAAATGATACCTCACTTGTGTGGGTAGGCCTAGCGCCCGCGACAGTAATCGCCCCAAAGCGCAACGTGGACACATCCAAATTTGTGAAGGAAAACAGAGGTGTTTTTTGCAAAGTGTCTACCTGTAGATTTTGGCTTGTAGCTCAGCCGCCACCTAGGGAAACCTACCAAACCTGTGCATTTCTGAAAACTAGAGACCTAGGGGACTCCAAGATGGGGTGACTTGTGTGGCTCAGACCACGTTCTGTTACCCAGAATCCTTTGCAAAACTCAAAATTTGGCTAAAAAAACACATGTTCCTCACATTTCTGTTGCAGAAAGTTCTGGAATCTGAGAGGAGCCACGATTATCCTTCCACCCAGCGTTCCCCCACGTCTCCCGATAAAAATGATACCTCACTTGTGTGGGTAGGCCTAGCGCCCGTGACAGGAAATGCCCCAAAGCGCAACGTGGACACATCCAAATTTGTGAAGGAAAACAGAGATGTTTTTTGCAAAGTGCCTACCTGTAGATTTTGGCTTGTAGCTCAGCCGCCACCTAGGGAAACCTACCAAACCTGTGCATTTCTGAAAACTAGAGACCTAGGGGAATCCAAGATCGGGTGACCTGTGTGGCTCGGACCAGGTTCTGTTACCCAGAATCCTTTGCAAACCACAAAATTTGGATAAAAAAACACATGTTCCTCACATTTCTGTGGCAGAAAGTTCTGGAATCTGAGAGGAGCCACGAATTTCCTTCCACCCAGCGTTCCCCCACGTCTCCCGATAAAAATGATACCTCACTTGTGTGGGTAGGCCTAGCGCCCGTGACAGGAAATGCCCCAAAGCGCAACGTGGACACAGCCAAATTTTTGAAGGAAAACAGAGGTGTTTTTTTTTCAAAGTGCCTACCTGTAGATTTTGGCCTGTAGCTTAGTCGCCACCCAGGGAAACCTACCAAACCTGTGCATTTCTGAAAACTAGAGACCTAGGGAAATCCAAGATGGGGTGACTTGTGTGGCTGGGACCAGGTTCTGTTACCCAGAATCCTTTGCAAACCTCAAAATTTGGCTAAAAAAACACATGTTCCTAACATTTCTGTGGCAGAAAGTTCTGGAATCTGAGAGGAGCCACAAATTTCTTTCCACCCAGCGTTCCCCCACGTCTCCCGATAAAAATGATACCTCACTTGTATGGGTAGGCCTAGCGCCCGCGACAGAAAACGCCCCAAACCGCAACGTGGACACATTCAAATTTGTGAAGGAAAACAGAGGTATTTTCTTGCAAAGTGCCTACCTGTAGATTTTGGCTTGTAGCTCAGCCGCCACCTAGGGAAACCTACCAAACCTGTGCATTTCTGAAAACTAGAGACCTAGGGGAATCCAAGATGGGGTGACTTGTGTGGTTCGGACCAGGTTCTGTTACCCAGAATCCTTTGAAAACCTCAAAATTTGGCTAAAAAAACACATGTTCCTCACATTTCTGTGGCAGAAAGTTCTGGAATCTGAGAGGACCCACGAATTTCCTTCCACCCAGCATTCCCCCACGTCTCCCGATAAAAATTATACCTCACTTGTGTGGATAGGCCTAGCGCCCGCGACAGGAAACGCCCCAAAGCGCAACGTAGACACAGCCAAATTTTTGAAGGAAAACAGAGGTGTTTTTTGCAAAGTGCCTACCTGTAGATTTTGGCTTGTAGCTCAGCCGCCACTTAGGGAAACCTACCAAACCTGTGCATTTCTGAAAACTAGAGACCTAGGGGAATCCAAGATGGGGTGACTTGTGTGGCTCGGACCAGGTTCTGTTACCCAGAATCCTTTGCAAACCTCAAAATTTGGCTAAAAAAACACATGTTCCTAACATTTCTGTGGCAGAAAGTTCTGGAATCTGAGAGGAGCCACAAATTTCCTTCCACCCAGCGTTCCCCCACGTCTCCCGATAAAAATGATACCTCACTTGTGTGGGTAGGCCTAGCGCCCGCGACAGAAAACGCCCCAAAGCGCAACGTGGACACATCCAAATTTGTGAAGGAAAACAGAGGTTTGTTTTGCAAAGTGCCTACCTGTAGATTTTGGCTTGTAGCTCAGCCGCCACCTAGGGAAACCTACCAAACCTGTGCATTTCTGAAAACTAGAGACCTAGGGGAATCCAAGATGGGGTGACTTGTGTGGCTCGGACTAGGTTCTGTTACCCAGAATCCTTTGCAAACCTCAAAATTTGGCCAAAAAAAACACATGTTCCTCACAATTCTGTGGCAGAAAGTTCTGGAATCTGAGAGGAGCCACGAATTTCCTTCCACCCAGCGTTCCCCCACGTCTCCCGATAAAAATGATACCTCACTTGTGTGGGTAGGCCTAGCGCCCGCGACAGAAAACGCCCCAAACCGCAACGTGGACACATTCAAATTTGTGAAGGAAAACAGAGGTATTTTCTTGCAAAGTGCCTACCTGTAGATTTTGGCTTGTAGCTCAGCCGCCACCTAGGGAAACCTACCAAACCTGTGCATTTCTGAAAACTAGAGACCTAGGGGAATCCAAGATGGGGTGACTTGTGTGGTTCGGACCAGGTTCTGTTACCCAGAATCCTTTGCAAACCTCAAAATTTGGCCAAAAAAAACACATGTTCCTCACAATTCTGTGGCAGAAAGTTCTGGAATCTGAGAGGAGCCACGAATTTCCTTCCACCCAGCGTTCCCCCACGTCTCCCGATAAAAATGATACCTCACTTGTGTGGGTAGGCCTAGCGCCCGCGACAGAAAACGCCCCAAACCGCAACGTGGACACATTCAAATTTGTGAAGGAAAACAGAGGTATTTTCTTGCAAAGTGCCTACCTGTAGATTTTGGCTTGTAGCTCAGCCGCCACCTAGGGAAACCTACCAAACCTGTGCATCTCTGAAAACTAGAGACCTAGGGGAATCCAAGATGGGGTGACTTGTGTGGTTCGGACCAGGTTCTGTTACCCAGAATCCTTTGAAAACCTCAAAATTTGGCTAAAAAAACACATGTTCCTCACATTTCTGTGGCAGAAAGTTCTGGAATCTGAGAGGACCCACGAATTTCCTTCCACCCAGCATTCCCCCACGTCTCCCGATAAAAATTATACCTCACATGTGTGGATAGGCCTAGCGCCCGCGACAGGAAACGCCCCAAAGCGCAACGTAGACACAGCCAAATTTGTGAAGGAAAACAGACGTGTTTTTTGCAAAGTGCCTACCTGTAGATTTTGGCTTGTAGCTCAGCCGCCACCTAGGGAAACCTACCAAACCTGTGCATTTCTGAAAACTAGAGACCTAGGGGAATCCAAGATGGGGTGACTTGTGTGGCTCAGACCACGTTCTGTTACCCAGAATCCTTTGCAAAACTCAAAATTTGGCTAAAAAAACACATGTTCCTCACATTTCTGTGGCAGAAAGTTCTGGAATGTGAGAGGAGCCACGAATTTACTGCCACCCAGCGTTCCCCCTCGTCTCCCGATACAAATGATACCTCACTTGTGTGGGTAGGCCTAGCGCCCGTGACAGGAAATGCCCCAAAGCGCAACGTGGACACAGCCAAATTTTTGAAGGAAAACAGAGGTGTTTTTTGCAAAGTGCCTACCTGTAGATTTTGGCCTGTAGCTCAGTCGCCACCTAGGGAAACCTACCAAAACTGTGCATTTCTGAAAACTAGAGACCTAGGGGAATCCAAGATGGGGTGACTTGTGTGGCTCGGACCAGGTTCTGTTATCCAGAATCCTTTGCAAACCTCAAAATTTGGCTAAAAAAACACATGTTCCTAAAATTTCTGTGGCAGAAAGTTCTGGAATCTGAGAGGAGCCACAAATTTCCTTCCACCCAGCGTTCCCCCATGTCTCCCGATAAAAATGATACCTCACTTGTGTGGGTAGGCCTAGCGCCCGCGACAGAAAACGCCCCAATGCGCAACGTGGACACATCCAAATTTGTGAAGGAAAACAGAGGTGTTTTTTGCAAAGTGCCTACCTGTAGATTTTGGCTTGTAGATCAGCCGCCACCTAGGGAAACCTACCAAACCTGTGCATTTCTGAAAACTAGAGACCTAGGGGAATCCAAGGTGGGGTGACTTGTGTGGCTCGGACCAGGTTCTGTTACCCAGAATCCTTTGCAAACCTCAAAATGTGGCTAAAAAAACAAATGTTCCTAACATTTCTGTGGCAGAAAGTTCTGGAATCTGAGAGGAGCCACAAATTTCCTTCCACCCAGCGTTCCCCCACGTCTCCCGATAAAAATGATACCTCACTTGTGTGAGTAGGCCTAGCGCCCGCTACAGAAAACGCCCCAAAGCGCAACGTGGACACATCCAAATTTGTGAAGGAAAACAGAGGTGTTTTTTGCAAAGTGCCTACCTGTAGATTTTGGCTTGTAGCTCAGCCGCCACCAAGGGAAACCTACCAAACCTGTGCATTTCTGAAAACTAGAGACCTAGTGGAATCCAAGAAGGGGTAACTTGTGTGGCTCGGACCAGGTTCTGTTACCCAGAATCCTTTGCAAACCTCAAAATTTGGCTAAAAAAACACATGTTCCTCACATTTCTGTGGCAGAAAGTTCTGGAATCTGAGATAAGCCACAAATTTCCTTCCACCCAGCGTTCCCCCACGTCTCCCGATAAAAATGATACCTCACTTGTGTGGGTAGGCCTAGCGCCCGCGACAGGAAACGCCCCAAAGCGCAACGTAGACACAGCCAAATTTTTGAAGGAAAACAGAGGTGTTTTTTGCAAAGTGCCTACCTGTAGATTTTGGCTTGTAGCTCAGCCGCCACCTAGGGAAACCTACCAAACCTGTGCATTTCTGAAAACTAGAGACCTAGGGGAATCCAAGATGGGGTGACTTGTGTGGCTCGGACCAGGTTCTGTTACCCAGAATCCTTTGCAAACCTCAAAATTTGGCTAAAAAAACACATGTTCCTAACATTTCTGTGGCAGAAAGTTCTGGAATCTGAGAGGAGCCACAAATTTCCTTCCACCCAGCGTTCCCCCACGTCTCCCGATAAAAATGATACCTCACTTGTGTGGGTAGGCCTAGCGCCCGTGACAGGAAATGCCCCAAAGCGCAACGTGGACACAGCCAAATTTTTGAAGGAAAACAGAGGTGTTTTTTTTCAAAGTGCCTACCTGTAGATTTTGGCCTGTAGCTCAGTCGCCACCCAGGGAAACCTACCAAACCTGTGCATTTCTGAAAACTAGAGACCTAGGGAAATCCAAGATGGGGTGACTTGTGTGGCTGGGACCAGGTTCTGTTACCCAGAATCCTTTGCAAACCTCAAAATTTGGCTAAAAAAACACATGTTCCTAACATTTCTGTGGCAGAAAGTTCTGGAATCTGAGAGGAGCCACAAATTTCCTTCCACCCAGCGTTCCCCCACGTCTCCCGATAAAAATGATACCTCACTTGTGTGGGTAGGCCTAGCGCCCGCGACAGCAAACGCCCCAAACCGCAACGTGGACACATTCAAATTTGTGAAGGAAAACAGAGGTATTTTCTTGCAAAGTGCCTACCTGTAGATTTTGGCTTGTAGCTCAGCCGCCACCTAGGGAAACCTACCAAACCTGTGCATTTCTGAAAACTAGAGACCTAGGGGAATCCAAGATGGGGTGACCTGTGTGGCTCGGACCAGGTTCTGTTACCCAGAATCCTTTGGAAACCTCAAAATTTGGCTAAAAAAACACATGTTCCTCACATTTCTGTGGCAGAAAGTTCTGGAATCTGAGAGGAGCCACGAATTTCCTTCCACCCAGCGTTTCCACACGTCTCCCGATAAAAATGATACCTCACTTGTGTGGGTAGGCCTAGCGCCCGTGACAGGAAATGCCCCAAAGCGCCACGTGGACACAGCCAAATTTTTGAAGGAAAACAGAGGTGTTTTTTCAAAGTGCCTACCTGTAGATTTTGGCCTGTAGCTCAGTCGCCACCTAGGGAAACCTACCAAACCTGTGCATTTCTGAAAACTAGAGACCTAGGGGAATCCAAGATGGGGTGACTTGTGTGGCTCAGACCAGCATCTGTTACCCAGAATCCTTTGCAAACCTCAAAATTTGGCTAAAAAAACACATGTTCCTAAAATTTCTGTGGCAGAAAGTTCTGGAATCTGAGAGGAGCCACAAATTTCCTTCCACCCAGCGTTCCCCCATGTCTCCCGATAAAAATGATACCTCACTTGTGTGGGTAGGCCTAGCGCCCGCGACAGAAAACGCCCCAAAGCGCAACGTGGACACATCCAAATTTGTGAAGGAAAACAGAGGTGTTTTTTGCAAAGTGCCTACCTGTAGATTTTGGCTTGTAGCTCAGCCGCCACCTATGGAAACCTACCAAACCTGTGCATTTCTGAAAACTAGAGACCTAGGGGAATCCAGATGGGGTGACTTGTGTGGTTCGGACCAGGTTCTGTTACCCAGAATCCTTTGAAAACCTCAAAATTTGGCTAAAAAAACACATGTTCGTCACATTTCTGTGGCAGAAAGTTCTGGAATCTGAGAGGACCCACGAATTTCCTTCCACCCAGCGTTCCCCCACGTCTCCAGATAAAAATGATACCTCACTTGTGTGGATAGGCATAGCGCCCGTGACAGGAAATGCCCCAAAGCGCAACGTGGACACAGCCAAATTTTTGAAGGAAAACAGAGGTGTTTTTTGCAAAGTGCCTACCTCTAGATTTTGGCCTGCAGCTCAGCCGCCACCTAGGGAAACCTACCAAACCTGTGCATTTCTGAAAACTAGAGACCTAGGGGAATCCAAGGTGGGGTGACTTGTGTGGCTCGGACCAGGTTCTGTTACCCAGAATCCTTTGCAAACCTCAAAATGTGGCTAAAAAAACAAATGTTCCTAACATTTCTGTGGCAGAAAGTTGTGGAATCTGAGAGGAGCCACAAATTTCCTTCCACCCAGCGTTCCCCCACGTCTCCCGATAAAAATGATACCTCACTTGTGTGAGTAGGCCTAGCGCCCGCTACAGAAAACGCCCCAAAGCGCAACGTGGATACATCCAAATTTGTGAAGGAAAACAGAGGTGTTTTTTGCAAAGTGCCTACCTGTAGATTTTGGCTTGTAGCTCAGCCGCCACCAAGGGAAACCTACCAAACCTGTGCATTTCTGAAAACTAGAGACCTAGTGGAATCCAAGATGGGGTAACTTGTGTGGCTCGGACCAGGTTCTGTTACCCAGAATCCTTTGCAAACCTCAAAATTTGGCTAAAAAAACACATGTTCCTCACATTTCTGTGGCAGAAAGTTCTGGAATCTGAGATAAGCCACGAATTTCCTTCCACCCAGCGTTCCCCCACGTCTCCCGATAAAAATGATACCTCACTTGTGTGGGTAGGCCTAGCGCCCGCGACAGGAAACGCCCCAAAGCGCAACGTAGACACAGCCAAATTTTTGAAGGAAAACAGAGGTGTTTTTTGCAAAGTGCCTACCTGTAGATTTTGGCTTGTAGCTCAGCCGCCACCTAGGGAAACCTACCAAACCTGTGCATTTCTGAAAACTAGAGACCTGGGGAATCCAAGATGGGGTGACTTGTGTGGCTCGGACCAGGTTCTGTTACCCAGAATCCTTTGCAAACCTCAAAATTTGGCTAAAAAAACACATGTTCCTAACATTTCTGTGGCAGAAAGTTCTGGAATCTGAGAGGAGCCACAAATTTCCTTCCACCCAGCGTTCCCCCACGTCTCCCGATAAAAATGATACCTCACTTGTGTGGGTAGGCCTAGCGCCCGCGACAGAAAACGCCCCAAAGCGCAACGTGGACACATCCAAATTTGTGAAGGAAAACAGAGGTTTGTTTTGCAAAGTGCCTACCTGTAGATTTTGGCTTGTAGCTCAGCCGCCACCTAGGGAAACCTACCAAACCTGTGCATTTCTGAAAACTAGAGACCTAGGGGAATCCAAGATGGGGTGACTTGTGTGGCTTGGACCAGGTTCTGTTACCCAGAATCCTTTGCAAACCTCAAAATTTGGCCAAAAAAAACACATGTTCCTCAAAATTCTGTGGCAGAAAGTTCTGGAATATGAGAGGAGCCACGAATTTCCTTCCACCCAGCGTTCCCCCACGTATCCCGATAAAAATGATACCTCACTTGTGTGGGTAGGCCTAGCGCCCGCGACAGGAAACGCCCCAAAGCGCAACGTAGACACAGCCAAATTTTTGAAGGAAAACAGATGTGTTTTTTGCAAAGTGCCTACCTGTAGATTTTGGCTTGTAGCTCAGCCGCCACCCAGGGAAACCTACCAAACCTGTGCATTTCTGAAAACTAGAGACCTAGGGGAATCCAAGATGGGGTGACTTGTGTGGCTCGGACCAGGTTCTGTTACCCAGAATCCTTTGCAAACCTCAAAATTTGGCTAAAAAAACACATGTTCCTAACATTTCTGTGGCAGAAAGTTCTGGAATCTGAGAGGAGCCACAAATTTCCTTCCACCCAGCATTCCCCCATGTCTCCCGATAAAAATGATACCTCACTTGTGTGGGTAGGCCTAGCGCCCGCGACAGAAAACGCCCCAAACCGCAACGTGGACACATCCAAATTTGTGAAGGAAAACAGAGGTATTTTTTGCAAAGTGCCTACCTGTAGATTTTGGCTTGTAGCTCAGCCGCCACCTAGGGAAACCTACCAAACCTGTGCATTTCTGAAAACTAGAGACCTAGGGGAATCCAAGATGGGGTGACCTGTGTGGCTCGGACCAGGTTCTGTTACCCAGAATCCTTTGCAAACCTCAAAATTTGGCTAAAAAAACACATGTTCCTCACATTTCTGTGGCAGAAAGTTCTTGAATCTGAGAGGAGCCACGAATTTCCTTCCACCCAGCGTTCCCCCACGTCTCCCCATAAAAATGATACCTCACTTGTGTGGGTAGGACTAGCGCCCGTGACAGGAAATACCCCAAAGCGCAACGTGGACACAGCCAAATTTTTGAAGGAAAACAGAGGTGTTTTTTGCAAAGTGCCTGCCTGTAGATTTTGGCCTGTAGCTCAGCCGCCACCTAGGGAAACCTACCAAACCTGTGCATTTCTGAAAACTAGAGACCTAGGGGAATCCAAGATGGGGTGACTTGTGTGGCTCAGACCACGTTCTGTTACCCAGAATCCTTTGCAAAACTCAAAATTTGGCTAAAAAAACACATGTTCCTCACATTTCTGCGGCAGAAAGTTCTGGAATCTGAGAGGAACCACGAATTTCCTTCCACCCAGCGTTCCCCCTCGTTTCCCGATAAAAATGATACCTCACTTGTGTGGGTAGGCCTAGCGCCCGTGACAGGAAATACCCCAAAGCGCAACGTGGACACAGCCAAATTTTTGAAGGAAAACAGAGGTGTTTTTTCAAAGTGCCTACCTGTAGATTTTGGCCTGTAGCTCAGTCGCCACCTAGGGAAACCTACCAAACCTGTGCATTTCTGAAAACTAGAGACCTAGGGGAATCCAAGATGGAGTGACTTGTGTGGCTCGGACCAGGTTCTGTTACCCAGAATCCTTTGCAAACCTCAAAATTTGGCTAAAAAAACACATGTTCCTAACATTTCTGTGACAGAAAGTTCTGGAATCTGAGAGGAGCCACAAATTTCCTTCCACCCAGCGTTCCCCCATGTCTCCCGATAAAAATGATACCTCACTTGTGTGGGTAGGCCTAGCGCCCGCGACAGAAAACGCCCCAAAGCGCAACGTGGACACATCCAAATTTGTGAAGGAAAACAGAGGTGTTTTTTGCAAAGTGCCTACCTGTAGATTTTGGCTTGTAGCTCAGCCGCCACCTATGGAAACCTACCAAACCTGTGCATTTCTGAAAACTAGAGACCTAGGGGAATCCAGATGGGGTGACTTGTGTGGTTCGGACCAGGTTCTGTTACCCAGAATCCTTTGCAAACCTCAAAATTTGGCTAAAAAAACACATGTTCCTAACATTTCTGTGGCAGAAAGTTCTGGAATCTGAGAGGACCCACAAATTTCCTTCCACCCAGCGTTCCCCCATGTCTCCCGATAAAAATGATACCTCACTTGTGTGGGTAGGCCTAGCGCCTGCGACAGAAAACGCCCCAATGCGCAACGTGGATACATCCAAATTTGTGAAGGAAAACAGAGGTGTTTTTTGCAAAGAGCCTACCTGTAGATTTTGGCTTGTAGCTCAGCCGCCACCTAGGGAAACCTACCAAACCTGTGCATTTCTGAAAACTAGAGACCTAGGGGAATCCAAGATGGGGTGACTTGTGTGGCTTGGACCAGGTTCTGTTACCCAGAATCCTTTGCAAACCTCAAAATTTGGCTAAAAAAACACATGTTCCTAACATTTCTGTGGCAGAAAGTTCTGGAATCTGAGAGGAGCCCCAAAGTTCCTTCCACCCATCGTTCCCCCACATCTCCCGATAAAAATGATACCTCACTTGTGTGGGTAGGCCTAGCGCCCGCGACAGAAAACGCCCCAAAGAGCAACGTGGACACATCCAAATTTGTGAAGGAAAACAGAGGTGTTTTTTGCAAAGTGCCTACCTGTAGATTTTGGCTTGTAGATCAGCCGCCACCTAGGGAAACCTACCAAACCTGTGCATTTCTGAAAACTAGAGACCTAGGGGAATCCAAGATGGGGTGACTTGTGTGGCTCAGAGCAAGTTCTGTTACCCAGAATCCTTTGCAAAACTCAAAATTTGGCTAAAAAAACACATGTTCCTCACATTTCTGTGGCAGAAAGTTCTGGAATCTGAGAAGAACCACGAATTTCCTTCCACCCAGCGTTCCCCCTCGTCTCCCGATAAAAATGATACCTCACTTGTGTGGGTAGGCCTAGCGCCCGTGACAGGAAATACCCCAAAGCGCAACGTGGACACAGCCAAATTTTTGAAGGAAAACAGAGGTGTTTTTTCAAAGTGCCTACCTGTAGATTTTGGCCTGTAGCTCAGTCGCCACCTAGGGAAACCTACCAAACCTGTGCATTTCTGAAAACTAGAGACCTAGGGGAATCCAAGATCGGGTGACTTGTGTGGCTCGGACCAGGTTCTGTTACCCAGAATCCTTTGCAAACCTCAAAATTTGGCTAAAAAAACACATGTTCCAAACATTTCTGTGGCAGAAAGTTCTGGAATCTGAGAGGAGCCACAAATTTCCTTCCACCCAGCGTTCCCCCATGTCTCCCGATAAAAATGATACCTCACTTGTGTGGGTAGGCCTAGCGCCCGCGACAGAAAACGCCCCAAAGCGCAACGTGGACACATCCAAATTTGTGAAGGAAAACAGAGGTGTTTTTTGCAAAGTGCCTACCTGTAGATTTTGGCTTGTAGATCAGCCGCCACCTAGGGAAACCTACCAAACCTGTGCATTTCTGAAAACTAGAGACCTAGGGCAATCCAAGATGGGGTGACTTGTGTGGCTTGGACCAGGTTCTGTTACCCAGAATCCTTTGCAAACATCAAAATTTGGCAAAAAAAACACATGTTCCTCACATTTATGTGGCAGAAAGTTCTGGAATCTGAGATAAGCCACGAATTTCCTTCCACCCAGCATTCCCCCACGTCTCCCGATAAAAATTATACCTCACTTGTGTGGATAGGCCTAGTGCCCGCGACAGGAAACGCCCCAAAGCGCAACGTAGACACAGCCAAATTTTTGAAGGAAAACAGAGGTGTTTTTTGCAAAGTGCCTACCTGTAGATTTTGGCTTGTAGCTCAGCCGCCACTTAGGGAAACCTACCAAACCTGTGCATTTCTGAAAACTAGAGACCTAGGGGAATCAAAGATGGGGTGACTTGTGTGGCTCGGACCAGGTTCTGTTACCCAGAATCCTTTGCAAACCTCAAAATTTGGCTAAAAAAACACATGTTCCTAACATTTCTGTGGCAGAAAGTTCTGGAATCTGAGAGGAGCCACGAATTTCCTTCCACCCAGCGTTCCCCCACGTCTCCCGATAAAAATGATACCTCACTTGTGTGGGTAGGCCTAGCGCCCGCGACAGAAAACACCCCAAAGCGCAACGTGGACACATCCAAATTTGTGAAGGAAAACAGAGGTTTGTTTTGCAAAGTGCCTACCTGTAGATTTTGGCTTGTAGCTCAGCCGCCACCTAGGGAAACCTACCAAACCTGTGCATTTCTGAAAACTAGAGACCTAGGGGAATCCAAGATGGGGTGACTTGTGTGGCTCGGACCAGGTTCTGTTACCCAGAATCCTTTGCAAACCTCAAAATTTGGCCAAAAAAAACACATGTTCCTCACAATTCTGTGGCAGAAAGTTCTGGAATCTGAGAGGAGCCACGAATTTCCTTCCACCCAGCGTTCCCCCACGTCTCCCGATAAAAATGATACCTCACTTGTGTGGGTAGGCCTAGTGCCCGCGACAGGAAACGCCCCAAAGCGCAACGTAGACACAGCCAAATTTTTGAAGGAAAACAGAGGTGTTTTTTGCAAAGTGCCTACCTGTAGATTTTGGCTTGTAGCTCAGCCGCCACCGGGGGAAACCTACCAAACCTGTGCATTTCTGAAAACTAGAGACCTAGGGGAATCCAAGATGGGGTGACTTGTGTGGCTCGGACCAGGTTCTGTTACCCAGAATCCTTTGCAAACCTCAAAATTTGGCTAAAAAAACACATGTTCCTAACATTTCTGTGGCAGAAAGTTCTGGAATCTGAGAGGAGCAACAAATTTCCTTCCACCCAGCATTCCCCCACGTCTCCCGATAAAAATGATACCTCACTTGTGTGGGTAGGCCTAGCGCCCGCGACAGTAATCGCCCCAAAGCGCAACGTGGACACATCCAAATTTGTGAAGGAAAACAGAGGTGTTTTTTGCAAAGTGTCTACCTGTAGATTTTGGCTTGTAGCTCAGCCGCCACCTAGGGAAACCTACCAAACCTGTGCATTTCTGAAAACTAGAGACCTAGGGGACTCCAAGATGGGGTGACTTGTGTGGCTCAGACCACGTTCTGTTACCCAGAATCCTTTGCAAAACTCAAAATTTGGCTAAAAAAACACATGTTCCTCACATTTCTGTTGCAGAAAGTTCTGGAATCTGAGAGGAGCCACGATTATCCTTCCACCCAGCGTTCCCCCACGTCTCCCGATAAAAATGATACCTCACTTGTGTGGGTAGGCCTAGCGCCCGTGACAGGAAATGCCCCAAAGCGCAACGTGGACACATCCAAATTTGTGAAGGAAAACAGAGATGTTTTTTGCAAAGTGCCTACCTGTAGATTTTGGCTTGTAGCTCAGCCGCCACCTAGGGAAACCTACCAAACCTGTGCATTTCTGAAAACTAGAGACCTAGGGGAATCCAAGATCGGGTGACCTGTGTGGCTCGGACCAGGTTCTGTTACCCAGAATCCTTTGCAAACCACAAAATTTGGCTAAAAAAACACATGTTCCTCACATTTCTGTGGCAGAAAGTTCTGGAATCTGAGAGGAGCCACGAATTTCCTTCCACCCAGCGTTCCCCCACGTCTCCCGATAAAAATTATACCTCACTTGTGTGGGTAGGCCTAGCGCCCGTGACAGGAAATGCCCCAAAGCGCAACGTGGACACAGCCAAATTTTTGAAGGAAAACAGAGGTGTTTTTTTTTCAAAGTGCCTACCTGTAGATTTTGGCCTGTAGCTTAGTCGCCACCCAGGGAAACCTACCAAACCTGTGCATTTCTGAAAACTAGAGACCTAGGGAAATCCAAGATGGGGTGACTTGTGTGGCTGGGACCAGGTTCTGTTACCCAGAATCCTTTGCAAACCTCAAAATTTGGCTAAAAAAACACATGTTCCTAACATTTCTGTGGCAGAAAGTTCTGGAATCTGAGAGGAGCCACAAATTTCCTTCCACCCAGCGTTCCCCCACGTCTCCCGATAAAAATGATACCTCACTTGTGTGGGTAGGCCTAGCGCCCGCGACAGAAAACGCCCCAAACCGCAACGTGGACACATTCAAATTTGTGAAGGAAAACAGAGGTATTTTCTTGCAAAGTGCCTACCTGTAGATTTTGGCTTGTAGCTCAGCCGCCACCTAGGGAAACCTACCAAACCTGTGCATTTCTGAAAACTAGAGACCTAGGGGAATCCAAGATGGGGTGACTTGTGTGGTTCGGACCAGGTTCTGTTACCCAGAATCCTTTGAAAACCTCAAAATTTGGCTAAAAAAACACATGTTCCTCACATTTCTGTGGCAGAAAGTTCTGGAATCTGAGAGGACCCACGAATTTCCTTCCACCCAGCATTCCCCCACGTCTCCCGATAAAAATTATACCTCACTTGTGTGGATAGGCCTAGCGCCCGCGACAGGAAACGCCCCAAAGCGCAACGTAGACACAGCCAAATTTTTGAAGGAAAACAGAGGTGTTTTTTGCAAAGTGCCTACCTGTAGATTTTGGCTTGTAGCTCAGCCGCCACTTAGGGAAACCTACCAAACCTGTGCATTTCTGAAAACTAGAGACCTAGGGGAATCCAAGATGGGGTGACTTGTGTGGCTCGGACCAGGTTCTGTTACCCAGAATCCTTTGCAAACCTCAAAATTTGGCTAAAAAAACACATGTTCCTAACATTTCTGTGGCAGAAAGTTCTGGAATCTGAGAGGAGCCACAAATTTCCTTCCACCCAGCGTTCCCCCACGTCTCCCGATAAAAATGATACCTCACTTGTGTGGGTAGGCCTAGCGCCCGCGACAGAAAACGCCCCAAAGCGCAACGTGGACACATCCAAATTTGTGAAGGAAAACAGAGGTTTGTTTTGCAAAGTGCCTACCTGTAGATTTTGGCTTGTAGCTCAGCCGCCACCTAGGGAAACCTACCAAACCTGTGCATTTCTGAAAACTAGAGACCTAGGGGAATCCAAGATGGGGTGACTTGTGTGGCTCGGACTAGGTTCTGTTACCCAGAATCCTTTGCAAACCTCAAAATTTGGCCAAAAAAAACACATGTTCCTCACAATTCTGTGGCAGAAAGTTCTGGAATCTGAGAGGAGCCACGAATTTCCTTCCACCCAGCGTTCCCCCACGTCTCCCGATAAAAATGATACCTCACTTGTGTGGGTAGGCCTAGCGCCCGCGACAGAAAACGCCCCAAACCGCAACGTGGACACATTCAAATTTGTGAAGGAAAACAGAGGTATTTTCTTGCAAAGTGCCTACCTGTAGATTTTGGCTTGTAGCTCAGCCGCCACCTAGGGAAACCTACCAAACCTGTGCATTTCTGAAAACTAGAGACCTAGGGGAATCCAAGATGGGGTGACTTGTGTGGTTCGGACCAGGTTCTGTTACCCAGAATCCTTTGCAAACCTCAAAATTTGGCCAAAAAAAACACATGTTCCTCACAATTCTGTGGCAGAAAGTTCTGGAATCTGAGAGGAGCCACGAATTTCCTTCCACCCAGCGTTCCCCCACGTCTCCCGATAAAAATGATACCTCACTTGTGTGGGTAGGCCTAGCGCCCGCGACAGAAAACGCCCCAAACCGCAACGTGGACACATTCAAATTTGTGAAGGAAAACAGAGGTATTTTCTTGCAAAGTGCCTACCTGTAGATTTTGGCTTGTAGCTCAGCCGCCACCTAGGGAAACCTACCAAACCTGTGCATTTCTGAAAACTAGAGACCTAGGGGAATCCAAGATGGGGTGACTTGTGTGGTTCGGACCAGGTTCTGTTACCCAGAATCCTTTGAAAACCTCAAAATTTGGCTAAAAAAACACATGTTCCTCACATTTCTGTGGCAGAAAGTTCTGGAATCTGAGAGGACCCACGAATTTCCTTCCACCCAGCATTCCCCCACGTCTCCCGATAAAAATTATACCTCACTTGTGTGGATAGGCCTAGCGCCCGCGACAGGAAACGCCCCAAAGCGCAACGTAGACACAGCCAAATTTGTGAAGGAAAACAGACGTGTTTTTTGCAAAGTGCCTACCTGTAGATTTTGGCTTGTAGCTCAGCCGCCACCTAGGGAAACCTACCAAACCTGTGCATTTCTGAAAACTAGAGACCTAGGGGAATCCAAGATGGGGTGACTTGTGTGGCTCAGACCACGTTCTGTTACCCAGAATCCTTTGCAAAACTCAAAATTTGGCTAAAAAAACACATGTTCCTCACATTTCTGTGGCAGAAAGTTCTGGAATGTGAGAGGAGCCACGAATTTACTGCCACCCAGCGTTCCCCCTCGTCTCCCGATACAAATGATACCTCACTTGTGTGGGTAGGCCTAGCGCCCGTGACAGGAAATGCCCCAAAGCGCAACGTGGACACAGCCAAATTTTTGAAGGAAAACAGAGGTGTTTTTTGCAAAGTGCCTACCTGTAGATTTTGGCCTGTAGCTCAGTCGCCACCTAGGGAAACCTACCAAACCTGTGCATTTCTGAAAACTAGAGACCTAGGGGAATCCAAGATGGGGTGACTTGTGTGGCTCGGACCAGGTTCTGTTATCCAGAATCCTTTGCAAACCTCAAAATTTGGCTAAAAAAACACATGTTCCTAAAATTTCTGTGGCAGAAAGTTCTGGAATCTGAGAGGAGCCACAAATTTCCTTCCACCCAGCGTTCCCCCATGTCTCCCGATAAAAATGATACCTCACTTGTGTGGGTAGGCCTAGCGCCCGCGACAGAAAACGCCCCAATGCGCAACGTGGACTCATCCAAATTTGTGAAGGAAAACAGAGGTGTTTTTTGCAAAGTGCCTACCTGTAGATTTTGGCTTGTAGATCAGCCGCCACCTAGGGAAACCTACCAAACCTGTGCATTTCTGAAAACTAGAGACCTAGGGGAATCCAAGGTGGGGTGACTTGTGTGGCTCGGACCAGGTTCTGTTACCCAGAATCCTTTGCAAACCTCAAAATGTGGCTAAAAAAACAAATGTTCCTAACATTTCTGTGGCAGAAAGTTCTGGAATCTGAGAGGAGCCACAAATTTCCTTCCACCCAGCGTTCCCCCACGTCTCCCGATAAAAATGATACCTCACTTGTGTGAGTAGGCCTAGCGCCCGCTACAGAAAACGCCCCAAAGCGCAACGTGGACACATCCAAATTTGTGAAGGAAAACAGAGGTGTTTTTTGCAAAGTGCCTACCTGTAGATTTTGGCTTGTAGCTCAGCCGCCACCAAGGGAAACCTACCAAACCTGTGCATTTCTGAAAACTAGAGACCTAGTGGAATCCAAGATGGGGTAACTTGTGTGGCTCGGACCAGGTTCTGTTACCCAGAATCCTTTGCAAACCTCAAAATTTGGCTAAAAAAACACATGTTCCTCACATTTCTGTGGCAGAAAGTTCTGGAATCTGAGATAAGCCACAAATTTCCTTCCACCCAGCGTTCCCCCACGTCTCCCGATAAAAATGATACCTCACTTGTGTGGGTAGGCCTAGCGCCCGCGACAGGAAACGCCCCAAAGCGCAACGTAGACACAGCCAAATTTTTGAAGGAAAACAGAGGTGTTTTTTGCAAAGTGCCTACCTGTAGATTTTGGCTTGTAGCTCAGCCGCCACCAAGGGAAACCTACCAAACCTGTGCATTTCTGAAAACTAGAGACCTAGTGGAATCCAAGATGGGGTAACTTGTGTGGCTCGGACCAGGTTCTGTTACCCAGAATCCTTTGCAAACCTCAAAATTTGGCTAAAAAAACACATGTTCCTCACATTTCTGTGGCAGAAAGTTCTGGAATCTGAGATAAGCCACAAATTTCCTTCCACCCAGCGTTCCCCCACGTCTCCCGATAAAAATGATACCTCACTTGTGTGGGTAGGCCTAGCGCCCGCGACAGGAAACGCCCCAAAGCGCAACGTAGACACAGCCAAATTTTTGAAGGAAAACAGAGGTGTTTTTTGCAAAGTGCCTACCTGTAGATTTTGGCTTGTAGCTCAGCCGCCACCTAGGGAAACCTACCAAACCTGTGCATTTCTGAAAACTAGAGACCTAGGGGAATCCAAGATGGGGTGACTTGTGTGGCTCGGACCAGGTTCTGTTACCCAGAATCCTTTGCAAACCTCAAAATTTGGCTAAAAAAACACATGTTCCTAACATTTCTGTGGCAGAAAGTTCTGGAATCTGAGAGGAGCCACAAATTTCCTTCCACCCAGCGTTCCCCCACGTCTCCCGATAAAAATGATACCTCACTTGTGTGGGTAGGCCTAGCGCCCGTGACAGGAAATGCCCCAAAGCGCAACGTGGACACAGCCAAATTTTTGAAGGAAAACAGAGGTGTTTTTTTTCAAAGTGCCTACCTGTAGATTTTGGCCTGTAGCTCAGTCGCCACCCAGGGAAACCTACCAAACCTGTGCATTTCTGAAAACTAGAGACCTAGGGAAATCCAAGATGGGGTGACTTGTGTGGCTGGGACCAGGTTCTGTTACCCAGAATCCTTTGCAAACCTCAAAATTTGGCTAAAAAAACACATGTTCCTAACATTTCTGTGGCAGAAAGTTCTGGAATCTGAGAGGAGCCACAAATTTCCTTCCACCCAGCGTTCCCCCACGTCTCCCGATAAAAATGATACCTCACTTGTGTGGGTAGGCCTAGCGCCCGCGACAGCAAACGCCCCAAACCGCAACGTGGACACATTCAAATTTGTGAAGGAAAACAGAGGTATTTTCTTGCAAAGTGCCTACCTGTAGATTTTGGCTTGTAGCTCAGCCGCCACCTAGGGAAACCTACCAAACCTGTGCATTTCTGAAAACTAGAGACCTAGGGGAATCCAAGATGGGGTGACCTGTGTGGCTCGGACCAGGTTCTGTTACCCAGAATCCTTTGGAAACCTCAAAATTTGGCTAAAAAAACACATGTTCCTCACATTTCTGTGGCAGAAAGTTCTGGAATCTGAGAGGAGCCACGAATTTCCTTCCACCCAGCGTTTCCACACGTCTCCCGATAAAAATGATACCTCACTTGTGTGGGTAGGCCTAGCGCCCGTGACAGGAAATGCCCCAAAGCGCCACGTGGACACAGCCAAATTTTTGAAGGAAAACAGAGGTGTTTTTTCAAAGTGCATACCTGTAGATTTTGGCCTGTAGCTCAGTCGCCACCTAGGGAAACCTACCAAACCTGTGCATTTCTGAAAACTAGAGACCTAGGGGAATCCAAGATGGGGTGACTTGTGTGGCTCAGACCAGCATCTGTTACCCAGAATCCTTTGCAAACCTCAAAATTTGGCTAAAAAAACACATGTTCCTAAAATTTCTGTGGCAGAAAGTTCTGGAATCTGAGAGGAGCCACAAATTTCCTTCCACCCAGCGTTCCCCCATGTCTCCCGATAAAAATGATACCTCACTTGTGTGGGTAGGCCTAGCGCCCGCGACAGAAAACGCCCCAAAGCGCAACGTGGACACATCCAAATTTGTGAAGGAAAACAGAGGTGTTTTTTGCAAAGTGCCTACCTGTAGATTTTGGCTTGTAGCTCAGCCGCCACCTATGGAAACCTACCAAACCTGTGCATTTCTGAAAACTAGAGACCTAGGGGAATCCAGATGGGGTGACTTGTGTGGTTCGGACCAGGTTCTGTTACCCAGAATCCTTTGAAAACCTCAAAATTTGGCTAAAAAAACACATGTTCGTCACATTTCTGTGGCAGAAAGTTCTGGAATCTGAGAGGACCCACGAATTTCCTTCCACCCAGCGTTCCCCCACGTCTCCAGATAAAAATGATACCTCACTTGTGTGGATAGGCATAGCGCCCGTGACAGGAAATGCCCCAAAGCGCAACGTGGACACAGCCAAATTTTTGAAGGAAAACAGAGGTGTTTTTTGCAAAGTGCCTACCTCTAGATTTTGGCCTGCAGCTCAGCCGCCACCTAGGGAAACCTACCAAACCTGTGCATTTCTGAAAACTAGAGACCTAGGGGAATCCAAGGTGGGGTGACTTGTGTGGCTCGGACCAGGTTCTGTTACCCAGAATCCTTTGCAAACCTCAAAATGTGGCTAAAAAAACAAATGTTCCTAACATTTCTGTGGCAGAAAGTTGTGGAATCTGAGAGGAGCCACAAATTTCCTTCCACCCAGCGTTCCCCCACGTCTCCCGATAAAAATGATACCTCACTTGTGTGAGTAGGCCTAGCGCCCGCTACAGAAAACGCCCCAAAGCGCAACGTGGATACATCCAAATTTGTGAAGGAAAACAGAGGTGTTTTTTGCAAAGTGCCTACCTGTAGATTTTGGCTTGTAGCTCAGCCGCCACCAAGGGAAACCTACCAAACCTGTGCATTTCTGAAAACTAGAGACCTAGTGGAATCCAAGATGGGGTAACTTGTGTGGCTCGGACCAGGTTCTGTTACCCAGAATCCTTTGCAAACCTCAAAATTTGGCTAAAAAAACACATGTTCCTCACATTTCTGTGGCAGAAAGTTCTGGAATCTGAGATAAGCCACGAATTTACTTCCACCCAGCGTTCCCCCACGTCTCCCGATAAAAATGATACCTCACTTGTGTGGGTAGGCCTAGCGCCCGCGACAGGAAACGCCCCAAAGCGCAACGTAGACACAGCCAAATTTTTGAAGGAAAACAGAGGTGTTTTTTGCAAAGTGCCTACCTGTAGATTTTGGCTTGTAGCTCAGCCGCCACCTAGGGAAACCTACCAAACCTGTGCATTTCTGAAAACTAGAGACCTGGGGAATCCAAGATGGGGTGACTTGTGTGGCTCGGACCAGGTTCTGTTACCCAGAATCCTTTGCAAACCTCAAAATTTGGCTAAAAAAACACATGTTCCTAACATTTCTGTGGCAGAAAGTTCTGGAATCTGAGAGGAGCCACAAATTTCCTTCCACCCAGTGTTCCCCCACGTCTCCCGATAAAAATGATACCTCACTTGTGTGGGTAGGCCTAGCGCCCGCGACAGAAAACGCCCCAAAGCGCAACGTGGACACATCCAAATTTGTGAAGGAAAACAGAGGTTTGTTTTGCAAAGTGCCTACCTGTAGATTTTGGCTTGTAGCTCAGCCGCCACCTAGGGAAACCTACCAAACCTGTGCATTTCTGAAAACTAGAGACCTAGGGGAATCCAAGATGGGGTGACTTGTGTGGCTTGGACCAGGTTCTGTTACCCAGAATCCTTTGCAAACCTCAAAATTTGGCCAAAAAAAACACATGTTCCTCAAAATTCTGTGGCAGAAAGTTCTGGAATCTGAGAGGAGCCACGAATTTCCTTCCACACAGCGTTCCCCCACGTATCCCGATAAAAATGATACCTCACTTGTGTGGGTAGGCCTAGCGCCCGCGACAGGAAACGCCCCAAAGCGCAACGTAGACACAGCCAAATTTTTGAAGGAAAACAGAGGTGTTTTTTGCAAAGTGCCTACCTGTAGATTTTGGCTTGTAGCTCAGCCGCCACCCAGGGAAACCTACCAAACCTGTGCATTTCTGAAAACTAGAGACCTAGGGGAATCCAAGATGGGGTGACTTGTGTGGCTCGGACCAGGTTCTGTTACCCAGAATCCTTTGCAAACCTCAAAATTTGGCTAAAAAAACACATGTTCCTAACATTTCTGTGGCAGAAAGTTCTGGAATCTGAGAGGAGCCACAAATTTCCTTCCACCCAGCATTCCCCCATGTCTCCCGATAAAAATGATACCTCACTTGTGTGGGTAGGCCTAGCGCCCGCGACAGAAAACGCCCCAAACCGCAACGTGGACACATCCAAATTTGTGAAGGAAAACAGAGGTATTTTTTGCAAAGTGCCTACCTGTAGATTTTGGCTTGTAGCTCAGCCGCCACCTAGGGAAACCTACCAAACCTGTGCATTTCTGAAAACTAGAGACCTAGGGGAATCCAAGATGGGGTGACCTGTGTGGCTCGGACCAGGTTCTGTTACCCAGAATCCTTTGCAAACCTCACAATTTGGCTAAAAAAACACATGTTCCTCACATTTCTGTGGCAGAAAGTTCTTGAATCTGAGAGGAGCCACGAATTTCCTTCCACCCAGCGTTCCCCCACGTCTCCCCATAAAAATGATACCTCACTTGTGTGGGTAGGACTAGCGCCCGTGACAGGAAATACCCCAAAGCGCAACGTGGACACAGCCAAATTTTTGAAGGAAAACAGAGGTGTTTTTTGCAAAGTGCCTGCCTGTAGATTTTGGCCTGTAGCTCAGCCGCCACCTAGGGAAACCTACCAAACCTGTGCATTTCTGAAAACTAGAGACCTAGGGGAATCCAAGATGGGGTGACTTGTGTGGCTCAGACCACGTTCTGTTACCCAGAATCCTTTGCAAAACTCAAAATTTGGCTAAAAAAACACATGTTCCTCACATTTCTGCGGCAGAAAGTTCTGGAATCTGAGAGGAACCACGAATTTCCTTCCACCCAGCGTTCCCCCTCGTTTCCCGATAAAAATGATACCTCACTTGTGTGGGTAGGCCTAGCGCCCGTGACAGGAAATACCCCAAAGCGCAACGTGGACACAGCCAAATTTTTGAAGGAAAACAGAGGTGTTTTTTCAAAGTGCCTACCTGTAGATTTTGGCCTGTAGCTCAGTCGCCACCTAGGGAAACCTACCAAACCTGTGCATTTCTGAAAACTAGAGACCTAGGGGAATCCAAGATGGAGTGACTTGTGTGGCTCGGACCAGGTTCTGTTACCCAGAATCCTTTGCAAACCTCAAAATTTGGCTAAAAAAACACATGTTCCTAACATTTCTGTGGCAGAAAGTTCTGGAATCTGAGAGGAGCCACAAATTTCCTTCCACCCAGCGTTCCCCCATGTCTCCCGATAAAAATGATACCTCACTTGTGTGGGTAGGCCTAGCGCCCGCGACAGAAAACGCCCCAAAGCGCAACGTGGACAAATCCAAATTTGTGAAGGAAAACAGAGGTGTTTTTTGCAAAGTGCCTACCTGTAGATTTTGGCTTGTAGATCAGCCGCCACCTAGGGAAACCTACCAAACCTGTGCATTTCTGAAAACTAGAGACCTAGGGGAATCCAAGATGGGGTGACTTGTGTGGCTCGGACCAGGTTCTGTTACCCAGAATCCTTTGCAAACCTCAAAATTTGGCAAAAAAAACACATGTTCCTCACATTTCTGTTGCAGAAAGTTCTGGAATCTGAGATAAGCCAAGAATTTCCTTCCACCCAGCGTTCCCCCACGTCTCCCGATAAAAATGATACCTCACTTGTGTGGGTAGGCCTAGCGCACGCGACAGAAAACGCCCCAAAGCGCAACGTGGACACATCCAAATTTGTGAAGGAAAACAGAGGTTTGTTTTGCAAAGTGCCTACCTGTAGATTTTGGCTTGTAGCTCAGCCGCCACCTAGGGAAACCTACCAAACCTGTGCATTTCTGAAAACTAGAGTCCTAGGGGAATCCAAGATGGGGTGACTTGTGTGGCTCGGACCAGGTTCTGTTACCCAGAATCCTTTGCAAACCTCAAAATTTGGCCAAAAAAAACACATGTTCCTCACAATTCTGTGGCAGAAAGTTCTGGAATCTGAGAGGAGCCACGAATTTCCTTCCACCCAGCGTTCCCCCACGTCTCCCGATAAAAATGATACCTTACTTGTGTGGGTAGGCCTAGCGCCCGCGACAGAAAACACCCCAAAGCGCAACGTGGACACATCCAAATTTGTGAAGGAAAACAGAGGTTTGTTTTGCAAAGTGCCTACCTGTAGATTTTGGCTTGTAGCTCAGCCGCCACCTAGGGAAACCTACCAAACCTGTGCATTTCTGATAACTAGAGACCTAGGGGAATCCAAGATGGGGTGACTTGTGTGGCTCGGACCAGGTTCTGTTACCCAGAATCCTTTGCAAACCTCAAAATTTGGCCAAAAAAAACACATGTTCCTCACCATTCTGTGGCAGAAAGTTCTGGAATCTGAGAGGAGCCACGAATTTCCTTCCACTGAGCGTTCCCCCACGTCTCCCGATAAAAATGATACCTCACTTGTGTGGGTAGGCCTAGCGCCCGCGACAGGAAACGCCCCAAAGCGCAACGTAGACACAGCCAAATTTTTGAAGGAAAACAGAGGTGTTTTTTGCAAAGTGCCTACCTCTAGATTTTGGCTTGTAGCTCAGCCGCCACCCAGGGAAACCTACCAAACCTGTGCATTTCTGAAAACTAGAGACCTAGGGGAATCCAAGATGGGGTGACTTGTGTGGCTCGGACCAGGTTCTGTTACCCAGAATCCTTTGCAAACCTCAAAATTTGGCTAAAAAAACACATGTTCCTAACATTTCTGTGGCAGAAAGTTCTGGAATCTGAGAGGAGCCACTAATTTCCTTCCACCCAGCGTTCCCCCACGTCTCCCGATAAAAATGATACCTCACTTGTGTGGGTAGGCCTAGCGCCCGTGACAGGAAACGCCCCAAAGCGCAACGTGGACACATCCAAATTTGTGAAGGAAAACAGAGGTGTTTTTTGCAAAGTGCCTACCTGTAGATTTTGGCTTGTAGCTCAGCCGCCACCTAGGGAAACCTACCAAACCTGTGCATTTCTGAAAACTAGAGTCCTAGGGGAATCCAAGATGGGGTGACTTGTATGGTTCAGACCACGTTCTGTTACCCAGAATCCTTTGCAAACCTCAAAATTTGGCTAAAAAAACACATGTTCCTAACATTTCTGTGGCAGAAAGTTCTGGAATCTGAGAGGAGCCACAAATTTCCTTCCACCCAGCGTTCCCCCATGTCTCCCGATAAAAATGATACCTCACTTGTGTGGGTAGGCCTAGCGCCCGCGACAGAAAACGCCCCAATGCGCAACCTGGACACATCCAAATTTGTGAAGGAAAACAGAGGTTTGTTTTGCAAAGTGCCTACCTGTAGATTTTGGCTTGTAGCTCAGCCGCCACCTAGGGAAACCTACCAAACCTGTGCATTTCTGAAAACTAGAGACCTAGGGGAATCCAAGATGGGGTGACTTGTGTGGCTTGGACCAGGTTCTGTTACCCAGAATCCTTTGCAAACCTCAAAATTTGGCCAAAAAAAACACATGTTCCTCAAAATTCTGTGGCAGAAAGTTCTGGAATCTGAGAGGAGCCACGAATTTCCTTCCACCCAGCGTTCCCCCACGTATCCCGATAAAAATGATACCTCACTTGTGTGGGTAGGCCTAGCGCCCGCGACAGGAAACGCCCCAAAGCGCAACTTAGACACAGCCAAATTTTTGAAGGAAAACAGAGGTGTTTTTTGCAAAGTGCCTACCTGTAGATTTTGGCTTGTAGCTCAGCCGCCACCCAGGGAAACCTACCAAACCTGTGCATTTCTGAAAACTAGAGACCTAGGGGAATCCAAGATGGGGTGACTTGTGTGGCTCGGACCAGGTTCTGTTACCCAGAATCCTTTGCAAACCTCAAAATTTGGCTAAAAAAACACATGTTCCTAACATTTCTGTGGCAGAAAGTTCTGGAATCTGAGAGGAGCCACAAATTTCCTTCCACCCAGCATTCCCCCATGTCTCCCAATAAAAATGATACCTCACTTGTGTGGGTAGGCCTAGCGCCCGCGACAGAAAACGCCCCAAACCGCAACGTGGACACATCCAAATTTGTGAAGGAAAACAGAGGTATTTTTTGCAAAGTGCCTACCTGTAGATTTTGGCTTGTAGCTCAGCCGCCACCTAGGGAAACCTACCAAACCTGTGCATTTCTGAAAACTAGAGACCTAGGGGAATCCAAGATGGGGTGACCTGTGTGGCTCGGACCAGGTTCTGTTACCCAGAATCCTTTGCAAACCTCAAAATTTGGCTAAAAAAACACATGTTCCTCACATTTCTGTGGCAGAAAGTTCTTGAATCTGAGAGGAGCCACGAATTTCCTTCCACCCAGCGTTCCCCCACGTCTCCCCATAAAAATGATACCTCACTTGTGTGGGTAGGACTAGCGCCCGTGACAGGAAATACCACAAAGCGCAACGTGGACACAGCCAAATTTTTGAAGGAAAACAGAGGTGTTTTTTGCAAAGTGCCTGCCTGTAGATTTTGGCCTGTAGCTCAGTCGCCACCCAGGGAAACCTACCAAACCTGTGCATTTCTGAAAACTAGAGACCTAGGGAAATCCAAGATGGGGTGACTTGTGTGGCTGGGACCAGGTTCTGTTACCCAGAATCCTTTGCAAACCTCAAAATTTGGCTAAAAAAACACATGTTCCTAACATTTCTGTGGCAGAAAGTTCTGGAATCTGAGAGGAGCCACAAATTTCCTTCCACCCAGCGTTCCCCCACGTCTCCCGATAAAAATGATACCTCACTTGTGTGGGTAGGCCTAGCGCCCGCGACAGCAAACGCCCCAAACCGCAACGTGGACACATTCAAATTTGTGAAGGAAAACAGAGGTATTTTCTTGCAAAGTGCCTACCTGTAGATTTTGGCTTGTAGCTCAGCCGCCACCTAGGGAAACCTACCAAACCTGTGCATTTCTGAAAACTAGAGACCTAGGGGAATCCAAGATGGGGTGACCTGTGTGGCTCGGACCAGGTTCTGTGTCCCAGAATCCTTTGGAAACCTCAAAATTTGGCTAAAAAAACACATGTTCCTCACATTTCTGTGGCAGAAAGTTCTGGAATCTGAGAGGAGCCACGAATTTCCTTCCACCCAGCGTTTCCACACGTCTCCCGATAAAAATGATACCTCACTTGTGTGGGTAGGCCTAGCGCCCGTGACAGGAAATGCCCCAAAGCGCCACGTGGACACAGCCAAATTTTTGAAGGAAAACAGAGGTGTTTTTTCAAAGTGCCTACCTGTAGATTTTGGCCTGTAGCTCAGTCGCCACCTAGGGAAACCTACCAAACCTGTGCATTTCTGAAAACTAGAGACCTAGGGGAATCCAAGATGGGGTGACTTGTGTGGCTCAGACCAGCATCTGTTACCCAGAATCCTTTGCAAACCTCAAAATTTGGCTAAAAAAACACATGTTCCTAAAATTTCTGTGGCAGAAAGTTCTGGAATCTGAGAGGAGCCACAAATTTCCTTCCACCCAGCGTTCCCCCATGTCTCCCGATAAAAATGATACCTCACTTGTGTGGGTAGGCCTAGCGCCCGCGACAGAAAACGCCCCAAAGCGCAACGTGGACACATCCAAATTTGTGAAGGAAAACAGAGGTGTTTTTTGCAAAGTGCCTACCTGTAGATTTTGGCTTGTAGCTCAGCCGCCACCTAGGGAAACCTACCAAACCTGTGCATTTCTGAAAACTAGAGACCTAGGGGAATCCAGATGGGGTGACTTGTGTGGTTCGGACCAGGTTCTGTTACCCAGAATCCTTTGAAAACCTCAAAATTTGGCTAAAAAAACACATGTTCGTCACATTTCTGTGGCAGAAAGTTCTGGAATCTGAGAGGACCCACGAATTTCCTTCCACCCAGCGTTCCCCCACGTCTCCAGATAAAAATGATACCTCACTTGTGTGGATAGGCATAGCGCCCGTGACAGGAAATGCCCCAAAGCGCAACGTGGACACAGCCAAATTTTTGAAGGAAAACAGAGGTGTTTTTTGCAAAGTGCCTACCTCTAGATTTTGGCCTGCAGCTCAGCCGCCACCTAGGGAAACCTACCAAACCTGTGCATTTCTGAAAACTAGAGACCTAGGGGAATCCAAGGTGGGGTGACTTGTGTGGCTCGGACCAGGTTCTGTTACCCAGAATCCTTTGCAAACCTCAAAATGTGGCTAAAAAAACAAATGTTCCTAACATTTCTGTGGCAGAAAGTTGTGGAATCTGAGAGGAGCCACAAATTTCCTTCCACCCAGCGTTCCCCCACGTCTCCCGATAAAAATGATACCTCACTTGTGTGAGTAGGCCTAGCGCCCGCTACAGAAAACGCCCCAAAGCGCAACGTGGATACATCCAAATTTGTGAAGGAAAACAGAGGTGTTTTTTGCAAAGTGCCTACCTGTAGATTTTGGCTTGTAGCTCAGCCGCCACCAAGGGAAACCTACCAAACCTGTGCATTTCTGAAAACTAGAGACCTAGTGGAATCCAAGATGGGGTAACTTGTGTGGCTCGGACCAGGTTCTGTTACCCAGAATCCTTTGCAAACCTCAAAATTTGGCTAAAAAAACACATGTTCCTCACATTTCTGTGGCAGAAAGTTCTGGAATCTGAGATAAGCCACGAATTTCCTTCCACCCAGCGTTCCCCCACGTCTCCCGATAAAAATGATACCTCACTTGTGTGGGTAGGCCTAGCGCCCGCGTCAGAAAACGCCCCAAACCGCAACGTGGACACATCCAAATTTGTGAAGGAAAACAGAGGTGTTTTTTGCAAAGTGCCTACCTGTAGATTTTGGCTTGTAGCTCAGCCGCCACCTAGGGAAACCTACCAAACCTGTGCATTTCTGAAAACTAGAGACCTGGGAATCCAAGATGGGGTGACTTGTGTGGCTCGGACCAGGTTCTGTTACCCAGAATCCTTTGCAAACCTCAAAATTTGGCTAAAAAAACACATGTTCCTAACATTTCTGTGGCAGAAAGTTCTGGAATCTGAGAGGAGCCACACATTTCCTTCCACCCAGCGTTCCCCCACGTCTCCCGATAAAAATGATACCTCACTTGTGTGGGTAGGCCTAGCGCCCGCGACAGAAAACGCCCCAAAGCGCAACGTGGACACATCCAAATTTGTGAAGGAAAACAGAGGTTTGTTTTGCAAAGTGCCTACCTGTAGATTTTGGCTTGTAGCTCAGCCGCCACCTAGGGAAACCTACCAAACCTGTGCATTTCTGAAAACTAGAGACCTAGGGGAATCCAAGATGGGGTGACTTGTGTGGCTTGGACCAGGTTCTGTTACCCAGAATCCTTTGCAAACCTCAAAATTTGGCCAAAAAAAACACATGTTCCTCAAAATTCTGTGGCAGAAAGTTCTGGAATCTGAGAGGAGCCACGAATTTCCTTCCACCCAGCGTTCCCCCACGTATCCCGATAAAAATGATACCTCACTTGTGTGGGTAGGCCTAGCGCCCGCGACAGGAAACGCCCCAAAGCGCAACGTAGACACAGCCAAATTTTTGAAGGAAAACAGAGGTGTTTTTTGCAAAGTGCCTACCTGTAGATTTTGGCTTGTAGCTCAGCCGCCACCCAGGGAAACCTACCAAACCTGTGCATTTCTGAAAACTAGAGACATAGGGGAATCCAAGATGGGGTGACTTGTGTGGCTCGGACCAGGTTCTGTTACCCAGAATCCTTTGCAAACCTCAAAATTTGGCTAAAAAAACACATGTTCCTAACATTTCTGTGGCAGAAAGTTCTGGAATCTGAGAGGAGCCACAAATTTCCTTCCACCCAGCATTCCCCCATGTCTCCCGATAAAAATGATACCTCACTTGTGTGGGTAGGCCTAGCGCCCGCGACAGAAAACGCCCCAAACCGCAACGTGGACACATCCAAATTTGTGAAGGAAAACAGAGGTATTTTTTGCAAAGTGCCTACCTGTAGATTTTGGCTTGTAGCTCAGCCGCCACCTAGGGAAACCTACCAAACCTGTGCATTTCTGAAAACTAGAGACCTAGGGGAATCCAAGATGGGGTGACCTGTGTGGCTCGGACCAGGTTCTGTTACCCAGAATCCTTTGCAAACCTCAAAATTTGGCTAAAAAAACACATGTTCCTCACATTTCTGTGGCAGAAAGTTCTTGAATCTGAGAGGAGCCACGAATTTCCTTCCACCCAGCGTTCCCCCACGTCTCCCCATAAAAATGATACCTCACTTGTGTGGGTAGGACTAGCGCCCGTGACAGGAAATACCCCAAAGCGCAACGTGGACACAGCCAAATTTTTGAAGGAAAACAGAGGTGTTTTTTGCAAAGTGCCTGCCTGTAGATTTTGGCCTGTAGCTCAGCCGCCACCTAGGGAAACCTACCAAACCTGTGCATTTCTGAAAACTAGAGACCTAGGGGAATCTAAGATGGGGTGACTTGTGTGGCTCAGACCACGTTCTGTTACCCAGAATCCTTTGCAAAACTCAAAATTTGGCTAAAAAAACACATGTTCCTCACATTTCTGCGGCAGAAAGTTCTGGAATCTGAGAGGAACCACGAATTTCCTTCCACCCAGCGTTCCCCCTCGTTTCCCGATAAAAATGATACCTCACTTGTGTGGGTAGGCCTAGCGCCCGTGACAGGAAATACCCCAAAGCGCAACGTGGACACAGCCAAATTTTTGAAGGAAAACAGAGGTGTTTTTTCAAAGTGCCTACCTGTAGATTTTGGCCTGTAGCTCAGTCGCCACCTAGGGAAACCTACCAAACCTGTGCATTTCTGAAAACTAGAGACCTAGGGGAATCCAAGATGGAGTGACTTGTGTGGCTCGGACCAGGTTCTGTTACCCAGAATCCTTTGCAAACCTCAAAATTTGGCTAAAAAAACACATGTTCCTAACATTTCTGTGGCAGAAAGTTCTGGAATCTGAGAGGAGCCACAAATTTCCTTCCACCCAGCGTTCCCCCATGTCTCCCGATAAAAATGATACCTCACTTGTGTGGGTAGGCCTAGCGCCCGCGACAGAAAACGCCCCAAAGCGCAACGTGGACACATCCAAATTTGTGAAGGAAAACAGAGGTGTTTTTTGCAAAGTGCCTACCTGTAGATTTTGGCTTGTAGATCAGCCGCCACCTAGGGAAACCTACCAAACCTGTGCATTTCTGAAAACTAGAGACCTAGGGGAATCCAAGATGGGGTGACTTGTGTGGCTCGGACCAGGTTCTGTTACCCAGAATCCTTTGCAAACCTCAAAATTTGGCAAAAAAAACACATGTTCCTCACATTTCTGTTGCAGAAAGTTCTGGAATCTGAGATAAGCCAAGAATTTCCTTCCACCCAGCGTTCCCCCACGTCTCCCGATAAAAATGATACCTCACTTGTGTGGGTAGGCCTAGCGCCCGCGACAGAAAACGCCCCAAAGCGCAACGTGGACACATCCAAATTTGTGAAGGAAAACAGAGGTTTGTTTTGCAAAGTGCCTACCTGTAGATTTTGGCTTGTAGCTCAGCCGCCACCTAGGGAAACCTACCAAACCTGTGCATTTCTGAAAACTAGAGTCCTAGGGGAATCCAAGATGGGGTGACTTGTGTGGCTCGGACCAGGTTCTGTTACCCAGAATCCTTTGCAAACCTCAAAATTTGGCCAAAAAAACACATGTTCCTCACAATTCTGTGGCAGAAAGTTCTGGAATCTGAGAGGAGCCACGAATTTCCTTCCACCCAGCGTTCCCCCACGTCTCCCGATAAAAATGATATCTTACTTGTGTGGGTAGGCCTAGCGCCCGCGACAGAAAACACCCCAAAGCGCAACGTGGACACATCCAAATTTGTGAAGGAAAACAGAGGTTTGTTTTGCAAAGTGCCTACCTGTAGATTTTGGCTTGTAGCTCAGCCGCCACCTAGGGAAACCTACCAAACCTGTGCATTTCTGATAACTAGAGACCTAGGGGAATCCAAGATGGGGTGACTTGTGTGGCTCGGACCAGGTTCTGTTACCCAGAATCCTTTGCAAACCTCAAAATTTGGCTAAAAAAACACATGTTCCTAACATTTCTGTGGCAGAAAGTTCTGGAATCTGAGAGGAGCCACTAATTTCCTTCCACCCAGCGTTCCCCCACGTCTCCCGATAAAAATGATACCTCACTTGTGTGGGTAGGCCTAGCGCCCGCGACAGGAAACGCCCCAAAGCGCAACGTGGACACATCCAAATTTGTGAAGGAAAACAGAGGTGTTTTTTGCAAAGTGCCTACCTGTAGATTTTGGCTTGTAGCTCAGCCGCCACCTAGGGAAACCTACCAAACCTGTGCATTTCTGAAAACTAGAGTCCTAGGGGAATCCAAGATGGGGTGACTTGTATGGTTCAGACCACGTTCTGTTACCCAGAATCCTTTGCAAACCTCAAAATTTGGCTAAAAAAACACATGTTCCTAACATTTCTGTGGCAGAAAGTTCTGGAATCTGAGAGGAGCCACAAATTTCCTTCCACCCAGCGTTCCCCCATGTCTCCCGATAAAAATGATACCTCACTTGTGTGGGTAGGCCTAGCGCCCGCGACAGAAAACGCCCCAATGCGCAACCTGGACACATCCAAATTTGTGAAGGAAAACAGAGGTTTGTTTTGCAAAGTGCCTACCTGTAGATTTTGGCTTGTAGCTCAGCCGCCACCTAGGGAAACCTACCAAACCTGTGCATTTCTGAAAACTAGAGACCTAGGGGAATCCAAGATGGGGTGACTTGTGTGGCTTGGACCAGGTTCTGTTACCCAGAATCCTTTGCAAACCTCAAAATTTGGCCAAAAAAAACACATGTTCCTCAAAATTCTGTGGCAGAAAGTTCTGGAATCTGAGAGGAGCCACGAATTTCCTTCCACCCAGCGTTCCCCCACGTATCCCGATAAAAATGATACCTCACTTGTGTGGGTAGGCCTAGCGCCCGCGACAGGAAACGCCCCAAAGCGCAACTTAGACACAGCCAAATTTTTGAAGGAAAACAGAGGTGTTTTTTGCAAAGTGCCTACCTGTAGATTTTGGCTTGTAGCTCAGCCGCCACCCAGGGAAACCTACCAAACCTGTGCATTTCTGAAAACTAGAGACCTAGGGGAATCCAAGATGGGGTGACTTGTGTGGCTCGGACCAGGTTCTGTTACCCAGAATCCTTTGCAAACCTCAAAATTTGGCTAAAAAAACACATGTTCCTAACATTTCTGTGGCAGAAAGTTCTGGAATCTGAGAGGAGCCACTAATTTCCTTCCACCCAGCGTTCCCCCACGTCTCCCGATAAAAATGATACCTCACTTGTGTGGGTAGGCCTAGCGCCCGCGACAGGAAACGCCCCAAAGCGCAACGTGGACACTTCCAAATTTGTGAAGGAAAACAGAGGTGTTTTTTGCAAAGTGCCTACCTGTAGATTTTGGCTTGTAGCTCAGCCGCCACCTAGGGAAACCTACCAAACCTGTGCATTTCTGAAAACTAGAGACCTAGGGGAATCCAAGATGGGGTGACCTGTGTGGCTCGGACCAGGTTCTGTTACCCAGAATCCTTTGCAAACCTCAAAATTTGGCTAAAAAAACACATGTTCCTCACATTTCTGTGGCAGAATGTTCTTGAATCTGAGAGGAGCCACGAATTTCCTTCCACCCAACGTTCCCCCACGTCTCCCCATAAAAATGATACCTCACTTGTGTGGGTAGGACTAGCGCCCGTGACAGGAAATACCCCAAAGCGCAACGTGGACACAGCCAAATTTTTTAAGGAAAACAGAGGTGTTTTTTGCAAAGTGCCTGCCTGTAGATTTTGGCCTGTAGCTCAGCCGCCACCTAGGGAAACCTACCAAACCTGTGCATTTCTGAAAACTAGAGACCTAGGGGAATCCAAGATGGGGTGACTTGTGTGGCTCAGACCACGTTCTGTTACCCAGAATCCTTTGCAAACCTCAAAATTTGGCCAAAAAAAACACATGTTCCTCACCATTCTGTGGCAGAAAGTTCTGGAATCTGAGAGGAGCCACGAATTTCCTTCCACTGAGCGTTCCCCCACGTCTCCTGATAAAAATGAGACCTCACTTGTGTGGGTAGGCCTAGCGCCCGCGACAGGAAACGCCCCAAAGCGCAACGTAGACACAGCCAAATTTTTGAAGGAAAAGAGAGGTGTTTTTTGCAAAGTGCCTACCTGTAGATTTTGGCTTGTAGCTCAGCCGCCACCCAGGGAAACCTACCAAACCTGTGCATTTCTGAAAACTAGAGACCTAGGGGAATCCAAGATGGGGTGACTTGTGTGGCTCGGACCAGGTTCTGTTACCCAGAATCCTTTGCAAACCTCAAAATTTGGCTAAAAAAACACATGTTCCTAACATTTCTGTGGTAGAAAGTTCTGGAATCTGAGAGGAGCCACTAATTTCCTTCCACCCAGCGTTCCCCCACGTCTCCCGATAAAAATGATACCTCACTTGTGTGGGTAGGCCTAGCGCCCGCGACAGGAAACGCCCCAAAGCGCAACGTGGACACATCCAAATTTGTGAAGGAAAACAGAGGTGTTTTTTGCAAAGTGCCTACCTGTAGATTTTGGCTTGTAGCTCAGCCGCCACCTAGGGAAACGTACCAAACCTGTGCATTTCTGAAAACTAGAGTCCTAGGGGAATCCAAGATGGGGTGACTTGTGTGGTTCAGACCACGTTCTGTTACCCAGAATCCTTTGCAAACCTCAAAATTTGGCTAAAAAAACACATGTTCCTAACATTTCTGTGGCAGAAAGTTCTGGAATCTGAGAGGAGCCACAAATTTCCTTCCACCCAGCGTTCCCCCATGTCTCCCGATAAAAATGATACCTCACTTGTGTGGGTAGGCCTAGCGCCCGCGACAGAAAACGCCCCAATGCGCAACCTGGACACATCCAAATTTGTGAAGGAAAACAGAGGTTTGTTTTGCAAAGTGCCTACCTGTAGATTTTGGCTTGTAGCTCAGCCGCCACCTAGGGAAACCTACCAAACCTGTGCATTTCTGAAAACTAGAGACCTAGGGGAATCCAAGATGGGGTGACTTGTGTGGCTTGGACCAGGTTCAGTTACCCAGAATCGTTTGCAAACCTCAAAATTTGGCCAAAAAAAACACATGTTCCTCAAAATTCTGTGGCAGAAAGTTCTGGAATCTGAGAGGAGCCACGAATTTCCTTCCACCCAGCGTTCCCCCACGTATCCCGATAAAAATGATACCTCACTTGTGTGGGTAGGCCTAGCGCCCGCGACAGGAAACGCCCCAAAGCGCAACGTAGACACAGCCAAATTTTTGAAGGAAAACAGAGGTGTTTTTTGCAAAGTGCCTACCTGTAGATTTTGGCTTGTAGCTCAGCCGCCACCCAGGGAAACCTACCAAACCTGTGCATTTCTGAAAACTAGAGACCTAGGGGAATCCAAGATGGGGTGACTTGTGTGGCTCGGACCAGGTTCTGTTACCCAGAATCCTTTGCAAACCTCAAAATTTGGCTAAAAAAACACATGTTCCTAACATTTCTGTGGCAGAAAGTTCTTGAATCTGAGAGGAGCCACGAATTTCCTTCCACCCAGCATTCCCCCATGTCTCCCAATAAAAATGATACCTCACTTGTGTGGGTAGGCCTAGCGCCCGCGACAGAAAACGCCCCAAACCGCAACGTGGACACATCCAAATTTGTGAAGGAAAACAGAGGTATTTTTTGCAAAGTGCCTACCTGTAGATTTTGGCTTGTAGCTCAGCCGCCACCTAGGGAAACCTACCAAACCTGTGCATTTCTGAAAACTAGAGACCTAGGGGAATTCAAGATGGGGTGACCTGTGTGGCTCGGACCAGGTTCTGTTACCCAGAATCCTTTGCAAACCTCAAAATTTGGCTAAAAAAACACATGTTCCTCACATTTCTGTGGCAGAAAGTTCTTGAATCTGAGAGGAGCCACGAATTTCCTTCCACCCAGCGTTCCCCCACGTCTCCCCATAAAAATGATACCTCACTTGTGTGGGTAGGACTAGCGCCCGTGACAGGAAATACCCCAAAGCGCAACGTGGACACAGCCAAATTTTTGAAGGAAAACAGAGGTGTTTTTTGCAAAGTGCCTGCCTGTAGATTTTGGCCTGTAGCTCAGCCGCCACCTAGGGAAACCTACCAAACCTGTGCATTTCTGAAAACTAGAGACCTAGGGGAATCCAAGATGGGGTGACTTGTGTGGCTCAGACCACGTTCTGTTACCCAGAATCCTTTGCAAAACTCAAAATTTGGCTAAAAAAACACATGTTCCTCACATTTCTGTGGCAGAAAGTTCTGGAATCTGAGAGGAACCTCGAACTTCCTTCCACCCAGCGTTCCCCCTCGTCTCCCGATAAAAATGATACCTCACTTGTGTGGGTAGGCCTAGCGCCCGTGACAGGAAATACCCCAAAGCGCAACGTGGACACAGCCAAATTTTTGAAGGAAAACAGAGGTGTTTTTACAAAGTGCCTACCTGTAGATTTTGGCCTGTAGCTCAGTCGCCACCTAGGGAAACCTACCAAACCTGTGCATTTCTGAAAACTAGAGACCTAGGGGAATCCAAGATGGAGTGACTTGTGTGGCTCGGACCAGGTTCTGTTACCCAGAATCCTTTGCAAACCTCAAAATTTGGCTAAAAAAACACATGTTCCTAACATTTCTGTGGCAGAAAGTTCTGGAATCTGAGAGGAGCCACAAATTTCCTTCCACCCAGCGTTCCCCCATGTCTCCCGATAAAAATGATACCTCACTTGTGTGGTAGGCCTAGCGCCCGCGACAGAAAACGCCCCAAAGCGCAACGTGGACACATCCAAATTTGTGAAGGAAAACAGAGGTGTTTTTTGCAAAGTGCCTACCTGTAGATTTTGGCTTATAGATCAGCCGCCACCTAGGGAAACCTACCAAACCTGTGCATTTCTGAAAACTAGTGACCTAGGGGAATCCAAGATGGGGTGACTTGTGTGGCTCGGACCAGGTTCTGTTACCCAGAATCCTTTGCAAACCTCAAAATTTGGCAAAAAAAACACATGTTCCTCACATTTCTGTTGCAGAAAGTTCTGGAATCTGAGATAAGCCACGAATTTCCTTCCACCCAGCGTTCCCCCACGTCTCCCGATAAAAATGATACCTCACTTGTGTGGGTAGGCCTAGCGCCCGCGACAGAAAACGCCCCAAAGCGCAACGTGGACACATCCAAATTTGTGAAGGAAAACAGAGGTTTGTTTTGCAAAGTGCCTACCTGTAGATTTTGGCTTGTAGCTCAGCCGCCACCTAGGGAAACCTACCAAACCTGTGCATTTCTGAAAACTAGAGTCCTAGGGGAATCCAAGATGGGGTGACTTGTGTGGCTCGGACCAGGTTCTGTTACCCAGAATCCTTTGCAAACCTCAAAATTTGGCCAAAAAAAACACATGTTCCTCACAATTCAGTGGCAGAAAGTTCTGGAATCTGAGAGGAGCCACGAATTTCCTTCCACCCAGCGTTCCCCCACGTCTCCCGATAAAAATGATACCTCACTTGTGTGGGTAGGCCTAGCGCCCGCGACAGAAAACACCCCAAAGCGCAACGTGGACACATCCAAATTTGTGAAGGAAAACAGAGGTTTGTTTTGCAAAGTGCCTACCTGTAGATTTTGGCTTGTAGCTCAGCCGCCACCTAGGGAAACCTACCAAACCTGTGCATTTCTGAAAACTAGAGACCTAGGGGAATCCAAGATGGGGTGACTTGTGTGGCTCGGACCAGGTTCTGTTACCCAGAATCCTTTGCAAACCTCAAAATTTGGCCAAAAAAAACACATGTTCCTCAACATTCTGTGGCAGAAAGTTCTGGAATCTGAGAGGAGCCACGAATTTCCTTCCACCGAGCGTTCCCCCACGTCTCCCGATAAAAATGATACCTCACTTGTGTGGGTAGGCCTAGCGCCCGCGACAGAAAACGCCCCAAACCGCAACGTGGACACATCCAAATTTGTGAAGGAAAACAGAGGTATTTTTTGCAAAGTGCCTACCTGTAGATTTTGGCTTGTAGCTCAGCCGCCACCTAGGGAAACCTACCAAACCTGTGCATTTCTGAAAACGAGAGACCTAGGGGAATCCAAGATGGGGTGACTTGTGTGGCTCAGACCACGTTCTGTTACCCAGAATCCTTTGCAAAACTCAAAATTTGGCTAAAAAAACACATGTTCCTCACATTTCTGTGGCAGAAAGTTCTGGAATCTGAGAAGAACCACGAATTTCCTTCCACCCAGCGTTCCCCCTCGTCTCCCGATAAAAATGATACCTCACTTGTGTGGGTAGGCCTAGCGCCCGTGACAGGAAATACCCCAAAGCGCAACGTGGACACAGCCAAATTTTTGAAGGAAAACAGAGGTGTTTTTTCAGAGTGCCTACCTGTAGATTTTGGCCTGTAGCTCAGTCGCCACCTAGGGAAACCTACCAAACCTGTGCATTTCTGAAAACTAGAGACCTAGGGGAATCCAAGATGGGGTGACTTGTGTGGCTCGGACCAGGTTCTGTTACCCAGAATCCTTTGCAAACCTCAAAATTTGGCTAAAAAAACACATGTTCCTAACATTTCTGTGGCAGAAAGTTCTGGAATCTGAGAGGAGCCACAAATTTCCTTCCACCCAGCGTTCCCCTATGTCTCCCGATAAAAATGATACCTCACTTGTGTGGGTAGGCCTAGCGCCCTCGACAGAAAACACCCCAAAGCGCAACGTGGACACATCCAAATTTGTGAAGGAAAACAGAGGTGTTTTTTGCAAAGTGCCTACCTGTAGATTTTGGCTTGTAGATCAGCCGCCACCTAGGGAAACCTACCAAACCTGTGCATTTCTGAAAACTAGAGACCTAGGGGAATCCAAGATGGGGTGACTTGTGTGGCTCGGACCAGGTTCTGTTACCCAGAATCCTTTGCAAACCTCAAAATTTGGCAAAAAAAACACATGTTCCTCACATTTTTGTGGCAGAAAGTTCTGGAATCTGAGATAAGCCACGAATTTCCTTCCACCCAGCATTCCCCCACGTCTCCCGATAAAAATTATACCTCACTTGTGTGGATAGGCCTAGCGCCCGCGACAGGAAACGCCCCAAAGCGCAACGTAGACACAGCCAAATTTTTGAAGGAAAACAGAGGTGTTTTTTGCAAAGTGCCTACCTGTAGATTTTGGCTTGTAGCTCAGCCGCCACTTAGGGAAACCTACCAAACCTGTGCATTTCTGAAAACTAGAGACCTAGGGGAATCCAAGATGGGGTGACTTGTGTGGCTCGGACCAGGTTCTGTTACCCAGAATCCTTTGCAAACCTCAAAATTTGGCTAAAAAAACACATGTTCCTAACATTTCTGTGGCAGAAAGTTCTGGAATCTGAGAGGAGCCACGAATTTCCTTCCACCCAGCGTTCCCCCACGTCTCCCGATAAAAATGATACCTCACTTGTGTGGGTAGGCCTAGCGCCCGCGACAGAAAACACCCCAAAGCGCAACGTGGACACATCCAAATTTGTGAAGGAAAACAGAGGTTTGTTTTGCAAAGTGCCTACCTGTAGATTTTGGCTTGTAGCTCAGCCGCCACCTAGGGAAACCTACCAAACCTGTGCATTTCTGAAAACTAGAGACCTAGGGGAATCCAAGATGGGGTGACTTGTGTGGCTCGGACCAGGTTCTGTTACCCAGAATCCTTTGCAAACCTCAAAATTTGGCAAAAAAAACACATGTTCCTCACATTTTTGTGGCAGAAAGTTCTGGAATCTGAGATAAGCCACGAATTTCCTTCCACCCAGCATTCCCCCACGTCTCCCGATAAAAATTATACCTCACTTGTGTGGATAGGCCTAGCGCCCGCGACAGGAAACGCCCCAAAGCGCAACGTAGACACAGCCAAATTTTTGAAGGAAAACAGAGGTGTTTTTTGCAAAGTGCCTACCTGTAGATTTTGGCTTGTAGCTCAGCCGCCACTTAGGGAAACCTACCAAACCTGTGCATTTCTGAAAACTAGAGACCTAGGGGAATCCAAGATGGGGTGACTTGTGTGGCTCGGACCAGGTTCTGTTACCCAGAATCCTTTGCAAACCTCAAAATTTGGCTAAAAAAACACATGTTCCTAACATTTCTGTGGCAGAAAGTTCTGGAATCTGAGAGGAGCCACGAATTTCCTTCCACCCAGCGTTCCCCCACGTCTCCCGATAAAAATGATACCTCACTTGTGTGGGTAGGCCTAGCGCCCGCGACAGAAAACACCCCAAAGCGCAACGTGGACACATCCAAATTTGTGAAGGAAAACAGAGGTTTGTTTTGCAAAGTGCCTACCTGTAGATTTTGGCTTGTAGCTCAGCCGCCACCTAGGGAAACCTACCAAACCTGTGCATTTCTGAAAACTAGAGACCTAGGGGAATCCAAGATGGGGTGACTTGTGTGGCTCGGACCAGGTTCTGTTACCCAGAATCCTTTGCAAACCTCAAAATTTGGCCAAAAAAAACACATGTTCCTCACAATTCTGTGGCAGAAAGTTCTGGAATCTGAGAGGAGCCACGAATTTCCTTCCACCCAGCGTTCCCCCACGTCTCCCGATAAAAATGATACCTCACTTGTGTGGGTAGGCCTAGCGCCCGCGACAGGAAACGGCCCAAAGCGCAACGTAGACACAGCCAAATTTTTGAAGGAAAACAGAGGTGTTTTTTGCAAAGTGCCTACCTGTAGATTTTGGCTTGTAGCTCAGCCGCCACCCAGGGAAACCTACCAAACCTGTGCATTTCTGAAAACTAGAGACCTAGGGGAATTCAAGATGGGGTGACTTGTGTGGCTCGGACCAGGTTCTGTTACCCAGAATCCTTTCCAAACCTCAAAATTTGGTTAAAAAAACACATGTTCCTAACATTTCTGTGGCAGAAAGTTCTGGAATCTGAGAGGAGCCACAAATTTCCTTCCACCCAGCGTTCCCCCACGTCTCCCGATAAAAATGATACCTCACTTGTGTGGGTAGGCCTAGCGCCCGCGACAGTAATCGCCCCAAAGCGCAACGTGGACACATCCAAATTTGTGAAGGAAAACAGACGTGTTTTTTGCAAATTGCCTACCTGTAGATTTTGGCTTGTAGCTCAGCCGCCACCTAGGGAAACCTACCAAACCTGTGCATTTCTGAAAACTAGAGACCTAGGGGAATCCAAGATGGGGTGACTTGTGTGGCTCAGACCACGTTCTGTTACCCAGAATCCTTTGCAAAACTCAAAATTTGGCTAAAAAAACACATGTTCCTCACATTTCTGTGGCAGAAAGTTCTGGAATGTGAGAGGAGCCACGAATTTACTGCCACCCAGCGTTCCCCCTCGTCTCCCGATAAAAATGATACCTCACTTGTGTGGGTAGGCCTAGCGCCCGTGACAGGAAATGCCCCAAAGCGCAACGTGGACACAGCCAAATTTTTGAAGGAAAACAGAGGTGTTTTTTCAAAGTGCCTACCTGTAGATTTTGGCCTGTAGCTCAGTCGCCACCTAGGGAAACCTACCAAACCTGTGCATTTCTGAAAACTAGAGACCTAGGGGAATCCAAGATGGGGTGACTTGTGTGGCTCGGACCAGGTTCTGTTACCCAGAATCCTTTGCTAACCTCAAAATTTGGCTAAAAAAACACATGTTCCTAAAATTTCTGTGGCAGAAAGTTCTGGAATCTGAGAGGAGCCACAAATTTCCTTCCACCCAGCGTTCCCCCACGTCTCCCGATAAAAATGATACCTCACTTGTGTGGGTAGGCCTAGCGCCCGCGACAGAAAACGCCCCAATGCGCAACGTGGACACATCCAAATTTGTGAAGGAAAGCAGAGGTGTTTTTTGCAAAGTGCCTACCTGTAGATTTTGGCTTGTAGCTCAGCCGCCACCTAGGGAAACCTACCAAACCTGTGCATTTCTGAAAACTAGAGACCTAGGGGAATCCAAGATGGGGTGACTTGTGTGGCTCGGACCAGGTTCTGTTACCCAGAATCCTTTGCAAACCTCAAAATTTGGCTAAAAAAACACATGTTCCTCACATTTCTGTGGTAGAAAGTTCTGGAATCTGAGATAAGCCACGAATTTCCTTCCACCCAGCGTTCCCCCACGTCTCCCGATAAAAATGATACCTCACTTGTGTGGGTAGGCCTAGCGCCCGCGACAGGAAACGCCCCAAAGCGCAACGTAGACACAGCCAAATTTTTGAAGGAAAACAGAGGTGTTTTTTGCAAAGTGCCTACCTGTAGATTTTGGCTTGTAGCTCAGCCGCCACCTAGGGAAACCTACCAAACCTGTGCATTTCTGAAAACTAGAGACCTAGGGGAATCCAAGATGGGGTGACTTGTGTGGCTTGGACCAGGTTCTGTTAACCAGAATCCTTTGCAAACCTCAAAATTTGGCTAAAAAAACACATGTTCCTAACATTTCTGTGGCAGAAAGTTCTGGAATCTGAGAGGAGCCACAAATTTCCTTCCACCCAGCGTTCCCCCACGTCTCCCGATAAAAATGATACCTCACTTGTATGGGTAGGCCTAGCGCCCGCGACAGAAAACGCCCCAAAGCGCAACGTGGACACATCCAAATTTGTGAAGGAAAACAGAGGTGTTTTTTGCAAAGTGCCTACCTGTAGATTTTGGCTTGTAGATCAGCCGCTACTTAGGGAAACCTACCAAACCTGTGCATTTCTGAAAACTAGAGACCTAGGGGAATCCAAGATGGGGTGACTTGTGTGGCTCGGACCAGGTTATGTTACCCAGAATCCTTTGCAAACCTCAAAATTTGGCTAAAAAAACACATGTTCCTAACATTTCTGTGGCAGAAAGTTCTGGAATCTGAGAGGAGCCACAAATTTCCTTCCACCCAGCGTTCCCCCACGTCTCCCGATAAAAATGATACCTCACTTGTGTGGGTAGGCCTAGTGCCCGCGACAGGAAACGCCCCAAAGCGCAACGTGGACACATCCAAATTTGTGAAGGAAAACAGAGGTGTTTTTTGCAAAGTGCCTACCTGTAGATTTTGGCTTGAAGCTCAGCCGCCACCTAGGGAAACCTACCAAACCTGTGCATTTCTGAAAACTAGAGACCTAGGGGAATCCAAGATGGGGTGACTTGTGTGGCTCAGACCACGTTCTGTTACCCAGAATCCTTTGCAAAACTCAAAATTTGGCTAAAAAAACACATGTTCCTCACATTTCTGTGGCAGAAAGTTCTGGAATCTGAGAGGAGCCACGAATTTCCTTCCACCCAGCGTTCCCCCACGTCTCCCGATAAAAATGATACCTCACTTGTGTGGGTAGGCCTAGCGCCCGCGACAGAAAACGCCCCAAAGCGCAACGTGGACACATCCAAATTTGTGAAGGAAAACAGAGGTGTTTTTTGCAAAGTGCCTACCTGTAGATTTTGGCTTGTAGATCAGCCGCCACCTAGGGAAACCTACCAAACCTGTGCATTTCTTAAAACTAGAGACCTAGGGGAATCCAAGATGGGGTGACTTGTGTGGCTCGGACCAGGATCTGTTACCCAGAATCCTTTGCAAACCTCAAAATTTGGCCACAAAAAACACATGTTCCTCACAATTCTGTTGCAGAAAGTTCTGGAATCTGAGAGGAGCCATGAATTTCCTTCCACCCAGCGTTCCCCCACGTCTCCCGATAAAAATGATACCTCACTTGTGTGGGTAGGCCTAGCGCCCGCGACAGAAAACGCCCCAAAGCGCAACGTGGACACATCCAAATTTGTGAAGGAAAACAGAGGTGTTTTTTGCAAAGTGCCTACCTGTAGATTTTGGATTGTAGATCAGCCGCCACCTAGGGAAACCTGCCAAACCTGTGCATTTCTGAAAACTAGAGACCTAGGGGAATCCAAGATGGGGTGACCTGTGCGGCTCGGACCAGGTTCTGTTACCCAGAATCCTTTGCAAACCTCAAAATTTGGCTAAAAAAACACATGTTCCTCACATTTCTGTGGCAGAAAGTTCTGGAATCTGAGAGGAGCCACGAATTTCCTTCCACCCAGCGTTCCCCCACGTCTCCCGATAAAAATGATACCTCACTTGTGTGGGTAGGCCTAGCGCCCGTGACAGGAAATGCCCCAAAGCGCAACGTGGACACAGCCACATTTTTGAAGGAAAACAGAGGTGTTTTTTGCAAAGTGCCTGCCTGTAGATTTTGGCCTGTAGCTCAGCCGCCACCTAGGTAAACCTACCAAACCTGTGCATTTCTTAAAACTAGAGACCTAGGGGAATCCAAGATGGGGTGACTTGTGTGGCTCGGACCAGGTTCTGTTACCCAGAATCCTTTGCAAACCTCAAAATTTGGCTAAAAAAACACATATTCCTAACATTTCTGTGGCAGAAAGTTCTGGAATCTGAGAGGAGCCACAAATTTCCTTCCACCCAGCGTTCCCCCACGTCTCCCGATAAAAATGATACCTCACTTGTGTGGGTAGGCCTAGTGCCCGCGACAGGAAACGCCCCAAAGCGCAACGTGGACACATCCAAATTTGTGAAGGAAAACAGAGGTGTTTTTTGCAAAGTGCCTACCTGTAGATTTTGGCTTGTAGCTCAGCCGCCACCTAGGGAAACCTACCAAACCTGTGCATTTCTGAAAACTAGAGACCTAGGGGAATCCAAGATGGGGTGACTTGTGTGGCTCGGACCAGGATCTGTTACCCAGAATCCTTTGCAAACCTCAAAATTTGGCCAAAAAAAAAACATGTTCCTCACAATTCTGTTGCAGAAAGTTCTGGAATATGAGAGGAGCCATAAATTTCCTTCCACCCGGCGTTCCCCCACGTCTCCCGATAAAAATGATACCTCACTTGTGTGGGTAGGCCTAGCGCCCACGACAGAAAACGCCCCAAACCGCAACGTGGACACATCCAAATTTGAGAAGGAAAACAGAGGTATTTTTTGCAAAGTGCCTACATGTAGATTTTGCTTGTAGCTCAGCCGCCACCTAGGGAAACCTACCAAACCTGTGCATTTCTGAAAACTAGAGACCTAGGGGAATCTAAGATGGGGTGACCTGTGCGGCTCGGACCAGGTTCTGTTACCCAGAATCCTTTGCAAAACTCAAAATTTGGCCAAAAAAAACACATGTTCCTCACAATTCTGTTGCAGAAAGTTCTGGAATATGAGAGGAGCCATAAATTTCCTTCCACCCAGCGTTCCCCCACGTCTCCCGATAAAAATGATACCTCACTTGTGTGGGTAGGCCTAGCGCCCGCGACAGAAAACGCCCCAAACCGCAACGTGGACACATCCAAATTTGTGAAGGAAAACAGAGGTATTTTTTGCAAAGTGCCTACCTGTAGATTTTGGCTTGTAGCTCAGCCGCCACCTAGGGAAACCTACCAAACCTGTGCATTTCTGAAAACGAGAGACCTAAGGGAATCCAAGATGGGGTGACTTGTGTGGCTCAGACCACGTTCTGTTACCCAGAATCCTTTGCAAAACTCAAAATTTGGCTAAAAAAACACATGTTCCTCACATTTCTGTGGCAGAAAGTTCTGGAATCTGAGAAGAACCACGAATTTCCTTCCACCCAGCGTTCCCCCTCGTCTCCCGATAAAAATGATACCTCACTTGTGTGGGTAGGCCTAGCGCCCGTGACAGGAAATACCCCAAAGCGCAACGTGGACACAGCCAAATTTTTGAAGGAAAACAGAGGTGTTTTTTCAGAGTGCCTACCTGTAGATTTTGGCCTGTAGCTCAGTCGCCACCTAGGGAAACCTACCAAACCTGTGCATTTCTGAAAACTAGAGACCTAGGGGAATCCAAGATGGGGTGACTTGTGTGGCTCGGACCAGGTTCTGTTACCCAGAATCCTTTGCAAACCTCAAAATTTGGCTAAAAAAACACATGTTCCTAACATTTCTGTGGCAGAAAGTTCTGGAATCTGAGAGGAGCCACAAATTTCCTTCCACCCAGCGTTCCCCTATGTCTCCCGATAAAAATGATACCTCACTTGTGTGGGTAGGCCTAGCGCCCTCGACAGAAAACACCCCAAAGCGCAACGTGGACACATCCAAATTTGTGAAGGAAAACAGAGGTGTTTTTTGCAAAGTGCCTACCTGTAGATTTTGGCTTGTAGATCAGCCGCCACCTAGGTAAACCTACCAAACCTGTGCATTTCTGAAAACTAGAGACCTAGGGGAATCCAAGATGGGGTGACTTGTGTGGCTCGGACCAGGTTCTGTTACCCAGAATCCTTTGCAAACCTCAAAATTTGGCAAAAAAAACACATGTTCCTCACATTTTTGTGGCAGAAAGTTCTGGAATCTGAGATAAGCCACGAATTTCCTTCCACCCAGCATTCCCCCACGTCTCCCGATAAAAATTATATCTCACTTGTGTGGATAGGCCTAGCGCCCGCAACAGGAAACGCCCCAAAGCGCAACGTAGACACAGCCAAATTTTTGAAGGAAAACAGAGGTGTTTTTTGCAAAGTGCCTACCTGTAGATTTTGGCTTGTAGCTCAGCCGCCACTTAGGGAAACCTACCAAACCTGTGCATTTCTGAAAACTAGAGACCTAGGGGAATCCAAGATGGGGTGACTTGTGTGGCTCGGACCAGGTTCTGTTACCCAGAATCCTTTGCAAACCTCAAAATTTGGCTAAAAAAACACATGTTCCTAACATTTCTGTGGCAGAAAGTTCTGGAATCTGAGAGGAGCCACGAATTTCCTTCCACCCAGCGTTCCCCCACGTCTCCCGATAAAAATGATACCTCACTTGTGTGGGTAGGCCTAGCGCCCGCGACAGAAAACACCCCAAAGCGCAACGTGGACACATAAAAATTTGTGAAGGAAAACAGAGGTTTGTTTTGCAAAGTGCCTACCTGTAGATTTTGGCTTGTAGCTCAGCCGCCACCTAGGGAAACCTACCAAACCTGTGCATTTCTGAAAACTAGAGACCTAGGGGAATCCAAGATGGGGTGACTTGTGTGGCTCGGACCAGGTTCTGTTACCCAGAATCCTTTGCAAACCTCAAAATTTGGCCAAAAAAAACACATGTTCCTCACAATTCTGTGGCAGAAAGTTCTGGAATCTGAGAGGAGCCACGAATTTCCTTCCACCCAGCGTTCCCCCACGTCTCCCGATAAAAATGATACCTCACTTGTGTGGGTAGGCCTAGCGCCCGCGACAGGAAACGGCCCAAAGCGCAACGTAGACACAGCCAAATTTTTGAAGGAAAACAGAGGTGTTTTTTGCAAAGTGCCTACCTGTAGATTTTGGCTTGTAGCTCAGCCGCCACCCAGGGAAACCTACCAAACCTGTGCATTTCTGAAAACTAGAGACCTAGGGGAATTCAAGATGGGGTGACTTGTGTGGCTCGGACCAGGTTCTGTTACCCAGAATCCTTTCCAAACCTCAAAATTTGGCTAAAAAAACACATGTTCCTAACATTTCTGTGGCAGAAAGTTCTGGAATCTGAGAGGAGCCACAAATTTCCTTCCACCCAGCGTTCCCCCACGTCTCCCGATAAAAATGATACCTCACTTGTGTGGGTAGGCCTAGCGCCCGCGACAGTAATCGCCCCAAAGCGCAACGTGGACACATCCAAATTTGTGAAGGAAAACAGACGTGTTTTTTGCAAAGTGCCTACCTGTAGATTTTGGCTTGTAGCTCAGCCGCCACCTAGGGAAACCTACCAAACCTGTGCATTTCTGAAAACTAGAGACCTAGGGGAATCCAAGATGGGGTGACTTGTGTGGCTCAGACCACGTTCTGTTACCCAGAATCCTTTGCAAAACTCAAAATTTGGCTAAAAAAACACATGTTCCTCACATTTCTGTGGCAGAAAGTTCTGGAATGTGAGAGGAGCCACGAATTTACTGCCACCCAGCGTTCCCCCTCGTCTCCCGATAAAAATGATACCTCACTTGTGTGGGTAGGCCTAGCGCCCGTGACAGGAAATGCCCCAAAGCGCAACGTGGACACAGCCAAATTTTTGAAGGAAAACAGAGGTGTTTTTTCAAAGTGCCTACCTGTAGATTTTGGCCTGTAGCTCAGTCGCCACCTAGGGAAACCTACCAAACCTGTGCATTTCTGAAAACTAGAGACCTAGGGGAATCCAAGATGGGGTGACTTGTGTGGCTCGGACCAGGTTCTGTTACCCAGAATCCTTTGCAAACCTCAAAATTTGGCTAAAAAAACACATGTTCCTAAAATTTCTGTGGCAGAAAGTTCTGGAATCTGAGAGGAGCCACAAATTTCCTTCCACCCAGCGTTCCCCCATGTCTCCCGATAAAAATGATACCTCACTTGTGTGGGTAGGCCTAGCGCCCGCGACAGAAAACGCCCCAATGCGCAACGTGGACACATCCAAATTTGTGAAGGAAAACAGAGGTGTTTTTTGCAAAGTGCCTACCTGTAGATTTTGGCTTGTAGATCAGCCGCCACCTAGGGAAACCTGCCAAACCTGTGCATTTCTGAAAACTAGAGACCTGGGGAATCCAAGATGGGGTGACTTGTGTGGCTCGGACCAGGTTCTGTTACCCAGAATCCTTTGCAAACCTCAAAATTTGGCTAAAAAAACACATGTTCCTCACATTTCTGTGGTAGAAAGTTCTGGAATCTGAGATAAGCCACGAATTTCCTTCCACCCAGCGTTCCCCCACGTCTCCCGATAAAAATGATACCTCACTTGTGTGGGTAGGCCTAGCGCCCGCGACAGGAAATGCCCCAAAGCTCAACGTAGACACAGCCAAATTTTTGAAGGAAAACAGAGGTGTTTTTTGCAAAGAGCCTACCTGTAGATTTTGGCTTGTAGCTCAGCCGCCACCTAGGGAAACCTACCAAACCTGTGCATTTCTGAAAACTAGAGACCTAGGGGAATCCAAGATGGGGTGACTTGTGTGGCTTGGACCAGGTTCTGTTAACCAGAATCCTTTGCAAACCTCAAAATTTGGCTAAAAAAACACATGTTCCTAACATTTCTGTGGCAGAAAGTTCTGGAATCTGAGAGGAGCCACAAATTTCCTTCCACCCAGCGTTCCCCCACGTCTCCCGATAAAAATGATACCTCACTTGTATGGGTAGGCCTAGCGCCCGCGACAGAAAACGCCCCAAAGCGCAACGTGGACACATCCAAATTTGTGAAGGAAAACAGAGGTGTTTTTTGCAAAGTGCCTACCTGTAGATTTTGGCTTGTAGATCAGCCGCTACTTAGGGAAACCTACCAAACCTGTGCATTTCTGAAAACTAGAGACCTAGGGGAATCCAAGATGGGGTGACTTGTGTGGCTCGGACCAGGTTCTGTTACCCAGAATCCTTTGCAAACCTCAAAATTTGGCTAAAAAAACACATGTTCCTAACATTTCTGTGGCAGAAAGTTCTGGAATCTGAGAGGAGCCACAAATTTCCTTCCACCCAGCGTTCCCCCACGTCTCCCGATAAAAATGATACCTCACTTGTGTGGGTAGGCCTAGTGCCCGCGACAGGAAACGCCCCAAAGCGCAACGTGGACACATCCAAATTTGTGAAGGAAAACAGAGGTGTTTTTTGCAAAGTGCCTACCTGTAGATTTTGGCTTGAAGCTCAGCCGCCACCTAGGGAAACCTACCAAACCTGTGCATTTCTGAAAACTAGAGACCTAGGGGAATCCAAGATGGGGTGACTTGTGTGGCTCAGACCACGTTCTGTTACCCAGAATCCTTTGCAAAACTCAAAATTTGGCTAAAAAAACACATGTTCCTCACATTTCTGTGGCAGAAAGTTCTGGAATCTGAGAGGAGCCACGAATTTCCTTCCACCCAGCGTTCCCCCACGTCTCCCGATAAAAATGATACCTCACTTGTGTGGGTAGGCCTAGCGCCCGCGACAGAAAACGCCCCAAAGCGCAACGTGGACACATCCAAATTTGTGAAGGAAAACAGAGGTGTTTTTTCAAAGTGCCTACCTGTAGATTTTGGCCTGTAGCTCAGTCGCCACCTAGGGAAACCTACCAAACCTGTGCATTTCTGAAAACTAGAGACCTAGGGGAATCCAAGATGGGGTGACTTGTGTGGCTCGGACCAGGTTCTGTTACCCAGAATCCTTTGCAAACCTCAAAATTTGGCTAAAAAAACACATGTTCCTAAAATTTCTGTGGCAGAAAGTTCTGGAATCTGAGAGGAGCCACAAATTTCCTTCCACCCAGCGTTCCCCCATGTCTCCCGATAAAAATGATACCTCACTTGTGTGGGTAGGCCTAGCGCCCGCGACAGAAAACGCCCCAATGCGCAACGTGGACACATCCAAATTTGTGAAGGAAAACAGAGGTGTTTTTTGCAAAGTGCCTACCTGTAGATTTTGGCTTGTAGATCAGCCGCCACCTAGGGAAACCTGCCAAACCTGTGCATTTCTGAAAACTAGAGACCTGGGGAATCCAAGATGGGGTGACTTGTGTGGCTCGGACCAGGTTCTGTTACCCAGAATCCTTTGCAAACCTCAAAATTTGGCTAAAAAAACACATGTTCCTCACATTTCTGTGGTAGAAAGTTCTGGAATCTGAGATAAGCCACGAATTTCCTTCCACCCAGCGTTCCCCCACGTCTCCCGATAAAAATGATACCTCACTTGTGTGGGTAGGCCTAGCGCCCGCGACAGGAAATGCCCCAAAGCTCAACGTAGACACAGCCAAATTTTTGAAGGAAAACAGAGGTGTTTTTTGCAAAGAGCCTACCTGTAGATTTTGGCTTGTAGCTCAGCCGCCACCTAGGGAAACCTACCAAACCTGTGCATTTCTGAAAACTAGAGACCTAGGGGAATCCAAGATGGGGTGACTTGTGTGGCTTGGACCAGGTTCTGTTAACCAGAATCCTTTGCAAACCTCAAAATTTGGCTAAAAAAACACATGTTCCTAACATTTCTGTGGCAGAAAGTTCTGGAATCTGAGAGGAGCCACAAATTTCCTTCCACCCAGCGTTCCCCCACGTCTCCCGATAAAAATGATACCTCACTTGTATGGGTAGGCCTAGCGCCCGCGACAGAAAACGCCCCAAAGCGCAACGTGGACACATCCAAATTTGTGAAGGAAAACAGAGGTGTTTTTTGCAAAGTGCCTACCTGTAGATTTTGGCTTGTAGATCAGCCGCTACTTAGGGAAACCTACCAAACCTGTGCATTTCTGAAAACTAGAGACCTAGGGGAATCCAAGATGGGGTGACTTGTGTGGCTCGGACCAGGTTCTGTTACCCAGAATCCTTTGCAAACCTCAAAATTTGGCTAAAAAAACACATGTTCCTAACATTTCTGTGGCAGAAAGTTCTGGAATCTGAGAGGAGCCACAAATTTCCTTCCACCCAGCGTTCCCCCACGTCTCCCGATAAAAATGATACCTCACTTGTGTGGGTAGGCCTAGTGCCCGCGACAGGAAACGCCCCAAAGCGCAACGTGGACACATCCAAATTTGTGAAGGAAAACAGAGGTGTTTTTTGCAAAGTGCCTACCTGTAGATTTTGGCTTGAAGCTCAGCCGCCACCTAGGGAAACCTACCAAACCTGTGCATTTCTGAAAACTAGAGACCTAGGGGAATCCAAGATGGGGTGACTTGTGTGGCTCAGACCACGTTCTGTTACCCAGAATCCTTTGCAAAACTCAAAATTTGGCTAAAAAAACACATGTTCCTCACATTTCTGTGGCAGAAAGTTCTGGAATCTGAGAGGAGCCACGAATTTCCTTCCACCCAGCGTTCCCCCACGTCTCCCGATAAAAATGATACCTCACTTGTGTGGGTAGGCCTAGCGCCCGCGACAGAAAACGCCCCAAAGCGCAACGTGGACACATCCAAATTTGTGAAGGAAAACAGAGGTGTTTTTTGCAAAGTGCCTACCTGTAGATTTTGGCTTGTAGATCAGCCGCCACCTAGGGAAACCTACCAAACCTGTGCATTTCTTAAAACTAGAGACCTAGGGGAATCCAAGATGGGGTGACTTGTGTGGCTCGGACCAGGATCTGTTACCCAGAATCCTTTGCAAACCTCAAAATTTGGCCACAAAAAACACATGTTCCTCACAATTCTGTTGCAGAAAGTTCTGGAATCTGAGAGGAGCCATGAATTTCCTTCCACCCAGCGTTCCCCCACGTCTCCCGATAAAAATGATACCTCACTTGTGTGGGTAGGCCTAGCGCCCGCGACAGAAAACGCCCCAAAGCGCAACGTGGACACATCCAAATTTGTGAAGGAAAACAGAGGTGTTTTTTGCAAAGTGCCTACCTGTAGATTTTGGATTGTAGATCAGCCGCCACCTAGGGAAACCTGCCAAACCTGTGCATTTCTGAAAACTAGAGACCTAGGGGAATCCAAGATGGGGTGACCTGTGCGGCTCGGACCAGGTTCTGTTACCCAGAATCCTTTGCAAACCTCAAAATTTGGCTAAAAAAACACATGTTCCTCACATTTCTGTGGCAGAAAGTTCTGGAATCTGAGAGGAGCCACGAATTTCCTTCCACCCAGCGTTCCCCCACGTCTCCCGATAAAAATGATACCTCACTTGTGTGGGTAGGCCTAGCGCCCGTGACAGGAAATGCCCCAAAGCGCAACGTGGACACAGCCACATTTTTGAAGGAAAACAGAGGTGTTTTTTGCAAAGTGCCTGCCTGTAGATTTTGGCCTGTAGCTCAGCCGCCACCTAGGTAAACCTACCAAACCTGTGCATTTCTTAAAACTAGAGACCTAGGGGAATCCAAGATGGGGTGACTTGTGTGGCTCGGACCAGGTTCTGTTACCCAGAATCCTTTGCAAACCTCAAAATTTGGCTAAAAAAACACATGTTCCTAACATTTCTGTGGCAGAAAGTTCTGGAATCTGAGAGGAGCCACAAATTTCCTTCCACCCAGCGTTCCCCCACGTCTCCCGATAAAAATGATACCTCACTTGTGTGGGTAGGCCTAGTGCCCGCGACAGGAAACGCCCCAAAGCGCAACGTGGACACATCCAAATTTGTGAAGGAAAACAGAGGTGTTTTTTGCAAAGTGCCTACCTGTAGATTTTGGCTTGTAGCTCAGCCGCCACCTAGGGAAACCTACCAAACCTGTGCATTTCTGAAAACTAGAGACCTAGGGGAATCCAAGATGGGGTGACTTGTGTGGCTCGGACCAGGATCTGTTACCCAGAATCCTTTGCAAACCTCAAAATTTGGCCAAAAAAAAAACATGTTCCTCACAATTCTGTTGCAGAAAGTTCTGGAATATGAGAGGAGCCATAAATTTCCTTCCACCCGGCGTTCCCCCACGTCTCCCGATAAAAATGATACCTCACTTGTGTGGGTAGGCCTAGCGCCCACGACAGAAAACGCCCCAAACAGCAACGTGGACACATCCAAATTTGTGAAGGAAAACAGAGGTATTTTTTGCAAAGTGCCTACATGTAGATTTTGCTTGTAGCTCAGCCGCCACCTAGGGAAACCTACCAAACCTGTGCATTTCTGAAAACTAGAGACCTAGGGGAATCTAAGATGGGGTGACCTGTGCGGCTCGGACCAGGTTCTGTTACCCAGAATCCTTTGCAAACCTTAAAATTTGGCTAAAAAAACACATGTTCCTCACATTTCTGTGGCAGAAAGTTCTGGAATCTGAGAGGAGCCACGAATTTCCTTCCACCCAGCGTTCCCCCACGTTTCCCGATAAAAATGATACCTCACTTGTGTGGGTAGGCCTAGCGCCCGTGAAAGGAAATGGCCCAAAGCGCAACGTGGACACAGCCACATTTTTGAAGGAAAACAGAGGTGTTTTTTGCAAAGTGCCTGCCTGTAGATTTTGGCCTGTAGCTCAGCCGCCACCTAGGGAAACCTACCAAACCTGTGCATTTCTGAAAACTAGAGACCTAGGGGAATCTAAGATGGGGTGACCTGTGCGGCTCGGACCAGGTTCTGTTACCCAGAATCCTTTGCAAACCTCAAAATTTGGCTAAAAAAACACATGTTTCTCACATTTCTGTGGCAGAAAGTTCTGGAATCTGAGAGGAGCCACGAATTTCCTTCCACCCAGCGTTCCCCCACGTTTCCCGATAAAAATGATACCTCACTTGTGTGGGTAGGCCTAGCGCCCGTGAAAGGAAATGGCCCAAAGCGCAACGTGGACACAGCCACATTTTTGAAGGAAAACAGAGGTGTTTTTTGCAAAGTGCCTGCCTGTAGATTTTGGCCTGTAGCTCAGCCGCCACCTAGGGAAACCTACCAAACCTGTGCATTTCTTAAAACTAGAGACCTAGGGGAATCCAAGATGGGGTGACTTGTGTGGCTCGGACCAGGTTCTGTTACCCAGAATCCTTTGCAAACCTCAAAATTTGGCTAAAAAAACACATGTTCCTAACATTTCTGTGGCAGAAAGTTCTGGAATCTGAGAGGAGCCACAAATTTCCTTCCACCCAGCGTTCCCCCACGTCTCCCGATAAAAATGATACCTCACTTGTGTGGGTAGGCCTAGTGCCCGCGACAGGAAACGCCCCAAAGCGCAACGTGGACACATCCAAATTTGTGAAGGAAAACAGAGGTGTTTTTTGCAAAGTGCCTACCTGTAGATTTTGGCTTGTAGCTCAGCCGCCACCTAGGGAAACCTACCAAACCTGTGCATTTCTGAAAACTAGAGACCTAGGGGAATCCAAGATGGGGTGACTTGTGTGGCTCGGACCAGGATCTGTTACCCAGAATCCTTTGCAAACCTCAAAATTTGGCCAAAAAAAAAACATGTTCCTCACAATTCTGTTGCAGAAAGTTCTGGAATATGAGAGGAGCCATAAATTTCCTTCCACCCGGCGTTCCCCCACGTCTCCCGATAAAAATGATACCTCACTTGTGTGGGTAGGCCTAGCGCCCGCGACAGAAAACACCCCAAACCGCAACGTGGACACATCCAAATTTGTGAAGGAAAACAGAGGTATTTTTTGCAAAGTGCCTACCTGTAGATTTTGGCTTGTAGCTCAGCCGCCACCTAGGGAAACCTACCAAACCTGTGCATTTCTGAAATCTAGAGACCATGGGGAATCTAAGATGGGGTGACCTGTGCGGCTCGGACCAGGTTCTGTTACCCAGAATCCTTTGCAAACCTCAAAATTTGGCTAAAAAAACACATGTTCCTCACATTTCTGTGGCAGAAAGTTCTGGAATCTGAGAGGAGCCACGAATTTCCTTCCACCCAGCGTTCCCCCACGTCTCCCGATAAAAATGATACCTCACTTGTGTGGGTAGGCCTAGCGCCAGTGAAAGGAAATGGCCCAAATCGCAACGTGGACACAGCCACATTTTTGAAGGAAAACAGAGGTGTTTTTTGCAAAGTGCCTGCCTGTAGATTTTGGCCTGTAGCTCAGCCACCACCTAGGGAAACCTACCAAACCTGTGCATTTCTTAAAACTAGAGACCTAGGGGAATCCAAAATGGGGTGACTTGTGTGGCTCGGACCAGGTTCTGTTACCCAGAATCCTTTGCAAACCTCAAAATTTGGCTAAAAAAACACATGTTCCTAACATTTCTGTGGCAGAAAGTTCTGGAATCTGAGAGGAGCCACAAATTTCCTTCCACCCAGCGTTCCCCCACATCTCCCGATAAAAATGATACCTCACTTGTGTGGGTAGGCCTAGTGCCCGCGACAGGAAACGCCCCAAAGCGCAACGTGGACACATCCAAATTTGTGAAGGAAAACAGAGGTGTTTTTTGCAAAGTGCCTACCTGTAGATTTTGGCTTGTAGCTCAGCCGCCACCTAGGGAAACCTACCAAACCTGTGCATTTCTGAAAACTAGAGACCTAGGGGAATCCAAGATGGGGTGACTTGTGTGGCTCAGACCACGTTCTGTTACCCAGAATCCTTTGCAAAACTCAAAATTTGGCTAAAAAAACACATGTTCCTCACATTTCTGTGGCAGAAAGTTCTGGAATCTGAGAGGAGCCACGAATTTCCTTCCACCCAGCGTTCCCCCACGTCTCCCGATAAAAATGATACCTCACTTGTGTGGGTAGGCCTAGCGCCCGCGACAGAAAACGCCCCAAAGCGCAACGTGGACACATACAAATTTGTGAAGGAAAACAGAGGTGTTTTTTGCAAAGTGCCTACCTGTCGATTTTGGCTTGTAGATCAGCCGCCACCTAGGGAATCCTACCAAAACTGTGCATTTCTTAAAACTAGAGACCTAGGGGAATCCAAGATGGGGTGACTTGTGTGGCTCAGACCAGGATCTGTTACCCAGAATCCTTTGCAAACCTCAAAATTTGGCCAAAAAAAACACATGTTCCTCACAATTCCGTTGCAGAATGTTCTGGAATCTGAGAGGAGCCACGAATTTCCTTCCACCCAGCGTTCCCCCACGTCTCCCGATAAAAATGATACCTCACTTGTGTGGGTAGGCCTAGCGCCCGCGACAGAAAACGCCCCAAAGCGCAACGTGGACACATCCAAATTTGTGAAGGAAAACAGAGGTGTTTTTTGCAAAGTGCCTACCTGTAGATTTTGGCTTGTAGATCAGCCGCCACTTAGGGAAACCTACCAAACCTGTGCATTTCTGAAAACTAGAGACCTAGGGGAATCCAAGATGGGGTGACTTGTGTGGCTCGGACCAGGTTCTGTTACCCAGAATCCTTTGCAAACCTCAAAATTTGGCTAAAAAAACACATGTTCCTAACATTTCTGTGGCAGAAAGTTCTGAAATCTGAGAGGAGCCACAAATTTCCTTCCACCCAGCGTTCCCCCACGTCTCCCGATAAAAATGATACCTCACTTGTGTGGGTAGGCCTAGTGCCCGCGACAGGAAACGCCCCAAAGCGCAACGTGGACACATCCAAATTTGTGAAGGAAAACAGAGGTGTTTTTTGCAAAGTGCCTACCTGTAGATTTTGGCTTGTAGATCAGCCGCCACCTAGGGAAACCTACCAAACCTGTGCATTTCTTAAAACTAGAGACCTAGGGGAATCCAAGATGGGGTGACTTGTGTGGCTCGGACCAGGATCTGTTACCCAGAATCCTTTGCAAACCTCAAAATTTGGCCAAAAAAAACACATGTTCCTCACAATTCTGTTGCAGAAAGTTCTGGAATCTGAGAGGAGCCATGAATTTCCTTCCACCCAGCGTTCCCCCACGTCTCCCGATAAAAATGATACCTCACTTGTGTGTGTAGGCCTAGTGCCCGCGACAGAAAACGCCCCAAACCGCAACGTGGACACATCCAAATTTGTGAAGGAAAACAGAGGTGTTTTTTGCAAAGTGCCTACCTGTAGATTTTGGATTGTAGATCAGCCGCCACCTAGGGAAACCTGCCAAACCTGTGCATTTCTGAAAACTAGAGACCGAGGGGAATCCAAGATGGGGTGACCTGTGCGGCTCGGACCAGGTTCTGTTACCCAGAATCCTTTGCAAACCTCAAAATTTGGCTAAAAAAACACATGTTCCTCACATTTCTGTGGCAGAAAGTTCTGGAATCTGAGAGGAGCCACGAATTTCCTTCCACCCAGCGTTCCCCCACGTCTCCCGATAAAAATGATACCTCACTTGTGTGGGTAGGCCTAGCGCCCGTGACAGGAAATGCCCCAAAGCGCAACGTGGACACAGCCACATTTTTGAAGGAAAACAGAGGTGTTTTTTGCAAAGTGCCTGCCTGTAGATTTTGGCCTGTAGCTCAGCCGCCACGTAGGTAAACCTACCAAACCTGTGCATTTCTTAAAACTAGAGACCTAGGGGAATCCAAGATGGGGTGACTTGTGTGGCTCGGACCAGGTTCTGTTACCCAGAATCCTTTGCAAACCTCAAAATTTGGCTAAAAAAACACATGTTCCTAACATTTCTGTGGCAGAAAATTCTGGAATCTGAGAGGAGCCACGAATTTCCTTCCACCCAGCGTTCCCCTACGTCTCCCGATAAAAATGATACCTCACTTGTGTGGGTAGGCCTAGCGCCCGTGAAAGGAAATGGCCCAAATCGCAACGTGGACACAGCCACATTTTTTAAGGAAAATAGAGGTGTTTTTTGCAAAGTGCCTGCCTGTAGATTTTGGCCTGTAGCTCAGCCGCCACCTAGGGAAACCTACCAAACCTGTGCATTTCTTAAAACTAGAGACCTAGGGGAATCCAAAATGGGGTGACTTGTGTGGCTCGGACCAGGTTCTGTTACCCAGAATCCTTTGCAAACCTCAAAATTTGGCTAAAAAAACACATGTTCCTAACATTTCTGTGGCAGAAAGTTCTGGAATCTGAGAGGAGCCACAAATTTCCTTCCACCCAGCGTTCCCCCACGTCTCCCGATAAAAATGATACCTCACTTGTGAGGTAAGGGCTAGTGCCCGCGACAGGAAACGCCCCAAAGCGCAACGTGGACACATCCAAATTTGTGAAGGAAAACAGAGGTGTTTTTTGCAAAGTGCCTACCTGTAGATTTTGGCTTGTAGCTCAGCCGCCACCTAGGGAAACCTACCAAACCTGTGCATTTCTGAAAACTAGAGACCTAGGGGAATCCAAGATGGGGTGACTTGTGTGGCTCAGACCACGTTCTGTTACCCAGAATCCTTTGCAAAACTCAAAATTTGGCTAAAAAAACACATGTTCCTCACATTTCTGTGGCAGAAAGTTCTGGAATCTGAGAGGAGCCTCGAATTTCCTTCCACCCAGCGTTCCCCCACGTCTCCCGATAAAAATGATACCTCACTTGTGTGGGTAGGCCTAGCGTCCGCGACAGAAAACGCCCCAAAGCGCAACGTGGACACATCCAAATTTGTGAAGGAAAACAGAGGTGTTTTTTGCAAAGTGCCTACCTGTAGATTTTGGCTTGTAGATCAGCCGCCACCTAGGGAAACCTACCAAACCTGTGGATTTCTTAAAACTAGAGACCTAGGGGAATCCAAGATGGGGTGACTTGTGTGGCTCGGACCAGGATCTGTTACCCAGAATCCTTTGCAAACCTCAAAATTTGGCCAAAAAAAACACATGTTACTCACAATTCTGTTGCAGAAAGTTCTGGAATCTGAGAGGAGCCATGAATTTCCTTCCACCCAGCGTTCCCCCACGTCTCCCGATAAAAATGATACCTCACTTGTGTGGGTAGGCCTAGCGCCCGCGACAGAAAACGCCCCAAAGCGCAACGTGGACACATCCAAATTTGTGAAGGAAAACAGAGGTGTTTTTTGCAAAGTGCCTACCTGTAGATTTTGGATTGTAGATCAGCCGCCACCTAGGGAAACCTGCCAAACCTGTGCATTTCTGAAAACTAGAGACCTAGGGGAATCCAAGATGGGGTGACCTGTGCGGCTCGGACCAGGTTCTGTTACCCAGAATCCTTTGCAAACCTCAAAATTTGGCTAAAAAAACACATGTTCCTAACATTTCTGTGGCAGAAAGTTCTGGAATCTGAGAGGAGCCACAAATTTCCTTCCACCCAGCGTTCCCCCACGTCTCCCGATAAAAATGATACCTCACTTGTGTGGGTAGGCCTAGTGCCCGCGACAGGAAACGCCCCAAAGCGCAACGTGGACACATCCAAATTTGTGAAGGAAAACAGAGGTGTTTTTTGCAAAGTGCCTACCTGTAGATTTTGGCTTGTAGCTCAGCCGCCACCTAGGGAAACCTACCAAACCTGTGCATTTCTGAAAACTAGAGACCTAGGGGAATCCAAGATGGGGTGACTTGTGTGGCTCGGACCAGGATCTGTTACCCAGAATCCTTTGCAAACCTCAAAATTTGGCCAAAAAAAAAACATGTTCCTCACAATTCTGTTGCAGAAAGTTCTGGAATATGAGAGGAGCCATAAATTTCCTTCCACCCAGCGCTCCCCCACGTCTCCTGATAAAAATGATACCTCACTTGTGTGGGTAGGCCTAGCGCCCGCGACAGAAAACGCCCCAAACCGCAACGTGGACACATCCAAATTTGTGAAGGAAAACAGAGGTATTTTTTGCAAAGTGCCTACCTGTAGATTTTGGCTTGTAGCTCAGCCGCCACCTAGGGAAACCTACCAAACCTGTGCATTTCTGAAAACTAGAGACCTAGGGGAATCTAAGATGGGGTGACCTGTGCGGCTCGGACCAGGTTCTGTTACCCAGAATCCTTTGCAAACCTCAAAATTTGGCTAAAAAAACACATGTTCCTCACATTTCTGTGGCAGAAAGTTCTGGAATCTGAGAGGAGCCACGAATTTCCTTCCACCCTGCGTTCCCCCACGTCTCCCGATAAAAATGATACCTCACTTGTGTGGGTAGGCCTAGCGCCCGTGAAAGGAAATGGCCCAAATCGCAACGTGGACACAGCCACATTTTTGAAGGAAAACAGAGGTGTTTTTTGCAAAGTGCCTGCCTGTAGATTTTGGCCTGTAGCTCAGCCGCCACCTAGGGAAACCTACCAAACCTGTGCATTTCTTAAAACTAGAGACCTAGGGGAATCCAAAATGGGGTGACTTGTGTGGCTCGGACCAGGTTCTGTTACCCAGAATCCTTTGCAAACCTCAAAATTTGGCTAAAAAAACACATGTTCCTAACATTTCTGTGGCAGAAAGTTCTGGAATCTGAGAGGAGCCACAAATTTCCTTCCACCCAGCGTTCCCCCACGTCTCCCGATAAAAATGATACCTCACTTGTGTGGGTAGGCCTAGTGCCCGCGACAGGAAACGCCCCAAAGCGCAACGTGGACACATCCAAATTTGTGAAGGAAAACAGAGGTGTTTTTTGCAAAGTGCCTACCTGTAGATTTTGGCTTGTAGCTCAGCCGCCACCTAGGGAAACCTACCAAACCTGTGCATTTCTGAAAACTAGAGACCTAGGGGAATCCAAGATGGGGTAACTTGTGTGGCTCAGACCACGTTCTGTTACCCAGAATCCTTTGCAAAACTCAAAATTTGGCTAAAAAAACACATGTTCCTCAAATTTCTGTGGCAGAAAGTTCTGGAATCTGAGAGGAGCCACAAATTTCCTTCCACCCAGCGTTCCCCCACGTCTCCCGATAAAAATGATACCTCACTTGTGTGGGTAGGCCTAGCGCCCGCGACAAAAAACGCCCCAAAGCGCAACGTGGACACATCCAAATTTGTGAAGGAAAACAGAGGTGTTTTTTGCAAAGTGCCTACCTGTAGATTTTGGCTTGTAGATCAGCCGCCACCTAGGGAAACCTACCAAACCTGTGCATTTCTTAAAACTAGAGACCTAGGGGAATCCAAGATGGGGTGACTTGTGTGGCTCGGACCAGGATCTGTTACCCAGAATCCTTTGCAAACCTCAAAATTTGGCCAAAAAAAACACATGTTCCTCACAATTCTGTTGCAGAAAGTTCTGGAATCTGAGAGGAGCCATGAATTTCCTTCCACCCAGCGTTCCCCCACGTCTCCCGATAAAAATGATACCTCACTTGTGTGGGTAGGCCTAGCGCCCGCGACAGAAAACGCCCCAAAGCGCAACGTGGACACATCCAAATTTGTGAAGGAAAACAGAGGTGTTTTTTGCAAAGTGCCTACCTGTAGATTTTGGATTGTAGATCAGCCGCCACCTAGGGAAACCTGCCAAACCTGTGCATTTCTGAAAACTAGAGACCTAGGGGAATCCAAGATGGGGTGACCTGTGCGGCTCGGACCAGGTTCTGTTACCCAGAATCCTTTGCAAACCTCAAAATTTGGCTAAAAAAACACATGTTCCTCACATTTCTGTGGCAGAAAGTTCTGGAATCTGAGAGGAGCCACGAATTTCCTTCCACCCAGCGTTCCCCCACGTCTCCCGATAAAAATTATACCTCACTTGTGTGGGTAGGCCTAGCGCCCGCGACAGAAAACGCCCCAAAGCGCAACGTGGACACATCCAAATTTGTGAAGGAAAACAGAGGTGTTTTTTGCAAAGTGCCTACCTGTAGATTTTGGCTTGTAGCTCAGCCGCCACCTAGGGAAACCTACCAAACCTGTGCATTTCTGAAAACTAGAGACCTAGGGGAATCCAAGATGGGGTGACTTGTGTGGCTCGGACCAGGATCTGTTACCCAGAATCCTTTGCAAACCTCAAAATTTGGCCAAAAAAAAAACATGTTCCTCACAATTCTGTTGCAGAAAGTTCTGGAATATGAGAGGAGCCATAAATTTCCTTCCACCCAGCGTTCCCCCACGTCTCCCGATAAAAATTATACCTCACTTGTGTGGGTAGGCCTAGCGCCCGCGACAGAAAACGCCCCAAACCGCAACGTGGACACATCCACATTTGTGAAGGAAAACAGAGGTATTTTTTGCAAAGTGCCTACCTGTAGATTTTGACTTGTAGCTCAGCCGCCACCTAGGGAAACCTACCAAACCTGTGCATTTCTGAAAACTAGAGACCTAGGGGAATCCAAGATGGGGTGACCTGTGCGGCTCGGACCAGGTTCTGTTACCCAGAATCCTTTGCAAACCTCAAAATTTGGCTAAAAAAACACATGTTCCTCACATTTCTGTGGCAGAAAGTTCTGGAATCTGAGAGGAGCCACGAATTTCCTTCCACCCAGCGTTCCCCCACGTCTCCCGATAAAAATGATACCTCACTTGTGTGGGTAGGCCTAGCGCCCGTGAAAGGAAATGGCCCAAATCGCAACGTGGACACAGCCACATTTTTGAAGGAAAACAGAGGTGTTTTTTGCAAAGTGCCTGCCTGTAGATTTTGGCCTGTAGCTCAGCCGCCACCTAGGGAAACCTACCAAACCTGTGCATTTCTTAAAACTAGAGACCTAGGGGAATCCAAAATGGGGTGACTTGTGTGGCTCGGACCAGGTTCTGTTACCCAGAATCCTTTGCAAACCTCAAAATTTGGCTAAAAAAACACATGTTCCTAACATTTCTGTGGCAGAAAGTTCTAGAATCTGAGAGGAGCCACAAATTTCCTTCCACCCAGCGTTCCCCCACGTCTCCCGATAAAAATGATACCTCACTTGTGTGGGTAGGCCTAGTGCCCGCGACAGGAAACGCCCCAAAGCGCAACGTGGACACATCCAAATTTGTGAAGGAAAACAGAGGTGTTTTTTGCAAAGTGCCTACCTGTAGATTTTGGCTTGTAGCTCAGCCGCCACCTAGGGAAACCTACCAAACCTGTGCATTTCTGAAAACTAGAGACCTAGGGGAATCCAAGATGGGGTGACTTGTGTGGCTCAGACCACGTTCTGTTACCCAGAATCCTTTGCAAAACTCAAAATTTGGCTAAAAAAACACATGTTCCTCACATTTCTGTGGCAGAAAGTTCTGGAATCTGAGAGGAGCCACGAATTTCCTTCCACCCAGCGTTCCCCCACGTCTCCCGATAAAAATGATACCTCACTTGTGTGGGTAGGCCTAGCGCCCGCGACAGAAAACGCCCCAAAGCGCAACGTGGACACATCCAAATTTGTGAAGGAAAACAGAGGTGTTTTTTGCAAAGTGCCTACCTGTAGATTTTGGCTTGCAGATCAGCCGCCACCTAGGGAAACCTACCAAACCTGTGCATTTCTTAAAACTAGAGACCTAGGGGAATCCAAGATGGGGTGACTTGTGTGGCTCGGACCAGGATCTGTTACCCAGAATCCTTTGCAAACCTCAAAATTTGGCCAAAAAAAACACATGTTCCTCACAATTCTGTTGCAGAAAGTTCTGGAATCTGAGAGGAGCCATGAATTTCCTTCCACCCAGCGTTCCCCCACGTCTCCCGATAAAAATGATACCTCACTTGTGTGGGTAGGCCTGGCGCCCGCGACAGAAAACGCCCCAAAGCGCAACGTGGACACATCCAAATTTGTGAAGGAAAACAGAGGTGTTTTTTGCAAAGTGCCTACCTGTAGATTTTGGCTTGTAGATCAGCCGCCACCTAGGGAAACCTGCCAAACCTGTGCATTTCTGAAAACTAGAGACCTAGGGGAATCCAAGATGGGGTGACTTCTGTGGCTCGGACCAGGTTCTGTTACCCAGAATCCTTTGCAAACCTCAAAATTTGGCTACAAAAACACATGTTCCTAACATTTCTGTGGCAGAAAGTTCTGGAATCTGAGAGGAGCCATGAATTTCCTTCCACCCAGCGTTCCCCCACGTATCCCGATAAAAATGATACCTCACTTGTGTGGGTAGGCCTAGCGCCCGCGACAGAAAACGCCCCAAAGCGCAACGTGGACACATCCAAATTTGTGAAGGAAAACAGAGGTGTTTTTTGCAAAGTGCCTACCTGTAGATTTTGGCTTGTAGATCAGCCGCCACCTAGGGAAACCTACCAAACCTGTGCATTTCTTAAAACTAGAGACCTAGGGGAATCCAAGATGGGGTGACTTGTGTGGCTCGGACCAGGATCTGTTACCCAGAATCCTTTGCAAACCTCAAAATTTGGCCAAAAAAAACACATGTTCCTCACAATTCTGTTGCAGAAAGTTCTGGAATCTGAGAGGAGCCATGAATTTCCTTCCACCCAGCGTTCCCCCACGTCTCCCGATAAAAATGATACCTCACTTGTGTGGGTAGGCCTAGCGCCCGCGACAGAAAACGCCCCAAAGCGCAACGTGGACACATCCAAATTTGTGAAGGAAAACAGAGGTGTTTTTTGCAAAGTGCCTACCTGTAGATTTTGGATTGTAGATCAGCCGCCACCTAGGGAAACCTGCCAAACCTGTGCATTTCTGAAAACTAGAGACCTAGGGGAATCCAAGATGGGGTGACCTGTGCGGCTCGGACCAGGTTCTGTTACCCAGAATCCTTTGCAAACCTCAAAATTTGGCTAAAAAAACACATGTTCCTCACATTTCTGTGGCAGAAAGTTCTGGAATCTGAGAGGAGCCACGAATTTCCTTCCACCCAGCGTTCCCCCACGTCTCCCGATAAAAATGATACCTCACTTGTGTGGGTAGGCCTAGCGCCCGCGACAGAAAACGCCCCAAAGCGCAACGTGGACACATCCAAATTTGTGAAGGAAAACAGAGGTGTTTTTTGCAAAGTGCCTACCTGTAGATTTTGGCTTGTAGCTCAGCCGCCACCTAGGGAAACCTACCAAACCTGTGCATTTCTGAAAACTAGAGACCTAGGGGAATCCAAGATGGGGTGACTTGTGTGGCTCGGACCAGGATCTGTTACCCAGAATCCTTTGCAAACCTCAAAATTTGGCCAAAAAAAAAACATGTTCCTCACAATTCTGTTGCAGAAAGTTCTGGAATATGAGAGGAGCCATAAATTTCCTTCCACCCAGCGTTCCCCCACGTCTCCCGATAAAAATTATACCTCACTTGTGTGGGTAGGCCTAGCGCCCGCGACAGAAAACGCCCCAAACCGCAACGTGGACACATCCACATTTGTGAAGGAAAACAGAGGTATTTTTTGCAAAGTGCCTACCTGTAGATTTTGACTTGTAGCTCAGCCGCCACCTAGGGAAACCTACCAAACCTGTGCATTTCTGAAAACTAGAGACCTAGGGGAATCAAAGATGGGGTGACCTGTGCGGCTCGGACCAGGTTCTGTTACCCAGAATCCTTTGCAAACCTCAAAATTTGGCTAAAAAAACACATGTTCCTCACATTTCTGTGGCAGAAAGTTCTGGAATCTGAGAGGAGCCACGAATTTCCTTCCACCCAGCGTTCCCCCACGTCTCCCGATAAAAATGATACCTCACTTGTGTGGGTAGGCCTAGCGCCCGTGAAAGGAAATGGCCCAAATCGCAACGTGGACACAGCCACATTTTTGAAGGAAAACAGAGGTGTTTTTTGCAAAGTGCCTGCCTGTAGATTTTGGCCTGTAGCTCAGCCGCCACCTAGGGAAACCTACCAAACCTGTGCATTTCTTACAACTAGAGACCTAGGGGAATCCAAAATGGGGTGACTTGTGTGGCTCGGACCAGGTTCTGTTACCCAGAATCCTTTGCAAACCTCAAAATTTGGCTAAAAAAACACATGTTCCTAACATTTCTGTGGCAGAAAGTTCTAGAATCTGAGAGGAGCCACAAATTTCCTTCCACCCAGCGTTCCCCCACGTCTCCCGATAAAAATGATACCTCACTTGTGTGGGTAGGCCTAGTGCCCGCGACAGGAAACGCCCCAAAGCGCAACGTGGACACATCCAAATTTGTGAAGGAAAACAGAGGTGTTTTTTGCAAAGTGCCTACCTGTAGATTTTGGCTTGTAGCTCAGCCGCCACCTAGGGAAACCTACCAAACCTGTGCATTTCTGAAAACTAGAGACCTAGGGGAATCCAAGATGGGGTGACTTGTGTGGCTCAGACCACGTTCTGTTACCCAGAATCCTTTGCAAAACTCAAAATTTGGCTAAAAAAACACATGTTCCTCACATTTCTGTGGCAGAAAGTTCTGGAATCTGAGAGGAGCCACGAATTTCCTTCCACCCAGCGTTCCCCCACGTCTCCCGATAAAAATGATACCTCACTTGTGTGGGTAGGCCTAGCGCCCGCGACAGAAAACGCCCCAAAGCGCAACGTGGACACATCCAAATTTGTGAAGGAAAACAGAGGTTTGTTTTGCAAAGTGCCTACCTGTAGATTTTGGCTTGTAGCTCAGCCGCCACCTAGGGAAACCTACCAAACCTGTGCATTTCTTAAAACTAGAGACCTAGGGGAATCCAAGATGGGGTGACTTGTGTGGCTCGGACCAGGATCTGTTACCCAGAATCCTTTGCAAACCTCAAAATTTGGCCAAAAAAAACACATGTTCCTCACAATTCTGTTGCAGAAAGTTCTGGAATCTGAGAGGAGCCATGAATTTCCTTCCACCCAGCGTTCCCCCACGTCTCCCGATAAAAATGATACCTCACTTGTGTGGGTAGGCCTGGCGCCCGCGACAGAAAACGCCCCAAAGCGCAACGTGGACACATCCAAATTTGTGAAGGAAAACAGAGGTGTTTTTTGCAAAGTGCCTACCTGTAGATTTTGGCTTGTAGATCAGCCGCCACCTAGGGAAACCTGCCAAACCTGTGCATTTCTGAAAACTAGAGACCTAGGGGAATCCAAGATGGGGTGACTTCTGTGGCTCGGACCAGGTTCTGTTACCCAGAATCCTTTGCAAACCTCAAAATTTGGCTAAAAAAACACATGTTCCTAACATTTCTGTGGCAGAAAGTTCTGGAATCTGAGAGGAGCCACAAATTTCCTTCCACCCAGCGTTCCCCCACGTCTCCCGATAAAAATGATACCTCACTTGTGTGGGTAGGCCTAGCGCCCGCGACAGAAAACGCCCCAAAGCGCAACGTGGACACATCCAAATTTGTGAAGGAAAACAGAGGTGTTTTTTGCAAAGTGCCTACCTGTAGATTTTGGCTTGTAGCTCAGCCGCCACCTAGGGAAACCTACCAAACCTGTGCATTTCTGAAAACTAGAGACCTAGGGGAATCCAAGATGGGGTGACCTGTGTGGCTCGGACCAGGTTCTGTTACCCAGAATCCTTTGCAAACCTCAAAATTTGGCTAAAAAAACACATGTTCCTCACATTTCTGTGGCAGAAAGTTCTGGAATCTGAGAGGAGCCACGAATTTCCTTCCACCCAGCGTTCCCCCTCGTCTCCCGATAAAAATGATACCTCACTTGTGTGGGTAGGCCTAGCGCACGTGACAGGAAATGCCCCAAAGCGCAACGTGGACACAGCCAAATTTTTGAAGGAAAACAGAGGTGTTTTTTCAAAGTGCCTACCTGTATATTTTGGCTTGTAGATCAGCCGCCACCTAGGGAAACCTGCCAAACCTGTGCATTTCTGAAAACTAGAGACCTAGGGGAATCCAAGATGGGGTGACTTGTGTGGCTCGGACCAGGTTCTGTTACCCAGAATCCTTTGCAAACCTCACAATTTGGCTAAAAAAACACATGTTCCTAACATTTCTGTGGCAGAAAGTTCTGGAATCTGAGAGGAGCCACAAATTTCCTTCCACCCAGCGTTCCCCCACGTCTCCCGATAAAAATGATACCTCACTTGTGTGGGTAGGCCTAGCGCCCGCGACAGAAAATGCCCCAAAGCGCAACGTGGACACATCCAAATTTGTGAAGGAAAACAGAGGTGTTTTTTGCAAAGTGCCTACCTGTAGATTTTGGCTTGTAGCTCAGCCGCCACCTAGGGAAACCTACCAAACCTGTGCATTTCTGAAAACTAGAGACCTAGGGGAATCCAAGATGGGGTGACCTGTGTGGCTCGGACCAGGTTCTGTTACCCAGAATCCTTTGCAAACCTCAAAATTTGGCTAAAAAAACACATGTTCCTCACATTTCTGTGGCAGAAAGTTCTGGAATCTGAGAGGAGCCACGAATTTCCTTCCACCCAGCGTTCCCCCTCGTCTCCCGATAAAAATGATACCTCACTTGTGTGGGTAGGCCTAGCGCCCGTGACAGGAAATGCCCCAAAGCGCAACGTGGACACCGCCAAATTTTTGAAGGAAAACAGAGGTGTTTTTTCAAAGTGCCTACCTGTAGATTTTGGCCTGTAGCTCAGTCGCCACCTAGGGAAACCTACCAAACCTGTGCATTTCTGAAAACTAGAGACCTAGGGGAATCCAAGATGGGGTGACTTGTGTGGCTCGGACCAGGATCTGTTACCCAGAATCCTTTGCAAACTCAAAATTTGGCTAAAAAAACACATGTTCCTAACATTTCTGTGGCAGAAAGTTCTGGAATCTGAGAGGAGCCACAAATTTCCTTCCACCCAGCGTTCCCCCAATTCTCCCGATAAAAATGATACCTCACTTGTGTGGGTAGGCCTAGCGCCCGCGACAGAAAACGCCCCAAAGCGCAACGTGGACACATCCAAATTTGTGAAGGAAAACAGAGGTGTTTTTTGCAAAGTGCCTACCTGTAGATTTTGGCTTGTAGCTCAGCCGCCACCTAGGGAAACCTACCAAACCTGTGCATTTCTGAAAACTAGAGACCTAGGGGAATCCAAGATGGGGTGACCTGTGTGGCTCGGACCAGGTTCTGTTACCCAGAATCCTTTGCAAACCTCAAAATTTGGCTAAAAAAACACATGTTCCTCACATTTCTGTGGCAGAAAGTTCTGGAATCTGAGAGGAGCCACGAATTTCCTTCCACCCAGCGTTCCCCCTCGTCTCCCGATAAAAATGATACCTCACTTGTGTGGGTAGGCCTAGCGCACGTGACAGGAAATGCCCCAAAGCGCAACGTGGACACAGCCAAATTTTTGAAGGAAAACAGAGGTGTTTTTTCAAAGTGCCTACCTGTAGATTTTGGCCTGTAGCTCAGTCACCACCTAGGGAAACCTACCAAACCTGTGCATTTCTGAAAACTAGAGACCTAGGGGAATCCAAGATGGGGTGATTTGTGTGGCTCGGACCAGGATCTGTTACCCAGAATCCTTTGCAAACCTCAAAATTTGGCTAAAAAAACACATGTTCCTAACATTTCTGTGGCAGAAAGTTCTGGAATCTGAGAGGAGCCACAAATTTCCTTCCAACCAGCGTTCCCCCATGTCTCCCGATAAAAATGATACCTCACTTGTGTGGGTAGGCCTAGCGCCCGCGACAGAAAACGCCCCAAAGCGCAACGTGGACACATCCAAATTTGTGAAGGAAAACAGAGGTGTTTTTTGCAAAGTGCCTACCTGTAGATTTTGGCCTGTAGCTCAGTCGCCACCTAGGGAAACCTACCAAACCTGTGCATTTCTGAAAACTAGAGACCTAGGGGAATCCAGGATGGGGTGACTTGTGTGGCTCGGACCAGGTTCTGTTACCCAGAATCCTTTGCAAACCTCAAAATTTGGCTAAAAAAACACATGTTCCTCACATTTCTGTGGCAGAAAGTTCTGGAATCTGAGATAAGCCACGAATTTCCTTCCACCCAGCGTTCCCCCACGTCTCCCGATAAAAATGATACCTCACTTGTGTGGGTAGGCCTAGCGCCCGCGACAGAAAACGCCCCAAAGCGCAACGTGGACACATCCAAATTTGTGAAGGAAAACAGAGGTGTTTTTTGCAAAGTGCCTACCTGTAGATTTTGGCTTGTAGATCAGCCGCCACCTAGGGAAACCTACCAAACCTGTGCATTTCTGAAAACTAGAGACCTAGGGGAATCCAAGATGGGGTGACTTGTGTGGCTCGGACCAGGATCTGTTACCCTGAATCCTTTGCAAACCTCAAAATTTGGCCAAAAAAAACACATGTTCCTCACAATTCTGTTGCAGAAAGTTCTGGAATCTGAGAGGAGCCATGAATTTCCTTACACCCAGCGTTCCCCCACGTCTCCCGATAAAAATGATACCTCACTTGTGTGGGTAGGCCTGGCGCCCGCGACAGAAAACGCCCCAAAGCGCAACGTGGACACATCCAAATTTGTGAAGGAAAACAGAGGTGTTTTTTGCAAAGTGCCTACCTGTAGATTTTGGCTTGTAGATCAGCCGCCACCTAGGGAAACCTGCCAAACCTGTGCATTTCTGAAAACTAGAGACCTAGGGGAATCCAAGATGGGGTGACTTCTGTGGCTCGGACCAGGTTCTGTTACCCAGAATCCTTTGCAAACCTCAAAATTTGGCTACAAAAACACATGTTCCTAACATTTCTGTGGCAGAAAGTTCTGGAATCTGAGAGGAGCCATGAATTTCCTTCCACCCAGCGTTCCCCCACGTATCCCGATAAAAATGATACCTCACTTGTGTGGGTAGGCCTAGCGCCCGCGACAGAAAACGCCCCAAAGCGCAACGTGGACACATCCAAATTTGTGAAGGAAAACAGAGGTGTTTTTTGCAAAGTGCCTACCTGTAGATTTTGGCTTGTAGATCAGCCGCCACCTAGGGAAACCTACCAAACCTGTGCATTTCTTAAAACTAGAGACCTAGGGGAATCCAAGATGGGGTGACTTGTGTGGCTCGGACCAGGATCTGTTACCCAGAATCCTTTGCAAACCTCAAAATTTGGCCAAAAAAAACACATGTTCCTCACAATTCTGTTGCAGAAAGTTCTGGAATCTGAGAGGAGCCATGAATTTCCTTCCACCCAGCGTTCCCCCACGTCTCCCGATAAAAATGATACCTCACTTGTGTGGGTAGGCCTAGCGCCCGCGACAGAAAACGCCCCAAAGCGCAACGTGGACACATCCAAATTTGTGAAGGAAAACAGAGGTGTTTTTTGCAAAGTGCCTACCTGTAGATTTTGGATTGTAGATCAGCCGCCACCTAGGGAAACCTGCCAAACCTGTGCATTTCTGAAAACTAGAGACCTAGGGGAATCCAAGATGGGGTGACCTGTGCGGCTCGGACCAGGTTCTGTTACCCAGAATCCTTTGCAAACCTCAAAATTTGGCTAAAAAAACACATGTTCCTCACATTTCTGTGGCAGAAAGTTCTGGAATCTGAGAGGAGCCACGAATTTCCTTCCACCCAGCGTTCCCCCACGTCTCCCGATAAAAATGATACCTCACTTGTGTGGGTAGGCCTAGCGCCCGCGACAGAAAACGCCCCAAAGCGCAACGTGGACACATCCAAATTTGTGAAGGAAAACAGAGGTGTTTTTTGCAAAGTGCCTACCTGTAGATTTTGGCTTGTAGCTCAGCCGCCACCTAGGGAAACCTACCAAACCTGTGCATTTCTGAAAACTAGAGACCTAGGGGAATCCAAGATGGGGTGACTTGTGTGGCTCGGACCAGGATCTGTTACCCAGAATCCTTTGCAAACCTCAAAATTTGGCCAAAAAAAAAACATGTTCCTCACAATTCTGTTGCAGAAAGTTCTGGAATATGAGAGGAGCCATAAATTTCCTTCCACCCAGCGTTCCCCCACGTCTCCCGATAAAAATTATACCTCACTTGTGTGGGTAGGCCTAGCGCCCGCGACAGAAAACGCCCCAAACCGCAACGTGGACACATCCACATTTGTGAAGGAAAACAGAGGTATTTTTTGCAAAGTGCCTACCTGTAGATTTTGACTTGTAGCTCAGCCGCCACCTAGGGAAACCTACCAAACCTGTGCATTTCTGAAAACTAGAGACCTAGGGGAATCAAAGATGGGGTGACCTGTGCGGCTCGGACCAGGTTCTGTTACCCAGAATCCTTTGCAAACCTCAAAATTTGGCTAAAAAAACACATGTTCCTCACATTTCTGTGGCAGAAAGTTCTGGAATCTGAGAGGAGCCACGAATTTCCTTCCACCCAGCGTTCCCCCACGTCTCCCGATAAAAATGATACCTCACTTGTGTGGGTAGGCCTAGCGCCCGTGAAAGGAAATGGCCCAAATCGCAACGTGGACACAGCCACATTTTTGAAGGAAAACAGAGGTGTTTTTTGCAAAGTGCCTGCCTGTAGATTTTGGCCTGTAGCTCAGCCGCCACCTAGGGAAACCTACCAAACCTGTGCATTTCTTACAACTAGAGACCTAGGGGAATCCAAAATGGGGTGACTTGTGTGGCTCGGACCAGGTTCTGTTACCCAGAATCCTTTGCAAACCTCAAAATTTGGCTAAAAAAACACATGTTCCTAACATTTCTGTGGCAGAAAGTTCTAGAATCTGAGAGGAGCCACAAATTTCCTTCCACCCAGCGTTCCCCCACGTCTCCCGATAAAAATGATACCTCACTTGTGTGGGTAGGCCTAGTGCCCGCGACAGGAAACGCCCCAAAGCGCAACGTGGACACATCCAAATTTGTGAAGGAAAACAGAGGTGTTTTTTGCAAAGTGCCTACCTGTAGATTTTGGCTTGTAGCTCAGCCGCCACCTAGGGAAACCTACCAAACCTGTGCATTTCTGAAAACTAGAGACCTAGGGGAATCCAAGATGGGGTGACTTGTGTGGCTCAGACCACGTTCTGTTACCCAGAATCCTTTGCAAAACTCAAAATTTGGCTAAAAAAACACATGTTCCTCACATTTCTGTGGCAGAAAGTTCTGGAATCTGAGAGGAGCCACGAATTTCCTTCCACCCAGCGTTCCCCCACGTCTCCCGATAAAAATGATACCTCACTTGTGTGGGTAGGCCTAGCACCCGCGACAGAAAACGCCCCAAAGCGCAACGTGGACACATCCAAATTTGTGAAAGAAAACAGAGGTGTTTTTTGCAAAGTGCCTACCTGTAGATTTTGGCTTGAAGCTCAGCCGCCACCTAGGGAAACCTACCAAACCTGTGCATTTCTGAAAACTAGAGACCTAGGGGAATCCAAGATGGGGTGACTTGTGTGGCTCAGACCACGTTCTGTTACCCAGAATCCTTTGCAAAACTCAAAATTTGGCTAAAAAAACACATGTTCCTCACATTTCTGTGGCAGAAAGTTCTGGAATCTGAGAGGAGCCACGAATTTCCTTCCACCCAGCGTTCCCCCACGTCTCCCGATAAAAATGATACCTCACTTGTGTGGGTAGGCCTAGCGCCCGCGACAGAAAACGCCCCAAAGCGCAACGTGGACACATCCAAATTTGTGAAGGAAAACAGAGGTTTGTTTTGCAAAGTGCCTACCTGTAGATTTTGGCTTGTAGCTCAGCCGCCACCTAGGGAAACCTACCAAACCTGTGCATTTCTTAAAACTAGAGACCTAGGGGAATCCAAGATGGGGTGACTTGTGTGGCTCGGACCAGGATCTGTTACCCAGAATCCTTTGCAAACCTCAAAATTTGGCCCAAAAAAACACATGTTCCTCACAATTCTGTTGCAGAAAGTTCTGGAATCTGAGAGGAGCCATGAATTTCCTTCCACCCAGCGTTCCCCCACGTCTCCCGATAAAAATGATACCTCACTTGTGTGGGTAGGCCTGGCGCCCGCGACAGAAAACGCCCCAAAGCGCAACGTGGACACATCCAAATTTGTGAAGGAAAACAGAGGTGTTTTTTGCAAAGTGCCTACCTGTAGATTTTGGCTTGTAGATCAGCCGCCACCTAGGGAAACCTGCCAAACCTGTGCATTTCTGAAAACTAGAGACCTAGGGGAATCCAAGATGGGGTGACTTCTGTGGCTCGGACCAGGTTCTGTTACCCAGAATCCTTTGCAAACCTCAAAATTTGGCTAAAAAAACACATGTTCCTAACATTTCTGTGGCAGAAAGTTCTGGAATCTGAGAGGAGCCACAAATTTCCTTCCACCCAGCGTTCCCCCACGTCTCCCGATAAAAATGATACCTCACTTGTGTGGGTAGGCCTAGCGCCCGCGACAGAAAACGCCCCAAAGCGCAACGTGGACACATCCAAATTTGTGAAGGAAAACAGAGGTGTTTTTTGCAAAGTGCCTACCTGTAGATTTTGGCTTGTAGCTCAGCCGCCACCTAGGGAAACCTACCAAACCTGTGCATTTCTGAAAACTAGAGACCTAGGGGAATCCAAGATGGGGTGACCTGTGTGGCTCGGACCAGGTTCTGTTACCCAGAATCCTTTGCAAACCTCAAAATTTGGCTAAAAAAACACATGTTCCTCACATTTCTGTGGCAGAAAGTTCTGGAATCTGAGAGGAGCCACGAATTTCCTTCCACCCAGCGTTCCCCCTCGTCTCCCGATAAAAATGATACCTCACTTGTGTGGGTAGGCCTAGCGCACGTGACAGGAAATGCCCCAAAGCGCAACGTGGACACAGCCAAATTTTTGAAGGAAAACAGAGGTGTTTTTTCAAAGTGCCTACCTGTATATTTTGGCTTGTAGATCAGCCGCCACCTAGGGAAACCTGCCAAACCTGTGCATTTCTGAAAACTAGAGACCTAGGGGAATCCAAGATGGGGTGACTTGTGTGGCTCGGACCAGGTTCTGTTACCCAGAATCCTTTGCAAACCTCACAATTTGGCTAAAAAAACACATGTTCCTAACATTTCTGTGGCAGAAAGTTCTGGAATCTGAGAGGAGCCACAAATTTCCTTCCACCCAGCGTTCCCCCACGTCTCCCGATAAAAATGATACCTCACTTGTGTGGGTAGGCCTAGCGCCCGCGACAGAAAATGCCCCAAAGCGCAACGTGGACACATCCAAATTTGTGAAGGAAAACAGAGGTGTTTTTTGCAAAGTGCCTACCTGTAGATTTTGGCTTGTAGCTCAGCCGCCACCTAGGGAAACCTACCAAACCTGTGCATTTCTGAAAACTAGAGTCCTAGGGGAATCCAAGATGGGGTGACCTGTGTGGCTCGGACCAGGTTCTGTTACCCAGAATCCTTTGCAAACCTCAAAATTTGGCTAAAAAAACACATGTTCCTCACATTTCTGTGGCAGAAAGTTCTGGAATCTGAGAGGAGCCACGAATTTCCTTCCACCCAGCGTTCCCCCTCGTCTCCCGATAAAAATGATACCTCACTTGTGTGGGTAGGCCTAGCGCCCGTGACAGGAAATGCCCCAAAGCGCAACGTGGACACCGCCAAATTTTTGAAGGAAAACAGAGGTGTTTTTTCAAAGTGCCTACCTGTAGATTTTGGCCTGTAGCTCAGTCGCCACCTAGGGAAACCTACCAAACCTGTGCATTTCTGAAAACTAGAGACCTAGGGGAATCCAAGATGGGGTGACTTGTGTGGCTCGGACCAGGATCTGTTACCCAGAATCCTTTGCAAACTCAAAATTTGGCTAAAAAAACACATGTTCCTAACATTTCTGTGGCAGAAAGTTCTGGAATCTGAGAGGAGCCACAAATTTCCTTCCACCCAGCGTTCCCCCAATTCTCCCAATAAAAATGATACCTCACTTGTGTGGGTAGGCCTAGCGCCCGCGACAGAAAACACCCCAAAGCGCAACGTGGACACATCCAAATTTGTGAAGGAAAACAGAGGTGTTTTTTGCAAAGTGCCTACCTGTAGATTTTGGCTTGTAGCTCAGCCGCCACCTAGGGAAACCTACCAAACCTGTGCATTTCTGAAAACTAGAGACCTAGGGGAATCCAAGATGGGGTGACCTGTGTGGCTCGGACCAGGTTCTGTTACCCAGAATCCTTTGCAAACCTCAAAATTTGGCTAAAAAAACACATGTTCCTCACATTTCTGTGGCAGAAAGTTCTGGAATCTGAGAGGAGCCACGAATTTCCTTCCACCCAGCGTTCCCCCTCGTCTCCCGATAAAAATGATACCTCACTTGTGTGGGTAGGCCTAGCGCACGTGACAGGAAATGCCCCAAAGCGTAACGTGGACACAGCCAAATTTTTGAAGGAAAACAGAGGTGTTTTTTCAAAGTGCCTACCTGTAGATTTTGGCCTGTAGCTCAGTCACCACCTAGGGAAACCTACCAAACCTGTGCATTTCTGAAAACTAGAGACCTAGGGGAATCCAAGATGGGGTGATTTGTGTGGCTCGGACCAGGATCTGTTACCCAGAATCCTTTGCAAACCTCAAAATTTGGCTAAAAAAACACATGTTCCTAACATTTCTGTGGCAGAAAGTTCTGGAATCTGAGAGGAGCCACAAATTTCCTTCCAACCAGCGTTCCCCCATGTCTCCCGATAAAAATGATACCTCACTTGTGTGGGTAGGCCTAGCGCCCGCGACAGAAAACGCCCCAAAGCGCAACGTGGACACATCCAAATTTGTGAAGGAAAACAGAGGTGTTTTTTGCAAAGTGCCTACCTGTAGATTTTGGCCTGTAGCTCAGTCGCCACCTAGGGAAACCTACCAAACCTGTGCATTTCTGAAAACTAGAGACCTAGGGGAATCCAGGATGGGGTGACTTGTGTGGCTCGGACCAGGTTCTGTTACCCAGAATCCTTTGCAAACCTCAAAATTTGGCTAAAAAAACACATGTTCCTCACATTTCTGTGGCAGAAAGTTCTGGAATCTGAGATAAGCCACGAATTTCCTTCCACCCAGCGTTCCCCCACGTCTCCCGATAAAAATGATACCTCACTTGTGTGGGTAGGCCTAGCGCCCGCGACAGAAAACGCCCCAAAGCGCAACGTGGACACATCCAAATTTGTGAAGGAAAACAGAGGTGTTTTTTGCAAAGTGCCTACCTGTAGATTTTGGCTTGTAGATCAACCGCCACCTAGGGAAACCTACCAAACCTGTGCATTTCTGAAAACTAGAGACCTAGGGGAATCCAAGATGGGGTGACTTGTGTGGCTCGGACCAGGATCTGTTACCCTGAATCCTTTGCAAACCTCAAAATTTGGCCAAAAAAAACACATGTTCCTCACAATTCTGTTGCAGAAAGTTCTGGAATCTGAGAGGAGCCATGAATTTCCTTACACCCAGCGTTCCCCCACCTCTCCCGATAAAAATGATACCTCACTTGTGTGGGTAGGCCTAGCGCCCGCGACAGAAAACACCCCAAAGCGCAACGTGGACACATCCACATTTGTGAAGGAAACAGAGGTGTTTTTTGCAAAGTGCCTACCTGTAGATTTTGGCTTGTAGATCAGCCGCCACCTAGGGAAACGTGCCAAACCTGTGCATTTCTGAAAACTAGAGACCTAGGGGAATCCAAGATGGGGTGACTTGTGTGGCTCGGACCAGGTTCTGTTACCCAGAATCCTTTGCAAACCTCAAAATTTGGCTAAAAAAACACATGTTCCTAACATTTCTGTGGCAGAAAGTTCTGGAATCTGAGAGGAGCCACAAATTTCCTTCCACCCAGTGTTCCCCCACGTCTCCCGATAAAAATGATACCTCACTTGTGTGGGTAGGCCTAGTGCCCGCGACAGAAAACCCCCAAAGCGCAACGTGGACACATCCAAATTTGTGAAGTAAAACAGAGGTGTTTTTTGCAAAGTGCCTACCTGTAGATTTTGGATTGTAGATCAGCTGCCACCTAGGGAAACCTACCAAACCTGTGCATTTCTGAAAACTAGAGACCTAGGGGAATCCAAGATGGGGTGACCTGTGTGGCTCGGACCAGGTTCTGTTACCCAGAATCCTTTGCAAACCTCAAAATTTGGCTAAAAAAACACATGTTCCTCACATTTCTGTTGCAGAAAGTTCTGGAATCTGAGAGGAGCCACGAATTTCCTTCCACCCAGCGTTCCCCCACGTCTCCCGATAAAAATGATACCTCACTTGTGTGGGTAGGCCTAGCGCCCGCGACAGGAAACGCCCCAAAGCGCAACGTGGACACAGCCACATTTTTGAAGGAAAACAGAGGTGTTTTTTGCAAAGTGCCTACCTGTAGATTTTGGCCTGTAGCTCAGCCGCCACCTAGGGAAACCTACCAAACCTGTGCATTTCTGAAAACTAGAGACCTAGGGGAATCCAAGATGGGGTGACTTGTGTGGCTCGGACCAGGTTCTGTTACCCAGAATCCTTTGCAAACCTCAAAATTTGGCTAAAAAAACACATGTTCCTAACATTTCTGTGGCAGAAAGTTCTGGAATCTGAGAGGAGCCACAAATTTCCTTCCACCCAGCGTTCCCCCACGTCTCCCGATAAAAATGATACCTCACTTGTGTGGGTAGGCCTAGCGCCCGCGACAGAAAACGCCCCAAAGCGCAACGTGGACACATCCAAATTTGTGAAGGAAAACAGAGGTGTTTTTTGCAAAGTGCCTACCTGTAGATTTTGGCTTGTAGCTCAGCCGCCACCTAGGGAAACCTACCAAACCTGTGCATTTCTGAAAACTAGAGACCTAGGGGAATCCAAGATGGGGTGACATGTGTGGCTCGGACCAGGGTCTGTTACCCAGAATCCTTTGCAAACCTCAAAATTTGGCTAAAAAAACACATGTTCCTAACATTTCTGTGGCAGAAAGTTCTGGAATCTGAGAGGAGCCACGAATTTCCTTCCACCAAGCGTTCCCCCTCGTCTCCCGATAAAAATGATACCTCACTTGTGTGGGTAGGCCTAGCGCACGTGACAGGAAATGCCCCAAAGCGCAACGTGGACACAGCCAAATTTTTGAAGGAAAACAGAGGTGTTTTTTCAAAGTGCCTACCTGTAGATTTTGGCCTGTAGCTCAGTCGCCACCTAGGGAAACCTACCAAACCTGTGCATTTCTGAAAACTAGAGACCTAGGGGAATCCAAGATGGGGTGACTTGTGTGGCTCGGACCAGGATCTGTTACCCAGAATCCTTTGCAAACCTCAAAATGTGGCTAAAAAAACACATGTTCCTAACATTTCTGTGGCAGAAAGTTCTGGAATCTGAGAGGAGCCACAAATTTCCTTCCACCCAGCGTTCCCCCATGTCTCCCGATAAAAATGATACCTCACTTGTGTGGGTAGGCCTAGCGCCCGCGACAGAAAACGCCCCAAAGCGCAACGTGGACACATCCAAATTTGTGAAGGAAAACAGAGGTGTTTTTTGCAAAGTGCCTACCTGTAGATTTTGGCTTGTAGATCAGCCGCCACCTAGGGAAACCTACCAAACCTGTGCATTTCTGAAAACTAGAGACCTAGGGGAATCCAAGATGGGGTGACTTGTGTGGCTCGGACCAGGTTCTGTTACCCAGAATCCTTTGCAAACCTCAAAATTTGGCTAAAAAAACACATGTTCCTCACATTTCTGTGGCAGAAAGTTCTGGAATCTGAGATAAGCCACGAATTTCCTTCCACCCAGCGTTCCCCCACGTCTCCCGATAAAAATGATACCTCACTTGTGTGGGTAGGCCTAGCGCACGTGACAGGAAATGCCCCAAAGCGCAACGTGGACACAGCCAAATTTTTGAAGGAAAACAGAGGTGTTTTTTCAAAGTGCCTACCTGTAGATTTTGGCTTGTAGATCAGCCGCCACCTAGGGAAACCTACCAAACCTGTGCATTTCTGAAAACTAGAGACCTAGGGGAATCCAAGATCGGGTGACCTGTGTGGCTCGGACCAGGTTCTGTTACCCAGAATCCTTTGCAAACCACAAAATTTGGCTAAAAAAACACATGTTCCTCACATTTCTGTGGCAGAAAGTTCTGGAATCTGAGAGGAGCCACGAATTTCCTTCCACCCAGCGTTCCCCCACGTCTCCCGATAAAAATGATACCTCACTTGTGTGGGTAGGCCTAGCGCCCGCGACAGAAAACCCCCAAAGTGCAACGTGGACACATCCAAATTTGTGAAGGAAAACAGAGGTGTTTTTTGCAAAGTGCCTACCTGTAGATTTTGGCTTGTAGATCAGCTGCCACCTAGGGAAACCTACCAAACCTGTGCATTTCTGAAAACTAGAGACCTTGGGGAATCCAAGATGGGGTGACCTGTGTGGCTCGGACCAGGTTCTGTTACCCAGAATCCTTTGCAAACCTCAAAATTTGGCTAAAAAAACACATGTTCCTCACATTTCTGTTGCAGAAAGTTCTGGAATCTGAGAGGAGCCACGAATTTCCTTCCACCCAGCGTTCCCCCACGTCTCCCGATAAAAATGATACCTCACTTGTGTGGGTAGGCCTAGCGCCCGCGACAGGAAACGCCCCAAAGCGCAACGTGGACACAGCCACATTTTTGAAGGAAAACAGAGGTGTTTTTTGCACAGTGCCTACCTGTAGATTTTGGCCTGTAGCTCAGCCGCCACCTAGGGAAACCTACCGAACCTGTGCATTTCTGAAAACTAGAGACCTAGGGGAATCCAAGATGGGGTGACTTGTGTGGCTCGGACCAGGTTCTGTTACCCAGAATCCTTTGCAAACCTCAAAATTTGGCTAAAAAAACACATGTTCCTAACATTTCTGTGGCAGAAAGTACTGGAATCTGAGAGGAGCCACAAATTTCCTTCCACCCAGCGTTCCCCCACGTCTCCCGATAAAAATGATACCTCACTTGTGTGGGTAGGCCTAGCGCCCGCGACAGAAAACGCCCCAAAGCGCAACGTGGACACATCCAAATTTGTGAAGGAAAACAGAGGTGTTTTTTGCAAAGTGCCTACCTGTAGATTTTGGCTTGTAGCTCAGCCGCCACCTAGGGAAACCTACCAAACCTGTGCATTTCTGAAAACTAGAGACCTAGGGGAATCCAAGATGGGGTGACCTGTGTGGCTCGGACCAGGTTCTGTTACCCAGAATCCTTTGCAAACCTCAAAATTTGGCTAAAAAAACACATGTTCCTCACATTTCTGTGGCAGAAAGTTCTGGAATCTGAGAGGAGCTACGAATTTCCTTCCACCCAGCGTTCCCCCTCGTCTCCCGATAAAAATGGTACCTCACTTGTGTGGGTAGGCCTAGCGCACGTGACAGGAAATGCCCCAAAGCGCAATGTGGACACAGCCAAATTTTTGAAGGAAAACAGAGGTGTTTTTTCAAAGTGCCTACCTGTAGATTTTGGCCTGTAGCTCAGTCGCCACCTAGGGAAACCTACCAAACCTGTGCATTTCTGAAAACTAGAGACCTAGGGGAATCCAAGATGGGGTGACTTGTGTGGCTCGGACCAGGATCTGTTACCCAGAATCCTTTGCAAACCTCAAAATGTGGCTAAAAAAACACATGTTCCTAACATTTCTGTGGCAGAAAGTTCTTGAATCTGAGAGGAGCCACAAATTTCCTTCCACCCAGCGTTCCCCCATGTCTCCCGATAAAAATGATACCTCACTTGTGTGGGTAGGCCTAGCGCCCGCGACAGAAAACGCCCCAAAGCGCAACGTGGACACATCCAAATTTGTGAAGTAAAACAGAGGTGTTTTTTGCAAAGTGCCTACCAGTAGATTTTGGCTTGTCGATCAGCCGCCACCTAGGGAAACCTACCAAACCTGTGCATTTCTGAAAACTAGAGACCTAGGGGAATCCAAGATGGGGTGACTTGTGTGGCTCGGACCAGGTTCTGTTACCCAGAATCCTTTGCAAACCTCAAAATTTGGCTAAAAAAACACATGTTCCTCACATTTCTGTGGCAGAAAGTTCTGGAATCTGAGATAAGCCACGAATTTCCTTCCACCCAGCGTTCCCCCACGTCTCCCGATAAAAATGATACCTCACTTGTGTGGGTAGGCCTAGCGCCCGCGACAGGAAACGCCCCAAAGCGCAACGTGGACACATCCAAATTTGAGAAGGAAAACAGAGGTGTTTTTTGCAAAGTGCCTACCTGTAGATTTTGGCTTGTAGCTCAGCCGCCACCTAGGGAAACCTACCAAACCTGTGCATTTCTGAAAACTAGAGACCTAGGGGAATCCAAGATGGGGTGACTTGTGTGGCTCAGACCACGTTCTGTTACCCAGAATCCTTTGCAAAACTCAAAATTTGGCTAAAAAAACACATGTTCCTCACATTTCTGTGGCAGAAAGTTCTGGAATCTGAGAGGAGCCACGAATTTCCTTCCACCCAGCGTTCCCCCACGTCTCCCGATAAAAATGATACCTCACTTGTGTGGGTAGGCCTAGCGTCCGCGACAGAAAACGCCCCAAAGCGCAACGTGGACACATCCAAATTTGTGAAGGAAAACAGAGGTGTTTTTTGCAAAGTGCCTACCTGTAGATTTTGGCTTGTAGATCAGCCGCCACCTAGGGAAACCTACCAAACCTGTGCATTTCTTAAAACTAGAGACCTAGGGGAATCCAAGATGGGGTGACTTGTGTGGCTCGGACCAGGATCTGTTACCCAGAATCCTTTGCAAACCTCAAAATTTGGCCAAAAAAAACACATGTTACTCACAATTCTGTTGCAGAAAGTTCTGGAATCTGAGAGGAGCCATGAATTTCCTTCCACCCAGCGTTCCCCCACGTCTCCCGATAAAAATGATACCTCACTTGTGTGGGTAGGCCTAGCGCCCGCGACAGAAAACGCCCCAAAGCGCAACGTGGACACATCCAAATTTGTGAAGGAAAACAGAGGTGTTTTTTGCAAAGTGCCTACCTGTAGATTTAGAATTGTAGATCAGCCGCCACCTAGGGAAACCTGCCAAACCTGTGCATTTCTGAAAACTAGAGACCTAGGGGAATCCAAGATGGGGTGACCTGTGCGGCTCGGACCAGGTTCTGTTACCCAGAATCCTTTGCAAACCTCAAAATTTGGCTAAAAAAACACATGTTCCTAACATTTCTGTGGCAGAAAGTTCTGGAATCTGAGAGGAGCCACAAATTTCCTTCCACCCAGCGTTCCCCCACGTCTCCCGATAAAAATGATACCTCACTTGTGTGGGTAGGCCTAGTGCCCGCGACAGGAAACGCCCCAAAGCGCAACGTGGACACATCCAAATTTGTGAAGGAAAACAGAGGTGTTTTATGGAAAGTGCCTACCTGTAGATTTTGGCTTGTAGCTCAGCCGCCACCTAGGGAAACCTACCAAACCTGTGCATTTCTGAAAACTAGAGACCTAGGGGAATCCAAGATGGGGTGACTTGTGTGGCTCGGACCAGGATCTGTTACCCAGAATCCTTTGCAAACCTCAAAATTTGGCCAAAAAAAAACCATGTTCCTCACAATTCTGTTGCAGAAAGTTCTGGAATATGAGAGGAGCCATAAATTTCCTTCCACCCAGCGCTCCCCCACGTCTCCTGATAAAAATGATACCTCACTTGTGTGGGTAGGCCTAGCGCCCGCGACAGAAAACGCCCCAAACCGCAACGTGGACACATCCAAATTTGTGAAGGAAAACAGAGGTATTTTTTGCAAAGTGCCTACCTGTAGATTTTGGCTTGTAGCTCAGCCGCCACCTAGGGAAACCTACCAAACCTGTGCATTTCTGAAAACTAGAGACCTAGGGGAATCTAAGATGGGGTGACCTGTGCGGCTCGGACCAGGTTCTGTTACCCAGAATCCTTTGCAAACCTCAAAATTTGGCTAAAAAAACACATGTTCCTCACATTTCTGTGGCAGAAAGTTCTGGAATCTGAGAGGAGCCACGAATTTCCTTCCACCCAGCGTTCCCCCACGTCTCCCGATAAAAATGATACCTCACTTGTGTGGGTAGGCCTAGCGCCCGTGAAAGGAAATGGCCCAAATCGCAACGTGGACACAGCCACATTTTTGAAGGAAAACAGAGGTGTTTTTTGCAAAGTGCCTGCCTGTAGATTTTGGCCTGTAGCTCAGCCGCCACCTAGGGAAACCTACCAAACCTGTGCATTTCTTAAAACTAGAGACCTAGGGGAATCCAAAATGGGGTGACTTGTGTGGCTCGGACCAGGTTCTGTTACCCAGAATCCTTTGCAAACCTCAAAATTTGGCTAAAAAAACACATGTTCCTAACATTTCTGTGGCAGAAAGTTCTGGAATCTGAGAGGAGCCACAAATTTCCTTCCACCCAGCGTTCCCCCACGTCTCCCGATAAAAATGATACCTCACTTGTGTGGGTAGGCCTAGTGCCCGCGACAGGAAACGCCCCAAAGCGCAACGTGGACACATCCAAATTTGTGAAGGAAAACAGAGGTGTTTTTTGCAAAGTGCCTACCTGTAGACTTTGGCTTGTAGCTCAGCCGCCACCTAGGGAAACCTACCAAACCTGTGCATTTCTGAAAACTAGAGACCTAGGGGAATCCAAGATGGGGTGACTTGTGTGGCTCAGACCACGTTCTGTTACCCAGAATCCTTTGCAAAACTCAAAATTTGGCTAAGAAAACACATGTTCCTCAAATTTCTGTGGCAGAAAGTTCTGGAATCTGAGAGGAGCCACAAATTTCCTTCCACCCAGCGTTCCCCCACGTCTCCCGATAAAAATGATACCTCACTTGTGTGGGTAGGCCTAGCGCCCGCGACAAAAAACGCCCCAAAGCGCAACGTGGACACATCCAAATTTGTGAAGGAAAACAGAGGTGTTTTTTGCAAAGTGCCTACCTGTAGATTTTGGCTTGTAGATCAGCCGCCACCTAGGGAAACCTACCAAACCTGTGCATTTCTTAAAACTAGAGACCTAGGGGAATCCAAGATGGGGTGACTTGTGTGGCTCGGACCAGGATCTGTTACCCAGAATCCTTTGCAAACCTCAAAATTTGGCCAAAAAAAACACATGTTCCTCACAATTCTGTTGCAGAAAGTTCTGGAATCTGAGAGGAGCCATGAATTTCCTTCCACCCAGCGTTCCCCCACGTCTCCCGATAAAAATGATACCTCACTTGTGTGGGTAGGCCTAGCGCCCGCGACAGAAAACGCCCCAAAGCGCAACGTGGACACATCCAAATTTGTGAAGGAAAACAGAGGTGTTTTTTGCAAAGTGCCTACCTGTAGATTTTGGATTGTAGATCAGCCGCCACCTAGGGAAACCTGCCAAACCTGTGCATTTCTGAAAACTAGAGACCTAGGGGAATCCAAGATGGGGTGACCTGTGCGGCTCGGACCAGGTTCTGTTACCCAGAATCCTTTGCAAACCTCAAAATTTGGCTAAAAAAACACATGTTCCTCACATTTCTGTGGCAGAAAGTTCTGGAATCTGAGAGGAGCCACGAATTTCCTTCCACCCAGCGTTCCCCCACGTCTCCCGATAAAAATGATACCTCACTTGTGTGGGTAGGCCTAGCGCCCGCGACAGAAAACGCCCCAAAGCGCAACGTGGACACATCCAAATTTGTGAAGGAAAACAGAGGTGTTTTTTGCAAAGTGCCTACCTGTAGATTTTGGCTTGTAGCTCAGCCGCCACCTAGGGAAACCTACCAAACCTGTGCATTTCTGAAAACTAGAGACCTAGGGGAATCCAAGATGGGGTGACTTGTGTGGCTCGGACCAGGATCTGTTACCCAGAATCCTTTGCAAACCTCAAAATTTGGCCAAAAAAAAAACATGTTCCTCACAATTCTGTTGCAGAAAGTTCTGGAATATGAGAGGAGCCATAAATTTCCTTCCACCCAGCGTTCCCCCACGTCTCCCGATAAAAATTATACCTCACTTGTGTGGGTAGGCCTAGCGCCCGCGACAGAAAACGCCCCAAACCGCAACGTGGACACATCCACATTTGTGAAGGAAAACAGAGGTATTTTTTGCAAAGTGCCTACCTGTAGATTTTGACTTGTAGCTCAGCCGCCACCTAGGGAAACCTACCAAACCTGTGCATTTCTGAAAACTAGAGACCTAGGGGAATCCAAGATGGGGTGACCTGTGCGGCTCGGACCAGGTTCTGTTACCCAGAATCCTTTGCAAACCTCAAAATTTGGCTAAAAAAACACATGTTCCTCACATTTCTGTGGCAGAAAGTTCTGGAATCTGAGAGGAGCCACGAATTTCCTTCCACCCAGCGTTCCCCCACGTCTCCCGATAAAAATGATACCTCACTTGTGTGGGTAGGCCTAGCGCCCGTGAAAGGAAATGGCCCAAATCGCAACGTGGACACAGCCACATTTTTGAAGGAAAACAGAGGTGTTTTTTGCAAAGTGCCTGCCTGTAGATTTTGGCCTGTAGCTCAGCCGCCACCTAGGGAAACCTACCAAACCTGTGCATTTCTTAAAACTAGAGACCTAGGGGAATCCAAAATGGGGTGACTTGTGTGGCTCGGACCAGGTTCTGTTACCCAGAATCCTTTGCAAACCTCAAAATTTGGCTAAAAAAACACATGTTCCTAACATTTCTGTGGCAGAAAGTTCTAGAATCTGAGAGGAGCCACAAATTTCCTTCCACCCAGCGTTCCCCCACGTCTCCCGATAAAAATGATACCTCACTTGTGTGGGTAGGCCTAGTGCCCGCGACAGGAAACGCCCCAAAGCGCAACGTGGACACATCCAAATTTGTGAAGGAAAACAGAGGTGTTTTTTGCAAAGTGCCTACCTGTAGATTTTGGCTTGTAGCTCAGCCGCCACCTAGGGAAACCTACCAAACCTGTGCATTTCTGAAAACTAGAGACCTAGGGGAATCCAAGATGGGGTGACTTGTGTGGCTCAGACCACGTTCTGTTACCCAGAATCCTTTGCAAAACTCAAAATTTGGCTAAAAAAACACATGTTCCTCACATTTCTGTGGCAGAAAGTTCTGGAATCTGAGAGGAGCCACGAATTTCCTTCCACCCAGCGTTCCCCCACGTCTCCCGATAAAAATGATACCTCACTTGTGTGGGTAGGCCTAGCGCCCGCGACAGAAAACGCCCCAAAGCGCAACGTGGACACATCCAAATTTGTGAAGGAAAACAGAGGTGTTTTTTGCAAAGTGCCTACCTGTAGATTTTGGCTTGCAGATCAGCCGCCACCTAGGGAAACCTACCAAACCTGTGCATTTCTTAAAACTAGAGACCTAGGGGAATCCAAGATGGGGTGACTTGTGTGGCTCGGACCAGGATCTGTTACCCAGAATCCTTTGCAAACCTCAAAATTTGGCCAAAAAAAACACATGTTCCTCACAATTCTGTTGCAGAAAGTTCTGGAATCTGAGAGGAGCCATGAATTTCCTTCCACCCAGCGTTCCCCCACGTCTCCCGATAAAAATGATACCTCACTTGTGTGGGTAGGCCTGGCGCCCGCGACAGAAAACGCCCCAAAGCGCAACGTGGACACATCCAAATTTGTGAAGGAAAACAGAGGTGTTTTTTGCAAAGTGCCTACCTGTAGATTTTGGCTTGTAGATCAGCCGCCACCTAGGGAAACCTGCCAAACCTGTGCATTTCTGAAAACTAGAGACCTAGGGGAATCCAAGATGGGGTGACTTCTGTGGCTCGGACCAGGTTCTGTTACCCAGAATCCTTTGCAAACCTCAAAATTTGGCTACAAAAACACATGTTCCTAACATTTCTGTGGCAGAAAGTTCTGGAATCTGAGAGGAGCCATGAATTTCCTTCCACCCAGCGTTCCCCCACGTATCCCGATAAAAATGATACCTCACTTGTGTGGGTAGGCCTAGCGCCCGCGACAGAAAACGCCCCAAAGCGCAACGTGGACACATCCAAATTTGTGAAGGAAAACAGAGGTGTTTTTTGCAAAGTGCCTACCTGTAGATTTTGGCTTGTAGATCAGCCGCCACCTAGGGAAACCTACCAAACCTGTGCATTTCTTAAAACTAGAGACCTAGGGGAATCCAAGATGGGGTGACTTGTGTGGCTCGGACCAGGATCTGTTACCCAGAATCCTTTGCAAACCTCAAAATTTGGCCAAAAAAAAACACATGTTCCTCACAATTCTGTTGCAGAAAGTTCTGGAATCTGAGAGGAGCCATGAATTTCCTTCCACCCAGCGTTCCCCCACGTCTCCCGATAAAAATGATACCTCACTTGTGTGGGTAGGCCTAGCGCCCGCGACAGAAAACGCCCCAAAGCGCAACGTGGACACATCCAAATTTGTGAAGGAAAACAGAGGTGTTTTTTGCAAAGTGCCTACCTGTAGATTTTGGATTGTAGATCAGCCGCCACCTAGGGAAACCTGCCAAACCTGTGCATTTCTGAAAACTAGAGACCTAGGGGAATCCAAGATGGGGTGACCTGTGCGGCTCGGACCAGGTTCTGTTACCCAGAATCCTTTGCAAACCTCAAAATTTGGCTAAAAAAACACATGTTCCTCACATTTCTGTGGCAGAAAGTTCTGGAATCTGAGAGGAGCCACGAATTTCCTTCCACCCAGCGTTCCCCCACGTCTCCCGATAAAAATGATACCTCACTTGTGTGGGTAGGCCTAGCGCCCGCGACAGAAAACGCCCCAAAGCGCAACGTGGACACATCCAAATTTGTGAAGGAAAACAGAGGTGTTTTTTGCAAAGTGCCTACCTGTAGATTTTGGCTTGTAGCTCAGCCGCCACCTAGGGAAACCAACCAAACCTGTGCATTTCTGAAAACTAGAGACCTAGGGGAATCCAAGATGGGGTGACTTGTGTGGCTCGGACCAGGATCTGTTACCCAGAATCCTTTGCAAACCTCAAAATTTGGCCAAAAAAAAAACATGTTCCTCACAATTCTGTTGCAGAAAGTTCTGGAATATGAGAGGAGCCATAAATTTCCTTCCACCCAGCGTTCCCCCACGTCTCCCGATAAAAATTATACCTCACTTGTGTGGGTAGGCCTAGCGCCCGCGACAGAAAACGCCCCAAACCGCAACGTGGACACATCCACATTTGTGAAGGAAAACAGAGGTATTTTTTGCAAAGTGCCTACCTGTAGATTTTGACTTGTAGCTCAGCCGCCACCTAGGGAAACCTACCAAACCTGTGCATTTCTGAAAACTAGAGACCTAGGGGAATCCAAGATGGGGTGACCTGTGCGGCTCGGACCAGGTTCTGTTACCCAGAATCCTTTGCAAACCTCAAAATTTGGCTAAAAAAAACACATGTTCCTCACATTTCTGTGGCAGAAAGTTCTGGAATCTGAGAGGAGCCACGAATTTCCTTCCACCCAGCGTTCCCCCACGTCTCCCGATAAAAATGATACCTCACTTGTGTGGGTAGGCCTAGCGCCCGTGAAAGGAAATGGCCCAAATCGCAACGTGGACACAGCCACATTTTTGAAGGAAAACAGAGGTGTTTTTTGCAAAGTGCCTGCCTGTAGATTTTGGCCTGTAGCTCAGCCGCCACCTAGGGAAACCTACCAAACCTGTGCATTTCTTAAAACTAGAGACCTAGGGGAATCCAAAATGGGGTGACTTGTGTGGCTCGGACCAGGTTCTGTTACCCAGAATCCTTTGCAAACCTCAAAATTTGGCTAAAAAAACACATGTTCCTAACATTTCTGTGGCAGAAAGTTCTAGAATCTGAGAAGAGCCACAAATTTCCTTCCACCCAGCGTTCCCCCACGTCTCCCGATAAAAATGATACCTCACTTGTGTGGGTAGGCCTAGTGCCCGCGACAGGAAACGCCCCAAAGCGCAACGTGGACACATCCAAATTTGTGAAGGAAAACAGAGGTGTTTTTTGCAAAGTGCCTACCTGTAGATTTTGGCTTGTAGCTCAGCCGCCACCTAGGGAAACCTACCAAACCTGTGCATTTCTGAAAACTAGAGACCTAGGGGAATCCAAGATGGGGTGACTTGTGTGGCTCAGACCACGTTCTGTTACCCAGAATCCTTTGCAAAACTCAAAATTTGGCTAAAAAAACACATGTTCCTCACATTTCTGTTGCAGAAAGTTCTGGAATCTGAGAGGAGCCACGAATTTCCTTCCACCCAGCGTTCCCCCACGTCTCCCGATAAAAATGATACCTCACTTGTGTGGGTAGGCCTAGCGCCCGCGACAGAAAACGCCCCAAAGCGCAACGTGGACACATCCAAATTTGTGAAGGAAAACAGAGGTGTTTTTTGCAAAGTGCCTACCTGTAGATTTTGGCTTGCAGATCAGCCGCCACCTAGGGAAACCTACCAAACCTGTGCATTTCTTAAAACTAGAGACCTAGGGGAATCCAAGATGGGGTGACTTGTGTGGCTCGGACCAGGATCTGTTACCCAGAATCCTTTGCAAACCTCAAAATTTGGCCAAAAAAAACACATGTTCCTCACAATTCTGTTGCAGAAAGTTCTGGAATCTGAGAGGAGCCATGAATTTCCTTCCACCCAGCGTTCCCCCACGTCTCCCGATAAAAATGATACCTCACTTGTGTGGGTAGGCCTGGCGCCCGCGACAGAAAACGCCCCAAAGCGCAACGTGGACACATCCAAATTTGTGAAGGAAAACAGAGGTGTTTTTTGCAAAGTGCCTACCTGTAGATTTTGGCTTGTAGATCAGCCGCCACCTAGGGAAACCTGCCAAACCTGTGCATTTCTGAAAACTAGAGACCTAGGGGAATCCAAGATGGGGTGACTTCTGTGGCTCGGACCAGGTTCTGTTACCCAGAATCCTTTGCAAACCTCAAAATTTGGCTAAAAAAACACATGTTCCTAACATTTCTGTGGCAGAAAGTTCTGGAATCTGAGAGGAGCCACAAATTTCCTTCCACCCAGCGTTCCCCCACGTCTCCCGATAAAAATGATACCTCACTTGTGTGGGTAGGCCTAGCGCCCGCGACAGAAAACGCCCCAAAGCGCAACGTGGACACATCCAAATTTGTGAAGGAAAACAGAGGTGTTTTTTGCAAAGTGCCTACCTGTAGATTTTGGCTTGTAGCTCAGCCGCCACCTAGGGAAACCTACCAAACCTGTGCATTTCTGAAAACTAGAGACCTAGGGGAATCCAAGATGGGGTGACCTGTGTGGCTCGGACCAGGTTCTGTTACCCAGAATCCTTTGCAAACCTCAAAATTTGGCTAAAAAAACACATGTTCATCACATTTCTGTGGCAGAAAGTTCTGGAATCTGAGAGGAGCCACGAATTTCCTTCCACCCAGCGTTCCCCCTCGTCTCCCGATAAAAATGATACCTCACTTGTGTGGGTAGGCCTAGCGCACGTGACAGGAAATGCCCCAAAGCGCAACGTGGACACAGCCAAATTTTTGAAGGAAAACAGAGGTGTTTTTTCAAAGTGCCTACCTGTATATTTTGGCTTGTAGATCAGCCGCCACCTAGGGAAACCTGCCAAACCGGTGCATTTCTGAAAACTAGAGACCTAGGGGAATCCAAGATGGGGTGACTTGTGTGGCTCGGACCAGGTTCTGTTACCCAGAATCCTTTGCAAACCTCACAATTTGGCTAAAAAAACACATGTTCCTAACATTTCTGTGGCAGAAAGTTCTGGAATCTGAGAGGAGCCACAAATTTCCTTCCACCCAGCGTTCCCCCACGTCTCCCGATAAAAATGATACCTCACTTGTGTGGGTAGGCCTAGCGCCCGCGACAGAAAATGCCCCAAAGCGCAACGTGGACACATCCAAATTTGTGAAGGAAAACAGAGGTGTTTTTTGCAAAGTGCCTACCTGTAGATTTTGGCTTGTAGCTCAGCCGCCACCTAGGGAAACCTACCAAACCTGTGCATTTCTGAAAACTAGAGACCTAGGGGAATCCAAGATGGGGTGACCTGTGTGGCTCGGACCAGGTTCTGTTACCCAGAATCCTTTGCAAACCTCAAAATTTGGCTAAAAAAACACATGTTCCTCACATTTCTGTGGCAGAAAGTTCTGGAATCTGAGAGGAGCCACGAATTTCCTTCCACCCAGCGTTCCCCCTCGTCTCCCGATAAAAATGATACCTCACTTGTGTGGGTAGGCCTAGCGCCCGTGACAGGAAATGCCCCAAAGCGCAACGTGGACACCGCCAAATTTTTGAAGGAAAACAGAGGTGTTTTTTCAAAGTGCCTACCTGTAGATTTTGGCCTGTAGCTCAGTCGCCACCTAGGGAAACCTACCAAACCTGTGCATTTCTGAAAACTAGAGACCTAGGGGAATCCAAGATGGGGTGACTTGTGTGGCTCGGACCAGGATCTGTTACCCAGAATCCTTTGCAAACTCAAAATTTGGCTAAAAAAACACATGTTCCTAACATTTCTGTGGCAGAAAGTTCTGGAATCTGAGAGGAGCCACAAATTTCCTTCCACCCAGCGTTCCCCCAATTCTCCCGATAAAAATGATACCTCACTTGTGTGGGTAGGCCTAGCGCCCGCGACAGAAAACGCCCCAAAGCGCAACGTGGACACATCCAAATTTGTGAAGGAAAACAGAGGTGTTTTTTGCAAAGTGCCTACCTGTAGATTTTGGCTTGTAGATCAGCCGCCACCTAGGGAAACCTATCAAACCTGTGCATTTCTTAAAACTAGAGACCTAGGGGAATCCAAGATGGGGTGACTTGTGTGGCTCGGACCAGGATCTGTTACCCAGAATCCTTTGCAAACCTCAAAATTTGGCTAAAAAAACACATGTTCCTCACATTTCTGTGGCAGAAAGTTCTGGAATCTGAGAGGAGCCACGAATTTCCTTCCACCCAGCGTTCCCCCACGTCTCCCGATAAAAATTATACCTCACTTGTGTGGGTAGGCCTAGCGCCCGCGACAGAAAACGCCCCAAACCGCAACGTGGACACATCCACATTTGTGAAGGAAAACAGAGGTATTTTTTGCAAAGTGCCTACCTGTAGATTTTGACTTGTAGCTCAGCCGCCACCTAGGGAAACCTACCAAACCTGTGCATTTCTGAAAACTAGAGACCTAGGGGAATCCAAGATGGGGTGACCTGTGCGGCTCGGACCAGGTTCTGTTACCCAGAATCCTTTGCAAACCTCAAAATTTGGCTAAAAAAACACATGTTCCTCACATTTCTGTGGCAGAAAGTTCTGGAATCTGAGAGGAGCCACGAATTTCCTTCCACCCAGCGTTCCCCCACGTCTCCCGATAAAAATGATACCTCACTTGTGTGGGTAGGCCTAGCGCCCGTGAAAGGAAATGGCCCAAATCGCAACGTGGACACAGCCACATTTTTGAAGGAAAACAGAGGTGTTTTTTGCAAAGTGCCTGCCTGTAGATTTTGGCCTGTAGCTCAGCCGCCACCTAGGGAAACCTACCAAACCTGTGCATTTCTTAAAACTAGAGACCTAGGGGAATCCAAAATGGGGTGACTTGTGTGGCTCGGACCAGGTTCTGTTACCCAGAATCCTTTGCAAACCTCAAAATTTGGCTAAAAAAACACATGTTCCTAACATTTCTGTGGCAGAAAGTTCTAGAATCTGAGAGGAGCCACAAATTTCCTTCCACCCAGCGTTCCCCCACGTCTCCCGATAAAAATGATACCTCACTTGTGTGGGTAGGCCTAGTGCCCGCGACAGGAAACGCCCCAAAGCGCAACGTGGACACATCCAAATTTGTGAAGGAAAACAGAGGTGTTTTTTGCAAAGTGCCTACCTGTAGATTTTGGCTTGTAGCTCAGCCGCCACCTAGGGAAACCTACCAAACCTGTGCATTTCTGAAAACTAGAGACCTAGGGGAATCCAAGATGGGGTGACTTGTGTGGCTCAGACCACGTTCTGTTACCCAGAATCCTTTGCAAAACTCAAAATTTGGCTAAAAAAACACATGTTCCTCACATTTCTGTGGCAGAAAGTTCTGGAATCTGAGAGGAGCCACGAATTTCCTTCCACCCAGCGTTCCCCCACGTCTCCCGATAAAAATGATACCTCACTTGTGTGGGTAGGCCTAGCGCCCGCGACAGAAAACGCCCCAAAGCGCAACGTGGACACATCCAAATTTGTGAAGGAAAACAGAGGTGTTTTTTGCAAAGTGCCTACCTGTAGATTTTGGCTTGCAGATCAGCCGCCACCTAGGGAAACCTACCAAACCTGTGCATTTCTTAAAACTAGAGACCTAGGGGAACCCAAGATGGGGTGACTTGTGTGGCTCGGACCAGGATCTGTTACCCAGAATCCTTTGCAAACCTCAAAATTTGGCCAAAAAAAACACATGTTCCTCACAATTCTGTTGCAGAAAGTTCTGGAATCTGAGAGGAGCCATGAATTTCCTTCCACCCAGCGTTCCCCCACGTCTCCCGATAAAAATGATACCTCACTTGTGTGGGTAGGCCTGGCGCCCGCGACAGAAAACTCCCCAAAGCGCAACGTGGACACATCCAAATTTGTGAAGGAAAACAGAGGTGTTTTTTGCAAAGTGCCTACCTGTAGATTTTGGCTTGTAGATCAGCCGCCACCTAGGGAAACCTGCCAAACCTGTGCATTTCTGAAAACTAGAGACCTAGGGGAATCCAAGATGGGGTGACTTCTGTGGCTCGGACCAGGTTCTGTTACCCAGAATCCTTTGCAAACCTCAAAATTTGGCTAAAAAAACACCTGTTCCTAACATTTCTGTGGCAGAAAGTTCTGGAATCTGAGAGGAGCCACAAATTTCCTTCCACCCAGCGTTCCCCCACGTCTCCCGATAAAAATGATACCTCACTTGTGTGGGTAGGCCTAGCGCCCGCGACAGAAAACGCCCCAAAGCGCAACGTGGACACATCCAAATTTGTGAAGGAAAACAGAGGTGTTTTTTGCAAAGTGCCTACCTGTAGATTTTGGCTTGTAGCTCAGCCGCCACCTAGGGAAACCTACCAAACCTGTGCATTTCTGAAAACTAGAGACCTAGGGGAATCCAAGATGGGGTGACCTGTGTGGCTCGGACCAGGTTCTGTTACCCAGAATCCTTTGCAAACCTCAAAATTTGGCTAAAAAAACACATGTTCATCACATTTCTGTGGCAGAAAGTTCTGGAATCTGAGAGGAGCCACGAATTTCCTTCCACCCAGCGTTCCCCCTCGTCTCCCGATAAAAATGATACCTCACTTGTGTGGGTAGGCCTAGCGCACGTGACAGGAAATGCCCCAAAGCGCAACGTGGACACAGCCAAATTTTTGAAGGAAAACAGAGGTGTTTTTTCAAAGTGCCTACCTGTATATTTTGGCTTGTAGATCAGCCGCCACCTAGGGAAACCTGCCAAACCTGTGCATTTCTGAAAACTAGAGACCTAGGGGAATCCAAGATGGGGTGACTTGTGTGGCTCGGACCAGGTTCTGTTACCCAGAATCCTTTGCAAACCTCACAATTTGGCTAAAAAAACACATGTTCCTAACATTTCTGTGGCAGAAAGTTCTGGAATCTGAGAGGAGCCACAAATTTCCTTCCACCCAGCGTTCCCCCACGTCTCCCGATAAAAATGATACCTCACTTGTGTGGGTAGGCCTAGCGCCCGCGACAGAAAATGCCCCAAAGCGCAACGTGGACACATCCAAATTTGTGAAGGAAAACAGAGGTGTTTTTTGCAAAGTGCCTACCTGTAGATTTTGGCTTGTAGCTCAGCCGCCACCTAGGGAAACCTACCAAACCTGTGCATTTCTGAAAACTAGAGACCTAGGGGAATCCAAGATGGGGTGACCTGTGTGGCTCGGACCAGGTTCTGTTACCCAGAATCCTTTGCAAACCTCAAAATTTGGCTAAAAAAACACATGTTCCTCACATTTCTGTGGCAGAAAGTTCTGGAATCTGAGAGGAGCCACGAATTTCCTTCCACCCAGCGTTCCCCCTCGTCTCCCGATAAAAATGATACCTCACTTGTGTGGGTAGGCCTAGCGCCCGTGACAGGAAATGCCCCAAAGCGCAACGTGGACACCGCCAAATTTTTGAAGGAAAACAGAGGTGTTTTTTCAAAGTGCCTACCTGTAGATTTTGGCCTGTAGCTCAGTCGCCACCTAGGGAAACCTACCAAACCTGTGCATTTCTGAAAACTAGAGACCTAGGGGAATCCAAGATGGGGTGACTTGTGTGGCTCGGACCAGGATCTGTTACCCAGAATCCTTTGCAAACTCAAAATTTGGCTAAAAAAACACATGTTCCTAACATTTCTGTGGCAGAAAGTTCTGGAATCTGAGAGGAGCCACAAATTTCCTTCCACCCAGCGTTCCCCCAATTCTCCCGATAAAAATGATACCTCACTTGTGTGGGTAGGCCTAGCGCCCGCGACAGAAAACGCCCCAAAGCGCAACGTGGACACATCCAAATTTGTGAAGGAAAACAGAGGTGTTTTTTGCAAAGTGCCTACCTGTAGATTTTGGCTTGTAGATCAGCCGCCACCTAGGGAAACCTATCAAACCTGTGCATTTCTTAAAACTAGAGACCTAGGGGAATCCAAGATGGGGTGACTTGTGTGGCTCGGACCAGGATCTGTTACCCAGAATCCTTTGCAAACCTCAAAATTTGGCTAAAAAAACACATGTTCCTCACATTTCTGTGGCAGAAAGTTCTGGAATCTGAGAGGAGCCACGAATTTCCTTCCACCCAGCGTTCCCCCACGTCTCCCGATAAAAATTATACCTCACTTGTGTGGGTAGGCCTAGCGCCCGCGACAGAAAACGCCCCAAACCGCAACGTGGACACATCCACATTTGTGAAGGAAAACAGAGGTATTTTTTGCAAAGTGCCTACCTGTAGATTTTGACTTGTAGCTCAGCCGCCACCTAGGGAAACCTACCAAACCTGTGCATTTCTGAAAACTAGAGACCTAGGGGAATCCAAGATGGGGTGACCTGTGCGGCTCGGACCAGGTTCTGTTACCCAGAATCCTTTGCAAACCTCAAAATTTGGCTAAAAAAACACATGTTCCTCACATTTCTGTGGCAGAAAGTTCTGGAATCTGAGAGGAGCCACGAATTTCCTTCCACCCAGCGTTCCCCCACGTCTCCCGATAAAAATGATACCTCACTTGTGTGGGTAGGCCTAGCGCCCGTGAAAGGAAATGGCCCAAATCGCAACGTGGACACAGCCACATTTTTGAAGGAAAACAGAGGTGTTTTTTGCAAAGTGCCTGCCTGTAGATTTTGGCCTGTAGCTCAGCCGCCACCTAGGGAAACCTACCAAACCTGTGCATTTCTTAAAACTAGAGACCTAGGGGAATCCAAAATGGGGTGACTTGTGTGGCTCGGACCAGGTTCTGTTACCCAGAATCCTTTGCAAACCTCAAAATTTGGCTAAAAAAACACATGTTCCTAACATTTCTGTGGCAGAAAGTTCTAGAATCTGAGAGGAGCCACAAATTTCCTTCCACCCAGCGTTCCCCCACGTCTCCCGATAAAAATGATACCTCACTTGTGTGGGTAGGCCTAGTGCCCGCGACAGGAAACGCCCCAAAGCGCAACGTGGACACATCCAAATTTGTGAAGGAAAACAGAGGTGTTTTTTGCAAAGTGCCTACCTGTAGATTTTGGCTTGTAGCTCAGCCGCCACCTAGGGAAACCTACCAAACCTGTGCATTTCTGAAAACTAGAGACCTAGGGGAATCCAAGATGGGGTGACTTGTGTGGCTCAGACCACGTTCTGTTACCCAGAATCCTTTGCAAAACTCAAAATTTGGCTAAAAAAACACATGTTCCTCACATTTCTGTGGCAGAAAGTTCTGGAATCTGAGAGGAGCCACGAATTTCCTTCCACCCAGCGTTCCCCCACGTCTCCCGATAAAAATGATACCTCACTTGTGTGGGTAGGCCTAGCGCCCGCGACAGAAAACGCCCCAAAGCGCAACGTGGACACATCCAAATTTGTGAAGGAAAACAGAGGTGTTTTTTGCAAAGAGCCTACCTGTAGATTTTGGCTTGCAGATCAGCCGCCACCTAGGGAAACCTACCAAACCTGTGCATTTCTTAAAACTAGAGACCTAGGGGAACCCAAGATGGGGTGACTTGTGTGGCTCGGACCAGGATCTGTTACCCAGAATCCTTTGCAAACCTCAAAATTTGGCCAAAAAAAACACATGTTCCTCACAATTCTGTTGCAGAAAGTTCTGGAATCTGAGAGGAGCCATGAATTTCCTTCCACCCAGCGTTCCCCCACGTCTCCCGATAAAAATGATACCTCACTTGTGTGGGTAGGCCTGGCGCCCGCGACAGAAAACTCCCCAAAGCGCAACGTGGACACATCCAAATTTGTGAAGGAAAACAGAGGTGTTTTTTGCAAAGTGCCTACCTGTAGATTTTGGCTTGTAGATCAGCCGCCACCTAGGGAAACCTGCCAAACCTGTGCATTTCTGAAAACTAGAGACCTAGGGGAATCCAAGATGGGGTGACTTCTGTGGCTCGGACCAGGTTCTGTTACCCAGAATCCTTTGCAAACCTCAAAATTTGGCTAAAAAAACACATGTTCCTAACATTTCTGTGGCAGAAAGTTCTGGAATCTGAGAGGAGCCACAAATTTCCTTCCACCCAGCGTTCCCCCACGTCTCCCGATAAAAATGATACCTCACTTGTGTGGGTAGGCCTAGCGCCCGCGACAGAAAACGCCCCAAAGCGCAACGTGGACACATCCAAATTTGTGAAGGAAAACAGAGGTGTTTTTTGCAAAGTGCCTACCTGTAGATTTTGGCTTGTAGCTCAGCCGCCACCTAGGGAAACCTACCAAACCTGTGCATTTCTGAAAACTAGAGACCTAGGGGAATCCAAGATGGGGTGACCTGTGTGGCTCGGACCAGGTTCTGTTACCCAGAATCCTTTGCAAACCTCAAAATTTGGCTAAAAAAACACATGTTCATCACATTTCTGTGGCAGAAAGTTCTGGAATCTGAGAGGAGCCACGAATTTCCTTCCACCCAGCGTTCCCCCTCGTCTCCCGATAAAAATGATACCTCACTTGTGTGGGTAGGCCTAGCGCACGTGACAGGAAATGCCCCAAAGCGCAACGTGGACACAGCCAAATTTTTGAAGGAAAACAGAGGTGTTTTTTCAAAGTGCCTACCTGTATATTTTGGCTTGTAGATCAGCCGCCACCTAGGGAAACCTGCCAAACCTGTGCATTTCTGAAAACTAGAGACCTAGGGGAATCCAAGATGGGGTGACTTGTGTGGCTCGGACCAGGTTCTGTTACCCAGAATCCTTTGCAAACCTCAAAATTTGGCTAAAAAAACACATGTTCCTAACATTTCTGTGGCAGAAAGTTCTGGAATCTGAGAGGAGCCACAAATTTCCTTCCACCCAGCGTTCCCCCACGTCTCCCGATAAAAATGATACCTCACTTGTGTGGGTAGGCCTAGCGCCCGCGACAGAAAACGCCCCAAAGCGCAACGTGGACACATCCAAATTTGTGAAGGAAAACAGAGGTGTTTTTTGCAAAGTGCCTACCTGTAGATTTTGGCTTGTAGCTCAGCCGCCACCTAGGGAAACCTACCAAACCTGTGCATTTCTGAAAACTAGAGACCTAGGGGAATCCAAGATGGGGTGACCTGTGTGGCTCGGACCAGGTTCTGTTACCCAGAATCCTTTGCAAACCTCAAAATTTGGCTAAAAAAACACATGTTCATCACATTTCTGTGGCAGAAAGTTCTGGAATCTGAGAGGAGCCACGAATTTCCTTCCACCCAGCGTTCCCCCTCGTCTCCCGATAAAAATGATACCTCACTTGTGTGGGTAGGCCTAGCGCACGTGACAGGAAATGCCCCAAAGCGCAACGTGGACACAGCCAAATTTTTGAAGGAAAACAGAGGTGTTTTTTCAAAGTGCCTACCTGTATATTTTGGCTTGTAGATCAGCCGCCACCTAGGGAAACCTGCCAAACCTGTGCATTTCTGAAAACTTTGAGACCTAGGGGAATCCAAGATGGGGTGACTTGTGTGGCTCGGACCAGGTTCTGTTACCCAGAATCCTTTGCAAACCTCACAATTTGGCTAAAAAAACACATGTTCCTAACATTTCTGTGGCAGAAAGTTCTGGAATCTGAGAGGAGCCACAAATTTCCTTCCACCCAGCGTTCCCCCACGTCTCCCGATAAAAATGATACCTCACTTGTGTGGGTAGGCCTAGCGCCCGCGACAGAAAATGCCCCAAAGCGCAACGTGGACACATCCAAATTTGTGAAGGAAAACAGAGGTGTTTTTTGCAAAGTGCCTACCTGTAGATTTTGGCTTGTAGCTCAGCCGCCACCTAGGGAAACCTACCAAACCTGTGCATTTCTGAAAACTAGAGACCTAGGGGAATCCAAGATGGGGTGACCTGTGTGGCTCGGACCAGGTTCTGTTACCCAGAATCCTTTGCAAACCTCAAAATTTGGCTAAAAAAACACATGTTCCTCACATTTCTGTGGCAGAAAGTTCTGGAATCTGAGAGGAGCCACGAATTTCCTTCCACCCAGCGTTCCCCCTCGTCTCCCGATAAAAATGATACCTCACTTGTGTGGGTAGGCCTAGCGCACGTGACAGGAAATGCCCCAAAGCGCAACGTGGACACAGCCAAATTTTTGAAGGAAAACAGAGGTGTTTTTTCAAAGTGCCTACCTGTAGATTTTGGCCTGTAGCTCAGTCACCACCTAGGGAAACCTACCAAACCTGTGCATTTCTGAAAACTAGAGACCTAGGGGAATCCAAGATGGGGTGATTTGTGTGGCTCGGACCAGGATCTGTTACCCAGAATCCTTTGCAAACCTCAAAATTTGGCTAAAAAAACACATGTTCCTAACATTTCTGTGGCAGAAAGTTCTGGAATCTGAGAGGAGCCACAAATTTCCTTCCAACCAGCGTTCCCCCATGTCTCCCGATAAAAATGATACCTCACTTGTGTGGGTAGGCCTAGCGCCCGCGACAGAAAACGCCCCAAAGCGCAACGTGGACACATCCAAATTTGTGAAGGAAAACAGAGGTGTTTTTTGCAAAGTGCCTACCTGTAGATTTTGGCCTGTAGCTCAGTCGCCACCTAGGGAAACCTACCAAACCTGTGCATTTCTGAAAACTAGAGACCTAGGGGAATCCAGGATGGGGTGACTTGTGTGGCTCGGACCAGGTTCTGTTACCCAGAATCCTTTGCAAACCTCAAAATTTGGCTAAAAAAACACATGTTCCTCACATTTCTGTGGCAGAAAGTTCTGGAATCTGAGATAAGCCACGAATTTCCTTCCACCCAGCGTTCCCCCACGTCTCCCGATAAAAATGATACCTCACTTGTGTGGGTAGGCCTAGCGCCCGCGACAGAAAACGCCCCAAAGCGCAACGTGGACACATCCAAATTTGTGAAGGAAAACAGAGGTGTTTTTTGCAAAGTGCCTACCTGTAGATTTTGGCTTGTAGATCAGCCGCCACCTAGGGAAACCTACCAAACCTGTGCATTTCTGAAAACTAGAGACCTAGGGGAATCCAAGATGGGGTGACTTGTGTGGCTCGGACCAGGATCTGTTACCCAGAATCCTTTGCAAACCTCAAAATTTGGCCCAAAAAAACACATGTTCCTCACAATTCTGTTGCAGAAAGTTCTGGAATCTGAGAGGAGCCATGAATTTCCTTACACCCAGCGTTCCCCCACCTCTCCCGATAAAAATGATACCTCACTTGTGTGGGTAGGCCTAGCGCCCGCGACAGAAAACACCCCAAAGCGCAACGTGGACACATCCACATTTGTGAAGGAAACAGAGGTGTTTTTTGCAAAGTGCCTACCTGTAGATTTTGGCTTGTAGATCAGCCGCCACCTAGGGAAACCTGCCAAACCTGTGCATTTCTGAAAACTAGAGACCTAGGGGAATCCAAGATGGGGTGACTTGTGTGGCTCGGACCAGGTTCTGTTACCCAGAATCCTTTGCAAACCTCAAAATTTGGCTAAAAAAACACATGTTCCTAACATTTCTGTGGCAGAAAGTTCTGGAATCTGAGAGGAGCCACAAATTTCCTTCCACCCAGTGATCCCCCACGTCTCCCGATAAAAATGATACCTCACTTGTGTGGGTAGGCCTAGTGCCCGCGACAGAAAACCCCCAAAGCGCAACGTGGACACATCCAAATTTGTGAAGTAAAACAGAGGTGTTTTTTGCAAAGTGCCTACCTGTAGATTTTGGATTGTAGATCAGCTGCCACCTAGGGAAACCTACCAAACCTGTGCATTTCTGAAAACTAGAGACCTAGGGGAATCCAAGATGGGGTGACCTGTGTGGCTCGGACCAGGTTCTGTTACCCAGAATCCTTTGCAAACCTCAAAATTTGGCTAAAAAAACACATGTTCCTCACATTTCTGTTGCAGAAAGTTCTGGAATCTGAGAGGAGCCACGAATTTCCTTCCACCCAGCGTTCCCCCACGTCTCCCGATAAAAATGATACCTCACTTGTGTGGGTAGGCCTAGCGCCCGCGACAGGAAACGCCCCAAAGCGCAACGTGGACACAGCCACATTTTTGAAGGAAAACAGAGGTGTTTTTTGCAAAGTGCCTACCTGTAGATTTTGGCCTGTAGCTCAGCCGCCACCTAGGGAAACCTACCAAACCTGTGCATTTCTGAAAACTAGAGACCTAGGGGAATCCAAGATGGGGTGACTTGTGTGGCTCGGACCAGGTTCTGTTACCCAGAATCCTTTGCAAACCTCAAAATTTGGCTAAAAAAACACATGTTCCTAACATTTCTGTGGCAGAAAGTTCTGGAATCTGAGAGGAGCCACAAATTTCCTTCCACCCAGCGTTCCCCCACGTCTCCCGATAAAAATGATACCTCACTTGTGTGGGTAGGCCTAGCGCCCGCGACAGAAAACGCCCCAAAGCGCAACGTGGACACATCCAAATTTGTGAAGGAAAACAGAGGTGTTTTTTGCAAAGTGCCTACCTGTAGATTTTGGCTTGTAGATCAGCCGCCACCTAGGGAAACCTACCAAACCTGTGCATTTCTGAAAACTAGAGACCTAGGGGAATCCAAGATGGGGTGACCTGTGTGGCTCGGACCAGGGTCTGTTACCCAGAATCCTTTGCAAACCTCAAAATTTGGCTAAAAAAACACATGTTCCTAACATTTCTGTGGCAGAAAGTTCTGGAATCTGAGAGGAGCCACGAATTTCCTTCCACCAAGCGTTCCCCCTCGTCTCCCGATAAAAATGATACCTCACTTGTGTGGGTAGGCCTAGCGCACGTGACAGGAAATGCCCCAAAGCGCAACGTGGACACAGCCAAATTTTTGAAGGAAAACAGAGGTGTTTTTTCAAAGTGCCTACCTGTAGATTTTGGCCTGTAGCTCAGTCGCCACCTAGGGAAACCTACCAAACCTGTGCATTTCTGAAAACTAGAGACCTAGGGGAATCCAAGATGGGGTGACTTGTGTGGCTCGGACCAGGATCTGTTACCCAGAATCCTTTGCAAACCTCAAAATGTGGCTAAAAAAACACATGTTCCTAACATTTCTGTGGCAGAAAGTTCTGGAATCTGAGAGGAGCCACAAATTTCCTTCCACCCAGCGTTCCCCCATGTCTCCCGATAAAAATGATACCTCACTTGTGTGGGTAGGCCTAGCGCCCGCGACAGAAAACGCCCCAAAGCGCAACGTGGACACATCCAAATTTGTGAAGGAAAACAGAGGTGTTTTTTGCAAAGTGCCTACCTGTAGATTTTGGCTTGTAGATCAGCCGCCACCTAGGGAAACCTACCAAACCTGTGCATTTCTGAAAACTAGAGACCTAGGGGAATCCAAGATGGGGTGACTTGTGTGGCTCGGACCAGGTTCTGTTACCCAGAATCCTTTGCAAACCTCAAAATTTGGCTAAAAAAACACATGTTCCTCACATTTCAGTGGCAGAAAGTTCTGGAATCTGAGATAAGCCACGAATTTCCTTCCACCCAGCGTTCCCCCACGTCTCCCGATAAAAATGATACCTCACTTGTGTGGGTAGGCCTAGCGCACGTGACAGGAAATGCCCCAAAGCGCAACGTGGACACAGCCAAATTTTTGAAGGAAAACAGAGGTGTTTTTTCAAAGTGCCTACCTGTAGATTTTGGCTTGTAGATCAGCCGCCACCTAGGGAAACCTACCAAACCTGTGCATTTCTGAAAACTAGAGACCTAGGGGAATCCAAGATCGGGTGACCTGTGTGGCTCGGACCAGGTTCTGTTACCCAGAATCCTTTGCAAACCACAAAATTTGGCTAAAAAAACACATGTTCCTCACATTTCTGTGGCAGAAAGTTCTGGAATCTGAGAGGAGCCACGAATTTCCTTCCACCCAGCGTTCCCCCACGTCTCCCGATAAAAATGATACCTCACTTGTGTGGGTAGGCCTAGCGCCCGCGACAGAAAACCCCCAAAGCGCAACGTGGACACATCCAAATTTGTGAAGGAAAACAGAGGTGTTTTTTGCAAAGTGCCTACCTGTAGATTTTGGCTTGTAGATCAGCTGCCACCTAGGGAAACCTACCAAACCTGTGCATTTCTGAAAACTAGAGACCTTGGGGAATCCAAGATGGGGTGACCTGTGTGGCTCGGACCAGGTTCTGTTACCCAGAATCCTTTGCAAACCTCAAAATTTGGCTAAAAAAACACATGTTCCTCAAATTTCTGTTGCAGAAAGTTCTGGAATCTGAGAGGAGCCACGAATTTCCTTCAACCCAGCGTTCCCCCACGTCTCCCGATAAAAATGATACCTCACTTGTGTGGGTAGGCCTAGCGCCCGCGACAGGAAACGCCCCAAAGCGCAACGTGGACACAGCCACATTTTTGAAGGAAAACAGAGGTGTTTTTTGCACAGTGCCTACCTGTAGATTTTGGCCTGTAGCTCAGCCGCCACCTAGGGAAACCTACCGAACCTGTGCATTTCTGAAAACTAGAGACCTAGGGGAATCCAAGATGGGGTGACTTGTGTGGCTCGGACCAAGTTCTGTTACCCAGAATCCTTTGCAAACCTCAAAATTTGGCTAAAAAAACACATGTTCCTAACATTTCTGTGGCAGAAAGTTCTGGAATCTGAGAGGAGCCACAAATTTCCTTCCACCCAGCGTTCCCCCACGTCTCCCGATAAAAATGATACCTCACTTGTGTGGGTAGGCCTAGCGCCCGCGACAGAAAACGCCCCAAAGCGCAACGTGGACACATCCAAATTTGTGAAGGAAAACAGAGGTGTTTTTTGCAAAGTGCCTACCTGTAGATTTTGGCTTGTAGCTCAGCCGCCACCTAGGGAAACCTACCAAACCTGTGCATTTCTGAAAACTAGAGACCTAGGGGAATCCAAGATGGGGTGACCTGTGTGGCTCGGACCAGGTTCTGTTACCCAGAATCCTTTGCAAACCTCAAAATTTGGCTAAAAAAACACATGTTCCTCACATTTCCGTGGCAGAAAGTTCTGGAATCTGAGAGGAGCTACGAATTTCCTTCCACCCAGCGTTCCCCCTCGTCTCCCGATAAAAATGGTACCTCACTTGTGTGGGTAGGCCTAGCGCACGTGACAGGAAATGCCCCAAAGCGCAATGTGGACACAGCCAAATTTTTGAAGGAAAACAGAGGTGTTTTTTCAAAGTGCCTACCTGTAGATTTTGGCCTGTAGCTCAGTCGCCACCTAGGGAAAGCTACCAAACCTGTGCATTTCTGAAAACTAGAGACCTAGGGGAATCCAAGATGGGGTGACTTGTGTGGCTCGGACCAGGATCTGTTACCCAGAATCCTTTGCAAACCTCAAAATGTGGCTAAAAAAACACATGTTCCTAACATTTCTGTGGCAGAAAGTTCTGGAATCTGAGAGGAGCCACAAATTTCCTTCCACCCAGCGTTCCCCCATGTCTCCCGATAAAAATGATACCTCACTTGTGTGGGTAGGCCTAGCGCCCGCGACAGAAAACGCCCCAAAGCGCAACGTGGACACATCCAAATTTGTGAAGTAAAACAGAGGTGTTTTTTGCAAAGTGCCTACCAGTAGATTTTGGCTTGTCGATCAGCCGCCACCTAGGGAAACCTACCAAACCTGTGCATTTCTGAAAACTAGAGACCTAGGGGAATCCAAGATGGGGTGACTTGTGTGGCTCGGACCAGGTTCTGTTACCCAGAATCCTTTGCAAACCTCAAAATTTGGCTAAAAAAACACATGTTCCTCACATTTCTGTGGCAGAAAGTTCTGGAATCTGAGATAAGCCACGAATTTCCTTCCACCCAGCGTTCCCCCACGTCTCCCGATAAAAATGATACCTCACTTGTGTGGGTAGGCCTAGCGCCCGCGACAGAAAACGCCCCAAAGCGCAACGTGGACACATCCAAATTTGTGAAGGAAAACAGAGGTGTTTTTTGCAAAGTGCCTACCTGTAGATTTTGGCTTGTAGATCAGCCGCCACCTAGGGAAACCTACCAAACCTGTGCATTTCTGAAAACTAGAGACCTAGGGGAATCCAAGATGGGGTGACTTGTGTGGCTCGGACCAGGATCTGTTACCCAGAATCCTTTGCAAACCTCAAAATTTGGCCAAAAAAAACACATGTTCCTCACAATTCTGTTGCAGAAAGTTCTGGAATCTGAGAGGAGCCATGAATTTCCTTCCACCCAGCGTTCCCCCACGTCTCCCGATAAAAATGATACCTCACTTGTGTGGGTAGGCCTAGCGCCCGCGACAGAAAACGCCCCAAAGCGCAACGTGGACACATCCAAATTTGTGAAGGAAAACAGAGGTGTTTTTTGCAAAGTGCCTACCTGTAGATTTTGGCTTGTAGATCAGCCGCCACCTAGGGAAACCTGCCAAACCTGTGCATTTCTGAAAACTAGAGACCTAGGGGAATCCAAGATGGGGTGACTTGTGTGGCTCGGACCAGGTTCTGTTACCCAGAATCCTTTGCAAACCTCAAAATTTGGTTAAAAAAACACATGTTCCTAACATTTCTGTGGCAGAAAGTTCTGGAATCTGAGAGGAGCCACAAATTTCCTTCCACCCAGTGTTCCCCCACGTCTCCCGATAAAAATGATACCTCACTTGTGTGGGTAGGCCTAGTGCCCGCGACAGAAAACCCCCAAAGCGCAACGTGGACACATCCAAATTTGTGAAGGAAAACAGAGGTGTTTTTTGCAAAGTGCCTACCTGTAGATTTTGGCTTGTAGATCAGCTGCCACCTAGGGAAACCTACCAAACCTGTGCATTTCTGAAAACTAGAGACCTAGGGGAATCCAAGATGGGGTGACCTGTGTGGCTCGGACCAGGTTCTGTTACCCAGAATCCTTTGCAAACCTCAAAATTTGGCTAAAAAAACACATGTTCCTCACATTTCTGTGGCAGAAAGTTCTGGAATCTGAGATAAGCCACGAATTTCCTTCCACCCAGCGTTCCCCCACGTCTCCCGATAAAAATTATACCTCACTTGTTTGGGTAGGCCTAGCGCCCGCGACAGAAAACGCCCCAAAGCGCAACGTGGACACATCCAAATTTGTGAAGGAAAACAGAGGTGTTTTTTGCAAAGTGCCTACCTGTAGATTTTGGCTTGTAGATCAGCCGCCACCTAGGGAAACCTACCAAACCTGTGCATTTCTGAAAACTAGAGACCTAGGGGAATCCAAGATGGGGTGACTTGTGTGGCTCGGACCAGGATCTGTTACCCAGAATCCTTTGCAAACCTCAAAATTTGGCCAAAAAAAACACATGTTCCTCACAATTCTGTTGCAGAAAGTTCTGGAATCTGAGAGGAGCCATGAATTTCCTTACACCCAGCGTTCCCCCACGTCTCCCGATAAAAATGATACCTCACTTGTGTGGGTAGGCCTAGCGCCCGCGACAGAAAACGCCCCAAAGTGCAACGTGGACACATCCACATTTGTGAAGGAAAACAGAGGTGTTTTTTGCAATTTGCCTACCTGTAGATTTTGGCTTGTAGATCAGCCGCCACCTAGGGAAACCTGCCAAACCTGTGCATTTCTGAAAACTAGAGACCTAGGGGAATCCAAGATGGGGTGACTTGTGTGGCTCGGACCAGGTTCTGTTACCCAGAATCCTTTGCAAACCTCAAAATTTGGCTAAAAAAACACATGTTCCTAACATTTCTGTGGCAGAAAGTTCTGGAATCTGAGAGGACCCACAAATTTCCTTCCACCCAGTGTTCCCCCACGTCTCCCGATAAAAATGATACCTCACTTGTGTGGGTAGGCCTAGTGCCCGCGACAGAAAACCCCCAAAGCGCAACGTGGACACATCCAAATTTGTGAAGGAAAACAGAGGTGTTTTTTGCAAAGTGCCTACCTGTAGATTTTGGCTTGTAGATCAGCTGCCACCTAGGGAAACCTACCAAACCTGTGCATTTCTGAAAACTAGAGACCTAGGGGAATCCAAGTTGGGGTGACCTGTGTGGCTCGGACCAGGTTCTGTTACCCAGAATCCTTTGCAAACCTCAAAATTTGGCTAAAAAAACACATGTTCCTCACATTTCTGTTGCAGAAAGTTCTGGAATCTGAGAGGAGCCACGAATTTCCTTCCACCCAGCGTTCCCCCACGTCTCCCGATAAAAATGATACCTCACTTGTGTGGGTAGGCCTAGCGCCCGCGACAGGAAACGCCCCAAAGCGCAACGTGGACACAGCCACATTTTTGAAGGAAAATAGAGGTGTTTTTTGCAAAGTGCCTACCTGTAGATTTTGGCCTGTAGCTCAGCCGCCACCTAGGGAAACCTACCAAACCTGTGCATTTCTGAAAACTAGAGACCTAGGGGAATCCAAGATGGGGTGACTTGTGTGGCTCGGACCAGGTTCTGTTACCCAGAATCCTTTGCAAACCTCAAAATTTGGCTAAAAAAACACATGTTCCTAACATTTCTGTGGCAGAAAGTTCTGGAATCTGAGAGGAGCCACAAATTTCCTTCCACCCAGCGTTCCCCCACGTCTCCCGATAAAAATGATACCTCACTTGTGTGGGTAGGCCTAGCGCCCGCGACAGAAAACGCCCCAAAGCGCAACGTGGACACATCCAAATTTGTGAAGGAAAACAGAGGTGTTTTTTGCAAAGTGCCTACCTGTAGATTTTGGCTTGTAGCTCAGCCGCCACCTAGGGAAACCTACCAAACCTGTGCATTTCTGAAAACTAGAGACCTAGGGGAATCCAAGATGGGGTGACCTGTGTGGCTCGGACCAGGGTCTGTTACCCAGAATCCTTTGCAAACCTCAAAATTTGGCTAAAAAAACACATGTTCCTAACATTTCTGTGGCAGAAAGTTCTGGAATCTGAGAGGAGCCACGAATTTCCTTCCACCCAGCGTTCCCCCTCGTCTCCCGGTAAAAATGATACCTCACTTGTGTGGGTAGGCCTAGCGCACATGACAGGAAATGCCCCAAAGCGCAACGTGGACACAGCCAAATTTTTGAAGGAAAACAGAGGTGTTTTTTCAAAGTGCCTACCTGTAGATTTTGGCCTGTAGCTCAGTCGCCACCTAGGGAAACCTACCAAACCTGTGCATTTCTGAAAACTAGAGACCTAGGGGAATCCAAGATGGGGTGACTTGTGTGGCTCGGACCAGGATCTGTTACCCAGAATCCTTTGCAAACCTCAAAATGTGGCTAAAAAAACACATGTTCCTAACATTTCTGTGGCAGAAAGTTCTGGAATCTGAGAGGAGCCACAAATTTCCTTCCACCCAGCGTTCCCCCATGTCTCCCGATAAAAATGATACCTCACTTGTGTGGGTAGGCCTAGCGCCCGCGACAGAAAACGCCCCAAAGCGCAACGTGGACACATCCAAATTTGTGAAGGAAAACAGAGGTGTTTTTTGCAAAGTGCCTACCTGTAGATTTTGGCTTGTAGCTCAGCCGCCACCTAGGGAAACCTACCAAACCTGTGCATTTCTGAAAACTAGAGACCTAGGGGAATCCAAGATGGGGTGACCTGTGTGGCTCGGACCAGGGTCTGTTACCCAGAATCCTTTGCAAACCTCAAAATTTGGCTAAAAAAACACATGTTCCTAACATTTCTGTGGCAGAAAGTTCTGGAATCTGAGAGGAGCCACGAATTTCCTTCCACCCAGCGTTCCCCCTCGTCTCCCGGTAAAAATGATACCTCACTTGTGTGGGTAGGCCTAGCGCACATGACAGGAAATGCCCCAAAGCGCAACGTGGACACAGCCAAATTTTTGAAGGAAAACAGAGGTGTTTTTTCAAAGTGCCTACCTGTAGATTTTGGCCTGTAGCTCAGTCGCCACCTAGGGAAACCTACCAAACCTGTGCATTTCTGAAAACTAGAGACCTAGGGGAATCCAAGATGGGGTGACTTGTGTGGCTCGGACCAGGATCTGTTACCCAGAATCCTTTGCAAACCTCAAAATGTGGCTAAAAAAACACATGTTCCTAACATTTCTGTGGCAGAAAGTTCTGGAATCTGAGAGGAGCCACAAATTTCCTTCCACCCAGCGTTCCCCCATGTCTCCCGATAAAAATGATACCTCACTTGTGTGGGTAGGCCTAGCGCCCGCGACAGAAAACGCCCCAAAGCGCAACGTGGACACATCCAAATTTGTGAAGGAAAACAGAGGTGTTTTTTGCAAAGTGCCTACCTGTAGATTTTGGCTTGTAGATCAGCCGCCACCTAGGGAAACCTACCAAACCTGTGCATTTCTGAAAACTAGAGACCTAGGGGAATCCAAGATGGGGTGACTTGTGTGGCTCGGACCAGGTTCTGTTACCCAGAATCCTTTGCAAACCTCAAAATTTGGCTAAAAAAACACATGTTCCTCACATTTCTGTGGCAGAAAGTTCTGGAATCTGAGATAAGCCACGAATTTCCTTCCACCCAGCGTTCCCCCACGTCTCCCGATAAAAATGATACCTCACTTGTGTGGGTAGGCCTAGCGCACGTGACAGGAAATGCCCCAAAGCGCAACGTGGACACAGCCAAATTTTTGAAGGAAAACAGAGGTGTTTTTTCAAAGTGCCTACCTGTAGATTTTGGCTTGTAGATCAGCCGCCACCTAGGGAAACCTACCAAACCTGTGCATTTCTGAAAACTAGAGACCTAGGGGAATCCAAGATCGGGTGACCTGTGTGGCTCGGACCAGGTTCTGTTACCCAGAATCCTTTGCAAACCACAAAATTTGGCTAAAAAAACACATGTTCCTCACATTTCTGTGGCAGAAAGTTCTGGAATCTGAGAGGAACCACGAATTTCCTTCCACCCAGCGTTCCCCCACGTCTCCCGATAAAAATGATACCTCACTTGTGTGGGTAGGCCTAGCGCCCGCGACAGAAAACCCCCAAAGCGCAACGTGGACACATCCAAATTTGTGAAGGAAAACAGAGGTGTTTTTTGCAAAGTGCCTACCTGTAGATTTTGGCTTGTAGATCAGCTGCCACCTAGGGAAACCTACCAAACCTGTGCATTTCTGAAAACTAGAGACCTAGGGGAATCCAAGATGGGGTGACCTGTGTGGCTCGGACCAGGTTCTGTTACCCAGAATCCTTTGCAAACCTCAAAATTTGGCTAAAAAAACACATGTTCCTCACATTTCTGTTGCAGAAAGTTCTGGAATCTGAGAGGAGCCACGAATTTCCTTCCACCCAGCGTTCCCCCACGTCTCCCGATAAAAATGATACCTCACTTGTGTGGGTAGGCCTAGCGCCCGCGACAGGAATCGCCCCAAAGCGCAACGTGGACACAGCCACATTTTTGAAGGAAAACAGAGGTGTTTTTTGCAAAGTGCCTACCTGTAGATTTTGGCCTGTAGCTCAGCCGCCACCTAGGGAAACCTACCAAACCTGTGCATTTCTGAAAACTAGAGACCTAGGGGAATCCAAGATGGGGTGACTTGTGTGGCTCGGACCAGGTTCTGTTACCCAGAATCCTTTGCAAACCTCACAATTTGGCTAAAAAAACACATGTTCCTCACATTTCTGTGGCAGAAAGTTCTGGAATCTGAGAGGAGCCACGAATTTCCTTCCACCCAGCATTCCCCCACGTCTCCCGATAAAAATGATACCTCACTTGTGTGGGTAGGCCTAGCGCCCGCGACAGAAAACGCCCCAAAGCGCAACGTGGACACATTCAAATTTGTGAAGGAAAACAGAGGTGTTTTTTGCAAAGTGCCTACCTGTAGATTTTGGCTTGTAGCTCAGCCGCCACCTAGGGAAACCTACCAAACCTGTGCATTTCTGAAAACTAGAGACCTAGGGGAATCCAAGATGGGGTGACCTGTGTGGCTCGGTCCAGGTTCTGTTACCCAGAATCCTTTGCAAACCTCAAAATTTGGCTAAAAAAACACATGTTCCTCACATTTCTGTGGCAGAATGTTCTGGAATCTGAGAGGAGCTACGAATTTCCTTCCACCCAGCGTTCCCCCTCGTCTCCCGATAAAAATGATACCTCACTTGTGTGGGTAGGCCTAGCGCACGTGACAGGAAATGCCCCAAAGCGCAATGTGGACACAGCCAAATTTTTGAAGGAAAACAGAGGTGTTTTTTCAAAGTGCCTACCTGTAGATTTTGGCCTGTAGCTCAGTCGCCACCTAGGGAAACCTACCAAACCTGTGCATTTCTGAAAACTAGAGACCTAGGGGAATCCAAGATGGGGTGACTTGTGTGGCTCGGACCAGGATCTGTTACCCAGAATCCTTTGCAAACCTCAAAATGTGGCTAAAAAAACACATGTTCCTAACATTTCTGTGGCAGAAAGTTCTGGAATCTGAGAGGAGCCACAAATTTCCTTCCACCCAGCGTTCCCCCATGTCTCCCGATAAAAATGATACCTCACTTGTGTGGGTAGGCCTAGCGCCCGCGACAGAAAACGCCCCAAAGCGCAACGTGGACACATCCAAATTTGTGAAGGAAAACAGAGGTGTTTTTTGCAAAGTGCCTACCTGTAGATTTTGGCTTGTAGCTCAGCCGCCACCTAGGGAAACCTACCAAACCTGTGCATTTCTGAAAACTAGAGACCTAGGGGAATCCAAGATGGGGTGACCTGTGTGGCTCGGACCAGGGTCTGTTACCCAGAATCCTTTGCAAACCTCAAAATTTGGCTAAAAAAACACATGTTCCTAACATTTCTGTGGCAGAAAGTTCTGGAATCTGAGAGGAGCCACGAATTTCCTTCCACCCAGCGTTCCCCCTCGTCTCCCGGTAAAAATGATACCTCACTTGTGTGGGTAGGCCTAGCGCACATGACAGGAAATGCCCCAAAGCGCAACGTGGACACAGCCAAATTTTTGAAGGAAAACAGAGGTGTTTTTTCAAAGTGCCTACCTGTAGATTTTGGCCTGTAGCTCAGTCGCCACCTAGGGAAACCTACCAAACCTGTGCATTTCTGAAAACTAGAGACCTAGGGGAATCCAAGATGGGGTGACTTGTGTGGCTCGGACCAGGATCTGTTACCCAGAATCCTTTGCAAACCTCAAAATGTGGCTAAAAAAACACATGTTCCTAACATTTCTGTGGCAGAAAGTTCTGGAATCTGAGAGGAGCCACAAATTTCCTTCCACCCAGCGTTCCCCCATGTCTCCCGATAAAAATGATACCTCACTTGTGTGGGTAGGCCTAGCGCCCGCGACAGAAAACGCCCCAAAGCGCAACGTGGACACATCCAAATTTGTGAAGGAAAACAGAGGTGTTTTTTGCAAAGTGCCTACCTGTAGATTTTGGCTTGTAGATCAGCCGCCACCTAGGGAAACCTACCAAACCTGTGCATTTCTGAAAACTAGAGACCTAGGGGAATCCAAGATGGGGTGACTTGTGTGGCTCGGACCAGGTTCTGTTACCCAGAATCCTTTGCAAACCTCAAAATTTGGCTAAAAAAACACATGTTCCTCACATTTCTGTGGCAGAAAGTTCTGGAATCTGAGATAAGCCACGAATTTCCTTCCACCCAGCGTTCCCCCACGTCTCCCGATAAAAATGATACCTCACTTGTGTGGGTAGGCCTAGCGCACGTGACAGGAAATGCCCCAAAGCGCAACGTGGACACAGCCAAATTTTTGAAGGAAAACAGAGGTGTTTTTTCAAAGTGCCTACCTGTAGATTTTGGCTTGTAGATCAGCCGCCACCTAGGGAAACCTACCAAACCTGTGCATTTCTGAAAACTAGAGACCTAGGGGAATCCAAGATCGGGTGACCTGTGTGGCTCGGACCAGGTTCTGTTACCCAGAATCCTTTGCAAACCACAAAATTTGGCTAAAAAAACACATGTTCCTCACATTTCTGTGGCAGAAAGTTCTGGAATCTGAGAGGAACCACGAATTTCCTTCCACCCAGCGTTCCCCCACGTCTCCCGATAAAAATGATACCTCACTTGTGTGGGTAGGCCTAGCGCCCGCGACAGAAAACCCCCAAAGCGCAACGTGGACACATCCAAATTTGTGAAGGAAAACAGAGGTGTTTTTTGCAAAGTGCCTACCTGTAGATTTTGGCTTGTAGATCAGCTGCCACCTAGGGAAACCTACCAAACCTGTGCATTTCTGAAAACTAGAGACCTAGGGGAATCCAAGATGGGGTGACCTGTGTGGCTCGGACCAGGTTCTGTTACCCAGAATCCTTTGCAAACCTCAAAATTTGGCTAAAAAAACACATGTTCCTCACATTTCTGTTGCAGAAAGTTCTGGAATCTGAGAGGAGCCACGAATTTCCTTCCACCCAGCGTTCCCCCACGTCTCCCGATAAAAATGATACCTCACTTGTGTGGGTAGGCCTAGCGCCCGCGACAGGAATCGCCCCAAAGCGCAACGTGGACACAGCCACATTTTTGAAGGAAAACAGAGGTGTTTTTTGCAAAGTGCCTACCTGTAGATTTTGGCCTGTAGCTCAGCCGCCACCTAGGGAAACCTACCAAACCTGTGCATTTCTGAAAACTAGAGACCTAGGGGAATCCAAGATGGGGTGACTTGTGTGGCTCGGACCAGGTTCTGTTACCCAGAATCCTTTGCAAACCTCACAATTTGGCTAAAAAAACACATGTTCCTCACATTTCTGTGGCAGAAAGTTCTGGAATCTGAGAGGAGCCACGAATTTCCTTCCACCCAGCATTCCCCCACGTCTCCCGATAAAAATGATACCTCACTTGTGTGGGTAGGCCTAGCGCCCGCGACAGAAAACGCCCCAAAGCGCAACGTGGACACATCCAAATTTGTGAAGGAAAACAGAGGTGTTTTTTGCAAAGTGCCTACCTGTAGATTTTGGCTTGTAGCTCAGCCGCCACCTAGGGAAACCTACCAAACCTGTGCATTTCTGAAAACTAGAGACCTAGGGGAATCCAAGATGGGGTGACCTGTGTGGCTCGGTCCAGGTTCTGTTACCCAGAATCCTTTGCAAACCTCAAAATTTGGCTAAAAAAACACATGTTCCTCACATTTCTGTGGCAGAATGTTCTGGAATCTGAGAGGAGCTACGAATTTCCTTCCACCCAGCGTTCCCCCTCGTCTCCCGATAAAAATGATACCTCACTTGTGTGGGTAGGCCTAGCGCACGTGACAGGAAATGCCCCAAAGCGCAATGTGGACACAGCCAAATTTTTGAAGGAAAACAGAGGTGTTTTTTCAAAGTGCCTACCTGTAGATTTTGGCCTGTAGCTCAGTCGCCACCTAGGGAAACCTACCAAACCTGTGCATTTCTGAAAACTAGAGACCTAGGGGAATCCAAGATGGGGTGACTTGTGTGGCTCGGACCAGGATCTGTTACCCAGAATCCTTTGCAAACCTCAAAATGTGGCTAAAAAAACACATGTTCCTAACATTTCTGTGGCAGAAAGTTCTGGAATCTGAGAGGAGCCACAAATTTCCTTCCACCCAGCGTTCCCCCATGTCTCCCGATAAAAATGATACCTCACTTGTGTGGGTAGGCCTAGCGCCCGCGACAGAAAACGCCCCAAAGCGCAACGTGGACACATCCAAATTTGTGAAGGAAAACAGAGGTGTTTTTTGCAAAGTGCCTACCTGTAGATTTTGGCTTGTCGATCAGCCGCCACCTAGGGAAACCTACCAAACCTGTGCATTTCTGAAAACTAGAGACCTAGGGGAATCCAAGATGGGGTGACTTGTGTGGCTCGGACCAGGTTCTGTTACCCAGAATCCTTTGCAAACCTCAAAATTTGGCTAAAAAAACACATGTTCCTCACATTTCTGTGGCAGAAAGTTCTGGAATCTGAGATAAGCCACGAATTTCCTTCCACCCAGCGTTCCCCCACGTCTCCCGATAAAAATGATACCTCACTTGTGTGGGTAGGCCTAGCGCCCGCGACAGAAAACGCCCCAAAGCGCAACGTGGACACATCCAAATTTGTGAAGGAAAACAGAGGTGTTTTTTGCAAAGTGCCTACCTGTAGATTTTGGCTTGTAGATCAGCCGCCACCTAGGGAAACCTACCAAACCTGTGCATTTCTGAAAACTAGAGACCTAGGGGAATCCAAGATGAGGTGACTTGTGTGGCTCGGACCAGGATCTGTTACCCAGAATCCTTTGCAAACCTCAAAATTTGGCCAAAAAAAAACACATGTTCCTCACAATTCTGTTGCAGAAAGTTCTGGAATCTGAGAGGAGCCATGAATTTCCTTCCACCCAGCGTTCCCCCACGTCTCCCGATAAAAATGATACCTCACTTGTGTGGGTAGGCCTAGCGCCCGCGACAGAAAACGCCCCAAAGCGCAACGTGGACACAGCCACATTTTTGAAGGAAAACAGAGGTGTTTTTTGCAAAGTGCCTACCTGTAGATTTTGGCCTGTAGCTCAGCCGCCACCTAGGGAAACCTACCAAACCTGTGCATTTCTGAAAACTAGAGACCTAGGGGAATCCAAGATGGGGTGACTTGTGTGGCTCGGACCAGGTTCTGTTACCCAGAATCCTTTGCAAACCTCAAAATTTGGCTAAAAAAACCGATGTTCCTAACATTTCTGTGGCAGAAAGTTCTGGAATCTGAGAGGAGCCACAAATTTCCTTCCACCCAGCGTTCCCCCACGTCTCCCGATAAAAATGATACCTCACTTGTGTGGGTAGGCCTAGCGCCCGCGACAGAAAACGCCCCAAAGCGCAACGTGGACACATCCAAATTTGTGAAGGAAAACAGAGGTGTTTTTTGCAAAGTGCCTACCTGTAGATTTTGGCTTGTAGATCAGCCGCCACCTAGGGAAACCTACCAAACAAGTGCATTTCTGAAAACTAGAGACCTAGGGGAATCCAAGATGGGGTGACTTGTGTGGCTCGGACCAGGATCTGTTACCCAGAATCCTTTGCAAACATCAAAATTTGGCCAAAAAAAACACATGTTCCTCACAATTCTGTTGCAGAAAGTTCTGGAATCTGAGAGGAGCCATGAATTTCCTTCCACCCAGCGTTCCCCCACGTCTCCCGATAAAAATGATACCTCACTTGTGTGGGTAGGCCTAGCGCCCGCGACAGAAAACGCCCCAAAGCGCAACGTGGACACAGCCACATTTTTGAAGGAAAACAGAGGTGTTTTTTGCAAAGTGCCTACCTGTAGATTTTGGCCTGTAGCTCAGCCGCCACCTAGGGAAACCTACCAAACCTGTGCATTTCTGAAAACTAGAGACCTAGGGGAATCCAAGATAGGGTGACTTGTGTGGCTCGGACCAGGTTCTGTTACCCAGAATCCTTTGCAAACCTCAAAATTTGGCTAAAAAAACACATGTTCCTAACATTTCTGTGGCAGAAAGTTCTGGAATCTGAGAGGAGCCACAAATTTCCTTCCACCCAGCGTTCCCCCACGTCTCCCGATAAAAATGATACCTCACTTGTGTGGGTAGGCCTAGCGCCCGCGACAGAAAATGCCCCAAAGCGCAACGTGGACACATCCAAATTTGTGAAGGAAAACAGAGGTGTTTTTTGCAAAGTGCCTACCTGTAGATTTTGGCTTGTAGCTCAGCCGCCACCTAGGGAAACCTACCAAACCTGTGCATTTCTGAAAACTAGAGACCTAGGGGAATCCAAGATGGGGTGACCTGTGTGGCTCGGACCAGGGTCTGTTACCCAGAATCCTTTGCAAACCTCAAAATTTGGCTAAAAAAACACATGTTCCTAACATTTCTGTGGCAGAAAGTTCTGGAATCTGAGAGGAGCCACGAATTTCCTTCCACCCAGCGTTCCCCCTCGTCTCCCGATAAAAATGATACCTCACTTGTGTGGGTAGGCCTAGCGCACGTGACAGGAAATGCCCCAAAGCGCAACGTGGACACAGCCAAATTTTTGAAGGAAAACAGAGGTGTTTTTTCAAAGTGCCTACCTGTAGATTTTGGCCTGTAGCTCAGTCGCCACCTAGGGAAACCTACCAAACCTGTGCATTTCTGAAAACTAGAGACCTAGGGGAATCCAAGATGGGGTGACTTGTGTGGCTCGGACCAGGATCTGTTACCCAGAATCCTTTGCAAACCTCAAAATGTGGCTAAAAAAACACATGTTCCTAACATTTCTGTGGCAGAAAGTTCTGGAATCTGAGAGGAGCCACAAATTTCCTTCCACCCAGCGTTCCCCCATGTCTCCCGATAAAAATGATACCTCACTTGTGTGGGTAGGCCTAGCGCCCGCGACAGAAAACGCCCCAAAGCGCAATGTGGACACATCCAAATTTGTGAAGGAAAACAGAGGTGTTTTTTGCAAAGTGCCTACCTGTAGATTTTGGCTTGTAGATCAGCCGCCACCTAGGGAAACCTACCAAACCTGTGCATTTCTGAAAACTAGAGACCCAGGGGAATCCAAGATGGGGTGACTTGTGTGGCTCGGACCAGGTTCTGTTACCCAGAATCCTTTGCAAACCTCAAAATTTGGCTAAAAAAACACATGTTCCTCACATTTCTGTGGCAGAAAGTTCTGGAATCTGAGATAAGCCACGAATTTCCTTCCACCCAGCGTTCCCCCACGTCTCCCGATAAAAATTATACCTCACTTGTGTGGGTAGGCCTAGCGCACGTGACAGGAAATGCCCCAAAGCGCAACGTGGATACAGCCAAATTTTTGAAGGAAAACAGAGGTGTTTTTTCAAAGTGCCTACCTGTAGATTTTGGCTTGTAGATCAGCCGCCACCTAGGGAAACCTACCAAACCTGTGCATTTCTGAAAACTAGAGACCTAGGGGAATCCAAGATCGGGTGACCTGTGTGGCTCGGACCAGGTTCTGTTACCCAGAATCCTTTGCAAACCACAAAATTTGGCTAAAAAAACACATGTTCCTCACATTTCTGTGGCAGAAAGTTCTGGAATCTGAGAGGAGCCACGAATTTCCTTCCACCCAGCGTTCCCCCACGTCTCCCGATAAAAATGATACCTCACTTGTGTGGGTAGGCCTAGCGCCCGCGACAGAAAACCCCCAAAGCGCAACGTGGACACATCCAAATTTGTGAAGGAAAACAGAGGTGTTTTTTGCAAAGTGCCTACCTGTAGATTTTGGCTTGTAGATCAGCTGCCACCTAGGGAAACCTACCAAACCTGTGCATTTCTGAAAACTAGAGACCTAGGGGAATCCAAGATGGGGTGACCTGTGTGGCTCGGACCAGGTTCTGTTACCCAGAATCCTTTGCAAACCTCAAAATTTGGCTAAAAAAACACATGTTCCTCACATTTCTGTTGCAGAAAGTTCTGGAATCTGAGAGGAGCCACGAATTTCCTTCCACCCAGCGTTCCCCCACGTCTCCCGATAAAAATGATACCTCACTTGTGTGGGTAGGCCTAGCGCCCGCGACAGGAAACGCCCCAAAGCGCAACGTGGACACAGCCACATTTTTGAAGGAAAACAGAGGTGTTTTTTGCAAAGTGCCTACCTGTAGATTTTGGCCTGTAGCTCAGCCGCCACCTAGGGAAACCTACCAAACCTGTGCATTTCTGAAAACTAGAGACCTAGGGGAATCCAAGATGGGGTGACTTGTGTGGCTCGGACCAGGTTCTGTTACCCAGAATCCTTTGCAAACCTCAAAATTTGGCTAAAAAAACACATGTTCCTAACATTTCTGTGGCAGAAAGTTCTGGAATCTGAGAGGAGCCACAAATTTCCTTCCACCCAGCGTTCCCCCACGTCTCCCGATAAAAATGATACCTCACTTGTGTGGGTAGGCCTAGCGCCCGTGACAGAAAACGCCCCAAAGCGCAACGTGGACACATCCAAATTTGTGAAGGAAAACAGAGGTGTTTTTTGCAAAGTGCCTACCTGTAGATTTTGGCTTGTAGCTCAGCCGCCACCTAGGGAAACCTACCAAACCTGTGCATTTCTGAAAACTAGAGACCTAGGGGAATCCAAGATGGGGTGACCTGTGTGGCTCGGACCAGGTTCTGTTACCCAGAATCCTTTGCAAACCTCAAAATTTGGCTAAAAAAACACATGTTCCTCACATTTCTGTGGCAGAAAGTTCTGGAATCTGAGAGGAGCTACGAATTTCCTTCCACCCAGCGTTCCCCCTCGTCTCCCGATAAAAATGATACCTCACTTGTGTGGGTAGGCCTAGCGCACGTGACAGGAAATGCCCCAAAGCGCAATGTGGACACAGCCAAATTTTTGAAGGAAAACAGAGGTGTTTTTTCAAAGTGCCTACCTGTAGATTTTGGCCTGTAGCTCAGTCGCCACCTAGGGAAACCTACCAAACCTGTGCATTTCTGAAAACTAGAGACCTAGGGGAATCCAAGATGGGGTGACTTGTGTGGCTCGGACCAGGATCTGTTACCCAGAATCCTTTGCAAACCTCAAAATGTGGCTAAAAAAACACATGTTCCTAACATTTCTGTGGCAGAAAGTTCTGGAATCTGAGATAAGCCACGAATTTCCTTCCACCCAGCGTTCCCCCACGTCTCCCGATAAAAATGATACCTCACTTGTGTGGGTAGGCCTAGCGCCCGCGACAGAAAACGCCCCAAAGCGCAACGTGGACACATCCAAATTTGTGAAGGAAAACAGAGGTGTTTTTTGCAAAGTGCCTACCAGTAGATTTTGGCTTGTCGATCAGTCGCCACCTAAGGAAACCTACCAAACCTGTGCATTTCTGAAAACTAGAGACCTAGGGGAATCCAAGATGGGGTGACTTGTGTGGCTCGGACCAGGTTCTGTTACCCAGAATCCTTTGCAAACCTCAAAATTTGGCTAAAAAAACACATGTTCCTCACATTTCTGTGGCAGAAAGTTCTGGAATCTGAGATAAGCCACGAATTTCCTTCCACCCAGCGTTCCCCCACGTCTCCCGATAAAAATGATACCTCACTTGTGTGGGTAGGCCTAGCGCCCGCGACAGAAAACGCCCCAAAGCGCAACGTGGACACATCCAAATTTGTGAAGGAAAACAGAGGTGTTTTTTGCAAAGTGCCTACCTGTAGATTTTGGCTTGTAGATCAGCCGCCACCTAGGGAAACCTACCAAACCTGTGCATTTCTGAAAACTAGAGACCTAGGGGAATCCAAGATGGGGTGACTTGTGTGGCTCGGACCAGGATCTGTTACCCAGAATCCTTTGCAAACCTCAAAATTTGGCCAAAAAAAACACATGTTCCTCACAATTCTGTTGCAGAAAGTTCTGGAATCTGAGAGGAGCCATGAATTTCCTTCCACCCAGCGTTCCCCCACGTCTCCCGATAAAAATGATACCTCACTTGTGTGGGTAGGCCTAGCGCCCGCGACAGAAAACGCCCCAAAGCGCAACGTGGACACATCCAAATTTGTGAAGGAAAACAGAGGTGTTTTTTGCAAAGTGCCTACCTGTAGATTTTGGCTTGTTGATCAGCCGCCACCTAGGGAAACCTGCCAAACCTGTGCATTTCTGAAAACTAGAGACCTAGGGGAATCCAAGATGGGGTGACTTGTGTGGCTCGGACCAGGTTCTGTTACCCAGAATCCTTTGCAAACCTCAAAATTTGGCTAAAAAAACACATGTTCCTAACATTTCTGTGGCAGAAAGTTCTGGAATCTGAGAGGAGCCACAAATTTCCTTCCACCCAGTGTTCCCCCACGTCTCCCGATAAAAATGATACCTCACTTGTGTGGGTAGGCCTAGTGCCCGCGACAGAAAACCCCCAAAGCGCAACGTGGACACATCCAAATTTGTGAAGGAAAACAGAGGTGTTTTTTGCAAAGTGCCTACCTGTAGATTTTGGCTTGTAGATCAGCTGCCACCTAGGGAAACCTACCAAACCTGTGCATTTCTGAAAACTAGAGACCTAGGGGAATCCAAGATGGGGTGACCTGTGTGGCTCGGACCAGGTTCTGTTACCCAGAATCCTTTGCAAACCTCAAAATTTGGCTAAAAAAACACATGTTCCTCACATTTCTGTTGCAGAAAGTTCTGGAATCTGAGAGGAGCCACGAATTTCCTTCCACCCAGCGTTCCCCCACGTCTCCCGATAAAAATGATACCTCACTTGTGTGGGTAGGCCTAGCGCCCGCGACAGGAAACGCCCCAAAGCGCAACGTGGACACAGCCACATTTTTGAAGGAAAATAGAGGTGTTTTTTGCAAAGTGCCTACCTGTAGATTTTGGCCTGTAGCTCAGCCGCCACCTAGGGAAACCTACCAAACCTGTGCATTTCTGAAAACTAGAGACCTAGGGGAATCCAAGATGGGGTGACTTGTGTGGCTCGGACCAGGTTCTGTTACCCAGAATCCTTTGCAAACCTCAAAATTTGGCTAAAAAAACACATGTTCCTAACATTTCTGTGGCAGAAAGTTCTGGAATCTGAGAGGAGCCACAAATTTCCTTCCACCCAGCGTTCCCCCACGTCTCCCGATAAAAATGATACCTCACTTGTGTGGGTAGGCCTAGCGCCCGCGACAGAAAACGCCCCAAAGCGCAACGTGGACACATCCAAATTTGTGAAGGAAAACAGAGGTGTTTTTTGCAAAGTGCCTACCTGTAGATTTTGGCTTGTAGCTCAGCCGCCACCTAGGGAAACCTACCAAACCTGTGCATTTCTGAAAACTAGAGACCTAGGGGAATCCAAGATGGGGTGACTTGTGTGGCTCGGACCAGGTTCTGTTACCCAGAATCCTTTGCAAACCTCAAAATTTGGCTAAAAAAACACATGTTCCTCACATTTCTGTGGCAGAAAGTTCTGGAATCTGAGATAAGCCATGAATTTCCTTCCACCCAGCGTTCCCCCACGTCTCCCGATAAAAATGATACCTCACTTGTGTGGGTAGGCCTAGCGCACGCAACAGGAAATGCCCCAAAGCGCAACGTAGACACAGCCAAATTTTTGAAGGAAAACAGAGGTGTTTTTTCAAAGTGCCTACCTGTAGATTTTGGCCTGTAGCTCAGTCGCAAACTAGGGAAACCTACCAAACCTGTGCATTTCTGAAAACTAGAGACCTAGGGGAATCCAAGATGGAGTGACTTGTGTGGCTCGGACCAGGTTCTGTTACCCAGAATCCTTTGCAAACCTCAAAATTTGGCTAAAAAAACACATGTTCCTAACATTTCTGTGGCAGAAAGTTCTGGAATCTGAGAGGAGCCACAAATTTCCTTCCACCCAGCGTTCCCCCATGTCTCCCGATAAAAATGATACCTCACTTGTGTGGGTAGGCCTAGCGCCCGCGACAGAAAACGCCCCAAAGCGCAACGTGGACACATCCAAATTTGTGAAGGAAAACAGAGGTGTTTTTTGCAAAGTGCCCACCTGTAGATTTTGGCTTGTAGATCAGCCGCCACCTAGGGAAACCTACCAAACCTGTGCATTTCTGAAAACTAGAGACCTAGGGGAATCCAAGATGGGGTGACCTGTGTGGCTCGGACCAGGTTCTGTTACCCAGAATCCTTTGCAAACCTCAAAATTTGGCTAAAAAAACACATGTTCCTCACATTTCTGTGGCAGAAAGTTCTGGAATCTGAGATAAGCCACGAATTTCCTTCCACCCAGCGTTCCCCCACGTCTCCCGATAAAAATGATACCTCACTTGTGTGGGTAGGCCTAGCGCACGTGACAGGAAATGCCCCAAAGCGCAACGTGGACACAGCCAAATTTTTGAAGGAAAACAGAGGTGTTTTTTCAAAGTGCCTACCTGTAGATTTTGGCTTGTAGATCAGCCGCCACCTAGGGAAACCTACCAAACCTGTGCATTTCTGAAAACTAGAGACCTAGGGGAATCCAAGATGTGGTGACCTGTGTGGCTCGGACCAGGTTCTGTTACCCAGAATCCTTTGCAAACCACAAAATTTGGCTAAAAAAACACATGTTCCTCACATTTCTGTGGCAGAAAGTTCTGGAATCTGAGAGGAACCACGAATTTCCTTCCACCCAGCGTTCCCCCACGTCTCCCGATAAAAATTATACCTCACTTGTGTGGGTAGGCCTAGCGCCCGCGACAGAAAACCCCCAAAGCGCAACGTGGACACATCCAAATTTGTGAAGGAAAACAGAGGTGTTTTTTGCAAAGTGCCTACCTGTAGATTTTGGCTTGTAGATCAGCTGCCACCTAGGGAAACCTACCAAACCTGTGCATTTCTGAAAACTAGAGACCTAGGGGAATCCAAGATGGGGTGACCTGTGTGGCTCGGACCAGGTTCTGTTACCCAGAATCCTTTGCAAACCTCAAAATTTGGCTAAAAAAACACATGTTCCTCACATTTCTGTTGCAGAAAGTTCTGGAATCTGAGAGGAGCCACGAATTTCCTTCCACCCAGCGTTCCCCCACGTCTCCCGATAAAAATGATACCTCACTTGTGTGGGTAGGCCTAGCGCCCGCGACAGGAATCGCCCCAAAGCGCAACGTGGACACAGCCACATTTTTGAAGGAAAACAGAGGTGTTTTTTGCAAAGTGCCTACCTGTAGATTTTGGCCTGTAGCTCAGCCGCCACCTAGGGAAACCTACCAAACCTGTGCATTTCTGAAAACTAGAGACCTAGGGGAATCCAAGATGGGGTGACTTGTGTGGCTCGGACCAGGTTCTGTTACCCAGAATCCTTTGCAAACCTCAAAATTTGGCTAAAAAAACACATGTTCCTAACATTTCTGTGGCAGAAAGTTCTGGAATCTGAGAGGAGCCACAAATTTCCTTCCACCCAGCGTTCCCCCACGTCTCCAGATAAAAATGATACCTCACTTGTGTGGGTAGGCCTAGCGCCCGCGACAGAAAACGCCCCAAAGCGCAACGTGGACACATCCAAATTTGTGAAGGAAAACAGAGGTGTTTTTTGCAAAGTGCCTACCTGTAGATTTTGGCTTGTAGCTCAGCCGCCACCTAGGGAAACCTACCAAACCTGTGCATTTCTGAAAACTAGAGACCTAGGGGAATCCAAGATGGGGTGACCTGTGTGGCTCGGTCCAGGTTCTGTTACCCAGAATCCTTTGCAAACCTCAAAATTTGGCTAAAAAAACACATGTTCCTCACATTTCTGTGGCAGAATGTTCTGGAATCTGAGAGGAGCTACGAATTTCCTTCCACCCAGCGTTCCCCCTCGTCTCCCGATAAAAATGATACCTCACTTGTGTGGGTAGGCCTAGCGCACGTGACAGGAAATGCCCCAAAGCGCAATGTGGACACAGACAAATTTTTGAAGGAAAACAGAGGTGTTTTTTCAAAGTGCCTACCTGTAGATTTTGGCCTGTAGCTCAGTCGCCACCTAGGGAAACCTACCAAACCTGTGCATTTCTGAAAACTAGAGACCTAGGGGAATCCAAGATGGGGTGACTTGTGTGGCTCGGACCAGGATCTGTTACCCAGAATCCTTTGCAAACCTCAAAATGTGGCTAAAAAAACACATGTTCCTAACATTTCTGTGGCAGAAAGTTCTGGAATCTGAGAGGAGCCACAAATTTCCTTCCACCCAGCGTTCCCCCATGTCTCCCGATAAAAATGATACCTCACTTGTGTGGGTAGGCCTAGCGCCCGCGACAGAAAACGCCCCAAAGCGCAACGTGGACACATCCAAATTTGTGAAGGAAAACAGAGGTGTTTTTTGCAAAGTGCCTACCTGTAGATTTTGGCTTGTCGATCAGCCGCCACCTAGGGAAACCTACCAAACCTGTGCATTTCTGAAAACTAGAGACCTAGGGGAATCCAAGATGGGGTGACTTGTGTGGCTCGGACCAGGTTCTGTTACCCAGAATCCTTTGCAAACCTCAAAATTTGGCTAAAAAAACACATGTTCCTCACATTTCTGTGGCAGAAAGTTCTGGAATCTGAGATAAGCCACGAATTTCCTTCCACCCAGCGTTCCCCCACGTCTCCCGATAAAAATGATACCTCACTTGTGTGGGTAGGCCTAGCGCCCGCGACAGAAAACGCCCCAAAGCGCAACGTGGACACATCCAAATTTGTGAAGGAAAACAGAGGTGTTTTTTTGCAAAGTGCCTACCTGTAGATTTTGGCTTGTAGATCAGCCGCCACCTAGGGAAACCTACCAAACCTGTGCATTTCTGAAAACTAGAGACCTAGGGGAATCCAAGATGGGGTGACTTGTGTGGCTCGGACCAGGATCTGTTACCCAGAATCCTTTGCAAACCTCAAAATTTGGCCAAAAAAAAACACATGTTCCTCACAATTCTGTTGCAGAAAGTTCTGGAATCTGAGAGGAGCCATGAATTTCCTTCCACCCAGCGTTCCCCCACGTCTCCCGATAAAAATGATACCTCACTTGTGTGGGTAGGCCTAGCGCCCGCGACAGAAAACGCCCCAAAGCGCAACGTGGACACAGCCACATTTTTGAAGGAAAACAGAGGTGTTTTTTGCAAAGTGCCTACCTGTAGATTTTGGCCTGTAGCTCAGCCGCCACCTAGGGAAACCTACCAAACCTGTGCATTTCTGAAAACTAGAGACCTAGGGGAATCCAAGATGGGGTGACTTGTGTGGCTCGGACCAGGTTCTGTTACCCAGAATCCTTTGCAAACCTCAAAATTTGGCTAAAAAAACACATGTTCCTAACATTTCTGTGGCAGAAAGTTCTGGAATCTGAGAGGAGCCACAAATTTCCTTCCACCCAGCGTTCCCCCACGTCTCCCGATAAAAATGATACCTCACTTGTGTGGGTAGGCCTAGCGCCCGCAACAGAAAACGCCCCAAAGCGCAACGTGGACACATCCAAATTTGTGAAGGAAAACAGAGGTGTTTTTTGCAAAGTGCCTACCTGTAGATTTTGGCTTGTAGCTCAGCCGCCACCTAGGGAAACCTACCAAACCTGTGCATTTCTGAAAACTAGAGACCTAGGGGAATCCAAGATGGGGTGACTTGTGTGGCTCGGACCAGGTTCTGTTACCCAGAATCCTTTGCAAACCTCAAAATTTGGCTAAAAAAACACATGTTCCTCACATTTCTGTGGCAGAAAGTTCTGGAATCTGAGATAAGCCATGAATTTCCTTCCACCCAGCGTTCCCCCACGTCTCCCGATAAAAATGATACCTCACTTGTGTGGGTAGGCCTAGCGCACGCAACAGGAAATGCCCCAAAGCGCAACGTAGACACAGCCAAATTTTTGAAGGAAAACAGAGGTGTTTTTTCAAAGTGCCTACCTGTAGATTTTGGCCTGTAGCTCAGTCGCAAACTAGGGAAACCTACCAAACCTGTGCATTTCTGAAAACTAGAGACCTAGGGGAATCCAAGATGGAGTGACTTGTGTGGCTCGGACCAGGTTCTGTTACCCAGAATCCTTTGCAAACCTCAAAATTTGGCTAAAAAAACACATGTTCCTAACATTTCTGTGGCAGAAAGTTCTGGAATCTGAGAGGAGCCACAAATTTCCTTCCACCCAGCGTTCCCCCATGTCTCCCGATAAAAATGATACCTCACTTGTGTGGGTAGGCCTAGCGCCCGCGACAGAAAACGCCCCAAAGCGCAACGTGGACACATCCAAATTTGTGAAGGAAAACAGAGGTGTTTTTTGCAAAGTGCCCACCTGTAGATTTTGGCTTGTAGATCAGCCGCCACCTAGGGAAACCTACCAAACCTGTGCATTTCTGAAAACTAGAGACCTAGGGGAATCCAAGATGGGGTGACCTGTGTGGCTCGGACCAGGTTCTGTTACCCAGAATCCTTTGCAAACCTCAAAATTTGGCTAAAAAAACACATGTTCCTCACATTTCTGTGGCAGAAAGTTCTGGAATCTGAGATAAGCCACGAATTTCCTTCCACCCAGCGTTCCCCCACGTCTCCCGATAAAAATGATACCTCACTTGTGTGGGTAGGCCTAGCGCACGTGACAGGAAATGCCCCAAAGCGCAACGTGGACACAGCCAAATTTTTGAAGGAAAACAGAGGTGTTTTTTCAAAGTGCCTACCTGTAGATTTTGGCTTGTAGATCAGCCGCCACCTAGGGAAACCTACCAAACCTGTGCATTTCTGAAAACTAGAGACCTAGGGGAATCCAAGATGTGGTGACCTGTGTGGCTCGGACCAGGTTCTGTTACCCAGAATCCTTTGCAAACCACAAAATTTGGCTAAAAAAACACATGTTCCTCACATTTCTGTGGCAGAAAGTTCTGGAATCTGAGAGGAACCACGAATTTCCTTCCACCCAGCGTTCCCCCACGTCTCCCGATAAAAATTATACCTCACTTGTGTGGGTAGGCCTAGCGCCCGCGACAGAAAACCCCCAAAGCGCAACGTGGACACATCCAAATTTGTGAAGGAAAACAGAGGTGTTTTTTGCAAAGTGCCTACCTGTAGATTTTGGCTTGTAGATCAGCTGCCACCTAGGGAAACCTACCAAACCTGTGCATTTCTGAAAACTAGAGACCTAGGGGAATCCAAGATGGGGTGACCTGTGTGGCTCGGACCAGGTTCTGTTACCCAGAATCCTTTGCAAACCTCAAAATTTGGCTAAAAAAACACATGTTCCTCACATTTCTGTTGCAGAAAGTTCTGGAATCTGAGAGGAGCCACGAATTTCCTTCCACCCAGCGTTCCCCCACGTCTCCCGATAAAAATGATACCTCACTTGTGTGGGTAGGCCTAGCGCCCGCGACAGGAATCGCCCCAAAGCGCAACGTGGACACAGCCACATTTTTGAAGGAAAACAGAGGTGTTTTTTGCAAAGTGCCTACCTGTAGATTTTGGCCTGTAGCTCAGCCGCCACCTAGGGAAACCTACCAAACCTGTGCATTTCTGAAAACTAGAGACCTAGGGGAATCCAAGATGGGGTGACTTGTGTGGCTCGGACCAGGTTCTGTTACCCAGAATCCTTTGCAAACCTCAAAATTTGGCTAAAAAAACACATGTTCCTAACATTTCTGTGGCAGAAAGTTCTGGAATCTGAGAGGAGCCACAAATTTCCTTCCACCCAGCGTTCCCCCCACGTCTCCAGATAAAAATGATACCTCACTTGTGTGGGTAGGCCTAGCGCCCGCGACAGAAAACGCCCCAAAGCGCAACGTGGACACATCCAAATTTGTGAAGGAAAACAGAGGTGTTTTTTGCAAAGTGCCTACCTGTAGATTTTGGCTTGTAGCTCAGCCGCCACCTAGGGAAACCTACCAAACCTGTGCATTTCTGAAAACTAGAGACCTAGGGGAATCCAAGATGGGGTGACCTGTGTGGCTCGGTCCAGGTTCTGTTACCCAGAATCCTTTGCAAACCTCAAAATTTGGCTAAAAAAACACATGTTCCTCACATTTCTGTGGCAGAATGTTCTGGAATCTGAGAGGAGCTACGAATTTCCTTCCACCCAGCGTTCCCCCTCGTCTCCCGATAAAAATGATACCTCACTTGTGTGGGTAGGCCTAGCGCACGTGACAGGAAATGCCCCAAAGCGCAATGTGGACACAGACAAATTTTTGAAGGAAAACAGAGGTGTTTTTTCAAAGTGCCTACCTGTAGATTTTGGCCTGTAGCTCAGTCGCCACCTAGGGAAACCTACCAAACCTGTGCATTTCTGAAAACTAGAGACCTAGGGGAATCCAAGATGGGGTGACTTGTGTGGCTCGGACCAGGATCTGTTACCCAGAATCCTTTGCAAACCTCAAAATGTGGCTAAAAAAACACATGTTCCTAACATTTCTGTGGCAGAAAGTTCTGGAATCTGAGAGGAGCCACAAATTTCCTTCCACCCAGCGTTCCCCCATGTCTCCCGATAAAAATGATACCTCACTTGTGTGGGTAGGCCTAGCGCCCGCGACAGAAAACGCCCCAAAGCGCAACGTGGACACATCCAAATTTGTGAAGGAAAACAGAGGTGTTTTTTGCAAAGTGCCTACCTGTAGATTTTGGCTTGTCGATCAGCCGCCACCTAGGGAAACCTACCAAACCTGTGCATTTCTGAAAACTAGAGACCTAGGGGAATCCAAGATGGGGTGACTTGTGTGGCTCGGACCAGGTTCTGTTACCCAGAATCCTTTGCAAACCTCAAAATTTGGCTAAAAAAACACATGTTCCTCACATTTCTGTGGCAGAAAGTTCTGGAATCTGAGATAAGCCACGAATTTCCTTCCACCCAGCGTTCCCCCACGTCTCCCGATAAAAATGATACCTCACTTGTGTGGGTAGGCCTAGCGCCCGCGACAGAAAACGCCCCAAAGCGCAACGTGGACACATCCAAATTTGTGAAGGAAAACAGAGGTGTTTTTTGCAAAGTGCCTACCTGTAGATTTTGGCTTGTAGATCAGCCGCCACCTAGGGAAACCTACCAAACCTGTGCATTTCTGAAAACTAGAGACCTAGGGGAATCCAAGATGGGGTGACTTGTGTGGCTCGGACCAGGATCTGTTACCCAGAATCCTTTGCAAACCTCAAAATTTGGCCAAAAAAAACACATGTTCCTCACAATTCTGTTGCAGAAAGTTCTGGAATCTGAGAGGAGCCATGAATTTCCTTCCACCCAGCGTTCCCCCCACGTCTCCCGATAAAAATGATACCTCACTTGTGTGGGTAGGCCTAGCGCCCGCGACAGAAAACGCCCCAAAGCGCAACGTGGACACAGCCACATTTTTGAAGGAAAACAGAGGTGTTTTTTGCAAAGTGCCTACCTGTAGATTTTGGCCTGTAGCTCAGCCGCCACCTAGGGAAACCTACCAAACCTGTGCATTTCTGAAAACTAGAGACCTAGGGGAATCCAAGATGGGGTGACTTGTGTGGCTCGGACCAGGTTCTGTTACCCAGAATCCTTTGCAAACCTCAAAATTTGGCTAAAAAAACACATGTTCCTAACATTTCTGTGGCAGAAAGTTCTGGAATCTGAGAGGAGCCACAAATTTCCTTCCACCCAGCGTTCCCCCACGTCTCCCGATAAAAATGATACCTCACTTGTGTGGGTAGGCCTAGCGCCCGCAACAGAAAACGCCCCAAAGCGCAACGTGGACACATCCAAATTTGTGAAGGAAAACAGAGGTGTTTTTTGCAAAGTGCCTACCTGTAGATTTTGGCTTGTAGATCAGCCGCCACCTAGGGAAACCTACCAAACCTGTGCATTTCTGAAAACTAGAGACCTAGGGGAATCCAAGATGGGGTGACTTGTGTGGCTCGGACCAGGATCTGTTACCCAGAATCCTTTGCAAACCTCAAAATTTGGCCAAAAAAAACACATGTTCCTCACAATTCTGTTGCAGAAAGTTCTGGAATCTGAGAGGAGCCATGAATTTCCTTCCACCCAGCGTTCCCCCACGTCTCCCGATAAAAATGATACCTCACTGGTGTGGGTAGGCCTAGCGCCCGCGACAGAAAACGCCCCAAAGCGCAACGTGGACACAGCCACATTTTTGAAGGAAAACAGAGGTGTTTTTTGCAAAGTGCCTACCTGTAGATTTTGGCCTGTAGCTCAGCCGCCACCTAGGGAAACCTACCAAACCTGTGCATTTCTGAAAACTAGAGACCTAGGGGAATCCAAGATGGGGTGACTTGTGTGGCTCGGACCAGGTTCTGTTACCCAGAATCCTTTGCAAACCTCAAAATTTGGCTAAAAAAACACATGTTCCTAACATTTCTGTGGCAGAAAGTTCTGGAATCTGAGAGGAGCCACAAATTTCCTTCCACCCAGCGTTCCCCCACGTCTCCCGATAAAAATGATACCTCACTTGTGTGGGTAGGCCTAGCGCCCGCGACAGAAAACGCCCCAAAGCGCAACGTGGACACATCCAAATTTGTGAAGGAAAACAGAGGTGTTTTTTGCAAAGTGCCTACCAGTAGATTTTGGCTTGTAGCTCAGCCGCCACCTAGGGAAACCTACCAAACCTGTGCATTTCTGAAAACTAGAGACCTAGGGGAATCCAAGATGGGGTGACCTGTGTGGCTCGGACCAGGGTCTGTTACCCAGAATCCTTTGCAAACCTCAAAATTTGGCTAAAAAAACACATGTTCCTAACATTTCTGTGGCAGAAAGTTCTGGAATCTGAGAGGAGCCACGAATTTCCTTCCACCCAGCGTTCCCCCTCGTCTCCCGATAAAAATGATACCTCACTTGTGTGGGTAGGCCTAGCGCACGTGACAGGAAATGCCCCAAAGCGCAACGTGGACACAGCCAAATTTTTGAAGGAAAACAGAGGTGTTTTTTCAAAGTGCCTACCTGTAGATTTTGGCCTGTAGCTCAGTCGCCACCTAGGGAAACCTACCAAACCTGTGCATTTCTGAAAACTAGAGACCTAGGGGAATCCAAGATGGGGTGACTTGTGTGGCTCGGACCAGGATCTGTTACCCAGAATCCTTTGCAAACCTCAAAATGTGGCTAAAAAAACACATGTTCCTAACATTTCTGTGGCAGAAAGTTCTGGAATCTGAGAGGAGCCACAAATTTCCTTCCACCCAGCGTTCCCCCATGTCTCCCGATAAAAATGATACCTCACTTGTGTGGGTAGGCCTAGCGCCCGCGACAGAAAACGCCCCAAAGCGCAACGTGGACACATCCAAATTTGTGAAGGAAAACAGAGGTGTTTTTTGCAAAGTGCCTACCTGTAGATTTTGGCTTGTAGATCAGCCGCCACCTAGGGAAACCTACCAAACCTGTGCATTTCTGAAAACTAGAGACCTAGGGGAATCCAAGATGGGGTGACTTGTGTGGCTCGGACCAGGTTCTGTTACCCAGAATCCTTTGCAAACCTCAAAATTTGGCTAAAAAAAACACATGTTCCTCACATTTCTGTGGCAGAAAGTTCTGGAATCTGAGATAAGCCACGAATTTCCTTCCACCCAGCGTTCCCCCACGTCTCCCGATAAAAATGATACCTCACTTGTGTGGGTAGGCCTAGCGCACGTGACAGGAAATGCCCCAAAGCGCAACGTGGACACAGCCAAATTTTTGAAGGAAAACAGAGGTGTTTTTTCAAAGTGCCTACCTGTAGATTTTGGCTTGTAGATCAGCCGCCACCTAGGGAAACCTACCAAACCTGTGCATTTCTGAAAACTAGAGACCTAGGGGAATCCAAGATCGGGTGACCTGTGTGGCTCGGACCAGGTTCTGTTACCCAGAATCCTTTGCAAACCACAAAATATGGCTAAAAAAACACATGTTCCTCACATTTCTGTGGCAGAAAGTTCTGGAATCTGAGAGGAACCACGAATTTCCTTCCACCCAGCGTTCCCCCACGTCTCCCGATAAAAATGATACCTCACTTGTGTGGGTAGGCCTAGCGCCCGCGACAGAAAACCCCCAAAGCGCAACGTGGACACATCCAAATTTGTGAAGGAAAACAGAGGTGTTTTTTGCAAAGTGCCTACCTGTAGATTTTGGCTTGTAGATCAGCTGCCACCTAGGGAAACCTACCAAACCTGTGCATTTCTGAAAACTAGAGACCTAGGGGAATCCAAGATGGGGTGACCTGTGTGGCTCGGACCAGGTTCTGTTACCCAGAATCCTTTGCAAACCTCAAAATTTGGCTAAAAAAACATATGTTCCTCACATTTCTGTTGCAGAAAGTTCTGGAATCTGAGAGGAGCCACGAATTTCCTTCCACCCAGCGTTCCCCCACGTCTCCCGATAAAAATGATACCTCACTTGTGTGGGTAGGCCTAGCGCCCGCGACAGGAATCGCCCCAAAGCGCAACGTGGACACAGCCACATTTTTGAAGGAAAACAGAGGTGTTTTTTTGCAAAGTGCCTACCTGTAGATTTTGGCCTGTAGCTCAGCCGCCACCTAGGGAAACCTACCAAACCTGTGCATTTCTGAAAACTAGAGACCTAGGGGAATCCAAGATGGGGTGACTTGTGTGGCTCGGACCAGGTTTTGTTACCCAGAATCCTTTGCAAACCTCAAAATTTGGCTAAAAAAACACATGTTCCTAACATTTCTGTGGCAGAAAGTTCTGGCATCTGAGAGGAGCCACAAATTTCCTTCCACCCAGCGTTCCCCCACGTCTCCAGATAAAAATGATACCTCACTTGTGTGGGTAGGCCTAGCGCCCGCGACAGAAAACGCCCCAAAGCGCAACGTGGACACATCCAAATTTGTGAAGGAAAACAGAGGTGTTTTTTGCAAAGTGCCTACCTGTAGATTTTGGCTTGTAGCTCAGCCGCCACCTAGGGAAACCTACCAAACCTGTGCATTTCTGAAAACTAGAGACCTAGGGGAATCCAAGATGGGGTGACCTGTGTGGCTCGGTCCAGGTTCTGTTACCCAGAATCCTTTGCAAACCTCAAAATTTGGCTAAAAAAACACATGTTCCTCACATTTCTGTGGCAGAATGTTCTGGAATCTGAGAGGAGCTACGAATTTCCTTCCACCCAGCGTTCCCCCTCGTCTCCCGATAAAAATGATACCTCACTTGTGTGGGTAGGCCTAGCGCACGTGACAGGAAATGCCCCAAAGCGCAATGTGGACACAGCCAAATTTTTGAAGGAAAACAGAGGTGTTTTTTCAAAGTGCCTACCTGTAGATTTTGGCCTGTAGCTCAGTCGCCACCTAGGGAAACCTACCAAACCTGTGCATTTCTGAAAACTAGAGACCTAGGGGAATCCAAGATGGGGTGACTTGTGTGGCTCGGACCAGGATCTGTTACCCAGAATCCTTTGCAAACCTCAAAATGTGGCTAAAAAAACACATGTTCCTAACATTTCTGTGGCAGAAAGTTCTGGAATCTGAGAGGAGCCACAAATTTCCTTCAACCCAGCGTTCCCCCATGTCTCCCGATAAAAATGATACCTCACTTGTGTGGGTAGGCCTAGCGCCCGCGACAGAAAACGCCCCAAAGCGCAACGTGGACACATCCAAATTTGTGAAGGAAAACAGAGGTGTTTTTTGCAAAGTGCCTACCTGTAGATTTTGGCTTGTCGATCAGCCGCCACCTAGGGAAACCTACCAAACCTGTGCATTTCTGAAAACTAGAGACCTAGGGGAATCCAAGATGGGGTGACTTGTGTGGCTCGGACCAGGTTCTGTTACCCAGAATCCTTTGCAAACCTCAAAATTTGGCTAAAAAAACACATGTTCCTCACATTTCTGTGGCAGAAAGTTCTGGAATCTGAGATAAGCCACGAATTTCCTTCCACCCAGCGTTCCCCCACGTCTCCCGATAAAAATGATACCTCACTTGTGTGGGTAGGCCTAGCGCCCGCGACAGAAAACGCCCCAAAGCGCAACGTGGACACATCCAAATTTGTGAAGGAAAACAGAGGTGTTTTTTGCAAAGTGCCTACCTGTAGATTTTGGCTTGTAGATCAGCCGCCACCTAGGGAAACCTACCAAACCTGTGCATTTCTGAAAACTAGAGACCTAGGGGAATCCAAGATGGGGTGACTTGTGTGGCTCGGACCAGGATCTGTTACCCAGAATCCTTTGCAAACCTCAAAATTTGGCCAAAAAAAACACATGTTCCTCACAATTCTGTTGCAGAAAGTTCTGGAATCTGAGAGGAGCCATGAATTTCCTTCCACCCAGCGTTCCCCCACGTCTCCCGATAAAAATGATACCTCACTTGTGTGGGTAGGCCTAGCGCCCGCGACAGAAAACGCCCCAAAGCGCAACGTGGACACAGCCACATTTTTGAAGGAAAACAGAGGTGTTTTTTGCAAAGTGCCTACCTGTAGATTTTGGCCTGTAGCTCAGCCGCCACCTAGGGAAACCTACCAAACCTGTGCATTTCTGAAAACTAGAGACCTAGGGGAATCCAAGATGGAGTGACTTGTGTGGCTCGGACCAGGTTCTGTTACCCAGAATCCTTTGCAAACCTCAAAATGTGGCTAAAAAAACACATGTTCCTCACATTTCAGTGGCAGAAAGTTCTGGAATCTGAGAGGAGCCACAAATTTCCTTCCACCCAGCGTTCCCCCACGTCTCCCGATAAAAATGATACCTCACTTGTGTGGGTAGGCCTAGCGCACGTGACAGGAAATGCCCCAAAGCGCAACGTGGACACAGCCAAATTTTTGAAGGAAAACAGAGGTGTTTTTTCAAAGTGCCTACCTGTAGATTTTGGCTTGTAGATCAGCCGCCACCTAGGGAAACCTACCAAACCTGTGCATTTCTGAAAACTAGAGACCTAGGGGAATCCAAGATCGTGTGACCTGTGTGGCTCGGACCAGGTTCTGTTACCCAGAATCCTTTGCAAACCACAAAATTTGGCTAAAAAAACACATGTTCCTCACATTTCTGTGGCAGAAAGTTCTGGAATCTGAGAGGAACCACGAATTTCCTTCCACCCAGCGTTCCCCCACGTCTCCCGATAAAAATGATACCTCACTTGTGTGGGTAGGCCTAGCGCCCGCGACAGAAAACCCCCAAAGCGCAACGTGGACACATCCAAATTTGTGAAGGAAAACAGAGGTGTTTTTTGCAAAGTGCCTACCTGTAGATTTTGGCTTGTAGATCAGCTGCCACCTAGGGAAACCTACCAAACCTGTGCATTTCTGAAAACTAGAGACCTAGGGGAATCCAAGATGGGGTGACCTGTGTGGCTCGGACCAGGTTCTGTTACCCAGAATCCTTTGCAAACCTCAAAATTTGGCTAAAAAAACACATGTTCCTCACATTTCTGTTGCAGAAAGTTCTGGAATCTGAGAGGAGCCACGAATTTCCTTCCACCCAGCGTTCCCCCACGTCTCCCGATAAAAATGATACCTCACTTGTGTGGGTAGGCCTAGCGCCCGCGACAGGAATCGCCCCAAAGCGCAACGTGGACACAGCCACATTTTTGAAGGAAAACAGAGGTGTTTTTTGCAAAGTGCCTACCTGTAGATTTTGGCCTGTAGCTCAGCCGCCACCTAGGGAAACCTACCAAACCTGTGCATTTCTGAAAACTAGAGACCTAGGGGAATCCAAGATGGGGTGACTTGTGTGGCTCGGACCAGGTTCTGTTACCCAGAATCCTTTGCAAACCTCAAAATTTGGCTAAAAAAACACATGTTCCTAACATTTCTGTGGCAGAAAGTTCTGGAATCTGAGAGGAGCCACAAATTTCCTTCCACCCAGCGTTCCCCCACGTCTCCAGATAAAAATGATACCTCACTTGTGTGGGTAGGCCTAGCGCCCGCGACAGAAAACGCCCCAAAGCGCAACGTGGACACATCCAAATTTGTGAAGGAAAACAGAGGTGTTTTTTGCAAAGTGCCTACCTGTAGATTTTGGCTTGTAGCTCAGCCGCCACCTAGGGAAACCTACCAAACCTGTGCATTTCTGAAAACTAGAGACCTAGGGGAATCCAAGATGGGGTGACCTGTGTGGCTCGGTCCAGGTTCTGTTACCCAGAATCCTTTGCAAACCTCAAAATTTGGCTAAAAAAACACATGTTCCTCACATTTCTGTGGCAGAATGTTCTGGAATCTGAGAGGAGCTACGAATTTCCTTCCACCCAGCGTTCCCCCTCGTCTCCCGATAAAAATGATACCTCACTTGTGTGGGTAGGCCTAGCGCACGTGACAGGAAATGCCCCAAAGCGCAATGTGGACACAGCCAAATTTTTGAAGGAAAACAGAGGTGTTTTTTCAAAGTGCCTACCTGTAGATTTTGGCCTGTAGCTCAGTCGCCACCTAGGGAAACCTACCAAACCTGTGCATTTCTGAAAACTAGAGACCTAGGGGAATCCAAGATGGGGTGACTTGTGTGGCTCGGACCAGGATCTGTTACCCAGAATCCTTTGCAAACCTCAAAATGTGGCTAAAAAAACACATGTTCCTAACATTTCTGTGGCAGAAAGTTCTGGAATCTGAGAGGAGCCACAAATTTCCTTCCACCCAGCGTTCCCCCATGTCTCCCGATAAAAATGATACCTCACTTGTGTGGGTAGGCCTAGCGCCCGCGACAGAAAACGCCCCAAAGCGCAACGTGGACACATCCAAATTTGTGAAGGAAAACAGAGGTGTTTTTTGCAAAGTGCCTACCTGTAGATTTTGGCTTGTCGATCAGCCGCCACCTAGGGAAACCTACCAAACCTGTGCATTTCTGAAAACTAGAGACCTAGGGGAATCCAAGATGGGGTGACTTGTGTGGCTCGGACCAGGTTCTGTTACCCAGAATCCTTTGCAAACCTCAAAATTTGGCTAAAAAAACACATGTTCCTCACATTTCTGTGGCAGAAAGTTCTGGAATCTGAGATAAGCCACGAATTTCCTTCCACCCAGCGTTCCCCCACGTCTCCCGATAAAAATGATACCTCACTTGTGTGGGTAGGCCTAGCGCCCGCGACAGAAAACGCCCCAAAGCGCAACGTGGACACATCCAAATTTGTGAAGGAAAACAGAGGTGTTTTTTGCAAAGTGCCTACCTGTAGATTTTGGCTTGTAGATCAGCCGCCACCTAGGGAAACCTACCAAACCTGTGCATTTCTGAAAACTAGAGACCTAGGGGAATCCAAGATGGGGTGACTTGTGTGGCTCGGACCAGGATCTGTTACCCAGAATCCTTTGCAAACCTCAAAATTTGGCCAAAAAAAACACATGTTCCTCACAATTCTGTTGCAGAAAGTTCTGGAATCTGAGAGGAGCCATGAATTTCCTTCCACCCAGCGTTCCCCCACGTCTCCCGATAAAAATGATACCTCACTTGTGTGGGTAGGCCTAGCGCCCGCGACAGAAAACGCCCCAAAGCGCAACGTGGACACAGCCACATTTTTGAAGGAAAACAGAGGTGTTTTTTGCAAAGTGCCTACCTGTAGATTTTGGCCTGTAGCTCAGCCGCCACCTAGGGAAACCTACCAAACCTGTGCATTTCTGAAAACTAGAGACCTAGGGGAATCCAAGATGGGGTGACTTGTGTGGCTCGGACCAGGTTCTGTTACCCAGAATCCTTTGCAAACCTCAAAATTTGGCTAAAAAAACACATGTTCCTAACATTTTTGTGGCAGAAAGTTCTGGAATCTGAGAGGAGCCACAAATTTCCTTCCACCCAGCGTTCCCCCACGTCTCCCGATAAAAATGATACCTCACTTGTGTGGGTAGGCCTAGCGCCCGCGACAGAAAACGCCCCAAAGCGCAACGTGGACACATCCAAATTTGTGAAGGAAAACAGAGGTGTTTTTTGCAAAGTGCCTACCTGTAGATTTTGGCTTGTAGATCAGCCGCCACCTAGGGAAACCTACCAAACCTGTGCATTTCTGAAAACTAGAGACCTAGGGGAATCCAAGATGGGGTGACTTGTGTGGCTCGGACCAGGATCTGTTACCCAGAATCCTTTGCAAACCTCAAAATTTGGCCAAAAAAAACACATGTTCCTCACAATTCTGTTGCAGAAAGTTCTGGAATCTGAGAGGAGCCATGAATTTCCTTCCACCCAGCGTTCCCCCACGTCTCCCGATAAAAATGATACCTCACTTGTGTGGGTAGGCCTAGCGCCCGCGACAGAAAACGCCCCAAAGCGCAACGTGGACACAGCCACATTTTTGAAGGAAAACAGAGGTGTTTTTTGCAAAGTGCCTACCTGTAGATTTTGGCCTGTAGCTCAGCCGCCACCTAGGGAAACCTACCAAACCTGTGCATTTCTGAAAACTAGAGATCTAGGGGAATCCAAGATGGGGTGACTTGTGTGGCTCGGACCAGGTTCTGTTACCCAGAATCCTTTGCAAACCTCAAAATTTGGCTAAAAAAAACACATGTTCCTAACATTTCTGTGGCAGAAAGTTCTGGAATCTGAGAGGAGCCACAAATTTCCTTCCACCCAGCGTTCCCCCACGTCTCCCGATAAAAATGATACCTCACTTGTGTGGGTAGGCCTAGCGCCCGCGACAGAAAACGCCCCAAAGCGCAACGTGGACACATCCAAATTTGTGAAGGAAAACAGAGGTGTTTTTTGCAAAGTGCCTACCTGTAGATTTTGGCTTGTAGCTCAGCCGCCACCTATGGAAACCTACCAAACCTGTGCATTTCTGAAAACTAGAGACCTAGGGGAATCCAAGATGGGGTGACCTGTGTGGCTCGGACCAGGGTCTGTTACCCAGAATCCTTTGCAAACCTCAAAATTTGGCTAAAAAAACACATGTTCCTAACATTTCTGTGGCAGAAAGTTCTGGAATCTGAGAGGAGCCACGAATTTCCTTCCACCCAGCGTTCCCCCTCGTCTCCCGATAAAAATGATACCTCACTTGTGTGGGTAGGCCTAGCGCACGTGACAGGAAATGCCCCAAAGCGCAACGTGGACACAGCCAAATTTTTGAAGGAAAACAGAGGTGTTTTTTCAAAGTGCCTACCTGTAGATTTTGGCCTGTAGCTCAGTCGCCACCTAGGGAAACCTACCAAACCTGTGCATTTCTGAAAACTAGAGACCTAGGGGAATCCAAGATGGGGTGACTTGTGTGGCTCGGACCAGGATCTGTTACCCAGAATCCTTTGCAAACCTCAAAATGTGGCTAAAAAAACACATGTTCCTAACATTTCTGTGGCAGAAAGTTCTGGAATCTGAGAGGAGCCACAAATTTCCTTCCACCCAGCGTTCCCCCATGTCTCCCGATAAAAATGATACCTCACTTGTGTGGGTAGGCCTAGCGCCCGCGACAGAAAACGCCCCAAAGCGCAACGTGGACACATCCAAATTTGTGAAGGAAAACAGAGGTGTTTTTTGCAAAGTGCCTACCTGTAGATTTTGGCTTGTAGATCAGCCGCCACCTAGGGAAACCTACCAAACCTGTGCATTTCTGAAAACTAGAGACCCAGGGGAATCCAAGATGGGGTGACTTGTGTGGCTCGGACCAGGTTCTGTTACCCAGAATCCTTTGCAAACCTCAAAATTTGGCTAAAAAAACACATGTTCCTCACATTTCTGTGGCAGAAAGTTCTGGAATCTGAGATAAGCCACGAATTTCCTTCCACCCAGCGTTCCCCCACGTCTCCCGATAAAAATTATACCTCACTTGTGTGGGTAGGCCTAGCGCACGTGACAGGAAATGCCCCAAAGCGCAACGTGGATACAGCCAAATTTTTGAAGGAAAACAGAGGTGTTTTTTCAAAGTGCCTACCTGTAGATTTTGGCTTGTAGATCAGCCGCCACCTAGGGAAACCTACCAAACCTGTGCATTTCTGAAAACTAGAGACCTAGGGGAATCCAAGATCGGGTGACCTGTGTGGCTCGGACCAGGTTCTGTTACCCAGAATCCTTTGCAAACCACAAAATTTGGCTAAAAAAACACATGTTCCTCACATTTCTGTGGCAGAAAGTTCTGGAATCTGAGAGGAGCCACGAATTTCCTTCCACCCAGCGTTCCCCCACGTCTCCCGATAAAAATGATACCTCACTTGTGTGGGTAGGCCTAGCGCCCGCGACAGAAAACCCCCAAAGCGCAACGTGGACACATCCAAATTTGTGAAGGAAAACAGAGGTGTTTTTTGCAAAGTGCCTACCTGTAGATTTTGGCTTGTAGATCAGCTGCCACCTAGGGAAACCTACCAAACCTGTGCATTTCTGAAAACTAGAGACCTAGGGGAATCCAAGATGGGGTGACCTGTGTGGCTCGGACCAGGTTCTGTTACCCAGAATCCTTTGCAAACCTCAAAATTTGGCTAAAAAAACACATGTTCCTCCCATTTCTGTTGCAGAAAGTTCTGGAATCTGAGAGGAGCCACGAATTTCCTTCCACCCAGCGTTCCCCCACGTCTCCCGATAAAAATGATACCTCACTTGTGTGGGTAGGCCTAGCGCCCGCGACAGGAAACGCCCCAAAGCGCAACGTGGACACAGCCACATTTTTGAAGGAAAATAGAGGTGTTTTTTGCAAAGTGCCTACCTGTAGATTTTGGCCTGTAGCTCAGCCGCCACCTAGGGAAACCTACCAAACCTGTGCATTTCTGAAAACTAGAGACCTAGGGGAATCCAAGATGGGGTGACTTGTGTGGCTCGGACCAGGTTCTGTTACCCAGAATCCTTTGCAAACCTCAAAATTTGGCTAAAAAAACACATGTTCCTAACATTTCTGTGGCAGAAAGTTCTGGAATCTGAGAGGAGCCACAAATTTCCTTCCACCCAGCGTTCCCCCACGTCTCCCGATAAAAATGATACCTCACTTGTGTGGGTAGGCCTAGCGCCCGCGACAGAAAACCCCCAAAGCGCAACGTGGACACATCCAAATTTGTGAAGGAAAACAGAGGTGTTTTTTGCAAAGTGCCTACCTGTAGATTTTGGCTTGTAGATCAGCTGCCACCTAGGGAAACCTACCAAACCTGTGCATTTCTGAAAACTAGAGACCTAGGGGAATCCAAGATGGGGTGACCTGTGTGGCTCGGACCAGGTTCTGTTACCCAGAATCCTTTGCAAACCTCAAAATTTGGCTAAAAAAACACATGTTCCTCACATTTCTGTTGCAGAAAGTTCTGGAATCTGAGAGGAGCCACGAATTTCCTTCCACCCAGCGTTCCCCCACGTCTCCCGATAAAAATGATACCTCACTTGTGTGGGTAGGCCTAGCGCCCGCGACAGGAATCGCCCCAAAGCGCAACGTGGACACAGCCACATTTTTGAAGGAAAACAGAGGTGTTTTTTGCAAAGTGCCTACCTGTAGATTTTGGCCTGTAGCTCAGCCGCCACCTAGGGAAACCTACCAAACCTGTGCATTTCTGAAAACTAGAGACCTAGGGGAATCCAAGATGGGGTGACTTGTGTGGATCGGACCAGGTTCTGTTACCCAGAATCCTTTGCAAACCTCAAAATTTGGCTAAAAAAACACATGTTCCTAACATTTCTGTGGCAGAAAGTTCTGGAATCTGAGAGGAGCCACAAATTTCCTTCCACCCAGCGTTCCCCCACGTCTCCAGATAAAAAAGATACCTCACTTGTGTGGGTAGGCCTAGCGCCCGCGACAGAAAACGCCCCAAAGCGCAACGTGGACACATCCAAATTTGTGAAGGAAAACAGAGGTGTTTTTTGCAAAGTGCCTACCTGTAGATTTTGGCTTGTAGCTCAGCCGCCACCTAGGGAAACCTACCAAACCTGTGCATTTCTGAAAACTAGAGACCTAGGGGAATCCAAGATGGGGTGACCTGTGTGGCTCGGTCCAGGTTCTGTTACCCAGAATCCTTTGCAAACCTCAAAATTTGGCTAAAAAAACACATGTTCCTCACATTTCTGTGGCAGAATGTTCTGGAATCTGAGAGGAGCTACGAATTTCCTTCCACCCAGCGTTCCCCCTCGTCTCCCGATAAAAATGATACCTCACTTGTGTGGGTAGGCCTAGCGCACGTGACAGGAAATGCCCCAAAGCGCAATGTGGACACAGCCAAATTTTTGAAGGAAAACAGAGGTGTTTTTTCAAAGTGCCTACCTGTAGATTTTGGCCTGTAGCTCAGTCGCCACCTAGGGAAACCTACCAAACCTGTGCATTTCTGAAAACTAGAGACCTAGGGGAATCCAAGATGGGGTGACTTGTGTGGCTCGGACCAGGATCTGTTACCCAGAATCCTTTGCAAACCTCAAAATGTGGCTAAAAAAACACATGTTCCTAACATTTCTGTGGCAGAAAGTTCTGGAATCTGAGAGGAGCCACAAATTTCCTTCCACCCAGCGTTCCCCCATGTCTCCCGATAAAAATGATACCTCACTTGTGTGGGTAGGCCTAGCGCCCGCGACAGAAAACGCCCCAAAGCGCAACGTGGACACATCCAAATTTGTGAAGGAAAACAGAGGTGTTTTTTGCAAAGTGCCTACCTGTAGATTTTGGCTTGTCGATCAGCCGCCACCTAGGGAAACGTACCAAACCTGTGCATTTCTGAAAACTAGAGACCTAGGGGAATCCAAGATGGGGTGACTTGTGTGGCTCGGACCAGGTTCTGTTACCCAGAATCCTTTGCAAACCTCAAAATTTGGCTAAAAAAACACATGTTCCTCACATTTCTGAGGCAGAAAGTTCTGGAATCTGAGATAAGCCACGAATTTCCTTCCACCCAGCGTTCCCCCACGTCTCCCGATAAAAATGATACCTCACTTGTGTGGGTAGGCCTAGCGCCCGCGACAGAAAACGCCCCAAAGCGCAACGTGGACACATCCAAATTTGTGAAGGAAAACAGAGGTGTTTTTTGCAAAGTGCCTACCTGTAGATTTTGGCTTGTAGATCAGCCGCCACCTAGGGAAACCTACCAAACCTGTGCATTTCTGAAAACTAGAGACCTAGGGGAATCCAAGATGGGGTGACTTGTGTGGCTCGGACCAGGATCTGTTACCCAGAATCCTTTGCAAACCTCAAAATTTGGCCAAAAAAAACACATGTTCCTCACAATTCTGTTGCAGAAAGTTCAGGAATCTGAGAGGAGCCATGAATTTCCTTCCACCCAGCGTTCCCCCACGTCTCCCGATAAAAATGATACCTCACTTGTGTGGGGAGGCCTAGCGCCCCCGACAGAAAACGCCCCAAAGCGCAACGTGGACACAGCCACATTTTTGAAGGAAAACAGAGGTGTTTTTTGCAAAGTGCCTACCTGTAGATTTTGGCCTGTAGCTCAGCCGCCACCTAGGGAAACCTACCAAACCTGTGCATTTCTGAAAACTAGAGACCTAGGGGAATCCAAGATGGAGTGACTTGTGTGGCTCGGACCAGGTTCTGTTACCCAGAATCCTTTGCAAACCTCAAAATGTGGCTAAAAAAACACATGTTCCTCACATTTCTGTGGCAGAATGTTCTGGAATCTGAGAGGAGCTACGAATTTCCTTCCACCCAGCGTTCCCCCTCGTCTCCCGATAAAAATGATACCTCACTTGTGTGGGTAGGCCTAGCGCACGTGACAGGAAATGCCCCAAAGCGCAATGTGGACACAGCCAAATTTTTGAAGGAAAACAGAGGTGTTTTTTCAAAGTGCCTACCTGTAGATTTTGGCCTGTAGCTCAGTCGCCACCTAGGGAAACCTACCAAACCTGTGCATTTCTGAAAACTAGAGACCTAGGGGAATCCAAGATGGGGTGACTTGTGTGGCTCGGACCAGGATCTGTTACCCAGAATCCTTTGCAAACCTCAAAATGTGGCTAAAAAAACACATGTTCCTAACATTTCTGTGGCAGAAAGTTCTGGAATCTGAGAGGAGCCACAAATTTCCTTCCACCCAGCGTTCCCCCATGTCTCCCGATAAAAATGATACCTCACTTGTGTGGGTAGGCCTAGCGCCCGCGACAGAAAACGCCCCAAAGCGCAACGTGGACACATCCAAATTTGTGAAGGAAAACAGAGGTGTTTTTTGCAAAGTGCCTACCTGTAGATTTTGGCTTGTCGATCAGCCGCCACCTAGGGAAACGTACCAAACCTGTGCATTTCTGAAAACTAGAGACCTAGGGGAATCCAAGATGGGGTGACTTGTGTGGCTCGGACCAGGTTCTGTTACCCAGAATCCTTTGCAAACCTCAAAATTTGGCTAAAAAAACACATGTTCCTCACATTTCTGAGGCAGAAAGTTCTGGAATCTGAGATAAGCCACGAATTTCCTTCCACCCAGCGTTCCCCCACGTCTCCCGATAAAAATGATACCTCACTTGTGTGGGTAGGCCTAGCGCCCGCGACAGAAAACGCCCCAAAGCGCAACGTGGACACATCCAAATTTGTGAAGGAAAACAGAGGTGTTTTTTGCAAAGTGCCTACCTGTAGATTTTGGCTTGTAGATCAGCCGCCACCTAGGGAAACCTACCAAACCTGTGCATTTCTGAAAACTAGAGACCTAGGGGAATCCAAGATGGGGTGACTTGTGTGGCTCGGACCAGGATCTGTTACCCAGAATCCTTTGCAAACCTCAAAATTTGGCCAAAAAAAACACATGTTCCTCACAATTCTGTTGCAGAAAGTTCAGGAATCTGAGAGGAGCCATGAATTTCCTTCCACCCAGCGTTCCCCCACGTCTCCCGATAAAAATGATACCTCACTTGTGTGGGTAGGCCTAGCGCCCCCGACAGAAAACGCCCCAAAGCGCAACGTGGACACAGCCACATTTTTGAAGGAAAACAGAGGTGTTTTTTGCAAAGTGCCTACCTGTAGATTTTGGCCTGTAGCTCAGCCGCCACCTAGGGAAACCTACCAAACCTGTGCATTTCTGAAAACTAGAGACCTAGGGGAATCCAAGATGGAGTGACTTGTGTGGCTCGGACCAGGTTCTGTTACCCAGAATCCTTTGCAAACCTCAAAATGTGGCTAAAAAAACACATGTTCCTCACATTTCTGTGGCAGAAAGTTCTGGAATCTGAGAGGAGCCACAAATTTCCTTCCACCCAGCGTTCCCCCACGTCTCCCGATAAAAATGATACCTCACTTGTGTGGGTAGGCCTAGCGCACGTGACAGGAAATGCCCCAAAGCGCAACGTGGACACAGCCAAATTTTTGAAGGAAAACAGAGGTGTTTTTTCAAAGTGCCTACCTGTAGATTTTGGCTTGTAGATCAGCCGCCACCTAGGGAAACCTACCAAACCTGTGCATTTCTGAAAACTAGAGACCTAGGGGAATCCAAGATCGGGAGACCTGTGTGGCTCGGACCAGGTTCTGTTACCCAGAATCCTTTGCAAACCACAAAATTTGGCTAAAAAAACACATGTTCCTCACATTTCTGTGGCAGAAAGTTCTGGAATCTGAGAGGAACCACGAATTTCCTTCCACCCAGCGTTCCCCCACGTCTCCCGATAAAAATGATACCTCACTTGTGTGGGTAGGCCTAGCGCCCGCGACAGAAAACCCCCAAAGCGCAACGTGGACACATCCAAATTTGTGAAGGAAAACAGAGGTGTTTTTTGCAAAGTGCCTACCTGTAGATTTTGGCTTGTAGATCAGCTGCCACCTAGGGAAACCTACCAAACCTGTGCATTTCTGAAAACTAGAGACCTAGGGGAATCCAAGATGGGGTGACCTGTGTGGCTCGGACCAGGTTCTGTTACCCAGAATCCTTTGCAAACCTCAAAATTTGGCTAAAAAAACACATGTTCCTCACATTTCTGTTGCAGAAAGTTCTGGAATCTGAGAGGAGCCACGAATTTCCTTCCACCCAGCGTTCCCCCACGTCTCCCGATAAAAATGATACCTCACTTGTGTGGGTAGGCCTAGCGCCCGCGACAGGAATCGCCCCAAAGCGCAACGTGGACACAGCCACATTTTTGAAGGAAAACAGAGGTGTTTTTTGCAAAGTGCCTACCTGTAGATTTTGGCCTGTAGCTCAGCCGCCACCTAGGGAAACCTACCAAACCTGTGCATTTCTGAAAACTAGAGACCTAGGGGAATCCAAGATGGGGTGACTTGTGTGGCTCGGACCAGGTTCTGTTACCCAGAATCCTTTGCAAACCTCAAAATTTGGCTAAAAAAAACACATGTTCCTAACATTTCTGTGGCAGAAAGTTCTGGAATCTGAGAGGAGCCACAAATTTCCTTCCACCCAGCGTTCCCCCACGTCTCCAGATAAAAATGATACCTCACTTGTGTGGGTAGGCCTAGCGCCCGCGACAGAAAACGCCCCAAAGCGCAACGTGGACACATCCAAATTTGTGAAGGAAAACAGAGGTGTTTTTTGCAAAGTGCCTACCTGTAGATTTTGGCTTGTAGCTCAGCCGCCACCTAGGGAAACCTACCAAACCTGTGCATTTCTGAAAACTAGAGACCTAGGGGAATCCAAGATGGGGTGACCTGTGTGGCTCGGTCCAGGTTCTGTTACCCAGAATCCTTTGCAAACCTCAAAATTTGGCTAAAAAAAACACATGTTCCTCACATTTCTGTGGCAGAATGTTCTGGAATCTGAGAGGAGCTACGAATTTCCTTCCACCCAGCGTTCCCCCTCGTCTCCCGATAAAAATGATACCTCACTTGTGTGGGTAGGCCTAGCGCACGTGACAGGAAATGCCCCAAAGCGCAATGTGGACACAGCCAAATTTTTGAAGGAAAACAGAGGTGTTTTTTCAAAGTGCCTACCTGTAGATTTTGGCCTGTAGCTCAGTCGCCACCTAGGGAAACCTACCAAACCTGTGCATTTCTGAAAACTAGAGACCTAGGGGAATCCAAGATGGGGTGACTTGTGTGGCTCGGACCAGGATCTGTTACCCAGAATCCTTTGCAAACCTCAAAATGTGGCTAAAAAAACACATGTTCCTAACATTTCTGTGGCAGAAAGTTCTGGAATCTGAGAGGAGCCACAAATTTCCTTCCACCCAGCGTTCCCCCATGTCTCCCGATAAAAATGATACCTCACTTGTGTGGGTAGGCCTAGCGCCCGCGACAGAAAACGCCCCAAAGCGCAACGTGGACACATCCAAATTTGTGAAGGAAAACAGAGGTGTTTTTTGCAAAGTGCCTACCTGTAGATTTTGGCTTGTCGATCAGCCGACACCTAGGGAAACCTACCAAACCTGTGCATTTCTGAAAACTAGAGACCTAGGGGAATCCAAGATGGGGTGACTTGTGTGGCTCGGACCAGGTTCTGTTACCCAGAATCCTTTGCAAACCTCAAAATTTGGCTAAAAAAACACATGTTCCTCACATTTCTGTGGCAGAAAGTTCTGGAATCTGAGATAAGCCACGAATTTCCTTCCACCCAGCGTTCCCCCACGTCTCCCGATAAAAATGATACCTCATTTGTGTGGGTAGGCCTAGCGCCCGCGACAGAAAACGCCCCAAAGCGCAACGTGGACACATCCAAATTTGTGAAGGAAAACAGAGGTGTTTTTTGCAAAGTGCCTACCTGTAGATTTTGGCTTGTAGATCAGCCGCCACCTAGAGAAACCTACCAAACCTGTGCATTTCTGAAAACTAGAGACCTAGGGGAATCCAAGATGGGTTGACTTGTGTGGCTCGGACCAGGATCTGTTACCCAGAATCCTTTGCAAACCTCAAAATTTGGCCAAAAAAAACACATGTTCCTCACAATTCTGTTGCAGAAAGTTCTGGAATCTGAGAGGAGCCATGAATTTCCTTCCACCCAGCGTTCCCCCACGTCTCCCGATAAAAATGATACCTCACTTGTGTGGGTAGGCCTAGCGCCCGCGACAGAAAACGCCCCAAAGCGCAACGTGGACACATCCAAATTTGTGAAGGAAAACAGAGGTGTTTTTTGCAAAGTGCCTACCTGTAGATTTTGGCTTGTCGATCAGCCGACACCTAGGGAAACCTACCAAACCTGTGCATTTCTGAAAACTAGAGACCTAGGGGAATCCAAGATGGGGTGACTTGTGTGGCTCGGACCAGGTTCTGTTACCCAGAATCCTTTGCAAACCTCAAAATTTGGCTAAAAAAACACATGTTCCTCACATTTCTGTGGCAGAAAGTTCTGGAATCTGAGATAAGCCACGAATTTCCTTCCACCCAGCGTTCCCCCACGTCTCCCGATAAAAATGATACCTCATTTGTGTGGGTAGGCCTAGCGCCCGCGACAGAAAACGCCCCAAAGCGCAACGTGGACACATCCAAATTTGTGAAGGAAAACAGAGGTGTTTTTTGCAAAGTGCCTACCTGTAGATTTTGGCTTGTAGATCAGCCGCCACCTAGGGAAACCTACCAAACCTGTGCATTTCTGAAAACTAGAGACCTAGGGGAATCCAAGATGGGTTGACTTGTGTGGCTCGGACCAGGATCTGTTACCCAGAATCCTTTGCAAACCTCAAAATTTGGCCAAAAAAAACACATGTTCCTCACAATTCTGTTGCAGAAAGTTCTGGAATCTGAGAGGAGCCATGAATTTCCTTCCACCCAGCGTTCCCCCACGTCTCCCGATAAAAATGATACCTCACTTGTGTGGGTAGGCCTAGCGCCCGCGACAGAAAACGCCCCAAAGCGCAACGTGGACACAGCCACATTTTTGAAGGAAAACAGAGGTGTTTTTTGCAAAGTGCCTACCTGTAGATTTTGGCCTGTAGCTCAGCCGCCACCTAGGGAAACCTACCAAACCTGTGCATTTCTGAAAACTAGAGACCTAGGGGAATCCAAGATGGGGTGACTTGTGTGGCTCGGACCAGGTTCTGTTACCCAGAATCCTTTGCAAACCTCAAAATTTGGCTAAAAAAACACATGTTCCTAACATTTCTGTGGCAGAAAGTTCTGGAATCTGAGAGGAGCCACAAATTTCCTTCCACCCAGCGTTCCCCCACGTCTCCTGATAAAAATGATACCTCACTTGTGTGGGTAGGCCTAGCGCCCGCGACAGAAAACGCCCCAAAGCGCAACGTGGACACATCCAAATTTGTGAAGGAAAACAGAGGTGTTTTTTGCAAAGTGCCTACCTGTAGATTTTGGCTTGTAGCTCAGCCGCCACCTATGGAAACCTACCAAACCTGTGCATTTCTGAAAACTAGAGACCTAGGGGAATCCAAGATGGGGTGACTTGTGTGGCTCGGACCAGGGTCTGTTACCCAGAATCCTTTGCAAACCTCAAAATTTGGCTAAAAAAACACATGTTCCTAACATTTCTGTGGCAGAAAGTTCTGGAATCTGAGAGGAGCCACGAATTTCCTTCCACCCAGCGTTCCCCCTCGTCTCCCGATAAAAATGATACCTCACTTGTGTGGGTAGGCCTAGCGCACGTGACAGGAAATGCCCCAAAGCGCAACGTGGACACAGCCAAATTTTTGAAGGAAAACAGAGGTGTTTTTTCAAAGTGCCTACCTGTAGATTTTGGCCTGTAGCTCAGTCGCCACCTAGGGAAACCTACCAAACCTGTGCATTTCTGAAAACTAGAGACCTAGGGGAATCCAAGATGGGGTGACTTGTGTGGCTCGGACCAGGATCTGTTACCCAGAATCCTTTGCAAACCTCAAAATGTGGCTAAAAAAACACATGTTCCTAACATTTCTGTGGCAGAAAGTTCTGGAATCTGAGAGGAGCCACAAATTTCCTTCCACCCAGCGTTCCCCCATGTCTCCCGATAAAAATGATACCTCACTTGTGTGGGTAGGCCTAGCGCCCGCGACAGAAAACGCCCCAAAGCGCAACGTGGACACATCCAAATTTGTGAAGGAAAACAGAGGTGTTTTTTGCAAAGTGCCTACCTGTAGATTTTGGCTTGTAGATCAGCCGCCACCTAGGGAAACATACCAAACCTGTGCATTTCTGAAAACTAGAGACCCAGGGGAATCCAAGATGGGGTGACTTGTGTGGCTCGGACCAGGTTCTGTTACCCAGAATCCTTTGCAAACCTCAAAATTTGGCTAAAAAAACACATGTTCCTCACATTTCTGTGGCAGAAAGTTCTGGAATCTGAGATAAGCCACGAATTTCCTTCCACCCAGCGTTCCCCCACGTCTCCCGATAAAAATTATACCTCACTTGTGTGGGTAGGCCTAGCGCACGTGACAGGAAATGCCCCAAAGCGCAACGTGGATACAGCCAAATTTTTGAAGGAAAACAGAGGTGTTTTTTCAAAGTGCCTACCTGTAGATTTTGGCTTGTAGATCAGCCGCCACCTAGGGAAACCTACCAAACCTGTGCATTTCTGAAAACTAGAGACCTAGGGGAATCCAAGATCGGGTGACCTGTGTGGCTCGGACCAGGTTCTGTTACCCAGAATCCTTTGCAAACCACAAAATTTGGCTAAAAAAACACATGTTCCTCACATTTCTGTGGCAGAAAGTTCTGGAATCTGAGAGGAGCCACGAATTTCCTTCCACCCAGCGTTCCCCCACGTCTCCCGATAAAAATGATACCTCACTTGTGTGGGTAGGCCTAGCGCCCGCGACAGAAAACCCCCAAAGCGCAACGTGGACACATCCAAATTTGTGAAGGAAAACAGAGGTGTTTTTTGCAAAGTGCCTACCTGTAGATTTTGGCTTGTAGATCAGCTGCCACCTAGGGAAACCTACCAAACCTGTGCATTTCTGAAAACTAGAGACCTAGGGGAATCCAAGATGGGGTGACCTGTGTGGCTCGGACCAGGTTCTGTTACCCAGAATCCTTTGCAAACCTCAAAATTTGGCTAAAAAAACACATGTTCCTCCCATTTCTGTTGCAGAAAGTTCTGGAATCTGAGAGGAGCCACGAATTTCCTTCCACCCAGCGTTCCCCCACGTCTCCCGATAAAAATGATACCTCACTTGTGTGGGTAGGCCTAGCGCCCGCGACAGGAAACGCCCCAAAGCGCAACGTGGACACAGCCACATTTTTGAAGGAAAATAGAGGTGTTTTTTGCAAAGTGCCTACCTGTAGATTTTGGCCTGTAGCTCAGCCGCCACCTAGGGAAACCTACCAAACCTGTGCATTTCTGAAAACTAGAGACCTAGGGGAATCCAAGATGGGGTGACTTGTGTGGCTCGGACCAGGTTCTGTTACCCAGAATCCTTTGCAAACCTCAAAATTTGGCTAAAAAAACACATGTTCCTAACATTTCTGTGGCAGAAAGTTCTGGAATCTGAGAGGAGCCACAAATTTCCTTCCACCCAGCGTTCCCCCACGTCTCCCGATAAAAATTATACCTCACTTGTGTGGGTAGGCCTAGCGCCCGCGACAGAAAACGCCCCAAAGCGCAACGTGGACACATCCAAATTTGTGAAGGAAAACAGAGGTGTTTTTTGCAAAGTGCCTACCTGTAGATTTTGGCTTGTAGCTCAGCCGCCACCTAGGGAAACCTACCAAACCTGTGCATTTCTGAAAACTAGAGACCTAGGGGAATCCAAGATGGGGTGACTTGTGTGGCTCGGACCAGGTTCTGTTACCCAGAATCCTTTGCAAACCTAAAAATTTGGCTAAAAAAACACATGTTCCTCACATTTCTGTGGCAGAAAGTTCTGGAATCTGAGATAAGCCATGAATTTCCTTCCACCCAGCGTTCCCCCACGTCTCCCGATAAAAATGATACCTCACTTGTGTGGGTAGGCCTAGCGCACGCGACAGGAAATGCCCCAAAGCGCAACGTAGACACAGCCAAATTTTTGAAGGAAAACAGAGGTGTTTTTTCAAAGTGCCTACCTGTAGATTTTGGCCTGTAGCTCAGTCGCAAACTAGGGAAACCTACCAAACCTGTGCATTTCTGAAAACTAGAGACCTAGGGGAATCCAAGATGGAGTGACTTGTGTGGCTCGGACCAGGTTCTGTTACCCATAATCCTTTGCAAACCTCAAAATTTGGCTAAAAAAACACATGTTCCTAACATTTCTGTGGCAGAAAGTTCTGGAATCTGAGAGGAGCCACAAATTTCCTTCCACCCAGCGTTCCCCCATGTCTCCCGATAAAAATGATACCTCACTTGTGTGGGTAGGCCTAGCGCCCGCGACAGAAAACGCCCCAAAGCGCAACGTGGACACATCCAAATTTGTGAAGGAAAACAGAGGTGTTTTTTGCAAAGTGCCCACCTGTAGATTTTGGCTTGTAGATCAGCCGCCACCTAGGGAAACCTACCAAACCTGTGCATTTCTGAAAACTAGAGACCTAGGGGAATCCAAGATGGGGTGACTTGTGTGGCTCGGACCAGGTTCTGTTACCCAGAATCCTTTGCAAACCTAAAAATTTGGCTAAAAAAACACATGTTCCTCACATTTCTGTGGCAGAAAGTTCTGGAATCTGAGATAAGCCACGAATTTCCTTCCACCCAGCGTTCCCCCACGTCTCCCGATACAAATGATACCTCACTTGTGTGGGTAGGCCTAGCGCCCGCAACAGGAAATGCCCCAAAGCGCAACGTAGACACAGCCAAATTTTTGAAGGAAAACAGAGGTGTTTTTTGCAAAGTGCCTACCTGTAGATTTTGGCTTGTAGCTCAGCCGCCACCTAGGGAAACCTACCAAACCTGTGCATTTCTGAAAACTAGAGACCTAGGGGAATCCAAGATGGAGTGACTTGTGTGGCTCGGACCAGGTTCTGTTACCCAGAATCCTTTGCAAACCTCAAAATGTGGCTAAAAAAACACATGTTCCTCACATTTCTGTGGCAGAAAGTTCTGGAATCTGAGAGGAGCCACAAATTTCCTTCCACCCAGCGTTCCCCCACGTCTCCCGATAAAAATGATACCTCACTTGTGTGGGTAGGCCTAGCGCCCGCGACAGAAAACGCCCCAAAGCGCAACGTGGACACATCCAAATTTGTGAAGGAAAACAGAGGTGTTTTTTGCAAAGTGCCTACCTGTAGATTTTGGCTTGTAGCTCAGCCGCCACCTAGGGAAACCTACCAAACCTGTGCATTTCTGAAAACTAGAGACCTAGGGGAATCCAAGATGGGGTGACCTGTGTGGCTCGGACCAGGTTCTGTTACCCAGAATCCTTTGCAAACCTCAAAATTTGGCTAAAAAAACACATGTTCCCAACTGTTCTGTGGCAGAAAGTTCTGGAATCTGAGAGGACCCACAAATTTACTTCCACCCAGCGTTCCCCCACGTCTCCCGATAAAAATGATACCTCACTTGTGTGGGTAGGCCTAGCGCCCGCGACAGGAAACGCCCCAAAGCGCAACGTGGACACATCCAAATTTGTGAAGGAAAACAGAGGTGTTTTTTGCAAAGTGCCTACCTGTAGATTTTGGCTTGTAGCTCAGCCGCCACCTAGGGAAACCTACCAAACCAGTGCATTTCTGAAAACTAGAGACCTAGGGGAATCCAAGATGGGGTGACTTGTGTGGCTCGGACCAGGTTCTGTTACCCAGAATCCTTTGCAAACCTCAAAATTTAGCTAAAAAAACACATGTTCCTCACATTTCTGTGGTAGAAAGTTCTGGAATCTGAGAGGAGCCACGAATTTCCTTCCACCCAGCGTTCCCCCACGTCTCCCGATAAAAATGATACCTCACTTGTGTGGGTAGGCCTAGCGCCCGCGACAGGAAACGCCCCAAAGCGCAACGTAGACACAGCCAAATTTTTGAAGGAAAACAGAGGTGTTTTTTGCAAAGTGCCTACCTGTAGATTTTGGCTTGTAGCTCAGCCGCCACCTAGGGAAACCTACCAAACCTGTGCATTTCTGAAAACTAGAGACCTAGGGGAATCCAAGATGGGGTGACTTGTGTGGCTCGGACCAGGTTCTGTTACCCAGAATCCTTTGCAAACCTCAAAATTTGGCTAATAAAACACATGTTCCTAACAATTCTGTGGTAGAAAGTTCTGGAATCTAGAGGAGGCACAAATTTCCTTATAACCCAGCATTCCCCCATGTCTCCCGATAAAAATGATACCTCACTTGTGTGGGTAGGCCTAGCGCCCGCGACAGAAAACGCCCCAAACCGCAACGTGGACACATCCAAATTTGTGAAGGAAAACAGAGGTATTTTTTGCAAGGTGCCTACCTGTAGATTTTGGCTTGTAGCTCAGCCGCCACCTAGGGAAACCTACCAAACCTGTGCATTTCTGAAAACTAGAGACCTAGGGGAATCCAAGATGGGGGGACCTGTGTGGCTCGGACCAGGTTCTGTTACCCAGAATCCTTTGCAAACCTCAAAATTTGGCTAAAAAAACACATGTTCCTCACATTTCTGTTGCAGAAAGTTCTGGAATCTGAGAGGAGCCACGAATTTCCTTCCTCCCAGCGTTCCCCCACGTCTCCCGATAAAAATGATACCTCACTTGTGTGGGTAGGCCTAGCGCCCGCGACAGGAAACGCCCCAAAGCGCAACGTGGACACAGCCACATTTTTGAAGGAAAACAGAGGTGTTTTTTGCAAAGTGCCTACATGTAGATTTTGGCCTGTAGCTCAGCCGCCACCTAGGGAAACCTACCAAACCTGTGCATTTCTGAAAACTAGAGACCTAGGGGAATCCAAGATGGGGTGACTTGTGTGGCTCGGACCAGGTTCTGTTACCCAGAATCCTTTGCAAACCTCAAAATTTGGCTAAAAAAACACATGTTCCTAACATTTCTGTGGCAGAAAGTTCTGGAATCTGAGAGGAGCCACAAATTTCCTTCCACCCAGCGTTCCCCCACGTCTCCCGATAAAAATGATACCTCACTTGTGTGGGTAGGCCTAGCGCCCGCGACAGAAAACGCCCCAAAGCGCAACGTGGACACATCCAAATTTGTGAAGGAAAACAGAGGTGTTTTTTGCAAAGTGCCTACCTGTAGATTTTGGCTTGTAGCTCAGCCGCCACCTAGGGAAACCTACCAAACCTGTGCATTTCTGAAAACTAGAGACCTAGGGGAATCCAAGATGGGGTGACCTGTGTGGCTCGGACCAGGTTCTGTTACCCAGAATCCTTTGCAAACCTCAAAATTTGGCTAAAAAAACACATGTTCCTCACATTTCTGTGGCAGAAAGTTCTGGAATCTGAGAGGAGCCACGAATTTCCTTCCTCCCAGCGTTCCCCCACGTCTCCCGATAAAAATGATACCTCACTTGTGTGCGTAGGCCTAGCGCCCGAGACAGAAAACGCCCCAAAGCGCAACGTGGACACAGCCACATTTTTGAAGGAAAACAGAGGTGTTTTTTGCAAAGTGCCTACCTGTAGATTTTGGCCTGTAGCTCAGCCGCCACCTAGGGAAACCTACCAAACCTGTGCATTTCTGAAAACTAGAGACCTAGGGGAATCCAAGATGGGGTGACTTGTGTGGCTCGGACCAGGTTCTGTTACCCAGAATCCTTTGCAAACCTCAAAATTTGGCTAAAAAAACACATGTTCCTAACATTTCTGTGGCAGAAAGTTCTGGAATCTGAGAGGAGCCACAAATTTCCTTCCACCCAGCGTTCCCCCACGTCTCCCGATAAAAATGATAACTCACTTGTGTGGGTAGGCCTAGCGCCCGCGACAGAAAACGCCCCAAAGCGCAACGTGGACACATCCAAATTTGTGAAGGAAAACAGAGGTGTTTTTTGCAAAGTGCCTACCTGTAGATTTTGGCTTGTAGCTCAGCCGCCACCTAGGGAAACCTACCAAACCTGTGCATTTCTGAAAACTAGAGACCTAGGGGAATCCAAGATGGGGTGACCTGTGTGGCTCGGACCAGGTTCTGTTACCCAGAATCCTTTGCAAACCTCAAAATTTGGCTAAAAAAACACATGTTCCTCACATTTCTGTGGCAGAAAGTTCTGGAATCTGAGAGGAGCCACGAATTTCCTTCCACCCAGCGTTCCCCCTCGTCTCCCGATAAAAATGATACCTCACTTGTGTGGGTAGGCCTAGCGCCCGTGACAGGAAATGCCCGAAAGCGCAACGTGGACACAGCCAAATTTTTGAAGGAAAACAGAGGTGTTTTTTCAAAGTGCCTACCTGTAGATTTTGGCCTGTAGCTCAGTCGCCACCTAGGGAAACCTACCAAACCTGTGCATTTCTGAAAACTAGAGACCTAGGGGAATCCAAGATGGGGTGACTTGTGTGGCTCGGACCAGGATCTGTTACCCAGAATCCTTTGCAAACCTCAAAATTTGGCTAAAAAAACACATGTTCCTAACATTTCTGTGGCAGAAAGTTCTGGAATCGGAGAGGAGCCACAAATTTCCTTCCACCCAGCGTTCCCCCATGTCTCCCGATAAAAATGATACCTCACTTGTGTGGGTAGGCCTAGCGCCCGCGACAGAAAACGCCCCAAAGCGCAACGTGGACACATCCAAATTTGTGAAGGAAAACAGAGGTGTTTTTTGCAAAGTGCCTACCTGTAGATTTTGGCTTGTAGATCAGCCGCCACCTAGGGAAACCTACCAAACCTGTGCATTTCTGAAAACTAGAGACCTAGGGGAATCCAAGATGGGGTGACTTGTGTGGCTCGGACCAGGTTCTGTTACCCAGAATCCTTTGCAAACCTCAAAATTTGGCTAAAAAAACACATGTTCCTAACATTTCTGTGGCAGAAAGTTCTGGAATCTGAGAGGAGCCACAAATTTCCTTCCACCCAGCGTTCCCCCACGTCTCCCGATAAAAATGATAACTCACTTGTGTGGGTAGGCCTAGCGCCCGCGACAGAAAACGCCCCAAAGCGCAACGTGGACACATCCAAATTTGTGAAGGAAAACAGAGGTGTTTTTTGCAAAGTGCCTACCTGTAGATTTTGGCTTGTAGCTCAGCCGCCACCTAGGGAAACCTACCAAACCTGTGCATTTCTGAAAACTAGAGACCTAGGGGAATCCAAGATGGGGTGACCTGTGTGGCTCGGACCAGGTTCTGTTACCCAGAATCCTTTGCAAACCTCAAAATTTGGCTAAAAAAACACATGTTCCTCACATTTCTGTGGCAGAAAGTTCTGGAATCTGAGAGGAGCCACGAATTTCCTTCCACCCAGCGTTCCCCCTCGTCTCCCGATAAAAATGATACCTCACTTGTGTGGGTAGGCCTAGCGCCCGTGACAGGAAATGCCCGAAAGCGCAACGTGGACACAGCCAAATTTTTGAAGGAAAACAGAGGTGTTTTTTCAAAGTGCCTACCTGTAGATTTTGGCCTGTAGCTCAGTCGCCACCTAGGGAAACCTACCAAACCTGTGCATTTCTGAAAACTAGAGACCTAGGGGAATCCAAGATGGGGTGACTTGTGTGGCTCGGACCAGGATCTGTTACCCAGAATCCTTTGCAAACCTCAAAATTTGGCTAAAAAAACACATGTTCCTAACATTTCTGTGGCAGAAAGTTCTGGAATCTGAGAGGAGCCACAAATTTCCTTCCACCCAGCGTTCCCCCATGTCTCCCGATAAAAATGATACCTCACTTGTGTGGGTAGGCCTAGCGCCCGCGACAGAAAACGCCCCAAAGCGCAACGTGGACACATCCAAATTTGTGAAGGAAAACAGAGGTGTTTTTTGCAAAGTGCCTACCTGTAGATTTGACTTGTAGATCAGCCGCCACCTAGGGAAACCTACCAAACCTGTGCATTTCTGAAAACTAGAGACCAAGGGGAATCCAAGATGGGGTGACTTGTGTGGCTCGGACCAGGTTCTGTTACCCAGAATCCTTTGCAAACCTCAAAATTTGGCTAAAAAAACACATGTTCCTCACATTTCTGTGGCAGAAAGTTCTGGAATCTGAGATAAGCCACGAATTTCCTTCCACCCAGCGTTCCCCCCACGTCTCCCGATAAAAATGATACCTCACTTGTGTGAGTAGGCCTAGCGCCCGCGACAGGAAATGCCCCAAAGCGCAACGTAGACACAGCCAAATTTTTGAAGGAAAACAGAGGTGTTTTTTCAAAGTGCCTACCTGTAGATTTTGGCCTGTAGCTCAGTCGCCAACTAGGGAAACCTACCAAACCTGTGCATTTCTGAAAACTAGAGACCTAGGTGAATCCAAGATGGAGTGACTTGTGTGGCTCGGACCAGGTTCTGTTACCCAGAATCCTTTGCAAACCTCAAAATTTGGCTAAAAAAACACATGTTCCTCACAATTCTGTGGCAGAAAGTTCTGGAATCTGAGAGGAGCCACGAATTTCCTTCCACCCAGCGTTCCCCCACGTCTCCCAATAAAAATGATACCTCACTTGTGTGGGTAGGCCTAGCGCCGGCGACAGAAAACGCCCCTAAGCGCAACGTGGACACATCCAAATTTGTGAAGGAAAACAGAGGTGTTTTTTGCAAAGCGCCTACCTGTAGATTTTGGCTTGTAGCTCAGCCGCCACCTAGGGAAACCTACCAAACCTGTGCATTTCTGAAAACTAGAGACCTAGGGGAATCCAAGATGGGGTGACTTGTGTGGCTCGGACCAGGTTCTGTTACCCAGAATCCTTTGCAAACCTCAAAATTTGGCTAAAAAAACACATGTTCCTAACATTTCTGTGGCAGAAAGTTCTGGAATCTGAGAGGAGCCACAAATTTCCTTCCACCCAGCGTTCCCCCACGTCTCCCGATAAAAATGACACCTCACTTGTGTGGGTAGGCCTAGCGCCCGCGACAGAAAAAACCCCAAAGCGCAACGTGGACACATCCAAATTTGTGAAGGAAAACAGAGGTTTGTTTTGCAAAGTGCCTACCTGTAGATTTTGGCTTGTAGCTCTGCCGCCACCTTGGGAAACCTACCAAACCTGTGCATTTCTGAAAACTAGAGACCTAGGGGAATCCAAGATGGGGTGACTTGTGTGGCTCGGACCAGGTTCTGTTACACAGAATCCTTTGCAAACCTCAAAATTTGGCCAAAAAAAACACATGTTCCTCAAAATTCTGTGGCAGAAAGTTCTGGAATCTGAGAGGAGCCACGAATTTCCTTCCACCCACCGTTCCCCCACGTCTCCCGATAAAAATGATACCTAACTTGTGTGGGTAGGCCTAGCGCCCGCGACAGGAAACGCCCCAAAGCGCAACGTAGACAAAGCCAAATTTTTGAAGGAAAACAGAGGTGTTTTTTGCAAAGTGCCTTCCTGTAGATTTTGGCATGTAGCTCAGCCGCCACCTAGGGAAACCTACCAAACCTGTGCATTTCTGAAAACTAGAGACCTAGGGGAATCCAAGATGGGGTGACCTGTGTGGCTCGGACCAGGTTCTGTTACCCAGAATCCTTTGCAAACCTCAAAATGTGGCTAAAAAAACACATGTTCTTCACATTTCTGTGGCAGAAAGTTCTGGAATCTGAGAGGACCCACAAATTCACTTCCACCCAGCGTTCCCCCACGTCTCCCGATAAAAATGATACCTCACTTGTGTGGGTAGGCCTAGCGCCCGTGACAGGAAATGCCCCAAAGCGCAACGTGGACACAGCCAAATTTTTGAAGGAAAACAGAGGTGTTTTTTGCAAAGTGCCTGCCTGTAGATTTTGGCCTGTAGCTCAGCCTCCACCTAGGGAAACCTACCAAACCTGTGCATTTCTGAAAACTAGAGACCTAGGGGAATACAAGATGGGGTGACTTGTGTGGCTCGGACCAGGTTCTGTTACCCAGAATCCTTTGCAAACCTCAAAATTTGGCTAAAAAAACACATGTTCCCAACTGTTCTGTGGCAGAAAGTTCTGGAATCTGAGAGGACCCACAAATTCACTTCCACCCAGCGTTCCCCCACGTCTCCCGATAAAAATGATACCTCACTTGTGTGGGTAGGCCTAGCGCCCGCGACAGGAAACGCCCCAAAGCGCAACGTGGACACATCCAAATTTGTGAAGGAAAACAGAGGTGTTTTTTGCAAAGTGCCTACCTGTAGATTTTGGCTTGTAGCTCAGCCGCCACCTAGGGAAACCTACCAAACCAGTGCATTTCTGAAAACTAGAGACCTAGGGGAATCCAAGATGGGGTGACTTGTGTGGCTCGGACCAGGTTCTGTTACCCAGAATCCTTTGCAAACCTCAAAATTTAGCTAAAAAAACACATGTTCCTCACATTTCTGTGGTAGAAAGTTCTGGAATCTGAGAGGAGCCACGAATTTCCTTCCACCCAGCGTTCCCCCACGTCTTCCGATAAAAATTATACCTCACTTGTGTGGGTAGGCCTAGCGCCCGCGACAGGAAACGCCCCAAAGCGCAACGTAGACACAGCCACATTTTTGAAGGAAAACAGAGGTGTTTTTTGCAAAGTGCCTACCTGTAGATTTTGGCTTGTAGCTCAGCCGCCACCTAGGGAAACCTACCAAACCTGTGCATTTCTGAAAACTAGAGACCTAGGGGAATCCAAGATGGGGTGACATGTGTGGTTCGAACCAGGTTCTGTTACCCAGAATCCTTTGCAAACCTCAAAATTTGGCTAAAAAAAACACATGTTCCTCACATTTCTGTTGCAGAAAGTTCTGGAATCTGAGATAAGCCACGAATTTCCTTCCACCCAGCGTTCCCCCACGTCTCCCGATAAAAATTATACCTCACTTGTGTGGGTAGGCCTGGCGCCCGCGACAGGAAACGCCCCAAAGCACAACGTAGACACAGCCAAATTTTTGAAGGAAAACAGAGGTGTTTTTTGCAAAGTGCCTACCTGTAGATTTTGGCTTGTAGCTCAGCCGCCACCTAGGGAAACCTACCAAACCTGTGCATTTCTGAAAACTAGAGACCTAGGGGAATCCAAGATGGGGTGACCTGTGTGGCTCGGACCAGGTTCTGTTACCCAGAATCCTTTGCAAACCTCAAAATGTGGCTAAAAAAACACATGTTCCTCACATTTCTGTGGCAGAAAGTTCTGGAATCTGAGAGGAGCCACAAATTTCCTTCCACCCAGCGTTCCCCCACGTCTCCCGATAAAAATGATACCTCACTTGTGTGGGTAGGCCTAGCGCCCGTGACAGGAAATGCCCCAAAGCGCAACGTGGACGCAGCCAAATTTTTGAAGGAAAACAGAGGTGTTTTTTGCAAAGTGCCTGCCTGTAGATTTTGGCCTGTAGCTCAGCCGCCACCTAGGGAAACCTACCAAACCTGTGCATTTCTGAAAACTAGAGACCTAGGGGAATCCAAGATTGGGTGACTTGGACCAGGTTCTGTTACCCAGAATCCTTTGCAAACCTCAAAATTTGGCTAAAAAAACACATGTTCCTAACATTTCTGTGGCAGAAAGTTCTGGAATCTGAGAGGAGCTACAAATTTCCTTCCACCCAGCGTTCCCCCACGTCTCCCGATAAAAATGATACCTCACTTGTGTGGGTAGGCCTAGCGCCCGCGTCAGGAAACGCCCCAAAGCGCAACGTGGACACATCCAAATTTGTGATGGAAAACAGAGGTGTTTTTTGCAAAGTGCCTACCTGTAGATTTTGGCTTGTAGCTCAGCCGCCACCTAGGGAAACCTACCAAACCTGTGCATTTCTGAAAACTAGAGACCTAGGGGAATCCAAGATGGGGTGACTTGTGTGGCTCGGACCAGGTTCTGTTACCCAGAATCCTTTGCAAACCTCAAAATTTGGCTAAAAAAACACATGTTCACAACTGTTCTGTGGCAGAAAGTTCTGGAATCTGAGAGGACCCACAAATTCACTTCCACCCAGCGTTCCCCCACGTCTCCCGATAAAAATGATACCTCACTTGTGTGGGTAGGCCTAGCGCCCGTGACAGAAAACGCCCCAAAGCGCAACGTGGACACATCCAAATTTGTGAAGGAAAACAGAGGTGTTTTTTGCAAAGTGCCTACCTGTAGATTTTGGCTTGTAGCTCAGCCGCCACCTAGGGAAACCTACCAAACCTGTGCATTTCTGAAAACTAGAGACCTAGGGGAATCCAAGATGGGGTGACCTGTGTGGCTCGGACCAGGGTCTGTTACCCAGAATCCTTTGCAAACCTCAAAATTTGGCTAAAAAAACACATGTTCCTAACATTTCTGTGGCAGAAAGTTCTGGAATCTGAGAGGAGCCACGAATTTCCTTCCACCCAGCGTTCCCCCTCGTCTCCCGATAAAAATGATACCTCACTTGTGTGGGTAGGCCTAGCGCACGTGACAGGAAATGCCCCAAAGCGCAACGTGGACACAGCCAAATTTTTGAAGGAAAACAGAGGTGTTTTTTCAAAGTGCCTACCTGTAGATTTTGGCCTGTAGCTCAGTCGCCACCTAGGGAAACCTACCAAACCTGTGCATTTCTGAAAACTAGAGACCTAGGGGAATCCAAGATGGGGTGACTTGTGTGGCTCGGACCAGGATCTGTTACCCAGAATCCTTTGCAAACCTCAAAATGTGGCTAAAAAAACACATGTTCCTAACATTTCTGTGGCAGAAAGTTCTGGAATCTGAGAGGAGCCACAAATTTCCTTCCACTCAGCGTTCCCCCATGTCTCCCGATAAAAATGATACCTCACTTGTGTGGGTAGGCCTAGCGCCCGCGACAGAAAACGCCCCAAAGCGCAACGTGGACACATCCAAATTTGTGAAGGAAAACAGAGGTGTTTTTTGCAAAGTGCCTACCTGTAGATTTTGGCTTGTAGATCAGCCGCCACCTAGGGCAACCTACCAAACCTGTGCATTTCTGAAAACTAGAGACCTAGGGGAATCCAAGATGGGGTGACTTGTGTGGCTCGGACCAGGTTCTGTTACCCAGAATCCTTTGCAAACCTCAAAATTTGGCTAAAAAAACACATGTTCCTCACATTTCTGTGGCAGAAAGTTCTGGAATCTGAGATAAGCCACGAATTTCCTTCCACCCAGCGTTCCCCCACGTCTCCCGATAAAAATGATACCTCACTTGTGTGGGTAGGCCTAGCGCACGTGACAGGAAATGCCCCAAAGCGCAACGTGGACACAGCCAAATTTTTGAAGGAAAACAGAGGTGTTTTTTCAAAGTGCCTACCTGTAGATTTTGGCTTGTAGATCAGCCGCCACCTAGGGAAACCTACCAAACCTGTGCATTTCTGAAAACTAGAGACCTAGGGGAATCCAAGATCGGGTGACCTGTGTGGCTCGGACCAGGTTCTGTTACCCAGAATCCTTTGCAAACCACAAAATTTGGCTAAAAAAACACATGTTCCTCACATTTCTGTGGCAGAAAGTTCTGGAATCTGAGAGGAGCCACGAATTTCCTTCCACCCAGCGTTCCCCCACGTCTCCCGATAAAAATGATACCTCACTTGTGTGGGTAGGCCTAGCGCCCGCGACAGAAAACCCCCAAAGCGCAACGTGGACACATCCAAATTTGTGAAGGAAAACAGAGGTGTTTTTTGCAAAGTGCCTACCTGTAGATTTTGGCTTGTAGATCAGCTGCCACCTAGGGAAACCTACCAAACCTGTGCATTTCTGAAAACTAGAGACCTAGGGGAATCCAAGATGGGGTGACCTGTGTGGTTCGGACCAGGTTCTGTTACCCAGAATCCTTTGCAAACCTCAAAATTTGGCTAAAAAAACACATGTTCCTCACATTTCTGTGGCAGAAAGTTCTGGAATCTGAGAGGAGCTACGAATTTCCTTCCACCCAGCGTTCCCCCTCGTCTCCCGATAAAAATGATACCTCACTTGTGTGGGTAGGCCTAGCGCACGTGACAGGAAATGCCCCAAAGCGCAATGTGGACACAGCCAAATTTTTGAAGGAAAACAGAGGTGTTTTTTCAAAGTGCCTACCTGTAGATTTTGGCCTGTAGCTCAGTCGCCACCTAGGGAAACCTACCAAACCTGTGCATTTCTGAAAACTAGAGACCTAGGGGAATCCAAGATGGGGTGACTTGTGTGGCTCGGACCAGGTTCTGTTACCCAGAATCCTTTGCAAACCTCAAAATTTGGCTAAAAAAACACATGTTCCTCACATTTCTGTGGCAGAAAGTTCTGGAATCTGAGATAAGCCACGAATTTCCTTCCACCCAGCGTTCCCCCACGTCTCCCGATAAAAATGATACCTCACTTGTGTGGGTAGGCCTAGCGCCCGCGACAGAAAACGCCCCAAAGCGCAACGTGGACACATCCAAATTTGTGAAGGAAAACAGAGGTGTTTTTTGCAAAGTGCCTACCTGTAGATTTTGGCTTGTTGATCAGCCGCCACCTAGGGAAACCTGCCAAACCTGTGCATTTCTGAAAACTAGAGACCTAGGGGAATCCAAGATGGGGTGACTTGTGTGGCTCGGACCAGGTTCTGTTACCCAGAATCCTTTGCAAACCTCAAAATTTGGCTAAAAAAACACATGTTCCTAACATTTCTGTGGCAGAAAGTTCTGGAATCTGAGAGGAGCCACAAATTTCCTTCCACCCAGTGTTCCCCCACGTCTCCCGATAAAAATGATACCTCACTTGTGTGGGTAGGCCTAGTGCCCGCGACAGAAAACCCCCAAAGCGCAACGTGGACACATCCAAATTTGTGAAGGAAAACAGAGGTGTTTTCTGCAAAGTGCCTACCTGTAGATTTTGGCTTGTAGATCAGCTGCCACCTAGGGAAACCTACCAAACCTGTGCATTTCTGAAAACTAGAGACCTAGGGGAATCCAAGATGGGGTGACCTGTGTGGCTCGGACCAGGTTCTGTTACCCAGAATCCTTTGCAAACCTCAAAATTTGGCTAAAAAAACACATGTTCCTCACATTTCTGTTGCAGAAAGTTCTGGAATCTGAGAGGAGCCACGAATTTCCTTCCACCCAGCGTTCCCCCACGTCTCCCGATAAAAATGATACCTCACTTGTGTGGGTAGGCCTAGCGCCCGCGACAGGAAACGCCCCAAAGCGCAACGTGGACACAGCCACATTTTTGAAGGAAAATAGAGGTGTTTTTTGCAAAGTGCCTACCTGTAGATTTTGGCCTGTAGCTCAGCCGCCACCTAGGGAAACCTACCAAACCTGTGCATTTCTGAAAACTAGAGACCTACGGGAATCCAAGATGGGGTGACTTGTGTGGCTCGGACCAGGTTCTGTTACCCAGAATCCTTTGCAAACCTCAAAATTTGGCTAAAAAAACACATGTTCCTAACATTTCTGTGGCAGAAAGTTCTGGAATCTGAGAGGAGCCACAAATTTCCTTCCACCCAGCGTTCCCCCACGTCTCCCGATAAAAATGATACCTCACTTGTGTGGGTAGGCCTAGCGCCCGCGACAGGAAACGCCCCAAAGCGCAACGTGGACACATCCAAATTTGTGAAGGAAAACAGAGGTGTTTTTTGCAAAGTGCCTACCTGTAGATTTTGGCTTGTAGCTCAGCCGCCACCTAGGGAAACCTACCAAACCTGTGCATTTCTGAAAACTAGAGACCTAGGGGAATCCAAGATGGGGTGACTTGTGTGGCTCGGACCAGGTTCTGTTACCCAGAATCCTTTGCAAACCTCAAAATTTGGCTAAAAAAACACATGTTCCTCACATTTCTGTGGCAGAAAGTTCTGGAATCTGAGATAAGCCATGAATTTCCTTCCACCCAGCGTTCCCCCACGTCTCCCGATAAAAATGATACCTCACTTGTGTGGGTAGGCCTAGCGCCCGCGATAGGAAATGCCCCAAAGCGCAACGTAGACACAGCCAAATTTTTGAAGGAAAACAGAGGTGTTTTTTCAAAGTGCCTACCTGTAGATTTTGGCCTGTAGCTCAGTCGCAAACTAGGGAAACCTACCAAACCTGTGCATTTCTGAAAACTAGAGACCTAGGGGAATCCAAGATGGAGTGACTTGTGTGGCTCGGACCAGGTTCTGTTACCCAGAATCCTTTGCAAACCTCAAAATTTGGCTAAAAAAACACATGTTCCTAACATTTCTGTGGCAGAAAGTTCTGGAATCTGAGAGGAGCCACAAATTTCCTTCCACCCAGCGTTCCCCCATGTCTCCCGATAAAAATGATACCTCACTTGTGTGGGTAGGCCTAGCGCCCGCGACAGAAAACGCCCCAAAGCGCAACGTGGACACATCCAAATTTGTGAAGGAAAACAGAGGTGTTTTTTGCAAAGTGCCCACCTGTAGATTTTGGCCTGTAGCTCAGCCGCCACCTAGGGAAACCTACCAAACCTGTGCATTTCTGAAAACTAGAGACCTAGGGGAATCCAAGATGGGGTGACTTGTGTGGCTCGGACCAGGTTCTGTTACCCAGAATCCTTTGCAAACCTCAAAATTTGGCTAAAAAAACACATGTTCCTAACATTTCTGTGGCAGAAAGTTCTGGAATCTGAGATAAGCCATGAATTTCCTTCCACCCAGCGTTCCCCCACGTCTCCCGATAAAAATGATACCTCACTTGTGTGGGTAGGCCTAGCGCCCGCGACAGGAAATGCCCCAAAGCGCAACGTAGACACAGCCAAATTTTTGAAGGAAAACAGAGGTGTTTTTTCAAAGTGCCTACCTGTAGATTTTGGCCTGTAGCTCAGTCGCAAACTAGGGAAACCTACCAAACCTGTGCATTTCTGAAAACTAGAGACCTAGGGGAATCCAAGATGGAGTGACTTGTGTGGCTCGGACCAGGTTCTGTTACCCAGAATCCTTTGCAAACCTCAAAATTTGGCTAAAAAAACACATGTTCCTAACATTTCTGTGGCAGAAAGTTCTGGAATCTGAGAGGAGCCACAAATTTCCTTCCACCCAGCGTTCCCCCATGTCTCCCGATAAAAATGATACCTCACTTGTGTGGGTAGGCCTAGCGCCCGCGACAGAAAACGCCCCAAAGCGCAACGTGGACACATCCAAATTTGTGAAGGAAAACAGAGGTGTTTTTTGCAAAGTGCCCACCTGTAGATTTTGGCTTGTAGATCAGCCGCCACCTAGGGAAACCTACCAAACCTGTGCATTTCTGAAAACTAGAGACCTAGGGGAATCCAAGATGGGGTGACTTGTGTGGCTCGGACCAGGTTCTGTTACCCAGAATCCTTTGCAAACCTAAAAATTTGGCTAAAAAAACACATGTTCCTCACATTTCTGTGGCAGAAAGTTCTGGAATCTGAGATAAGCCACGAATTTCCTTCCACCCAGCGTTCCCCCACGTCTCCCGATAAAAATGATACCTCACTTGTGTGGGTAGGCCTAGCGCCCGCAACAGGAAATGCCCCAAAGCGCAACGTAGACACAGCCAAATTTTTGAAGGAAAACAGAGGTGTTTTTTGCAAAGTGCCTACCTGTAGATTTTGGCTTGTAGCTCAGCCGCCACCTAGGGAAACCTACCAAACCTGTGCATTTCTGAAAACTAGAGACCTAGGGGAATCCAAGATGGAGTGACTTGTGTGGCTCGGACCAGGTTCTGTTACCCAGAATCCTTTGCAAACCTCAAAATGTGGCTAAAAAAACACATGTTCCTCACATTTCTGTGGCAGAAAGTTCTGGAATCTGAGAGGAGCCACAAATTTCCTTCCACCCAGCGTTCCCCCACGTCTCCCGATAAAAATGATACCTCACTTGTGTGGGTAGGCCTAGCGCCCGCGACAGAAAACGCCCCAAAGCGCAACGTGGACACATCCAAATTTGTGAAGGAAAACAGAGGTGTTTTTTGCAAAGTGCCTACCTGTAGATTTTGGCTTGTAGCTCAGCCGCCACCTAGGGAAACCTACCAAACCTGTGCATTTCTGAAAACTAGAGACCTAGGGGAATCCAAGATGGGATGACCTGTGTGGCTCGGACCAGGTTCTGTTACCCAGAATCCTTTGCAAACCTCAAAATTTGGCTAAAAAAACACATGTTCCCAACTGTTCTGTGGCAGAAAGTTCTGGAATCTGAGAGGACCCACAAATTTACTTCCACCCAGCGTTCCCCCACGTCTCCCGATAAAAATGATACCTCACTTGTGTGGGTAGGCCTAGCGCCCGCGACAGGAAACGCCCCAAAGCGCAACGTGGACACATCCAAATTTGTGAAGGAAAACAGAGGTGTTTTTTGCAAAGTGCCTACCTGTAGATTTTGGCTTGTAGCTCAGCCGCCACCTAGGGAAACCTACCAAACCAGTGCATTTCTGAAAACTAGAGACCTAGGGGAATCCAAGATGGGGTGACTTGTGTGGCTCGGACCAGGTTCTGTTACCCAGAATCCTTTGCAAACCTCAAAATTTAGCTAAAAAAACACATGTTCCTCACATTTCTGTGGTAGAAAGTTCTGGAATCTGAGAGGAGCCACGAATTTCCTTCCACCCAGCGTTCCCCCACGTCTTCCAATAAAAATTATACCTCACTTGTGTGGGTAGGCCTAGCGCCCGCGACAGGAAACGCCCCAAAGCGCAACGTAGACACAGCCACATTTTTGAAGGAAAACAGAGGTGTTTTTTGCAAAGTGCCTACCTGTAGATTTTGGCTTGTAGCTCAGCCGCCACCTAGGGAAACCTACCAAACCTGTGCATTTCTGAAAACTAGAGACCTAGGGGAATCCAAGTTGTGGTGACATGTGTGGTTCGGACCAGGTTCTGTTACCCAGAATCCTTTGCAAACCTCAAAATTTGGCTAAAAAACACATGTTCCTAACATTTCTGTTGCAGAAAGTTCTGGAATCTGAGATAAGCCACGAATTTCCTTCCACCCAGCGTTCCCCCACGTCTCCCGATAAAAATGATACCTCACTTGTGTGGGTAGGCCTAGCGCCCGCGACAGGAAACGCCCCAAAGCGCAACGTAGACACAGCCAAATTTTTTAAGGAAAACAGAGGTGTTTTTTGCAAAGTGCCTACCTGTAGATTTTGGCTTGTAGCTCAGCCGCCACCTAGGGAAACCTACCAAACCTGTGCATTTCTGAAAACTAGAGACCTAGGGGAATCCAAGATGGGGTGACTTGTGTGGCTCGGACCAGGTTCTGTTACCCAGAATCCTTTGCAAACCTCAAAATTTGGCTAATAAAACACATGTTCCTAACATTTCTGTGGTAGAAAGTTCTGGAATCTAGAGGAGGCACAAATTTCCTTCCACCCAGCATTCCCCCATGTCTCCCGATAAAAATGATACCTCACTTGTGTGGGTAGGCCTAGCGCCCGCGACAGAAAACGGCCCAAACCGCAACGTGGACACATCCAAATTTGTGATGGAAAACAGAGGTATTTTTTGCAAAGTGCCTACCTGTAGATTTTGGCTTGTAGCTCAGCCGCCACCTAGGGAAACCTACCAAACCTGTGCATTTCTGAAAACTAGAGACCTAGGGGAATCCAAGATGGGGTGACTTGTGTGGCTCGGACCAGGTTCTGTTACCCAGAATCCTTTGCAAACCTCAAAATTTGGCTAAAAAAACACATGTTCCTAACATTTCTGTGGCAGAAAGTTCTGGAATCTGAGAGGAGCTACAAATTTCCTTCCACGCAGCGTTCCCCCACGTCTCCCGATAAAAATGATACCTCACTTGTGTGGGTAGGCCTAGCGCCCGCGACAGGAAACGCCCCAAAGCGCAACGTGGACACATCCAAATTTGTGATGGAAAACAGAGGTGTTTTTTGCAAAGTGCCTACCTGTAGATTTTGGCTTGTAGATCAGCCGCCACCTAGGGAAACCTACCAAACCTGTGCATTTCTGAAAACTAGAGACCTAGGGGAATCCAAGATGGGGTGACTTGTGTGGCTCGGACCAGGATCTGTTACCCAGAATCCTTTGCAAACCTCAAAATTTGGCCAAAAAAAACACATGTTCCTCACAATTCTGTTGCAGAAAGTTCTGGAATCTGAGAGGAGCCAGGAATTTCCTTCCACCCAGCGTTCCCCCACGTCTCCCGATAAAAATGATACCTCACTTGTGTGGGTAGGCCTAGCGCCCGCGACAGAAAACGCCCCAAAGCGCAACGTGGACAAATCCAAATTTGTGAAGGAAAACAGAGGTGTTTTTTGCAAAGTGCCTACCTGTAGATTTTGGCTTGTAGATCAGCCGCCACCTAGGGAAACCTGCCAAACCTGTGCATTTCTGAAAACTAGAGACCTAGGGGAATCCAAGATGGGGTGACTTGTGTGGCTCGGACCAGGTTCTGTTACCCAGAATCCTTTGCAAACCTCAAAATTTGGCTAAAAAAACACATGTTCCTAACATTTCTGTGGCAGAAAGTTCTGCAATCTGAGAGGAGCCACAAATTTCCTTCCACCCAGCGTTCCCCCACGTCTCCCGATAAAAATGATACCTCACTTGTGTGGGTAGGCCTAGCGCCCGCGACAGAAAACGCCCCAAAGCGCAACGTGGACACATCCAAATTTGTGAAGGAAAATAGAGGTGTTTTTTGCAAAGTGCCTACCTGTAGATTTGACTTGTAGATCAGCCGCCACCTAGGGAAACCTACCAAACCTGTGCATTTCTGAAAACTAGAGACCTAGGGGAATCCAAGATCGGGTGACCTGTGTGGCTCGGACCAGGTTCTGTTACCCAGAATCCTTTGCAAACCACAAAATTTGGCTAAAAAAACACATGTTCCTCACATTTCTGTGGCAGAAAGTTCTGGAATCTGAGAGGAGCCACGAATTTCCTTCCACCCAGCGTTCCCCCACGTCTCCCGATAAAAATGATACCTCACTTGTGTGGGTAGGCCTAGCGCCCGCGACAGAAAACCCCCAAAGCGCAACGTGGACACATCCAAATTTGTGAAGGAAAACAGAGGTGTTTTTTGCAAAGTGCCTACCTGTAGATTTTGGCTTGTAGATCAGCTGCCACCTAGGGAAACCTACCAAACCTGTGCATTTCTGAAAACTAGAGACCTAGGGGAATCCAAGATGGGGTGACCTGTGTGGCTCGGACCAGGTTCTGTTACCCAGAATCCTTTGCAAACCTCAAAATTTGGCTAAAAAAACACATGTTCCTAACATTTCTGTGGCAGAAAGTTCTGGAATCTGAGAGGAGCCACACATTTCCTTCCACCCAGCGTTCCCCCACGTCTCCCGATAAAAATGATACCTCACTTGTGTGGGTAGGCCTAGCGCCCGCGACAGAAAACGCCCCAAAGCGCAACGTGGACACATCCAAATTTGTGAAGGAAAACAGAGGTGTTTTTTGCAAAGTGCCTACCTGTAGATTTTGGCTTGTAGCTCACCCGCCACCTAGGGAAACCTACCAAACCTGTGCATTTCTGAAAACTAGAGACCTAGGGGAATCCAAGATGGGGTGACCTGTGTGGCTCGGACCAGGTTCTGTTACCCAGAATCCTTTGCAAACCTCAAAATTTGGCTAAAAAAACACATGTTCCTCACATTTCTGTGGCAGAAAGTTCTGGAATCTGAGAGGAGCTACGAATTTCCTTCCACCCAGCGTTCCCCCTCGTCTCCCGATAAAAATGATACCTCACTTGTGTGGGTAGGCCTAGCGCACGTGACAGGAAATGCCCCAAAGCGCAATGTGGACACAGCCAAATTTTTGAAGGAAAACAGAGGTGTTTTTTCAAAGTGCCTACCTGTAGATTTTGGCCTGTAGCTCAGTCGCCACCTAGGGAAACCTACCAAACCTGTGCATTTCTGAAAACTAGAGACCTAGGGGAATCCAAGATGGGGTGACTTGTGTGGCTCGGACCAGGATCTGTTACCCAGAATCCTTTGCAAACCTCAAAATGTGGCTAAAAAAACACATGTTCCTAACATTTCTGTGGCAGAAAGTTCTGGAATCTGAGAGGAGCCACAAATTTCCTTCCACCCAGCGTTCCCCCATGTCTCCCGATAAAAATGATACCTCACTTGTGTGGGTAGGCCTAGCGCCCGCGACAGAAAACGCCCCAAAGCGCAACGTGGACACATCCAAATTTGTGAAGGAAAACAGAGGTGTTTTTTGCAAAGTGCCTACCAGTAGATTTTGGCTTGTCGATCAGCCGCCACCTAGGGAAACCTACCAAACCTGTGCATTTCTGAAAACTAGAGACCTAGGGGAATCCAAGATGGGGTGACTTGTGTGGCTCGGACCAGGTTCTGTTACCCAGAATCCTTTGCAAACCTCAAAATTTGGCTAAAAAAACACATGTTCCTCACATTTCTGTGGCAGAAAGTTCTGGAATCTGAGATAAGCCACGAATTTCCTTCCACCCAGCGTTCCCCCACGTCTCCCGATAAAAATGATACCTCACTTGTGTGGGTAGGCCTAGCGCCCGCGACAGAAAACGCCCCAAAGCGCAACGTGGACACATCCAAATTTGTGAAGGAAAACAGAGGTGTTTTTTGCAAAGTGCCTACCTGTAGATTTTGGCTTATAGATCAGCCGCCACCTAGGGAAACCTACCAAACCTGTGCATTTCTGAAAACTAGAGACCTAGGGGAATCCAAGATGGGGTGACTTGTGTGGCTCGGACCAGGATCTGTTACCCAGAATCCTTTGCAAACCTCAAAATTTGGCCAAAAAAAACACATGTTCCTCACAATTCTGTTGCAGAAAGTTCTGGAATCTGAGAGGAGCCATGAATTTCCTTCCACCCAGCGTTCCCCCACGTCTCCCGATAAAAATGATACCTCACTTGTGTGGGTAGGCCTAGCGCCCGCGACAGAAAACGCCCCAAAGCGCAACGTGGACACATCCAAATTTGTGAAGGAAAACAGAGGTGTTTTTTGCAAAGTGCCTACCTGTAGATTTTGGCTTGTTGATCAGCCGCCACCTAGGGAAACCTGCCAAACCTGTGCATTTCTGAAAACTAGAGACCTAGGGGAATCCAAGATGGGGTGACTTGTGTGGCTCGGACCAGGTTCTGTTACCCAGAATCCTTTGCAAACCTCAAAATTTGGCTAAAAAAACACATGTTCCTAACATTTCTGTGGCAGAAAGTTCTGGAATCTGAGAGGAGCCACAAATTTCCTTCCACCCAGTGTTCCCCCACGTCTCCCGATAAAAATGATACCTCACTTGTGTGGGTAGGCCTAGTGCCCGCGACAGAAAACCCCCAAAGCGCAACGTGGACACATCCAAATTTGTGAAGGAAAACAGAGGTGTTTTTTGCAAAGTGCCTACCTGTAGATTTTGGCTTGTAGATCAGCTGCCACCTAGGGAAACCTACCAAACCTGTGCATTTCTGAAAACTAGAGACCTAGGGGAATCCAAGATGGGGTGACCTGTGTGGCTCGGACCAGGTTCTGTTACCCAGAATCCTTTGCAAACCTCAAAATTTGGCTAAAAAAACACATGTTCCTCACATTTCTGTTGCAGAAAGTTCTGGAATCTGAGAGGAGCCACGAATTTCCTTCCACCCAGCGTTCCCCCACGTCTCCCGATAAAAATGATACCTCACTTGTGTGGGTAGGCCTAGCGCCCGCGACAGGAAACGCCCCAAAGCGCAACGTGGACACAGCCACATTTTTGAAGGAAAATAGAGGTGTTTTTTGCAAAGTGCCTACCTGTAGATTTTGGCCTGTAGCTCAGCCGCCACCTAGGGAAACCTACCAAACCTGTGCATTTCTGAAAACTAGAGACCTAGGGGAATCCAAGATGGGGTGACTTGTGTGGCTCGGACCAGGTTCTGTTACCCAGAATCCTTTGCAAACCTCAAAATTTGGCTAAAAAAACACATGTTCCTCACATTTCTGTGGCAGAAAGTTCTGGAATCTGAGATAAGCCATGAATTTCCTTCCACCCAGCGTTCCCCCACGTCTCCCGATAAAAATGATACCTCACTTGTGTGGGTAGGCCTAGCGCCCGCGACAGGAAATGCCCCAAAGCGCAACGTAGACACAGCCAAATTTTTGAAGGAAAACAGAGGTGTTTTTTCAAAGTGCCTACCTGTAGATTTTGGCCTGTAGCTCAGTCGCAAACTAGGGAAACCTACCAAACCTGTGCATTTCTGAAAACTAGAGACCTAGGGGAATCCAAGATGGAGTGACTTGTGTGGCTCGGACCAGGTTCTGTTACCCAGAATCCTTTGCAAACCTCAAAATTTGGCTAAAAAAACACATGTTCCTAACATTTCTGTGGCAGAAAGTTCTGGAATCTGAGAGGAGCCACAAATTTCCTTCCACCCAGCGTTCCCCCATGTCTCCCGATAAAAATGATACCTCACTTGTGTGGGTAGGCCTAGCGCCCGCGACAGAAAACGCCCCAAAGCGCAACGTGGACACATCCAAATTTGTGAAGGAAAACAGAGGTGTTTTTTGCAAAGTGCCCACCTGTAGATTTTGGCTTGTAGATCAGCCGCCACCTAGGGAAACCTACCAAACCTGTGCATTTCTGAAAACTAGAGACCTAGGGGAATCCAAGATGGGGTGACTTGTGTGGCTCGGACCAGGTTCTGTTACCCAGAATCCTTTGCAAACCTAAAAATTTGGCTAAAAAAACACATGTTCCTCACATTTCTGTGGCAGAAAGTTCTGGAATCTGAGATAAGCCACGAATTTCCTTCCACCCAGCGTTCCCCCACGTCTCCCGATAAAAATGATACCTCACTTGTGTGGGTAGGCCTAGCGCCCGCAACAGGAAATGCCCCAAAGCGCAACGTAGACACAGCCAAATTTTTGAAGGAAAACAGAGGTGTTTTTTGCAAAGTGCCTACCTGTAGATTTTGGCTTGTAGCTCAGCCGCCACCTAGGGAAACCTACCAAACCTGTGCATTTCTGAAAACTAGAGACCTAGGGGAATCCAAGATGGAGTGACTTGTGTGGCTCGGACCAGGTTCTGTTACCCAGAATCCTTTGCAAACCTCAAAATGTGGCTAAAAAAACACATGTTCCTCACATTTCTGTGGCAGAAAGTTCTGGAATCTGAGAGGAGCCACAAATTTCCTTCCACCCAGCGTTCCCCCACGTCTCCCGATAAAAATGATACCTCACTTGTGTGGGTAGGCCTAGCGCCCGCGACAGAAAACGCCCCAAAGCGCAACGTGGACACATCCAAATTTGTGAAGGAAAACAGAGGTGTTTTTTGCAAAGTGCCTACCTGTAGATTTTGGCTTGTAGCTCAGCCGCCACCTAGGGAAACCTACCAAACCTGTGCATTTCTGAAAACTAGAGACCTAGGGGAATCCAAGATGGGATGACCTGTGTGGCTCGGACCAGGTTCTGTTACCCAGAATCCTTTGCAAACCTCAAAATTTGGCTAAAAAAACACATGTTCCCAACTGTTCTGTGGCAGAAAGTTCTGGAATCTGAGAGGACCCACAAATTTACTTCCACCCAGCGTTCCCCCACGTCTCCCGATAAAAATGATACCTCACTTGTGTGGGTAGGCCTAGCGCCCGCGACAGGAAACGCCCCAAAGCGCAACGTGGACACATCCAAATTTGTGAAGGAAAACAGAGGTGTTTTTTGCAAAGTGCCTACCTGTAGATTTTGGCTTGTAGCTCAGCCGCCACCTAGGGAAACCTACCAAACCAGTGCATTTCTGAAAACTAGAGACCTAGGGGAATCCAAGATGGGGTGACTTGTGTGGCTCGGACCAGGTTCTGTTACCCAGAATCCTTTGCAAACCTCAAAATTTAGCTAAAAAAACACATGTTCCTCACATTTCTGTGGTAGAAAGTTCTGGAATCTGAGAGGAGCCACGAATTTCCTTCCACCCAGCGTTCCCCCACGTCTTCCAATAAAAATTATACCTCACTTGTGTGGGTAGGCCTAGCGCCCGCGACAGGAAACGCCCCAAAGCGCAACGTAGACACAGCCACATTTTTGAAGGAAAACAGAGGTGTTTTTTGCAAAGTGCCTACCTGTAGATTTTGGCTTGTAGCTCAGCCGCCACCTAGGGAAACCTACCAAACCTGTGCATTTCTGAAAACTAGAGACCTAGGGGAATCCAAGTTGTGGTGACATGTGTGGTTCGGACCAGGTTCTGTTACCCAGAATCCTTTGCAAACCTCAAAATTTGGCTAAAAAACACATGTTCCTAACATTTCTGTTGCAGAAAGTTCTGGAATCTGAGATAAGCCACGAATTTCCTTCCACCCAGCGTTCCCCCACGTCTCCCGATAAAAATGATACCTCACTTGTGTGGGTAGGCCTAGCGCCCGCGACAGGAAACGCCCCAAAGCGCAACGTAGACACAGCCAAATTTTTTAAGGAAAACAGAGGTGTTTTTTGCAAAGTGCCTACCTGTAGATTTTGGCTTGTAGCTCAGCCGCCACCTAGGGAAACCTACCAAACCTGTGCATTTCTGAAAACTAGAGACCTAGGGGAATCCAAGATGGGGTGACTTGTGTGGCTCGGACCAGGTTCTGTTACCCAGAATCCTTTGCAAACCTCAAAATTTGGCTAATAAAACACATGTTCCTAACATTTCTGTGGTAGAAAGTTCTGGAATCTAGAGGAGGCACAAATTTCCTTCCACCCAGCATTCCCCCATGTCTCCCGATAAAAATGATACCTCACTTGTGTGGGTAGGCCTAGCGCCCGCGACAGAAAACGGCCCAAACCGCAACGTGGACACATCCAAATTTGTGATGGAAAACAGAGGTATTTTTTGCAAAGTGCCTACCTGTAGATTTTGGCTTGTAGCTCAGCCGCCACCTAGGGAAACCTACCAAACCTGTGCATTTCTGAAAACTAGAGACCTAGGGGAATCCAAGATGGGGTGACTTGTGTGGCTCGGACCAGGTTCTGTTACCCAGAATCCTTTGCAAACCTCAAAATTTGGCTAAAAAAACACATGTTCCTAACATTTCTGTGGCAGAAAGTTCTGGAATCTGAGAGGAGCTACAAATTTCCTTCCACGCAGCGTTCCCCCACGTCTCCCGATAAAAATGATACCTCACTTGTGTGGGTAGGCCTAGCGCCCGCGACAGGAAACGCCCCAAAGCGCAACGTGGACACATCCAAATTTGTGATGGAAAACAGAGGTGTTTTTTGCAAAGTGCCTACCTGTAGATTTTGGCTTGTAGATCAGCCGCCACCTAGGGAAACCTACCAAACCTGTGCATTTCTGAAAACTAGAGACCTAGGGGAATCCAAGATGGGGTGACTTGTGTGGCTCGGACCAGGATCTGTTACCCAGAATCCTTTGCAAACCTCAAAATTTGGCCAAAAAAAACACATGTTCCTCACAATTCTGTTGCAGAAAGTTCTGGAATCTGAGAGGAGCCAGGAATTTCCTTCCACCCAGCGTTCCCCCACGTCTCCCGATAAAAATGATACCTCACTTGTGTGGGTAGGCCTAGCGCCCGCGACAGAAAACGCCCCAAAGCGCAACGTGGACAAATCCAAATTTGTGAAGGAAAACAGAGGTGTTTTTTGCAAAGTGCCTACCTGTAGATTTTGGCTTGTAGATCAGCCGCCACCTAGGGAAACCTGCCAAACCTGTGCATTTCTGAAAACTAGAGACCTAGGGGAATCCAAGATGGGGTGACTTGTGTGGCTCGGACCAGGTTCTGTTACCCAGAATCCTTTGCAAACCTCAAAATTTGGCTAAAAAAACACATGTTCCTAACATTTCTGTGGCAGAAAGTTCTGCAATCTGAGAGGAGCCACAAATTTCCTTCCACCCAGCGTTCCCCCACGTCTCCCGATAAAAATGATACCTCACTTGTGTGGGTAGGCCTAGCGCCCGCGACAGAAAACGCCCCAAAGCGCAACGTGGACACATCCAAATTTGTGAAGGAAAATAGAGGTGTTTTTTGCAAAGTGCCTACCTGTAGATTTGACTTGTAGATCAGCCGCCACCTAGGGAAACCTACCAAACCTGTGCATTTCTGAAAACTAGAGACCTAGGGGAATCCAAGATCGGGTGACCTGTGTGGCTCGGACCAGGTTCTGTTACCCAGAATCCTTTGCAAACCACAAAATTTGGCTAAAAAAACACATGTTCCTCACATTTCTGTGGCAGAAAGTTCTGGAATCTGAGAGGAGCCACGAATTTCCTTCCACCCAGCGTTCCCCCACGTCTCCCGATAAAAATGATACCTCACTTGTGTGGGTAGGCCTAGCGCCCGCGACAGAAAACCCCCAAAGCGCAACGTGGACACATCCAAATTTGTGAAGGAAAACAGAGGTGTTTTTTGCAAAGTGCCTACCTGTAGATTTTGGCTTGTAGATCAGCTGCCACCTAGGGAAACCTACCAAACCTGTGCATTTCTGAAAACTAGAGACCTAGGGGAATCCAAGATGGGGTGACCTGTGTGGCTCGGACCAGGTTCTGTTACCCAGAATCCTTTGCAAACCTCAAAATTTGGCTAAAAAAACACATGTTCCTAACATTTCTGTGGCAGAAAGTTCTGGAATCTGAGAGGAGCCACACATTTCCTTCCACCCAGCGTTCCCCCACGTCTCCCGATAAAAATGATACCTCACTTGTGTGGGTAGGCCTAGCGCCCGCGACAGAAAACGCCCCAAAGCGCAACGTGGACACATCCAAATTTGTGAAGGAAAACAGAGGTGTTTTTTGCAAAGTGCCTACCTGTAGATTTTGGCTTGTAGCTCACCCGCCACCTAGGGAAACCTACCAAACCTGTGCATTTCTGAAAACTAGAGACCTAGGGGAATCCAAGATGGGGTGACCTGTGTGGCTCGGACCAGGTTCTGTTACCCAGAATCCTTTGCAAACCTCAAAATTTGGCTAAAAAAACACATGTTCCTCACATTTCTGTGGCAGAAAGTTCTGGAATCTGAGAGGAGCTACGAATTTCCTTCCACCCAGCGTTCCCCCTCGTCTCCCGATAAAAATGATACCTCACTTGTGTGGGTAGGCCTAGCGCACGTGACAGGAAATGCCCCAAAGCGCAATGTGGACACAGCCAAATTTTTGAAGGAAAACAGAGGTGTTTTTTCAAAGTGCCTACCTGTAGATTTTGGCCTGTAGCTCAGTCGCCACCTAGGGAAACCTACCAAACCTGTGCATTTCTGAAAACTAGAGACCTAGGGGAATCCAAGATGGGGTGACTTGTGTGGCTCGGACCAGGATCTGTTACCCAGAATCCTTTGCAAACCTCAAAATGTGGCTAAAAAAACACATGTTCCTAACATTTCTGTGGCAGAAAGTTCTGGAATCTGAGAGGAGCCACAAATTTCCTTCCACCCAGCGTTCCCCCATGTCTCCCGATAAAAATGATACCTCACTTGTGTGGGTAGGCCTAGCGCCCGCGACAGAAAACGCCCCAAAGCGCAACGTGGACACATCCAAATTTGTGAAGGAAAACAGAGGTGTTTTTTGCAAAGTGCCTACCAGTAGATTTTGGCTTGTCGATCAGCCGCCACCTAGGGAAACCTACCAAACCTGTGCATTTCTGAAAACTAGAGACCTAGGGGAATCCAAGATGGGGTGACTTGTGTGGCTCGGACCAGGTTCTGTTACCCAGAATCCTTTGCAAACCTCAAAATTTGGCTAAAAAAACACATGTTCCTCACATTTCTGTGGCAGAAAGTTCTGGAATCTGAGATAAGCCACGAATTTCCTTCCACCCAGCGTTCCCCCACGTCTCCCGATAAAAATGATACCTCACTTGTGTGGGTAGGCCTAGCGCCCGCGACAGAAAACGCCCCAAAGCGCAACGTGGACACATCCAAATTTGTGAAGGAAAACAGAGGTGTTTTTTGCAAAGTGCCTACCTGTAGATTTTGGCTTATAGATCAGCCGCCACCTAGGGAAACCTACCAAACCTGTGCATTTCTGAAAACTAGAGACCTAGGGGAATCCAAGATGGGGTGACTTGTGTGGCTCGGACCAGGATCTGTTACCCAGAATCCTTTGCAAACCTCAAAATTTGGCCAAAAAAACCACATGTTCCTCACAATTCTGTTGCAGAAAGTTCTGGAATCTGAGAGGAGCCATGAATTTCCTTCCACCCAGCGTTCCCCCACGTCTCCCGATAAAAATGATACCTCACTTGTGTGGGTAGGCCTAGCGCCCGCGACAGAAAACGCCCCAAAGCGCAACGTGGACACATCCAAATTTGTGAAGGAAAACAGAGGTGTTTTTTGCAAAGTGCCTACCTGTAGATTTTGGCTTGTTAATCAGCCGCCACCTAGGGAAACCTGCCAAACCTGTGCATTTCTGAAAACTAGAGACCTAGGGGAATCCAAGATGGGGTGACTTGTGTGGCTCGGACCAGGTTCTGTTACCCAGAATCCTTTGCAAACCTCAAAATTTGGCTAAAAAAACACATGTTCCTAACATTTCTGTGGCAGAAAGTTCTGGAATCTGAGAGGAGCCACAAATTTCCTTCCACCCAGTGTTCCCCCACGTCTCCCGATAAAAATGATACCTCACTTGTGTGGGTAGGCCTAGTGCCCGCGACAGAAAACCCCCAAAGCGCAACGTGGACACATCCAAATTTGTGAAGGAAAACAGAGGTGTTTTTTGCAAAGTGCCTACCTGTAGATTTTGGCTTGTAGATCAGCTGCCACCTAGGGAAACCTACCAAACCTGTGCATTTCTGAAAACTAGAGACCTAGGGGAATCCAAGATGGGGTGACCTGTGTGGCTCGGACCAGGTTCTGTTACCCAGAATCCTTTGCAAACCTCAAAATTTGGCTAAAAAAACACATGTTCCTCACATTTCTGTTGCAGAAAGTTCTGGAATCTGAGAGGAGCCACGAATTTCCTTCCACCCAGCGTTCCCCCACGTCTCCCGATAAAAATGATACCTCACTTGTGTGGGTAGGCCTAGCGCCCGCGACAGGAAACGCCCCAAAGCGCAACGTGGACACAGCCACATTTTTGAAGGAAAATAGAGGTGTTTTTTGCAAAGTGCCTACCTGTAGATTTTGGCCTGTAGCTCAGCCGCCACCTAGGGAAACCTACCAAACCTGTGCATTTCTGAAAACTAGAGACCTAGGGGAATCCAAGATGGGGTGACTTGTGTGGCTCGGACCAGGTTCTGTTACCCAGAATCCTTTGCAAACCTCAAAATTTGGCTAAAAAAACACATGTTCCTAACATTTCTGTGGCAGAAAGTTCTGGAATCTGAGAGGAGCCACAAATTTCCTTCCACCCAGCGTTCCCCCACGTCTCCCGATAAAAATGATACCTCACTTGTGTGGGTAGGCCTAGCGCCCGCGACAGGAAACGCCCCAAAGCGCAACGTGGACACATCCAAATTTGTGAAGGAAAACAGAGGTGTTTTTTGCAAAGTGCCTACCTGTAGATTTTGGCTTGTAGCTCAGCCGCCACCTAGGGAAACCTACCAAACCTGTGCATTTCTGAAAACTAGAGACCTAGGGGAATCCAAGATGGGGTGACTTGTGTGGCTCGGACCAGGTTCTGTTACCCAGAATCCTTTGCAAACCTCTAAATTTGGCTAAAAAAACACATGTTCCTCACATTTCTGTGGCAGAAAGTTCTGGAATCTGAGATAAGCCATGAATTTCCTTCCACCCAGCGTTCCCCCACGTCTCCCGATAAAAATGATACCTCACTTGTGTGGGTAGGCCTAGCGCCCGCGACAGGAAATGCCCCAAAGCGCAACGTAGACACAGCCAAATTTTTGAAGGAAAACAGAGGTGTTTTTTCAAAGTGCCTACCTGTAGATTTTGGCCTGTAGCTCAGTCGCAAACTAGGGAAACCTACCAAACCTGTGCATTTCTGAAAACTAGAGACCTAGGGGAATCCAAGATGGAGTGACTTGTGTGGCTCGGACCAGGTTCTGTTACCCAGAATCCTTTGCAAACCTCAAAATTTGGCTAAAAAAACACATGTTCCTAACATTTCTGTGGCAGAAAGTTCTGGAATCTGAGAGGAGCCACAAATTTCCTTCCACCCAGCGTTCCCCCATGTCTCCCGATAAAAATGATACCTCACTTGTGTGGGTAGGCCTAGCGCCCGCGACAGAAAACGCCCCAAAGCGCAACGTGGACACATCCAAATTTGTGAAGGAAAACAGAGGTGTTTTTTGCAAAGTGCCCACCTGTAGATTTTGGCTTGTAGATCAGCCGCCACCTAGGGAAACCTACCAAACCTGTGCATTTCTGAAAACTAGAGACCTAGGGGAATCCAAGATGGGGTGACTTGTGTGGCTCGGACCAGGTTCTGTTACCCAGAATCCTTTGCAAACCTAAAAATTTGGCTAAAAAAACACATGTTCCTCACATTTCTGTGGCAGAAAGTTCTGGAATCTGAGATAAGCCACGAATTTCCTTCCACCCAGCGTTCCCCCACGTCTCCCGATAAAAATGATACCTCACTTGTGTGGGTAGGCCTAGCGCCCGCAACAGGAAATGCCCCAAAGCGCAACGTAGACACAGCCAAATTTTTGAAGGAAAACAGAGGTGTTTTTTGCAAAGTGCCTACCTGTAGATTTTGGCTTGTAGCTCAGCCGCCACCTAGGGAAACCTACCAAACCTGTGCATTTCTGAAAACTAGAGACCTAGGGGAATCCAAGATGGAGTGACTTGTGTGGCTCGGACCAGGTTCTGTTACCCAGAATCCTTTGCAAACCTCAAAATGTGGCTAAAAAAACACATGTTCCTCACATTTCTGTGGCAGAAAGTTCTGGAATCTGAGAGGAGCCACAAATTTCCTTCCACCCAGCGTTCCCCCACGTCTCCCGATAAAAATGATACCTCACTTGTGTGGGTAGGCCTAGCGCCCGCGACAGAAAACGCCCCAAAGCGCAACGTGGACACATCCAAATTTGTGAAGGAAAACAGAGGTGTTTTTTGCAAAGTGCCTACCTGTAGATTTTGGCTTGTAGCTCAGCCGCCACCTAGGGAAACCTACCAAACCTGTGCATTTCTGAAAACTAGAGACCTAGGGGAATCCAAGATGGGATGACCTGTGTGGCTCGGACCAGGTTCTGTTACCCAGAATCCTTTGCAAACCTCAAAATTTGGCTAAAAAAACACATGTTCCCAACTGTTCTGTGGCAGAAAGTTCTGGAATCTGAGAGGACCCACAAATTTACTTCCACCCAGCGTTCCCCCACGTCTCCCGATAAAAATGATACCTCACTTGTGTGGGTAGGCCTAGCGCCCGCGACAGGAAACGCCCCAAAGCGCAACGTGGACACATCCAAATTTGTGAAGGAAAACAGAGGTGTTTTTTGCAAAGTGCCTACCTGTAGATTTTGGCTTGTAGCTCAGCCGCCACCTAGGGAAACCTACCAAACCAGTGCATTTCTGAAAACTAGAGACCTAGGGGAATCCAAGATGGGGTGACTTGTGTGGCTCGGACCAGGTTCTGTTACCCAGAATCCTTTGCAAACCTCAAAATTTAGCTAAAAAAACACATGTTCCTCACATTTCTGTGGTAGAAAGTTCTGGAATCTGAGAGGAGCCACGAATTTCCTTCCACCCAGCGTTCCCCCACGTCTTCCAATAAAAATTATACCTCACTTGTGTGGGTAGGCCTAGCGCCCGCGACAGGAAACGCCCCAAAGCGCAACGTAGACACAGCCACATTTTTGAAGGAAAACAGAGGTGTTTTTTGCAAAGTGCCTACCTGTAGATTTTGGCTTGTAGCTCAGCCGCCACCTAGGGAAACCTACCAAACCTGTGCATTTCTGAAAACTAGAGACCTAGGGGAATCCAAGTTGTGGTGACATGTGTGGTTCGGACCAGGTTCTGTTACCCAGAATCCTTTGCAAACCTCAAAATTTGGCTAAAAAACACATGTTCCTAACATTTCTGTTGCAGAAAGTTCTGGAATCTGAGATAAGCCACGAATTTCCTTCCACCCAGCGTTCCCCCACGTCTCCCGATAAAAATGATACCTCACTTGTGTGGGTAGGCCTAGCGCCCGCGACAGGAAACGCCCCAAAGCGCAACGTAGACACAGCCACATTTTTTAAGGAAAACAGAGGTGTTTTTTGCAAAGTGCCTACCTGTAGATTTTGGCTTGTAGCTCAGCCGCCACCTAGGGAAACCTACCAAACCTGTGCATTTCTGAAAACTAGAGACCTAGGGGAATCCAAGATGGGGTGACTTGTGTGGCTCGGACCAGGTTCTGTTACCCAGAATCCTTTGCAAACCTCAAAATTTGGCTAATAAAACACATGTTCCTAACATTTCTGTGGTAGAAAGTTCTGGAATCTAGAGGAGGCACAAATTTCCTTCCACCCAGCATTCCCCCATGTCTCCCGATAAAAATGATACCTCACTTGTGTGGGTAGGCCTAGCGCCCGCGACAGAAAACGCCCCAAACCGCAACGTGGACACATCCAAATTTGTGAAGGAAAACAGAGGTATTTTTTGCAAAGTGCCTACCTGTAGATTTTGGCTTGTAGCTCAGCCGCCACCTAGGGAAACCTACCAAACCTGTGCATTTCTGAAAACTAGAGACCTAGGGGAATCCAAGATGGGGTGACTTGTGTGGCTCGGACCAGGTTCTGTTACCCAGAATCCTTTGCAAACCTCAAAATTTGGCTAAAAAAACACATGTTCCTAACATTTCTGTGGCAGAAAGTTCTGGAATCTGAGAGGAGCTACAAATTTCCTTCCACGCAGCGTTCCCCCACGTCTCCCGATAAAAATGATACCTCACTTGTGTGGGTAGGCCTAGCGCCCGCGACAGGAAACGCCCCAAAGCGCAACGTGGACACATCCAAATTTGTGATGGAAAACAGAGGTGTTTTTTGCAAAGTGCCTACCTGTAGATTTTGGCTTGTAGATCAGCCGCCACCTAGGGAAACCTACCAAACCTGTGCATTTCTGAAAACTAGAGACCTAGGGGAATCCAAGATGGGGTGACTTGTGTGGCTCGGACCAGGATCTGTTACCCAGAATCCTTTGCAAACCTCAAAATTTGGCCAAAAACAACACATGTTCCTCACAATTCTGTTGCAGAAAGTTCTGGAATCTGAGAGGAGCCAGGAATTTCCTTCCACCCAGCGTTCTCCCACGTCTCCCGATAAAAATGATACCTCACTTGTGTGGGTAGGCCTAGCGCCCGCGACAGAAAACGCCCCAAAGCGCAACGTGGACAAATCCAAATTTGTGAAGGAAAACAGAGGTGTTTTTTGCAAAGTGCCTACCTGTAGATTTTGGCTTGTAGATCAGCCGCCACCTAGGGAAACCTGCCAAACCTGTGCATTTCTGAAAACTAGAGACCTAGGGGAATCCAAGATGGGGTGACTTGTGTGGCTCGGACCAGGTTCTGTTACCCAGAATCCTTTGCAAACCTCAAAATTTGGCTAAAAAAACACATGTTCCTAACATTTCTGTGGCAGAAAGTTCTGGAATCTGAGAGGAGCCACAAATTTCCTTCCACCCAGTGTTCCCCCACGTCTCCCGATAAAAATGGTACCTCACTTGTGTGGGTAGGCCTAGTGCCCGCGACAGAAAACCCCCAAAGCGCAACGTGGACACATCCAAATTTGTGAAGGAAAACAGAGGTGTTTTTTGCAAAGTGCCTACCTGTAGATTTTGGCTTGTAGATCAGCTGCCACCTAGGGAAACCTACCAAACCTGTGCATTTCTGAAAACTAGAGACCTAGGGGAATCCAAGATGGGGTGACCTGTGTGGCTCGGACCAGGTTCTGTTACCCAGAATCCTTTGCAAACCTCAAAATTTGGCTAAAAAAACACATGTTCCTCACATTTCTGTTGCAGAAAGTTCTGGAATCTGAGAGGAGCCACGAATTTCCTTCCTCCCAGCTTTCCCCCACGTCTCCCGATAAAAATGATACCTCACTTGTGTGGGTAGACCTAGCGCCCGCGACAGGAAACGCCCCAAAGCGCAACGTGGACACAGCCACATTTTTGAAGGAAAACAGAGGTGTTTTTTGCAAAGTGCCTACATGTAGATTTTGGCCTGTAGCTCAGCCGCCACCTAGGGAAACCTACCAAACCTGTGCATTTCTGAAAACTAGAGACCTAGGGGAATCCAAGATGGGGTGACTTGTGTGGCTCGGACCAGGTTCTGTTACCCAGAATCCTTTGCAAACCTCAAAATTTGGCTAAAAAAACACATGTTCCTAACATTTCTGTGGCAGAAAGTTCTGGAATCTGAGAGGAGCCACAAATTTCCTTCCACCCAGCGTTCCCCCACGTCTCCCGATAAAAATGATACCTCACTTGTGTGGGTAGGCCTAGCGCCCGCGACAGAAAACGCCCCAAAGCGCAACGTGGACACATCCAAATTTGTGAAGGAAAACAGAGGTGTTTTTTGCAAAGTGCCTACCTGTAGATTTTGGCTTGTAGCTCAGCCGCCACCTAGGGAAACCTACCAAACCTGTGCATTTCTGAAAACTAGAGACCTAGGGGAATCCAAGATGGGGTGACCTGTGTGGCTCGGACCAGGTTCTGTTACCCAGAATCCTTTGCAAACCTCAACATTTGGCTAAAAAAACACATGTTCCTCACATTTCTGTGGCAGAAAGTTCTGGAATCTGAGAGGAGCCACGAATTTCCTTCCTCCCAGCGTTCCCCCACGTCTCCCGATAAAAATGATACCTCACTTGTGTGCGTAGGCCTAGCGCCCGAGACAGGAAACGCCCCAAAGCGCAACGTGGACACAGCCACATTTTTGAAGGAAAACAGAGGTGTTTTTTGCAAAGTGCCTACCTGTAGATTTTGGCCTGTAGCTCAGCCGCCACCTAGGGAAACCTACCAAACCTGTGCATTTCTGAAAACTAGAGACCTAGGGGAATCCAAGATGGGGTGACCTGTGTGGCTCAGACCAGGTTCTGTTACCCAGAATCCTTTGCAAACCTCAAAATTTGGCTAAAAAAACACATGTTCCTAACATTTCTGTGGCAGAAAGTTCTGGAATCTGAGAGGAGCCACAAATTTCCTTCCACCCAGCGTTCCTCCACGTCTCCCGATAAAAATGATAACTCACTTGTGTGGGTAGGCCTAGCGCCCGCGACAGAAAACGCCCCAAAGCGCAACGTGGACACATCCAAATTTGTGAAGGAAAACAGAGGTGTTTTTTGCAAAGTGCCTACCTGTAGATTTTGGCTTGTAGCTCAGCCGCCACCTAGGGAAACCTACCAAACCTGTGCATTTCTGAAAACTAGAGACCTAGGGGAATCCAAGATGGGGTGACTTGTGTGGCTCGGACCAGGTTCTGTTACCCAGAATCCTTTGCAAACCTCAAAATTTGGCTAAAAAAACACATGTTCCTCACATTTCTGTGGCAGAAAGTTCTGGAATCTGAGATAAGCCATGAATTTCCTTCCACCCAGCGTTCCCCCACGTCTCCCGATAAAAATGATACCTCACTTGTGTGGGTAGGCCTAGCGCCCGCGACAGGAAATGCCCCAAAGCGCAACGTAGACACAGCCAAATTTTTGAAGGAAAACAGAGGTGTTTTTTCAAAGTGCCTACCTGTAGATTTTGGCCTGTAGCTCAGTCGCAAACTAGGGAAACCTACCAAACCTGTGCATTTCTGAAAACTAGAGACCTAGGGGAATCCAAGATGGAGTGACTTGTGTGGCTCGGACCAGGTTCTGTTACCCAGAATCCTTTGCAAACCTCAAAATTTGGCTAAAAAAACACATGTTCCTAACATTTCTGTGGCAGAAAGTTCTGGAATCTGAGAGGAGCCACAAATTTCCTTCCACCCAGCGTTCCCCCATGTCTCCCGATAAAAATGATACCTCACTTGTGTGGGTAGGCCTAGCGCCCGCGACAGAAAACGCCCCAAAGCGCAACGTGGACACATCCAAATTTGTGAAGGAAAACAGAGGTGTTTTTTGCAAAGTGCCCACCTGTAGATTTTGGCTTGTAGATCAGCCGCCACCTAGGGAAACCTACCAAACCTGTGCATTTCTGAAAACTAGAGACCTAGGGGAATCCAAGATGGGGTGACTTGTGTGGCTCGGACCAGGTTCTGTTACCCAGAATCCTTTGCAAACCTAAAAATTTGGCTAAAAAAACACATGTTCCTCACATTTCTGTGGCAGAAAGTTCTGGAATCTGAGATAAGCCACGAATTTCCTTCCACCCAGCGTTCCCCCACGTCTCCCGATAAAAATTATACCTCACTTGTGTGGGTAGGCCTAGCGCCCGCAACAGGAAATGCCCCAAAGCGCAACGTAGACACAGCCAAATTTTTGAAGGAAAACAGAGGTGTTTTTTGCAAAGTGCCTACCTGTAGATTTTGGCTTGTAGCTCAGCCGCCACCTAGGGAAACCTACCAAACCTGTGCATTTCTGAAAACTAGAGACCTAGGGGAATCCAAGATGGAGTGACTTGTGTGGCTCGGACCAGGTTCTGTTACCCAGAATCCTTTGCAAACCTCAAAATGTGGCTAAAAAAACACATGTTCCTCACATTTCTGTGGCAGAAAGTTCTGGAATCTGAGAGGAGCCACAAATTTCCTTCCACCCAGCGTTCCCCCACGTCTCCCGATAAAAATGATACCTCACTTGTGTGGGTAGGCCTAGCGCCCGCGACAGAAAACGCCCCAAAGCGCAACGTGGACACATCCAAATTTGTGAAGGAAAACAGAGGTGTTTTTTGCAAAGTGCCTACCTGTAGATTTTGGCTTGTAGCTCAGCCGCCACCTAGGGAAACCTACCAAACCTGTGCATTTCTGAAAACTAGAGACCTAGGGGAATCCAAGATGGGATGACCTGTGTGGCTCGGACCAGGTTCTGTTACCCAGAATCCTTTGCAAACCTCAAAATTTGGCTAAAAAAACACATGTTCCCAACTGTTCTGTGGCAGAAAGTTCTGGAATCTGAGAGGACCCACAAATTTACTTCCACCCAGCGTTCCCCCACGTCTCCCGATAAAAATGATACCTCACTTGTGTGGGTAGGCCTAGCGCCCGCGACAGGAAACGCCCCAAAGCGCAACGTGGACACATCCAAATTTGTGAAGGAAAACAGAGGTGTTTTTTGCAAAGTGCCTACCTGTAGATTTTGGCTTGTAGCTCAGCCGCCACCTAGGGAAACCTACCAAACCAGTGCATTTCTGAAAACTAGAGACCTAGGGGAATCCAAGATGGGGTGACTTGTGTGGCTCGGACCAGGTTCTGTTACCCAGAATCCTTTGCAAACCTCAAAATTTAGCTAAAAAAACACATGTTCCTCACATTTCTGTGGTAGAAAGTTCTGGAATCTGAGAGGAGCCACTAATTTCCTTCCACCCAGCGTTCCCCCACGTCTTCCAATAAAAATTATACCTCACTTGTGTGGGTAGGCCTAGCGCCCGCGACAGGAAACGCCCCAAAGCGCAACGTAGACACAGCCACATTTTTGAAGGAAAACAGAGGTGTTTTTTGCAAAGTGCCTACCTGTAGATTTTGGCTTGTAGCTCAGCCGCCACCTAGGGAAACCTACCAAACCTGTGCATTTCTGAAAACTAGAGACCTAGGGGAATCCAAGATGTGGTGACATGTGTGGTTCGGACCAGGTTCTGTTACCCAGAATCCTTTGCAAACCTCAAAATTTGGCTAAAAAACACATGTTCCTCACATTTCTGTTGCAGAAAGTTTTGGAATCTGAGATAAGCCACGAATTTCCTTCCACCCAGCGTTCCCCCACGTCTCCCGATAAAAATGATACCTCACTTGTGTGGGTAGGCCTAGCGCCCGCGACAGGAAACGCCCCAAAGCGCAACGTAGACACAGCCAAATTTTTGAAGGAAAACAGAGGTGTTTTTTGCAAAGTGCCTACCTGTAGATTTTGGCTTGTAGCTCAGCCGCCACCTAGGGAAACCTACCAAACCTGTGCATTTCTGAAAACTAGAGACCTAGGGGAATCCAAGATGGGGTGACTTGTGTGGCTCGGACCAGGTTCTGTTACCCAGAATCCTTTGCAAACCTCAAAATTTGGCTAATAAAACACATGTTCCTAACATTTCTGTGGTAGAAAGTTCTGGAATCTAGAGGAGGCACAAATTTCCTTCCACCCAGCATTCCCCCATGTCTCCCGATACAAATGATACCTCACTTGTGTGGGTAGGCCTAGCGCCCGCGACAGAAAACGCCCCAAACCGCAACGTGGACACATCCAAATTTGTGAAGGAAAACAGAGGTATTTTTTGCAAAGTGCCTACCTGTAGATTTTGGCTTGTAGCTCAGCCGCCACCTAGGGAAACCTACCAAACCTGTGCATTTCTGAAAACTAGAGACCTAGGGGAATCCAAGATGGGGTGACTTGTGTGGCTCGGACCAGGTTCTGTTACCCAGAATCCTTTGCAAACCTCAAAATTTGGCTAAAAAAACACATGTTCCTAACATTTCTGTGGCAGAAAGTTCTGGAATCTGAGAGGAGCTACAAATTTCCTTCCACGCAGCGTTCCCCCACGTCTCCCGATAAAAATGATACCTCACTTGTGTGGGTAGGCCTAGCGCCCGCGACAGGAAACGCCCCAAAGCGCAACGTGGACACATCCAAATTTGTGATGGAAAACAGAGGTGTTTTTTGCAAAGTGCCTACCTGTAGATTTTGGCTTGTAGATCAGCCGCCACCTAGGGAAACCTACCAAACCTGTGCATTTCTGAAAACTAGAGACCTAGGGGAATCCAAGATGGGGTGACTTGTGTGGCTCGGACCAGGATCTGTTACCCAGAATCCTTTGCAAACCTCAAAATTTGGCCAAAAAAAACACATGTTCCTCACAATTCTGTTGCAGAAAGTTCTGGAATCTGAGAGGAGCCAGGAATTTCCTTCCACCCAGCGTTCCCCCACGTCTCCCGATAAAAATGATACCTCACTTGTGTGGGTAGGCCTAGCGCCCGCGACAGAAAACGCCCCAAAGCGCAACGTGGACACATCCAAATTTGTGAAGGAAAACAGAGGTGTTTTTTGCAAAGTGCCTACCTGTAGATTTTGGCTTGTTGATCAGCCGCCACCTAGGGAAACCTGCCAAACCTGTGCATTTCTGAAAACTAGAGACCTAGGGGAATCCAAGATGGGGTGACTTGTGTGGCTCGGACCAGGTTCTGTTACCCAGAATCCTTTGCAAACCTCAAAATTTGGCTAAAAAAACACATGTTCCTAACATTTCTGTGGCAGAAAGTTCTGGAATCTGAGAGGAGCCACAAATTTCCTTCCACCCAGTGTTCCCCCACGTCTCCCGATAAAAATGATACCTCACTTGTGTGGGTAGGCCTAGTGCCCGCAACAGAAAACCCCCAAAGCGCAACGTGGACACATCCAAATTTGTGAAGGAAAACAGAGGTGTTTTTTGCAAAGTGCCTACCTGTAGATTTTGGCTTGTAGATCAGCTGCCACCTAGGGAAACCTACCAAACCTGTGCATTTCTGAAAACTAGAGACCTAGGGGAATCCAAGATGGGGTGACCTGTGTGGCTCGGACCAGGTTCTGTTACCCAGAATCCTTTGCAAACCTCAAAATTTGGCTAAAAAAACACATGTTCCTCACATTTCTGTTGCAGAAAGTTCTGGAATCTGAGAGGAGCCACGAATTTCCTTCCACCCAGCGTTCCCCCACGTCTCCAGATAAAAATGATACCTCACTTGTGTGGGTAGGCCTAGCGCCCGCGACAGGAAACGCCCCAAAGCGCAACGTGGACACAGCCACATTTTTGAAGGAAAATAGAGGTGTTTTTTGCAAAGTGCCTACCTGTAGATTTTGGCCTGTAGCTCAGCCGCCACCTAGGGAAACCTACCAAACCTGTGCATTTCTGAAAACTAGAGACCTAGGGGAATCCAAGATGGGGTGACTTGTGTGGCTCGGACCAGGTTCTGTTACCCAGAATCCTTTGCAAACCTCAAAATTTGGCTAAAAAAACACATGTTCCTAACATTTCTGTGGCAGAAAGTTCTGGAATCTGAGAGGAGCCACAAATTTCCTTCCACCCAGCGTTCCCCCACGTCTCCCGATAAAAATGATACCTCACTTGTGTGGGTAGGCCTAGCGCCCGCGACAGGAAACGCCCCAAAGCGCAACGTGGACACATCCAAATTTGTGAAGGAAAACAGAGGTGTTTTTTGCAAAGTGCCTACCTGTAGATTTTGGCTTGTAGCTCAGCCGCCACCTAGGGAAACCTACCAAACCTGTGCATTTCTGAAAACTAGAGACCTAGGGGAATCCAAGATGGGGTGACTTGTGTGGCTCGGACCAGGTTCTGTTACCCAGAATCCTTTGCAAACCTCAAAATTTGGCTAAAAAAACACATGTTCCTAACATTTCTGTGGCAGAAAGTTCTGGAATCTGAGAGGAGCTACAAATTTCCTTCCACGCAGCGTTCCCCCACGTCTCCCGATAAAAATGATACCTCACTTGTGTGGGTAGGCCTAGCGCCCGCGACAGGAAACGCCCCAAAGCGCAACGTGGACACATCCAAATTTGTGATGGAAAACAGAGGTGTTTTTTGCAAAGTGCCTACCTGTAGATTTTGGCTTGTAGATCAGCCGCCACCTAGGGAAACCTACCAAACCTGTGCATTTCTGAAAACTAGAGACCTAGGGGAATCCAAGATGGGGTGACTTGTGTGGCTCGGACCAGGATCTGTTACCCAGAATCCTTTGCAAACCTCAAAATTTGGCCAAAAACAACACATGTTCCTCACAATTCTGTTGCAGAAAGTTCTGGAATCTGAGAGGAGCCAGGAATTTCCTTCCACCCAGCGTTCTCCCACGTCTCCCGATAAAAATGATACCTCACTTGTGTGGGTAGGCCTAGCGCCCGCGACAGAAAACGCCCCAAAGCGCAACGTGGACAAATCCAAATTTGTGAAGGAAAACAGAGGTGTTTTTTGCAAAGTGCCTACCTGTAGATTTTGGCTTGTAGATCAGCCGCCACCTAGGGAAACCTGCCAAACCTGTGCATTTCTGAAAACTAGAGACCTAGGGGAATCCAAGATGGGGTGACTTGTGTGGCTCGGACCAGGTTCTGTTACCCAGAATCCTTTGCAAACCTCAAAATTTGGCTAAAAAAACACATGTTCCTAACATTTCTGTGGCAGAAAGTTCTGGAATCTGAGAGGAGCCACAAATTTCCTTCCACCCAGTGTTCCCCCACGTCTCCCGATAAAAATGGTACCTCACTTGTGTGGGTAGGCCTAGTGCCCGCGACAGAAAACCCCCAAAGGCAACGTGGACACATCCAAATTTGTGAAGGAAAACAGAGGTGTTTTTTGCAAAGTGCCTACCTGTAGATTTTGGCTTGTAGATCAGCTGCCACCTAGGGAAACCTACCAAACCTGTGCATTTCTGAAAACTAGAGACCTAGGGGAATCCAAGATGGGGTGACCTGTGTGGCTCGGACCAGGTTCTGTTACCCAGAATCCTTTGCAAACCTCAACATTTGGCTAAAAAAACACATGTTCCTCACATTTCTGTGGCAGAAAGTTCTGGAATCTGAGAGGAGCCACGAATTTCCTTCCTCCCAGCGTTCCCCCACTTCTCCCGATAAAAATGATACCTCACTTGTGTGCGTAGGCCTAGCGCCCGAGACAGGAAACGCCCCAAAGCGCAACGTGGACACAGCCACATTTTTGAAGGAAAACAGAGGTGTTTTTTGCAAAGTGCCTACCTGTAGATTTTGGCCTGTAGCTCAGCCGCCACCTAGGGAAACCTACCAAACCTGTGCATTTCTGAAAACTAGAGACCTAGGGGAATCCAAGATGGGGTGACCTGTGTGGCTCAGACCAGGTTCTGTTACCCAGAATCCTTTGCAAACCTCAAAATTTGGCTAAAAAAACACATGTTCCTAACATTTCTGTGGCAGAAAGTTCTGGAATCTGAGAGGAGCCACAAATTTCCTTCCACCCAGCGTTCCTCCACGTCTCCCGATAAAAATGATAACTCACTTGTGTGGGTAGGCCTAGCGCCCGCGACAGAAAACGCCCCAAAGCGCAACGTGGACACATCCAAATTTGTGAAGGAAAACAGAGGTGTTTTTTGCAAAGTGCCTACCTGTAGATTTTGGCTTGTAGCTCAGCCGCCACCTAGGGAAACCTACCAAACCTGTGCATTTCTGAAAACTAGAGACCTAGGGGAATCCAAGATGGGGTGACTTGTGTGGCTCGGACCAGGTTCTGTTACCCAGAATCCTTTGCAAACCTCAAAATTTGGCTAAAAAAACACATGTTCCTCACATTTCTGTGGCAGAAAGTTCTGGAATCTGAGATAAGCCATGAATTTCCTTCCACCCAGCGTTCCCCCACGTCTCCCGATAAAAATGATACCTCACTTGTGTGGGTAGGCCTAGCGCCCGCGACAGGAAATGCCCCAAAGCGCAACGTAGACACAGCCAAATTTTTGAAGGAAAACAGAGGTGTTTTTTCAAAGTGCCTACCTGTAGATTTTGGCCTGTAGCTCAGTCGCAAACTAGGGAAACCTACCAAACCTGTGCATTTCTGAAAACTAGAGACCTAGGGGAATCCAAGATGGAGTGACTTGTGTGGCTCGGACCAGGTTCTGTTACCCAGAATCCTTTGCAAACCTCAAAATTTGGCTAAAAAAACACATGTTCCTAACATTTCTGTGGCAGAAAGTTCTGGAATCTGAGAGGAGCCACAAATTTCCTTCCACCCAGCGTTCCCCCATGTCTCCCGATAAAAATGATACCTCACTTGTGTGGGTAGGCCTAGCGCCCGCGACAGAAAACGCCCCAAAGCGCAACGTGGACACATCCAAATTTGTGAAGGAAAACAGAGGTGTTTTTTGCAAAGTGCCCACCTGTAGATTTTGGCTTGTAGATCAGCCGCCACCTAGGGAAACCTACCAAACCTGTGCATTTCTGAAAACTAGAGACCTAGGGGAATCCAAGATGGGGTGACTTGTGTGGCTCGGACCAGGTTCTGTTACCCAGAATCCTTTGCAAACCTAAAAATTTGGCTAAAAAAACACATGTTCCTCACATTTCTGTGGCAGAAAGTTCTGGAATCTGAGATAAGCCACGAATTTCCTTCCACCCAGCGTTCCCCCACGTCTCCCGATAAAAATTATACCTCACTTGTGTGGGTAGGCCTAGCGCCCGCAACAGGAAATGCCCCAAAGCGCAACGTAGACACAGCCAAATTTTTGAAGGAAAACAGAGGTGTTTTTTGCAAAGTGCCTACCTGTAGATTTTGGCTTGTAGCTCAGCCGCCACCTAGGGAAACCTACCAAACCTGTGCATTTCTGAAAACTAGAGACCTAGGGGAATCCAAGATGGAGTGACTTGTGTGGCTCGGACCAGGTTCTGTTACCCAGAATCCTTTGCAAACCTCAAAATGTGGCTAAAAAAACACATGTTCCTCACATTTCTGTGGCAGAAAGTTCTGGAATCTGAGAGGAGCCACAAATTTCCTTCCACCCAGCGTTCCCCCACGTCTCCCGATAAAAATGATACCTCACTTGTGTGGGTAGGCCTAGCGCCCGCGACAGAAAACGCCCCAAAGCGCAACGTGGACACATCCAAATTTGTGAAGGAAAACAGAGGTGTTTTTTGCAAAGTGCCTACCTGTAGATTTTGGCTTGTAGCTCAGCCGCCATCTAGGGAAACCTACCAAACCTGTGCATTTCTGAAAACTAGAGACCTAGGGGAATCCAAGATGGGATGACCTGTGTGGCTCGGACCAGGTTCTGTTACCCAGAATCCTTTGCAAACCTCAAAATTTGGCTAAAAAAACACATGTTCCCAACTGTTCTGTGGCAGAAAGTTCTGGAATCTGAGAGGACCCACAAATTTACTTCCACCCAGCGTTCCCCCACGTCTCCCGATAAAAATGATACCTCACTTGTGTGGGTAGGCCTAGCGCCCGCGACAGGAAACGCCCCAAAGCGCAACGTGGACACATCCAAATTTGTGAAGGAAAACAGAGGTGTTTTTTGCAAAGTGCCTACCTGTAGATTTTGGCTTGTAGCTCAGCCGCCACCTAGGGAAACCTACCAAACCAGTGCATTTCTGAAAACTAGAGACCTAGGGGAATCCAAGATGGGGTGACTTGTGTGGCTCGGACCAGGTTCTGTTACCCAGAATCCTTTGCAAACCTCAAAATTTAGCTAAAAAAACACATGTTCCTCACATTTCTGTGGTAGAAAGTTCTGGAATCTGAGAGGAGCCACTAATTTCCTTCCACCCAGCGTTCCCCCACGTCTTCCAATAAAAATTATACCTCACTTGTGTGGGTAGGCCTAGCGCCCGCGACAGGAAACGCCCCAAAGCGCAACGTAGACACAGCCACATTTTTGAAGGAAAACAGAGGTGTTTTTTGCAAAGTGCCTACCTGTAGATTTTGGCTTGTAGCTCAGCCGCCACCTAGGGAAACCTACCAAACCTGTGCATTTCTGAAAACTAGAGACCTAGGGGAATCCAAGATGTGGTGACATGTGTGGTTCGGACCAGGTTCTGTTACCCAGAATCCTTTGCAAACCTCAAAATTTGGCTAAAAAACACATGTTCCTCACATTTCTGTTGCAGAAAGTTCTGGAATCTGAGATAAGCCACGAATTTCCTTCCACCCAGCGTTCCCCCACGTCTCCCGATAAAAATGATACCTCACTTGTGTGGGTAGGCCTAGCGCCCGCGACAGGAAACGCCCCAAAGCGCAACGTAGACACAGCCAAATTTTTGAAGGAAAACAGAGGTGTTTTTTGCAAAGTGCCTACCTGTAGATTTTGGCTTGTAGCTCAGCCGCCACCTAGGGAAACCTACCAAACCTGTGCATTTCTGAAAACTAGAGACCTAGGGGAATCCAAGATGGGGTGACTTGTGTGGCTCGGACCAGGTTCTGTTACCCAGAATCCTTTGCAAACCTCAAAATTTGGCTAATAAAACACATGTTCCTAACATTTCTGTGGTAGAAAGTTCTGGAATCTAGAGGAGGCACAAATTTCCTTCCACCCAGCATTCCCCCATGTCTCCCGATACAAATGATACCTCACTTGTGTGGGTAGGCCTAGCGCCCGCGACAGAAAACGCCCCAAACCGCAACGTGGACACATCCAAATTTGTGAAGGAAAACAGAGGTATTTTTTGCAAAGTGCCTACCTGTAGATTTTGGCTTGTAGCTCAGCCGCCACCTAGGGAAACCTACCAAACCTGTGCATTTCTGAAAACTAGAGACCTAGGGGAATCCAAGATGGGGTGACTTGTGTGGCTCGGACCAGGTTCTGTTACCCAGAATCCTTTGCAAACCTCAAAATTTGGCTAAAAAAACACATGTTCCTAACATTTCTGTGGCAGAAAGTTCTGGAATCTGAGAGGAGCCACGAATTTCCTTCCACCCAGCGTTCCCCCACGTCTCCCGATAAAAATGATACCTCACTTGTGTGGGTAGGCCTAGCGCCCGCGACAGGAAACGCCCCAAAGCGCAACGTGGACACATCCAAATTTGTGATGGAAAACAGAGGTGTTTTTTGCAAAGTGCCTACCTGTAGATTTTGGCTTGTAGATCAGCCGCCACCTAGGGAAACCTACCAAACCTGTGCATTTCTGAAAACTAGAGACCTAGGGGAATCCAAGATGGGGTGACTTGTGTGGCTCGGACCAGGATCTGTTACCCAGAATCCTTTGCAAACCTCAAAATTTGGCCAAAAAAAACACATGTTCCTCACAATTCTGTTGCAGAAAGTTCTGGAATCTGAGAGGAGCCAGGAATTTCCTTCCACCCAGCGTTCCCCCACGTCTCCCGATAAAAATGATACCTCACTTGTGTGGGTAGGCCTAGCGCCCGCGACAGAAAACGCCCCAAAGCGCAACGTGGACAAATCCAAATTTGTGAAGGAAAACAGAGGTGTTTTTTGCAAAGTGCCTACCTGTAGATTTTGGCTTGTAGATCAGCCGCCACCTAGGGAAACCTGCCAAACCTGTGCATTTCTGAAAACTAGAGACCTAGGGGAATCCAAGATGGGGTGACTTGTGTGGCTCGGACCAGGTTCTGTTACCCAGAATCCTTTGCAAACCTCAAAATTTGGCTAAAAAAACACATGTTCCTAACATTTCTGTGGCAGAAAGTTCTGGAATCTGAGAGGAGCCACAAATTTCCTTCCACCCAGTGTTCCCCCACGTCTCCCGATAAAAATGATACCTCACTTGTGTGGGTAGGCCTAGTGCCCGCGACAGAAAACCCCCAAAGCGCAACGTGGACACATCCAAATTTGTGAAGGAAAACAGAGGTGTTTTTTGCAAAGTGCCTACCTGTAGATTTTGGCTTGTAGATCAGCTGCCACCTAGGGAAACCTACCAAACCTGTGCATTTCTGAAAACTAGAGACCTAGGGGAATCCAAGATGGGGTGACCTGTGTGGCTCGGACCAGGTTCTGTTACCCAGAATCCTTTGCAAACCTCAAAATTTGGCTAAAAAAACACATGTTCCTCACATTTCTGTTGCAGAAAGTTCTGGAATCTGAGAGGAGCCACGAATTTCCTTCCTCCCAGCTTTCCCCCACGTCTCCCGATAAAAATGATACCTCACTTGTGTGGGTAGGCCTAGCGCCCGCGACAGGAAACGCCCCAAAGCGCAACGTGGACACAGCCACATTTTTGAAGGAAAACAGAGGTGTTTTTTGCAAAGTGCCTACATGTAGATTTTGGCCTGTAGCTCAGCCGCCACCTAGGGAAACCTACCAAACCTGTGCATTTCTGAAAACTAGAGACCTAGGGGAATCCAAGATGGGGTGACTTGTGTGGCTCGGACCAGGTTCTGTTACCCAGAATCCTTTGCAAACCTCAAAATTTGGCTAAAAAAACACATGTTCCTAACATTTCTGTGGCAGAAAGTTCTGGAATCTGAGAGGAGCCACAAATTTCCTTCCACCCAGCGTTCCCCCACGTCTCCCGATAAAAATGATACCTCACTTGTGTGGGTAGGCCTAGCGCCCGCGACAGAAAACGCCCCAAAGCGCAACGTGGACACATCCAAATTTGTGAAGGAAAACAGAGGTGTTTTTTGCAAAGTGCCTACCTGTAGATTTTGGCTTGTAGCTCAGCCGCCACCTAGGGAAACCTACCAAACCTGTGCATTTCTGAAAACTAGAGACCTAGGGGAATCCAAGATGGGGTGACTTGTGTGGCTCGGACCAGGATCTGTTACCCAGAATCCTTTGCAAACCTCAAAATTTGGCCAAAAAAAACACATGTTCCTCACAATTCTGTTGCAGAAAGTTCTGGAATCTGAGAGGAGCCAGGAATTTCCTTCCACCCAGCGTTCCCCCACGTCTCCCGATAAAAATGATACCTCACTTGTGTGGGTAGGCCTAGCGCCCGCGACAGAAAACGCCCCAAAGCGCAACGTGGACAAATCCAAATTTGTGAAGGAAAACAGAGGTGTTTTTTGCAAAGTGCCTACCTGTAGATTTTGGCTTGTAGATCAGCCGCCACCTAGGGAAACCTGCCAAACCTGTGCATTTCTGAAAACTAGAGACCTAGGGGAATCCAAGATGGGGTGACTTGTGTGGCTCGGACCAGGTTCTGTTACCCAGAATCCTTTGCAAACCTCAAAATTTGGCTAAAAAAACACATGTTCCTAACATTTCTGTGGCAGAAAGTTCTGGAATCTGAGAGGAGCCACAAATTTCCTTCCACCCAGCGTTCCCCCACGTCTCCCGATAAAAATGATACCTCACTTGTGTGGGTAGGCCTAGCGCCCGCGACAGAAAACGCCCCAAAGCGCAACGTGGACACATCCAAATTTGTGAAGGAAAATAGAGGTGTTTTTTGCAAAGTGCCTACCTGTAGATTTGACTTGTAGATCAGCCGCCACCTAGGGAAACCTACCAAACCTGTGCATTTCTGAAAACTAGAGACCTAGGGGAATCCAAGATCGGGTGACCTGTGTGGCTCGGACCAGGTTCTGTTACCCAGAATCCTTTGCAAACCACAAAATTTGGCTAAAAAAACACATGTTCCTCACATTTCTGTGGCAGAAAGTTCTGGAATCTGAGAGGAGCCACGAATTTCCTTCCACCCAGCGTTCCCCCACGTCTCCCGATAAAAATGATACCTCACTTGTGTGGGTAGGCCTAGCGCCCGCGACAGAAAACCCCCAAAGCGCAACGTGGACACATCCAAATTTGTGAAGGAAAACAGAGGTGTTTTTTGCAAAGTGCCTACCTGTAGATTTTGGCTTGTAGATCAGCTGCCACCTAGGGAAACCTACCAAACCTGTGCATTTCTGAAAACTAGAGACCTAGGGGAATCCAAGATGGGGTGACCTGTGTGGCTCGGACCAGGTTCTGTTACCCAGAATCCTTTGCAAACCTCAAAATTTGGCTAAAAAAACACATGTTCCTAACATTTCTGTGGCAGAAAGTTCTGGAATCTGAGAGGAGCCACAAATTTCCTTCCACCCAGCGTTCCCCCACGTCTCCCGATAAAAATGATACCTCACTTGTGTGGGTAGGCCTAGCGCCCGCGACAGAAAACGCCCCAAAGCGCAACGTGGACACATCCAAATTTGTGAAGGAAAACAGAGGTGTTTTTTGCAAAGTGCCTACCTGTAGATTTTGGCTTGTAGCTCACCCGCCACCTAGGGAAACCTACCAAACCTGTGCATTTCTGAAAACTAGAGACCTAGGGGAATCCAAGATGGGGTGACCTGTGTGGCTCGGACCAGGTTCTGTTACCCAGAATCCTTTGCAAACCTCAAAATTTGGCTAAAAAAACACATGTTCCTCACATTTCTGTGGCAGAAAGTTCTGGAATCTGAGAGGAGCTACGAATTTCCTTCCACCCAGCGTTCCCCCTCGTCTCCCGATAAAAATGATACCTCACTTGTGTGGGTAGGCCTAGCGCACGTGACAGGAAATGCCCCAAAGCGCAATGTGGACACAGCCAAATTTTTGAAGGAAAACAGAGGTGTTTTTTCAAAGTGCCTACCTGTAGATTTTGGCCTGTAGCTCAGTCGCCACCTAGGGAAACCTACCAAACCTGTGCATTTCTGAAAACTAGAGACCTAGGGGAATCCAAGATGGGGTGACTTGTGTGGCTCGGACCAGGATCTGTTACCCAGAATCCTTTGCAAACCTCAAAATGTGGCTAAAAAAACACATGTTCCTAACATTTCTGTGGCAGAAAGTTCTGGAATCTGAGAGGAGCCACAAATTTCCTTCCACCCAGCGTTCCCCCATGTCTCCCGATAAAAATGATACCTCACTTGTGTGGGTAGGCCTAGCGCCCGCGACAGAAAACGCCCCAAAGCGCAACGTGGACACATCCAAATTTGTGAAGGAAAACAGAGGTGTTTTTTGCAAAGTGCCTACCAGTAGATTTTGGCTTGTCGATCAGCCGCCACCTAGGGAAACCTACCAAACCTGTGCATTTCTGAAAACTAGAGACCTAGGGGAATCCAAGATGGGGTGACTTGTGTGGCTCGGACCAGGTTCTGTTACCCAGAATCCTTTGCAAACCTCAAAATTTGGCTAAAAAAACACATGTTCCTCACATTTCTGTGGCAGAAAGTTCTGGAATCTGAGATAAGCCACGAATTTCCTTCCACCCAGCGTTCCCCCACGTCTCCCGATAAAAATGATACCTCACTTGTGTGGGTAGGCCTAGCGCCCGCGACAGAAAACGCCCCAAAGCGCAACGTGGACACATCCAAATTTGTGAAGGAAAACAGAGGTGTTTTTTGCAAAGTGCCTACCTGTAGATTTTGGCTTATAGATCAGCCGCCACCTAGGGAAACCTACCAAACCTGTGCATTTCTGAAAACTAGAGACCTAGGGGAATCCAAGATGGGGTGACTTGTGTGGCTCGGACCAGGATCTGTTACCCAGAATCCTTTGCAAACCTCAAAATTTGGCCAAAAAAAACACATGTTCCTCACAATTCTGTTGCAGAAAGTTCTGGAATCTGAGAGGAGCCATGAATTTCCTTCCACCCAGCGTTCCCCCACGTCTCCCGATAAAAATGATACCTCACTTGTGTGGGTAGGCCTAGCGCCCGCGACAGAAAACGCCCCAAAGCGCAACGTGGACACATCCAAATTTGTGAAGGAAAACAGAGGTGTTTTTTGCAAAGTGCCTACCTGTAGATTTTGGCTTGTTGATCAGCCGCCACCTAGGGAAACCTGCCAAACCTGTGCATTTCTGAAAACTAGAGACCTAGGGGAATCCAAGATGGGGTGACTTGTGTGGCTCGGACCAGGTTCTGTTACCCAGAATCCTTTGCAAACCTCAAAATTTGGCTAAAAAAACACATGTTCCTAACATTTCTGTGGCAGAAAGTTCTGGAATCTGAGAGGAGCCACAAATTTCCTTCCACCCAGTGTTCCCCCACGTCTCCCGATAAAAATGATACCTCACTTGTGTGGGTAGGCCTAGTGCCCGCGACAGAAAACCCCCAAAGCGCAACGTGGACACATCCAAATTTGTGAAGGAAAACAGAGGTGTTTTTTGCAAAGTGCCTACCTGTAGATTTTGGCTTGTAGATCAGCTGCCACCTAGGGAAACCTACCAAACCTGTGCATTTCTGAAAACTAGAGACCTAGGGGAATCCAAGATGGGGTGACCTGTGTGGCTCGGACCAGGTTCTGTTACCCAGAATCCTTTGCAAACCTCAAAATTTGGCTAAAAAAACACATGTTCCTCACATTTCTGTTGCAGAAAGTTCTGGAATCTGAGAGGAGCCACGAATTTCCTTCCACCCAGCGTTCCCCCACGTCTCCCGATAAAAATGATACCTCACTTGTGTGGGTAGGCCTAGCGCCCGCGACAGGAAACGCCCCAAAGCGCAACGTGGACACAGCCACATTTTTGAAGGAAAATAGAGGTGTTTTTTGCAAAGTGCCTACCTGTAGATTTTGGCCTGTAGCTCAGCCGCCACCTAGGGAAACCTACCAAACCTGTGCATTTCTGAAAACTAGAGACCTAGGGGAATCCAAGATGGGGTGACTTGTGTGGCTCGGACCAGGTTCTGTTACCCAGAATCCTTTGCAAACCTCAAAATTTGGCTAAAAAAACACATGTTCCTAACATTTCTGTGGCAGAAAGTTCTGGAATCTGAGAGGAGCCACAAATTTCCTTCCACCCAGCGTTCCCCCACGTCTCCCGATAAAAATGATACCTCACTTGTGTGGGTAGGCCTAGCGCCCGCGACAGGAAACGCCCCAAAGCGCAACGTGGACACATCCAAATTTGTGAAGGAAAACAGAGGTGTTTTTTGCAAAGTGCCTACCTGTAGATTTTGGCTTGTAGCTCAGCCGCCACCTAGGGAAACCTACCAAACCTGTGCATTTCTGAAAACTAGAGACCTAGGGGAATCCAAGATGGGGTGACTTGTGTGGCTCGGACCAGGTTCTGTTACCCAGAATCCTTTGCAAACCTCAAAATTTGGCTAAAAAAACACATGTTCCTAACATTTCTGTGGCAGAAAGTTCTGGAATCTGAGAGGAGCTACAAATTTCCTTCCACGCAGCGTTCCCCCACGTCTCCCGATAAAAATGATACCTCACTTGTGTGGGTAGGCCTAGCGCCCGCGACAGGAAACGCCCCAAAGCGCAACGTGGACACATCCAAATTTGTGAAGGAAAACAGAGGTGTTTTTTGCAAAGTGCCTACCTGTAGATTTTGGCTTGTAGCTCAGCCGCCACCTAGGGAAACCTACCAAACCTGTGCATTTCTGAAAACTAGAGACCTAGGGGAATCCAAGATGGGATGACCTGTGTGGCTCGGACCAGGTTCTGTTACCCAGAATCCTTTGCAAACCTCAAAATTTGGCTAAAAAAACACATGTTCAAAAACTGTTCTGTGGCAGAAAGTTCTGGAATCTGAGAGGACCCACAAATTTACTTCCACCCAGCGTTCCCCCACGTCTCCCGATAAAAATGATACCTCACTTGTGTGGGTAGGCCTAGTGCCCGCGACAGGAAACGCCCCAAAGCGCAACGTGGACACATCCAAATTTGTGAAGGAAAACAGAGGTGTTTTTTGCAAAGTGCCTACCTGTAGATTTTGGCTTGTAGCTCAGCCGCCACCTAGGGAAACCTACCAAACCTGTGCATTTCTGAAAACTAGAGACCTAGGGGAATCCAAGATGGGGTGACTTGTGTGGCTCGGACCAGGTTCTGTTACCCAGAATCCTTTGCAAACCTCAAAATTTAGCTAAAAAAACACATGTTCCTCACATTTCTGTGGTAGAAAGTTCTGGAATCTGAGAGGAGCCACGAATTTCCTTCCACCCAGCGTTCCCCCACGTCTTCCAATAAAAATTATACCTCACTTGTGTGGGTAGGCCTAGCGCCCGCGACAGGAAACGCCCCAAAGCGCAACGTAGACACAGCCACATTTTTGAAGGAAAACAGAGGTGTTTTTTGCAAAGTGCCTACCTGTAGATTTTGGCTTGTAGCTCAGCCGCCACCTAGGGAAACCTACCAAACCTGTGCATTTCTGAAAACTAGAGACCTAGGGGAATCCAAGATGTGGTGACATGTGTGGTTCGGACCAGGTTCTGTTACCCAGAATCCTTTGCAAACCTCAAAATTTTGCTAAAAAACACAGGTTCCTCACATTTCTGTTGCAGAAAGTTCTGGAATCTGAGATAAGCCACGAATTTCCTTCCACCCAGCGTTCCCCCACGTCTCCCGATAAAAATTATACCTCACTTGTGTGGGTAGGCCTAGCGCCCGCGACAGGAAACGCCCCAAAGCGCAACGTAGACACAGCCAAATTTTTGAAGGAAAACAGAGGTGTTTTTTGCAAAGTGCCTACCTGTAGATTTTGGCTTGTAGCTCAGCCGCCACCTAGGGAAACCTACCAAACCTGTGCATTTCTGAAAACTAGAGACCTAGGGGAATCCAAGATGGGGTGACTTGTGTGGCTCGGACCAGGTTCTGTTACCCAGAATCCTTTGCAAACCTCAAAATTTGGCTAATAAAACACATGTTCCTAACATTTCTGTGGTAGAAAGTTCTGGAATCTAGAGGAGGCACAAATTTCCTTCCACCCAGCATTCCCCCATGTCTCCCGATAAAAATGATACCTCACTTGTGTGGGTAGGCCTAGCGCCCGCGACAGAAAACGCCCCAAACCGCAACGTGGACACATCCAAATTTGTGATGGAAAACAGAGGTGTTTTTTGCAAAGTGCCTACCTGTAGATTTTGGCTTGTAGATCAGCCGCCACCTAGGGAAACCTACCAAACCTGTGCATTTCTGAAAACTAGAGACCTAGGGGAATCCAAGATGGGGTGACTTGTGTGGCTCGGACCAGGATCTGTTACCCAGAATCCTTTGCAAACCTCAAAATTTGGCCAAAAAAAACACATGTTCCTCACAATTCTGTTGCAGAAAGTTCTGGAATCTGAGAGGAGCCAGGAATTTCCTTCCACCCAGCGTTCCCCCACGTCTCCCGATAAAAATGATACCTCACTTGTGTGGGTAGGCCTAGCGCCCGCGACAGAAAACGCCCCAAAGCGCAACGTGGACAAATCCAAATTTGTGAAGGAAAACAGAGGTGTTTTTTGCAAAGTGCCTACCTGTAGATTTTGGCTTGTAGATCAGCCGCCACCTAGGGAAACCTGCCAAACCTGTGCATTTCTGAAAACTAGAGACCTAGGGGAATCCAAGATGGGGTGACTTGTGTGGCTCGGACCAGGTTCTGTTACCCAGAATCCTTTGCAAACCTCAAAATTTGGCTAAAAAAACACATGTTCCTAACATTTCTGTGGCAGAAAGTTCTGGAATCTGAGAGGAGCCACAAATTTCCTTCCACCCAGTGTTCCCCCACGTCTCCCGATAAAAATGATACCTCACTTGTGTGGGTAGGCCTAGTGCCCGCGACAGAAAACCCCCAAAGCACAACGTGGACACATCCAAATTTGTGAAGGAAAACAGAGGTGTTTTTTGCAAAGTGCCTACCTGTAGATTTTGGCTTGTAGATCAGCTGCCACCTAGGGAAACCTACCAAACCTGTGCATTTCTGAAAACTAGAGACCTAGGGGAATCCAAGATGGGGTGACCTGTGTGGCTCGGACCAGGTTCTGTTACCCAGAATCCTTTGCAAACCTCAAAATTTGGCTAAAAAAACACATGTTCCTCACATTTCTGTTGCAGAAAGTTCTGGAATCTGAGAGGAGCCACGAATTTCCTTCCTCCCAGCTTTCCCCCACGTCTCCCGATAAAAATGATAACTCACTTGTGTGGGTAGGCCTAGCGCCCGCGACAGAAAACGCCCCAAAGCGCAACGTGGACACATCCAAATTTGTGAAGGAAAACAGAGGTGTTTTTTGCAAAGTGCCTACCTGTAGATTTTGGCTTGTAGCTCAGCCGCCACCTAGGGAAACCTACCAAACCTGTGCATTTCTGAAAACTAGAGACCTAGGGGAATCCAAGATGGGGTGACCTGTGTGGCTCGGACCAGGTTCTGTTACCCAGAATCCTTTGCAAACCTCAAAATTTGGCTAAAAAAACACATGTTCCTCACATTTCTGTGGCAGAAAGTTCTGGAATCTGAGAGGAGCCACGAATTTCCTTCCACCCAGCATTCCCCCTCGTCTCCCGATAAAAATGATACCTCACTTGTGTGGGTAGGCCTAGCGCCCGTGACAGGAAATGCCCGAAAGCGCAACGTGGACACAGCCAAATTTTTGAAGGAAAACAGAGGTGTTTTTTCAAAGTGCCTACCTGTAGATTTTGGCCTGTAGCTCAGTCGCCACCTAGGGAAACCTACCAAACCTGTGCATTTCTGAAAACTAGAGACCTAGGGGAATCCAAGATGGGGTGACTTGTGTGGCTCGGACCAGGATCTGTTACCCAGAATCCTTTGCAAACCTCAAAATTTGGCTAAAAAAACACATGTTCCTAAAATTTCTGTGGAAGAAAGTTCTGGAATCGGAGAGGAGCCACAAATTTCCTTCCACCCAGCGTTCCCCCATGTCTCCCGATAAAAATGATACCTCACTTGTGTGGGTAGGCCTAGCGCCCGCGACAGAAAACGCCCCAAAGCGCAACGTGGACACATCCAAATTTGTGAAGGAAAATAGAGGTGTTTTTTGCAAAGTGCCTACCTGTAGATTTGACTTGTAGATCAGCCGCCACCTTTGGAAACCTACCAAACCTGTGCATTTCTGAAAACTAGAGACCTAGGGGAATCCAAGATGGGGTGACTTGTGTGGCTCGGACCAGGTTCTGTTACCCAGAATCCTTTGCAAACCTCAAAATTTGGCTAAAAAAACACATGTTCCTCACATTTCTGTGGCAGAAAGTTCTGGAATCTGAGATAAGCCACGAATTTCCTTCCACCCAGCGTTCCCCCACATCTCCCGATAAAAATGATACCTCACTTGTGTGAGTAGGCCTAGCGCCCGCGACAGGAAATGCCCCAAAGCGCAACGTAGACACAGCCAAATTTTTGAAGGAAAACAGAGGTGTTTTTTCAAAGTGCCTACCTGTAGATTTTGGCCTGTAGCTCAGTCGCCAACTAGGGAAACCTACCAAACCTGTGCATTTCTGAAAACTAGAGACCTAGGGGAATCCAAGATGGAGTGACTTGTGTGGCTCGGACCAGGTTCTGTTACCCAGAATCCTTTGCAAACCTCAAAATTTGGCTAAAAAAACACATGTTCCTCACAATTCTGTGGCAGAAAGTTCTGGAATCTGAGAGGAGCCACGAATTTCCTTCCACCCAGCGTTCCCCCACGTCTCCCAATAAAAATGATACCTCACTTGTGTGGGTAGGCCTAGCGCCGGCGACAGAAAACTCCCCTAAGCGCAAGGTGGACACATCAAAATTTGTGAAGGAAAACAGAGGTGTTTTTTGCAAAGCGCCTACCTGTAGATTTTGGCTTGTAGCTCAGCCGCCACCTAGGGAAACCTACCAAACCTGTGCTTTTCTGAAAACTAGAGACCTAGGGGAATCCAAGATGGGGTGACTTGTGTGGCTCGGACCAGGTTCTGTTACCCAGAATCCTTTGCAAACCTCAAAATTTGGCTAAATAAACACATGTTCCTAACATTTCTGTGGCAGAAAGTTCTGGAATCTGAGAGGAGCCACAAATTTCCTTCCACCCAGCGTTCCCCCACGTCTCCCGATAAAAATGACACCTCACTTGTGTGGGTAGGCCTAGCGCCCGCGACAGAAAAAACCCCAAAGCGCAACGTGGACACATCCAAATTTGTGAAGGAAAACAAAGGTTTGTTTTGCAAAGTGCCTACCTGTAGATTTTGGCTTGTAGCTCTGCCGCCACCTTGGGAAACCTACCAAACCTGTGCATTTCTGAAAACTAGAGACCTAGGGGAATCCAAGATGGGGTGACTTGTGTGGCTCGGACCAGGTTCTGTTACACAGAATCTTTTGCAAACCTCAAAATTTGGCCAAAAAAAACACATGTTCCTCAAAATTCTGTGGCAGAAAGTTCTGGAATCTGAGAGGAGCCACGAATTTCCTTCCACCCACCGTTCCCCCACGTCTCCCGATAAAAATGATACCTAACTTGTGTGGGTAGGCCTAGCGCCCGCGACAGGAAACGCCCCAAAGCGCAACGTAGACAAAGCCAAATTTTTGAAGGAAAACAGAGGTGTTTTTTGCAAAGTGCCTACCTGTAGATTTTGGCTTGTAGCTCAGCCGCCACCTAGGGAAACCTACCAAACCTGTGCATTTCTGAAAACTAGAGACCTAGGGGAATCCAAGATGGGGTGACCTGTGTGGCTCGGACCAGGTTCTGTTACCCAGAATCCTTTGCAAACCTCAAAATGTGGCTAAAAAAACACATGTTCCTCACATTTCTGTGGCAGAAAGTTCTGGAATCTGAGAGGACCCACAAATTCACTTCCACCCAGCTTTCCCCCACGTCTCCCGATAAAAATGATACCTCACTTGTGTGGGTAGGCCTAGCGCCCGTGACAGGAAATGCCCCAAAGCGCAATGTGGACACAGCCAAATTTTTGAAGGAAAACAGAGGTGTTTTTTGCAAAGTGCCTGCCTGTAGATTTTGGCCTGTAGCTCAGCCTCCACCTAGGGAAACCTACCAAACCTGTGCATTTCTGAAAACTAGAGACCTAGGGGAATCCAAGATGGGGTGACTTGTGTGGCTCGGACCAGGTTCTGTTACCCAGAATCCTTTGCAAACCTCAAAATTTGGCTAAAAAAACACATGTTCCCAACTGTTCTGTGGCAGAAAGTTCTGGAATCTGAGAGGACCCACGAATTCACTTCCACCCAGCGTTCCCCCACGTCTCCCGATAAAAATGATACCTCACTTGTGTGGGTAGGCCTAGCGCCCGCGACAGGAAACGCCCCAAAGCGCAACGTGGACACATCCAAATTTGTGAAGGAAAACAGAGGTGTTTTTTGCAAAGTGCCTACCTGTAGATTTTGGCTTGTAGCTCAGCCGCCACCTAGGGAAACCTACCAAACCAGTGCATTTCTGAAAACTAGAGACCTAGGGGAATCCAAGATGGGGTGACTTGTGTGGCTCGGACCAGGTTCTGTTACCCAGAATCCTTTGCAAACCTCAAAATTTAGCTAAAAAAACACATGTTCCTCACATTTCTGTGGTAGAAAGTTCTGGAATCTGAGAGGAGCCACGAATTTCCTTCCACCCAGCGTTCCCCCACGTCTTCCGATAAAAATTATACCTCACTTGTGTGGGTAGGCCTAGCGCCCGCGACAGGAAACGCCCCAAAGCGCAACGTAGACACAGCCACATTTTTGAAGGAAAACAGAGGTGTTTTTTGCAAAGTGCCTACCTGTAGATTTTGGCTTGTAGCTCAGCCGCCACCCAGGGAAACCTACCAAACCTGTGCATTTCTGAAAACTAGAGACCTAGGGGAATCCAAGATGGGGTGACATGTGTGGTTCGGACCAGGTTCTGTTACCCAGAATCCTTTGCAAACCTCAAAATTTGGCTAAAAAAACACATGTTCCTCACATTTCTGTTGCAGAAAGTTCTGGAATCTGAGATAAGCCACGAATTTCCTTCCACCCAGCGTTCCCCCACGTCTCCCGATAAAAATGATACCTCACTTGTGTGGGTAGGCCTAGCGCCCGCGACAGGAAACGCCCCAAAGCACAACGTAGACACAGCCAAATTTTTGAAGGAAAACAGAGGTGTTTTTTGCAAAGTGCCTACCTGTAGATTTTGGCTTGTAGCTCAGCCGCCACCTAGGGAAACTTACCAAACCTGTGCATTTCTGAAAACTAGAGACCTAGGGGAATCCAAGATGGGGTGACCTGTGTGGCTCGGACCAGGTTCTGTTACCCAGAATCCTTTGCAAACCTCAAAATGTGGCTAAAAAAACACATGTTCCTCACATTTCTGTGGCAGAAAGTTCTGGAATCTGAGAGGAGCCACAAATTTCCTTCCACCCAGCGTTCCCCCACGTCTCCCGATAAAAATGATACCTCACTTGTGTGGGTAGGCCTAGCGCCCGTGACAGGAAATGCCCCAAAGCGCAACGTGGACACAGCCAAATTTTTGAAGGAAAACAGAGGTGTTTTTTGCAAAGTGCCTGCCTGTAGATTTTGGCCTGTAGCTCAGCCGCCACCTAGGGAAACCTACCAAACCTGTGCATTTCTGAAAACTAGAGACCTAGGGGAATCCAAGATTGGGTGACTTGTGTGGCTTGGACCAGGTTCTGTTACCCAGAATCCTTTGCAAACCTCAAAATTTGGCTAAAAAAACACATGTTCCTAACATTTCTGTGGCAGAAAGTTCTGGAATCTGAGAGGAGCTACAAATTTCCTTCCACCCAGCGTTCCCCCACGTCTCCCGATAAAAATGATACCTCACTTGTGTGGGTAGGCCTAGCGCCCGCGACAGGAAACGCCCCAAAGCGCAACGTGGACACATCCAAATTTGTGATGGAAAACAGAGGTGTTTTTTGCAAAGTGCCTACCTGTAGATTTTGGCTTGTAGCTCAGCCGCCACCTAGGGAAACCTACCAAACCTGTGCATTTCTGAAAACTAGAGACCTAGGGGAATCCAAGATGGGGTGACTTGTGTGGCTCGGACCAGGTTCTGTTACCCAGAATCCTTTGCAAACCTCAAAATTTGGCTAAAAAAACACATGTTCACAACTGTTCTGTGGCAGAAAGTTCTGGAATCTGAGAGGACCCACAAATTCACTTCCACCCAGCGTTCCCCCACGTCTCCCGATAAAAATGATACCTCACTTGTGTGGGTAGGCCTAGCGCCCGTGACAGGAAATGCCCCAAAGCGCAATGTGGACACAGCCAAATTTTTGAAGGAAAACAGAGGTGTTTTTTACAAAGTGCCTGCCTGTAGATTTTGGCCTGTAGCTCAGCCGTCACCTAGGGAAACCTACCAAACCTGTGCATTTCTGAAAACTAGAGACCTAGGGGAATCCAAGATTGGGTGACTTGTGTGGCTTGGACCAGGTTCTGTTACCCAGAATCCTTTGCAAACCTCAAAATTTGGCCAAAAAAAACACATGTTCCTCACAATTCTGTTGCAGAAACTTCTGGAATCTGAGAGGAGCCAGGAATTTCCTTCCACCCAGCGTTCCCCCACGTCTCCCGATAAAAATGATACCTCACTTGTGTGGGTAGGCCTAGCGCCCGCGACAGAAAACGCCCCAAAGCGCAACGTGGACAAATCCAAATTTGTGAAGGAAAACAGAGGTGTTTTTTGCAAAGTGCCTACCTGTAGATTTTGGCTTGTAGATCAGCCGCCACCTAGGGAAACCTGCCAAACCTGTGCATTTCTGAAAACTAGAGACCGAGGGGAATCCAAGATGGGGTGACTTGTGTGGCTCGGACCAGGTTCTGTTACCCAGAATCCTTTGCAAACCTCAAAATTTGGCTAAAAAAACACATGTTCCTAACATTTCTGTGGCAGAAAGTTCTGGAATCTGAGAGGAGCCACAAATTTCCTTCCACCCAGTGTTCCCCCACGTCTCCCGATAAAAATGATACCTCACTTGTGTGGGTAGGCCTAGTGCCCGCGACAGAAAACCCCCAAAGCGCAACGTGGACACATCCAAATTTGTGAAGGAAAACAGAGGTGTTTTTTGCAAAGTGCCTACCTGTAGATTTTGGCTTGTAGATCAGCTGCCACCTAGGGAAACCTACCAAACCTGTGCATTTCTGAAAACTAGAGACCTAGGGGAATCCAAGATGGGGTGACCTGTGTGGCTCGGACCAGGTTCTGTTACCCAGAATCCTTTGCAAACCTCAAAATTTGGCTAAAAAAACACATGTTCCTCACATTTCTGTTGCAGAAAGTTCTGGAATCTGAGAGGAGCCACGAATTTCCTTCCTCCCAGCGTTCCCCCACGTCTCCCGATAAAAATGATACCTCACTTGTGTGGGTAGGCCTAGCGCCCGCGACAGGAAACGCCCCAAAGCGCAACGTGGACACAGCCACATTTTTGAAGGAAAACAGAGGTGTTTTTTGCAAAGTGCCTACATGTAGATTTTGGCCTGTAGCTCAGCCGCCACCTAGGGAAACCTACCAAACCTGTGCATTTCTGAAAACTAGAGACCTAGGGGAATCCAAGATGGGGTGACTTGTGTGGCTCGGACCAGGTTCTGTTACCCAGAATCCTTTGCAAACCTCAAAATTTGGCTAAAAAAACACATGTTCCTAACATTTCTGTGGCAGAAAGTTCTGGAATCTGAGAGGAGCCACAAATTTCCTTCCACCCAGCGTTCCCCCACGTCTCCCGATAAAAATGATACCTCACTTGTGTGGGTAGGCCTAGCGCCCGCGACAGAAAACGCCCCAAAGCGCAACGTGGACACATCCAAATTTGTGAAGGAAAACAGAGGTGTTTTTTGCAAAGTGCCTACCTGTAGATTTTGGCTTGTAGCTCAGCCGCCACCTAGGGAAACCTACCAAACCTGTGCATTTCTGAAAACTAGAGACCTAGGGGAATCCAAGATGGGGTGACCTGTGTGGCTCGGACCAGGTTCTGTTACCCAGAATCCTTTGCAAACCTCAAAATTTGGCTAAAAAAACACATGTTCCTCACATTTCTGTGGCAGAAAGTTCTGGAATCTGAGAGGAGCCACGAATTTCCTTCCTCCCAGCGTTCCCCCACGTCTCCCGATAAAAATGATACCTCACTTGTGTGCGTAGGCCTAGCGCCCGAGACAGGAAACGCCCCAAAGCGCAACGTGGACACAGCCACATTTTTGAAGGATAACAGAGGTGTTTTTTGCAAAGTGCCTACCTGTAGATTTTGGCCTGTAGCTCAGCCGCCACCTAGGGAAACCTACCAAACCTGTGCATTTCTGAAAACTAGAGACCTAGGGGAATCCAAGATGGGGTGACTTGTGTGGCTCGGACCAGGTTCTGTTACCCAGAATCCTTTGCAAACCTCAAAATTTGGCTAAAAAAACACATGTTCCTAACATTTCTGTGGCAGAAAGTTCTGGAATCTGAGAGGAGCCACAAATTTCCTTCCACCCAGCGTTCCCCCACGTCTCCCGATAAAAATGATAACTCACTTGTGTGGGTAGGCCTAGCGCCCGCGACAGAAAACGCCCCAAAGCGCAACGTGGACACATCCAAATTTGTGAAGGAAAACAGAGGTGTTTTTTGCAAAGTGCCTACCTGTAGATTTTGGCTTGTAGCTCAGCCGCCACCTAGGGAAACCTACCAAACCTGTGCATTTCTGAAAACTAGAGACCTAGGGGAATCCAAGATGGGGTGACCTGTGTGGCTCGGACCAGGTTCTGTTACCCAGAATCCTTTGCAAACCTCAAAATGTGGCTAAAAAAACACATGTTCCTCACATTTCTGTGGCAGAAAGTTCTGGAATCTGAGAGGAGCCACAAATTTCCTTCCACCCAGCGTTCCCCCACGTCTCCCGATAAAAATGATACCTCACTTGTGTGGGTAGGCCTAGCGCCCGTGACAGGAAATGCCCCAAAGCGCAACGTGGACACAGCCAAATTTTTGAAGGAAAACAGAGGTGTTTTTTGCAAAGTGCCTGCCTGTAGATTTTGGCCTGTAGCTCAGCCGCCACCTAGGGAAACCTACCAAACCTGTGCATTTCTGAAAACTAGAGACCTAGGGGAATCCAAGATTGGGTGACTTGTGTGGCTTGGACCAGGTTCTGTTACCCAGAATCCTTTGCAAACCTCAAAATTTGGCTAAAAAAACACATGTTCCTAACATTTCTGTGGCAGAAAGTTCTGGAATCTGAGAGGAGCTACAAATTTCCTTCCACCCAGCGTTCCCCCACGTCTCCCGATAAAAATGATACCTCACTTGTGTGGGTAGGCCTAGCGCCCGCGACAGGAAACGCCCCAAAGCGCAACGTGGACACATCCAAATTTGTGATGGAAAACAGAGGTGTTTTTTGCAAAGTGCCAACTGTAGATTTTGGCTTGTAGCTCAGCCGCCACCTAGGGAAACCTACCAAACCTGTGCATTTCTGAAAACTAGAGACCTAGGGGAATCCAAGATGGGGTGACTTGTGTGGCTCGGACCAGGATCTGTTACCCAGAATCCTTTGCAAACCTCAAAATTTGGCTAAAAAAACACATGTTCCTAACATTTCTGTGGCAGAAAGTTCTGGAATCGGAGAGGAGCCACAAATTTCCTTCCACCCAGCGTTCCCCCATGTCTCCCGATAAAAATGATACCTCACTTGTGTGGGGAGGCCTAGCGCCCGCGACAGAAAACGCCCCAAAGCGCAACGTGGACACATCCAAATTTGTGAAGGAAAACAGAGGTGTTTTTTGCAAAGTGCCTACCTGTAGATTTGACTTGTAGATCAGCCGCCACCTAGGGAAACCTACCAAACCTGTGCATTTCTGAAAACTAGAGACCTAGGGGAATCCAAGATGGGGTGACTTGTGTGGCTCGGACCAGGTTCTGTTACCCAGAATCCTTTGCAAACCTCAAAATTTGGCTAAAAAAACACATGTTCCTCACATTTCTGTGGCAGAAAGTTCTGGAATCTGAGATAAGCCACGAATTTCCTTCCACCCAGCGTTCCCCCACGTCTCCCGATAAAAATGATACCTCACTTGTGTGAGTAGGCCTAGCGCCCGCGACAGGAAATGCCCCAAAGCGCAACGTAGACACAGCCAAATTTTTGAAGGAAAACAGAGGTGTTTTTTCAAAGTGCCTACCTGTAGATTTTGGCCTGTAGCTCAGTCGCCAACTAGGGAAACCTACCAAACCTGTGCATTTCTGAAAACTAGAGACCTAGGGGAATCCAAGATGGAGTGACTTGTGTGGCTCGGACCAGGTTCTGTTACCCAGAATCCTTTGCAAACCTCAAAATTTGGCTAAAAAAACACATGTTCCTCACAATTCTGTGGCAGAAAGTTCTGGAATCTGAGAGGAGCCACGAATTACCTTCCACCCAGCGTTCCCCCACGTCTCCCAATAAAAATGATACCTCACTTGTGTGGGTAGGCCTAGCGCCGGCGACAGAAAACGCCCCTAAGCGCAACGTGGACACATCCAAATTTGTGAAGGAAAACAGAGGTGTTTTTTGCAAAGCGCCTACCTGTAGATTTTGGCTTGTAGCTCAGCCGCCACCTAGGGAAACCTACCAAACCTGTGCATTTCTGAAAACTAGAGACCTAGGGGAATCCAAGATGGGGTGACTTGTGTGGCTCGGACCAGGTTCTGTTACCCAGAATCCTTTGCAAACCTCAAAATTTGGCTAAAAAAACACATGTTCCTAACATTTCTGTGGCAGAAAGTTCTGGAATCTGAGAGGAGCCACAAATTTCCTTCCACTCAGAGTTCCCCCACGTCTCCCGATAAAAATGACACCTCACTTGTGTGGGTAGGCCTAGCGCCCGCGACAGAAAAAACCCCAAAGCGCAACGTGGACACATCCAAATTTGTGAAGGAAAACAGAGGTTTGTTTTGCAAAGTGCCTACCTGTAGATTTTGGCTTGTAGCTCTGCCGCCACCTTGGGAAACCTACCAAACCTGTGCATTTCTGAAAACTAGAGACCTAGGGGAATCCAAGATGGGGTGACTTGTGTGGCTCGGACCAGGTTCTGTTACACAGAATCCTTTGCAAACCTCAAAATTTGGCCAAAAAAAACACATGTTCCTCAAAATTCTGTGGCAGAAAGTTCTGGAATCTGAGAGGAGCCACGAATTTCCTTCCACCCACCGTTCCCCCACGTCTCCCGATAAAAATGATATCTAACTTGTGTGGGTAGGCCTAGCGCCCGCGACAGGAAACGCCCCAAAGCGCAACGTAGACAAAGCCAAATTTTTGAAGGAAAACAGAGGTGTTTTTTGCAAAGTGCCTACCTGTAGATTTTGGCTTGTAGCTCAGCCGCCACCTAGGGAAACCTACCAAACCTGTGCATTTCTGAAAACTAGAGACCTAGGGGAATCCAAGATGGGGTGACCTGTGTGGCTCGGACCAGGTTCTGTTACCCAGAATCCTTTGCAAACCTCAAAATGTGGCTAAAAAAACACATGTTCCTCACATTTCTGTGGCAGAAAGTTCTGGAATCTGAGAGGACCCACAAATTCACTTCCACCCAGCGTTCCCCCACGTCTCCCGATAAAAATGATACCTCACTTGTGTGGGTAGGCCTAGCGCCCGTGACAGGAAATGCCCCAAAGCGCAATGTGGACACAGCCAAATTTTTGAAGGAAAACAGAGGTGTTTTTTGCAAAGTGCCTGCCTGTAGATTTTGGCCTGTAGCTCAGCCTCCACCTAGGGAAACCTACCAAACCTGTGCATTTCTGAAAACTAGAGACCTAGGGGAATCCAAGATGGGGTAACTTGTGTGGCTCGGACCAGGTTCTGTTACCCAGAATCCTTTGCAAACCTCAAAATTTGGCTAAAAAAACACATGTTCCCAACTGTTCTGTGGCAGAAAGTTCTGGAATCTGAGAGGACCCACAAATTCACTTCCACCCAGCGTTCCCCCACGTCTCCCGATAAAAATGATACCTCACTTGTGTGGGTAGGCCTAGCGCCCGCGACAGGAAACGCCCCAAAGCGCAACGTGGACACATCCAAATTTGTGAAGGAAAACAGAGGTGTTTTTTGCAAAGTGCCTACCTGTAGATTTTGGCTTGTAGCTCAGCCGCCACCTAGGGAAACCTACCAAACCAGTGCATTTCTGAAAACTAGAGACCTAGGGGAATCCAAGATGGGGTGACTTGTGTGGCTCGGACCAGGTTCTGTTACCCAGAATCCTTTGCAAACCTCAAAATTTGGCTAAAAAAACACATGTTCCTCACATTTCTGTGGCAGAAAGTTCTGGAATCTGAGATAAGCCACGAATTTCCTTCCACCCAGCGTTCCCCCACGTCTCCCGATAAAAATGATACCTCACTTGTGTGAGTAGGCCTAGCGCCCGCGACAGGAAATGCCCCAAAGCGCAACGTAGACACAGCCAAATTTTTGAAGGAAAACAGAGGTGTTTTTTCAAAGTGCCTACCTGTAGATTTTGGCCTGTAGCTCAGTCGCCAACTAGGGAAACCTACCAAACCTGTGCATTTCTGAAAACTAGAGACCTAGGGGAATCCAAGATGGAGTGACTTGTGTGGCTCGGACCAGGTTCTGTTACCCAGAATCCTTTGCAAACCTCAAAATTTGGCTAAAAAAACACATGTTCCTCACAATTCTGTGGCAGAAAGTTCTGGAATCTGAGAGGAGCCACGAATTTCCTTCCACCCAGCGTTCCCCCACGTCTCCCAATAAAAATGATACCTCACTTGTGTGGGTAGGCCTAGCGCCGGCGACAGAAAACGCCCCTAAGCGCAACGTGGACACATCCAAATTTGTGAAGGAAAACAGAGGTGTTTTTTGCAAAGCGCCTACCTGTAGATTTTGGCTTGTAGCTCAGCCGCCACCTAGGGAAACCTACCAAACCTGTGCATTTCTGAAAACTAGAGACCTAGGGGAATCCAAGATGGGGTGACTTGTGTGGCTCGGACCAGGTTCTGTTACCCAGAATCCTTTGCAAACCTCAAAATTTGGCTAAAAAAACACATGTTCCTAACATTTCTGTGGCAGAAAGTTCTGGAATCTGAGAGGAGCCACAAATTTCCTTCCACTCAGAGTTCCCCCACGTCTCCCGATAAAAATGACACCTCACTTGTGTGGGTAGGCCTAGCGCCCGCGACAGAAAAAACCCCAAAGCGCAACGTGGACACATCCAAATTTGTGAAGGAAAACAGAGGTTTGTTTTGCAAAGTGCCTACCTGTAGATTTTGGCTTGTAGCTCTGCCGCCACCTTGGGAAACCTACCAAACCTGTGCATTTCTGAAAACTAGAGACCTAGGGGAATCCAAGATGGGGTGACTTGTGTGGCTCGGACCAGGTTCTGTTACACAGAATCCTTTGCAAACCTCAAAATTTGGCCAAAAAAAACACATGTTCCTCAAAATTCTGTGGCAGAAAGTTCTGGAATCTGAGAGGAGCTATGAATTTCCTTCCACCCACCGTTCCCCCACGTCTCCCGATAAAAATGATACCTAACTTGTGTGGGTAGGCCTAGCGCCCGCGACAGGAAACGCCCCAAAGCGCAACGTAGACAAAGCCAAATTTTTTAAGGAAAACAGAGGTGTTTTTTGCAAAGTGCCTACCTGTAGATTTTGGCTTGTAGCTCAGCCGCCACCTAGGGAAACCTACCAAACCTGTGCATTTCTGAAAACTAGAGACCTAGGGGAATCCAAGATGGGGTGACCTGTGTGGCTCGGACCAGGTTCTGTTACCCAGAATCCTTTGCAAACCTCAAAATGTGGCTAAAAAAACACATGTTCCTCACATTTCTGTGGCAGAAAGTTCTGGAATCTGAGAGGACCCACAAATTCACTTCCACCCAGCGTTCCCCCACGTCTCCCGATAAAAATGATACCTCACTTGTGTGGGTAGGCCTAGCGCCCGTGACAGGAAATGCCCCAAAGCGCAATGTGGACACAGCCAAATTTTTGAAGGAAAACAGAGGTGTTTTTTGCAAAGTGCCTGCCTGTAGATTTTGGCCTGTAGCTCAGCCTCCACCTAGGGAAACCTACCAAACCTGTGCATTTCTGAAAACTAGTGACCTAGGGGAATCCAAGATGGGGTAACTTGTGTGGCTCGGACCAGGTTCTGTTACCCAGAATCCTTTGCAAACCTCAAAATTTGGCTAAAAAAACACATGTTCCCAACTGTTCTGTGGCAGAAAGTTCTGGAATCTGAGAGGACCCACAAATTCACTTCCACCCAGCGTTCCCCCACGTCTCCCGATAAAAATGATACCTCACTTGTGTGGGTAGGCCTAGCGCCCGCGACAGGAAACGCCCCAAAGCGCAACGTGGACACATCCAAATTTGTGAAGGAAAACAGAGGTGTTTTTTGCAAAGTGCCTACCTGTAGATTTTGGCTTGTAGCTCAGCCGCCACCTAGGGAAACCTACCAAACCAGTGCATTTCTGAAAACTAGAGACCTAGGGGAATCCAAGATGGGGTGACTTGTGTGGCTCGGACCAGGTTCTGTTACCCAGAATCCTTTGCAAATCTCAAAATTTAGCTAAAAAACACATGTTCCTCACATTTCTGTGGTAGAAAGTTCTGGAATCTGAGAGGAGCCACGAATTTCCTTCCACCCAGCGTTCCCCCACGTCTTCCGATAAAAATTATACCTCACTTGTGTGGGTAGGCCTAGCGCCCGCGACAGGAAACGCCCCAAAGCGCAACGTAGACACAGCCACATTTTTGAAGGAAAACAGAGGTGTTTTTTGCAAAGTGCCTACCTGTAGATTTTGGCTTGTAGCTCAGCCGCCACCTAGGGAAACCTACCAAACCTGTGCATTTCTGAAAACTAGAGAACTAGGGGAATCCAAGATGGGGTGACATGTGTGGTTCGGACCAGGTTCTGTTACCCAGAATCCTTTGCAAACCTCAAAATTTGGCTAAAAAAACACATGTTCCTCACATTTCTGTTGCAGAAAGTTCTGGAATCTGAGATAAGCCACGAATTTCCTTCCACCCAGCGTTCCCCCACGTCTCCCGATAAAAATGATACCTCACTTGTGTGGGTAGGCCTAGCGCCCGCGACAGGAAACGCCCCAAAGCACAACGTAGACACAGCCAAATTTTTGAAGGAAAACAGAGGTGTTTTTTGCAAAGTGCCTACCTGTAGATTTTGGCTTGTAGCTCAGCCGCCACCTAGGGAAACCTACCAAACCTGTGCATTTCTGAAAACTAGAGACCTAGGGGAATCCAAGATGGGGTGACCTGTGTGGCTCGGACCAGGTTCTGTTACCCAGAATCCTTTGCAAACCTCAAAATGTGGCTAAAAAAACACATGTTCCTCACATTTCTGTGGCAGAAAGTTCTGGAATCTGAGAGGAGCCACAAATTTCCTTCCACCCAGCGTTCCCCCACGTCTCCCGATAAAAATGATACCTCACTTGTGTGGGTAGGCCTAGCGCCCGTGACAGGAAATGCCCCAAAGCGCAACGTGGACACAGCCAAATTTTTGAAGGAAAACAGAGGTGTTTTTTGCAAAGTGCCTGCCTGTAGATTTTGGCCTGTAGCTCAGCCGCCACCTAGGGAAACCTACCAAACCTGTGCATTTCTGAAAACTAGAGACCTAGGGGAATCCAAGATTGGGTGACTTGTGTGGCTTGGACCAGGTTCTGTTACCCAGAATCCTTTGCAAACCTCAAAATTTGGCTAAAAAAACACATGTTCCTAACATTTCTGTGGCAGAAAGTTCTGGAATCTGAGAGGAGCTACAAATTTCCTTCCACCCAGCGTTCCCCCACGTCTCCCGATAAAAATGATACCTCACTTGTGTGGGTAGGCCTAGCGCCCGCGACAGGAAACGCCCCAAAGCGCAACGTGGACACATCCAAATTTGTGATGGAAAACAGAGGTGTTTTTTGCAAAGTGCCTACCTGTAGATTTTGGCTTGTAGATCAGCCGCCACCTAGGGAAACCTACCAAACCTGTGCATTTCTGAAAACTAGAGACCTAGGGGAATCCAAGATGGGGTGACTTGTGTGGCTCGGACCAGGTTCTGTTACCCAGAATCCTTTGCAAACCTCAAAATTTGGCTAAAAAAACACATGTTCACAACTGTTCTGTGGCAGAAAGTTCTGGAATCTGAGAGGACCCACAAATTCACTTCCACCCAGCGTTCCCCCACGTCTCCCGATAAAAATGATACCTCACTTGTGTGGGTAGGCCTAGCGCCCGTGACAGGAAATGCCCCAAAGCGCAACGTGGACACAGCCAAATTTTTGAAGGAAAACAGAGGTGTTTTTTGCAAAGTGCCTGCCTGTAGATTTTGGCCTGTAGCTCAGCCTCCACCTAGGGAAACCTACCAAACCTGTGCATTTCTGAAAACTAGAGACCTAGGGTAATCCAAGATGGGGTGACTTGTGTGGCTCGGACCAGGTTCTGTTACCCAGAATCCTTTGCAAACCTCAAAATTTGGCTAAAAAAACACATGTTCCCAACTGTTCTGTGGCAGAAAGTTCTGGAATCTGAGAGGACCCACAAATTCACTTCCACCCAGAGTTCCCCCACGTCTCCCGATAAAAATGATACCTCACTTGTGTGGGTAGGCCTAGCGCCCGCGACAGGAAACGCCCCAAAGCGCAACGTGGACACATCCAAATTTGTGAAGGAAAACAGAGGTGTTTTTTGCAAAGTGCCTACCTGTAGATTTTGGCTTGTAGCTCAGCCGCCACCTAGGGTAACCTACCAAACCAGTGCATTTCTGAAAACTAGAGACCTAGGGGAATCCAAGATGGGGTGACTTGTGTGGCTCGGACCAGGTTCTGTTACCCAGAATCCTTTGCAAACCTCAAAATTTAGCTAAAAAAACACATGTTCCTCACATTTCTGTGGTAGAAAGTTCTGGAATCTGAGAGGAGCCACGAATTTCCTTCCACCCAGCGTTCCCCCACGTCTTCCGATAAAAATTATACCTCACTTGTGTGGGTAGGCCTAGCGCCCGCGACAGGAAACGCCCCAAAGCGCAACGTAGACACAGCCACATTTTTGAAGGAAAACAGAGGTGTTTTTTGCAAAGTGCCTACCTGTAGATTTTGGCTTGTTGCTCAGCCGCCACCTAGGGAAACCTACCAAACCTGTGCATTTCTGAAAACTAGAGACCTAGGGGAATCCAAGATGGGGTGACATGTGTGGTTCGGACCAGGTTCTGTTACCCAGAATCCTTTGCAAACCTCAAAATGTGGCTAAAAAAACACATGTTCCTCACATTTCTGTTGCAGAAAGTTCTGGAATCTGAGATAAGCCACGAATTTCCTTCCACCCAGCGTTCCCCCACGTCTCCCGATAAAAATGATACCTCACTTGTGTGGGTAGGCCTAGCGCCCGCGACAGGAAACGCCCCAAAGCGCAACGTAGACACAGCCAAATTTTTGAAGGAAAACAGAGGTGTTTTTTGCAAAGTGCCTACCTGTAGATTTTGGCTTGTAGCTCAGCCGCCACCTAGGGAAACCTACCAAACCTGTGCATTTCTGAAAACTAGAGACCTAGGGGAATCCAAGATGGGGTGACTTGTGTGGCTCGGACCAGGTTCTGTTACCCAGAATCCTTTGCAAACCTCAAAATTTGGCTAAAAAAACACATGTTCCTAACATTTCTGTGGCAGAAAGTTCTGGAATCTGAGAGGAGCCACAAATTTCCTTCCACCCAGCGTTCCCCCACGTCTCCCGATAAAAATGACACCTCACTTGTGTGGGTAGGCCTAGCGCCCGCGACAGAAAACGCCCCAAAGCGCAACGTGGACACATCCAAATTTGTGAAGGAAAACAGAGGTTTGTTTTGCAAAGTGCCTACCTGTAGATTTTGGCTTGTAGCTCAGCCGCCACCTTGGGAAACCTACCAAACCTGTGCATTTCTGAAAACTAGAGACCTATGGGAATCCAAGATGGGGTGACTTGTGTGGCTCGGACCAGGTTCTGTTACCCAGAATCCTTTGCAAACCTCAAAATTTGGCTAATAAAACACATGTTCCTAACATTTCTGTGGTAGAAAGTTCTGGAATCTAGAGGAGGCACAAATTTCCTTCCACCCAGCATTCCCCCATGTCTCCCGATAAAAATGATACCTCACTTGTGTGGGTAGGCCTAGCGCCCGCGACAGAAAACGCCCCAAACCGCAACGTGGGCACATCCAAATTTGTGAAGGAAAACAGAGGTATTTTTTGCAAAGTGCCTACCTGTAGATTTTGGCTTGTAGCTCAGCCGCCACCTAGGGAAACCTACCAAACCTGTGCATTTCTGAAAACTAGAGACCTAGGGGAATCCAAGATGGGGTGACCTGTGTGGCTCGGACCAGGTTCTGTTACCCAGAATCCTTTGCAAACCTCAAAATTTTGCTAAAAAAACACATGTTCCTCACATTTCTGTGGCAGAAAGTTCTGGAATCTGAGAGGAGCCACGAATTTCCTTCCACCCAGCGTTCCCCCACGTCTCCCGATAAAAATGATACCTCACTTGTGTGGGTAGGCCTAGCGCCCGTGACAGGAAATGCCCCAAAGCGCAACGTGGACACAGCCAAATTTTTGAAGGAAAACAGAGGTGTTTTTTGCAAAGTGCCTGCCTGTAGATTTTGGCCTGTAGCTCAGCCGCCACCTAGGGAAACCTACCAAACCTGTGCATTTCTGAAAACTAGAGACCTAGGGGAATCCAAGATGGGGTGACTTGTGTGGCTCGGACCAGGTTCTGTTACCCAGAATCCTTTGCAAACCTCAAAATTTGGCCAAAAAAAACACATGTTCCTCACAATTCTGTTGCAGAAAGTTCTGGAATCTGAGAGGAGCCAGGAATTTCCTTCCACTCAGCGTTCCCCCACGTCTCCCGATACAAATGATACCTCACTTGTGTGGGTAGGCCTAGCGCCCGCGACAGAAAACGCCCCAAAGCGCAACGTGGACAAATCCAAATTTGTGACGGAAAACAGAGGTGTTTTTTGCAAAGTGCCTACCTGTAGATTTTGGCTTGTAGATCAGCCGCCACCTAGGGAAACCTGCCAAACCTGTGCCTTTCTGAAAACTAGAGACCTAGGGGAATCCAAGATGGGGTGACTTGTGTGGCTCGGACCAGGTTCTGTTACCCAGAATCCTTTGCAAACCTCAAAATTTGGCTAAAAAAACACATGTTCCTAACATTTCTGTGGCAGAAAGTTCTGGAATCTGAGAGGAGCCACAAATTTCCTTCCACCCAGCGTTCCCCCACGTCTCCCGATACAAATGACACCTCACTTGTGTGGGTAGGCCTAGTGCCCGTGACAGAAAAAACCCCAAAGCGCAACGTGGACACATCCAAATTTGTGAAGGAAAACAGAGGTTTGTTTTGCAAAGTGCCTACCTGTAGATTTTGGCTTGTAGCTCAGCCGCCACCTTGGGAAACCTACCAAACCTGTGCATTTCTGAAAACTAGAGACCTAGGGGAATCCAAGATGGGGTGACTTGTGTGGCTCGGACCAGGTTCTGTTACCCAGAATCCTTTGCAAACCTCAAAATTTGGCTAAAAAAACACATGTTCCTCACATTTCTGTTGCAGAAAGTTCTGGAATCTGAGAGGAGCCACGAATTTCCTTCCTCCCAGCGTTCCCCCACGTCTCCCGATAAAAATGATACCTCACTTGTGTGGGTAGGCCTAGCGCCCGCGACAGGAAACGCCCCAAAGCGCAACGTGGACACAGCCACATTTTTGAAGGAAAACAGAGGTGTTTTTTGCAAAGTGCCTACCTGTAGATTTTGGCCTGTAGCTCAGCCGCCACCTAGGGAAACCTACCAAACCTGTGCATTTCTGAAAACTAGAGACCTAGGGGAATCCAAGATGGGGTGACTTGTGTGGCTCGGACCAGGTTCTGTTACCCAGAATCCTTTGCAAACCTCAAAATTTGGCTAAAAAAACACATGTTCCTAACATTTCTGTGGCAGAAAGTTCTGGAATCTGAGAGGAGCCACAAATTTCCTTCCACCCAGCGTTCCCCCACGTCTCCCGATAAAAATGATACCTCACTTGTGTGGGTAGGCCTAGCGCCCGCGACAGAAAACGCCCCAAAGCGCAACGTGGACACATCCAAATTTGTAAAGGAAAACAGAGGTGTTTTTTGCAAAGTGCCTACCTGTAGATTTTGGCTTGTAGCTCAGCCGCCACCTAGGGAAACCTACCAAACCTGTGCATTTCTGAAAACTAGAGACCTAGGGGAATACAAGATGGGGTGACCTGTGTGGCTCGGACCAAGTTCTGTTACCCAGAATCCTTTGCAAACCTCAAAATTTGGCTAAAAAAACACATGTTCCTCACATTTCTGTGGCAGAAAGTTCTGGAATCTGAGAGGAGCCACGAATTTCCTTCCACCCAGCGTTCCCCCTCGTCTCCCGATAAAAATGATACCTCACTTGTGTGGGTAGGCCTAGCGCCCGTGACAGGAAATGCCCGAAAGCGCAACGTGGACACAGCCAAATTTTTGAAGGAAAACAGAGGTGTTTTTTCAAAGTGCCTACCTGTAGATTTTGGCCTGTAGCTCAGTCGCCACCTAGGGAAACCTACCAAACCTGTGCATTTCTGAAAACTAGAGACCTAGGGGAATCCAAGATGTGGTGACTTGTGTGGCTCGGACCAGGATCTGTTACCCAGAATCCTTTGCAAGCCTCAAAATTTGGCTAAAAAAACACATGTTCAAAACATTTCTGTGGCAGAAAGTTCTGGAATCTGAGAGGAGCCACAAATTTCCTTCCACCCAGCGTTCCCCCATGTCTCCCAATAAAAATGATACCTCACTTGTGTGGGTAGGCCTAGCGCCGGCGACAGAAAACGCCCCAAAGAGCAACGTGGACACATCCAAATTTGTGAAGGAAAACAGAGGTGTTTTTTGCAAAGCGCCTACCTGTAGATTTTGGCTTGTAGCTCAGCCGCCACCTAGGGAAACCTACCAAACCTGTGCATTTCTGAAAACTAGAGACCTAGGGGAATCCAAGATGGGGTGACTTGTGTGGCTCGGACCAGGTTCTGTTACCCAGAATCCTTTGCAAACCTCAAAATTTGGCTAAAAAAACACATGTTCCTAACATTTCTGTGGCAGAAAGTTCTGGAATCTGAGAGGAGCCACAAATTTCCTTCCACCCAGCGTTCCCCCACGTCTCCCGATACAAATGACACCTCACTTGTGTGGGTAGGCCTAGTGCCCGCGACAGAAAAAACCCCAAAGCGCAACGTGGACACATCCAAATTTGTGAAGGAAAACAGAGGTTTGTTTTGCAAAGTGCCTACCTGTAGATTTTGGCTTGTAGCTCAGCCGCCACCTTGGGAAACCTACCAAACCTGTGCATTTCTGAAAACTAGAGACCTAGGGGAATCCAAGATGGGGTGACTTTTGTGGCTCGGACCAGGTTCTGTTACCCAGAATCCTTTGCAAACCTCAAAATTTGGCCAAAAAAAACACATGTTCCTCAAAATTCTGTGGCAGAAAGTTCTGGAATCTGAAAGGAGCCACGAATTTCCTTCCACCCACCGTTCCCCCACGTCTTCCGATAAAAATGATACCTCACTTGTGTGGGTAGGCCTAGCGCCCGCGACAGGAAACGCCCCAAAGCGCAACGTAGACAGCCAAATTTTTGAAGGAAAACAGAGGTGTTTTTTGCAAAGTGCCTACCTGTAGATTTTGGCTTGTAGCTCAGCCGCCACCCAGGGAAACCTACCAAACCTGTGCATTTCTGAAAACTAGAGACCTAGGGGAATCCAAGATGGGGTGACTTGTGAGGCTCGGACCAGGTTCTGTTACCCAGAATCCTTTGCAAACCTCAACATTTGGCTAATAAAACACATGTTCCTAACATTTCTGTGGTAGAAAGTTCTGGAATCTAGAGGAGGCACAAATTTCCTTCCACCCAGCATTCCCCCATGTCTCCCGATAAAAATGATACCTCACTTGTGTGGGTAGGCCTAGCGCCCGCGACAGAAAACGCCCCAAACCGCAACGTGGACACATCCAAATTTGTGAAGGAAAACAGAGGTATTTTTTGCAAAGTGCCTACCTGTAGATTTTGGCTTGTAGCTCAGCCGCCACCTAGGGAAACCTACCAAACCTGTGCATTTCTGAAAACTAGAGACCTAGGGGAATCCAAGATGGGGTGACCTGTGTGGCTCGGACCAGGTTCTGTTACCCAGAATCCTTTGCAAACCTCAAAATGTGGCTAAAAAAACACATGTTCCTCACATGTCTGTGGCAGAAAGTTCTGGAATCTGAGAGGAGCCACGAATTTCCTTCCACCCAGCGTTCCCCCACGTCTCCCGATAAAAATGATACCTCACTTGTGTGGGTAGGCCTAGCGCCCGTGACAGGAAATGCCCCAAAGCGCAACGTGGACACAGCCAAATTTTTGAAGGAAAACAGAGGTGTTTTTTGCAAAGTGCCTGCCTGTAGATTTTGGCCTGTAGCTCAGCCGCCACCTAGGGAAACCTACCAAACCTGTGCATTTCTGAAAACTAGAGACCTAGGGGAATCCAAGATGGGGTGACTTGTGTGGCTTGGACCAGGTTCTGTTACCCAGAATCCTTTGCAAACCTCAAAATTTGGCTAAAAAAACACATGTTCCTAACATTTCTGTGGCAGAAAGTTCTGGAATCTGAGAGGAGCTACAAATTTCTTTCCACCCAGCGTTCCCCCACGTCTCCCGATAAAAATGATACCTCACTTGTGTGGGTAGGCCTAGCGCCCGCGACAGGAAACGCCCCAAAGCGCAACGTGGACACATCCAAATTTGCGATGGAAAACAGAGGTGTTTTTTGCAAAGTGCCTACCTGTAGATTTTGGCTTGTAGCTCAGCCGCCACCTAGGGAAACCTACCAAACCTGTGCATTTCTGAAAACTAGAGACCTAGGGGAATCCAAGATGGGGTGACTTGTGTGGCTCGGACCAGGTTCTGTTACCCAGAATCCTTTGCAAACCTCAAAATTTGGCTAAAAAAACACATGTTCCCAACAGTTCTGTGGCAGAAAGTTCTGGAATCTGAGAGGACCCACAAATTCACTTCCACCCAGCGTTCCCCCACGTCTCCCAATAAAAATGATACCTCACTTGTGTGGGTAGGCCTAGCGCCGGCGACAGAAAACGCCCCAAAGCGCAACGTGGACACATCCAAATTTGTGAAGGAAAACAGAGGTGTTTTTTGCAAAGCGCCTACCTGTAGATTTTGGCTTGTAGCTCAGCCGCCACCTAGGGAAACCTACCAAACCTGTGCATTTCTGAAAACTAGAGACCTAGGGGAATCCAAGATGGGGTGACTTGTGTGGCTCGGACCAGGTTCTGTTACCCAGAATCCTTTGCAAACCTCAAAATTTGGCTAAAAAAACACATGTTCCTAACATTTCTGTGGCAGAAAGTTCTGGAATCTGAGAGGAGCCACAAATTTCCTTCCACCCAGCGTTCCCCCACGTCTCCCGATACAAATGACACCTCACTTGTGTGGGTAGGCCTAGTGCCCGTGACAGAAAAAACCCCAAAGCGCAACGTGGACACATCCAAATTTGTGAAGGAAAACAGAGGTTTGTTTTGCAAAGTGCCTACCTGTAGATTTTGGCTTGTAGCTCAGCCGCCACCTTGGGAAACCTACCAAACCTGTGCATTTCTGAAAACTAGAGACCTAGGGGAATCCAAGATGGGGTGACTTGTGTGGCTCGGACCAGGTTCTGTTACCCAGAATCCTTTGCAAACCTCAAAATTTGGCCAAAAAAAACACATGTTCCTCAAAATTCTGTGGCAGAAAGTTCTGGAATCTGAGAGGAGCCACGAATTTCCTTCCACCCACCGTTCCCCCACGTCTCCCGATAAAAATGATACCTCACTTGTGTGGGTAGGCCTAGCGCCCGCGACAGTAAATGCCCCAAAGCGCAACGTAGACACAGCCAAATTTTTGAAGGAAAACAGAGGTGTTTTTTGCAAAGTGCCTACCTGTAGATTTTGGCTTGTAGCTCAGCCGCCACCCAGGGAAACCTACCAAACCTGTGCATTTCTGAAAACTAGAGACCTAGGGGAATCCAAGATGGGATGACTTGTGAGGCTCGGACCAGGTTCTGTTACCCAGAATCCTTTGCAAACCTCAACATTTGGCTAATAAAACACATGTTCCTAACATTTCTGTGGTAGAAAGTTCTGGAATCTAGAGGAGGCACAAATTTCCTTCCACCCAGCATTCCCCCATGTCTCCCGATAAAAATGATACCTCACTTGTGTGGGTAGGCCTAGCGCCCGCGACAGAAAACGCCCCAAACCGCAACGTGGACACATCCAAATTTGTGAAGGAAAACAGAGGTATTTTTTGCAAAGTGCCTACCTGTAGATTTTGGCTTGTAGCTCAGCCGCCACCTAGGGAAACCTACCAAACCTGTGCATTTCTGAAAACTAGAGACCTAGGGGAATCCAAGATGGGGTGACCTGTGTGGCTCGGACCAGGTTCTGTTACCCAGAATCCTTTGCAAACCTCAAAATGTGGCTAAAAAAACACATGTTCCTCACATGTCTGTGGCAGAAAGTTCTGGAATCTGAGAGGAGCCACGAATTTCCTTCCACCCAGCGTTCCCCCACGACTCCTGATAAAAATGATACCTCACTTGTGTGGGTAGGCCTAGCGCCCGCGACAGGAAACGCCCCAAAGCGCAACGTAGACACAGCCAAATTTTTGAAGGAAAACAGAGGTGTTTTTTGCAAAGTGCCTACCTGTAGATTTTGGCTTGTAGCTCAGCCGCCACCCAGGGAAACCTACCAAACCTGTGCATTTCTGAAAACTAGAGACCTAGGGGAATCCAAGATGGGGTGACCTGTGTGGCTCGGACCAGGTTCTGTTACCCAGAATCCTTTGCAAACCTCAAAATTTGGCAAAAAAAACACATGTTCCTAACATTTCTGTGGCAGAAAGTTCTGGAATCTGAGAGGAGCTACAAATTTCCTTCCACCCAGCGTTCCCCCACGTCTCCCGATAAAAATGATACCTAACTTGTGTGGGTAGGCCTAGCGCCCGCGACAGGAAACGCCCCAAAGCGCAACGTGGACACATCCAAATTTGCGATGGAAAACAGAGGTGTTTTTTGCAAAGTGCCTACCTGTAGATTTTGGCTTGTAGCTCAGCCGCCACCTAGGGAAACCTACCAAACCTGTGCATTTCTGAAAACTAGAGACCTAGGGGAATCCAAGATGGGGTGACTTGTGTGGCTCGGACCAGGTTCTGTTACCCAGAATCCTTTGCAAACCTCAAAATTTGGCTAAAAAAACACATGTTCCCAACTGTTCTGTGGCAGAAAGTTCTGGAATCTGAGAGGACCCACAAATTCACTTCCACCCAGCGTTCCCCCACGTCTCCCGATAAAAATGATACCTCACTTGTGTGGGTAGGCCTAGCGCCCGCGACAGGAAACGCCCCAAAGCGCAACGTGGACACATCCAAATTTGTGAAGGAAAACAGAGGTGTTTTTTGCAAAGTGCCAACCTGTAGATTTTGGCTTGTAGCTCAGCCGCCACCTAGGGAAACCTACCAAACCAGTGCATTTCGGAAAACTAGAGACCTAGGGGAATCCAAGATGGGGTGACTTGTGTGGCTCGGACCAGGTTCTGTTACCCAGAATCCTTTGCAAACCTCAAAATTTGGCTAAAAAAACACATGTTCCTCACATTTCTGTGGTAGAAAGTTCTGGAATCTGAGAGGAGCCACGAATTTCCTTCCACCCAGCGTTCCCCATGTCTTCCGATAAAAATTATACCTCACTTGTGTGGGTAGGCCTAGCGCCCGCGACAGGAAACGCCCCAAAGCGCAACGTAGAGACAGCCACATTTTTGAAGGAAAACAGAGGTGTTTTTTGCAAAGTGCCTACCTGTAGATTTTGGCTTGTAGCTCAGCCGCCACCTAGGGAAACCTACCAAACCTGTGCATTTCTGAAAACTAGAGACCTAGAGGAATCCAAGATGGGTTGACATGTGTGGTTCGGACCAGGTTCTGTTACCCAGAATCCTTTGCAAACCTCAAAATTTGGCTAAAAAAACACATGTTCCTCACATTTCTGTTGCAGAAAGTTCTGGAATCTGAGATAAGCCACGAATTTCCTTCCACCCAGCGTTCCCCCACGTCTCCCGATAAAAATGATACCTCACTTGTGTGGGTAGGCCTAGCGCCCGCGACAGGAAACGCCCCAAAGGGCAACGTAGACACAGCCAAATTTTTTAAGGAAAACAGAGGTGTTTTTTGCAAAGTGCCTACCTGTAGATTTTGGCTTGTAGCTCAGCCGCCACCTAGGGAAACCTACCAAACCTGTGCATTTCTGAAAACTAGAGACCTAGGGGAATCCAAGATGGGGTGACTTGTGTGGCTCGGACCAGGTTCTGTTACCCAGAATCCTTTGCAAACCTCAAAATTTGGCCAAAAAAAACACATGTTCCTCACAATTCTGTGGCAGAAAGTTCTGGAATCTGAGAGGAGCCACGAATTTCCTTCCACCCAGCGTTCCCCCACGTCTCCCGATAAAAATGATACCTCACTTGTGTGGGTAGGCCTAGCGCCCGCGACAGAAAACACCCCAAAGCGCAACGTGGACACATCCAAATTTGTGAAGGAAAACAGAGGTTTGTTTTGCAAAGTGCCTACCTGTAGATTTTGGCTTGTAGCTCAGCCGCCACCTAGGGAAACCCACCACACCTGTGCATTTCTGAAAACTAGAGACCTAGGGGAATCCAAGATGGGGTGACTTGTGTGGCTCGGACCAGGTTCTGTTACCCAGAATCCTTTGCAAACCTCAAAATTTGGCTAAAAAAACACATGTTCCTAACATTTCTGTGGCAGAAAGTTCTGGAATCTGAGAGGAGCCACAAATTTCCTTCCACCCAGCGTTCCCCCACGTCTCCCGATAAAAATGACACCTCACTTGTGTGGGTAGGCCTAGCGCCCGCGACAGAAAACACACCAAAGCGCAACGTGGACACATCCAAATTTGTGAAGGAAAACAGAGGTTTGTTTTGCAAAGTGCCTACCTGTAGATTTTGGCTTGTAGCTCAGCCGCCACCTTGGGAAACCTACCAAACCTGTGCATTTCTGAAAACTAGAAACCTAGGGGAATCCAAGATGGGGTGACTTTTGTGGCTCGGACCAGGTTCTGTTACCCAGAATCCTTTGCAAACCTCAAAATTTGGCCAAAAAAAACACATGTTCCTCAAAATTCTGTGGCAGAAAGTTCTGGAATCTGAGAGGAGCCACGAATTTCCTTCCACCCACCGTTCCCCCACGACTCCTGATAAAAATGATACCTCACTTGTGTGGGTAGGCCTAGCGCCCGCGACAGGAAACGCCCCAAAGCGCAACGTAGACACAGCCAAATTTTTGAAGGAAAACAGAGGTGTTTTTTGCAAAGTGCCTACCTGTAGATTTTGGCTTGTAGCTCAGCCGCCACCCAGGGAAACCTACCAAACCTGTGCATTTCTGAAAACTAGAGACCTAGGGGAATCCAAGATGGGGTGACCTGTGTGGCTCGGACCAGGTTCTGTTACCCAGAATCCTTTGCAAACCTCAAAATTTGGCAAAAAAAACACATGTTCCTAACATTTCTGTGGCAGAAAGTTCTGGAATCTGAGAGGAGCCACAAATTTCCTTCCACCCAGCATTCCCCCATGTCTCCTGATAAAAATGATACCTCACTTGTGTGGGTAGGCCTAGCGCCCGCGACAGAAAACGCCCCAAACCGCAACGTGGACACATCCAAATTTGTGAAGGAAAACAGAGGTATTTTTTGCAAAGTGCCTACCTGTAGATTTTGGCTTGTAGCTCAGCCGCCACCTAGGGCAACCTACCAAACCTGTGCATTTCTGAAAACTAGAGACCTAGGGGAATCCAAGATGGGGTGACCTGTGTGGCTCGGACCAGGTTCTGTTACCGAGAATCCTTTGCAAACCTCAAAATTTGGCTAAAAAAAAACACATGTTCCTCACATTTCTGTGGCAGAAAGTTCTGGAATCTGAGAGGAGCCACGAATTTCCTTCCACCCAGCGTTCCCCCACGTCTCCCGATAAAAATGATACATCACTTGTGTGGGTAGGCCTAGCGCCCGTGACAGGAAATGCCCCAAAGCGCAACGTGGACACAGCCAAATTTTTTAAGGAAAACAGAGGTGTTTTTTGCAAAGTGCCTGCCTGTAGATTTTGGCCTGTAGCTCAGCCGCCACCTAGGGAAACCTACCAAACCTGTGCATTTCTGAAAACTAGAGACCTAGGGGAATCCAAGATGGGGTGACTTGTGTGGCTTGGACCAGGTTCTGTTACCCAGAATCCTTTGCAAACCTCAAAATTTGGCTAAAAAAACCCATGTTCCTAACATTTCTGTGGCAGAAAGTTCTGGAATCTGAGAGGAGCTACAAATTTCCTTCCACCCAGCGTTCCCCCACGTCTCCCGATAAAAATGATACCTCACTTGTGTGGGTAGGCCTAGCGCCCGCGACAGGAAACGCCCCAAAGCGCAACGTGGACACATCCAAATTTGTGATGGAAAACAGAGGTGTTTTTTGCAAAGTGCCTACCTGTAGATTTTGGCTTGTAGCTCAGCCGCCACCTAGGGAAACCTACCAAACCTGTGCATTTCTGAAAACTAGAGACCTAGGGGAATCCAAGATGGGGTGACTTGTGTGGCTCGGACCAGGTTCTGTTACCCAGAATCCTTTGCAAACCTCAAAATTTGGCTAAAACAACACATGTTCCCAACTGTTCTGTGGCAGAAAGTTCTGGAATCTGAGAGGACCCACAAATTCACTTCCACCCAGCGTTCCCCCACGTCTCCCGATAAAAATGATACCTCACTTGTGTGGGTAGGCCTAGCGCCCGCGACAGGAAACGCCCCAAAGCGCAACGTGGACACATCCAAATTTGTGAAGGAAAACAGAGGTGTTTTTTGCAAAGTGCCAACCTGTAGATTTTGGCTTGTAGCTCAGCCGCCACCTAGGGAAACCTACCAAACCAGTGCATTTCGGAAAACTAGAGACCTAGGGGAATCCAAGATGGGGTGACTTGTGTGGCTCGGACCAGGTTCTGTTACCCAGAATCCTTTGCAAACCTCAAAATTTGGCTAAAAAAACACATGTTCCTCACATTTCTGTGGTAGAAAGTTCTGGAATCTGAGAGGAGCCACGAATTTCCTTCCACCCAGCGTTCCCCATGTCTTCCGATAAAAATTATACCTCACTTGTGTGGGTAGGCCTAGCGCCCGCGACAGGAAACGCCCCAAAGCGCAACGTAGAGACAGCCACATTTTTGAAGGAAAACAGAGGTGTTTTTTGCAAAGTGCCTACCTGTAGATTTTGGCTTGTAGCTCAGCCGCCACCTAGGGAAACCTTCCAAACCTGTGGATTTCTGAAAACTAGAGACCTAGAGGAATCCAAGATGGGTTGACATGTGTGGTTCGGACCAGGTTCTGTTACCCAGAATCCTTTGCAAACCTCAAAATTTGGCTAAAAAAACACATGTTCCTCACATTTCTGTTGCAGAAAGTTCTGGAATCTGAGATAAGCCACGAATTTCCTTCCACCCAGCGTTCCCCCACGTCTCCCGATAAAAATGATACCTCACTTGTGTGGGTAGGCCTAGCGCCCGCGACAGGAAACGCCCCAAAGGGCAACGTAGACACAGCCAAATTTTTTAAGGAAAACAGAGGTGTTTTTTGCAAAGTGCCTACCTGTAGATTTTGGCTTGTAGCTCAGCCGCCACCTAGGGAAACCTACCAAACCTGTGCATTTCTGAAAACTAGAGACCTAGGGGAATCCAAGATGGGGTGACTTGTGTGGCTCGGACCAGGTTCTGTTACCCAGAATCCTTTGCAAACCTCAAAATTTGGCCAAAAAAAACACATGTTCCTCACAATTCTGTGGCAGAAAGTTCTGGAATCTGAGAGGAGCCACGAATTTCCTTCCACCCAGCGTTCCCCCACGTCTCCCGATAAAAATGATACCTCACTTGTGTGGGTAGGCCTAGCGCCCGCGACAGAAAACACCCCAAAGCGCAACGTGGACACATCCAAATTTGTGAAGGAAAACAGAGGTTTGTTTTGCAAAGTGCCTACCTGTAGATTTTGGCTTGTAGCTCAGCCGCCACCTAGGGAAACCTACCAAACCTGTGCATTTCTGAAAACTAGAGACCTAGGGGAATCCAAGATGGGGTGACTTGTGTGGCTCGGACCAGGTTCTGTTACCCAGAATCCTTTGCAAACCTCAAAATTTGGCTAAAAAAACACATGTTCCTAACATTTCTGTGGCAGAAAGTTCTGGAATCTGAGAGGAGCCACAAATTTCCTTCCACCCAGCGTTCCCCCACGTCTCCCGATAAAAATGACACCTCACTTGTGTGGGTAGGCCTAGCGCCCGCAACAGAAAACGCCCCAAAGCGCAACGTGGACACATCCAAATTTGTGAAGGAAAACAGAGGTTTGTTTTGCAAAGTGCCTACCTGTAGATTTTGGCTTGTAGCTCAGCCGCCACCTTGGGAAACCTACCAAACCTGTGCATTTCTGAAAACTAGAAACCTAGGGGAATCCAAGATGGGGTGACTTGTGTGGCTCGGACCAGGTTCTGTTACCCAGAATCCTATGCAAACCTCAAAATTTGGCCAAAAAAAAACACATGTTCCTCAAAATTCTGTGGCAGAAAGTTCTGGAATCTGAGAGGAGCCACGAATTTCCTTCCACCCACCGTTCCCCCACGACTCCTGATAAAAATGATACCTCACTTGTGTGGGTAGGCCTAGCGCCCGCGACAGGAAACGCCCCAAAGCGCAACGTAGAAACAGCCAAATTTTTGAAGGAAAACAGAGGTGTTTTTTGCAAAGTGCCTACCTGTAGATTTTGGCTTGTAGCTCAGCCGCCACCCAGGGAAACCTACCAAACCTGTGCATTTCTGAAAACTAGAGACCTAGGGGAATCCAAGATGGGGTGACTTGTGTGGCTCGGACCAGGTTCTGTTACCCAGAATCCTTTGCAAACCTCAAAATTTGGCTAAAAAAACACATGTTCCTAACATTTCTGTGGCAGAAAGTTCTGGAATCTGAGAGGAGCCACAAATTTCCTTCCACCCAGCATTCCCCCATGTCTCCTGATAAAAATGATACCTCACTTGTGTGGGTAGGCCTAGCGCCTGCGACAGAAAACGCCCCAAACCGCAACGTGGACACATCCAAATTTGTGAAGGAAAACAGAGGTATTTTTTGCAAAGTGCCTACCTGTAGATTTTGGCTTGTAGCTCAGCCGCCACCTAGGGAAACCTACCAAACCTGGGCATTTCTGAAAACTAGAGACCTAGGGGAATCCAAGATGGGGTGACCTGTGTGGCTCGGACCAGGTTCTGTTACCCAGAATCCTTTGCAAACCTCAAAATTTTGCTAAAAAAAAAAACACATGTTCCTCACATTTCTGTGGCAGAAAGTTCTGGAATCTGAGAGGAGCCACGAATTTCCTTCCACCCAGCGTTCCCCCATGTCTCCCGATAAAAATGATACCTCACTTGTGTGGGTAGGCCTAGCGCCCGTGACAGGAAATGCCCCAAAGCGCAACGTGGACACAGCCAAATTTTTGAAGGAAAACAGAGGTGTTTTTTGCAAAGTGCCTGCCTGTAGATTTTGGCCTGTAGCTCAGCCGCCACCTAGGGAAACCTACCAAACCTGTGCATTTCTGAAAACTAGAGACCTAGGGGAATCCAAGATGGGGTGACTTGTGTGGCTCGGACCAGGTTCTGTTACCCAGAATCCTTTGCAAACCTCAAAATTTGGCTAAAAAAAACACATGTTCCTAACATTTCTGTGGCAGAAAGTTCTGGAATCTGAGAGGAGCTACAAATTTCCTTCCACCCAGCGTTCCCCCACGTCTCCCGATAAAAATGATACCTCACTTGTGTGGGTAGGCCTAGCGCCCGCGACAGGAAACGCCCCAAAGCGCAACGTGGACACATCCAAATTTGTGAAGGAAAACAGAGGTGTTTTTTGCAAAGTGCCTACCTGTAGATTTTGGCTTGTAGCTCAGCCGCCACCTAGGGAAACCTACCAAACCTGTGCATTTCTGAAAACTAGAGACCTAGGGGAATCCAAGATGGGGTGACTTGTGTGGCTCAGACCACGTTCTGTTACCCAGAATCCTTTGCAAAAGTCAAAATTTGGCTAAAAAAACACATGTTCCTCACATTTCTGTGGCAGAAAGTTCTGGAATCTGAGAGGAACCACGAATTTCCTTCCACCCAGAGTTCCCCCTCGTCTCCCGATAAAAATGATACCTCACTTGTGTGGGTAGGCCTAGCGCCCGTGACAGGAAATACCCCAAAGCGCAACGTGGACACAGCCAAATTTTTGAAGGAAAACAGAGGTGTTTTTTCAAAGTGCCTACCTGTAGATTTTGGCCTGTAGCTCAGTCGCCACCTAGGGAAACCTACCAAACCTGTGCATTTCTGAAAACTAGAGACCTAGGGGAATCCAAGATGGGGTGACTTGTGTGGCTCAGACCACGTTCTTTTACCCAGAATCCTTTGCAAAACTCAAAATTTGGCTAAAAAAACACATGTTCCTCACATTTCTGTGGCAGAAAGTTCTGGAATCTGAGATAAGCCACGAATTTCCTTCCACCCAGCATTCCCCCACGTCTCCCAATAAAAATGATACCTCACTTGTGTGGATAGGCCTAGCGCCCGCGACAGGAAACGCCCCAAAGCGCAACGTAGACACAGCCAAATTTTTGAAGGAAAACAGAGGTGTTTTTTGCAAAGTGCCTACCTGTAGATTTTGGCTTGTAGCTCAGCCGCCACCTAGGGAAACCTACCAAACCTGTGCATTTCTGAAAACTAGAGACCTAGGGGAATCCAAGATGGGGTGACTTGTGTGGCTCGGACCAGGTTCTGTTACCCAGAATCCTTTGCAAACCTCAAAATTTGGCCAAAAAAAACACATGTTCCTCACAATTCTGTGGCAGAAAGTTCTGGAATCTGAGAGGAGCCACGAATTTCCTTCCACCCAGCGTTCCCCCACGTCTCCCGATAAAAATGATACCTCACTTGTGTGGGTAGGCCTAGCGCCCGCGACAGGAAACGCCCCAAAGCAAAACGTAGACACAGCCAAATTTTTGAAGGAAAACAGAGGTGTTTTTTGTAAAGTGCCTACCTGTAGATTTTGGCTTGTAGCTCAGCCGCCACCTAGGGCAACCTACCAAACCTGTGCATTTCTGAAAACTAGAGACCTAGGGGAATCCAAGATGGGGTGACCTGTGTGGCTCGGACCAGGTTCTGTTACCGAGAATCCTTTGCAAACCTCAAAATTTGGCTAAAAAAAAACACATGTTCCTCACATTTCTGTGGCAGAAAGTTCTGGAATCTGAGAGGAGCCACGAATTTCCTTCCACCCAGCGTTCCCCCACGTCTCCCGATAAAAATGATACATCACTTGTGTGGGTAGGCCTAGCGCCCGTGACAGGAAATGCCCCAAAGCGCAACGTGGACACAGCCAAATTTTTGAAGGAAAACAGAGGTGTTTTTTGCAAAGTGCCTGCCTGTAGATTTTGGCCTGTAGCTCAGCCACCACCTAGGGAAACCTACCAAACCTGTGCATTTCTGAAAACTAGAGACCTAGGGGAATCCAAGATGGGGTGACTTGTGTGGCTTGGACCAGGTTCTGTTACCCAGAATCCTTTGCAAACCTCAAAATTTGGCTAAAAAAAACCCATGTTCCTAACATTTCTGTGGCAGAAAGTTCTGGAATCTGAGAGGAGCTACAAATTTCCTTCCACCCAGCGTTCCCCCACGTCTCCCGATAAAAATGATACCTCACTTGTGTGGGTAGGCCTAGCGCCCGCGACAGGAAACGCCCCAAAGCGCAACGTGGACACATCCAAATTTGTGATGGAAAACAGAGGTGTTTTTTGCAAAGTGCCTACCTGTAGATTTTGGCTTGTAGCTCAGCCGCCACCTAGGGAAACCTACCAAACCTGTGCATTTCTGAAAACTAGAGACCTAGGGGAATCCAAGATGGGGTGACTTGTGTGGCTCGGACCAGGTTCTGTTACCCAGAATCCTTTGCAAACCTCAAAAATTTGGCTAAAACAACACATGTTCCCAACTGTTCTGTGGCAGAAAGTTCTGGAATCTGAGAGGACCCACAAATTCACTTCCACCCAGCGTTCCCCCACGTCTCCCGATAAAAATGATACCTCACTTGTGTGGGTAGCTAGCGCCCGCGACAGGAAACGCCCCAAAGCGCAACGTGGACACATCCAAATTTGTGAAGGAAAACAGAGGTGTTTTTTGCAAAGTGCCAACCTGTAGATTTTGGCTTGTAGCTCAGCCGCCACCTAGGGAAACCTACCAAACCAGTGCATTTCGGAAAACTAGAGACCTAGGGGAATCCAAGATGGGGTGACTTGTGTGGCTCGGACCAGGTTCTGTTACCCAGAATCCTTTGCAAACCTCAAAATTTGGCTAAAAAAACACATGTTCCTCACATTTCTGTGGTAGAAAGTTCTGGAATCTGAGAGGAGCCACGAATTTCCTTCCACCCAGCGTTCCCCATGTCTTCCGATAAAAATTATACCTCACTTGTGTGGGTAGGCCTAGCGCCCGCGACAGGAAACGCCCCAAAGCGCAACGTAGAGACAGCCACATTTTTGAAGGAAAACAGAGGTGTTTTTTGCAAAGTGCCTACCTGTAGATTTTGGCTTGTAGCTCAGCCGCCACCTAGGGAAACCTTCCAAACCTGTGGATTTCTGAAAACTAGAGACCTAGAGGAATCCAAGATGGGTTGACATGTGTGGTTCGGACCAGGTTCTGTTACCCAGAATCCTTTGCAAACCTCAAAATTTGGCTAAAAAAACACATGTTCCTCACATTTCTGTTGCAGAAAGTTCTGGAATCTGAGATAAGCCACGAATTTCCTTCCACCCAGCGTTCCCCCACGTCTCCCGATAAAAATGATACCTCACTTGTGTGGGTAGGCCTAGCGCCCGCGACAGGAAACGCCCCAAAGGGCAACGTAGACACAGCCAAATTTTTTAAGGAAAACAGAGGTGTTTTTTGCAAAGTGCCTACCTGTAGATTTTGGCTTGTAGCTCAGCCGCCACCTAGGGAAACCTACCAAACCTGTGCATTTCTGAAAACTAGAGACCTAGGGGAATCCAAGATGGGGTGACTTGTGTGGCTCGGACCAGGTTCTGTTACCCAGAATCCTTTGCAAACCTCAAAATTTGGCCAAAAAAAACACATGTTCCTCACAATTCTGTGGCAGAAAGTTCTGGAATCTGAGAGGAGCCACGAATTTCCTTCCACCCAGCGTTCCCCCACGTCTCCCGATAAAAATGATACCTCACTTGTGTGGGTAGGCCTAGCGCCCGCGACAGAAAACACCCCAAAGCGCAACGTGGACACATCCAAATTTGTGAAGGAAAACAGAGGTTTGTTTTGCAAAGTGCCTACCTGTAGATTTTGGCTTGTAGCTCAGCCGCCACCTAGGGAAACCTACCAAACCTGTGCATTTCTGAAAACTAGAGACCTAGGGGAATCCAAGATGGGGTGACTTGTGTTGCTCGGACCAGGTTCTGTTACCCAGAATCCTTTGCAAACCTCAAAATTTGGCTAAAAAAACACATGTTCCTAACATTTCTGTGGCAGAAAGTTCTGGAATCTGAGAGGAGCCACAAATTTCCTTCCACCCAGCGTTCCCCCACGTCTCCCGATAAAAATGACACCTCACTTGTGTGGGTAGGCCTAGCGCCCGCGACAGAAAACGCCCCAAAGCGCAACGTGGACACATCCAAATTTGTGAAGGAAAACAGAGGTTTGTTTTGCAAAGTGCCTACCTGTAGATTTTGGCTTGTAGCTCAGCCGCCACCTTGGGAAACCTACCAAACCTGTGCATTTCTGAAAACTAGAAACCTAGGGGAATCCAAGATGGGGTGACTTGTGTGGCTCGGACCAGGTTCTGTTACCCAGAATCCTTTGCAAACCTCAAAATTTGGCCAAAAAAAACACATGTTCCTCAAAATTCTGTGGCAGAAAGTTCTGGAATCTGAGAGGAGCCACGAATTTCCTTCCACCCACCGTTCCCCCACGACTCCTGATAAAAATGATACCTCACTTGTGTGGGTAGGCCTAGCGCCCGCGACAGGAAACGCCCCAAAGCGCAACGTAGACACAGCCAAATTTTTGAAGGAAAACAGAGGTGTTTTTTGCAAAGTGCCTACCTGTAGATTTTGGCTTGTAGCTCAGCCGCCACCCAGGGAAACCTACCAAACCTGTGCATTTCTGAAAACTAGAGACCTAGGGGAATCCAAGATGGGGTGACTTGTGTGGCTCGGACCAGGTTCTGTTACCCAGAATCCTTTGCAAACCTCAAAATTTGGCTAAAAAAACACATGTTCCTAACATTTCTGTGGCAGAAAGTTCTGGAATCTGAGAGGAGCCACAAATTTCCTTCCACCCAGCATTCCCCCATGTCTCCTGATAAAAATGATACCTCACTTGTGTGGGTAGGCCTAGCGCCTGCGACAGAAAACGCCCCAAACCGCAACGTGGACACATCCAAATTTGTGAAGGAAAACAGAGGTATTTTTTGCAAAGTGCCTACCTGTAGATTTTGGCTTGTAGCTCAGCCGCCACCTAGGGAAACCTACCAAACCTGTGCATTTCTGAAAACTAGAGACCTAGGGGAATCCAAGATGGGGTGACCTGTGTGGCTCGGACCAGGTTCTGTTACCCAGAATCCTTTGCAAACCTCAAAATTTGGCTAAAAAAAAACACATGTTCCTCACATTTCTGTGGCAGAAAGTTCTGGAATCTGAGAGGAGCCACGAATTTCCTTCCACCCAGCGTTCCCCCATGTCTCCCGATAAAAATGATACCTCACTTGTGTGGGTAGGCCTAGCGCCCGTGACAGGAAATGCCCCAAAGCGCAACGTGGACACAGCCAAATTTTTGAAGGAAAACAGAGGTGTTTTTTGCAAAGTGCCTGCCTGTAGATTTTGGCCTGTAGCTCAGCCGCCACCTAGGGAAACCTACCAAACCTGTGCATTTCTGAAAACTAGAGACCTAGGGGAATCCAAGATGGGGTGACTTGTGTGGCTCGGACCAGGTTCTGTTACCCAGAATACTTTGCAAACCTCAAAATTTGGCTAAAAAAACACATGTTCCTAACATTTCTGTGGCAGAAAGTTCTGGAATCTGAGAGGAGCTACAAATTTCCTTCCACCCAGCGTTCCCCCACGTCTCCCGATAAAAATGATACCTCACTTGTGTGGGTAGGCCTAGCGCCCGCGACAGGAAACGCCCCAAAGCGCAACGTGGACACATCCAAATTTGTGAAGGAAAACAGAGGTGTTTTTTGCAAAGTGCCTACCTGTAGATTTTGGCTTGTAGCTCAGCCGCCACCTAGGGAAACCTACCAAACCTGTGCATTTCTGAAAACTAGAGACCTAGGGGAATCCAAGATGGGGTGACTTGTGTGGCTCAGACCACGTTCTGTTACCCAGAATCCTTTGCAAAAGTCAAAATTTGGCTAAAAAAACACATGTTCCTCACATTTCTGTGGCAGAAAGTTCTGGAATCTGAGAGGAACCACGAATTTCCTTCCACCCAGAGTTCCCCCTCGTCTCCCGATAAAAATGATACCTCACTTGTGTGGGTAGGCCTAGCGCCCGTGACAGGAAATACCCCAAAGCGCAACGTGGACACAGCCAAATTTTTGAAGGAAAACAGAGGTGTTTTTTCAAAGTGCCTACCTGTAGATTTTGGCCTGTAGCTCAGTCGCCACCTAGGGAAACCTACCAAACCTGTGCATTTCTGAAAACTAGAGACCTAGGGGAATCCAAGATGGGGTGACTTGTGTGGCTCAGACCACGTTCTTTTACCCAGAATCCTTTGCAAAACTCAAAATTTGGCTAAAAAAACACATGTTCCTCACATTTCTGTGGCAGAAAGTTCTGGAATCTGAGATAAGCCACGAATTTCCTTCCACCCAGCATTCCCCCACGTCTCCCAATAAAAATGATACCTCACTTGTGTGGATAGGCCTAGCGCCCGCGACAGGAAACGCCCCAAAGCGCAACGTAGACACAGCCAAATTTTTGAAGGAAAACAGAGGTGTTTTTTGCAAAGTGCCTACCTGTAGATTTTGGCTTGTAGCTCAGCCGCCACCTAGGGAAACCTACCAAACCTGTGCATTTCTGAAAACTAGAGACCTAGGGGAATCCAAGATGGGGTGACTTGTGTGGCTCGGACCAGGTTCTGTTACCCAGAATCCTTTGCAAACCTCAAAATTTGGCCAAAAAAAACACATGTTCCTCACAATTCTGTGGCAGAAAGTTCTGGAATCTGAGAGGAGCCACGAATTTCCTTCCACCCAGCGTTCCCCCACGTCTCCCGATAAAAATGATACCTCACTTGTGTGGGTAGGCCTAGCGCCCGCGACAGGAAACGCCCCAAAGCAAAACGTAGACACAGCCAAATTTTTGAAGGAAAACAGAGGTGTTTTTTGTAAAGTGCCTACCTGTAGATTTTGGCTTGTAGCTCAGCCGCCACCCAGGGAAACCTACCAAACCTGTGCATTTCTGAAAACTATAGACCTAGGGGAATCCAAGATGGGGTGACTTGTGTGGCTCGGACCAGGTTCTGTTACCCAGAATCCTTTGCAAACCTCAAAATTTGGCTAAAAAAACACATGTTCCTAACATTTCTGTGGCAGAAAGTTCTGGAATCTGAGAGGAGCCACAAATTTCCTTCCACCCAGCGTTCCCCCACGTCTCCCGATAAAAATGATACCTCACTTGTGTGGGTAGGCCTAGCGCCCGCGACAGTAATCACCCCAAAGCGCAACGTGGACACATCCAAATTTGTGAAGGAAAACAGAGGTGTTTTTTGCAAAGTGCCTACCTGTAGATTTTGGCTTGTAGCTCAGCCGCCACCTAGGGAAACCTACCAAACCTGTGCATTTCTGAAAACTAGAGACCTAGGGGAATCCAAGATGGGGTGACTTGTGTGGCTCAGACCACGTTCTGTTACCCAGAATCCTTTGCAAAACTCAAAATTTGGCTAAAAAAACACATGTTCCTCACATTTCTGTGGCAGAAAGTTCTGGAATCTGAGAGGAGCCACGAATTTCCTTCCACCCAGCGTTCCCCCTCGTCTCCCGATAAAAATGATACCTCACTTGTGTGGGTAGGCCTAGCGCCCGCGACAGGAAACGCCCCAAAGCGCAACGTGGACACATCCAAATTTGTGATGGAAAACAGAGGTGTTTTTTGCAAAGTGCCTACCTGTAGATTTTGGCTTGTAGCTCAGCCGCCACCTAGGGAAACCTACCAAACCTGTGCATTTCTGAAAACTAGAGACCTAGGGGAATCCAAGATGGGGTGACTTGTGTGGCTCGGACCAGGTTCTGTTACCCAGAATCCTTTGCAAACCTCAAAATTTGGCTAAAACAACACATGTTCCCAACTGTTCTGTGGCAGAAAGTTCTGGAATCTGAGAGGACCCACAAATTCACTTCCACCCAGCGTTCCCCCACGTCTCCCGATAAAAATGATACCTCACTTGTGTGGGTAGGCCTAGCGCCCGCGACAGGAAACGCCCCAAAGCGCAACGTGGACACATCCAAATTTGTGAAGGAAAACAGAGGTGTTTTTTGCAAAGTGCCTACCTGTAGATTTTGGCTTGTAGCTCAGCCGCCACCTAGGGAAACCTACCAAACCTGTGCATTTCTGAAAACTAGAGACCTAGGGGAATCCAAGATGGGGTGACTTGTGTGGCTCAGACCACGTTCTGTTACCCAGAATCCTTTGCAAAAGTCAAAATTTGGCTAAAAAAACACATGTTCCTCACATTTCTGTGGCAGAAAGTTCTGGAATCTGAGAGGAACCACGAATTTCCTTCCACCCAGAGTTCCCCCTCGTCTCCCGATAAAAATGATACCTCACTTGTGTGGGTAGGCCTAGCGCCCGTGACAGGAAATACCCCAAAGCGCAACGTGGACACAGCCAAATTTTTGAAGGAAAACAGAGGTGTTTTTTCAAAGTGCCTACCTGTAGATTTTGGCCTGTAGCTCAGTCGCCACCTAGGGAAACCTACCAAACCTGTGCATTTCTGAAAACTAGAGACCTAGGGGAATCCAAGATGGGGTGACTTGTGTGGCTCAGACCACGTTCTTTTACCCAGAATCCTTTGCAAAACTCAAAATTTGGCTAAAAAAACACATGTTCCTCACATTTCTGTGGCAGAAAGTTCTGGAATCTGAGATAAGCCACGAATTTCCTTCCACCCAGCATTCCCCCACGTCTCCCAATAAAAATGATACCTCACTTGTGTGGATAGGCCTAGCGCCCGCGACAGGAAACGCCCCAAAGCGCAACGTAGACACAGCCAAATTTTTGAAGGAAAACAGAGGTGTTTTTTGCAAAGTGCCTACCTGTAGATTTTGGCTTGTAGCTCAGCCGCCACCTAGGGAAACCTACCAAACCTGTGCATTTCTGAAAACTAGAGACCTAGGGGAATCCAAGATGGGGTGACTTGTGTGGCTCGGACCAGGTTCTGTTACCCAGAATCCTTTGCAAACCTCAAAATTTGGCTAAAAAAACACATGTTCCTCACATTTCTGTGGCAGAAAGTTCTGGAATCTGAGATAAGCCACGAATTTCCTTCCACCCAGCATTCCCCCACGTCTCCCAATAAAAATGATACCTCACTTGTGTGGATAGGCCTAGCGCCCGCGACAGGAAACGCCCCAAAGCGCAACGTAGACACAGCCAAATTTTTGAAGGAAAACAGAGGTGTTTTTTGCAAAGTGCCTACCTGTAGATTTTGGCTTGTAGCTCAGCCGCCACCTAGGGAAACCTACCAAACCTGTGCATTTCTGAAAACTAGAGACCTAGGGGAATCCAAGATGGGGTGACTTGTGTGGCTCGGACCAGGTTCTGTTACCCAGAATCCTTTGCAAACCTCAAAATTTAGCCAAAAAAAACACATGTTCCTCACAATTCTGTGGCAGAAAGTTCTGGAATCTGAGAGGAGCCACAAATTTCCTTCCACCCAGCTTTCCCCCACGTCTCCCGATAAAAATGATACCTCACTTGTGTGGGTAGGCCTAGCGCCCGCGACAGTAATCACCCCAAAGCGCAACGTGGACACATCCAAATTTGTGAAGGAAAACAGAGGTGTTTTTTGCAAAGTGCCTACCTGTAGATTTTGGCTTGTAGCTCAGCCGCCACCTAGGGAAACCTACCAAACCTGTGCATTTCTGAAAACTAGAGACCTAGGGGAATCCAAGATGGGGTGACTTGTGTGGCTCAGACCACGTTCTGTTACCCAGAATCCTTTGCAAAACTCAAAATTTGGCTAAAAAAACACATGTTCCTCACATTTCTGTGGCAGAAAGTTCTGGAATCTGAGAGGAGCCACGAATTTCCTTCCACCCAGCGTTCCCCCTCGTCTCCCGATAAAAATGATACCTCACTTGTGTGGGTAGGCCTAGCGCCCGTGACAGGAAATGCCCCAAAGCGCAACGTGGACACAGCCAAATTTTTGAAGGAAAACAGAGGTGTTTTTTGCAAAGTGCCTACCTGTAGATTTTGGCTTGTAGATCAGCCACCACCTAGGGAAACCTGCCAAACCTGTGCATTTCTGAAAACTAGAGACCTAGGGGAATCCAAGATGGGGTGACTTGTGTGGCTCCGACCAGGTTCTGTTACCCAGAATCCTTTGCAAACCTCAAAATTTGGCTAAAAAAACACATGTTCCTCACATTTCTGTGGTAGAAAGTTCTGGAATCTGAGAGGAGCCACAAATTTCCTTCCACCCAGCGTTCCCCCACGTCTCCCGATAAAAATGATACCTCACTTGTGTGGGTAGGCCTAGCGCCCGCGACAGAAAACGCCCCAAACCGCAACGTGGACACATCCAAATTTGTGAAGGAAAACAGAGGTATTTTTTGCAAAGTGCCTACCTGTAGATTTTGGCTTGTAGATCAGCCGCCACCTAGGGAAACCTACCAAACCTGTGCATTTCTGAAAACTAGAGACCTAGGGGAATCCAAGATGGGGTGACCTGTGTGGCTCGGACCAGGTTCTGTTACCCAGAATCCTTTGCAAACCTCAAAATTTGGCTAAAAAAACACATGTTCCTCACATTTCTGTGGCAGAAAGTTCTGGAATCTGAGAGGAGCCACGAATTTCCTTCCACCCAGCGTTCCCCCACGTCTCCCGATAAAAATGATACCTCACTTGTGTGGGTAGGCCTAGCGCCCGTGACAGGAAATGCCCCAAAGCGCAACGTGGACACAGCCAAATTTTTTAAGGAAAACAGAGGTGTTTTTTGCAAAGTGCCTGCCTGTAGATTTTGGCCTGTAGCTCAGCCGCCACCTAGGGAAACCTACCAAACCTGTGCATTTCTGAAAACTAGAGACCTAGGGGAATCCAAGATGGGGTGACTTGTGTGGCTCGGACCAGGTTCTGTTACCCAGAATCCTTTGCAAACCTCAAAATTTGGCTAAAAAAACACATGTTCCTAACATTTCTGTGGCAGAAAGTTCTGGAATCTGAGAGGAGCTACAAATTTCCTTCCACCCAGCGTTCCCCCACGTCTCCCGATAAAAATGATACCTCACTTGTGTGGGTAGGCCTAGCGCCCGCGACAGGAAACGCCCCAAAGCGCAACGTGGACACATCCAAATTTGTGAATGAAAACAGAGGTGTTTTTTGCAAAGTGCCTACCTGTAGATTTTGGCTTGTAGCTCAGCCGCCACCTAGGGAAACCTACCAAACCTGTGCATTTCTGAAAACTAGAGACCTAGGGGAATCCAAGATGGGGTGACTTGTGTGGCTCGGACCAGGTTCTGTTACCCAGAATCCTTTGCAAACCTCAAAATTTGGCAAAAAAAACACATGTTCCTAACATTTCTGTGGCAGAAAGTTCTGGAATCTGAGAGGAGCCACAAATTTCCTTCCACCCAGCGTTCCCCCACGTCTCCCGATAAAAATGATACCTCACTTGTGTGGGTAGGCCTAGCGCCCGCGACAGAAAACGCCCCAAAGCGCAACGTGGACACATCCAAATTTGTGAATGAAAACAGAGGTGTTTTTTGCAAAGTGCCTACCTGTAGATTTTGGCTTGTAGCTCAGCCGCCACCTAGGGAAACCTACCAAACCTGTGCATTTCTTAAAACTAGAGACCTAGGGGAATCCAAGATGGGGTGACTTGTGTGGCTCGGACCAGGTTCTGTTACCCAGAATCCTTTGCAAACCTCAAAATTTGGCTAAAAAAACACATGTTCCTAACATTTCTGTGGCAGAAAGTTCTGGAATCTGAGAGGAGCCACAAATTTCCTTCCACCCAGCGTTCCCCCACGTCTCCCGATAAAAATGATACCTCACTTGTGTGGGTAGGCCTAGCGCCCGCGACAGGAAACGCCCCAAAGCGCAACGTGGACACATCCAAATTTGTGAAGGAAAACAGAGGTGTTTTTTGCAAAGTGCCTACCTGTAGATTTTGGCTTGTAGCTCAGCCGCCACCTAGGGAAACCTACCAAACCTGTGCATTTCTGAAAACTAGAGAGCTAGGGGAATCCAAGATGTGGTGACTTGTGTGGCTCAGACCACGTTCTGTTACCCAGAATCCTTTGCAAAACTCAAAATTTGGCTAAAAAAACACATGTTCCTCACATTTCTGTGGCAGAAAGTTCTGGAATCTGAGAGGAGCCACGAATTTCCTTCCACCCAGCGTTCCCCCATGTCTCCCGATAAAAATGATACCTCACTTGTGTGGGTAGGCCTAGCGCCCGCGACAGTAATCGCCCCAAAGCGCAACGTGGACACATCCAAATTTGTGAAGGAAAACAGACGTGTTTTTTGCAAAGTGCCTACCTGTAGATTTTGGCTTGTAGCTCAGCCGCCACCTAGGGAAACCTACCAAACCTGTGCATTTCTTAAAACTAGAGACCTATGGGAATCCAAGATGGGGTGACTTGTGTGGCTCGGACCAGGTTCTGTTACCCAGAATCCTTTGCAAACCTCAAAATTTGGCTAAAAAAACACATGTTCCTAACATTTCTGTGGCAGAAAGTTCTGGAATCTGAGAGGAGCCACAAATTTCCTTCCACTCAGCGTTCCCCCACGTCTCCCGATAAAAATGATACCTCACTTGTGTGGGTAGGCCTAGCGCCCGCGACAGGAAACGCCCCAAAGCGCAACGTGGACACATCCAAATTTGTGAATGAAAACAGAGGTGTTTTTTGCAAAGTGCCTACCTGTAGATTTTGGCTTGTAGCTCAGCCGCCACCTAGGGAAACCTACCAAACCTGTGCATTTCTGAAAACTAGAGACCTAGGGGAATCCAAGATGGGGTGACTTGTGTGGCTCGGACCAGGTTCTGTTACCCAGAATCCTTTGCAAACCTCAAAATTTGGCTAAAAAAACACATGTTCCTAACATTTCTGTGGCAGAAAGTTCTGGAATCTGAGAGGAGCCACAAATTTCCTTCCACCCAGCGTTCCCCCACGTCTCCCGATAAAAATGATACCTCACTTGTGTGGGTAGGCCTAGCGCCCGCGACAGAAAACGCCCCAAAGCGCAACGTGGACACATCCAAATATGTGAAGGAAAACAGAGGTGTTTTTTGCAAAGTGCCTACCTGTAGATTTTGGCTTGTAGATCAGCCGCCACCTAGGGAAACCTACCAAACCTGTGCATTTCTGAAAACTAGAGACCTAGGGGAATCCAAGATGGGGTGACTTGTGTGGCTCGGACCAGGATCTGTTACCCAGAATCCTTTGCAAACCTCAAAATTTGGCCAAAAAAAACACATGTTCCTCACAATTCTGTTGCAGAACGTTCTGGAATCTGAGAGGAGCCATGAATTCCCTTCCACCCAGCGTTCCCCCACGTCTCCCGATAAAAATGATACCTCACTTGTGTGGGTAGGCCTAGCGCCCGCGACAGGAAACGCCCCAAAGCGCAACGTGGACACATCCAAATTTGTGAATGAAAACAGAGGTGTTTTTTGCAAAGTGCCTACCTGTAGATTTTGGCTTGTAGCTCAGCCGCCACCTAGGGAAACCTACCAAACCTGTGCATTTCTGAAAACTAGAGACCTAGGGGAATCCAAGATGGGGTGACTTGTGTGGCTCGGACCAGGTTCTGTTACCCAGAATCCTTTGCAAACCTCAAAATTTGGCTAAAAAAACACATGTTCCTAACATTTCTGTGGCAGAAAGTTCTGGAATCTGAGAGGAGCCACAAATTTCCTTCCACCCAGCGTTCCCCCACGTCTCCCGATAAAAATGATACCTCACTTGTGTGGGTAGGCCTAGCGCCCGCGACAGAAAACGCCCCAAAGCGCAACGTGGACACATCCAAATTTGTGAATGAAAACAGAGGTGTTTTTTGCAAAGTGCCTACCTGTAGATTTTGGCTTGTAGCTCAGCCGCCACCTAGGGAAACCTACCAAACCTGTGCATTTCTTAAAACTAGAGACCTAGGGGAATCCAAGATGGGGTGACTTGTGTGGCTCGGACCAGGTTCTGTTACCCAGAATCCTTTGCAAACCTCAAAATTTGGCTAAAAAAAACACATGTTCCTAACATTTCTGTGGCAGAAAGTTCTGGAATCTGAGAGGAGCCACAAATTTCCTTCCACCCAGCGTTCCCCCACGTCTCCCGATAAAAATGATACCTCACTTGTGTGGGTAGGCCTAGCGCCCGCGACAGGAAACGCCCCAAAGCGCAACGTGGACACATCCAAATTTGTGAAGGAAAACAGAGGTGTTTTTTGCAAAGTGCCTACCTGTAGATTTTGGCTTGTAGCTCAGCCGCCACCTAGGGAAACCTACCAAACCTGTGCATTTCTGAAAACTAGAGAGCTAGGGGAATCCAAGATGTGGTGACTTGTGTGGCTCAGACCACGTTCTGTTACCCAGAATCCTTTGCAAAACTCAAAATTTGGCTAAAAAAACACATGTTCCTCACATTTCTGTGGCAGAAAGTTCTGGAATCTGAGAGGAGCCACGAATTTCCTTCCACCCAGCGTTCCCCCATGTCTCCCGATAAAAATGATACCTCACTTGTGTGGGTAGGCCTAGCGCCCGCGACAGAAAACGCCCCAAAGTGCAACGTGGACACATCCAAATTTGTGAAGGAAAACAGAGGTGTTTTTTGCAAAGTGCCTACCTGTAGATTTTGGCTTGTAGATCAGCCGCCACCTAGGGAAACCTACCAAACCTGTGCATTTCTGAAAACTAGAGACCTAGGGGAATCCAAGATGGGGTGACTTGTGTGGCTCGGACCAGGTTCTGTTACCCAGAATCCTTTGCAAACCTCAAAATTTGGCTAAAAAAACACATGTTCCTAACATTTCTGTGGCAGAAAGTTCTGGAATCTGAGAGGAGCCACAAATTTCCTTCCACCCAGCGTTCCCCCACGTCTCCCGATAAAAATGATACCTCACTTGTGTGGGTAGGCCTAGCGCCCGCGACAGAAAACGCCCCAAAGCGCAACGTGGACACATCCAAATATGTGAAGGAAAACAGAGGTGTTTTTTGCAAAGTGCCTACCTGTAGATTTTGGCTTGTAGATCAGCCGCCACCTAGGGAAACCTACCAAACCTGTGCATTTCTGAAAACTAGAGACCTAGGGGAATCCAAGATGGGGTGACTTGTGTGGCTCGGACCAGGATCTGTTACCCAGAATCCTTTGCAAACCTCAAAATTTGGCCAAAAAAAACACATGTTCCTCACAATTCTGTTGCAGAAAGTTCTGGAATCTGAGAGGAGCCATGAATTCCCTTCCACCCAGCGTTCCCCCACGTCTCCCGATAAAAATGATACCTCACTTGTGTGGGTAGGCCTAGCGCCTGCGACAGAAAACGCCCCAAACCGCAACGTGAACACATCCAAATTTGTGAAGGAAAACAGAGGTATTTTTTGCAAAGTGCCTACCTGTAGATTTTGGCTTGTAGCTCAGCCGCCACCTAGTGAAACCTACCAAACCTGTGCATTTCTGAAAACTAGAGACCTAGGGGAATCCAAGATGGGGTGACCTGTGCGGCTCGGACCAGGTTCCGTTACCCAGAATCCTTTGCAAACCTCAAAATTTGGCTAAAAAAACACATGTTCCTCACATTTCTGTGGCAGAAAGTTCTGGAATCTGAGAGGAGCCACGAATTTCCTTCCACCCAGCGTTCCCCCACGTCTCCCGATAAAAATGATACCTCACTTGTGTGGGTAGGCCTAGCGCCCGTGGCAGGAAATGCCTCAAAGCGCAACGTGGACACAGCCACATTTTTGAAGGAAAACAGAGGTGTTTTTTGCAAAGTGCCTGCCTGTAGATTTTGGCCTGTAGCTCAGCCGCCACCTAGGGAAACCTACCAAACCTGTGCATTTCTTAAAACTAGAGACCTATGGGAATCCAAGATGGGGTGACTTGTGTGGCTCGGACCAGGTTCTGTTACCCAGAATCCTTTGCAAACCTAAAAATTTGGCTAAAAAAACACATGTTCCTAACATTTCTGTGGCAGAAAGTTCTGGAATCTGAGAGGAGCCACAAATTTCCTTCCACTCAGCGTTCCCCCACGTCTCCCGATAAAAATGATACCTCACTTGTGTGGGTAGGCCTAGCGCCCGCGACAGGAAACGCCCCAAAGCGCAACGTGGACACATCCAAATTTGTGAATGAAAACAGAGGTGTTTTTTGCAAAGTGCCTACCTGTAGATTTTGGCTTGTAGCTCAGCCGCCACCTAGGGAAACCTACCAAACCTGTGCATTTCTGAAAACTAGAGACCTAGGGGAATCCAAGATGGGGTGACTTGTGTGGCTCGGACCAGGTTCTGTTACCCAGAATCCTTTGCAAACCTCAAAATTTGGCTAAAAAAACACATGTTCCTAACATTTCTGTGGCAGAAAGTTCTGGAATCTGAGAGGAGCCACAAATTTCCTTCCACCCAGCGTTCCCCCACGTCTCCCGATAAAAATGATACCTCACTTGTGTGGGTAGGCCTAGCGCCCGCGACAGAAAACGCCCCAAAGCGCAACGTGGACACATCCAAATATGTGAAGGAAAACAGAGGTGTTTTTTGCAAAGTGCCTACCTTTAGATTTTGGCTTGTAGATCAGCCGCCACCTAGGGAAACCTACCAAACCTGTGCATTTCTGAAAACTAGAGACCTAGGGGAATCCAAGATGGGGTGACTTGTGTGGCTCGGACCAGGATCTGTTACCCAGAATCCTTTGCAAACCTCAAAATTTGGCCAAAAAAAACACATGTTCCTCACAATTCTGTTGCAGAACGTTCTGGAATCTGAGAGGAGCCATGAATTCCCTTCCACCCAGCGTTCCCCCACGTCTCCCGATAAAAATGATACCTCACTTGTGTGGGTAGGCCTAGCGCCCGCGACAGAAAACGCCCCAAACCGCAACGTGGACACATCCAAATTTGTGAAGGAAAACAGAGGTATTTTTTGCAAAGTGCCTACCTGTAGATTTTGGCTTGTAGCTCAGCCGCCACCTAGGGAAACCTACCAAACCAGTGCATTTCTGAAAACTAGAGACCTAGGGGAATCCAAGATGGGGTGACCTGTGTGGCTCGGACCAGGTTCTGTTACCCAGAATCCTTTGCAAACCTCAAAATTTGGCTAAAAAAACACATGTTCCTCACATTTCTGTGGCAGAAAGTTCTGGAATCTGAGAGGAGCCACGAATTTCCTTCCACCCAGCGTTCCCCCACGTCTCCCGATAAAAATGATACCTCACTTGTGTGGGTAGGCCTAGCGCCCGTGGCAGGAAATGCCCCAAAGCGCAACGTGGACACAGCCACATTTTTGAAGGAAAACAGAGGTGTTTTTTGCAAAGTGCCTGCCTGTAGATTTTGGCCTGTAGCTCAGCCGCCACCTAGGGAAACCTACCAAACCTGTGCATTTCTTAAAACTAGAGACCTATGGGAATCCAAGATGGGGTGACTTGTGTGGCTCGGACCAGGTTCTGTTACCCAGAATCCTTTGCAAACCTCAAAATTTGGCTAAAAAAACACATGTTCCTAACATTTCTGTGGCAGAAAGTTCTGGAATCTGAGAGGAGCCACAAATTTCCTTCCACCCAGCGTTCCCCCACGTCTCCCGATAAAAATGATACCTCACTTGTGTGGGTAGGCCTAGCGCCCGCGACAGGAAACGCCCCAAAGCGCAACGTGGACACATCCAAATTTGTGAAGGAAAACAGAGGTGTTTTTTGCAAAGTGCCTACCTGTAGATTTTGGCTTGTAGCTCAGCCGCCACCTAGGGAAACCTACCAAACCTGTGCATTTCTGAAAACTAGAGACCTAGGGGAATCCAAGATGTGGTGACTTGTGTGGCTCAGACCACGTTCTGTTACCCAGAATCCTTTGCAAATCTCAAAATTTGGCTAAAAAAACACATGTTCCTCACATTTCTGTGGCAGAAAGTTCTGGAATATGAGAGGAGCCACGAATTTCCTTCCACCCAGCGTTCCCCCATGTCTCCCGATAAAAATGATACCTCACTTGTGTGGGTAGGCCTAGCGCCCGCGACAGAAAACGCCCCAAAGCGCAACGTGGACACATCCAAATTTGTGAAGGAAAACAGAGGTGTTTTTTGCAAAGTGCCTACCTGTAGATTTTGGCTTGTAGATCAGCCGCCACCTAGGGAAACCTACCAAACCTGTGCATTTCTGAAAACTAGAGACCTAGGGGAATCCAAGATGGGGTGACTTGTGTGGCTCGGACCAGGATCTGTTACCCAGAATCCTTTGCAAACCTCAAAATTTGGCCAAAAAAAACACATGTTCCTCACAATTCTGTTGCAGAAAGTTCTGGAATCTGAGAGGAGGCATGAATTTCCTTCCACCCAGCGTTCCCCCACGTCTCCCGATAAAAATGATACCTCACTTGTGTGGGTAGGCCTAGCGCCCGCGACAGAAAACGCCCCAAAGCGCAACGTGGACACATCCAAATTTGTGAAGGAAAACAGAGGTGTTTTTTGCAAAGTGCCTACCTGTAGATTTTGGCTTGTAGATCAGCCGCCACCTAGGGAAACCTGCCAAACCTGTGCATTTCTGAAAACTAGAGACCTAGGGGAATCCAAGATGGGGTGACTTGTGTGGCTCGGACCAGGTTCTGTTACCCAGAATCCTTTGCAAACCTCAAAATTTGGCCAAAAAAAACACATGTTCCTCACATTTCTGTTGCAGAAAGTTCTGGAATCTGAGAGGAGCCACAAATTTCCTTCCACCCAGCGTTCCCCCACGTCTCCCGATAAAAATGATACCTCACTTGTGTGGGTAGGCCTAGCGCCCGCGACAGAAAACGCCCCAAAGCGCAACCTGGACACATCCAAATTTGTGAAGGAAAACAGAGGTGTTTTTTGCAAAGTGCCTACCTGTAGATTTTGGCTTGTAGCTCAGCCGCCACCTAGGGAAACCTACCAAACCAGTGCATTTCTGAAAACTAGAGACCTAGGGGAATCCAAGATGGGGTGACCTGTGTGGCTCGGACCAGGTTCTGTTACCCAGAATCCTTTGCAAACCTCAAAATTTGGCTAAAAAAACACATGTTCCTCACATTTCTGTGGCAGAAAGTTCTGGAATCTGAGAGGAGCCACGAATTTCCTTCCACCCAGCGTTCCCCCACGTCTCCCGATAAAAATGATACCTCACTTGTGTGGGTAGTCCTAGCGCCCGCGACAGAAAACGCCCCAAAGCGCAACGTGGACACATCCAAATTTGTGAAGGAAAACAGAGGTGTTTTTTGCAAAGTGCCTACCTGTAGATTTTGGCTTGTAGATCAGCCGCCACCTAGGGAAACCTGACAAACCTGTGCATTACTGAAAACTAGAGACCTAGGGGAATCCAAGATGGGGTGACTTGTGTGGCTCGGACCAGGTTCTGTTACCCAGAATCCTTTGCAAACCTCAAAATTTGGCTAAAAAAACACATGTTCCTAACATTTCTGTGGCAGAAAGTTCTGGAATCTGAGAGGAGCCACAAATTTCCTTCCACCCAGCTTTACCCCACGTCTCCCGATAAAAATGATACCTCACTTGTGTGGGTAGGCCTAGCGCCCGCGACAGAAAGCCCCCAAAGCGCAACGTGGACACATCCAAATTTGTGAAGGAAAACAGAGGTGTTTTTTGCAAAGTGCCTACCTGTAGATTTTGGCTTGTAGATCAGCCGCCACCTAGGGAAACCTACTAAACCTATGCATTTCTGAAAACTAGAGACCTAGGGGAATCCAAGATGGGTGACCTGTGTGGCTCGGACCAGGTTCTGTTACCCAGAATCCTTTGCAAACCTCAAAATTTGGCTAAAAAAACACATGTTCCTCACATTTCTGTTGCAGAAAGTTCTGGAATCTGAGAGGAGTCACGAATTTCCTTCCACCCAGCGTTCCCCCATGTCTCCCGATAAAAATGATACCTCACTTGTGTGGGTAGGCCTAGCGCCCGCGACAGGAAACGCCCCAAAGCGCAACGTGGACACAGCCACATTTTTGAAGGAAAACAGAGGTGTTTTTTGCAAAGTGCCTACCTGTAGATTTTGGCCTGTAGCTCAGCCGCCACCTAGGGAAACCTACCAAACCTGTGCATTTCTGAAAACTAGAGACCTAGGGGAATCCAAGATGGGGTGACTTGTGTGGCTCGGACCAGGTTCTGTTACCCAGAATCCTTTGCAAACCTCAAAATTTGGCCAAAAAAAACACATGTTCCTCACAATTCTGTTGCAGAAAGTTCTGGAATCTGAGAGGAGGCATGAATTTCCTTCCACCCAGCGTTCCCCCACGTCTCCCGATAAAAATGATACCTCACTTGTGTGGGTAGGCCTAGCGCCCGCGACAGAAAACGCCCCAAAGCGCAACGTGGACACATCCAAATTTGTGAAGGAAAAAAGAGGTGTTTTTTGCAAAGTGCCTACCTGTAGATTTTGGCTTGTAGATCAGCCGCCACCTAGGGAAACCTACCAAACCTGTGCATTTCTGAAAACTAGAGACCTAGGGGAATCCAAGATGGGGTTACTTGTGTGGCTCGGACCAGGATCTGTTACCCAGAATCCTTTGCAAACCTCAAAATTTGGCTAAAAAAACACATGTTCAAAACATTTCTGTGGCAGAAAGTTCTGGAATCTGAGAGGAGCCACAAATTTCCTTCCACCCAGCGTTCCCCCATGTCTCCCGATAAAAATGATACCTCACTTGTGTGGGTAGGCCTAGCGCCCGCGACAGAAAACGCCCCAAAGCGCAACCTGGACACATCCAAATTTGTGAAGGAAAACAGAGGTGTTTTTTGCAAAGTGCCTACCTGTAGATTTTGGCTTGTAGCTCAGCCGCCACCTAGGGAAACCTACCAAACCTGTGCATTTCTTAAAACTAGAGACCTAGGGGAATCCAAGATGGGGTGACTTGTGTGGCTCGGACCAGGTTCTGTTACCCAGAATCCTTTGCAAACCTCAAAATTTGGCTAAAAAAACACATGTTCCTAACATTTCTGTGGCAGAAAGTTCTGGAATCTGAGAGGAGCCACAAATTTCCTTCCACCCAGCGTTCCCCCACGTCTCCCGATAAAAATGATACCTCACTTGTGTGGGTAGGCCTAGCGCCCGCGACAGGAAACGCCCCAAAGCGCAACGTGGACACATCCAAATTTGTGAAGGAAAACAGAGGTGTTTTTTGCAAAGTGCCTACCTGTAGATTTTGGCTTGTAGCTCAGCCGCCACCTAGGGAAACCTACCAAACCTGTGCATTTCTGAAAACTAGAGAGCTAGGGGAATCCAAGATGTGGTGACTTGTGTGGCTCAGACCACGTTCTGTTACCCAGAATCCTTTGCAAAACTCAAAATTTGGCTAAAAAAACACATGTTCCTCACATTTCTGTGGCAGAAAGTTCTGGAATCTGAGAGGAGCCACGAATTTCCTTCCACCCAGCGTTCCCCCATGTCTCCCGATAAAAATGATACCTCACTTGTGTGGGTAGGCCTAGCGCCCGCGACAGAAAACGCCCCAAAGTGCAACGTGGACACATCCAAATTTGTGAAGGAAAACAGAGGTGTTTTTTGCAAAGTGCCTACCTGTAGATTTTGGCTTGTAGATCAGCCGCCACCTAGGGAAACCTACCAAACCTGTGCATTTCTGAAAACTAGAGACCTAGGGGAATCCAAGATGGGGTGACTTGTGTGGCTCGGACCAGGTTCTGTTACCCAGAATCCTTTGCAAACCTCAAAATTTGGCTAAAAAAACACATGTTCCTAACATTTCTGTGGCAGAAAGTTCTGGAATCTGAGAGGAGCCACAAATTTCCTTCCACCCAGCGTTCCCCCACGTCTCCCGATAAAAATGATACCTCACTTGTGTGGGTAGGCCTAGCGCCCGCGACAGAAAACGCCCCAAAGCGCAACGTGGACACATCCAAATATGTGAAGGAAAACAGAGGTGTTTTTTGCAAAGTGCCTACCTGTAGATTTTGGCTTGTAGATCAGCCGCCACCTAGGGAAACCTACCAAACCTGTGCATTTCTGAAAACTAGAGACCTAGGGGAATCCAAGATGGGGTGACTTGTGTGGCTCGGACCAGGATCTGTTACCCAGAATCCTTTGCAAACCTCAAAATTTGGCCAAAAAAAACACATGTTCCTCACAATTCTGTTGCAGAAAGTTCTGGAATCTGAGAGGAGCCATGAATTCCCTTCCACCCAGCGTTCCCCCACGTCTCCCGATAAAAATGATACCTCACTTGTGTGGGTAGGCCTAGCGCCTGCGACAGAAAACGCCCCAAACCGCAACGTGAACACATCCAAATTTGTGAAGGAAAACAGAGGTATTTTTTGCAAAGTGCCTACCTGTAGATTTTGGCTTGTAGCTCAGCCGCCACCTAGTGAAACCTACCAAACCTGTGCATTTCTGAAAACTAGAGACCTAGGGGAATCCAAGATGGGGTGACCTGTGCGGCTCGGACCAGGTTCCGTTACCCAGAATCCTTTGCAAACCTCAAAATTTGGCTAAAAAAACACATGTTCCTCACATTTCTGTGGCAGAAAGTTCTGGAATCTGAGAGGAGCCACGAATTTCCTTCCACCCAGCGTTCCCCCACGTCTCCCGATAAAAATGATACCTCACTTGTGTGGGTAGGCCTAGCGCCCGTGGCAGGAAATGCCTCAAAGCGCAACGTGGACACAGCCACATTTTTGAAGGAAAACAGAGGTGTTTTTTGCAAAGTGCCTGCCTGTAGATTTTGGCCTGTAGCTCAGCCGCCACCTAGGGAAACCTACCAAACCTGTGCATTTCTTAAAACTAGAGACCTATGGGAATCCAAGATGGGGTGACTTGTGTGGCTCGGACCAGGTTCTGTTACCCAGAATCCTTTGCAAACCTAAAAATTTGGCTAAAAAAACACATGTTCCTAACATTTCTGTGGCAGAAAGTTCTGGAATCTGAGAGGAGCCACAAATGTCCTTCCACTCAGCGTTCCCCCACGTCTCCCGATAAAAATGATACCTCACTTGTGTGGGTAGGCCTAGCGCCCGCGACAGGAAACGCCCCAAAGCGCAACGTGGACACATCCAAATTTGTGAATGAAAACAGAGGTGTTTTTTGCAAAGTGCCTACCTGTAGATTTTGGCTTGTAGCTCAGCCGCCACCTAGGGAAACCTACCAAACCTGTGCATTTCTGAAAACTAGAGACCTAGGGGAATCCAAGATGGGGTGACTTGTGTGGCTCGGACCAGGTTCTGTTACCCAGAATCCTTTGCAAACCTCAAAATTTGGCTAAAAAAACACATGTTCCTAACATTTCTGTGGCAGAAAGTTCTGGAATCTGAGAGGAGCCACAAATTTCCTTCCACCCAGCGTTCCCCCACGTCTCCCGATAAAAATGATACCTCACTTGTGTGGGTAGGCCTAGCGCCCGCGACAGAAAACGCCCCAAAGCGCAACGTGGACACATCCAAATATGTGAAGGAAAACAGAGGTGTTTTTTGCAAAGTGCCTACCTGTAGATTTTGGCTTGTAGATCAGCCGCCACCTAGGGAAACCTACCAAACCTGTGCATTTCTGAAAACTAGAGACCTAGGGGAATCCAAGATGGGGTGACTTGTGTGGCTCGGACCAGGATCTGTTACCCAGAATCCTTTGCAAACCTCAAAATTTGGCCAAAAAAAACACATGTTCCTCACAATTCTGTTGCAGAACGTTCTGGAATCTGAGAGGAGCCATGAATTCCCTTCCACCCAGCGTTCCCCCACGTCTCCCGATAAAAATGATACCTCACTTGTGTGGGTAGGCCTAGCGCCCGCGACAGAAAACGCCCCAAACCGCAACGTGGACACATCCAAATTTGTGAAGGAAAACAGAGGTATTTTTTGCAAAGTGCCTACCTGTAGATTTTGGCTTGTAGCTCAGCCGCCACCTAGGGAAACCTACCAAACCAGTGCATTTCTGAAAACTAGAGACCTAGGGGAATCCAAGATGGGGTGACCTGTGTGGCTCGGACCAGGTTCTGTTACCCAGAATCCTTTGCAAACCTCAAAATTTGGCTAAAAAAACACATGTTCCTCACATTTCTGTGGCAGAAAGTTCTGGAATCTGAGAGGAGCCACGAATTTCCTTCCACCCAGCGTTCCCCCACGTCTCCCGATAAAAATGATACCTCACTTGTGTGGGTAGGCCTAGCGCCCGTGGCAGGAAATGCCCCAAAGCGCAACGTGGACACAGCCACATTTTTGAAGGAAAACAGAGGTGTTTTTTGCAAAGTGCCTGCCTGTAGATTTTGGCCTGTAGCTCAGCCGCCACCTAGGGAAACCTACCAAACCTGTGCATTTCTTAAAACTAGAGACCTATGGGAATCCAAGATGGGGTGACTTGTGTGGCTCGGACCAGGTTCTGTTACCCAGAATCCTTTGCAAACCTCAAAATTTGGCTAAAAAAACACATGTTCCTAACATTTCTGTGGCAGAAAGTTCTGGAATCTGAGAGGAGCCACAAATTTCCTTCCACCCAGCGTTCCCCCACGTCTCCCGATAAAAATGATACCTCACTTGTGTGGGTAGGCCTAGCGCCCGCGACAGGAAACGCCCCAAAGCGCAACGTGGACACATCCAAATTTGTGAAGGAAAACAGAGGTGTTTTTTGCAAAGTGCCTACCTGTAGATTTTGGCTTGTAGCTCAGCCGCCACCTAGGGAAACCTACCAAACCTGTGCATTTCTGAAAACTAGAGACCTAGGGGAATCCAAGATGTGGTGACTTGTGTGGCTCAGACCACGTTCTGTTACCCAGAATCCTTTGCAAATCTCAAAATTTGGCTAAAAAAACACATGTTCCTCACATTTCTGTGGCAGAAAGTTCTGGAATATGAGAGGAGCCACGAATTTCCTTCCACCCAGCGTTCCCCCATGTCTCCCGATAAAAATGATACCTCACTTGTGTGGGTAGGCCTAGCGCCCGCGACAGAAAACGCCCCAAAGCGCAACGTGGACACATCCAAATTTGTGAAGGAAAACAGAGGTGTTTTTTGCAAAGTGCCTACCTGTAGATTTTGGCTTGTAGATCAGCCGCCACCTAGGGAAACCTACCAAACCTGTGCATTTCTGAAAACTAGAGACCTAGGGGAATCCAAGATGGGGTGACTTGTGTGGCTCGGACCAGGATCTGTTACCCAGAATCCTTTGCAAACCTCAAAATTTGGCCAAAAAAAACACATGTTCCTCACAATTCTGTTGCAGAAAGTTCTGGAATCTGAGAGGAGGCATGAATTTCCTTCCACCCAGCGTTCCCCCACGTCTCCCGATAAAAATGATACCTCACTTGTGTGGGTAGGCCTAGCGCCCGCGACAGAAAACGCCCCAAAGCGCAACGTGGACACATCCAAATTTGTGAAGGAAAACAGAGGTGTTTTTTGCAAAGTGCCTACCTGTAGATTTTGGCTTGTAGATCAGCCGCCACCTAGGGAAACCTGCCAAACCTGTGCATTTCTGAAAACTAGAGACCTAGGGGAATCCAAGATGGGGTGACTTGTGTGGCTCGGACCAGGTTCTGTTACCCAGAATCCTTTGCAAACCTCAAAATTTGGCCAAAAAAAACACATGTTCCTCACATTTCTGTTGCAGAAAGTTCTGGAATCTGAGAGGAGCCACAAATTTCCTTCCACCCAGCGTTCCCCCACGTCTCCCGATAAAAATGATACCTCACTTGTGTGGGTAGGCCTAGCGCCCGCGACAGAAAACGCCCCAAAGCGCAACCTGGACACATCCAAATTTGTGAAGGAAAACAGAGGTGTTTTTTGCAAAGTGCCTACCTGTAGATTTTGGCTTGTAGCTCAGCCGCCACCTAGGGAAACCTACCAAACCAGTGCATTTCTGAAAACTAGAGACCTAGGGGAATCCAAGATGGGGTGACCTGTGTGGCTCGGACCAGGTTCTGTTACCCAGAATCCTTTGCAAACCTCAAAATTTGGCTAAAAAAACACATGTTCCTCACATTTCTGTGGCAGAAAGTTCTGGAATCTGAGAGGAGCCACGAATTTCCTTCCACCCAGCGTTCCCCCACGTCTCCCGATAAAAATGATACCTCACTTGTGTGGGTAGTCCTAGCGCCCGCGACAGAAAACGCCCCAAAGCGCAACGTGGACACATCCAAATTTGTGAAGGAAAACAGAGGTGTTTTTTGCAAAGTGCCTACCTGTAGATTTTGGCTTGTAGATCAGCCGCCACCTAGGGAAACCTGACAAACCTGTGCATTACTGAAAACTAGAGACCTAGGGGAATCCAAGATGGGGTGACTTGTGTGGCTCGGACCAGGTTCTGTTACCCAGAATCCTTTGCAAACCTCAAAATTTGGCTAAAAAAACACATGTTCCTAACATTTCTGTGGCAGAAAGTTCTGGAATCTGAGAGGAGCCACAAATTTCCTTCCACCCAGCTTTACCCCACGTCTCCCGATAAAAATGATACCTCACTTGTGTGGGTAGGCCTAGCGCCCGCGACAGAAAGCCCCCAAAGCGCAACGTGGACACATCCAAATTTGTGAAGGAAAACAGAGGTGTTTTTTGCAAAGTGCCTACCTGTAGATTTTGGCTTGTAGATCAGCCGCCACCTAGGGAAACCTACTAAACCTATGCATTTCTGAAAACTAGAGACCTAGGGGAATCCAAGATGGGTGACCTGTGTGGCTCGGACCAGGTTCTGTTACCCAGAATCCTTTGCAAACCTCAAAATTTGGCTAAAAAAACACATGTTCCTCACATTTCTGTTGCAGAAAGTTCTGGAATCTGAGAGGAGTCACGAATTTCCTTCCACCCAGCGTTCCCCCATGTCTCCCGATAAAAATGATACCTCACTTGTGTGGGTAGGCCTAGCGCCCGCGACAGGAAACGCCCCAAAGCGCAACGTGGACACAGCCACATTTTTGAAGGAAAACAGAGGTGTTTTTTGCAAAGTGCCTACCTGTAGATTTTGGCCTGTAGCTCAGCCGCTACCTAGGGAAACCTACCAAACCTGTGCATTTCTGAAAACTAGAGACCTAGGGGAATCCAAGATGGGGTGACTTGTGTGGCTCGGACCAGGTTCTGTTACCCAGAATCCTTTGCAAACCTCAAAATTTGGCCAAAAAAAACACATGTTCCTCACAATTCTGTTGCAGAAAGTTCTGGAATCTGAGAGGAGGCATGAATTTCCTTCCACCCAGCGTTCCCCCACGTCTCCCGATAAAAATGATACCTCACTTGTGTGGGTAGGCCTAGCGCCCGCGACAGAAAACGCCCCAAAGCGCAACGTGGACACATCCAAATTTGTGAAGGAAAAAAGAGGTGTTTTTTGCAAAGTGCCTACCTGTAGATTTTGGCTTGTAGATCAGCCGCCACCTAGGGAAACCTACCAAACCTGTGCATTTCTGAAAACTAGAGACCTAGGGGAATCCAAGATGGGGTTACTTGTGTGGCTCGGACCAGGATCTGTTACCCAGAATCCTTTGCAAACCTCAAAATTTGGCTAAAAAAACACATGTTCAAAACATTTCTGTGGCAGAAAGTTCTGGAATCTGAGAGGAGCCACAAATTTCCTTCCACCCAGCGTTCCCCCATGTCTCCCGATAAAAATGATACCTCACTTGTGTGGGTAGGCCTAGCGCCCGCGACAGAAAACGCCCCAAAGCGCAACCTGGACACATCCAAATTTGTGAAGGAAAACAGAGGTGTTTTTTGCAAAGTGCCTACCTGTAGATTTGACTTGTAGATCAGCCGCCACCTAGGGAAACCTACCAAACCTGTGCATTACTGAAAACTAGAGACCTAGGGGAATCCAAGATGGGGTGACTTGTGTGGCTCGGACCAGGTTCTGTTACCCAGAATCCTTTGCAAACCTCAAAATTTGGCTAAAAAAACACATGTTCCTCACATTTCTGTGGCAGAAAGTTCTGGAATCTGAGATAAGCCACGAATTTCCTTCCACCCAGCGTTCCCCCACGTCTCCCGATAAAAATGATACCTCACTTGTGTGGGTAGGCCTGGCGCCCGCAACAGGAAATGCCCCAAAGCGCAACGTAGACACAGCCAAATTTTTGAAGGAAAACAGAGGTGTTTTTTCAAAGTGCCTACCTGTAGATTTTGGCCTGTAGCTCAGTCGCCAACTAGGGAAACCTACCAAACCTGTGCATTTCTGAAAACTAGAGACCTAGGGGAATCCAAGATGGAGTGACTTGTGTGGCTCGGACCAGGTTCTGTTACCCAGAATCCTTTGCAAACCTCAAAATTTGGCTAAAAAAACACATGTTCCTCACAATTCTGTGGCAGAAAGTTCTGGAATCTGAGAGGAGCCACGAATTTCCTTCCACCCAGCGTTCCCCCACGTCTCCCAATAAAAATGATACCTCACTTGTGTGGGTAGGCCTAGCGCCGGCGACAGAAAACGCCCCAAAGCGCAACGTGGACACATCCAAATTTGTGAAGGAAAACAGAGGTGTTTTTTGCAAAGCGCCTACCTGTAGATTTTGGCTTGTAGCTCAGCCGCCACCTAGGGAAACCTACCAAACCTGTGCATTTCTGAAAACTAGAGACCTAGGGGAATCCAAGATGGGGTGACTTGTGTGGCTCGGACCAGGTTCTGTTACCCAGAATCCTTTGCAAACCTCAAAATTTGGCTAAAAAAACACATGTTCCTAACATTTCTGTGGCAGAAAGTTCTGGAATCTGAGAGGAGCCACAAATTTCCTTCCACCCAGCGTTCCCCCACGTCTCCCGATAAAAATGACACCTCACTTGTGTGGGTAGGCCTAGTGCCCGCGACAGAAAAAACCCCAAAGCGCAACGTGGACACATCCAAATTTGTGAAGGAAAACAGAGGTTTGTTTTGCAAAGTGCCTACCTGTAGATTTTGGCTTGTAGCTCAGCCGCCACCTTGGGAAACCTACCAAACCTGTGCATTTCTGAAAACTAGAGACCTAGGGGAATCCAAGATGGGGTGACTTGTGTGGCTCGGACCAGGTTCTGTTACCCAGAATCCTTTGCAAACCTCAAAATTTGGCCAAAAAAACCACATGTTCCTCAAAATTCTGTGGCAGAAAGTTCTGGAATCTGAGAGGAGCCACGAATTTCCTTCCACCCACCGTTCCCCCACGTCTCCCGATAAAAATGATACCTCACTTGTGTGGGTAGGCCTAGCGCCCGCGACAGGAAACGCCCCAAAGCGCAACGTAGACACAGCCAAATTTTTGAAGGAAAACAGAGGTGTTTTTTGCAAAGTGCCTACCTGTAGATTTTGGCTTGTAGCTCAGCCGCCACCCAGGGAAACCTACCAAACCTGTGCATTTCTGAAAACTAGAGACCTAGGGGAATCCAAGATGGGGTGACTTGTGAGGCTCGGACCAGGTTCTGTTACCCAGAATCCTTTGCAAACCTCAACATTTGGCTAATAAAACACATGTTCCTAACATTTCTGTGGTAGAAAGTTCTGGAATCTAGAGGAGGCACAAATTTCCTTCCACCCAGCATTCCCCCATGTCTCCCGATAAAAATGATACCTCACTTGTGTGGGTAGGCCTAGCGCCCGCGACAGAAAACGCCCCAAACCGCAACGTGGACACATCCAAATTTGTGAAGGAAAACAGAGGTATTTTTTGCAAAGTGCCTACCTGTAGATTTTGGCTTGTAGCTCAGCCGCCACCTAGGGAAACCTACCAAACCTGTGCATTTCTGAAAACTAGAGACCTAGGGGAATCCAAGATGGGGTGACCTGTGTGGCTCGGACCAGGTTCTGTTACCCAGAATCCTTTGCAAACCTCAAAATGTGGCTAAAAAAACACATGTTCCTCACATTTCTGTGGCAGAAAGTTCTGGAATCTGAGAGGAGCCACGAATTTCCTTCCACCCAGCGTTCCCCCACGTCTCCCGATAAAAATGATACCTCACTTGTGTGGGTAGGCCTAGCGCCCGTGACAGGAAATGCCCCAAAGCGCAACGTGGACACAGCCAAATTTTTGAAGGAAAACAGAGGTGTTTTTTGCAAAGTGCCTGCCTGTAGATTTTGGCCTGTAGCTCAGCCGCCACCTAGGGAAACCTACCAAACCTGTGCATTTCTGACAACTAGAGACCTAGGGGAATCCAAGATGGGGTGACTTGTGTGGCTTGGACCAGGTTCTGTTACCCAGAATCCTTTGCAAACCTCAAAATTTGGCTAAAAAAACACATGTTCCTAACATTTCTGTGGCAGAAAGTTCTGGAATCTGAGAGGAGCTACAAATTTCCTTCCACCCAGCGTTCCCCCACGTCTCCCGATAAAAATGATACCTCACTTGTGTGGGTAGGCCTAGCGCCCGCGACAGGAAACGCCCCAAAGCGCAACGTGGACACATCCAAATTTGTGATGGAAAACAGAGGTGTTTTTTGCAAAGTGCCTACCTGTAGATTTTGGCTTGTAGCTCAGCCGCCACCTAGGGAAACCTACCAAACCTGTGCATTTCTGAAAACTAGAGACCTAGGGGAATCCAAGATGGGGTGACTTGTGTGGCTCGGACCAGGTTCTGTTACCCAGAATCCTTTGCAAACCTCAAAATTTGGCTAAAAAAACACATGTTCCCAACTGTTCTGTGGCAGAAAGTTCTGGAATCTGAGAGGACCCACAAATTCACTTCCACCCAGCGTTCCCCCACGTCTCCCGATAAAAATGATACCTCACTTGTGTGGGTAGGCCTAGCGCCCGCGACAGGAAACGCCCCAAAGCGCAACGTGGACACATCCAAATTTGTGAAGGAAAACAGAGGTGTTTTTTGCAAAGTGCCAACCTGTAGATTTTGGCTTGTAGCTCAGCCGCCACCTAGGGAAACCTACCAAACCAGTGCATTTCGGAAAACTAGAGACCTAGGGGAATCCAAGATGGGGTGACTTGTGTGGCTCGGACCAGGTTCTGTTTCCCAGAATCCTTTGCAAACCTCAAAATTTGGCTAAAAAAACACATGTTCCTCACATTTCTGTGGTAGAAAGTTCTGGAATCTGAGAGGAGCCACGAATTTCCTTCCACCCAGCGTTCCCCATGTCTTCCGATAAAAATTATACCTCACTTGTATGGGTAGGCCTAGCGCCCGCGACAGGAAACGCCCCAAAGCGCAACGTAGAGACAGCCACATTTTTGAAGGAAAACAGAGGTGTTTTTTGCAAAGTGCCTACCTGTAGATTTTGGCTTGTAGCTCAGCCGCCACCTAGGGAAACCTACCAAACCTGTGCATTTCTGAAAACTAGAGACCTAGAGGAATCCAAGATGGGTTGACATGTGTGGTTCGGACCAGGTTCTGTTACCCAGAATCCTTTGCAAACCTCAAAATTTGGCTAAAAAAACACATGTTCCTCACATTTCTGTTGCAGAAAGTTCTGGAATCTGAGATAAGCCACGAATTTCCTTCCACCCAGCGTTCCCCCACGTCTCCCGATAAAAATGATACCTCACTTGTGTGGGTAGGCCTAGCGCCCGCGACAGGAAACGCCCCAAAGGGCAACGTAGACACAGCCAAATTTTTTAAGGAAAACAGAGGTGTTTTTTGCAAAGTGCCTACCTGTAGATTTTGGCTTGTAGCTCAGCCGCCACCTAGGGAAACCTACCAAACCTGTGCATTTCTGAAAACTAGAGACCTAGGGGAATCCAAGATGGGGTGACTTGTGTGGCTCGGACCAGGTTCTGTTACCCAGAATCCTTTGCAAACCTCAAAATTTGGCCAAAAAAAACACATGTTCCTCACAATTCTGTGGCAGAAAGTTCTGGAATCTGAGAGGAGCCACGAATTTCCTTTCACCCAGCGTTCCCCCACGTCTCCCGATAAAAATGATACCTCACTTGTGTGGGTAGGCCTAGCGCCCGCGACAGAAAACACCCCAAAGCGCAACGTGGACACATCCAAATTTGTGAAGGAAAACAGAGGTTTGTTTTGCAAAGTGCCTACCTGTAGATTTTGGCTTGTAGCTCAGCCGCCACCTAGGGAAACCTACCAAACCTGTGCATTTCTGAAAACTAGAGACCTAGGGGAATCCAAGATGGGGTGACTTGTGTGGCTCGGACCAGGTTCTGTTACCCAGAATCCTTTGCAAACCTCAAAATTTGGCTAAAAAAACACATGTTCCTAACATTTCTGTGGCAGAAAGTTCTGGAATCTGAGAGGAGCCACAAATTTCCTTCCACCCAGCGTTCCCCCACGTCTCCCGATAAAAATGATACCTCACTTGTGTGGGTAGGCCTAGCGCCCGCGACAGGAAACGCCCCAAAGCGCAACGTGGACACATCCAAATTTGTGAAGGAAAACAGAGGTGTTTTTTGCAAAGTGCCTACCTGTAGATTTTGGCTTGTAGCTAAGCCGCCACCTAGGGAAACCTACCAAACCTGTGCATTTCTGAAAACTAGAGACCTAGGGGAATCCAAGATGTGGTGACTTGTGTGGCTCAGACCACGTTCTGTTACCCAGAATCCATTGCAAAACTCAAAATTTGGCTAAAAAAACACATGTTCCTCACATTTCTGTGGCAGAAAGTTCTGGAATCTGAGAGGAGCCACGAATTTCCTTCCACCCAGCGTTCCCCCATGTCTCCCGATAAAAATGATACCTCACTTGTGTGGGTAGGCCTAGCGCCCGCGACAGAAAACGCCCCAAAGCGCAACGTGGACACATCCAAATTTGTGAAGGAAAACAGAGGTGTTTTTTGCAAAGTGCCTACCTGTAGATTTTGGCTTGTAGATCAGCCGCCACCTAGGGAAACCTATCAAACCTGTGCATTTCTGAAAACTAGAGACCTAGGGGAATCCAAGATGGGGTGACTTGTGTGGCTCGGACCAGGATCTGTTACCCAGAATCCTTTGCAAACCTCAAAATTTGGCCAAAAAAAACACATGTTCCTCACAATTCTGTTGCAGAAAGTTCTGGAATCTGAGAGGAGGCATGAATTTCCTTCCACCCAGCGTTCCCCTACGTCTCCCGATAAAAATGATACCTCACTTGTGTGGGTAGGCCTAGCGCCCGCAACAGAAAACGCCCCAAAGCGCAACGTGGACACATCCAAATTTGTGAAGGAAAACAGAGGTGTTTTTTGCAAAGTGCCTACCTGTAGATTTTGGCTTGTAGATCAGCCGCCACCTAGGGAAACCTGCCAAACCTGTGCATTTCTGAAAACTAGAGACCTAGGGGAATCCAAGATGGGGTGACTTGTGTGGCTCGGACCAGGTTCTGTTACCCAGAATCCTTTGCAAACCTCAAAATTTGGCCAAAAAAACCACATGTTCCTCACATTTCTGTTGCAGAAAGTTCTGGAATCTGAGAGGAGCCACAAATTTCCTTCCACCCAGCGTTCCCCCACGTCTCCCGATAAAAATGATACCTCACTTGTGTGGGTAGGCCTAGCGCCCGCGACAGAAAACGCCCCAAAGCGCAACCTGGACACATCCAAATTTGTGAAGGAAAACAGAGGTGTTTTTTGCAAAGTGCCTACCTGTAGATTTTGGCTTGTAGCTCAGCCGCCACCTAGGGAAACCTACCAAACCAGTGCATTTCTGAAAACTAGAGACCTAGGGGAATCCAAGATGGGGTGACCTGTGTGGCTCGGACCAGGTTCTGTTACCCAGAATCCTTTGCAAACCTCAAAATTTGGCTAAAAAAACACATGTTCCTCACATTTCTGTGGCAGAAAGTTCTGGAATCTGAGAGGAGCCACAAATTTCCTTCCACCCAGCGTTCCCCCACGTCTCCCGATAAAAATTATACCTCACTTGTGTGGGTAGTCCTAGCGCCCGCGACAGAAAACGCCCCAAAGCGCAACGTGGACACATCCAAATTTGTGAAGGAAAACAGAGGTGTTTTTTGCAAAGTGCCTACCTGTAGATTTTGGCTTGTAGATCAGCCGCCACCTAGGGAAACCTGACAAACCTGTGCATTACTGAAAACTAGAGACCTAGGGGAATCCAAGATGGGGTGACTTGTGTGGCTCGGACCAGGTTCTGTTACCCAGAATCCTTTGCAAACCTCAAAATTTGGCTAAAAAAACACATGTTCCTAACATTTCTGTGGCAGAAAGTTCTGGAATCTGAGAGGAGCCACAAATTTCCTTCCACCCAGCTTTACCCCACGTCTCCCGATAAAAATGATACCTCACTTGTGTGGGTAGGCCTAGCGCCCGCGACAGAAAGCCCCCAAAGCGCAACGTGGACACATCCAAATTTGTGAAGGAAAACAGAGGTGTTTTTTGCAAAGTGCCTACCTGTAGATTTTGGCTTGTAGATCAGCCGCCACCTAGGGAAACCTACTAAACCTATGCATTTCTGAAAACTAGAGACCTAGGGGAATCCAAGATGGGTGACCTGTGTGGCTCGGACCAGGTTCTGTTACCCAGAATCCTTTGCAAACCTCAAATTTTGGCTAAAAAAACACATGTTCCTCACATTTCTGTTGCAGAAAGTTCTGGAATCTGAGAGGAGTCACGAATTTCCTTCCACCCAGCGTTCCCCCATGTCTCCCGATAAAAATGATACCTCACTTGTGTGGGTAGGCCTAGCGCCCGCGACAGGAAACGCCCCAAAGCGCAACGTGGACACAGCCACATTTTTGAAGGAAAACAGAGGTGTTTTTTGCAAAGTGCCTACCTGTAGATTTTGGCCTGTAGCTCAGCCGCCACCTAGGGAAACCTACCAAACCTGTGCATTTCTGAAAACTAGAGACCTAGGGGAATCCAAGATGGGGTGACTTGTGTGGCTCGGACCAGGTTCTGTTACCCAGAATCCTTTGCAAACCTCAAAATTTGGCCAAAAAAAACACATGTTCCTCACAATTCTGTTGCAGAAAGTTCTGGAATCTGAGAGGAGGCATGAATTTCCTTCCACCCAGCGTTCCCCCACGTCTCCCGATAAAAATGATACCTCACTTGTGTGGGTAGGCCTAGCGCCCGCGACAGAAAACGCCCCAAAGCGCAACGTGGACACATCCAAATTTGTGAAGGAAAAAAGAGGTGTTTTTTGCAAAGTGCCTACCTGTAGATTTTGGCTTGTAGATCAGCCGCCACCTAGGGAAACCTACCAAACCTGTGCATTTCTGAAAACTAGAGACCTAGGGGAATCCAAGATGGGGTTACTTGTGTGGCTCGGACCAGGATCTGTTACCCAGAATCCTTTGCAAACCTCAAAATTTGGCTAAAAAAACACATGTTCAAAACATTTCTGTGGCAGAAAGTTCTGGAATCTGAGAGGAGCCACAAATTTCCTTCCACCCAGCGTTCCCCCATGTCTCCCGATAAAAATGATACCTCACTTGTGTGGGTAGGCCTAGCGCCCGCGACAGAAAACGCCCCAAAGCGCAACCTGGACACATCCAAATTTGTGAAGGAAAACAGAGGTGTTTTTTGCAAAGTGCCTACCTGTAGATTTGACTTGTAGATCAGCCGCCACCTAGGGAAACCTACCAAACCTGTGCATTACTGAAAACTAGAGACCTAGGGGAATCCAAGATGGGGTGACTTGTGTGGCTCGGACCAGGTTCTGTTACCCAGAATCCTTTGCAAACCTCAAAATTTGGCTAAAAAAACACATGTTCCTCACATTTCTGTGGCAGAAAGTTCTGGAATCTGAGATAAGCCACGAATTTCCTTCCACCCAGCGTTCCCCCACGTCTCCCGATAAAAATGATACCTCACTTGTGTGGGTAGGCCTGGCGCCCGCGACAGGAAATGCCCCAAAGCGCAACGTAGACACAGCCAAATTTTTGAAGGAAAACAGAGGTGTTTTTTCAAAGTGCCTACCTGTAGATTTTGGCCTGTAGCTCAGTCGCCAACTAGGGAAACCTACCAAACCTGTGCATTTCTGAAAACTAGAGACCTAGGGGAATCCAAGATGGAGTGACTTGTGTGGCTCGGACCAGGTTCTGTTACCCAGAATCCTTTGCAAACCTCAAAATTTGGCTAAAAAAACACATGTTCCTCACAATTCTGTGGCAGAAAGTTCTGGAATCTGAGAGGAGCCACGAATTTCCTTCCACCCAGCGTTCCCCCACGTCTCCCAATAAAAATGATACCTCACTTGTGTGGGTAGGCCTAGCGCCGGCGACAGAAAACGCCCCAAAGCGCAACGTGGACACATCCAAATTTGTGAAGGAAAACAGAGGTGTTTTTTGCAAAGCGCCTACCTGTAGATTTTGGCTTGTAGCTCAGCCGCCACCTAGGGAAACCTACCAAACCTGTGCATTTCTGAAAACTAGAGACCTAGGGGAATCCAAGATGGGGTGACTTGTGTGGCTCGGACCAGGTTCTGTTACCCAGAATCCTTTGCAAACCTCAAAATTTGGCTAAAAAAACACATGTTCCTAACATTTCTGTGGCAGAAAGTTCTGGAATCTGAGAGGAGCCACAAATTTCCTTCCACCCAGCGTTCCCCCACGTCTCCCGATAAAAATGACACCTCACTTGTGTGGGTAGGCCTAGTGCCCGCGACAGAAAAAACCCCAAAGCGCAACGTGGACACATCCAAATTTGTGAAGGAAAACAGAGGTTTGTTTTGCAAAGTGCCTACCTGTAGATTTTGGCTTGTAGCTCAGCCGCCACCTTGGGAAACCTACCAAACCTGTGCATTTCTGAAAACTAGAGACCTAGGGGAATCCAAGATGGGGTGACTTGTGTGGCTCGGACCAGGTTCTGTTACCCAGAATCCTTTGCAAACCTCAAAATTTGGCCAAAAAAAACACATGTTCCTCAAAATTCTGTGGCAGAAAGTTCTGGAATCTGAGAGGAGCCACGAATTTCCTTCCACCCACCGTTCCCCCACGTCTCCCGATAAAAATGATACCTCACTTGTGTGGGTAGGCCTAGCGCCCGCGACAGGAAACGCCCCAAAGCGCAACGTAGACACAGCCAAATTTTTGAAGGAAAACAGAGGTGTTTTTTGCAAAGTGCCTACCTGTAGATTTTGGCTTGTAGCTCAGCCGCCACCTTGGGAAACCTACCAAACCTGTGCATTTCTGAAAACTAGAAACCTAGGGGAATCCAAGATGGGATGACTTGTGTGGCTCGGACCAGGTTCTGTTACCCAGAATCCTTTGCAAACCTCAAAATTTGGCCAAAAAAAACACATGTTCCTCAAAATTCTGTGGCAGAAAGTTCTGGAATCTGAGAGGAGCCACGAATTTCCTTCCACCCACCGTTCCCCCACGACTCCTGATAAAAATGATACCTCACTTGTGTGGGTAGGCCTAGCGCCCGCGACAGGAAACGCCCCAAAGCGCAACGTAGACACAGCCAAATTTTTGAAGGAAAACAGAGGTGTTTTTTGCAAAGTGCCTACCTGTAGATTTTGGCTTGTAGCTCAGCCGCCACCCAGGGAAACCTACCAAACCTGTGCATTTCTGAAAACTAGAGACCTAGGGGAATCCAAGATGGGGTGACTTGTGTGGCTCGGACCAGGTTCTGTTACCCAGAATCCTTTGCAAACCTCAAAATTTGGCTAAAAAAACACATGTTCCTAACATTTCTGTGGCAGAAAGTTCTGGAATCTGAGAGGAGCCACAAATTTCCTTCCACCCAGCATTCCCCCATGTCTCCTGATAAAAATGATACCTCACTTGTGTGGGTAGGCCTAGCGCCCGCGACAGAAAACGCCCCAAACCGCAACGTGGACACATCCAAATTTGTGAAGGAAAACAGGTATTTTTTGCAAAGTGCCTACCTGTAGATTTTGGCTTGTAGCTCAGCCGCCACCTAGGGAAACCTACCAAACCTGTGCATTTCTGAAAACTAGAGACCTAGGGGAATCCAAGATGGGGTGACCTGTGTGGCTCGGACCAGGTTCTGTTACCGAGAATCCTTTGCAAACCTCAAAATTTGGCTAAAAAAAAACACATGTTCCTCACATTTCTGTGGCAGAAAGTTCTGGAATCTGAGAGGAGCCACGAATTTCCTTCCACCCAGCGTTCCCCCACGTCTCCCGATAAAAATGATACCTCACTTGTGTGGGTAGGCCTAGCGCCCGCGACAGGAAACGCCCCAAAGCGCAACGTGGACACATCCAAATTTGTGATGGAAAACAGAGGTGTTTTTTGCAAAGTGCCTACCTGTAGATTTTGGCTTGTAGCTCAGCCGCCACCTAGGGAAACCTACCAAACCTGTGCATTTCTGAAAACTAGAGACCTAGGGGAATCCAAGATGGGGTGACTTGTGTGGCTCGGACCAGGTTCTGTTACCCAGAATCCTTTGCAAACCTCAAAATTTGGCTAAAAAAACACATGTTCCCAACTGTTCTGTGGCAGAAAGTTCTGGAATCTGAGAGGACCCACAAATTTACTTCCACCCAGCGTTCCCCCACGTCTCCCGATAAAAATGATACCTCACTTGTGTGGGTAGGCCTAGCGCCTGCGACAGGAAACGCCCCAAAGAGCAACGTGGACACATCCAAATTTGTGAAGGAAAACAGAGGTGTTTTTTGCAAAGTGCCAACCTGTAGATTTTGGCTTGTAGCTCAGCCGCCACCTAGGGAAACCTACCAAACCAGTGCATTTTGGAAAACTAGAGACCTAGGGGAATCCAAGATGGGGTGACTTGTGTGGCTCGGACCAGGTTCTGTTACCCAGAATCCTTTGCAAACCTCAAAATTTGGCTAAAAAAACACATGTTCCTCACATTTCTGTGGTAGAAAGTTCTGGAATCTGAGAGGAGCCACGAATTTCCTTCCACCCAGCGTTCCCCATGTCTTCCGATAAAAATTATACCTCACTTGTGTGGGTAGGCCTAGCGCCCGCGACAGGAAACGCCCCAAAGCGCAACGTAGAGACAGCCACATTTTTGAAGGAAAACAGAGGTGTTTTTTGCAAAGTGCCTACCTGTAGATTTTGGCTTGTAGCTCAGCCGCCACCTAGGGAAACCTACCAAACCTGTGCATTTCTGAAAACTAGAGACCTAGAGGAATCCAAGATGGGTTGACATGTGTGGTTCGGACCAGGTTCTGTTACCCAGAATCCTTTGCAAACCTCAAAATTTGGCTAAAAAAACTCATGTTCCTCACATTTCTGTTGCAGAAAGTTCTGGAATCTGAGATAAGCCACGAATTTCCTTCCACCCAGTGTTCCCCCACGTCTCCCGATAAAAATGATACCTCACTTGTGTGGGTAGGCCTAGCGCCCGCGACAGGAAACGCCCCAAAGTGCAACGTAGACACAGCCAAATTTTTTAAGGAAAACAGAGGTGTTTTTTGCAAAGTGCCTACCTGTAGATTTTGGCTTGTAGCTCAGCCGCCACCTAGGGAAACCTACCAAACCTGTGCATTTCTGAAAACTAGAGACCTAGGGGAATCCAAGATGGGGTGACTTGTGTGGCTCGGACCAGGTTCTGTTACCCAGAATCCTTTGCAAACCTCAAAATTTGGCCAAAAAAACCACATGTTCCTCACAATTCTGTGGCAGAAAGTTCTGGAATCTGAGAGGAGCCACGAATTTCCTTCCACCCAGCGTTCCCCCACGTCTCCCGATAAAAATGATACCTCACTTGTGTGGGTAGGCCTAGCGCCCGCGACAGAAAACACCCCAAAGCGCAACGTGGACACATCCAAATTTGTGAAGGAAAACAGAGGTTTGTTTTGCAAAGTGCCTACCTGTAGATTTTGGCTTGTAGCTCAGCCGCCACCTAGGGAAACCTACCAAACCTGTGCATTTCTGAAAACTAGAGACCTAGGGGAATCCAAGATGGGGTGACTTGTGTGGCTCGGACCAGGTTCTGTTACCCAGAATCCTTTGCAAACCTCAAAATTTGGCTAAAAAAACACATGTTCCTAACATTTCTGTGGCAGAAAGTTCTGGAATCTGAGAGGAGCCACAAATTTCCTTCCACCCAGCGTTCCCCCACGTCTCCCGATAAAAATGACACCTCACTTGTGTGGGTAGGCCTAGCGCCCGCGACAGAAAACGCCCCAAAGCGCAACGTGGACACATCCAAATTTGTGAAGGAAAACAGAGGTTTGTTTTGCAAAGTGCCTACCTGTAGATTTTGGCTTGTAGCTCAGCCGCCACCTTGGGAAACCTACCAAACCTGTGCATTTCTGAAAACTAGAAACCTAGGGGAATCCAAGATGGGGTGACTTGTGTGGCTCGGACCAGGTTCTGTTACCCAGAATCCTTTGCAAACCTCAAAATTTGGCCAAAAAAAACACATGTTCCTCAAAATTCTGTGGCAGAAAGTTCTGGAATCTGAGAGGAGCCACGAATTTCCTTCCACCCACCGTTCCCCCACGACTCCTGATAAAAATGATACCTCACTTGTGTGGGTAGGCCTAGCGCCCGCGACAGGAAACGCCCCAAAGCGCAACGTAGACACAGCCAAATTTTTGAAGGAAAACAGAGGTGTTTTTTGCAAAGTGCCTACCTGTAGATTTTGGCTTGTAGCTCAGCCGCCACCCAGGGAAACCTACCAAATCTGTGCATTTCTGAAAACTAGAGACCTAGGGGAATCCAAGATGGGGTGACTTGTGTGGCTCGGACCAGGTTCTGTTACCCAGAATCCTTTGCAAACCTCAAAATTTGGCTAAAAAAACACATGTTCCTAACATTTCTGTGGCAGAAAGTTCTGGAATCTGAGAGGAGCCACAAATTTCCTTCCACCCAGCATTCCCCCATGTCTCCTGATAAAAATGATACCTCACTTGTGTGGGTAGGCCTAGCGCCCGCGACAGAAAACGCCCCAAACCGCAACGTGGACACATCCAAATTTGTGAAGGAAAACAGAGGTATTTTTTGCAAAGTGCCTACCTGTAGATTTTGGCTTGTAGCTCAGCCACAACCTAGGGAAACCTACCAAACCTGTGCATTTCTGAAAACTAGAGACCTAGGGGAATCCAAGATGGGGTGAACTGTGTGGCTCGGACCAGGTTCTGTTACCCAGAATCCTTTGCAAACCTCAAAATTTGGCTAAAAAAAAACACATGTTCCTCACATTTCTGTGGCAGAAAGTTCTGGAATCTGAGAGGAGCCACGAATTTCCTTCCACCCAGCGTTCCCCCACGTCTCCCGATAAAAATGATACCTCACTTGTGTGGGTAGGCCTAGCGCCCGTGACAGGAAATGCCCCAAAGCGCAACGTGGACACAGCCAAATTTTTGAAGGAAAACAGAGGTGTTTTTTGCAAAGTGCCTGCCTGTAGATTTTGGCCTGTAGCTCAGCCGCCACCTAGGGAAACCTACCAAACCTGTGCATTTCTGAAAACTAGAGACCTAGGGGAATCCAAGATGGGGTGACTTGTGTGGCTTGGACCAGGTTCTGTTACCCAGAATCCTTTGCAAACCTCAAAATTTGGCTAAAAAAACACATGTTCCTAACATTTCTGTGGCAGAAAGTTCTGGAATCTGAGAGGAGCTACAAATTTCCTTCCACCCAGCGTTCCCCCACGTCTCCCGATAAAAATGATACCTCACTTGTGTGGGTAGGCCTAGCGCCCGCGACAGGAAACGCCCCAAAGCGCAACGTGGACACATCCAAATTTGTGATGGAAAACAGAGGTGTTTTTTGCAAAGTGCCTACCTGTAGATTTTGGCTTGTAGCTCAGCCGCCACCTAGGGAAACCTACCAAACCTGTGCATTTCTGAAAACTAGAGACCTAGGGGAATCCAAGATGGGGTGACTTGTGTGGCTCGGACCAGGTTCTGTTACCCAGAATCCTTTGCAAACCTCAAAATTTGGCTAAAAAAACACATGTTCCCAACTGTTCTGTGGCAGAAAGTTCTGGAATCTGAGAGGACCCACAAATTCACTTCCACCCAGCGTTCCCCCACGTCTCCCGATAAAAATGATACCTCACTTGTGTGGGTAGGCCTAGAGCCCGCAACAGGAAACGCCCCAAAGCGCAACGTGGACACATCCAAATTTGTGAAGGAAAACAGAGGTGTTTTTTGCAAAGTGCCAACCTGTAGATTTTGGCTTGTAGCTCAGCCGCCACCTAGGGAAACCTACCAAACCAGTGCATTTCGGAAAACTAGAGACCTAGGGGAATCCAAGATGGGGTGACTTGTGTGGCTCGGACCAGGTTCTGTTACCCAGAATCCTTTGCAAACCTCAAAATTTGGCTAAAAAAACACATGTTCCTCACATTTCTGTGGTAGAAAGTTCTGGAATCTGAGAGGAGCCACGAATTTCCTTCCACCCAGCGTTCCCCATGTCTTCCGATAAAAATTATACCTCACTTGTGTGGGTAGGCCTAGCGCCCGCGACAGGAAACGCCCCAAAGCGCAACGTAGAGACAGCCACATTTTTGAAGGAAAACAGAGGTGTTTTTTGCAAAGTGCCTACCTGTAGATTTTGGCTTGTAGCTCAGCCGCCACCTAGGGAAACCTACCAAACCTGTGCATTTCTGAAAACTAGAGACCTAGAGGAATCCAAGATGGGTTGACATGTGTGGTTCGGACCAGGTTCTGTTACCCAGAATCCTTTGCAAACCTCAAAATTTGGCTAAAAAAACACATGTTCCTAACATTTCTGTGGCAGAAAGTTCTGGAATCTGAGAGGAGCCACAAATTTCCTTCCACCCAGCGTTCCCCCACGTCTCCCGATAAAAATGACACCTCACTTGTGTGGGTAGGCCTAGCGCCCGCGACAGAAAACGCCCCAAAGCGCAACGTGGACACATCCAAATTTGTGAAGGAAAACAGAGGTTTGTTTTGCAAAGTGCCTACCTGTAGAAATTGGCTTGTAGCTCAGCCGCCACCTAGGGAAACCTACCAAACCTGTGCATTTCTGAAAACTAGAAACCTAGGGGAATCCAAGATGGGATGACTTGTGTGGCTCGGACCAGGTTCTGTTACCCAGAATCCTTTGCAAACCTCAAAATTTGGCCAAAAAAAACACATGTTCCTCACATTTCTGTGGCAGAAAGTTCTGGAATCTGAGAGGAGCCACGAATTTCCTTCCACCCAGCGTTCCCCCACGTCTCCCGATAAAAATGATACCTCACTTGTGTGGGTAGGCCTAGCGCCCGTGACAGGAAATGCCCCAAAGCGCAACGTGGACACAGCCAAATTTTTGAAGGAAAACAGAGGTGTTTTTTGCAAAGTGCCTGCCTGTAGATTTTGGCCTGTAGCTCAGCCGCCACCTAGGGAAACCTACCAAACCTGTGCATTTCTGAAAACTAGAGACCTAGGGGAATCCAAGATGGGGTGACTTGTGTGGCTTGGACCAGGTTCTGTTACCCAGAATCCTTTGCAAACCTCAAAATTTGGCTAAAAAAACACATGTTCCTAACATTTCTGTGGCAGAAAGTTCTGGAATCTGAGAGGAGCTACAAATTTCCTTCCACCCAGCGTTCCCCCACGTCTCCCGATAAAAATGATACCTCACTTGTGTGGGTAGGCCTAGCGCCCGCGACAGGAAACGCCCCAAAGCGCAACGTGGACACATCCAAATTTGTGATGGAAAACAGAGGTGTTTTTTGCAAAGTGCCTACCTGTAGATTTTGGCTTGTAGCTCAGCCGCCACCTAGGGAAACCTACCAAACCTGTGCATTTCTGAAAACTAGAGACCTAGGGGAATCCAAGATGGGGTGACTTGTGTGGCTCGGACCAGGTTCTGTTACCCAGAATCCTTTGCAAACCTCAAAATTTGGCTAAAAAAACACATGTTCCCAACTGTTCTGTGGCAGAAAGTTCTGGAATCTGAGAGGACCCACAAATTCACTTCCACCCAGCGTTCCCCCACGTCTCCCGATAAAAATGATACCTCACTTGTGTGGGTAGGCCTAGCGCCCGCGACAGGAAACGCCTCAAAGCGCAACGTGGACACATCCAAATTTGTGAAGGAAAACAGAGGTGTTTTTTGCAAAGTGCCAACCTGTAGATTTTGGCTTGTAGCTCAGCCGCCACCTAGGGAAACCTACCAAACCAGTGCATTTCGGAAAACTAGAGACCTAGGGGAATCCAAGATGGGGTGACTTGTGTGGCTCGGACCAGGTTCTGTTACCCAGAATCCTTTGCAAACCTCAAAATTTGGCTAAAAAAACACATGTTCCTCACATTTCTGTGGTAGAAAGTTCTGGAATCTGAGAGGAGCCACGAATTTCCTTCCACCCAGCGTTCCCCATGTCTTCCGATAAAAATTATACCTCACTTGTGTGGGTAGGCCTAGCGCCCGCGACAGGAAACGCCCCAAAGCGCAACGTAGAGACAGCCACATTTTTGAAGGAAAACAGAGGTGTTTTTTGCAAAGTGCCTACCTGTAGATTTTGGCTTGTAGCTCAGCCGCCACCTAGGGAAACCTACCAAACCTGTGCATTTCTGAAAACTAGAGACCTAGAGGAATCCAAGATGGGTTGACATGTGTGGTTCGGACCAGGTTCTGTTACCCAGAATCCTTTGCAAACCTCAAAATTTGGCTAAAAAAACACATGTTCCTCACATTTCTGTTGCAGAAAGTTCTGGAATCTGAGATAAGCCACGAATTTCCTTCCACCCAGCGTTCCCCCACGTCTCCCGATAAAAATGATACCTCACTTGTGTGGGTAGGCCTAGCGCCCGCGACAGGAAACGCCCCAAAGTGCAACGTAGACACAGCCAAATGTTTTAAGGAAAACAGAGGTGTTTTTTGCAAAGTGCCTACCTGTAGATTTTGGCTTGTAGCTCAGCCGCCACCTAGGGAAACCTACCAAACCTGTGCATTTCTGAAAACTAGAGACCTAGGGGAATCCAAGATGGGGTGACTTGTGTGGCTCGGACCATGTTCTGTTACCCAGAATCCTTTGCAAACCTCAAAATTTGGCCAAAAAAAACACATGTTCCTCACAATTCTGTGGCAGAAAGTTCTGGAATCTGAGAGGAGCCACGAATTTCCTTCCACCCAGCGTTCCCCCACGTCTCCCGATAAAAATGATACCTCACTTGTGTGGGTAGGCCTAGTGCCCGCGACAGAAAACACCCCAAAGCGCAACGTGGACACATCCAAATTTGTGAAGGAAAACAGAGGTTTGTTTTGCAAAGTGCCTACCTGTAGATTTTGGCTTGTAGCTCAGCCGCCACCTAGGGAAACCTACCAAACCTGTGCATTTCTGAAAACTAGAGACCTAGGGGAATCCAAGATGGGGTGACTTGTGTGGCTCGGACCAGGTTCTGTTACCCAGAATCCTTTGCAAACCTCAAAATTTGGCTAAAAAAACACATGTTCCTAACATTTCTGTGGCAGAAAGTTCTGGAATCTGAGAGGAGCCACAAATTTCCTTCCACCCAGCGTTCCCCCACGTCTCCCGATAAAAATGACACCTCACTTGTGTGGGTAGGCCTAGCGCCCGCGACAGAAAACGCCCCAAAGCGCAACGTGGACACATCCAAATTTGTGAAGGAAAACAGAGGTTTGTTTTGCAAAGTGCCTTCCTGTAGAAATTGGCTTGTAGCTCAGCCGCCACCTTGGGAAACCTACCAAACCTGTGCATTTCTGAAAACTAGAGACCTAGGGGAATCCAAGATGGGGTGACCTGTGTGGCTCGGACCAGGTTCTGTTACCCAGAATCCTTTGCAAACCTCAAAATTTGGCTAAAAAAAAACACATGTTCCTCACATTTCTGTGGCAGAAAGTTCTGGAATCTGAGAGGAGCCACGAATTTCCTTCCACCCAGCGTTCCCCCACGTCTCCCGATAAAAATGATACCTCACTTGTGTGGGTAGGCCTAGCGCCCGTGACAGGAAATGCCCCAAAGCGCAACGTGGACACAGCCAAATTTTTTAAGGAAAACAGAGGTGTTTTTTGCAAAGTGCCTGCCTGTAGATTTTGGCCTGTAGCTCAGCCGCCACCTAGGGAAACCTACCAAACCTGTGCATTTCTGAAAACTAGAGACCTAGGGGAATCCAAGATGGGGTGACTTGTGTGGCTCGGACCAGGTTCTGTTACCCAGAATCCTTTGCAAACCTCAAAATTTGGCTAAAAAAACACATGTTCCTAACATTTCTGTGGCAGAAAGTTCTGGAATCTGAGAGGAGCTACAAATTTCCTTCCACCCAGCGTTCCCCCACGTCTCCCGATAAAAATGATACCTCACTTGTGTGGGTAGGCCTAGCGCCCGCGACAGGAAACGCCCCAAAGCGCAACGTGGACACATCCAAATTTGTGAAGGAAAACAGAGGTGTTTTTTGCAAAGTGCCTACCTGTAGATTTTGGCTTGTAGCTCAGCCGCCACCTAGGGAAACCTACCAAACCTGTGCATTTCTGAAAACTAGAGACCTAGGGGAATCCAAGATGGGGTGACTTGTGTGGCTCAGACCACGTTCTGTTACCCAGAATCCTTTGCAAAAGTCAAAATTTGGCTAAAAAAACACATGTTCCTCACATTTCTGTGGCAGAAATTTCTGGAATCTGAGAGGAACCACGAATTTCCTTCCACCCAGAGTTCCCCCTCGTCTCCCGATAAAAATGATACCTCACTTGTGTGGGTAGGCCTAGCGCCCGTGACAGGAAATACCCCAAAGCGCAACGTGGACACAGCCAAATTTTTGAAGGAAAACAGAGGTGTTTTTTCAAAGTGCCTACCTGTAGATTTTGGCCTGTAGCTCAGTCGCCACCTAGGGAAACCTACCAAACCTGTGCATTTCTGAAAACTAGAGACCTAGGGGAATCCAACATGGGGTGACTTGTGTGGCTCAGACCAAGTTCTTTTACCCAGAATCCTTTGCAAAACTCAAAATTTGGCTAAAAAAACACATGTTCCTCACATTTCTGTGGCAGAAAGTTCTGGAATCTGAGATAAGCCACGAATTTCCTTCCACCCAGCATTCCCCCACGTCTCCCGATAAAAATGATACCTCACTTGTGTGGATAGGCCTAGCGCCCGCGACAGGAAACGCCCCAAAGCGCAACGTAGACACAGCCAAATTTTTGAAGGAAAACAGAGGTGTTTTTTGCAAAGTGCCTACCTGTAGATTTTGGCTTGTAGCTCAGCCGCCACCTAGGGAAACCTACCAAACCTGTGCATTTCTGAAAACTAGAGACCTAGGGGAATCCAAGATGGGGTGACTTGTGTGGCTCGGACCAGGTTCTGTTACCCAGAATCCTTTGCAAACCTCAAAATTTGGCCAAAAAAAACACATGTTCCTCACAATTCTGTGGCAGAAAGTTCTGGAATCTGAGAGGAGCCACGAATTTCCTTCCACCCAGCGTTCCCCCACGTCTCCCGATAAAAATGATACCTCACTTGTGTGGGTAGGCCTAGCGCCCGCGACAGGAAACGCCCCAAAGCAAAACGTAGAAACAGCCAAATTTTTGAAGGAAAACAGAGGTGTTTTTTGTAAAGTGCCCACCTGTAGATTTTGGCTTGTAGCTCAGCCGCCACCCAGGGAAACCTACCAAACCTGTGCATTTCTGAAAACTATAGACCTAGGGGAATCCAAGATGGGGTGACTTGTGTGGCTCGGACCAGGTTCTGTTACCCAGAATCCTTTGCAAACCTCAAAATTTGGCTAAAAAAACACATGTTCCTAACATTTCTGTGGCAGAAAGTTCTGGAATCTGAGAGGAGCCACAAATTTCCTTCCACCCAGCGTTCCCCCACGTCTCCCGATAAAAATGATACCTCACTTGTGTGGGTAGGCCTAGCGCCCGCGACAGTAATCACCCCAAAGCGCAACGTGGACACATCCAAATTTGTGAAGGAAAACAGAGGTGTTTTTTGCAAAGTGCCTACCTGTAGATTTTGGCTTGTAGCTCAGCCGCCACCTAGGGAAACCTACCAAACCTGTGCATTTCTGAAAACTAGAGACCTAGGGGAATCCAAGATGGGGTGACTTGTGTGGCTCAGACCACGTTCTGTTACCCAGAATCCTTTGCAAAACTCAAAATTTGGCTAAAAAAACACATGTTCCTCACATTTCTGTGGCAGAAAGTTCTGGAATCTGAGAGGAGCCACGAATTTCCTTCCACCCAGCGTTCCCCCTCGTCTCCCGATAAAAATGATACCTCACTTGTGTGGGTAGGCCTAGCGCCCGTGACAGGAAATGCCCCAAAGCGCAACGTGGACACAGCCAAATTTTTGAAGGAAAACAGAGGTGTTTTTTGCAAAGTGCCTACCTGTAGATTTTGGCTTGTAGATCAGCCACCACCTAGGGAAACCTGCCAAACCTGTGCATTTCTGAAAACTAGAGACCTAGGGGAATCCAAGATGGGGTGACTTGTGTGGCTCCGACCAGGTTCTGTTACCCAGAATCCTTTGCAAACCTCAAAATTTGGCTAAAAAAACACATGTTCCTCACATTTCTGTGGTAGAAAGTTCTGGAATCTGAGAGGAGCCACAAATTTCCTTCCACCCAGCGTTCCCCCACGTCTCCTGATAAAAATGATACCTCACTTGTGTGGGTAGGCCTAGCGCCCGCGACAGAAAACGCCCCAAACCGCAACGTGGACACATCCAAATTTGTGAAGGAAAACAGAGGTATTTTTTGCAAAGTGCCTACCTGTAGATTTTGGCTTGTAGCTCAGCCGCCACCTAGGGAAACCTACCAAACCTGTGCATTTCTGAAAACTAGAGACCTAGGGGAATCCAAGATGGGGTGACCTGTGTGGCTCGGACAAGGTTCTGTTACCCAGAATCCTTTGCAAACCTCAAAATTTGGCTAAAAAAACACATGTTCCTCACATTTCTGTGGCAGAAAGTTCTGGAATCTGAGAGGAGCCACGAATTTCCTTCCACCCAGCGTTCCCCCACGTCTCCCGATAAAAATGATACCTCACTTGTGTGGGTAGGCCTAGCGCCCGTGACAGGAAATGCCCCAAAGCGCAACGTGGACACAGCCAAATTTTTGAAGGAAAACAGAGGTGTTTTTTGCAAAGTGCCTGCCTGTAGTTTTTGGCCTGTAGCTCAGCCGCCACCTAGGGAAACCTACCAAACCTGTGCATTTCTGAAAACTAGAGACCTAGGGGAATCCAAGATGGGGTGACTTGTGTGGCTCGGACCAGGTTCTGTTACCCAGAATCCTTTACAAACCTCAAAATTTGGCTAAAAAAACACATGTTCCTAACATTTCTGTGGCAGAAAGTTCTGGAATCTGAGAGGAGCTACAAATTTCCTTCCACCCAGCGTTCCCCCACGTCTCCCGATAAAAATGATACCTCACTTGTGTGGGTAGGCCTAGCGCCCGCGACAGGAAACGCCCCAAAGCGCAACGTGGACACATCCAAATTTGTGAAGGAAAACAGAGGTGTTTTTTGCAAAGTGCCTACCTGTAGATTTTGGCTTGTAGCTCAGCCGCCACCTAGGGAAACCTACCAAACCTGTGCATTTCTGAAAACTAGAGACCTAGGGGAATCCAAGATGGGGTGACTTGTGTGGCTCAGACCACGTTCTGTTACCCAGAATCCTTTGCAAAAGTCAAAATTTGGCTAAAAAAACACATGTTCCTCACATTTCTGTGGCAGAAAGTTCTGGAATCTGAGAGGAACCACGAATTTCCTTCCACCCAGAGTTCCCCCTCGTCTCCCGATAAAAATGATACCTCACTTGTGTGGGTAGGCCTAGCGCCCGTGACAGGAAATACCCCAAAGCGCAACGTGGACACAGCCAAATTTTTGAAGGAAAACAGAGGTGTTTTTTCAAAGTGCCTACCTGTAGATTTTGGCCTGTAGCTCAGTCGCCACCTAGGGAAACCTACCAAACCTGTGCATTTCTGAAAACTAGAGACCTAGGGGAATCCAAGATGGGGTGACTTGTGTGGCTCAGACCACGTTCTTTTACCCAGAATCCTTTGCAAAACTCAACATTTGGCTAAAAAAACACATGTTCCTCACATTTCTGTGGCAGAAAGTTCTGGAATCTGAGATAAGCCACGAATTTCCTTCCACCCAGCATTCCCCCACGTCTCCCGATAAAAATGATACCTCACTTGTGTGGATAGGCCTAGCGCCCGCGACAGGAAACGCCCCAAAGCGCAACGTAGACACAGCCAAATTTTTGAAGGAAAACAGAGGTGTTTTTTGCAAAGTGCCTACCTGTAGATTTTGGCTTGTAGCTCAGCTGACACCTAGGGAAACCTACCAAACCTGTGCATTTCTGAAAACTAGAGACCTAGGGGAATCCAAGATGGGGTGACTTGTGTGGCTCGGACCAGGTTCTGTTACCCAGAATCCTTTGCAAACCTCAAAATTTGGCCCAAAAAAACACATGTTCCTCACAATTCTGTGGCAGAAAGTTCTGGAATCTGAGAGGAGCCACGAATTTCCTTCCACCCAGCGTTCCCCACGTCTCCCGATAAAAATGATACCTCACTTGTGTGGGTAGGCCTAGCGCCCGCGACAGGAAACGCCCCAAAGCGCAACGTAGGCACAGCCAAATTTTTGAAGGAAAACAGAGGTGTTTTTTGTAAAGTGCCTACCTGTAGATTTTGGCTTGTAGCTCAGCTGCCACCCAGGGAAACCTACCAAACCTGTGCATTTCTGAAAACTATAGACCTAGGGGAATCCAAGATGGGGTGACTTGTGTGGCTCGGACCAGGTTCTGTTACCCAGAATCCTTTGCAAACCTCAAAATTTGGCTAAAAAAACACATGTTCCTAACATTTCTGTGGCAGAAAGTTCTGGAATCTCAGAGGAGCCACAAATTTCCTTCCACCCAGCGTTCCCCCACGTCTCCCGATAAAAATGATACCTCACTTGTGTGGGTAGGCCTAGCGCCCGCGACAGTAATCGCCCCAAAGCGCAACGTGGACACATCCAAATTTGTGAAGGAAAACAGACGTGTTTTTTGCAAAGTGCCTACCTGTAGATTTTGGCTTGTAGCTCAGCCGCCACCTAGGGAAACCTACCAAACCTGTGCATTGCTGAAAACTAGAGACCTAGGGGAATCCAAGATGGGGTGACTTGTGTGGCTCAGACCACGTTCTGTTACCCAGAATCCTTTGCAAAACTCAAAATTTGGCTAAAAAAACACATGTTCCTCACATTTCTGTGGCAGAAAGTTCTGGAATCTGAGAGGAGCCACGAATTTCCTTCCACCCAGCGTTCCCCCTCGTCTCCCGATAAAAATGATACCTCACTTGTGTGGGTAGGCCTAGCGCCCGTGACAGGAAATGGCCCAAAGCGCAACGTGGACACAGCCAAATTTTTGAAGGAAAACAGAGGTGTTTTTTGCAAAGTGCCTACCTGTAGATTTTGGCTTGTAGATCAGCCACCACCTAGGGAAACCTGCCAAACCTGTGCATTTCTGAAAACTAGAGACCTAGGGGAATCCAAGATTGGGTGACTTGTGTGGCTCCGACCAGGTTCTGTTACCCAGAATCCTTTGCAAACCTCAAAATTTGGCTAAAAAAACACATGTTCCTCACATTTCTGTGGTAGAAAGTTCTGGAATCTGAGATAAGCCACGAATTTCCTTCCACCCAGCGTTCCCCCACGTCTCCTGATAAAAATGATACCTCACTTGTGTGGGTAGGCCTAGCGCCCGCGACAGGAAACGCCCCAAAGCGCAACGTAGACACAGCCAAATTTTTGAAGGAAAACAGAGGTGTTTTTTGCAAAGTGCCTACCTGTAGATTTTGGCTTGTAGCTCAGCCGCCACCTAGGGAAACCTACCAAACCTGTGCATTTCTGAAAACTAGAGACCTAGGGGAATCCAAGATGGGGTGACTTGTGTGGCTCGGACCAGGTTCTGTTACCCAGAATCCTTTGCAAACCTCAAAATTTGGCTAAAAAAACACATGTTCCTAACATTTCTGTGGCAGAAAGTTCTGGAATCTGAGAGGAGCCACAAATTTCCTTCCACCCAGCGTTCCCCCACGTCTCCCGATAAAAATGATACCTCACTTGTGTGGGTAGGCCTAGCGCCCGCGACAGAAAACGCCCCAAAGCGCAACGTGGACACATCCAAATATGTGAAGGAAAACAGAGGTGTTTTTTGCAAAGTGCCTACCTGTAGATTTTGGCTTGTAGATCAGCCGCCACCTAGGGAAACCTACCAAACCTGTGCATTTCTGAAAACTAGAGACCTAGGGGAATCCAAGATGGGGTGACTTGTGTGGCTCGGACCAGGATCTGTTACCCAGAATCCTTTGCAAACCTCAAAATTTGGCCAAAAAAAACACATGTTCCTCACAATTCTGTTGCAGAAAGTTCTGGAATCTGAGAGGAGCCATGAATTCCCTTCCACCCAGCGTTCCCCCACGTCTCCCGATAAAAATGATACCTCACTTGTGTGGGTAGGCCTAGCGCCCGCGACAGAAAACGCCCCAAACCGCAACGTGGACACATCCAAATTTGTGAAGGAAAACAGAGGTATTTTTTGCAAAGTGCCTACCTGTAGATTTTGGCTTGTAGCTCAGCCGCCACCTAGGGAAACCTACCAAACTTGTGCATTTCTGAAAACTAGAGACCTAGGGGAATCCAAGATGGGGTGACCTGTGCGGCTCGGACCAGGTTCTGTTACCCAGAATCCTTTGCAAACCTCAAAATTTGGCTAAAAAAACACATGTTCCTCACATTTCTGTGGCAGAAAGTTCTGGAATCTGAGAGGAGCCACGAATTTCCTTCCACCCAGCGTTCCCCCACGTCTCCCGATAAAAATGATACCTCACTTGTGTGGGTAGGCCTAGCGTCCGTGGCAGGAAATGCCCCAAAGCGCAACGTGGACACAGCCACATTTTTGAAGGAAAACAGAGGTGTTTTTTGCAAAGTGCCTGCCTGTAGATTTTGGCCTGTAGCTCAGCCGCCACCTACAGAAACCTACCAAACCTGTGCATTTCTTAAAACTAGAGACCTATGGGAATCCAAGATGGGGTGACTTGTGTGGCTCGGACCAGGTTCTGTTACCCAGAATCCTTTGCAAACCTCAAAATTTGGCTAAAAAAACACATGTTCCTCACATTTCTGTGGCAGAAAGTTCTGGAATCTGAGAGGAGCCACGAATTTCCTTCCACCCAGCGTTCCCCCACGTCTCCCGATAAAAATGATACCTCACTTGTGTGGGTAGGCCTAGCGCCCGCGACAGGAAACGCCCCAAAGCGCAACGTGGACACATCCAAATTTGTGAAGGAAAACAGAGGTGTTTTTTGCAAAGTGCCTACCTGTAGATTTTGGCTTATAGCTCAGCCGCCACCTAGGGAAACCTACCAAACCTGTGCATTTCTGAAAACTAGAGACCTAGGGGAATCCAAGATGTGGTGACTTGTGTGGCTCAGACCACGTTCTGTTACCCAGAATCCTTTGCAAAACTCAAAATTTGGCTAAAAAAACACATGTTCCTCACATTTCTGTGGCAGAAAGTTCTGGAATCTGAGAGGAGCCACGAATTTCCTTCCACCCAGCGTTCCCCCATGTCTCCCGATAAAAATGATACCTCACTTGTGTGGGTAGGCCTAGCGCCCGCGACAGAAAACGCCCCAAAGCGCAACGTGGACACATCCAAATTTGTGAAGGAAAACAGAGGTGTTTTTTGCAAAGTGCCTACCTGTAGATTTTGGCTTGTAGATCAGCCGCCACCTAGGGAAACCTACCAAACCTGTGCATTTATGAAAACTAGAGACCTAGGGGAATCCAAGATGGGGTGACTTGTGTGGCTCGGACCAGGATCTGTTAGCCAGAATCCTTTGCAAACCTCAAAATTTGGCCAAAAAAAACACATGTTCCTCACAATTCTGTTGCAGAAAGTTCTGGAATCTGAGAGGAGGCATGAATTTCCTTCCACCCAGCGTTCCCCCACGTCTCCCGATAAAAATGATAACTCACTTGTGTGGGTAGGCCTAGCGCCCGCGACAGAAAACGCCCCAAAGCGCAACGTGGACACATCCAAATTTGTGAAGGAAAACAGAGGTGTTTTTTGCAAAGTGCCTACCTGTAGATTTTGGCTTGTAGATCAGCCGCCACCTAGGGAAACCTGCCAAACCTGTGCATTTCTGAAAACTAGAGACCTAGGGGAATCCAAGATGGGGTGACTTGTGTGGCTCGGACCAGGTTCTGTTACCCAGAATCCTTTGCAAACCTCAAAATTTGGCCAAAAAAAAACACATGTTCCTCACATTTCTGTTGCAGAAAGTTCTGGAATCTGAGAGGAGCCACAAATTTCCTTCCACCCAGCGTTCCCCCACATCTCCCGATAAAAATGATACCTCACTTGTGTGGGTAGGCCTAGCGCCCGCGACAGAAAACGCCCCAAAGCGCAACCTGGACACATCCAAATTTGTGAAGGAAAACAGAGGTGTTTTTTGCAAAGTGCCTACCTGTAGATTTTGGCTTGTAGCTCAGCCGCCACCTAGGGAAACCTACCAAACCAGTGCATTTCTGAAAACTAGAGACCTAGGGGAATCCAAGATGGGGTGACCTGTGTGGCTCGGACCAGGTTCTGTTACCCAGAATCCTTTGCAAACCTCAAAATTTGGCTAAAAAAACACATGTTCCTCACATTTCTATGGCAGAAAGTTCTGGAATCTGAGAGGAGCCACGAATTTCCTTCCACCCAGCGTTCCCCCACGTCTCCCGATAAAAATGATACCTCACTTGTGTGGGTAGTCCTAGCGCCCGCGACAGAAAACGCCCCAAAGCGCAACGTGGACACATCCAAATTTGTGAAGGAAAACAGAGGTGTTTTTTGCAAAGTGCATACCTGTAGATTTTGGCGTGTAGATCAGCCGCCACCTAGGGAAACCTGCCAAACCTGTGCATTACTGAAAACTAGAGACCTAGGGGAATCCAAGATGGGGTGACTTGTGTGGCTCGGACCAGGTTCTGTTACCCAGAATCCTTTGCAAACCTCAAAATTTGGCTAAAAAAACACATGTTCCTAACATTTCTGTGGCAGAAAGTTCTGGAATCTGAGAGGAGCCACAAATTTCCTTCCACCCAGCTTTCCCCCACGTCTCCCGATAAAAAATGATACCTCACTTGTGTGGGTAGGCCTAGCGCCCGCGACAGAAAGCCCCCAAAGCGCAACGTGGACACATCCAAATTTGTGAAGGAAAACAGAGGTGTTTTTTGCAAAGTGCCTACCTGTAGATTTTGGCTTGTAGATCAGCCGCCACCTAGGGAAACCTACTAAACCTATGCATTTCTGAAAACTAGAGACCTAGGGGAATCCAAGATGGGTGACCTGTGTGGCTCGGACCAGGTTCTGTTACCCAGAATCCTTTGCAAACCTCAAAATTTGGCTAAAAAAACACATGTTCCTCACATTTCTGTTGCAGAAAGTTCTGGAATCTGAGAGGAGCCACGAATTTCCTTCCACCCAGCGTTCCCCCATGTCTCCCGATAAAAATGATACCTCACTTGTGTGGGTAGGCCTAGCGCCCGTGACAGGAAATACCCCAAGCGCAACGTGGACACAGCCAAATTTTTGAAGGAAAACAGAGGTGTTTTTTCAAAGTGCCTACCTGTAGATTTTGGCCTGTAGCTCAGTCGCCACCTAGGGAAACCTACCAAACCTGTGCATTTCTGACAACTAGAGACCTAGGGGAATCCAAGATGGGGTGACTTGTGTGGCTCAGACCACGTTCTTTTACCCAGAATCCTTTGCAAAACTCAACATTTGGCTAAAAAAACACATGTTCCTCACATTTCTGTGGCAGAAAGTTCTGGAATCTGAGATAAGCCACGAATTTCCTTCCACCCAGCATTCCCCCACGTCTCCCGATAAAAATGATACCTCACTTGTGTGGATAGGCCTAGCGCCCGCGACAGAAAACGCCCCAAAGCGCAACGTGGACACATCCAAATTTGTGAAGGAAAACAGAGGTGTTTTTTGCAAAGTGCCTACCTGTAGATTTTGGCTTGTAGATCAGCCGCCACCTAGGGAAACCTGCCAAACCTGTGCATTTCTGAAAACTAGAGACCTAGGGGAATCCAAGATGGGGTGACTTGTGTGGCTCGGACCAGGTTCTGTTACCCAGAATCCTTTGCAAACCTCAAAATTTGGCCAAAAAAAACACATGTTCCTCACATTTCTGTTGCAGAAAGTTCTGGAATCTGAGAGGAGCCACAAATTTCCTTCCACCCAGCGTTCCCCCACATCTCCCGATAAAAATGATACCTCACTTGTGTGGGTAGGCCTAGCGCCCGCGACAGAAAACGCCCCAAAGCGCAACCTGGACACATCCAAATTTGTGAAGGAAAACAGAGGTGTTTTTTGCAAAGTGCCTACCTGTAGATTTTGGCTTGTAGCTCAGCCGCCACCTAGGGAAACCTACCAAACCAGTGCATTTCTGAAAACTAGAGACCTAGGGGAATCCAAGATGGGGTGACCTGTGTGGCTCGGACCAGGTTCTGTTACCCAGAATCCTTTGCAAACCTCAAAATTTGGCTAAAAAAACACATGTTCCTCACATTTCTATGGCAGAAAGTTCTGGAATCTGAGAGGAGCCACGAATTTCCTTCCACCCAGCGTTCCCCCACGTCTCCCGATAAAAATGATACCTCACTTGTGTGGGTAGTCCTAGCGCCCGCGACAGAAAACGCCCCAAAGCGCAACGTGGACACATCCAAATTTGTGAAGGAAAACAGAGGTGTTTTTTGCAAAGTGCATACCTGTAGATTTTGGCGTGTAGATCAGCCGCCACCTAGGGAAACCTGCCAAACCTGTGCATTACTGAAAACTAGAGACCTAGGGGAATCCAAGATGGGGTGACTTGTGTGGCTCGGACCAGGTTCTGTTACCCAGAATCCTTTGCAAACCTCAAAATTTGGCTAAAAAAACACATGTTCCTAACATTTCTGTGGCAGAAAGTTCTGGAATCTGAGAGGAGCCACAAATTTCCTTCCACCCAGCTTTCCCCCACGTCTCCCGATAAAAATGATACCTCACTTGTGTGGGTAGGCCTAGCGCCCGCGACAGAAAGCCCCCAAAGCGCAACGTGGACACATCCAAATTTGTGAAGGAAAACAGAGGTGTTTTTTGCAAAGTGCCTACCTGTAGATTTTGGCTTGTAGATCAGCCGCCACCTAGGGAAACCTACTAAACCTATGCATTTCTGAAAACTAGAGACCTAGGGGAATCCAAGATGGGTGACCTGTGTGGCTCGGACCAGGTTCTGTTACCCAGAATCCTTTGCAAACCTCAAAATTTGGCTAAAAAAACACATGTTCCTCACATTTCTGTTGCAGAAAGTTCTGGAATCTGAGAGGAGCCACGAATTTCCTTCCACCCAGCGTTCCCCCATGTCTCCCGATAAAAATGATACCTCACTTGTGTGGGTAGGCCTAGCGCCCGTGACAGGAAATACCCCAAAGCGCAACGTGGACACAGCCAAATTTTTGAAGGAAAACAGAGGTGTTTTTTCAAAGTGCCTACCTGTAGATTTTGGCCTGTAGCTCAGTCGCCACCTAGGGAAACCTACCAAACCTGTGCATTTCTGACAACTAGAGACCTAGGGGAATCCAAGATGGGGTGACTTGTGTGGCTCAGACCACGTTCTTTTACCCAGAATCCTTTGCAAAACTCAACATTTGGCTAAAAAAACACATGTTCCTCACATTTCTGTGGCAGAAAGTTCTGGAATCTGAGATAAGCCACGAATTTCCTTCCACCCAGCATTCCCCCACGTCTCCCGATAAAAATGATACCTCACTTGTGTGGATAGGCCTAGCGCCCGCGACAGGAAACGCCCCAAAGCGCAACGTAGACACAGCCAAATTTTTGAAGGAAAACAGAGGTGTTTTTTGCAAAGTGCCTACCTGTAGATTTTGGCTTGTAGCTCAGCTGACACCTAGGGAAACCTACCAAACCTGTGCATTTCTGAAAACTAGAGACCTAGGGGAATCCAAGATGGGGTGACTTGTGTGGCTCGGACCAGGTTCTGTTACCCAGAATCCTTTGCAAACCTCAAAATTTGGCCCAAAAAAACACATGTTCCTCACAATTCTGTGGCAGAAAGTTCTGGAATCTGAGAGGAGCCACGAATTTCCTTCCACCCAGCGTTCCCCCACGTCTCCCGATAAAAATGATACCTCACTTGTGTGGGTAGGCCTAGCGCCCGCGACAGGAAACGCCCCAAAGCGCAACGTAGACACAGCCAAATTTTTGAAGGAAAACAGAGGTGTTTTTTGTAAAGTGCCTACCTGTAGATTTTGGCTTGTAGCTCAGCTGCCACCCAGGGAAACCTACCAAACCTGTGCATTTCTGAAAACTATAGACCTAGGGGAATCCAAGATGGGGTGACTTGTGTGGCTCGGACCAGGTTCTGTTACCCAGAATCCTTTGCAAACCTCAAAATTTGACTAAAAAAACACATGTTCCTAACATTTCTGTGGCAGAAAGTTCTGGAATCTCAGAGGAGCCACAAATTTCCTTCCACCCAGCGTTCCCCCACGTCTCCCGATAAAAATGATACCTCACTTGTGTGGGTAGGCCTAGCGCCCGCGACAGTAATCGCCCCAAAGCGCAACGTGGACACATCCAAATTTGTGAAGGAAAACAGACGTGTTTTTTGCAAAGTGCCTACCTGTAGATTTTGGCTTGTAGCTCAGCCGCCACCTAGGGAAACCTATCCAAACCTGTGCATTTCTGAAAACTAGAGACCTAGGGGAATCCAAGATGGGGTGACTTGTGTGGCTCAGACCACGTTCTGTTACCCAGAATCCTTTGCAAAACTCAAAATTTGGCTTAAAAAACACATGTTCCTCACATTTCTGTGGCAGAAAGTTCTGGAATCTGAGAGGAGCCACGAATTTCCTTCCACCCAGCGTTCCCCCTCGTCTCCCGATAAAAATGATACCTCACTTGTGTGGGTAGGCCTAGCGCCCGTGACAGGAAATGGCCCAAAGCGCAACGTGGACACAGCCAAATTTTTGAAGGAAAACAGAGGTGTTTTTTGCAAAGTGCCTACCTGTAGATTTTGGCTTGTAGATCAGCCACCACCTAGGGAAACCTGCCAAACCTGTGCATTTCTGAAAACTAGAGACCTAGGGGAATCCAAGATGGGGTGACTTGTGTGGCTCCGACCAGGTTCTGTTACCCAGAATCCTTTGCAAACCTCAAAATTTGGCTAAAAAAACACATGTTCCTCACATTTCTGTGGTAGAAAGTTCTGGAATCTGAGATAAGCCACGAATTTCCTTCCACCCAGCGTTCCCCCACGTCTCCTGATAAAAATGATACCTCACTTGTGTGGGTAGGCCTAGCGCCCGCGACAGGAAACGCCCCAAAGCGCAACGTAGACACAGCTAAATTTTTGAAGGAAAACAGAGGTGTTTTTTGCAAAGTGCCTACCTGTAGATTTTGGCTTGTAGCTCAGCCGCCACCTAGGGAAACCTACCAAACCTGTGCATTTCTGAAAACTAGAGACCTAGGGGAATCCAAGATGGGGTGACTTGTGTGGCTCGGACCAGGTTCTGTTACCCAGAATCCTTTGCAAACCTCAAAATTTGGCTAAAAAAACACATGTTCCTAACATTTCTGTGGCAGAAAGTTCTGGAATCTGAGAGGAGCCACAAATTTCCTTCCACCCAGCGTTCCCCCACGTCTCCTGATAAAAATGATACCTCACTTGTGTGGGTAGGCCTAGCGCCCGCGACAGAAAACGCCCCAAAGCGCAACGTGGACACATCCAAATATGTGAAGGAAAACAGAGGTGTTTTTTGCAAAGTGCCTACCTGTAGATTTTGGCTTGTAGATCAGCCGCCACCTAGGGAAACCTACCAAACCTGTGCATTTCTGAAAACTAGAGACCTAGGGGAATCCAAGATGGGGTGACTTGTGTGGCTCGGACCAGGATCTGTTACCCAGAATCCTTTGCAAACCTCAAAATTTGGCCAAAAAAAACACATGTTCCTCACAATTCTGTTGCAGAAAGTTCTGGAATCTGAGAGGAGCCATGAATTCCCTTCCACCCAGCGTTCCCCCACGTCTCCCGATAAAAATGATACCTCACTTGTGTGGGTAGGCCTAGCGCCCGCGACAGAAAACGCCCCAAACCGCAACGTGGACACATCCAAATTTGTGAAGGAAAACAGAGGTATTTTTTGCAAAGTGCCTACCTGTAGATTTTGGCTTGTAGCTCAGCCGCCACCTAGGGAAACCTACCAAACTTGTGCATTTCTGAAAACTAGAGACCTAGGGGAATCCAAGATGGGGTGACCTGTGAGGCTCGGACCAGGTTCTGTTACCCAGAATCCTTTGCAAACCTCAAAATTTGGCTAAAAAAACACATGTTCCTCACATTTCTGTGGCAGAAAGTTCTGGAATCTGAGAGGAGCCACGAATTTCCTTCCACCCAGCGTTCCCCCACGTCTCCCGATAAAAATGATACCTCACTTGTGTGGGTAGGCCTAGCGCCCGTGGCAGGAAATGCCCCAAAGCGCAACGTGGACACAGCCACATTTTTGAAGGAAAACAGAGGTGTTTTTTGCAAAGTGCCTGCCTGTAGATTTTGGCCTGTAGCTCAGCCGCCACCTACAGAAACCTACCAAACCTGTGCATTTCTTAAAACTAGAGACCTATGGGAATCCAAGATGGGGTGACTTGTGTGGCTCGGACCAGGTTCTGTTACCCAGAATCCTTTGCAAACCTCAAAATTTGGCTAAAAAAACACATGTTCCTAACATTTCTGTGGCAGAAAGTTCTGGAATCTGAGAGGAGCCACAAATTTCCTTCCACCCAGCGTTCCCCCATGTCTCCCGATAAAAATGATACCTCACTTGTGTGGGTAGGCCTAGCGCCCGCGACAGGAAACGCCCCAAAGCGCAACGTGGACACAGCCACATTTTTGAAGGAAAACAGAGGTGTTTTTTGCAAAGTGCCTACCTGTAGATTTTGGCCTGTAGCTCAGCCGCCACCTAGGGAAACCTACCAAACCTGTGCATTTCTGAAAACTAGAGACCTAGGGGAATCCAAGATGGGGTGACTTGTGTGGCTCGGACCAGGTTCTGTTACCCAGAATCCTTTGCAAACCTCAAAATTTGGCCAAAAAAAACACATGTTCCTCACAATTCTGTTGCAGAAAGTTCTGGAATCTGAGAGGAGGCATGAATTTCCTTCCACCCAGCGTTCCCCCACGTCTCCCGATAAAAATGATACCTCACTTGTGTGGGTAGGCCTAGCGCCCGCGACAGAAAACACCCCAAAGCGCAACGTGGACACATCCAAATTTGTGAAGGAAAAAAGAGGTGTTTTTTGCAAAGTGCCTACCTGTAGATTTTGGCTTGTAGATCAGCCGCCACCTAGGGAAACCTACCAAACCTGTGCATTTCTGAAAACTAGAGACCTAGGGGAATCCAAGATGGGGTGACCTGTGTGGCTCGGACCAGGTTCTGTTACCCAGAATCCTTTGCAAACCTCAAAATTTGGCTAAAAAAACACATGTTCCTCACATTTCTGTTGCAGAAAGTTCTGGAATCTGAGAGGAGCCACGAATTTCCTTCCACCCAGCGTTCCCCCACGTCTCCCGATAAAAATGATACCTCACTTGTGTGGGTAGGCCTAGCGCCCGCGACAGGAAACGCCCCAAAGCGCAACGTGCACACAGCCACATTTTTGAAGGAAAACAGAGGTGTTTTTTGCAAAGTGCCTACCTGTAGATTTTGGCCTGTAGCTCAGCCGCCACCTAGGGAAACCTACCAAAACTGTGCATTTCTGAAAACTAGAGACCTAGGGGAATCCAAGATGGGGTGACTTGTGTGGCTCGGACCAGGTTCTGTTACCCAGAATCCTTTGCAAACCTCAAAATTTGGCTAAAAAAACACATGTTCCTAACATTTCTGTGGCAGAAAGTTCTGGAATCTGAGAGGAGCCACAAATTTCCTTCCACCCAGCGTTTCCCCACGTCTCCCGATAAAAATGATACCTCACTTGTGTGGGTAGGCCTAGCGCCCGCGACAGAAAACGCCCCAAAGCGCAACGTGGACACATCCAAATTTGTGAAGGAAAACAGAGGTGTTTTTTGCAAAGTGCCTACCTGTAGATTTTGGCTTGTAGATCAGCCGCCACCTAGGGAAACCTACCAAACCTGTGCATTTCTGAAAACTAGAGACCTAGGGGAATCCAAGATGGGGTGACCTGTGTGGCTCGGACCAGGTTCTGTTACCCAGAATCCTTTGCAAACCTCATAATTTGGCTAAAAAAACACATGTTCCTCACATTTCTGTTGCAGAAAGTTCTGGAATCTGAGAGGAGCCACGAATTTCCTTCCACCCAGCGTTCCCCCATGTCTCCCGATAAAAATGATACCTCACTTGTGTGGGTAGGCCTAGCGCCCGCGACAGGAAACGCCCCAAAGCGCAACGTGGACACAGCCACATTTTTGAAGGAAAACAGAGGTGTTTTTTGCAAAGTGCCTACCTGTAGATTTTGGCCTGTAGCTCAGCCGCCACCTAGGGAAACTTACCAAACCAGTGCATTTCTGAAAACTAGAGACCTAGGGGAATCCAAGATGGGGTGACTTGTGTGGCTCGGACCAGGTTCTGTTACCCAGAATCCTTTGCAAACCTCAAAATTTGGACAAAAAAAACACATGTTCCTAACAATTCTGTTGCAGAAAGTTCTGGAATCTGAGAGGAGGCATGAATTTCCTTCCACCCAGCGTTCCCCCACATCTCCCGATAAAAATGATACCTCACTTGTGTGGGTAGGCCTAGCGCCCGCGACAGAAAACGCCCCAAAGCGCAACGTGGACACATCCAAATTTGTGAAGGAAAACAGAGGTGTTTTTTGCAAAGTGCCTACCTGTAGATTTTGGCTTGTAGATCAGCCGCCACCTAGGGAAACCTGCCAAACCTGTGCATTTCTGAAAACTAGAGACCTAGGGGAATCCAAGATGGGGTGACTTGTGTGGCTCGGACCAGGTTCTGTTACCCAGAATCCTTTGCAAACCTCAAAATTTGGCCAAAAAAAACACATGTTCCTCACATTTCTGTTGCAGAAAGTTCTGGAATCTGAGAGGAGCCACAAATTTCCTTCCACCCAGCGTTCCCCCACGTCTCCCGATAAAAATGATACCTCACTTGTGTGGGTAGGCCTAGCGCCCGCGACAGAAAACGCCCCAAAGCGCAACCTGGACACATCCAAATTTGTGAAGGAAAACAGAGGTGTTTTTTGCAAAGTGCCTACCTGTAGATTTTGGCTTGTAGCTCAGCCGCCACCTAGGGAAACCTACCAAACCAGTGCATTTCTGAAAACTAGAGACCTAGGGGAATCCAAGATGGGGTGACCTGTGTGGCTCGGACCAGGTTCTGTTACCCAGAATCCTTTGCAAACCTCAAAATTTGGCCAAAAAAAACACATGTTCCTCACAATTCTGTTGCAGAAAGTTCTGGAATCTGAGAGGAGGCATGAATTTCCTTCCACCCAGCGTTCCCCTACGTCTCCCGATAAAAATGATACCTCACTTGTGTGGGTAGGCCTAGCGCCCGCGACAGAAAACGCCCCAAAGCGCAACGTGGACACATCCAAATTTGTGAAGGAAAAAAGAGGTGTTTTTTGCAAAGTGCCTACCTGTAGATTTTGGCTTGTAGATCAGCCGCCACCTAGGGAAACCTGCCAAACCTGTGCATTACTGAAAACTAGAGACCTAGGGGAATCCAAGATGGGGTGACTTGTGTGGCTCGGACCAGGTTCTGTTACCCAGAATCCTTTGCAAACCTCAAAATTTGGCTAAAAAAACACATGTTCCTCACATTTCTGTTGCAGAAAGTTCTGGAATCTGAGAGGAGCCACGAATTTCCTTCCACCCAGCGTTCCCCCACGTCTCCCGATAAAAATGATACCTCACTTGTGTGGGTAGGCCTAGCGTCCGCGACAGGAAACGCCCCAAAGCGCAACGTGGACACAGCCACATTTTTGAAGGAAAACAGAGGTGTTTTTTGCAAAGTGCCTACCTGTAGATTTTGGCCTGTAGCTCTGCCGCCACCTAGGGAAACCTACCAAAACTGTGCATTTCTGAAAACTAGAGACCTAGGGGAATCCAAGATGGGGTGACTTGTGTGGCTCGGACCAGGTTCTGTTACCCAGAATCCTTTGCAAACCTCAAAATTTGGCTAAAAAAACACATGTTCCTAACATTTCTGTGGCAGAAAGTTCTGGAATCTGAGAGGAGCCACAAATTTCCTTCCACCCAGCGTTTCCCCACGTCTCCCGATAAAAATGATACCTCACTTGTGTGGGTAGGCCTAGCGCCCGCGACAGAAAACGCCCCAAAGCGCAACGTGGACACATCCAAATTTGTGAAGGAAAAAAGAGGTGTTTTTTGCAAAGTGCCTACCTGTAGATTTTGGCTTGTAGATCAGCCGCCACCTAGGAAAACCTGCCAAACCTGTGCATTTCTGAAAATTAGAGACCTAGGGGAATCCAAGATGGGGTGACTTGTGTGGCTCGGACCAGGTTCTGTTACCCAGAATCCTTTGCAAACCTCAAAATTTGGCTAAAAAAACACATGTTCCTAACATTTCTGTGGCAGAAAGTTCTGGAATCTGAGAGGAGCCACAAATTTCCTTCCACCCAGCGTTCCCCCACGTCTCCCGATAAAAATGATACCTCACTTGTGTGGGTAGGCCTAGCGCCCGTGACAGAAAACCCCCAAAGCGCAACGTGGACACATCCAAATTTGTGAAGGAAAACAGAGGTGTTTTTTGCAAAGTGCCTACCTGTAGATTTTGGCTTGTAGATCAGCCGCCACCTAGGGAAACCTACCAAACCTGTGCATTTCTGAAAACTAGAGACCTAGGGGAATCCAAGATGGGGTGACCTCCTGTGGCTCGGACCAGGTTCTGTTACCCAGAATCCTTTGCAAACCTCAAAATTTGGCTAAAAAAACACATGTTCCTCACATTTCTGTTGCAGAAAGTTCTGGAATCTGAGAGGAGCCACGAATTTCCTTCCACCCAGCGTTCCCCCACGTCTCCCGATAAAAATGATACCTCACTTGTGTGGGTAGGCCTAGCGCCCGCGACAGGAAACGCCCCAAAGCGCAACGTGGACACAGCCACATTTTTGAAGGAAAACAGAGGTGTTTTTTGCAAAGTGCCTACCTGTAGATTTTGGCCTGTAGCTCAGCCGCCACCTAGGGAAACCTACCAAACCTGTGCATTTCTGAAAACTAGAGACCTAGGGGAATCCAAGATGGGGTGACTTGTGTGGCTCGGACCAGGTTCTGTTACCCAGAATCCTTTGCAAACCTCAAAATTTGGCTAAAAAAACACATGTTCCTAACATTTCTGTGGCAGAAAGTTCTGGAATCTGAGAGGAGCCACAAATTTCCTTCCACCCAGCGTTCCCCCACGTCTCCCGATAAAAATGATACCTCACTTTTGTGGGTAGGCCTAGCGCCCGCGACAGAAAACGCCCCAAAGCGCAACGTGGACACATCCAAATTTGTGAAGGAAAACATAGGTGTTTTTTGCAAAGTGCCTACCTGTAGATTTTGGCTTGTAGCTCAGCCGCCACCTAGGGAAACCTACCAAACCTGTGCATTTCTGAAAACTAGAGACCTAGGGGAATCCAAGATGGGGTGACCTGTGTGGCTCGGACCAGGTTCTGTTACCCAGAATCCTTTGCAAACCTCAAAATTTGGCTAAAAAAACACATGTTCCTCACATTTCTGTGGCAGAAAGTTCTGGAATCTGAGAGGAGCCACGAATTTCCTTCCACCCAGCGTTCCCCCACGTCTCCCGATAAAAATGATACCTCACTTGTGTGGGTAGGCCTAGCGCCCGTGACAGGAAATGCCCCAAAGCGCAACGTGGACACAGCCAAATTTTTGAAGGAAAACAGAGGTGTTTTTTGCAAAGTGCCTGCCTGTAGATTTTGGCCTGTAGCTCAGCCGCCACCTAGGGAAACCTACCAAACCTGTGCATTTCTGAAAACTAGAGACCTAGGGGAATCCAAGATGGGGTGACTTGTGTGGCTCGGACCAGGTTCTGTTACCCAGAATCCTTTGCAAACCTCAAAATTTAGCTAAAAAAACACATGTTCCCAACTGTTCTGTGGCAGAAAGTTCTGGAATCTGAGAGGACCCACAAATTCACTTCCACCCAGCGTTCCCCCACGTCTCCCGATAAAAATGATACCTCACTTGTGTGGGTAGGCCTAGCGCCCGCGACAGGAAACGCCCCAAAGCGCAACGTGGACACATCCAAATTTGTGAAGGAAAACAGAGGTGTTTTTTGCAAAGTGCCTACCTGTAGATTTTGGCTTGTAGCTCAGCCGCCACCTAGGGAAACCTACCAAACCTGTGCATTTCTGAAAACTAGAGACCTAGGGGAAACCAAGATGGGGTGACTTGTGTGGCTCGGACCAGGTTCTGTTACCCAGAATCCTTTGCAAACCTCAAAATTTGGCTAAAAAAACACATGTTCCTCACATTTCTGTGGCAGAAACTTCTGGAATCTGAGAGGAGCCACAAATTTCCTTCCACCCTGCGTTCCCCCACATCTCCTGATAAAAATGATACCTCACTTGTGTGGGTAGGCCCAGCGCTCGCGACAGGAAACGCCCCAAAGCGCAACGTGGACACATCCAAATTTGTGAAGGAAAACAGAGGTGTTTTTTGCAAAGTGCCTACCTGTAGATTTTGGCTTCTAGCTCAGCCGCCACCTAGGGAAACCTACCAAACCTGTGCATTTCTGAAAACTAGAGACCTAGGGGAATCCAAGATGGGGTGACTTGTGTGGCTCGGACCAGGTTCTGTTACCCAGAATCCTTTGCAAACCTCCAAATTTGGCCAAAAAAAACACATGTTCCTCACAATTCTGTTGCAGAAAGTTCTGGAATCTGAGAGGAGGCATGAATTTCCTTCCACCCAGCGTTCCCCCACGTCTCCCGATAAAAATGATACCTCACTTGTGTGGGTAGGCCTAGCGCCCGCGACAGAAAACGCCCCAAAGCGCAACGTGGACACATCCAAATTTGTGAAGGAAAAAAGAGGTGTTTTTTGCAAAGTGCCTACCTGTAGATTTTGGCTTGTAGATCAGCCGCCACCTAGGGAAACCTGCCAAACCTGTGCATTTCTGAAAACTAGAGACCTAGGGGAATCCAAGATGGGGTGACTTGTGTGGCTCGGACCAGGTTCTGTTACCCAGAATCCTTTGCAAACCTCAAAATTTGGCTAAAAAAACACATGTTCCTAACATTTCTGTGGCAGAAAGTTCTGGAATCTGAGAGGAGCCACGAATTTCCTTCCACCCAGCGTTCCCCCACGTCTCCCGATAAAAATGATACCTCACTTGTGTGGGTAGGCCTAGCGCCCGTTACAGGAAATGCCCCAAAGCGCAACGTGGACACAGCCAAATTTTTGAAGGAAAACAGAGGTGTTTTTTGCAAAGTGCCTGCCTGTAGATTTTGGCCTGTAGCTCAGCCGCCACCTAGGGAAACCTACCAAACCTGTGCATTTCTGAAAACTAGAGACCTAGGGGAATCCAAGATGGGGTGACTTGTGTGGCTCGGACCAGGTTCTGATACCCAGAATCCTTTGCAAACCTCAAAATTTGGCTAAAAAAACACATGTTCCCAACTGTTCTGTGGCAGAAAGTTCTGGAATCTGAGAGGACCCACAAATTCACTTCCACCCAGCGTTCCCCCACGTCTCCCGATAAAAATGATACCTCACTTGTGTAGGTAGGCATAGCGCCCGCGACAGGAAACGCCCTAAAGCGCAACGTGGACACATCCAAATTTGTGAAGTAAAACAGAGGTGTTTTTTGCAAAGTGCCTACCTGTAGATTTTGGCTTGTAGCTCAGCCGCCACCTAGGGAAACCTACCAAACCTGTGCATTTCTGAAAACTAGAGACCTAGGGGAATCCAAGATGGGGTGACTTGTGTGGCTCGGACCAGGTTCTGTTACCCAGAATCCTTTGCAAACCTCAAAATTTGGCTAAAAAAACACATGTTCCTCACATTTCTGTGGCAGAAAGTTCTGGAATCTGAGAGGAGCCACAAATTTCCTTCCACCCAGCGTTCCCCCACGTCTCCTGATAAAAATGATACCTCACTTGTGTGGGTAGGCCCAGCGCTCGCGACAGGAAACGCCCCAAAGCGCAACGTGGACACATCCAAATTTTTGAAGGAAAACAGAGGTGTTTTTTGCAAAGTGCCTACCTGTAGATTTTGGCCTGTAGCTCAGCCGCCACCTAGGGAAACCTACCAAACCTGTGCATTTCTGAAAACTAGAGACCTAGGGGAATCCAAGATGGGGTGACCTGTGCGGCTCGGACCAGGTTCTGTTACCCAGAATCCTTTGCAAACCTCAAAATTTGGCTAAAAAAACACATGTTCCTCACATTTCTGTGGCAGAAAGTTCTGGAATCTGAGAGGAGCCACAAATTTCCTTCCACCCAGCGTTCCCCCACGTCTCCCGATAAAAATGATACCTCACTTGTGTGGGTAGGCCTAGCGCCCGCGTCAGGAAACGCCCCAAAGCGAAACGTAGACACAGCCAAATTTTTGAAGGAAAACAGAGGTGTTTGTTGCAAAGTGCCTACCTGTAGATTTTGGCCTGTAGCTCAGCCGCCACCTAGGGAAACCTACCAAACCTGTGCATTTCTGAAAACTAGAGACCTAGGGGAATCCAAGATGGGGTGACTTGTGTGGCTCGGACCAGGTTCTGTTACCCAGAATCCTTTGCAAACCTCAAATTCTGTCTAAAAAAACGCATTTTCCACACATTTCGGTGACAGAAAGTTCTGGAATCTGAGTGGAGCCACAAATTTCCTTCCACCCAGCGTTTCCCCACGTCTCCTGATAAAAATGATACCTCACTTGTGTGGGTAGGCCCAGCGCTCGCGACAGGAAACGCCCCAAAGCGCAACGTGGACACATCCAAATTTTTGAAGGAAAACAGAGATGTTTTTTGCAAAGTGCCTACCTGTAGATTTTGGCCTGTAGCTCAGCCGCCACCTAGGGAAACCTACCAAACCTGTGCATTTCTGAAAACTAGAGACCTAGGGGAATCCAAGATGGGGTGACTTGTGTGGCTCGGACCAGGTTCTGTTACCCAGAATCCATTGCAAACCTCAAAATTTGGCTAAAAAAACACATGTTCCTCACATTTCTGTGGCAGAAAGTTCTGGAATCTGAGAGGAGCCAAAAATGTCCTTCCACCCAGCGTTCCCCCACGTCTCCCGATAAAAATGATACCTCACTTGTGTGGGTAGGCCTAGCGCCCGCGACAGGAAACGCCCCAAAGCGCAACGTAGACACAGCCAAATTTTTGAAGGCAAACAGAGGTGTTTGTTGCAAAGTGCCTACCTGTAGATTTTGGCCTGTAGCTCAGCCGCCACCTAGGGAAACCTACCAAACCTGTGCATTTCTGAAAACTAGAGACCTAGGGGAATCCAAGATGGGGTGACTTGTGTGGCTCGGACCAGGTTCTGTTACCCAGAATCCTTTGCAAACCTCAAATTCTGTCTAAAAAAACGCATTTTCCACACATTTCGGTGACAGAAAGTTCTGGAATCTGAGTGGAGCCACAAATTTCCTTCCACCCAGTGTTCCTCCACGTCTCCCGATAAAAATGATACCTCACTTGTGTGGGTAGGCCTAGCGCCTGCGACAGAAAACACCCCAAACCGCAACGTGGACACATCCAAATTTGTGAAGGAAAACAGAGGTGTTTTTTGCAAAGTGCCTACCTGTAGATTTTGGCCTGTAGCTCAGCCGCCACCTAGGGAAACCTACCAAACCTGTGCATTTCTGAAAACTAGAGACCTAGGGGAATCCAAGATGGGGTGACCTGTGTGGCTCGGACCAGGTTCTGTTACCCAGAATCCTTTGCAAACCTCAAAATTTGGCTAAAAAAACACATGTTCCTCACATTTCTGTGGCAGAAAGTTCTGGAATCTGAGAGGAGCCACGAATTTCCTTCCACCCAGCGTTCCCCCACGTCTCCCGATAAAAATGATACCTCACTTGTGTGGGTAGGCCTAGCGCCCGTGACAGGAAATGCCCCAAAGCGCAACGTGGACACAGCCAAATTTTTGAAGGAAAACAGAGGTGTTTTTTGCAAAGTGCCTGCCTGTAGATTTTGGCCTGTAGCTCAGCCGCCACCTAGGGAAACCTACCAAACCTGTGCATTTCTGAAAACTAGAGACCTAGGGGAATCCAAGATGGGGTGACTTGTGTGGCTCGGACCAGGTTCTGTTACCCAGAATCCTTTGCAAACCTCAAAATTTAGCTAAAAAAACACATGTTCCCAACTGTTCTGTGGCAGAAAGTTCTGGAATCTGAGAGGACCCACAAATTCACTTCCACCCAGCGTTCCCCCACGTCTCCCGATAAAAATGATAACTCACTTGTGTGGGTAGGCCTAGCGCCCGCGACAGGAAACGCCCCAAAGCGCAACGTGGACACATCCAAATTTGTGAAGGAAAACAGAGGTGTTTTTTGCAAAGTGCCTACCTGTAGATTTTGGCTTGTAGCTCAGCCGCCACCTAGGGAAACCTACGAAACCTGTGCATTTCTGAAAACTAGAGACCTAGGGGAATCCAAGATGGGGTGACTTGTGTGGCTCGGACCAGGTTCTGTTACCCAGAATCCTTTGCAAACCTCAAAATTTGGCTAAAAAAACACATGTTCCTCACATTTCTGTGGCAGAAACTTCTGGAATCTGAGAGGAGCCACAAATTTCCTTCCACCCTGCGTTCCCCCACGTCTCCTGATAAAAATGATACCTCACTTGTGTGGGTAGGCCCAGCGCTCGCGACAGGAAACGCCCCAAAGCGCAACGTGGACACATCCAAATTTGTGAAGGAAAACAGAGGTGTTTTTTGCAAAGTGCCTACCTGTAGATTTTGGCTTCTAGCTCAGCCGCCACCTAGGGAAACCTACCAAACCTGTGCATTTCTGAAAACTAGAGACCTAGGGGAATCCAAGATGGGGTGACTTGTGTGGCTCGGACCAGGTTCTGTTACCCAGAATCCTTTGCAAACCTCCAAATTTGGCCAAAAAAAACACATGTTCCTCACAATTCTGTTGCAGAAAGTTCTGGAATCTGAGAGGAGGCATGAATTTCCTTCCACCCAGCGTTCCCCCACGTCTCCCGATAAAAATGATACCTCACTTGTGTGGGTAGGCCTAGCGCCCGCGACAGAAAACGCCCCAAAGCGCAACGTGGACACATCCAAATTTGTGAAGGAAAAAAGAGGTGTTTTTTGCAAAGTGCCTACCTGTAGATTTTGGCTTGTAGATCAGCCGCCACCTAGGGAAACCTACCAAACCTGTGCATTTCTGAAAACTAGAGACCTAGGGGAATCCAAGATGGGGTGACTTGTGTGGCTCGGACCAGGTTCTGTTACCCAGAATCCTTTGCAAACCTCAAAATTTGGCTAAAAAAACACATGTTCCTAACATTTCTGTGGCAGAAAGTTCTGGAATCTGAGAGGAGCCACGAATTTCCTTCCACCCAGCGTTCCCCCACGTCTCCCGATAAAAATGATACCTCACTTGTGTGGGTAGGCCTAGCGCCCGTTACAGGAAATGCCCCAAAGCGCAACGTGGACACAGCCAAATTTTTGAAGGAAAACAGAGGTGTTTTTTGCAAAGTGCCTGCCTGTAGATTTTGGCCTGTAGCTCAGCCGCCACCTAGGGAAACCTACCAAACCTGTGCATTTCTGAAAACTAGAGACCTAGGGGAATCCAAGATGGGGTGACTTGTGTGGCTCGGACCAGGTTCTGATACCCAGAATCCTTTGCAAACCTCAAAATTTGGCTAAAAAAACACATGTTCCCAACTGTTCTGTGGCAGAAAGTTCTGGAATCTGAGAGGACCCACAAATTCACTTCCACCCAGCGTTCCCCCACGTCTCCCGATAAAAATGATACCTCACTTGTGTAGGTAGGCATAGCGCCCGCGACAGGAAACGCCCTAAAGCGCAACGTGGACACATCCAAATTTGTGAAGTAAAACAGAGGTGTTTTTTGCAAAGTGCCTACCTGTAGATTTTGGCTTGTAGCTCAGCCGCCACCTAGGGAAACCTACCAAACCTGTGCATTTCTGAAAACTAGAGACCTAGGGGAATCCAAGATGGGGTGACTTGTGTGGCTCGGACCAGGTTCTGTTACCCAGAATCCTTTGCAAACCTCAAAATTTGGCTAAAAAAACACATGTTCCTCACATTTCTGTGGCAGAAAGTTCTGGAATCTGAGAGGAGCCACAAATTTCCTTCCACCCAGCGTTCCCCCACGTCTCCTGATAAAAATGATACCTCACTTGTGTGGGTAGGCCCAGCGCTCGCGACAGGAAACGCCCCAAAGCGCAACGTGGACACAGCCAAATTTTTGAAGGAAAACAGAGGTGTTTTTTGCAAAGTGCCTACCTGTAGATTTTGGCCTGTAGCTCAGCCGCCACCTAGGGAAACCTACCAAACCTGTGCATTTCTGAAAACTAGAGACCTAGGGGAATCCAAGATGGGGTGACCTGTGCGGCTCGGACAAGGTTCTGTTACCCAGAATCCTTTGCAAACCTCAAAATTTGGCTAAAAAAACACATGTTCCTCACATTTCTGTGGCAGAAAGTTCTGGAATCTGAGAGGAGCCACAAATTTCCTTCCACCCAGCGTTCCCCCACGTCTCCCGATAAAAATGATACCTCACTTGTGTGGGTAGGCCTAGCGCCCGCGTCAGGAAACGCCCCAAAGCGCAACGTAGACACAGCCAAATTTTTGAAGGAAAACAGAGGTGTTTGTTGCAAAGTGCCTACCTGTAGATTTTGGCCTGTAGCTCAGCCGCCACCTAGGGAAACCTACCAAACCTGTGCATTTCTGAAAACTAGAGACCTAGGGGAATGCAAGATGGGGTGACTTGTGTGGCTCGGACCAGGTTCTGTTACCCAGAATCCTTTGCAAACCTCAAATTCTGTCTAAAAAAACGAATTTTCCACACATTTCGGTGACAGAAAGTTCTGGAATCTGAGTGGAGCCACAAATTTCCTTCCACCCAGCGTTTCCCCACGTCTCCTGATAAAAATGATACCTCACTTGTGTGGGTAGGCCCAGCGCTCGCGACAGGAAACGCCCCAAAGCGCAACGTGGACACATCCAAATTTTTGAAGGAAAACAGAGATGTTTTTTGCAAAGTGCCTACCTGTAGATTTTGGCCTGTAGCTCAGCCGCCACCTAGGGAAACCTACCAAACCTGTGCATTTCTGAAAACTAGAGACCTAGGGGAATCCAAGATGGGGTGACTTGTGTGGCTCGGACCAGGTTCTGTTACCCAGAATCCTTTGCAAACCTCAAATTCTGTCTAAAAAAACGCATTTTCCTCACATTTCGATGACAGAAAGTTCTGGAATCTGAGTGGAGCCACAAATTTCCTTCCACCCAGCGTTCCCCCACGTCTCCCGATAAAAATGATACCTCACTTGTGTAGGTAGGCATAGCGCCCGCGACAGGAAACGCCCTAAAGCGCAACGTGGACACATCCAAATTTGTGAAGTAAAACAGAGGTGTTTTTTGCAAAGTGCCTACCTGTAGATTTTGGCTTGTAGCTCAGCCGCCACCTAGGGAAACCTACCAAACCTGTGCATTTCTGAAAACTAGAGACCTAGGGGAATCCAAGATGGGGTGACTTGTGTGGCTCGGACCAGGTTCTGTTACCCAGAATCCTTTGCAAACCTCAAAATTTGGCTAAAAAAACACATGTTCCTCACATTTCTGTGGCAGAAAGTTCTGGAATCTGAGAGGAGCCACAAATTTCCTTCCACCCAGCGTTCCCCCACGTCTCCTGATAAAAATGATACCTCACTTGTGTGGGTAGGCCCAGCGCTCGCGACAGGAAACGCCCCAAAGCGCAACGTGGACACATCCAAATTTTTGAAGGAAAACAGAGGTGTTTTTTGCAAATTGCCTACCTGTAGATTTTGGCCTGTAGCTCAGCCGCCACCTAGGGAAACCTACCAAACCTGTGCATTTCTGAAAACTAGAGACCTAGGGGAATCCAAGATGGGGTGACCTGTGCGGCTCGGACCAGGTTCTGTTACCCAGAATCCTTTGCAAACCTCAAAATTTGGCTAAAAAAACACATGTTCCTCACATTTCTGTGGCAGAAAGTTCTGGAATCTGAGAGGAGCCACAAATTTCCTTCCACCCAGCGTTCCCCCACGTCTCCCGATAAAAATGATACCTCACTTGTGTGGGTAGGCCTAGCGCCCGCGTCAGGAAACGCCCCAAAGCGCAACGTAGACACAGCCAAATTTTTGAAGGAAAACAGAGGTGTTTGTTGCAAAGTGCCTACCTGTAGATTTTGGCCTGTAGCTCAGCCGCCACCTAGGGAAACCTACCAAACCTGTGCATTTCTGAAAACTAGAGACCTAGGGGAATCCAAGATGGGGTGACTTGTGTGGCTCGGACCAGGTTCTGTTACCCAGAATCCTTTGCAAACCTCAAATTCTGTCTAAAAAAACGCATTTTCCACACATTTCGGTGACAGAAAGTTCTGGAATCTGAGTGGAGCCACAAATTTCCTTCCACCCAGCGTTTCCCCACGTCTCCTGATAAAAATGATACCTCACTTGTGTGGGTAGGCCCAGCGCTCGCGACAGGAAACGCCCCAAAGCGCAACGTGGACACATCCAAATTTTTGAAGGAAAACAGAGATGTTTTTTGCAAAGTGCCTACCTGTAGATTTTGGCCTGTAGCTCAGCCGCCACCTAGGGAAACCTACCAAACCTGTGCATTTCTGAAAACTAGAGACCTAGGGGAATCCAAGATGGGATGACTTGTGTGGCTCGGACCAGGTTCTGTTACCCAGAATCCATTGCAAACCTCAAAATTTGGCTAAAAAAACACATGTTCCTCACATTTCTGTGGCAGAAAGTTCTGGAATCTGAGAGGAGCCAAAAATGTCCTTCCACCCAGCGTTCCCCCACGTCTCCCGATAAAAATGATACCTCACTTGTGTGGGTAGGCCTAGCGCCCGCGACAGGAAACGCCCCAAAGCGCAACGTAGACACAGCCAAATTTTTGAAGGCAAACAGAGGTGTTTGTTGCAAAGTGCCTACCTGTAGATTTTGGCCTGTAGCTCAGCCGCCACCTAGGGAAACCTACCAAACCTGTGCATTTCTGAAAACTAGAGACCTAGGGGAATCCAAGATGGGGTGACTTGTGTGGCTCGGACCAGGTTCTGTTACCCAGAATCCTTTGCAAACCTCAAATTCTGTCTAAAAAAACGCATTTTCCACACATTTCGGTGACAGAAAGTTCTGGAATCTGAGTGGAGCCACAAATTTCCTTCCACCCAGTGTTCCTCCACGTCTCCCGATAAAAATGATACCTCACTTGTGTGGGTAGGCCTAGCGCCTGCGACAGAAAACACCCCAAACCGCAACGTGGACACATCCAAATTTGTGAAGGAAAACAGAGGTGTTTTTTGCAAAGTGCCTACCTGTAGATTTTGGCCTGTAGCTCAGCCGCCACCTAGGGAAACCTACCAAACCTGTGCATTTCTGAAAACTAGAGACCTAGGGGAATCCAAGATGGGGTGACCTGTGTGGCTCGGACCAGGTTCTGTTACCCAGAATCCTTTGCAAACCTCAAAATTTGGCTAAAAAAACACATGTTCCTCACATTTCTGTGGCAGAAAGTTCTGGAATCTGAGAGGAGCCACGAATTTCCTTCCACCCAGCGTTCCCCCACGTCTCCCGATAAAAATGATACCTCACTTGTGTGGGTAGGCCTAGCGCCCGTGACAGGAAATGCCCCAAAGCGCAACGTGGACACAGCCAAATTTTTGAAGGAAAACAGAGGTGTTTTTTGCAAAGTGCCTGCCTGTAGATTTTGGCCTGTAGCTCAGCCGCCACCTAGGGAAACCTACCAAACCTGTGCATTTCTGAAAACTAGAGACCTAGGGGAATCCAAGATGGGGTGACTTGTGTGGCTCGGACCAGGTTCTGTTACCCAGAATCCTTTGCAAACCTCAAAATTTAGCTAAAAAAACACATGTTCCCAACTGTTCTGTGGCAGAAAGTTCTGGAATCTGAGAGGACCCACAAATTCACTTCCACCCAGCGTTCCCCCACGTCTCCCGATAAAAATGATACCTCACTTGTGTAGGTAGGCATAGCGCCCGCGACAGGAAACGCCCTAAAGCGCAACGTGGACACATCCAAATTTGTGAAGTAAAACAGAGGTGTTTTTTGCAAAGTGCCTACCTGTAGATTTTGGCTTGTAGCTCAGCCGCCACCTAGGGAAACCTACCAAACCTGTGCATTTCTGAAAACTAGAGACCTAGGGGAATCCAAGATGGGGTGACTTGTGTGGCTCGGACCAGGTTCTGTTACCCAGAATCCTTTGCAAACCTCAAAATTTGGCTAAAAAAACACATGTTCCTCACATTTCTGTGGCAGAAAGTTCTGGAATCTGAGAGGAGCCACAAATTTCCTTCCACCCAGCGTTCCCCCACGTCTCCTGATAAAAATGATACCTCACTTGTGTGGGTAGGCCCAGCGCTCGCGACAGGAAACGCCCCAAAGCGCAACGTGGACACAGCCAAATTTTTGAAGGAAAACAGAGGTGTTTTTTGCAAAGTGCCTACCTGTAGATTTTGGCCTGTAGCTCAGCCGCCACCTAGGGAAACCTACCAAACCTGTGCATTTCTGAAAACTAGAGACCTAGGGGAATCCAAGATGGGGTGACCTGTGCGGCTCGGACAAGGTTCTGTTACCCAGAATCCTTTGCAAACCTCAAAATTTGGCTAAAAAAACACATGTTCCTCACATTTCTGTGGCAGAAAGTTCTGGAATCTGAGAGGAGCCACAAATTTCCTTCCACCCAGCGTTCCCCCACGTCTCCCGATAAAAATGATACCTCACTTGTGTGGGTAGGCCTAGCGCCCGCGTCAGGAAACGCCCCAAAGCGCAACGTAGACACAGCCAAATTTTTGAAGGAAAACAGAGGTGTTTGTTGCAAAGTGCCTACCTGTAGATTTTGGCCTGTAGCTCAGCCGCCACCTAGGGAAACCTACCAAACCTGTGCATTTCTGAAAACTAGAGACCTAGGGGAATGCAAGATGGGGTGACTTGTGTGGCTCGGACCAGGTTCTGTTACCCAGAATCCTTTGCAAACCTCAAATTCTGTCTAAAAAAACGAATTTTCCACACATTTCGGTGACAGAAAGTTCTGGAATCTGAGTGGAGCCACAAATTTCCTTCCACCCAGCGTTTCCCCACGTCTCCTGATAAAAATGATACCTCACTTGTGTGGGTAGGCCCAGCGCTCGCGACAGGAAACGCCCCAAAGCGCAACGTGGACACATCCAAATTTTTGAAGGAAAACAGAGATGTTTTTTGCAAAGTGCCTACCTGTAGATTTTGGCCTGTAGCTCAGCCGCCACCTAGGGAAACCTACCAAACCTGTGCATTTCTGAAAACTAGAGACCTAGGGGAATCCAAGATGGGGTGACTTGTGTGGCTCGGACCAGGTTCTGTTACCCAGAATCCTTTGCAAACCTCAAATTCTGTCTAAAAAAACGCATTTTCCTCACATTTCGATGACAGAAAGTTCTGGAATCTGAGTGGAGCCACAAATTTCCTTCCACCCAGCGTTCCCCCACGTCTCCCGATAAAAATGATACCTCACTTGTGTAGGTAGGCATAGCGCCCGCGACAGGAAACGCCCTAAAGCGCAACGTGGACACATCCAAATTTGTGAAGTAAAACAGAGGTGTTTTTTGCAAAGTGCCTACCTGTAGATTTTGGCTTGTAGCTCAGCCGCCACCTAGGGAAACCTACCAAACCTGTGCATTTCTGAAAACTAGAGACCTAGGGGAATCCAAGATGGGGTGACTTGTGTGGCTCGGACCAGGTTCTGTTACCCAGAATCCTTTGCAAACCTCAAAATTTGGCTAAAAAAACACATGTTCCTCACATTTCTGTGGCAGAAAGTTCTGGAATCTGAGAGGAGCCACAAATTTCCTTCCACCCAGCGTTCCCCCACGTCTCCTGATAAAAATGATACCTCACTTGTGTGGGTAGGCCCAGCGCTCGCGACAGGAAACGCCCCAAAGCGCAACGTGGACACATCCAAATTTTTGAAGGAAAACAGAGGTGTTTTTTGCAAATTGCCTACCTGTAGATTTTGGCCTGTAGCTCAGCCGCCACCTAGGGAAACCTACCAAACCTGTGCATTTCTGAAAACTAGAGACCTAGGGGAATCCAAGATGGGGTGACCTGTGCGGCTCGGACCAGGTTCTGTTACCCAGAATCCTTTGCAAACCTCAAAATTTGGCTAAAAAAACACATGTTCCTCACATTTCTGTGGCAGAAAGTTCTGGAATCTGAGAGGAGCCACAAATTTCCTTCCACCCAGCGTTCCCCCACGTCTCCCGATAAAAATGATACCTCACTTGTGTGGGTAGGCCTAGCGCCCGCGTCAGGAAACGCCCCAAAGCGCAACGTAGACACAGCCAAATTTTTGAAGGAAAACAGAGGTGTTTGTTGCAAAGTGCCTACCTGTAGATTTTGGCCTGTAGCTCAGCCGCCACCTAGGGAAACCTACCAAACCTGTGCATTTCTGAAAACTAGAGACCTAGGGGAATCCAAGATGGGGTGACTTGTGTGGCTCGGACCAGGTTCTGTTACCCAGAATCCTTTGCAAACCTCAAATTCTGTCTAAAAAAACGCATTTTCCACACATTTCGGTGACAGAAAGTTCTGGAATCTGAGTGGAGCCACAAATTTCCTTCCACCCAGCGTTTCCCCACGTCTCCTGATAAAAATGATACCTCACTTGTGTGGGTAGGCCCAGCGCTCGCGACAGGAAACGCCCCAAAGCGCAACGTGGACACATCCAAATTTTTGAAGGAAAACAGAGATGTTTTTTGCAAAGTGCCTACCTGTAGATTTTGGCCTGTAGCTCAGCCGCCACCTAGGGAAACCTACCAAACCTGTGCATTTCTGAAAACTAGAGACCTAGGGGAATCCAAGATGGGATGACTTGTGTGGCTCGGACCAGGTTCTGTTACCCAGAATCCATTGCAAACCTCAAAATTTGGCTAAAAAAACACATGTTCCTCACATTTCTGTGGCAGAAAGTTCTGGAATCTGAGAGGAGCCAAAAATGTCCTTCCACCCAGCGTTCCCCCACGTCTCCCGATAAAAATGATACCTCACTTGTGTGGGTAGGCCTAGCGCCCGCGACAGGAAACGCCCCAAAGCGCAACGTAGACACAGCCAAATTTTTGAAGGCAAACAGAGGTGTTTGTTGCAAAGTGCCTACCTGTAGATTTTGGCCTGTAGCTCAGCCGCCACCTAGGGAAACCTACCAAACCTGTGCATTTCTGAAAACTAGAGACCTAGGGGAATCCAAGATGGGGTGACTTGTGTGGCTCGGACCAGGTTCTGTTACCCAGAATCCTTTGCAAACCTCAAATTCTGTCTAAAAAAACGCATTTTCCACACATTTCGGTGACAGAAAGTTCTGGAATCTGAGTGGAGCCACAAATTTCCTTCCACCCAGTGTTCCTCCACGTCTCCCGATAAAAATGATACCTCACTTGTGTGGGTAGGCCTAGCGCCTGCGACAGAAAACACCCCAAACCGCAACGTGGACACATCCAAATTTGTGAAGGAAAACAGAGGTGTTTTTTGCAAAGTGCCTACCTGTAGATTTTGGCCTGTAGCTCAGCCGCCACCTAGGGAAACCTACCAAACCTGTGCATTTCTGAAAACTAGAGACCTAGGGGAATCCAAGATGGGGTGACCTGTGTGGCTCGGACCAGGTTCTGTTACCCAGAATCCTTTGCAAACCTCAAAATTTGGCTAAAAAAACACATGTTCCTCACATTTCTGTGGCAGAAAGTTCTGGAATCTGAGAGGAGCCACGAATTTCCTTCCACCCAGCGTTCCCCCACGTCTCCCGATAAAAATGATACCTCACTTGTGTGGGTAGGCCTAGCGCCCGTGACAGGAAATGCCCCAAAGCGCAACGTGGACACAGCCAAATTTTTGAAGGAAAACAGAGGTGTTTTTTGCAAAGTGCCTGCCTGTAGATTTTGGCCTGTAGCTCAGCCGCCACCTAGGGAAACCTACCAAACCTGTGCATTTCTGAAAACTAGAGACCTAGGGGAATCCAAGATGGGGTGACTTGTGTGGCTCGGACCAGGTTCTGTTACCCAGAATCCTTTGCAAACCTCAAAATTTAGCTAAAAAAACACATGTTCCCAACTGTTCTGTGGCAGAAAGTTCTGGAATCTGAGAGGACCCACAAATTCACTTCCACCCAGCGTTCCCCCACGTCTCCCGATAAAAATGATACCTCACTTGTGTGGGTAGGCCTAGCGCCCGCGACAGGAAACGCCCCAAAGCGCAACGTGGACACATCCAAATTTGTGAAGGAAAACAGAGGTGTTTTTTGCAAAGTGCCTACCTGTAGATTTTGGCTTGTAGCTCAGCCGCCACCTAGGGAAACCTACCAAACCTGTGCATTTCTGAAAACTAGAGACCTAGGGGAATCCAAGATGGGGTGACTTGTGTGGCTCGGACCAGGTTCTGTTACCCAGAATCCTTTGCAAACCTCAAAATTTGGCTAAAAAAACACATGTTCCTCACATTTCTGTGGCAGAAACTTCTGGAATCTGAGAGGAGCCACAAATTTCCTTCCACCCTGCGTTCCCCCACGTCTCCTGATAAAAATGATACCTCACTTGTGTGGGTAGGCCCAGCGCTCGCGACAGGAAACGCCCCAAAGCGCAACGTGGACACATCCAAATTTGTGAAGGAAAACAGAGGTGTTTTTTGCAAAGTGCCTACCTGTAGATTTTGGCTTCTAGCTCAGCCGCCACCTAGGGAAACCTACCAAACCTGTGCATTTCTGAAAACTAGAGACCTAGGGGAATCCAAGATGGGGTGACTTGTGTGGCTCGGACCAGGTTCTGTTACCCAGAATCCTTTGCAAACCTCCAAATTTGGCCAAAAAAAACACATGTTCCTCACAATTCTGTTGCAGAAAGTTCTGGAATCTGAGAGGAGGCATGAATTTCCTTCCACCCAGCCTTCCCCCACGTCTCCCGATAAAAATGATACCTCACTTGTGTGGGTAGGCCTAGCGCCCGCGACAGAAAACGCCCCAAAGCGCAACGTGGACACATCCAAATTTGTGAAGGAAAAAAGAGGTGTTTTTTGCAAAGTGCCTACCTGTAGATTTTGGCTTGTAGATCAGCCGCCACCTAGGGAAACCTGCCAAACCTGTGCATTTCTGAAAACTAGAGACCTAGGGGAATCCAAGATGGGGTGACTTGTGTGGCTCGGACCAGGTTCTGTTACCCAGAATCCTTTGCAAACCTCAAAATTTGGCCAAAAAAACACATGTTCCTAACATTTCTGTGGCAGAAAGTTCTGGAATCTGAGAGGAGCCACGAATTTCCTTCCACCCAGCGTTCCCCCACGTCTCCCGATAAAAATGATACCTCACTTGTGTGGGTAGGCCTAGCGCCCGTTACAGGAAATGCCCCAAAGCGCAACGTGGACACAGCCAAATTTTTGAAGGAAAACAGAGGTGTTTTTTGCAAAGTGCCTGCCTGTAGATTTTGGCCTGTAGCTCAGCCGCCACCTAGGGAAACCTACCAAACCTGTGCATTTCTGAAAACTAGAGACCTAGGGGAATCCAAGATGGGGTGACTTGTGTGGCTCGGACCAGGTTCTGATACCCAGAATCCTTTGCAAACCTCAAAATTTGGCTAAAAAAACACATGTTCCCAACTGTTCTGTGGCAGAAAGTTCTGGAATCTGAGAGGACCCACAAATTCACTTCCACCCAGCGTTCCCCCACGTCTCCCGATAAAAATGATACCTCACTTGTGTAGGTAGGCATAGCGCCCGCGACAGGAAACGCCCTAAAGCGCAACGTGGACACATCCAAATTTGTGAAGTAAAACAGAGGTGTTTTTTGCAAAGTGCCTACCTGTAGATTTTGGCTTGTAGCTCAGCCGCCACCTAGGGAAACCTACCAAACCTGTGCATTTCTGAAAACTAGAGACCTAGGGGAATCCAAGATGGGGTGACTTGTGTGGCTCGGACCAGGTTCTGTTACCCAGAATCCTTTGCAAACCTCAAAATTTGGCTAAAAAAACACATGTTCCTCACATTTCTGTGGCAGAAAGTTCTGGAATCTGAGAGGAGCCACAAATTTCCTTCCACCCAGCGTTCCCCCACGTCTCCTGATAAAAATGATACCTCACTTGTGTGGGTAGGCCCAGCGCTCGCGACAGGAAACGCCCCAAAGCGCAACGTGGACACATCCAAATTTTTGAAGGAAAACAGAGGTGTTTTTTGCAAAGTGCCTACCTGTAGATTTTGGCCTGTAGCTCAGCCGCCACCTAGGGAAACCTACCAAACCTGTGCATTTCTGAAAACTAGAGACCTAGGGGAATCCAAGATGGGGTGACCTGTGCGGCTCGGACCAGGTTCTGTTACCCAGAATCCTTTGCAAACCTCAAAATTTGGCTAAAAAAACACATGTTCCTCACATTTCTGTGGCAGAAAGTTCTGGAATCTGAGAGGAGCCACAAATTTCCTTCCACCCAGCGTTCCCCCACGTCTCCCGATAAAAATGATACCTCACTTGTGTGGGTAGGCCTAGCGCCCGCGTCAGGAAACGCCCCAAAGCGAAACGTAGACACAGCCAAATTTTTGAAGGAAAACAGAGGTGTTTGTTGCAAAGTGCCTACCTGTAGATTTTGGCCTGTAGCTCAGCCGCCACCTAGGGAAACCTACCAAACCTGTGCATTTCTGAAAACTAGAGACCTAGGGGAATCCAAGATGGGGTGACTTGTGTGGCTCGGACCAGGTTCTGTTACCCAGAATCCTTTGCAAACCTCAAATTCTGTCTAAAAAAACGCATTTTCCACACATTTCGGTGACAGAAAGTTCTGGAATCTGAGTGGAGCCACAAATTTCCTTCCACCCAGCGTTTCCCCACGTCTCCTGATAAAAATGATACCTCACTTGTGTGGGTAGGCCCAGCGCTCGCGACAGGAAACGCCCCAAAGCGCAACGTGGACACATCCAAATTTTTGAAGGAAAACAGAGATGTTTTTTGCAAAGTGCCTACCTGTAGATTTTGGCCTGTAGCTCAGCCGCCACCTAGGGAAACCTACCAAACCTGTGCATTTCTGAAAACTAGAGACCTAGGGGAATCCAAGATGGGGTGACTTGTGTGGCTCGGACCAGGTTCTGTTACCCAGAATCCATTGCAAACCTCAAAATTTGGCTAAAAAAACACATGTTCCTCACATTTCTGTGGCAGAAAGTTCTGGAATCTGAGAGGAGCCAAAAATGTCCTTCCACCCAGCGTTCCCCCACATCTCCCGATAAAAATGATACCTCACTTGTGTGGGTAGGCCTAGCGCCCGCGACAGGAAACGCCCCAAAGCGCAACGTAGACACAGCCAAATTTTTGAAGGCAAACAGAGGTGTTTGTTGCAAAGTGCCTACCTGTAGATTTTGGCCTGTAGCTCAGCCGCCACCTAGGGAAACCTACCAAACCTGTGCATTTCTGAAAACTAGAGACCTAGGGGAATCCAAGATGGGGTGACTTGTGTGGCTCGGACCAGGTTCTGTTACCCAGAATCCTTTGCAAACCTCAAATTCTGTCTAAAAAAACGCATTTTCCACACATTTCGGTGACAGAAAGTTCTGGAATCTGAGTGGAGCCACAAATTTCCTTCCACCCAGTGTTCCTCCACGTCTCCCGATAAAAATGATACCTCACTTGTGTGGGTAGGCCTAGCGCCTGCGACAGAAAACACCCCAAACCGCAACGTGGACACATCCAAATTTGTGAAGGAAAACAGAGGTGTTTTTTGCAAAGTGCCTACCTGTAGATTTTGGCCTGTAGCTCAGCCGCCACCTAGGGAAACCTACCAAACCTGTGCATTTCTGAAAACTAGAGACCTAGGGGAATCCAAGATGGGGTGACCTGTGTGGCTCGGACCAGGTTCTGTTACCCAGAATCCTTTGCAAACCTCAAAATTTGGCTAAAAAAACACATGTTCCTCACATTTCTGTGGCAGAAAGTTCTGGAATCTGAGAGGAGCCACGAATTTCCTTCCACCCAGCGTTCCCCCACGTCTCCCGATAAAAATGATACCTCACTTGTGTGGGTAGGCCTAGCGCCCGTGACAGGAAATGCCCCAAAGCGCAACGTGGACACAGCCAAATTTTTGAAGGAAAACAGAGGTGTTTTTTGCAAAGTGCCTGCCTGTAGATTTTGGCCTGTAGCTCAGCCGCCACCTAGGGAAACCTACCAAACCTGTGCATTTCTGAAAACTAGAGACCTAGGGGAATCCAAGATGGGGTGACTTGTGTGGCTCGGACCAGGTTCTGTTACCCAGAATCCTTTGCAAACCTCAAAATTTAGCTAAAAAAACACATGTTCCCAACTGTTCTGTGGCAGAAAGTTCTGGAATCTGAGAGGACCCACAAATTCACTTCCACCCAGCGTTCCCACACGTCTCCCGATAAAAATGATACCTCACTTGTGTGGGTAGGCCTAGCGCCCGCGACAGGAAACGCCCCAAAGCGCAACGTGGACACATCCAAATTTGTGAAGGAAAACAGAGGTGTTTTTTGCAAAGTGCCTACCTGTAGATTTTGGCTTGTAGCTCAGCCGCCACCTAGGGAAACCTACGAAACCTGTGCATTTCTGAAAACTAGAGACCTAGGGGAATCCAAGATGGGGTGACTTGTGTGGCTCGGACCAGGTTCTGTTACCCAGAATCCTTTGCAAACCTCAAAATTTGGCTAAAAAAACACATGTTCCTCACATTTCTGTGGCAGAAACTTCTGGAATCTGAGAGGAGCCACAAATTTCCTTCCACCCTGCGTTCCCCCACGTCTCCTGATAAAAATGATACCTCACTTGTGTGGGTAGGCCCAGCGCTCGCGACAGGAAACGCCCCAAAGCGCAACGTGGACACATCCAAATTTGTGAAGGAAAACAGAGGTGTTTTTTGCAAAGTGCCTACCTGTAGATTTTGGCTTCTAGCTCAGCCGCCACCTAGGGAAACCTACCAAACCTGTGCATTTCTGAAAACTAGAGACCTAGGGGAATCCAAGATGGGGTGACTTGTGTGGCTCGGACCAGGTTCTGTTACCCAGAATCCTTTGCAAACCTCCAAATTTGGCCAAAAAAAACACATGTTCCTCACAATTCTGTTGCAGAAAGTTCTGGAATCTGAGAGGAGGCATGAATTTCCTTCCACCCAGCGTTCCCCCACGTCTCCCGATAAAAATGATACCTCACTTGTGTGGGTAGGCCTAGCGCCCGCGACAGAAAACGCCCCAAAGCGCAACGTGGACACATCCAAATTTGTGAAGGAAAAAAGAGGTGTTTTTTGCAAAGTGCCTACCTGTAGATTTTGGCTTGTAGATCAGCCGCCACCTAGGGAAACCTACCAAACCTGTGCATTTCTGAAAACTAGAGACCTAGGGGAATCCAAGATGGGGTGACTTGTGTGGCTCGGACCAGGTTCTGTTACCCAGAATCCTTTGCAAACCTCAAAATTTGGCTAAAAAAACACATGTTCCTAACATTTCTGTGGCAGAAAGTTCTGGAATCTGAGAGGAGCCACGAATTTCCTTCCACCCAGCGTTCCCCCACGTCTCCCGATAAAAATGATACCTCACTTGTGTGGGTAGGCCTAGCGCCCGTTACAGGAAATGCCCCAAAGCGCAACGTGGACACAGCCAAATTTTTGAAGGAAAACAGAGGTGTTTTTTGCAAAGTGCCTGCCTGTAGATTTTGGCCTGTAGCTCAGCCGCCACCTAGGGAAACCTACCAAACCTGTGCATTTCTGAAAACTAGAGACCTAGGGGAATCCAAGATGGGGTGACTTGTGTGGCTCGGACCAGGTTCTGATACCCAGAATCCTTTGCAAACCTCAAAATTTGGCTAAAAAAACACATGTTCCCAACTGTTCTGTGGCAGAAAGTTCTGGAATCTGAGAGGACCCACAAATTCACTTCCACCCAGCGTTCCCCCACGTCTCCCGATAAAAATGATACCTCACTTGTGTAGGTAGGCATAGCGCCCGCGACAGGAAACGCCCTAAAGCGCAACGTGGACACATCCAAATTTGTGAAGTAAAACAGAGGTGTTTTTTGCAAAGTGCCTACCTGTAGATTTTGGCTTGTAGCTCAGCCGCCACCTAGGGAAACCTACCAAACCTGTGCATTTCTGAAAACTAGAGACCTAGGGGAATCCAAGATGGGGTGACTTGTGTGGCTCGGACCAGGTTCTGTTACCCAGAATCCTTTGCAAACCTCAAAATTTGGCTAAAAAAACACATGTTCCTCACATTTCTGTGGCAGAAAGTTCTGGAATCTGAGAGGAGCCACAAATTTCCTTCCACCCAGCGTTCCCCCACGTCTCCTGATAAAAATGATACCTCACTTGTGTGGGTAGGCCCAGCGCTCGCGACAGGAAACGCCCCAAAGCGCAACGTGGACACATCCAAATTTTTGAAGGAAAACAGAGGTGTTTTTTGCAAATTGCCTACCTGTAGATTTTGGCCTGTAGCTCAGCCGCCACCTAGGGAAACCTACCAAACCTGTGCATTTCTGAAAACTAGAGACCTAGGGGAATCCAAGATGGGGTGACCTGTGCGGCTCGGACCAGGTTCTGTTACCCAGAATCCTTTGCAAACCTCAAAATTTGGCTAAAAAAACACATGTTCCTCACATTTCTGTGGCAGAAAGTTCTGGAATCTGAGAGGAGCCACAAATTTCCTTCCACCCAGCGTTCCCCCACGTCTCCCGATAAAAATGATACCTCACTTGTGTGGGTAGGCCTAGCGCCCGCGTCAGGAAACGCCCCAAAGCGCAACGTAGACACAGCCAAATTTTTGAAGGAAAACAGAGGTGTTTGTTGCAAAGTGCCTACCTGTAGATTTTGGCCTGTAGCTCAGCCGCCACCTAGGGAAACCTACCAAACCTGTGCATTTCTGAAAACTAGAGACCTAGGGGAATCCAAGATGGGGTGACTTGTGTGGCTCGGACCAGGTTCTGTTACCCAGAATCCTTTGCAAACCTCAAATTCTGTCTAAAAAAACGCATTTTCCACACATTTCGGTGACAGAAAGTTCTGGAATCTGAGTGGAGCCACAAATTTCCTTCCACCCAGCGTTTCCCCACGTCTCCTGATAAAAATGATACCTCACTTGTGTGGGTAGGCCCAGCGCTCGCGACAGGAAACGCCCCAAAGCGCAACGTGGACACATCCAAATTTTTGAAGGAAAACAGAGATGTTTTTTGCAAAGTGCCTACCTGTAGATTTTGGCCTGTAGCTCAGCCGCCACCTAGGGAAACCTACCAAACCTGTGCATTTCTGAAAACTAGAGACCTAGGGGAATCCAAGATGGGATGACTTGTGTGGCTCGGACCAGGTTCTGTTACCCAGAATCCATTGCAAACCTCAAAATTTGGCTAAAAAAACACATGTTCCTCACATTTCTGTGGCAGAAAGTTCTGGAATCTGAGAGGAGCCAAAAATGTCCTTCCACCCAGCGTTCCCCCACGTCTCCCGATAAAAATGATACCTCACTTGTGTGGGTAGGCCTAGCGCCCGCGACAGGAAACGCCCCAAAGCGCAACGTAGACACAGCCAAATTTTTGAAGGCAAACAGAGGTGTTTGTTGCAAAGTGCCTACCTGTAGATTTTGGCCTGTAGCTCAGCCGCCACCTAGGGAAACCTACCAAACCTGTGCATTTCTGAAAACTAGAGACCTAGGGGAATCCAAGATGGGGTGACTTGTGTGGCTCGGACCAGGTTCTGTTACCCAGAATCCTTTGCAAACCTCAAATTCTGTCTAAAAAAACGCATTTTCCACACATTTCGGTGACAGAAAGTTCTGGAATCTGAGTGGAGCCACAAATTTCCTTCCACCCAGTGTTCCTCCACGTCTCCCGATAAAAATGATACCTCACTTGTGTGGGTAGGCCTAGCGCCTGCGACAGAAAACACCCCAAACCGCAACGTGGACACATCCAAATTTGTGAAGGAAAACAGAGGTGTTTTTTGCAAAGTGCCTACCTGTAGATTTTGGCCTGTAGCTCAGCCGCCACCTAGGGAAACCTACCAAACCTGTGCATTTCTGAAAACTAGAGACCTAGGGGAATCCAAGATGGGGTGACCTGTGTGGCTCGGACCAGGTTCTGTTACCCAGAATCCTTTGCAAACCTCAAAATTTGGCTAAAAAAACACATGTTCCTCACATTTCTGTGGCAGAAAGTTCTGGAATCTGAGAGGAGCCACGAATTTCCTTCCACCCAGCGTTCCCCCACGTCTCCCGATAAAAATGATACCTCACTTGTGTGGGTAGGCCTAGCGCCCGTGACAGGAAATGCCCCAAAGCGCAACGTGGACACAGCCAAATTTTTGAAGGAAAACAGAGGTGTTTTTTGCAAAGTGCCTGCCTGTAGATTTTGGCCTGTAGCTCAGCCGCCACCTAGGGAAACCTACCAAACCTGTGCATTTCTGAAAACTAGAGACCTAGGGGAATCCAAGATGGGGTGACTTGTGTGGCTCGGACCAGGTTCTGTTACCCAGAATCCTTTGCAAACCTCAAAATTTAGCTAAAAAAACACATGTTCCCAACTGTTCTGTGGCAGAAAGTTCTGGAATCTGAGAGGACCCACAAATTCACTTCCACCCAGCGTTCCCCCACGTCTCCCGATAAAAATGATACCTCACTTGTGTGGGTAGGCCTAGCGCCCGCGACAGGAAACGCCCCAAAGCGCAACGTGGACACATCCAAATTTGTGAAGGAAAACAGAGGTGTTTTTTGCAAAGTGCCTACCTGTAGATTTTGGCTTGTAGCTCAGCCGCCACCTAGGGAAACCTACCAAACCTGTGCATTTCTGAAAACTAGAGACCTAGGGGAATCCAAGATGGGGTGACTTGTGTGGCTCGGACCAGGTTCTGTTACCCAGAATCCTTTGCAAACCTCAAAATTTGGCTAAAAAAACACATGTTCCTCACATTTCTGTGGCAGAAACTTCTGGAATCTGAGAGGAGCCACAAATTTCCTTCCACCCTGCGTTCCCCCACGTCTCCTGATAAAAATGATACCTCACTTGTGTGGGTAGGCCCAGCGCTCGCGACAGGAAACGCCCCAAAGCGCAACGTGGACACATCCAAATTTGTGAAGGAAAACAGAGGTGTTTTTTGCAAAGTGCCTACCTGTAGATTTTGGCTTCTAGCTCAGCCGCCACCTAGGGAAACCTACCAAACCTGTGCATTTCTGAAAACTAGAGACCTAGGGGAATCCAAGATGGGGTGACTTGTGTGGCTCGGACCAGGTTCTGTTACCCAGAATCCTTTGCAAACCTCCAAATTTGGCCAAAAAAAACACATGTTCCTCACAATTCTGTTGCAGAAAGTTCTGGAATCTGAGAGGAGGCATGAATTTCCTTCCACCCAGCCTTCCCCCACGTCTCCCGATAAAAATGATACCTCACTTGTGTGGGTAGGCCTAGCGCCCGCGACAGAAAACGCCCCAAAGCGCAACGTGGACACATCCAAATTTGTGAAGGAAAAAAGAGGTGTTTTTTGCAAAGTGCCTACCTGTAGATTTTGGCTTGTAGATCAGCCGCCACCTAGGGAAACCTGCCAAACCTGTGCATTTCTGAAAACTAGAGACCTAGGGGAATCCAAGATGGGGTGACTTGTGTGGCTCGGACCAGGTTCTGTTACCCAGAATCCTTTGCAAACCTCAAAATTTGGCCAAAAAAACACATGTTCCTAACATTTCTGTGGCAGAAAGTTCTGGAATCTGAGAGGAGCCACGAATTTCCTTCCACCCAGCGTTCCCCCACGTCTCCCGATAAAAATGATACCTCACTTGTGTGGGTAGGCCTAGCGCCCGTTACAGGAAATGCCCCAAAGCGCAACGTGGACACAGCCAAATTTTTGAAGGAAAACAGAGGTGTTTTTTGCAAAGTGCCTGCCTGTAGATTTTGGCCTGTAGCTCAGCCGCCACCTAGGGAAACCTACCAAACCTGTGCATTTCTGAAAACTAGAGACCTAGGGGAATCCAAGATGGGGTGACTTGTGTGGCTCGGACCAGGTTCTGATACCCAGAATCCTTTGCAAACCTCAAAATTTGGCTAAAAAAACACATGTTCCCAACTGTTCTGTGGCAGAAAGTTCTGGAATCTGAGAGGACCCACAAATTCACTTCCACCCAGCGTTCCCCCACGTCTCCCGATAAAAATGATACCTCACTTGTGTAGGTAGGCATAGCGCCCGCGACAGGAAACGCCCTAAAGCGCAACGTGGACACATCCAAATTTGTGAAGTAAAACAGAGGTGTTTTTTGCAAAGTGCCTACCTGTAGATTTTGGCTTGTAGCTCAGCCGCCACCTAGGGAAACCTACCAAACCTGTGCATTTCTGAAAACTAGAGACCTAGGGGAATCCAAGATGGGGTGACTTGTGTGGCTCGGACCAGGTTCTGTTACCCAGAATCCTTTGCAAACCTCAAAATTTGGCTAAAAAAACACATGTTCCTCACATTTCTGTGGCAGAAAGTTCTGGAATCTGAGAGGAGCCACAAATTTCCTTCCACCCAGCGTTCCCCCACGTCTCCTGATAAAAATGATACCTCACTTGTGTGGGTAGGCCCAGCGCTCGCGACAGGAAACGCCCCAAAGCGCAACGTGGACACATCCAAATTTTTGAAGGAAAACAGAGGTGTTTTTTGCAAAGTGCCTACCTGTAGATTTTGGCCTGTAGCTCAGCCGCCACCTAGGGAAACCTACCAAACCTGTGCATTTCTGAAAACTAGAGACCTAGGGGAATCCAAGATGGGGTGACCTGTGCGGCTCGGACCAGGTTCTGTTACCCAGAATCCTTTGCAAACCTCAAAATTTGGCTAAAAAAACACATGTTCCTCACATTTCTGTGGCAGAAAGTTCTGGAATCTGAGAGGAGCCACAAATTTCCTTCCACCCAGCGTTCCCCCACGTCTCCCGATAAAAATGATACCTCACTTGTGTGGGTAGGCCTAGCGCCCGCGTCAGGAAACGCCCCAAAGCGAAACGTAGACACAGCCAAATTTTTGAAGGAAAACAGAGGTGTTTGTTGCAAAGTGCCTACCTGTAGATTTTGGCCTGTAGCTCAGCCGCCACCTAGGGAAACCTACCAAACCTGTGCATTTCTGAAAACTAGAGACCTAGGGGAATCCAAGATGGGGTGACTTGTGTGGCTCGGACCAGGTTCTGTTACCCAGAATCCTTTGCAAACCTCAAATTCTGTCTAAAAAAACGCATTTTCCACACATTTCGGTGACAGAAAGTTCTGGAATCTGAGTGGAGCCACAAATTTCCTTCCACCCAGCGTTTCCCCACGTCTCCTGATAAAAATGATACCTCACTTGTGTGGGTAGGCCCAGCGCTCGCGACAGGAAACGCCCCAAAGCGCAACGTGGACACATCCAAATTTTTGAAGGAAAACAGAGATGTTTTTTGCAAAGTGCCTACCTGTAGATTTTGGCCTGTAGCTCAGCCGCCACCTAGGGAAACCTACCAAACCTGTGCATTTCTGAAAACTAGAGACCTAGGGGAATCCAAGATGGGGTGACTTGTGTGGCTCGGACCAGGTTCTGTTACCCAGAATCCATTGCAAACCTCAAAATTTGGCTAAAAAAACACATGTTCCTCACATTTCTGTGGCAGAAAGTTCTGGAATCTGAGAGGAGCCAAAAATGTCCTTCCACCCAGCGTTCCCCCACATCTCCCGATAAAAATGATACCTCACTTGTGTGGGTAGGCCTAGCGCCCGCGACAGGAAACGCCCCAAAGCGCAACGTAGACACAGCCAAATTTTTGAAGGCAAACAGAGGTGTTTGTTGCAAAGTGCCTACCTGTAGATTTTGGCCTGTAGCTCAGCCGCCACCTAGGGAAACCTACCAAACCTGTGCATTTCTGAAAACTAGAGACCTAGGGGAATCCAAGATGGGGTGACTTGTGTGGCTCGGACCAGGTTCTGTTACCCAGAATCCTTTGCAAACCTCAAATTCTGTCTAAAAAAACGCATTTTCCACACATTTCGGTGACAGAAAGTTCTGGAATCTGAGTGGAGCCACAAATTTCCTTCCACCCAGTGTTCCTCCACGTCTCCCGATAAAAATGATACCTCACTTGTGTGGGTAGGCCTAGCGCCTGCGACAGAAAACACCCCAAACCGCAACGTGGACACATCCAAATTTGTGAAGGAAAACAGAGGTGTTTTTTGCAAAGTGCCTACCTGTAGATTTTGGCCTGTAGCTCAGCCGCCACCTAGGGAAACCTACCAAACCTGTGCATTTCTGAAAACTAGAGACCTAGGGGAATCCAAGATGGGGTGACCTGTGTGGCTCGGACCAGGTTCTGTTACCCAGAATCCTTTGCAAACCTCAAAATTTGGCTAAAAAAACACATGTTCCTCACATTTCTGTGGCAGAAAGTTCTGGAATCTGAGAGGAGCCACGAATTTCCTTCCACCCAGCGTTCCCCCACGTCTCCCGATAAAAATGATACCTCACTTGTGTGGGTAGGCCTAGCGCCCGTGACAGGAAATGCCCCAAAGCGCAACGTGGACACAGCCAAATTTTTGAAGGAAAACAGAGGTGTTTTTTGCAAAGTGCCTGCCTGTAGATTTTGGCCTGTAGCTCAGCCGCCACCTAGGGAAACCTACCAAACCTGTGCATTTCTGAAAACTAGAGACCTAGGGGAATCCAAGATGGGGTGACTTGTGTGGCTCGGACCAGGTTCTGTTACCCAGAATCCTTTGCAAACCTCAAAATTTAGCTAAAAAAACACATGTTCCCAACTGTTCTGTGGCAGAAAGTTCTGGAATCTGAGAGGACCCACAAATTCACTTCCACCCAGCGTTCCCACACGTCTCCCGATAAAAATGATACCTCACTTGTGTGGGTAGGCCTAGCGCCCGCGACAGGAAACGCCCCAAAGCGCAACGTGGACACATCCAAATTTGTGAAGGAAAACAGAGGTGTTTTTTGCAAAGTGCCTACCTGTAGATTTTGGCTTGTAGCTCAGCCGCCACCTAGGGAAACCTACGAAACCTGTGCATTTCTGAAAACTAGAGACCTAGGGGAATCCAAGATGGGGTGACTTGTGTGGCTCGGACCAGGTTCTGTTACCCAGAATCCTTTGCAAACCTCAAAATTTGGCTAAAAAAACACATGTTCCTCACATTTCTGTGGCAGAAACTTCTGGAATCTGAGAGGAGCCACAAATTTCCTTCCACCCTGCGTTCCCCCACGTCTCCTGATAAAAATGATACCTCACTTGTGTGGGTAGGCCCAGCGCTCGCGACAGGAAACGCCCCAAAGCGCAACGTGGACACATCCAAATTTGTGAAGGAAAACAGAGGTGTTTTTTGCAAAGTGCCTACCTGTAGATTTTGGCTTCTAGCTCAGCCGCCACCTAGGGAAACCTACCAAACCTGTGCATTTCTGAAAACTAGAGACCTAGGGGAATCCAAGATGGGGTGACTTGTGTGGCTCGGACCAGGTTCTGTTACCCAGAATCCTTTGCAAACCTCCAAATTTGGCCAAAAAAAACACATGTTCCTCACAATTCTGTTGCAGAAAGTTCTGGAATCTGAGAGGAGGCATGAATTTCCTTCCACCCAGCGTTCCCCCACGTCTCCCGATAAAAATGATACCTCACTTGTGTGGGTAGGCCTAGCGCCCGCGACAGAAAACGCCCCAAAGCGCAACGTGGACACATCCAAATTTGTGAAGGAAAAAAGAGGTGTTTTTTGCAAAGTGCCTACCTGTAGATTTTGGCTTGTAGATCAGCCGCCACCTAGGGAAACCTACCAAACCTGTGCATTTCTGAAAACTAGAGACCTAGGGGAATCCAAGATGGGGTGACTTGTGTGGCTCGGACCAGGTTCTGTTACCCAGAATCCTTTGCAAACCTCAAAATTTGGCTAAAAAAACACATGTTCCTAACATTTCTGTGGCAGAAAGTTCTGGAATCTGAGAGGAGCCACGAATTTCCTTCCACCCAGCGTTCCCCCACGTCTCCCGATAAAAATGATACCTCACTTGTGTGGGTAGGCCTAGCGCCCGTTACAGGAAATGCCCCAAAGCGCAACGTGGACACAGCCAAATTTTTGAAGGAAAACAGAGGTGTTTTTTGCAAAGTGCCTGCCTGTAGATTTTGGCCTGTAGCTCAGCCGCCACCTAGGGAAACCTACCAAACCTGTGCATTTCTGAAAACTAGAGACCTAGGGGAATCCAAGATGGGGTGACTTGTGTGGCTCGGACCAGGTTCTGATACCCAGAATCCTTTGCAAACCTCAAAATTTGGCTAAAAAAACACATGTTCCCAACTGTTCTGTGGCAGAAAGTTCTGGAATCTGAGAGGACCCACAAATTCACTTCCACCCAGCGTTCCCCCACGTCTCCCGATAAAAATGATACCTCACTTGTGTAGGTAGGCATAGCGCCCGCGACAGGAAACGCCCTAAAGCGCAACGTGGACACATCCAAATTTGTGAAGTAAAACAGAGGTGTTTTTTGCAAAGTGCCTACCTGTAGATTTTGGCTTGTAGCTCAGCCGCCACCTAGGGAAACCTACCAAACCTGTGCATTTCTGAAAACTAGAGACCTAGGGGAATCCAAGATGGGGTGACTTGTGTGGCTCGGACCAGGTTCTGTTACCCAGAATCCTTTGCAAACCTCAAAATTTGGCTAAAAAAACACATGTTCCTCACATTTCTGTGGCAGAAAGTTCTGGAATCTGAGAGGAGCCACAAATTTCCTTCCACCCAGCGTTCCCCCACGTCTCCTGATAAAAATGATACCTCACTTGTGTGGGTAGGCCCAGCGCTCGCGACAGGAAACGCCCCAAAGCGCAACGTGGACACAGCCAAATTTTTGAAGGAAAACAGAGGTGTTTTTTGCAAAGTGCCTACCTGTAGATTTTGGCCTGTAGCTCAGCCGCCACCTAGGGAAACCTACCAAACCTGTGCATTTCTGAAAACTAGAGACCTAGGGGAATCCAAGATGGGGTGACCTGTGCGGCTCGGACAAGGTTCTGTTACCCAGAATCCTTTGCAAACCTCAAAATTTGGCTAAAAAAACACATGTTCCTCACATTTCTGTGGCAGAAAGTTCTGGAATCTGAGAGGAGCCACAAATTTCCTTCCACCCAGCGTTCCCCCACGTCTCCCGATAAAAATGATACCTCACTTGTGTGGGTAGGCCTAGCGCCCGCGTCAGGAAACGCCCCAAAGCGCAACGTAGACACAGCCAAATTTTTGAAGGAAAACAGAGGTGTTTGTTGCAAAGTGCCTACCTGTAGATTTTGGCCTGTAGCTCAGCCGCCACCTAGGGAAACCTACCAAACCTGTGCATTTCTGAAAACTAGAGACCTAGGGGAATGCAAGATGGGGTGACTTGTGTGGCTCGGACCAGGTTCTGTTACCCAGAATCCTTTGCAAACCTCAAATTCTGTCTAAAAAAACGAATTTTCCACACATTTCGGTGACAGAAAGTTCTGGAATCTGAGTGGAGCCACAAATTTCCTTCCACCCAGCGTTTCCCCACGTCTCCTGATAAAAATGATACCTCACTTGTGTGGGTAGGCCCAGCGCTCGCGACAGGAAACGCCCCAAAGCGCAACGTGGACACATCCAAATTTTTGAAGGAAAACAGAGATGTTTTTTGCAAAGTGCCTACCTGTAGATTTTGGCCTGTAGCTCAGCCGCCACCTAGGGAAACCTACCAAACCTGTGCATTTCTGAAAACTAGAGACCTAGGGGAATCCAAGATGGGGTGACTTGTGTGGCTCGGACCAGGTTCTGTTACCCAGAATCCTTTGCAAACCTCAAATTCTGTCTAAAAAAACGCATTTTCCTCACATTTCGATGACAGAAAGTTCTGGAATCTGAGTGGAGCCACAAATTTCCTTCCACCCAGCGTTCCCCCACGTCTCCCGATAAAAATGATACCTCACTTGTGTAGGTAGGCATAGCGCCCGCGACAGGAAACGCCCTAAAGCGCAACGTGGACACATCCAAATTTGTGAAGTAAAACAGAGGTGTTTTTTGCAAAGTGCCTACCTGTAGATTTTGGCTTGTAGCTCAGCCGCCACCTAGGGAAACCTACCAAACCTGTGCATTTCTGAAAACTAGAGACCTAGGGGAATCCAAGATGGGGTGACTTGTGTGGCTCGGACCAGGTTCTGTTACCCAGAATCCTTTGCAAACCTCAAAATTTGGCTAAAAAAACACATGTTCCTCACATTTCTGTGGCAGAAAGTTCTGGAATCTGAGAGGAGCCACAAATTTCCTTCCACCCAGCGTTCCCCCACGTCTCCTGATAAAAATGATACCTCACTTGTGTGGGTAGGCCCAGCGCTCGCGACAGGAAACGCCCCAAAGCGCAACGTGGACACATCCAAATTTTTGAAGGAAAACAGAGGTGTTTTTTGCAAATTGCCTACCTGTAGATTTTGGCCTGTAGCTCAGCCGCCACCTAGGGAAACCTACCAAACCTGTGCATTTCTGAAAACTAGAGACCTAGGGGAATCCAAGATGGGGTGACCTGTGCGGCTCGGACCAGGTTCTGTTACCCAGAATCCTTTGCAAACCTCAAAATTTGGCTAAAAAAACACATGTTCCTCACATTTCTGTGGCAGAAAGTTCTGGAATCTGAGAGGAGCCACAAATTTCCTTCCACCCAGCGTTCCCCCACGTCTCCCGATAAAAATGATACCTCACTTGTGTGGGTAGGCCTAGCGCCCGCGTCAGGAAACGCCCCAAAGCGCAACGTAGACACAGCCAAATTTTTGAAGGAAAACAGAGGTGTTTGTTGCAAAGTGCCTACCTGTAGATTTTGGCCTGTAGCTCAGCCGCCACCTAGGGAAACCTACCAAACCTGTGCATTTCTGAAAACTAGAGACCTAGGGGAATCCAAGATGGGGTGACTTGTGTGGCTCGGACCAGGTTCTGTTACCCAGAATCCTTTGCAAACCTCAAATTCTGTCTAAAAAAACGCATTTTCCACACATTTCGGTGACAGAAAGTTCTGGAATCTGAGTGGAGCCACAAATTTCCTTCCACCCAGCGTTTCCCCACGTCTCCTGATAAAAATGATACCTCACTTGTGTGGGTAGGCCCAGCGCTCGCGACAGGAAACGCCCCAAAGCGCAACGTGGACACATCCAAATTTTTGAAGGAAAACAGAGATGTTTTTTGCAAAGTGCCTACCTGTAGATTTTGGCCTGTAGCTCAGCCGCCACCTAGGGAAACCTACCAAACCTGTGCATTTCTGAAAACTAGAGACCTAGGGGAATCCAAGATGGGATGACTTGTGTGGCTCGGACCAGGTTCTGTTACCCAGAATCCATTGCAAACCTCAAAATTTGGCTAAAAAAACACATGTTCCTCACATTTCTGTGGCAGAAAGTTCTGGAATCTGAGAGGAGCCAAAAATGTCCTTCCACCCAGCGTTCCCCCACGTCTCCCGATAAAAATGATACCTCACTTGTGTGGGTAGGCCTAGCGCCCGCGACAGGAAACGCCCCAAAGCGCAACGTAGACACAGCCAAATTTTTGAAGGCAAACAGAGGTGTTTGTTGCAAAGTGCCTACCTGTAGATTTTGGCCTGTAGCTCAGCCGCCACCTAGGGAAACCTACCAAACCTGTGCATTTCTGAAAACTAGAGACCTAGGGGAATCCAAGATGGGGTGACTTGTGTGGCTCGGACCAGGTTCTGTTACCCAGAATCCTTTGCAAACCTCAAATTCTGTCTAAAAAAACGCATTTTCCACACATTTCGGTGACAGAAAGTTCTGGAATCTGAGTGGAGCCACAAATTTCCTTCCACCCAGTGTTCCTCCACGTCTCCCGATAAAAATGATACCTCACTTGTGTGGGTAGGCCTAGCGCCTGCGACAGAAAACACCCCAAACCGCAACGTGGACACATCCAAATTTGTGAAGGAAAACAGAGGTGTTTTTTGCAAAGTGCCTACCTGTAGATTTTGGCCTGTAGCTCAGCCGCCACCTAGGGAAACCTACCAAACCTGTGCATTTCTGAAAACTAGAGACCTAGGGGAATCCAAGATGGGGTGACCTGTGTGGCTCGGACCAGGTTCTGTTACCCAGAATCCTTTGCAAACCTCAAAATTTGGCTAAAAAAACACATGTTCCTCACATTTCTGTGGCAGAAAGTTCTGGAATCTGAGAGGAGCCACGAATTTCCTTCCACCCAGCGTTCCCCCACGTCTCCCGATAAAAATGATACCTCACTTGTGTGGGTAGGCCTAGCGCCCGTGACAGGAAATGCCCCAAAGCGCAACGTGGACACAGCCAAATTTTTGAAGGAAAACAGAGGTGTTTTTTGCAAAGTGCCTGCCTGTAGATTTTGGCCTGTAGCTCAGCCGCCACCTAGGGAAACCTACCAAACCTGTGCATTTCTGAAAACTAGAGACCTAGGGGAATCCAAGATGGGGTGACTTGTGTGGCTCGGACCAGGTTCTGTTACCCAGAATCCTTTGCAAACCTCAAAATTTAGCTAAAAAAACACATGTTCCCAACTGTTCTGTGGCAGAAAGTTCTGGAATCTGAGAGGACCCACAAATTCACTTCCACCCAGCGTTCCCCCACGTCTCCCGATAAAAATGATACCTCACTTGTGTGGGTAGGCCTAGCGCCCGCGACAGGAAACGCCCCAAAGCGCAACGTGGACACATCCAAATTTGTGAAGGAAAACAGAGGTGTTTTTTGCAAAGTGCCTACCTGTAGATTTTGGCTTGTAGCTCAGCCGCCACCTAGGGAAACCTACCAAACCTGTGCATTTCTGAAAACTAGAGACCTAGGGGAATCCAAGATGGGGTGACTTGTGTGGCTCGGACCAGGTTCTGTTACCCAGAATCCTTTGCAAACCTCAAAATTTGGCTAAAAAAACACATGTTCCTCACATTTCTGTGGCAGAAACTTCTGGAATCTGAGAGGAGCCACAAATTTCCTTCCACCCTGCGTTCCCCCACGTCTCCTGATAAAAATGATACCTCACTTGTGTGGGTAGGCTCAGCGCTCGCGACAGGAAACGCCCCAAAGCGCAACGTGGACACATCCAAATTTGTGAAGGAAAACAGAGGTGTTTTTTGCAAAGTGCCTACCTGTAGATTTTGGCTTCTAGCTCAGCCGCCACCTAGGGAAACCTACCAAACCTGTGCATTTCTGAAAACTAGAGACCTAGGGGAATCCAAGATGGGGTGACTTGTGTGGCTCGGACCAGGTTCTGTTACCCAGAATCCTTTGCAAACCTCCAAATTTGGCCAAAAAAAACACATGTTCCTCACAATTCTGTTGCAGAAAGTTCTGGAATCTGAGAGGAGGCATGAATTTCCTTCCACCCAGCCTTCCCCCACGTCTCCCGATAAAAATGATACCTCACTTGTGTGGGTAGGCCTAGCGCCCGCGACAGAAAACGCCCCAAAGCGCAACGTGGACACATCCAAATTTGTGAAGGAAAAAAGAGGTGTTTTTTGCAAAGTGCCTACCTGTAGATTTTGGCTTGTAGATCAGCCGCCACCTAGGGAAACCTGCCAAACCTGTGCATTTCTGAAAACTAGAGACCTAGGGGAATCCAAGATGGGGTGACTTGTGTGGCTCGGACCAGGTTCTGTTACCCAGAATCCTTTGCAAACCTCAAAATTTGGCCAAAAAAACACATGTTCCTAACATTTCTGTGGCAGAAAGTTCTGGAATCTGAGAGGAGCCACGAATTTCCTTCCACCCAGCGTTCCCCCACGTCTCCCGATAAAAATGATACCTCACTTGTGTGGGTAGGCCTAGCGCCCGTTACAGGAAATGCCCCAAAGCGCAACGTGGACACAGCCAAATTTTTGAAGGAAAACAGAGGTGTTTTTTGCAAAGTGCCTGCCTGTAGATTTTGGCCTGTAGCTCAGCCGCCACCTAGGGAAACCTACCAAACCTGTGCATTTCTGAAAACTAGAGACCTAGGGGAATCCAAGATGGGGTGACTTGTGTGGCTCGGACCAGGTTCTGATACCCAGAATCCTTTGCAAACCTCAAAATTTGGCTAAAAAAACACATGTTCCCAACTGTTCTGTGGCAGAAAGTTCTGGAATCTGAGAGGACCCACAAATTCACTTCCACCCAGCGTTCCCCCACGTCTCCCGATAAAAATGATACCTCACTTGTGTAGGTAGGCATAGCGCCCGCGACAGGAAACGCCCTAAAGCGCAACGTGGACACATCCAAATTTGTGAAGTAAAACAGAGGTGTTTTTTGCAAAGTGCCTACCTGTAGATTTTGGCTTGTAGCTCAGCCGCCACCTAGGGAAACCTACCAAACCTGTGCATTTCTGAAAACTAGAGACCTAGGGGAATCCAAGATGGGGTGACTTGTGTGGCTCGGACCAGGTTCTGTTACCCAGAATCCTTTGCAAACCTCAAAATTTGGCTAAAAAAACACATGTTCCTCACATTTCTGTGGCAGAAAGTTCTGGAATCTGAGAGGAGCCACAAATTTCCTTCCACCCAGCGTTCCCCCACGTCTCCTGATAAAAATGATACCTCACTTGTGTGGGTAGGCCCAGCGCTCGCGACAGGAAACGCCCCAAAGCGCAACGTGGACACATCCAAATTTTTGAAGGAAAACAGAGGTGTTTTTTGCAAAGTGCCTACCTGTAGATTTTGGCCTGTAGCTCAGCCGCCACCTAGGGAAACCTACCAAACCTGTGCATTTCTGAAAACTAGAGACCTAGGGGAATCCAAGATGGGGTGACCTGTGCGGCTCGGACAAGGTTCTGTTACCCAGAATCCTTTGCAAACCTCAAAATTTGGCTAAAAAAACACATGTTCCTCACATTTCTGTGGCAGAAAGTTCTGGAATCTGAGAGGAGCCACAAATTTCCTTCCACCCAGCGTTCCCCCACGTCTCCCGATAAAAATGATACCTCACTTGTGTGGGTAGGCCTAGCGCCCGCGTCAGGAAACGCCCCAAAGCGCAACGTAGACACAGCCAAATTTTTGAAGGAAAACAGAGGTGTTTGTTGCAAAGTGCCTACCTGTAGATTTTGGCCTGTAGCTCAGCCGCCACCTAGGGAAACCTACCAAACCTGTGCATTTCTGAAAACTAGAGACCTAGGGGAATGCAAGATGGGGTGACTTGTGTGGCTCGGACCAGGTTCTGTTACCCAGAATCCTTTGCAAACCTCAAATTCTGTCTAAAAAAACGCATTTTCCACACATTTCGGTGACAGAAAGTTCTGGAATCTGAGTGGAGCCACAAATTTCCTTCCACCCAGCGTTTCCCCACGTCTCCTGATAAAAATGATACCTCACTTGTGTGGGTAGGCCCAGCGCTCGCGACAGGAAACGCCCCAAAGCGCAACGTGGACACATCCAAATTTTTGAAGGAAAACAGAGATGTTTTTTGCAAAGTGCCTACCTGTAGATTTTGGCCTGTAGCTCAGCCGCCACCTAGGGAAACCTACCAAACCTGTGCATTTCTGAAAACTAGAGACCTAGGGGAATCCAAGATGGGGTGACTTGTGTGGCTCGGACCAGGTTCTGTTACCCAGAATCCTTTGCAAACCTCAAATTCTGTTTAAAAAAACGCATTTTCCTCACATTTCGATGACAGAAAGTTCTGGAATCTGAGTGGAGCCACAAATTTCCTTCCACCCAGCGTTCCCCCACGTCTCCCGATAAAAATGATACCTCACTTGTGTAGGTAGGCATAGCGCCCGCGACAGGAAACGCCCTAAAGCGCAACGTGGACACATCCAAATTTGTGAAGTAAAACAGAGGTGTTTTTTGCAAAGTGCCTACCTGTAGATTTTGGCTTGTAGCTCAGCCGCCACCTAGGGAAACCTACCAAACCTGTGCATTTCTGAAAACTAGAGACCTAGGGGAATCCAAGATGGGGTGACTTGTGTGGCTCGGACCAGGTTCTGTTACCCAGAATCCTTTGCAAACCTCAAAATTTGGCTAAAAAAACACATGTTCCTCACATTTCTGTGGCAGAAAGTTCTGGAATCTGAGAGGAGCCACAAATTTCCTTCCACCCAGCGTTCCCCCACGTCTCCTGATAAAAATGATACCTCACTTGTGTGGGTAGGCCCAGCGCTCGCGACAGGAAACGCCCCAAAGCGCAACGTGGACACATCCAAATTTTTGAAGGAAAACAGAGGTGTTTTTTGCAAAGTGCCTACCTGTAGATTTTGGCCTGTAGCTCAGCCGCCACCTAGGGAAACCTACCAAACCTGTGCATTTCTGAAAACTAGAGACCTAGGGGAATCCAAGATGGGGTGACCTGTGCGGCTCGGACCAGGTTCTGTTACCCAGAATCCTTTGCAAACCTCAAAATTTGGCTAAAAAAACACATGTTCCTCACATTTCTGTGGCAGAAAGTTCTGGAATCTGAGAGGAGCCACAAATTTCCTTCCACCCAGCGTTCCCCCACGTCTCCCGATAAAAATGATACCTCACTTGTGTGGGTAGGCCTAGCGCCCGCGTCAGGAAACGCCCCAAAGCGCAACGTAGACACAGCCAAATTTTTGAAGGAAAACAGAGGTGTTTGTTGCAAAGTGCCTACCTGTAGATTTTGGCCTGTAGCTCAGCCGCCACCTAGGGAAACCTACCAAACCTGTGCATTTCTGAAAACTAGAGACCTTGGGGAATCCAAGATGGGGTGACTTGTGTGGCTCGGACCAGGTTCTGTTACCCAGAATCCTTTGCAAACCTCTAATTCTGTCTAAAAAAACGCATTTTCCACACATTTCGGTGACAGAAAGTTCTGGAATCTGAGTGGAGCCACAAATTTCCTTCCACCCAGCGTTTCCCCACGTCTCCTGATAAAAATGATACCTCACTTGTGTGGGTAGGCCCAGCGCTCGCGACAGGAAACGCCCCAAAGCGCAACGTGGACACATCCAAATTTTTGAAGGAAAACAGAGATGTTTTTTGCAAAGTGCCTACCTGTAGATTTTGGCCTGTAGCTCAGCCGCCACCTAGGGAAACCTACCAAACCTGTGCATTTCTGAAAACTAGAGACCTAGGGAAATCCAAGATGGGATGACTTGTGTGGCTCGGACCAGGTTCTGTTACCCAGAATCCATTGCAAACCTCAAAATTTGGCTAAAAAAACACATGTTCCTCACATTTCTGTGGCAGAAAGTTCTGGAATCTGAGAGGAGCCAAAAATGTCCTTCCACCCAGCGTTCCCCCACGTCTCCCGATAAAAATGATACCTCACTTGTGTGGGTAGGCCTAGCGCCCGCGACAGGAAACGCCCCAAAGCGCAACGTAGACACAGCCAAATTTTTGAAGGCAAACAGAGGTGTTTGTTGCAAAGTGCCTACCTGTAGATTTTGGCCTGTAGCTCAGCCGCCACCTAGGGAAACCTACCAAACCTGTGCATTTCTGAAAACTAGAGACCTAGGGGAATCCAAGATGGGGTGACTTGTGTGGCTCGGACCAGGTTCTGTTACCCAGAATCCTTTGCAAACCTCAAATTCTGTCTAAAAAAACGCATTTTCCACACATTTCGGTGACAGAAAGTTCTGGAATCTGAGTGGAGCCACAAATTTCCTTCCACCCAGTGTTCCTCCACGTCTCCCGATAAAAATGATACCTCACTTGTGTGGGTAGGCCTAGCGCCTGCGACAGAAAACACCCCAAACCGCAACGTGGACACATCCAAATTTGTGAAGGAAAACAGAGGTGTTTTTTGCAAAGTGCCTACCTGTAGATTTTGGCCTGTAGCTCAGCCGCCACCTAGGGAAACCTACCAAACCTGTGCATTTCTGAAAACTAGAGACCTAGGGGAATCCAAGATGGGGTGACCTGTGTGGCTCGGACCAGGTTCTGTTACCCAGAATCCTTTGCAAACCTCAAAATTTGGCTAAAAAAACACATGTTCCTCACATTTCTGTGGCAGAAAGTTCTGGAATCTGAGAGGAGCCACGAATTTCCTTCCACCCAGCGTTCCCCCACGTCTCCCGATAAAAATGATACCTCACTTGTGTGGGTAGGCCTAGCGCCCGTGACAGGAAATGCCCCAAAGCGCAACGTGGACACAGCCAAATTTTTGAAGGAAAACAGAGGTGTTTTTTGCAAAGTGCCTGCCTGTAGATTTTGGCCTGTAGCTCAGCCGCCACCTAGGGAAACCTACCAAACCTGTGCATTTCTGAAAACTAGAGACCTAGGGGAATCCAAGATGGGGTGACTTGTGTGGCTCGGACCAGGTTCTGTTACCCAGAATCCTTTGCAAACCTCAAAATTTAGCTAAAAAAACACATGTTCCCAACTGTTCTGTGGCAGAAAGTTCTGGAATCTGAGAGGACCCACAAATTCACTTCCACCCAGCGTTCCCCCACGTCTCCCGATAAAAATGATACCTCACTTGTGTGGGTAGGCCTAGCGCCCGCGACAGGAAACGCCCCAAAGCGCAACGTGGACACATCCAAATTTGTGAAGGAAAACAGAGGTGTTTTTTGCAAAGTGCCTACCTGTAGATTTTGGCTTGTAGCTCAGCCGCCACCTAGGGAAACCTACCAAACCTGTGCATTTCTGAAAACTAGAGACCTAGGGGAATCCAAGATGGGGTGACTTGTGTGGCTCGGACCAGGTTCTGTTACCCAGAATCCTTTGCAAACCTCAAAATTTGGCTAAAAAAACACATGTTCCTCACATTTCTGTGGCAGAAACTTCTGGAATCTGAGAGGAGCCACAAATTTCCTTCCACCCTGCGTTCCCCCACGTCTCCTGATAAAAATGATACCTCACTTGTGTGGGTAGGCCCAGCGCTCGCGACAGGAAACGCCCCAAAGCGCAACGTGGACACATCCAAATTTGTGAAGGAAAACAGAGGTGTTTTTTGCAAAGTGCCTACCTGTAGATTTTGGCTTCTAGCTCAGCCGCCACCTAGGGAAACCTACCAAACCTGTGCATTTCTGAAAACTAGAGACCTAGGGGAATCCAAGATGGGGTGACTTGTGTGGCTCGGACCAGGTTCTGTTACCCAGAATCCTTTGCAAACCTCCAAATTTGGCCAAAAAAAACACATGTTCCTCACAATTCTGTTGCAGAAAGTTCTGGAATCTGAGAGGAGGCATGAATTTCCTTCCACCCAGCCTTCCCCCACGTCTCCCGATAAAAATGATACCTCACTTGTGTGGGTAGGCCTAGCGCCCGCGACAGAAAACGCCCCAAAGCGCAACGTGGACACATCCAAATTTGTGAAGGAAAAAAGAGGTGTTTTTTGCAAAGTGCCTACCTGTAGATTTTGGCTTGTAGATCAGCCGCCACCTAGGGAAACCTGCCAAACCTGTGCATTTCTGAAAACTAGAGACCTAGGGGAATCCAAGATGGGGTGACTTGTGTGGCTCGGACCAGGTTCTGTTACCCAGAATCCTTTGCAAACCTCAAAATTTGGCTAAAAAAACACATGTTCCTAACATTTCTGTGGCAGAAAGTTCTGGAATCTGAGAGGAGCCACGAATTTCCTTCCACCCAGCGTTCCCCCACGTCTCCCGATAAAAATGATACCTCACTTGTGTGGGTAGGCCTAGCGCCCGTTACAGGAAATGCCCCAAAGCGCAACGTGGACACAGCCAAATTTTTGAAGGAAAACAGAGGTGTTTTTTGCAAAGTGCCTGCCTGTAGATTTTGGCCTGTAGCTCAGCCGCCACCTAGGGAAACCTACCAAACCTGTGCATTTCTGAAAACTAGAGACCTAGGGGAATCCAAGATGGGGTGACTTGTGTGGCTCGGACCAGGTTCTGATACCCAGAATCCTTTGCAAACCTCAAAATTTGGCTAAAAAAACACATGTTCCCAACTGTTCTGTGGCAGAAAGTTCTGGAATCTGAGAGGACCCACAAATTCACTTCCACCCAGCGTTCCCCCACGTCTCCCGATAAAAATGATACCTCACTTGTGTAGGTAGGCATAGCGCCCGCGACAGGAAACGCCCTAAAGCGCAACGTGGACACATCCAAATTTGTGAAGTAAAACAGAGGTGTTTTTTGCAAAGTGCCTACCTGTAGATTTTGGCTTGTAGCTCAGCCGCCACCTAGGGAAACCTACCAAACCTGTGCATTTCTGAAAACTAGAGACCTAGGGGAATCCAAGATGGGGTGACTTGTGTGGCTCGGACCAGGTTCTGTTACCCAGAATCCTTTGCAAACCTCAAAATTTGGCTAAAAAAACACATGTTCCTCACATTTCTGTGGCAGAAAGTTCTGGAATCTGAGAGGAGCCACAAATTTCCTTCCACCCAGCGTTCCCCCACGTCTCCTGATAAAAATGATACCTCACTTGTGTGGGTAGGCCCAGCGCTCGCGACAGGAAACGCCCCAAAGCGCAACGTGGACACATCCAAATTTTTGAAGGAAAACAGAGGTGTTTTTTGCAAAGTGCCTACCTGTAGATTTTGGCCTGTAGCTCAGCCGCCACCTAGGGAAACCTACCAAACCTGTGCATTTCTGAAAACTAGAGACCTAGGGGAATCCAAGATGGGGTGACCTGTGCGGCTCGGACCAGGTTCTGTTACCCAGAATCCTTTGCAAACCTCAAAATTTGGCTAAAAAAACACATGTTCCTCACATTTCTGTGGCAGAAAGTTCTGGAATCTGAGAGGAGCCACAAATTTCCTTCCACCCAGCGTTCCCCCACGTCTCCCGATAAAAATGATACCTCACTTGTGTGGGTAGGCCTAGCGCCCGCGTCAGGAAACGCCCCAAAGCGCAACGTAGACACAGCCAAATTTTTGAAGGAAAACAGAGGTGTTTGTTGCAAAGTGCCTACCTGTAGATTTTGGCCTGTAGCTCAGCCGCCACCTAGGGAAACCTACCAAACCTGTGCATTTCTGAAAACTAGAGACCTAGGGGAATCCAAGATGGGGTGACTTGTGTGGCTCGGACCAGGTTCTGTTACCCAGAATCCTTTGCAAACCTCAAATTCTGTCTAAAAAAACGCATTTTCCACACATTTCGGTGACAGAAAGTTCTGGAATCTGAGTGGAGCCACAAATTTCCTTCCACCCAGCGTTTCCCCACGTCTCCTGATAAAAATGATACATCACTTGTGTGGGTAGGCCCAGCGCTCGCGACAGGAAACGCCCCAAAGCGCAACGTGGACACATCCAAATTTTTGAAGGAAAAAAGAGATGTTTTTTGCAAAGTGCCTACCTGTAGATTTTGGCCTGTAGCTCAGCCGCCACCTAGGGAAACCTACCAAACCTGTGCATTTCTGAAAACTAGAGACCTAGGGGAATCCAAGATGGGGTGACTTGTGTGGCTCGGACCAGGTTCTGTTACCCAGAATCCATTGCAAACCTCAAAATTTGGCTAAAAAAACACATGTTCCTCACATTTCTGTGGCAGAAAGTTCTGGAATCTGAGAGGAGCCAAAAATGTCCTTCCACCCAGCGTTCCCCCACGTCTCCCGATAAAAATGATACCTCACTTGTGTGGGTAGGCCTAGCGCCCGCGACAGGAAACGCCCCAAAGCGCAACGTAGACACAGCCAAATTTTTGAAGGCAAACAGAGGTGTTTGTTGCAAAGTGCCTACCTGTAGATTTTGGCCTGTAGCTCAGCCGCCACCTAGGGAAACCTACCAAACCTGTGCATTTCTGAAAACTAGAGACCTAGGGGAATCCAAGATGGGGTGACTTGTGTGGCTCGGACCAGGTTCTGTTACCCAGAATCCTTTGCAAACCTCAAATTCTGTCTAAAAAAACGCATTTTCCACACATTTCGGTGACAGAAAGTTCTGGAATCTGAGTGGAGCCACAAATTTCCTTCCACCCAGTGTTCCTCCACGTCTCCCGATAAAAATGATACCTCACTTGTGTGGGTAGGCCTAGCGCCTGCGACAGAAAACACCAAAAAACCGCAACGTGGACACATCCAAATTTGTGAAGGAAAACAGAGGTGTTTTTTGCAAAGTGCCTACCTGTAGATTTTGGCCTGTAGCTCAGCCGCCACCTAGGGAAACCTACCAAACCTGTGCATTTCTGAAAACTAGAGACCTAGGGGAATCCAAGATGGGGTGACTTGTGTGGTTCGGACCAGGTTCTGTTACCCAGAATCCTTTGCAAACCTCAAATTCTGTCTAAAAAAACGCATTTTCCACACATTTCGTTGACAGAAAGTTCTGGAATCTGAGTGGAGCCACAAATTTCCTTCCACCCAGTGTTCCTCCACGTCTCCCGATAAAAATGATACCTCACTTGTGTGGGTAGGCCTAGCGCCTGCGACAGAAAACACCAAAAAACCGCAACGTGGACACATCCAAATTTGTGAAGGAAAACAGAGGTGTTTTTTGCAAAGTGCCTACCTGTAGATTTTGGCTTGTAGATCAGCCGCCACCTAGGGAAACCTGCCAAACCTGTGCATTTCTGAAAACTAGAGACCTAGGGGAATCCAAGATGGGGTGACTTGTGTGGCTCGGACCAGGTTCTGTTACCCAGAATCCTTTGCAAACCTCAAAATTTGGCTAAAAAAACACATGTTCCTCACATTTCTGTGGCAGAAAATTCTGGAATCTGAGAGGAAACACGAATTTCCTTCCACCCAGAGTTCCCCCTCGTCTCCCGATAAAAATGATACCTCACTTGTGTGGATAGGCCTAGCGCCCGCGACAGGAAACGCCCCAAAGCGCAACGTAGACACAGCCACATTTTTGAAGGAAAACAGAGGTGTTTTTTGCAAAGTGCCTACCTGTAGATTTTGGCTTGTAGCTCAGCCGCCACCTAGGGAAACCTACCAAACCTGTGCATTTCTGAAAACTAGAGACCTAGGGGAATCTAAGATGGGGTGACTTGTGTGGCTCGGACCAGGTTCTGTTACCCAGAATCCTTTGCAAACCTCAAAATTTGGCCAAAAAAAACACATGTTCCTCACAATTCTGTGGCAGAAAGTTCTGGAATCTGAGAGGAGCAACGAATTTCCTTCCACCCAGCGTTCCCCCACGTCTCCCGATAAAAATGATACCTCACTTGTGTGGGTAGGCCTAGCGCCCGCGACAGGAAACGCCCCAAAGCGCAACGTAGACACAGCCAAATTTTTGAAGGAAAACAGAGGTGTTTTTTGTAAAGTGCCTACCTGTAGATTTTGGCTTGTAGCTCAGCCGCCACCCAGGGAAACCTACCAAACCTGTGCATTTCTGAAAACTATAGACCTAGGGGAATCCAAGATGGGGTGACTTGTGTGGCTCGGACCAGGTTCTGTTACCCAGAATCCTTTGCAAACCTCAAAATTTGGCTAAAAAAACACATGTTCCTCACATTTCTGTGGCAGAAAGTTCTGGAATCTGAGAGGAGCCACAAATTTCCTTCCACCCAGCGTTCCCCCACGTCTCCCGATAAAAATGATACCTCACTTGTGTGGGTAGGCCTAGCGCCCGCGACAGTAATCGCCCCAAAGCGCAACGTGGACACATCCAAATTTGTGAAGGAAAACAGAGGTGTTTTTTGCAAAGTGCCTACCTGTAGATTTTGGCTTCTAGCTCAGCCGCCACCTAGGGAAACCTACCAAACCTGTGCATTTCTGAAAACTAGAGACCTAGGGGAATCCAAGATGGGGTGACTTGTGTGGCTCAGACCACGTTCTGTTACCCAGAATCCTTTGCAAAACTCAAAATTTGGCTAAAAAAACACATGTTCCTCACATTTCTGTGGCAGAAAGTTCTGGAATCTGAGAGGAGCCACAAATTTCCTTCCACCCAGCGTTCCCCCTCGTCTCCCGATAAAAATGATACCTCACTTGTGTGGGTAGGCCTAGCGCCCGTGACAGGAAATGCCCCAAAGCGCAACGTGGACACAGCCAAATTTTTGAAGGAAAACAGAGGTGTTTTTTGCAAAGTGCCTACCTGTAGATTTTGGCTTGTAGATCAGCCACCACCTAGGGAAACCTGCCAAACCTGTGCATTTCTGAAAACTAGAGACCTAGGGGAATCCAAGATGGGGTGACATGTGTGGTTCGGACCAGGTTCTGTTACCCAGAATCCTTTGCAAACCTCAAAATTTGGCTAAAAAAACACATGTTCCTAACATTTTTGTGGAAGAAAGTTCTGGAATCTGAGAGGAGCCACAAATTTCCTTCCACCCAGCGTTCCCCCACGTCACCCGATAAAAATGATACCTCACTTGTGTGGGTAGGCCTAGCGCCCGCGACAGAAAACGCCCCAAAGCACAACGTGGACACATCCAAATATGTGAAGGAAAACAGAGGTGTTTTTTGCAAAGTGCCTACCTGTAGATTTTGGCTTGTAGATCAGCCGCCACCTAGGGAAACCTACCAAACCTGTGCATTTCTGAAAACTAGAGACCTAGGGGAATCCAAGATGGGGTGACTTGTGTGGCTCGGACCAGGATCTGTTACCCAGAATCCTTTGCAAACCTCAAAATTTGGCCAAAAAAAACACATGTTCCTCACAATTCTGTTGCAGAAAGTTCTGGAATCTGAGAGGAGCCATGAATTCCCTTCCACCCAGCGTTCCCCCACGTCTCCCAATAAAAATGATACCTCACTTGTGTGGGTAGGCCTAGCGCCCGCGACAGAAAACGCCCCAAACCGCAACGTGGACACATCCAAATTTGTGAAGGAAAACAGAGGTATTTTTTGCAAAGTGCCTACCTGTAGATTTTGGCTTGTAGCTCAGCCGCCACCTAGGGAAACCTACCAAACCTGTGCATTTCTGAAAACTAGGGACCTAGGGGAATCCAAGATGGGGTGACCTGTGCGGCTCGGACCAGGTTCTGTTACCCAGAATCCTTTGCAAACCTCAAAATTTGGCTAAAAAAACACATGTTCCTCACATTTCTGTGGCAGAAAGTTCTGGAATCTGAGAGGAGCCACGAATTTCCTTCCACCCAGCGTTCCCCCACGTCTCCCGATAAAAATGATACCTCACTTGTGTGGGTAGGCCTAGCGCCCGTGGCAGGAAATGCCCCAAAGCGCAACGTGGACACAGCCACATTTTTGAAGGAAAACAGAGGTGTTTTTTGCAAAGTGCCTGCCTGTAGATTTTGGCCTGTAGCTCAGCCGCCACCTAGGGAAACCTACCAAACCTGTGCATTTCTTAAAACTAGAGACCTATGGGAATCCAAGATGGGGTGACTTGTGTGGCTCGGACCAGGTTCTGTTACCCAGAATCCTTTGCAAACCTCAAAATTTGGCTAAAAAAACACATGTTCCTAACATTTCTGTGGCAGAAAGTTCTGGAATCTGAGAGGAGCCACAAATTTCCTTCCACCCAGCGTTTCCCCACGTCTCCCGATAAAAATGATACCTCACTTGTGTGGGTAGGCCTAGCGCCCGCGACAGGAAACGCCCCAAAGCGCAACGTGGACACATCCAAATTTGTGAAGGAAAACAGAGGTGTTTTTTGCAAAGTGCCTACCTGTAGATTTTGGCTTGTAGCTCAGCCGCCACCTAGGGAAACCTACCAAACCTGTGCATTTCTGAAAACTAGTGACCTAGGGGAATCCAAGATGTGGTGACTTGTGTGGCTCAGACCACGTTCTGTTACCCAGAATCCTTTGCAAAACTCAAAATTTGGCTAAAAAAACACATGTTCCTCACATTTCTGTGGCAGAAAGTTCTGGAATCTGAGAGGAGCCACGAATTTCCTTCCACCCAGCGTTCCCCCACGTCTCCCGATAAAAATGATACCTCACTTGTGTGGGTAGGCCTAGCGCCCGCGACAGAAAACGCCCCAAAGCGCAACGTGGACACATCCAAATTTGTGAAGGAAAACAGAGGTGTTTTTTGCAAAGTGCCTACCTGTAGATTTTGGCTTGTAGATCAGCCGCCACCTAGGGAAACCTACCAAACCTGTGCATTTCTGAAAACTAGAGACCTAGGGGAATCCAAGATGGGGTGACTTGTGTGTCTCGGACCAGGATCTGTTACCCAGAATCCTTTGCAAACCTCAAAATTTGGCCAAAAAAAACACATGTTCCTCACAATTCTGTTGCAGAAAGTTCTGGAATCTGAGAGGAGGCATGAATTTCCTTCCACCCAGCGTTCCCCCACGTCTCCCGATAAAAATGATACCTCACTTGTGTGGGTAGGCCTAGCGCCCGTGACAGAAAACGCCCCAAAGCGCAACGTGGACACATCCAAATTTGTGAAGGAAAACAGAGGTGTTTTTTGCAAAGTGCCTACCTGTAGATTTTGGCTTGTAGATCAGCCGCCACCTATGGAAACCTGCCAAACCTGTGCATTTCTGAAAACTAGAGACCTAGGGGAATCCAAGATGGGGTGACTTGTGTGGCTCGGACCAGGTTCTGTTACCCAGAATCCTTTGCAAACCTCAAAATTTGGCCAAAAAAAACACATGTTCCTCACATTTCTGTTGCAGAAAGTTCTGGAATCTGAGAGGAGCCACAAATTTCCTTCCACCCAGCGTTCCCCCACGTCTCCCGATAAAAATGATACCTCACTTGTGTGGGTAGGCCTAGCGCCCGCGACAGAAAACGCCCCAAAGCGCAACCTGGACACATCCAAATTTGTGAAGGAAAACAGAGGTGTTTTTTGCAAAGTGCCTACCTGTAGATTTTGGCTTGTAGCTCAGCCGCCACCTAGGGAAACCTACCAAACCAGTGCATTTCTGAAAACTAGAGACCTAGGGGAATCCAAGATGGGGTGACCTGTGTGGCTCGGATCAGGTTCTGTTACCCAGAATCCTTTGCAAACCTCAAAATTTGGCTAAAAAAACACATGTTCCTCACATTTCTGTGGCAGAAAGTTCTGGAATCTGAGAGGAGCCACGAATTTCCTTCCACCCAGCGTTCCCCCACGTCTCCCGATAAAAATGATACCTCACTTGTGTGGGTAGTCCTAGCGCCCGCGACAGAAAACGCCCCAAAGCGCAACGTGGACACATCCAAATTTGTGAAGGAAAACAGAGGTGTTTTTTGCAAAGTGCCTACCTGTAGATTTTGGCTTGTAGATCAGCCGCCATCTAGGGAAACCTGCCAAACCTGTGCATTACTGAAAACTAGAGACCTAGGGGAATCCAAGATGGGGTGACTTGTGTGGCTCGGACCAGGTTCTGTTACCCAGAATCCTTTGCAAACCTCAAAATTTGGCTAAAAAAACACATGTTCCTAACATTTCTGTGGCAGAAAGTTCTGGAATCTGAGAGGAGCCACAAATTTCCTTCCACCCAGCTTTCCCCCACGTCTCCTGATAAAAATGATACCTCACTTGTGTGGGTAGGCCTAGCGCCCGCGACAGAAAGCCCCCAAAGCACAACGTGGACACATCCAAATTTGTGAAGGAAAACAGAGGTGTTTTTTGCAAAGTGCCTACCTGTAGATTTTGGCTTGTAGATCAGCCGCCACCTAGGGAAACCTACTAAACCTGTGCATTTCTGAAAACTAGAGACCTAGGGGAATCCAAGATGGGTGACCTGTGTGGCTCGGACCAGGTTCTGTTACCCAGAATCCTTTGCAAACCTCAAAATTTGGCCAAAAAAAACACATGTTCCTCACAATTCTGTTGCAGAAAGTTCTGGAATCTGAGAGGAGGCATGAATTTCCTTCCACCCAGCGTTCCCCCATGTCTCCCGATAAAAATGATACCTCACTTGTGTGGGTAGGCCTAGCGCCCGCGACAGAAAACGCCCCAAAGCGCAACGTGGACACATCCAAATTTGTGAAGGAAAAAAGAGGTGTTTTTTGCAAAGTGCCTACCTGTAGATTTTGGCTTGTAGATCAGCCGCCACCTAGGGAAACCTGCCAAACCTGTGCATTTCTGAAAATTAGAGACCTAGGGGAATCCAAGATGGGGTGACTTGTGTGGCTCGGACCAGGTTCTGTTACCCAGAATCCTTTGCAAACCTCAAAATTTGGCTAAAAAAACACATGTTCCTAACATTTCTGTGGCAGAAAGTTCTGGAATCTGAGAGGAGCCACAAATTTCCTTCCACCCAGCGTTCCCCCACGTCTCCCGATAAAAATGATACCTCACTTGTGTGGGTAGGCCTAGCGCCCGTGACAGAAAACCCCCAAAGCGCAACGTGGACACATCCAAATTTGTGAAGGAAAACAGAGGTGTTTTTTGCAAAGTGCCTACCTGTAGATTTTGGCTTGTAGATCAGCCGCCACCTAGGGAAACCTACCAAACCTGTGCATTTCTGAAAACTAGAGACCTAGGGGAATCCAAGATGGGGTGACCTGTGTGGCTCGGACCAGGTTCTGTTACCCAGAATCCTTTGCAAACCTCAAAATTTGGCTAAAAAAACACATGTTCCTCACATTTCTGTTGCAGAAAGTTCTGGAATCTGAGAGGAGCCACGAATTTCCTTCCACCCAGCGTTCCCCCACGTCTCCCGATAAAAATGATACCTCACTTGTGTGGGTAGGCCTAGCGCCCGCGACAGGAAACGCCCCAAAGCGCAACGTGGACACAGCCACATTTTTGAAGGAAAACAGAGGTGTTTTTTGCAAAGTGCCTACCTGTAGATTTTGGCCTGTAGCTCAGCCGCCACCTAGGGAAACCTACCAAAACTGTGCATTTCTGAAAACTAGAGACCTAGGGGAATCCAAGATGGGGTGACTTGTGTGGCTCGGACCAGGTTCTGTTACCCAGAATCCTTTGCAAACCTCAAAATTTGGCTAAAAAAACACATGTTCCTCACATTTCTGTGGCAGAAAGTTCTGGAATCTGAGAGGAGCCACGAATTTCCTTCCACCCAGCGTTCCCCCACGTCTCCCGATAAAAATGATACCTCACTTGTGTGGGTAGTCCTAGCGCCCGCGACAGAAAACGCCCCAAAGCGCAACGTGGACACATCCAAATTTGTGAAGGAAAAAAGAGGTGTTTTTTGCAAAGTGCCTACCTGTAGATTTTGGCTTGTAGATTTGCCGCCACCTACGAAAACCTGCCAAACCTGTGCATTTCTGAAAATTAGAGACCTAGGGGAATCCAAGATGGGGTGACTTGTGTGGCTCGGACCAGGTTCTGTTACCCAGAATCCTTTGCAAACCTCAAAATTTGGCTAAAAAAACACATGTTCCTAACATTTCTGTGGCAGAAAGTTCTGGAATCTGAGAGGAGCCACAAATTTCCTTCCACCCAGCGTTTCCCCACGTCTCCCGATAAAAATGATACCTCACTTGTGTGGGTAGGCCTAGCGCCCGCGACAGAAAACGCCCCAAAGCGCAACGTGGACACATCCAAATTTGTGAAGGAAAACAGAGGTGTTTTTTGCAAAGTGCCTACCTGTAGATTTTGGCTTGTAGCTCAGCCGCCACCTAGGGAAACCTACCAAACCTGTGCATTTCTGAAAACTAGAGACCTAGGGGAATCCAAGATGGGGTGACCTGTGTGGCTCGGACCAGGTTCTGTTACCCAGAATCCTTTGCAAACCTCAAAATTTGGCTAAAAAAACACATGTTCCTCACATTTCTGTGGCAGGAAGTTCTGGAATCTGAGAGGAGCCACGAATTTCCTTCCACCCAGCGTTCCCCCACGTCTCCCGATAAAAATGATACCTCACTTGTGTGGGTAGGCCTAGCGCCCGCGACAGGAAATGCCCCAAAGCGCAACGTAGACACAGCCAAATTTTTGAAGGAAAACAGGTGTTTTTTCAAAGTGCCTACCTGTAGATTTTGGCCTGTAGCTCAGTCGCCACCTAGGGAAACCTACCAAACCTGTGCATTTCTGAAAATTAGAGACCTAGGGGAATCCAAGATGGAGTGACTTGTGTGGCTTGGACCAGGTTCTGTTACCCAGAATCCTTTGCAAACCTCAAAATTTGGCTAAAAAAACACATGTTCCTAACATTTCTGTGGCAGAAAGTTCTGGAATCTGAGAGGAGCCACAAATTTCCTTCCACCCAGCGTTCCCCCACGTCTCCCGATAAAAATGATACCTCACTTTTGTGGGTAGGCCTAGCGCCCGCGACAGAAAACGCCCCAAAGCGCAACGTGGACACATCCAAATTTGTGAAGGAAAACATAGGTGGTTTTTGCAAAGTGCCTACCTGTAGATTTTGGCTTGTAGCTCAGCCGCCACCTAGGGAAACCTACCAAACCTGTGCATTTCTGAAAACTAGAGACCTAGGGGAATCCAAGATGGGGTGACCTGTGTGGCTCGGACCAGGTTCTGTTACCCAGAATCCTTTGCAAACCTCCTAATTTGGCTAAAAAAACACATGTTCCTCACATTTCTGTGGCAGAAAGTTCTGGAATCTGAGAGGAACCACGAATTTCCTTCCACCCAGCGTTCCCCCACGTCTCCCGATAAAAATGATACCTCACTTGTGTGGGTAGGCCTAGCGCCCGTGACAGGAAATGCCCCAAAGCGCAACGTGGACACAGCCAAATTTTTGAAGGAAAACAGAGGTGTTTTTTGCAAAGTGCCTGCCTGTAGATTTTGGCCTGTAGCTCAGCCGCCACCTAGGGAAACCTACCAAACCTGTGCATTTCTGAAAACTAGAGACCTAGGGGAATCCAAGATGGGGTGACTTGTGTGGCTCGGACCAGGTTCTGTTACCCAGAATCCTTTGCAAACCTCAAAATTTGGCTAAAAAAACACATGTTCCCAACTGTTCTGTGGCAGAAAGTTCTGGAATCTGAGAGGACCCACAAATTCACTTCCACCCAGCGTTCCCCCACGTCTCCCGATAAAAATGATACCTCACTTGTGTGGGTAGGCCTAGCGCCCGCGACAGGAAACGCCCCAAAGCGCAACGTGGACACATCCAAATTTGTGAAGGAAAACAGAGGTGTTTTTTGCAAAGTGCCTACCTGTAGATTTTGGCTTGTAGCTCAGCCGCCACCTAGGGAAACCTACCAAACCTGTGCATTTCTGAAAACTAGAGACCTAGGGGAATCCAAGATGGGGTGACTTGTGTGGCTCGGACCAGGTTCTGTTACCCAGAATCCTTTGCAAACCTCAAAATTTGGCTAAAAAAACACATGTTCCTCACATTTCTGTGGCAGAAAGTTCTGGAATCTGAGAGGAGCCACAAATTTCCTTCCACCCAGCGTTCCCCCACGTCTCCTGATAAAAATGATACCTCACTTGTGTGGGTAGGCCCAGCGCTCGCGACAGGAAACGCCCCAAAGCGCAACGTGGACACATCCAAATTTGTGAAGGAAAACAGAGGTGTTTTTTGCAAAGTGCCTACCTGTAGATTTTGGCTTGTAGCTCAGCCGCCACCTAGGGAAACCTACCAAACCTGTGCATTTCTGAAAACTAGAGACCTAGGGGAATCCAAGATGGGGTGACTTGTGTGGCTCGGACCAGGTTCTGTTACCCAGAATCCTTTGCAAACCTCAAAATTTGGCCAAAAAAAACACATGTTCCTCACAATTCTGTTGCAGAAAGTTCTGGAATCTGAGAGGAGGCATGAATTTCCTTCCACCCAGCGTTCCCCCACGTCTCCCGATAAAAATGATACCTCACTTGTGTGGGTAGGCCTAGCGCCCGCGACAGAAAACGCCCCAAAGCGCAACGTGGACACATCCAAATTTGTGAAGGAAAAAAGAGGTGTTTTTTGCAAAGTGCCTACCTGTAGATTTTGGCTTGTAGATCAGCCGCCACCTAGGGAAACCTGCCAAACCTGTGCATTTCTGAAAACTAGAGACCTAGGGGAATCCAAGATGGGGTGACTTGTGTGGCTCGGACCAGGTTCTGTTACCCAGAATCCTTTGCAAACCTCAAAATTTGGCTAAAAAAACACATGTTCCTAACATTTCTGTGGCAGAAAGTTCTGGAATCTGAGAGGAGCCACGAATTTCCTTCCACCCAGCGTTCCCCCACGTCTCCCGATAAAAATGATACCTCACTTGTGAGGGTAGGCCTAGCGCCCGTGACAGGAAATGCCCCAAAGCGCAACGTGGACACAGCCAAATTTTTGAAGGAAAACAGAGGTGTTTTTTGCAAAGTGCCTGCCTGTAGATTTTGGCCTGTAGCTCAGCCGCCACCTAGGGAAACCTACCAAACCTGTGCATTTCTGAAAACTAGAGACCTAGGGGAATCCAAGATGGGGTGACTTGTGTGGCTCGGACCAGGTTCTGTTACCCAGAATCCTTTGCAAACCTCAAAATTTGGCTAAAAAAACACATGTTCCCAACTGTTCTGTGGCAGAAAGTTCTGGAATCTGAGAGGACCCACAAATTCACTTCCACCCAGCGTTCCCCCACGTCTCCCGATAAAAATGATACCTCACTTGTGTAGGTAGGCCTAGCGCCCGCGACAGGAAACGCCCTAAAGCGCAACGTGGACACATCCAAATTTGTGAAGTAAAACAGAGGTGTTTTTTGCAAAGTGCCTACCTGTAGATTTTGGCTTGTAGCTCAGCCGCCACCTAGGGAAACCTACCAAACCTGTGCATTTCTGAAAACTAGAGACCTAGGGGAATCCAAGATGGGGTGACTTGTGTGGCTCGGACCAGGTTCTGTTACCCAGAATCCTTTGCAAACCTCAAAATTTGGCTAAAAAAACACATGTTCCTCACATTTCTGTGGCAGAAAGTTCTGGAATCTGAGAGGAGCCACAAATTTCCTTCCACCCAGCGTTCCCCCACGTCTCCTGATAAAAATGATACCTCACTTGTGTGGGTAGGCCCAGCGCTCGCGACAGGAAACGCCCCAAAGCGCAACGTGGACACATCCAAATTTTTGAAGGAAAACAGAGGTGTTTTTTGCAAAGTGCCTACCTGTAGATTTTGGCCTGTAGCTCAGCCGCCACCTAGGGAAACCTACCAAACCTGTGCATTTCTGAAAACTAGAGACCTAGGGGAATCCAAGATGGGGTGACTTGTGTGGCTCGGACCAGGTTCTGTTACCCAGAATCCATTGCAAACCTCAAAATTTGGCTAAAAAAACACATGTTCCTCACATTTCTGTGGCAGAAAGTTATGGAATCTGAGAGGAGCCACAAATTTCCTTCCACCCAGCGTTCCCCCACGTCTCCCGATAAAAATGATACCTCACTTGTGTGGGTAGGCCTAGCGCCCACGTCAGGAAACGCCCCAAAGCGCAACGTGGACACATCCAAATTTGTGAAGGAAAACATAGGTGTTTTTTGCAAAGTGCCTACCTGTAGATTTTGGCTTGTAGCTCAGCCGCCACCTAGGGAAACCTACCAAACCTGTGCATTTCTGAAAACTAGAGACCTAGGGGAATCCAAGATGGGGTGACCTGTGTGGCTCGGACCAGGTTCTGTTACCCAGAATCCTTTGCAAACCTCCTAATTTGGCTAAAAAAACACATGTTCCTCACATTTCTGTGGCAGAAAGTTCTGGAATCTGAGAGGAACCACGAATTTCCTTCCACCCAGCGTTCCCCCACGTCTCCCGATAAAAATTATACCTCACTTGTGTGGGTAGGCCTAGCGCCCGTGACAGGAAATGCCCCAAAGCGCAACGTGGACACAGCCAAATTTTTGAAGGAAAACAGAGGTGTTTTTTGCAAAGTGCCTGCCTGTAGATTTTGGCCTGTAGCTCAGCCGCCACCTAGGGAAACCTACCAAACCTGTGCATTTCTGAAAACTAGAGACCTAGGGGAATCGAAGATGGGGTGACTTGTGTGGCTCGGACCAGGTTCTGTTACCCAGAATCCTTTGCAAACCTCAAAATTTGGCTAAAAAAACACATGTTCCCAACTGTTCTGTGGCAGAAAGTTCTGGAATCTGAGAGGACCCACAAATTCACTTCCACCCAGCGTTCCCCCACGTCTCCCTATAAAAATGATACCTCACTTGTGTGGGTAGGCCTAGCGCCCGCGACAGGAAACGCCCCAAAGCGCAACGTGGACACATCCAAATTTGTGAAGGAAAACAGAGGTGTTTTTTGCAAAGTGCCTACCTGTAGATTTTGGCTTGTAGCTCAGCCGCCACCTAGGGAAACCTACCAAACCTGTGCATTTCTGAAAACTAGAGACCTAGGGGAATCCAAGATGGGGTGACTTGTGTGGCTCGGACCAGGTTCTGTTACCCAGAATCCTTTGCAAACCTCAAAATTTGGCTAAAAAAACACATGTTCCTCACATTTCTGTGGCAGAAAGTTCTGGAATCTGAGAGGAGCCACAAATTTCCTTCCACCCAGCGTTCCCCCACGTCTCCTGATAAAAATGATACCTCACTTGTGTGGGTAGGCCCAGCGCTCGCGACAGGAAACGCCCCAAAGCGCAACGTGGACACATCCAAATTTGTGAAGGAAAACAGAGGTGTTTTTTGCAAAGTGCCTACCTGTAGATTTTGGCTTGTAGCTCAGCCGCCACCTAGGGAAACCTACCAAACCTGTGCATTTCTGAAAACTAGAGACCTAGGGGAATCCAAGATGGGGTGACTTGTGTGGCTCGGACCAGGTTCTGTTACCCAGAATCCTTTGCAAACCTCAAAATTTGGCCAAAAAAAACACATGTTCCTCACAATTCTGTTGCAGAAAGTTCTGGAATCTGAGAGGAGGCATGAATTTCCTTCCACCCAGCGTTCCCCCACGTCTCCCGATAAAAATGATACCTCACTTGTGTGGGTAGGCCTAGCGCCCGCGACAGAAAACGCCCCAAAGCGCAACGTGGACACATCCAAATTTGTGAAGGAAAAAAGAGGTGTTTTTTGCAAAGTGCCTACCTGTAGATTTTGGCTTGTAGATCAGCCGCCACCTAGGGAAACCTGCCAAACCTGTGCATTTCTGAAAACTAGAGACCTAGGGGAATCCAAGATGGGGTGACTTGTGTGGCTCGGACCAGGTTCTGTTACCCAGAATCCATTGCAAACCTCAAAATTTGGCTAAAAAAACACATGTTCCTAACATTTCTGTGGCAGAAAGTTCTGGAATCTGAGAGGAGCCACGAATTTCCTTCCACCCAGCGTTCCCCCACGTCTCCCGATAAAAATGATACCTCACTTGTGTGGGTAGGCCTAGCGCCCGTGACAGGAAATGCCCCAAAGCGCAACGTGGACACAGCCAAATTTTTGAAGGAAAACAGAGGTGTTTTTTGCAAAGTGCCTGCCTGTAGATTTTGGCCTGTAGCTCAGCCGCCACCTAGGGAAACCTACCAAACCTGTGCATTTCTGAAAACTAGAGACCTAGGGGAATCCAAGATGGGGTGACTTGTGTGGCTCGGACCAGGTTCTGTTACCCAGAATCCATTGCAAACCTCAAAATTTGGCTAAAAAAACACATGTTCCCAACTGTTCTGTGGCAGAAAGTTCTGGAATCTGAGAGGACCCACAAATTCACTTCCACCCAGCGTTCCCCCACGTCTCCCGATAAAAATGATACCTCACTTGTGTAGGTAGGCCTAGCGCCCGCGACAGGAAACGCCCTAAAGCGCAACGTGGACACATCCAAATTTGTGAAGTAAAACAGAGGTGTTTTTTGCAAAGTGCCTACCTGTAGATTTTGGCTTGTAGCTCAGCCGCCACCTAGGGAAACCTACCAAACCTGTGCATTTCTGAAAACTAGAGACCTAGGGGAATCCAAGATGGGGTGACTTGTGTGGCTCGGACCAGGTTCTGTTACCCAGAATCCTTTGCAAACCTCAAAATTTGGCTAAAAAAACACATGTTCCTCACATTTCTGTGGCAGAAAGTTCTGGAATCTGAGAGGAGCCACAAATTTCCTTCCACCCAGCGTTCCCCCACGTCTCCTGATAAAAATGATACCTCACTTGTGTGGGTAGGCCCAGCGCTCGCGACAGGAAACGCCCCAAAGCGCAACGTGGACACATCCAAATTTTTGAAGGAAAACAGAGGTGTTTTTTGCAAAGTGCCTACCTGTAGATTTTGGCCTGTAGCTCAGCCGCCACCTAGGGAAACCTACCAAACCTGTGCATTTCTGAAAACTAGAGACCTAGGGGAATCCAAGATGGGGTGACTTGTGTGGCTCGGACCAGGTTCTGTTACCCAGAATCCATTGCAAACCTCAAAATGTGGCTAAAAAAACACATGTTCCTCACATTTCTGTGGCAGAAAGTTATGGAATCTGAGAGGAGCCACAAATTTCCTTCCACCCAGCGTTCCCCCACGTCTCCCGATAAAAATGATACCTCACTTGTGTGGGTAGGCCTAGCGCCCACGTCAGGAAACGCCCCAAAGCGCAACGTAGACACAGCCAAATTTTTGAAGGAAAACAGAGGTGTTTGTTGCAAAGTGCCTACCTGTAGATTTTGGCCTGTAGCTCAGCCGCCACCTCGGGAAACCTACCAAACCTGTGCATTTCTGAAAACTAGAGACCTAGGGGAATCCAAGATGGGGTGACTTGTGTGGCTCGGACCAGGTTCTGTTACCCAGAATCCTTTGCAAACCTCAAATTCTGTCTAAAAAAACGCATTTTCCACACATTTCGGTGACAGAAAGTTCTGGAATCTGAGTGGAGCCACAAATTTCCTTCCACCCAGTGTTCCTCCACGTCTCCCGATAAAAATGATACCTCACTTGTGTGGGTAGGCCTAGCGCCTGCGACAGAAAACACCCCAAACCGCAACGTAGACACAGCCAAATTTTTGAAGGAAAACAGAGGTGTTTTTTGTAAAGTGCCTACCTGTAGATTTTGGCTTGTAGCTCAGCCGCCACCTAGGGAAACCTGCCAAACCTGTGCATTTCTGAAAACTAGAGACCTAGGGGAATCCAAGATGGGGTGACTTGTGTGGCTCGGACCAGGTTCTGTTACCCAGAATCCTTTGCAAACCTCAAAATTTGGCTAAAAAAACACATGTTCCTAACATTTCTGTGGCAGAAAGTTCTGGAATCTGAGAGGAGCCACGAATTTCCTTCCACCCAGCGTTCCCCCACGTCTCCCGATAAAAATGATACCTCACTTGTGTGGGTAGGCCTAGCGCCCGTGACAGGAAATGCCCCAAAGCGCAACGTGGACACAGCCAAATTTTTGAAGGAAAACAGAGGTGTTTTTTGCAAAGTGCCTGCCTGTAGATTTTGGCCTGTAGCTCAGCCGCCACCTAGGGAAACCTACCAAACCTGTGCATTTCTGAAAACTAGAGACCTAGGGGAATCCAAGATGGGGTGACTTGTGTGGCTCGGACCAGGTTCTGTTACCCAGAATCCATTGCAAACCTCAAAATTTGGCTAAAAAAACACATGTTCCCAACTGTTCTGTGGCAGAAAGTTCTGGAATCTGAGAGGACCCACAAATTCACTTCCACCCAGCGTTCCCCCACGTCTCCCGATAAAAATGATACCTCACTTGTGTAGGTAGGCCTAGCGCCCGCGACAGGAAACGCCCTAAAGCGCAACGTGGACACATCCAAATTTGTGAAGTAAAACAGAGGTGTTTTTTGCAAAGTGCCTACCTGTAGATTTTGGCTTGTAGCTCAGCCGCCACCTAGGGAAACCTACCAAACCTGTGCATTTCTGAAAACTAGAGACCTAGGGGAATCCAAGATGGGGTGACTTGTGTGGCTCGGACCAGGTTCTGTTACCCAGAATCCTTTGCAAACCTCAAAATTTGGCTAAAAAAACACATGTTCCTCACATTTCTGTGGCAGAAAGTTCTGGAATCTGAGAGGAGCCACAAATTTCCTTCCACCCAGCGTTCCCCCACGTCTCCTGATAAAAATGATACCTCACTTGTGTGGGTAGGCCCAGCGCTCGCGACAGGAAACGCCCCAAAGCGCAACGTGGACACATCCAAATTTTTGAAGGAAAACAGAGGTGTTTTTTGCAAAGTGCCTACCTGTAGATTTTGGCCTGTAGCTCAGCCGCCACCTAGGGAAACCTACCAAACCTGTGCATTTCTGAAAACTAGAGACCTAGGGGAATCCAAGATGGGGTGACTTGTGTGGCTCGGACCAGGTTCTGTTACCCAGAATCCATTGCAAACCTCAAAATGTGGCTAAAAAAACACATGTTCCTCACATTTCTGTGGCAGAAAGTTATGGAATCTGAGAGGAGCCACAAATTTCCTTCCACCCAGCGTTCCCCCACGTCTCCCGATAAAAATGATACCTCACTTGTGTGGGTAGGCCTAGCGCCCACGTCAGGAAACGCCCCAAAGCGCAACGTAGACACAGCCAAATTTTTGAAGGAAAACAGAGGTGTTTGTTGCAAAGTGCCTACCTGTAGATTTTGGCCTGTAGCTCAGCCGCCACCTCGGGAAACCTACCAAACCTGTGCATTTCTGAAAACTAGAGACCTAGGGGAATCCAAGATGGGGTGACTTGTGTGGCTCGGACCAGGTTCTGTTACCCAGAATCCTTTGCAAACCTCAAATTCTGTCTAAAAAAACGCATTTTCCACACATTTCGGTGACAGAAAGTTCTGGAATCTGAGTGGAGCCACAAATTTCCTTCCACCCAGTGTTCCTCCACGTCTCCCGATAAAAATGATACCTCACTTGTGTGGGTAGGCCTAGCGCCTGCGACAGAAAACACCCCAAACCGCAACGTGGACACATCCAAATTTGTGAAGGAAAACAGAGGTGTTTTTTGCAAAGTGCCTACCTGTAGATTTTGGCTTGTAGCTCAGCCACCACCTAAGGAAACCTACCAAACCTGTGCATTTCTGAAAACTAGAGACCTAGGGGAATCCAAGATGGGGTGACTTGTGTGGCTCGGACCAGGTTCTGTTACCCAGAATCCATTGCAAACCTCAAAATTTGGCTAAAAAAACACATGTTCCTCACATTTCTGTGGCAGAAAGTTCTGGAATCTGAGAGGAGCCACAAATTTCCTTCCACCCAGCGTTCCCCCACGTCTCCCGATAAAAATGATACCTCACTTGTGTGGGTAGGCCTAGCGCCCGCGTCAGGAAACGCCTCAAAGCGCAACGTAGACACAGCCAAATTTTTGAAGGAAAACAGAGGTGTTTGTTGCAAAGTGCCTACCTGTAGATTTTGGCCTGTAGCTCAGCCGCCACCTAGGGAAACCTACCAAACCTGTGCATTTCTGAAAACTAGAGACCTAGGGGAATCCAAGATGGGGTGACTTGTGTGGCTCGGACCAGGTTCTGTTACCCAGAATCCTTTGCAAACCTCAAATTCTGTCTAAAAAAACGCATTTTCCACACATTTCGATGACAGAAAGTTCTGGAATCTGAGTGGAGCCACAAATTTCCTTCCACCCAGCGTTCCCCCACGTCTCCTGATAAAAATGATACCTCACTTGTGTGGGTAGGCCCAGCGCTCGCGACAGGAAACGCCCCAAAGCGCAACGTGGAGACATCCAAATTTTTGAAGGAAAACAGAGGTGTTTTTTGCAAAGTGCCTACCTGTAGATTTTGGCCTGTAGCTCAGCCGCCACCTAGGGAAACCTACCAAACCTGTGCATTTCTGAAAACTAGAGACCTAGGGGAATCCAAGATGGGGTGACTTGTGTGGCTCGGACCAGGTTCTGTTACCCAGAATCCTTTGCAAACCTCAAATTCTGTCTAAAAAAACGCATTTTCCACACATTTCGTTGACAGAAAGTTCTGGAATCTGAGTGGAGCCACAAATTTCCTTCCACCCAGTGTTCCTCCACGTCTCCCGATAAAAATGATACCTCACTTGTGTGGGTAGGCCTAGCGCCTGCGACAGAAAACACCCCAAACCGCAACGTGGACACATCCAAATTTGTGAAGGAAAACAGAGGTGTTTTTTGCAAAGTGCCTACCAGTAGATTTTGGCTTGTAGCTCAGCCGCCACCTAAGGAAACCTACCAAACCTGTGCATTTCTGAAAACTAGAGACCTATGGGAATCCAAGATGAGGTGACTTGTGTGGCTCGGACCAGGTTCTGTTACCCAGAATCCTTTGCAAACCTCAAAATTTGGCTAAAAAAACACATGTTCCCAACTGTTCTGTGGCAGAAAGTTCTGGAATCTGAGAGGAGCCACGAATTTCCTTCCACCCAGCGTTCCCCCACGTCTCCCGATAAAAATGATACCTCACTTGTGTGGGTAGGCCTAGCGCCCGTGACAGGAAATGCCCCAAAGCGCAACGTGGACACAGCCAACTTTTTGAAGGAAAACAGAGGTGTTTTTTGCAAAGTGCCTGCTTGTAGATTTTGGCCTGTAGCTCAGCCGCCACCTAGGGAAACCTACCAAACCTGTGCATTTCTGAAAACTAGAGACCTATGGGAATCCAAGATGGGGTGACTTGTGTGGCTCGGACCAGGTTCTGTTACCCAGAATCCTTTGCAAACCTCAAAATTTGGCTAAAAAAACACATGTTCCCAACTGTTCTGTGGCAGAAAGTTCTGGAATCTGAGAGGAGCCACAAATTCACTTCCACCCAGCGTTCCCCCACGTCTCCCGATAAAAATGATACCTCACTTGTGTGGGTAGGCCTAGCGCCCGCGACAGGAAACGCCCCAAAGCGCAACGTGGACACATCCAAATTTGTGAAGGAAAACAGAGGTGTTTTTTGCAAAGTGCCTACCTGTAGATTTTGGCTTGTAGATCAGCCGCCACCTAGGGAAACCTGCCAAACCTGTGCATTTCTGAAAACTAGAGACCTAGGGGAATCCAAGATGGGGTGACTTGTGTGGCTCGGACCAGGTTCTGTTACCCAGAATCCTTTGCAAACCTCAAAATTTGGCTAAAAAAACACATGTTCCTAACATTTCTGTGGCAGAAAGTTCTGGAATCTGAGAGGAGCCACAAATTTCCTTCCACCCAGCTTTCCCCCACGTCTCCCGATAAAAATGATACCTCACTTGTGTGGGTAGGCCTAGCGCCCGCGACAGAAAGCCCCCAAAGCGCAACGTGGACACATCAAAATTTGTGAAGGAAAACAGAGGTGTTTTTTGCAAAGTGCCTACCTGTAGATTTTGGCCTGTAGATCAGCCGCCACCTAGGGAAACCTACTAAACCTGTGCATTTCTGAAAACTAGAGACCTAGGGGAATCCAAGATGGGTGACCTGTGTGGCTCGGACCAGGTTCTGTTACCCAGAATCCTTTGCAAACCTCAAAATTTGGCTAAAAAAACACATGTTCCTCACATTTCTGTTGCAGAAAGCTCTGGAATCTGAGAGGAGCCACGAATTTCCTTCCACCCAGCGTTCCCCCATGTCTCCCGATAAAAATGATACCTCACTTGTGTGGGTAGGCCTAGCGCCCGCGACAGGAAACGCCCCAAAGCGCAACGTGGACACAGCCACATTTGTGAAGGAAAACAGAGGTGTTTTTTGCAAAGTGCCTACCTGTAGATTTTGGCCTGTAGCTCAGCCGCCACCTAGGGAAACCTACCAAACCTGTGCATTTCTGAAAACTAGAGACCTAGGGGAATCCAAGATGGGGTGAGTTGTGTGGCTCGGACCAGGTTCTGTTACCCAGAATCCTTTGCAAACCTCAAAATTTGGCCAAAAAAACACATGTTCCTCACAATTCTGTTGCAGAAAGTTCTGGAATCTGAGAGGAGGCATGAATTTCCTTCCACCCAGTGTTCCCCCTCGTCTCCCGATAAAAATGATACCTCACTTGTGTGGGTAGGCCTAGCGCCCGCGACAGAAAACGCCCCAAAGCGCAACGTGGACACATCCAAATTTGTGAAGGAAAAAAGAGGTGTTTTTTGCAAAGTGCCTACCTGTAGATTTTGGCTTGTAGATCAGCCGCCACCTAGGGAAACCTGCCAAACCTGTGCATTTCTGAAAATTAGAGACCTAGGGGAATCCAAGATGGGGTGACTTGTGTGGCTCGGACCAGGTTCTGTTACCCAGAATCCTTTGCAAACCTCAAAATTTGGCTAAAAAAACACATGTTCCTAACATTTCTCTGGCAGAAAGTTCTGGAATCTGAGAGGAGCCACAAATTTCCTTCCACCCAGCGTTCCCCCACGTCTCCCGATAAAAATGATACCTCACTTGTGTGGGTAGGCCTAGCGCCCGTGACAGAAAACCCCCAAAGCGCAACGTGGACACATCCAAATTTGTGAAGGAAAACAGAGGTGTTTTTTGCAAAGTGCCTACCTGTAGATTTTGGCTTGTAGATCAGCCGCCACCTAGGGAAACCTACCAAACCTGTGCATTTCTGAAAACTAGAGACCTAGGGGAATCCAAGATGGGGTGACTTGTGTGGCTCGGACCAGGTTCTGTTACCCAGAATCTTTTGCAAACCTCAAAATTTGGCTAAAAAAACACATGTTCCTCACATTTCTGTGGCAGAAAGTTCTGGAATCTGAGAGGAGCCACGAATTTCCTTCCACCCAGCGTTCCCCCACGTCTCCCGATAAAAATGATACCTCACTTGTGTGGGTAGGCCTAGCGCCCGCGACAGAAAACGCCCCAAAGCGCAACGTGGACACATCCAAATTTGTGAAGGAAAAAAGAGGTGTTTTTTGCAAAGTGCCTACCTGTAGATTTTGGCTTGTAGATCAGCCGCCACCTAGGGAAACCTGCCAAACCTGTGCATTTCTGAAAATTAGAGACCTAGGGGAATCCAAGATGGGGTGACTTGTGTGGCTCGGACCAGGTTCTGTTACCCAGAATCCTTTGCAAACCTCAAAATTTGGCTAAAAAAACACATGTTCCTAACATTTCTCTGGCAGAAAGTTCTGGAATCTGAGAGGAGCCACAAATTTCCTTCCACCCAGCGTTCCCCCACGTCTCCCGATAAAAATGATACCTCACTTGTGTGGGTAGGCCTAGCGCCCGTGACAGAAAACCCCCAAAGCGCAACGTGGACACATCCAAATTTGTGAAGGAAAACAGAGGTGTTTTTTGCAAAGTGCCTACCTGTAGATTTTGGCTTGTAGATCAGCCGCCACCTAGGGAAACCTACCAAACCTGTGCATTTCTGAAAACTAGAGACCTAGGGGAATCCAAGATGGGGTGACTTGTGTGGCTCGGACCAGGTTCTGTTACCCAGAATCTTTTGCAAACCTCAAAATTTGGCTAAAAAAACACATGTTCCTCACATTTCTGTGGCAGAAAGTTCTGGAATCTGAGAGGAGCCACGAATTTCCTTCCACCCAGCGTTCCCCCACGTCTCCCGATAAAAATGATACCTCACTTGTGTGGGTAGGCCTAGCGCCCGCGACAGAAAACGCCCCAAAGCGCAACGTGGACACATCCAAATTTGTGAAGGAAAAAAGAGGTGTTTTTTGCAAAGTGCCTACCTGTAGATTTTGGCTTGTAGATCAGCCGCCACCTAGGGAAACCTGCCAAACCTGTGCATTTCTGAAAACTAGAGACCTAGGGGAATCCAAGATGGGGTGACTTGTGTGGCTCGGACCAGGTTCTGTTACCCAGAATCCTTTGCAAACCTCATAATTTGGCTAAAAAAACACATGTTCCTAACATTTCTGTGGCAGAAAGTTCTGGAATCTGAGAGGAGCCACGAATTTCCTTCCACCCAGCGTTCCCCCACGTCTCCCGATAAAAATGATACCTCACTTGTGTGGGTAGGCCTAGCGCCCGTGACAGGAAATGCCCCAAAGCGCAACGTGGACACAGCCAAATTTTTGAAGGAAAACAGAGGTGTTTTTTGCAAAGTGCCTGCCTGTAGATTTTGGCCTGTAGCTCAGCCGCCACCTAGGGAAACCTACCAAACCTGTGCATTTCTGAAAACTAGAGACCTAGGGGAATCCAAGATGGGGTGACTTGTGTGGCTCGGACCAGGTTCTGTTACCCAGAATCCTTTGCAAACCTCAAAATTTGGCTAAAAAAACACATGTTCCCAACTGTTCTGTGGCAGAAAGTTCTGGAATCTGAGAGGACCCACAAATTCACTTCCACCCAGCGTTCCCCCACGTCTCCCGATAAAAATGATACCTCACTTGTGTAGGTAGGCCTAGCGCCCGCGACAGGAAACGCCCTAAAGCGCAACGTGGACACATCCAAATTTGTGAAGTAAAACAGAGGTGTTTTTTGCAAAGTGCCTACCTGTAGATTTTGGCTTGTAGCTCAGCCGCCACCTAGGGAAACCTACCAAACCTGTGCATTTCTGAAAACTAGAGACCTAGGGGAATCCAAGATGGGGTGACTTGTGTGGCTCGGACCAGGTTCTGTTACCCAGAATCCTTTGCAAACCTCAAATTCTGTCTAAAAAAACGCATTTTCCACACATTTCGGTGACAGAAAGTTCTGGAATCTGAGTGGAGCCACAAATTTCCTTCCACCCAGCGTTTCCCCACGTCTCCTGATAAAAATGATACCTCACTTGTGTGGGTAGGCCCAGCGCTCGCGACAGGAAACGCCCCAAAGCGCAACGTGGACACATCCAAATTTTTGAAGGAAAACAGAGATGTTTTTTGCAAAGTGCCTACCTGTAGATTTTGGCCTGTAGCTCAGCCGCCACCTAGGGAAACCTACCAAACCTGTGCATTTCTGAAAACTAGAGACCTAGGGGAATCCAAGATGGGGTGACTTGTGTGGCTCGGACCAGGTTCTGTTACCCAGAATCCATTGCAAACCTCAAAATTTGGCTAAAAAAACACATGTTCCTCACATTTCTGTGGCAGAAAGTTCTGGAATCTGAGAGGAGCCAAAAATGTCCTTCCACCCAGCGTTCCCCCACGTCTCCCGATAAAAATGATACCTCACTTGTGTGGGTAGGCCTAGCGCCCGCGACAGAAAACGCCCCAAAGCGCAACGTAGACACAGCCAAATTTTTGAAGGCAAACAGAGGTGTTTGTTGCAAAGTGCCTATCTGTAGATTTTGGCCTGTAGCTCAGCCGCCACCTCGGGAAACCTACCAAACCTGTGCATTTCTGAAAACTAGAGACCTAGGGGAATCCAAGATGGGGTGACTTGTGTGGCTCGGACCAGGTTCTGTTACCCAGAATCCTTTGCAAACCTCAAATTCTGTCTAAAAAAACGCATTTTCCACACATTTCGGTGACAGAAAGTTCTGGAATCTGAGTGGAGCCACAAATTTCCTTCCACCCAGTGTTCCTCCACGTCTCCCGATAAAAATGATACCTCACTTGTGTGGGTAGGCCTAGCGCCTGCGACAGAAAACACCCCAAACCGCAACGTGGACACATCCAAATTTGTGAAGGAAAACAGAGGTGTTTTTTGCAAAGTGCCTACCTGTAGATTTTGGCTTGTAGCTCAGCCACCACCTAAGGAAACCTACCAAACCTGTGCATTTCTGAAAACTAGAGACCTAGGGGAATCCAAGATGGGGTGACTTGTGTGGCTCGGACCAGGTTCTGTTACCCAGAATCCTTTGTAAACCTCAAAATTTGGCTAAAAAAACACATGTTCCTCACATTTCTGTGGCAGAAAGTTCTGGAATCTGAGAGGAGCCACAAATTTCCTTCCACCCAGCGTTCCCCCACGTCTCCCGATAAAAATGATACCTCACTTGTGTGGGTAGGCCTAGCGCCCGCGTCAGGAAACGCCTCAAAGCGCAACGTAGACACAGCCAAATTTTTTAAGGAAAACAGAGGTGTTTGTTGCAAAGTGCCTACCTGTAGATTTTGGCCTGTAGCTCAGCCGCCACCTAGGGAAACCTACCAAACCTGTGCATTTCTGAAAACTAGAGACCTAGGGGAATCCAAGATGGGGTGACTTGTGTGGCTCGGACCAGGTTCTGTTACCCAGAATCCTTTGCAAACCTCAAATTCTGTCTAAAAAAACGCATTTTCCTCACATTTCGATGACAGAAAGTTCTGGAATCTGAGTGGAGCCACAAATTTCCTTCCACCCAGCGTTCCCCCACGTCTCCTGATAAAAATGATACCTCACTTGTGTGGGTAGGCCCAGCGCTCGCGACAGGAAACGCCCCAAAGCGCAACGTGGACACATCCAAATTTTTGAAGGAAAACAGAGGTGTTTTTTGCAAAGTGCCTACCTGTAGATTTTGGCCTGTAGCTCAGCCGCCACCTAGGGAAACCTACCAAACCTGTGCATTTCTGAAAACTAGAGACCTAGGGGAATCCAAGATGGGGTGACTTGTGCGGCTCGGACCAGGTTCTGTTACCCAGAATCCTTTGCAAACCTCAAATTCTGTCTAAAAAAACGCATTTTCCACACATTTCGTTGACAGAAAGTTCTGGAATCTGAGTGGAGCCACAAATTTCCTTCCACCCAGTGTTCCTCCACGTCTCCCGATAAAAATGATACCTCACATGTGTGGGTAGGCCTAGCGCCTGCGACAGAAAACACCCCAAACCGCAACGTGGACACATCCAAATTTGTGAAGGAAAACAGAGGTGTTTTTTGCAAAGTGCCTACCTGTAGATTTTGGCTTGTAGCTCAGCCGCCACCTAAGGAAACCTACCAAACCTGTGCATTTCTGAAAACTAGAGACCTAGGGGAATCCAAGATGGGGTGACCTGTGTGGCTCGGACCAGGTTCTGTTACCCAGAATCCTTTGCAAACCTCAAAATTTGGCTAAAAAAACACATGTTCCTCACATTTCTGTGGCAGAAAGTTCTGGAATCTGAGAGGAGCCACGAATTTCCTTCCACCCAGCGTTCCCCCACGTCTCCCGATAAAAATGATACCTCACTTGTGTGGGTAGGCCTAGCGCCCGTGACAGGAAATGCCCCAAAGCGCAACGTGGACACAGCCAACTTTTTGAAGGAAAACAGAGGTATTTTTTGCAAAGTGCCTGCCTGTAGATTTTGGCCTGTAGCTCAGCCGCCACCTAGGGAAACCTACCAAACCTGTGCATTTCTGAAAACTAGAGACCTATGGGAATCCAAGATGGGGTGACTTGTGTGGCTCGGACCAGGTTCTGTTACCCAGAATCCTTTGCAAACCTCAAAATTTGGCTAAAAAAACACATGTTCCCAACTGTTCTGTGGCAGAAAGTTCTGGAATCTGAGAGGAGCCACAAATTCACTTCCACCCAGCGTTCCCCCACGTCTCCCGATAAAAATGATACCTCACTTGTGTGGGTAGGCCTAGCGCCCGCGACAGGAAACGCCCCAAAGCGCAACGTGGACACATCCAAATTTGTGAAGGAAAACAGAGGTGTTTTTTGCAAAGTGCCTACCTGTAGATTTTGGCTTGTAGATCAGCCGCCACCTAGGGAAACCTGCCAAACCTGTGCATTTCTGAAAACTAGAGACCTAGGGGAATCCAAGATGGGGTGACTTGTGTGGCTCGGACCAGGTTCTGTTACCCAGAATCCTTTGCAAACCTCAAAATTTGGCTAAAAAAACACATGTTCCTAACATTTCTGTGGCAGAAAGTTCTGGAATCTGAGAGGAGCCACAAATTTCCTTCCACCCAGCTTTCCCCCACGTCTCCCGATAAAAATGATACCTCACTTGTGTGGGTAGGCCTAGCGCCCGCGACAGAAAGCCCCCAAAGCGCAACGTGGACACATCAAAATTTGTGAAGGAAAACAGAGGTGTTTTTTGCAAAGTGCCTACCTGTAGATTTTGGCTTGTAGATCAGCCGCCACCTAGGGAAACCTACTAAACCTGTGCATTTCTGAAAACTAGAGACCTAGGGGAATCCAAGATGGGTGACCTGTGTGGCTCGGACCAGGTTCTGTTACCCAGAATCCTTTGCAAACCTCAAAATTTGGCTAAAAAAACACATGTTCCTCACATTTCTGTTGCAGAAAGCTCTGGAATCTAAGAGGAGCCACGAATTTCCTTCCACCCAGCGTTCCCTCATGTCTCCCGATAAAAATGATACCTCACTTGTGTAGGTAGGCCTAGCGCCCGCGACAGGAAACGCCCCAAAGCGCAACGTGGACACAGCCACATTTTTGAAGGAAAACAGAGGTGTTTTTTGCAAAGTGCCTACCTGTAGATTTTGGCCTGTAGCTCAGCCGCCACCTAGGGAAACCTACCAAACCTGTGCATTTCTGAAAACTAGAGACCTAGGGGAATCCAAGATGGGGTGACTTGTGTGGCTCGGACCAGGTTCTGTTACCCAGAATCCTTTGCAAACCTCAAAATTTGGCCAAAAAAAACACATGTTCCTCACAATTCTGTTGCAGAAAGTTCTGGAATCTGAGAGGAGGCATGAATTTCCTTCCACCCAGCGTTCCCCCACGTCTCCCGATAAAAATGATACCTCACTTGTGTGGGTAGGCCTAGCGCCCGCGACAGAAAACGCCCCAAAGCGCAACGTGGACACATCCAAATTTGTGAAGGAAAAAAGAGGTGTTTTTTGCAAAGTGCCTACCTGTAGATTTTGGCTTGTAGATCAGCCGCCACCTAGGGAAACCTGCCAAACCTGTGCATTTCTGAAAATTAGAGACCTAGGGGAATCCAAGATGGGGTGACTTGTGTGGCTCGGACCAGGTTCTGTTACCCAGAATCCTTTGCAAACCTCAAAATTTGGCTAAAAAAACACATGTTCCTAACATTTCTGTGGCAGAAAGTTCTGGAATCTGAGAGGAGCCACAAATTTCCTTCCACCCAGCGTTCCCCCACGTCTCCCGATAAAAATGATACCTCACTTGTGTGGGTAGGCTTAGCGCCCGTGACAGAAAACCCCCAAAGCGCAACGTGGACACATCCAAATTTGTGAAGGAAAACAGAGGTGTTTTTTGCAAAGTGCCTACCTGTAGATTTTGGCTTGTAGATCAGCCGCCACCTAGGGAAACCTACCAAACCTGTGCATTTATGAAAACTAGAGACCTTGTGGAATCCAAGATGGGGTGACTTGTGTGGCTCGGACCAGGTTCTGTTACCCAGAATCCTTTGCAAACCTCAAAATTTGGCTAAAAAAACACATGTTCCTAACATTTCTGTGGCAGAAAGTTCTGGAATCTGAGAGGAGCCACAAATTTCCTTCCACCCAGCGTTTCCCCACGTCTCCCGATAAAAATGATACCTCACTTGTGTGGGTAGGCCTAGCGCCCGCGACAGAAAACGCCCCAAAGCGCAACGTGGACACATCCAAATTTGTGAAGGAAAACAGAGGAGTTTTTTGCAAAGTGCCTACCTGTAGATTTTGGCTGGTAGCTCAGCCGCCACCTAGGGAAACCTACCAAACCTGTGCATTTCTGAAAACTAGAGACCTAGGGGAATCCAAGATGGGGTGACCTGTGTGGCTCGGACCAGGTTCTGTTACCCAGAATCCTTTGCAAACCTCAAAATTTGGCTAAAAAAACACATGTTCCTCACATTTCTGTGGCAGAAAGTTCTGGAATCTGAGAGGAGCCACAAATTTCCTTCCACCCAGCGTTCCCCCTCGTCTCCCGATAAAAATGATACCTCACTTTTGTGGGTAGGCCTAGCGCCCGTGACAGGAAATGCCCCAAAGTGCAACGTGGACACAGCCAAATCTTTGAAGGAAAACAGAGGTGTTTTTTCAAAGTGCCTACCTGTAGATTTTGGCCTGTAGCTCAGTCGCCACCTAGGGAAACCTACCAAACCTGTGCATTTCTGAAAACTAGAGACCTAGGGGAATCCAAGATGGGGTGACTTGTGTGGCTCGGACCAGGTTCTGTTACCCAGAATCCTTTGCAAACCTCAAAATTTGGCTAAAAAAACACATGTTCCTCACATTTCTGTGGCAGAAAGTTCTGGAATCTGAGAGGAGCCACGAATTTCCTTCCACCCAGCGTTCCCCCACGTCTCCCGATAAAAATGATACCTCACTTGTGTGGGTAGGCCTAGCGCCCGCGACAGGAAATGCCCCAAAGCGCAACGTAGACACAGCCAAATTTTTGAAGGAAAACAGAGGTGTTTTTTCAAAGTGCCTACCTGTAGATTTTGGCCTGTAGCTCAGTCGCTACCTAGGGAAACCTACCAAACCTGTGCATTTCTGAAAACTAGAGACCTAGGGGAATCCAATATGGGGTGACCTGTGTGGCTCGGACCAGGTTCTGTTACCCAGAATCCTTTGCAAACCTCAAAATTTGGCTAAAAAAACACATGTTCCTCACATTTCTGTGGCAGAAAGTTCTGGAATCTGAGAGGAGCCACAAATTTCCTTCCACCCAGCGTTCCCCCACGTCTCCCGATAAAAATGATACCTCACTTGTGTGGGTAGGCCTAGCGCCCGTGACAGGAAATGCCCCAAAGCGCAACGTGGACACAGCCAAATTTTTGAAGGAAAACAGAGGTGTTTTTTGCAAAGTGCCTGCCTGTAGATTTTGGCCTGTAGCTCAGCCGCCACCTAGGGAAACCTACCAAACCTGTGCATTTCTGAAAACTAGAAACCTAGGGGAATCCAAGATGGGGTGACTTGTGTGGCTCGGACCAGGTTCTGTTACCCAGAATCCTTTGCAAACCTCAAAATTTGGCTAAAAAAACACATGTTCCCAACTGTTCTGTGGCAGAAAGTTCTGGAATCTGAGAGGACCCACAAATTCACTTCCACCCAGCGTTCCCCCACGTCTCCCGATAAAAATGATACCTCACTTGTGTGGGTAGGCCTAGCGCCCGCGACAGGAAACGCCCCAAAGCGCAACGTGGACACATCCAAATTTGTGAAGGAAAACAGAGGTGTTTTTTGCAAAGTGCCTACCTGTAGATTTTGGCTTGTAGCTCAGCCGCCACCTAGGGAAACCTACCAAACCTGTGCATTTCTGAAAACTAGAGACCTAGGGGAATCCAAGATGGGGTGACTTGTGTGGCTCGGACCAGGTTCTGTTACCCAGAATCCTTTGCAAACCTCAAAATTTGGCTAAAAAAACACATGTTCCTCACATTTCTGTGGCAGAAAGTTCTGGAATCTGAGAGGAGCCAGAAATTTCCTTCCACCCAGCGTTCCCCCACGTCTCCTGATAAAAATGATACCTCACTTGTGTGGGTAGGCCCAGCACTCGCGACAGGAAACGCCCCAAAGCGCAACGTGGACACATCCAAATTTTTGAAGGAAAACAGAGGTGTTTTTTGCAAAGTGCCTACCTGTAGATTTTGGCCTGTAGCTCAGCCGCCACCTAGGGAAACCTACCAAACCTGTGCATTTCTGAAAACTAGAGACCTAGGGGAATCCAAGATGGGGTGACTTGTGTGGCTCGGACCAGGTTCTGTTACCCAGAATCCATTTCAAACCTCAAAATTTGGCTAAAAAAACACATGTTCCTCACATTTCTGTGGCAGAAAGTTCTGGAATCTGAGAGGAGCCACAAATTTCCTTCCACCCAGCGTTCCCCCACGTCTCCCGATAAAAATGATACCTCACTTGTGTGGGTAGGCCTAGCGCCCGCGTCAGGAAACGCCCCAAAGCGCAACGTAGACACAGCCAAATTTTTGAAGGAAAACAGAGGTGTTTGTTGCAAAGTGCCTACCTGTAGATTTTGGCCTGTAGCTCAACCGCCACCTAGGGAAACCTACCAAACCTGTGCATTTCTGAAAACTAGAGACCTATGGGAATCCAAGATGGGGTGACTTGTGTGGCTCGGACCAGGTTCTGTTACCCAGAATCCTTTGCAAACCTCAAATTCTGTCTAAAAAAACGCATTTTCCACACATTTCGGTGACAGAAAGTTCTGGAATCTGAGTGGAGCCACAAATTTCCTTCCACCCAGCGTTCCCCCACGTCTCCTGATAAAAATGATACCTCACTTGTGTGGGTAGGCCCAGCGCTCGCGACAGGAAACGCCCCAAAGCGCAACGTGGACACATCCAAATTTTTGAAGGAAAACAGAGGTGTTTTTTGCAAAGTGCCTACCTGTAGATTTTGGCCTGTAGCTCAGCCGCCACCTAGGGAAACCTACCAAACCTGTGCATTTCTGAAAACTAGAGACCTAGGGGAATCCAAGATGGGGTGACTTGTGTGGCTCGGACCAGGTTCTGTTACCCAGAATCCTTTGCAAACCTCAAAATTTGGCTAAAAAACACATGTTCCTCACATTTCTGTGGCAGAAAGTTCTGGAATCTGAGAGGAGCCAAAAATTTCCTTCCACCCAGCGTTTCCCCACGTCTCCCGATAAAAATGATACCTCACTTGTGTGGGTAGGCCTAGCGCCCGCGACAGAAAACGCCCCAAAGCGCAACGTGGACACATCCAAATTTGTGAAGGAAAACAGAGGAGTTTTTTGCAAAGTGCCTACCTGTAGATTTTGGCTGGTAGCTCAGCCGCCACCTAGGGAAACCTACCAAACCTGTGCATTTCTGAAAACTAGAGACCTAGGGGAATCCAAGATGGGGTGACCTGTGTGGCTCGGACCAGGTTCTGTTACCCAGAATCCTTTGCAAACCTCAAAATTTGGCTAAAAAAACACATGTTCCTCACATTTCTGTGGCAGAAAGTTCTGGAATCTGAGAGGAGCCACAAATTTCCTTCCACCCAGCGTTCCCCCTCGTCTCCCGATAAAAATGATACCTCACTTTTGTGGGTAGGCCTAGCGCCCGTGACAGGAAATGCCCCAAAGTGCAACGTGGACACAGCCAAATCTTTGAAGGAAAACAGAGGTGTTTTTTCAAAGTGCCTACCTGTAGATTTTGGCCTGTAGCTCAGTCGCCACCTAGGGAAACCTACCAAACCTGTGCATTTCTGAAAACTAGAGACCTAGGGGAATCCAAGATGGGGTGACTTGTGTGGCTCGGACCAGGTTCTGTTACCCAGAATCCTTTGCAAACCTCAAAATTTGGCTAAAAAAACACATGTTCCTCACATTTCTGTGGCAGAAAGTTCTGGAATCTGAGAGGAGCCACGAATTTCCTTCCACCCAGCGTTCCCCCACGTCTCCCGATAAAAATGATACCTCACTTGTGTGGGTAGGCCTAGCGCCCGCGACAGGAAATGCCCCAAAGCGCAACGTAGACACAGCCAAATTTTTGAAGGAAAACAGAGGTGTTTTTTCAAAGTGCCTACCTGTAGATTTTGGCCTGTAGCTCAGTCGCCACCTAGGGAAACCTACCAAACCTGTGCATTTCTGAAAACTAGAGACCTAGGGGAATCCAAGATGGGGTGACCTGTGTGGCTCGGACCAGGTTCTGTTACCCAGAATCCTTTGCAAACCTCAAAATTTGGCTAAAAAAACACATGTTCCTCACATTTCTGTGGCAGAAAGTTCTGGAATCTGAGAGGAGCCACAAATTTCCTTCCACCCAGCGTTCCCCCACGTCTCCCGATAAAAATGATACCTCACTTGTGTGGGTAGGCCTAGCGCCCGTGACAGGAAATGCCCCAAAGCGCAACGTGGACACAGCCAAATTTTTGAAGGAAAACAGAGGTGTTTTTTGCAAAGTGCCTGCCTGTAGATTTTGGCCTGTAGCTCAGCCGCCACCTAGGGAAACCTACCAAACCTGTGCATTTCTGAAAACTAGAAACCTAGGGGAATCCAAGATGGGGTGACTTGTGTGGCTCGGACCAGGTTCTGTTACCCAGAATCCTTTGCAAACCTCAAAATTTGGCTAAAAAAACACATGTTCCCAACTGTTCTGTGGCAGAAAGTTCTGGAATCTGAGAGGACCCACAAATTCACTTCCACCCAGCGTTCCCCCACGTCTCCCGATAAAAATGATACCTCACTTGTGTGGGTAGGCCTAGCGCCCGCGACAGGAAACGCCCCAAAGCGCAACGTGGACACATCCAAATTTGTGAAGGAAAACAGAGGTGTTTTTTGCAAAGTGCCTACCTGTAGATTTTGGCTTGTAGCTCAGCCGCCACCTAGGGAAACCTACCAAACCTGTGCATTTCTGAAAACTAGAGACCTAGGGGAATCCAAGATGGGGTGACTTGTGTGGCTCGGACCAGGTTCTGTTACCCAGAATCCTTTGCAAACCTCAAAATTTGGCTAAAAAAACACATGTTCCTCACATTTCTGTGGCAGAACGTTCTGGAATCTGAGAGGAACCAGAAATTTCCTTCCACCCAGCGTTCCCCCACGTCTCCTGATAAAAATGATACCTCACTTGTGTGGGTAGGCCCAGCACTCGCGACAGGAAACGCCCCAAAGCGCAACGTGGACACATCCAAATTTTTGAAGGAAAACAGAGGTGTTTTTTGCAAAGTGCCTACCTGTAGATTTTGGCCTGTAGCTCAGCCGCCACCTAGGGAAACCTACCAAACCTGTGCATTTCTGAAAACTAGAGACCTAGGGGAATCCAAGATGGGGTGACTTGTGTGGCTCGGACCAGGTTCTGTTACCCAGAATCCATTTCAAACCTCAAAATTTGGCTAAAAAAACACATGTTCCTCACATTTCTGTAGCAGAAAGTTCTGGAATCTGAGAGGAGCCACAAATTTCCTTCCACCCAGCGTTCCCCCACGTCTCCCGATAAAAATGATACCTCACTTGTGTGGGTAGGCCTAGCGCCCGCGTCAGGAAACGCCCCAAAGCGCAACGTAGACACAGCCAAATTTTTGAAGGAAAACAGAGGTGTTTGTTGCAAAGTGCCTACCTGTAGATTTTGGCCTGTAGCTCAACCGCCACCTAGGGAAACCTACCAAACCTGTGCATTTCTGAAAACTAGAGACCTATGGGAATCCAAGATGGGGTGACTTGTGTGGCTCGGACCAGGTTCTGTTACCCAGAATCCTTTGCAAACCTCAAATTCTGTCTAAAAAAACGCATTTTCCACACATTTCGGTGACAGAAAGTTCTGGAATCTGAGTGGAGCCACAAATTTCCTTCCACCCAGCGTTCCCCCACGTCTCCTGATAAAAATGATACCTCACTTGTGTGGGTAGGCCCAGCGCTCGCGACAGGAAACGCCCCAAAGCGCAACGTGGACACATCCAAATTTTTGAAGGAAAACAGAGGTGTTTTTTGCAAAGTGCCTACCTGTAGATTTTGGCCTGTAGCTCAGCCGCCACCTAGGGAAACCTACCAAACCTGTGCATTTCTGAAAACTAGAGACCTAGGGGAATCCAAGATGGGGTGACTTGTGTGGCTCGGACCAGGTTCTGTTACCCAGAATCCTTTGCAAACCTCAAAATTTGGCTAAAAAACACATGATCCTCACATTTCTGTGGCAGAAAGTTCTGGAATCTGAGAGGAGCCAAAAATTTCCTTCCACCCAGCGTTCCCCCACGTCTCCCGATAAAAATGATACCTCACTTGTGTGGGTAGGCCTAGCGCCCGCGACAGGAAACGCCCCAAAGCGCAACGTAGACACAGCCAAATTTTTGAAGGCAAACAGAGGTGTTTGTTGCAAAGTGCCTACCTGTAGATTTTGGCCTGTAGGTCAGCCGCCACCTAGGGAAACCTACCAAACCTGTGCATTTCTGAAAACTAGAGACCTAGGGGAATCCAAGATGGGGTGACTTGTGTGGCTCGGACCAGGTTCTGTTACCCAGAATCCTTTGCAAACCTCAAATTCTGTCTAAAAAAACGCATTTTCCACACATTTCGGTGACAGAAAGTTCTGGAATCTGAGTGGAGCCACAAATTTCCTTCCACCCAGTGTTCCTCCACGTCTCCCGATAAAAATGATACCTCACTTGTGTGGGTAGGCCTAGCGCCTGCGACAGAAAACACCCCAAACCGCAACGTGGACACATCCAAATTTGTGAAGGAAAACAGAGGTGTTTTTTGCAAAGTGCCTACCTGTAGATTTTGGCTTGTAGCTCAGCCGCCACCTAAGGAAACCTACCAAACCTGTGCATTTCTGAAAACTAGAGACCTAGGGGAATCCAAGATGGGGTGACTTTTGTGGCTCGGACCAGGTTTTGTTACCCAGAATCCATTGCAAACCTCAAAATTTGGCTAAAAAAACACATGTTCCTCACATTTCTGTGGCAGAAATTTCTGGAATCTGAGAGGAGCCACAAATTTCCTTCCACCCAGCGTTCCCCCACGTCTCCCGATAAAAATGATACCTCACTTGTGTGGGTAGGCCAAGCGCCCGCATCAGGAAACGCCTCAAAGCGCAACGTAGACACAGCCAAATTTTTGAAGGAAAACAGAGTTGTTTGTTGCAAAGTGCCTACCTGTAGATTTTGGCCTGTAGCTCAGCCGCCACCTAGGGAAACCTACCAAACCTGTGCATTTCTGAAAACTAGAGACCTAGGGGAATCCAATATGGGGTGACTTGTGTGGCTCGGACCAGGTTCTGTTACCCAGAATCCTTTGCAAACCTCAAATTCTGTCTAAAAAAACGCATTTTCCACACATTTCGATGACAGAAAGTTCTGGAATCTGAGTGGAGCCACAAATTTCCTTCCACCCAGCGTTCCCCCACGTCTCCTGATAAAAATGATACCTCACTTGTGTGGGTAGGCCCAGCGCTCGCGACAGGAAACGCCCCAAAGCGCAACGTGGACACATCCAAATTTTTGAAGGAAAACAGAGGTGTTTTTTGCAAAGGGCCTACCTGTAGTTTTTGGCCTGTAGCTCAGCCGCCACCTAGGGAAACCTACCAAACCTGTGCATTTCTGAAAACTAGAGACCTAGGGGAATCCAAGATGGGGTGACTTGTGTGGCTCGGACCAGGTTCTGTTACCCAGAATCCATTGCAAACCTCAAAATTTGGCTAAAAACACACATGTTCCTCACATTTCTGTGGCAGAAAGTTCTGGAATCTGAGAGGAGCCACAAATTTCCTTCCACCCAGCATTCCCCCACGTCTCCCGATAAAAATTATACCTCACTTGTGTGGGTAGGCCTAGCGCCCGCGACAGGAAACGCCCCAAAGCGCAACGTAGACACAGCCACATTTTTGAAGGCAAACAGAGGTGTTTGTTGCAAAGTGCCTACCTGTAGATTTTGGCCTGTAGCTCAGACGCCACCTAGGGAAACCTACCAAACCTGTGCATTTCTGAAAACTAGAGACCTAGGGGAATCCAAGATGGGGTGACTTGTGTGGCTCGGACCAGGTTCTGTTACCCAGAATCCTTTGCAAACCTCAAATTCTGTCTAATAAAAAGGCATTTTCCACACATTTCGTTGACAGAAAGTTCTGGAATCTGAGTGGAGCCACAAATTTCCTTCCACCCAGTGTTCCTCCACGTCTCCCGATAAAAATGATACCTCACTTGTGTGGGTAGGCCTAGCGCCTGCGACAGAAAACACCCCAAACCGCAACGTGGACACATCCAAATTTGTGAAGGAAAACAGAGGTGTTTTTTGCAAAGTGCCTACCTGTAGATTTTGGCTTGTATCTCAGCCGCCACCTAAGGAAACCTACCAAACCTGTGCATTTCTGAAAACTAGAGACCTAGGGGAATCCAAGATGGGGTGACCTGTGTGGCTCGGACCAGGTTCTGTTACCCAGAATCCTTTGCAAACCTCAAAATTTGGCTAAAAAAACACATGTTCCTCACATTTCTGTGGCAGAAAGTTCTGGAATCTGAGAGGAGCCACGAATTTCCTTCCACCCAGCGTTCCCCCACGTCTCCCGATAAAAATGATACCTCACTTGTGTGGGTAGGCCTAGCGCCCGTGACAGGAAATGCCCCAAAGCGCAACGTGGACACAGCCAACTTTTTGAAGGAAAACAGAAGTGTTTTTTGCAAAGTGCCTGCCTGTAGATTTTGGCCTGTAGCTCAGCCGCCACCTAGGGAAACCTACCAAACCTGTGCATTTCTGAAAACTAGAGACCTATGGGAATCCAAGATGGGGTGACTTGTGTGGCTCGGATCAGGTTCTGTTACCCAGAATCCTTTGCAAACCTCAAAATTTGGCTAAAAAAACTCATGTTCCCAACTGTTCTGTGGCAGAAAGTTCTGGAATCTGAGAGGAGCCACAAATTCACTTCCACCCAGCGTTCCCCCACGTCTCCCTATAAAAATGATACCTCACTTGTGTGGGTAGGCCTAGCGCCCGCGACAGGAAACGCCCCAAAGCGCAACGTGGACACATCCAAATTTGTGAAGGAAAACAGAGCTGTTTTTTGCAAAGTGCCTACCTGTAGATTTTGGCTTGTAGCTCAGCCGCCACCTGGGGAAACCTACCAAACCTGTGCATTTCTGAAAACTAGAGACCTAGGCGAATCCAAGATGGGGTGACTTGTGTGGCTCGGACCAGGTTCTGTTACCCAGAATCCTTTGCAAACCTCAAAATTTGGCTAAAAAAACACATGTTCCTCACATTTCTGTGGCAGAAAGTTCTGGAATCTGAGAGGAGCCACAAATTTCCTTCCACCCAGCGTTCCCCCACGTCTCCTGATAAAAATGATACCTCACTTGTGTGGGTAGGCCCAGCGCTCGCGACAGGAAACGCCCCAAAGCGCAACGTAGACACAGCCAAATTTTTGAAGGAAAACAGAGGTGTTTTTTGCAAAGTGCCTACCTGTAGATTTTGGCTTGTAGATCAGCCGCCACCTAGGGAAACCTACCAAACCTGTGCATTTCTGAAAACTAGAGACCTAGGGGAATCCAAGATGGGGTGACTTGTGTGGCTCGGACCAGGATCTGTTACCCAGAATCCTTTGCAAACCTCAAAATTTGGCCAAAAAAAACACATGTTCCTCACAATTCTGTTGCAGAAAGTTCTGGAATCTGAGAGGAGGCATGAATTTCCTTCCACCCAGCGTTCCCCCACGTCTCCCGATAAAAATGATACCTCACTTGTGTGGGTAGGCCTAGCGCCCGCGACAGAAAACGCCCCAAAGCGCAACGTGGACACATCCAAATTTGTGAAGGAAAACAGAGGAGTTTTTTGCAAAGTGCCTACCTGTAGATTTTGGCTTGTAGATCAGCCGCCACCTAGGGAAACCTGCCAAACCTGTACATTTCTGAAAACTAGAGACCTAGGGGAATCCAAGATGGGGTGACTTGTGTGGCTCGAACCAGGTTCTGTTACCCAGAATCCTTTGCAAACCTCAAAATTTGGCTAAAAAAACACATGTTCCTAACATTTCTGTGGCAGAAAGTTCTGGAATCTGAGAGGAGCCACAAATTTCCTTCCACCCAGCGTTCCCCCACGTCTCCCGATAAAAATGATACCTCACTTGTGTGGGTAGGCCTAGCGCCCGCGACAGAAAACCCCCAAAGCGCAACGTGGACACATCCAAATTTGTGAAGGAAAACAGAGGTGTTTTTTGCAAAGTGCCTACCTGTAGATTTTGGCTTGTAGATCAGCCGCCACCTAGGAAAACCTACCAAACCTGTGCATTTCTGAAAACTAGAGACCTAGGGGAATCCAAGATGGGGTGACCTGTGTGGCTCGGACCAGGTTCTGTTACCCAGAATCCTTTGCAAACCTCAAAATTTCGCTAAAAAAATACATGTTCCTCACATTTCTGTTGCAGAAAGTTCTGGAATCTGAGAGGAGCCACGAATTTCCTTCCACCCAGCGTTCCCCCACGTCTCCCGATAAAAATGATACCTCACTTGTGTGGGTAGGCCTAGCGCCCGCGACAGGAAACGCCCCAAAGCGCAACGTGGACACAGCCACATTTTTGAAGGAAAACAGAGGTGTTTTTTGCAAAGTGCCTACCTGTAGATTTTGGCCTGTAGCTCAGTCGCCACCTAGGGAAACCTACCAAACCTGTGCATTTCTGAAAACTAGAGACCTATGGGAATCCAAGATGGGGTGACTTGTGTGGCTCGGACCAGGTTCTGTTACCCAGAATCCTTTGCAAACCTCAAAATTTGGCTAAAAAAACACATGTTCCTAATATTTCTGTGGCAGAAAGTTCTGGAATCTGAGAGGAGCCACAAATTTCCTTCCACCCAGCGTTCCCCCACGTCTCCCGATAAAAATGATACCTCACTTGTGTGGGTAGGCCTAGCGCCCGCGACAGAAAACGCCCCAAAGCGCAACGTGGACACATCCAAATTTGTGAAGGAAAACAGAGCTGTTTTTTGCAAAGTGCCTACCTGTAGATTTTGGCTTGTAGCTCAGCCGCCACCTAGGGAAACCTACCAAACCAGTGCATTTCTGAAAACTAGAGACCTAGGGGAATCCAAGATGGGGTGACCTGTGTGGCTCGGACCAGGTTCTGTTACCCAGAATCCTTTGCAAACCTCAAAATTTGGCTAAAAAAACACATGTTCCTCACATTTCTGTGGCAGAAAGTTCTGGAATCTGAGAGGAGCCACGAATTTCCTTCCACCCAGCGTTCCCCCACGTCTCCCGATAAAAATGATACATCACTTGTGTGGGTAGGCCTAGCGCCCGCGACAGAAAACGCCCCAAAGCGCAACGTGGACACATCCAAATTTGTGAAGGAAAACAGAGGTGTTTTTTGCAAAGTGCCTACCTGTAGATTTTGGCTTGTAGCTCAGACGCCACCTAGGGAAACCTACCAAACCAGTGCATTTCTGAAAACTAGAGACCTAGGGGAATCCAAGATGGGGTGACTTGTGTGGCTCGGACCAGGTTCTGTTACCCAGAATCCTTTGCAAACCTCAAAATTTGGCTAAAAAAACACATGTTCCTAACATTTCTGTGGCAGAAAGTTCTGGAATCTGAGAGGAGCCACAAATTTCCTTCCACCCAGCGTTCCCCCACGTCTCCCGATAAAAATGATACCTCACTTGTGTGGGTAGGCCTAGCGCCCGCGACAGAAAACCCCCAAAGCGCAACGTGGACACATCCAAATTTGTGAAGGAAAACAGAGGTGTTTTTTGCAAAGTGCCTACCTGTAGATTTTAGCTTGTAGATCAGCCGCCACCTTGGGAAACCTACCAAACCTGTGCATTTCTGAAAACTAGAGACCTAGGGGAATCCAAGATGGGGTGACCTGTGTGGCTCGGACCAGGTTCTGTTACCCAGAATCCTTTGCAAACCTCAAAATTTGGCTAAAAAAACACATGTTCCTCACATTTCTGTTGCAGAAAGTTCTGGAATCTGAGAGGAGCCACGAATTTCCTTCCACCCAGCATTCCCCCACGTCTCCCGATAAAAATGATACCTCACTTGTGTGGGTAGGCCTAGCGCCCGCGACAGGAAACGCCCCAAAGCGCAACGTGGACACAGCCACATTTTTGAAGGAAAACAGGGGTGTTTTTTGCAAAGTGCCTACCTGTAGATTTTGGCCTGTAGCTCAGCCGCCACCTAGGGAAACCTACCAAACCTGTGCATTTCTGAAAACTAGAGACCTAGGGGAATCCAAGATGGGGTGATTTGTGTGGCTCGGACCAGGTTCTGTTACCAAGAATCCTTTGCAAACCTCAAAATTTGGCTAAAAAAACACATGTTCCTAAAATTTCTGTGGCAGAAAGTTCTGGAATCTGAGAGGAGCCACAAATTTCCTTCCACCCAGCGTTTCCCCACGTCTCCCGATAAAAATGATACCTCACTTGTGTGGGTAGGCCTAGCGCCCGCGACTGAAAACGCCCCAAAGCGCAACGTGGACACATCCAAATTTGTGAAGGAAAACAGAGGTGTTTTTTGCAAATTGCCTACCTGTAGATTTTGGCTTGTAGCTCAGCCGCCACCTAGGGAAACCTACCAAACCTGTGCATTTCTGAAAACTAGAGACCTAGGGGAATCCAAGATGGGGTTACCTGTGTGGCTCGGACCAGGTTCTGTTACCCAGAATCCTTTGCAAACCTCAAAATTTGGCTAAAAAAACACATGTTCCTCACATTTCTGTGGCAGAAAGTTCTGGAATCTGAGAGGAGCCACGAATTTCCATCCACCCAGCGTTCCCCCTCGTCTCCCGATAAAAATGATACCTCACTTGTGTGGGTAGGCCTAGCGCCCGTGACAGGAAATGCCCCAAAGCGCAACGTGGACACAGCCAAATTTTTGAAGGAAAACAGAGGTGTTTTTTCAAAGTGCCTACCTGTAGATTTTGGCCTGTAGCTCAGTCGCCACCTAGGGAAACCTACAAAACCTGTGCATTTATGAAAACTAGAGACCTTGGGGAATCCAAGATGGGGTGACTTGTGTGGCTCGGACCAGGATCTGTTACCCAGAATCCTTTGCAAACCTCAAAATTTGGCTAAAAAAACACATGTTCCTAACATTTCTGTGGCAGAAAGTTCTGGAATCTGAGAGGAGCCACAAATTTCCTTCCACCCAGCGTTCCCCCATGTCTCCCGATAAAAATGATACCTCACTTGTGTGGGTAGGCCTAGCGCCCGCGACAGAAAACGCCCCAAAGCGCAACGTGGACACATCCAAATTTGTGAAGGAAAACAGAGGTGTTTTTTGCAAAGTGCCTGCCTGTAGATTTTGGCCTGTAGCTCAGCCGCCACCTAGGGAAACCTACCAAACCTGTGCATTTCTGAAAACTAGAGACCTAGGGGAATCCAAGATGGGGTTACCTGTGTGGCTCGGACCAGGTTCTGTTACCCAGAATCCTTTGCAAACCTCAAAATTTGGCTAAAAAAACACATGTTCCTCACATTTCTGTGGCAGAAAGTTCTGGAATCTGAGAGGAGCCACGAATTTCCTTCCACCCAGCGTTCCCCCTCGTCTCCCGATAAAAATGATACCTCACTTGTGTGGGTAGGCCTAGCGCCCGCGACAGGAAATGCCCCAAAGCGCAACGTAGACACAGCCAAATTTTTGAAGGAAAACAGAGGTGTTTTTTCAAAGTGCCTACCTGAAGATTTTGGCCTGTAGCTCAGTCGCCACCTAGGGAAACCTACCAAACCTGTGCATTTCTGAAAACTAGAGACCTAGGGGAATCCAAGATGGAGTGACTTGTGTGGCTCGGACCAGGTTCTGTTACCCAGAATCCTTTGCAAACCTCAAGATTTGGCTAAAAAAACACATGTTCCTAACATTTCTGTGGCAGAAAGTTCTGGAATCTGAGAGGAGCCACAAATTCACTTCCACCCAGCGTTCCCCCACGTCTCCCGATAAAAATGATACCTCACTTGTGTGGGTAGGCCTAGCGCCCGCGACAGGAAACGCCCCAAAGCGCAACGTGGACACATCCAAATTTGTGAAGGAAAACAGAGCTGTTTTTTGCAAAGTGCCTACCTGTAGATTTTGACTTATAGCTCAGCCGCCACCTAGGGAAACCTACCAAACCTGTGCATTTCTGAAAACTAGACACCTAGGGGAATCCAAGATGGGGTGACTTGTGTGGCTCGGACCAGGTTCTGTTACCCAGAATCCTTTGCAAACCTCAAAATTTGGCTAAAAAAACATATGTTCCTCACATTTCTGTGGCAGAAAGTTCTGGAATCTGAGAGGAGCCACAAATTTCCTTCCACCCAGCGTTCCCCCACGTCTCCTGATAAAAATGATACCTCACTTGTGTGGGTAGGCCCAGCGCTCGCGACAGGAAATGCCCCAAAGCGCAACGTAGACACAACCAAATTTTTGAAGGAAAACAGAGGTGTTTTTTGCAAAGTGCCTACCTGTAGATTTTGGCTTGTAGCTCAGCCGCCACCTAGGGAAACCTACCAAACCTGTGCATTTCTGAAAACTAGAGACCTAGGGGAATCCAAGATGGAGTGACTTGTGTGGCTCGGACCAGGTTCTGTTACCCAGAATCCTTTGCAAACCTCAAAATGTGGCTAAAAAAAAACATGTTCCTCACATTTCTGTGGCAGAAAGTTCTGGAATCTGAGAGGAGCCACAAATTTCCTTCCACCCAGCATTCCCCCACGTCTCCCGATAAAAATGATACCTCACTTGTGTGGGTAGGCCTAGCGCCCGAGACAGAAAACGCCCCAAAGCGCAACGTGGACACATCCAAATTTTTGAAGGAAAACAGAGGTTTGTTTTGCAAAGTGCCTACCTGTAGATTTTGGCCTGTAGCTCAGCCGCCACCTAGGGAAACCTACCAAACCTGTGCATTTCTGAAAACTAGAGACCTAGGGGAATCCAAGATGGGGTGACTTGTGTGGATCGGACCAGGTTCTGTTACCCAGAATCCTTTGCAAACCTCAAATTCTGTCTAAAAAAACGCATTTTCCACACATTTCGGTGACAGAAAGTTCTGGAATCTGAGTGGAGCCACAAATTTCCTTCCACCCAGCGTTCCCCCACGTCTCCTGATAAAAATGATACTTCACTTGTGTGGGTAGGCCCAGCGCTCGCGACAGGAAACGCCCCAAAGCGCAACGTGGACACATCCAAATTTTTGAATGAAAACAGAGGTGTTTTTTGCAAAGTGCCTACCTGTAGATTTTGGCCTGTAGCTCAGCCGCCACCTAGGGAAACCTACCAAACCTGTGCATTTCTGAAAACTAGAGACCTATGGGAATCCAAGATGGGGTGACTTGTGTGGCTCGGACCAGGTTCTGTTACCCAGAATCCTTTGCAAACCTCAAAATTTGGCTAAAAAAACACATGTTCCCAACTGTTCTGTGGCAGAAAGTTCTGGAATCTGAGAGGAGCCACAAATTCACTTCCACCCAGCGTTCCCCCACGTCTCCCGATAAAAATGATACCTCACTTGTGTGGGTAGGCCTAGCGCCTGCGACAGGAAACGCCCCAAAGCGCAACGTAGACACAGCCAAATTTTTGAAGGAAAACAGAGGTGTTTGTTGCAAAGTGCCTACCTGTAGATTTTGGCCTGTAGCTCAGCCGCCACCTAGGGAAACCTACCAAACCTGTGCATTTCTGAAAACTAGAGACCTAGGGGAATCCAAGATGGGGTGACTTGTGTGGCTCGGACCAGGTTCTGTTACCCAGAATCCTTTGCAAACCTCAAATTCTGTAAAAAAAAACGCATTTTCCACACATTTCGGTGACAGAAAGTTCTGGAATCTGAGTGGAGCCACAAATTTCCTTCCACCCAGCATTCCTCCACGTCTCCCGATAAAAATGATACCTCACTTGTGTGGGTAGGCCTAGCGCCCGCGACAGGAGACACCCCAAAACGCAACGTGGACACATCACATTTTTTCATTGAAAACAGTGCCTACCTGTAGATTTTGACCTCTAGCTCAGCCGGCACCTAGGGAAACCTACCAAACCTGTGCATTTTGTAAAACTAGAGACCTAGGGGAATCCAAGATGGGGTGATTTGCGGGGCTCTGACCAGGTTCTGTTACCCAGAATCCTTTGCAAACCTCAAATTCTGTCTAAAAAAACACATTTTCCACACATTTCGGTGACAGAAAGTTCTGGAATCTGAGTGGAGCCACAAATTTCCTTCCACCCAGCGTTCCCCCAAGTCTCCCTATAAAAATGATACCTCACTTGTGTGGGTGGGCCAGGTGCCTGCAACAGAATAAGGCCCAAAACTTGTAGAGATAGAGGGGATAGCACAGCAAGTTTATAAGGACATATTCTTTTATACATCTTTAGACTGACTCTGCTTTGGGGACCCACATAAGTGAGGTGTCATTTTACTTGGGAGACTGAGGGGAACACTGGGGAGTAGGAATTTTGTGTTGGAGTGGTGATCCTACGAAGAAAAGTAAGGAAAATATGCTTTTTTAAGCACATTTTGAGGTTTACAGAGGAGTCTGGGTAAGAAAATGTTGGGGGATCCACGCAAGCCACACCTCCCTGGACTCCTTGGGGTGTCTAGTTTTAAAAAAAGTCTGGGTTTGGTAGGTTTCCCTAGATGAAGGCCGCACACAGGCCCAAAAACATAGGTGCCCTCTCCCCCCCAAACACAGGTAGTTTTGTAATATATCGTTTTGATGTGCCCACATACGTCCGTAATGTGCCAAACACTAAAATTTTGAAAAGAAACACACTTAGGTTATGTGAAAAAGACCCCTCACCCACCAACCAAGTTGGTGGCATGCTTCATCATCGGGGTCCCACCTGAGGCACCTAGCGTGTCACAGGTGTGCTGCGACGCCTGATTACAGCGGAGCAGGTTTTGTCATTTTTACCATACATACTGGTTGGATTTGGCACGGGGTGAGTGATGGTTCAGTGGATCAAATTTTACTAACAAGAGCTTTCACAAAAATGAAATGCACTGTTAGTAACTGAAAGGCAAAAAACTGAACCAATGACTCACAGCTCGTGAGCTGTAAAGCCGCGACAAGGCACCAACCGCTGTACAGTCCATTCACACAACTTTCATACATGACACACACAAGGCCATTCACACCGCCAGCCACGGGCCCAGCACATTACAACACTCACATCGACAGACAGCGCCACTCAAGGGCCCATCACTTACATACGCCCACATGCCTGATACAACAATCATACCAGCTGATGGGAGTGTGTGGACTGGTGTTTGGCTGGCAGTGTGTTGCAGTAGCCAACAGCAAGTCAATATGTACACTCTCAGCCAAGCCCCACTCCACACACAATGGCATCTTTTTTTTTTTTTTTTTTATCAGAGGAACCCCTAACTAAGTAGAAAGAATTACAAAACTACAAACAAGAAAGCTCTAACTAAGAACATGACAGAAATGCTAACCATGAAACTAAACACATGAAAATACAAAACAGACATGAGTTTACACTCATGGTTGTTCCCAGAAATTCTTCTGGGTATGGTAATTCCTAAAACAAGCACCGACACACAGCCCAGGCTTTGAATGACAATCTGGGCAGTACATTTGAGTCTTCCTCCGGATACCTCTTCGAAAACACACTCTACATTTCTTAGCTGGAAAGTCTTTTTTGGGTGTGGGAGGAATGTGCTCAGCAAAGTGGCGATCTTTCAATCTAGCCACATCCTCCACCACTGCTTCTCTAGGAACTCTGGCCTGTTCCACCACAATAAGGCTCTCTATCACTGACTCCTGAAATTTCACAAATGTCATCTTTGACTCTGGAGACCTATCCCTAAACACAATAAAAGCATTGAAGGTTGCTAAGTGGAAGAGGTGAAGTGCTAACTTCTTATACCAAACGTAAGACTTACGAATAGCAGTATAAGGTTCCAACCTCTGGTCAACTCTATCTACACCTCCCATGTGCTTATTATAATCTAAAATGCACACAGGTTTGCGCACTTCAGCAACCTGGCCCCAAACAGTCACAGGGGAAGTACTCTCATCATGGATGGTACTTAGCATGTAGACATCCCTCTTGTCTGAAAATTTCAAAGCTAGCAGCTCCTCGTTCCGCAAGGCACAGCACTGTCCTCTCTCAAGTTTTTTACCGACAAGCTCCCTTGGATAGCCTTTCCGGTTAGAACGGATTGTGCCACAAGCAACTGTGTCCACTCTAAACAATTCCTTGAACAATTGCACACCAGTGTAGAAGTTATCTACATACAAATGGTGACCTTTATTGAACAGTCGTCTACCAAGATCCCACACAATTTTCTCAGTAACTCCAAAAGTGGGAGGACAACCAGGGGGGTCAATATTGGAATCCCTACCAGTGTACACACGGAAACTATACACATATCCTGTCCTACTTTCAGACAGCATATACAATTTAATTCCATATCGTGCCCTTTTGCTAGGAATGTACTGCCTAAAAACCAAACGACCCTTGAAGAAGACCAAAGACTCGTCCACACTTAACTCTTTGCCTGGAACATAGACCTCCGAAAACCGATCTACAAAATGATCAAGGACAGGCCTAATCTTAAAAAGACGGTCAGAATCTGGGTGATCTCGTGGCAAGGCTAATGCATTGTCAACAAAATGCAGCATCCTAAGAAGAAGCAAATACCGATTACGACTCATGGTCGCTGGAAATATAGCTGTTACCATCAAGGGACTAGTAGACCAATAAGAAGCCAGTGACGGCTTCCTTATCAACCCCATCAAAAAAGTCAAACCCAAAAACTTTTTTAACTCCTCCAAATTTGTGGGAATCCACTGGGCAGCTCTAGAGGTTGGCCTAAGTCTAGCAGCGTTGTCCCTCAAATGCTGCTCCGCATACAAATTAGTCTGCTCAACAATCTCTTCCAAAAACATATCATCCATGAATAACTCAAAGAAATTGATAGGCATAAAGTTCTCTGTATTGGCGTTACACCCCGGGAGACCGGTAAAGGCAGGCAACTCTGGCTGCTCCATGTTTGGGGCAACCCAGACATCAGGTCTTATAACGGGAAACCTTTCAGCCCCAGGTTGCTGCACTATTGGCACATCAATGTCCTCCTCTAAAACAGGCCCTTCATCTGCACTGAGTGTGGCTTCATCATCAGAAGATTCCCCTCCAACAGAAACATCACTGCCAGAATCTCTGACTTCCTCCTCTGCCTCAGATGCAGAGTCCGTCTCATAGTCATGATCAGACTGTGACTCAAAAAGCATACCAACCACCTGCTGAGCGGTCATCCTGCGGCTAGCCATGATCTCTCCTGCTAAAATTAACTGGACAAATTCACCACCAACAACCAGCACTGTGTAAGACAAGTAACAAAGTGTAGCTTTGTTAGTAAGAGTTATAAACTCAAAAACTATACCGCTCACTTGCCTGAAAAAGCTTGATTCACCAGCAACTACACAGCAATCACCAATGATATCCCACTAAAAATAAAGAAAGAAAGGCAAATTAGAAATAAGACAAAACAAATATCATTGTGCACAAACCTAAGGACAATTTCACACACAATCCTGCATTTAGTACACCCCCTACAAACATGTCATTCATGCATGGCAACAATACTCCTTTGGAGTAAATTGTTTTTACTTACCTAAAACATGCAACTGTGCAAACTGCAGGTCAACCACCGCCAAAACCGCAAGGAGCCACAGCAAATAAAGCAAAAGCTTTGAACTAGAACAAAAAGGAGGAAAACATTTTTTATCACAAATGCAAAGACTTCTTCAGTTGACAAACACCCCACCATCAAACATTTAGAAATTGGTGCCTAAGTGGATTCTGCCATAGGGGCAGATGGGCCTACTAAAAAAATAGGCCTGTCTGCCCCAAGGAAGCCAGAAAATACCTTTAGTAGTGTCTCCATGGAGAGCGACCCTTGCCAAAGGGGACATCCCTCAAACAAACAAAAAAACACACACAACACTATCCCTGGTGCCTAAGTGGCTACTGGCCCCCTTGGGGGCAGGTGGGCCTAAGAAAATAGGCCCATCTGCCCCCAGGGGGTGTAGAAATGGCCAACAGGTCAATGCCCCCCTTGGGGGGGCACCCCGTGACCAAGGGGACGCCCCCCCACAAAAATAAAAAAATTGTAAAAAAATCCCTGGCGTTCTAGTGGTTTCTGCCCCCCTTGGGGGCAGACCAGCCTAAAAATAATAGGCTGATCTGTCTCCAAGGGGTGCAGAAATGGCCTGGGTACATGTGCCCCCAAAGTGGGGGGCGACCCTTGCCCAAGGCCCCCCCCATCCACTAACACACACACACACACACTATCCCTGGTGTCTAAGTGGCTTCTGCCCCCCTTGGGGGCAGGTGGGCCTAACAAAATAGGCCCATCTGCCCCCAGGGGGTGTAGAAATGGCCAAAAGGTCAATGCCCCCCTTGGGGGGGCGCCCCGTGACCAAGGGGATGCCACCCCACAAAAATAAACAAATAAAAAAAAATCCCTGGCGTTCTAGTGGTTTCTGCCCCTCTTGGGGGCAGACCAGCCTAAAAATAATAGGCTGATCTGTCTCCAAGGGGTGCAGAAATGGCCTGGGTACATGTGCCCCCAAAGTGGGGGGCGACCCTTGCCCAAGGCCCCCCCATCCACTAACACACACACACACACACACACACACACACACACACACACACACACACACTATCCCTGGTGTCTAAGTGGCTTCTGCCCCCCTTGGGGGCAGGTGGGCCTAACAAAATAGGCCCATCTGCCCCCAGGGGGTGTAGAAATGGCCAACAGGTCAATGCACCCCTTGGGGGGGTGCCCCGTGACCAAGGGGACGCCCCCCCCAAAAATAAACAAATAAAAAAAAATCCCTGGCGTTCTAGTGGTTTCTGCCCCCCTTGGGGGCAGACCAGCCTAAAAATAATAGGCTGATCTATCTCCAAGGGGTGCAGAAATGGCCTGGGTACATGTGCCCCCAAATTGGGGGGCGACCCTTGCCCAAGGCCCCCCCCCATCCACTAACACACACACACTATCCCTGGTGTCTAAGTGACTTCTGCCCCCCTTGGGGGCAGGTGGGCCTACAAGACATGCTCCCCAAAGGGGAGCGACCCTTGCCCAAGGGGGCGCCCCCCCATCCACTACACACACAATCCCTGGTGCCTAAGTGGCTTCTGCCCCCCTTGGGGGCAGATGGACCTAAAAAAAATAGGCTGATTTGCCCCCAAGGGGGGCAGAAAAGGCCAACAGTTCTCTGCCCCCTTAGGGGGGGCGCCCCTTGCCCAAGAGGGCACCCCCCCACATAAATACACATAAAAATAAAAAACCCTGGTGATCTAGTGTTTTGAGCACCCCTTGGGGGCAGATCTGGCTAAAAAGTAGCCAATCTGCCCTCAAGGGGGGCAGAAATGGCCCTAAAAGACATGCCCCCCAAAGGGGAGCGACCCTTGCCCAAGGGGGCGCCCCCCCATCCACTACACACACAATCCCTGGTGCCTAAGTGGCTTCTGCCCCCCTTGGGGGCAGATGGACCTAAAAAAAATAGGCCCTTGAGGGCAGAAAAGGCCAACAGTTCTCTGCCCCCTTGGGGGGGGGGGGGCGCCCCTTACCCAAGGGGGCACCCCCCCACACATAAATGCACATACAAATATAAATCCCTGGTGATCTAGTGTTTTCTGCCCCCCTTGGGGGCAGATCTGGCTAAAAAGTAGCCAATAAATGGCCGTAACTAATTGCCCCCCAAAGGGGAGCGACCCTTGCCCAAGGGGCCGCTCCCCGCCAACAAGAAACAGGAAAGTAAACAAAAAAAAGAAATCCCTGGTATCTAGTGGGCATTCCTGCTGCCCGATCGCAATGCGATCGGGCAGCAGGAATGCTCAAAGAGACACCGGGGGAAAGGAAAAGCCTTTCCTTTCCCCCGGTGCCTCTTTAGCCCAAACCCCCCACCCACCGGGAAGAGGAACTCACCTCTTCACTCCACGCCGCACAGGAAGCAAATGGTTTCCTGTGCGGCGATATCCCCGTAATGAAGTCAGCGCGCAATCGCGCGCTGACGTCATTATGGGGGGGTGGGGGGGTCGGGGGTGGAAGGGGAAGGGCTTCCCCTTCCATCCCTGACTTTGGGGGGTGGGGGGAAGCACACAGAGGGAGCGAGAGCGCTCCCTCTGGGCTGTGTGCAGAGGACGTAGTGGTTACGTCCTCGGCACAGCAGCACTGTGCCGCAGCACGTAACCACTATGTCCGCGGCACAGAAGGGGTTAAATACTTACAACAAACCTAGAAAACATATATTTACCAAAAATATTGTTAAAAACGACAATTTTTTTCACCAATATTTTAGCAGACATTATATTTTACAGTGATATTAAAATCAACAATACTTTTCACAGTATTTTTGACATCACAATGTACTTGCAGCAATATTTTTGTATCACAATATTTTTTTAGGCAATATTCTGTCCAAGCACAATTGAAAAAGTGAAACACACTTTACCTCTGTAAATTTTTGAATGGCTAAGTAGCACATCATCGAACAATAATGTGTCAGTCAATGTCCCTTATGATTTTCTGATATGCTTCTCCCTCATATTCCAAGGGAAACTCAAGCTTCTACAGTCTTTGTTTAATCTGTTCCAAGAGTCATGTCAAACTCTTATCCAAGGTTGTAGGCATTCAAGAAACGAAGGAGCACCCTGCACACTTCATGCCTACATGTTCCTGGAACATCACACTCAGTGAATGCTTAGTGTGCTTGAAATACACACCCCACGGGTGTTCCACAAGGTGCCTGGAGTGCCAGTCATAAAAGGTGGCAACATCCTGCAATCCAACATGATCAGACAATGTTGAAATTTGGCTTTAATCTCCAACCAAATGCCAAGAATCTCTGAAAAGGGGCAGGAACAAGACATATAACCATTTCTTTTTAAGATGATGCATTAACCAGAGATCATTTGAGATTCCCAAGCCAATGTGGAATTTGAGAATTTTCCTTTTATGTAAGTTTTTGTTTAATCATGTTTGAGGGAGGCAGTCAAAAGAGCAAGGTGCATTGCAATCCATTTATTCTGTTATTTTTCATTGTGTTCTTTACTCCCTTGCTACAATATTTGTCCCAGATTTTGCTTTTAGCCGATTAATATGTTTATGGATTTCTTCATTTGGATTCTTGCTTGACTCTTTTCTCCTTCCCACCCCACCTCCCACCAAATAATAGTGTGTTCATTGTGATTGGAAGGAGAATTACCACAAAACAAAATTTGTAACATTGCCAAAGGCTAGATTACATGATTTATACAAACAATTGCCACACAATGTCCTCATTGATTGGTTAGAAGAATGTAGCCACCCTTGAGGGGGTCTGGATGAATTTTCAGTAGAGAAATAAAAGCACAGTGGAATACCTGGAGTGGCCATGGGGATGCCCAGGGGAATTAACCCCTTCTGTGCCGCGGACGTAGTGGTTACGTCCTGCAGCACAGTGCTCCTTGGGCAAGGGGCGCCCCCCAAGGGGGGCATTGAACTGTTGCCCATGTCTGCCCCCCTTGGGGGCAGATGGGCCTATGTTGTTTAGGCCCATCTGCCACCAAGAGCAGAAGCCAGGTAGGCATCAGGTATAGTGTGTGTGTGTGTGTTTTATTTTTGTTTGGGGTGTGGCCCCTTGGGCAAGGGTCGCTCCCCATGGGGACACACTACTAAAGGTATTTTCTGCCCTCCTTGGGGCAGATAGGCCTATTTTTTAGTAGGCCCATCTGCCCCTATGGCAGAATCCACTTAGGCACTAATTTCTAAATGCTTGATGGTGGGATGTTTCCCAACTGACGAAGTATTTGCATTTATGATAATTTTTTTCCTCCTTTCTGTTCTAGTTCAAAGCTTTTGCTTTCTTTGCTGTGGCTTCTTGGGGTTTTGGTGGTGGCTGACCTGTGGTTTACATAGTTGCATGTTTTAGGTAACTAAAAACAATTTACTCCAAAGGAGTATTGTTGCCATGCATGAATGACATGTTTGTAGATGATGTACTAAATGCAGGTTTGTGTGAAATTGTCCTTAGATTTCTGCACAATGATATTTGTGTTGTCTTATTTCTAATTTGATTTTCTTTCTTTATTTTTAGTGGGATATCATTGGTGATTGCTGTGTCTGTGCAGAGTAGTTGCTGGTGTTTCAAGCTTTTTCAGACAAGTGAGTGGTATAGTTTTGTAGTTTATAACTCTTACTAATAAAGCTACACTTTATGACTTATTTTACACAGTGCTGGCTGTTGGTGGTGCATTTGTCCCGTTAATTTTCGTAGGAAAGATCATGGCTAGCTGCAGGATGACCACTCAGCAGGTGGTTGATATGCCTTTTGAGTCATTGTCTGATCATGATTATGAGACGGACTCTGCATCTGAGGCAGAGGAGGAAGTGAGAGATTCTGGCAGTGAAGTTTCTGTCGGAGAGGAATCTTTCTGATGAGGAAGCCACACTCAGAGCAGATGAAGGGCCTGTTTCAGAGGAGGACACTGATGTGCCATTAGTGCAGCAACCTGGTGCTGAAAGGTTTCCCTTTAGAAGACCTGAACTCTGGGTTGCCCCAAACATGGAGCAGCCAGAGTTGCCTGCCTTTAATGGTCTCCCGGGGTGTAGAGTCAAACCAGAGAACTTTTTGCCTGTAAATTTCTTTGAGTTATTTGTGGATGATGTGTTTTTGGAAGAGATTGTTGAGCAGACTAATTTGTATGCGGAGCAGTTTTTAAGGGACAACGCTGCTAGACTTAGGCCACACTCTAGAGCTACCCAGTGGATTCCCACAAATTTGGAGGAGATGAAAAGATTTTTATGTTTGACTCTTTTGATGGGGTTGATAAGGAAGCCGTCACTGGCTTCTTATTGGTCTACTAGTCCCTTGATGGCAACAGCTATATTTCCTGCAACAATGAGTCGTAATCGGTATTTGCTTCTTCTTAGGATGCTGCATTTTATTGACAATGCATTAGCCTTGCCACGAGATCACCCTGATTCTGACCGTCTTTTTAAGATTAGGCCTGTCCTTGATCATTTTTGTGTTCAGAGGTCTATGTTCCAGGCAAAGAAATAGCTGTGGACGGGTCTTTGGTCCTCTTCAAGGGTCGTTTGGTTTTTAGGCAGTACACTCCTAGCAAAAGGGCACGATGTGGAATTGAAAGATCGCCACTTTGCTGAGCACATTCCTCCCACACCCAAAAAAGACTTTCCAGCTAAGAAATGTAGAGTGTGTTTTCGAAGAGGTATCCGGAGGGAGACTCGAGTGTACTGCCCAGATTGTCCTTCAAAGCCTGGGCTGTGTGTGGGTGGTTGTTTTAAGAATTACCACACCCAGAAGAATTACTGGGAACAACCATGAGTGTAAACTGTCTGTTTTGTATTTCATGTGTTCAGTTTCATGGTTGGCATTTTTGTCATGTACTTAGTTAGAGCTTTTGTATTTGTAGTTTTGTAATTATTTCTAATTAGTTAGTGGTTTCTTTGTTTAAAAGAAAAAGTGATGCCATTGTGTGTGGAGTGGCGCTTGGCTGAGGGTGTACATATTGACTTGCTGTTGGCTACTGCAACACACTGCCAGCCAAACACCAGCCCTCACACTCCCATCAGCTGGGGTGATTGCTTTATCAGGCATGTGAGCGTATGTAAGTGATGGGCCCTTGAGTGGTGCTGTCTGTCGATGCAAATGTTGTGATGTGCTGGGCCCGTGGCTTGCGGCATGAATGGTCTTGTGCGTGTCATGTATGAAAGGTGTGTGAATGGACTGTAAAGCAGTTGGTGCCTTGCCAAGGCTTTACAGCTCACGAGCTGTGAGTCATGGGTTCAGTTTTTTGGCCTTTCAGTTATTAACAGTGCTTTTCATTTTTGTGAAATCTCTTGTTAATAAAATTTGATCCACTGAACGATCACTCACCCTTGTGCAAAATCCAACCAGTATGTGTGGTAAAAATGAAAAAACCTGCTCCGCTTTAATCAGGCGTTGCAGCACACCTGTGACACGCTAGGTGCCTCGGGTGGGACCCCAATGACGAAGCATGCCACCAACTTAGTTGGTGGGTGAGGGGTCTTTTTAACATAACCTAAGTGCATTTCTTTTCACAATTTTAGTGTTTGGAACATCACATAAGTATATGGACACACCAAAATGATCTATTGCAAAACTACCTGTGTTGGGGGTGGGGGGGCACCTATGGTTTTGGTCCTGGGTGCGGACTTCATCTAGGGAAACCTACCAAACCCAGACATGTTTTAAAATAGACGCCCCAAGGAGTCAAAGGAGGTGTGGCTTGTCTGGATCCCCCATCATATCCTTACCCAGACTCCTTGGCAAACCTCAAAATTTGCATAAAAAATCATATTTTCCTCACTTTTCTTTGTAAGATCACCGCTGCGGCACAAATTTCCTACCTCCCAGTGCTCCCCTCAGTCCCCCAAGTAAAATGATACCTCACTTGCATGGGACCCCAAAGCAGAGTCGGCCTAAAAGATGTATAAAAGAAAAACTTGCTGTCTCATTTTTGTGGCTCCACTCAGAATCCAGAACTTTCTGTCACCGAAATGTGAGGAAAAAGTGTTTTTTAAGCCAAATTTTTAGGTTTGCAAAGGATTCTGGGTAACAGAACCTTGTCAGAGCCCCACAAGTCACCCCATCTTGGATTTCCATAGGTGTCTAGTTTTCAAAAATGCACTAGTTTGCTAGGTTTCCCCAGGTGCCGGCTGTGCTAGAGGCCAAAATTCACAGGTAGGCACTTTGTAAAAAACACCTCTGTTTTCTGTGAAAAAATTTGCTGTGTCCATGTTGTGTTTTGGGCCATTTCCTTTCGTGGGCACTAGGCCTACCCACACAAGTGAGGTACCATTTTTATCGGGAGACTTGAGAGAACGCTGGGTGGAAGGAAATTGGTGGCTCCTCTCAGATTCCAGAACTTTCTGTCACCGAAATGAGAGGAAAAAGTGTTTTTTTGGCCAAGTTTTGAAGTTTGCAAAGGATTCTGGGTAACAGAACCCGGTCAGAGCCCCACAAATCACCCCATCCTGGATTTCCCTAGGTGTCTACTTCTCAAAAATGCACTGGTGTGCTAGGTTTCCCCAGGTGCCGGCTGAGCTAGAGGCCAAAATCCACAGGTAGGCACTTTGTAAAAAACACCTCTGTTTTCTGTGAAAAAATGTGATATGTCCACGTTGTGTTTTGGGCCATTTCCTTTCGTGGGCGCTAGGCCTACCCAAACAAGTGAGGTACCATTTTTATCGAGAGACTTGGGAGAATGCTGGGAGGAAGGAAATTTGTGGCTCCTCTCAGATTCCAGAACTTTCTGTCACCGAAATGAGAGGAAAAAGTGTTTTTATGGTCAAATTTTGAGGTTTGCAAAGGATTCTGGGTAACAGAACCTGGTCAGATCCCCACAAGTCATCCCATCTTGGATTCCCCTAAGTGTCTAGTTTTCAAAAATGCGCTGGTTTGCTAGGTTTCCACAGGTGCCGACTGAGCTAGAGGCCAAAATCCACAGGTAGGCACTTTGCAAAAAAAACCTCTATTTTCTGTGAAAAACTGTGATGCGTCCACGTTGTGTTTTAAGCGATTTCCTTTCGTGGGCACTAGGCCTACCCACCCAAGTGAGGTACCATTTTTATCGGTAGACTTGGGGGAACACAGAATAGCAAAACAAGTGTTATTGCCCCTTGTATTTCTCTATATTTTTTCCTTCCAAATGTAAGGCAGTGTGTAAAAAAGATGTCTATTTGAGAAATGCCCTGTAATTCACATGCTAGTATGGGCACCCCGGAATTCAGAGATGTGCAGATAACCACTGCTTCTTAACACCTTATCTTGTGGCCATTTTGGAAATACAAAGGTTTTCTTGATACCTATTTTTAACTTTTTATATTTCAGCAAATGAATTGCTGTATACCCGTTATAGAATAAAAACCCATTGCAAGGTGCAGCTCATTTATTGGCTCTGGGTACCTAGAGTTCTTGATGAACCTACAAGTCCTGTATATCCCCTCAACCAGAAAAGTCCAGCTGACGTAATGGTATATTGCTTTAAAAAATCAGTGGAAAAAGTTACAGAGTAAAACGTGGAGAAAAATGGCTGTTTTTTTCACCTCAATTTCAATATTTATTTATTTCAGGTGTTATTTTCTGTAGGAAACACTTGTAGGATCTACACAAATGACCCCTTGCTGAATTCAGAATTTTGTCTACTTTTCAGAAATGGTTAGCTTTCTGGGATCCAGCATTGGTTTCTGACCGACTGTGGTCACTAGCTGGAAGGAAGCTAAGAAAAAGTGTGGGGTGGGAAGGTCAAAGAAGCTGTGTTTCTCATGTAAATTCCTTTAGGACCTTTGAACACGACTACAGCCTGAACCGCTGGATGGAATCACACCAAATTTGGCAAAAAACTAGCTATTGGTACGCAGATTGTGCTTTTGGTTATTTGGTGTAAATCTGTCCAGTAGTTTAGGAGTAATGAAACCAAATCCAAATTTGTATATCTGTGGTCGCAAAGACTCTGCCAATAGTAACAAGCTTGAGCATGGAGCTGTAGAGCTCTGATTGACTGCCAACACTTCAAACCAGTAAGTGTTGGCAGCCATCTTGGTGGCTCTGCTTCAGCCAAGTCCCACAAAAAAAGTTTTAAAAAAAGACAAGTGGCCAGGGTAAAGTCTCCCTGACCCCTTAGCTCTGGTGCTGTGATCCCAGAGGGACCCCCAGAGCAAAAATAAAACGTAAAAGAAAAAAGTCCTGCAAATTCGCAACAACATCATGAATTCAGTAAAAAATGTTTAAAAAAAACTGAAACCAAAAACAAGCGTGGGCTCCCACACTTGTCTTTTACAAGCCCCCTTGGGGGCCAGGTCCCGGAGCATTCACATTTTCTATGCAGGTGAGGGGGCGCCCAGCCCCTCTGCAGCCCTGGAGAGTGCCACTCCCCCAGGCATTTGTGAAAATGTAATGTAGTAGGGCCACCCTGCTCCCTTGCAGCCCTGGGGACCACCATCTCCGTGGGACAGAAAAGTTAGATTGAATGCAGGGCCCCTCACAGCCCACCAACTCCCCAGGGCAATAATAAAGATTGAATGCAGGTTGGCCTCCAGGCCCCCCTGCAGCCCCATGGACCTCCACCTCCCCAGGGCACAAAAGTAAGATTATAAGCAGGGAGCCACCGGCCACCCAGAGTACTGGGGACCAGCACCTCTTTGGGCACATAGAATAAAATAAATGTGGTGGGGCGCCTGCCACCCCCACAGCCCTAGGGACTGCCACCTCATGGGGGCTCTAACAAAGATTGAATGTGGGGGTCGTCTGACCCCCACAGCCCCAGGGAGCACTACCTCCCCAGGGCTATTTAGATGTTGGAAGGGGGTCGTGTGGCCCTCCTCAAGGAGTCATTAATGGCCCTGGGAACCGCCACCCCCAGGACTGGCTCCTACTATGTCCCAGGTTGCCCACCCTGGGACACAGCTGTTTGCTGTGACTTGGCAGGAGCAGACAGCTCCCACCAGGTCAGAGCAACCACTCTGCTCAGATGAAGTGAGAGCTGTCAAACAGTGCAGGGTTGGGTGGGTATAGGGGTTGGCTGCAGGGTCTGACCACAGGCCAGGCCCTCTGGACAACCCTCACTGTGCATTTCCGAAGGCCATGTGGGGTGTGGGGTTGGGTGGTTATAGGAGTTGGTTGCAGGGCTTGGCTGTGGGTCCTTGCAGCCAACCCCTGCTGCACATGGTTGAAGTCCGTGCGCAGCATGTGGTTTAGTGGTTATGAGGGTTGGTTGCAGGCCCTGTGGCTAGCCCTGGCTGTGCGTGGCCAAAGGCTGTGTGCAGTGCTGGGTTGGTTGGTTATAGGAGTTTGCCGAAGGGCCTGGTCATAGGCTGTGCGTTATGTTGGTTACATTAATGTATCGTAATTAAAATTAGTTTACTTTTAAAAAAATCATAGAAATTCACTTAGAAAAACAAAGGTTACAAGGACCTTATAGTTAGGAAATAGAATTAAAAAACACAGAAATCAAATTACCCTGTTCTGACCTGATGGACCTCAAGAACTTCAGACTCACCTTGCTGCTCCCCTTCCCGGCCAAGATCATTGAGAAGACCATCAACCCCTCCCAATCAGGCTTCAGAAGCCACCACAGCACAAGGACCGCACTTCTCCTCGACCAAGGCAGTTCTACAGCCCTCATCCAACTGAAACTCTCCGCCGCCTTCAACACCAACCCATGCCACACCCTCTGCACAAGACTGCAAAATGCAGACATCCACAGAAAAGCCATAGAATGGATCCACTCCTTCCTCACAGGCCGTACCCAGAGAGTCAGGCTTCCACCATTCACCTCACAACCAACAGTGATCATCTACAGAGTCCCTCAGGGCTCCTCCCTGAGCCCCACCCTCTTCAACATCTGCATGGCAGCATTCTCTAACAACAGCAGAAACCACAGACTCAACATTGTCTCCCACTTCAGCGGTACGCAACTGATCCGCTCCCTCACCGACAAGCCTGCAACTGCAAAAAGCAATTTCCACAACAGAATGAGGGCATGGATGAAGGACAGCTGCCTGAAACTCAACTCAGACAAGACCGAGGTCCTCATCCTGGGTCCCATGCCCTCTGACTGGGATGACTCCTGATGGCCCTCAGTGCTTGGAACCTCTCCTCACCCACTGACCTCACACGCAACCTCTGCATCATCCTCGACTCCTCGCTGTTAATAAACCACCAAGTCAACGCTGTCTCATCCTCATGGTTCCACACACTGCCCCTGTCCAAAAGATCTTCAAATGGATCCCGAACGAATCTAGGAGAACAGTCACCCAGGTGCTCCTCACCAGCAAATTAGACTACAGCAATGCACTCTATGCCCTCACCACCCAAACACTCCAAATGAAACAGCAGAGAACCCAGAACGCCTCAGCCAGACTCATCCTGGACATCCCCCACTGCAGCCACATCTCCGGTCACCTGAGAGACACTCAGTGGCTTCAGATAAACAAAAGAATCAACTTCAAGCTCCTCTTGCATGCATACAATGCCCTCAACATCATCGGACCTGTATACATCAATCACCGCCTGACCTTCCACCAGCCCACCAGACACCTCCGGGCTGCTCAACTGGCCCTCTCCACAACCATAATGATACTGAAGAAGTCAGCTGGATGAAGATCCTTCTCCACCGCAAAGACCTGGAACACTCTTCCACTACACCTCAGGCAATCACCCTCACTACCTCAATTCAAGAACCTCAAGACCTGGCTCTTTGACTGAACTCCTACTACCCCCAGTGCCTTGAGACCCTCACAAGTGATTAGACACACTGTATAAATATTCTGATTGATTGAATTAAGAAAACAAAGGTTACAGGGACATTATGTAAGGCTCACATTTCACATGCACAAAACAATACACATTCAGCAGCTATAGTTACCTGGGCTAACTATAACTTGATCTACCATAATGCACTGCTTGTGTCCTCACATATTACATCACTCATCCATAGAACCACTCACACACCCATGGATACTCCCATACAAACTCTGTTACATTCACACTCACACAGCTACTCACATACTCATTCATAGACCCATAAAACTACTGACACCACTAAGTCACTCACAAAACTGACACAACCACTCACCTAACAATACAGTACTAACTCAGCTATTCACACACTCATACAACTACTCACACACCCATTCACAGGCCCATACAGCCACTCACACCTCCACCCATATGCCAATGGAACCACTCACACACCCATTAACAAAAACACAAAGCCACACACATACCCACTCCCTCACACTTACAACCACTCACACACCCACACACTCAGCCTTCCAGTCACTGACACAGCAACTCACTAACTGATACAGTCATTTACACAACCACTCACTCACCCATACAACCGATCACACACCCACTCAGTCACTTGTACAGGCACTCATACACCCACTCATTCACCCATTCAGCCATTCATACACCAACTCACTCACCAAAACAGCTACTCACACATCTACTCACTCTCCCATACAATCACTGACACAGCCACTTACTTATGCATACAACCACTCATACATTCACTCACTCACCCATACAGCATTGACTCACAAACCCACCGATACAGTCACTAACACACTTATTCACTCAGCCATACAAGCACTCACACACCCACTCACTCACATGTACAGCCACTCACTCAAACAAATGCCTCAACCACTCACTTGCTCACCCATAGACCGAATAACACACCTCCTCACACATCAATACAACCACTTTCACTGACTGGATGATGTCATCAGTGATGTCATTTGAGATGTCATCAGTGATGTCACTGACCATGTCATGAGTGCTGTAATATGTGAGGTCATAAGCAGTATATTACGAGGGCGCAAGTTATACTTAGCTCATGTAACTATAACTGCTGAATTTTTATGGTTTTGTAAGTGTCAAACAAGAGCGTTCACCAGTAAGTAGTTATTGTTAATACCATGTTTCCATAGGAAAAGCGTTTTTTTACCGTTTGGCGAATCTTCACGAAATTGTCCCACAAAAGTATTGCAGTGATCCTTGTTGTGCATGGAAAGTTTCGGGGTGATCCGTCAGGCTGGAGATGAAAAAAAGGGGGTTAAAAAAAGGGCACGTTTACCATGTTAATTTCCACTGGATTCTTTAGACACGGCTACAGGCCGAACCACTGGATGAAATTACACCAAATTTAGTAGAAAGCTGACTGTTGCTATGCAGATTACGCTTTCGCTTATTTGGTGTGAATCCATTTAGAAGTTTTTGAGAAATTTAGGGAAATTCAAATTTGCATATCTCTAGCTGAAAAGTATTTGCCAACAAAGTTGAGCTCGTGCATGGAAGTGCACAGCTCTGATTGGCTGGCAACACTTCAAAGTAGGAAGCATGGCAGCCATTTTGGGACTCTTCCTTCAGCAGAGTCCCAGTAAAAACAGTAAAAATAAAATAAAAGGGGGCAGCGTAGAGACACCCTGACCCCTTGGCACTGGTCAGGGAGGTCACAGAGGGGCACCCCTGATCCAAAACACATTTTTTTTAATACTTTTTTTGCTACGAGTTCACGATATTTGCAAATTCACTGCAACACTTTTAAAAAAAACACGTGCAAACTTCCCCACTTCTTTTTTATAGGCCCCCGGGTGGGCCAGGTCCTGGCAGCATCATAAATGTAGGCCCATATTTATACATTTTGCCGCAAAACTGCATTACGCAGTTTTGCGGCAAAAAGTTTGGTGCCGGCTTGGGTCACTTCACAATGCCAGCCGGGCACCGTATTTATTGAATGTCACAAGCCGGCGCTAAACTTGGGATAGCATCTTAAAAAAAAATGCTAGCTGGGTGGGAGTGGCAGTAGGGAAGGAGATGGTTGTGCGTCAGAAAATTATGCTAGCCTGGTTAGAGGCAAAAAAATGCCTCTAACCAGACTAGCACCATTTACTGGCGCACAACCACCAAAAACATGGCTCCGGACTTAGGAAAGACAGGAGTTTGCCCATTACCCCAGTGGCCAGCACAGGGGACAAGTGTCCCCAGGGAATGTCCGTTGAACTATGTGTCATGCAGGGGGCCCCAAGTTAGGGCCCCTGATGGCAAAAAAATATAGGAAAAAATACTTACCTGAACTTACCTGGAATGGGATCCCCCATCCTCCGGCGTCCCTCTGGTGGGGATGAGGGTGTTCCTGGGGCTTGGGGAGGGCACCTGTGGAACCATTCCATGGTGTTTAACCATAGAAATGGCTCCACAGGTCCCCTAACGCCTGGTCTGAGCCAGCCATTAAATAATGGTGCTAATTAGCACCATTATTTAGCCCCTCCTCCCACCCGTTTGTCATTTTAGCACGGGGATAAACATTGAGGTATGGGGAAAGCACAATTTTTTTGATGGGAACACCTTACTTGCATCTCTTTATGGGTCACTCATCCAAAAAATGGTGCAAACTCCTATATTTTGACGTTAGATGTGTCTAACGTCAAAATATAAATATGGGGTTAGGTTTGCATCTAATTTGCATTTAAAAGAATGACACAAATGCAGCGCAAAAAAAGTATAAATATGGGCCTTAGTCCCCACAGTTCAGGGAACCTCCACCTCCCAGGAGCTTTCTTTTTTTATGAGTGAGGAGTGAGGGGACCCGTGGCCTCCATGCTGCCCTGGGGACCTCCACCTCCCTAAGACTTTCATCTTTGTATATGTGGGGGCCTGGGCCCCCCCGCTTCCCTGAGACTGCCACCTTCCCAGGGCTTTGCTTTTTATGTATGCAGAGCAGCCTGCTGCCCCCTACGCCCTGGGGACTACTCCCCCGGGGAAAATCCTGTTTTAAAAAAAGGGGGTCCCATACCCCAGGGACCTGCATAGATGTATGCAGGGTGTCCAGTGGCCCTCCCACATCCCAGGGACCACCACCCCTGGAGGCAAATAGACAACAATGGAAGGGGGGTCCGTTTCAGACCCCCATTAGCCATGGGAACCACCACCCTTGGGTCTATCTTCACATTGGAAGGGGCCCATGTGCCCCCCCTCATAGAGCCACAGAAGTCCCTGGGGTCCTCCACCCTCCAGGGACAGCTCCTGCTATGTCACAGGGGTGCCCACCTCTGTGACATGGCTGTTTGATGTGGCTTGGTTACAGCTCGGCAGCTGCAGCCAAGCCACAGCAAATACTTCAGGTTTTGACAGCAGGACCTTTAAAGCAGGTCTGCTGTCAAAAGTCGAAATTCCATCTGTCTCCCCTGCACGCTTGCAAGGGACAGAGATGAAATGCTTCAGCAAGCAGGGAGCTGCGGTCAAAGCAATTCCCTTCTTGCTGAAACATTGGCACTACGAGGGAAGACTTAAGGCTTCTCACGCAGTGCCAGGTAGCCTGTCAGGGATTTAAACTAGGGACCGCAGGGGAGCCCTTGAGGGCTCCCTGTGGTCCCAGATAGCCCATAAAGGGCTTGTTTTGAAATAATGTATTTTTAAAACAAATAAAAATACATATAGGGACCGAAGGGGAGCCCCTGAGGGCTCCCCCATGGTCTCAGATAGCCCTTAAAGGGCGGAAAAAATGGGGCTATTAAAAAAATAAAGATAGCTCAGCATGAAAGGAGGTTCACCCTGAGCACTGAGGGTTCGAGTCCAGCTGGACTTGTTTCGCTCTTTTTTTTTTTTATTACAAATTTTTAAGTAAAAAAAAATAAAGATGATTTTATTTCTTAAGAATAAAAAACACATTTTCATTTTTAAATGAAAAAAAAATGTAATTTTAAGTATATCATAGATCAAAGCCTAAAAAAGTATTTGTCTCCCTCTCCCTCTCTTTCTCTTTATCTCTCTCTTTCAATCTCTGTCTGCCTCTCATACACCTACTGAGACACTTATACACCCACTCACACACCCACTTAGACTCTCATAAACCCACTCATAGACCCACTGAGAGCCTCTTGCACCCCTCACACCCCCAGTCGGACACTCACACACCCACTCAGACACTCACGCACCTACTCACAGACCCACCTAAACACTCACACACCCATTCCCACCCTCATGCACCCACTCACAGACCCGCTCGCACACTGACGCACGTACTAAAACACTGATATACGCGCTCTCACACCCAGACAGACAATCTGACAGCCACTGTCACCCTCAGATACACCCTCCCAAAGGCCTGTGTGCGACATGGGATTAAATGGTTAGGGGGAGTTGGCTGCAGGGTGTGACTGCAGGCCAGGTCTTGCAGGCAAACTTCACTCAAGGGTGAAGGCCGTTCACGGTGCAAGTTTGGGTGCTTATAAGGAGTTGGCATCAGGCCCTGCGACCAACCACCATGGGCCGTGCACGGTGGTGTTTGTATTAATGTATTGTATTGAAAATTATTTTACGTTAAAACACCATAGAAATTCACTGAAAAACCCAAAGATTAGGGGGACGTTATAGTTAGGCTCACATTTCAAGCATACAAAATCATATCAATTCAGCAGTTATAGTTAGAGTTACCTCAAGTAATTATAACTTGTGTCCTAAGGTAACTATAGCTCGCGCCATGTACTTCTAATTACCCCACCCCTTAAGGCACCCATGACATCTTTGATAACAACCTTGATAATATCAATGTAATATTTGCAGTGCAAAGTTTTAGTAAAAAACTGCATGGTGGGACGTGTGGTGCATGGTGGTTCGGGCTGTAGACGTGTTGACAGGTCCTATAGGAATTAACATGGGAAATGCAACGTTTTTTAAGCCCCCTTTTTCAAGGTCCCTACTTGACTGATCACCCCAAAACTTTCCTGTGTGTGAATCATCTGCCCACTTTTGTTTGGGAAAAGTTTGTGAAGATTCATCAAGTGGTGCCAAGGATAAAGGCAAGTCAAAAAACACTTTTTCACAAAACTGTGGAAATACAGCTGTTATCATTAAAGTTATTTCAAGTAACTATAACTTGTGCCTTAAGGTAACTATAACTCGAGCCCTCCCCATGCACTGCTCATTACCTCAGATTTTACATCACTCATGACATCTTCTATGACAAAAATTGTTTTTTACTTGCGCATATCTTTGGTGCCGCCTAATGAATCTTAACAAAACTTTCCAAAAGCTGCTGTCTGAAAAGTTTTGGTGTGATCCATCTAGAGGGGGCTGAGAAAAAGAGGGGCGCTCAAAACACTTTCTCCGCATTTATTTTTCAATAGGGATTTTGAACAGTGATATTGCTAAAACTACTGGACAGATTTACACCGAATTTGTCAGAAAGGTAGGTACTGGTCCAGAAAGCAACCTCCATGAATCCATTTAGTAGTTTTTGAGCAATTAAGGGGAATACAAATTTGTATATATATGGATGCAAAGGATTTGTGATCCCTCACGATCTTGTACTGAAATCTGACTGACTGACAACACTTCAAACAGGAAGTGTTGGGAGCATTCTTGGGACTCGGTAGCCAAGACCCAGAAATAGTTTTTTAAAGAAAACACACCCTGACCCCTTAGCTCTAGTGGTGGGATCCAAGAGAAACCCCTGCAGGGCTGAGAAGCATGTTTTCATTGAATGTTCACCATGATAAGTAACAGAAAAGAGCGTTCTCGTGTGCTTCATTATTTTAAGCCCCCGGTAGGACCAAGTCCCAGGGGTATTCTTTTATTGAAGTGAAAGGGGGTTGCCTGCCCAGCACCGGGGACCTCCAACTCCCTGGGGCAAAGCTGAAATTATGTGCGGGGGCGCACAGACACCCTTGCCCCAGAGACCACCACTTTCCTGGGGCTAAATTAATTACTGGTGTAGGGGACGCCTGTTGGCCTCCCACACAGCCCCGGGGATTGCAACTTCCCTGGGGCTTTAATCAACTAACAAGCAAGGACATCTGGCCCCCCAGCTGACCCGGAGATTGCAACCTCACTGGGGGTTTATAAATTAAATAAGGGGGCACACGGCCCCCTCCTCCCTGAGGTTTTGTTAGTATTCAGTGTGGGGGGCACACGGCCCCTTTAGTGTCCCTGGGAACACCAACTTTCTGGGGCAAAGATTACAAAAAAAAGTGAAGGGGGTTAGTTTCAGGCCCTCTGTAGCCCAGGAGACTACCCCTCCCAGGGCTGTTCTTGTTGGAGGGGCCAAATGGCCCCCCTCAAAGAGCCAATGATGCCCCTGTTGACCGCCAACCCCCAGGGTCAGCTCCTGCTATGTCCCACCCTCTGGACATAGCCGTTTGCTAAGGTTTGGCTGCAGATTTGACAGCTGCAACCAAGCACAGCAAACACTCACTTTTTTACAGCAGGACCTGTTATATGCATGCAGGGAAAAGAGATGACAGCTTTGCTTCAGTAACCAAGTAGCTGCTGCTTAAAACAGCTCCTTGGTTGCTGGAGCAATGGAACCATGAGGGAAGCCTTGGGGCTCTCCGCAGTCCCAGATAGCCTGTAAATGGCACGTAATAACATTAAAAAATAATAATCTGGGACTGCAGGTGAGGCCTTGAGGCTCCCCTGGTGGTCCAAGATAGCTTGTAAAGGGCATCTAATAAAATTGAAAAAAAGAAGTCAGGGACCGAAGGGGAGGCCTTGATCCTTCCCCTGTGGTCACAGATAGCCCATAAAGGGCACATTGTATATTAAAAATTAACTCTGCAGGCACCACGGGCAGCCTTTAAGGGCTTGCCCATGGTTGGGCTAAAAAGACATAAAGTAAATGAATAGCTCATTCGTCCCAGACCTTCACCATGAGCGTTGAGGATTTGAGTCCAGCTGGAGTCTTTTCCCTCATTTTGTTTTTTATTTTGAATTGCAAATGTTTAAGGCTTATACTGAAAGATGATCTCACTGCTTTTAAATAACAAATGTATATTTCTTTTCAAATTGTGCAGAAATATCTCATTTTAAGTATATCATACCTCAAAGCCTAAAAACTCTCTATCTCTCTCCCACTCCCTCTCTTTCTCTCTCTCTTTCAATCTCTTTCTCCCACTCACACACCCACCCATACACTTACGCAGCCACTCACAGACCCACTCAGACGCTCACTCACAGCTCCAGTCAGACCCTCATGCGCTCACTTACAGATCCACTCAGTTAAGTGCCCTCTCACATACCCACTCAGACTCTCACACACCCACTCACAGACCCACTGACACCCTCATGCAGCCACTCACAAACCTGCGCACATAGTGATGCACCCACTAAAACACTGATGTACGTGCCCACACCCAGACAGACACTCTCACAACCACTCACCTGCGAGATACACCCTCACATACCTATTCTCACACCCAGAGAGGCCGTGGCCTACTCCTGCTGTGCACAGCCAAACGGCCATGCACGGCATTGTGTTGAATGGTTAGGGTAGTTGGCAGCAGGGTCTGGCTGCAGGCCAGGTATTACAGGCAACATCCACTGCACACGGGTGTAAGCCGTGCATGGTGCAAGGTTTGGTGCTTATAGGAGTTTGGCCTCAGCGCTTGGGGGGCCAACCGCCACTGTGCATGGCCAAAGGCCCTGAGCAGCAGTTGTGGGATTAACATACAGTAAAAAAAACATAGAAATTCACTGTAAAAAACAAAGGTTACAGGGACGTTAAAGTTAGGAAATAGAATTTAAAAAACATACAAATTCACTTAGAAAACAAAGGTTACAGAGACGTTATAGGCAGGATCACATTTTTAAAGCTAGCTCATGCTCCAGAAAGAGTGTTTTTGTGATTTGGTGTAAATCCATTTGGAATACTTAGAGTTTAAAAAATATAACTATCTAGTCATGCGAATAATCCACGATCCAACTTCTCCCATTTTGATATCTGATTGACTGCCAACACTTCAACAAGGAAGGGTTGGCCGCCATCTTCGGACACTGCTTCAGCTGAGTCACACAAAATAAGATAAAACAAGAAAAAGGTCTAGGGAAGGATCACCCTGAGCCCCTAGCCTTGGTCTAGCGGTCCCGCAAAGGGCTAAAAAGTATTTTTTTTAAATCTCAGAAAAAAATTGCTGATGGATCAGTGGATTTTTCTGACTTTTTTTTTTTTTAAAGGGTGATTCCCCAACCTTTTCTTAAATTTTGCCTCTGGGTGGGCTAGGTTCCAATGGAATTAGGGACTTTAAAAAGGAGGGGGTTCATGGGACACCCCTCTTAGGGCTTTTATTGGTCCCGGTGACCACCACCTCCCCAGGGCAATACAATGGTTTGATATGGGAGAAGCCTGTATGGCCTCCCCCTGAGCCCCGGGGACCACCGCCTCCCTGGGGTTAAAGATTAAGTTAACACAGGAGGCCCGCGCAGTCCCAGGAACCGCAAACTACTGTGAGCTGAAAAAAGAGAAGGTAAGGGGTCAGTTGCAGACATGCAGCCTCCCTGAAGGACCCAATAATGTCACTGGGACTGTGACCCCCCAGGGCCAGCTTCTGCTATGTCCCGGGGTGCCCACCTCCCAGAGATAGCTGTTTTTTATGACATTGCAGGAGCTTTGAAAGCTCCCTCCAAACCAGAGCAAGCACTCCGGTTCCAGAAAGTGAGATCTGTCAAACAGCTCTCACTATCTGGAAGCTGAGGTTTCTTCTGTTTCCCTGCCTATAGACATTCCGGCAAGGAAACAGTGGAAACAAATGCTCTCATTGACAGGGAGCTGCATGTTTAGCAGCTCCCTATCTGTGACAGCAGTGCTGGCTCTCACAGGAGGCAGGGAGTTGGCTGGGGCTGAGAGGGGCTCGAATGTCCTCCCATGGTCCCTTTGCACACTGGGTGTCCTGCGGCACACATAGGACAGATTGCCGGGCCCCGGGGGACGTGATCCTTGAGACTGAGATCTGCCCGGGGAGAGGGTGGCCATGTAGCCCACCTCCTAAATGAAAAGATATATATATTAAGGCCAGGGGATGGGGTCCTCAGGGCCACAATTTTCCAGGGGAGGAGGGCCACACTGTCCCCCTTAAAAATATTTTTTTATAAGGCAACTCCCTGGGGAATGGAGTAACTATAAATCAGAGCCTAACGTACCTATAACTTGTGCCCTGGCCATGCACTGCTAATTACCCCAGATATTACAGCACTCATGACAACTTTTATAGCGTCAATAAAAGTATCAATGAAACATTAGAAGTCAAATTATTGAAGAAAAACCTGCATGGCCGAAGCGTCTGTTATAGTGAAAACAACAGATTATGGACAGAAGAATGAACAATGTCAAACATTCACCACCAGTAGCAGATCTGGGCCTCAATCCATCATTTCTTTCCCTTGCCACTTTCATTCCTGTTTCAACCCAGCCATATGCAAATCAGTCTTAATGATGCTCCCTATGCAAACAGTCCAGCCTGAACCGCCAAGCAAGGTCCTCCCTGGACCAGAAACAAGCATTGTTTTCTGGGTATCATCCCTCATCAACCAGGCCAGCATGAATCGGGTGGCACAGCTAGCACGAGATCCATGTCAGGACATACCTTTCCCACTTAGGGGAACAAATGCAAAAAGAACAGATGTTGGATGGAATGCTGAACAATGTCAAACATTCACCCCCAGTCACAGACCCGGAGATAAACCCACCATTTTTTGCTAGTCATGCCATTGCAATTTGGACCCAACCATTTGCAAACCAGTGTTGACCCTGCTCCCTAAGGGAACAGTCCATCTGAAATTGCCTGGCCATGTCCTCTGTGGACCGGAAGCAAGGATCCTGGGACCGGTTCCAGGGTATCACCGCTCATCAGCCAGGTTAAATTGAATCCAGTGGCATAGCGAACACGGGACCCACATCTAGGCATACTCTTCTCACTTAAGCTGACAAAAGCAAAAAGAACAGCTGATGGATAGAATGCTGAACAATGTCAAACATTTACCCTCAGTCACAGATCTGGGACTAAATCCATCATTGTTTTGCTTACCAAGCCATTCCAGTTTGGACCCATTCCTATACAAATCACTCTTGACCCTACCATCTACAGGAACAGTCCAGCCTGACCTGCCAGGCCAGGTCCTCCCTGTACTGGAAACAAGCATTCTAGGACTCTTTTCAGGGTATCAACCTCCATCAACCAGCCTAGTTTGAACCTGGTGGCATAGCATGCACAGGACCCATGTCTGGACATACCCTTCCCACACTTAGGGTGACAAATGCAAAAATAACCGATGATAGAAGGACTGTGGAACAAATCAAACATTCACCCCAAGTCACACATCTTGGTTTAATCCCTTAGTTTTTTTACTTGCTATGCTATTCCAGTTTGGACCCAGCCATCTGCAAATCATCCTTGACCCTGTTCCCCGTGGGAACAGGCCAGCCCAAACTGCCAGGCCAGGTCCTGCCTGGACCAGAAGCAAGCATCCTGGGACCAGTTTTGGGGTATTACCCCTCATCAGCCAGACAAGCTTGAATCTTGTGGCATAGCAAGCACTGGACCTACATTGGGACATACCTTTCCCACACTTAAGGAGACTAATGCAAAAAAGATGATGAACGGAGTTCAGAACAAATCAAACATCCACCCCTAGTCCCAGATCTGGGTTTCATCCATCAGTTTTTTTGCTTGCTATCCCATTCCAGTTTGGACCGAGCCATATGCAAATCAATCTCGCCGCTGTTCCCCATGTGGACAGTCGAGCACAAACTGCCCAACTGGATCCTCCCTGGACCAGAAACAAGCATGCTGGGACCGATTTAGAGGTATCATCCCTGATCGGCCAGGATAGCTTGAATCTGGTGGGATAGAAAGCATGTGGCCCACGTCTGGACATACCCTTCCCACTTACAGTTACAAATGCAAAAAGAACAGTTGATGGACGGAATGTGGAACAAATCAAACAGTCACCCCCAAGCCACAGATCTGGGTTTAATCCATCAGTTGTTTTGCTTGTTATGCCATTCCAGTTTGGACCCAGCCATATGCTAATCAATCTTCACCCTGTTCCCCATGGGATCAGTCTAGCTCGAACTGCCAGGCCAGGTCCCTGGTCCCTGGTCCCTGGTCCCTGGACCTGAAATAAACATCATAGGACTGGTTTCTGGGTTTCACCCCTCATCAGCCAGGCTAGATTGAATCTGGTGGCATAGCAAGCATGAGACCCACGTCTGGGCATACCCTTCCCATTTAGGTCGTCTAAGGGATAACTATTGTGATGATAAAAAATGTATATATGAACTAGTTTGCATGATCTTGTGGGACTCTTGTCGCATCACAAATAGAAAAAGGAGTAGAAAAGTTCCCCATACATTCCATTAGATTTAGTGCATATTGTGTTGCTTGTTTTTGAGGGAAAGTGTGTAAGTGATGAGAACTGTGATGAGTACATGGTTAATTTTGGGGGGTTCATTTGATCTTGTGAGCCTCTTGTGAGACCCCCATGGAAAATTACTTTACTTGTCACAAGGTGTTTTCCGATCCTGCAAGACTTTCACAAGATTTTATAATGCGCAGTGGGAAAAAAAGACCAAGGTGAACCATTAGTTCACTTTCTTAGTAAATGGTTGAAGAAACTCTGAAATGTGATTGGCTGCAGTGCCATAGATAGCTCAGATTGTCCTTGGTGCTTTGGAGGAGAAGGAAGTCTCTTTGATTTGTGCTCAGGAGAAGTTAATTTTATTGCAAAACCAGAAGCTTCTATCATGCTTCTCTAATCTTGCATTAATTAAATATCAGCAGTCAAGAACATAAGAAGCTATACTTCCAATCAGGCTCACAAACAAGAAGTCAATGGGAGACCAAGCATAGTACTAGGAAGAACCAATAAGGTGGTAGCATTCCTTATAATAATTAACTTGACTATGAACTGCCCACTTTTCTTGTTGCTCGCAGGCAAGCAAAGTAATTTAATGTTGTTTATGTTACACAGTTTAGTTCAAAGTGTTTATTTTGACTAAGTATTCAGTGTTTTAATACTCACTGTGCAACTCGCTCATTATCTTTCCTGTGCCCAACCATTTCTGTGCAGTCATGAATGCTTTGCGGCTCACATTCCCTTCACTGAGTTTCCTGATGTGCTCCCCATTTTTGGGTTATGAAACATTAGAGAACTCGGTGGGCTTCGGCTTCTTGCCAGTAGCTTGCAGGCCTCCTGCTGTGCTTTCCTAACCCACTATTCTGGTGTTGGAACTCCAGCCAGCTCTCACTTGAGTCCGCAAGTTGGATCTTGGACCCGCCTAGGGGCGCGACCTTGCTACTGCCCCTTGGTGTATTTTTTTTTTTTTTTTAAACTCTTTTTAATAATTTTCTAACATACAGGTAAAATACACAACATCCCCATAATTTGAATGATTTATTCACAGTACATCAATGACATCAAATTGGACTACAGCAGATTCATAGGATTTGCGCCAGTGTGGTACATGCCAAAGACCATATGTGTAGACTCGACATTGCAGCAATTGAGAAATGAACCCGGCCCCGGTTGCACATAAACTTAGCAAGATCATGTCAAGGTGTTTAAGCACTGTGGTGGGGGGTGGACGGCCATATCCGAGCCTGCTGGGGACTTTGCATCCTGGAGAGACAGAGAGCAAGTGCGCAATGGCTGCCAGACATCTCTAGAGTGGTTGTAAAGAGGCACACACTCCGCTGGTTATGTCACAATAAATAAGGCTTCTGAGCCAAGCAGGCTTGTGAGGAGGAGTCTTGGAGCCCCAGTATAAAGCTATCTCCATTTGGCCCAGCAGAAATGACACAGCCACATAGCGCAGCAGGGTCCAAGGCATGAATTCCATATACCCCAATAGGGCCAGCAGGGGGTCCAGCAAGATCTGGGCATCAAGCATGGAGGACCAGGTGGTGAATGTCTTATGCCAATATGCTGATATATAGGGACAAGTCCATGTCATATGTATGAAATCTGCATTTTCCGCCGCACATTTCGGGCAGGAGGAGGATCACATAGGATCGATTTTTAGCAAGTGAAGCAGCGGTCATATAAATTCTGTGAAGCAATTTGTAATGGAGCAATTTATGTCTATGTTTTGGAGACATATTGCAGTTCATATAGCAATAGTTATATCACACCCTGACCGGTAATGACCACCCCAGGTCTACCTCCCAGGCCCCCAGCACCCCAAGGGTCGCAGACAGGTAGTAAAGCAATACAGGCTCAATAAAATTTGGGGAACAGGTTTCCATTAGAGTCAGCTGTGATCAGTAAGTTGAAGGTAAGGTGAAGCCAGCCAGCGCAAGTGGATATGTGGTAATCCGTTCACGCAGTGTGCTCTGCAGATGACTGAGGATGGAGTGGTTCATCGTAGTAGCACTATGAAACCGAGCATTCCCATTCACGAAAAGATATGATCATCGGGGAACAGATCCCCCATATTGACCAAAGTATGTGTGTCAAGTGTAGTGTGCACCAGTTTTTCAAGTGTTAATGGTAACCATGCATTGCCCTTCAAGGGGAGTAGAGCATGGTGTTCCCTAGGAGGCGCACCAGCCTGCATCACGCCCAACAAGTTGTAGCTAAGGGTTGAATGACCATGGGGTCCAGTGGGGCACCGGATGGGAGCAGACTTTTTAGACGAGTGGGAAGCTCGTTTTCCAGAATTGTGTAGGGCAGTCGCGAATTGGGGTAATACCAGTAATAAGCATAGTGGAATTGGGATATTAAATAATGTATTTGGAAATGAGGAACACTATAGCTCCCATGCTCATGTGGGAGCACCAAAATGTCCCATCGGACGCGTGGGCGCCGGCCTGCCCTTACCAGTCGCTTCAAGGATTTCCGCAAGGTTGCAAAGAAGGAATTTGTGAAGGTATGGGAACATTTACGATTGAATATAAGAATCGCGGGAGCATAACCATTTTAATTAAAGCAATGTGTCCCACCATGGATAGAGGAGGTGAATCCAGCATTCAATCTGGACATTTAGGGGCATATTTATACTCCGTTTGCGCCGATTGTGCGTCAAAAAATTTGACGCACAATCAGCGCAAACCTTGCCCCATATTTAAACTCTGACGCCAGAGCTCGCGGAGGACAAAAACCCGCCCTGCGTTAATGATATGCAGGGTAGGCGTTCCCGTCCAAAAAACGACGCAAACGGCCGTGCGTCGTATTTATGCTTTTGGGCAAAAATGACTCTTGGCAGGGAGGCAGAGCAAAAAAATGACGCACAGCCCGATTTGCGTCAAAATTTAACGCCTGGGTCAGGGCAGGCGTTAAAATCGGGCAAACACAGCTGTATTTAATCAGAACACACAGAACAAACAGCAGAGCAGCAGAGCAGCAGAGCAGCAACAGGGAGACATGGAGGTGATTTTTATCCAGCGTGCACGTAGACGCAGAGCCCTGCAGCAACAACAGCAGCTACCACAACACCAGCAGGGACCCCAAAGGCAGCGTAGAAGGCAGGACAGGATATTCCGCCCAAGAACAACCCTGCATGGCCTCAGGGAACACGACATCATACAGTGGTACCGGTTGAACTGGCAGGCCATTCAGCAGCTGCTGCGAAACATTGAACCGCAGTTGGCCCCCACTTTAGTGACACCCCGCACCATCCCAACAGAAACAAAGCTGTTTGCCGTACTTCACCTGCTGGCAAGTGGCTTGTTTCAAACAACTGGTGCCCTGGTTGGCGGAATATCACAACCATCATGCTCCGCATTTCTGCCAAAAGTACTGGATGCCATCATTTGCCTGACACCCCTCCACATCTGCTTCCCTAACACACTGCAGAAGCAGCAGGAAACTAAACAGGGGTTCTACGCCATCAGTGGCTTCCCACACGTCCTTGGTGCAATCGACTGCACACACATACGCCTTGTGCCACCTGCTGCAACAGAACACATCTACCGCAACAGGAAGCACACACATTCCATCAATGTGCAGGCCATTGTCGATCACCAGGGATTGATCAGCAACATCGTGGCTAAATATCCTGGGAGTGTACATGACTCATTCATCTTCCGTCACTGCACCATCAACCAACACTTCCAATATGGACGGTATGGCAATGGACTACTTGTTGGTAAGTACAAAAACCTACTTATATACACACTGCACAGCAAGCCTCTAGGACACAACACATACACCACAACAGCATCATCTAGACAGGAACATACTGAGGTCCTGACATCACTAGCCATGTTTTGTAAGTCACCATTGAACCTCTCACACATTGGAATTTACTGTACAGCCTAATGTGAAGACATTAATGAGTGTGGTTGCCTAAATGACACCTTGCAAATTGTAGGTGTCACAATGACCTTTACATTAATACATTGCATAAGTTTCAAGGTATGGGATGTACAGGGTACTTTGATATGAACGTGTTAACAACACTTCCAAATTTAAATGTGCATGGAACTATCAACTCACCCTTAGTGAAGACACACGGACACCTGTATCACAAGTCACAATGCTAGGGATGGCACACTGTACTGCAAATCCCAAAACTTATTGATGACAAACGGTTAGCAGACAAACACTTGCTCAGCCAAGGAAACAACACAATGCAGATGGTATAGCCTACAAGTATAGGATGTCACATCAGTACACAAAAGAGTCACAGACAACACAAGACAACTACTGCCATTAAAGGTATTTTCAATAGTGCCAGCTACATCTACATGATCCCATTCAGTGTTTTTCTTTCAGCTGATCAGGGGTATGGCATCCAGCCATGGCTAATGACACCATTTGGGAACCCGAGTACTGATGCAGAGCGGGCATACAACGACGCCCATAAGAGGACACGCAGCATTGACGAGCGCACCTTTGGGATCCTAAAGTCAAGGTTCCGCTGCCTTGACATCACTGGCGGTAGCCTACTATATATTCCCCCGAGATGGTCTGTAGGATCATACTCACATGTGCAATATTGCACAACATTTGTGTAAAAAGGAACATTCCCCTTCTCGAACCAGACCCATACATGTATGAAGATGACGAAGAGGAGGATGCTGCCCTGCAACAGGAGGGGGAACAACCAAACACGGCTGCTGCAGTGCGGAGGCGCCAACAGATTGTAAATAATTTTTTTTCAGAATTATCACCATCACCACTTAATGCACTATTGCAAATAAACACTGATAACAAACACCACATCATGGTTTGGCCTATTCATTTCTGCTTACCTTTAGCTTGGAATATCTGAAGAAGAATGTCGTCTCATTGAGCAATAATTATATAACAATCATGACACAAAAATATACACCACAAATGTAATGGCCACCATACAATGGTCAAATACACACACAATGTAAATGACAGACATCCTGTACAGTTCACCTTTGAAGGGCAATAGCTAAGGACCACACATATGACTCACATACATGTAGTAAACATGGATCATCGCAGCAGATGGCACACAACTAAAACACCATCACTCAACTAGGGGAAAACAGGCCTCATACATCAGGCAGTTCACATGCTAATGCTTCAGGAACAGGAATGTAGGACTAGACTCCTGCCAACAGTAATTCCAACTACTTACTATCATTGCAATGACTATCTGTCACTAGAGTTACACATAAGCAGAACATACACAGCACAAGTGCTACACCTAGGACAAGCATCCAGCACATCACATCCCACCTACATGTCAGCCCTTTTCTAAAAACATTACACACACTTGCAGCTGCTCACACCCCACCTGTCTGAAGAGGTCCCTGGAATGCCGATTTGTGCACACTGAGATTCCCTCATCTACACACACACACTCACAAGAGTCATCCAGTGTGCCACACCCTTTACTATGCCTACCATTGTCATACTATCATCTCACTAAATGGAACTCAGCTCATATAATACACTGGCTTTGAGTTTATAAGGCCTGGTATCACCTGTAGATTGATTGTTCTGTGAAAGGTACTGTAGGCTATTTATCAGCAAATCCCATCTGACAGGACTAGTGAGACACTGATGGAGGCCACACCAGTGATCCCCTCCATGCACACCACCCAAATGTACATGCCCTGTCCCTGCTGATGCCTCCTACTGCATACATGTTTGAATTTGAGCTATTACATCATTAAGCTTTGACACTAATGTTGCCGTAGAAAACTTTATCAGGGTTCATGTGTCACCTTCAAAACAACACAGGACATACACAGTGTGACATCTCAACTGTCTACTGCTCCCTCTGACCAGTCCTAGTCAGAACACGTGATCATGTGATTACTGAAAGAACTTGCTCCTGATTGACCCAGCATCCTGTCAGCCTGACTGCCACCTGTCCGTGGGTCACTCTACAGATACCTGGGGTCCACCTATGGACCACACGTGCTATCCAAAACCTCTTGTACCTCAGACACTAATTTGTCATTAGACTCATCAATGTATACTCAAATACATAGTATTTCCTCATCTAACTGTTATTTGCATCCAATTTGTGCCAGTGCCCTTGAATAGCCAAATCTTGGCCCTTCCGTTGTCTGGCCCTCATTAATGCCTAAACTACAAAGTGTGACAGTGGACCAGGACCATAGTGTATGATGGTGTAAATGGCCTCCATCAAAACCAGCAACCTCAGATAATGTCCATGAAAAGGTAACACATATGAGGACCCTGACTGTTCAAACGCTGAGTAACATTGTTCAAATGATAAAGATGAGTCGTGGGTTGAATACCAGCCATTTACTTCTGCACAGAGGCTATGATGTTTCCTGATACATTACCATCCACAGAGGCCAACTGGAGTAGAAATGTTGCAATGACACATGCCGGATCCAGACACCTGAGACATTCTCTCACTCAGCACACCAAGGTTGCCCAGTTGAAAGTCTCATTACACGTTTTCAGTGACAGGGTGGGACCATCCATGTGTAGGTGACCATGTCCTCAATGGCTTCTCTCAAATTTTGCTACAAACAATACCCAATTGAAACAAGATTAGCTGCCACTAACTCATGAGGAGACCTGGAAGTTACAGTGACAACATACACCCTGACAGTTGATACAGGATCAATATTGGACCACACACATAAACATGTACCATCCAATCAACAAAATATTTGCAAGCAGCTGATCACAGTAGTGTCCCAGTTGTAACCTAGCAGGAAGAATGAAACATGCCACTAAACCAGGTAATGCCTAAAGGGCCACATACATCAACAACCTATTTGCCATCAGGACATGAGGAAAGTTGAGATTTAGCAAATAATATCAATGCAAAATGGTATGTCAGATTTCTCCAAAGAATCAATAGGGCAAACGTCAAATGGGCAAATGGGATTACAGAATGGCAAACAGTGAATCATACCCTATTTGCTTCCATGAGCCTGCTGCTGCAGGTTTAGCATTACTGAATTTGGGAAACCCTTGGATAAATTTGCAATTCTGGAAGAGCAAACCCTAGGGTGCTGGGGGCCTAAGCCCACCTCTACTGCCCCCCAAATAGACATTATATATGCACATGTGAAGCACACACATGCATAAGGCGCATGTGTGGCCTACATATCAAAAGGAAAACACATTTAAGATACATTAACTCGTAATTAGAACATGGTTACCCCCTTAAAAAGTGTAGGCGACAATTGCACTACCTATTTGGCCTTTATATAAGTTTGATTACCGTGATAAATGTGGACACATTTTTGCTAAGGTATACATCCTGGTATACCATTCATATTTTAAAATTAGCCATCAGCAATTACCCACATATGTGTACAATTATGAGTAATATCCATTCAGACCAATCATTACTATTGCACTGTGAATACCTTCTATACATCCTATAAGGGACATTTGCCATAGCTAACCCCAAATGTGTATCACTTATCACCGTTTGGTCATGACAAAATTCTTTTCACAATTTGACAAATGAAAGACATATTTGTCATAATGTGTCATATTTCCATGCATACAGCTTGTGCGTCATAATTTTTGACGCACAGGAGTGCAGATAATGCTGAGTCAAAAAAAATCCCCAAAATAGATATAATACTATCCAGCATTACTTGACCACCATTTTTTTACATAATGCGTCATATTTCCACGCATACAGCTTGTGCGTCATAATTTTTTACGCACAGGAGTGCCGATAATGCTGAGTCAAAATTAATTTTCATATTTAGATATCATAATTGCCAGCAGCTTAATTTTCAACTCTAGAACTGTAAAATAAGCCTCAAACAAATATAATGGACCAATGCTGAAAAATATTTTTGACTCTGCAATATGTGCACTCCTATGCGTCAAAAAATATGACGCACAAGCTGTATGCGTGAAAAAATGATGCATAGCGGAGAAAAAACCGGCGGCCATTTTATGCAGGATGTGATGTAATAGGATATCCTGTTTACAGAATCTGTACAGTGGGTGTACTTTCACTTTCACTTTGCAGTCTCAGATTATTCTAGACTGTGTGGCTGTGTGGAAAGTGTTGTCCTGTGTATTAGTGCATTTGTGTCCAGTGTACCTTCTCAATTGTGCTTTTGTCATCATTGTCTTGTTGTTGAATACTGTCTGAGTCTGTGTTGTATTATTTTGTCAAGTCCAGTGTTTCATTTATTGTCTGTGGGAGTCTGTTGTGGGTAGTGTAATATAGGGGTTAGTTGGGCTCTTCTTCTTAAGTTTTCTTTGTTTTTCACCACTCTACCTTTCCCCATTTCCCCCTTTTCCTATTTCTCCAACTTTTTTCCCTTTGTCAGTGCTGACATGTCTGGTAGGCCACGGCTTGCCAGGATGGGTGAGGAGGAATTGGGGGGATTTATATGGCTTGTTTGCCATTTCCTCCCACTCATGCTGGAGGCTGGGGGTAGGGTGATACAGGGGTGTCACACGGAGGCCCGTAAAGTCCGGTGGGGGAAAGTGCGCCATCACTTGGTCTGTGAATATGGTAGCCTGAGGAATGAACATCAACTTAAGCACAGCTGGGCTGATCTGATATCCAGGGAACAAGATCTGCTGGACCACCTGGGAATCAGGATTGGTGGCCATGCTGGTGAGTACACATCAATTACATGTGCACAAATTAAAGCTGTGTGGCGACATGTGATGATTGTTACCCAATCTGCCAGATAAGTAGCTGACTGTGTGTAATGCCACGGAAACCTACTGGGTAATTGATGCACAATGTGAAGGAAGACAAATGCTAGCAGTCAGGTAGCTCATGTTTTCTACACATACCGGTTGCCTGTAGCAGTATGTAATGTAGTGTCAGACAAGCAACACATTAATGACTCAATTAGAACTCTACAGGTCACAATAGCCAGTGAAAAATAGATGTTGAAACATCATACCTACATATGTAGACGCCATAGCTAGACTGACATTTCTAAACCCAACATGATGCTATAAATGAGTGCTGCCTTCACGTCAATTGAAGTTAGCAATGTTGTCCACACATATGTCACATGTGTGTCTGGTTGGTGTGTGGAGAAAATGACCACATAGGCTGTTTGAGTTTGAGAGGTCATGCAGTCCTCAAGTGACCAGCTTTTGGATGTCTCTCTTGGATGCACATGATGAGATGAATGCACCCCTATATTGTTGGGGCATACTAATGGAGGTGCATCTTTGACACCACATGACTGTCCAGGCCACCGCATGTGTGTAGTAGGGTGTGTAACTGTAGCAGGACACTCATCCAATGTAAATGTTGCTCAAGAATAATTCCATGCAGTATGAACATGTGTGAAAGTGTTTCATTACTCATGTCAAATTCTCACATTGTCTTTGTAACTGCAATTGTTTGTCAGTGCACAGATTCTGAGTATATTCTTCCTTCCATGCTTTACAGGTGGACCTGCACCGTACACTGTGGGAGAGGTGGCTCATTTTGCCGACCCCGACACCTACAGTGAGTGTTGCATGTGTGCTATTTTTAATGTTTGCTGGTGATGCATGATGGACTACTGTGTGTTCAACAGAATTCAAGGTTTGATGCGCTGCCCATTCATTAGTATTGCTCCATTAGTGGGATTTCTATTATCACTTCATTTTGAGTAGACCTATGCTTATCCATTTCTCAGATTTTGGGTCTGTAGGCCATTCCAGTAGGGCCCGCTATGGGGAATGGGGTGAGTCATGTGGAATACACTGGTTAATATAAGAGTTGCTCTGGGACTTGTCTCGGACTGAGTCTGCATTTCAGACTGACATTCTCCCAGATAGCTTCTGCAAAAGGCTTGTCTGAAATGTGCTGCTTCCCTAGTTAACGATGGACTGAGTACACTGTAGGTTGGATCTTCCAGGGGCATGTACTTCCACAAGTTGAACTAGAAGTGTGTGGGACTAGAGTGCAATGGCCTAGGTGTACATTCTACTCATGATCATGGGTGTTCTTGCTCCTCTGTGTCTGTAGTAAAATATGCCTCACTGGTAGTATGTGATGCTGGCCTAAGTCAGTACATTTTGACATGTGTGGACCTTCGATAGGACAAGATTTAGCTGACTCCAATTTGTCGCTAGCCCTTCACTGGTGTTGTGTGTGTGGAGGCAAAATCTTGTTGAGCTTTCTAGACACTCCTGGGTGTGCATTGATTATGGGATTGTTGGTTGTTCTTCCCACCCCCCCTCAAAGTCAGCCATGTGTTTGGGAATAGGGTACCTAGGACTGTAGCAACCAGTATGTTACACATACTTGTGACCATTTGCAACTTTGTTTTGAACCTAGTGTACACACTCGGTTATGGCACATGAGTTCTATACTAGCAAAAACATTTACAAATGGCAGATATTGAGGGTTGTGATTGTTATCACATAGACTGACATATGTAGTCAAGGCAATAGGCGGAGGAGGTGCAGCCATAATGTCAGCTGCATTACCAATTATTTTGATGAGAAGTTTAGGCTGATGTCACCCATCTTGTAGAGACATGTATATGCTAGGTGGGAGATGCCCTTTTGTATGCAGGCTTCCCATGTACTTCCTCTGAGACTTTCAATTATCTATGTGGTGAAATTAGCTGTTACAACTACAGTAAAAGTAATTTCCAATTGACCCATTGTGCTATTCCACCCAATGCATTTCCTATGGTAAATAGTTGCCCTTTCTCTTCACAGCTGCAAACATGAGTGCCGCACAGATGCATGATTTTGAAAGGCGGGCAATGAGATACCAGCACATCCTGCAGGTGCAGTCGGGGTTCCGACGGATGGCCCGAAAATACCAGGTGGATCGGGCCTCCGGAGCATGGTGGGCCTCACCACAGGGTGGCCCAACGTTGCCCACTACAGCCACCACCACCACATCCACCAGTTCTCCCCAAGTGTCCCCAGCAACGGCGGGGACAGTTGTCCCTGCCTCTGCAGCACGACCTGGACCCAGCAATTTCAGAGCTGCAGGACAGTCCAGTGGGCTCCAAACAACTCCCACACCGAGCACCTCTGCCAGCACACAGACAGCAGCAGCACCTCCTATTGACCCTGCGGCATTCCAGGCTTTAGACAGGAAAATGGACAAGTTCATTCGGAAGGTGGACAAGCTGAGCCAGGATGTGGCGTACATTAAGAAGCGGGTCAGGTCCATCAGGCGGACCCTACGGAGGGCCAACCTCTAGAACTTATTTGGTTCATTTAAATTTATCCCTCCCCTCTGTCCTCTTTCCTTTTAATCATGATAGGTGGGTTTTGGGGAATAGTGTTAGGTTAGTATAGGTTGTTAGCTTAGTTAGTGTTAGGGAGGAGGGTGGGGGGTCCTTGTTCTTTCTATTTTTCTTTTTTGAGTGTGTGGGTGGGTGGGGGTCAATGTTGGGATTCCTGTCTGATAAAAAAAAATATATATATATATATAAAAAAAATACAAAAAAAATATATGATTGTTTAGGATAGTATAGTATGTGTGTAGGTTAGTATGTGTTGTCCTGCATGTGTCCTGTCTCATAATGGTGGGTGGGGGGTTGATGTTTAGATCGATTCGTTATATGTGTAGAGTAAGTTTAGATTAGGTTAGTTAGGGAGAGTTGTGGGTTAGGAGTAGTCAGGCTAGATTAGTGTAGGTATGACTTTTCCCTTAGTTGCCTCTGGTATGAATACATATGAATAAATATATAGTTAACCCTTTGCATTATGTGTTAACTGCTACTTGATCATGGCCTTGACATCAGTGTAGGTGATTGTTTTTCTATGACATTTGTGTCCTATGCTACACACCGAAGAAAATAGAGTTTTAAAATGGCAGCTACCCCTGTGCTAACTTGGGAAGTATCCACCATTTGATAGAACCACCATTTGTAGTTTACATGGATCACCAAGGAATTGTGTTGATGAGTATGTATTCTACATCACAAAGTGTGCTTCCAGACTTGGTATTGTGGGTAATTTATTAGGTCGGACTGCAGTGTGATGATCAGGGACATCTTTGTAGATGAGGTGTTGTTAACACTCTTGTCTTGTTGTCTTCATTGCTGACATAGATCATGTGTGCAAAAATTCAGCATGACTTCGCTTCATGGAAGTATACTCAGAAATGGTGATTGATGCTGTGTTTAGTTGTGTTTGCTTAGAATATACTGCATAATTTCATGTTTTAGTATTGCATGGTGCCTACATTTATCTGCCATCATTAGTTGACTTTGATTGCTATTGATGGAGCATTATTCTGTCCAACACAGCATGATTGTGTGTGGTTTGTCCCTTCATCAGTTATTCTCCTCAGGATGGGCAGGCTATGATGCAATCCTGGCCACTGCACAGATGTATCAGACTACATGATGTCAGGACAGTTGTATTGACAAGCTACATGGTTGTCACACAGGCACTTTAGAGTTATCTACTGCACAGTTGATGTGTCAAATAACACAGAGACATATTAGGTGTGCAAGTGCTATTTATTGATAGGTGCTGTAGTGCAAATTGTACATTGTCCATGTTTGCTGAGTCCGTTCTGGTGCATTCTTACATGGTGATCCTACAGAAGGGGTGTGGATGATGCTCCTGACATGCTGGGGTGATGTTACAGACAGTGCAGAGGGACAGGATTTGCCGATTAGTAGGAGAGAGACATTCACTGGCAATGCTGACAAGTCATACAGTGGTTAGCAGAACAGTCATTGAGTATAGTTGTAGTGAGACTGGCAATTGACAAAACGTAGGACCTTGGTCAAAGTAGGCCATGGTGCAGGGACTAGTGCTTCCGGGTACTCTTCCGTGTGAATGTGATCTGTTCCATGTCTTCTTCTTCTGATGTGTGTGTTGCCTGCTTTGTCCTTGTTGTTGTTGGTTGTGAAGGAGCAACACACACCTCAGTGTTAGAAGACATGGAGTCAGACATCCCGGTGGCTTCTCCCTGTGAAGGTCTTAAGGGCAGTACTGCAGCAAGGAGGGCCTGCTGGTTTTTGAGAATAGCAGCTACATCACGATGGTAGGCAGCCAGGTCGGCCCTGAGGGACTCATGATTGCATTCGTGCATGCAGTGGAAAGTTTGGGGTGCGAGGTGTTGTGGCAACTCCCTTACTGCAGTGGTGAATTCCTTTATAGTTTCTTGTAGTCCATGCAGTATGGATGTTATGGCTTGCATAGCTGCTGCCTGATCTGCAGATGACATCATGCACGAGCGCACCCCCTCAAGGCTGGCTGCCATATTTTTCATCCCCACCCGCACCTCCTTGGCCAGCTCCCGCTGTACTCCAACTACAGTTCTTTCAAAGCTGGTGCCAGTGTCGTCAGAGTCCTCAGCTGTGTAGGAGCTGGCAGGTCTTGCAATTGGGGTGGTGGGTGGTTCTTCTGTGATGGCTGCTTGGTCTGTGCTCCTCCTTGTGACTGAAGGTGGGGTCTGGAGGGTTTCAAGGACCTTTTGGAAGGTCTCCTGGGGAATGTTTATGGGCTCGTCATCCATGTCATCAGGGAAATCAGGGACAGGGATATCGGCAGGAGATCCACGTTCCTCTGCAATGAAACAGGGTACAATTAGTGTGTCTGTGTTGTGACAATTTAGACGTAACATGCCTGCCTTTTGATGAATTCACTTTGTGATCTAGTTTGGTATTGGCATCTGCTGTCCTTCATATGGGCATTGTTATAGGCCTATGGCCCACCTGTGTGTCACATGTATGATATAGAGTTATCAGACTTGTCTGCCTAATCACCTCTAGGTGTTGCTTTGTACCAAATAGGGAATAGCCATCTTTTTGTCCTACTTGACCCTCCATGTATATCTATTCTTATGGTGAGACCTTTCACTGGCTGTGGGTGTTGTGATTGCCTGGCAGCACACTTGCCTCTCAGGACCTGCCCCAATCCCTGATTGTTCACATTGACTTAATTGTAATTGACATGTGGCATATCCTATGCATGGCAATGTTATGATGTGATATGGATGTAGACATTGTTAATGTGTCCAGCTGATGTTGGGTAATGTGTGTTTAATTATATTGCCCTGTTTATCGTATCAATGTCCTATTTCGTCCTCTGACTGTGCAGGTGTATTTCAGTGACCAGTTGCATGTGTCCCCTCCTCAATGCTGTTGTCTGAGCAGTATGACATTTGTGATGTTGCCTTGTTAGACAGGCATGTGAAGGACCCTGACATATGCTGCATGTGTGTGTCCTTAGTGCTGTGTGGCTCCTATTGTTGTTTACTTTGGCTGATGTATGTGACAACTATGGGCATTGACATTTGAGTGTACTGGGGCCTTTGTCTTGTTTCAGGAGATTGTTGCAGATGTCATCCTCACCCCCTAATTTAGGTATGTATGTTCCATGGGGAGGTTACTGCCATTGGCTACTTGTGCTGCACAGAGATCAGAGGTGTTAGTGTCAACTGTTGTCGCAGTTACATTGCAGTTGTTGTTTTGGCTACTGGATTACTGATAGGGCCCTAGTTAATGTAGGAGATATTTTGGCTGACGAGTGCCAGGATGTAAGTTTGACGTAGTGGCCTTCCCTCCTGTCGAGGCTTTCCCTTAGCTCCATTGTTGTCATGACAGGATGCCCCCATGGGACTGTTGTTGGTGTTGTGTAATGGCATGCCCCAGCTTCTGTCTGTGCAGGGTATGCCCCCCTGCCGTGCCCCTTTACCCATGCCACTCCATGTATATGCTGACTTACATGCAATGTGTACTGGTATTTCCCCCCCTGCTTACAGTCAACATTATTGCATTATAATTCCCCATGCAACTTACCCTGCATGTGCGTTGTCTCGTGGTAGTCTGCGCTGTCCTGTCCTTGAATCCCTGTGACGATCTCCTCAGGGATGACGGCTGCAACCATCTCCTCCATGTGGTCCAGGGCCTCCTGGTGTGCTGGACTCCCCCCTCCAGTCTGCAGTGCTGCCTTCCTGTTCCTGGCCATTTTTTCCTTTGTCCTACGTTTGCAGTCATGCCAGCGTTTCTTACACTCGGTGACTGTTCTGCGTACTTCAGCCACACTGTTGATCTTGTCAACAATTTGTTGCCATATGGCCTCTCTCCTACTGATTGGCAACTTAGAGGTGATAAACAGTTGGTGCTGGTGTTCCATCACCTCTGTAACCAGGATTTCCTGCTCCTCTGCACTGAAGTGACACTTTCTATTTTTTCTATATATGTCCTGGTTCCTGTATGGATCATCCTGGCTGGTTCCTGGTCTGCTGTCATCTTCCTGGGGTCTGTAGTGGCATCAGGGATCCATTTTGGCTCTCCTCTGCTGAAAGGGCAGTGTTCGTGGGTATTTTTTACGCTATTGCATAAAAAAAAACGGCGCTTTCAGGGTTGCGCTGTCGTAAATCGACCCACAGTCATTTACGTCGCGTTAACGTTGTTTTCCTTTATGACTTGACGCCGCGATGTGCGTCAAAAAAAATTGACTCCCACCTGTTGGTTGCGCCGCCGTGCATCAAAGTATAAATTTGACACCCGCACGGCGCATCGAAATGGCGTTAGCCGGCGGTAATATTTTTGACGCAAAACTGCGGCGGTGCAGCTTTGCGTCAAAAAGTATAAATATGGCCCTTAGCTTGTCCAATGCTGGACTGTAATTAAGGCGTATTACCTGCTTGCAATCTCTATGAATATCAACTTCCAAGCATTTGACCTGTTCATTGCACCAAGATAGTGGGTATTTGCATGTGACAGAGGAAGTAGGCACTGCAAGGGGGAATAGTTTGGATTTACCCTAGTTGATCCTAAGGCCCGAGTACATTCCAAATCTTGATATTTCGGTGAGCCCTGCATGAAGGTTAACTGCAGGATGGCATAGGAACAGAAGGATATCGTCCGCATAGAGAGAGATCAGCAAGGGCCCTGTTTTGAACTGTAGCCTGTGTTGAAGATGTTTGTCTTGTAGATTCTGAACGAGTAGATCCAGTGCAAGTATAAAGAGCAAGGGGGAGAAGGGACAAACCTGTCTAGTCCCTCTGGAGATGAGGAATGGGGGCATTAAAGTGTTATTTATCCAGAGCCGAGCAAATGGGGAGGAATATAATAACATGATTAAAGATGAGAAGCCATGGGGCATGCCTATTTTATGGCATACAGCTTGGAGGAAAGGCCATTGTAGGAAATTGAAGGCCTTTTCCGCATCAAACTAGGAGATCCTAAATGGGATGATAGGCGATCCCCTATGTAAGGCAGCAAAAAACAGTCCGAAGGTTAATGGACATTGATCTATGCAGTACAAATCTGATTGGGTTGGTGAAATTATTTCTTCAAGTAGTAAGGATAGTCGGTGGCTAGCAGTTTTGCCAGTATCTTGTTATCAAAACTGAGAAGAGATAATGGTCTCTAAGAGCCGCATATTGTTGGATGTTTGCCTAGTTTCAGAAGTAGGGTAATCACTGCTATGCAAAGAGTGGGCGGCAACTCTCCCACTTCCAAGGCCTCCTGGTACATCTTGAGAAGATGCGAAGCCAAGAGAGTTTTGACTGTCTTGTAAAAAATACCCAGGAATCCGTCCAGTCCTGGTGCTTTGAAGCCACCCAGTGTGACTACAGCAGCGATGATCTCCTTCTGTAAAGGATGCACCAAGGAACTGCTGCTGCAGAAAGATCAGCCACACCATGGCCACCTCTTCGAGGTAGTTCAGCAGAGAGGGAGAACAAGAGGGGGTCTGGGTAGTGTAGCAACAGGAGTAGTAGTCAAGAAGATGAGCCTGTACTGCAGCTGCCCCTGATGCCATTTCGCCCTCTGGGAGGTGTAGCTCAGGAATGTGTGACAGTGTCCTGGGGGAATCGAAGGATGCAGGCCAAGGTATGACCAGGTAATTCGCCTTTGCCGTGGTGATGGGCTTTTGCATATTTACCCATTCATTTAATTTCCTAGTCTGCAAGCTCCCGGAACTCATCCAGAAGCCGGGATCTGTTGTGTAAAGAGACCGTAGAAGACCGGGCAGCAACCTCCCAACCCAGTGCACCCAGAACATTCTCGACCCGGCCAATGTCATCCTGAATGGATCACAGAACACCCAAATGTGTAGATATGATGATTCCCCTGATGTAAGCTTTAAATGCTAGCCACAGCACTGCCCTAGAGGATGCTATTGCTGTGTTTATGGTGAAGTATTCAATAATCAAAAGACGTCATCTTGGTGGGCCATGGTAGGGAAATGCCAAGGACGTTCAATGTATTTCATGCATGGTATTTGGAGTGTTAGGCGAAGGGGTGAATGATCAGACAGAGTACGTGGAAGATGAACAGTGTTGCCTAGCCAGGTCAGTAGTGATGACAATAATAGCCAAAAATCTATCTGGGACCACACATCGTGCAGGGCGGAGTAAAAAGTATACAGGAGCACCGACGCTAGGGATAGCCTCCATGGGTGGCGCAGAGATTGTACCTCGCATATGTCCTGAAGGATTCATCTAGAGTGTGTTTTAGTGATGGGGTGAGTGGACATGGTCTCTAAGGCCTCATCCTGCAGTAGTTTGAGGTCCCCACTGACTATCAAGGATCTCTGTCTAGGTGCGCCTGAAGATGTGGAAAAAACTCTGGCAAATCCATGTTAGCAGCGTACAGATTAAGCAGGGCCACCTGACACCCCACCTGTACCCCTCATATAAACAGGTACCTACCTTCTGGGTCAGCCATCGTTTTCTAATGGTGAAAGAGCAGATTATTATTAATCAGTGTGCAAACTCCACCGGATTAGGAGATATAGGCGGTGATTCCAACCGCGGCGGGCGGCGGTCGCCGCCCGCCATGCGGTTACCGTCAAATGACCGCACCGCGGTCACAAGACCGCGGCGGCCATTCTGGCTTTCCCGCTGTGCTGGCAGGTGACCGCCAAAAGGCCGCCCGCCAGCACAGCGGGAAAGACCCAGCAACAATGAAGCCGGCTCCGAATGGAGCCGGCGGCGTTGCTGGAGTGCGACGGGTGCAGTAGCACCCGTCGCGAATTTCAGTGTCTGCAAAGCATACACTGAAATTCCTTTTGGGGCCCGCTTACGGGGGCCCCTGCAGTGCCCATGCCATTGGCATGGGCACTGCAGGGGCCCCCAGGGGCCCCGCGGCACCCCCTACCGCCATCGTGTTCCTGACGGGAGACCCACCAGGAACAGGATGGCGGTAGGGGGTGTCAGAATCCCCATGGCGGCGGAGCACGCTCCGCCGCCATGGGGGATTCTGCAGGGCAGCGGGAAACCGACGGGAGACCGCCGGTTTCCCGCTTCTGACCGCGGCAGAACCGCCGCGGTCAGAATGCCCAGCGGTGCACCGCCAGCCTGTTGGCGGTGCTACCGCGGTCATTCGCCCTGGCGGTTTTTACCGCCAGGGTTAGAATGACCACCATAGTTTGGTAGATTCCGGCATTCAGAAGATGTGGATATTGTTTTGCTGCCTCCTCAATTTCAAGTACTCGTTCTTGATAGCCACTGTATGCAAGTGTGATTCCAGGACCTCCACTCTGCTGGACAGTGCTGAAGTGGCGTCCTCTGCCTCGGAAATAAGGCCCTCCACATGCTCCAGTCGCGTGTCTTATTTGTCCAGTTGTTTGCCCATGCAATCGAGGCGGTCAGCCATGGTGTCAAATCTGGCATCTATTGTCTTAAAATCCAGCGTGGAGTTCCATCATGATCATAGCTCCGGTGATGGACGTATCTGTGGCACCCCCCTCTTGGGTATCTATTTCCATTGTGTCCAATGGCTCTCGGTGCGGTGTCTGTCTCAGCCTGTTAAAAGGAAGTTTCCGCTGCCTGGGATCACTCTTCCCATCTTATATTTGGCAGCTATAGGGAGGGGGCCCGATGTGTTCCACCGGGGTAGCAGCAGGAGCGGCAACTCATAAAGCAAATCCTTTTTATCACCATTAGCGTGGTCCCCACCACCAGGCCCCATAACTACCGACTCAAGGTATACACAGAGGAGGCAGAGGCCAGCCGGATTGGTGTCCAGCGAGGTTCAGGGTACGCAGCCCTTCAGGCACCAGGTGCAAATGATGGCACACCTCAAAAGCGCGCACCCAGCAAGAACACTTACCGCACAAGCCTTAGTACACGAGTGCGCTATTACGGTGGCACGCAGGTGATGCTTGTGGGGCAGTCTAAGACCCACATCAGCACCATGCACCCGGAAGGTAGTGTTATCATGGGGTCACCCTCCCAGGTTCCCAAATGCCCCTCTGCACCCAAAGGCACCCGGACAGGCACCAGGCAAAGGTGACCCATCTCCACAACCACCATTATGGAAAGGCGCCTCCTCACTCCAGTAGAGGGGCGGCCGCACCACCCAGTGCAGATCAGATCAGCAGCAGGCATTCAGCCCGCAATGTGCGAGCAACCAGGGAGGCAGGCAAACAGAGAATGGCCTGTGCCCAGAGCCGCACCACATGACTCTTTCAACCCACATCTCAAGTCCGCATGCAGCTCCTGTCATGGTGGGACTTCCGGGGCCTGTTGCACAGACCGCAGTTTGACTGTAGCGTGCCTTAAATCATTTAGGGCACACAAATGAAACTGCTGCCTCCCCCAGTGGCCGGGGTGTCCAGTCGATCCATCGGTCAGGCATTGGTGTGTGTGGGGGTCCCGGGCTTCACTGAGGACGATCCCTGTTCAGCGAGAGGTCTAACACCGCACAGCCGTTTTTGTCGTCTGCGTAGCCATGCCCCTCCTTGGTGTTTTTTCTTCAGCTTTGCTTACATGTCTCTTCCTAGTGCGAGGATATTGCTTTTTTCCTTCTTGGAGAGATTGTCTTTAACCCCATAGTGGCCCAATAGTTTGATTTCTGAGTCCATAGTATTTTCAAAGTGTTTATTTCTTTCTGGTATGGTCTGTTTTTTTCTGTCAGCAAGGGATTGGATAGTTCCTCACTTTTAAAAAATAATGACAATGGTGGGTAAGATTAAAAAATAATTTGAATGGGTTTATTCATTCCTCTTTTGAGTAAGCTATTGTTGCTTCCATGGTCAAGGTTTCTAAAAATATTGAAAATTATTGTCTGAGATGTCCTGTCCTAATATCACAAGAAACAAAATCCCTGCTACACAAAAAAACTGTCCAGCTTTTCTTCCTGACCCTTCAGACTTCTTAAGTACTCTTTTCTTAGTACAAAAGAAAAACAAAAAGATGAGACTTGATATCAATCGCAGACATTTCAACCAATTTGTGGTTTATCATCATTTCAAGATGGAGATTATCTTCTATGGCAGGGTCGCATTAGTAGGCTGTCTCAAGGTATCAGACTAATAATTTACCTAGACGATATTCTCCTAATGTGCCAAAATATTCACACACTTGCTTTACTTGCTCCCTTCTCTCAGACGCTGGTTTTCTAATCAACACAGAGAAATCAATCCTAATCCCTTCCACTCAGATGGAATTTTTAGGGTTTATGATGGACTCCACCAGTGCACATTTTTATTTATCCCTGGCCAAAGTCAAATCTATCAAATCAGAGATTCCCCAGACTCTTCAGAGTTCAACTTTTCCTGTAAGATCCCTGGCAAGGATTGTCGACCTTTCCTAATCTGTTCAAGACATCTTTCTGGGGTGTCTTCACTATCAAGCTCTCCAAAGATTCACCATTTGCACAGGGGTCTTGCTTACACCGACATTCTCAGTCTAGATCCAAAATCTTAGCTGGAATTGCAGTGGTGGATAGACCAATTGGACGCCTGGAACGGCAGAACCATCATCACGTCGTCCCCCTATCTTCTATTAGAATCCAATGCAAAGCTGACGGGCTGGGCACCCAATGTGATCAGATCTCTACTAGGGATACATGGTCTCATGAGGAGTCTAGATTACATATAAATTGTTTAGAGATGCTTTCAAGTGCCTTTGCAATTAGAAGTCTAGGAAAAAACAAAGTGCATTGCTCCTTTCTTCTCTGCATGGACAACATTACAACAGTACGGTACATCAATCACCTTGACAGTACCAGTCCAAACCCTTTTCAGGACTGCCAAAGAGCTTTTAGGAATTTTGCCCTCTTCACAAGCTATCTGTTTGCGCAGAATATCTGCCAGGAAATATAAAAAATGTAGCCGATTGGCATACCGGTTAACTTTACGATTGCAGTGACTGGAGACTTCATCCTTCTTTGTTTAGTTCTTTTCTTCACAAATGGGGACCATTTCAAATGATCTTTTTGTACCCTGACTCCGTGCCCAGCTTGCCCAATTATTCAGCTGGTACCCAGACCCTCAAGTATTAGCTTCAGGTGCCTTCTTACAAAACTTTTCCTCGCAATCAACAATGCCTTCCCTCCTGTTGTTATGATCCACACGGTCTTGGCTCAAGTCAGGCAACAACAAACAACCTTGGTCACTGTGGCTCTGTTCTGGCTATCCAAGGTATTGTTCCCCCCCTCTTCTGGAACTAGCAGTCAACATTCCAGTTCTTCGAGCTTTCTTTCCTAATCTCCTACTGGACCCTAATAGATCACCTCACACTCTAATCCTAGTCAACTCCCTCACTTTCACTGCTTGGAAGATAGCTGGCATCCCCAATCTTCCCCAATCATGTCAAACAGAAGTTACAGAATACACCAGTAAATACTGGGCCACATGCACTGCCAAGGCTTACTAATCAGCTTACATGAACAAGATGGTGCATGGGAATATCTATCAATCCCTTTTCATCAGATATAACTTACATTGTAAACTTTCTGGCAGCCGAAGCTAGTGGAGGGAAAATTCTACCAAACTATAAACCTTTACAGGTCCGACATTTCTATGAATCATCAGAATATAAATGGAAAACCCTTACGAGAACATCCACTCATCTGTCTACTTTTCAAGGGAGTGAAAGTTTGCAATCCTCCTATTCAAAAATACAGTGAATTATGGGATATAAATGTTATTTTATAGCTGTTTATTTCTTGGCCTGATAACAGTGCTCTTCGTCTCAGAATGCTGTCTACAAAGTAAACAATGTTGTTATGTTTGATTTCACTAAAACACTTTTTTGATGTTAAAGCTTTTGATATTCCTTCTCACCATTTCACTCCCACAAGTATTCTTTTCAGTGTATGGAAGTGCACCAAAACAAACATATCTTCGGTGTTTTACTCTTATTTTCTTAACGAACCCAAACTTTGTGTTGTGAATTGTCTTAAAGTTTATGAACCGTATACAATCCATTTCAGACCATCCACCGACACCCAACTCCTTATATCTTTCAGGAAACCTCTCAAACCTGTTTCTTCCCTTACTCTAGCCTGTTGGGTTAGGTGGGCTATGCCCTTTGTGCAGATATATACCACCATCTTTGGTGCTCTCCCTTCAAGGAGATTCATGGCATCCAAAGCTTGCTGGGCAGGCTCCCATTTAGAGAACATTCTGATATAGGCTGATTGGTTTAATGATAATGCCTTTCTCCGATTAAACTACTGGTTTCAGCCTCATAAGAAGACCTCAACATGTCAACATTAATCTTCTCCAAGCTCTCTGGAAGCGGAGTCTCCTGTTTTTTCCCATTCATCCAGATTTCTAGCGCTCACATTGGGAGCCAACTTTACAGACTTTTTTCAATAACTGTTTACATTTTCTTTGGCTATTTCCATAGTTTTTTCTCTTTTTCCTCTATTCAATATTTATAACTTCTCTGCTACCACATCATTGGCTGGTCTTAATACTACGCTTTGTCTCCCATTGGCTTGTTGTTTCTAAACCTAACTGGAACTGTAGTATTTTATGTTCTTGACTGCTGCTGTTTAAATAAATGCAAGATTACAGAAGCTTAATACTTGCCTCTGTGTCTTTAATAAAATTAAGACTTTTCTTCATAGCTTACTAGGGAAAGTTACATTTATCTGGAGTTAAAAAAGAATGGTGTGGTCATTTGCATTTAGGAAAGATTTCCAAGTGAAGGTATTTTAGCAAATTGTTCGAAAAATGTTGTTGAAGTGTCAGTAAATGTAAAGTAATGTTGGTAAACTTAGTCTACACTACGTTTACAGAGTGAAAAGTTGTTTGGGAAGGTGTAGATAAGTTAATATATGTTTTCTAGAGGTATATTAGAATGTAGACAGATGTGACCAGGGTTTGCAGATTGTGTTAAAAATGAAATGTTCTCAAATTATAAAACAAAGAATGTAATAATACAAGCTGTAATGTTGCACTGTTGGTATTAACCTCATTAGACATTGCACATTGCTGTGGTGAGTGCTAGCAAAGGTGTCTTGAGAGGAATGTTTAATTTTTAAATGTTTATGAAATGAGGTTTGATGGAATGTTATAATTTATTTGTGATAAAAAAGTGCAATTGTACATATATAATAGTGGGAAGAGCTGTGACCAGAGGGGTAAACCACTTTTCATACCCTAATTTGCTCAAGCATTATCCAAAAGGCAGATCACAGGAGAGAGGTCAGTCTCTCCTCACACTATACTATGGAGAGTTACCAGGCAATCTACTTGTGTCAGGTTTGTTTCTCCCCACAGCCTACTATACATACCTGTCAGCCTGAAAAGAGGCAGTTAGTAGAGAGATAAAAAAAATTCAGACCCTACTACAGACACCTCTTACCCTGGTAAGATGTGTTAGCAGAGAGGTGACTCCCTTCCCAGACAGCACTGCATATTCATGGTGCTGTAAGGAGATATGTGAGCACATAGGCCACTGGTTCACTATACCATTCTGTACATCCAAGCTGTCCTGGAAATAGTTGTTAGTGTAAAAGATAACCTTTTCACACATACCTGTTATATACCTGTTATGCTGAGGAGAGCTGTTAGTGGACAGTACCAAGGTGGGAGCCTCAAAGCCCTGTGGTTCTAGCCAGCTCCTGTCTCCTGTCGAAGCCGGCATTGCTCCAGCAAGCAGGGATCTGCCTGCAATAGCAGCTCCCTGTTTGTTTGACCAATGTTTTCATCTGTTTTCCTGTCCACATATTTGCATGCAGGGAAACAGATGAAAACTCCTCTTTCCACGAGCAGGAGCTGTTTGACAGCTCCTGCTTGCAGACAGCAAAGTTTGTTTGCTTTTGCTTGATGGGAGCTGTCAGCTAGGAGCGGCCCCTGGGGAGGGGAAACATCCTTTATGCTGACTTTTTTATAACCAAGTCCTGGTTAACGAAAGCGGAACAACGCTTTCTTTAACCACGACTTCGTTATTTTGTGCCTTAACCATGCATGTCCTGAACAACGAACATGCATGGTTAAGGTACAAACAAGGGAGTCGGCTGAGGAGGACGATGCAGATGAGGCGACGACTCAGGTAAGTGGGGGGTTTTAGGTTTTGGGGAGGGGGTGGGGGGTCAGGGGTTTTAGGTTTTCGGGTGGGGTTGGGGGGTGGGGAGTTTTTGGTTTTGGGGAGGGGGTGGGGGTTTTAGGTTTTGGGGTGGGGTTGGGGGGGTGGGGCGTTTTAGGTTTTGGGGAGGGGGCGGGGGGTCGGGGTTTTAGGTTTTGGGGTGGGGTTGGGGGGTGGGGCGTTTTTGGTTTTGGGGAATGGGTGGGGGGTCGGGGGTTTTAGGTTTTGGGGTGGGGTTGGGGGGGTGGGGCGTTTTTGGTTTTGGGGAGGGGGTGGGGGGTCGGGGTTTTAGGTTTTGGGGTGGGGTTTGGGGGGGTGGGGTGAGTCATGCAGGATCAATGGGTGCCTGTTACTAATGACTTTACCAGGAATGCCTTTACAACAAAATATCATTGTTAAGGCATTCGTGGTAAAGGCATTAGTAGTAACAGCGAGGTCGGTGTACCGACCTCGATGTTTAGGCACCCGTTGTTTTGTCAGTCAGCATTCCGTCGTACAACCCCTGGGGAGTGGCAGTCCCCAAGGCCAACATTGGCTTTTTGAGGGGGTCATGTGGCCACACAAAAACAATCCACACCAGATTTAGAAAAATAGATGTTAATTTAATAAACAAAACAAGACCAGAAGGTAGAAGTCAAGATACAAAATTTCTAAAAATACATGTAATTGTAGTGCTTAGAAACTTAAAGCACCAACCTAAGCTATATGGTCACACTAGACTGGGGTAAATCCAAAACTTCAGATTGACCACAATGGAGTCTGGCACAGCCACAGGAATCAACCTTGTCCCACTGAAATAGTACCTCGTGTGCAAGGTTGCTTTGATGTCAAAGATTTGATGCGAGGAGCAGGAGAGATGTTGTGAAGGTGATGCATCAGTCCCGATCTGCAAAATGTGGTATGGGTTGTTGTTGAACTGCACAGTTGTTGGTGTGATGCCCTTGAGGTGTAGCGTTGAGCCCTTTACAGTGAAGGCAATGCGTCATCATTGAGCGGTGCAGCTAGCAATGCGAAGGCAACATGTGGGGGTCAAGGGCGATGTGTTGAGTCCGAGCCATGCACTGGGTGCTGCAATGCCCTTGTCCTCACTGGCAGTGGGTTCATGTCGAGGAGAGATGTGGTGGTTCTGACCTGCACTATGATGATGATGAATGGATTTCCATGGAAGACCATTGAAGAACCCACTTCCAAGGTGTCAGGACTGCATTGGCACCAATTGGCAGGATAGGACTCACAGTTGCTACTACAGTCCAGAAGCTGTAGTAGAGATGAATGAAGTATTTGATGTCCCTGAGACTTCAGAACAGGAGTCAAGTCAGCAAGCCCACAATGCCCCCTTTGCTCCGGGGATGATGTGGATCCAGTCCTTTTCACCCAGGCAAGGGTGGCAGCAGATAGCAGGTCAGCAAAGGCAAGAAATCAGTCCTCCCATGTCAGCAGTCCAACAGAGTAGCAGTCCTGGTAGCAGCACTGCAGTCTTTCTTCCTGACCAAGTATTCACTGGTCCAAAAGTGTACTGATCTGGTAGGGTCAGAAGTCTAGTTCTTATACCCAGTGGTGACTTTGAAGTGGGAGTGATTTCAAAAGGGGCTTTGAAGTGCATTACACTTAATAAATGCATCAAGGAATCCACAATGTTATCCTATGAGAGGGTTAAGCCTCACAGAGGTAAAAAACAAATTTGAGAGTTTTTCACTACCAGGACTTGTAAATCTTAAAGAGTCTGGGCCAGGTTTAGAAGGACCTACCACCACCGGAGAGTCTCTTTTTGTGATGCTCCTGTAGCAGTGTGCAGTGCGCCAAATTTACAAGATGATACTAAGCCACTTTTTGTGGCTTAACACCACCTTGTAAATATAGGCCCCTGCAGCACAGCATTCTATGTCAGAGGGGCATTCAACGGGTGTTGCTGTGGTCATTCCACTGCAACACCCATTGCTCTTGATGCTGCTCCAGATTTACAAAAAGTTGTAAATCTGTGGCAGCGCCAAAATCTAACACCACCCCAGGGGTGGCATTAGCATGGTGCAACAAGGAGGAATACTTTTATTCCTTCTTGTTTTCGCTTTTTCCATGTGTGCTGCATTCTGCAGCATACATAGAAGGAGCAAAAGGCCATGAATGATTGTTTATGTGCAGGAAGATGACCCTTGCTGCACATGAACAATCATTCAAAAATGACGATTTGGTGCTTCTATGTGTGCTGCATTATGCAGCACACATTGAAGTGCCAAATCACCATTGTAGATGGTTTATGTGCAGGAAAGTACACCTTCCTGCACATAAACAATCAATCCCCTCAAATCAGATGCCCTGGCACTATGATGCAAGGAAACCTGCGTTGGTGCTAGCAGCTAAATTTAGCACCAGTGCAGGGGGAAACACAGTAACAACAGTGCATCCCTGTGTTTCTAAAGTGACGCAATGTGGTGCTACCAATTTTGGCACAGCACAGCACCTCACTGTAGCACGTTTTAGTAAATCTGACTCTATATGTCCCGCCTTTTGCTTAAATTACACCATGCCCTATGGGTTACTTCGGGTGTATCTTAAGGGTGCCTTATGTGTACTGAAAGGGACATTTAAGGATTGGTAAGTGTTTTAAATGCCAAGTTGTTATGGCAATGAAACTGTACGTACAGGTTCTGCAGTGGCAGGCCTCAGATATGTTTAAAGGGCTACTTAAGTGGTAGTCATAATCAGTGCTGCAGTCCCACAAGTAACATTTAATTTACAGGCTGTGAACACATGTAGTGCAATTTACTAGGGACTTATAATTCAATTAAACATACCAATTGTGATAAACCAATGTTACAATGTTTTAGGGGAGTAAGCACATGCACCTTTACTCTAGTTAGCAATGTTGAAGTGCCCAGAGTCTTAAGACAAACAAAAATAGATCAGCAAAAGTGAGGCAAGGCAGGCAAAAAGCTGGAGAGGACCACCCTAAAGCTGTCAGATTTAACAATCCATTTTGAAATAACTAGCTAACCCATCATTGTTGAATAGAGAAATTAGTATTCAGGTAGGATATTATAAACATCTAAGGGGCAGATTTAAGGAAAGTGACGCCCCTTAGCACCCCCTACCGCCACCATGTGTGCTCTGTATCTACTTTACAGTGCACCATGGAACATGGTTGGGGACAATAGCGTCATAATTTATGACGCTACTGCTGTACTGTTCAGGGTTAGTGCCAACATTTTCAACATTACGGAACAGTACACAGTCCATTGTAAACAATGGAATGCCCCCTTTTAATGCCTGCTCTGAGCAGGCATTAAAAGTGAAGAAAATAATGCTGAAAAGAAATCTCTTCGATTTATTTGTGCCATTTGTTTACCCCCCTAACGAGGGTAAGCCCCATTTGCATACCTTATGCATGGCGCATGCGTAATGTAGCGCAAAGGGTTACAAAGTGGCACAATGCATGCATTGCACCACTTTGTAAATATGGCGCAGGGAAAAGGTCACCTTAGCAACACCTTAGTGTAAAAAAATGACTCTAAGGCAGCACTAAAGTGGTGCTAGGCCCTCTTAAATCTGGGCCTAAATTTCACTATTTGCCAGGAGACATTTAGGTCCTCATTACAACCCTGGCGGTCGGTGATAAAGCAGAGGTAATACCCCCAATAAGCCAGAGGTAAAAAAAAAAAGGAATTATGACCACGGCAGAAACCGCCAACACAGACAATGGCAACACTTTAACACACCAACAAGCACTGCAGCGGTAACTGCCAACAGTCAGGCGGAAGACAATGTTCTGCCCACTCTATTACAAGAGGCCTATATGCTACCTTTTCCAGGGCGGTACCAACGACAACAAAAGCACAGCAGAAACAGTGCACAGAAGTCAAAGGACTCATCTCTGGACACTCAGGGACAACCCCACCGCCATGGAGCCCGAAATGCAGATCATCCCTATGTTGGTCTACCTTATCCTACACCAGGAATACCAACGTCGGTGATGACTACCATGGTGAGTACTGCTACCTAGCACACAGGGGAAGGGGGAGGAAAAAGAGAGTGACACACACACACAACACGCAACACCCCCACCCCCAACACCATACACACAAACAGATGCAACAACATTACACATCCACCCCATACCCCTCTGGAATAATGCAAGGATTAAAGGAATTGATGAAAGTGAGTGTAATAAGATAAAAATCCAGAAAATGTCCTCAAAATTCAAAACAGTATTTACATGTATAGAAATGGAGTGACACTGCCCAGTCCATAATGTCCGTGGGCCACAGGGCCACATCACGTAGGCCAAGGCCCCATCTTACACCTGCATCAACACGTAGAGATCCCTGCTGGGCATCAGGTCGAAAATAGACAGGCATCTCAGGGGGATGGGGAATGGGGTGGCACCTTAGCCGGAAGATGGTACAACACCACTGGTCCTGGAGGGGGCAACATCCACAGTCTCTCAAGTGGGTGCTTTGCCCACTGCTTGGTCCTGGGGAGTGCAAGGCCACAGTCTCTCAAGTGGGTGGTTTGCCCACTGGTTCTGGAGGGGGCCTTGTGTCCAGTGTGCTTGATCCTGCAAGGAGGGGGTGAGTGAATGCCTTCTTCCACTGGTTCTGGAGGGGGCCTTGTGCCCAGTGTTCTTCATCCTGGCAAGATAGGGGTGAGTGGATGCCTTCTTCCACTGGTTCTGGAGGGGGCCTTGTGCCCTGTGATGCAGATCTTTGTAAGTGCAAGGTCACAGTCTCTCACCTGGGTGTCATACCCACAGGGTTTACAGTGGGCAGGATGCACTACACTTCATGGAGGCAGGACTACAGACCATCCGCCGGTGGCAATGGCTGCACAGTGGTGGCAATGCTGGTGCTGGTTTCAGTGCTGCCAGTGGTGGGGGGAGTCTCTAGCCCTTCCCCTGCAGCCTCAGATGTCTGCCCACTGGGGCTGCTGGCAGTGGTGTTGGTGGCAGTGCAGGTGGCGGTGCTGGCAGTGGTGCTGGTGTCGGGGCTGGCAGTGGTAGAGGGTTGGCTCCTGCCCTTCCCCTGCAGCCTCGGACAGCTGCCCAATGGGGCTGCTGCTGCTGGCAGTAGTGTTGGTGTCAGGGCAGGCAGTGGTGGGGGGAGGCTCCAGCCCTTCCCCTGCAGCCTGGGATGGCTGAGGCGTCATGGTGGGTGTTGCGGGCTCAGATTCTGTCACAGCACCAGACCTCCTGTCCCTCCTGCCTGCAGTGGCAGGCCCTTTGCCATCTGGTGGTGCCTCCTTGCCCTTGCCATCTGGTGGTGTCTCCTTGCCATCTAGTGGTGCCTCCTTGCCCTTGGCAGCTGGTGGTACCTCCTTGCCCTTGCCGTCTAGTGCTGCCTACTTGCTCTTGCCTTCTGGCGGTGCCTCCTTGCCCTTGTAAGCTGGTGGTGCCACCATGCCCTTCTCCTTGTAAGCTGGTGGTGCCTCCTTGCCCTTGGCAGGTGGTGGTACATCCTTGTCCTTCCCCTTGGCAGCTGGTGAAGGCACACTGCCAGTGCTGATGGGTGTCTCCTTGGAGCCTCTCACACCTGCAGTCGCTGCCGAAACTACAGTGGCCGTGGACTGGGTGGCTGAGGTGCTAGCCTGGGTTCTGCCCACCCTGGCCTGACGTAAAGGATGGGGGAAGGGGTAGGGAAGAGGTCAACGGTGGAGAGGAAAAGCTTCTTAGGGACACTGGAGTGGAAAAAGGGTGAAGGTTTGGGAGTGGAGGAAGAGGGAGTGATTGTACGAAGTGTCTGTCCGCTGTATTTGGGTGCAGGTGCATGGGCTGGATGCTGTTGTGAGGTGGATGGCTGTTGGGTGTCTGAGTGCTTGTGGTTGTGTACTTTGGGAAGAGGGGGCACACACAGTGGGAGAGGACACAGGGGACGGTGCATGGATGTGGGGGTGGTGACTGCCAGTGAGGGGCCTGTAGTGATAGGCGTGATGGTGATGTAGACAGTGGGTATGGATGTAGTGCACACAGGTGTGAGTGGAGACGCTAATGGGAGGGAGGTGGATGAGGAGGAGGAGGGGGATACAGTGGAGGCAGTGGATGTTGTTAAGTCAGCATCTGGATGGTGTTTGTGTGAGCCTGTGGGATGATGTGTGGTGCTTGTGTTTGCCTGAGCCACTCCTGTGTGTTGTCTTGGGTGCATGCTGGTCTGAATGTGTGCTTGGGATAGGCTGGGGTTCAGGGGAATGGGACTGGGCAGAGGAAGCTGGAGGGAGGAGGCTGGAGACAGGAATTATGGCTGCCATCATAAAGGAGGCCAGAGCATGGAATGATCTCTGTTGGGCCACCACGCCAGAGTGAATGCCCTCCAGGAATGCATTTGTATGTTGCAAATGCCCTGCCAGGCCCTGGATTGCATTCACTATGGTTGACTGCCTAACAGAGATGGATCACAGGAGGTCAATAGCCCTGTCACTCAGGGCAGCAGGTCTAAGTGGGGCAGGGACTGAGGTGCCTGGGGCGAAGGAGCTGCCCAACCTCCTGGGTGAGCGGGCACAGGAAACTCACTGAGGGGCTGCAGGGAGGGCGGTGCTGGTACGGGGTGGCAGCTGTACCTGTAGTTGGGGTGGCTACAGAGCTGTCTGTCACCACTAGGGAGCATCCATCGGAAGAGGTATCACTTTCAGAACTGTCCCCTCCTGTCACGGCCGTGTTGCTCCCCTCTCCCTCCGTCACACTGGTGACCTCACCGTCGGTGGATTCGGCCTCCTGGGCCCAGTGGTATGCAGCTCCCTCCGTTGCCGGTGCCTCTGCTCCTCTGCCAGATGATGCCAATGCACAGAAGGACAGGATGACAAAACAAAAAGGCGGAGAAGAGACAGAGGATACACTTGGTCAATCACAGCAACAACACCACCGTTGGTGTGCACAACACACAGGGAACAGCCCTACGCACTAGGCAATGCACTACCAGTCACAATGCTAGTCACCAGGCCATGGACAGTAATACCTAACGCCAGTTGCAGCATACCCGAGAACCACAGAGCCCTGCCCAGTAGTGGATGCCCACTAGCTTGTTTGGAGGTGGAGTTCATCAGCCCCTGCCCAACATGGAACCTACCCTGCAATGTCTGGCCTGGCCTAGGGACAACAACAGGCGCAAATCCACTACCCAGAGACCACCCCACCACACAAAAGTAATATATTGGGAACTGTACTCCCCTCCTTGTGGCTGATGTGATGCCCTCAACTCCGCAGCATTGAAGGCAGGGGCCCTTTCCCCAGTGACACAAGCCATGGTCCGTTCCAGACACAGGTCACAGCAGCACTTGTAGTGTAGTTCCTCCCCTGTTGAAGGTCAGGTAGCAAGTGAGTGAACAGATAGAAAATGGAGGTCACATCTGCGGCGTGGCTATTGTAACTCATAGGGCCCAATGTTAACCAATGAGGAGTTGCACGGCGGGACTCGAACGCCTCCTGCAACGGCGCACAACGTCAGTGGCATTACCTCATTTACACCAAATAATACATACAATGTCTAAAAAACATGTGCCCTACTCCAACGCTTTATAGGATAGTCACAAAAGAACACAGTAAGCGTAATGATCAACAATTGTATGGTGACCAAGGATCTTGCACCCAGCTGTATACTGCCTTAAATTTCTTTGTACAAGGTAGTAAGTAGTGCTATATAAGTTTAGGAAATCAGTGAATTATTTGCTCAGACTCCTTGAACCCATTAGGCACATGTTTTTTAGACATTGTGGGGGTCATTCTGACCTCGGCGGTAAAAGGCGCTTACCGTCGGCCAGAATGCCGCCATAACACCGCCGCGGCCGCGGTAAACCGCCACGGTCATTCTGACCCGCAACTGGCAAACCGCCGAAAACCCGACATCCTCAAAAATCCACCACACCAAAGGTCAGCGAAAAAATGGCGCTGACCAAACCTCCACCGTCACGCCAACAGAAATACACCCATACCATTCCGACCCACAAATCCACGCGGCGGTCTTTCAAACGCGGTATTCCATTGGCGATACACACCGCCGTGGTCAAAATACACACACACATAGAAAACTCAGCCACATTGGTCAGTTCGAAATACACACAACTGATACACATACTAACAACACTCCCACACACCCAACACAATATAAAACACACACCCACATCACCCACAAGCCCCTACGACCCGAAATCATTGACGAAGGCTAGAGACAGAGCACAGAATAGAGAATCCCACAACACAGAGGCACACAACACCATCACCCACACAAAATCCACGCACCAAACACCACACACCACCACACGCACCACACTCATCACCACAAACGCCACCCCACACCTCAACCACACCACCCCATGGCACCCCAAAGACACCCCAGGTTCAGTGACGCCGAACTCAGGGTCATGGTGGAGGAAATAGTCCATGTAGAGCCCCAGCTCTTCGGGGCACAGGTGCAGCACACCACAATTTGCCGGAAGATGGAGCTATGGCAAAGGATAGTGGACAGGGTTAACGCGGTGGGACAGCATCCACGCAATCGGGAGGACATCAGGAAGAGATGGAACGACCTACGGGGGAAGGTGCGTTCCATGGTATCAAGGCACAACATAGCGGTGCAGAAGACTGGCGGCGGACCCCCACCTACTCCACCAGAATTTACCGCGTGGGAGGAGGAAGTCTTGCACATCCTGCATCCTGAGGGCCTCGCAGGAGTAGGCGGAGGAATGGACTCTGGTTAGGCAAATCTTCACTACTGCTTCCCACACCCACCCCACCTGCATGCCAAATCATACTCCCACCCTCACCCCCTCCCCCATCACACCAACCCCTAGCAAAAGCCTCACCATCACAACCCACCCATCCCAACACCAAGCCCTGCATGCGACCCCAAAGCATGGACACCCATCACCAAAGCATGCCCACTGCACACACACATCACCCCCACAAGCCACCCTCACAAAAGCCCCCACAAGGAAATGCCTGCACATGGGTACACGGACACCCACCCATCACACGAAATGCCACACACAGAAGCAATAACCATACCTTTATACCCCTGCAGGACCCGAACGCCACCACACCGCCACGGAGGGTCCAGAGATGTCCATCCCACCCCCAGAAGAGGCCCCCAGCGATGACAGCAGCTCTGTCTCCCTGGAGCCAGACGACCAGCCCGGCCCATCGGGGACCTCTGGACAGTCGGTTCCCCACAGACAGCCACAGGCTACACCAGACCCAACCCCCTCTGGGAACACCAGCACAGCTCCCACCCAGCGGGCCCATGCCTCTGTCTCCAGGGCACGTAAATCAGCGGTGTGTCCACCACTACAGGGCACCCAGGTTGACCCACCACCCCAACAACAACAGGGACCTGGGGGCAGTGGTAGTGGGCACACCGTCCAGGGGACAGAGGCCCAGGAACACAGGGGAACTGGGAGGGCTGCTGTGCGACAGGGGGGGGGACAGGCCCGGGGAACCGACTCTCCAAGAGGCCCTCTCCTCCATCATGGGAGCATACCACCACTCCCAGGAGACGATGGCGACGGTACTGGCCCGGTTCCAGGAGATCCAGGAACTGCAGGAGGAACGGTACATGGGGTTCAGGGAGGAACTGAGGAACATCGGTTCCGCAATGGGGACCATCGTCCTGGCCCTTACCCAGATCGTCACCACATTGCGGGACCATGTGGCACCCCAAAGGGCCCCTGTCACTAGCCCAGGCCAGGAACAGCCTACCACCTCCGCCGGCGCTAGTGGACAGGAGACCCCCACACAACGACAGGCCACCAGAACCCCACCTCCTGCAGAAGAAGAACCACCCGCAAGCGGAACCTGAGATCTCACAAGAAGACAGAGTAGGATTGCAAGACCCCCGCCAGCCTAAGATACCCCCTGATGTCATCCCACTGTCCCACATTGTCACCCTGTCCAACCTTGAACTGCCCCTGCTCCATCCTTCCACAGGCATATGGACAATGCACCTGTGCGACTGAGAACTGGACTCTGCCATGGACATTACTCCACACCCACCCATCCCCGCTTCCCAATCATTTACTTATATGTAACACTTAAAATAAATCACTTATTCCACTTAAATAAACAGGAGTCTGCTTGTATTCTTAACAAATGTATTACACATAACGGTTCAATAATGTCCAGTTACTTTGTGATGACAACATACCAATTTCAATAAGCTTTAGTCCATGGGCAAACAAAGCTGAAGTCAGGCAGTGGGTCATACAGCTCTGAAAAGGGAAGGGAAAGTCACAAATCAGTTAACCGGAACTGGGGGGAAACACAGACAGTGGATACGCATGAGGCCTCAAGTAAATGTAAATTGGGGTGGCTGTTTCTTACCTGTGTGCTACTGAAAGTATTGTTGTATGACTGTATCCCTGTTGTCCGTGTCGTCCCCGTCGTCTTCCTCCTCTTCACTCTCCACAGGCTCCACAGCTGCAACACCACCACCATCTGGACCATCCTCCTGCAGAAAAGGCACCTGGCGTCGCAATGCAAGATTGTGAAGCATACAGCAGGCCATGATGATCTGGCACACCTTCTTTGGTGAGTACATGAAGGATCCCCCTGTCATATGCAGGCACCTAAACCTGGCCTTCAGGACCCCGAAGGTCCTTTCTATGATCCTCCTAGATCGCCCATGGGCCTCATTGTACCGTTCCTATGCCCTGGTCCGGGGATTCCTCACTGGGGTCAGTAGCCACGACAGGTTGGGGTAACCAGAGTCACCAATTAGCCACACACGGTGTCTCTGTAGCTGTTCCATCACATAAGGGATGCTGCTATTTTGCATGACATACGCGTCATGCACTGACCCAGGGAACTTGGCATTTACATGGGAGATGTACTGGTCAGCCAAACAGACCACCTGGACATTCATCGAATGATAACTTTTTCTGTTTCGGTACACCTGCTCACTGTCTTTGGGGGGAACCAAAGCCACATGGGTCCCATCAATGGCCCCAATGATGTTGGGGATATGTCCAAGGGCATAGAAATCACCCTTCACTGTAGCCAATTCGCCCACCTCAGGGAAAATAATGTAGCTCCGCATGTATTTCATCAGGGCAGACAACACTCTGGACAAAACCTTAGAAAACATAGGCTGAGACATCCCAGATGATATGGCCACTGTTGTCTGAAAAGACCCACTTGCCAAAAAATGGAGTTCTGACAGAACCTGCACCAGAGGGGGAATCCCTGTGGGTTGGCGGATGGGGGACATCAGGTCTGGCTCCAGCTGGGCACATAGTTCATGTATAGTTGCTCTGTCAAGCCGGTATGTAAGTATGATATGTCGTTCTTCCATTGTCGACAGGTCCACCAGCGGTCGGTACACGGGAGGATTCATCCTTCTCCTCGCAAGTCCCAGCGGACGGTGCCTAGGAAGGACAACATGGAGCACAGAGTCAAGCAACCCACAGGTTCGTTCACACAGCTTGCACAGTACACAAATCACTATGCATGGAACGGCTTGTATGAGTGGCAATGCAAGGCCTAGGCCTGTGTGACGCAGTAGAAATCATGCCATGTGGGCCCTTGAAATGGCGGCTGCCTGACCTGTGAAGTGTGACAGTGGGATGTGAGGTCACTGCGCTGGCGTGGCACACCGTGGCGGTAGGCGGACGAAGACCGCAGCACAAAGCAGCATTGGTTAACATTGAACCCCATGGGTCTCAGGAGCCAATGACGATGTGCGCCGTCGGTCGCGGTACGCACCGCCGCGGTACGCACCTCCGCGGGCGTGACCTCCATTTTCTATCTGATTAATCACTCGAGACCTGATCATCCACAGGAGAGGACCTATACTGGAAGTGCTGCTGTGACCTCGGTCTGGGAGATACAATGGCTGCTGCGACTGGGGAAAGGGCCCCTGCCTTCACTGCCGAAGAATTGGAGAAACTTGTTGATGGGGTCCTCCCCCAGTATGCGCTACTCTACGGTCCTCCAGACCAACAGGTTAGTACACAGGGTGCACGTTGAATGGGCTATGCCTGTGTTGAGTGGGGTGTATGTAAGATGGTGGGGAGGGGAGCGAATGAGGAGTGCAACGCACGAAAGATGAGAGCATGTGCCACATGGCAAGGTTGGGGAGGGGGGGGCCACTCACATTGACCAGGCAGAAAACTGATGCAATTTCCTTTACCACCCTGTACATGTCACATAGGTCAGCGCCCATCAGAAGATCGACATTTGGCGTGCCATCGCCAAGGACGTCCGGGCCATTCGGGTCCACAACAGACGGGGCACCCACTGCCGAAAGAGGTGGGAGGACATCTGCCGCGGGACCAGAAAGACCGCCGAGTCTCTGCTGGGGATGGCCTCACAACGTAGGAGGGGTGCCAGCCGCCAATTGACCCCCCTGATGTCCCGGATCCTGGCGGTGGCCTACCCCGATTTGGATGGGCACGTGAGGACATCACAGCAGACACAAGGGAGTGAGTATCAGCACATTCTGCTATCTTTGCGCGCAGTGAAGGTGTCTGGGTGACGGAGGAGGGCTGTGGCTATCTCTAGGCCAGGGCGCATTCTGTAGGCTAGGCCCCTCCGTTAGACACGGCCCTGTGCCCACGCCCCCCACCTCTGTAGGGTGCCAAGTACAGCTATCCATGGTCCGGCCTCACCCATGTGTGCATTTGTCGTCCATAGACCCGTAGGCCTAGTCACAATAACTGAGTAGTGTACCCCCATTGCGCGGCCTAGTTCAGGGGGCTTCTGTGTCTGTCCTCTCCGACAATGGTGTTGCCAATGCATGCACTCAACCTTTCTTCATTTCACCCCCCCCCATTTTCTTTGTCTTCCTGTTCATGTGTGCATTAGCATCATCAGGCGGAGGAGAAGTGGCATCGGCGCACGAGTGAGCTGCATCTCACATGGCCCCGGAGGGCCATACAACAGACTCCGAGTACACCAGTGAGACGGAGGGCGAGTGGAGCTCCACAACGGGGACCCGTGGAGACGTCAGCGACACCGACACGTCCTCAGAAGGGAGCTCCCTAGCGGTGGCAGCAACATCCGTGCCCACTGCCACAACAGGTACAGCCGCCACCCAGCGCACCAGCCCCGCCCTCCCAGCAGCCCCTCAGCCTTCGCTCCGTCCCCGCTCGCCCAGGAAGGCGGGCATCTCCTTTGCCCCAGGCACTTCAGGCCCTGCCCCAGTTACCCCTGCTGCCCTCAGTGAGGAGGTCATTGACCTCCTCAGGACACTCATTGTTGGGCAGTCTACCCTTTTGAATGCCATCCAGGGTGTAGAAAGGGAGGTGCATCGGAGCAATGCATACCTGGAGGGCATTCATTCGGGTCAGGCTGCCCATCAGCGATCGTTCAAAGCTCTGGCCTCAGCACTGACGGCAGCCATTGTCCCTGTCTCCAGCCTCCCTCTTCTGACTCCCTCCACCCAGTCCCAGTCTCCTGTTCCTCTGCCTATCCCATCCACGCCATCAGACCAGCCTGCACACACCTCTACACCCAAGGGCAGCTCATCCAGACATAAGCACCACAGATCCCACAAGCATTCACCCAAGCAACATCCAGATGCAGACATGCCAACAGTCACTACCACCTCTGTGTCCCCCACCTCCTCATCTCCCTCCTCCCTCCCTGTGACGTCTCCACTCACACCTGCATGCACACCACCATCAGCCAGTACTTCCATCACCAGTACACCCTCCATTACAGTCCGCACACGTGCAGTCACCACCCCCACTGCCATTTACACGTCCCCTGTGTCCTCTCCCAGTGTGTCTGTCACCCCCTCTTCCAAAGCACACAAACGCAGGCAGCCACCCACCCAACAGCCATCCACCTCACGACAGCCTCCGTCACAAGCACCTGCACCCAAAGACAGCACACTTGACTCTCCTACAACCACATCCTCTTCCTCCACTCCCAAACCTACTACACCTACCCGTCTCTGTCCTTCCAAAGTCCTTTTCCTTTCCAACCTTGAGCTCGTTCCAATCACTGACCCACTCCCTCCATCTGGTAAGACTAAAAAAAGCACCTCACCCACCACCAGCCCTGCATCTACTGTGACCATAGTGCAGGGCTATTGGAGTCCACCAGATCCTAGGGCAGGGACATCGGCCAGCAGCAAGGAGACAGCCAGCCCCCCCTGGGAAGAGGACAAAAAAGAAAAAGGCCCGGCGCAACATGCCTGAGACGGCTGCCACCAAGGACAGTAGCCTTGCCCCGTCACCTGCCACATCATCCAAGGGAGGCAAGGCCCACAGAGCTCCAGCGAAGGAGGGCAAGTGCAGCAGGGCGGAGAAGTCAGGCAGCAGGCGAGCTGCCCAGGAGGGCCCCACCAGCCCCATTCCGGGTATGACGGACGACACCCACGGGTCCAGGACTCCATCACAGGAGGGCACCGCGACCGCAAGTTCGAATGGTGAATGAGCGGGAAGTCTTGGCCAGGTCTGGCTCCCTAGACACACAGGACAAGCACCGCTGAACAGGGCTCCGCCGGGAGGAGCACCGCTGAACAGGGCCCCGCCGGGACAAGAACCACTGAACGGGCCCCGCTGGGAGGAGCACCGCTGAACAGGGCCCCGCCGGGAGGAGCACCGCTGAACAGGACCCCGCCGGGACAAGAACCGCTGAACAGGGCCCCGCCGGGAGGAGCACCGCTGAACAGGACCCCGCCGGGACAAGAACCGCTGAACGGGCCCCGCCGGGAGGAGCACCGCTGAACAGGGCCCTGCCGGGAGGAGCACCGCTGAACAGGGCCCCGCCGGGACAAGAACCGCTGAACGGGCCCCGCCAGTAGGAGCACCGCTGAACAGGGCCCCGCCGGGACAAGAACCGCTGAACGGGCCCCGCCGGGAGGAGCACCGCTGAACAGGGCCCCGCCGGGAGGAGCACCGCTGAACAGGGCCCCGCCGGGACAAGAACCGCTGAACGGGCCCCGCCGGGAGGAGCACTGCTGAACAGGGCCCCGCCGGGAGGAGCACCACTGAACAGGGCCCCGCTGGGAGGAGCACCGCTGAACAGGGCCCCGCCGGGACAAGAACCGCTGAACGGGCCCCGCCGGGAAGAGCACCGCTGAACAGGGCCCCGCCGGGACAAGAACCGCACCGCTGGGCCCTTCATCTCAAGCACCGCTCCGCTGGGCCCCGCCGTCTCAAACACCGCTCAGCTGGGCCCTTCATCTCAAGCACCGCTCCGCTGGGCCCTTCCTGTCAAGCACCGCTCCGCTGGGCCCTTCCTGTCAAGCACCGCTCCGCTGGGCCCCGCCGTCTCAAACACCACACCGCTGGGCCCTTCATCTCAAGCACCACTCCGCTGGGCCCCGCCATCTCAAACACCGCTCCGCTGGGCCCTTCATCTCAAGCACCGCTCCGCTGGGCCCTTCATCTCAAACACCGCTCCGCTGGGCCCTTCCTGTCAAGCACCGCTCCGCTGGGCCCCGCCGTCTCAAACACCGCTCCGCTGGGCCCTTCATCTCAAGCACCGCTCCGCTGGGCCCTTCCTGTCAAGCACCGCTCCGCTGGGCCCTTCCTGTCAAGCACCGCTCCGCTGGGCCCTTCCTGTCAAGCACCGCTCCGCTGGGCCTTTCATCTCAAGCACCGCTCCGCTGGGCCCTTCCTGTCAAGCACCGCTCTGCTGGGCCCTTCCTGTCAAGCACCGCTCCGCTGGGCCCTTCCTGTCAAGCACCGCTCCGCTGGGCCCCGCCGTCTCAAACACCGCTCCGCTGGGCCCTTCATCTCAAGCACCGCTCCGCTGGGCCCTTCATCTCAAGCACCGCTCCGCTGGGCCCTTCCTGTCAAGCACCGCTCCGCTGGGCCCCGCAGTCTCAAACACCGCTCCGCTGGGCCCTTCATCTCAAGCACCGCTCCGCTGGGCCCTTCATCTCAAGCACCGCTCCGCTGGGCCCTTCATCTAAAGCACCGCTGGCCCATTGACAGTGCTGGTTCTGTGTCGAGCAGGGCTTCAGGAAGCACTCTGGGCACCATGCCTCCTCCAATAACTGTGGAGTCGGTAATCCATCTGATGGACTGTGGCTTTGCACTCCCCAGGATGGTCCAGTGGGCAAGCCTCCCACTGTAGGGACTTGTGAGACTCTGGCTTTGCACTCCCCAGGATGGGACAGTGGGCATGGAGGCCCCTCGTGGATCTGGCGTCGTAGACTCATGTGGCTGAGTTGCCCCCCCTTCCCTTCCCCCTGAGGTGCCTGTAGTTTTATCGTCTGATGCCCCTGCAGTGTTCTCTCCAATGGTATCTGGTCTCCTGTGTGGGCTTTGCCCATGTGTTTGTGCACATTGGCCCACGGACTATGGAACTTTCACGGAATGTGCCGGCCTTTTTGCCTATGGATATATTGTGGACTATGTTCATTCCTTATTTTTGTATCTTTTATGTGGCATATTTGCCATTCCTTCAATGGAGCTATTTATACATATATTTTATAGATCATTTAAATTGTGTCTTTGCATTATTCCGGGGGGTTTGTGTGGTGTCACTCTGACTTGTTGCTCGGCATTGGGGTGTAGGTATTTGTGGTGGGGGGGTGGGTGTATGGTGCATGTGTGTGCCCGTAAGCTTTCCTCCTCCCCCCTCGCCTGTGTCGTAGGTGCAGTACTCACCGTTGTCGTCTGCGCCGGCGTTCGTACTCCTGGTAGATGAGCAGGTAGACAATAGCTGGTAGGATGTGTAATTTGGGCTCCATGCTGTCCTCCTTCCTCGTGGAGTGTGTATAGGTGAGCGTTTTCCCGTTCGTAGTCTGTTTCCGCCGTGTTTTTATCGGCGGGGCTCCCGCCCCGGAAAAGGTGGCGGATTGGTGAGTTGTGATAGGGTGGGCGGTACATTGTCTGCCGCCTGCCTGTTGGCGGTGACTGCCGCGCTGTTTGTCGGTCCCGCCGTGGTGGTCGGAGTGTTAATGTGGCGGCCTGTGTTGGCGGTTCCCGCCAGGGTTAGAATTCCATTTTTTTGACCGCCGGTCTGTTTGCGGGTTGGCCGCCACTTTATCACCGACCGTAAGGGTCAGAATGATCCCCTGTATGTATTATTTGTTCCACATGTCTGGTATTATTGTAAATATGTATATATAAGTGTATATATGTCCACCTAAGTGCCATTAGTTTATAGATAGGCAGTCTTCCTCTGACTCTGATGTTGCTGTGTATTATTAAATGAAATAAATAAGGGAAAATAGTTTTACCCCTCCGAACCAAGAGTCAATATTGGTTGCGTGCAATAATTATTCAATTTGTCCCTTTCCTGCTAAATTTTTTGTGAGCACTGATTAAACACATGCGCAGTTACATCGTTTTCCCCAGGTGGAGAATTTGGCCACAGTGAAAGCTGACTTCTATGCAATGGGACAGATCCCCAACATTATTTGGGCGATAGATGGTACATATATTGCCTTTGTTCCCCCCTGAAGAAATAAACAGGTCTTCAGAAACTGAAAGAGCTTTCACTTTATGAATGTGCAGATAGTGTGCCTGGTGGACCAGTACATCTCCCATGTGAATGCAAAGTATCCTGGGTCTGTGCATGATGCCTTTATCCTGAGGAATAGCAGCATCCAATATGTGATGGCTCAACTCCAGAGGCACCGGGTGTGACTAATAGGTGAGCCCATGGTCCCCACCCAGTGGATGCTGGTATATGGGTGTGGGGTTTGCCCTAAGGGTAAATGTTTGGCTAACTGGTATCCCTAGCTATTTGCAGGTGACCATGGTTACCCTTACCTCTCATAGCTACTGACCCCAGTGAGGAATCCCAGGAGAAGAAATATAGGGCCTCATTACAACTTTGGCAGGCGGCAACCGCTGCCCGCCAAGTTGTAACCGCAGTGCAGCCGCCATTGCAGGCACACTCCTGTGGTGCCCAATATGACATCCCCGCTGGGCCGGCGGGCGCAAACAGAGTGGGCCACAACATGAGAGTTGGAGCCAGTGGTGTTGCAGCCGTGCGACGGGTGCAGTTGCACCCGTCGCGCTTTTCACTCTCTGCTGTGCAGAGAGTGAAAAGCTGTGTGGGGCTGTGCCAGGAGGCCCCGCGACTTCCCTTTCCGCCAGCCTTTCCATGGCGTTCCTGGGAAGGGGACTCGTAATCCCCTGAGCAGCGCTGCAAGCAGCGCTGCCCTGAAGGATTAAAACCGCGGGTCCCGGCGGTGCGACCTCGGCAATTCCGCTGCAGTCGTAATATGCGAGTTTGTTCCGGCAGCCTGTTGACGGTACAACCTCCAAAACAGCCCTGGCGGTCTTTGACCGCCAGGGTTGTAATGAGGGCCATAGAGTGAACCTTTGGCCTCCTGAAGGCCAGGTTTTGGTGCCTCCATCTAACAGGTGGTTGCCTGTGCTACTCACCCAAAAAGGTGTGCCAGATCACTGTGGCATGTTGCACAACCTTGCCTTACGTCGCCAGGTGTCTTTTCTGCAGGAGGATGAGGCTGGATATGGGCATGTGGCAGCGGTGGAGCCTGTGGACAGTGACAAAGATGAGGCAGAGGATAAGGATGTGGACAACAGAACAACAATCATTCGACAGTACTTCTAATGACACACAGGTAAGACACTGTAACTTCACCTACCATGTGCAGTTTTGTGTTGTACATTTTCACTGGCAGGCTGATGTTCCCACTACTATGGTCACTTACTGCACCCTTTGACATGTCTATTCACAGATATCTGTGCCCCACTCTGGCTCCTGGTGTATTGACTGCCGCAAACTACAGGTCATAACTAAGTATACATGACTGTACAGTTGAATTGCAATGGCTACAGATTGTGAAACGAATACATAGTTCAATCGCTTGACAGACTCAATATTTGTATTTTATAAAAGGTTGTTTATTCATGTGCTAATAAGTGGATGGGGTATTGCTATAGGCTGGGGGGTGGTGGAGGAGAGTCCAGGATAGAGTCCAGTATATTTGTATCACAGGTGCATTGTCCAAAGGGGCATAGGAAGCGGAGAAATGGCAATTCAAGTTGGACAGAGTGACAGAGTGGGACAGAAGGGTGACAATCAGGAGAGTCTTATTTCCTGGTGGGGGTCTTTGCAGTGTTCTCTGGCTTCTGTCTGGATCGCAGGAACCGTGGTTCTCTTTCTGCAGGGGGTGGGGTGCTGGTGGCCCGTTGTTCCTGTGGGGGCCTCCTATCTACTAGCGCCAGGAGAGGTGGAGGGCTGTTCATCGGTGTGGCTAGTGTCAGGGGCCCGCTGGTGTGCCACTGCCTCCCTCATGGTGTTGGTCATGTCTGCCAGCACCCCTGCAATGGTGATCAGGGTGGTGTGGATGTCCCTCAGGTCCTGCCTGATCCCCAGGTATTGCTCCCTCCTGCAGCCCCTGGGACTCCTGCAGCTTGGCCAGTATCTGGCCCATCGTCTACTGGGAATGGTGGTATGCTCCCAGGATGTTGCTGAGTGCCTCTTGGGCAGTCAGTTCCTGGAGCCTGTCCTCCCCCGTCGCACAGTGGTCCTCCCAGTTTCCCTGTTGTCCTGTGCCTCTGTCCCCTGAACCATGTGCCCACTGCCACTGACCCCAGGTCCCTGATCATCCTGTGTTTGTAGGGTGGCCTGGGGTCCCTGTAGTGGTGGACACACTGCTGATTGACGTGTTGTAGGAAAGTAGCCTCTTTCTACCATTACACAGGTGCACTACATATAGGTCAATACCTATATGTAGCTTCACAGTGGTAACTCCGAATATGGCCATGTAACATGTCTAAGATCATGGAATTGTCCCCCCATTCCAAATATGGTATTGGGGTGCCAATTCCATGCGTCCTGGGGGCTCCAACATTGACACCAGTACTGCCAAACCAGCTCTCTGAGGCTAGCACTGCAGCTACAGCTGCTGCCACCTCACAGACAGGGTTCTGCCCCTCTGGGGTCTGGGCAGCCCAGTCCCAGGAAGGCAGAACAAAGCATTTCATCAGAGAGCCTCTGGAAATGCTTTGAAGGGCGCAGATGGTGCCCTCCTTGCATAAACCACTCTGCACTGGTTCAGGGACCCCTTGTCCCCTCCTCTGGTGGTAAACTGGACAAAGGAAAGGGGAGTGACGACTCCTCTGTTCTTCACCACCCCAGGGGTGGTGCCCAGAGCTCCTCCCAGGTGTCCCAGACACCAGCCATCTTGCTTTGCAAGGTGTGGGGGCACTCTGGAGGGCTCTGAGTGGCCAGTGCCAGCAGGTCATGGCAGAGGCCCCTCCTGATAGATCCATACCTGATAAGGTAGCCAATCCCCCTTCCAGGGCTATTTAGTGTCTCTCCTGTGGGTTCTCTTCAGATTCTGCTTGCAAGTTTCCTTCAGGTATCCTCTGCAGCAACTTCAGACTCTTCTGACCTCAGATCAACCACAGCCTGCTCCAAGAAACACTGCAATAAAGTGTCTGCAAGAGATACTTTTCTGCAGCAACCTCAGCTCCAAGTCAGCAACTGTAACAGTTTACATGGTGGGCACACTCTGGGACTCCCTGTCTTCATCCTGCACCAGAAGAACCAAAGTAATCGCCCGTGGAGTGACGGAGTCACTCCCCTGCTCCAAGCAGGCTCCTTCCAAGACGACGACCGGTACCCTGGGACTCCTCTCACAATGATGAGCATGCTCCTAAGGATACAGAGGGTGGACATCAACAACATAGACTGTCTGAGGTCCTGCTGACGCAATTTGGAGAAGGTAAGACCTTACCTTCTCCGAAAACGGCGGTACCCCTGTGTACTGTGTCTTCTTCACCTCCTGAGGCCTCTGTTCACTCTTTGCAAAATTCCTTCATGCACAGCCTGGCCCATGTCCCCAGCACTCCACTCTGTGCCATTTGTATTAAAAACACACTTTTGACGTAGCTAAGGCTTGTCAGCGACTTCAATCACAAAATCTCATCTGCAACGGTCTTCACGCCGTGAGACATCTTTTGCATCATGCTGAAACATGCTGGCATCTTCCTAGGGTGCAATTCTGCAGTCTTCAACTAACTGTGGACTTTTCTTTTGCACTCTCTTCTGGGTTGGCAGGGGCTCCTGTCCTTCCTGGAACTTCTTTCGACTACTTCTTGACTTGGTCCCCTTCCTTTGCAGGTCTTCAGGTCCAATAATCCAGCAATTGTTCTTTGCAGACTTGGTTGGCTGCTGCAAAATCCCAAAAACGAGGTGTAGTGTGTCCTAAGGAAACTTGCAGTACTTTACTCCTGCTTTTCTGAGCTCCGGGGTGGAGTAATTTACTTACCTTTACTGTATCCTTACTCTCCCAGTGATTCTGCACACACTACACTTTTCCAGGAGGGAATTTGTGATTCACATTCTACGTTTTTAGTATATGGTGTGTGTTGTCCCTAGACCTATTTTCTCCCATTGCATTCTATAGGATTTCCTACTCTTTGCATTGTTCTATGACTATTTACTTGTCTAATTTTGGTGTCTAGTGTAGATATGGTATATAATACTGACCTCCCCCAGGAGTATTGACTCTAAGATATTTTTGGTACAGTGTCACCCAAATAAATACCTTTATTTTTGGTAACTTGAGTATTGTCTTTACTTGTGTATAAGTACTGTGTAACTATAAGTGGTATTGCAGAAGCTTTGCATGTCTCCTAGTTTAGCCTAAGCTGCTCTGCTATAGCTACCTCTATCAGCCTAAGCTGCTAGAACACTACCACATTTCACTAAAAAAGGATATCTGGAAATGGTATAAGGTGTAAGTACCCAAGGTACCCACTACAAACCAAGCCAGCCTCCTACAAGTGTCCTGGGGACAGAGGGATGGGCCCGCTGGGTGGGTGCTGTGGTGGTGTTTTCTGAGGGGGTAGGCTCTGTGGAAATAGGTGTTACAAGCTAGGGAGGGGTAGCCTCCCCAGCATCTGAAAATGCTTTCAAGGGCACAGATGGTGCCTCCCTTGCATAACCAAGTCTACACTGGTTCAGGGACCCCTTGTCCCCTGTTCTGGCAGTAAACTGGACAAAGGAAAGGGGAGTGACCACTCCCCTGTCCATCACCACCCCAGGGGTGGTGCCCAGAACTCCTCCTGGGTGTCCCAGACTTCAGCCATCTTGCTTTGCAAGGTGTGGGGGCACTCTGGAGGGCTCTGAGTGGCCAGTGCCAGCACGTGACGTCAGAGGCCCCTCCTGATAGATGCATACCTGATAAGGTAGCCAATCCCCCTCTCAGGGCTATTTATCATCTCTCCTGTGTGTTCTCTTCAGATTATGCTTGCAAGTTTCCTTCAGGAATCCTCTGCAACGACTTCAGACTCTTCTGACCTCAGATCAACCGCAGCCTGCTCCAAGAAGCGCTGTAACTGCAACAAAGTGTCTACAAGAGATACTTTTCTTCAGCAACCTCAGCTCCAAGTCAGCAACTGCAACCGTTTCCATGGTGGGCACGCTCTGGGGACTCCCTGTCTTCATCCTGCACCAGAAGAACCTAAGTATTCTCACGTGGAGTGATGGAGTCACTCCCCTGCTCCAAGATGGCACCTTCCAAGACGACGATGGTACCCTGGGACTCCTCTCACAATGATGAACATGCTCCTAAGGACACAGAGGGTGGACATCAACAACATAGACTGTCCTGAGGTCCTGCTGATGCAATTTGGAGGAGGTAAGACCTTGCCTTCTCCGAAAATGGCGGTACCCCTGTGTACTGTGTCTTCTTCACCTCCTGAGGCCTCTGTGCACTCTTTGCAAAATTCCTTCATGCACAGCCTCACCCAGGTCCCCAGCACTCCGCTCTGTGGCGCTCAAGTCACAGAGTTGTTCTCCAGTGGCGTGTGACCTTCTTTTGTTGTGCTGCATCAAATGCAATTTGCACCTCTTTTGAACCCAGATCATGTGGCTTCTGGAGGTGCTGGCTGGCATCCTGGGGGCTCTTTAAAGTGCTGAGAGCCCCCTCTTCCTCCTCACATAGAGTTTAGGCACCCAGGTCCCTCCTGGGTCCATCCAGTGCCATTTTTATGAAAAAAACACATTTGACGTAGCTAAGGCTTGTCGGCGACTTCAATCACAAAATCTCATCTGCAACGGTCTTCACGCCATGGGACATCTTTTGCATCATGCTGAAACACACTGGCATCTTCCTAGGGTGCAATTCTACAGTCTTCAACTAACTGTGGACTCTTCTTTTGCACTCTCTTCTGGGTTGGCAGGGGCTCCTGTCCTTCCTTGAACTTCTTTTGACTACTTCTGGACTTGGTCCCCTTCCTTTGCAGGTCCAATAATCCAGCAGTTGTTCTTTGCAGACTTGGTTGGCTGCTGCAAAATCCCAAAAACGTGGTGTAGTGTGTCCTTAGGAAACTTGCAGTACTTTACTCCTGCTTTTCTGAGCTCTGGGGTGGAGTAATTTACTTACCTTTACTGTATTCTTACTCTCCCAGTGATTCTGCACACACTACACTTGTTTAGGAGGGAACTCGTGATTCACATTCCACGTTTTTAGTATATGGCTTGTGTTGTCCCTAGACCTATTTTCTCCCATTGCATTCTATAGGATTTCCTACTCTTTGCATTGTTCTATGACTATTTACTTGTCTAATTTTGGTGTCTAGTGTAGATATTGTATATAATACTTACCTCCACAAGGAGTATTGTCTCTAAGATATTTTCCATACAGTGTCACCCAAAAAAATACCTTTATTTTTGGTAACACTGAATATTGTCTTTACTTATGTATAAGTACTGTGTAACTATAAGTGGTATTGCAGGAGCTTTGCATATCTCCTAGTTCAGCCTAAGCTGCTCTGCTATAGCTACCTCTGATAGCCTAAGCTGCTAGAACTCTACTACATTTCACTAATATGAGATATCTGGACCTGGTATAAGGTGTAAGTACCCAAGGTACCCACTACAAACCAAGCCAGCCTCCTACAAGTGTCCTGAGGACTGAGGGATGGGCCCGCTGGGTGGGTGCTGTGGTGGTGTTTTCTGAGGGGGGAGGCTCTGTGGTGGTATGGGACTGTGCCTGAGTAACCGACTGTCCGGAGGCCCCTGATGGGCCAGGTTGGTCATCCTGATCTAGGTGAGCAGAGCTGCTGTCATCACTGTGCGCCTCTTCTGGGGGGGACTGGATGTTGCTGGCACCTCCTGTCTGGTGACGTTGAGTGGGAGACCTATGGGGATGTAAATGCAGTGTTATTGTTTCTGCATGTGACATCTTGTGCATGGGTGTGTAGGCCTCTATGGTTGTGACTGCCCTGTCAGCTTTTTCTTCTATGAGTACTTATTTGGTGGGCTAGGTGATTCTCTCTAGTGTGCATGCTGTGGTGATAGGTGTCCATGCAGGGCTGTGAGTGGTGTCCATGCATTGTTGTTGCATGCAGTGCTGGGTACTGGGATGGGTAGGTTGTCATGGTGGGGTGTATGTGAGGTGGTAGGGTGATGGAGTGAGGGTAGGGGTGGGGGTATGTGATGGAATGCATGTAGGTGGGTGAACGTAGTAAAGATTTGACTTACCCGAGTCCAGTCCTTCAGCTACTTCTGCCAGGCACTCAGGATGCAGTATTGCCAAGACTTGCTCCTCCCATGTTGTTAGTTGTGGGGGAGGGGTTGGGGGTCCACCACCACTCCTCTGTACTTCTATCTTGTGCCTTGCTACCACGGAACGCACCTTACCCCCGTAGGTCATTCCACCTCTTCCTGATGTCATCCCTTGTTCTGGGGTGCTGTCCCACGGCGTTGACCCTGTCCATGATTCTCCGCCATAGCTCCATCTTCCTAGCAATGGATGTCTGCCGCACCTGTGATCCGAATAGCTGTGGTTCCACCCGGATGATTTCCTCCACCTTGATACTTAGCTCCTCCTCTGAGAACCTAGGGTGTCTTTGTGGTGCCATGGGTGTAGTGTGAGTGGTGTGTGTGAGGGTGTGTGGGGTGATGAGTTGGGGTGTGTGCTGTGAAGTGCGTGGATGGTGTATGGGTGATGGTGTTCTGTGGTTCTGGTTGTGTGGGTGCTCTTGCTGTATCTCTCTCTACTGGTAATTTTTGTTAGTCATAAAGGGTTCTGGGTAATGTGTGGGGGTGTTTTATAGTGCTATGGGTGTGTGGTTGTGGTGTGTCTATGTGTGCCAAGTGTGTGTAGTTTGAATTGTCCAATGTGGTGTTGTTTTATATGTGTGTGTGTGTATTTTGAGCACAGCGGTATGTACCGCCAATAGTTTTCCGTGGTTGAATGTCTGCCGCAGTGATTCATGAGTCATAATGCTTTGGGCGTAGTTCTGTTGGCGTAACGGTGTGGGTTCTGGTACCGGCAGTTTTTCACTGACTTTTGGTCTGGCGGACTTGTGTGTGTGTCTGTATCAACTGAAAGATTTATTTATTTAAAAAAGCGTTACATGAAATCCCAACATAAAGCTAGGCATATTTACTATTATTTCTCTCAATGCAGCTATAGAAAGATTGGTTACTGGTTGAGGGGGGTGAAACTCTCCTTCTGCAGAAACCACAAGCCCTGTCAGGGTGAAACACAAGCAATCCACAAACTAACCATTGCTTAACCGTCTGGTAGATTGGCAGAAAGCAATCAGGATTAACTTAGAGGCAATATGTAAGCATTTATGCAGCACTTCAAACAGCAATAAGGTGAAAAAACTGCACAAGAAAAATCCCAGACCGATTTGGAAAAATAGAATAAGATTAATACAGTATTTGAGAGCAAAATGACAAAAATCCAATCAGTAGCCAGAGATCTGCAGTTTTAGTAAGTGAAAATCGTGTCTGGAACCACATGTCTAGATGCACAAAGTACCAACTGTGACTATCTGGTCTCACTGGATCAAGGACAAAGGCACAAGTTCAGGCCGACCTTGATAGAGAGCTAACCAGTTACAGGCACTAAGTTAGGCCCACTGAACAAAGCACCTTAAATCCTGTGTGCCGAATGTTGCAAGATACCAAGTTCAAGAAGCAATGAGCAGTAGTGGTTTTGAGGGTCAGCGAGGTAGTGTTGCAAAGTCTTGTGTCATATTCGGTGATGCCATTGATGAAGGGCTTGCGATGTAAGGTCCTTCTTCGAGGATGCATCGTGCACCAGTGGTTCTGAAGACATTACAGGGCTGTGATGGGGAGTCCTGCATAGTAATTGAGGATGCTGTCAACAAGGACTTGCGATGTGAAGGCCTGCGTCAAAGATGCGTTACACAACAGCAGTTCCAAGAAGACTCAAGACTGCAATGAGATGTTCAGCATCAGGAATGCAATGCACTGCAGTGGGTCCAAAGTGGAGCCATGGGGAAATGTTTTGTGCTGCATCAGTTCTGACCACACTACCCCAGAGCAGAGCACCTTCAGGCCCTCTTCCAAAGGTCAAGGATTAGGGTGGCACCAAGTGGGGGGTAGGACTCACAGCAGACAGAGTCCAACTGCTGAGTTCAAGATGGTAGGAGCTTTTTCTGACCTTGAGGCTCAGATAATGAGGCCAGCCAATTAGCCCTTGATGTCACTGTGTAGGATGCGGCTTCAAGATGCAGGTCCAGTCCTTTCTCTCAGGCAGTAGGGTGGCAGGGCAGCAGAGTAGCCGTCCTTCTTGCAGAGATATACACGCAGATCTGCTGAGTCTTCCACACTTCCAGAGTTGTACTAAAGAGCTGGGTCTGAGGGTCCATTACTTAAAGCTGGTGTCTCCTTTGAAGTAAGTGAAGGTTCTGAAGTTTTCCACCCCCAGAAGTGCTTGGAATTTCCTGCTTCCCTGCCTTGACCCTAGCTTGTCAAGGAGCAAGGGACCCACGTCTTATGTATTTAAAGTTTTTACAGTCTGTAAAACTTGATCCATTTTGTTAAGCATCCAAGCTGAATAACGTTCCAATTTTATGTCTATTTTTTTCTTTTTCACACCGATCCATTATTTTTCTGCATAATTAATAATTCCTGATATTCCAATCGGATTACAAATATGAAAAATATTACTGTTATTTAAATTTGAATGTAGTCAGGTATAAACACACACTATATATATATATATATATATATATATATATATATATATATATATATATATATATTGCTTCAAATTCAAGATGTGAAAGCATTAAGATGTATAGTGTAAAATTCTGATCATGTCAGAACACTCCATAAAGAGAAGTTAGAGAAACTCAATAGAGTCTCAGAGCAGCATAGGTTCAGGCCAGGGAAATAAATGGTCTCTCATAATGAATCTGGTAAGCATCATTAAAGAGTCTGGGTTAGAATGTGCAGGGCCTCAGAGTCTGAACAAGAATGTACTAACCTACAACAGAAACAAGATGATTTCTTATATCAACAAGTCGCTTCAACTTGTTGCCATCTCTCAGCAGCTCATCCAATCAGGCAGTAGTGTCATCATTGGAACAGCAAAGCTTCTGTTGTCTAAGCAGTCTGAAGACAACAACTCTCAAGTATTAAACGTCTAACAAAATAAATGATGGTTTCATTTAGCGAGTTGGAAAAAAACTCCCACCGTTTACTCACTACAAGACAAAAACTCTTCTTGGTTAGTCCTCATCATTACAGCATTCAGTAATGGGGTTCTCATCCATTTAAATTAACAACCTTATTGTTCTCATGAAGCATTCTACCGAAATTGAACAAAACATTTTAATGCCTTACTATTTTTTATAAAAAGGATGTCCATGGAAGGATTGAAGTATAATAATTTCCCTTGAAACATGCATTTCTTAGCACATTTGTGTCATTGAAAGTTTAACATTCACATGTGGATGTAAGTTCATATTTTTTTGTAAAGTCACCTTTGTAAGAATCATGTCAAAGTTAGAATACTAATATTCGAAGTGTTGTTGCCTATAAACTAAGCTAAGTAATATACTGAATAAAATATCATATGAAAGAGGAATGTGATGGGATGCCTCCGTCTCATCAGTTGATAAAGGTAAGTGTGCACACACATAACAATAGTTTACATCTACAGCTCATATATACTCTTGAACTAATCTAGAATAAACATTTGTTGAGTAAGCTTCTTTCATTAAATCCACAAATTAGGCTTTCAACTCATCCTCCTCTATTTCAGGCACAGATGTTGTGTTAGTAAACGAAAATAAGGATTTCTTTGCCTCTGGTGTATCAATAATAATATCACTATAGCTAATAGAACTAGTAAACAAAATGTAATACCTATAATATTCTTGCATCAACTTTGGTTGGGACACACATGTTTGTCTAACGCTAGATCTTATAAAACGAAAAGTGCAGCAGCAAATGTTAATTCTGTGCTTTCGAAGTTACTTAATTGCATAGTCTTTCTTTTTCTTTTTCTTTGTAATTCAGATTTCTTGCAGCTTTTATTAACAGCAATCTTTGAACAGTCTTCCTGAACTCTTCTCTGTGTTCTTCTAAAATGTTATCCTTCCTCTTCTACTGCAGGCTTGGGCCTAGGTAAAACTTCGTAATTTTTTTTGCTTGGCAAATTAAAAAATGTTTATTTCAGTCTATTAGCACATTTTAGTCAATGAGATTTCAGTAACTTTGCCTAACTGACTTAAATACAACTTCAAGGTGCCTCAGGGAGTTCCTTGTTCCAGTCAATCAAATCTGATGTTTGGATATTCAGCACTTGGCTCATGTAGTAAGTCCATTCAGGTGCGGAGTACCTCAAACAAGGTACTCTTGTTCTTTTGGATCTTCTCAGTGTTTGTTGATCTCTTTCTGTGTCACTTATACTGCTTGACCCTCTGCTCTCATCATTTGTTGGTGGTATTGATCTAACTGACATATTTGATTGCAATTTATTTTGACTACTGTCTCTTGGCTATTTAGCATTGTGGGTGTCTCTTTTTGTTCTTAATTCAGCACTTGTTCCTTTCGCCTGGATCTTCTTGTTGCTCTGAAAGTATCTTGATTATCACGTCAGCTTGATTTCTTTCTTCTTCACCTACTATATCAAGAACTTCAATGCCACTCTGTGAGATAACCAAGAATTTGATTTCTTTACCTGTCTGCAGTTCTTCACCCCTTTCTTCTTGCTGTTGTGTCACCTGCAGTTTTGCTCCTTGTACTTGTGCGACTTGTATAGTTTGTAGTGGCACAATCACCCCTGGTCTCAGTTCGGGCTCATAGGTTATTATTTCTTCATAGGGATCACCAGTTCTCTAGGTAGGTGAAGCATGCACCCAGTTAGGTACTCCAATACGTTTGACTGCACTATTCATGATTAAAGTCACTTAGTAGGGGCCTTTTCACCTTAGCTCCAGGCAAGACATTCTCATGTGATTCTTGATGAGTACTCAGTCCCCCGGGTTTAAATCATTTCTCTGCTCTTGGTGGAAGGTTGCAGTTCCATCTTCAATCTGTCAAAAGGCGGAATGCACCACATCACCCAATCCTTTGCATTAATTGAGTACCATGTCATTGGTTAGGTTCACAAGTGCATTTGCAGGTACAGCAGTCAGTCTCATTGCTCTTCCCATGAGGATTTCATGAGGTGGAAAGCCTGTCTTTCTGTCAGGTGTACTTCAAAGGATCATCAACACATAAGCATCAAGCCATTTTAATGAAGTGGATGCTCAGGCCTTTGCCAATCAGGACTTCATTGTACCATTGAATTGCTCTACTGTACCAGAAACGTCTGGTTGATAGCTACAATGCAACTTCTGCTCTACTTGCAATGCTCAACACATCATCTTAATGATCTCACTGTAAAAGAGGTTCCCTCAATCTGACTCCAGAGAAACCGGTATTCCATACCTCTGTACCAGTTCTCTTACTAACAGTGAGACTGTAATTTTTCCTTGTTGAGTGGGCGTCCACCCATCAAGAGAAAATGCAAAATATAACCAGGAAGTATCGCATCCCATTTCAAATAGGCATGTTGATAAAATACATCTGGATCCGGTAGAATGGACCACCTGATCTTCCTACATGACTCAATGTAACTGGTATTCATTTCCCTACATTCATCTGTTGGCATGTGACACAATGGTGACACAGATCTTCTGCATACATCCTGAATCTGGGCTCAATGCAACTGTTGCTAAAGGAGCTGACCATTGCATGTCTACCTAAGTGTGTTGGGCCATAGAGATATGTCATTAGAGATATTAAATTATATGGCAAACATACATAAAACCCATATATTATTCCTACATGTCAGCTATAGACATCAACATTGAAAAGACAGTGCTTTCTTGACATTCATCTGTGAATGTTGCATTATATATATGGGTCACAATTGCACAATAGTGTGCCACTTTGTTTGCATATCTATTTCCAACCATTTTCACTCCTGTGAGCTGCACACTTTACAACAGCAATTTCAGCTGGAAGCTGCAGAGCTTCCAGCAGTCTTCTCACATGATCACCTTTCCTAATCGTGAACTTGAAGAGGTCATGAAACCTCTTTGTTACCATAACTGTCCAAAGTCATGAACCACACCAAAGCCTTACTAACTATCTGTAAAAAATAGTCACTCTCATTTGGGTGGTCAAGCTGCAAGCTCTGGTAAGGGCAATTAATTCCCCAACTTGTGCTGAGGTAACTCCTTGAAGCCATGAAGCTTTCACAATCTTTTGTATAAAGAGCATAAGCTGCTCTCAGGGAAACATAATTTGTTCTTAAATGTGAGCCATCAACAAACAGAACATTTTCAGAACTAATTAAAGGCTCCTCTTCTAGGTGAGGTCTTGGCTTGGTGCATAAATCTGTGACTTCAAGAAAGTCATGTTCAAACCTATTAGATACACCACTTTGCAGGCAGGGGAAGCTGGGGTTCAAAACTTGCCAGCACTCCAATGTTAGATTTTTAGAAGCAAGAATTTGCTGCTCATATTTGGTAAGTCTAGAATTAGTCATGTACTGGGTTTTGGTACTGATCAGCAGAGTGAGGGTCCATCACAGTTGAAGGATATCCCATCACTATGTTTTCACATCTTACAACACTGGTGCTCACAAGAGATACTGATTTTAGACAACCAGACAGCCCTGCGGAAACTGGGTCAAGTGTAATTGAAAAGTAGGTTTCTGGCCTCTGCATCACCATGCAATTGAATAACTACTGAGAAAGTGCAGCCCTCCACCTTACTGCAAAACAAAACTTTTACTGCAATCAGTCATTTCTAATGCCTAGGCATGCCAGAGCCTTTCAGCTCTAGGAAAGCTTTCATGTATTTGTCGCTAATGAAAGCAGACCAGGCACATCTTCTGTGTCAGTCTCAGTAGGGGGCTGAGGTACAAAGGAAATGTTAGGTATCCACTGTCTATAATAGCTAGCCATTCCTAAAAGAATTCTGACTTCTCTTTCCGTTTTCAGGGGACCCATTTATAGAATGTCCTCCACCCTTTCTTTGGACACTTTTCTTGTTCCCTTTTCACTTATATGTCCCAAATATTGGACTTCTTGTGACAGTATTACAATTTGCTAGGAGACACTTTGGGCCTGATTATAACTTTGGCAGATGAGATACTCCTTCACAATGATGACGGATATCCCTCCTGCCATCTTACAAGTTCCAAAGGATATAATTGAACTTGTAATACTGCGGACAGGATATCTGTCATGTTTGTGACGAAGTACCCCATCCGCCAAGGTTGTAATCAGGCTCTGTATATCCTTTCTCAGCTAGGTGATTTAGGGTAACAATGATGTGCTGTTTGTAATGTTTTCTCCTGGTTAATGCCACAAGTAGGTCATCAATATGATGTAAATGAACTGAATTATGTGGCATGTACAGTTGGGCTTTTGTAATCTCGTAATTGGTGAGTTGCACGGGCTTCTGATTATTTCTGTCAAAATTATTTTTTGTTACATGTCTTCAATTATTTGGCTAATCACTGCTGTTATTTCTGGGCCCATGTGATATGGTGGTGTACTTGGGAACACTGCATTGGACTTAATTGGTATATTCAGACTGGCTCTACACCTTTGACTAGTCAATAATCTTCCTTGTGAAATACCACACTTCTGGATTCACAGTTTCTTTTGAATATGGAGACAATTCCTGTACAGTTCTCATTGGGTAAACCCCAACCATATCTTGTTGAAAGAACTTAAACTGAACATCCTCATCATGGGCCTGGAATTTGACCCCATTAGGAGTGCACTATATTATGCAGTTCAACTTGCACAATAAATCTCATACCAGCAGGTTTACAGGACTTGAGTCACATCCAACAAACTAGTGATTTTCTTCAAATTAACCTATTTTAACTAGGCCTGGGCATAGAACTCAGCTCCGCAGGCAGACTTTGCGGAATTCGGGCACTTGGTGCTATGCAGAATAGCGCAGACTTCTCAAATTCTGCACTCCAGCGTGGAACGGAGTTTGTTCACGCTCGCAAGTTTGGGTTTTGGCGCTCTCTTTGGCGATACTTCGCTCGTGTTGCTTCCAGCCATCCTGGTGGCCAAAACGGCCATTTGCAAACGTGAACCCTCTTCTGAAGTAGATCAGAAGTAGAGTTTGTACTCCCGACACACTAAGGACCTGATTACAACCCTGGCAGTCGGTGATAAAACGGCAGTCACACAACCAACAGGCTGGCTGTAAAAAAAATGGAATCATGACCATGGCGGAAACCGGCAACACAAGCAGCCTCTTTAACACACCAACCTCCATGGCGGTAGCAACAAACACCGCGGCGGTAACCGCCAACAGCCAGACGGAAGCCAATGTACCGCCCACAGCATGACAACAGGCTTATCTGCCAGCTTTTCCGGGGCGGTACCAACGCCATCAAAAGCACTGTGGAAACAGTACTCTGAAGGGAAACGACTGACCTCTCGACACTCAAAGAAGAACCACAATGCCAAGCAGCCCGATCTGCACTTTTTTCCAATGCTGGTGTACCTTCTCATACGCCAGGAACACAAACGCTGGCGAAGATGACTACAGTGAGCACTGCACCTAGCACACAAGGGAGGGGGAGGAAAAATAGAATTACACACACACGCAACACCCCCACCCCTACCATCACCTCCAACTCCATACACACAAACAGATGCAACAACATTACATATACACCCATAACCCTCAGGAATAACGCAAGGAAAAAAGGAATGGATAAAATGAGTGTACTAGTACAGTTTTAGATATATACGTCCTTAAACCATAAACAGTATGTACAATATATACAAAAGGAGGGACTATGCCCACTCAAAAATGTCTGTGTCCCACGGGGCCATGACACATAGGCCAAGGCCACACTTGACTCCTGCCTCAAAACGGAGAGAACACTGCAGGGGCATCAGGTCAAAAAAACACAAGCACCTCAGGGGGACGGGGAATGGGGGGCACCTCAGCCGGAAGATGGTACAATGCCACTGGCCTGGAGGGGGCTCCATGCCCACTGCTTGGTCCTGGGGAGTGCAAAGCCACAATCTCTCTAGTGGGTGGTTTGCCTACTGCTTGGTCTTGGGGAGTGCAAAGCCACAGTCTCTCAAGTGGGTGGCTTCTCCACTGGTTCTGGAGGAGGCTTTGTGCCCAGTGTGCTTCGTCCTGCCAAGGAGGGGGTGAGTGGATGCCTTCTTCCAATGGTTCTGGAGGGGGCTTTGTGCCCAGTGTGCTTCATCCTGCCAAGAAGGGGGTGAGTGGATGCTTTCTTCCACTGGTTCTGGAGGGGGCTTTGTGTCCAGTGTGCTTCATCCTGCCAAGGAGGGGGTGAGTGGATGCCTTCTTCCACTGGTTCTGAAGGGGGCTTTGTGCCCAGTGTGCTTCATCCTCGATGGGGCAAGGTCACAGTCTCTCACCTGGGTGTCATACTGACAAGTGTTTCAGGGGCCAGGACGCACTTCAGCCCATGTGGTCACTACTACACACTGCTGTAGGAAAGTACCATCTTGCCTGGCATGTTACCCCCATTTTTCACTGTATATATTGTTGTTTTAGTTGTATGTGTCACTGGGACCCTGGTAACCCAGGGCCCCAGTGCTCATAAGTGTGCCTGAATGTGTTACCTGTGTAGTGACTAACTGTCTCACTGAGGCTCTGCTAATCAGAACCTCAGTGGTTATGCTCTCTCATTTCTTTCCAAATTGTCACTGACAGGCTAGTGACCATTTTTTCCAATTTACATTGGCTTACTGGAACACCCTTATAATTCCCTAGTATATGGTACTGAGGTACCCAGGGTATTGGGGTTCCAGGAGATCCCTATGGGCTGCAGCATTTCTTTTGCCACCCATAGGGAGCTCTGACAATTCTTACACAGGCCTGCCACTGCAGCCTGAGTGAAATAACGTCCACGTTATTTCACAACCATTTTACACTGCACTTAAGTAACTTATAAGTCACCTATATGTCTAACCTTTACCTGGTAAAGGTTAGGTGCAAAGTTACTTAGTGTGAGGGCACCCTGGCACTAGCCAAGGTGCCCCCACATTGTTCAGAGCCAATTCACTGAACTTTGTGAGTGCGGGGACACCATTACACGCGTGCACTACATATAGGTCACTACCTATATGTAGCTTCACCATGGTAACTCCGAATATGGCCATGTAACATGTCTATGATCATGGAATTGCCCCCTCTATGCCATCCTGGCATTGTTGGTACAATTCCATGATCCCAGTGGTCTGTAGCACAGACCCTGGTACTGCCAGACTGCCCTTCCTGGGGTTTCACTGCAGCTGCTGCTGCTGCCAACCCCTCAGACAGGCAGCTGCCCTCCTGGGGTCCAGCCAGGCCTGGCCCAGGATGGCAGAACAAAGAACTTCCTCTGAGAGAGGGTGTGACACCCTCTCCCTTTGGAAAATGGTGTGAAGGCAGGGGAGGAGTAGCCTCCCCCAGCCTCTGGAAATGCTTTGTTGGGCACAGATGTGCCCAATTCTGCATAAGCCAGTCTACACCGGTTCAGGGACCCCTTAGCCCCTGCTCTGGCGCGAAACTGGACAAAGGAAAGGGGAGTGACCACTCCCCTGACCTGCACCTCCCCTGGGAGGTGTCCAGAGCTCCTCCAGTGTGCTCCAGACCTCTGCCATCTTGGAAACAGAGGTGCTGCTGGCACACTGGACTGCTCTGAGTGGCCAGTGCCACCAGGTGACGTCAGAGACTCCTGCTGATAGGCTCCTTCAGGTGTTAGTAGCCTTTTCTCTCTCCTAGGTAGCCAAACCCTCTTTTCTGGCTATTTAGGGTCTCTGTCTCTGGGGAAACTTTAGATAACGAATGCATGAGCTCAGCCGAGTTCCTCTGCATCTCCCTCTTCACCTTCTGATAAGGAAACGACCGCTGACCGCGCTGGAAGCCTGCAAACCTGCAACATAGTAGCAAAGACGACTACTGCAACTCTGTAACGCTGATCCTGCCGCCTTCTCGACTGTTTTCCTGCTTGTGCATGCTGTGGGGGTAGCCTGCCTCCTCTCTGCACCAGAAGCTCCGAAGAAATCTCCCGTGGGTCGACGGAATCTTCCCCCTGCAACCGCAGGCACCAAAAAGCTGCATTACCGGTCCCTTGGGTCTCCTCTCAGCACAACAAGCGAGGTCCCTCGAATCCAGCGATGCTGTCCAAGTGACCCCCACAGTCCAGTGACTCTTCAGCCCAAGTTTGGTGGAGGTAAGTCCTTGCCTCACCTCGCTGGGCTGCATTGCTGGGAAACGCGACTTTGCAGCTACTCCGGCCCCTGTGCACTTCCGGTGGAAATCCTTTGTGCACAGCCAAGCCTGGGTCCACGGCACTCTAACCTGCATTGCACGACTTTCTAAGTTGGTCTCCGGCGACGTGGGACTCCTTTGTGCAACTTCGGCGAGCACCATTTCACGCATCCTCGTAGTGCCTGTTTCTGGCACTTCTCCGGGTGCTACCTGCTTCAGTAAGGGCTGTTTGTCTTGTTCGACGTCCCCTCTCTCTTCAGGTCCAATTTGCGACCTCCTGGTCCCTCCTGGGCCCCAGCAGCGTCCAAAAACGCCAAACGCACGATTTGTGTCTAGGAAGGCTTGTTGGCGTCCTTTCGGCGGGGAAACACTTCTGCACGACTCTACAAGGCAAGAGGGATCCGTCCACCAAAGGGGAAGTCTCTAGCCCTTTTCGTTCCTGCAGAAACCTCAGCTTCTTCTGTCCAGTCGAAGCTTCTTTGCACCCGCAGCTGGCATTTCCTGGGCATCTGCCCATCTCCGACTTGCTTGTGACTTTTGGACTTAGTCCCCTTGTTCCACAGGTACCCTAGATTGGAAATCCACAAGTGTTGCATTGCTGGTTTGTGTCTTTCCTGCATTATTCCTCTAACACGACTCTTTTGTCCTTAGTGGAACTTTAGTGCACTTTGCACTCACTTTTCAGGGTCTTGGGGAGGGTTATTTTTCTAACTCTCACTATTTCCTAATAGTCCCAGCGACCCTCTACAAGGTCACATAGGTTTGGGGTCCATTCGTGGTTCGCATTCCACTTTTGGAGTATATGGTTTGTGTTGCCCCTATCCCTATGTTTCCCCATTGCATCCTATTGTAACTATACATTGTTTGCACTGTTTTCTAAGACTATACTGCATATTTTTGCTATTGTGTATATATATCTTGTGTATATTTCCTATCCTCTCACTGAGGGTACACTCTAAGATACTTTGGCATATTGTCATAAAAATAAAGTACCTTTATTTTTAGTATAACTGTGTATTGTGTTTTCTTATGATATTGTGCATATTACACTAAGTGGTACTGTAGTAGCTTCACACGTCTCCTAGTTCAGCCTAAGCTGCTCTGCTAAGCTACCATTATCTATCAGCCTAAGCTGCTAGACACCCTATACACTAATAAGGGATAACTGGGCCTGGTGCAAGGTGCAAGTACCCCTTGGTACTCACTACAAGCCAGTCCAGCCTCCTACAACTGCTCTCCGGCGGTGATGGCTGCTTAGTGGATGGCAGTTACCCTGCAGGTGGCGGTGCTGGCAGTGGTGGTGGTAGGCTCCAGCCCTTCACCTGCAGCCTCGGATGGCTGCCCACTGGGTCGGCTACTGCTGCTGGCAGTGGTGCTTCTGGCAGCGGGGCAGGTGGCGGTGCTGGCCACAGTGCAGGTGGCGGTGCTGGCCGTGTTGCAGGTAGGGGTGCTGGCAGTGGTGGTGGTAGCCTCCAGGCCTTCACCTGCAGCCTCGGACGACTGCCCACTGGGGCTGCTGCTGCTGGCAGTGGAGCTGCTGGTGGCTGGGCAGGTGGCGGTGCTGGCCTCGGTACAGGTGGCGGTGCTGGCCACTGTGCAGGTAGCGGTGCTGGCCATGGTGGTGATAGCCTCCAGGCCTTCACCTGCAGCCTCGGATGGCTGAAGTGCCATGGCTGGTGTTGTGTGCCCATTCCTGCCCTTGGCAGATGGTGGTACCTCCTTGTTTCTGCCAGCTGGTGTCTTTTAATTGCCCTTGCGACTGGTGGTGCCTCCTTCCCCTTGCTGGCTGGTGTCCCCTTCTTGCCCTTGCTAGGTGGCGGACCCTTCTTGACCTCGGCAGATGGTGCTGGCACACTGGCTGGGCTGACGGGTGCCTCCTTGGAGCCTCTCACATCTGCAGTAGCTGCAGACACCACAGTGGCCATGGACTTGGAGGCTGAGGTGCTGGGATGGGTTCTGGCCACCCTGGCCCGAAATGAAGAACGGGGGAGGGATAGGGAATAGGTCAATGTTGGTGAGGAAAAGCTTCTTAGGGACACTGGGGCGGGAAGAGGATGAAGGTTTGGGTGTGGAGGAATAGGGAGTGGTTGTAGGAGGTGTCAGTCTGCTGTGTTTGGGTGCAGGTGCATGGGCTGGTTGCTGTTACGAGGTGGATGGCTGATGGGTGTAAGTGTGCTTGCGTTTGTGTACTTTGGGAGGAGGGGTCACAGACACAGTGGGAGAGGACACAGGGAACGTGTGCATGGACGTGGGGGTGGTGACTGCCAGTGAGGGGCATATAGTGCTAGGCGTGCTGGTGATGGAAGTAGTGGATGAGGATGTAGTGCATACAGGTGTGAGTGGAGACGCTACTGGGAGGGAGGTGGACGAGGAGGAGGAGGGGGACACAGTGGAGGCAGTGGATGTTGGTGTATCTGCATGTGGATGGTGCTTGTGTGAGTGCCTGTGAGATGAATTGTGGTGCTTGTGTTTGCCTGAGCCACTTCTGTGTGTTGATTTGGATGATTGCTGGTCTGAAGGTGTGCTTGGAATAGGCTGGGGTTGAGTGGATTGGGACTGGGTAGAGGAAGTTAGAGGGGGGAGGCTGGAAACAGGGACAATGGCTGCCATCAGTGAGTTGGCCAGACCCTGGAATGCTCTCTGTTGGGCCGCCACGTTAGAGTGAATGCCCTCCAGGTATGGATTTGTTTGTTGCAAACGCCCTGATAGACCCTGGATGATATTCAGTATGGTTGACTGCCCAACAGAGAGGGATCTCAGGAGGTCAGTAGCCTCCTCACTGAGGGCAGCGGGGCTGACTGGGGCAGGGCCTGAGGTGCCTGGGGCGAAGGAGATGCTCACCCTCCTGGGTGAGCGGGCACGGGAAACACGCTGAGGGGCTGCTGGGAGGGCAGTGCTGGTACGGGGGTGGCGGCTCTACCTGTAGTTGGGGTGGGCACAGAGGTGTCTGCCACCTCCAGGGAGCTTCCATCAGAGGAGGTGCTGCTGGTGGTGCTGTCCCCTCCTGTCTCCATAGTGGTCCTCCCATCGCCCTCTGTCCCACTGGTGCCCTCACCGTTGGTGGATTCAGCCTCCAGGCCCATGTGGGAATCAGCTCCCTCAGTCGCCGGTGCCTCTCCTCCTCTGCCAGATGATGCTAATGCACACAAGTACAGGGTGACAAAACAAAAAGGGGGGAGAGACAGAGGATACACTTGGTCAATGCCAGCAACAATACTACCGTTGGCATACACAACTCACAGGGAACAGCCCATGCACTACCAGTTACAATGCTAGTCACCAGGCCATGCAGTACAATGCCTAGCGCCATTAGATGCACACCTGAAACTCACAGGACCCTGCCCAGTCGTAGATGCCCTCTAACATTATAAGGGTTGGAGTGCATCTGAGCTTTCCCATCATGGAACCTACCCTGCTATGTTCGCCCTGGCCTAGGGGCACCCACAGCCCACATCCCCCACCCTGGTAATACCTTAACACGTGCAAAGTCATGATTCTGAATCTGTACTCACCCCCTCGTGGCTGCTGTGATGCCTTCAAGCACCCATCCAACTCTGGATAGGCCACCGCCAGGATGCGGAACATCAGCGGGGTCAGGGTACGACAGGCAACCCTTCCTCGTTGGGAGGCCAGGTCCAGCTGGGCCTACACCGTCTTCCTTGCCAGCGGCACAGGTCCGCCCACCTTTTGCGGCAGTGGGTGCTCCACCTGTCAAAGACCCCCAGGGTCCGCATCTCCATGGCGATGGGACACCAAATACCCTTTTTCTGATGGGCACTGACCTGCAGAAACAAAACAGCAGAAAAGGTATTAGTCATACCGTCCGGATTGTTATACTCATGGCCCACCACATCCCCCCATCCCCTTATGTACAAACATTGACCACCATACATGCAGCACTCTGCCCAAGACCCCTCAGACCCCCCTACACAAGGCTTACACACACAGCAATCCATACATTCATGCCCCACGCATCATGCTCACAGTGTACTCACCTGTTTGTCTGAAGGACCATAGAGTAAAGGGTACTGGGATAAGACCTCATCCACCAATCTCTCCAACTCCTCCGAAGTGAAGGTACGGTCCCTTTCCCCAGACACTCGAGCCATTGTCGCTTCCAGACACAGGTCACAGCAGCACTTGCACTGTAGGTCCTCTCCTGTTGAAGGTCAGGTACCAAGTAAGTGAACAAATAGAAAATGGTGGTCACGTCAGCGGCGGTGCGTACCATCACCGCTGGCATACATCGCTATTGGCTCCTGGAACCCATAGGCCTCAATGGTAACTAATGCAGTGTTGCACGGCGGTCGTCGACCTCCAACCGCAACAGAGCACAACGCCAGCGGAATTACCTCATTTCCACCTGTCCCTCCTCACAGGTCAGGCAGCCGCCATTTCAGGGGGGCACAGGCCATGGCACCTAACTGCGTCACAGCAGACATTGGCATATCAACTGACTTACGAGTACACATACTGTTTCTATAAAGCAAAAATTGCATAATAATCTGAGAATATGTTTAAATATGACCTTCTGCTCACCGTTTTTCAGCCTTGAGTTCAACCACTGAGGATGAATAGGAGATGGAGACATACACCTGTGTACAGACCCCCGGTGGACCTGGCGACAGTGGAGGACAGGCACATTATCCTAACCTACAGACTTGATAGGGCCACAATCCAAGAGCTGTGTGCCCATTTGGAGCCAGACCTGATTTCAGCTATCTGCCACCCCACAGGTATCCCCACTCTAGTGCAGGTCTTGTCAGTGCTCCATTTCCTGGCAAGTGGTTCCTTCCAAGCAACAGTGGCCAAGGCATCAGGGATGTCACAGCCTATGCTCTCAAACATGGTGACCAGAGTGTTGCCTGCCCTGATGAAACACATGCACAGCTACGTCGTTTTCCCCCAGGTGGAGGATTTGGCCACAGTGGAGGCTGACTTCTATGCACCGGGACATATCCCTAATATCATTGGTGCCACTGATGGTACACATATTGCATTTGTCCCACCCCCCAGAGAAATGAACAGGTGCTCAGAAATTGAAAAAGCTTTCACTCTCTGAATGTGCAGATGGTGTGTTTGGCGGACCAGTACATCTCCCATGTCAATGCAAAGTATCCTGGCTCTGTGCATGATCCCTTTATCTTGAGGAATAGCAGCATCCCATATGTGATGTCTCAACTCCAGAGGCACAGGGTGTGTCTAATAGGTGAGCCTATGGTCCCCACCCAGTTGATGTAGGAATATGGGTGTGGGTTTGGCCCTAAGGGTGAGTGTGTGGCTAACAGGTATCCCTCAATATTTACAGGTGACACTGGTTACCCCAACCTCTCATGGCTACTGACCCCAGTGAGGAATGCCAGGACAAGGGCAGAGGAACGTTACAATGAGGCACATAGGCGAAGAAGGAGGACCATTGAGAGAACCTTTGGCATCCTGAAGACCAGATTCCGGTGCCTCCATCTGACAGGTGGATCCCTGTGCTACTCACCCAAGAAGGTGTGCCAGATCATTGTTGCAGTTGCACAACCTGGCCTTGAGACACCAAGTGCCTTTTCTGCAGGAGGATAAGCCTGGGGATGGTCGTGTGGCAGTGGTGGAGCCTGTGGACATTGACAAAGAGGATGCAGAGGAAGAGGATGTGGACAACAGAACTACACTAATTCAACAGTACTTCCAGTGACACACAGGTAAGACACTGTAATTTCACCTTCCATTGCAGTTTTGTATTGGACATTGAACATGGCAGCCTGATTTCCCTCGTTCTATGGCCACTTACTGTACCCTTTGACATCTCTATTTTCAGATTTCTGCGTCCCACTCTGGCTCCTGGTGTGTTTACTGATGCCTACTACCGGTCATACCTATGTTAAACTAATACATATTTCAAACAACTGACAGACTCCATACTTGTAATAGTTCCAAGGGTGTTTATTTCAGTGCTGAAAAGTAAATGGGGATGTGCAATGGGCTGGGTTGATGATGGAGGAAAGTCCAGTATAGAGTTCAGTCTATTTGTTTCACAGGTGCATTGTCCAAGAGGCCATAGGAAGTGGAGCAATGGCAGTTCAAGGTGGACAGGGTGACAGAGTGGGACATAAGGGTGACAATCAGGAGAGTCTTATTGCCTGGTGGGGTTCTTGGCACTGTTCTCTGGCTTCTGCCTGGATTGCAGGGACCGTTTGCAGGATGGTTCTTCATTTGTAGGGGGTGGGGTGCTGGTGGCCTGTTGTTCCTTTGGCGGGGCCTCCTGTCCACTAGCGTCACTGGAGGTGGAGGGCTGTCCTTCGGTGTAGCTAGTGTCAGGCTCCCAATGGTGTGCACCTGCCTCCCTCATTGTGTTGGCCATGTCTGCCAGCACCCCTGCAATGGTGACCAGGGTGGTGTGGATGTCCCTCAGGTCCTCCCTGATCCCCAGGTATTGTCCCTCCTGCAGCTGCTGGGTCTTGTGCAACTTGGCCAGTATCTGGCCTATGGTCTCCTGGGAATGGTGGTATGCTCCCAGGATGTTGGTGAGTGCCTCGTGGAGAGTCGGTTCCCTGGTCCTGTCCTCCCCCTGTCTCACAGCAGTCCTCCCAGCTTCCCTGTTGTCCTGTGCCTCTGTCCCCTGAACCGTGCGCCCACTGCCACTGACCCCAGGTCCCTGATCGCCCTTTGTTTGTGGGGTTGCCTGGGTTCCCTGTAGTGGTGGACACACTGCTGATTGACGTATCCTGGGGACAGAGGTATGGGCCAGCTGGATGGGTGCTGTGGTGGTGTTTCCTGAGGGCGGAGGCTCTGAGGTGGGTTGGGAATGTGCCTGGGCAACCGACTGTCCAGAGGTCCCTGATGGGCCAGGTTGGTCATCGTGATGCAGGTGTGCAGAGGTGCTGTCATCACAGTGGGCTTCTTCTGGGGGGGGAACTGGATGTGGCTGGCAACTCCTCTCCGGTGACATTGAGTGGAGGTCCGGTGTGGATATTAATGCAGAGTTCTTTTTCTGCTTGTGCCATCTTGTGCATGGCTATGTTTCTCTCTATGGTTGTTATTACCAAGGCAGCTTTGGTTTGTGTGAGTTGTGGTTTGGTTGGCTAAGTGATTGTCACTAGTGTGCATGCTGTGGTGATGGATATCCTTGCAGGCCTGTGATTGGGGGTCCCTGCATTGGTGTTGCATGCAGGTCTTGGTATTGGGTGGGTGGGTTGTGATAGTGGGGTATATGTGGGGTGGTGGGGTGATGGTGGTGAGGGTAGGGGTAGGTGTTTGTGATGGCATGCAGGTAGGGTGGGGGATAAAGTAGTAAAGAGTTGACTTACCAGAGTCCAGTCCTCCTGCTACTCCTGCCAGGCCCTCAGGATGCATGATCGCCAAGACTTGCTCCTCCCATGTTGTTAGTTGTGGGGGAGGAGGTGGGGGTCCACTGCCAGTCCTCTGTACAGCCATCTGGTGTCTTGCAACCACAGAACGTACCTTCCCCCGTAGGTCATTCCACCTCTTCCTGAGGTCATCCCTTGTTCTGGGGTGTTGTCCCACGGCTTTGACACTGTCCACAACTCTCAGCCATAGCTCCATCTTCCTTGCAATAGATGTCTGCTGCACCTGTGATCCGAATAGCTGTGGCTCTACCCGGATGATTTCCTCCACCATCACCCTTAGCTCCTCCTCTGAAAACCTGGGGTGTTTTTGTGGTGCCATGGGTGTAGTGTGAGTGGTGTGTGTAAGGGTGTGTGGGGTGATGTGTTGTGGGTGTGTGCTGTGAGGTGCATGGGTGGTGTATGGGTGATGGTGTTTTGTGGCTCAGATTCAGTGGGTGCTCCTGGCTTGTCTCTCTCTCACTTGCCAAAATCTTTGGATTGTGAAGGGTTGTGGGTAGTGTGGGTGTGTGTTTTATATTGGTGTGGGTGTGTGGGTGTGGTGTGTGGATGTGTGTCAGGTGTGTGTATTTTGAATTGTCCAATGTAGTGTTGTTTTGTATGTGTGTGTGTATTTTGAGTGTGGCGGTCTGTACCGCCAATGGTTTACCGCGGTTTAATGACCGCCACAGTGATTCGTGGGTCATGAGGCTGTGGGCAGATTTCTGTTGGCATAACGGTGTGGGTTTTGGTACCACCAGTTTATCACTGACCTTTGGGCTGGCGGACTTGTGTGTGTGTCTGTATAGTGGCGGATTTCTATTTGTGGGTCATTATACCCTTAGCGGTATACCACCGCGGTCGCAGTACGTTGGCGGCAGTCAGCATGGTGGTGGGCAGCACTTACCGTTAATGTCATAATGAGGGCCTAAATCTAGTCAAAAATAAATTTTGACCAAAGTTTCTTCTCCAATGGACCCTGCAATTTGTTGTTCAGATTGAGAAGCCTTTTTTTCTAAACAGGAAGAAAGTGTGTCAGAGACTACAACTTCCTGTTCCTGTCCAGCAGGCTCCACTCAGTACTTTGCCCATCTCCAGGTCACTTTTCACTTGGATTTCAAGGTGGGAGGATCATTCTTTTTTTTCTCCTGGATATACCTTTGGTTAAGGACTTTGTTTTTGTTAAATCATACAAGGAAGTTCAAAACCTTTTGTATAAGGGTGTTGTGTTTGATTTATTGGGCATGCACCAATATTTCTTTTTACTTTAATTTGATATTTGATTTTAACATTTTATAATGTTGGGTGGGCTGGAATTTAAGTATGGGCATTGTTATTATATATTTTGCATTTCATTGATTTTTCACCTTTCATAACGGGCAATTGTTGCAGTGCTCAGTACCTTTTCTACATGTTTGCAACAATTTCAATATTATTTAAATATGTGGCCTAGATTTCCAAACGGCCATTTAGCCAGTCAGCCCAGTACTAGTAGTCATCAGTGCATGATATATATGATTCAGTGGCATATGCTTTTAAAACTTAATTTAGGGCAGGGATGATATTGGATAAAATTTAAAATGTTGGCTATTGTTTGCATTTCATTTTTTTTGCAAAAAGTGTATATATTGCAGAATAATAATATTTGATGGCATAGGAGAATATTGTTTGACCATGTGGCTAGCAGATATTTTGGCATGCAGCCAGTGTCCTTTTGCCAAAGACTTGCATGTGTTCTTTGTTTGCCATGCCTTCTTGCTCCTTTTTGTTTGACCATGTGGCTGGCAGACATTTTGTGCATGCAGTCAGTGTCCCTTGCCATAGGCTTTCATGTGGTCTTTGTTTGCAATGCCTCCTTCTTTTTGTTGTTTGACCATGTAGGTGTCTGGCAGCCATTTTGTCCATCCAGTCAGTGTTGCTTGCTATAGGCTTGCATGTGTTCTTGGTTCTCTATGCCTTCTCCCTGATCCTTGCTGTTGTTATCTGATTGTGTAGCTGGCTGGCAGCCATTTTATGTATAAGGCCAGTGCCCCTCCCTTTGCCATAGGCTTGCATGTGTTCTTTGTTTGCCATGCCTTCTTGCTCTTTGTTGTTTGACCATGTGACTAGCTGGCAGCCATTCTCTCTATCCAGCCAGTGTCTCTTGCCAGAAGGGTGCATGTGTTCTTTGTTCTCCATGCCTCCTTCTTGCTCCATGTTGTTGTTGTTTGATCCTGTGGCTGGCTGACAGACATTTTTTCATGAAGTCAGTGTCCCTCCCTTTGCCATTGGCTTGTATGTGCTCTTTGGTTGCCATGGCTCGTTGCTCTTTGTTGTTGTTGTTTGAACATGTAGGTGGCTGCCACCCGTTTTGTCCATCCAGCTTGTGTCCCTTGCCACAGGCTTTTTCTTTTTTTCTTTTTTGTGTGTTCTCATATTTCTTAAGGTTCCTCCATTATGACCTGACCCGGTCTGCATTCCAAACCCTGCTGGACAAGGCCGGGGCAATCCGCATCCGGAAGACCAGTAACATGAGGGTGGGATTTGTGTGTGCCACCCCTCATGAGAAATAATAATTGGACAACAAACTGAAGAGCTAATGCTTGGAGAAAGCCAATTCACCCAAGGTTGCCAAAGTTCTTTAACTTTTTTAGTGCCAGTTCTACAGAGATCTAATTTACATATTTTTACTGTGGCGTTCACCCATTCCAACCGAGTTGGAGAGATCCAGTATCTGCAGATCTCCCGCCTGGCCAAAAGTATTAAATAAAATAGAAAATTCCTATGAGCACTCAAAAGGTTTTGCAGTTCTAAAGTATAACCAAATAAAACTAAAACTGAGGAAGCCACTATCGGAGCCTGTAATACAGTGGATAGGACCTCAAAAACTTCCCTCCCAAAATTTGAAATCCAGGGGCATAGCATCAACATGTGAATATCATCCACTCTCTCTAGCCCACACTTTTTACAAGCTGCCTGGACATTTTTATTGAATTTATTTAGTTTTTTTGGAGTATAATATGCCCTATGTAGAACAAACAAATTCTTCTTCCTAAGAACGGCGGACTTGACCACCTTATAAAGACGCTGCCAGGACCCTCCCTGCCCATAGGGTATGAATCTCCTCCATGCTTGCCACTTCGTCCCATAAAGAACCAGGAAGATTCTGTTCGTCATCTAGACTATCCACGAATATTCTATAATAGACGGCGACTTCCTTCTTACATGGCTGGTTCTTATACAATAGCTCCTCTAACTCATTAGTCTCTTTGTCCGTTATTCGTAGAGATCTTGCCCATGCTTGTAATTGATAATATTTGAATCTAGACATCGAATACTGTCTCTCAGAGATAAAGGTTCCCCAGGGCTTCAGCACTCCATCCTGTAATACTTGTCCCCATTCCATAATACCTGCCTTCTTCAAAGGATGAGATAAAGCATCTTTCAGGCAATCTGGGGTCCCTGGGGAATCCCAGCTAGGGGTGTGAATACTATAATATGATAACCTCGTAATTTTCCTTATCTTGGCCCACAAAAAAGTGTCCGCTTTTAATGTCTTCAGCCTTACTCGTTTGTAAAACCTTGGGTGACCGAATTTATACAAGAATTTCAGTTCCCCTTTCCCTTCACCATTTAGCATAACCTTCTTCTGGGGGGAGACCTCCTTTTCTACTAGTAAATCTTTAACATTCTTTAACTGGAATGCCCATGCATATAACTGAATATCTGGGAGGGCAATCCCTCCCTTAACATAACTCCTACAATGTTTCTTCCTGGCAATCCTGATTCCCTTATAGGGCCAAATAAAGCTATATATTTTTGATTGCATTGAATCTGGTATCTTTTTTTCCTTAAATTCCAACCGAATCATATTAAAGAGCAAAATGAGTTTCGGGAGAATAAACATCTTTACAAAATTCACTCTCCTGTATAAGGTTAAAGGAAGATGTACCCAGCTTAATAGAAGTTATCTATCTGTTGGGTTAAATACTTCAAATTTACTAACGGCGTCTCTTCCAAATTCTGCGGTATCTTACCTCCAAGGTATTTTATCTCCTCTTTTATTAGTTTATGGTGCACTTTCATATTCCATCTCATTATTTCCATCTTTGACATATTAACCAAGTCTGACTAATGTCGAGGGAAGGTCTGCTGTGTAAATCATAATGTCTTCAGCGTACAAGGATACTTTTTTCTCCCACCCCATAAAAACAAAAGGTTTTTATCAGAGTGTCCCTTTTAATCATACGAGCGAGTGGTTCTATGTACAAATCAAAGGAGAGAGAGGGCATCCCTGTCTATTCCCTCTAGTGATGGAGAAGGGAAGAGTTAGATTCTCATTTATCACGACTCTTGCTGATGGACTGGCATAAATACTTTTTAAGACCCCCAAAAACCTTGGTCCAAAATTCAAGTGTGCTAAAATGTAGCTTAAATAATTCCACTTCACTCAATCAAACACCTTGGTAGCATCCAGGGTGATAACGGCTAAAGGGAGGTCAAATACCGTTGTCATATCAATCACCCTTATTAACTCATGGGATAATTGGTGCATATACCTATTTTTTAAAAACCCTTTCTGAGCTTCATGAATCAACGGTGCAATACTCTTCCCTAGTCTGCTGGCGAGAATACTAGTGAATATTTTATAATCATTATTCAGTAGAGAGATTGGCCTACATGATTCACAAAGCGAGGGGTCTTTCCCAGATTTTAATATGACAGTTATTATTGCTTCATTCCAAGACATTGGCAAATGGGATTCTCCCCTCCAGATTAAGTTAAAAAGATCTTTGAGGAATGACTTAGACTTACTCTCAACCCGTTCACATTCCATGAAAGAATCTGAAAATTACCTGTAACCATCTCTGTTATATGACTTTTCAAGAGTTACAGACTTCCTAATAAGCATTATTACGGGACGGCCATCTTGCAATGAGGAGCATATTTTCCAAACTCCCAAAACCCCTACACCCCTGCCGGAAACCCTCCCCCAACCTTCCTGACTCCCTCCCCAACACCCTTCCCCTCTCCTCCCTGGGGAACCCCCCGTCTTCTTGGCTGTTAAGCCATTTTGGCGCTGCTTGGACCCTTCCACCTATTTTCAGAAAAACCCAATGTGAAAGAACAAAAATAGAAACTGAAAGAACTGAGCTTAAAATCCAGTTTGGTTTTAGCTACCCTTGAATTTCGGCAGGAGAGAATCTGCCTCATGAACATCCCAAAGGTGGTACATTTGATTTTCTCTCATCACTCTCGGGTCGCTGAAAATTTTAATTGGACCGGGCCCCCAATTTCCCCTCCATCCTCCTACCAAGCTCCCATTGTCGGTTGGAAGTCGCCCGAGATACATCAGATCTTATCTCAAAGGAGTGGCCTCTTGCTTCTAGTGTTCCCATTTTTAGCACTCTAGAGAGGATTTTTTCCTTAATCACATAAGTAAGAAAATTCACCAGTATCCTCCTAGGCTTAGTCGCGTTTGGTGATTTTCAGAAAGGATCCTTATGGACCCTCTATATATCTTGAATTAACAAGTCCTCAGCCCACTCCCATACCCCTCTTTGTTTCAGGAGATCTACCACCAACGTTTTAATATTATCTCCTTCAGTCCCTTCTGGAACATTAATTATTTTAATATTGTTCCTCCTAACGTTGTTTTCCATGACTTCCAACCGTTCAGCTTTCTGGTTTCACGTGGTTTTTAATACTTCGATTTAACTGATGTGCTTCTCCACTGTTTCGTTAAGTTGAACAACTTGCCTTTCCAGAATCTGAGTTTGTTGAGTGAATAAATCCATCTTAGTCACCAGAGCTTCACATACCTCTTGAATCCCCTACTGATTCATCCGTGCTACTAGGAAGCCCTGCCTGACTTTGTTTGATAAGGAGTGTAGCAGGAATTCTAAAGATGGTGGCTGAACGGGCACGAAGTTCGTCTCCTCCAGCGACTCCTGTTGAGATTCCGGTACATCCTTTGTTGTCTTCCCTGAAGTGATATTCCTTTGTTGTGATGAAATATCTTCCCCTACGTCAGGAGAATCCTGCCCCTGTGATAAATTACCTAGGTCTGGCGCTCCTCCCTCCTTTACACTTAGGGGGAGTGTAAATGAAGGCGAAAGACTCAGCCTAGGCAGATCTACTTGCTGTCCCTCCTCACACTCATTCCGTAGAGTCTCATTTAACATTATATTTGAAGGAACGGAGAGGATGATGTATTGGAGGTGGCCATAGTAGTAGCAAAGATCTTGGCCTTAAAATATGACCTTAATGAAGGGGTTATTCTCCATTGGAGGGGGGGGGGCTGCCTTTTTCTCTCTGCAATTTTCTTCTTTTGCTGCAGATAAGTTACCTCTTTCCTTAAGGTAAAAACATTATCAGCGTTCTCCGCTGCATTTACTCTGTCCCTGTCTTCTTGAGAAGTCCTTATACAAAGAGGACCCCTCCTCTCTGAATTATTCACCTCCTCAGGCTTGCATGTGGCCTTTGTTTGCCATGCATCCTTGCTCATTGTTGTTGTCGTTTGACCATGTGACTGGCTGGCAACCATTTTGTCCATCCAGCCAGTGTCTCTTGACATAGGCTTGCATGTGTTCTTTGTTCTCCATGCCTCCTCCTTGCTTCTTGTTGTTGTCTGATCATGTGACTGACTGCCAGCTATTTTTTGCGTGCAGCCAGTTTGCCTCCCTTTGCCATAGGCTTGCATGTTTTTTTTGCTTGCCATGCCTCCTTGCTCCTTGTTGTTGCTGTTTGACCATGTGGCAGGCTGACAGCCATTGTGTCCATCCAGCCAGTGTCTATTACCATCTGCTGGCATGTGGTCTTTGTTCTCCATGCCTCTTCCTTGCTCCTTGTTGTTGTAGCTTGTTGTTCAACCATGTGGCTGGCTGCCAACCATTTTGTGAGTGCAGCCAGTGTGTCTTTGACATAGGCTTTCATACAAACATCGTAATTATTGATCATTTGTTTGTTAAGATTTTTTATTTTTTCCTATTTTAATTTTTACATTTTTATTTTTAATTTCAACATTGTATGTGATTTTTATTACTTTTTAAATCATTGTTTTATTTTAATTTTAGTTTCAGTTTTTAGAATATATTTTTTTTTTTTTTGATTTTTTAAATTTCTTCTTTATTTTTATTTTTATATATATATTTTTGTATTTTTATTTTATTGCTCATTTAATTTTGCATTTAGATTTGCTCTATCCATCCATCCGTTCCATTCCTCCATCCATCTACCAGAGACCCACAGCTGTAATACAGCATTCATTTTCTTACGTTTAATTCCATTTCCTCCAGGACACCTTGGCTGCTGAGCACAACTGAAAAATCAACAGCATCCTTTATTTTGTTAATGAATATTCCATTTCCCTTGGACCACCTTGTCACCATAGGTTATTTAAAGGATTATTCAATTTACCCATGCACCTCTCTCTGACTACCCCAGGTGTCTCCTTTGTCTGTTGTGCTGTCTGATTTGAAATGTATTTTTTTTATGGTGTGGTGGTGTGGTTTGTCTTTACAATGCTGATTATTAGGTATATTACATATCTAACCAACCACACTAAGATTGCACTTCTCTGTACTATTCTCAAGCTGCAGCAATGCCACATTTCACTAACTACATGTTTTTTTTGCTTGGTTGTTTTTAGGCGCACAACAGAGGAGACCCCACATCACCTGCACTACTTCCAAAGAGGAGCACTTACAGCTACTTTGGTGCACAGGCACCAAATTCTTTCACTTGTGCAGCTTAGGGCCACTGCCAACCTAGAGCTAAAGATGGCCCCAAATAAAGTTGCACCCCAGAAAGTAGCCAGTGAGAAGAAGCAGCTTTCCACCAGTGGCGTGCCAACCGCAACCTATTTTGGGAGACATGTGCCTGCCACATCGGCCTCGGGGGAGGAACCTGGGAGCAGCATCAACTGCACTACACCAACCCAATATCATATCTGTCAGTGAGGCTGCCACTGCAATCATGGCATCACTGATGAGCAGTGATCTTGAATTGGATCTGTCCCTTTCACAAAGTATTACCAAATACTTTCAGGAAACAAAGCAAATTGGACAGCAGCCAGATCTTTCCAAAGTTAGAGCAAAACAGGAGGTTGATCTTCCTGCTGAGCTAGAACCTCTTCTCTTAGGATTAATGGCTCCCAGATCTCCAGCAAGAAAAAGGAAGAGTACTACTCCACCATCTTCGCCAAGCACCACTTCTGATGATTATGATAGGGACATGGAGTGGTCCCCAGCAGAGTCTGAGAGACGCCAAGCCAGGCAAGGGAAAATAACATTTCCAGAAAGCCTTAGAATCATGGAAGGGGGTGATGATGAAAATGATGAGCCAGTCATTGTGGGATTTAGCATACTGAAGGCTGACATTACTATCTAACCTGCCCTGTGGGATGAGGCACATGCATCACTGCCAGCTCCCATACTTGTAAAGCCCCAGCAGAGATCTGCACCAAGTCATACCTCAGTAGAGGTATGCACTGCAGATAGGCAATCAACACACTCACTTACATCCAAATTTTCTTCAGGAATTGGCAGTGACACAATAAGAAAGTACTTCTCTCCATGTGGACCAGTTGTCAAGCGAGTGATTACATGTGTATCACTGCACACTAGATTTCTTTCCTAGAGAAAAGCAAAAGCTATCTATAGGTCTTGGCTATTAATACATTTTTTAGAGTATTTGGTGGCATGCAACAGTAGCCATGTTCGTCATGGAGAAATTACACACAGCTGCAAACACCTCAGAGGAATTTACTATCAAGGTTTCTGAATGGTTGTGACCCATAGGTCTTCAAGTTGGATTTGTTGCCATGGACAGTGGCAGTAACATAGTCAAGGCCATAGCAGACAGTGGCTATTTCAAGGTCCGGTGTTTGGCGCAGTGCATCAACCTGGTTGTGCAAGACTGTCTTAAAAAAGAAGACATAGGCCCTCATTACAACATTGGCGGTAAATCCCGCTTACCGCCGTGCAGAAGACCGGCAACACACTGCCGCGGCCGTGGAATTCCGCCACAGCTATTACGACCCACAGCTCGGAATCCGCCAAAATCTAGACACCCACACAAGTCCGCCACACCAAAGGTCAGTGATAAACTGGCGATAACAAAACCTCCACCGTCACGCCAACAGGAATACGCCCACACTATCACGACCCATGAATCCAAGCGGCGGTCTTTCAACCGCGGTATTCCATTGGCGGTACACACCGCTGCGCTCAAAATACACACACATTTACAAAACACTACCACATTGGACAAATCAAAATACACACACCTGATACACATACACACTCCCACACACCCAATACAATATAAAACACACACCCACATTACCCACAAACACTTACAATGAAAAATTTGGAAGAAGCAGAGAGACAGAAAAGCAAAGACCACACCAGCATACAGAGGCACACAACCCCATCACTCACACACATCCACGCACAAAACAACACACACCCCTAAACATCACCCCACACATCACAACACACACCACCTCACACATCACCCACACCACCGCATGGCACCGCAAAGACACCCCAGGTTTTCTGAGGAGGAGCTCAGGGTCATGGTGGAGGAAATCATCCGGGTAGAGCCACAGCTATTCGGATCACAGGTGCAGCACACCTCCATACTTAGGAAGATGGAGCTATGGCGCAGAATCGTGGACAGGGTCAACGCAGTGGGACAGCACTCAAGAACACAGGATGACATCAGGAAGAGGTGGAACGACCTACGGGAGAAGGTGCGTTTCGTGGTCTCAAGACACCACATTACGGTTCAGAGGAGAGGAGGCGGACCCCCACATCCTCCCCCACAACTAACAACATGGGAGGAGCAGGTCTTTGCTATACTGCATCCTGAGGGCCTCGCAGGAGTAGCTGGAGGAATGGACTCTGTTAAGTCAAATCTTTAACTACCATATACCCCACCCTACCTGCATGCTATCACATACCACCACCCTCATCACTCCAACTCCTCACATATGTCCCACTATCACAAACCACACATCCCAACACCAAGCCCTGCATGCAACAACAGAGCATGGACACTCATCACCAATGCATGTCCACTACAGATACCCACACAAACCCCAAAAGAATTATCACACAAGGTCCTACACAAGAATGTAAGCACTGGGGTACAGGGTCACCCACCCATTGCACACCATGGCACACACAGATGCAATAATCATGCCTTTACACCCCTGCAGGACCCCTACCCAACGTCACCGGACAGGAGGTTCCAGACATGTCCACTCCCCCCACAGAAGAGGCCCACAGTGATGACAGCAGCTCTGTCCAACTGGATCTAGATGACCAGCCGTGCCCATCTGGGACCTCGGGACAGTCGGTTCCCCTGACACAGTCACAGGCCACCACAGAGCCTCCCCCCTCAGGAAACACCAGCACAGCACCCACCCAGCGGGCCCATACCTCTGTCCCCATGACACGTCAAGCAGCAGTGTGTCCACCACTACAGGGACCCTAGGCAAACCCACCACCCCAAGAACAGAAGGGACCTGGGGGCAGTGGCAGTGGGCACACAGTTCAGGGGACAGAGGCCCAGGAAAACCGGGGAACTGGGAGGTCTGCTGTGTGACAGGGGGAGGACAGGCACAGGGAACCCAATCTCCACGAGGCCCTCTCCAACATCTTGGGAGCGTATCATCATTCCCAGTAGACAATGGCAACGGTACTGGCCAAGTTTCAGGAGACCCAGAGGCTGCAGGAGGAACAGTATTTGGGGTTCAGGGAGGAACTCAAGTCCATCAACACCGCCCTGGCACCATTGTAGGGGTGCTGAAGGACCTCGTGAACACCAGGAGGGAGACTGTGGCACAACAAGGGGTCCCTGACACTAGCCTGGACGATGAACAGCCCACCACCTCCGCCGGCGCTAGTGGACAGGAGGCACCCCCACAGGACCACGACACCAGCACCCCACCCCCTGCAGATGGAGAACCACCCTGCAAGTGGTCCCTGAGATCCGGGACAAAGACAGAGAACAATGCCAAGACCCCGCCAGGAAATGAGACCACCTTGAATGTCATCCTTCTGTCCCACTTTGTCACCCTGTCCATCCTTAAACTGCCCTAGCTCCACTTCCTATGCCCCTTTGTACAATGCACCTGTGAGACAAATAGACTGGAGTGAAAAAAAAAGGGTGCACACTGCCTCACACTCCAGCAAAAAGTTGGCCACAATGCATCTTGGTAAATGCAGTCAGATTCGTTTCACATTAACAAAAGTAATCAAAGTCTTTCACCTTAGTAGGTGCAGCAAGTGCTGTGTATCTCTGGACACGTGTTTCTGGGTTTCGCCCGTCGTCAGCAGAGAGCAGCATATTTTGTGGGGTTGCTTGAAATGCCACCAAACGTCTTTTCAGGTTTATGTACCACTCTAGTGCGCAGGTGCCTCACCAAGGCTCGCCAGCCCGTTAGTTCAAGGGAGCCGTCATTCGACACAGTGCAAAAAAAGGGAGCACACTGCCTCACACTCCAGCAAAAAGTTGGCCCCAATGCATCTTGGTAAATGCAGTCAGATTCGTTTCACATTAACAAAAGTAATCAAAGTCTTTCACCTTAGTAGGTACAGCAAGTGCTGTGTATCTCTGGACACGTGTTTCTGGGTTTTGCCCGTCATCAGCAGAGAGCAGCATATTTTGTGAGGTTGCTTGAAATGCCACCAAAAGTCTTTTCAGGTTTATGTACCACTCTGGTGCGTAGGCGCCTCACCAAGGCTCGTCAGCCCGTTAGCTCAAGGGAGCCGTCATTCAACACAGTGCAAAAAAAGGGAGCACACTGCCTCACACTCCAGCAAAAAGTTGGCCCCAATGCATCTTGGTAAATGCAGTCAGATTCGTTTCACATTAACAAAAGTAATCAAAGTCTTTCACCTTAGTAGGTGCAGCAAGTGCTGTGTATCTCTGGACACGTGTTTCTGGGTTTCGCCCGTCATCAGCAGAGAGCAGCATATTTTGTGGGGTTGCTTGAAATGCCACCAAACGTCTTTTCAGGTTTATGTACCACTCTGGTGCGCAGGTGCCTCACCAAGGCTCGTCAGCCCGTTAGCTTAAGGGAGCCGTCATTCGACACAGTGCAAAAAAAAGGGAGCACACTGCCTCACACTCCAGCAAAAAGTTGGCCCCAATGCATCTTGGTAAATGCAGTCAGATTCGTTTCACATTAACAAAAGTAATCAAAGTCTTTCACCTTAGTAGGTGCAGCAAGTGTTGTGTATCTCTGGACACGTGTTTCTGGGTTTCGCCCGTCATCAGCAGAGAGCAGCATATTTTGTGGGGTTGCTTGAAATGCCACCAAACGTCTTTTCAGGTTTATGTACCACTCTGGTGCACAGGTGCCTCACCAAGGCTCGTCAGCCCGTTAGCTCAAGGGAGCCGTCATTCGATACAGTGCAAAAAAAGGAGAGCACACTGCCTCACACTCCAGCAAAATGTTGGCCCCAATGCATCTTGGTAAATGCAGTCAGATTCGTTTCACATTAACAAAAGTAATCAAAGTCTTTCACCTTAGTAGGTGCAGCAAGTGCTGTGTATCTCTGGACACGTGTTTCTGGGTTTCGCCCGTCATCAGCAGAGAGCAGCATATTTTGTGGGGTTGCTTGAAATGCCACCAAACGTCTTTTCAGGTTTATGTACCACTCTCGTGCGCAGGTGCCTCACCAAGGCTCGTCAGCCCATTAGCTCAAGGGAGCTGTCATTCGACACAGTGCAAAAAAAAGGGAGCACACTGCCTCACACTCCAGCAAAAAGTTGGCCCCAATGCATCTTGGTAAATGCAGTCAGATTCGTTTCACATTAACAAAAGTAATCAAAGTCTTTCACCTTAGTAGGTGCAGCAAGTGCTGTGTATCTCTGGACACGTGTTTCTGGGTTTCGCCAGTCATCAGCAGAGAGCAGCATATTTTGTGGGGTTGCTTGAAATGCCACCAAACGTCTATTCAGGTTTATATACCACTCTGGTGCGCAGGTGCCTCACCAAGGCTCGTCAGCCTGTTAGCTCAAGGGAGCCGTCATTCGACACAGTGTAAAAAAAAAGGGAGCACACTGCCTCACACTCCAGCAAAAAGTTGGCCCCAATGCATCTTGGTAAATGCAGTCAGATTTGTTTCACATTAACATAAGTAATCAAAGTCTTTCACCTTAGTAGGTGCAGCAAGTGCTGTGTATCTCTGGACACGTGTTTCTGGGTTTCGCCCGTCATCAGCAGAGAGCAGCATATTTTGTGGGGTTGCTTGAAATGCCACCAAACGTCTTTTCAGGTTTATGTACCACTCTGGTGCGCAGGTGCCTCACCAAGGATCGTCAGCCCATTAGCTCAAGGGAGCCGTCATTCGACACAGTGCAAAAAAAAGGGAGCACACTGCCTCACACTCCAGCAAAAAGTTGGCCCCAATGCATCTTGGTAAATGCAGTCAGATTCGTTTCACATTAACAAAAGTAATCAAAGTCTTTCACCTTAGTAGGTGCAGCAAGTGCTGTGTATCTCTGGACATCTGTTTCTGGGTTTCGCCCATGTAGGAGGCTGGACTGGCTTGTAGTGAGTACCAAGGGGTACTTGCACCTTGCACCAGGCCCAGTTATCCCTTATTAGTGTATAGGGTGTCTAGCAGCTTAGGCTGATAGATAATGGTAGCTTAGCAGAGCAGCTTAGGCTGAACTAGGAGACGTGTGAAGCTACTACAGTACCACTTTGTGTCATATGCACAATATCATAAGAAAACACAATACACAGTTATACTAAAAATAAAGGTACTTTATTTTTATGACAATATGCCAAAGTATCTTAGAGTGTACCCTCAGTGAGAGGATAGGAAATATACACAAGATATATATACACAATAGCAAAAATATGCAGAATAGTCTTAGAAAACAGTGCAAACAATGTATAGTTACAATAGGATGCAATGGGAAAACATAGGGATAGGGGCAACACAAACCATATACTCCAAAAGTGGAATGCGAACCACGAATGGACCCCAAACCTATGTGACCATGTAGAGGGTCGCTGGGATTATTAGAAAATAGTGAGAGTTAGAAAAATAACCCTCCCCAAGACCCTCAAAAGTGAGTGCAAAGTGCACTAAAGTTCCCCTAAGGACAAAAGAGTCGTGTTAGAGGAATAATGCAGGAAAGACACAAACCAGCAATGCAACAACTGTGGATTTCCAATCTAGGGTACCTGTGGAACAAGGGGACCAAGTCCAAATGTCACAAGCAAGTCGGAGATGGGCAGATGCCCAGGAAATGCCAGCTGCGGGTGCAAAGAAGCTTCAACTGGACAGAAGAAGCTGAGGTTTCTGCAGGAACAAAAAGGGCTAGAGACTTCCCCTTTGGTGGACGGATACCGCTCGACTTGGAGAGTCGTGCAGAAGTGTTTTCCTGCCGAAAGGACGCCAACAAGCCTTTCTAGACGCAAATCGTGCGTTTGGCGTTTTTGGACGCTGCTGGGGCCCAGGAGGGACCAGGAGGTCGCAAGTTGGACCTGAAGAGAGAGGGGACGTCGAGCAAGACAAAGAGCCCTCACTAAAGCAGGTAGCACCCGGAGAAGTGCCAAAAACAGGCACTACGAGGATGTGTGAAACGGTGCTCGCCGAAGTTGCACAAAGGAGTCCCACGTCGCCGGAGACCAACTTAGAAAGTCGTGCAATGCAGGTTAGAGTGCCGTGGACCCAGGCTTGGCGGTGCACAAAGGATTTCCGCCGGAAGTGCACAGGGGCCGGAGTAGGTGCAAAGTCGCGGTTCCCAGCAATGCAGCCCAGCGAGGTGAGGCAAGGACTTACCTCCACCAAACTTGGGCTGAAGAGTCACTGGACTGTGGGGGTCACTTGGACAGCGTCGCTGGATTCGAGGGACCTCGCTCGTCGTGCTGAGAGGAGACCCAAGGGACCGGTAATGCAGCTTTTTGGTGCCTGCGGTTGCAGGGGGAAGATTCCGTCGACCCACGGGAGATTTCTTCGGAGCTTCTGGTGCAGAGAGGAGGCAGGCTACCCCCACAGCATGCACAAGCAGGAAAACAGTCGAGAAGGCGGCAGGATCAGCGTTACAGAGTTGCAGTAGTCGTCTTTGCTACTATGTTGCAGGTTTGCAGGCTTCCAGCGCGGTCAGCGGTCGTTTCCTTATCAGAAGGTGAAGAGGGAGATGCAGAGGAACTCGGCTGAGCTCATGCATTCGTTATCTAAAGTTTCCCCAGAGACAGAGACCCTAAATAGCCAGAAAAGAGGGTTTGGCTACCTAGGAGAGAGGAAAGGCTACTAACACCTGAAGGAGCCTATCAGCAGGAGTCTCTGACGTCACCTGGTGGCTCTGGCCACTCAGAGCAGTCCAGTGTGCCAGCAGCACCTCTGTTTCCAAGATGGCAGAGGTCTGGAGCACACTGGAGGAGCTCTGGACACCTCCCAGGGGAGGTGCAGGTCGGGGGAGTGGTCACTCCCCTTTCCTTTGTCCAGTTTCGCGCCAGAGCAGGGGCTAAGGGGTCCCTGAACCGGTGTAGACTGGCTTATGCAGAATTGGGCACCTCTGTGCCCAAGAAAGCATTTCCAGAGGCTGGGGGAGGATACTCCTCCCCTGCCTTCACACCATTTTCCAAAGGGAGAGGGTGTCACACCCTCTCTCAGAGGAAGTTCTTTGTTCTGCCATCCTGGGCCAGGCCTGGCTGGACCCCAGGAGGGCAGATGCCTGTCTGAGGGGTTGGCAGCAGCAGCAGCTGCAGTGAAACCCCAGGAAGGGCAGTTTGGCAGTACCAGGGTCTGTGCTACAGACCACTGGGATCATGGAATTGTACCAACAATGCCAGGATGGCATAGAGGGGGCAATTCCATGATCATAGACATGTTACATGGCCATATTCGGAGTTACCATTGTGAAGCTACATATAGGTAGTGACCTATATGTAGTGCACGCATGTAATGGTGTCCCCGCACTCACAAAGTTCAGGAAATTGGCTCTGAACAATGTGGGGGCACCTTGGCTAGTGCCAGGGTGCCCTCACACTAAGTAACTCTGCACCTAACCTTTACCAGGTAAAGGTTAGACATATAGGTGACTTATAAGTTACTTAAGTGCAGTGTAAAATGGCTGTGAAATAACGTGGACGTTATTTCACTCAGGCTGCAGTGGCAGGCCTGTGTAAGAATTGTAATAGCTCCCTATGGGTGGCAAAAGAAATGCTGCAGCCCATAGGGATCTCCTGGAACCCCAATACCCTGGGTACCTCAGTACCATATACTAGGGAATTATAAGGGTGTTCCAGTAAGCCAATGTAAATTGGTAAAATTGGTCACTAGCCTGTTAGTGATAATTTGAAAGTAATGAGAGAGCATAACCACTGAGGTTCTGGTTAGCAGAGCCTCAGTGAGACAGTTAGGCACCACACAGGGAACATACATGCACACCTATGAGCACTGGGGCCCTGTGTGTAGGAAAGTACCATCTTGCCTGGCATGTTACCCCCATTTTTCACTGTATATATGTTGTTTTAGTTGTATGTGTCACTGGGACCCTGGTAACCCAGGGCCCCAGTGCTCATAAGTGTGCCTGAATGTGTTACCTGTGTAGTGACTAACTGTCTCACTGAGGCTCTGCTAATCAGAACCTCAGTGGTTATGCTCTCTCATTTCTTTCCAAATTGTCACTGACAGGCTAGTGACCATTTTTACCAATTTACATTGGCTTACTGGAACACCCTTATAATTCCCTAGTATATGGTACTGAGGTACCCAGGGTATTGGGGTTCCAGGAGATCCCTATGGGCTGCAGCATTTCTTTTGCCACCCATAGGGAGCTCTGACAATTCTTACACAGGCCTGCCACTGCAGCCTGAGTGAAATAACGTCCACGTTATTTCACAGCCATTTTACACTGCACTTAAGTAACTTATAAGTCACCTATATGTCTAACCTTTACCTGGTAAAGGTTAGGTGCAAAGTTACTTAGTGTGAGGGCACCCTGGCACTAGCCAAGGTGCCCCCACATTGTTCAGAGCCAATTCACTGAACTTTGTGAGTGCGGGGACACCATTACACGCGTGCACTACATATAGGTCACTACCTATATGTAGCTTCACCATGGTAACTCCGAATATGGCCATGTAACATGTCTATGATCATGGAATTGCCCCCTCTATGCCATCCTGGCATTGTTGGTACAATTCCATGATCCCAGTGGTCTGTAGCACAGACCCTGGTACTGCCAGACTGCCCTTCCTGGGGTTTCACTGCAGCTGCTGCTGCTGCCAACCCCTCAGACAGGCAGCTGCCCTCCTGGGGTCCAGCCAGGCCTGGCCCAGGATGGCAGAACAAAGAACTTCCTCTGAGAGAGGGTGTGACACCCTCTCCCTTTGGAAAATGGTGTGAAGGCAGGGGAGGAGTAGCCTCCCCCAGCCTCTGGAAATGCTTTGTTGGGCACAGATGTGCCCAATTCTGCATAAGCCAGTCTACACCGGTTCAGGGACCCCTTAGCCCCTGCTCTGGCGCGAAACTGGACAAAGGAAAGGGGAGTGACCACTCCCCTGACCTGCACCTCCCCTGGGAGGTGTCCAGAGCTCCTCCAGTGTGCTGCAGACCTCTGCCATCTTGGAAACAGAGGTGCTGCTGGCACACTGGACTGCTCTGAGTGGCCAGTGCCACCAGGTGACGTCAGAGACTCCTGCTGATAGGCTCCTTCAGGTGTTAGTAGCCTTTCCTCTCTCCTAGGTAGCCAAACCCTCTTTTCTGGCTATTTAGGGTCTCTGTCTCTGGGGAAACTTTAGATAACGAATGCATGAGCTCAGCCGAGTTCCTCTGCATCTCTCTCTTCACCTTCTGATAAGGAAACGACCGCTGACCGCGCTGGAAGCCTGCAAACCTGCAACATAGTAGCAAAGACGACTACTGCAACTCTGTAACGCTGATCCTGCCGCCTTCTCGACTGTTTTCCTGCTTGTGCATGCTGTGGGGGTAGCCTGCCTCCTCTCTGCACCAGAAGCTCCGAAGAAATCTCCCGTGGGTCGACGGAATCTTCCCCCTGCAACCGCAGGCACCAAAAAGCTGCATTACCGGTCCCTTGGGTCTCCTCTCAGCACGACGAGCGAGGTCCCTCGAATCCAGCGATGCTGTCCAAGTGACCCCCACAGTCCAGTGACTCTTCAGCCCAAGTTTGGTGGAGGTAAGTCCTTGCCTCACCTCGCTGGGCTGCATTGCTGGGAACCGCGACTTTGCAAGCTACTCCGGCCCCTGTGCACTTCCGGCGGAAATCCTTCGTGCACAACCAAGCCTGGGTCCACGGAACTCTAACCTGCATTGCACGACTTTCTAAGTCGGTCTCCGGCGACGTGGGACTCCTTTGTGCAACTTCTGCGAGCACCGTTTCACGCACACTCGTAGTGCCTGTTTCTGGCACTTCTCCGGGTGCTATCTGCTTCAGTGAGGGCTCTTTGTCTTGCACGACGTCCTTTCTCTCTTCAGGTCCAATTTGCGACCTCCTGGTCCCTCCTGGGCTCCAGCAGCGTCCAAAAACGCCAAAAGCACGATTTGCGTGTAGCAAGGCTTTTTGGCGTCCTTCCGGCAGAAGAACATTTCTGCACGACTCTCCAAGGCGAGAGGGATCCTTCCACCAAAGGGGAAGTCTCTAGCCCTTTTCGTTCCTGCAGAAACCTCAGCTTCTTCTGTCCAGTCGAAGCTTCTTTGCACCCGCAGCTGGCATTTCCTGGGCATCTGCCCATCTCCGACTTGCTTGTGACTTTTGGACTTGGTCCCCTTGTTCCACAGGTACCCTAGATTGGAAATCCACAGTTGTTGCATTGCTGGTTTGTGTCTTTCCTGCATTATTCCTCTAACACTACTCTTTTGTTCTTAGGGGATCTTTAGTGCACTTTGCACTCACTTTTCAGGGTCTTGGGGAGGGTTATTTTTCTAACTCTCACTATTGGCTAATAGTCCCAGCGACCCTCTACAAAGTCACATAGGTTTGGGGTCCATTCGTGGTTCGCATTCCACTTTTGGAGTATATGGTTTGTGTTGCCCCTATCCCTATGTTTCCCCATTGCATCCTATTGTAACTATACATTGTTTGCACTGTTTTCTAAGACTATACTGCATATTTTTGCTATTGTGTATATATATCTTGTGTATATTTCCTATCCTCTCACTGAGGGTACACTCTAAGATACTTTGGCATATTGTCATAAAAATAAAGTACCTTTATTTTTAGTATAACTGTGTATTGTGTTTTCTTATGATATTGTGCATATGACACTAGGTGGTACTGTAGTAGCTTCACACGTCTCCTAGTTCAGCCTAAGCTGCTCTGCTAAGCTACCATTATCTATCAGCCTAAGCTGCTAGACACCCTATACACTAATAAGGGATAACTGGGCCTGGTGCAAGGTGCAAGTACCCCTTGGTACTCACTACAAGCCAGTCCAGCCTCCTACATTGGTTGTGCAGTGGTGGGATAAGTGCTTGAGACTACTTACCACTCTTGTCATTGTACTTTTCATAAGAGAAAAATATACAAAACAAGGTCAGTGTATATACACATAGCCAAAAGGTTTTGCATTTCCTCTTTTCACTCTTTTCTAAGTGCTGAAAAGTACTTCTAAAACTTTCAAAAAGTTCTTAAAAGTTTTAAAAGTTTTTTCTGTCTTTCCAAAAAGTTCTGAAAACTTTTTTCTCTTTGTCTATCACTTTAACTCTCTCTAAAAAATGTCTGGCACAGGCAAAAATGTTGAACTGTCCAAACTTGCATATGATCACCTTAGCTGGAAAGGAGCAAGGAGTCTCTGCATAGAGAGAGGTTTGAGTGTAGGGAAGAATCCTTCCTTAGAACTGTTAATTAATATGCTTAGAGTACAGGATAAGGCCATAAGTGCCAAATCTGGTGAAAAAGTAGCTAATGGTTCTCAATCTGATCCAGGGACTCCCCCAGGAAAAGGTTCAGGAAAGAAACTTCTCAGCCTGCCCATTACTAGACAGTCTAGCATAGTTGGTACAGAGGTTGAATCACACCATACTAATGGTGTGCTCTCACATTATACTGGTAGCCAAGCTGTTAGGGTGCCCTCTGTAAGGGACAGGTCTCCTTCTGTTCATTCCCATCATACCTCTGTATCTAGAAATGTCCCTCCCACCCACCCTGATGACAGATTGTTAGAAAGGGAGCTCAATAGATTGAGAGTGGAACAAACCAGACTGAAGCTCAAGAAGCAACAGCTGGATTTGGATAGACAGTCTTTAGAATTAGAGAAGGAAAGACAGAAGTTGGGTTTAGATACCCATGGTGGCAGCAGCAGTATTCCCCATAGTCATCCTGCAAAAGAGCATGATTCCAGGAATCTGCACAAGATAGTTCCCCCTTATAAGGAGGGGGATGACATTAACAAGTGGTTTGCTGCACTTGAGAGGGCCTGTGCTGTACAGGATGTCCCTCAAAAGCAGTGGGCTGCTATCCTATGGCTATCATTTAGTGGAAAAGGTAGGGATAGGCTCCTTACTGTAAAAGAAAATGATGCCAATAATTTCCAAGTTCTTAAGAATGCACTCCTGGATGGTTATGGCTTAACCACTGAACACTACAGGATAAAGTTCAGAGAGACCAAAAAGGAGTCTTCACAAGACTGGGTTGATTTCATTGACCAGGCAGTGAAGGCCTTGGAGGGGTGGTTACATGGCAGTAAAGTTACTGATTATGACAGCCTGTATAACTTAATCCTGAGAGAGCATATTCTTAATAATTGTGTGTCTGATTTGTTGCACCAGTACTTGGTGGACTCTGATCTGACCTCTCCCCAAGAATTGGGAAAGAAGGCAGACAAATGGGTCAGAACAAGAGTGAACAGAAAAGTTCATACAGGGGGTGACAAAGATGGCAACAAAAAGAAGGATGGTAAGTCTTCTGACAAGGGTGGGGACAAATCTAAAAATGAGTCTTCATCAAGCCCACAAAAACACCCTGGTGGGGGTGGTGGGTCCAAATCCTCCTTTAATCAGAACAAGGAAAAGAAACCATGGTGCTATTTATGTAAAATAAAAGGCCATTGGACAACAGATCCCAGTTGTCCAAAGAAAGGCACCACAGCTCCTACCACTACAACCCCTACTGCTACACCTAGTGTCCCTACTAATAGCAGTGGTGGTGGGAGCAAACCTACTAATAGCCAATCCAAGGGAGTAGCTGGGCTCACTTTTGGTAATTTAGTTGGGGTTGGTCTGATTAGGGAGACCACAGAGGCTACTTTAGTCTCTGAAGGGGCTATTGATTTAGCCACTTTGGTTGCTTGCCCCCATAACTTGGAGAAGTACAAGCAACTAACCCTAATAAATGGTGTTGAGGTCCAGGCCTACAGGGACACAGGTGCCAGTGTCACAATGGTGATTGAGTAACTGGTGCACCCTGAACAACACATACTTGGACACCAGTGCCAAGTAACCGATGCTCACAACATAACACAAAGCCACCCCATGGCTGTTGTAAATCTCAACTGGGGGGGGGTAACTGGTCCAAAGAAAGTTGTGGTAGCTTCAGATTTACCTGTAGACTGTCTATTAGGGAATGATTTGGAGACATCAGCTTGGTCAGATGTGGAGTTGGAGGCCCATGCAGCAATGCTGGGCATCCCAGGGCATATTTTTGCTTTGACAAGGGCTCAGGCCAAAAAGCAAAAAGGACAGGGAAGCTTGGATCCTGGAACAATGGACCAAGTGCTCCCTAAAGCTAGGGCTAGTAGAAGCAAACCACTTCCTACTATCCCTCCCTCTACAGTGGATTCTACTTCTGAGGAAGAAGAATTCCCTCCCTGTGCAGAACCTACACCAGAGGAGCTGGAAGCAGACACTGCTGAGCTTTTGGGTGAAGGGGGGCCTGCCAGAGAGGAGCTGAGTGTGGCACAGCAAACCTGTCCCACATTAGAGGGTCTCAGACAGCAAGCTGTCAAACAGGCTAATGGGGATGTCAGTGACTCTCACAGAGTTTACTGGGAGGACAACCTCTTGTACACTGAGCATAGGGAACCTAAACCTGGAGCTGCCAGGAGATTAGTGATTCCTCAGGAGTACAGAAAGTTCCTCCTAACACTGGCACATGACATTCCCTTAGCTGGGCATCTAGGACAAATGAAAACTTGGGACAGGCTTGTTCCCCTGTTTCATTGGCCTAGGATGTCTGAGGACACAAAAGAATTTTGCAAGTCCTGTGAAACCTGTCAAGCCAGTGGCAAGACAGGTGGCACCCCAAAGGCACCCCTTATCCCACTGCCTGTGGTTGGGGTTCCCTTTGAAAGGGTAGGGGTTGACATAGTTGGCCCCCTTGACCCTCCTACTGCTTCAGGCAATAGGTTTATCTTGGTGGTAGTGGACCATGCCACAAGATATCCTGAAGCAATTCCTTTAAGGACCACTACAGCTCCTGCAGTGGCAAAGGCCCTCCTGGGAATATTTTCCAGGGTGGGCTTCCCAAAGGAAGTAGTATCAGACAGAGGAAGCAATTTCATGTCTGCATACTTAAAGGCCATGTGGAAGGAGTGTGGTGTAACGTACAAGTTCACAACACCCTATCATCCACAAACAAATGGACTGGTGGAGAGATTTAATAAAACTCTCAAAGGCATGATATGGGTCTCCCTGAAAAACTCCGCAGGAGATGGGATATCCTTCTACCATGCCTCCTTTTTGCCTACAGGGAGGTACCCCAGAAAGGAGTGGGCTTCAGCCCGTTTGAACTTCTTTTTGGACACCCTGTTAGGGGTCCACTCACACTTGTAAAGGAGGGTTGGGAACAACCTTTAAAAGCTCCTAAGCAGGATATTGTGGACTATGTACTTGGCCTCAGATCAAGGATGGCTGAGTACATGAAAAAGGCCAGTAAAAACCTTCAGGCCAGCCAAGAGCTCCAGAAGCAATGGCATGATCAGAAGGCTGTTTTGGTTCAGTACCAACCAGGGCAGAAAGTGTGGGTCTTGGAGCCTGTGGCCCCAAGAGCACTCCAAGATAAATGGAGTGGACCCCACACAATTGTTGAAAAGAAGGGTGAAGTCACCTACTTGGTTGACTTAGGCACTGCCAGGAGTCCCCTTAGGGTGCTCCATGTCAACCGCCTGAAACCCTACTATGACAGGGCTGATCTCACCCTGCTCATGGCAACAGATGAGGGACAGGAAGAAGACAGTGATCCTCTACCTGATCTCTTCTCTTCCACAGATCAAGATGCTCTTGTGGAAGGTGTAGTTTTGGCTGATTGTCTTACTGCTGAGCAGAAAGACAATTGCATAAATCTCCTAGGACAATTTTCAGAACTCTTCTCTACTGTGCCAGGCACCACTTCTTGGTGTGAGCACACTATAGATACTGGAGACAGTTTACCTGTCAAAAGTAAGATCTATAGGCAGCCTGACCATGTCAGGGACTGCATAAAGCAAGAAGTTCAGAAAATGTTGGAACTAGGAGTGGTTGAGCACTCTGACAGTCCATGGGCTTCTCCTGTAGTACTGGTACCAAAACCCAATTCTAAAGATGGAAAGAAGGAAATGAGGTTTTGTGTAGACTATAGAGGTCTCAACTTGGTAACCAAAACTGATGCTCACCCTATACCCAGGGCAGCTGAGCTCATAGATACACTGGCATCTGCCAAGTATCTAAGCACTTTTGATTTGACTGCAGGGTATTGGCAGATCAAATTGTCAGAAGATGCTAAACCTAAGACTGCATTTTCTACCATTGGAGGACATTACCAGTTTACTGTAATGCCTTTTGGTTTGAAAAATGCACCTGCCACTTTTCAGAGGTTGGTGAACACAGTCCTGCAAGGGCTGGAAGCTTTCAGTGCAGCATATTTGGACGATATAGCTGTCTTTAGCTCCAGCTGGGATGATCACCTGGTCCACCTTTGGAAAGTTTTGGAGGCCCTGCAAAAGGCAGGCCTCACTATCAAGGCTTCAAAGTGCCAGATAGGGCAGGGTAAGGTGGTTTATCTGGGACACCTTGTTGGTGGGGAACAGATTGCACCACTTCAGGGGAAAATCCAAACAATTATTGATTGGGTTCCCCCTACCACTCAGACTCAGGTGAGAGCCTTCCTAGGCCTCACTGGGTATTACAGGAGGTTCATTAAGAACTATGGCTCCATTGCAGCCCCTCTTAATGACCTCACTTCCAAGAAAAGGCCTAAAAAGGTATTATGGACAGCAAACTGTCAGAAAGCTTTTGAGGAGCTGAAGCAGGCCATGTGCTCTGCACCTGTCCTGAAAAGCCCTTGTTACTCTAAAAAATTCTATGTCCAAACTGATGCATCTGAATTAGGAGTAGGGGCAGTCCTATCACAACTTAATTCTGAGGGCCAGGATCAACCTGTTGCTTTTATAAGTAGAAGGTTGACCCCTAGAGAAAAGCGTTGGTCTGCCATTGAGAGGGAGGCCTTTGCTGTGGTCTGGGCTCTGAAGAAGTTGAGGCCATACCAGTTTGGCACTCACTTCATTGTTCAGACAGACCACAAACCTCTACTTTGGCTAAAACAAATGAAAGGTGAAAATCCTAAATTGTTGAGGTGGTCCATATCCCTACAGGGAATGGACTATACAGTGGAACATAGACCTGGGAGTAGCCACTCCAATGCAGATGGACTCTCCAGATATTTCCACTTAGACAATGAAGACTCATCAGGTAATGGCTAGTCTTATTGTCCTTCGTTTGGGGGGGGGGGGTGTAGGAAAGTACCATCTTGCCTGGCATGATACCCCCATTATTCACTGTATATATGTTGTTTTAGTTGTATGTGTCACTGGGACCCTGGTAACCCAGGGCCCCAGTGCTCATAAGTGTGCCTGAATGTGTTACCTGTGTAGTGACTAACTCTCACTGAGGCTCTGCTAATCAGAACCTCAGTGGTTATGCTCTCTCATTTCTTTCCAAATTGTCACTGACAGGCTAGTGACCATTTTTACCAATTTACATTGGCTTACTGGAACACCCTTATAATTCCCTAGTATATGGTACTGAGGTACCCAGGGTATTGGGGTTCCAGGAGATCCCTATGGGCTGCAGCATTTCTTTTGCCACCCATAGGGAGCTCTGACAATTCTTACACAGGCCTGCCACTGCAGCCTGAGTGAAATAACGTCCACGTTATTTCACAGCCATTTTACACTGCACTTAAGTAACTTATAAGTCACCTATATGTCTAACCTTTACCTGGTAAAGGTTAGGTGCAAAGTTACTTAGTGTGAGGGCACCCTGGCACTAGCCAAGGTGCCCCCACATTGTTCAGAGCCAATTCACTGAACTTTGTAAGTGCGGGGACACCATTACACGCGTGCACTACATATAGGTCACTACCTATATGTAGCTTCACCATGGTAACTCCGAATATGGCCATGTAACATGTCTATGATCATGGAATTGCCCCCTCTATGCCATCCTGGCATTGTTGGTACAATTCCATGATCCCAGTGGTCTGTAGCACAGACCCTGGTACTGCCAGACTGCCCTTCCTGGGGTTTCACTGCAGCTGCTGCTGCTGCCAACCCCTCAGACAGGCAGCTGCCCTCCTGGGGTCCAGCCAGGCCTGGCCCAGGATGGCAGAACAAAGAACTTCCTCTGAGAGAGGGTGTGACACCCTCTTCCTTTGGAAAATGGTGTGAAGGCAGGGGAGGAGTAGCCTCCCCCAGCCTCTGGAAATGCTTTGTTGGGCACAGATGTGCCCAATTCTGCATAAGCCAGTCTACACCGGTTCAGGGACCCCTTAGCCCCTGCTCTGGCGCGAAACTGGACAAAGGAAAGGGGAGTGACCACTCCCCTGACCTGCACCTCCCCTGGGAGGTGTCCAGAGCTCCTCCAGTGTGCTCCAGACCTCTGCCATCTTGGAAACAGAGGTGCTGCTGGCACACTGGACTGCTCTGAGTGGCCAGTGCCACCAGGTGACGTCAGAGACTCCTGCTGATAGGCTCCTTCAGGTGTTAGTAGCCTTTCCTCTCTCCTAGGTAGCCAAACCCTCTTTTCTGGCTATTTAGGGTCTCTGTCTCTGGGGAAATTTTAGATAACGAATGCATGAGCTCAGCCGAGTTCCTCTGCATCTCTCTCTTCACCTTCTGATAAGGAAACGACCGCTGACCGCGCTGGAAGCCTGCAAACCTGCAACATAGTAGCAAAGACGACTACTGCAACTCTGTAACGCTGATCCTGCCGCCTTCTCGACTGTTTTCCTGCTTGTGCATGCTGTGGGGGTAGCCTGCCTCCTCTCTGCACCAGAAGCTCTGAAGAAATCTCCCGTGGGTCGACGGAATCTTCCCCCTGCAACCGCAGGCACCAAAAAGCTGCATTACCGGTCCCTTGGGTCTCCTCTCAGCATGACGAGCGAGGTCCCTCGAATCCAGCAATGCTGACCAAGTGACCCCCACAGTCCAGTGACTCTTCAGCCCAAGTTTGGTGGAGGTAAGTCCTTGCCTCACCTCGCTGGGCTGCATTGCTGGGAACCGCGACTTTGCAAGCTACTCCGGCCCCTGTGCACTTCCGGCGGAAATCCTTTGTGCACAGCCAAGCCTCGCTCCACGGCACTCTAACCTGCATTGCACGACTTTCTAAGTCGGTCTCCGGCGATGTAGGACTCCTTTGTGCAACTTCGGCGAGCACCGTTTCACGCATCCTTGTAGTGCCGGTTTCTGGCACTTCTCCGGGTGCTACCTGCTTCAGTGAGGGCTCTTTGTCTTGCTCGACGTCCCCTCTCTCTTCAGGTCCAATTTGCGACCTCCTGGTCCCTCCTGGGCCCCAGCAGCGTCCAAAAACGCCACACGCATGATTTGCGTGTAGCAAGGCTTGTTGGCGTGTTTCCGGCGGGAAAACACTTCTGCACGACTCTCCAAGGCAAGTGGGATCCGTCCACCAAAGGGGAAGTCTCTAGCCCTTTTTGTTCCTGCAGATACCTCAGCTTCTTCTGTCCAGTCGAAGCTTCTTTGCACCCGCAGCTGGCATTTCCTGGGCATCTGCCCATCTCCGACTTGCTTGTGACTTTTGGACTTGGTCCCCTTGTTCCACAGGTACCCTAGATTGGAAATCCACAGTTGTTGCATTACTGGTTGGTTTCTTTCCTGCATTATTCCTCTAACACGACTTCTTTGTCCTTAGAGGAACTTTAGTGCACTTTGCACTCACTTTTCAGGGTCTTGGGGAGGGTTATTTTTCTAACTCTCACTATTTTCTAATAGTCCCAGCGACCCTCTACAAGGTCACATAGGTTTGGGGTCCATTCGTGGTTCGCATTCCACTTTTGGAGTATATGGTTTGTGTTGCCCCTATCCCTATGTTTCCCCATTGCATCCTATTGTAACTATACATTGTTTGCACTGTTTTCTAAGACTATACTGCATATTTTTGCTATTGTGTATATATATCTTGTGTATATTTCCTATCCTCTCACTGAGGGTACACTCTAAGATACTTTGGCATATTGTCATAAAAATAAAGTACCTTTATTTTTAGTATAACTGTGTATTGTGTTTTCTTATGATATTGTGCATATGACACTAGGTGGTACTGTAGTAGCTTCACACGTCTCCTAGTTCAGCCTAAGCTGCTCTGCTAAGCTACCATTATCTATCAGCCTAAGCTGCTAGACACCCTATACACTAATAAGGGATAACTGGGCCTGGTGCAAGGTGCAAGTACCCCTTGGTACTCACTACAAGCCAGTCCAGCCTCCTACATTGGTTGTGCAGTGGTGGGATAAGTGCTTGAGACTACTTACCACTCTTGTCATTGTACTTTTCATAAGAGAAAAATATACAAAACAAGGTCAGTGTATATACACATAGCCAAAAAGTTTTGCATTTCCTCTTTTCACTCTTTTCTAAGTGCTGAAAAGTACTTCTAAACTTTCAAAAAGTTCTTAAAAGTTTAAAAAGTTTTTTTCTGTCTGTAGGAGGCTGGACTGGCTTGTAGTGAGTACCAAGGGGTACTTGCACCTTGCACCAGGCCCAGTTATCCCTTATTAGTGTATAGGGTGTCTAGCAGCTTAGGCTGATAGATAATGGTAGCTTAGCAAAGCAGCTCAGGCTGAACTAGGAGACGTGTGAAGCTACTACAGTACCACCTAGTGTCATATGCACAATATCATAAGAAAACACAATACACAGTTATACTAAAAATAAAGGTACTTTATTTTTATGACAATATGCCAAAGTATCTTAGAGTGTACCCTCAGTGAGAGGATAGGAAATATACACAAGATATATATACACAATAGCAAAAATATGCAGTATAGTCTTAGAAAACAGTGCAAACAATGTATAGTTACAATAGGATGCAATGGGGAAACATAGGGATAGGGGCAACACAAACCATATACTCCAAAAGTGGAATGTGAACCACGAATGGACCCCAAACCTATGTGACCTTGTAGAGGGTCGCTGGGACTATCAGAAAATAGTGAGAGTTAGAAAAATAACCCTCCCCAAGACCCTGAAAAGTGAGTGCAAAGTGCACCAAAGTTCCCCTAAGGACAAAATAGTCGTGTTAGAGGGAGAATGCAAGGAAAACACAAATCAGCAATACAACAACGATGGATTCCTGTCTGAGGGTACCTGTGGAACAAGGGGACCAAGTCCAAAAGTCACAAGCAGCTCGGAGATGGGCAGATGCCCAAGAAATGCCAGCGGTTGGTGCAAAGAAGCTCTTACTAGGCTGAAGAACTGTGAATACTGCAGGAACGACAAGGGCTAGAGACTTCCCCTTTGGAGGATGGATCACCCACGCCTTGGAGAGTCGTGCAGAAGTGTTTTCCCGCCAGATGGACGCCAACAAGCCTTGCTACACGCAAATCGTGCGTTTGGCGTTTTTGGACGCTGCTGGGGCCCAGGAGGGACCAGGAGGTCGCAAATTGGACCTGCAGAGAGAGGGGACGTCGAGCAAGACAAAGAGCCCTCACTGAAGCAGGTAGCACCCGGAGAAGTGCCAGAAACAGGCACTACGAGGATGCGTGAAACGGTGCTCGCCGAAGTTGCACAAAGGAGTCCCACGTCGCCGGAGACCAACTTAGAAAGTCGTGCAATGCAGGTTAGAGTGCCGTGGACCCAGGCTTGGCTGTGCACGAAGGATTTCCGCCGGAAGTGCACAGGGGCCGGAGTAGCTTGCAAAGTCGCGGTTCCCAGCAATGCAGCCCAGCGAGGTGAGGCAAGGACTTACCTCCACCAAACTTGGGCTGAAGAGTCACTGGACTGTGGCGGTCACTTGGACAGTGTCGCTGGATTCGAGGGACCTCGCTCGTCGTGCTGAGAGGAGACCCAAGGGACCGGAAATGCAGCTTTTTGGTGCCTGCGGTTGCAGGGGGGAAGATTCCGTCGACCCACGGGAGATTTCTTCGGAGCTTCTGGTGCAGAGAGGAGGCAGACTACCCCCACAGCATGCACAAGCAGGAAAACAGTCGAGAAGGCGGCAGGATCAGCGTTACAGAGTTGCAGTAGTCGTCTTTGCTACTATGTTGCAGGTTTGCAGGCTTCCAGCGCGGTCAGCGGTCGATTCCTTATCAGAAGGTGAAGAGGGAGATGCAGAGGAACTCGGCTGAGTTCATGCATTCGTTATCTAAAGTTTCCCCAGAGACAGAGACCCTAAATAGCCAGAAAAGAGGGTTTGGCTACCTAGGAGAGAGGAAAGGCTACTAACACCTGAAGGAGCCTATCACAAGGAGTCTCTGACGTCACCTGGTGGCACTGGCCACTCAGAGCAGTCCAGTGTGCCAGCAGCACCTCTGTTTCCAAGATGGCAGAGGTCTGGAGCACACTGGAGGAGCTCTGGACACCTCCCAGGGGAGGTGCAGGTCGGGGGAGTGGTCACTCCCCTTTCCTTTGTCCAGTTTCGCGCCAGAGCAGGGGCTAAGGGGTCCCTGAACCGGTGTAGACTGGCTTATGCAGAATTGGGCACACCTGTGCCCAACAAAGCATTTCCAGAGGCTGGGGGAGGCTACTCCTCCCCTGCCTTCACACCATTTTCCAAAGGGAGAGGGTGTCACACCCTCTCTCAGAGGAAGTTCTTTGTTCTGCCATCCTGGGCCAGGCCTGGCTGGACCCCAGGAGGGCAGCTGCCTGTCTGAGGGGTTGGCAGCAGCAGCAGCTGCAGAGAAACCCCAGGAAGGGCAGTCTGGCAGTACCAGGGTCTGTGCTACAGACCACTGGGATCATGGAATTGTACCAACAATGCCAGGATGGCATAGAGGGGGCAATTCCATGATCATAGACATGTTACATGGCCATATTCGGAGTTACCATGGTGAAGCTACATATAGGTAGTGACCTATATGTAGTGCACGCGTGTAATGGTGTCCCCGCACTCACAAAGTTCAGTGAATTGGCTCTGAACAATGTGGGGGCACCTTGGCTAGTGCCAGGGTGCCCTCACACTAAGTAACTTTGCACCTAACCTTTACCAGGTAAAGGTTAGACATATAGGTGACTTATAAGTTACTTAAGTGCAGTGTAAAATGGCTGTGAAATAACGTGGACGTTATTTCACTCAGGCTGCAGTGGCAGGCCTGTGTAAGAATTGTCAGAGCTCCCTATGGGTGGCAAAAGAAATGCTGCAGCCCATAGGGATCTCCTGGAACCCCAATACCCTGGGTACCTCAGTACCATATACTAGGGAATTATAAGGGTGTTCCAGTAAGCCAATGTAAATTGGTAAAATTGGTCACTAGCCTGTTAGTGACAATTTGAAAGTAATGAGAGAGCATAACCACTGAGGTTCTGGTTAGCAGAGCCTCAGTGAGACAGTTAGGCACCACACAGGGAACATATACATGCACACCTATGAGCACTGGGGCCCTGTGTGACAGGGTCCCAGTGACACATACATATAGGCCACAAACCTATGAGCACTGGGGTCCTGACTAGCAGGATCCCAGTGACACATAACAACCATACTGAAAACATGGTGTTTTCACTATGAGCACTGAGGCCTGGCTATCAGGATCCCAGTGAGACAGTGAAAACAGTGACAAACACCCTGACATACACTCACAAACAGGCCAAAAGTGGGGGTAACAAGGCTAGAAAGAGGCTACCTTCTCACACAACCCCCCCCCAAACGAAGGACAATAAGGCTAACCTTGGCCAGTTGAGACTTTATTGTCTAAGTGGTGATAAGTAGAGAGTAGCTCTGCAATAGACTGGTTACTCCCTTTATCATCCACTATATGGTTACTTCCCTGTGGGGATGTAAACCACCCTGTTTGAAGTTTTTTAGCTAACCAACAATGTGAAGATGTATTTTCAGAGTTTCTATCAGTAAGTTTTAGTTTAGAGCAGTGGGAATTATCCACTGAACCTATTTGTAATGATGGAAATGCCAGACAGGGATGCTGTCTCAGTAAAGCCATAGCTGGGCAAAAACTTTGTCCATTTGGCTGGAAGAGGGAACAGGGATGCTGTTTCTCTTGAGTTGGAGCAGGGCAGGGATGCTGTCCTATGAGCTCCACACTAGGGCAGGGATGCTGTCCTAAGTGTTGTGAGGCAGTACAGGGTTTCTGCACTAAAGTTTCTCTGGGAGGGTTGGAGGGATGCTCCATGTTAACTAAAATGGTGTTCTTTTTGTCACCAATGTTAGTTATCCCACAGAGAGGTACTTCTACCTCAGGGAGTCCAGCTATGCCAGCTGATGATTCCCTTGGAACAGGTGCCACCCCAGGAGAGGTTTCTCCCACCACAGGAATGGTATCCTGAATGGTAGGGTGGTTAGGGGATACTGTGATACCCTTTTTACCTGTTGATGGAGAGGGATCCTGAGTTTTCAGGCCTTCTCTCCTTTGCTTTTTCATTTCAGTAGAAATGAGAGGGAACAATTCCTCAGGGATGCCCAGCATGGCTGCATGGGCATAAAACTCTACATCAGCCCAACCTGAGGCCTCTAGGTCATTACCTAAGAGACAGTCTACAGGTAAGCTAGGTGATACCACCACCTGCTTAGGGCCAGTAACTCCACCCCAACTAAACTGAATTATAGCTAAGGGAAGAAACTTAGTGGAGTTATGGACATCAATAATCTTATACTGTTGTCCAATGATGTGTTGTTCAGGAGGCACTAGGTTTTCAGTCACCAAAGTGAAACTGGCACCTGTGTCCCTGTAGGCCAAGGCCTCAACACCATTTATTGCAACTGTCTGCCTGTACTTATCCATTGTAAGGGGACAAGCAGCCAGTGTGGCAAGGCCAGTGCCACTAGGTGTGACAGAAACTGTCTTGGGACTGATTACATCAGTTTCCACTATGGACCCATAAGTGAACCCAACTACACCCTTTGCTTGACTGTTGCCAGCAGTCCCACCACTAGTACCACTACTGCTAGGGGCACTAGAGCTTGATGTATTAGTGGTGGTAGGCTCAGGGGGTTTACCTGGACAGGACTTATCCCCTGGCCTATGGCCTCTATTTTTACACACAAAGCACCAAGGCTTTTTAATGTGTGCAGGTTGGGAAGAAGAGGAAGAATTTGTTTTATCCCCACCCTCTGAAGAGTGTTTAAGATTTGAAGTGGGATCTTTGGTTTTACCCTTATCCCCATGCTTATCTTGAGATTTTTCACCATCTTTCTTCTTATTGCCATCTTTGTCACCCCCTGTATGAACTTTTCTGTTCACCCTTGTTCTGACCCATTTGTCTGCCTTCTTTCCCAATTCTTGGGGAGAGGTCAGATCAGAGTCTACCAGGTACTGGTGCAACAAATCAGACACACAATTATTAAGTATATGCTCTCTCAGGATTGTGTTATACAGGCTTTCATAATCAGTAACTTTACTGCCATGTAACCACCCCTCCAAGGCCTTCACTGAATGGTCAATGAAATCAACCCAGTCTTGTGAAGACTCCTTTTTGGTCTCTCTGAACTTTATCCTGTACTGTTCAGTGGTTAAGCCATAACCATCCAGGAGTGCATTCTTAAGAACTGTAAAATTATTGGCATCATTTTCTTTCACAGTAAGGAGTCTATCCCTACCCTTTCCACTAAATGATAGCCATAGGATAGCAGCCCACTGCTTTTGAGGGACATCCTGTACAACACAGGCCCTCTCAAGTGCAGCAAACCACTTGTTAATGTCATCCCCCTCCTTGTAAGGGGGAACTATCTTATGCAGATTCCTGGAATCATGCTCTTTTGCAGGATGACTATGGGGAATACTGCTGCTGCCACCATGGGTATCTAAACCCATCTTCTGTCTTTCCCTCTCTATTTCTAAAGACTGTCTATCCAAATCCAGCTGTTGCTTCTTGAGCTTCAGTCTGGTTTGCTCCACTCTCAATCTATTGAGCTCCCTTTCTAACAATCTGTCATCAGGGTGGGTGGGAGGGACATTTCTAGATACAGAGGTATGATGGGAATGAACAGAAGGAGACCTGTCCCTTACAGAGGGCACCCTAACAGCTTGGCTACCAGTATAATGTGAGAGCACATCATCAGTATGATGTGATTCAACCTCTGTACCAACTATGCTAGACTGTCTAGTAATGGGCAGGCTAAGAAGTTTCTTTCCTGAACCTTTTCCTGGGGGAGTCCCTGGATCAGATTGAGAACCATTAGCTACTTTTTCCACAGATTGGGCACTTATGGCCTTATCCTGTACTCTAAGCATATTAATTAACAGTTCTAAGGAAGGATTCTTCCCTACACTCAAACCTCTCTCTATGCAGAGACTCCTTGCTCCTTTCCAGCTAAGGTGATCATATGCAAGTTTGGACAGTTCAACATTTTGGCCTGTGCCAGACATTTTTAGAGAGAGTTAAAGTGATAGACAAAGAGAAAAAAGTTTTCAGAACTTTTTGGAAAGACAGAAAAAAACTTTTTAAACTTTTAAGAACTTTTTGAAAGTTTAGTAGTACTTTTCAGCACTTAGAAAAGAGTGAAAAGAGGAAATGCAAAACTTTTTGGCTATGTGTATATACACTGACCTTGTTTTGTATATTTTTCTCTTATGAAAAGTACAATGACAAGAGTGGTAAGTAGTCTCAAGCACTTATCCCACCACTGCACAACCAATGTAGGAGGCTGGACTGGCTTGTAGTGAGTACCAAGGGGTACTTGCACCTTGCACCAGGCCCAGTTATCCCTTATTAGTGTATAGGGTGTCTAGCAGCTTAGGCTGATAGATAATGGTAGCTTAGCAAAGCAGCTCAGGCTGAACTAGGAGACGTGTGAAGCTACTACAGTACCACCTAGTGTCATATGCACAATATCATAAGAAAACACAATACACAGTTATACTAAAAATAAAGGTACTTTATTTTTATGACAATATGCAAAAGTATCTTAGAGTGTACCCTCAGTGAGAGGATAGGAAATATACACAAGATATATATACACAATAGCAAAAATATGCAGTATAGTCTTAGAAAACAGTGCAAACAATGTATAGTTACAATAGGATGCAATGGGGAAACATAGGGATAGGGGCAACACAAACCATATACTCCAAAAGTGGAATGTGAACCACGAATGGACCCCAAACCTATGTGACCTTGTAGAGGGTCGCTGGGACTATCAGAAAATAGTGAGAGTTAGAAAAATAACCCTCCCCAAGACCCTGAAAAGTGAGTGCAAAGTGCACCAAAGTTCCCCTAAGGACAAAATAGTCGTGTTAGAGGGAGAATGCAAGGAAAACACAAATCAGCAATACAACAACGATGGATTCCTGTCTGAGGGTACCTGTGGAACAAGGGGACCAAGTCCAAAAGTCACAAGCAGCTCGGAGATGGGCAGATGCCCAAGAAATGCCAGCGGTTGGTGCAAAGAAGCTCTTACTAGGCTGAAGAACTGTGAATACTGCAGGAACGACAAGGGCTAGAGACTTCCCCTTTGGAGGATGGATCACCCACGCCTTGGAGAGTCGTGCAGAAGTGTTTTCCCGCCAGATGGACGCCAACAAGCCTTGCTACACGCAAATCGTGCGTTTGGCGTTTTTGGACGCTGCTGGGGCCCAGGAGGGACCAGGAGGTCGCAAATTGGACCTGCAGAGAGAGGGGACGTCGAGCAAGACAAAGAGCCCTCACTGAAGCAGGTAGCACCCGGAGAAGTGCCAGAAACAGGCACTACGAGGATGCGTGAAACGGTGCTCGCCGAAGTTGCACAAAGGAGTCCCACGTCGCCGGAGACCAACTTAGAAAGTCGTGCAATGCAGGTTAGAGTGCCGTGGACCCAGGCTTGGCTGTGCACGAAGGATTTCCGCCGGAAGTGCACAGGGGCCGGAGTAGCTTGCAAAGTCGCGGTTCCCAGCAATGCAGCCCAGCGAGGTGAGGCAAGGACTTACCTCCACCAAACTTGGGCTGAAGAGTCACTGGACTGTGGCGGTCACTTGGACAGTGTCGCTGGATTCGAGGGACCTCGCTCGTCGTGCTGAGAGGAGACCCAAGGGACCGGAAATGCAGCTTTTTGGTGCCTGCGGTTGCAGGGGGGAAGATTCCGTCGACCCACGGGAGATTTCTTCGGAGCTTCTGGTGCAGAGAGGAGGCAGACTACCCCCACAGCATGCACAAGCAGGAAAACAGTCGAGAAGGCGGCAGGATCAGCGTTACAGAGTTGCAGTAGTCGTCTTTGCTACTATGTTGCAGGTTTGCAGGCTTCCAGCGCGGTCAGCGGTCGATTCCTTATCAGAAGGTGAAGAGGGAGATGCAGAGGAACTCGGCTGAGTTCATGCATTCGTTATCTAAAGTTTCCCCAGAGACAGAGACCCTAAATAGCCAGAAAAGAGGGTTTGGCTACCTAGGAGAGAGGAAAGGCTACTAACACCTGAAGGAGCCTATCACAAGGAGTCTCTGACGTCACCTGGTGGCACTGGCCACTCAGAGCAGTCCAGTGTGCCAGCAGCACCTCTGTTTCCAAGATGGCAGAGGTCTGGAGCACACTGGAGGAGCTCTGGACACCTCCCAGGGGAGGTGCAGGTCGGGGGAGTGGTCACTCCCCTTTCCTTTGTCCAGTTTCGCGCCAGAGCAGGGGCTAAGGGGTCCCTGAACCGGTGTAGACTGGCTTATGCAGAATTGGGCACACCTGTGCCCAACAAAGCATTTCCAGAGGCTGGGGGAGGCTACTCCTCCCCTGCCTTCACACCATTTTCCAAAGGGAGAGGGTGTCACACCCTCTCTCAGAGGAAGTTCTTTGTTCTGCCATCCTGGGCCAGGCCTGGCTGGACCCCAGGAGGGCAGCTGCCTGTCTGAGGGGTTGGCAGCAGCAGCAGCTGCAGAGAAACCCCAGGAAGGGCAGTCTGGCAGTACCAGGGTCTGTGCTACAGACCACTGGGATCATGGAATTGTACCAACAATGCCAGGATGGCATAGAGGGGGCAATTCCATGATCATAGACATGTTACATGGCCATATTCGGAGTTACCATGGTGAAGCTACATATAGGTAGTGACCTATATGTAGTGCACGCGTGTAATGGTGTCCCCGCACTCACAAAGTTCAGTGAATTGGCTCTGAACAATGTGGGGGCACCTTGGCTAGTGCCAGGGTGCCCTCACACTAAGTAACTTTGCACCTAACCTTTACCAGGTAAAGGTTAGACATATAGGTGACTTATAAGTTACTTAAGTGCAGTGTAAAATGGCTGTGAAATAACGTGGACGTTATTTCACTCAGGCTGCAGTGGCAGGCCTGTGTAAGAATTGTCAGAGCTCCCTATGGGTGGCAAAAGAAATGCTGCAGCCCATAGGGATCTCCTGGAACCCCAATACCCTGGGTACCTCAGTACCATATACTAGGGAATTATAAGGGTGTTCCAGTAAGCCAATGTAAATTGGTAAAATTGGTCACTAGCCTGTTAGTGACAATTTGAAAGTAATGAGAGAGCATAACCACTGAGGTTCTGGTTAGCAGAGCCTCAGTGAGACAGTTAGGCACCACACAGGGAACATATACATGCACACCTATGAGCACTGGGGCCCTGTGTGACAGGGTCCCAGTGACACATACATATAGGCCACAAACCTATGAGCACTGGGGTCCTGACTAGCAGGATCCCAGTGACACATAACAACCATACTGAAAACATGGTGTTTTCACTATGAGCACTGAGGCCTGGCTATCAGGATCCCAGTGAGACAGTGAAAACAGTGACAAACACCCTGACATACACTCACAAACAGGCCAAAAGTGGGGGTAACAAGGCTAGAAAGAGGCTACCTTCTCACACTGTCTTTCCAAAAAAGTTCAGAAAACTTTTTTCTCTTTGTCTATCACTTTAACTCTCTCTAAAAAATGTCTGGCACAGGCAAAAATGTTGAACTGTCCAAACTTGCATATGATCACCTTAGCTGGAAAGGAGCAAGGAGTCTCTGCATAGAGAGAGGTTTGAGTGTAGGGAAGAATCCTTCCTTAGAACTGTTAATTAATATGCTTAGAGTACAGGATAAGGCCATAAGTGCCAAATCTGGTGAAAAAGTAGCTAATGGTTCTCAATCTGATCCAGGGACTCCCCCAGGAAAAGGTTCATGAAAGAAACTTCTCAGCCTGCCCATTACTAGACAGTCTAGCATAGTTGGTACAGAGGTTGAATCACATCATACTGATGATGTCCTCTCACATTATGCTGGTAGCCAAGCTGTTAGGGTGCCCTTGGTAAGGGACAGGTCTCCTTCTGTTCATTCCCATCATACCTCTGTATCTAGAAATGTCCCTCCCACCCACCCTGATGACAGATTGTTAGAAAGGGAGCTCAATAGATTGAGAGTGGAACAAACCAGACTGAAGCTCAAGAAGCAACAGCTGGATTTGGATAGACAGTCTTTAGAAATAGAGAGGGAAAGACAGAAGTTGGGTTTAGATACCCATGGTGGCAGCAGCAGTATTCCCCATAGTCATCCTGCAAAAGAGCATGATTCCAGGAATCTGCACAAGATAGTTCCCCCTTATAAGGAGGGGGATGACATTAACAAGTGGTTTGCTGCACTTGAGAGGGCCTGTGCTGTACAGGATGTCCCTCAAAAGCAGTGGGCTGCTATCCTATGGCTATCATTTAGTGGAAAAGGTAGGGATAGGCTCCTTACAGTGAAAGAAAATGATGCCAATAATTTTACAGTTCTTAAGAATGCACTCCTGGATGGTTATGGCTTAACCACTGAACAGTACAGGATAAAGTTCAGAGAGACCAAAAAGGAGTCTTCACAAGACTGGGTTGATTTCATTGACCATTCAGTGAAGGCCTTGGAGGGGTGGTTACATGGCAGTAAAGTTACTGATTATGAAAGCCTGTATAACACAATCCTGAGAGAGCATATACTTAATAATTGTGTGTCTGATTTGTTGCACCAGTACCTGGTAGACTCTGATCTGACCTCTCCCCAAGAATTGGGAAAGAAGGCAGACAAATGGGTCAGAACAAGGGTGAACAGAAAAGTTCATACAGGGGGTGACAAAGATGGCAATAAGAAGAAAGATGGTGAAAAATCTCAAGATAAGCATGGGGATAAGGGTAAAACCAAAGATCCCACTTCAAATCTTAAACACTCTTCAGAGGGTGGGGATAAAACAAATTCTTCCTCTTCTTCCCAACCTGCACACATTAAAAAGCCTTGGTGCTTTGTGTGTAAAAACAGAGGCCATAGGCCAGGGGATAAGTCCTGTCCAGGTAAACCCCCTGAGCCTACCACCACTAATACATCAAGCTCTAGTGCCCCTAGCAGTAGTGGTACTAGTGGTGGGACTGCTGGCAACAGTCAAGCAAAGGGTGTAGTTGGGTTCACTTATGGGTCCATAGTGGAAACTGATGTAATCAGTCCCAAGACAGTTTCTACCACACCTAGTGGCATTGGCCTTGCCACACTGGCTGCTTGTCCCCTTACAATGGATAAGTACAGGCAGACAGTTTCAATAAATGGTGTTGAGGCCTTGGCCTACAGGGACACAGGTGCCAGTTTCACTTTGGTGACTGAAAACCTAGTGCCTCCTGAACAACACATCATTGGACAACAGTATAAGATTATTGATGTCCATAACTCCACTAAGTTTCTTCCCTTAGCTATAATTCAGTTTAGTTGGGGTGGAGTTACTGGCCCAAAGCAGGTGGTGGTATCACCTAGCTTACCTGTAGACTGTCTCTTAGGTAATGACCTAGAGGCCTCAGGTTGGGCTGATGTAGAGTTTTATGCCCATGCAGCCATGCTGGGCATCCCTGAGGAATTGTTCCCTCTCATTTCAAGTGAAATGAAAAAGCAAAGGAGAGAAGGCCTGAAAACTCAGGATCCCTCTCCATCAACAGGTAAAAAGGGTATCACAGTATCCCCTAACCACCCTACCATTCAGGATACCATTCCTGTGGTGGGAGAAACCTCTCCTGGGGTGGCACCTGTTCCAAGGGAATCATCAGCTGGCATAGCTGGACTCCCTGAGGTAGAAGTACCTCTCTGTGGAATAACTAACATTGGTGACAAAAAGAGCACCATTTTAGTTAACATGGAGCATCCCTCCAACCCTCCCAGAGAAACTTTAGTGCAGAAACCCTGTACTGCCTCACAACACTTAGGACAGCATCCCTGCCCTAGTGTGGAGCTCATAGGACAGCATCCCTGCCCTGCTCCAACTCAAGAGAAACAGCATCCCTGTTCTCTCTTCCAGCCAAATGGACAAAGTTTTTGCCCAGCTATGGCTTTACTGAGACAGCATCCCTGTCTGGCATTTCCATCATTACAAATAGGTTCAGTGGATAATTCCCACTGCTCTAAACTAAAACTTACTGATAGAAACTCTGAAAATACATCTTCGCATTGTTGGTTAGCTAAAAAACTTCAAACAGGGTGGTTTACATCCCCACAGGGAAGTAACCATATAGTGGATGATAAAGGGAGTAACCAGTCTATTGCAGAGCTACTCTCTACTTATCACCACTTAGACAATAAAGTCTCAACTGGCCAAGGTTAGCCTTATTGTCCTTCGTTTGGGGGGGGGTTGTGTGAGAAGGTAGCCTCTTTCTAGCCTTGTTACCCCCACTTTTGGCCTGTTTGTGAGTGTATGTCAGGGTGTTTGTCACTGTTTTCACTGTCTCACTGGGATCCTGATAGCCAGGCCTCAGTGCTCATAGTGAAAACACTATGTTTTCAGTATGTTTGTTATGTGTCACTGGGATCCTGCTGGTCAGGACCCCAGTGCTCATAGGTTTGTGGCCTATATGTATGTGTCACTGGGACCCTGTCACACAGGGCCCCAGTGCTCATAGGTGTGCATGTATATGTTCCCTGTGTGGTGCCTAACTGTCTCACTGAGGCTCTGCTAACCAGAACCTCAGTGGTTATGCTCTCTCATTACTTCCAAATTGTCACTGACAGGCTAGTGACCATTTTTACCAATTTACATTGGCTTACTGGAACACCCTAATAATTCCCTAGTATATGGTACTGAGGTACCCAGGGTATTGGGGTTCCAGGAGATCCCTATGGGCTGCAGCATTTCTTTTGCCACCCATAGGGAGCTCTGACAATTCTTACACAGGCCTGCCACTGCAGCCTGAGTGAAATAACGTCCACGTTATTTCACAGCCATTTTACACTGCACTGAAGTAACTTATAAGTCACCTATATGTCTAACCTTTACCTGGTAAAGGTTAGGTGCAAAGTTACTTAGTGTGAGGACACCCTGGCACTAGCCAAGGTGCCCCCACATTGTTCAGAGCCAATTCACTGAACTTTGTGAGTGCGGGGACACCATTACACGCGTGCACTACATATAGGTCACTACCTATATGTAGCTTCACCATGGTAACTCCGAATATGGCCATGTAACATGTCTATGATCATGGAATTGCCCCCTCTATGCCATCCTGGCATTGTTGGTACAATTCCATGATCCCAGTGGTCTGTAGCACAGACCCTGGTACTGCCAGACTGCCCTTCCTGGGGTTTCACTGCAGCTGCTGCTGCTGCCAACCCCTCAGACAGGCAGCTGCCCTCCTGGGGTCCAGCCAGGCCTGGCCCAGGATGGCAGAACAAAGAACTTCCTCTGAGAGAGGGTGTGACACCCTCTCCCTTTGGAAAATGGTGTGAAGGCAGGGGAGGAGTAGCCTCCCCCAGCCTCTGGAAATGCTTTGTTGGGCACAGAGGTGCCCAATTCTGCATAAGCCGGTCTACACCGGTTCAGGGACCCCTTAGCCCCTGCTCTGGCGCGAAACTGGACAAAGGAAAGGGGAGTGACCACTCCCCCGACCTGCACCTCCCCTGGGAGGTGTCCAGAGCTCCTCCAGTGTGCTCCAGACCTCTGCCATCTTGGAAACAGAGGTGCTGCTGGCACACTGGACTGCTCTGAGTGGCCAGTGCCACCAGGTGACGTCAGAGACTCCTGCTGATAGGCTCCTTCAGGTGTTAGTAGCCTTTCCTCTCTCCTAGGTAGCCAAACCCTCTTTTCTGGCTATTTAGGGTCTCTGTCTCTGGGGAAACTTCAGATAACGAATGCATGAGCTCAGCCGAGTTCCTCTGCATCTCTCTCTTCACCTTCTGATAAGGAAACGACCGCTGACCGCGCTGGAAGCCTGCAAACCTGCAACATAGTAGCAAAGACGACTACTGCAACTCTGTAACGCTGATCCTGCCGCCTTCTCGACTGTTTTCCTGCTTGTGCATGCTGTGGGGGTAGCCTGCCTCCTCTCTGCACCAGAAGCTCCGAAGAAATCTCCCGTGGGTCGACGGAATCTTCCCCCTGCAACCGCAGGCACCAAAAAGCTGCATTTCCGGTCCCTTGGGTCTCCTCTCAGCATGACGAGCGAGGTCCCTCGAATCCACCGACACCGTCCCAGTGACCTCCACAGTCCAGTGACTCTTCAGCCCAAGTTTGGTGGAGGTAAGTCCTTGCCTCACCTCGCTGGGCTGCATTGCTGGGAACCGCGACTTTGCAAGCTACTCCGGCCCCTGTGCACTTCCGGCAGAAATCCTTCGTGCACAGCCAAGCCTGGGTCCACGGCACTCTAACCTGCATTGCACGACTTTCTATGTTGGTCTCCGGCGACGTGGGACTCCTTTGTGCAACTTCGGCGAGCACCGTTTCACGCATCCTCGTAGTGCCTGTTTCTGGCACTTCTCCGGGTGCTACCTGCTTCAGTGAGGGCTCTTTGTCTTGCTCGACGTCCCCTCTCTCTGCAGGTCCAATTTGCGACCTTCTGGTCCCTCCTGGGCCCCAGCAGCGTCCAAAAAACGCCAAACGCACGATTTGCGTGTAGCAAGGCTTGTTGTCGTCCATCCGGCGGGAAAACACTTCTGCACGACTCTCCAAGGCGTGGGGGATCCATCCTCCAAAGGGGAAGTCTCTAGCCCTTGTCGTTCCTGCAGTATTCACAGTTCTTCAGCCTAGTAAGAGCTTCTTTGCACCAACCGCTGGCATTTCTTGGGCATCTGCCCATCTCCGAGCTGCTTGTGACTTTTGGACTTGGTCCCCTTGTTCCACAGGTACCCTCAGACAGGAATCCATCATTGTTGCATTGCTGATTTGTGTTTTCCTTGCATTCTCCCTCTAACACGACTATTTTGTCCTTAGGGGAACTTTAGTGCACTTTGCACTCACTTTTCAGGGTCTTGGGGAGGGTTATGTTTCTAACTCTCACTATTTTCTAATAGTCCCAGCGACCCTCTACAAGGTCACATAGGTTTGGGGTCCATTCGTGGTTCACATTCCACTTTTGGAGTATATGGTTTGTGTTGCCCCTATCCCTATGTTTCCCCATTGCATCCTATTGTAACTATACATTATTTGCACTGTTTTCTAAGACTATACTGCATATTTTTGCTATTGTGTATATATATCTTGTGTATATTTCCTATCCTCTCACTGAGGGTACACTCTAAGATACTTTGGCATATTGTCATAAAAATAAAGTACCTTTATTTTTAGTATAACTGTGTATTGTGTTTTCTTATGATATTGTGCATATGACACTAAGTGGTACTGTAGTAGCTTCACACGTCTCCTAGTTCAGCCTGAGCTGCTTTGCTAAGCTACCATTATCTATCAGCCTAAGCTGCTAGACACCCTATACACTAATAAGGGATAACTGGGCCTGGTGCAAGGTGCAAGTACCCCTTGGTACTCACTACAAGCCAGTCCAGCCTCCTACAAAATCTCCCGTGGGTCGACGGAATCTTCCCCCTGCAACCGCAGGCACCAAAAAGCTGCATCACCGGTCCCTTTTGTCTCCTCTCAGCACGACGAGCGAGGTCCCTCGAATCCAGCGACTCTGTCCAAGTGACCTCCACAGTCCAGTGACTCTTCAGCCCAAGTTTGGTGGAGGTAAGTCCTTGCCTCACCTCGCTGGGCTGCATTGCTGGGAACCGCGACTTTGCAGCTACTCCGGCCCCTGTGCACTTCCGGCGGAAATCCTTCGTGCACAGCCAAGCCTGGGTCCACGGCACTCTAACCTGCATTGCACGACTTTCTAAGTTGGTCTCCGGCGACGTGGGACTCCTTTGTGCAACTTCGGCGAGCACCATTTCACGCATCCTCGTAGTGCCTGTTTATGGCACTTCTCCGGGAGCTACCTGCTTTAGTGAGGGCTCTTTGTCTTGCTCGACGTCCCCTCTCTCTGCAGGTCCAATTTGCGACCTCCTGATCCCTCCTGGGCCCCAGCAGCGTCCAAAAACGCCAAACGCACGATTTGCGTGTAGCAAGGCTTGTTGGCGTCCTTCCGGCGGCAAAATACTACTGCACGACTCTCCAAGGCGAGAGGGATCCGTCCACCAAAGGGGATGTCTCTAGCCCTTTTCGTTCCTGCAGAAACCTCAGCTTCTTCTGTCCAGTTGAAGCTTCTTTGCACCTGCAGCTGGCATTTCCCGGGCATCTGCCCATCTCCGACTTGCTTGTGACTTTTGGACTTGGTCCCCTTGTTCCACAGGTACCCTAGATTGGAAATCCACAGTTGTTGCATTGCTGGTTTGTGTCTTTCCTGCATTATTCCTCTAACACATCTCTTTTGTCCTTAGGGGAACTTTAGTGCACTTTGCACTCACTTTTCAGGGTCTTGGGGAGGGTTATTTTGCTAACTCTCACTATTTTCTAATAGTCCCAGCGACCCTCTACAAGGTCACATAGGTTTGGGGTCCATTCGTGGTTCGCATTCCACTTCTGGAGTATATGGTTTGTGTTGCCCCTATCCCTATGTTTCCCCATTGCATCCTATTGTAACTATACATTGTTTGCACTGTTTTCTAAGACTATACTGCATATTTTTGCTATTGTGTATATATATCTTGTGTATATTTCCTATCCTCTCACTGAGGGTACACTCTAAGATACTTTGGCATATTGTCATAAAAATAAAGTACCTTTATTTTTAGTATAACTGTGTATTGTGTTTTCTTATGATATTGTGCATATGACACTAAGTGGTACTGTGGTAGCTTCACACGTCTCCTAGTTCAGCCTAAGCTGCTCTGCTAAGCTACCATTATCTATCAGCCTAAGCTGCTAGACACCCTATACACTAATAAGGGATAACTGGGCCTGGTGCAAGGTGCAACTACCCCTTGGTACTCACTACAAGCCAGTCCAGCCTCCTACAAGGTGCCTCACCAAGGCTCGTCAGCCCGTTAGCTCAAGGGAGCCGTCATTGGACACAGTGCAAAAAAAAGGGAGCACACTGCCTCACACTCCAGCAAAAAGTTGGCCCCAATGCATCTTGGTAAATGCAGTCAGATTCGTTTCACATTAACAAAAGTAATCAAAGTCTTTCACCTTAGTAGGTGCAGCAAGTGCTGAGTATCTCTGGACACGTGTTTCTGGGTTTCGCCTGTCATCAGCAGAGAGCAGCATATTTTGTGGGGTTGCTTGAAATGCCACCAAACGTCTTTTCAGGTTTATGTACCACTCTGGTGCGCATGTGTCTCACCAAGGCTCGTCAGCCCGTTAGCTCAAGGGAGCCGTCATTCGACACAGTGCAAAAAAAAGGGAGCACACTGCCTCACACTCCAGCAAAAAGTTGGCACCAATGCATCTTGGTAAATGCAGTCAGATTCGTTTCACATTAACAAAAGTAATCAAAGTCTTTCACCTTAGTAGGTGCAGCAAGTGCTGTGTATCTCTGGACACGTGTTTCTGGGTTTCGCCCGTCATCAGCAGAGAGCAGCATATTTTGTGGGGTTGCTTGAAATGCCACCAAACGTCTTTTCAGGTTTATGTACCACTCTGGTGCGCAGGTGCCTCACCAAGGCTCGTCAGCCCGTTAGCTCAAGGGAGCCGTCATTGGACACAGTGCAAAAAAAAGGGAGCACACTGCCTCACACTCCAGCACAAAGTTGGCCAAAATGCATCTTGGTAAATGCAGTCAGATTCGTTTCACATTAACAAAAGTAATCAAAGTCTTTCACCTTAGTAGGTGCAGCAAGTGCTGTGTATCTCTGGATACGTGTTTCTGGGTTTCGCCCGTCATCAGCAGAGAGCAGCATATTTTGTGGGGTTGCTTGAAATGCCACCAAACGTCTTTTCAGGTTTATGTACCACTCTGGTGCCAGGTGCCTCACCAAGGCTCGTCAGCCCGTTAGCTCAAGGGAGCCGTCATTCGACACAGTGCAAAAAAAAGGGAGCACACTGCCTCACACTCCAGCAGAAAGTTGGCCCCAATGCATCTTGGTAAATGCAGTCAGATTCGTTTCACATTAACAAAAGTAATCAAAGTCTTTCACCTTAGTAGGTGCAGCAAGTGCTGAGTATCTCTGGACACGTGTTTCTGGGTTTCGCCTATCATCAGCAGAGAGCAGCATATTTTGTGGGGTTGCTTGAAATGCCACCAAACGTCTTTTCAGGTTTATGTACCACTCTGGTGCGCAGGTGCCTCACCAAGGCTCGTCAGCCCGTTAGCTCAAGGGAGCCGTCATTGGACACAGTGCAAAAAAAATGGAGCACACTGCCTCACACTCCAGCAAAAAGTTGGCCCCAATGCATCTTGGTAAATGCAGTCAGATTCGTTTCACATTAACAAAAGTAATCAAAGTCTTTCTCCTTAGTAGGTGCAGCAAGTGCTGTGTATCTCTGGACACGTGTTTCTGGGTTTCGCCCGTCATCAGCAGAGAGTAGCATATTTTGTGGGGTTGCTTGAAATGCCACCAAATGTCTTTTCAGGTTTATTTACCACTCTGGTGCGCAGGTGCCTCACCAAGGCTCGTCAGCACGTTAGCTCAAGGGAGCCGTCATTGGACACAGTGCAAAAAAAAGGGAGCACACTGCCTCACACTCCAGCAAAAAGTTGGCCCCAATGCATCTTGGTAAATGCAGTCAGATTCGTTTCACATTAACAAAAGTAATCAAAGTCTTTCACCTTAGTAGGTGCAGCAAGTGCTCTTTATCTCTGGATACGTGTTTCTGGGTTTCGCCCGTCATCAGCAGAGAGCAGCATATTTTGTGGGGTTGCTTGAAATGCCACCAAACGTCTTTTCAGGTTTATGTACCACTCTGGTGCGCAGGTGCCTCACCAAGGCTCGTCAGCCCGTTAGCTCAAGGGAGCCGTCATTCGACACAGTGCAAAAAAAATGGATCACACTGCCTCACACTCCAGCAAAAAGTTGGCCCCAATGCATCTTGGTAAATGCAGTGAGATTCGTTTCACATTAACAAAAGTAATGAAAGTCTTTCTCCTTAGTAGGTGCAGCAAGTGCTGTGTGTAGGAAAGTACCATCTTGCCTGGCATGTTACCCCCATTTTTCACTGTATATATGTTGTTTTAGTTGTATGTGTCACTGGGACCCTGGTAACCCAGGGCCCCAGTGCTCATAAGTGTGCCTGAATGTGTTACCTGTGTAGTGACTAACTGTCTCACTGAGGCTCTGCTAATCAGAACCTCAGTGGTTATGCTCTCTCATTTCTTTCCAAATTGTCACTGACAGGCTAGTGACCATTTTTACCAATTTACATTGGCTTACTGGAACACCCTTATAATTCCCTAGTATATGGTACTGAGGTACCCAGGGTATTGGGGTTCCAGGAGATCCCTATGGGCTGCAGCATTTCTTTTGCCACCCATAGGGAGCTCTGACAATTCTTACACAGGCCTGCCACTGCAGCCTGAGTGAAATAACGTCCACGTTATTTCACAGCCATTTTACACTGCACTTAAGTAACTTATAAGTCACCTATATGTCTAACCTTTACCAGGTAAAGGTTAGGTGCAAAGTTACTTAGTGTGAGGGCACCCTGGCACTAGCCAAGGTGCCCCCACATTGTTCAGAGCCAATTCACTGAACTTTGTGAGTGCGGGGACACCATTACACGCGTGCACTACATATAGGTCACTACCTATATGTAGCTTCACCATGGTAACTCCGAATATGGCCATGTAACATGTCTATGATCATGGAATTGCCCCCTCTATGCCATCCTGGCATTGTTGGTACAATTCCATGATCCCAGTGGTCTGTAGCACAGACCCTGGTACTGCCAGACTGCCCTTCCTGGGGTTTCTCTGCAGCTGCTGCTGCTGCCAACCCCTCAGACAGGCAGCTGACCTCCTGGGGTCCAGCCAGGCCTGGCCCAGGATGGCAGAACAAAGAACTTCCTCTGAGAGAGGGTGTGACACCCTCTCCCTTTGGAAAATGGTGTGAAGGCAGGGGAGGAGTAGCCTCCCCCAGCCTCTGGAAATGCTTTGTTGGGCACAGATGTGCCCAATTCTGCATAAGCCAGTCTACACCGGTTCAGGGACCCCTTAGCCCCTGCTCTGGCGCGAAACTGGACAAAGGAAAGGGGAGTGACCACTCCCCTGACCTGCACCTCCCCTGGGAGGTGTCCAGAGCTCCTCCAGTGTGCTCCAGACCTCTGCCATCTTGGAAACAGAGGTGCTGCTGGCACACTGGACTGCTCTGAGTGGCCAGTGCCACCAGGTGACGTCAGAGACTCCTGCTGATAGGCTCCTTCAGGTGTTAGTAGCCTTTCCTCTCTCCTAGGTAGCCAAACCCCCTTTTCTGGCTATTTAGGGTCTCTGTCTCTGGGGAAACTTTAGATAACGAATGCATGAGCTCAGCCGAGTTCCTCTGCATCTCCCTCTTCACCTTCTGATAAGGAAACGACCGCTGACCGCGCTGGAAGCCTGCAAACCTGCAACATAGTAGCAAAGAACACTACTGCAACTCTGTAACGCTGATCCTGCCGCCTTCTCGACTGTTTTCCTGCTTGTGCATGCTGTGGGGGTAGCCTGCCTCCTCTCTGCACCAGAAGCTCCGAAGAAATCTCCCGTGGGTCGACGGAATCTTCCCCCTGCAACCGCAGGCACCAAAAAGCTGCATTACCGGTCCCTTGGGTCTCCTCTCAGCACGACGAGCGAGGTCCCTCGAATCCAGCGACACCGTCCAAGTGACTCCCACAGTCCAGTGACTCTTCAGCCCAAGTTTGGTGGAGGTAAGTCCTTGCCTCACCTCGCTGGGCTGCATTGCTGGGAACCGCGACTTTGCAAGCTACTCCGGCCCCTGTGCACTTCCGGCGGAAATCCTTCGTGCACAGCCAAGCCTGGGTCCACGGCACTCTAACCTGCATTGCACGACTTTCTAAGTTGGTCTCCGGTGACGTGGGACTCCTTTGTGCAACTTCGGCGAGCACCGTTTCACGCATCCTCGTAGTGCCTGTTTCTGGCACTTCTCCGGGTGCTACCTGCTTCAGTGAGGGCTCTTTGTCTTGCTCGACGTCCCCTCTCTCTGCAGGTCCAATTTGCGACCTCCTGGTCCCTCCTGGGCCCCAGCAGCGTCCAAAAACGCCAAACGCACGATTTGCGTGTAGCAAGGCTTGTTGGCGTCCATCCGGCGGGAAAACACTTCTGCACGACTCTCCAAGACGTGGCGGATCCATCCTCCAAAGGGGAAGTCTCTAGTCTTTGTCGTTCTTGCAGTATTCACAGCTCTTCAGCCTAGTAAGAGCTTCTTTGCACCAACCGCTGGCATTTCTTGGGCATCTGCCCATCTCCGAGCTGCTTGTGACTTTTGGACTTGGTCCCCTTGTTCCACAGGTACCCTCAGACAGGAATCCATCGTTGTTGCATTGCTGATTTGTGTTTTCCTTGCATTCTCCCTCTAACACGACTATTTTGTCCTTAGGGGAACTTTAGTGCACTTTGCACTCACTTTTCAGGGTCTTGGGGAGGGTTATTTTGCTAACTCTCACTATTTTCTAATAGTCCCAGCGACCCTCTACAAGGTCACATAGGTTTGGGGTCCATTCGTGGTTCGCATTCCACTTCTGGAGTATATGGTTTGTGTTGCCCCTATCCCTATGTTTCCCCATTGCATCCTATTGTAACTATACATTGTTTGCACTGTTTTCTAAGACTATACTGCATATTTTTGCTATTGTGTATATATATCTTGTGTATATTTCCTATCCTCTCACTGAGGGTACACTCTAAGATACTTTGGCATATTGTCATAAAAATAAAGTACCTTTATTTTTAGTATAACTGTGTATTGTGTTTTCTTATGATATTGTGCATATGACACTAAGTGGTACTGTAGTAGCTTCACACGTCTCCTAGTTCAGCCTAAGCTGCTCTGCTAAGCTACCATTATCTATCAGCCTAAGCTGCTAGACACCCTATACACTAATAAGGGATAACTGGGCCTGGTGCAAGGTGCAAGTACCCCTTGGTACTCACTACAAGCCAGTCCAGCCTCCTACACTGTGTATCTCTGGACACGTGTTTCTGGGTTTCGCCCGTCATCAGCAGAGAGCAGCATATTTTGTGGGGTTGCTTGAAATGCCACCAAATGTCTTTTCAGGTTTATGTACCACTCTGGTGCGCAGGTGCCTCACCAAGGCTGTTCAGCCCGTTAGCTCAAGGGAGCCGTCATTGGACACAGTGCAAAAAAAAGGGAGCACACTGCCTCACACTCCAGCAAAAAGTTGGCCAAAATGCATCTTGGTAAATGCAGTCAGATTTGTTTCACATTAACAAAAGTAATCAAAGTCTTTCACCTTAGTAGGTGCAGCAAGTGCTGTGTATCTCTGGATACGTGTTTCTGGGTTTCGCCCGTCATCAGCAGAGAGCAGCATATTTTGTGGGGTTGCTTAAAATGCCACCAAACGTCTTTTCAGGTTTATGTACCACTCTGGTGCCAGGTGCCTCACCAAGGCTCGTCAGCCCGTTAGCTCAAGGGAGCCGTCATTCGACACAGTGCAAAAAAAAGGCAGCACACTGCCTCACACTCCAGCAAAAAGTTGGCCCCAATGCATCTTGGTAAATGCAGTCAGATTTGTTTCACATTAACAAAAGTAATCAAAGTCTTTCACCTTAGTAGGTGCAGCAAGTGCTGAGTATCTCTGGACCCGTGTTTCTGGGTTTCGCCTATCATCAGCAGAGAGCAGCATATTTTGTGGGGTTGCTTGAAATGCCACCAAACGTCTTTTCAGGTTTATGTACCACTCTGGTGCGCATGTGCATCACCAAGGCTCGTCAGCCCATTAGCTCAAGGGAGCCGTCATTCGACACAGTGCAAAAAAAAGGCAGCACACTGCCTCACACTCCAGCAAAAAGTTGGCCCCAATGCATCTTGGTAAATGCAGTCAGATTCGTTTCACATTAACAAAAGTAATCAAAGTCTTTCACCTTAGTAGGTGCAGCAAGTGCTGTGTATCTCTGGACACGTGTTTCTGGGTTTCGCCCGTCATCAGCAGAGAGCATCATATGTTGTGGGGTTGCTTGAATTGCCACCAAACGTCTTTTCAGGTTTATGTACCACTCTGGTGCGCAGGTGCCTCACCAAGGCTCGTCAGCCTGTTAGCTCAAGGTAGCCGTCATTCGACACAGTGCAAAAAAAAGGGAGCACACTGCCTCACACTCCAGCCAAATGTTTGCCCCAATGCATCTTGGTAAATGCAGTCAGATTTGTTTCACATTAACAAAAGTAATCAAAGTCTTTCACCTTAGTAGGTGCAGCAAGTGCTGTGTATCTCTGGACACGTGTTTCTGGGTTTCGCCCGTCATCAGCAGAGAGCAGCATATTTTGTGGGGTTGCTTGAAATGCCACCAAACGTCTTTTCAGGTTTATGTACCACTCTGGTGCGCAGGTGCCTCACCAAGGCTCGTCAGCCCGTTAGCTCAAGGGAGCCGTCATTCGACACAGTGCAAAAAAAAGGGAGCACACTGCCTCACACTCCAGCAAAAAGTTGGTCCGAATGCATCTTGGTAAATGCAGTCAGATTCGTTTCACATTAAAAAAACTAATCAAAGTCTTTCACCTTAGTAGGTGCAGCAAGTGCTGTGTATCTCTGGACACCTGTTTCTGGGTTTCGCCCGTCATCAGCAGAGAGCAGCATATTTTGTGGGGTTGCTTGAAATGCCACCAAACGTCTTTTCAGGTTTATATACCACTCTGGTGCGCAGGTGCCTCACCAAGGCTCGTCAGCCCGTTAGCTCAAAGGAGCCGTCATTCGACACAGTGCAAAAAAAATGGAGCACACTGCCTCACACTCCAGCAAAAAGTTGGCCCCAATGCATCTTGGTAAATGCAGTCAGATTCGTTTCACATTAACAAAAGTAATCAAAGTCTTTCACCTTAGTAGGTGCAGCAAGTGCTGTGTATCTCTGGACACCGGTTTCTGGGTTTCGCCCGTCATCAGCAGAGAGCAGCATATTTTGTGGGGTTGCTTGAAATGCCACCAAACGTCTTTTCAGGTTTATGTACCACTCTGGTGCGCAGGTGCCTCACCAAGGCTCGTCAGCCCGTTAGCTCAAGGGAGCCGTCATTCGACACAGTGTGTGACAAGGTAGCCTCTTTCTAGCCTTGTTACCCCCACTTTTGGCCTGTTTGTGAGTGTATGTCAGGGTGTTTGTCACTGTTTTCACTGTCTCACTGGGATCCTGATAGCCAGGCCTCAGTGCTCATAGTGAAAACACTATGTTTTCAGTATGTTTGTTATGTGTCACTGGGATCCTGCTGGTCAGGACCCCAGTGCTCATAGGTTTGTGGCCTATATGTATGTGTCACTGGGACCCTGTCACACAGGGCCCCAGTGCTCATAGGTGTGCATGTATATGTTCCCTGTGTGGTGCCTAACTGTCTCACTGAGGCTCTGCTAACCAGAACCTCAGTGGTTATGCTCTCTCATTACTTTCAAATTGTCACTGACAGGCTAGTGACCATTTTTACCAATTCACATTGGCTTACTGGAACACCCTTATAATTCCCTAGTATATGGTACTGAGGTACCCAGGGTATTGGGGTTCCAGGAGATCCCTATGGGCTGCAGCATTTCTTTTGCCACTGTAGGAAAGTACCATCTTGCCTGGCATGTTACCCCCATTTTTCACTGTATATATGTTGTTTTAGTTGTATGTGTCACTGGGACCCTGGTAACCCAGGGCCCCAGTGCTCATAAGTGTGCCTGAATGTGTTACCTGTGTAGTGACTAACTGTCTCACTGAGGCCCTGCTAATCAGAACCTCAGTGGTTATGCTCTCTCATTTCTTTCCAAATTGTCACTAACAGGCTAGTGACCATTTTTACCAATTTACATTGGCTTACTGGAACACCCTTATAATTCCCTAGTATATGGTACTGAGGTACCCAGGGTATTGGGGTTCCAGGAGATCCCTATGGGCTGCAGGATTTCTTTTGCCACCCATAGGGAGCTCTGACAATTCTTACACAGGCCTGCCACTGCAGCCTGAGTGAAATAACGTCCACGTTATTTCACAGCCATTTTACACTGCACTTAAGTAACTTATAAGTCACCTATATGTCTAACCTTTACCTGGTAAAGGTTAGGTGCAAAGTTACTTAGTGTGAGGGCACCCTGGCACTAGCCAAGGTGCCCCCACATTGTCCAGAGCCAATTCCCTGAACTTTGTGAGTGCGGGGACACCATTACACGCGTGCACTACATATAGGTCACTACCTATATGTAGCTTCACCATGGTAACTCCGAATATGGCCATGTAACATGTCTATGATCATGGAATTGCCCCCTCTATACCATCCTGGCATAGTTGGCACAATCCCATGATCCCAGTGGTCTGTAGCACAGACCCTGGTACTGCCAAACTGCCCTTCCTGGGGTTTCACTGCAGCTGCTGCTGCCAACCCCTCAGACAGGCAGCTGACCTCCTGGGGTCCAGCCAGGCCTGGCCCAGGATGGCAGAACAAAGAACTTCCTCTGAGAGAGGGTGTGACACCCTCTCCCTTTGGAAAATGGTGTGAAGGCAGGGGAGGAGTAGCCTCCCCCAGCCTCTGGAAATGCTTTGTTGGGCACAGATGTGCCCAATTCTGCATAAGCCAGTCTACACCGGTTCAGGGACCCCTTAGCCCCTGCTCTGGCACGAAACTGGACAAAGGAAAGGGGAGTGACCACTCCCCTGACCTGCACCTCCCCTGGGAGGTGTCCAGAGCTCCTCCAGTGTGCTCCAGACCTCTGCCATCTTGGAAACAGAGGTGCTGCTGGCACACTGGACTGCTCTGAGTGGCCAGTGCCACCAGGTGACGTCAGAGACTCCTGCTGATAGGCTCCTTCAGGTGTTAGTAGCCTTTCCTCTCTCCTAGGTAGCCAAACCCCCTTTTCTGGCTATTTAGGGTCTCTGTCTCTGGGGAAACTTTAGATAACGAATGCATGAGCTCAGCCGAGTTCCTCTGCATCTCCCTCTTCACCTTCTGATAAGGAAACGACCGCTGACCGCGCTGGAAGCCTGCAAACCTGCAACATAGTAGCAAAGAAGACTACTGCAACTCTGTAACGCTGATCCTGCCGCCTTCTCGACTGTTTTCCTGCTTGTGCATGCTGTGGGGGTAGCCTGCCTCCTCTCTGCACCAGAAGCTCCAAAGAAATCTCCCGTGGGTCGACGGAATCTTCCCCCTGCAACCGCAGGCACCAAAAAGCTGCATTACCGGTCCCTTGGGTCTCCTCTCAGCACGACGAGCGAGGTCCCTCGCATCCAGCGACTCTGTCCAAGTGACCCCCACAGTCCAGTGACTCTTCAGCCCAAGTTTGGTGGAGGTAAGTCCTTGCCTCACCTCGCTGGGCTGCATTGCTGGGAACCGCGACTTTGCAAGCTACTCCGGCCCCTGTGCACTTCCGGCGGAAATCCTTCGTGCACAGCCAAGCCTGGGTCCACGGCACTCTAACCTGCATTGCACGACTTTCTAAGTTGGTCTCCGGCGACGTGGGACTCCTTTCTGCAACTTCGGCGAGCACCATTTCACGCATCCTCGTAGTGCCTGTTCCTGGCACTTCTCCGGGTGCTACCTGCTTCTGCGAGGGCTCTTTGTCTTGCTCGACGTCCCCTCTCTCTGCAGGTCCAATTTGCGACCTCCTGGTTCCTCCTGGGCCCCAGCAGCATCCAAAAACGCCAAACGCACGATTTGCGTGTAGCAAGGCTTGTTGGCATCCTTCCGGCGGGAAAATACTTCTGCACGACTCTCCAAGGCGAGAGAGATCTGTCCACCAAAGGGGAAGTCTCTAGCCCTTTTCGTTCCTGCAGAAACCTCAGCTTCTTCTGTCCAGTCGAAGCTTCTTTGCACCCGCAGCTGGCATTTCCTGGGCATCTGCCCATCTCCGACGTGCTTGTGACTTTTGGACTTCGTCCCCTTGTTCCACAGGTACCCTAGATTGGAAATCCACAGTTGTTGCATTGCTGGTTTGTGTCTTTCCTGCATTATTCCTCTAACACGACTATTTTGTCCTTAGGGGAACTTTAGTGCACTTTGCACTCACTTTTCAGGGTCTTGGGGAGGGTTATTTTGCTAACTCTCACTATTTTCTAATAGTCCCAGCGACCCTCTACAAGGTCACATAGGTTTGGGGTCCATTCGTGGTTCGCATTCCACTTTTGGAGTATATGGCTTGTGTTGCCCCTATCCCTATGTTTCCCCATTGCATCCTATTGTAACTATACATTGTTTGCACTGTTTTCTAAGACTATACTGCATATTTTTGCTATTGTGTATATATATCTTGTGTATATTTCCTATCCTCTCACTGAGGGTACACTCTAAGATACTTTGGCATATTGTCATAAAAATAAAGTACCTTTATTTTTAGTATAACTGTGTATTGTGTTTTCTTATGATATTGTTCATATGACACTAAGTGGTACTGTAGTAGCTTCACACGTCTCCTAGTTCAGCCTAAGCTGCTCTGCTAAGCTACCATTATCTATCAGCCTAAGCTGCTAGACACCCTATACACTAATAAGGGATAACTGGGCCTGGTGCAAGGTGCAAGTACCCCTTGGTACTCACTACAAACCAGCCCAGCCTCCTACATTGGTTGTGCAGTGGTGGGATAAGTGCTTGAGACTACTTACCACTCTTGTCATTGTACTTTTCATAAGAGAAAAATATACAAAACAAGGTCAGTGTATATACACATAGCCAAAAAGTTTTGCATTTCCTCTTTTCACTCTTTTCTAAGTGCTGAAAAGTACTCCTAAACTTTCAAAAAGTTCTTAAAAGTTTAAAAAGTTTTTTTTTCTGTCTTTCCAAAAAGTTCTGAAAACTTTTGTCTCTTTCTCTATCACTTTAACTCTCTCAAAAAAATGTCTGGCACAGGCCAAAGTGTTGATCTGTCCAAACTTGCATATGACAACCTTAGCTGGAAGAGAGCAAGGAGTCTCTGTATAGAGAGAGGTTTGAGTGTAGGGAAGAATCCTGCCTTGGAATTGTTAATTAACATGCTTAAAGAACAGGATAAGGCCAGAGGTGGCCCATCTGTTGAAAAAGTACCTAATAGTTCCCAATCTGATTCAGGGACTCCCCCAGGAAAAGATTCAGGAAATAAACTTTCTAGCCTGCCCATTACTAGACAATCTAGCATAGATGGTAATGATGATGAGCCACACCAAACAAATAGTGTTGTCTCACATCATAGCAAAAGCATTTATTCTCACCATACTGGTAGTAATGTTTCTGTAAACCAAGCTGTTAAGTTGGCTTCTGTAAGGGACAGGTCTCCTTCTGTTCATTCCCATCATAGCTCTGTTTCTAGAAATGTCCCTCCCACCAACCCTGATGACAGAATGTTAGAGAGGGAACTCAATAAGTTGAGGGTGGAACAAACCAGACTGAAGCTTAAAAAGCAACAGCTGGATTTGGATAGACAGTCTTTTGAATTAGAGAAGGAAAGACAGAAGTTGGGTTTAGATACCCATGGTGGCAGCAGCAGTATTCCCCATAGTCATCCTGCAAAAGAGCATGATTCCAGGAATCTGCACAAGATAGTTCCCCCTTATAAGGAGGGGGATGACATTAACAAGTGGTTTGCTGCACTTGAGAGGGCCTGTGTTGTACAGGATGTCCCTCAAAGGCAGTGGGCTGCTATCCTATGGCTATCATTTAGTGGAAAAGGTAGGGATAGGCTCCTTACAGTGAAAGAAAATGATGCCAATAATTTCCAAGTTCTTAAGAATGCACTCCTGGATGGTTATGGCTTAACCACTGAACAGTACAGGATAAAGTTCAGAGAGACCAAAAAGGAGTCTTCACAAGACTGGGTTGATTTCATTGCCCATTCAGTGAAGGCCTTGGAGGGGTGGTTACATGGCAGTAAAGTTACTGATTATGACAGCCTGTATAACTTAATCCTGAGAGAGCATATTCTTAATAATTGTGTGTCTGATTTGTTGCACCAGTACTTGGTGGACTCTGATCTGACCTCTCCCCAAGAATTGGGAAAGAAGGCAGACAAATGGGTCAGAACAAGAGTGAACAGAAAAGTTCATACAGGGGGTGACAAAGATGGCAACAAAAAGAAGGATGGTAAGTCTTCTGACAAGGGTGGGGACAAATCTAAAAATGAGTCTTCATCAGGCCCACAAAAACACTCTGGTGGGGGTGGTGGGCCCAAATCCTCCTTTAATCAGAACAAGGAAAATAAACCAGGGTGCTATTTATGTAAAATAAAAGGCCATTGGACAACAGATCCCAGTTGTCCAAAGAAAGGCACCACAGCTCCTACCACTACAACCCCTACTGCTACACCTAGTGTCCCTACTAATAGCAGTGGTGGTGGGAGCAAACCTACTAATAGCCAATCCAAGGGAGTAGCTGGGCTCACTTTTGGTAATTTAGTTGGGGTTGGTCTGATTAGGGAGACCACAGAGGCTACTTTAGTCTCTGAAGGGGCTATTGATTTAGCCACTTTGGTTGCTTGCCCCCATAACTTGGAGAAGTACAAGCAACTAACCCTAATAAATGGTGTTGAGGTCCAGGCCTACAGGGACACAGGTGCCAGTGTCACAATGGTGATTGAGAAACTGGTGCACCCTGAACAACACATACTTGGACACCAGTACCAAGTAACCGATGCTCACAACATAACACAAAGCCACCCCATGGCTGTTGTAAATCTCAACTGGGGGGGGGTAACTGGTCCAAAGAAAGTTGTGGTAGCTTCAGATTTACCTGTAGACTGTCTATTAGGGAATGATTTGGAGACATCAGCTTGGTCAGATGTGGAGTTGGAGGCCCATGCAGCAATGCTGGGCATCCCAGGGCATATTTTTGCTTTGACAAGGGCTCAGGCCAAAAAGCAAAAAGGACAGGGAAGCTTGGATCCTGGAACAATGGACCAAGTGCTCCCTAAAGCTAGGGCTAGTAGAAGCAAACCACTTCCTACTATCCCTCCCTCTACAGTGGATTCTACTTCTGAGGAAGAAGAATTCCCTCCCTGTGCAGAACCTACACCAGAGGAGCTGGAAGCAGACACTGCTGAGCTTTTGGGTGAAGGGGGGCCTGCCAGAGAGGAGCTGAGTGTGGCACAGCAAACCTGTCCCACATTAGAGGGTCTCAGACAGCAAGCTGTCAAACAGGCTAATGGGGATGTCAGTGACTCTCACAGAGTTTACTGGGAGGACAACCTCTTGTACACTGAGCATAGGGATCCTAAACCTGGAGCTGCCAGGAGATTAGTGATTCCTCAGGAGTACAGAAAGTTCCTCCTAACACTGGCACATGACATTCCCTTAGCTGGGCATCTAGGACAAATGAAAACTTGGGACAGGCTTGTTCCCCTGTTTCATTGGCCTAGGATGTCTGAGGACACAAAAGAATTTTGCAAGTCCTGTGAAACCTGTCAAGCCAGTGGCAAGACAGGTGGCACCCCAAAGGCACGCCTTATCCCACTGCCTGTGGTTGGGGTTCCCTTTGAAAGGGTAGGGGTTGACATAGTTGGCCCCCTTGACCCTCCTACTGCTTCAGGCAATAGGTTTATCTTGGTGGTAGTGGACCATGCCACAAGATATCCTGAAGCAATTCCTTTAAGGACCACTACAGCTCCTGCAGTGGCAAAGGCCCTCCTGGGAATATTTTCCAGGGTGGGCTTCCCAAAGGAAGTAGTATCAGACAGAGGAAGCAATTTCATGTCTGCATACTTAAAGGCCATGTGGAAGGAGTGTGGTGTAACTTACAAGTTCACAACACCCTATCATCCACAAACAAATGGACTGGTGGAGAGATTTAATAAAACTCTCAAAGGCATGATTATGGGTCTCCCTGAAAAACTCCGCAGGAGATGGGATATCCTTCTACCATGCCTCCTTTTTGCCTACAGGGAGGTACCCCAGAAAGGAGTGGGCTTCAGCCCCTTTGAACTTCTTTTTGGACACCCTGTTAGGGGTCCACTCACACTTGTAAAGGAGGGTTGGGAACAACCTTTAAAAGCTCCTAAGCAGGATATTGTGGATTATGTACTTGGCCTCAGATCAAGGATGGCTGAGTACATGAAAAAGGCCAGTAAAAACCTTCAGGCCAGCCAAGAGCTCCAGAAGCAATGGCATGATCAGAAGGCTGTTTTGGTTCAGTACCAACCAGGGCAGAAAGTGTGGGTCTTGGAGCCTGTGGCCCCAAGAGTACTCCAAGATAAATGGAGTGGTCCCCACACAATTGTTGAAAAGAAGGGTGAAGTCACCTACTTGGTTGACTTAGGCACTGCCAGGAGTCCCCTTAGGGTGCTCCATGTCAACCGCCTGAAACCCTACTATGACAGGGCTGATCTCACCCTGCTCATGGCAACAGATGAGGGACAGGAAGAAGACAGTGATCCTCTTCCTGATCTCTTCTCTTCCACAGATCAAGATGCTCTTGTGGAAGGTGTAGTTTTGGCAGATTGTCTTACTGCTGAGCAGAAAGACAATTGCATAAATCTCCTAGGACAATTTTCAGAACTCTTCTCTACTGTGCCAGGCACCACTTCTTGGTGTGAGCACACTATAGATACTGGAGACAGTTTACCTGTCAAAAGTAAGATCTATAGGCAGCCTGACCATGTCAGGGACTGCATAAAGCAAGAAGTTCAGAAAATGTTGGAACTAGGAGTGGTTGAGCACTCTGACAGTCCATGGGCTTCTCCTGTGGTACTGGTACCAAAACCCAATTCTAAAGATGGAAAGAAGGAAATGAGGTTTTGTGTAGACTATAGAGGGCTCAACTTGGTAACCAAAACTGATGCTCACCCTATACCCAGGGCAGATGAGCTCATAGATACACTGGCATCTGCCAAGTATCTAAGCACTTTTGATTTGACTGCAGGGTATTGGCAGATCAAATTGTCAGAAGATGCTAAACCTAAGACTGCATTTTCTACCATTGGAGGACATTACCAGTTTACTGTAATGCCTTTTGGTTTGAAAAATGCACCTGCCACTTTTCAGAGGTTGGTGAACACAGTCCTGCAAGGGCTGGAAGCTTTCAGTGCAGCATATTTGGACGATATAGCTGTCTTTAGCTCCAGCTGGGATGATCACCTGGTCCACCTATGGAAAGTTTTGGAGGCTCTGCAAAAGGCAGGCCTCACTATCAAGGTTTCAAAGTGCCAGATAGGGCAGGGTAAGGTGGTTTATCTGGGACACCGTGTTGGTGGGGAACAGATTGCACCACTGCAGGGGAAAATCCAAACTATTATTGATTGGGTTCCCCCTACCACTCAGACTCAGGTGAGAGCCTTCCTAGGCCTCACTGGGTATTACAGGAGGTTCATTAAGAACTATGGCTCCATTGCAGCCCCTCTTAATGACCTCACATCCAAGAAAATGCCTAAAAAGGTATTATGGACAGCAAACTGTCAGAAAGCTTTTGAGGAGCTGAAGCAGGCCATGTGCTCTGCACCTGTCCTGAAAAGCCCTTGTTACTCTAAAAAATTCTATGTCCAAACTGATGCATCTGAATTAGGAGTAGGGGCAGTCCTATCACAACTTAATTCTGAGGGCCAGGATCAACCTGTTGCTTTTATTAGTAGGAGGTTGACCCCTAGAGAAAAGCGTTGGTCTGCCATTGAGAGGGAGGCCTTTGCTGTGGTCTGGGCTCTGAAGAAGTTGAGGCCATACCTGTTTGGCACTCACTTCATTGTTCAGACAGACCACAAACCTCTACTTTGGCTAAAACAAATGAAAGGTGAAAATCCTAAATTGTTGAGGTGGTCCATATCCCTACAGGGAATGGACTATACAGTGGAACATAGACCTGGGAGTAGCCACTCCAATGCAGATGGACTCTCCAGATATTTCCACTTAGACAATGAAGACTCATCAGGTCATGGCTAGTCTTATTGTCCTTCATTTGGGGGGGGGTTGTGTAGGAAAGTACCATCTTGCCTGGCATGTTACCCCCATTTTTCACTGTATATATGTTGTTTTAGTTGTATGTGTCACTGGGACCCTGGTAACCCAGGGCCCCAGTGCTCATAAGTGTGCCTGAATGTGTTACCTGTGTAGTGACTAACTGTCTCACTGAGGCCCTGCTAATCAGAACTTCAGTGGTTATGCTCTCTCATTTCTTTCCAAATTGTCACTAACAGGCTAGTGACCATTTTTACCAATTTACATTGGCTTACTGGAACACCCTTATAATTCCCTAGTATATGGTACTGAGGTACCCAGGGTATTGGGGTTCCAGGAGATCCCTATGGGCTGCAGCATTTCTTTTGCCACCCATAGGGAGCTCTGACAATTCTTACACAGGCCTGCCACTGCAGCCTGAGTGAAATAACGTCCACGTTATTTCACAGCCATTTTACACTGCACTTAAGTAACTTATAAGTCACCTATATGTCTAACCTTTACCTGGTAAAGGTTAGGTGCAAAGTTACTTAGTGTGAGGGCACCCTGGCACTAGCCAAGGTGCCCCCACATTGTTCAGAGCCAATTCACTGAACTTTGTGAGTGCGGGGACACCATTACACGCGTGCACTACATATAGGTCACTACCTATCTGTAGCTTCACCATGGTAACTCCGAATATGGCCATGTAACATGTCTATGATCATGGAATTGCCCCCTCTATGCCATCCTGGCATTGTTGGTACAATTCCATGATCCCAGTGGTCTGTAGCACAGACCCTGGTACTGCCAGACTGCCCTTCCTGGGGTTTCACTGCAGCTGCTGCTGCTGCCAACCCCTCAGACAGGCAGCTGCCCTCCTGGGGTCCAGCCAGGCCTGGCCCAGGATGGCAGAACAAAGAACTTCCTCTGAGAGAGGGTGTGACACCCTCTCCCTTTGGAAAATGGTGTGAAGGCAGGGGAGGAGTAGCCTCCCCCAGCCTCTGGAAATGCTTTGTTGGGCACAGATGTGCCCAATTCTGCATAAGCCAGTCTACACCGGTTCAGGGACCCCTTAGCCCCTGCTCTGGCGCGAAACTGGACAAAGGAAAGGGGAGTGACCACTCCCCTGACCTGCACCTCCCCTGGGAGGTGTCCAGAGCTCCTCCAGTGTGCTCCAGACCTCTGCCATCTTGGAAAAAGAGGTGCTGCTGGCACACTGGACTGCTCTGAGTGGCCAGTGCCACCAGGTGACGTCAGAGACTCCTGCTGATAGGCTCCTTCAGGTGTTAGTAGCCTTTCCTCTCTCCTAAGGTAGCCAAACCCTCTTTTCTGGCTATTTAGGGTCTCTGTCTCTGGGGAAACTTTGGATAACGAATGCAAGAGCTCATCCGAGTTCCTCTGCATCTCCCTCTTCACCTTCTGATAAGGAAACGACCGCTGACCGCGCTGGAAGCCTGCAAACCTGCAACATAGTAGCAAAGACGACTACTGCAACTCTGTAACGCTGATCCTGCCGCCTTCTCGACTGTTTTCCTGCTTGTGCATGCTGTGGGGGTAGCCTGCCTCCTCTCTGCACCAGAAGCTCCGAAGAAATCTCCCGTGGGTCGACGGAATCTTCCCCCTGCAACCGCAGGCACCAAAAAGCTGCATTACCGGTCCCTTGGGTCTCCTCTCAGCACGACGAGCTAGGTCCCTCGAATCCAGCGATGCTGTCCAAGTGACCCCCACAGTCCAGTGACTCTTCAGCCCAAGATTGGTGGAGGTAAGTCCTTGCCTCACCTCGCTGGGCTGCATTGCTGGGAACCGCGACTTTGCAGCTACTCCGGCCCCTGTGCACTTCCGGCGGAAATCCTTTGTGCACAGCCAAGCCTGGGTCCACAGCACTCTAACCTGCATTGCATGACTTTCTAAGTTGGTCTCCGGCGACGTGAGACTCCTTTGTGCAACTTCGGCGAGCACCGTTTCACGCATCCTCGTAGTGCCTGTTTCTGGCACTTTTCCGGGTGCTACCTGCTTTACTGAGGGCTCTTTGTCTTGCTCGACGTCCTCTCTCTCTGCAGGTCCAATTTGCGACCTCCTGGTCCCTCCTGGGCCCCAGCAGCATCCAAAAACGCCAAACGCACGATTTGCGTGTAGCAAGGCTTGTTGGCGTCCATCTGGCGGGAAAACACTTCTGCACGACTGTACGAAGCGAGTGGGATCCGTCCACCAAAGGGGAAGTCTCTAGCCCTTTTTGTTCCTGCAGAAACCTCAGCTTCTTCTGTCCAGTCGAAGCTTCTTGGCACCCGCAGCTGGCATTTCCTGGGCATCTGCCCATCTCCGACTTGCTTGTGACTTTTGGACTTGGTCCCCTTGTTCCACAGGTACCCTCAGTCAGGAATCCATCGTTGTTGCATTGCTGATTTGTGTTTTCCTTGCATTTTTCCTCTAACACGACTATTTTGTCCTTAAGGGAACTTTGGTGCACTTTGCACTCACTTTTCAGGGTCTTGGGGAGGGTTATTTTTCTAACTCTCACTATTTTCTAATAGTCCCAGCGACCCTCTACAAGGTCACATAGGTTTGGGGTCCATTCGTGGTTCGCATTCCACTTTTGGAGTATATGGTTTGTGTTGCCCCTATCCCTATGTTTCCCCATTGCATCCTATTGTAACTATACATTGTTTGCACTGTTTTCTAAGACTATACTGCATATTTTTGCTATTGTGTATATATATCTTGTGTATATTTCCTATCCTCTCACTGAGGGTACACTCTAAGATACTTTGGCATATTGTCATAAAAATAAAGTACCTTTATTTTTAGTATAACTGTGTATTGTGTTTTCTTATGATATTGTGCATATGACACTAAGTGGTACTGTAGTAGCTTCACACGTCTCCTAGTTCAGCCTAAGCTGCTCTGCTAAGCTACCATTATCTATCAGCCTAAGCTGCTAGACACCCTATACACTAATAAGGGATAACTGGGCCTGGTGCAAGGTGCAAGTACCCCTTGGTACTCACTACAAGCCAGTCCAGCCTCCTACATTGGTTGTGCAGTGGTGGGATAAGTGCTTGAGACTACTTACCACTCTTGTCATTGTACTTGTCATAAGAGAAAAATATACAAAACAAGGTCAGTGTATATACACATAGCCAAAAAGTTTTGCATTTACTCTTTTCACTCTTTTCTAAGTGCTGAAAAGTACTTCTAAACTTTCAAAAAGTTCTTAAAAATTTTAAAAGTTTTTTTTTCTGTCTTTCCAAAAAGTTCTGAAAACTTTTGTCTCTTTCTCTATCACTTTAACTCTCTCTAAAAAATGTCTGGCACAGGCCAAAGTGTTGATCTGTCCAAACTTGCATATGACAACCTTAGCTGGAAAAGAGCAAGGAGTCTCTGTATAGAGAGAGGTTTGAGTGTAGGGAAGAATCCTGCCTTAGAACTATTAATTAACATGCTTAGAGAACAGGATAAGGCCATAGGTGCCCCATCTGTTGAAAAAGTACCTAATAGTTCCCAATCAGATTCAGGGACTCCCCCAGGAAAAGATTCAGGAAAGAAACTTCCTAGCCTGCCCATTACTAGACAATCTAGCATAGATGGTAATGATGATGAGCCACACCATAGAAATAGTGTTGTCTCACATCATAGCAAAAGCATTTATTCTCACCATACTGGTAGTAATGTTTCTGTTAACCAAGCTGTTAAGTTGGCTTCTGTAAGGGACAGGTCTCCTTCTGTTCATTCCCATCATAGCTCTGTTTCTAGAAATGTCCCTCCCACCAACCCTGATGACAGAATGTTAGAGAGGGAACTCAATAAGTTGAGGGTGGAACAAACCAGACTGAAGCTTAAAAAGCAACAGCTGGATTTGGATAGACAGTCTTTTGAATTAGAGAAGGAAAGACAGAAGTTGGGTTTAGATACCCATGGTGGCAGCAGCAGTATTCCCCATAGTCATCCTGCAAAAGAGCATGATTCCAGGAATCTGCACAAGATAGTTCCCCCTTATAAGGAGGGGGATGACATTAACAAGTGGTTTGCTGCACTTGAGAGGGCCTGTGTTGTACAGGATGTCCCTCAAAGGCAGTGGGCTGCTATCCTATGGCTATCATTTAGTGGAAAAGGTAGGGATAGGCTCCTTACTGTGAAAGAAAATGATGCTAATAATTTCCAAGTTCTTAAGAATGCACTCCTGGATGGTTATGGCTTAACCACTGAACAGTACAGGATAAAGTTCAGAGACACCAAAAAGGAGTCTTCACAAGACTGGGTTGATTTCATTGACCAGGCAGTGAAGGCCTTGGAGGGGTGGTTACATGGCAGTAAAGTTACTGATTATGACAGCCTGTATAACTTAATCCTGAGAGAGCATATTCTTAATAATTGTGTGTCTGATTTGTTGCACCGGTACCTGGTAGACTCTGATCTGACCTCTCCCCAAGAATTGGGAAAGAAGGCAGACAAATGGGTCAGAACAAGGGTGAACAGAAAAGTTCATACAGGGGGTGACAAAGATGGCAATAAGAAGAAAGATGGTGAAAAATCTCAAGATAAGCATGGGGATAAGGGTAAAACCAAAGATCCCACTTCAAATCTTAAACACTCTTCAGAGGGTGGGGATGAAACAAATTCTTCCTCTTCTTCCCAACCTGCACACATTAAAAAGCCTTGGTGCTTTGTGTGTAAAAACAGAGGCCATAGGCCAGGGGATAAGTCCTGTCCAGGTAAACCCCCTGAGCCTACCACCACTAATACATCAAGCTCTAGTGCCCCTAGCAGTAGTGGTACTAGTGGTGGGACTGCTGGCAACAGTCAAGCAAAGGGTGTAGTTGGGTTCACTTATAGGTCCATAGTGGAAACTGATGTATTCAGTCCCAAGAGAGTTTCAGTCACACCTAGTGGCATTGGCCTTGCCACACTGGCTGCTTGTCCCCTTACAATGGATAAGTACAGGCAGACAGTTTCAATAAATGGTGTTGAGGCCTTGGCCTACAGGGACACAGGTGCCAGTTTCACTTTGGTGACTGAAAACCTAGTGCACCCTGATCAACACATCATTGGACAACAGTATAAGATTATTGATGTCCATAACTCCACTAAGTTTCTTCCCTTAGCTATAATTCAGTTTAGTTGGGGTGGAGTTACTGGCCCTAAGCAGGTGGTGGTATCACCTAGCTTACCTGTAGACTGTCTCTTAGGTAATGACCTAGAGGCCTCAGGTTGGGCTGATGTAGAGTTTTATGCCCATGCAGCCATGCTGGGCATCCCTGAGGAATTGTTCCCTCTCATTTCTACTGAAATGAAAAAGCAAAGGAGAGAAGGCCTGAAAACTCAGGAACCCTCTCCATCAACAGATAAAAAGGGTATCACAGTATCCCCTAACCACCCTACCATTCAGGATACCATTCCTGTGGTGGGAGAAACCTCTCCTGGGGTGGCACCTGTTCCAAGGGAATTATCAGTTGACAAAACTGTACTCCCTGAGGTGGAAGTACCTCTCTGTGGGATAACTAACATTGGTGAGAAAAAGAGCACCATTTTAGTTAACATGGAGCATCCCTCCAACCCTCCCAGAGAAACTTTAGTGCAGAAACTCTGCACTGCCTCACAACACTTAGGACAGCATCCCTGCCCTAGTGTGGAGCTGATAGGACAGCATCCCTGCCCTGCTCCAACCCAAGAGAAACAGCATCCCTGTTCTCTCTTCCAGCCATATGGACAAAGTTTTTGCCCAGCTATGGCTTTTCTGAGACAGCATCCCTGTCTGGCATTTCCATCACTACAAATAGGTTCAGTGGACAATTCCCACTGCTCTAAACTAAAACTTACTGATAGAAACTCTGAAAATACATCTTCACATTGTTGCTTAGCTAAAAAACTTCAAACAGGGTGGTTTACATCCCCACAGGGAAGTAACCATATAGCGGATGATAAAGGGAGTAACCAGTCTATTGCAGAGCTACTCTCTACTTATCACCACTTAGACAATAAAGTCTCAACTGGCCAAGGTTAGCCTTATTGTCCTTCGTTTGGGGGGGGTTGTGTGAGAAGGTAGCCTCTTTCTAGCCTTGTTACCCCCACTTTTGGCCTGTTTGTGAGTGTATGTCAGGGTGTTTGTCACTGTTTTCACTGTCTCACTGGGATCCTGATAGCCAGGCCTCAGTGCTCATAGTGAAAACACTATGTTTTCAGTATGTTTGTTATGTGTCACTGGGATCCTGCTGGTCAGGACCCCAGTGCTCATAGGTTTGTGGCCTATATGTATGTGTCACTGGGACCCTGTCACACAGGGCCCCAGTGCTCATAGGTGTGCATGTATATGTTCCCTGTGTGGTGCCTAACTGTCTCACTGAGGCTCTGCTAACCAGAACCTCAGTGGTTATGCTCTCTCATTACTTTCAAATTGTCACTAACAGGCTAGTGACCAATTTTACCAATTTACATTGGCTTACTGGAACACCCTTATAATTCCCTAGTATATGGTACTGAGGTACCCAGGGTATTGGGGTTCCAGGAGATCCCTATGGGCTGCAGCATTTATTTTGCCACCCATAGGGAGCTCTGACAATTCTTACACAGGCCTGCCACTGCAGCCTGAGTGAAATAACGTCCACGTTATTTCACAGCCATTTTACACTGCACTTAAGTAACTTATAAGTCACCTATATGTCTAACCTTTACCTGGTAAAGGTTAGGTGCAAAGTTACTTAGTGTGAGGGCACCCTGGCACTAGCCAAGGTGCCCCCACATTGTTCAGAGCCAATTCACTGAACTTTGTGAGTGCGGGGACACCATTACATGCGTGCACTACATATAGGTCACTACCTATATCTAGCTTCACCATGGTAACTCCGAATATGGCCATGTAACATGTCTATGATCATGGAATTGCCCCCTCTATGCCATCCTGGCATTGTTGGTACAATTCCATGATCCCAGTGGTCTGTAGCACAGACCCTGGTACTGCCAGACTGCCCTTCCTGGGGTTTCACTGCAGCTGCTGCTGCTGCCAACCCCTCAGACAGGCAGCTGCCCTCCTGGGGTCCAGCCAGGCCTGGCCCAGGATGGCAGAACAAAGAACTTCCTCTGAGAGAGGGTGTGACACCCTCTCCCTTTGGAAAATGGTGTGAAGGCAGGGGAGGAGTAGCCTCCCCCAGCCTCTGGAAATGCTTTGTTGGGCACAGATGTGCCCAATTCTGCATAAGCCAGTCTACACCGGTTCAGGGACCCCTTAGCCCCTGCTCTGGCGCGAAACTGGACAAAGGAAAGGGGAGTGACCACTCCCCTGACCTGCACCTCCCCTGGGAGGTGTCCAGAGCTCCTCCAGTGTGCTCCAGACCTCTGCCATCTTGGAAACAGAGGTGCTGCTGGCACACTGGACTGCTCTGAGTGGCCAGTGCCACCAGGTGACGTCAGAGACTCCTGCTGATAGGCTCCTTCAGGTGTTAGTAGCCTTTCCTCTCTCCTAAGGTAGCCAAACCCTCTTTTCTGGCTATTTAGGGTCTCTGTCTCTGGGGAAACTTTAGATAACGAATGCAAGAGCTCATCCGAGTTCCTCTGCATCTCCCTCTTCACCTTCTGATAAGGAAACGACCGCTGACCGCGCTGGAAGCCTGCAAACCTGCAACATAGTAGCAAAGACGACTACTGCAACTCTGTAACGCTGATCCTGCTGCCTTCTCGACTGTTTTCATGCTTGTGCATGCTGTGGGGGTAGCCTGCCTCCTCTCTGCACCAGAAGCTCCAAAGAAATCTCCCGTGGGTCGACGGAATCTTCCCCCTGCAACCGCAGGCACCAAAAAGCTGCATTACCGGTCCCTTGGGTCTCCTCTCAGCACGACGAGCGAGGTCCCTCGAATCCAGCGACGCTGTCCAAGTGACCCCCACAGTCCAGTGACTCTTCAGCCCAAGTTTGGTGGAGGTAAGTCCTTGCCTCACCTCGCTGGGCTGCATTGCTGGGAACCGCGACTTTGCAGCTACTCCGGCCCCTGTGCACTTCCGGTGGAAATCCTTTGTGCACAGCCAAGCCTGGGTCCACGCCACTCTAACCTGCATTGCACGACTTTCTAAGTTGGTCTCCGGCGACGTGGGACTCCTTTGTGCAACTTCGGCGACACCGTTTCACGCATCCTCGTAGTGCCTGTTTCTGGCACTTCTCCGGGTGCTACCTGCTTCAGTGAGGGCTCTTTGTCTTGCTCGACGTACCCTCTCTCTTTCGGTCCAATTTGCGACCTCCTGGTCCCTCCTGGGCCCCAGCAGCGTCCAAAAACGCCAAACGCACGATTTGCGTGTAGCAAGGCTTGTTGGCGTCCTTCCGGCGGGAAAACACTTCTGCACGACTCTCCAAGGCGAGTGGGATCCGTGCACCAAAGGGGAAGTCTCTAGCCCTTTTCGTTCCTGCAGAAACCTCAGCTTCTTCTGTCCAGTAGAAGCTTCTTTGCACCCGCAGCTGGCATTTCCTGGGCATCTGCCCATCTCCGACTTGCTTGTGACATTTGGACTTGGTCCCCTTGTTCCACAGGTACCCTAGATTGGAAATCCACAGTTGTTGCATTGCTGGTTTGTGTCTTTCCTGCGTTATTCCTCTAACACGACTACTTTGTCATTAGGGGAACTTTAGTGCAATTTGCACTCACTTTTCAGGGTCTTGGGGAGGGTTATTTTTCTAACTCTCACTATTTTCTAATAGTCCCAGCGACCCTCTACAAGGTCACATAGGTTTGGGGTCCATTCGTGGCTCGCATTCCACTTTTGGAGTATATGGTTTGTGTTGCCCCTATCCCTATGTTTCCCCATTGCATCCTATTGTAACTATACATTGTTTGCACTGTTTTCTAAGACTATACTGCATATTTTTGCTATTGTGTATATATATCTTGTGTATATTTCCTATCCTCTCACTGAGGGTAAACTCTAAGATACTTTGGCATATTGTCATAAAAATAAAGTACCTTTATTTTTAGTATAACTGTGTATTGTGTTTTCTTATGATATTGTGCATATGACACTAAGTGGTACTGTAGTAGCTTCACACGTCTCCTAGTTCAGCCTAAGCTGCTCTGCTAAGCTACCATTATCTATCAGCCTAAGCTGCTAGACACCCTATACACTAATAAGGGATAACTGGGCCTAGTGCAAGGTGCAAGTACCCCTTGGTACTCACTACAAGCCAGTGTACCCTCAGTGAGAGGATAGGAAATATACACAAGATATATATACACAATAGCAAAAATATGCAGTATAGTCTTAGAAAACAGTGCAAACAATGTATAGTTACAATAGGATGCAATGGGGAAACATAGGGATAGGGGCAACACAAACCATATACTCCAGAAGTGGAATGCGAACCACGAATGGACCCCAAACCTATGTGACCTTGTAGAGGGTCGCTGGGACTATTAGAAAATAGTGAGAGTTAGAAAAATAACCCTCCCCAAGACCCTGAAAAGTGAGTGCAAAGTGCACTAAAGTTCACCTAAGGACAAAAGAGTCGTGTTAGAGGAATAATGCAGGAAAGACACAAACCAGCAATGCAACAACTGTGGATTTCCAATCTAGGGTACCTGTGGAACAAGGGGACCAAGTCCAAAAGTCACAAGCAAGTCGGAGATGGGCAGATGCCCAGGAAATGCTAGCTGCGGGTGCAAAGAAGCTTCGACTGGACAGAAGAAGCTGAGGTTTCTGCAGGAACGAAAAGGGCTAGAGACTTCCCCTTTGGTGGACGGATCCTTCTCGCCTTGGAGAGTCGTGCAGAAGTGTTTTCCCGCCGGAAAGACGCCAACAAGCCTTGCTACACGCAAATCGTGCGTTTGGCGTTTTTGGACGCTGCTGGGGCCCAGGAGAGACCAGGAGGTCGCAATTTGGACCTGCTGAGAGAAGGGACGTCGAGCAAGACAGAGAGCCCTCACTGAAGCAGGTAGCATCCGGAGAAGTGCCAGAAACAGGCACTACGATGATGCGTGAAACGGTGCTTGCCGAAGTTGCACAAAGGAGTCCCACGTCGCCGGAGACCAACTTAGAAAGTCGTGCAATGCAGGTTAGAGTGCCGTGGACCCAGGCTTGGCTGTGCATGAAGGATTTCCGCCGGAAGTGCACAGGGGCCGGAGTAGCTTGCAAAGTCACGGTTCCCAGCAATGCAGCCCAGCGAGGTGAGGCAAGGACTTACCTCCACCAAACTTGGGCTGAAGAGTCACTGGACAGTGTGGGTCACTTGGACAGCATCGCTGGATTCGAGGGACCTCGCTCGTCGTGCTGAGAGGAGACCCAAGGGACCGGTAATGCAGCTTTTTGGTGCCTGCGGTTGCAGGGGGAAGATTCCGTCGACCCACGGGAGATTTCTTCGGAGCTTCTGGTGCAGAGAGGAGGCAGGCTACCCCCACAGCATGCACAAGCAGGAAAACAGTCGAGAAGGCGGCAGGATCAGCGTTACAGAGTTGCAGTAGTCGTCTTTGCTACTATGTTGCAGGTTTGCAGGCTTCCAGCGCGGTCAGCGGTCGATTCCTTATCAGAAGGTGAAGAGAGAGATGCAGAGGAACTCGGCTGAGCTCATGCATTCGTTATCTAAAGTTTCCCCAGAGACAGAGACCCTAAATAGCCAGAAAAGAGGGTTTGGCTACCTAGAAGAGAAGAAAGGCTACTAACACCTGAAGGAGCCTATCAGCAGGAGTCTCTGACGTCACCTGGTGGCACTGGCCACTCAGAGCAGTCCAGTGTGCCAGCAGCACCTCTGTTTCCAAGATGGCAGAGGTCTGGAGCACACTGGAGGAGCTCTGGACACCTCCCAGGGGAGGTGCAGGTCAGGGGAGTGGTCACTCCCCTTTCCTTTGTCCAGTTTCGCGCCAGAGCAGGGGCTAAGGGGTCCCTGAACCGGTGTAGACTGGCTTATGCAGAATTGGGCACATCTGTGCCCAACAAAGCATTTCCAGAGGCTGGGGGAGGCTACTCCTCCCCTGCCTTCACACCATTTTCCAAAGGGAGAGGGTGTCACACCCTCTCTCAGAGGAAGCTCTTTGTTCTGCCATCCTGGGCCAGGCCTGGCTGGACCCCAGGAGGGCAGCTGCCTGTCTGAGGGGTTGGCAGCAGCAGCAGCTGCAGTGAAACCCCAGGAAGGGCAGTCTGGCAGTACCAGGGTCTGTGCTACAGACCACTGGGATCATGGAATTGTACCAACAATGCCAGGATGGCATAGAGGGGGCAATTCCATGATCATAGACATGTTACATGGCCATATTCGGAGTTACCATGGTGAAGCCACATATAGGTAGTGACCTATATGTAGTGCACGCGTGTAATGGTGTCCCCGCACTCACAAAGTTCAGTGAATTGGCTCTGAACAATGTGGGGGCACCTTGGCTAGTGCCAGGGTGCCCTCACACTAAGTAACTTTGCACCTAACCTTTACCAGGTAAAGGTTAGACATATAGGTGACTTATAAGTTACTTAAGTGCAGTGTAAAATGGCTGTGAAATAACGTGGACGTTATTTCACTCAGGCTGCAGTGGCAGGCCTGTGTAAGAATTGTCAGAGCTCCCTATGGGTGGCAAAAGAAATGCTGCAGCCCATAGGGATCTCCTGGAACCCCAATACCCTGGGTACCTCAGTACCATATACTATGGAATTATAAGGGTGTTCCAGTAAGCCAATGTAAATTGGTAAAAATGGTCACAAGCCTGTTAGTGACAATTTGAAAGTAATGAGAGAGCATAACCACTGAGGTTCTGGTTAGCAGAGCCTTAGTGAGACAGTTAGGCACCACACAGGGAACATATACATGCACACCTATGAGCACTGGGGCCCTGTGTGACAGGGTCCCAGTGACACATACATATAGGCCACAAACCTATGAGCACTGGGGTCCTGACCAGCAGGATCCCAGTGACACATAACAACCATACTGAAAACATAGTGTCTTCACTATGAGCACTGAGGCCTGGCTATCAGGATCCCAGTGAGACAGTGAAAACAGTGACAAACACCCTGACATACACTCACAAACAGGCCAAAAGTGGGGGTAACAAGGCTAGAAAGAGGCTACCTTCTCACAATCCTGCAAAAGAGCATGATTCCAGGAATCTGCACAAGATAGTTCCCCCTTATAAGGAGGGGGATGACATTAACAAGTGGTTTGCTGCACTTGAGAGGGCCTGTGCTGTACAGGATGTCCCTCAAAGGCAGTGGGCTGCTATCCTATGGCTATCATTTAGTGGAAAAGGTAGGGATAGGCTCCTTACTGTGAAAGAAAATGATGCCAATAATTTTACAGTTCTTAAGAATGCAATCCTGGATGGTTATGGCTTAACCACTGAACAGTACAGGATAAAGTTCAGAGAGACCAAAAAGGAGTCTTCACAAGACTGGGTTGATTTCATTGACCATTCAGTGAAGGCCTTGGAGGGGTGGTTACATGGCAGTAAAGTTACTGATTATGAAAGCCTGTATAACACAATCCTGAGAGAGCATATACTTAATAATTGTGTGTCTGATTTGTTGCACCAGTACCTGGTAGACTCTGATCTGACCTCTCCCCAAGAATTGGGAAAGAAGGCAGACAAATGGGTCAGAAAAAGGGTGAACAGAAAAGTTCATACAGGGGGTGACAAAGATGGCAATAAGAAGAAAGATGGTGAAAAATCTCAAGATAAGCATGGGGATAAGGGTAAAACCAAAGATCCCACTTCAAATCTTAAACACTCTTCAGAGGGTGGGGATAAAACAAATTCTTCCTCTTCTTCCCAACCTGCACACATTAAAAAGCCTTGGTGCTTTGTGTGTAAAAACAGAGGCCATAGGCCAGGGGATAAGTCCTGTCCAGGTAAACCCCCTGAGCCTACCACCACTAATACATCAAGCTCTAGTGCCCCTAGCAGTAGTGGTACTAGTGGTGGGACTGCTGGCAACAGTCAAGCAAAGGGTGTAGTTGGGTTCACTTATGGGTCCATAGTGGAAACTGATGTAATCAGTCCCAAGACAGTTTCAGTCACACCTAGTGGCATTGGCCTTGCCACACTGGCTGCTTGTCCCCTTACAATGGATAAGTACAGGCAGACAGTTTCAATAAATGGTGTTGAGGCCTTGGCCTACAGGGACACAGGTGCCAGTTTCACTTTGGTGACTGAAAACCTAGTGCACCCTGATCAACACATCATTGGACAACAGTATAAGATTATTGATGTCCATAACTCCACTAAGTTTCTTCCCTTAGCTATAATTCAGTTTAGTTGGGGTGGAGTTACTGGCCCTAAGCAGGTGGTGGTATCACCTAGCTTACCTGTAGACTGTCTCTTAGGTAATGACCTAGAGGCCTCAGGTTGGGCTGATGTAGAGTTTTATGCCCATGCAGCCATGCTGGGCATCCCTGAGGAATTGTTCCCTCTCATTTCAAGTGAAATGAAAAAGCAAAGGAGAGAAGGCCTGAAAACTCAGGATCCCTCTCCATCAACAGGTAAAAAGGGTATCACAGTATCCCCTAACCACCCTACCATTCAGGATACTATTCTTGTGGTGGGAGAAACCTCTCCTGGGGTGGCACCTGTTCCAAGGGAATCATCAGCTGGCAAAGCTGGACTCCCTGAGGTGGAAGTACCTCTCTGTGGGATAACTAACATTGGTGAGAAAAACAGCACCATTTTAGTTAACATGGAGCATCCCTCCAACCCTCCCAGAGAAACTTTAGTGCAGAAAGCCTGCACTACCTCACAACACTTAGGACAGCATCCCTGCCCTAGTGTGGAGCTCATAGGACAGCATCCCTGCCCTGCTCCAACTCAAGAGAAACAGCATCCCTGTTCTCTCTTCCAGCCAGATGGACAAAGTTTTTGCCCAGCTATGGCTTTTCTGAGACAGCATCCCTGTCTGGCATTTCCATCACTACAAATAGGTTCAGTGGACAATTCCCACTGCTCTAAACTAAAACTTACTGATAGAAACTCTAAAAATACATCTTCACATTGTTGCTTAGCTAAAAAACTTCAAACATGGTGGTTTACATCCCCACAGGGAAGTAACCATATAGTGGATGATAAAGGGAGTAACCAGTCTATTGCAGAGCTACTCTCTACTTATCACCACTTAGACAATAAAGTCTCAACTGGCCAAGGTTAGCCTTATTGTCCTTCGTTTGGGGGGGGTTGTGTGAGAAGGTAGCCTCTTTCTAGCCTTGTTACCCCCACTTTTGGCCTGTTTGTGAGTGTATGTCAGGGTGTTTGTCACTGTTTTCACTGTCTCACTGGGATCCTGATAGCCAGGCCTCAGTGCTCATAGTGAAAACACTATGTTTTCAGTATGTTTGTTATGTGTCACTGGGATCCTGCTGGTCAGGACCCCAGTGCTCATAGGTTTGTGGCCTATATGTATGTGTCACTGGGACCCTGTCACACAGGGCCCCAGTGCTCATAGGTGTACATGTATATGTTCCCTGTGTGGTGCCTAACTGTCTCACTGAGGCTCTGCTAACCAGAACCTCAGTGGTTATGCTCTCTCATTACTTTCAAATTGTCACTGACAGGCTAGTGACCATTTTTACCAATTCACATTGGCTTACTGGAACACCCTTATAATTCCCTAGTATATGGTACTGAGGTACCCAGGGTATTGGGGTTCCAGGAGATCCCTATGGGCTGCAGCATTTCTTTTGCCACCCATAGGGAGCTCTGACAATTCTTACACAGGCCTGCCACTGCAGCCTGTAGGAAAGTACCATCTTGCCTGGCATGTTACCCCCATTTTTCACTGTATATATGTTGTTTTAGTTGTATGTGTCACTGGGACCCTGGTAACCCAGGGCCCCAGTGCTCATAAGTGTGCCTGAATGTGTTACATGTGTAGTGACTAACTGTCTCACTGAGGCTCTGCTAATCAGAACCTCAGTGGTTATGCTCTCTCATTTCTTTCCAAATTGTCACTGACAGGCTAGTGACCATTTTTACCAATTTACATAGGCTTACTGGAACACCCTTATAATTCCCTAGTATATGGTACTGAGGTACCCAGGGTATTGGGGTTCCAGGAGATCCCTATGGGCTGCAGCATTTCTTTTGCCACCCATAGGGAGCTCAGACAATTCTTACACAGGCCTGCCACTGCAGCCTGAGTGAAATAACGTCCACGTTATTTCACAGCCATTTTACACTGCACTTAAGTAACTTATAAGTCACCTATATGTCTAACCTTTACCTGGTAAAGGTTAGGTGCAAAGTTACTTAGTGTGAGGGCACCCTGGCACTAGCCAAGGTTCCCCCACATTGTTCAGAGCCAATTCACTGAACTTTGTGAGTGCGGGGACACCATTACACGCGTGCACTACATATAGGTCACTACCTATATGTAGCTTCACCATGGTAACTCCGAATATGGCCATGTAACATGTCTATGATCATGGAATTGCCCCCTCTATGCCATCCTGGCATTGTTGGTACAATTCCATGATCCCAGTGGTCTGTAGCACAGACCCTGGTACTGCCAGACTGCCCTTCCTGGGGTTTCACTGCAGCTGCTGCTGCTGCCAACCCCTCAGACAGGCAGCTGCCCTCCTGGGGTCCAGCCAGGCCTGGCCCAGGATGGCAGAACAAAGAACTTCCTCTGAGAGAGGGTGTGACACCCTCTCCCTTTGGAAAATGGTGTGAAGGCAGGGGAGGAGTAGCCTCCCCCAGCCTCTGGAAATGCTTTGTTGGGCACAGATGTGCCCAATTCTGCATAAGCCAGTCTACACCGGTTCAGGGACCCCTTAGCCCCTGCTCTGGCGCGAAACTGGACAAAGGAAAGGGGAGTGACCACTCCCCTGACCTGCACCTCCCCTGGGAGGTGTCCAGAGCTCCTCCAGTGTGCTCCAGACCTCTGCCATCTTGGAAACAGAGGTGCTGCTGGCACACTGGACTGCACTGAGTGGCCAGTGCCACCAGGTGACGTCAGAGACTCCTGCTGATAGGCTCCTTCAGGTGTTAGTAGCCTTTCCTCTCTCCTAGGTAGCCAAACCCTCTTTTCTGGCTATTTAGGGTCTCTGTCTCTGGGGAAACTTTAGATAACGAATGCATGAGCTCAGCCGAGTTCCTCTGCATCTCCCTCTTCACCTTCTGATAAGGAATCGACCGCTGACCGCGCTGGAAGCCTGCAAACCTGCAACATAGTAGCAAAGACGACTACTGCAACTCTGTAACGCTGATCCTGCCGCCTTCTCGACTGTTTTCCTGCTTGTGCATGCTGTGGGGGTAGTCTGCCTCCTCTCTGCACCAGAAGCTCCGAAGAAATCTCCCGTGGGTCGACGGAATCTTCCCCCTGCAACCGCAGGCACCAAAAAGCTGCATTACCAGTCCCTTGGGTCTCCTCTCAGCACGACGAGCGAGGTCCCTTGAATCCAGCGACGCTGCCCAAGTGACCCCCACAGTCCAGTGACTCTTCAGCCCAAGTTTAGTGGAGGTAAGTCCTTGCCTCACCTCGCTGGGCTGCATTGCTGGGAACCATGACTTTGCAGCTACTCCGGCCCCTGTGCACTTCCGGCGGAAATCCTTCGTGCACAGCCAAGCCTGGGTCCACGGCACTCTAACCTGCATTGCACGACTTTCTAAGTTGGTCTCCGGCGACGTGGGACTCCTTTGTGCAACTTCGGCGAGCACCGTTTCACGCATCCTCATAGTGCCTGTTTCTGGCACTTCTCCGGGTGCTACCTGCTTCAGTGAGGGCTGTTTGTCTTGCACAGCGTCCCCTCTCTCTGCAGATCCAATTTACGACCTCCTGGTCCCTCCTGGGCCCCAGCAGCGTCCAAAAACGCCAAACGCATGATTTGCGTGTAGCAAGGCTTGTTGGCATCTTTCCGGCGGGAAAACACTTCTGCACGACTCTCCAAAGCGAGAGGGATCCGTCCACCAAAGGGGAAGTCTCTAGCCCTTTTCGTTCCTGCAGAAACCTCAGCTTCTTCTGTCCAGTCGAAGCTTCTTTGCACCCGCAGCTGGCATTTCCTGGGCATCTGCCCATCTCCGACTTGCTTGTGACTTTTGGACTTGGTCCCCTTGTTCCACAGGTACCCTAGATTGGAAATCCCCAGTTGTTGCATTGCTGGTTTGTGTCTTTCCTGCATTATTCCTCTAACACGACTCTTTTGTCCTTAGGGGAACTTTAGTGCACTTTGCACTCACTTTTCAGGGTCTTGGGGAGGGTTATTTTTCTAACTCTCACTATTTTCTAATAGTCCCAGCGACCCTCTACAAGGTCACATAGGTTTGGGGTCCATTCGTGGTTCGCATTCCACTTCTGGAGTATATGGTTTGTGTTGCCCCTATCCCTATGTTTCCCCATTGCATCCTATTGTAACTATACATTGTTTGCACTGTTTTCTAAGACTATACTGCATATTTTTGCTATTGTGTATATATATCTTGTGTATATTTCCTATCCTCTCACTGAGGGTACACTCTAAGATACTTTGGCATATTGTCATAAAAATAAAGTACCTTTATTTTTAGTATAACTGTGTATTGTGTTTTCTTCTGATATTGTGCATATGACACTAAGTGGTACTGTAGTAGCTTCACACGTCTCCTAGTTCAGCCTAAGCTGCTCTGCTAAACTACCATTATCTATCAGCCTAATCTGCTAGACACCCTATACACTAATAAGGGATAACTGGGCCTGGTGCAAGGTGCAAGTACCCCTTGGTACTCACTACAAGCCAGTCCAGCCTCCTACATTGGTTGTGCAGTGGTGGGATAAGTGCTTGAGACTACTTACCACTCTTGTCATTGTACTTTTCATAAGAGAAAAATATACAAAACAAGGTCAGTGTATATACACATAGCCAAAAAGTTTTGCATTTCCTCTTTTCACTCTTTTCTAAGTGCTGAAAAGTACTCCTAAACTTTCAAAAAGTTCTTAAAAGTTTAAAAAGTTTTTTTTTCTGTCTTTCCAAAAAGTTCTGAAAACTTTTTTCTCTTTTTCTATCACTTTAACTCTCTCAAAAAAATGTCTGGCACAGGAAAAAATGTTGAACTGTCCAAACTTGCATATGATCACCTTAGCTGGAAAGGAGCAAGGAGTCTCTGCATAGAAAGAGGTTTGAGTGTAGGGAAGAATCCTTCCTTAGAACTGTTAATTAATATGCTTAGAGTACAGGATAAGGCCATAAGTGCCCAATCTGTAGAAAAAGTAGCTAATGGTTCTCAATCTGATCCAGGGACTCCCCCAGGAAAAGGTTCATGAAAGAAACTTCTCAGCCTGCCCATTACTAGACAGTCTAGCATAGTTGGTACAGAGGTTGAATCACACCATACTGATGGTGTGCTCTCACATTATGCTGGTAGCCAAGCTGTGAGGGTGCCCTCTGTAAGGGACAGGTCTCCTTCTGTTCAATCCCATCATACCTCTGTATCTAGAAATGTCCCTCCCACCCACCCTGATGACAGATTGTTAGAAAGGGAGCTCAATAGATTGAGAGTGGAACAAACCAGACTGAAGCTCAAAAAGCAACAGCTGGATTTGGATAGACAGTCTTTAGAAATAGAGAGGGAAAGACAGAAGTTGGGTTTAGATACCCATGGTGGCAGCAGCAGTATTCCCCATAGTCATCCTGCAAAAGAGCATGATTCCAGGAATCTGCACAAGATAGTTCCCCCTTATAAGGAGGGGGATGACATTAACAAGTGGTTTGCTGCACTTGAGAGGGCCTGTGCTGTACAGGATGTCCCTCAAAAGCAGTGGGCTGCTATCCTATGGCTATCATTTAGTGGAAAAGGTAGGGATAGGCTCCTTACAGTGAAAGAAAATGATGCCAATAATTTCCAAGTTCTTAAGAATGCACTCCTGGATGGTTATGGCTTAACCACTGAACAGTACAGGATAAAGTTCAGACAGACCAAAAAGGAGTCTTCACAAGACTGGGTTGATTTCATTGACCAGGCAGTGAAGGCCTTGGAGGGGTGGTTACATGGCAGTAAAGTTACTGATTATGACAGCCTGTATAACTTAATCCTGAGAGAGCATATTCTTAATAATTGTGTGTCTGATTTGTTGCACCAGTACTTGGTGGACTCTGATCTGACCTCTCCCCAGGAATTGGGAAAGAAGGCAGACAAATGGGTCAGAACAAGAGTGAACAGAAAAGTTCATACAGGGGGTGACAAAGATGGCAACAAAAAGAAGGATGGTAAGTCTTCTGACAAGGGTGGGGACAAATCTAAAAATGAGTCTTCATCAGGCCCACAAAAACACTCTGGTGGGGGTGGTGGGCCCAAATCCTCCTTTAATCAGAACAAGGAAAAGAAACCATGGTGCTATTTATGTAAAATAAAAGGCCATTGGACAACAGATCCCAGTTGTCCAAAGAAAGGCACCACAGCTCCTACTACTACAACCCCTACTGCTACACCTAGTGTCCCTACTAATAGCAGTGGTGGTGGGAGCAAACCTACTAATAGCCAATCCAAGGGAGTAGCTGGGCTCACTTTTGGTAATTTAGTTGGGGTTGGTCTGATTAGGGAGACCACAGAGGCTACTTTAGTCTCTGAAGGGGCTATTGATTTAGCCACTTTGGTTGCTTGCCCCCATAACTTGGAGAAGTACAAGCAACTAACCCTAATAAATGGTGTTGAGGTCCAGGCCTACAGGGACACAGGTGCCAGTGTCACAATGGTGATTGAGAAACTGGTGCACCCTGAACAACACATACTTGGACACCAGTACCAAGTAACCGATGCTCACAACATAACACAAAGCCACCCCATGGCTGTTGTAAATCTCAACTGGGGGGGGGTAACTGGTCCAAAGAAAGTTGTGGTAGCTTCAGATTTACCTGTAGACTGTCTATTAGGGAATGATTTGGAGACATCAGCTTGGTCAGATGTGGAGTTGGAGGCCCATGCAGCAATGCTGGGCATCCCAGGGCATATTTTTGCTTTGACAAGGTTTGAGAAGGTAGCCTCTTTCTAGCCTTGTTACCCCCACTTTTGGTCTGTTTGTGAGTGTATGTCAGGGTGTTTGTCACTGTTTTCACTGTCTCACTGGGATCCTGATAGCCAGGCCTCAGTGCTCATAGTGAAAACACTATGTTTTCAGTATGTTTGTTATGTGTCACTGGGATCCTGCTGGTCAGGACCCCAGTGCTCATAGGTTTGTGGCCTATATGTATGTGTCACTGGGACCCTGTCACACAGGGCCCCAGTGCTCATAGGTGTGCATGTATATGTTCCCTGTGTGGTGCCTAACTGTCTCACTGAGGCTCTGCTAACCAGAACCTCAGTGGTTATGCTCTCTCATTACTTTCAAATTGTCACTAACAGGCTAGTGACCAATTTTACCAATTTACATTGGCTTACTGGAACACCCTTATAATTCCCTAGTATATGGTACTGAGGTACCCAGGGTATTGGGGTTCCAGGAGATCCCTATGGGCTGCAGCATTTCTTTTGCCACCCATAGGGAGCTCTGACAATTCTTACACAGGCCTGCCACTGCAGCCTGAGTGAAATAACGTCCACGTTATTTCACAGCCATTTTACACTGCACTTAAGTAACTTATAAGTCACCTATATGTCTAACCTTTACCTGGTAAAGGTTAGGTGCAAAGTTACTTAGTGTGAGGGCACCCTGGCACTAGCCAAGGTGCCCCCACATTGTTCAGAGCCAATTCACTGAACTTTGTGAGTGCGGGGACACCATTACACGCGTGCACTACATATAGGTCACTACCTATATGTAGCTTCACCATGGTAACTCCGAATATGGCCATGTAACATGTCTATGATCATGGAATTGCCCCCTCTATGCCATCCTGGCATTGTTGGTACAATTCCATGATCCCAGTGGTCTGTAGCACAGACCCGGGTACTGCCAGACTGCCCTTCCTGGGGTTTCTCTGCAGCTGCTGCTGCTGCCAACCCCTCAGACAGGCAGCTGCCCTCCTGGGGTCCAGCCAGGCCTGGCCCAGGATGGCAGAACAAAGAACTTCCTCTGAGAGAGGGTGTGACACCCTCTCCCTTTGGAAAATGGTGTGAAGGCAGGGGAGGAGTAGCCTCCCCCAGCCTCTGGAAATGCTTTGTTGGGCACAGATGGGCCCAATTCTGCATAAGCCAGTCTACACCGGTTCAGGGACCCCTTAGCCCCTGCTCTGGCGCGAAACTGGACAAAGGAAAGGGGAGTGACCACTCCCCTGACCTGCACCTCCCCTGGGAGGTGTCCAGAGCTCCTCCAGTGTGCTCCAGACCTCTGCCATCTTGGAAACAGAGGTGCTGCTGGCACACTGGACTGCTCTGAGTGGCCAGTGCCACCAGGTGACGTCAGAGACTCCTGCTGATAGGCTCCTTCAGGTGTTAGTAGCCTATCCTCTCTCCTAGGTAGCCAAACCCTCTTTTCTGGCTATTTAGGGTCTCTGTCTCTGGGGAAACTTTAGATAACGAATGCATGAGCTCAGCCGAGTTCCTCTGCATCTCCCTCTTCACCTTCTGATAAGGAATCGACCGCTGACCGCGCTGGAAGCCTGCAAACCTGCAACATAGTAGCAAAGACGACTACTGCAACTCTGTAACGCTGATCCTGCCGCCTTCTCGACTGTTTTCCTGCTTGTGCATGCTGTGGGGGTAGTCTGCCTCCTCTCTGCACCAGAAGCTCCGAAGAAATCTCCCGTGGGTCGACGGAATCTTCCCCCTGCAACCGCAGGCACCAAAAAGCTGCATTACCGGTCCCTTGGGTCTCCTCTCAGCACGACGAGCGAGGTCCCTCGAATGCAGCGACACCGTCCCAGTGACCCCCACAGTCCAGTGACTCTTCAGCCCAAGTTTGGTGGAGGTAAGTCCTTGCCTCACCTCGCTGGGCTGCATTGCTGGGAACCGCGACTTTGCAGCTACTCCGGCCCCTGTGCACTTCCGGCGGAAATCCTTCGTGCACAGCCAAGCCTGTGTCCACGGCACTCTAACCTGCATTGCACGACTTTCTAAGTTGGTCTCCGGCGACGTGGGACTCCTTTGTGCAACTTCGGCGAGCACCGTTTCACGCATCCTCGTAGTGCCTGTTTCTGGCACTTCTCCGGGAGCTACCTGCTTCAGTGAGGGCTCTTTGTCTTGCTCGACGTCCCCTCTCTCTGCAGGTCCAATTTGCGACCTTCTGGTCCCTCCTGGGCCCCAGCAGCGTCCAAAAACGCCAAAGTCACGATTTGCGTGTAGCAAGGCTTGTTGGCATCCTTCCGGCGGGAAAACACTTCTGCACGACTCTCCAAGGCGAGCGGGATCCGTCCACCAAAGCGGAAGTCTCTAGCCCTTTTCGTTCCTGCAGAAACCTCAGCTTCTTCTGTCCAGTCGAAGCTTCTTTGCACCCGCAGCTGGCATTTCCTGGGCATCTGCCCATCTCCGACTTGCTTGTGACTTTTGGACTTGGTCCCCTTGTTCCACAGGTACCCTAGATTGGAAATCCACAGTTGTTGCATTGCTGGTTTGTGTCTTTCCTGCATTATTCCTCTAACACGACTCTTTTGTCCTTAGGGGAACTTTAGTGCACTTTGCACTCACTTTTCAGGGTCTTGGGGAGGGTTATTTTGCTAACTCTCACTATTTTCTAATAGTCCCAGCGACCCTCTACAAGGTCACATAGGTTTGGGGTCCATTCGTGGTTCGCATTCCACTTCTGGAGTATATGGTTTGTGTTGCCCCTATCCCTATGTTTCCCCATTGCATCCTATTGTAACTATACATTGTTTGCACTGTTTTCTAAGACTATACTGCATATTTTTGCTATTGTGTATATATATCTTGTGTATATTTCCTATCCTCTCACTGAGGGTACACTCTAAGATACTTTGGCATATTGTCATAAAAATAAAGTACCTTTATTTTTAGTATAACTGTGTATTGTGTTTTCTTATGATATTGTGCATATGACACTAAGTGGTACTGTAGTAGCTTCACACGTCTCCTAGTTCAGCCTAAGCTGCTCTGCTAAGCTACCATTATCTATCAGCCTAAGCTGCTAGACACCCTATACACTAATAAGGGATAACTGGGCCTGGTGCAAGGTGCAAGTACCCCTTGGTACTCACTACAAGCCAGTCCAGCCTTCTACACAAGGGCTCAGGCCAAAAAGCAAAAAGGACAGGGAAGCTTGGATCCTGGAACAATGGACCAAGTGCTCCCTAAAGCTAGGGCTAGTAGAAGCAAACCACTTCCTACTATCCCTCCCTCTACAGTGGATTCAACTTCTGAGGAAGAAGAATTCCCTCCCTGTGCAGAACCTACACCAGAGGAGCTAGAAGCAGACACTGCTGAGCTTTTGGGTGAAGGGGGGCCTGCCAGGGAGGAGCTGAGTGTGGCACAGCAAACCTGTCCCACATTAGAGGGTCTCAGAAAGCAAGCTGTCAAACAGGCTAATGGGGATGTCAGTGACTCTCACGGAGTTTACTGGGAGGACAACCTCTTGTACACTGAGCATAGGGATCCTAAACCTGGAGCTGCCAGGAGATTAGTGATTCCTCAGGATTACAGAAAGTTCCTCCTAACACTGGCACATGACATTCCCTTAGCTGGGCATCTAGGACAAATGAAAACTTGGGACAGGCTTGTTCCCCTGTTTCATTGGCCTAGAATGTCTGAGGACACAAAAGAATTTTGCAAGTCCTGTGAAACCTGTCAAGCCAGTGGCAAGACAGGTGGCACCCCAAAGGCACCCCTTATCCCACTGCCTGTGGTTGGGGTTCCCTTTGAAAGGGTAGGGGTTGACATAGTTGGCCCCCTTGACCCTCCTACTGCTTCAGGCAATAGGTTTATCTTGGTGGTAGTGGACCATGCCACAAGATATCCTGAAGCTATTCCTTTAAGGACCACTACAGCTCCTGCAGTGGCAAAGGCCCTCCTGGGAATATTTTCCAGAGTGGGCTTCCCAAAGGAAGTAGTATCAGACAGGGGAAGCAATTTCATGTCTGCATACTTAAAGGCCATGTGGAAGGAGTGTGGTGTAACTTACAAGTTCACAACACCCTATCATCCACAAACAAATGGACTGGTTGTAGGAGGCTGGACTGGCTTGTAGTGAGTACCAAGGGGTACTTGCACCTTGCACCAGGCCCAGTTATCCCTTATTAGTGTATAGGGTGTCTAGCAGCTTAGGCTGATAGATAATGGTAGCTTAGCAGAGCAGCTTAGGCTGAACTAGGAGACGTGTGAAGCTACTACAGTACCACTTAGTGTCATATGCACAATATCATAAGAAAACACAATACACAGTTATACTAAAAATAAAGGTACTTTATTTATATGACAATATGCCAAAGTATCTTAGAGTGTACCCTCAGTGAGAGGATAGGAAATATACACAAGATATATATACACAATAGCAAAAATATGCAGTATAGTCTTAGAAAACAGTGCAAACAATGTATAGTTACAATAGGATGCAATGGGGAAACATAGGGATAGGGGCAACACAAACCATATACTCCAGAAGTGGAATGCGAACCACGAATGGACCCCAAACCTATGTGACCTTGTAGAGGGTCGCTGGGACTATCAGAAAATAGTGAGAGTTAGCAAAATAACCCTCCCCAAGACCCTGAAAAGTGAGTGCAAAGTGCACTTAAGTTCCCCTAAGGACAAAATAGTCGTGTTAGAGGGAAAATGCAAGGAAAACACAAATCAGCAATGCAACAACGATGGATTCCTGACTGAGGGTACCTGTGGAACAAGGGGACCAAGTCCAAAAGTCACAAGCAACTCGGAGATGGGCAGATGCCCAAGAAATGCCAGCGGTTGGTGCAAAGAAGCTCTTACTAGGCTGAAGAACTGTGAATACTGCAGGAACGACAAGGGCTAGAGACTTCCCCTTTGGAGGATGGATCCCGCACGCCTTGGAGAGTCGTGCAGAAGTGTTTTCCCGCCGGATGGACGCCAACAAGCCTTGCTACACGCAAATCGTGCGTTTGGCGTTTTTGGACGCTGCTGGGGCCCAGGAGGGACCAGGAGGTCGCAAATTGGACCTGCAGAGAGAGGGGACGTCGAGCAAGACAAAGAGCCCTCACTGAAGCAGGTAGCTCTCGGAAAAGTGCCAGAAACAGGCACTACGAGGATGCGTGAAACGGTGCTCGCCGAAGTTGCACAAAGGAGTCCCACGTCGCCGGAGACCAACTTAGAAAGTCGTGCAATGCAGGTTAGAGTGCCGTGGACCCAGGCTTGGCTGTGCACGAAGGATTTCCGCCGAAAGTGCACAGGGGCCGGAGTAGCTTGCAAAGTCGCGGTTCCCAGCAATGCAGCCCAGCGAGGTGAGGCAAGGACTTACCTCCACCAAACTTGGGCTGAAGAGTCACTGGACTGTGGGGGTCACTTGGACGGTGTCGCTGGATTCAAGGGACCTTGCTCGTCGTGCTGAGAGGAGACCCAAGGGACTGGTAATGCAGCTTTTTGGTGCCTGCGGTTGCAGGGGTAAGATTCCGTCGACCCACGGGAGATTTCTTCGGAGCTTCTGGTGCAGAGAGGAGGCAGGCTACCCCCACAGCATGCACAAGCAGGAAAACAGTCGAGAAGGCGGCAGGATCAGCGTTACAGAGTTGCAGTAGTCGTCTTTGCTACTATGTTGCAGGTTTGCAGGCTTCCAGCGCGGTCAGCGGTCGATTCCTTATCAGAAGGTGAAGAGGGAGATGCAGAGGAACTCGGCTGAGCTCATGCATTCGTTATCTAAAGTTTCCCCAGAGACAGAGACCCTAAATAGCCAGAAAAGAGGGTTTGGCTACCTAGGAGAGAGGAAAGGCTACTAACACCTGAAGGAGCCTATCAGCAGGAGTCTCTGACGTCACCTGGTGGCACTGGCCACTCAGAGCAGTCCAGTGTGCCAGCAGCACCTCTGTTTCCAAGATGGCAGAGGTCTGGAGCACACTGGAGGAGCTCTGGACACCTCCCAGGGGAGGTGCAGGTCAGGGGAGTGGTCACTCCCCTTTCCTTTGTCCAGTTTCGCGCCAGAGCAGGGGCTAAGGGGTCCCTGAACCGGTGTAGACTGGCTTATGCAGAATTGGGCACATCTGTGCCCAACAAAGCATTTCCAGAGGCTGGGGGAGGCTACTCCTCCCCTGCCTTCACACCATTTTCCAAAGGGAGAGGGTGTCACACCCTCTCTCAGAGGAAGTTCTTTGTTCTGCCATCCTGGGCCAGGCCTGGCTGGACCCCAGGAGGGCAGCTGCCTGTCTGAGGGGTTGGCAGCAGCAGCAGCTGCAGTGAAACCTCAGGAAGGGCAGTTTGGCAGAACCAGGGTCTGTGCTACAGACCACTGGGATCATGGGATTGTGCCAACTATGCCAGGATGGTATAGAGGGGGCAATTCCATGATCATAGACATGTTACATGGCCATATTCGGAGTTACCATGGTGAAGCTACATATAGGTAGTGACCTATATGTAGTGCACGCGTGTAAATGGTGTCCCCGCACTCATAAAGTTCAGGGAATTGGCTCTGAACAATGTGGGGGCATCTTGGCTAGTGCCAGGGTGCCCTCACACTAAGTAACTTTGCACCTAACCTTTACCAGGTAAAGGTTAGACATATAGGTGACTTATAAGTTACTTAAGTGCAGTGAAAAATGACTGTGAAATAACGTGGACGTTATTTCACTCAGGCTGCAGTGGCAGGCCTGTGTAAGAATTGTCAGAGCTCCCTATGGGTGGCAAAAGAAATGCTGCAGCCCATAGGGATCTCCTGGAACCCCAATACCCTGGGTACCTCAGTACCATATACTAGGGAATTATAAGGGTGTTCCAGTAAGCCAATGTAAATTGGTAAAAATGGTCACTAGCCTGTCAGTGACAATTTGAAAGTAATGAGAGAGCATAACCACTGAGGTTCTGGTTAGCAGAGCCTCAGTGAGACAGTTAGGCACCACACAGGGAACATACACATGCACACCTATGAGCACTGGGGCCCTGTGTGACAGGGTCCCAGTGACACATACATATAGGCCACAAACCTATGAGCACTGGGGTCCTGACCAGCAGGATCCCAGTGACACATAACAACCATACTGAAAACATGGTGTTTTCACTATGAGCACTGAGGCCTGGCTATCAGGATCCCAGTGAGACAGTGAAAACAGTGACAAACACCCTGACATACACTCACAAACAGGCCAAAAGTGGGGGTAACAAGGCTAGAAAGAGGCTACCTTCTCACACAACCCCCCCCCCCAAACGAAGGACAATAAGGCTAACCTTGGGCAGTTGAGACTTTATTGTCTAAGTGGTGATAAGTAGAGAGTAGCTCTGCAATAGACTGGTTACTCCCTTTATCATCCACTATATGGTTACTTCCCTGTGGGGATGTAAACCACCCTGTTTGAAGTTTTTTAGCTAAGCAACAATGTGAAGATGTACTTTCAGAGTTTCTATCAGTAAGTTTTAGTTTAGAGCAGTGGGAACTGTCCACTGAACCTATTTGTAGTGATGGAAATGCCAGACAGGGATGCTGTCTCAGAAAAGCCATAGCTGGGCAAAAACTTTGTCCATCTGGCTGGAAGAGAGAACAGGGATGCTGTTTCTCTTGAGTTGGAGCAGGGCAGGGATGCTGTCCTATGAGCTCCACACTAGGGCAGGGATGCTGTCCTAAGTGTTGTGAGGTAGTGCAGGGTTTCTGCACTAAAGTTTCTCTGGGAGGGTTGGAGGGATGCTCCATGTTAACTAAAATGGTGCTGTTTTTCTCACCAATGTTAGTTATCCCACAGAGAGGTACTTCCACCTCAGGGAGTCCAGCTTTGCCAGCTGATGATTCCCTTGGAACAGGTGCCACCCCAGGAGAGGTTTCTCCCACCACAGGAATAGTATCCTGAATGGTATGGTGGTTAGGGGATACTGTGATACCCTTTTTACCTGTTGATGGAGAGGGATCCTGAGTTTTCAGGCCTTCTCTCCTTTGCTTTTTCATTTCACTTGAAATGAGAGGGAACAATTCCTCTGGGATGCCCAGCATGGCTGCATGGGCATAAAACTCTACATCAGCCCAACCTGAGGCCTCTAGGTCATTACCTAAGAGACAGTCTACAGGTAAGCTAGGTGATACCACCACCTGCTTAGGGCCAGTAACTCCACCCCAACTAAACTGAATTATAGCTAAGGGAAGAAACTTAGTGGAGTTATGGACATCAATAATCTTATACTGTTGTCCAATGATGTGTTGATCAGGGTGCACTAGGTTTTCAGTCACCAAAGTGAAACTGGCACCTGTGTCCCTGTAGGCCAAGGCCTCAACACCATTTATTGAAACTGTCTGCCTGTACTTATCCATTGTAAGGGGACAAGCAGCCAGTGTGGCAAGGCCAATGCCACTAGGTGTGACAGAAACTGTCTTGGGACTGATTACATCAGTTTCCACTATGGACCCATAAGTGAACCCAACTACACCCTTTGCTTGACTGTTGCCAGCAGTCCCACCACTAGTACCACTACTGCTAGGGGCACTAGAGCTTGATATATTAGTGGTGGTAGGCTCAGGGGGTTTACCTGGACAGGACTTATCCCCTGGCCTATGGCCTCTGTTTTTACACACAAAGCACCAAGGCTTTTTAATGTGTGCAGGTTGGAAAGAAGAGGAAGAATTTGTTTTATCCCCACCCTCTGAAGAGTGTTTAAGATTTGAAGTGGGATCTTTGGTTTTACCCCTATCCCCATGCTTATCTTGAGATTTTTCACCATCTTTCTTCTTATTGCCATCTTTGTCACCCCCTGTATGAACTTTTCTGTTCACCCTTGTTCTGACCCATTTGTCTGCCTTCTTTCCCAATTCTTGGGGAGAGGTCAGATCAGAGTCTACCAGGTACTGGTGCAACAAATCAGACACACAATTATTAAGTATATGCTCTCTCAGGATTGTGTTATACAGGCTTTCATAATCAGTAACTTTACTGCCATGTAACCACCCCTCCAAGGCCTTCACTGAATGGTCAATGAAATCAACCCAGTCTTGTGAAGACTCCTTTTTGGTCTCTCTGAACTTTATCCTGTACTGTTCAGTGGTTAAGCCATAACCATCCAGGAGTGCATTATTAAGAACTTGGTAATTATTGGCATCATTTTCTTTCACTGTAAGGAGCCTATCCCTACCTTTTCCACTAAATGATAGCCATAGGATAGCAGCCCACTGCTTTTGAGGGACATCCTGTACAGCACAGGCCCTCTCAAGTGCAGCAAACCACTTGTTAATGTCATCCCCCTCCTTATAAGGGGGAACTATCTTGTGCAGATTCCTGGAATCATGCTCTTTTGCAGGATGACTATGAGGAATACTGCTGCTGCCACCATGGGTAACTAAACCCAACTTCTGTCTTTCCCTCTCTATTTCTAAAGACTGTCTATCCAAATCCAGCTGTTGCTTCTTGAGCTTCAGTCTGGTTTGTTCCACTCTCAATCTATTGAGCTCCCTTTCTAACAATCTGTCATCAGGGTGGGTGGGAGGGACATTTCTAGATACAGAGGTGTGATGGGAATGAACAGAAGGAGACCTGTCCCTTACAGAGGGCACCCTAACAGCTTGGCTACCAGCATAATGTGAGATCACATCATCAGTATGGTGTGATTCAACCTCTGTACCAACTATGCTAGACTGTCTAGTAATGGGCAGGCTGAGAAGTTTCTTTCCTGAACCTTTTCCTGGGGGAGTCCATGGATCAGATTGAGAACCATTAGCTACTTTTTCTACAGATTGGGCACTTATGGCCTTATCCTGTACTCTAAGCATATTAATTAACAGTTCTAAGGAAGGATTCTTCCCTACACTCAAACCTCTCTCTATGCAGAGACTCCTTGCTCCTTTCCAGCTAAGGTGATCATATGCAAGTTTGGACAGTTCAACATTTTTTCCTGTGCCAGACATTTTTTAGAGAGAGTTAAAGTGATAGAAAAAGAGAAAAAAGTTTTCAGAACTTTTTGGAAAGACAGAAAAAACTTTTTAAACTTTTAAGAACTTTTTGAAAGTTTAGAAGTACTTTTCAGCACTTAGAAAAGAGAGAAAAGAGGAAATGCAAAACTTTTTGGCTATGTGTATATACACTGACCTTGTTTTGTATATTTTTCTCTTATGAAAAGTACAATGACAAGAGTGGTAAGTAGTCTCAAGCACTTATCCCACCACTGCACAACCAATGTAGGAGGCTGGACTGGCTTGTAGTGAGTACCAAGGGGTACTTGCACCTTGCACCAGGCCCAGTTATCCCTTATTAGTGTATAGGGTGTCTAGCAGCTTAGGCTGATAGATAATGGTAGCTTAGCAGAGCAGCTTAGGCTGAACTAGGAGACGTGTGAAGCTACTACAGTACCACTTAGTGTCATATGCACAATATCATAAGAAAACACAATACACAGTTATACTAAAAATAAAGGTACTTTATTTTTATGACAATATGCCAAAGTATCTTAGAGTGTACCCTCAGTGAGAGGATAGGAAATATACACAAGATATATATACACAATAGCAAAAATATGCAGTATAGTCTTAGAAAACAGTGCAAACAATGTATAGTTACAATAGGATGCAATGGGGAAACATAGGGATAGGGGCAACACAAACCATATACTCCAGAAGTGGAATGCGAACCACGAATGTTTCCCAAACCTATGTGACCTTGTAGAGGGTCGCTGGGACTATCAGAAAATAGTGAGAGTTAGCAAAATAACCCTCCCCAAGACCCTGAAAAGTGAGTGCAAAGTGCACTAAAGTTCCCCTAAGGACAAAATAGTCGTGTTAGAGGGAAAATGCAAGGAAAACACAAATCAGCAATGCAACAACGATGGATTCCTGACTGAGGGTACCTGTGGAACAAGGGGACCAAGTCCAAAAGTCACAAGCAACTCGGAGATGGGCAGATGCCCAAGAAATGCCAGCGGTTGGTGCAAAGAAGCTCTTACTAGGCTGAAGAACTGTGAATACTGCAGGAACGACAAGGGCTAGAGACTTCCCCTTTGGAGGATGGATCCCGCACGCCTTGGAGAGTCGTGCAGAAGTGTTTTCCCGCCGGATGGACGCCAACAAGCCTTGCTACACGCAAATCGTGCGTTTGGCGTTTTTGGACGCTGCTGGGGCCCAGGAGGGACCAGGAGGTCGCAATTTGGACCTGCAGAGAGAGGGGACGTCGAGCAAGACAAAGAGCCCTCACTGAAGCAGGTAGCACCCGGAGAAGTGCCAGAAACAGGCACTACGAGGATGCGTGAAACGGTGCTCGCCGAAGTTGCACAAAGGAGTCCCACGTCGCCGGAGACCAACTTAGAAAGTCGTGCAATGCAGGTTAGAGTGCCGTGGACCCAGGCTTGGCTGTGCACAAAGGATTTCCGCCGGAAGTGCACAGGGGCCGGAGTAGCTTGCAAAGTCGCGGTTCCCAGCAATGCAGCCCAGCGAGGTGAGGCAAGGACTTACCTCCACCAAACTTGGGCTGAAGAGTCACTGGACTGTGGGGGTCACTTGGACGGTGCCGCTGGATTCGAGGGACCTCGCTCGTCGTGCTGAGAGGAGACCCAAGGGACCGGTAATGCAGCTTTTTGGTGCCTGCGGTTGCAGGGGGAAGATTCCGTCGACCCACAGGAGATTTCTTCGGAGCTTCTGGTGCAGAGAGGAGGCAGACTACCCCCACAGCATGCACAAGCAGGAAAACAGTCGAGAAGGCGGCAGGATCAGCGTTACAGAGTTGCAGTAGTCGTCTTTGCTACTATGTTGCAGGTTTGCAGGCTTCCAGCGCGGTCAGCGGTCGATTCCTTATCAGAAGGTGAAGAGGGAGATGCAGAGGAACTCGGCTGAGCTCATGCATTCGTTATCTAAAGTTTCCCCAGAGACAGAGACCCTAAATAGCCAGAAAAGAGGGTTTGGCTACCTAGGAGAGAGGAAAGGCTACTAACACCTGAAGGAGCCTATCAGCAGGAGTCTCTGACGTCACCTGGTGGCACTGGCCACTCAGAGCAGTCCAGTGTGCCAGCAGCACCTCTGTTTCCAAGATGGCAGAGGTCTGGAGCACACTGGAGGAGCTCTGGACACCTCCCAGGGGAGGTGCAGGTCAGGGGAGTGGTCACTCCCCTTTCCTTTGTCCAGTTTCGCGCCAGAGCAGGGGCTAAGGGGTCCCTGAACCGGTGTAGACTGGCTTATGCAGAATTGGGCACATCTGTGCCCAACAAAGCATTTCCAGAGGCTGGGGGAGGCTACTCCTCCCCTGCCTTCACACCATTTTCCAAAGGGAGAGGGTGTCACACCCTCTCTCAGAGGAAGTTCTTTGTTCTGCCATCCTGGGCCAGGCCTGGCTGGACCCCAGGAGGGCAGCTGCCTGTCTGAGGGGTTGGCAGCAGCAGCAGCTGCAGTGAAACCTCAGGAAGGGCAGTTTGGCAGAACCAGGGTCTGTGCTACAGACCACTGGGATCATGGGATTGTGCCAACTATGCCAGGATGGTATAGAGGGGGCAATTCCATGATCATAGACATGTTACATGGCCATATTCGGAGTTACCATGGTGAAGCTACATATAGGTAGTGACCTATATGTAGTGCACGCGTGTAAATGGTGTCCCCGCACTCACAAAGTTCAGTGAATTGGCTCTGAACAACGTGGGGGCACCTTGGCTAGTGCCAGGGTGCCCTCACACTAAGTAACTTTGCACCTAACCTTTACCAGGTAAAGGTTAGACATATAGGTGACTTATAAGTTACTTAAGTGCAGTGAAAAATGGCTGTGAAATAACGTGGACGTTATTTCACTCAGGCTGCAGTGGCAGGCCTGTGTAAGAATTGTCAGAGCTCCCTATGGGTGGCAAAAGAAATGCTGCAGCCCATAGGGATCTCCTGGAACCCCAATACCCTGGGTACCTCAGTACCATATACTAGGGAATTATAAGGGTGTTCCAGTAAGCCAATGTAAATTGGTAAAAATGGTCACTAGCCTGTCAGTGACAATTTGAAAGTAATGAGAGAGCATAACCACTGAGGTTCTGGTTAGCAGAGCCTCAGTGAGACAGTTAGGCACCACACAGGGAACATACACATGCACACCTATGAGCACTGGGGCCCTGTGTGACAGGGTCCCAGTGACACATACATATAGGCCACAAACCTATGAGCACTGGGGTCCTGACCAGCAGGATCCCAGTGACACATAACAACCATACTGAAAACATGGTGTTTTCACTATGAGCACTGAGGCCTGGCTATCAGGATCCCAGTGAGACAGTGAAAACAGTGACAAACACCCTGACATACACTCACAAACAGGCCAAAAGTGGGGGTAACAAGGCTAGAAAGAGGCTACCTTCTCACACTGGTGGAGAGATTTAATAAAACTCTCAAAGGCATGATTATGGGTCTCCCTGAAAAACTCCGCAGGAGATGGGATATCCTTCTACCAAGCCTCCTTTTTGCCTACAGGGAGGTACCCCAGAAAGGAGTGGGCTTCAGCCCCTTTGAACTTCTTTTTGGACACCCTGTTAGGGGTCCACTCACACTTGTAATGGAGGGTTGGGAACAACCTTTAAAAGCTCCTAAGCAGGATATTGTGGACTATGTACTTGGCCTCAGATCAAGGATGGCTGAGTATATGAAAAAGGCCAGTAAAAACCTTCAGGCCAGCCAAGAGCTCCAGAAGCAATGGCATGATCAGAAGGCTGTTTTGGTTCAGTACCAACCAGGGCAGAAAGTGTGGGTCTTGGAGCCTGTGGTCCCAAGAGCACTCCAAGATAAATGGAGTGGACCCCACACAATTGTTGAAAAGAAGGGTGAAGTCACCTACTTGGTTGACTTAGGCACTGCCAGGAGACCCCTTAGGGTGCTCCATGTCAATCGCCTGAAACCCTACTATGACAGGGCTGATCTCACCCTGCTCATGGCAACTGATGAGGGACAGGAAGAAGACAGTGATCCTCTACCTGATCTCTTCTCTTCCACAGAACAAGATGCTCTTGTGGAAGGTGTAGTTTTGGCTGATTGTCTTACTGCTGAGCAGAAAGATAATTGCATAAATCTCCTAGGACAATTTTCAGAACTCTTCTCTATTGTGCCAGGCACCACTTCTTGGTGTGAGCACACTATAGATACTGGAGACAGTTTACCTGTCAAAAGTAAGATCTATAGGCAGCCTGACCATGTCAGGGACTGCATAAAGCAAGAAGTTCAGAAAATGTTGGAACTAGGAGTGGTTGAGCACTCTGACAGTCCATGGGCTTCTCCTGTGGTACTGGTACCAAAACCCAATTCTAAAGATGGAAAAAAGGAAATGAGGTTTTGTGTAGACTATAGAGGTCTCAACTTGGTAACCAAAACTGATGCTCACCCTATACCCAGGGCAGATGAGCTCATAGATACACTGGCATCTGCCAAGTATCTAAGCACTTTTGATTTGACTGCAGGGTATTGGCAGATCAAATTGTCAGAAGATGCTAAACCTAAGACTGCATTTTCTACCATTGGAGGACATTACCAGTTTACTGTAATGCCTTTTGGTTTGAAAAATGCACCTGCCACTTTTCAGAGGTTGGTGAACACAGTCCTGCAAGGGCTGGAAGCTTTCAGTGCAGCTTATTTGGACGATATAGCTGTCTTTAGCTCCAGCTGGGATGATCACCTGGTCCACCTATGGAAAGTTTTGGAGGCCCTGCAAAAGGCAGGCCTCACTATCAAGGCTTCAAAGTGCCAGATAGGGCAGGGTAAGGTGGTTTATCTGGGACACCTTGTTGGTGGGGAACACATTGCACCACTTCAGGGGAAAATCCAAACAATTATTGATTGGGTTCCCCCTACCACTCAGACTCAGGTGAGAGCCTTCCTAGGCCTCACTGGGTATTACAGGAGGTTCATTAAGAACTATGGCTCCATTGCAGCCCCTCTTAATGACCTCACTTCCAAGAAAATGCCTAAAAAGGTATTATGGACAGCAAACTGTCAGAAAGCTTTTGAGGAGCTAAAGCAGGCCATGTGCTCTGCACCTGTCCTGAAAAGCCCTTGTTACTCTAAAAAATTCTATGTCCAAACTGATGCATCTGAATTAGGAGTAGGGGCAGTCCTATCACAACTTAATTCTGAGGGCCAGGATCAACCAGTTGCTTTTATTAGTAGAAGGTTGACCCCTAGAGAAAAGCGTTGGTCTGCCATTGAGAGGGAGGCCTTTGCTGTGGTCTGGGCTCTGAAGAAGTTGAGGCCATACCTGTTTGGCACTCACTTCATTGTTCAGACAGACCACAAACCTCTACTTTGGCTAAAACAAATGAAAGGTGAAAATCCTAAATTGTTGAGGTGGTCCATATCCCTACAGGGAATGGACTATACAGTGGAACATAGACCTGGGAGTAGCCACTCCAATGCAGATGGACTCTCCAGATATTTCCACTTAGACAATGAAGACTCATCAGGTAATGGCTAGTCTTATTGTCCTTCGTTTGGGGGGGGGTTGTGTAGGAAAGTACCATCTTGCCTGGCATGTTACCCCCATTTTTCACTGTATATATGTTGTTTTAGTTGTATGTGTCACTGGGACCCTGGTAACCCAGGGCCCCAGTGCTCATAAGTGTGCCTGAATGTGTTACCTGTGTAGTGACTAACTGTCTCACTGAGGCTCTGCTAATCAGAACCTCAGTGGTTATGCTCTCTCATTTCTTTCCAAATTGTCACTGACAGGCTAGTGACCATTTTTACCAATTTACATAGGCTTACTGGAACACCCTTATAATTCCCTAGTATATGGTACTGAGGTACCCAGGGTATTGGGGTTCCAGGAGATCCCTATGGGCTGCAGCATTTCTTTTGCCACCCATAAGGAGCTCAGACAATTCTTACACAGGCCTGCCACTGCAGCCTGAGTGAAATAACGTCCACGTTATTTCACCGCCATTTTACACTGCACTTAAGTAACTTATAAGTCACCTATATGTCTAACCTTTACCTGGTAAAGGTTAGGTGCAAAGTTACTTAGTGTGAGGGCACCCTGGCACTAGCCAAGGTGCCCCCACATTGTTCAGAGCCAATTCACTGAACTTTGTGAGTGCGGGGACACCATTACACGCGTGCACTACATATAGGTCACTACCTATATGTAGCTTCACCATGGTAACTCCGAATATGGCCATGTAACATGTCTATGATCATGGAATTGCCCCCTCTATGCCATCCTGGCATTGTTGGTACAATTCCATGATCCCAGTGGTCTGTAGCACAGACCCTGGTACTGCCAGACTGCCCTTCCTGGGGTTTCACTGCAGCTGCTGCTGCTGCCAACCCCTCAGACAGGCAGCTGCCCTCCTGGGGTCCAGCCAGGCCTGGCCCAGGATGGCAGAACAAAGAACTTCCTCTGAGAGAGGGTGTGACACCCTCTCCCTTTGGAAAATGGTGTGAAGGCAGGGGAGGAGTAGCCTCCCCCAGCCTCTGGAAATGCTTTGTTGGGCACAGATGTGCCCAATTCCGCATAAGCCAGTCTACACCGGTTCAGGGACCGCTTAGCCCCTGCTCTGGCGCGAAACTGGACAAAGGAAAGGGGAGTGACCACTCCCCTGACCTGCACCTCCCCTGGGAGGTGTCCAGACCTCCTCCAGTGTGCTCCAGACCTCTGCCATCTTGGAAACAGAGGTGCTGCTGGCACACTGGACTGCTCTGAGTGGCCAGTGCCACCAGGTGACGTCAGAGACTCCTGCTGATAGGCTCCTTCAGGTGTTAGTAGCCTTTCCTCTCTCCTAGTTAGTCAAACCCTCTTTTCTGGCTATTTAGGGTCTCTGTCTCTGGGGAAACTTTAGATAACGAATGCATGAGCTCAGCCGAGTTCCTCTGCATCTCCCTCTTCACCTTCTGATAAGGAATCGACCGCTGACCGCGCTGGAAGCCTGCAAACCTGCAACATAGTAGCAAAGACGACTACTGCAACTCTGTAACGCTGATCCTGCCGCCTTCTCTACTGTTTTCCTGCTTGTGCATGCTGTGGGGGTAGTCTGCCTCCTCTCTGCACCAGAAGCTCCGAAGAAATCTCCCGTGGGTCGATGGAATCTTCCCCCTGCAACCGCAGGCACCAAAAAGCTGCATTACTGGTCCCTTGGGTCTCCTCTCAGCACGACGAGCGAGGTCCCTCGAATCCAGCGACGCTGTCCAAGTGACCCCCACAGTCCAGTGACTCTTCAGCACAAGTTTGGTGGACGTAAGTCCTTGCCTCACCTCGCTGGGCTGCATTGCTGGGAACCGCGACTTTGCAGCTACTCTGGCCCCTGTGCACTTCTGGTGGAAATCCTTTGTGCACAGCCAAGCCTGGGTCCACGGCACTCTAACCTGCATTGCACGACTTTCTAAGTTGGTCTCCGGCGACGTGGGACTCCTTTGTGCAACTTCGGCAAGCACCGTTTCATGCATTCTTGTAGTGTCTGTTTCTCCGGGTGCTACCTGCTTCAGTGAGGGCTCTTTGTCTTGGTCGACGTCCCCTCTCTCTGCAGGTCCAATTTGCGACCTCCTGGTCCCTCCTGGGCCCCAGCAGCTTCCAAAAACGCCAAACGCACGATTTGCATGTAGCAAGGCTTGTTGGCGTCTTTCCGGCAAGAAAACACTTTTGCACGACTCTCCAAGGCGAGCGGGATCCGTCCACCAAAGGGGAAGTCTCTAGCCCTTTTCGTTCCTGCAGAAACCTCAGCGTCTTCTGTCCAGTCAAAGCTTCTTTGCACCCGCAGCTGGCATTTCCTGGGCATCTGCCCATCTCCGACTTGCTTGTGACTTTTGGACTTGGACCCCTTGTTCCACAGGTACCCTAGATTGGAAATCCCCAGTTGTTGCATTGCTGGTTTGTGTCTTTCCTGCATTATTCCTCTAACACAACTCTTTTGTCCTTAGGGGAACTTTAGTGCACTTTGCACTCACTTTTCAGGGTCTTGGGGAGGGTTATTTTTCTAACTCTCACTATTTTCTAATAGTCCCAGCAACCCTCTACAAGGTCACATAGGTTTGGGGTCCATTCGTGGTTCGCATTCCACTTCTGGAGTATATGGTTTGTGTTGCCCCTATCCCTATGTTTCCCCATTGCATCCTATTGTAACTATACATTGTTTGCACTGTTTTCTAAGACTATACTGCATATTTTTGCTATTGTGTATATATATCTTGTGTATATTTCCTATCCTCTCACTGAGGGTACACTCTAAGATACTTTGGCATATTGTCATAAAAATAAAGTACCTTTATTTTTAGTATAACTGTGTATTGTGTTTTCTTATGATATTGTGCATATGACACTAAGTGGTACTGTAGTAGCTTCACACGTCTCCTAGTTCAGCCTAAGCTGCTCTGCTAAGCTACCATTATCTATCAGCCTAAGCTGCTAGACACCCTATACACTAATAAGGGATAACTGGGCCTGGTGCAAGGTGCAAGTACCCCTTGGTACTCACTACAAGCCAGTCCAGCCTCCTACACAGTGCAAAAAAAATGGAGCACAGTGCCTCACACTCCAGCAAAAAGTTGGCCCCAATGCATCTTGGTAAATGCAGTCAGATTCGTTTCACATTAACAAAAGTAATCAAAGTCTTTCTCCTTAGTAGGTGCAGCAAGTGCTGTGTATCTCTGGACACGTGTTTCTGGGTTTCGCCCGTCATCAGCAGAGAGCAGCATATTTTGTGGGGTTGCTTGAAATGCCACCAAATGTCTTTTCAGGTTTATGTACCACTCTGGTGCGCAGGTGCCTCACCAAGGCTCGTAAGCCCGTTAGCTCAAGGGAGCCGTCATTGGACACAGTGCAAAAAAAAGGGAGCACACTGCCTCACACTCCAGCAAAAAGTTGGCCCCAATGCATCTTCGTAAATGCAGTCAGATTCGTTTCACATTAACAAAAGTAATCAAAGTCTTTCACCTTAGTAGGTGCAGCAAGTGCTGTGTTTCTCTGGATACGTGTTTCTGGGTTTCGCCCGTCATCAGCAGAGAGCAGCATATTTTGTGGGGTTGCTTGAAATGCAACCAAACGTCTTTTCAGGTTTATGTACCACTCTGGTGCCAGGTGCCTCACCAAGGCTCGTCAGCCCGTTAGCTCAAGGGAGCCATCATTGGACACAGTGCAAAAAAAAGGGAGCAAACTGCCTCACACTCCAGCAAAAAGTTGGCCCCAATGCATCTTGGTAAATGCAGTCAGATTCGTTTCACATTAACAAAAGTAATCAAAGTCTTTCACCTTAGTAGGTGCAGCAAGTGCTGTGTATCTCTGGACAAGTGTTTCTGGGTTTCGCCCGTCATCAGAAGAGAGCAGCATATTTTGTGGGGTTGCTTGAAATGCCACCAAACGTCTTTTCAGGTTTATGTACCACTCTGGTGCGCATGTGCATCACCAAGGCTCGTCAGCCCATTAGCTCAAGGGAGCCGTCATTCGACACAGTGCAAAAAAAAGGCAGCACACTGCCTCACACTCCAGCAAAAAGTTGTCCCCAATGCATCTTGGTAAATGCAGTCAGATTCGTTTCACATTAACAAAAGTAATCAAAGTCTTTCACCTTAGAAGGTGCAGCAAGTGCTGTGTATCTCTGGACACGTGTTTCTGGGTTTCGCCCGTCATCAGCAGAGAGCATCATATGTTGTGGGGTTGCTTGAAATGCCACCAAACGTCTTTTCAGGTTTATGTACCACTCTGGTGCGCAGGTGCCTCACCAAGGCTCGTCAGCCTGTTAGTTCAAGGGAGCCGTCATTCGACACAGTGCAAAAAAAAGGGAGCACATTGCCTCACACTCCAGCCAAATGTTTGCCCCAATGCATCTTGGTAAATGCAGTCAGATTTGTTTCACATTAACAAAAGTAATCAAAGTCTTTCACCTTAGTAGGTGCAGCAAGTGCTGTGTATCTCTGGACACGTGTTTCTGGGTTTCGCCCGTCATCAGCAGAGAGCAGCATATTTTGTGGGGTTGCTTGAAATGCCACCAAACGTCTTTTCAGGTTTATGTACCACTCTAGTGGGCAGGTGCCTCACCAAGGCTCGTCAGCCCGTTAGTTCAAGGGAGCCGTCATTCGACACAGTGCAAAAAAAATGGAGCACACTGCCTCACACTCCAGCAAAAAGTTGGCCCCAATGCATCTTCGTAAATGCAGTCAGATTCGTTTCACATTAACAAAAGTAATCAAAGTCTTTCACCTTAGTAGGTGCAGCAAGTGCTGTGTATCTCTGGACACGTGTTTCTGGGTTTCGCCCGTCATCAGCATAGAGCAGCATATTTTGTGGGGTTGCTGGAAATGCCACCAAACGTCTTTTCAGGTTTATGTACCACTCTGGTGCGCAAGTGCCTCACCAAGGCTCGTCAGCCCGTTAGCTCAAGGGAGCCGTCATTCGACACAGTGCAAAAAAAATGGAGCACACTGCCTCACACTCCAGCAAAAAGTTGGTCCGAATGCATCTTGGTAAATGCAGTCAGATTCGTTTCACATTAAAAAAACTAATCAAAGTCTTTCACCTTAGTAGGTGCAGCAAGTGCTGTGTATGTCTGGACACCTGTTTCTGGGTTTCGCCCGTCATCAGCAGAGAGCAGCATATTTTGTATGGTTGCTTGAAATGCCACCAAACGTCTTTTCAGGTTTATATACCACTCTGGTGCGCAGGTGCCTCACCAAGGCTCGTCAGCCCGTTAGCTCAAAGGAGCCGTCATTCGACACAGTGCAAAAAAAATGGAGCACACTGCCTCACACTCCAGCAAAAAGTTGGCCCCAATGCATCTTGGTAAATGCAGTCAGATTCGTTTCACATTAACAACAGTAATCAAAGTCTTTCACCTTAGTAGGTGCAGCAAGTGCTGTGTATCTCTGGACACCTGTTTTTGGGTTTCGCCCGTCATCAGCAGAGAGCAGCATATTTTGTGGGGTTGCTTGAAATGCCACCAAACGTCTTTTCAGGTTTATGTACCACTCTGGTGCGCAGGTGCCTCACCAAGGCTCGTCAGCCCGTTAGCTCAAGGGAGCCGTCATTCGACACAGTGCAAAAAAAATGGAGCACACTGCCTCACTCCAGCAAAAAGTTGGCCCCAATGCATCTTGGTAAATGCAGTCAGATTCGTTTCACATTAACAAAAGTAATCAAAGTCTTTCTCCTTAGTAGGTGCAGCAAGTGCTGTGTATCTCTGGACACGTGTTTCTGGGTTTCGCCCGTCATCAGCAGATAGCAGCATATTTTGTGGGGTTGCTTGAAATGCCACCAAATGTCTTTTCAGGTTTATGTACCACTCTGGTGCGCAGGTGCCTCACCAAGGCTCGTCAGCCCGTTAGCTCAAGGGAGCCGTCATTGGACACAGTGCAAAAAAAAGGGAGCACACTGCCTCACACTCCAGCAAAAAGTTGGCCCCAATGCATCTTCGTAAATGCAGTCAGATTCGTTTCACATTAACAAAAGTAATCAAAGTCTTTCACCTTAGTAGGTGCAGCAAGTGCTGTGTTTCTCTGGATACGTGTTTCTGGGTTTCGCCCGTCATCAGCAGAGAGCAGCATATTTTGTGGGGTTGCTTGAAATGCCACCAAACGTCTTTTCAGGTTTATGTACCACTCTGGTGCCAGGTGCCTCACCAAGGCTCGTCAGCCCGTTAGCTCAAGGGAGCCATCTTTGGACACAGTGCAAAAAAAAGGGAGCAAACTGCCTCACACTCCAGCAAAAAGTTGGCCCCAATGCATCTTGGTAAATGCAGTCAGATTCGTTTCACATTAACAAAAGTAATCAAAGTCTTTCACCTTAGTAGGTGCAGCAAGTGCTGTGTATCTCTGGACACGTGTTTCTGGGTTTCGCCCGTCATCTGCAGAGAGCAGCATATTTTGTGGGGTTGCTTGAAATGCCACCAAACGTCTTTTCAGGTTTATGTACCACTCTGGTGCGCAGGTGCCTCACCAAGGCTCGTCAGCCCGTTAGCTCAAGGGAGCCGTCATTCGACACAGTGCAAAAAAAATGGAGCACACTGCCTCACACTCCAGCAAAAAGTTGGCCCCAATGCATCTTGGTAAATGCAGTCAGATTCGTTTCACATTAACAAAAGTAATCAAAGTCTTTCTCCTTAGTAGGTGCAGCAAGTGCTGTGTATCTCTGGACACGTGTTTCTGGGTTTCGCCCGTCATCAGCAGAGAGCAGCATATTTTGTGGGGTTGCTTGAAATGCCACCAAATGTCTTTTCAGGTTTATGTACCACTCTGGTGCGCAGGTGCCTCACCAAGGCTCGTCAGCCCGTTAGCTCAAGGGAGCCGTCATTGGACACAGTGCAAAAAAAAGGGAGCACACTGCCTCACACTCCAGCAAAAAGTTGGCCAAAATGCATCTTGGTAAATGCAGTCAGATTCGTTTCACATTAACAAAAGTAATCAAAGTCTTTCACCTTAGTAGGTGCAGCAAGTGCTGTGTATCACTGGATACGTGTTTCTGGGTTTCGCCCGTCATCAACAGAGAGCAGCATATTTTGTGGGGTTGCTTGAAATGCCACCAAACGTCTTTTCAGGTTTATGTACCACTCTGGTGCGCAGGTGCCTCACCAAGGCTCGTCATCCCGTTAGCTCAAGGGAGCCGTCATTGGACACAGTGCAAAAAAAAGGGAGCACACTGCCTCACACTCCAGCAAAAAGTTGGCCCCAATGCATCTTGGTAAATGCAGTCAGATTCGTTTCACATTAACAAAAGTAATCAAAGTCTTTCACCTTAGTAGGTGCAGCAAGTGCTGTGTATCTCTGGACAAGTGTTTCTGGGTTTCGCCCGTCATCAGAAGAGAGCAGCATATTTTGTGGGGTTGCTTGAAATGCCACCAAACGTCTTTTCAGGTTTATGTACCACTGTGGTGCGCATGTGCATCACCAAGGCTCGTCAGCCCATTAGCTCAAGGGAGCCGTCATTCGACACAGTGCAAAAAAAAGGCAGCACACTGCCTTACACTCCAGCAAAAAGTTGTCCCCAATGCATCTTGGTAAATGCAGTCAGATTCGTTTCACATTAACAAAAGTAATCAAAGTCTTTCTCCTTAGTAGGTGCAGCAAGTGCTGTGTATCTCTGGACACGTGTTTCTGGGTTTCGCCCGTCATCAGCAGAGAGCAGCATATTTTGTGGGGTTGCTTGAAATGCCACCAAATGTCTTTTCAGGTTTATGTACCACTCTGGTGCGCAGGTGCCTCACCAAGGCTCGTCAGCCCGTTAGCTCAAGGGAGCCGTCATTGGACACAGTGCAAAAAAAAGGGAGCACACTGCCTCACACTCCAGCAAAAAGTTGGCCAAAATGCATCTTGGTAAATGCAGTCAGATTCGTTTCACATTAACAAAAGTAATCAAAGTCTTTCACCTTAGTAGGTGCAGCAAGTGCTGTGTATCACTGGATACGTGTTTCTGGGTTTCGCCCGTCATCAACAGAGAGCAGCATATTTTGTGGGGTTGCTTGAAATGCCACCAAACGTCTTTTCAGGTTTATGTACCACTCTGGTGCGCAGGTGCCTCACCAAGGCTCGTCATCCCGTTAGCTCAAGGGAGCCGTCATTGGACACAGTGCAAAAAAAAGGGAGCACACTGCCTCACACTCCAGCAAAAAGTTGGCCCCAATGCATCTTGGTAAATGCAGTCAGATTCGTTTCACATTAACAAAAGTAATCAAAGTCTTTCACCTTAGTAGGTGCAGCAAGTGCTGTGTATCTCTGGACAAGTGTTTCTGGGTTTCGCCCGTCATCAGAAGAGAGCAGCATATTTTGTGGGGTTGCTTGAAATGCCACCAAACGTCTTTTCAGGTTTATGTACCACTGTGGTGCGCATGTGCATCACCAAGGCTCGTCAGCCCATTAGCTCAAGGGAGCCGTCATTCGACACAGTGCAAAAAAAAGGCAGCACACTGCCTCACACTCCAGCAAAAAGTTGTCCCCAATGCATCTTGGTAAATGCAGTCAGATTCGTTTCACATTAACAAAAGTAATCAAAGTCTTTTACCTTAGTAGGTGCAGCAAGTGCTGTGTATCTCTGGACACGTGTTTCTGGGTTTCGCCCGTCATCAGCAGAGAGCATCATATGTTGTGGGGTTGCTTGAAATGCCACCAAACGTCTTTTCAGGTTTATGTACCACTCTGGTGCGCAGGTGCCTCACCAAGGCTCGTCAGCCTGTTAGCTCAAGGGAGCCGTCATTCGACACAGTGCAAAAAAAAGGGAGCACACTGCCTCACACTTGCAGGAATGTACCATCTTGCCTGGCATGTTACCCCCATTTTTCACTGTATATATGTTGTTTTAGTTGTATGTGTCACTGGGACCCTGGTAACCCAGGGCCCCAGTGCTCATAAGTATGCCTGAATGTGTTACCTGTGTAGTGACTAACTGTCTCACTGAGGATCTGCTAATCAGAACCTCAGTGGTTATGCTCTCTCATTTCTTTCCAAATTGTCACTGACAGGCTAGTGACCATTTTTACCAATTTACATTGGCTTACTGGAACACCCTTATAATTCCCTAGTATATGGTACTGAGGTACCCAGGGTATTGGGGTTCCAGGAGATCCCTATGGGCTGCAGCATTTCTTTTGCCACCCATAGGGAGCTCTGACAATTCTTACACAGGCCTGTCACTGCAGCCTGAGTGAAATAACGTCCACGTTATTTCACAGCCATTTTACACTGCACTTAAGTAACTTATAGGTCACCTATATGTCTAACCTTTACCTGGTAAAGGTTAGGTGCAAAGTTACTTAGTGTGAGGGCACCCTGGCACTAGCCAAGGTGCCCCCACATTGTTCAGAGCCAATTCACTGAACTTTGTGAGTGCGGGGACACCATTACACGCGTGCACTACATATAGGTCACTACCTATATGTAGCTTCACCACGGTAACTCCGAATATGGCCATGTAACATGTCTATGATCATGGAATTGCCCCCTCTATGCCATCCTGGCATTGTTGGTACAATTCCATGATCCCAGTGGTCTGTAGCACAGACCCTGGTACTGCCAGACTGCCCTTCCTGGGGTTTCACTGCAGCTGCTGCTGCTGCCAACCCCTCAGACAGGCAGCTGCCCTCCTGGGGTCCAGCCAGGCCTGGCCCAGGATGGCAGAACAAAGAACTTCCTCTGAGAGAGGGTGTGACACCCTCTCCCTTTGGAAAATGGTGTGAAGGCAGGGGAGGAGTAGCCTCCCCCAGCCTCTGGAAATGCTTTGTTGGGCACAGATGTGCCCAATTCTGCATAAGCCAGTCTACACCGGTTCAGGGACCCCTTAGCCCCTGCTCTGGCGCGAAACTGGACAAAGGAAAGGGGAGTGACCACTCCCCTGACCTGCACCTCCCCTGGGAGGTGTCCAGAGCTCCTCCAGTGTGCTCCAGACCTCTGCCATCTTGGAAACAGAGGTGCTGCTGGCACACTGGACTGCTCTGAGTGGCCAGTGCCACCAGGTGACGTCAGAGACTCCTGCTGATAGGCTCCTTCAGGTGTTAGTAGCCTTTCCTCTCTCCTAGGTAGCCAAACCCCGTTTTCTGGCTATTTAGGGTCTCTGTCTCTGGGGAAATTTTAGATAACGAATGCATGAGCTCAGCCGAGTTCCTCTGCATCTCCCTCTTCACCTTCTGATAAGGAAACGACCGCTGACCGCGCTGGAAGCCTGCAAACCTGCAACATAGTAGCAAAGACGACTACTGCAACTCTGTAACGCTGATCCTGCCGCCTTCTCGACTGTTTTCCTGCTTGTGCATGCTGTGGGGGTAGCCTGCCTCCTCTCTGCACCAGAAGCTCCGAAGAAATCTCCCGTGGGTCGACGGAATCTTACCCCTGCAACCGCAGGCACCAAAAAGCTGCATTACCGGTCCCTTGGGTCTCCTCTCAGCACGACGAGCGAGGTCCCTCGAATCCAGCGACGCTGTCCAAGTGACCCCCACAGTTCAGTGACTCTTCAGCCCAAGTTTGGTGGAGGTAAGTCCTTGCCTCACCTCGCTGGGCTGCATTGCTGGGAACCGCGACTTTGCAGCTGCTCCGGCCCCTGTGCACTTCCGGCGGAAATCCTTCAGGCACAGCCAAGCCTGGATCCACCGCACTCTAACCTGCATTGCACGACTTTCTAAGTTGGTCTCCGGCGACGTGGGACTCCTTTGTGCAACTTCGGCGAGCACCGTTTCACGCATCCTCATAGTGCCTGTTCCTGGCACTTCTCCGGGTGCTACTTGCTTTAGTGAGGGCTCTTTGTCTTGCTCGATGTCCCCTCTCTCTGCAGGTCCAATTTGCGACCTCCTGGTCCCTCCTGGGCCCCAGCAGCGTCCAAAAACGCCAAACGCACGATTTGCGTGTAGCAAGGCTTGTTGGTGTCCTTCCGGCTGGAAAACACTTCTACACGACTCTCCAACGCAAGAGGGTTCCGTCCACCAAAGGGGAAGTCTCTAGCCCTTTTCGTTCCTGCAGAAACCTCAGCTTCTTCTGTCCAGTCAAAGCTTCTTTGCACCCGCAGCTGGCATTTCCTGGGCATCTGCCCATCTACGACTTGCTTGTGACTTTTGGACTTGGTCCCCTTATTCCACAGGTACCCTAGATTGGAAATCCACAGTTGTTGCATTGCTGGTTTGTGTCTTTCCTGCATTATTCCTCTAACACGACTATTTTGTCCTTAGGGGAACTTTAGTGCACTTTGCACTCACTTTTCAGGGTCTTGGGGAGGGTTATTTTTCTAACTCTCACTATTTTCTAATAGTCCCAGCGACCCTCTACAAGGTCACATAGGTTTGGGGTCCATTCGTGGTTCGCATTCCACTTCTGGAGTATATGGTTTGTGTTGCCCCTATCCCTATGTTTCCCCATTGCATCCTATTGTAACTATACATTGTTTGCACTGTTTTCTAAGACTATACTGCATATATTTGCTATTGTGTATATATATCTTGTGTATATTTCCTATCCTCTCACTGAGGGTACACTCTAAGATACTTTGGCATATTGTCATAAAAATAAAGTACCTTTATTTTTAGTATAACTGTGTATTGTGTTTTCTTATGATATTGTGCATAGGACACTAAGTGGTACTGTAGTAGCTTCACACGTCTCCTAGTTCAGCCTAAGCTGCTCAGCTAAGCTACCATTATCTATCAGCCTAAGCTGCTAGACACCCTATACACTAATAAGGGATAACTGAGCCTGGTGCAAGGTGCAAGTACCCCTTGGTACTCACTACAAGCCAGTCCAGCCTCCTACATTGGTTGTGCTGTGGTGGGATAAGTGCTTGAGACTACTTACCACTCTTGTCATTGTACTTTTCATAAGAGAAAAATATACAAAACAAGGTCAGTGTATATACACATTGCCAAAAAGTTTTGCATTTCCTCTTTTCACTCTTTTCTAAGTGCTGAAAAGTACTCCTAAACTTTCAAAAAGTTCTTAAAAGTTTAAAAAGTTTTTTTCTGTCTTTCCAAAAAGTTCTGAAAACTTTTGTCTCTTTCTCTATCACTTTAACTCTCTCTAAAAAATGTCTGGCACAGGCCAAGGTGTTGATCTGTCCAAACTTGCATATGACAACCTTAGCTGGAAGAGAGCAAGGAGTCTCTGTATAGAGAGAGGTTTGAGTGTAGGGAAGAATCCTGCCTTGGAACTGTTAATTAACATGCTTAGAGAACAGGATAAGGCCAGAGGTGGCCCATCTGTTGAAAAAGTACCTAATAGTTCCCAATCTGATTCAGGGACTCCCCCAGGAAAAGATTCAGGAAAGAAACTTTCTAGCCTGCCCATTACTAGACAATCTAGCATAGATGGTAATGATGATGAGCCACACCAAAGAAATAGTGTTGTCTCACATCATAGCAAAAGCATTTATTCTCACCATACTGGTAGTAATGTTTCTGTAAACCAAGCTGTTAAGTTGGCTTCTGTAAGGGACAGGTCTCCTTCTGTTCATTCCCATCATAGCTCTGTTTCTAGAAATGTCCCTTCCACCAACCCTGATGACAGAATGTTAGAGAAGGAACTCAATAAGTTGAGGGTGGAACAAACCAGACTGAAGCTTAAAAAGCAACAGCTGGATTTGGATAGACAGTCTTTTGAATTAGAGAAGGAAAGACAGAAGTTGGGTTTAGATACCCATGGTGGCAGCAGCAGTATTCCCCATAGTCATCCTGCAAAAGAGTATGATTCCAGGAATCTGCACAAGATAGTTCCCCCTTATAAGGAGGGGGATGACATTAACAAGTGGTTTGCTGCACTTGAGAGGGCCTGTGTTGTACAGGATGTCCCTCAAAGGATGTGGGCTGCTATCCTATGGCTATCATTTAGTGGAAAAGGTAGGGATAGGCTCCTTACAGTGAAAGAAAATGATGCCAATAATTTCCAAGTTCTTAAGAATGCACTCCTGGATGGTTATGGCTTAACCACTGAACAGTACAGGATAAAGTTCAGAGAGACCAAAAAGGAGTCTTCACAAGACTGGGTTGATTTCATTGACCATTCAGTGAAGGCCTTGGAGGGGTGGTTACATGGCAGTAAAGTTACTGATTATGACAGCCTGTATAACTTAATCCTGAGAGAGCATATTCTTAATAATTGTGTGTCTGATTTGTTGCACCAGTACTTGGTGGACTCTGATCTGACCTCTCCCCAAGAATTGGGAAAGAAGGCAGACAAATGGGTCAGAACAAGAGTGAACAGAAAAGTTCATACAGGGGGTGACAAAGATGGCAACAAAAAGAAGGATGGTAAGTCTTCTGACAAGGGTGGGGACAAATCTAAAAATGAGTCTTCATCAGGCCCACAAAAACACTCTGGTGGGGGTGGTGGGCCCAAATCCTCCTTTAATCAGAACAAGGAAAAGAAACCATGGTGCTATTTATGTAAAATAAAAGGCCATTGGACAACAGATCCCAGTTGTCCAAAGAAAGGCACCACAGCTCCTACCACTACAACCCCTACTGCTACACCTAGTGTCCCTACTAATAGCAGTGGTGGTGGGAGCAAACCTACTAATAGCCAATCCAAGGGAGTAGCTGGGCTTACTTTTGGTAATTTAGTTGGGGTTGGTCTGATTAGGGAGACCACAGAGGCTACTTTAGTCTCTGAAGGGGCTATTGATTTAGCCACTTTGGTTGCTTGCCCCCACAACTTGGAGAAGTACAAGCAACTAACCCTAATAAATGGTGTTGAGGTCCAGGCCTATAGGGACACAGGTGCCAGTGTCACAATGGTGATTGAGAAACTGGTGCACCCTGAACAACACATACTTGGACACCAGTACCAAGTAACCGATGCTCACAACATAACACAAAGCCACCCCATGGCTGTTGTAAATCTCAACTGGGGGGGGGGAACTGGCCCAAAGAAAGTCGTGGTAGCTTCAGATTTACCTGTAGACTGTCTATTAGGGAATGATTTGGAGACATCAGCTTGGTCAGATGTGGAGTTGGAGGCCCATGCAGCAATGCTGGGCATCCCAGGGCATATTTTTGCTTTGACAAGGGCTCAGGCCAAAAAGCAAAAAGGACAGGGAAGCTTGGATCCTGGAACAATGGACCAAGGGCTCCCTAAAGCTAGGGCTAGTAGAAGCAAACCACTTCCTGCTATCCCTCCCTCTACAGTGGATTCTACTTCTAAGGAAGAAGAATTCCCTCCCTGTGCAGAACCTACACCAGAGGAGCTGGAAGCAGACACTGCTGAGCTTTTGGGTGAAGGGGGGCCTGCCAGAGAGGAGCTGAGTGTGGCACAGCAAACCTGTCCCACATTAGAGGGTCTCAGACAGCAAGCTGTCAAACAGGCTAATGGGGATGTCAGTGACTCTCTCAGAGTTTACTGGGAGGACAACCTCTTGTACACTGAGCATAGGGATCCTAAACCTGGAGCTGCCAGGAGATTAGTGATTCCTCAGGAGTACAGAAAGTTCCTCCTAACACTGGCACATGACATTCCCTTAGCTGGGCATCTAGGACAAATGAAAACTTGGGACAGGCTTGTTCCCCTGCTTCATTGGCCTAGGATGTCTGAGGACACAAAAGAATTTTGCAAGTCCTGTGAAACCTGTCAAGCCAGTGGCAAGACAGGTGGCACCCCAAAGGCACCCCTTATCCCACTGCCTGTGGTTGGGGTTCCCTTTGAAAGGGTAGGGGTTGACATAGTTGGCCCCCTTGACCCTCCTACTGCTTCAGGCAATAGGTTTATCTTGGTGGTAGTGGACCATGCCACAAGATATCCTGAAGCAATTCCTTTAAGGACCACTACAGCTCCTGCAGTGGCAAAGGCCCTCCTGGGAATATTTTCCAGGGTGGGCTTCCCAAAGGAAGTAGTATCAGACAGAGGAAGCAATTTCATGTCTGCATACTTAAAGGCCATGTGGAAGGAGTGTGGTGTAACTTACAAGTTCACAACACCCTATCATCCACAAACAAATGGACTGGTGGAGAGATTTAATAAAACTCTCAAAGGCATGATTATGGGTCTCCCTGAAAAACTCCGCAGGAGATGGGATATCCTTCTACCATGCCTCCTTTTTGCCTACAGGGAGGTACCCCAGAAAGGAGTGGCCTTCAGCCCCTTTGAACTTCTTTTTGGACACCCTGTTAGGGGTCCACTCACACTTGTAAAGGAGGGTTGGGAACAACCTTTAAAAGCTCCTAAGCAGGATATTGTGGATTATGTACTTGGCCTCAGATCAAGGATGGCTGAGTACATGAAAAAGGCCAGTAAAAACCTTCAGGCCAGCCAAGAGCTCCAGAAGCAATGGCATGATCAGAAGGCTGTTTTGGTTCAGTACCAACCAGTGCAGAAAGTGTGGGTCTTGGAGCCTGTGGCCCCAAGAGCACTCCAAGATAAATGGAGTGGTCCCCACACAATTGTTGAAAAGAAGGGTGAAGTCACCTACTTGGTTGACTTAGGCACTGCCAGGAGTCCCCTTAGGGTGCTCCATGTCAACCGCCTGAAACCCTACTATGACAGGGCTGATCTCACCCTGCTCATGGCAACAGATGAGGGTCAGGAAGAAGACAGTGATCCTCTACCTGATCTCTTCTCTTCCACAGATCAAGATGCTCTTGTGGAAGGTGTAGTTTTGGCAGATTGTCTTACTGCTGAGCAGAAAGACAATTGCATAAATCTCCTAGGACAATTTTCAGAACTCTTCTCTACTGTGCCAGGCACCACTTCTTGGTGTGAGCACACTATAGATACTGGAGACAGTTTACCTGTCAAAAGTAAGATCTATAGGCAGCCTGACCATGTCAGGGACTGCATAAAGCAAGAAGTTCAGAAAATGTTGGAACTAGGAGTGGTTGAGCACTCTGACAGTCCATGGGCTTCTCCTGTGGTACTGGTACCAAAACCCAATTCTAAAGATGGAAAGAAAGAAATGCGGTTTTGTGTAGACTATAGAGGTCTCAACTTGGTAACCAAAACTGATGCTCACCCTATACCCAGGGCAGATGAGCTCATAGATACACTGGCATCTGCCAAGTATCTAAGCACTTTTGATTTGACTGCAGGGTATTGGCAGATCAAATTGTCAGAAGATGCTAAACCTAAGACTGCATTTTCTACCATTGGAGGACATTACCAGTTTACTGTAATGCCTTCTGGTTTGAAAAATGCACCTGCCACTTTTCAGAGGTTGGTGAACACAGTCCTGCAAGGGCTGGAAGCTTTCAGTGCAGCATATTTGGACGATATAGCTGTCTTTAGCTCCAGCTGGGATGATCACCTGGTCCACCTATGGAAAGTTTTGGAGGCCCTGCAAAAGGCAGGCCTCACTATCAAGGCTTCAAAGTGCCAGATAGGGCAGGGTAAGGTGGTTTATCTAGGACACCTTGTTGGTGGGGAACACATTGCACCACTTCAGGGGAAAATCCAAACAATTATTGATTGGGTTCCCCCTACCACTCAGACTCAGGTGAGAGCCTTCCTAGGCCTCACTGGGTATTACAGGAGGTTCATTAAGAACTATGGCTCCATTGCAGCCCCTCTTAATGACCTCACTTCCAAGAAAATGCCTAAAAAGGTATTATGGACAGCAAGCTGTCAGAAAGCTTTTGAGGAGCTGAAGCAGGCCATGTGCTCTGCACCTGTCCTGAAAAGCCCTTGTTACTCTAAAAAATTATATGTCCAAACTGATGCATCTGAATTAGGAGTAGGGGCAGTCCTATCACAACTTAATTCTGAGGGCCAGGATCAACCTGTTGCTTTTATTAGTAGAAGGTTGACCCCTAGAGAAAAGCGTTGGTCTGCCATTGAGAGGGAGGCCTTTGCTGTGGTCTGGGCTCTGAAGAAGTTGAGGCCATACCTGTTTGGCACTCACTTCATTGTTCAGACAGACCACAAACCTCTACTTTGGCTAAAACAAATGAAAGGTGAAAATCCTAAATTGTTGAGGTGGTCCATATCCCTACAGGGAATGGACTATACAGTGGAACATAGACCTGGGAGTAGCCACTCCAATGCAGATGGACTCTCCAGATATTTCCACTTAGACAATGAAGACTCATCAGGTAATGGCTAGTCTTATTGTCCTTCGTTTGGGGGGGGGTTGTGTAGGAAAGTACCATCTTGCCTGGCATGTTACCCCCATTTTTCACTGTATATATGTTGTTTTAGTTGTATGTGTCACTGGGACCCTGGTAACCCAGGGCCCCAGTGCTCATAAGTGTGCCTGAATGTGTTACCTGTGTAGTGACTAACTGTCTCACTGAGGCTCTGCTAATCAGAACCTCAGTGGTTATGCTCTCTCATTTCTTTCCAAATTGTCACTGACAGGCTAGTGACCATTTTTACCAATTTACATTGGCTTACTGGAACACCCTTATAATTCCCTAGTATATGTTCCTGAGGTACCCAGGGTATTGGGGTTCCAGGAGATCCCTATGGGCTGCAGCATTTCTTTTGCCACCCATAGGGAGCTCTGACAATTCTTACACAGGCCTGCCACTGCAGCCTGAGTGAAATAACGTCCACGTTATTTCACAGCCATTTTACACTGCACTTAAGTAACTTATAAGTCACCTATATGTCTAACCTTTACCTGGTAAAGGTTAGGTGCAAAGTTACTTAGTGTGAGGGCACCCTGGCACTAGCCAAGGTGCCCCACATTGTTCAGAGCCAATTCACTGAACTTTGTGAGTGCGGGGACACCATTACACGCGTGCACTACATATAGGTCACTACCTATATGTAGCTTCACCATGGTAACTCCGAATATGGCCATGTAACATGTCTATGATCATGGAATTGCCCCCTCTATGCCATCCTGGCATTGTTGGTACAATTCCATGATCCCAGTGGTCTGTAGCACAGACCCTGGTACTGCCAGACTGCCCTTCCTGGGGTTTCACTGCAGCTGCTGCTGCTGCCAACCCCTCAGACAGGCAGCTGCCCTCCTGGGGTCCAGCCAGGCCTGGCCCAGGATGGCAGAACAAAGAACTTCCTCTGAGAGAGGGTGTGACACCCTCTCCCTTTGGAAAATGGTGTGAAGGCAGGGGAGGAGTAGCCTCCCCCAGCCTCTGGAAATGCTTTGTTGGGCACAGATGTGCCCAATTCTACATAAGCCAGTCTACACCGGTTCAGGGACCCCTTAGCCCCTGCTCTGGCGCGAAACTGGACAAAGGAAAGGGGAGTGACCACTCCCCTGACCTGCACCTCCCCTGGGAGGTGTCCAGAGCTCCTCCAGTGTGCTCCAGACCTCTGCCATCTTGGAAACAGAGGTGCTGCTGGCACACTGGACTGCTCTGAGTGGCCAGTGCCACCAGGTGACGTCAGAGACTCCTGCTGATAGGCTCCTTCAGGTGTTAGTAGCCTTTCCTCTCTCCTAGGTAGCCAAACCCCCTTTTCTGGCTATTTAGGGTCTCTGTCTCTGGGGACATTTTAGATAACGAATGCATGAGCTCAGCCGAGTTCCTCTGCATCTCCCTCTTCACCTTCTGATAAGGAAACGACCGCTGACCGCGCTGGAAGCCTGCAAACCTGCAACATAGTAGCAAAGACGACTACTGCAACTCTGTAACGCTGATCCTGCCGCCTTCTCGACTGTTTTCCTGCTTGTGCATGCTGTGGGGGTAGCCTGCCTCCTCTCTGCACCAGAAGCTCCGAAGAAATCTCCCGTGGGTCGACGGAATCTTACCCCTGCAACCGCAGGCACCAAAAAGCTGCATTACCGGTCCCTTGGGTCTCCTCTCAGCACAACGAGCGAGGTCCCTCGAATCCAGCGACGCTGTCCAAGTGACCCCCACAGTCCAGTGACTCTTCAGCCCAAGTTTGGTGGAGGTAAGTCCTTGCCTCACCTCGCTGGGCTGCATTGCTGGGAACTGCGACTTTGCAGCTGCTCCGGGCCCTGTGCACTTCCGGCGGAAATCCTTCGTGCACAGCCAAGCCTGGGTCCACGGCACTCTAACCTGCATTGCACGACTTTCTAAGTTGGTCTCCGGCGACGTGGGACTCCTTTGTGCAACTTCGGCGAGCACTGTTTCACGCATCCTCGTAGTGCCTGTTCCTGGCAGTTTTCCGGGTGCTACTTGCTTCAGTGAGGGCTCTTTGTCTTGCTCGATGTCCCCTCTCTTGGCAGGTCCAATTTGCCACCTCCTGGTCCCTCCTGGGCCCCAGCAGCGTCCAAAAACTCCAAACGAACGATTTGCGTGTAGCAAGGCTTGTTGGCATCCTTCCGGCGGGAAAATACTTCTGCACGACTCTACAAGGCGAGTGGGTTCCTTCCACCAAAGGGAAAGTCTCTAGCCCTTTTCGTTCCTGCAGAAACCTCAGCTTCTTCTGTCCAGTCGAAGCTTCTTTGCACCCGCAGCTGGCATTTCCTGGGCATCTGCCCATCTACGACTTGCTTGTGACTTTTGGACTTGGTCCCCTTGTTCCACAGGTACCCTAGATTGGAAATCCACAGTTGTTGCATTGCTGGTTTGTGTCTTTCCTGCATTATTCCTCTAACACGACTATTTTGTCCTTAGGTGAACTTTAGTGCACTTTGCACTCACTTTTCAGGGTCTTGGGGAGGGTTATTTTTCTAACTCTCACTATTTTCTAATAGTCCCAGCGACCCTCTACAAGGTCACATAGGTTTGGGGTCCATTCGTGGTTCGCATTCCACTTCTGGAGTATATGGTTTGTGTTGCCCCTATCCCTATGTTTCCCCATTGCATCCTATTGTAACTATACATTGTTTGCACTGTTTTCTAAGACTATACTGCATATTTTTGCTATTGTGTATATATATCTTGTGTATATTTCCTATCCTCTCACTGAGGGTACACTCTAAGATACTTTGGCATATTGTGTAGGAGGCTGGACTGGCTTGTAGTGAGTACCAAGGGGTACTTGCACCTTGCACCAGGCCCAGTTATCCCTTATTAGTGTATAGGGTGTCTAGCAGCTTAGGCTGATAGATAATGGTAGCTTAGCAAAGCAGCTCAGGCTGAACTAGGAGACGTGTGAAGCTACTACAGTACCACTTAGTGTCATATGCACAATATCATAAGAAAACACAATACACAGTTATACTAAAAATAAAGGTACTTTATTTTTATGACAATATGCCAAAGTATCTTAGAGTGTACCCTCAGTGAGAGGATAGGAAATATACACAAGATATATATACACAATAGCAAAAATATGCAGTATAGTCTTAGAAAACAGTGCAAACAATGTATAGTTACAATAGGATGCAATGGGGAAACATAGGGATAGGGGCAACACAAACCATATACTCCAAAAGTGGAATGTGAACCACGAATGGACCCCAAACCTATGTGACCTTGTAGAGGGTCGCTGGGACTATTAGAAAATAGTGAGAGTTAGAAAAATAACCCTCCCCAAGACCCTGAAAAGTGAGTGCAAAGTGCACCAAAGTTCCCCTAAGGACAAAATAGTCGTGTTAGAGGGAAAATGCAAGGAAAACACAAATCAGCAATGCAACAACGATGGATTCCTGTCTGAGGGTACCTGTGGAACAAGGGGACCAAGTCCAAAAGTCACAAGCAGCTCGGAGATGGGCAGATGCCCAAGAAATGCCAGCGGTTGGTGCAAAGAAGCTCTTACTAGGCTGAAGAACTGTGAATACTGCAGGAACGACAAGGGCTAGAGACTTCCCCTTTGGAGGATGGATCCCGCACGCCTTGGAGAGTCGTGCAGAAGTGTTTTCCCGCCGGATGGATGCCAACAAGCCTTGCTATACGCAAATCGTGCGTTTGGCGTTTTTGGACACTGCTGGGGCCCAGGAGGGACCAGAAGGTCGCAAATTGGACCTGCAGATAAAGGGGACGTCGAGCAAGACAAAGAGCCCTCACTGAAGCAGGTAGCACCCGGAGAAATGCCAGAATCAGGCACTACGAGGATGCGTGAAACGGTGCTCGCCGAAGTTGCACAAAGGAGTCCCACGTCGCCGGAGACCAACTTAGAAAGTCGTGCAATGCAGGTTAGAGTGCCGTGGACCCAGGCTTGGCTGTGCACACAGGATTTCCGCCGGAAGTGCACAGGGGCCGGAGAAGCTTGCAAAGTCGCGGTTCCCAGCAATGCAGCCCAGCGAGGTGAGGCAAGGACTTACCTCCACCAAACTTGGGCTGAAGAGTCACTGGACTGTGGGAGTCACTTGGACGGTGTCGCTGGATTCGAGGGACCTCGCTCGTCGTGCTGAGAGGAGACCCAAGGGACCGGAGATGCAGCTTTTTGGTGCCTGCGGTTGCAGGGGGAAGATTCCGTCGACCCACGGGAGATTTCTTCGGAGCTTCTGGTGCAGAGAGGAGGCGGACTACCCCCACAGCATGCACAAGCAGGAAAACAGTCGAGAAGGCGGCAGGATCAGCGTTACAGAGTTGCAGTAGTCGTCTTTGCTACTATGTTGCAGGTTTGCAGGCTTCCAGCGCGGTCAGCGGTCGATTCCTTATCAGAAGGTGAAGAGGGAGATGCAGAGGAACTCGGCTGAGCTCATGCATTCGTTATCTAAAGTTTCCCCAGAGACAGAGACCCTAAATAGCCAGAAAAGAGGGTTTGGCTACCTAGGAGAGAGGAAAGGCTACTAACACCTGAAGGAGCCTATCACAAGGAGTCTCTGACGTCACCTGGTGGCACTGGCCACTCAGAGCAGTCCAGTGTGCCAGCAGCACCTCTGTTTCCAAGATGGCAGAGGTCTGGAGCACACTGGAGGAGCTCTGGACACCTCCCAGGGGAGGTGCAGGTCAGGGGAGTGGTCACTCCCCTTTCCTTTGTCCAGTTTCGCGCCAGAGCAGGGGCTAAGGGGTCCCTGAACCGGTGTAGACTGGCTTATGCAGAATTGGGCACATCTGTGCCCAACAAAGCATTTCCAGAGGCTGGGGGAGGCTACTCCTCCCCTGCCTTCACACCATTTTCCAAAGGGAGAGGGTGTCACACCCTCTCTCAGAGGAAGTTCTTTGTTCTGCCAGCCTGGGCCAGGCCTGGCTGGACCCCAGGAGGGCAGCTGCCTGTCTGAGGGGTTGGCAGCAGCAGCAGCTGCAGAGAAACCCCAGGAAGGGCAGTATGGCAGTACCAGGGTCTGTGCTACAGACCACTGGGATCATGGAATTGTACCAACAATGCCAGGATGGCATAGAGGGGGCAATTCCATGATCATAGACATGTTACATGGCCATATTCGGAGTTACCATGGTGAAGCTACATATAGGTAGTGACCTATATGTAGTGCACGCGTGTAATGGTGTCCCCGCACTCACAAAGTTCAGTGAATTGGCTCTGAACAATGTGGGGGCACCTTGGCTAGTGCCAGGGTGCCCTCACACTAAGTAACTTTGCACCTAACCTTTAACAGGTAAAGGTTAGACATATAGGTGACTTATAAGTTACTTAAGTGCAGTGTAAAATGGCTGTGAAATAACGTGGACGTTATTTCACTCAGGCTGCAGTGGCAGGCCTGTGTAAGAATTGTCAGAGCTCCCTATGGGTGGCAAAAGAAATGCTGCAGCCCATAGGGATCTCCTGGAACCCCAATACCCTGGGTACCTCAGTACCATATACTAGGGAATTATAAGGGTGTTCCAGTAAGCCAATGTAAATTGGTAAAAATGGTCACTAGCCTGTTAGTGACAATTTCAAAGTAATGAGAGAGCATAACCACTGAGGTTCTGGTTAGCAGAGCCTCAGTGAGACAGTTAGGCACCACACAGGGAACATATACATGCACACCTATGAGCACTGGGGCCCTGTGTGACAGGGTCCCAGTGACACATACATATAGGCCACAAACCTATGAGCACTGGGGTCCTGACCAGCAGGATCCCAGTGACACATAACAAACATACTGAAACCATACTGTTTTCACTATGAGCACTGAGGCCTGGCTATCAGGATCCCAGTGAGACAGTGAAAACAGTGACAAACACCCTGACATACACTCACAAACAGGCCAAAAGTGGGGGTAACAAGGCTAGAAAGAGGCTACCTTCTCACACAACCCCCCCCCAAACGAAGGACAATAAGGCTAACCTTGGCCAGTTGAGACTTTATTGTCTAAGTGGTGATAAGTAGAGAGTAGCTCTGCAATAGACTGGTTACTCCCTTTATCATCCACTATATGGTTACTTCCCTGTGGGGATGTAAACCACCCTGTTTGAAGTTTTTTAGCTAAGCAACAATGTGAAGATGTATTTTCAGAGTTTCTATCAGTAAGTTTTAGTTTAGAGCAGTGGGAATTGTCCACTGAACCTATTTGTAGTGATGGAAATGCCAGACAGGGATGCTGTCTCAGAAAAGCCATAGCTGGGCAAAAACTTTGTCCATCTGGCTGGAAGAGAGAACAGGGATGCTGTTTCTCTTGAGTTGGAGCAGGGCAGGGATGCTGTCCTATGAGCTCCACACTAGGGCAGGGATGCTGTCCTAAGTGTTGTGAGGTAGTGCAGGGTTTCTGCACTAAAGTTTCTCTGGGAGGGTTGGAGGGATGCTCCATGTTAACTAAAATGGTGCTGTTTTTCTCACCAATGTTAGTTATCCCACAGAGAGGTACTTCCACCTCAGGGAGTCCAGCTTTGCCAGCTGATGATTCCCTTGGAACAGGTGCCACCCCAGGAGAGGTTTCTCCCACCACAGGAATAGTATCCTGAATGGCAGGGTGGTTAGGGTATACTGTGATACCCTTTTTACCTGTTGATGGAGAGGGATCCTGAGTTTTCAGGCCTTCTCTCCTTTGCTTTTTCATTTCACTTGAAATGAGAGGGAACAATTCCTCAGGGATGCCCAGCATGGCTGCATGGGCATAAAACTCTACATCAGCCCAACCTGAGGCCTCTAGGTCATTACCTAAGAGACAGTCTACAGGTAAGCTAGGTGATACCACCACCTGCTTAGGGCCAGTAACTCCACCCCAACTAAACTGAATTATAGCTAAGGGAAGAAACTTAGTGGAGTTATGGACATCAATAATCTTATACTGTTGTCCAATGATGTGTTGTTCAGGAGGCACTAGGTTTTCAGTCACCAAAGTGAAACTGGCACCTGTGTCCCTGTAGGCCAAGGCCTCAACACCATTTATTGAAACTGTCTGCCTGTACTTATCCATTGTAAGGGGACAAGCAGCCAGTGTGGCAAGGCCAATGCCACTAGGTGTGACAGAAACTGTCTTGGGACTGATTACATCAGTTTCCACTATGGACCCATAAGTGAACCCAACTACACCCTTTGCTTGACTGTTGCCAGCAGTCCCACCACTAGTACCACTACTGCTAGGGGCACTAGAGCTTGATGTATTAGTGGTGGTAGGCTCATGGGGTTTACCTGGACAGGACTTATCCCCTGGCCTATGGCCTCTATTTTTACACACAAAGCACCAAGGCTTTTTAATGTGTGCAGGTTGGGAAGAAGAGGAAGAATTTGTTTTATCCCCACCCTCTGAAGAGTGTTTAAGATTTGAAGTGGGATCTTTGGTTTTACCCTTATCCCCATGCTTATCTTGAGATTTTTCACCATCTTTCTTCTTATTGCCATCTTTGTCACCCCCTGTATGAACTTTTCTGTTCACCCTTGTTCTGACCCATTTGTCTGCCTTCTTTCCCAATTCTTGGGGAGAGGTCAGATCAGAGTCTACCAGGTACTGGTGCAACAAATCAGACACACAATTATTAAGTATATGCTCTCTTAGGATTGTGTTATACAGGCTTTCATAATCAGTAACTTTACTGCCATGTAACCACCCCTCCAAGGCCTTCACTGCCTGGTCAATGAAATCAACCCAGTCTTGTGAAGACTCCTTTTTGGTCTCTCTGAACTTTATCCTGTACTGTTCAGTGGTTAAGCCATAACCATCCAGGAGTGCATTCTTAAGAACTGTAAAATTATTGGCATCATTTTCTTTCACAGTAAGGAGTCTATCCCTACCCTTTCCACTAAATGATAGCCATAGGATAGCAGCCCACTGCTTTTGAGGGACATCCTGTACAGCACAGGCCCTCTCAAGTGCAGCAAACCACTTGTTAATGTCATCCCCCTCCTTATAAGGGGGAACTATCTTGTGCAGATTCCTGGAATCATGCTCTTTTGCAGGATGACTATGGGGAATACTGCTGCTGCCACCATGGGTATCTAAACCCAACTTCTGTCTTTCCTTCTCTAATTCTAAAGACTGTCTATCCAAATCCAGCTGTTGCTTCTTGAGCTTCAGTCTGGTTTGTTCCACTCTCAATCTATTGAGCTCCCTTTCTAACAATCTGTCATCAGGGTGGGTGGGAGGGACATTTCTAGATACAGAGGTATGATGGGAATGAACAGAAGGAGACCTGTCCCTTACAGAGGGCACCCTAACAGCTTGGCTACCAGCATAATGTGAGAGCACACCATCAGTATGGTGTGATTCAACCTCTGTACCAACTATGCTAGACTGTCTAGTAATGGGCAGGCTGAGAAGTTTCTTTCCTGAACCTTTTCCTGGGGGAGTCCCTGGATCAGATTGAGAACCATTAGCTACTTTTTCTACAGATTGGGCACTTATGGCCTTATCCTGTACTCTAAGCATGTTAATTAACAGTTCTAAGGAAGGATTCTTCCCTACACTCAAACCTCTCTCTATGCAGAGACTCCTTGCTCCTTTCCAGCTAAGGTGATCATATGCAAGTTTGGACAGTTCAACTTTTTGGCCTGTGCCAGACATTTTTAGAGAGAGTTAAAGTGATAGACAAAGAGCAAAAAGTTTTCAGAACTTTTTGGAAAGACAGAAAAAAAACTTTTTGAACTTTTAAGAAGTTTTTGAAAGTTTAGAAGTACTTTTCAGCACTTAGAAAAGAGTGAAAAGAGGAAATGCAAAACTTTTCGGCTATGTGTATATACACTGACCTTGTTTTGTATATTTTTCTCTTATGAAAAGTACAATGACAAGAGTGGTAAGTAGTCTCAAAGCACTTATCCCACCGCTGCACAACCAATGTAGGAGGCTGGACTGGCTTGTAGTGAGTACCAAGGGGTACTTGCACCTTGCACCAGGCCCAGTTATCCCTTATTAGTGTATAGGGTGTCTAGCAGCTTAGGCTGATAGATAATGGTAGCTTAGCAAAGCAGCTCAGGCTGAACTAGGAGACGTGTGAAGCTACTACAGTACCACTTAGTGTCATATGCACAATATCATAAGAAAACACAATACACAGTTATACTAAAAATAAAGGTACTTTATTTTTATGACAATATGCCAAAGTATCTTAGAGTGTACCCTCAGTGAGAGGATAGGAAATATACACAAGATATATATACACAATAGCAAAAATATGCAGTATAGTCTTAGAAAACAGTGCAAACAATGTATAGTTACAATAGGATGCAATGGGGAAACATAGGGATAGGGGCAACACAAACCATATACTCCAAAAGTGGAATGTGAACCACGAATGGACCCCAAACCTATGTGACCTTGTAGAGGGTCGCTGGGACTATTAGAAAATAGTGAGAGTTAGAAAAATAACCCTCCCCAAGACCCTGAAAAGTGAGTGCAAAGTGCACCAAAGTTCCCCTAAGGACAAAATAGTCGTGTTAGAGGGAAAATGCAAGGAAAACACAAATCAGCAATGCAACAACGATGGATTCCTGTCTGAGGGTACCTGTGGAACAAGGGGACCAAGTCCAAAAGTCACAAGCAGCTCGGAGATGGGCAGATGCCCAAGAAATGCCAGCGGTTGGTGCAAAGAAGCTCTTACTAGGCTGAAGAACTGTGAATACTGCAGGAACGACAAGGGCTAGAGACTTCCCCTTTGGAGGATGGATCCCGCACGCCTTGGAGAGTCGTGCAGAAGTGTTTTCCCGCCGGATGGACGCCAACAAGCCTTGCTACACGCAAATCGTGCGTTTGGCGTTTTTGGACGCTGCTGGGGCCCAGGAGGGACCAGAAGGTCGCAAATTGGACCTGCAGATAAAGGGGACGTCGAGCAAGACAAAGAGCCCTCACTGAAGCAGGTAGCACCCGGAGAAATGCCAGAATCAGGCACTACGAGGATGCGTGAAACGGTGCTCGCCGAAGTTGCACAAAGGAGTCCCACGTCGCCGGAGACCAACTTAGAAAGTCGTGCAATGCAGGTTAGAGTGCCGTGGACCCAGGCTTGGCTGTGCACACAGGATTTCCGCCGGAAGTGCACAGGGGCCGGAGAAGCTTGCAAAGTCGCGGTTCCCAGCAATGCAGCCCAGCGAGGTGAGGCAAGGACTTACCTCCACCAAACTTGGGCTGAAGAGTCACTGGACTGTGGGAGTCACTTGGACGGTGTCGCTGGATTCGAGGGACCTCGCTCGTCGTGCTGAGAGGAGACCCAAGGGACCGGAGATGCAGCTTTTTGGTGCCTGCGGTTGCAGGGGGAAGATTCCGTCGACCCACGGGAGATTTCTTCGGAGCTTCTGGTGCAGAGAGGAGGCGGACTACCCCCACAGCATGCACAAGCAGGAAAACAGTCGAGAAGGCGGCAGGATCAGCGTTACAGAGTTGCAGTAGTCGTCTTTGCTACTATGTTGCAGGTTTGCAGGCTTCCAGCGCGGTCAGCGGTCGATTCCTTATCAGAAGGTGAAGAGGGAGATGCAGAGGAACTCGGCTGAGCTCATGCATTCGTTATCTAAAGTTTCCCCAGAGACAGAGACCCTAAATAGCCAGAAAAGAGGGTTTGGCTACCTAGGAGAGAGGAAAGGCTACTAACACCTGAAGGAGCCTATCACAAGGAGTCTCTGACGTCACCTGGTGGCACTGGCCACTCAGAGCAGTCCAGTGTGCCAGCAGCACCTCTGTTTCCAAGATGGCAGAGGTCTGGAGCACACTGGAGGAGCTCTGGACACCTCCCAGGGGAGGTGCAGGTCAGGGGAGTGGTCACTCCCCTTTCCTTTGTCCAGTTTCGCGCCAGAGCAGGGGCTAAGGGGTCCCTGAACCGGTGTAGACTGGCTTATGCAGAATTGGGCACATCTGTGCCCAACAAAGCATTTCCAGAGGCTGGGGGAGGCTACTCCTCCCCTGCCTTCACACCATTTTCCAAAGGGAGAGGGTGTCACACCCTCTCTCAGAGGAAGTTCTTTGTTCTGCCAGCCTGGGCCAGGCCTGGCTGGACCCCAGGAGGGCAGCTGCCTGTCTGAGGGGTTGGCAGCAGCAGCAGCTGCAGAGAAACCCCAGGAAGGGCAGTATGGCAGTACCAGGGTCTGTGCTACAGACCACTGGGATCATGGAATTGTACCAACAATGCCAGGATGGCATAGAGGGGGCAATTCCATGATCATAGACATGTTACATGGCCATATTCGGAGTTACCATGGTGAAGCTACATATAGGTAGTGACCTATATGTAGTGCACGCGTGTAATGGTGTCCCCGCACTCACAAAGTTCAGTGAATTGGCTCTGAACAATGTGGGGGCACCTTGGCTAGTGCCAGGGTGCCCTCACACTAAGTAACTTTGCACCTAACCTTTAACAGGTAAAGGTTAGACATATAGGTGACTTATAAGTTACTTAAGTGCAGTGTAAAATGGCTGTGAAATAACGTGGACGTTATTTCACTCAGGCTGCAGTGGCAGGCCTGTGTAAGAATTGTCAGAGCTCCCTATGGGTGGCAAAAGAAATGCTGCAGCCCATAGGGATCTCCTGGAACCCCAATACCCTGGGTACATCAGTACCATATACTAGGGAATTATAAGGGTGTTCCAGTAAGCCAATGTAAATTGGTAAAAATGGTCACTAGCCTGTTAGTGACAATTTCAAAGTAATGAGAGAGCATAACCACTGAGGTTCTGGTTAGCAGAGCCTCAGTGAGACAGTTACGCACCACACAGGGAACATATACATGCACACCTATGAGCACTGGGGCCCTGTGTGACAGGGTCCCAGTGACACATACATATAGGCCACAAACCTATGAGCACTGGGGTCCTGACCAGCAGGATCCCAGTGACACATAACAAACATACTGAAACCATACTGTTTTCACTATGAGCACTGAGGCCTGGCTATCAGGATCCCAGTGAGACAGTGAAAACAGTGACAAACACCCTGACATACACTCACAAACAGGCCAAAAGTGGGGGTAACAAGGCTAGAAAGAGGCTACCTTCTCACATATTGTCATAAAAATAAAGTACCTTTATTTTTAGTATAACTGTGTATTGTGTTTTCTTATGATATTGTGCATAGGACACTAAGTGGTACTGTAGTAGCTTCACACGTCTCCTAGTTCAGCCTAAGCTGCTCAGCTAAGCTACCATTATCTATCAGCCTAAGCTGCTAGACACCCTATACACTAATAAGGGATAACTGGGCCTGGTGCAAGGTGCAAGTACCCCTTGGTACTCACTACAAGCCAGTCCAGCCTCCTACAACACTCCAGCCAAATGTTTGCCCCAATGCATCTTGGTAAATGCAGTCAGATTTGTTTCACATTAACAAAAGTAATCAAAGTCTTTCACCTTAGTAGGTGCAGCAAGTGCTGTGTATCTCTGGACACATGTTTCTGGGTTTCGCCCGTCATCAGCAGAGAGCAGCATATTTTGTGGGGTTGCTTGAAATGCCACCAAACGTCTTTTCAGGTTTATGTACCACTCTAGTGGGCAGGTGCCTCACCAAGGCTCGTCAGCCCGTTAGCTCAAGGGAGCCGTCATTCGACACAGTGCAAAAAAAAGGGAGCACACTGCCTCACACTCCAGCAAAAAGTTGGCCCCAATGCATCTTGGTAAATGCAGTCAGATTCGTGTCACATTAACAAAAGTAATCAAAGTCTTTCACCTTAGTAGGTGCAGCAAGTGCTGTGTATCTCTGGACACCTGTTTCTGGGTTTCGCCCGTCATCAGCAGAGAGCAGCATATTTTGTGGGGTTGCTTGAAATGCCACCAAACGTCTTTTCAGGTTTATGTACCACTCTGGTGCGCAGGTGCCTCACCAAGGCTCGTCAGCCCGTTAGCTCAAGGGAGCCGTCATTCGACACAGTGCAAAAAAAATGGAGCACACTGCCTCACACTCCAGCAAAAAGTTGGCCCCAATGCATCTTGGTAAATGCAGTCAGATTCGTTTCACATTAACAAAAGTAATTAAAGTCTTTCACCTTAGTAGGTGCAGCAAGTGCTGTGTATCTCTGGACACGTATTTCTGGGTTTCGCCCGTCATCAGCAGAGAGCAGCATATTTTGTGGGGTTGCTTGAAATGCCACCAAACGTCTTTTCAGGTTTATATACCACTCTGGTGCGCAGGTGCCTCACCAAGGCTCGTCAGCCCGTTAGCTCAAAGGAGCCGTCATTCGACACAGTGCAAAAAAAATGGAGCACACTGCCTCACACTCCAGCAAAAAGTTGGCCCCAATGCATCTTGGTAAATGCAGTCAGATTCGTTTCACATTAACAAAATTAATCAAAGTCTTTCACCTTAGTAGGTGCAGCAAGTGCTGTGTATCTCTGGACACCTGTTTCTGGGTTTCGCCCGTCATCAGCAGAGAGCAGCATATTTTGTGGGGTTGCTTGAAATGCCACCAAACGTCTTTTCAGGTTTATGTACCACTCTGGTGCCAGGTGCCTCACCAAGGCTCGTCAGCCCGTTAGCTCAAGGGAGCCGTCATTCGACACAGTGCAAAAAAAATGGAGCACACTGCCTCACACTCCAGCAAAAAGTTGGCCCCAATGCATCTTGGTAAATGCAGTCAGATTCGTTTCACATTAACAAAAGTAATCAAAGTCTTTCTCCTTAGTAGGTGCAGCAAGTGCTGTGTATCTCTGGACACGTGTTTCTGGGTTTCGCCCGTCATCAGCAGAGAGCAGCATATTTTGTGGGGTTGCTTGAAATGCCACCAAATGTCTTTTCAGGTTTATGTACCACTCTGGTGCGCAGGTGCCTCACCAAGGCTCGTCAGCCCGTTAGCTCAAGGGAGCCGTCATTGGACACAGTGCAAAAAAAAGGGAGCACACTGCCTCACACTCCAGCAAAAAGTTGGCCCCAATGCATCTTCGTAAATGCAGTCAGATTTGTTTCACATTAACAAAAGTAATCAAAGTCTTTCACCTTAGTAGGTGCAGCAAGTGCTGTGTTTCTCTGGATACGTGTTTCTGGGTTTCGCCCGTCATCAGCAGAGAGCAGCATATTTTGTGGGGTTGCTTGAAATGCCACCAAACGTCTTTTCAGGTTTATGTACCACTCTGGTGCCAGGTGCCTCACCAAGGCTCGTCAGCCCATTAGCTCAAGGGAGCCATCATTGGACACAGTGCAAAAAAAAGGGAGCAAACTGCCTCACACTCCAGCAAAAAGTTGGCCCCAATGCATCTTGGTAAATGCAGTCAGATTCGTTTCACATTAACAAAAGTAATCAAAGTCTTTCACCTTAGTAGGTGCAGCAAGTGCTGTGTATCTCTGGACACGTATTTCTGGGTTTCGCCCGTCATCAGCATAGAGCAGCATATTTTGTGGGGTTGCTGGAAATGCCACCAAACGTCTTTTCAGGTTTATGTACCACTCTGGTGCGCAGGTGCCTCACCAAGGCTCGTCAGCCCGTTAGCTCAAGGGAGCCGTCATTCGACACAGTGCAAAAAAAATGGAGCACACTGCCTCACACTCCAGCAAAAAGTTGGTCCGAATGCATCTTGGTAAATGCAGTCAGATTCGTTTCACATAAAAAAAACTAATCAAAGTCTATCACCTTAGTAGGTGCAGCAAGTGCTGTGTATGTCTGGACACCTGTTTCTGGGTTTCGCCCGTCATCAGCAGAGAGCAGCATATTTTGTGGGGTTGCTTGAAATGCCACCAAACGTCTTTTCAGGTTTATATACCACTCTGGTGCGCAGGTGCCTCACCAAGGCTCGTCAGCCCGTTAGCTCAAAGGAGCCGTCATTCGACACAGTGCAAAAAAAATGGAGCACACTGCCTCACACTCCAGCAAAAAGTTGGCCCCAATGCATCTTGGTAAATGCAGTCAGATTCGTTTCACATTAACAAAATTAATCAAAGTCTTTCACCTTAGTAGGTGCAGCAAGTGCTGTGTATCTCTGGACACCTGTTTCTGGGTTTCGCCCGTCATCAGCAGAGAGCAGCATATTTTGTGGGGTTGCTTGAAATGCCACCAAACGTCTTTTCAGGTTTATGTACCACTCTGGTGCCATGGTGCCTCACCAAGGCTCGTCAGCCCGTTAGCTCAAGGGAGCCGTCATTCGACACAGTGCAAAAAAAATGGAGCACACTGCCTCACACTCCAGCAAAAAGTTGGCCCCAATGCATCTTGGTAAATGCAGTCAGATTCGTTTCACATTAACAAAAGTAATCAAAGTCTTTCTCCTTAGTAGGTGCAGCAAGTGCTGTGTATCTCTGGACACGTGGTTCTGGGTTTCGCCCGTCATCAGCAGAGAGCAGCATATTTTGTGGGGTTGCTTGAAATGCCACCAAATGTCTTTTCAGGTTTATGTACCACTCTGGTGCGCAGGTGCCTCACCAAGGCTCGTCAGCCCGTTAGCTCAAGGGAGCCGTCATTGGACACAGTGCAAAAAAAAGGGAGCACACTGCCTCACACTCCAGCAAAAAGTTGGCCCCAATGCATCTTCGTAAATGCAGTCAGATTTGTTTCACATTAACAAAAGTAATCAAAGTCTTTCACCTTAGTAGGTGCAGCAAGTGCTGTGTTTCTCTGGATACGTGTTTCTGGGTTTCGCCCGTCATCAGCAGAGAGCAGCATATTTTGTGGGGTTGCTTGAAATGCCACCAAACGTCTTTTCAGGTTTATGTACCACTCTGGTGCCAGGTGCCTCACCAAGGCTCGTCAGCCCGTTAGCTCAAGGGAGCCATCATTGGACACAGTGCAAAAAAAAGGGAGCAAACTGCCTCACACTCCAGCAAAAAGTTGGCCCCAATGCATCTTGGTAAATGCAGTCAGATTCGTTTCACATTAACAAAAGTAATCAAAGTCTTTCACCTTAGTAGGTGCAGCAAGTGCTGTGTATCTCTGGACACGTGTTTCTGGGTTTCGCCCGTCATCAGCAGAGAGCAGCATATTTTGTGGGGTTGCTTGAAATGCCACCAAACGTCTTTTCAGGTTTATGTACCACTCTGGTGCCAGGTGCCTCACCAAGGCTCGTCAGCCCGTTAGCTCAAGGGAGCCGTCATTCGACACAGTGCAAAAAAAATGGAGCACACTGCCTCACACTCCAGCAAAAAGTTGGCCCCAATGCATCTTGGTAAATGCAGTCAGATTCGTTTCACATTAACAAAAGTAATCAAAGTCTTTCTCCTTAGTAGGTGCAGCAAGTGCTGTGTATCTCTGGACACGTGGTTCTGGGTTTCGCCCGTCATCAGCAGAGAGCAGCATATTTTGTGGGGTTGCTTGAAATGCCACCAAATGTCTTTTCAGGTTTATGTACCACTCTGGTGCGCAGGTGCCTCACCAAGGCTCGTCAGCCCGTTAGCTCAAGGGAGCCGTCATTGGACACAGTGCAAAAAAAAGGGAGCACACTGCCTCACACTCCAGCAAAAAGTTGGCCCCAATGCATCTTCGTAAATGCAGTCAGATTTGTTTCACATTAACAAAAGTAATCAAAGTCTTTCACCTTAGTAGGTGCAGCAAGTGCTGTGTTTCTCTGGATACGTGTTTCTGGGTTTCGCCCGTCATCAGCAGAGAGCAGCATATTTTGTGGGGTTGCTTGAAATGCCACCAAACGTCTTTTCAGGTTTATGTACCACTCTGGTGCCAGGTGCCTCACCAAGGCTCGTCAGCCCGTTAGCTCAAGGGAGCCATCATTGGACACAGTGCAAAAAAAAGGGAGCAAACTGCCTCACACTCCAGCAAAAAGTTGGCCCCAATGCATCTTGGTAAATGCAGTCAGATTCGTTTCACATTAACAAAAGTAATCAAAGTCTTTCACCTTAGTAGGTGCAGCAAGTGCTGTGTATCTCTGGACACGTGTTTCTGGGTTTCGCCCGTCATCAGCAGAGAGCAGCATATTTTGTGGGGTTGCTTGAAATGCCACCAAACGTCTTTTCAGGTTTATGTACCACTCTGGTGCGCAGGTGCCTCACCAAGGCTCGTCAGCCCGTTAGCTCAAGGGAGCCGTCATTCGACACAGTGCAAAAAAAATGGAGCACACTGCCTCACACTCCAGCAAATAGTTGGCCCCAATGCATCTTGGTAAATGCAGTCAGATTCGTTTCACATTAACAAAAGTAATCAAAGTCTTTCTCCTTAGTAGGTGCAGCAAGTGCTGTGTATCTCTGGACACGTGTTTCTGGGTTTCGCCCGTCATCAGCAGAGAGCAGCATATTTTGTGGGGTTGCTTGAAATGCCACCAAATGTCTTTTCAGGTTTATGTACCACTCTGGTGCGCAGGTGCCTCACCAAGGCTCGTCAGCCCGTTAGCTCAAGGGAGCCGTCATTGGACACAGTGCAAAAAAAAGGGAGCACACTGCCTCACACTCCAGCAAAAAGTTGGCCAAAATGCATCTTGGTAAATGCACTCAGATTCGTTTCACATTAACAAAAGTAATCAAAGTCTTTCACCTTAGTAGGTGCAGCAAGTGCTGTGTATCACTGGATACGTGTTTCTGGGTTTCGCCCGTCATCAACAGAGAGCAGCATATTTTGTGGGGTTGCTTGAAATGCCACCAAACGTCTTTTCAGGTTTATGTACCACTCTGGTGCCAGGTGCCTCACCAAGGCTCGTCAGCCCGTAAGCTCAAGGGAGCCGAAATTCGACACAGTGCAAAAAAAAGGGAGCACACTGCCTCACACTCCAGCAAAAAGTTGGCCCCAATGCATCTTGGTAAATGCAGTCAGATTTGTTTCACATTAACATAAGTAATCAAAGTCTTTCACCTTTGTAGGTGCAGCAAGTGCTGAGTATCTCTGGACATGTGTTTCTGGGTTTCGCCTATCATCAGCAGAGAGCAGCATATTTTGTGGGGTTGCTTGAAATGCCACCAAACGTCTTTTCAGGTTTATGTACCACTCTGGTGCGCATGTGCCTCACCAAGGCTTGTCAGCCCGTTAGCTCAAGGCAGCCGTCATTCGACACAGTGCAAAAAAAAGGGAGCACACAGCCTCACACTCCAGCAAAAAGTTGGCCCCAATGCATCTTGGTAAATGCAGTCAGATTCGTTTCACATTAACAAAAGTAATCAAAGTCTTCACCTTAGTAGGTGCAGCAAGTGCTGTGTATCTCTGGACACGTGTTTCTGGGTTTCGCCCGTCATCAGCAGAGAGCAGCATATTTTGTGGGGTTGCTTGAAATGCCACCAAACGTCTTTTCAGGTTTATGTACCACTCTGGTGCGCATGTGCCTCACCAAGGCTCGTCAGCCCATTAGCTCAAGGGAGCCGTCATTCGACACGGTGCAAAAAAAAGGCAGCACACTGCCTCACATTCCAGCAAAAAGTTGGCCCCAATGCATCTTGGTAAATGCAGTCAGATTCGTTTCACATTAACAAAAGTAATCAAAGTCTTTCACCTTAGTAGGTGCAGCAAGTGCTGTGTATCTCTGGACACGTGTTTCTGGGTTTCGCCCGTCATCAGCAGAGAGCAGCATATGTTGTGGGGTTGCTTGAAATGCCACCAAACGTCTTTTCAGGTTTATGTACCACTCTGGTGCGCAGGTGCCTCACCAAGGCTCGTCAGCCTGTTAGCTCAAGGGAGCCGTCATTCGACACAGTGCAAAAAAAAGGGAGCACACTGCCTCACACTCCAGCCAAATGTTTGCCCCAATGCATATTGGTAAATGCAGTCAGATTCGTTTCACATTAACAAAAGTAATCAAAGTCTTTCACCTTAGTAGGTGCAGCAAGTGCTGTGTATCTCTGGACACCTGTTTCTGGGTTTCGCCCGTCATCAGCAGAGAGCAGCATATTTTGTGGGGTTGCTTGAAATGCCACCAAACGTCTTTTCAGGTTTATGTACCACTCTAGTGGGCAGGTGCCTCACCAAGGCTCGTCAGCCCGTTAGCTCAAGGGAGCCGTCATTCGACACAGTACAAAAAAAAGGGAGCACACTGCCTCACACTCCAGCAAAAAGTTGGCCCCAATGCATCTTGGTAAATGCAGTCAGATTCGTTTCACATTAACAAAAGTAATCAAAGTCTTTCTCCTTAGTAGGTGCAGCAAGTGCTGTGTATCTCTGGACACGTGTTTCTGGGTTTCGCCCGTCATCAGCAGAGAGCAGCATATTTTGTGGGGTTGCTTGAAATGCCACCAAATGTCTTTTCAGGTTTATGTACCACTCTGGTGCGCAGGTGCCTCACCAAGGCTCGTCAGCCCGTTAGCTCAAGGGAGCCGTCATTGGACACAGTGCAAAAAAAAGGGAGCACACTGCCTCACACTCCAGCAAAAAGTTGGCCCCAATGCATCTTCGTAAATGCAGTCAGATTCGTTTCACATTAACAAAAGTAATCAAAGTCTTTCACCTTAGTAGGTGCAGCAAGTGCTGTGTTTCTCTGGATACGTGTTTCTGGGTTTCGCCCATCATCAGCAGAGAGCAGCATATTTTGTGGGGTTGCTTGAAATGCCACCAAACGTCTTTTCAGGTTTATGTACCACTCTGGTGCCAGGTGCCTCACCAAGGCTCGTCAGCCCGTTAGCTCAAGGGAGCCATCATTGGACACAGTGCAAAAAAAAGGGAGCAAACTGCCTCACACTCCAGCAAAAAGTTGGCCCCAATGCATCTTGGTAAATGCAGTCAGATTCGTTTCACATTAACAAAAGTAATCAAAGTCTTTCACCTTAGTAGGTGCAGCAAGTGCTGTGTATCTCTGGACACGTGTTTCTGGGTTTCGCCCGTCATCAGCAGAGAGCAGCATATTTTGTGGGGTTGCTTGAAATGCCACCAAACGTCTTTTCAGGTTTATGTACCACTCTGGTGCGCAGGTGCCTCACCAAGGCTCGTCAGCCCGTTAGCTCAAGGGAGCCGTCATTCGACACAGTGCAAAAAAAATGGAGCACACTGCCTCACACTCCAGCAAAAAGTTGGCCCCAATGCATCTTGGTAAATGCAGTCAGATTCGTTTCACATTAACAAAAGTAATCAAAGTCTTTCTCCTTAGTAGGTGCAGCAAGTGCTGTGTATCTCTGGACACGTGTTTCTGGGTTTCGCCCGTCATCAGCAGAGAGCAGCATATTTTGTGGGGTTGCTTGAAATGCCACCAAATGTCTTTTCAGGTTTATGTACCACTCTGGTGCGCAGGTGCCTCACCAAGGCTCGTCAGCCCGTTAGCTCAAGGGAGCCGTCATTGGACACAGTGCAAAAAAAAGGGAGCACACTGCCTCACACTCCAGCAAAAAGTTGGCCAAAATGCATCTTGGTAAATGCACTCAGATTCGTTTCACATTAACAAAAGTAATCAAAGTCTTTCACCTTAGTAGGGGCAGCAAGTGCTGTGTATCACTGGATACGTGTTTCTGGGTTTCGCCCGTCATCAACAGAGAGCAGCATATTTTGTGGGGTTGCTTGAAATGCCACCAAACGTCTTTTCAGGTTTATGTACCACTCTGGTGCCAGGTGCCTCACCAAGGCTCGTCAGCCCGTTAGCTCAAGGGAGCCGAAATTCGACACAGTGCAAAAAAAAGGGAGCACACTGCCTCACACTCCAGCAAAAAGTTGGCCCCAATGCATCTTGGTAAATGCAGTCAGATTTGTTTCACATTAACATAAGTAATCAAAGTCTTTCACCTTTGTAGGTGCAGCAAGTGCTGAGTATCTCTGGACATGTGTTTCTGGGTTTCGCCTATCATCAGCAGAGAGCAGCATATTTTGTGGGGTTGCTTGAAATGCCACCAAACGTCTTTTCAGGTTTATGTACCACTCTGGTGCGCATGTGCCTCACCAAGGCTCGTCAGCCCGTTAGCTCAAGGCAGCCGTCATTCGACACAGTGCAAAAAAAAGGGAGCACACAGCCTCACACTCCAGCAAAAAGTTGGCCCCAATGCATCTTGGTAAATGCAGTCAGATTCGTTTCACATTAACAAAAGTAATCAAAGTCTTTCACCTTAGTAGGTGCAGCAAGTGCTGTGTATCTCTGGACACGTGTTTCTGGGTTTCGCCCGTCATCAGCAGAGAGCAGCATATGTTGTGGGGTTGCTTGAAATGCCACCAAACGTCTTTTCAGGTTTATGTACCACTCTGGTGCGCAGGTGCCTCACCAAGGCTCGTCTGCCTGTTAGCTCAAGGGAGCCGTCATTCGACACAGTGCAAAAAAAAGGGAGCACACTGCCTCACACTCCAGCCAAATGTTTGCCCCAATGCATCTTGGTAAATGCAGTCAGATTCGTTTCACATTAACAAAAGTAATCAAAGTCTTTCACCTTAGTAGGTGCAGCAAGTGCTGTGTATCTCTGGACACGTGTTTCTGGGTTTCGCCCGTCATCAGCAGAGAGCAGCATATTTTGTGGGGTTGCTTGAAATGCCACCAAACGTCTTTTCAGGTTTATGTACCACTCTAGTGGGCAGGTGCCTCACCAAGGCTCGTCAGCCCGTTAGCTCAAGGGAGCCGTCATTCGACACAGTACAAAAAAAAGGGAGCACACTGCCTCACACTCCAGCAAAAAGTTGGCCCCAATGCATCTTGGTAAATGCAGTCAGATTCGTTTCACATTAACAAAAGTAATCAAAGTCTTTCTCCTTAGTAGGTGCAGCAAGTGCTGTGTATCTCTGGACACGTGTTTCTGGGTTTCGCCCGTCATCAGCAGAGAGCAGCATATTTTGTGGGGTTGCTTGAAATGCCACCAAATGTCTTTTCAGGTTTATGTACCACTCTGGTGCGCAGGTGCCTCACCAAGGCTCGTCAGCCCGTTAGCTCAAGGGAGCCGTCATTGGACACAGTGCAAAAAAAAGGGAGCACACTGCCTCACACTCCAGCAAAAAGTTGGCCCCAATGCATCTTCGTAAATGCAGTCAGATTCGTTTCACATTAACAAAAGTAATCAAAGTCTTTCACCTTAGTAGGTGCAGCAAGTGCTGTGTTTCTCTGGATACGTGTTTCTGGGTTTCGCCCGTCATCAGCAGAGAGCAGCATATTTTGTGGGGTTGCTTGAAATGCCACCAAACGTCTTTTCAGGTTTATGTACCACTCTGGTGCCAGGTGCCTCACCAAGGCTCGTCAGCCCGTTAGCTCAAGGGAGCCATCATTGGACACAGTGCAAAAAAAAGGGAGCAAACTGCCTCACACTCCAGCAAAAAGTTGGCCCCAATGCATCTTGGTAAATGCAGTCAGATTTGTTTCACATTAACAAAAGTAATCAAAGTCTTTCACCTTAGTAGGTGCAGCAAGTGCTGTGTATCTCTGGACACGTGTTTCTGGGTTTCGCCCGTCATCAGCAGAGAGCAGCATATTTTGTGGGGTTGCTTGAAATGCCACCAAACGTCTTTTCAGGTTTATGTACCACTCTGGTGCGCAGGTGCCTCACCAAGGCTCGTCTGCCCGTTAGCTCAAGGGAGCCGTCATTCGACACAGTGCAAAAAAAATGGAGCACACTGCCTCACACTCCAGCAAAAAGTTGGCCCCAATGCATCTTGGTAAATGCAGTCAGATTCGTTTCACATTAACAAAAGTAATCAAAGTCTTTCTCCTTAGTAGGTGCAGCAAGTGCTGTGTATCTCTGGACACGTGTTTCTGGGTTTCGCCCGTCATCAGCAGAGAGCAGCATATTTTGTGGGGTTGCTTGAAATGCCACCAAATGTCTTTTCAGGTTTATGTACCACTCTGGTGCGCAGGTGCCTCACCAAGGCTCGTCAGCCCGTTAGCTCAAGGGAGCCGTCATTGGACACAGTGCAAAAAAAAAGGAGCACACTGCCTCACACTCCAGCAAAAAGTTGGCCAAAATGCATCTTGGTAAATGCAGTCAGATTCGTTTCACATTAACAAAAGTAATCAAAGTCTTTCACCTTAGTAGGTGCAGCAAGTGCTGTGTATCACTGGATACGTGTTTCTGGGTTTCGCCCGTCATCAACAGAGAGCAGCATATTTTGTGGGGTTGCTTGAAATGCCACCAAACGTCTTTTCAGGTTTATGTACCACTCTGGTGCCAGGTGCCTCACCATGGCTCGTCAGCCCGTTAGCTCAAGGGAGCCGAAATTCGACACAGTGCAAAAAAAAGGGAGCACACTGCCTCACACTCCAGCAAAAAGTTGGCCCCAATGCATCTTGGTAAATGCAGTCAGATTTGTTTCACATTAACAAAAGTAATCAAAGTCTTTCACCTTTGTAGGTGCAGCAAGTGCTGAGTATCTCTGGACATGTGTTTCTGGGTTTCGCCTATCATCAGCAGAGAGCAGCATATTTTGTGGGGTTGCTTGAAATGCCACCAAACGTCTTTTCAGGTTTATGTACCACTCTGGTGCGCATGTGCCTCACCAAGGCTCGTCAGCCCGTTAGCTCAAGGGAGCCGTCATTCGACACAGTGCAAAAAAAAGGGAGCACACAGCCTCACACTCCAGCAAAAAGTTGGCCCCAATGCATCTTGGTAAATGCAGTCAGATTCGTTTCACATTAACAAAAGTAATCAAAGTCTTCACCTTAGTAGGTGCAGCAAGTGCTGTGTATCTCTGGACACGTGTTTCTGGGTTTCGCCCGTCATCAGCAGAGAGCAGCATATTTTGTGGGGTTGCTTGAAATGCCACCAAACGTCTTTTCAGGTTTATGTACCACTCTGGTGCGCATGTGCCTCACCAAGGCTGGTCAGCCCATTAGCTCAAGGGAGCCGTCATTCGACACGGTGCAAAAAAAAGGCAGCACACTGCCTCACATTCCAGCAAAAAGTTGGCCCCAATGCATCTTGGTAAATGCAGTCAGATTCGTTTCACATTAACAAAAGTAATCAAAGTCTTTCACCTTAGTAGGTGCAGCAAGTGCTGTGTATCTCTGGACACGTGTTTCGGGATTTCGCCCGTCATCAGCAGAGAGCAGCATATGTTGTGGGGTTGCTTGAAATGCCACCAAACGTCTTTTCAGGTTTATGTACCACTCTGGTGCGCAGGTGCCTCACCAAGGCTCGTCAGCCCGTTAGCTCAAGGGAGCCGTCATTCGACACAGTGCAAAAAAAATGGAGCACACTGCCTCACACTCCAGCAAAAAGTTGGCCCCAATGCATCTTGGTAAATGCAGTCAGATTCGTTTCACATTAACAAAAGTAATTAAAGTCTTTCACCTTAGTAGGTGCAGCAAGTGCTGTGTATCTCTGGACAAGTATTTCTGGGTTTCGCCCGTCATCAGCATAGAGCAGCATATTTTGTGGGGTTGCTGGAAATGCCACCAAACGTCTTTTCAGGTTTATGTACCACTCTGGTGCGCAGGTGCCTCACCAAGGCTCGTCAGTCCGTTACCTCAAGGGAGCCGTCATTCGACAAAGTGCAAAAAAAATGGAGCACACTGCCTCACACTCCAGCAAAAAGTTGGTCCGAATGCATCTTGGTAAATGCAGTCAGATTCGTTTCACATAAAAAAAACTAATCAAAGTCTATAACCTTAGTAGGTGCAGCAAGTGCTGTGTATGTCTGGACACCTGTTTCTGTGTTTCGCCCGTCATCAGCAGAGAGCAGCATATTTTGTGGGGTTGCTTGAAATGCCACCAAACGTCTTTTCAGGTTTATATACCACTCTGGTGCGCAGGTGCCTCACCAAGGCTCGTCAGCCCGTTAGCTCAAAGGAGCCGTCATTCGACACAGTGCAAAAAAAATGGAGCACACTGCCTCACACTCCAGCAAAAAGTTGGCCCCAATGCATCTTGGTAAATGCAGTCAGATTCGTTTCACATTAACAAAATTAATCAAAGTCTTTCACCTTAGTAGGTGCAGCAAGTGCTGTGTATCTCTGGACACCTGTTTCTGGGTTTCGCCCGTCATCAGCAGAGAGCAGCATATTTTGTGGGGTTGCTTGAAATGCCACCAAACGTCTTTTCAGGTTTATGTACCACTCTGGTGCCAGGTGCCTCACCAAGGCTCGTCAGCCCGTTAGCTCAAGGGAGCCGTCATTCGACACAGTGCAAAAAAAATGGAGCACACTACCTCACACTCCAGCAAAAAGTTGGCCCCAATGCATCTTGGTAAATGCAGTCAGATTCGTTTCACATTAACAAAAGTAATCAAAGTCTTTCTCCTTAGTAGGTGCAGCAAGTGCTGTGTATCTCTGGACACGTGTTTCTGGGTTTCGCCCGTCATCAGCAGAGAGCAGCATATTTTGTGGGGTTGCTTGAAATGCCACCAAATGTCTTTTCAGGTTTATGTACCACTCTGGTGCGCAGGTGCCTCACCAAGGCTCGTCAGCCCGTTAGCTCAAGGGAGCCGTCATTGGACACAGTGCAAAAAAAAGGGAGCACACTGCCTCACACTCCAGCAAAAAGTTGGCCCCAATGCATCTTCGTAAATGCAGTCAGATTTGTTTCACATTAACAAAAGTAATCAAAGTCTTTCACCTTAGTAGGTGCAGCAAGTGCTGTGTTTCTATGGATACGTGTTTCTGGGTTTCGCCCGTCATCAGCAGAGAGCAGCATATTTTGTGGGGTTGCTTGAAATGCCACCAAACGTCTTTTCAGGTTTATGTACCACTCTGGTGCCAGGTGCCTCACCAAGGCTCGTCAGCCCGTTAGCTCAAGGGAGCCATCATTGGACACAGTGCAAAAAAAAGGGAGCAAACTGCCTCACACTCCAGCAAAAAGTTGGCCCCAATGCATCTTGGTAAATGCAGTCAGATTCGTTTCACATTAACAAAAGTAATCAAAGTCTTTCACCTTAGTAGGTGCAGCAAGTGCTGTGTATCTCTGGACACGTGTTTCTGGGTTTCGCCCGTCATCAGCAGAGAGCAGCATATTTTGTGGGGTTGCTTGAAATGCCACCAAACGTCTTTTCAGGTTTATGTACCACTCTGGTGCGCAGGTGCCTCACCAAGGCTCGTCAGCCCGTTAGCTCAAGGGAGCCGTCATTCGACACAGTGCAAAAAAAATGGAGCACACTGCCTCACACTCCAGCAAAAAGTTGGCCCCAATGCATCTTGGTAAATGCAGTCAGATTCGTTTCACATTAACAAAAGTAATCAAAGTCTTTCTCCTTAGTAGGTGCAGCAAGTGCTGTGTATCTCTGGACACGTGTTTCTGGGTTTCGCCCGTCATCAGCAGAGAGCAGCATATTTTGTGGGGTTGCTTGAAATGCCACCAAATGTCTTTTCAGGTTTATGTACCACTCTGGTGCGCAGGTGCCTCACCAAGGCTCGTCAGCCCGTTAGCTCAAGGGAGCCGTCATTGGACACAGTGCAAAAAAAAGGGAGCACACTGCCTCACACTCCAGCAAAAAGTTGGCCAAAATGCATCTTGGTAAATGCACTTAGATTCGTTTCACATTAACAAAAGTAATCAAAGTCTTTCACCTTAGTAGGTGCAGCAAGTGCTGTGTATCACTGGATACGTGTTTCTGGGTTTCGCCCGTCATCAACAGAGAGCAGCATATTTTGTGGGGTTGCTTGAAATGCCACCAAACGTCTTTTCAGGTTTATGTACCACTCTGGTGCCAGGTGCCTCACCAAGGCTCGTCAGCCCGTTAGCTCAAGGGAGCCGAAATTCGACACAGTGCAAAAAAAAGGGAGCACACTGCCTCACACTCCAGCAAAAAGTTGGCCCCAATGCATCTTGGTAAATGCAGTCAGATTTGTTTCACATTAACATAAGTAATCAAAGTCTTTCACCTTTGTAGGTGCAGCAAGTGCTGAGTATCTCTGGACATGTGTTTCTGGGTTTCGCCTATCATCAGCAGAGAGCAGCATATTTTGTGGGGTTGCTTGAAATGCCACCAAACGTCTTTTCAGGTTTATGTACCACTCTGGTGCGCATGTGCCTCACCAAGGCTCGTCAGCCCATTAGCTCAAGGCAGCCGTCATTCGACACAGTGCAAAAAAAAGGGAGCACACAGCCTCACACTCCAGCAAAAAGTTGGCCCCAATGCATCTTGGTAAATGCAGTCAGATTCGTTTCACATTAACAAAAGTAATCAAAGTCTTCACCTTAGTAGGTGCAGCAAGTGCTGTGTATCTCTGGACACGTGTTTCTGGGTTTCGCCCGTCATCAGCAGAGAGCAGCATATTTTGTGGGGTTGCTTGAAATGCCACCAAACGTCTTTTCAGGTTTATGTACCACTCTGGTGCGCATGTGCCTCACCAAGGCTCGTCAGCCCATTAGCTCAAGGGAGCCGTTATTCGACACGGTGCAAAAAAAAGGCAGCACACTGCCTCACATTCCAGCAAAAAGTTGGCCCCAATGCATCTTGGTAAATGCAGTCAGATTCGTTTCACATTAACAAAAGTAATCAAAGTCTTTCACCTTAGTAGGTGCAGCAAGTGCTGTGTATCTCTGGACACGTGTTTCTGGGTTTCGCCCGTCATCAGCAGAGAGCAGCATATGTTGTGGGGTTGCTTGAAATGCCACCAAACGTCTTTTCAGGTTTATGTACCACTCTGGTGCGCAGGTGCCTCACCAAGGCTCGTCAGCCTGTTAGCTCAAGGGAGCCGTCATTCGACACAGTGCAAAAAAAAGGGAGCACACTGCCTCACACTCCAGCCAAATGTTTGCCCCAATGCATCTTGGTAAATGCAGTCAGATTCGTTTCACATTAACAAAAGTAATCAAAGTCTTTCACCTTAGTAGGTGCAGCAAGTGCTGTGTATCTCTGGACACGTGTTTCTGGGTTTCGCCCGTCATCAGCAGAGAGCAGCATATTTTGTGGGGTTGCTTGAAATGCCACCAAACGTCTTTTCAGGTTTATGTACCACTCTAGTGGGCAGGTGCCTCACCAAGGCTCGTCAGCCCGTTAGCTCAAGGGAGCCGTCATTCGACACAGTACAAAAAAAAGGGAGCACACTGCCTCACACTCCAGCAAAAAGTTGGCCCCAATGCATCTTGGTAAATGCAGTCAGATTCGTTTCACATTAACAAAAGTAATCAAAGTCTTTCTCCTTAGTAGGTGCAGCAAGTGCTGTGTATCTCTGGACACGTGTTTCTGGGTTTCGCCCGTCATCAGCAGAGAGCAGCATATTTTGTGGGGTTGCTTGAAATGCCACCAAATGTCTTTTCAGGTTTATGTACCACTCTGGTGCGCAGGTGCCTCACCAAGGCTCGTCAGCCCGTTAGCTCAAGGGAGCCGTCATTGGACACAGTGCAAAAAAAAGGGAGCACACTGCCTCACACTCCAGCAAAAAGTTGGCCCCAATGCATCTTCGTAAATGCAGTCAGATTCGTTTCACATTAACAAAAGTAATCAAAGTCTTTCACCTTAGTAGGTGCAGCAAGTGCTGTGTTTCTCTGGATACGTGTTTCTGGGTTTCGCCCGTCATCAGCAGAGAGCAGCATATTTTGTGGGGTTGCTTGAAATGCCACCAAACGTCTTTTCAGGTTTATGTACCACTCTGGTGCCAGGTGCCTCACCAAGGCTCGTCAGCCCGTTACCTCAAGGGAGCCATCATTGGACACAGTGCAAAAAAAAGGGAGCAAACTGCCTCACACTCCAGCAAAAAGTTGGCCCCAATGCATCTTGGTAAATGCAGTCAGATTTGTTTCACATTAACAAAAGTAATCAAAGTCTTTCACCTTAGTAGGTGCAGCAAGTGCTGTGTATCTCTGGACACGTGTTTCTGGGTTTCGCCCGTCATCAGCAGAGAGCAGCATATTTTGTGGGGTTGCTTGAAATGCCACCAAACGTCTTTTCAGGTTTATGTACCACTCTGGTGCGCAGGTGCCTCACCAAGGCTCGTCAGCCCGTTAGCTCAAGGGAGCCGTCATTCGACACAGTGCAAATAAAATGGAGCACACTGCCTCACACTCCAGCAAAAAGTTGGCCCCAATGCATCTTGGTAAATGCAGTCAGATTCGTTTCACATTAACAAAAGTAATCAAAGTCTTTCTCCTTAGTAGGTGCAGCAAGTGCTGTGTATCTCTGGACACGTGTTTCTGGGTTTCGCCCGTCATCAGCAGAGAGCAGCATATTTTGTGGGGTTGCTTGAAATGCCACCAAATGTCTTTTCAGGTTTATGTACCACTCTGGTGCGCAGGTGCCTCACCAAGGCTCGTCAGCCCGTTAGCTCAAGGGAGCCGTCATTGGACACAGTGCAAAAAAAAGGGAGCACACTGCCTCACACTCCAGCAAAAAGTTGGCCAAAATGCATCTTGGTAAATGCAGTCAGATTCGTTTCACATTAACAAAAGTAATCAAAGTCTTTCACCTTAGTAGGTGCAGCAAGTGCTGTGTATCACTGGATACGTGTTTCTGGGTTTCGCCCGTCATCAACAGAGAGCAGCATATTTTGTGGGGTTGCTTGAAATGCCACCAAACGTCTTTTCAGGTTTATGTACCACTCTGGTGCCAGGTGCCTCACCAAGGCTCGTCAGCCCGTTAGCTCAAGGGAGCCGAAATTCGACACAGTGCAAAAAAAAGTGAGCACACTGCCTCACACTCCAGCAAAAAGTTGGCCCCAATGCATCTTGGTAAATGCAGTCAGATTTGTTTCACATTAACAAAAGTAATCAAAGTCTTTCACCTTTGTAGGTGCAGCAAGTGCTGAGTATCTCTGGACATGTGTTTCTGGGTTTCGCCTATCATCAGCAGAGAGCAGCATATTTTGTGGGGTTGCTTGAAATGCCACCAAACGTCTTTTCAGGTTTATGTACCACTCTGGTGCGCATGTGCCTCACCAAGGCTCGTCAGCCCGTTAGCTCAAGGGAGCCGTCATTCGACACAGTGCAAAAAAAAGGGAGCACACAGCCTCACACTCCAGCAAAAAGTTGGCCCCAATGCATCTTGGTAAATGCAGTCAGATTCGTTTCACATTAACAAAAGTAATCAAAGTCTTCACCTTAGTAGGTGCAGCAAGTGCTGTGTATCTCTGGACACGTGTTTCTGGGTTTCGCCCGTCATCAGGAGAGAGCAGCATATTTTGTGGGGTTGCTTGAAATGTCACCAAACGTCTTTTCAGGTTTATGTACCACTCTGGTGCGCATGTGCCTCACCAAGGCTGGTCAGCCCATTAGCTCAAGGGAGCCGACATTCGACACGGTGCAAAAAAAAGGCAGCACACTGCCTCACATTCCAGCAAAAAGTTGGCCCCAATGCATCTTGGTAAATGCAGTCAGATTCGTTTCACATTAACAAAAGTAATCAAAGTCTTTCACCTTAGTAGGTGCAGCAAGTGCTGTGTATCTCTGGACACGTGTTTCTGGGTTTCGCCCGTCATCAGCAGAGAGCAGCATATGTTGTGGAGTTGCTTGAAATGCCACCAAACGTCTTTTCAGGTTTATGTACCACTCTGGTGCGCAGGTGCCTCACCAAGGCTCGTCAGCCTGTTAGCTCAAGGGAGCCGTCATTCGACACAGTGCAAAAAAGGGAGCACACTGCCTCACACTCCAGCCAAATGTTTGCCCCAATGCATCTTGGTAAATGCAGTCAGATTCGTTTCACATTAACAAAAGTAATCAAAGTCTTTCACCTTAGTAGGTGCAGCAAGTGCTGTGTATCTCTGGACACGTATTTCTGGGTTTCGCCCGTCATCAGCAGAGAGCAGCATATTTTGTGGGGTTGCTTGAAATGCCACCAAACGTCTTTTCAGGTTTATGTACCACTCTAGTGGCCAGGTGCCTCACCAAGGCTCGTCAGCCCGTTAGCTCAAGGGAGCCGTCATTCGACACAGTACAAAAAAAAGGGAGCACACTGCCTCACACTCCAGCAAAAAGTTGGCCCCAATGCATCTTGGTAAATGCAGTCAGATTCGTTTCACATTAACAAAAGTAATCAAAGTCTTTCACCTTAGTAGGTGCAGCAAGTGCTGTGTATCTCTGGACACGTGTTTCTGGGTTTCGCCCGTCATCAGGAGAGAGCAGCATATTTTGTGGGGTTGCTTGAAATGCCACCAAACGTCTTTTCAGGTTTATGTACCACTTTGGTGCGCAGGTGCCTCACCAAGGCTTGTCAGCCCGTTAGCTCAAGGGAGCCGTCATTCGACACAGTGCAAAAAAAAAGGGAGCACACTGCCTCACACTCCAGCAAAAAGTTGGTCCGAATGCATCTTGGTAAATGCAGTCAGATTCGTTTCACATTAACAAAAGTAATCAAAGTCTTTCACCTTAGTAGGTGCAGCAAGTGCTGTGTATCTCTGGACACGTGTTTCTGGGTTTCGCCCGTCATCAGCAGAGAGCAGCATATTTTGTGGGGTTGCTTGAAATGCCACCAAACGTCTTTTCAGGTTTATGTACCACTCTGGTGTGCAGGTGCCTCACCAAGGCTCGTCAGCCCGTTAGCTCAAGGGAGCCGTCATTCGACACAGTGCAAAAAAAATGGAGCACACTGCCTCACACTCCAGCAAAAAGTTGGCCCCAATGCATCTTGGTAAATGCAGTCAGATTCGTTTCACATTAACAAAAGTAATCAAAGTCTTTCTCCTTAGCAGGTGCAGCAAGTGCTGTGTATCTCTGGACACGTGTTTCTGGGTTTCGCCCGTCATCAGCAGAGAGCAGCATATTTTGTGGGGTTGCTTGAAATGCCACCAAATGTCTTTTCAGGTTTATGTACCACTCTGGTGCGCAGGTGCCTCACCAAGGCTCGTCAGCCCGTTAGCTCAAGGGAGCCGTCATTGGACACAGTGCAAAAAAAAGGGAGCACACTGCCTCACACTCCAGCAAAAAGTTGGCCCCAATGCATCTTCGTAAATGCAGTCAGATTCGTTTCACATTAACAAAAGTAATCAAAGTCTTTCACCTTAGTAGGTGCAGCAAGTGCTGTGTTTCTCTGGATACGTGTTTCTGGGTTTCGCCCGTCATCAGCAGAGAGCAGCATATTTTGTGGGGTTGCTTGAAATGCCACCAAACGTCTTTTCAGGTTTATGTACCACTCTGGTGCCAGGTGCCTCACCAAGGCTCGTCAGCCCGTTAGCTCAAGGGAGCCATCATTGGACACAGTGCAAAAAAAAGGGTGCAAACTGCCTCACACTCCAGCAAAAAGTTGGCCCCAATGCATCTTGGTAAATGCAGTCAGATTCGTTTCACATTAACAAAAGTAATCAAAGTCTTTCTCCTTAGTAGGTGCAGCAAGTGCTGTGTATCTCTGGACACGTGTTTCTGGGTTTCGCCCGTCATCAGCAGAGAGCAGCATATTTTGTGGGGTTGCTTGAAATGCCACCAAATGTCTTTTCAGGTTTATGTACCACTCTGGTGCGCAGGTGCCTCACCAAGGCTCGTCAGCCCGTTAGCTCAAGGGAGCCGTCATTGGACACAGTGCAAAAAAAAGGGAGCACACTGCCTCACACTCCAGCAAAAAGTTGGCCGCAATGCATCTTCGTAAATGCAGTCAGATTCGTTTCACATTAACAAAAGTAATCAAAGTCTTTCACCTTAGTAGGTGCAGCAAGTGCTGTGTTTCTCTGGATACGTGTTTCTGGGTTTCGCCCGTCATCAGCAGAGAGCAGCATATTTTGTGGGGTTGCTTGAAATGCCCCCAAACGTCTTTTCAGGTTTATGTACCACTCTGGTGCCAGGTGCCTCACCAAGGCTCGTCAGCCCGTTAGCTCAAGGGAGCCATCATTGGACACAGTGCAAAAAAAAGGGAGCAAACTGCCTCACACTCCAGCAAAAAGTTGGCCCCAATGCATCTTGGTAAATGCAGTCAGATTCGTTTCACATTAACAAAAGTAATCAAAGTCTTTCACCTTAGTAGGTGCAGCAAGTGCTGTGTATCTCTGGACACGTGTTTCTGGGTTTCGCCCATCATCAGCAGAGAGCAGCATATTTTGTGGGGTTGCTTGAAATGCCACCAAATGTCTTTTCAGGTTTATGTACCACTCTGGTGCGCAGGTGCCTCACCAAGGCTCGTCAGCCCGTTAGCTCAAGGGAGCCGTCATTGGACACAGTGCAAAAAAAAGGGAGCACACTGCCTCACACTCCAGCAAAAAGTTGGCCAAAATGCATCTTGGTAAATGCAGTCAGATTCGTTTCACAGTAACAAAAGTAATCAAAGTCTTTCACCTTAGTAGGTGCAGCAAGTGCTGTGTATCACTGGATACGTGTTTCTGGGTTTCGCCCGTCATCAACAGAGAGCAGCATATTTTGTGGGGTTGCTTGAAATGCCACCAAACGTCTTTTCAGGTTTATGTACCACTCTGGTGCCAGGTGCCTCACCAAGGCTCGTCAGCCCGTTAGTTCAAGGGAGCCGAAATTCGACACAGTGCAAAAAAAAGGCAGCACACTGCCTCACACTCCAGCAAAAAGTTGGCCCCAATGCATCTTGGTAAATGCAGTCAGATTCGTTTCACATTAACAAAAGTAATCAAAGTCTTTCACCTTAGTAGGTGCAGCAAGTGCTGTGTATCTCTGGACACGTGTTTCTGGGTTTCGCCCGTCATCAGCAGAGAGCAGCATATTTTGTGGGGTTGCTTGAAATGCCACCAAACGTCTTTTCAGGTTTATGTACCACTCTGGTGCGCAGGTGCCTCACCAAGGCTCGTCAGCCTGTTAGCTCAAAGGAGCCGTCATTTGACACAGTGCAAAAAAAAGGGAGCACACTGCCTCACACTCCAGCCAAATGTTTGCCCCAATGCATCTTGGTAAATGCAGTCAGATCCGTTTCACATTAACAAAAGTAATCAAAGTCTTTCACCTTAGTAGGTGCAGCAAGTGCTGTGTATCTCTGGACACCTGTTTCTGGGTTTCGCCCGTCATCAGCAGAGAGCAGCATATTTTGTGGGGTTGCTTGAAATGCCACCAAACGTCTTTTCAGGTTTATGTACCACTCTGGTGCGCAGGTGCCTCACCAAGGCTCGTCAGCCCGTTAGCTCAAGGGAGCCGTCATTCGACACAGTGCAAAAAAAATGGAGCACACTGCCTCACACTCCAGCAAAAAGTTGGCCCCAATGCATCTTGGTAAATGCAGTCAGATTCGTTTCACATTAACAAAAGTAATCAAAGTCTTTCTCCTTAGTAGGTGCAGCAAGTGCTGTGTATCTCTGGACACATGTTTCTGGGTTTCGCCCGTCATCAGCAGAGAGCAGCATATATTGTGGGGTTGCTTGAAATGCCACCAAATGTCTTTTCAGGTTTATGTACCACTCTGGTGCACAGGTGCCTCACCAAGGCTCGTCAGCCCGCTAGCTCAAGGGAGCCGTCATTGGACACAGTGCAAAAAAAAGGGAGCACACTGCCTCACACTCCAGCAAAAAGTTGGCCCCAATGCATCTTCGTAAATGCAGTCAGATTCGTTTCACATTAACAAAAGTAATCAAAGTCTTTCACCTTAGTAGGTGCAGCAAGTGCTGTGTTTCTCTGGATACGTGTTTCTGGGTTTCGCCCGTCATCAGCAGAGAGCAGCATATTTTGTGGGGTTGCTTGAAATGCCACCAAACGTCTTTTCAGGTTTATGTACCACTCTGGTGCCAGGTGCCTCACCAAGGCTCGTCAGCCCGTTAGCTCAAGGGAGCCATCATTGGACACAGTGCAAAAAAAATGGGAGCAAACTGCCTCACACTCCCGCAAAAAGTTGGCCCCAATGCATCTTGGTAAATGCAGTCAGATACGTTTCACATTAACAAAAGTAATCAGTCTTTCACCTTAGTAGGTGCAGCAAGTGCTGTGTATCTCTGGACACGTGTTTCTGGGTTTCGCCCGTCTTCAGCAGAGAGCAGCATATTTTGTGGGGTTGCTTGAAATGCCACCAAACGTCTTTTCAGGTTTATGTACCACTCTGGTGCGCAGGTGCCTCACCAAGGCTCGTCAGCCTGTTAGCTCAAGGGAGCCGTCATTCGACACAGTGCAAAAAAAATGGAGCACACTGCCTCACACTCCAGCAAAAAGTTGGCCCCAATGCATCTTGGTAAATGCAGTCAGATTCGTTTCACATTAACAAAAGTAATCAAAGTCTTTCTCCTTAGTAGGTGCAGCAAGTGCTGTGTATCTCTGGACACGTGTTTCTGGGTTTCGCCCGTCATCAGCAGAGAGCAGCATATTTTGTGGGGTTGCTTGAAATGCCACCAAATGTCTTTTCAGGTTTATGTACCACTCTGGTGCGCAGGTGTAGGAGGCTGGACTGGCTTGTAGTGAGTACCAAGGGGAACTTGCACCTTGCACCAGGCCCAGTTATCCCTTATTAGTGTATAGGGTGTCTAGCAGCTTAGGCTGATAGATAATGGTAGCTTAGCAAAGCAGCTCAGGCTGAACTAGGAGACGTGTGAAGCTACTACAGTACCACTTAGTGTCATATGCACAATATCATAAGAAAACACAATACACAGTTATACTAAAAATAAAGGTACTTTATTTTTATGACAATATGCCAAAGTATCTTAGAGTGTACCCTCAGTGAGAGGATAGGAAATATACACAAGATATATATACACAATAGCAAAAATATGCAGTATAGTCTTAGAAAACAGTGCAAACAATGTATAGTTACAATAGGATGCAATGGGGAAACATAGGGATAGGGGCAACACAAACCATATACTCCAGAAGTGGAATGCGAACCACGAATGGACCCCAAACCTATGTGACCTTGTAGAGGGTCGCTGGGACTATTAGAAAATAGTGAGAGTTAGAAAAATAACCCTCCCCAAGACCCTGAAAAGTGAGTGCAAAGTGCACTAAAGTTCCCCTAAGGACAAAATAGTCGTGTTAGAGGGAAAATGCAAGGAAAACACAAATCAGCAATGCAACAACGATGGATTCCTGACTGAGGGTACCTGTGGAACAAGGGGACCAAGTCCAAAAGTCACAAGCAGCTCGGAGGTAGGCAGATGCCCAAGAAATGCCAGCGGTTGGTGCAAAGAAGCTCTTACTAGGCTGAAGAGCTGTGAATACTGCAAGAACGACAAGGACTAGAGACTTCCCCTTTGGAGGATGGATCCCCCACGCCTTGTAGAGTCGTGCAGAAGTGTTTTCCCGCCGGATGGACGCCAACAAGCCTTGCTACATGCAAATCGTGCGTTTGGCGTTTTTGGACACTGCTGGGGCCCAGGAGGGACCAGAAGGTCGCAAATTGGACCTGCCGATAGTGGGGACGTCGAGCAAGACAAATGGCCCTCACTGAAGCAGGTAGCACCCGGAGAAGTGCCAGAAACAGGCACTACGAGGATGCGTGAAACGGTGCTCGCCGAAGTTGCACAAAGGAGTCCCACGTCGCCAGAGACCAACTTAGAAAGTCGTGCAATGCAGGTTAGAGTGCCGTGGACCCAGGCTTGGCTGTGCACGAAGGATTTCCGCCGGAAGTGCACAGGGGCCGGAGTAGCTTGCAAAGTCGCGGTTCGCAGCAATGCAGCCCAGCGAGGTGAGGCAAGGACTTACCTCCACCAAACTTGGGCTGAAGAGTCACTGGACTGTGGGGGTCACTTAGACGGTGTCGCTGGATTTGAGGGACCTCGCTCGTCGTGCTGAGAGGAGACCCAAGGGACCGGTAATGCAGCTTTTTGGTGCCTGCGGTTGCAGGGGGAAGATTCCGTCGACCCACGGGAGATTTCTTCGGAGCTTCTGGTGCAGAGAGGAGGCAGACTACCCCCACAGCATGCACAAGCAGGAAAACAGTCGAGAAGGCGGCAGGATCAGCGTTACAGAGTTGCAGTAGTCGTCTTTGCTACTATGTTGCAGGTTTGCAGGCTTCCAGCGCGGTCAGCGGTCGATTCCTTATCAGAAGGTGAAGAGGGAGATGCAGAGGAACTCGGCTGAGCTCATGCATTCGTTATCTAAAGTTTCCCCAGAGACAGAGACCCTAAATAGCCAGAAAAGAGGGTTTGGCTACCTAGGAGAGAGGAAAGGCTACTAACACCTGAAGGAGCCTATCACAAGGAGTCTCTGACGTCACCTGGTGGCACTGGCCACTCAGAGCAGTCCAGTGTGCCAGCAGCACCTCTGTTTCCAAGATGGCAGAGGTCTGGAGCACACTGGAGGAGCTCTGGACACCTCCCAGGGGGGGTGCAGGTCAGGGGAGTGGTCACTCCCCTTTCCTTTGTCCAGTTTCGCGCCAGAGCAGGGGCTAAGGGGTCCCTGAACCGGTGTAGACTGGCTTATGCAGAATTGGGCACATCTGTGCCCAACAAAGCATTTCCAGAGGCTGGGGGAGGCTACTCCTCCCCTGCCTTCACACCATTTTCCAAAGGGAGAGGGTGTCACACCCTCTCTCAGAGGAAGTTCTTTGTTCTGCCATCCTGGGCCAGGCCTGGCTGGACCCCAGGAGGGCAGCTGCCTGTCTGAGGGGTTGGCAGCAGCAGCAGCTGCAGAGAAACCCCAGGAAGGGCAGTCTGGCAGTACCAGGGTCTGTGCTACAGACCACTGGGATCATGGAATTGTACCAACAATGCCAGGATGGCATAGAGGGGGCAATTCCATGATCATAGACATGTTACATGGCCATATTCGGAGTTACCATGGTGAAGCCACATATAGGTAGTGACCTATATGTAGTGCACGCGTGTAATAAAGTTCAGTGAATTGGCTCTGAACAATGTGGGGGCACCTTGGCTAGTGCCAGGGTGCCCTCACACTAAGTAACTTTGCACCTAACCTTTACCAGGTAAAGGTTAGACATATAGGTGACTTATAAGTTACTTAAGTGCAGTGTAAAATGGCTGTGAAATAACGTGGACGTTATTTCACTCAGGCTGCAGTGGCAGGCCTGTGTAAGAATTGTCAGAGCTCCCTATGGGTGGCAAAAGAAATGCTGCAGCCCATAGGGATCTCCTGGAACCCCAATACCCTGGGTACCTCAGTACCATATACTAGGGAATTATAAGGGTGTTCCAGTAAGCCAATGTAAATTGGTAAAAATGGTCACTAGCCTGTCAGTGACAATTTGGAAAGAAATGAGAGAGCATAACCACTGAGGTTCTGATTAGCAGAGCCTCAGTGAGACAGTTAGTCACTACACAGATAACACATTCAGGCACACTTATGAGCACTGGGGCCCTGGGTTACCAGGGTCCCAGTGACACATACAACTAAAACAACATATATACAGTGAAAAATGGGGGTAACATGCCAGGCAAGATGGTACTTTCCTACACTGTCTGATACTACTTCCTTTGGGAAGCCCACTCTGGAAAATATTCCCAGGAGGGCCTTTGCCACTGCAGGAGCTGTAGTGGTCCTTAAAGGAATAGCTTCAGGATATCTTGTGGCATGGTCCACTACCACCAAGATAAACCTATTGCCTGAAGCAGTAGGAGGGTCAAGGGGGCCAACTATGTCAACCCCTACCCTTTCAAAGGGAACCCCAACCACAGGCAGTGGGATAAGGGGTGCCGTTGGAGTGCCACCTGTCTTGCCACTGGCTTGACAGGTTTCACAGGACTTACAAAATTCTTTTGTGTCCTCAGACATCCTAGGCCAATGAAACAATGGTACCAATCTGTCCCAAGTTTTCATTTGACCCAGGTGCCCAGCTAGGGGAATGTCATGTGCCAGTGTTAGGAGGAACTTTCTGTACTCCTGAGGAATCACTAATCTCCTGGCAGCTCCAGGTTTAGGATCCCTATGCTCAGTGTACAAGAGGTTGTCCTCCCAGTAAACTCTGTGTGAGTCACTGACATCCCCATTAGCCTGTTTGACAGCTTGCTGTCTGAGACCCTCTAATGTGGGACAGGTTTGCTGTGCCACACTCAGCTCCTCTCTGGCAGGCCCTCCTTCACCCAAAAGCTCAGCAGTGTCTGCTTCCAGCTCCTCTGGTGTAGGTTCTGCACAGGGAGGGAATTCTTCTTCCTCAGAAGTAGAATCCACTGTAGAGGTAGGGATAGTAGGAAGTGGTTTGCTTCTACTAGCCCTAGCTTTAGGGAGCACTTGGTCCATTGTTCCAGGATCCAAGCTTCCCTGTCCTTTTTGCTTTTTGGCCTGAGCCCTTGTTAAAGCAAAAATATGCCCTGGGATGCCCAGCATTGCTGCATGGGCCTCCAACTCCACATCTGACCAAGCTGATGTCTCCAAATCGTTCCCTAATAGACAGTCTACAGGTAAATCTGAAGCTACCACAACTTTCTTTGGACCAGATACCCCCCCCCCAGTTGAGATTTACAACAGCCATGGGGTGGCTTTGTGTTATGTTGTGAGCATCGGTTACTTGGTACTGGTGTCCAAGTATGTGTTGTTCAGGGTGCACCAGTTTCTCAATCACCATTGTGACACTGGCACCTGTGTCCCTGTAGGCCTGGACCTCAACACCATTTATTAGGGTTAGTTGCTTGTACTTCTCCAAGTTATGGGGGCAAGCAACCAAAGTGGCTAAGTCAATAGCCCCTTCAGAGACTAAAGTAGCCTCTGTGGTCTCCCTAATCAGACCAACCCCAACTAAATTACCAAAAGTGAGCCCAGCTACTCCCTTGGATTGGCTATTAGTAGGTTTGCTCCCACCACCACTGCTATTAGTAGGGACACTAGGTGTAGCAATAGGGGTTGTAGTGGTAGGAGCTGTGGTGCCTTTCTTTGGACAACTGGGATCTGTTGTCCAATGGCCTTTTATTTTACATAAATAGCACCATGGTTTCTTTTCCTTGTTCTGATTAAAGGAGGATTTGGGCCCACCACCCCCACCAGAGTGTTTTTGTGGGCCTGATGAAGACTCATTTTTAGATTTGTCCCCACCCTTGTCAGAAGACTTACCATCCTTCTTTTTGTTGCCATCTTTGTCACCCCCTGTATGAACTTTTCTGTTCACTCTTGTTCTGACCCATTTGTCTGCCTTCTTTCCCAATTCTTGGGGAGAGGTCAGATCAGAGTCCACCAAGTACTGGTGCAACAAATCAGACACACAATTATTAAGAATATGCTCTCTCAGGATCAAGTTATACAGGCTGTCATAATCAGTAACTTTACTGCCATGTAACCACCCCTCCAAGGCCTTCACTGCCTGGTCAATGAAATCAACCCAGTCTTGTGAAGACTCCTTTTTGGTATCTCTGAACTTTATCCTGTACTGTTCAGTGGTTAAGCCATAACCATCCAGGAGTGCATTCTTACGAACTTGGAAATTGTTAGCATCATTTTCTTTTACAGTAAGGAGCCTATCCCTACCTTTTCCAGTAAATGATAGCCATAGGATAGCAGCCCACTGCTTTTGAGGGACATCCTGTACAGCACAGGCCCTCTCAAGTGCAGCAAACCACTTGTTAATGTCATCCCCCTCCTTGTAAGGGGGAACTATCTTATGCAGATTCCTGGAATCATGCTCTTTTGCAGGATGACTATGGGGAATACTGCTGCTGCCACCATGGGTATCTAAACCCATCTTCTGTCTTTCCCTCTCTATTTCTAAAGACTGTCTATCCAAATCCAGCTGTTGCTTCTTGAGCTTCAGTCTGGTTTGCTCCACTCTCAATCTATTGAGCTCCCTTTCTAACAATCTGTCATCAGGGTGGGTGGAGGGACATTTCTAGATACAGAGGTATGATGGGAATGAACAGAAGGAGACCTGTCCCTTACCAAGGGCACCCTAACAGCTTGGCTACCAGCATAATGTGAGAGCACATCATCAGTATGATGTGATTCAACCTCTGTACCAACTATGCTAGACTGTCTAGTAATGGGCAGGCTGAGAAGTTTCTTTCCTGAACCTTTTCCTGGGGGAGTCCCTGGATCAGATTGAGAACCATTAGCTACTTTTTCTACAGATTGGGCACTTATGGCCTTATCCTGTACTCTAAGCATATTAATTAACAGTTCTAAGGAAGGATTCTTCCCTACACTCAAACCTCTCTCTATGCAGAGACTCCTTGCTCCTTTCCAGCTAAGGTGATCATATGCAAGTTTGGACAGTTCAACTTTTTGGCCTTTGCCAGACATTTTTTAGAGAGAGTTAAAGTGATAGACAAAGAGAAAAAAAGTTTTCAGAACTTTTTGGAAAGACAGAAAAAACTTTTTAAACTTTTAAGAACTTTTTGAAAGTTTAGAAGTACTTTTCAGCACTTAGAAAAGAGTGAAAAGAGGAAATGCAAAACTTATTGGCTATGTGTATATACACTGACCTTGTTTTGTATATTTTTCTCTTATGAAAAGTACAATGACAAGAGTGGTAAGTAGTCTCAAAGCACTTATCCCTCCGCTGCACAACCAATGTAGGAGGCTGGACTGGCTTGTAGTGAGTACCAAGGAGTACTTGCACCTTGCACCAGGCCCAGTTATCCCTTATTAGTGTATAGGGTGTCTAGCAGCTTAGGCTGATAGATAATGGTAGCTTAGCAAAGCAGCTCAGGCTGAACTAGGAGACGTGTGAAGCTACTACAGTACCACTTAGTGTCATATGCACAATATCATAAGAAAACACAATACACAGTTATACTAAAAATAAAGGTACTTTATTTTTATGACAATATGCCAAAGTATCTTAGAGTGTACCCTCAGTGAGAGGATAGGAAATATACAGAAGATATATATACACAATAGCAAAAATATGCAGTATAGTCTTAGAAAACAGTGCAAACAATGTATAGTTACAATAGGATGCAATGGGGAAACATAGGGATAGGGGCAACACAAACCATATACTCCAGAAGTGGAATGCGAACCACGAATGGACCCCAAACCTATGTGACCTTGTAGAGGGTCGCTGGGACTATTAGAAAATAGTGAGAGTTAGAAAAATAACCCTCCCCAAGACCCTGAAAAGTGAGTGCAAAGTGCACCAAAGTTCCCCTAAGGACAAAATAGTCGTGTTAGAGGAAAAATGCAAGGAAAACACAAATCAGCAATGCAACAACGATGGATTCCTGACTGAGGGTACCTGTGGAACAAGGGGACCAAGTCCAAAAGTCACAAGCAACTCGGAGATGGGCAGATGCCCAAGAAATGCCAGCGGTTGGTGCAAAGAAGCTCTTACTAGGCTGAAGAACTGTGAATACTGCAGGAACGACAAGGGCTAGAGACTTCCCCTTTGAAGGATGGATCCCCCACGCCTTGGAGAGTCGTGCAAAAGTGTTTTCCCGCCGGATGGACTCCAACAACCCTTGCTACACGCAAATCGTGCATTTGGCGTTTTTGGACGCTGCTGGGGCCCAGGAGGGACCAGGAGGTCGCAAATTGGACCTGCAGAGAGAGGGGACGTCGAGCAAGACAAAGAGCCCTCACTGAAGCAGGTAGCACCCGGAGAAGTGCCAGAAACAGGCACTACGAGGATGCGTGAAACGGTGCTCGCCGAAGTTGCACAAAGGAGTCCCACGTCGCCGGAGACCAACTTAGAAAGTCGTGCAATGCAGGTTAGAGTGCCGTGGACCCAGGCTTGGCTGTGCACGAAGGATTTCCGCCGGAAGTGCACAGGGGCCGGAGTAGCTTGCAAAGTCGCGGTTCCCAGCAATGCAGCCCAGCGAGGTGAGGCAAGGACTTACCTCCACCAAACTTGGGCTGAAGAGTCACTGGACTGTGAGGGTCACTTGGACGGTGTCGCTGGATTCGAGGGACCTCGCTCGTCGTGCTGAGAGGAGACCCAAGGGACCGGTAATGCAGCTTTTTGGTGCCTGCGGTTGCAGGGGGAAGATTCCGTCGACCCACGGGAGATTTCTTCGGAGCTTCTGGTGCAGGGAGGAGGCAGACTACCCCCACAGCATGCACAAGCAGGAAAACAGTCAAGAAGGCGGCAGGATCAGCGTTACAGAGTTGCAGTAGTCGTCTTTGCTACTATGTTGCAGGTTTGCAGGCTTCCAGCGCGGTCAGCGGTCGATTCCTTATCAGAAGGTGAAGAGGGAGATGCAGAGGAACTCGGCTGAGCTCATGCATTCGTTATCTGAAGTTTCCCCAGAGACAGAGACCCTAAATAGCCAGAAAGGAGGGTTTGGCTACCTAGGAGAGAGGAAAGGCTACTAACACCTGAAGGAGCCTATCCGCAGGAGTCTCTGACGTCACCTGGTGGCACTGGCCACTCAGAGCAGTCCAGCGTGCCAGCAGCACCTCTGTTTCCATGATGGCAGAGGTCTGGAGCACACTGGAGGAGCTCTGGACACCTCCCAGGGGAGGTGCAGGTCAGGGGAGTGGTCAATCCCCTTTCCTTTGTCCAGTTTCGTGCCAGAGCAGGGGCTAAGGGGTCCCTGAACCGGTGTAGACTGGCTTATGCAGAATTGGGCACATCTGTGCCCAACAAAGCATTTCCAGAGGCTGGGGGAGGCTACTCCTCCCCTGCCTTCACACCTTTTTCCAAAGGGAGAGGGTGTCACACCCTCTCTCAGAGGAAGTTCTTTGTTCTGCCATCCTGGGCCAGGCCTGGCTGGACCCCAGGAGGGCAGCTGCCTGTCTGAGGGGTTGGCAGCAGCAGCAGCTGCAGTGAAACCCCAGGAAGGGCAGTTTGGCAGTACCAGGGTCTGTGCTACAGACCACTGGGATCATGGGATTGTGCCAACTATGCCAGGATGGCATAGAGGGGGCAATTCCATGATCATAGACATGTTACATGGCCATATTCGGAGTTACCATGGTGAAGCTACATATAGGTAGTGACCTATATGTAGTGCACGCGTGTAATGGTGTCCCCGCACTCACAAAGTTCAGGGAATTGGCTCTGAACAATGTGGGGGCACCTTGGCTAGTGCCAGGGTGCCCTCACCCTAAGTAACTTTGCACCCAACCTTTACCAGGTAAAGGTTAGACATATAGGTGACTTATAAGTTACTTAAGTGCAGTGTAAAATGGCTGTGAAATAACGTGGACGTTATTTCACTCAGGCTGCAGTGGCAGGCCTGTGTAAGAATTGTCAGAGCTCCCTATGGGTGGCAAAAGAAATGCTGCAGCCCATAGGGATCTCCTGGAACCCCAATACCCTGGGTACCTCAGTACCATATACTAGGGAATTATAAGGGTGTTCCAGAAAGCCAATGTAAATTGGTAAAAATGGTCACTAGCCTGTCAGTGACAATTTGGAAAGAAATGAGAGAGCATAACCACTGAGGTTCTGATTAGCAGAGCCTCAGTGAGACAGTTAGTCACTACACAGGTAACACATTCAGGCACACTTATGAGCACTGGGGCCCTGGGTTACCAGGGTCCCAGTGACACATACAACTAAAACAACATATATACAGTGAAAAATGGGGGTAACATGCCAGGCAAGATGGTACTTTCCTACAGCCACCAAACGTCTTTTCAGGTTTATGTACCACTCTGGTGCGCATGTGCCTCACCAAGGCTCGTCAGCCCGTTAGCTCAAGGGAGCCGTCATTCGACACAGTGCAAAAAAAAGGGAGCACACTGCCTCACACTCCAGCAAAAAGTTGGCCCCAATGCATCTTGGTAAATGCAGTCAGATTCGTTTCACATTAACAAAAGTAATCAAAGTCTTTCACCTTAGTAGGTGCAGCAAGTGCTGTGTATCTCTGGACACGTGTTTCTGGGTTTCGCCCGTCATCAGCAGAGAGCAGCATATTTTGTGGGGTTGCTTGAAATGCCACCAAACGTCTTTTCAGGTTTATGTACCACTCTGGTGCGCATGTGCCTCACCAAGGCTCGTCAGCCCATTAGCTCAAGGGAGCCGTCATTCGACACAGTGCAAAAAAAAGGCAGCACACTGCCTCACATTCCAGCAAAAAGTTGGCCCCAATGCATCTTGGTAAATGCAGTCAGATTCGTTTCACATTAACAAAAGTAATCAAAGTCTTTCACCTTAGTAGGTGCAGCAAGTGCTGTGTATCTCAGGACACGTGTTTCTGGGTTTCGCCCGTCATCAGCAGAGAGCAGCATATGTTGTGGGGTTGCTTGAAATGCCACCAAACGTCTTTTCAGGTTTATGTACCACTCTGGTGCGCAGGTGCCTCACCAAGGCTCGTCAGCCTGTTAGCTCAAGGGAGCCGTCATTCGACACAGTGCAAAAAAAAGGGAGCACACTGCCTCACACTCCAGCAAAAAGTTGGCCCCAATGCATCTTGGTAAATGCAGTCAGATTCGTTTCACATTAACAAAAGTAATCAAAGTCTTTCTCCTTAGTAGGTGCAGCAAGTGCTGTGTATCTCTGGACACGTGTTTCTGGGTTTCGCCCGTCATCAGCAGAAGCAGCATATTTTGTGGGGTTGCTTGAAATGCCACCAAATGTCTTTTCAGGTTTATGTACCACTCTGGTGCGCAGGTGCCTCACCAAGGCTCGTCAGCCCGTTAGCTCAAGGGAGCCGTCATTGGACACAGTGCAAAAAAAAGGGAGCACACTGACCCACACTCCAGCAAAAAGTTGGACAAAATGCATCTTGGTAAATGCAGTCAGATTCGTTTCACATTAACAAAAGTAATCAAAGTCTTTCACCTTAGTAGGTGCAGCAAGTGCTGTGTATCACTGGATACGTGTTTCTGGGTATCGCCCGTCATCAACAGAGAGCAGCATATTTTGTGGGGTTGCTTGAAATGCCACCAAACGTCTTTTCAGGTTTATGTACCACTCTGGTGCCAGGTGCCTCACCAAGGCTCGTCAGCCCGTTAGCTCAAGGGAGCCGAAATTCGACACAGTGCAAAAAAAAGGGAGCACACTGCCTCACACTCCAGCAAAAAGTTGGCCCCAATGCATCTTGGTAAATGCAGTCAGATTCGTTTCACATTAACAAAAGTAATCAAAGTCTTTCACCTTAGTAGGTGCAGCAAGTGCTGAGTATCTCTGGACACGTGTTTCTGGGTTTCGCCTATCATCAGCAGAGAGCAGCATATTTTGTGGGGTTGCTTGAAATGCCACCAAACGTCTTTTCAGGTTTATGTACCACTCTGGTGCGCATGTGCCTCACCAAGGCTCGTCAGCCCGTTAGCTCAAGGGAGCCGTCATTCGACACAGTGCAAAAAAAAGGGAGCACACTGCCTCACACTCCAGCAAAAAGTTGGCCCCAATGCATCTTGGTAAATGCAGTCAGATTCGTTTCACATTAACAAAAGTAATCAAAGTATTTCACCTTAGTAGGTGCAGCAAGTGCTGTGTATCTCTGGACACGTGTTTCTGGGTTTCGCCCGTCATCAGCAGAGAGCAGCATATTTTGTGGGGTTGCTTGAAATGCCACCAAACGTCTTTTCAGGTTTATGTACCACTCTGGTGCGCATGTGCCTCACCAAGGCTCGTCAGCCCATTAGCTCAAGGGAGCCGTCATTCGACACAGTGCAAAAAAAAGGCAGCACACTGCCTCACATTCCAGCAAAAAGTTGGCCCCAATGCATCTTGGTAAATGCAGTCAGATTCGTTTCACATTAACAAAAGTAATCAAAGTCTTTCACCTTAGTAGGTGCAGCAAGTGCTGTGTATCTCTGGACACGTGTTTCTGGGTTTCGCCCGTCATCAGCAGAGAGCAGCATATGTTGTGGGGTTGCTTGAAATGCCACCAAACGTCTTTTCAGGTTTATGTACCACTCTGGTGCGCAGGTGCCTCACCAAGGCTCGTCAGCCTGTTAGCTCAAGGGAGCCGTCATTCGACACAGTGCAAAAAAAAGGGAGCACACTGCCTCACACTCCAGCCAAATGTTTGCCCCAATGCATCTTGGTAAATGCAGTCAGATTCGTTTCACATTAACAAAAGTAATCAAAGTCTTTCACCTTAGTAGGTGCAGCAAGTGCTGTGTATCTCTGGACACGTGTTTCTGGGTTTCGCCCGTCATCAGCAGAGAGCAGCATATTTTGTGGGGTTGCTTGAAATGCCACCAAACGTCTTTTCAGGTTTATGTACCACTCTAGTGGGCAGGTGCCTCACCAAGGCTCGTCAGCCCGTTAGCTCAAGGGAGCCGTCATTCGACACAGTACAAAAAAAAGGGAGCACACTGCCTCACACTCCAGCAAAAAGTTGGCCCCAATGCATCTTCGTAAATGCAGTCAGATTCGTTTCACATTAACAAAAGTAATCAAAGTCTTTCACCTTAGTAGGTGCAGCAAGTGCTGTGTATCTCTGGACACGTGTTTCTGGGTTTCGCCCGTCATCAGCAGAGAGCAGCATATTTTGTGGGGTTGCTTGAAATGCCACCAAACGTCTTTTCAGGTTTATGTACCACTCTGGTGCGCAGGTGCCTCACCAAGGCTCGTCAGCCCGTTAGCTCAAGGGAGCCGTCATTCGACACAGTGCAAAAAAAAGGGAGCACACTGCCTCACACTCCAGCAAAAAGTTGGCCCCAATGCATCTTGGTAAATGCATTCAGATTCGTTTCACATTAACAAAAGTAATCAAAGTCTTTCACCTTAGTAGGTGCAGCAAGTGCTGTGAATCTCTGGACACGTGTTTCTGGGTTTCGCCCGTCATCAGCATAGAGCAGCATATTATGTGGGGTTGCTTGAAATGCCACCAAACGTCTTTTCAGGTTTATGTAGCACTCTGGTGCGCAGGTGCCTCACCAAGGATCGTCAGCCCGTTAGCTCAAGGGAGCCGTCATTCTACACAGTGCAAAAAAAAGGGAGCACACTGCCTCACACTCCAGCAAAAAGTTGGTCCGAATGCATCTTGGTAAATGCAGTCAGATTCGTTTCACATTAACAAAAGTAATCAAAGTCTTTCACCTTAGTAGGTGCAGCAAGTGCTGTGTATCTCTGGACACGTGTTTCTGGGTTTCACCCGTCATCAGCAGAGAGCAGCATATTTTGTGGGGTTGCTTGAAATGCCACCAAACGTCTTTTCAGGTTTATGTACCACTCTGGTGCGCAGGTGCCTCACCAAGGCTCGTCAGCCCGTTAGCTCAAGGGAGGCGTCATTCGACACAGTTCAAAAAAATGGTGCACACTGCCTCACACTCCAGCAAAAAGTTGGCCCCAATGCATCTTGGTAAATGCAGTCAGATTCGTTTCACATTAACAAAAGTAATCAAAGTCTTTCACCTTAGTAGGTGCAGCAAGTGCTGTGTATCTCTGGACACCTGTTTCTGGGTTTCGCCCGTCATCAGCAGAGAGCAGCATATTTTGTGGGGTTGCTTGAAATGCCACCAAATGTCTTTTCAGGTTTATGTACCACTCTGGTGCGCAGGTGCTCACCAAGGCTCGTCAGCCCGTTAGCTCAAGGGAGCCGTCATTCGACACAGTGCAAAAAAAATGGAGCACACTGCCTCACACTCCAGCAAAAAGATGGCCCCAATGCATCTTGGTAAATGCAGTCAGATTCGTTTCACATTAACAAAAGTAATCAAAGTCTTTCTCCTTAGTAGGTGCAGCAAGTGCTGTGTATCTCTGGACAAGTGTTTCTGGGTTTCGCCCGTCATCAGCAGAGAGCAGCATATTTTGTGGGGTTGCTTTAAATGCCACCAAATGTCTTTTCAGGTTTATGTACCACTCTGGTGCACAGGTGCCTCACCAAGGCTCGTCAGCCCGTTAGCTCAAGGGAGCCGTCATTGGACACAGTGCAAAAAAAAGGGAGCACACTGCCTCACACTACAGCAAAAAGTTGGCCCCAATGCATCTTCGTAAATGCAGTCAGATTCGTTTCACATTAACAAAAGTAATCAAAGTCTTTCACCTTAGTAGGTGCAGCAAGTGCTGTGTTTCTCTGGATACGTGTTTCTGGGTTTCGACCGTCATCAGCAGAGAGCAGCATATTTTGTGGGGTTGCTTGAAATGCCACCAAACGTCTTTTCAGGTCTATGTACCACTCTGGTGCCAGGTGCCTCACCAAGGCTCGTCAGCCCGTTAGCTCAAGGGAGCCATCATTGGACACAGTGCAAAAAAAAGGGAGCAAACTGCCTCACACTCCAGCAAAAAGTTGGCCCCAATGCATCTTGGTAAACGCAGTCAGATTCGTTTCACATTAACAAAAGTAATCAAAGTCTTTCACCTTAGTAGGTGCAGCAAGTGCTGTGTATCTCTGGACACGTGTTTCTGGGTTTCGCCCGTCATCAGCAGAGAGCAGCATATTTTGTGGGGTTGCTTGAAATGCCACCAAACGTCTTTTCAGGTTTATGTACCACTCTGGTGCGCAGGTGCCTCACCAAGGCTCGTCAGCCCGTTAGCTCAAGGGAGCCGTCATTCGACACAGTGCAAAAAAAATGGAGCACACTGCCTCACACTCCAGCAAAAAGTTGGCCCCAATGCATCTTGGTAAATGCAGTCAGATTCGTTTCACATTAACAAAAGTAATCAAAGTCTTTCTCCTTAGTAGGTGCAGCAAGTGCTGTGTATCTCTGGACACGTGTTTCTGGGTTTCGCCCGTCATCAGCAGAGAGCAGCATATTTTGTGGGGTTGCTTGAAATGCCACCAAATGTCTTTTCAGGTTTATATACCACTCTGGTGCGCAGGTGCCTCACCAAGGCTCGTCAGCCCGTTAGCTCAAGGGAGCCGTCATTGGACACAGTGCAAAAAAAAGGGAGCACACTGCCTCACACTCCAGCAACAAGTTGGCCAAAATGCATCTTGGTAAATGCAGTCAGATTAGTTTCACATTAACAAAAGTAATCAAAGTCTTTCACCTTAGTAGGTGCAGCAAGTGCTGTGTATCACTGGATACGTGTTTCTGGGTTTCGCCCGTCATCAACAGAGAGCAGCATATTTTGTGGGGTTGCTTGAAATGCCACCAAACGTCTTTTCAGGTATATGTACCACTCTGGTGCCAGGTGCCTCACCAAGGCTCGTCAGCCCGTTAGCTCAAGGGAGCCGAAATTCGACACAGTGCAAAAAAAAGGGAGCACACTGCCTCACACTCCAGCAAAAAGTTGGCCCCAATGCATCTTGGTAAATGCAGTCAGATTCGTTTCACATTAACAAAAGTAATCAAAGTCTTTCACCTTAGTAGGTGCAGCAAGTGCTGAGTATCTCTGGACACGTGTTTCTGGGTTTCGCCTATCATCAGCAGAGAGCAGCATATTTTGTGGGGTTGCTTGAAATGCCACCAAACGTCTTTTCAGGTTTATGTACCACTCTGGTGCGCATGTGCCTCACCAAGGCTCGTCAGCCCGTTAGCTCAAGGGAGCCGTCATTCGACACAGTGCAAAAAAAAGGGAGCACACTGCCTCACACTCCAGCAAAAAGTTGGCCCCAATACATCTTGGTAAATGCAGTCAGATTCGTTTCACATTAACAAAAGTAATCAAAGTCTTTCACCTTAGTATGTGCAGCAAGTGCTGTGTATCTCTGGACACGTGTTTCTGGGTTTCGCCCGTCATCAGCAGAGAGCAGCATATTTTGTGGGGTTGCTTGAAATGCCACCAAACGTCTTTTCAGGTTTATGTACCACTCTGGTGCGCATGTGCCTCACCAACACTCGTCAGCCCATTAGCTCAAGGGAGCCGTCATTCGAAGCAGTGCAAAAAAAAGGCAGCACACTGCCTTACATTCCAGCAAAAAGTTGGCCCCAATGCATCTTGGTAAATGCAGTCAGATTCGTTTCACATTAACAAAAGTAATCAAAGTCTTTCACCTTAGTAGGTGCAGCAAGTGCTGTGTATCTCTGGACACGTGTTTCTGGGTTTCGCCCGTCATCAGCAGAGAGCAGCATATGTTGTGGGGTTGCTTGAAATGCCACCAAACGTCTTTTCAGGTTTATGTACCACTCTGGTGCGCAGGTGCCTCACCAAGGCTCGTCAGCCTGTTAGCTCAAGGTAGCCGTCATTCGACACAGTGCAAAAAAAAGGGAGCACACTGCCTCACACTCCAGCCAAATGTTTGCCCCAATGCATCTTGGTAAATGCAGTCAGATTCGTTTCACATTAACAAAAGTAATCAAAGTCTTTCACCTTAGTAGGTGCAGCAAGTGCTGTGTATCTCTGGACACGTGTTTCTGGGTTTCGCCCGTCATCAGCAGAGAGCAGCATATTTTGTGGGGTTGCTTGAAATGCCACCAAACGTCTTTTCAGGTTTATGTACCACTCTAGTGGGCAGGTGCCTCACCAAGGCTCGTCAGCCCGTTAGCTCAAGGGAGCCGTCATTCGACACAGTACAAAAAAAAGGGAGCACACTGCCTCACACTCCAGCAAAAAGTTGGCCCCAATGCATCTTCGTAAATGCAGTCAGATTCGTTTCACATTAACAAAAGTAATCAAAGTCTTTCACCTTAGTAGGTGCAGCAAGTGCTGTGTATCTCTGGACACGTGTTTCTGGGTTTCGCCCGTCATCAGCAGAGAGCAGCATATTTTGTGGGGTTGCTTGAAATGCCACCAAACGTCTTTTCAGGTTTATGTACCACTCTGGTGCGCAGGTGCCTCACCAAGGCTCGTCAGCCCGTTAGCTCAAGGGAGCCGTCATTCGACACAGTGCAAAAAAAAGGGAGCACACTGTGTAGGAGGCTGGACTGGCTTGTAGTGAGTACCAAGGGGTACTTGCACCTTGCACCAGGCCCAGTTATCCCTTATTAGTGTATAGGGTGTCTAGCAGCTTAGGCTGATAGATAATGGTAGCTTAGCAGAGCAGCTTAGGCTGAACTAGGAGACGTGTGAAGCTACTACAGTACCACCTAGTGTCATATGCACAATATCATAAGAAAACACAATACACAGTTATACTAAAAATAAAGGTACTTTATTTTTATGACAATATGCCAAAGTATCTTAGAGTGTACCCTCAGTGAGAGGATAGGAAATATACACAAGATATATATACACAATAGCAAAAATATGCAGTATAGTCTTAGAAAACAGTGCAAACAATGTATAGTTACAATAGGATGCAATGGGGAAACATAGGGATAGGGGCAACACAAACCATATACTCCAGAAGTGGAATGCGAACCACGAATGGACCCCAAACCTATGTGACCTTGTAGAGGGTCGCTGGGACTATTAGAAAATAGTGAGAGTTAGCAAAATAACCCTCCCTAAGACCCTGAAAAGTGAGTGCAAAGTGCACTAAAGTTCCCCTGAGGACAAAATAGTCGTGTTAGAGGAATAATGCAGGAAAGACACAAACCAGCAATGCAACACTGTGGATTTCCAATCTAGGGTACCTGTGGAACAAGGGGACCAAGTCCAAAAGTCACAAGTAAGTCGGAGATGGGCAGATGCCCAGGAAATGCCAGCTGCGGGTGCAAAGAATCTTCGACAGGAAAGAAGAAGCTGAGGTTTCTGTAGGAACGAAAAGGGCTAGAGACTTCCCCTTTGGTGGACGGATCCCTCTCGCATAGGAGAGTCGTGCAGAAGTGTTTTCCCGCCGGAAGGACGCCAACAAGCCTTGCTACTTGCAAATCGTGCGTTTGGCGTTTTTGGACGCTGCTGGGGCCCAGGAGGGACCAGGAGGTCGCAAATTGGACCTGCAGAGAGAGGGGACATCGAGCAAGACAAAGTGCCCTCACTAAAGCAGGTAGCACCCGGAAAAGTGCCAGAAACAGGCACTACAAGGATGCGTGAAACGGTGCTCGCCGAAGTTGCACAAAGGAGTCCCACGTCGCCGGAGACCAACTTAGAAAGTCGTGCAATGCAGGTTAGAGTGCCGTGGACCCAGGCTTGGCTGTGCACAAAGGATTTCCGCCGGAAGTGCACAGGGGCCGGAGTAGCTGCAAAGTCGCGGTTCCCAGCAATGCAGCCCAGCGAGGTGAGGCAAGGACTTACCTCCACCAAACTTGGGCTAAAGAGTCACTGGACTGTTTGGGTCACTTGGACAGTGTCGCTGGATTCGAGGGACCTCGCTCGTCGTGCTGAGAGGAGACCCAAGGGACCGGTAATGCAGCTTTTTGGTGCCTGCGGTTGCAGGGGGAAGATTCCGTCGACCCACGGGAGATTTCTTCGGAGCTTCTGGTGCAGAGAGGAGGCAGACTACCCTCACAGCATGCACAAGCAGGAAAACAGTCGAGAAGGCGGCAGGATCAGCGTTACAGAGTTGCAGTAGTCGTCTTTGCTACTATGTTGCAGGTTTGCAGGCTTCCAGCGCGGTCAGCTGTCGTTTCCTTATCAGAAGGTGAAGAGAGAGATGCAGAGGAACTCGGCTGAGCTCATGCATTCGTTATCTGAAGTTTCCCCAGAGACAGAGACCCTAAATAGCCAGAAAAGAGGGTTTGGCTACCTAGGAGAGAGGATAGGCTAGCAACACCTGAAGGAGCCTATCACAAGGAGTCTCTGACGTCACCTGGTGGCACTGGCCACTCAGAGCAGTCCAGTGTGCCAGCTGCACCTCTGTTTCCAAGATGGCAGAGGTCTGGAGCACACTGGAGGAGCTCTGGACACCTCCCAGGGGAGGTGCAGGTCAGGGGAGTGGTCACTCCCCTTTCCTTTGTCCAGTTTCGCGCCAGAGCAGGGGCTAAGGGGTCCCTGAACCGGTGTAGACTGGCTTATGCAGAATTGGGCACATCTGTGCCCAACAAAGCATTTCCAGAGGCTGGGGGAGGCTACTCCTCCCCTGCCTTCACACCATTTTCCAAAGGGAGAGGGTGTCACACCCTCTCTCAGAGGAAGTTCTTTGTTCTGCCATCCTGGGCCAGGCCTGGCTGGACCCCAGGAGGGCAGCTGCCTGTCTGAGGGGTTGGCAGCAGCAGCAGCTGCAGTGAAACCCCAGGAAGGGCAGTCTGGCAGTACCAGGGTCTGTGCTACAGACCACTGGGATCATGGAATTGTACCAACAATGCCAGGATGGCATAGAGGGGGCAATTCCATGATCATAGACATGTTACATGGCCATATTCGGAGTTACCATGGTGAAGCTACATATAGGTAGTGACCTATATGTAGTGCACGCGTGTAATGGTGTCCCCGCACTCACAAAGTTCAGTGAATTGGCTCTGAACAATGTGGGGGCACCTTGGCTAGTGCCAGGGTGCCCTCACACTAAGTAACTTTGCACCTAACCTTTACCAGGTAAAGGTTAGACATATAGGTGACTTATAAGTTACTTAAGTGCAGTGTAAAATGGCTGTGAAATAACGTGGACGTTATTTCACTCAGGCTGCAGTGGCAGGCCTGTGTAAGAATTGTCAGAGCTCCCTATGGGTCGCAAAAGGAATGCTGCAGCCCATAGGGATCTCCTGGAACCCCAATACCCTGGGTACCTCAGTACCATATACTAGGGAATTATAAGGGTGTTCCAGAAAGCCAATGTAAATTGGTAAAAATGGTCACTAGCCTGTCAGTGACAATTTGGAAAGAAATGAGAGAGCATAACCACTGAGGTTCTGATTAGCAGAGCCTCAGTGAGACAGTTAGTCACTACACAGGTAACACATTCAGGCACACTTATGAGCACTGGGGCCCTGGGTTACCAGGGTCCCAGTGACACATACAACTAAAACAACATATATACAGTGAAAAATGGGGGTAACATGCCAGGCAAGATGGTACTTTCCTACACAACCCCCCCCCAAACGAAGGACAATAAGACTAGCCATTACCTGATGAGTCTTCATTGTCTAAGTGGAAATATCTGGAGAGTCCATCTGCATTGGAGTGGCTACTCCCAGGTCTATGTTCCACTGTATAGTCCATTCCCTGTAGGGATATGGACCACCTCAACAATTTAGGATTTTCACCTTTCATTTGTTTTAGCCAAAGTAGAGGTTTGTGGTCTGTCTGAACAATGAAGTGAGTGCCAAACAGGTATGGCCTCAACTTCTTCAGAGCCCAGACCACAGCAAAGGCCTCCCTCTCAATGGCAGACCAACGCTTTTCTCTAGGGGTCAACCTCCTACTAATAAAAGCAACAGGTTGATCCTGGCCCTCAGAATTAAGTTGTGATAGGACTGCCCCTACTCCTAATTCAGATGCATCAGTTTGGACATAGAATTTTTTAGAGTAACAAGGGCTTTTCAGGACAGGTGCAGAGCACATGGCCTGCTTCAGCTCCTCAAAAGCTTTCTGACAGTTTGCTGTCCATAATACCTTTTTAGGCATTTTCTTGGATGTGAGGTCATTAAGAGGGGCTGCAATGGAGCCATAGTTCTTAATGAACCTCCTGTAATACCCAGTGAGGCCTAGGAAGGCTCTCACCTGAGTCTGAGTGGTAGGGGGAACCCAATCAATAATAGTTTGGATTTTCCCCTGAAGTGGTGCAATCTGTTCCCCACCAACAAGGTGTCCCAGATAAACCAACGTACCCTGCCCTATCTGGCACTTTGAAGCCTTGATAGTGAGGCCTGCCTTTTGCAGAGCTTCCAAAACTTTCCATAGGTGGACCAGGTGATCATCCCAGCTGGAGCTAAAGACAGCTATATCGTCCAGATATGCTGCACTGAAAGCTTCCAGCCCTTGCAGGACTGTGTTCACCAACCTCTGAAAAGTGGCAGGTGCATTTTTCAAACCAAAAGGCATTACAGTAAACTGGTAATGTCCTCCAATGGTAGAAAATGCAGTCTTAGGTTTAGCATCTTCTGACAATTTGATCTGCCAATACCCTGCAGTCAAATCAAAAGTGCTTAGATACTTGGCAGATGCCAGTGTATCTATAAGCTCATCTGCCCTGGGTATAGGGTGAGCATCAGTTTTGGTTACCAAGTTGAGACCTCTATAGTCTACACAAAACCTCATTTCCTTCTTTCCATCTTTAGAATTGGGTTTTGGTACCAGTACCACAGGAGAAGCCCATGGACTGTCAGAGTGCTCAACCACTCCTAGTTCCAACATTTTCTGAACTTCTTGCTTTATGCAGTCCCTGACATGGTCAGGCTGCCTATAGATCTTACTTTTGACAGGTAAATTGTCTCCAGTATCTATAGTGTGCTCACACCAAGAAGTGGTGCCTGGCACAGTAGAGAAGAGTTCTGAAAATTGTCCTAGGAGATTTATGCAATTGTCTTTCTGCTCAGCAGTAAGACAATCAGCCAAAACTACACCTTCCACAAGAGCATCTTGATCTGTGGAAGAGAAGAGATCAGGTAGAGGATCACTGTCTTCTTCCTGTCCCTCATCTGTTGCCATGAGCAGGGTGAGATCAGCCCTGTCATAGTAGGGTTTCAGGCGGTTGACATGGAGCACCCTAAGGGGACTCCTGGCAGTGCCTAAGTCAACCAAGTAGGTGACTTCACCCTTCTTTTCAACAATTGTGTGGGGTCCACTCCATTTATCTTGGAGTGCTCTTGGGGCCACAGGCTCCAAGACCCACACTTTCTGCCCTGGTTGGTACTGAACCAAAACAGCCTTCTGATCATGCCATTGCTTCTGGAGCTCTTGGCTGGCCTGAAGGTTTTTACTGGCCTTTTTCATGTACTCAGCCATCCTTGATCTGAGGCCAAGTACATAATCCACAATATCCTGCTTAGGAGCTTTTGAAGGTTGTTCCCAACCCTCCTTTACCAGTGTGAGTGGACCCCTAACAGGGTGTCCAAAAAGAAGTTCAAAGGGGCTGAAGCCCACTCCTTTCTGGGGTACCTCCCTGTAGGCAAAAAGGAGGCATGGTAGAAGGATATCCCATCTCCTGCGGAGTTTTTCAGGGAGTCCCATAATCATGCCTTTGAGAGTTTTATTAAATCCCTCCACCAGTCCATTTGTTTGTGGATGATAGGGTGTTGTGAACTTGTAAGTTACACCACACTCCTTCCACATGGCCTTTAAGTATGCAGACATGAAATTGCTTCCTCTGTCTGATACTACTTCCTTTGGGAAGCCCACCCTGGAAAATATTCCCAGGAGGGCCTTTGCCACTGCAGGAGCTGTAGTGGTCCTTAAAGGAAAAGCTTCAGGATATCTTGTGGCATGGTCCACTACCACTAAGATAAACCTATTGCCTGAAGCAGTGGAGGGTCAAGGGGGCCAACTATGTCAACCCCTACCCTTTCAAAGGGAACCCCAACCACAGGCAGTGGGATACGGGGTGCCTTTGGAGTGCCACCTGTCTTGCCACTGGCTTGACAGGTTACACAGGACTTACAAAATTCCTTTGTGTCCTCAGACATCCTAGGCCAATGAAACAATGGTACCAATCTGTCCTAAGTTTTCATTTGACCCAGGTGCCCAGCTAAGGGAATGTCATGTGCCAGTGTTAGGAGGAACTTTCTGTACTCCTGAGGAATCACTAATCTCCTGGCAGCTCCAGGTTTAGGATCCCTACGCTCAGTGTACAAGAGATTGTCCTCCCAGTAAACTCTGTGAGAGTCACTGACATCCCCATTAGCCTGTTTGACAGCTTGCTGTCTGAGACCCTCTAATGTGGGACAGGTTTGCTGTGCCACACTCAGCTCCTCCCTGGCAGGCCCCCCTTCACCCAAAAGCTCAGCAGTGTCTGCTTCCAGCTCCTCTGGTGTAGGTTCTGCACAGGGAGGGAATTCTTCTTCCTCAGAATTAGAATCCACTGTAGAGGGACGGATAGTAGGAAGTGGTTTGCTTCTACTAGCCCTAGCTTTAGGGAGCACTTGGTCCATTGTTCCAGGATCCAAGCTTCCCTGTCCTTTTTGCTTTTTGGCCTGAGCCCTTGTCAAAGCAAAAATATGCCCTGGGATGCCCAGCATTGCTGCATGGGCCTCCAACTCCACATCTGACCAAGCTGATGTCTCCAAATCATTCCCTAATAGACAGTCTACAGGTAAATCTGAAGCTACCACAACTTTCTTTGGACCAGTTACCCCCCCCCAGTTGAGATTTACAACAGCCATGGGGTGGCTTTGTGTTATGTTGTGAGCATCGGTTACTTGGTACTGGTGTCCAAGTATGTGTTGTTCAGGGTGCACCAGTTTCTCAATCACCATTGTGACACTGGCACCTGTGTCCCTGTAGGCCTGGACCTCAACACCATTTATTAGGGTTAGTTGCTTGTACTTCTCCAAGTTATGGGGGCAAGCAAGCAAAGTGGCTAAATCAATAGCCCCTTCAGAGACTAAAGTAGCCTCTGTGGTCTCCCTAATCAGACCAACCCCAACTAAATTACCAAAAGTGAGCCCAGCTACTCCCTTGGATTGGCTATTAGTAGGTTTGCTCCCACCACCACTGCTATTAGTAGGGACACTAGGTGTAGCAGTAGGGGTTGTAGTGGTAGGAGCTGTGGTGCCTTTCTTTGGACAACTGGGATCTGTTGTCCAATGGCCTTTTATTTTACATAAATAGCACCATGGTTTCTTTTCCTTGTTCTGATTAAAGGAGGATTTGGACCCACCACCCCCACCAGAGTGTTTTTGTGGGCCTGATGAAGACTCATTTTTAGGTTTGTCCCCACCCTTGTCAGAAGACTTACCATCCTTCTTTTTGTTGCCATCTTTGTCACCCCCTGTATGAACTTTTCTGTTCACTCTTGTTCTGACCCATTTGTCTGCCTTCTTTCCCAATTCTTGGGGAGAGGTCAGATCAGAGTCCACCAAGTACTGGTGCAACAAATCAGACACACAATTATTAAGAATATGCTCTCTCAGGATTAAGTTATACAGGCTGTCATAATCAGTAACTTTACTGCCATGTAACCACCCCTCCAAGGCCTTCACTGCCTGGTCAATGAAATCAACCCAGTCTTGTGAAGACTCCTTTTTGGTATCTCTGAACTTTATCCTGTACTGTTCAGTGGTTAAGCCATAACCATCCAGGAGTGCATTCTTAAGAACTTGGAAATTATTGGCATCATTTTCTTTCACTGTAAGGAGCCTATCCCTACCTTTTCCACTAAATGATAGCCATAGGATAGCAGCCCACTGCTTTTGAGGGACATCCTGTACAGCACAGGCCCTCTCAAGTGCAGCAAACCACTTGTTAATGTCATCCCCCTCCTTATAAGGAGGAACTATCTTGTGCAGATTCCTGGAATCATGCTCTTTTGCAGGATGACTATGGGGAATACTGCTGCTGCCACCATGGGTATCTAAACCCAACTTCTGTCTTTCCTTCTCTAATTCTAAAGACTGTCTATCCAAATCCAGCTGTTGCTTCTTGAGCTTCAGTCTGGTTTGTTTCACTCTCAATCTATTGAGCTCCCTTTCTAACAATCTGTCATCAGGGTGGGTGGGAGGGACATTTCTAGATACAGAGGTATGATGGGAATGAACAGAAGGAGACCTGTCCCTTACAGAGGGCACCCTAACAGCTTGGCTACCAGTATAATGTGAGAGCACACCATCAGTATGGTGTGATTCAACCTCTGTACCAACTATGCTAGACTGTCTAGTAATGGGCAGGCTGAGAAGTTTCTTTCCTGAACCTTTTCCTGGGGGAGTCCCTGGATCAGATTGAGAACCATTAGCTACTTTTTCACCAGATTTGGCACTTATGGCCTTATCCTGTACTCTAAGCATATTAATTAACAGTTCTAAGGAAGGATTCTTCCCTACACTCAAACCTCTCTCTATGCAGAGACTCCTTGCTCCTTTCCAGCTAAGGTGATCATATGCAAGTTTGGACAGTTCAACATTTTTGCCTGTGCCAGACATTTTTTAGAGAGAGTTAAAGTGATAGAAAAAGAGAAAAAAGTTTTCAGAACTTTTTGGAAAGACAGAAAAAACTTTTTAAACTTTTAAGAACTTTTTGAAAGTTTAGGAGTACTTTTCAGCACTTAGAAAAGAGTGAAAAGAGGAAATGCAAAACTTTTTGGCTATGTGTATATACACTGACCTTGTTTTGTATATTTTTCTCTTATGAAAAGTACAATGACAAGAGTGGTAAGTAGTCTCAAGCACTTATCCCACCACTGCACAACCAATGTAGGAGGCTGGACTGGCTTGTAGTGAGTACCAAGGGGTACTTGCACCTTGCACCAGGCCCAGTTATCCCTTATTAGTGTATAGGGTGTCTAGCAGCTTAGGCTGATAGATAATGGTAGCTTAGCAGAGCAGCTTAGGCTGAACTAGGAGACGTGTGAAGCTACTACAGTACCACCTAGTGTCATATGCACAATATCATAAGAAAACACAATACACAGTTATACTAAAAATAAAGGTACTTTATTTTTATGACAATATGCCAAAGTATCTTAGAGTGTACCCTCAGTGAGAGGATAGGAAATATACACAAGATATATATACACAATAGCAAAAATATGCAGTATAGTCTTAGAAAACAGTGCAAACAATGTATAGTTACAATAGGATGCAAGGGGAAACATAGGGATAGGGGCAACACAAACCATATACTCCAGAAGTGGAATGCGAACCACGAATGGACCCCAAACCTATGTGACCTTGTAGAGGGTCGCTGGGACTATTAGAAAATAGTGAGAGTTAGCAAAATAACCCTCCCTAAGACCCTGAAAAGTGAGTGCAAAGTGCACTAAAGTTCCCCTGAGGACAAAATAGTCGTGTTAGAGGAATAATGCAGGAAAGACACAAACCAGCAATGCAACACTGTGGATTTCCAATCTAGGGTACCTGTGGAACAAGGGGACCAAGTCCAAAAGTCACAAGTAAGTCGGAGATGGGCAGATGCCCAGGAAATGCCAGCTGCGGGTGCAAAGAAGCTTCAACTGGACAGAAGAAGCTGAGGTTTCTGCAGGAACGAAAAGGGCTAGAGACTTTTCCTTTGGTGGACGGATCCACCTTGCCTTGGAGAGTCGTGCAGAAGTGTTTTCCCGCCGGAAGGTTGCCAACAAGCCTTGCTACACGCAAATCGTGCGTTTGGCGTTTTTGGACGCTGCTGGGGCCCAGGAGGGACCAGGAGGTCGCAAATTGGACCTGCAGAGAGAGGGGACGTCGAGCAAGACAAACAGCGCTCACTGAAGCAGGTAGCACCCGGAGAAGTGCCAGAAACAGGCACTACGATGATGTGTGAAACGGTGCTCGCCAAAGTTGCACAAAGGAGTCCCACGTCGCCGGAGACCAACTTAGAAAGTTGTGCAATGCAGGTTAGAGTGCCGTGGACCCAGGCTTGGCTGTGCACGAAGGATTTCTGCCGGAAGTGCACAGGGGCCAGAGTAGCTGCAAAGTCGCTGTTCCCAGCAATGCAGCCCAGCGAGGTAAGGCAAGGACTTACCTCCACCAAACTTGGGCTGAAGAGTCACTGGACTGTGGGGGTCACTTGGACAGCATCGCTGGATTCGAGGGACCTCGCTCGTCGTGCTGAGAGGAGACCCAAGGGACCGGTAATGCAGCTTTTTGGTGCCTGCGGTTGCAGGGGGAAGATTCCGTCGACCCACGGGAGATTTCTTCGGAGCTTCTGGTGCAGAGAGGAGGCAGACTACCCCCACAGCATGCACAAGCAGGAAAACAGTCGAGAAGGCGGCAGGATCAGCGTTACAGAGTTGCAGTAGTCGTCTTTGCTACTATGTTGCAGGTTTGCAGGCTTCCAGCGCGGTCAGCGGTCGTTTCCTTATCAGAAGGTGAAGAGAGAGATGCAGAGGAACTCGGCTGAGCTCATGCATTCGTTATCTGAAGTTTCCCCAGAGACAGAGACCCTAAATAGCCAGAAAAGAGGGTTTGGCTACCTAGGAGAGAGGATAGGCTAGCAACACCTGAAGGAGCCTATCACAAGGAGTCTCTGACGTCACCTGGTGGCACTGGCCACTCAGAGCAGTCCAGTGTGCCAGCTGCACCTCTGTTTCCAAGATGGCAGAGGTCTGGAGCACACTGGAGGAGCTCTGGACACCTCCCAGGGGAGGTGCAGGTCAGGGGAGTGGTCACTCCCCTTTCCTTTGTCCAGTTTCGCGCCAGAGCAGGGGCTAAGGGGTCCCTGAACCGGTGTAGACTGGCTTATGCAGAATTGGGCACATCTGTGCCCAACAAAGCATTTCCAGAGGCTGGGGGAGGCTACTCCTCCCCTGCCTTCACACCATTTTCCAAAGGGAGAGGGTGTCACACCCTCTCTCAGAGGAAGTTCTTTGTTCTGCCATCCTGGGCCAGGCCTGGCTGGACCCCAGGAGGGCAGCTGCCTGTCTGAGGGGTTGGCAGCAGCAGCAGCTGCAGTGAAACCCCAGGAAGGGCAGTCTGGCAGTACCAGGGTCTGTGCTACAGACCACTGGGATCATGGAATTGTACCAACAATGCCAGGATGGCATAGAGGGGGCAATTCCATGATCATAGACATGTTACATGGCCATATTCGGAGTTACCATGGTGAAGCTACATATAGGTAGTGACCTATATGTAGTGCACGCGTGTAATGGTGTCCCCGCACTCACAAAGTTCAGTGAATTGGCTCTGAACAATGTGGGGGCACCTTGGCTAGTGCCAGGGTGCCCTCACACTAAGTAACTTTGCACCTAACCTTTACCAGGTAAAGGTTAGACATATAGGTGACTTATAAGTTACTTAAGTGCAGTGTAAAATGGCTGTGAAATAACGTGGACGTTATTTCACTCAGGCTGCAGTGGCAGGCCTGTGTAAGAATTGTCAGAGCTCCCTATGGGTGGCAAAAGGAATGCTGCAGCCCATAGGGATCTCCTGGAACCCCAATACCCTGGGTACCTCAGTACCATATACTAGGGAATTATAAGGGTGTTCTAGTAAGCCAATGTAAATTGGTAAAAATGGTCACTAGCCTGTCAGTGACAATTTGGAAAGAAATGAGAGAGCATAACCACTGAGGTTCTGATTAGCAGAGCCTCAGTGAGACAGTTAGTCACTACACAGGTAACACATTCAGGCACACTTATGAGCACTGGGGCCCTGGGTTACCAGGGTCCCAGTGACACATACAACTAAAACAACATACAGGGTGTGCAGAATTATTAGTCAAATTAGTATTTTGACCACATCATCCTCTTTATGCATGTTGTCTTACTCCAAGCTGTATAGGCTCGAAAGCCTACTACCAATTAAGCATATTAGGTGATGTGCATCTCTGTAATGAGAAGGGGTGTGGTCTAATGACATCAACACCCTATATCAGGTGTGCATAATTATTAGGCAACTTCCTTTCCTTTGGCAAAATGGGTCAAAAGAAGGACTTGACAGGCTCAGAAAAGTCAAAAATAGTGAGATATCTTGCAGAGGGATGCAGCACTCTTAAAATTGCAAAGCTTCTGAAGCGTGATCATCGAACAATCAAGCGTTTCATTCAAAATAGTCAACAGGGTCGCAAGAAGCGTGTGGAAAAACCAAGGCCGAAAATAACTGCCCATGAACTGAGAAAAGTCAAGCGTGCAGCTGCCACGATGCCACTTGCCACCAGTTTGGCCATATTTCAGAGCTGCAACATCACTGGAGTGCCCAAAAGCACAAGGTGTGCAATACTCAGAGACATGGCCAAGGTAAGAAAGGCTGAAAGACGACCACCACTGAACAAGACACACAAGCTGAAACGTCAAGACTGGGCCAAGAAATATCTCAAGACTGATTTTTCTAAGGTTTTATGGACTGATGAAATGAGAGTGAGTCTTGATGGGCCAGATGGATGGGCCCGTGGCTGGATTGGTAAAGGGCAGAGAGCTCCAGTCCGACTCAGACGCCAGCAAGGTGGAGGTGGAGTACTGGTTTGGGCTGGTATCATCAAAGATGAGCTTGTGGGGCCTTTTCGGGTTGAGGATGGAGTCAAGCTCAACTCCCAGTCCTACTGCCAGTTCCTGGAAGACACCTTCTTCAAGCAGTGGTACAGGAAGAAGTCTGCATCCTTCAAGAAAAACATGATTTTCATGCAGGACAATGCTCCATCACACGCGTCCAAGTACTCCACAGCGTGGCTGGCAAGAAAGGGTATAAAAGAAGGAAATCTAATGACATGGCCTCCTTGTTCACCTGATCTGAACCCCATTGAGAACCTGTGGTCCATCATCAAATGTGAGATTTACAAGGAGGGAAAACAGTACACCTCTCTGAACAGTGTCTGGGAGGCTGTGGTTGCTGCTGCACGCAATGTTGATGGTGAACAGATCAAAACACTGACAGAATCCATGGATGGCAGGCTTTTGAGTGTCCTTGCAAAGAAAGGTGGCTATATTGGTCACTGATTTGTTTTTGTTTTGTTTTTGAATGTCAGAAATGTATATTTGTGAATGTTGAGATGTTATATTGGTTTCACTGGTAATAATAAATAATTGAAATGGGTATATATTTTTTTTTGTTAAGTTGCCTAATAATTATGCACAGTAATAGTCACCTGCACACACAGATATCCCCCTAACATAGCTAAAACTAAAAACAAACTACAAACTACTTCCAAAAATATTCAGGTTTGATATTAATGAGTTTTTTAGGTTCATTGAGAACATGGTTGTTGTTCAATAATAAAATTACTCCTCAAAAATACAACTTGCCTAATAATTCTGCACTCCCTGTATATACAGTGAAAAATGGGGGTAACATGCCAGGCAAGATGGTACTTTCCTACACACTGCCTCACACTCCAGCAAAAAGTTGGCCCCAATGCATCTTGGTAAATGCAGTCAGATTCGTTTCACATTAACAAAAGTAATCAAAGTCTTTCACCTTAGTAGGTGCAGCAAGTGCTGTGTTTCTCTGGACACGTGTTTCCGGGTTTCGCCCGTCATCAGCATAGAGCAGCATATTTTGTGGGGTTGCTTGAAATGCCACCAAACGTCTTTTCAGGTTTATGTACCACTCTGGTGCGCAGGTGCCTCACCAAGGCTCGTCAGCCCGTTAGCTCAAGGGAGCCGTCATTCGACACAGTGCAAAAAAAAAGGGAGCACACTGCCTCACAATCCAGCAAAAAGTTGGTCCGAATGCATCTTGGTAAATGCAGTCAGATTCGTTTCACAATAACAAAAGTAATCAAAGTCTTTCACCTTAGTATGTGCAGCAAGTGCTGTGTATCTCTGGACACGTGTTTCTGGGTTTCGCCCGTCATCAGCAGAGAGCAGCATATTTTGTGGGGTTGCCTGAAATGCCACCAAACGTCTTTTCAGTTTTATGTACCACTCTGGTGCGCCGGTGCCTCAACAAGGCTCGTCAGCCCGTTAGCTCAAGGGAGCCGTCATTCGACACAGTGCAAAAAAAATGTAGCACACTGCCTCACACTCCAGCAAAAAGTTGGCCCCAATGCATCTTGGTAAATGCAGTCAGATTCGTTTCACATTAACAAAATTAATCAAAGTCTTTCACCTTAGTAGGTGCAGCAAGTGCTGTGTATCTCTGGACACGTGTTTCTGGGTTTCGCCCGTCATCAGCAGAGAGCAGCATATTTTGTGGGGTTGCTTGAAATGCCACCAAACGTCTTTTCAGGTTTATGTACCACTCTGGTGCGCATGTGCCTCACCAAGGCTCGTCAGCCCATTAGCTCAAGGGAGCCGTCATTCGACACAGTGCAAAAAAAAGGCAGCACACTGCCTCACACTCCAGCAAAAAGTTGGCCCCAATGCATCTTGGTAAATGCAGTCAGATTTGTTTCACATTAACAAAAGTAATCAAAGTCTTTCACCTTAGTAGGTGCAGCAAGTGCTGTGTATCTCTGGACACGTGTTTCTGGGTTTCGCCCGTCATCAGCAGAGAGCAGCATATTTTGTGGGGTTGCTTGAAATGCCACCAAACATCTTTTCAGGTTTATGTACCACTCTAGTGGGCAGGTGCCTCACCAAGGCTCGTCAGCCCGTTAGCTCAAGGGAGCCGTCATTCGACACAGTACAAAAAAAAGGGAGCACACTGCATCCCACTCCAGCCAAAAGTTTGCCCCAATGCATCTTGGTAAATGCAGTCAGATTCGTTTCACATTAACAAAAGTAATCAAAGTCTTTCACCTTAGTAGGTGCAGCAAGTGCTGTGTATCTCTGGACACGTGTTTCTGGGTTTCGCCCGTCATCAGCAGAGAGCAGCTTATTTTGTGGGGTTGCTTGAAATGCCACCAAACGTCTTTTCAGGTTTATGTACCACTCTTGTGCGCAGGTGCCTCACCAAGGCTCGTCAGCCCATTAGCTCATGGGAGCCGTAATTCGACACAGTGCAAAAAAAAGGGAGCACACTGCCTCACACTCCAGCAAAAAGTTGGCCCCAATGCATCTTGGTAAATGCAGTCAGATTCGTTTCACATTAACAAAAGTAATCAAAGTCTTTCACCTTAGTAGGTGCAGCAAGTGCTGTGTATCTCTGGACACGTGTTTCTGGGTTTCACCCATCATCAGCAGAGAGCAGCATATTTTGTGGGGTTGCTTGAAATGCCACCAAACATCTTTTCAGGTTTTTGTACCACTCTGGTGCGCAGGTGCCTCACCAAGGCTCGTCAGCCCGTTTGCTCATGGGAGCCGTCATTCGACACAGTGCAAAAAAAATGGAGCACACTGCCTCACACTCCAGCAAAAAGTTGGCCCCAATGCATCTTGGTAAATGCAGTCAGATTCGTTTCACATTAACAAAAGTAATCAAAGTCTTTCACCTTAGTAGGTGCAGCAAGTGCTGTGTATCTCTGGACACGTGTTTCTGGGTTTCGCCCGTCATCAGCAGAGAGCAGCATATTTTGTGGGGTTGCTTGAAATGCCACCAAACGTCTTTTCAGGTTTATGTACCACTCTGGTGCGCAGGTGCCTCACCAAGGCTCGTCAGCCCGTTAGCTCAAGGGAACCGTCATTCGACACAGTGCAAAAAAAAGGGAGCACACTGCCTCACACTCCAGCAAAAAGTTGGCCTGAATGCATCTTGGTAAATGCAGTCAGATTCGTTTCACATTAACAAAAGTAATCAAAGTCTTTCACCTTAGTAGGTGCAGCAAGTGCTGTGTATCTCTGGACACCTGTTTCTGGGTTTCGCCCGTCATCAGCAGAGAGCAGCATATTTTGTGGGGTTGCTTGAAATGCCACCAAACGTCTTTTCAGGTTTATGTACCACTCTGGTGCGCAGGTGCCTCACCAAGGCTCGTCAGCCCGTTAGCTCAAGGGAGCCGTCATTCGACACAGTGCAAAAAAAATGGAGCACACTGCCTCACACTCCAGCAAAAAGTTGGCCCCAATGCATCTTGGTAATTGCAGTCAGATTCGTTTCACATTAACAAAAGTAATCAAAGTCTTTCACCTTAGTAGGTGCAGCAAGTGCTGTGTATCTCTGGACACCTGTTTCTGGTTTTCGCCCGTCATCAGCAGAGAGCAGCATATTTTGTGGGGTTGCTTGAAATGCCACCAAACGTCTTTTCAGGTTTATGTACCACTCTGGTGCGCATGTGCATCACCAGGGCTCATCAGCCCGTAAGCTCAAGGGAGCCGTCATTCGACACAGTGCAAAAAAAAGGGAGCACACTGCCTCAGACTCCAGCAAATAGTTGGCCCCAATGCATCTTGGTAAATGCAGTCAGATTCGTTTCACATTAACAAAAGTAATCAAAGTCTTTCACCTTAGTAGGTGCAGCAAGTGCTGAGTATCTCTGGACAGGTGTTTCTGGGTTTCTCCCGTCATCAGCAGAGAGCAGCATATTTTGTGGGGTTGCTTGAAATGCCACCAAACGTCTTTTCAGGTTTATGTACCACTCTGGTGCACATGTGCCTCACCAAGGCTCGTCAGCCCGTTAGCTCAAGGGAGCCATCATTCGACACAGTGCAAAAAAAAGGGAGCACACTGCCTCACACTCCAGCAAAAAGTTAGCCCCAATGCATCTTGGTAAATGCAGTCAGATTCGTTTCACATTAACAAAAGTAATCAAAGTCTTTCACCTTAGTAGGTGCAGCAAGTGCTGTGTATCTCTGGACACGTGTTTCTGGGTTTCGCCCGTCATCAGCAGAGAGCAGCATATTTTGTGGGGTTGCTTGAAATGCCACCAAACGTCTTTTCAGGTTTATGTACCACTCTGGTGCGCATGTGCCTCACCAAGGCTCGTCAGCCCATTAGCTCAAGGGAGCCGTCATTCGACACAGTGCAAAAAAAATGCAGCACACTGCCTCACACTCCAGCAAAAAGTTGGCCCCAATGCATCTTGGTAAATGCAGTCAGATTCGTTTCACATTAACAAAAGTAATCAAAGTCTTTCACCTTAGTAGGTGCAGCAAGTGCTGTGTATCTCTGGACACGTGTTTCTGGGTTTTGCCCGTCATCAGCAGAGAGCAGCATATTTTGTGGGGTTGCTTAAAATGCCACCAAACTTCTTTTCAGGTTTATGTACCACTCTGGTGCGCAGGTGCCTCACCAAGGCTCGTCAGCCCGTTAGCTCAAGGGAACCGTCATTCGACACAGTGCAAAAAAAAGGGAGCACACTGCCTCACACTCCAGCAAAAAGTTGGCCTGAATGCATGTTGGTAAATGCAGTCAGATTCGTTTCACATTAACAAAAGTAATCAAAGTCTTTCACCTTAGTAGGTGCAGCAAGTGCTGTGTATCTCTGGACACCTGTTTCTGGGTTTCGCCCGTCATCAGCAGAGAGCAGCATATTTTGTGGGGTTGCTTGAAATGCCACCAAACGTCTTTTCAGGTTTATGTACCACTCTGGTGCGCAGGTGCCTCACCAAGGCTCGTCAGCCCGTTAGCTCAAGGGAGCCGTCATTCGACACAGTGCAAAAAAAATGGAGCACACTGCCTCACACTCCAGCAAAAAGTTGGCCCCAATGCATCTTGGTAATTGCAGTCAGATTCGTTTCACATTAACAAAAGTAATCAAAGTCTTTCACCTTAGTAGGTGCAGCAAGTGCTGTGTATCTCTGGACACCTATTTCTGGGTTTCGCCCGTCATCAGCAGAGAGCAGCATATTTTGTGGGGTTGCTTGAAATGCCACCAAACGTCTTTTCAGGTTTATGTACCACTCTGGTGCGCATGTGCCTCACCAGGGCTCATCAGCCCGTAAGCTCAAGGGAGCCGTCATTCGACACAGTGCAAAAAAAAGGGAGCACACTGCCTCAGACTCCAGCAAAAAGTTGGCCCCAATGCATCTTGGTAAATGCAGTCAGATTCGTTTCACATTAACAAAAGTAATCAAAGTCTTTCACCTTAGTAGTTGCAGCAAGTGCTGAGTATCTCTGGACAGGTGTTTCTGGGTTTCTCCCGTCATCAGCAGAGAGCAGCATATTTTGTGGGGTTGCTTGAAATGCCACCAAACGTCTTTTCAGGTTTATGTACCACTCTGGTGCACATGTGCCTCACCAAGGCTCGTCAGCCCGTTAGCTCAAGGGAGCCATCATTCGACACAGTGCAAAAAAAAGGGAGCACACTGCCTCACACTCCAGCAAAAAGTTAGCCCCAATGCATCTTGGTAAATGCAGTCAGATTCGTTTCACATTAACAAAAGTAATCAAAGTCTTTCACCTTAGTAGGTGCAGCAAGTGCTGTGTATCTCTGGACACGTGTTTCTGGGTTTCGCCCGTCATCAGCAGAGAGCAGCATATTTTGTGGGGTTGCTTGAAATGCCACCAAACGTCTTTTCAGGTTTATGTACCACTCTGGTGCGCATGTGCCTCACCAAGGCTCGTCAGCCCATTAGCTCAAGGGAGCCGTCATTCGACACAGTGCAAAAAAAATGCAGCACACTGCCTCACACTCCAGCAAAAAGTTGGCCCCAATGCATCTTGGTAAATGCAGTCAGATTCGTTTCACATTAACAAAAGTAATCAAAGTCTTTCACCTTAGTAGGTGCAGCAAGTGCTGTGTATCTCTGGACACGTGTTTCTGGGTTTTGCCCGTCATCAGCAGAGAGCAGCATATTTTGTGGGGTTGCTTGAAATGCCACCAAACGTCTTTTCAGGTTTATGTACCACTCTGGTGCGCAGGTGCCTCACCAAGGCTCGTCAGCCCGTTAGCTCAAGGGAACCGTCATTCGACACAGTGCAAAAAAAAGGGAGCACACTGCCTCACACTCCAGCAAAAAGTTGGCCTGAATGCATCTTGGTAAATGCAGTCAGATTCGTTTCACATTAACAAAAGTAATCAAAGTCTTTCACCTTAGTAGGTGCAGCAAGTGCTGTGTATCTCTGGACACCTGTTTCTGGGTTTCGCCCATCATCAGCAGAGAGCAGCATATTTTGTGGGGTTGCTTGAAATGCCACCAAACGTCTTTTCAGGTTTATGTACCACTCTGGTGCGCAGGTGCCTCACCAAGGCTCGTCAGCCTGTTAGCTCAAGGGAGCCGTCATTCGACACAGTGCAAAAAAAATGGAGCACACTGCCTCACACTCCAGCAAAAAGTTGGCCCCAATGCATCTTGGTAATTGCAGTCAGATTCGTTTCACATTAACAAAAGTAATCAAAGTCTTTCACCTTAGTAGGTGCAGCAAGTGCTGTGTATCTCTGGACACCTGTTTCTGGGTTTCGCCCGTCATCAGCAGAGAGCAGCATATTTTGTGGGGTTGCTTGAAATGCCACCAAACGTCTTTTCAGGTTTATGTACCACTCTGGTGCGCATGTGCCTCACCAGGGCTCATCAGCCCGTAAGCTCAAGGGAGCCGTCATTCGACACAGTGCAAAAAAAAGGGAGCACACTGCCTCAGACTCCAGCAAAAAGTTGGCCCCAATGCATCTTGGTAAATGCAGTCAGATTCGTTTCACATTAACAAAAGTAATCAAAGTCTTTCACCTTAGTAGGTGCAGTAAGTGCTGAGTATCTCTGGACAGGTGTTTCTGGGTTTCTCCCGTCATCATCAGAGAGCAGCATATTTTGTGGGGTTGCTTGAAATGCCACCAAACGTCTTTTCAGGTTTATGTACCACTCTGGTGCACATGTGCCTCACCAAGGCTCGTCAGCCCGTTAGCTCAAGGGAGCCATCATTCGACACAGTGCAAAAAAAAGGGAGCACACTGCCTCACACTCCAGCAAAAAGTTGGCCCCAATGCATCTTGGTAAATGCAGTCAGATTCGTTTCACATTAACAAAAGTAATCAAAGTCTTTCACCTTAGTAGGTGCAGCAAGTGCTGTGTATCTCTGGACACGTGTTTCTGGGTTTCGCCCGTCATCAGCAGAGAGCAGCATATTTTGTGGGGTTGCTTGAAATGCCACCAAACGTCTTTTCAGGTTTATGTACCACTCTGGTGCGCATGTGCCTCACCAAGGCTCGTCAGCCCATTAGCTCAAGGGAGCCGTCATTCGACACAGTGCAAAAAAAATGCAGCACACTGCCTCACACTCCAGCAAAAAGTTGGCCCCAATGCATCTTGGTAAATGCAGTCAGATTCGTTTCACATTAACAAAAGTAATCAAAGTCTTTCACCTTAGTAGGTGCAGCAAGTGCTGTGTATCTCTGGACACGTGTTTCTGGGTTTTGCCCGTCATCAGCAGAGAGCAGCATATTTTGTGGGGTTGCTTGAAATGCCACCAAACGTCTTTTCAGGTTTATGTACCACTCTGGTGCGCATGTGCCTCACCAAGGCTCGTCAGCCCATTAGCTCAAGGGAGCCGTCATTCGACACAGTGCAAAAAAAAGGGAGCACACTGCCTCACACTCCAGCCAAAAGTTGGCCCCAATGCATCTTGGTAAATGCAGTCAGATTCGTTTCACATTAACAAAAGTAATCAAAGTCTTTCACCTTAGTAGGTGCAGCAAGTGCTGTGTATCTCTGGACACGTGTTTCTGGGTTTTGCCCGTCATCAGCAGAGAGCAGCATATTTTGTGGGGTTGGTTGAAATGCCACCAAACGTCTTTTCAGGTTTTTGTACCACTCTGGTGCGCAGCTGCCTCACCAAGGCTCATCCGCCTGTTGGCTCAAGGAAGCCGTCATTCGACACAGTGCAAAAAAAAGGGAGCACACTGCCTCACACTCCAGCAAAAAGTTGGCCCCAATGCATCTTTGTAAATGCAGTCAGATTCGTTTCACATTAACAAAAGTAATCAAAGTCTTTCACCTTAGTAGGTGCAGCAAGTGCTGTGTATCTCTGGACACGTGTTTTTGGGTTTCGCCCGTCATCAGCAGAGAGCAGCATATTTTGTGGGGTTGCTTGAAATGCCACCAAACGTCTTTTCAGGTTTATGTACCACTCTGATGCGCAGGTGCCTCACCAAGGCTCGTCAGCCTGTTAGCTCAAGGGAGCCGTCATTCGACACAGTGCAAAAAAAAGGGAGCATACTGCCTCACACTCCAGCAAAAAGTTGGCCCCAATGCATCTTGGTAAATGCAGTCAGATTCGTTTCACATTAACAAACGTAATCAAAGTCTTTCACCTTAGTATTTGCAGCAAGTGCTGTGTATCTCTGGACACGTGTTTCTGGGTTTCGCCCGTCATCAGCAGAGAGCAGCATATTTTGTGGGGTTGCTTGAAATGCAACCAAACGTCTTTTCAGGTTTATGTACCTCTCTGGTGTGCAGGTGCCTCACCAAGGCTCGTCAGCCCGTTAGCTCAAGGGAGCCGTCATTCGACACAGTGCAAAAAAAAGGGAGCACACTGCCTAACACTCCAGCAAAAATTTGGCCCCAATGCATCTTGGTAAATGCAGTCAGATTAGTTTCACATTAACAAAAGTAATCAAAGTCTTTCACCTTAGTAGGTGCAGCAAGTGCTGTGTATCTCTGGACACTTGTTTCTGAATTTCGCCCGTCATCAGCAGAGAGCAGCATATTTTGTGGGGTTGCTTGAAATGCCACCAAACGTCTTTTCAGGTTTATGTACCACTCTGGTGCGCAGGTTCCTCACCAAGGCTCGTCAGCCCGTTAGCTCAAGGGAGTCGTCATTCGACACAGTGCAAAAAAAAAGAGAGCACACTGCCTTACACTCCAGCAAAAAGTTGGCCCCAATGCATCTTGGTAAATGCAGTCAGATTTGTTTCACATTAACAAAAGTTATCAAAGTCTTTCACCTTAGTAGGTGCAAATAGACTGGACTCTGCCATGGACATTCCTCCACCATCACCCCTGCCCACTTTACAACCCCCTCCACTATTTTTCACTTAAATAAACACCCTTGAATCAAACAATCTGGAGTCAGTCTGTGCTTTCACAAGTGTGTATTTGCAATAACTGAGGAAAAACCTAATGTCTACGTACCTATGTCACACAGCTCTAGTACATGAGGTAACATAGCAGAGGTCACACAGTGGGACCCATATCTGTGAAATTGAATGGTAAAGTGACAAATAGGGGTCCATACACTGGGTGAAAGTGACAGACAGATGATAGGTCTAACAATTTTATCAGATGTAGGATGCCGTGATGTCTTGTTACATGTGTCGCACTGGAAGTTTTGCTGATTCACGGTGTTTCTGCTGTCTATGTCCTCTTCTTCTGACTCCTCTTCTTCACTGTCCACAGGCTCCACAGCTGCCACAAGACCACCTTCTGGACCATCCTCCTGCAGAAAAGGCACCTGTCGTCACAAAGCCAAGTTGTGCAGCAAACAGCAGGCCACGATGATCTGGCACACCTTCTTTGGTGAGTAGAATAGGGAACCATCTTTCATATGGAGGCACCTGAACCTGGCCTTCAGGAGGCCGAAGGTTTTTTCAATAATCCTCCTAGTCCGCCCATGTTCCTCATTGTAGCGTTCCTCTCCCCTTGTCCTGTGATTTCTCACTGGGGTCAGTAGCCATAACAGGTTGGGGTACCTAGAGTCACCTGCAAATGTCGAGGGACTACTGTTAGACACACACTAACCCTTAGGGACAACTCCAGAACCAGACAACTGTTCACACGGTATAGGGCCCTTGTCCTCACCTAATAGCCACACACACTGCCTCTGGAGTTGCCCCATCACATACAGGATGCTTTTATTCCGCAGAATCTAAGTGTCATGCACTGAGCCAGGAAACTTGGCGTTCACATGGGAGATGTACTGGTCGGCCAAACACACCATCTGCACATTCATAGAATGGTAGCTTTTCCGTTTCTGTACACCTGTTCACTCCTGCGGGGGGTACCAAGGCCACATGTGTACCATCAATGGCACCAATGATGTTGGGGATATGTCCCAGGGCATAAAAGTCACCTTTCACTGTTGGCAAATCCTCCACCTGAGGGAACACGATGTAGCTGCGCATGTTTTTCAGCAGGGCAGACAACACTCTCGACAACACGTTGGAGAACATAGGCTGGGACATCCCTGATACAATGGCCACTGTTGTTTGAAAAGACCCACTTGCCAGGAAATGGAGTACTTACAGAACCTGCACTAGAGGGGGGATTCCTGTGGGATGGCGGATAGCTGACATTAGGTCTGGCTCCAACTGGGCACACAGTTCCTGGATTGGGGCACAATTTAGTCTGTAGGTGACTACTACATGTCGCTCTTTCATTGTCGACAGGTTCACCAGCGGTCTGTACACCGGTGGATACCGCCATCTCCTCACCTGCCCCAGTGGACGTGCCCTATAGAAGAGAATAGCGAGCACAGAGTCAGCCAACACTGAGGTCGGAAAAAAACAATTGTATTACACTCATTTGTCAATACGCTATGTGCCTGTCTCTGTGTATATGCAAGGCCTATATATGTGTGATGCATTAAAAAATAATGCCATGTGGCCACCTGAAATGGCGGCTACCTGACCTGTAATGTGGGACAAGGGGATATGAGGTAACTGCGTTGGTGTTCTACACCGTCGCGGTAGGCGGTCGAAGACTGCGGCTCAATCCTGCATTGGTTAACATTGGGCCTTATGGGTCCCAGGAGCCAATGACGGTACATACCACCGTGGACGTGACCGCCATTTTCTCTCTGTTCACTCACTTGATACCTGATCTTCGACAGGAGAGGACCAACACTGCAAGTGCTGCTGTTATCTCAGTCTGGAAGCAACTATGGCTCATGTGTATGGGGAAAGGGCTCCTGCCTTCACATCGGAGGAGTTGGATAAACTAGTGGATGGGGTCCTCCCCCAGTACACGCTACTCTACGGTTCTCCAGACAAACAGGTGAGTACATTGTGAGCATGCTGTATGGGCAATGCCTGTTTGGAGTGGTGTGGATGGAAGATACAGGGGGGATGAGGCCTGCATGATCGGATGGTGACTGTATGTGCATCAGGGCAAGGGTGGGAATATGGGACAATGACTGTGACGGTCCAGATGGTAAAAGTGTTACATTTTCCCCTGCACTATTCCTCTAGGTCAGCGCCCACCAGAAGAAGGATGTTTGGCGTGCTATCGCCAAGGACCTCTGGACCCTGGGGGTCCACCACAGACGGAGCACCCACTGCCGTAAAAGATGGGAGGACCTTCGCCGCTGGAGCAGGAAGACGGTGGAGGCCCAGCTGGGTATGGCCTCCCAACGTGGGAGGGGTGCCCGACGCACCATGACCCCCTTGATGTTCCGGATCCTGGCGGTGGCGTATCCCAGCCACAAGGCGGTGAGTACACTCACGTTCAGCTGACTCTGCATGCATTGGAGGTGTCTGGGTGGGGGAGGTGGGCAGTGGGATCCCCTAGGCTAGGGCGAGCTTTGTAGGCAAGGACCCTTTGTGAGGCAGGCTAAGTGGCACCCCATCCCCACCAGTGGTAAGAGCCCTCTACACCTAGTCAGGCTCCTGTGACTTCCATGTGTGCAGCAATCGGGCATAGGCCATGTACCCCATGTCCCTGTGATTAATTAGGGAACTCCAAATGCATGGCGTAGTGCAGAGGGCTGCTGTGTCTGTAGTGTCCGCCGACGGTAGCGGTATTGTATGCACTGAACATGTCTTTCTTCTTTCTCCCCCCCTTTTTGTGGTCTCCCTGTTCTTGTGTGCATTAGCATCATCCGGCGGAGGAGCTGTGCCACCGGAGTAGGAGGGAGCTGCATCCCACATGGCCCTGGAGGGCCAGACAACGGAGTCTGAATTCACCAGTGGGACGGAGGGCGAGGGGAGCTCCACGGCAGGGACAGGAGCTGAGACCAGTGACACTGATTGTTCCTCTGATGGGAGCTCCCTTGCGGTGGCAGAACACTCTGAGCTCACCGCATCTACAGGTACAGCCGCCACCACCCTCCTAGCAGCCCCTCAGGGTGTGTCCTGTGGCCGCTCACCCAGGAGGGTGGACATCTCCTTCGCCCCAGGCACATCAGGCCCTGCCCCAGTCAGCCCTGCTGCCCTCAGTGAGGAGGCTATTGACCTCCTGAGATCCCTCACTGTTGGGCAGTCTACCATTCTGAATGCCATCCAGGGTGTAGAGAGGCAGTTGCAACAGACAAATGCATACCTGGAGGGCATTCATTCTGGCCAGGCAGCCCAACAGCGAGCATTTCAGGCTCTGGCCTCTGCAGTGATGGCGGCCATTGTCCATGTGTCTAACATCCTCCCTCCAACTTCCTCCACCCAAACCCAATCCCCAGTACCTCAGCCTATCCCAAGCACACCATCAGACCAGCATGCACAAATCTTAACACACAAGGGTGGCTCTGGCAAACATAAGCACCACACATCCCACAAGCACTCACACAAGCATCATACACATGCACACATACCAACATCCACTGCCTCCACTGTGTCCCCCTCCTCCACGTCTTCATCCTCCCTCCCTGTCACGTCTCCACTCACACCTGCATGCACTACATCTTCAGCCACTACCTCCATCACAGCACGCCCATCACCACACACCGTTCAAGTGCACTCACCACCCCCACTACCATTCACACATCCCCAGTGTCCTCTCCCAGTGTGTCTCTGAGCCCTCCTCCCAAAGTACACATTTGCAGTCACATACCCACCCAACAGCCATCCACCTCACAACAGCCTCCAGCCCATGCGCCTTCACCCAAAGTCAGCAAATGAACACCTCCTACAACCACTACCTCTTCCTCCACTCCCAAACCCTCTCCATCTACCCATCCCAGTGTGTCAAAAAAACTTTTACTCTTAAATGTTGACCTCTTCCCTACACCTCCCTCCTGTCCGTCCCCTAGGGCCCACTTTTCTAGGTCCCAACCCAGCACCTCAGCCACCACATCACCGGGCACAGTGGTGCCAGCAATACCCGGTTTTTGGAGTGCACCAAGCAACAGGGCTGCCAGTGTCCCAAGGAGCGAGGCCAAGGACATTCCACCACCTCCAAAACAGAAAATGTTGCCCACATCCCGGAGGGAGAAGGCTAAAACACCTTCCACCAAAGGCTCAGCCAAGACAAGTGTGGGGAGTGGCAAGACAGCTGCGCCAGCATCCAAGGTGGGGAAGGGCCTGAAGCAGAAAGGCAAGTCAGCGTCGCCGCCAACCTGTACGGCGGACAAGACCGCCACCGGCATCGCCACATGCACCGCCGCCAAGGACACCGCTGCCAGCAGCCCAGATACAGAGCCCTTCAGCAGCACCGCAGTCAGTGAGCCCGCCACCAGCACCGCCGCTACTAACACCGCCGCCAGCACTGCGGTCAGTGAGCCTGCCACCAGCACAGCCATTACTGACACCGCCGCCAGCACCGCGGTCAGTGAGCCAGCCACCAGCATGGCAGTCAGTGAGCAAGCCACCAGCACGGCAGTCAGTGACCCAGCCACCAGCACCGCAGTAAGTGAGGCTGCCACCAGCACCGCCGCCACAATGACCGCCGCTAGCACCGCCGCCACAATGACCACCGCAAGCACCGCCGCTAATGACACCGCCGCCAGCCCCCTCAGCGGCCCCGCGACAACCTGAGCCAGTGGCACCACCACAGACATGGCTGCCATCCCCAGTGGTCATCCGTACGTGGCTGGTGGTCAGTTCCAGGGGCCTGGGCAGCTTCCATGTTTCCCCACCGTCAGTGGAGTATCACATCCACTACCTCAGTCCTTGGCAGGATGAAGCACCCTGGGCAGAAAGCCCCCTCCCGAACCAGTGGAGGAAGGCATCACTACCTCAGTCCTTGGCAGGATGACGCACTCTGGGCACATAGCCCCCTCCAGAACCAGTGGAGAAAGGCATCCACTACCTCAGTCCTTGGCAGGATGAAGCACCCTGGGCACAAAGCCCCCTCCTGAACCAGTGGAGAAAGGCATCCACTACCTCAGTCCTTGGCAGGATGAAGCACCCTGGGCACCAAGCCCCCTCCCGAACCAGTGGAGAAAGGCATCCACTACCTCAGTCCTTGGCAGGATGAAGCACTCTGGGCACCAAGCCCCCTCCAGAACCAGTGGAGAAAGGCATCCACTACCTCAGTATTTGGCAGGATGAAGCACTTTGGGCACCAAGCCCCCTCCAGAACCAGTGGAGAAAGGCATCCACTACCTCAGTCCTTGGCAGAATGAAGCACTCTGGGCACAAAGCCCCCTCCAGAACCAGTGGAGACTGTTATCCACTTGAGAGACTGTGGCTTTGCACTCCCCAGGATAAAGCAGTGGGCAACCCACCCACTGGAGACACTTGAGAGACTGTGGCTTTGCACTCCCCAGGATAAAGCAGTGGGCAACCCACCCACTGGAGAGACTTGAGAGCCTGTGGCTTTAAAAAAAAAAAAAAAGAAAACTATGCTAGTGCAACATTATGTTTGTGTCAGATTTATGCTGCCCCACCATTGATTTTATAGTCACATAAAAGGCCAGATTAGAATTGGACCAGTGTGAAGTGCAGAAGCCCCCACATACCCTTCATGACGTTGGAGATGATACCTGCCTCCCTCACATGCCATTATCTATTCTATTTTTACATCACTTAGCTGGGTTGCCCTATAAGTCTGCTAGTGCCAATGCCTGATTCCAATGTGTGGATACCAGCAAAGAGGAGGTATTTTGTCCAACCACCGTGCATGGATTCTAAGAGGTAACTAAGTAACTATTGCACCAATGTGTGTTGATATTTTGATTAATTGTGATTGTGAATTTGTGAGTGATGACTGATGTATGTGGTAACTGACAGTGAGGGAGGAAGTTCAACAAATTTGTAAACTTGTTTCTGATGATTTGCAATTTTTAGGGGGTGATGGGTGATAAAAAAAAATTCTGAAAGTGAATGGCCTTTCAAAAGTAGTGAAATTTACCTGCAGGGTCTACTTCTTTTTTCTGGTTCCTCATAACAAACCAGCCTCCTCAGTTAGCAAACATAAGTCTACCCCAAAAATACTCAATTTCTGTTTCCCTATCTGTTTTTCAACAGCAGTGCACTTCACTGGTCTACCTTGCTCAGTTTGGGAATGGGACGGAGTTAGTCTGAATCTGGAGGAGGAAGAAGGAAGGTCTCAGAGTGTCATTACCTCAACAGCTAGGAAGATGAAAGTTTTTGACTTCAAATAGAACCCATGATGATATTAAAGACTCTGATGCCTAGTCTCACTCAGCTCTGTGAACTGGACAGAGGTACATTGATTTGGAAATTCTGCTGATGTGTGTGCTGCATCGCTAGCTCAAATTTGAAACTCCTCGTATGTTCGTGCTCTGTCTCTGGGTCTTCTTGGTACACTCCTGTCATTGTCTCAGTCTTCCTAAAGTTATGATAATATGATGATCCCCTAACTCTCTGTTTTACTTTTCTTTCAATCTAGTTGACAGTAATGGATAATCCTTTGATTAATCCTGTAGTTGGAGTACACATAGGTGGGAGTGGCACCTTCTGTGGAGTTCTGTCTCCCCTGTTAGCATGCTAGTGTGCTACTGCTACTTCCTACCACTCCCTTAAGATGCCATCTTGGGACAAATCCTGCAGTAAGAAGAAAAAGACTCCCTGGATTCATCTATTCATGTAGGAGAAGAAAAATAGATTGAAATTAAGTTGTTTAGTCACTAATTAACTCCTACTAAAGAAGATGACGTCTTAATTGTCTATGTGCTCTAGGTTTTTGTAGGCAAAATAGACAATGGCAATCATTGACTAGTGGTCAATATAGTTCAGTTGCAGAGGGCAATAGAGAAAGGGTAATCATATAAGTAAATGACATACACTTTTTTAACAGATTTAAAAAAGAGGTTACACTAAAAGACAGCTCTGCAAACTAAAGTACCAAAATAAGCATTTGAGGCATGAATCAAGTAAAATAAATGATCCTCTTTTATTTTTATAAATAGAACACCCACCTTTTCCATCCCCAAAAAGTTCAACAAAAAGTCCAAGTAACTTTCAAACCCTGTCCCAACTCCCTCCCCACCCTCTCCAACCACAAGTATCCCTCCCACCAAAACCATAAATTTTAAAAAGAGAGCGCATTGTTCACAGTTGGGTCTGGATATCATTGACAGTCACCTCAATACATGCCACTCTGTGATCCAGTCTCACAAGGTGTTGCAGAACACGGTGTTGAAATATGCGGTCCTGGGGAGGGGGTAGAAGTGATGGAACTAGGAAGAGGTGTTGCGAGCTGCGGGCTGCGATGGTGGGGCCACAGGGAAGCTGGAGATGGTGGTGGGTAGCTGGAGGAGCTAGGGCTGGCTGCCATGAGTACTGCTTCGGCCTCCTCCTCCTCCTCCTCCTGGAGGGCTACCAGCTGCCAATATTCATGTTGGATGCCCTCCAGCCGCTGCTGCTGGAACCAGGCTGCTATCTCCTGGTGAGTTCAATGATGTCCATCAGGAGTAGCTATAGCAGGAAAGAAAAAGGAAAACAACAAATTATAAACCGTGCCCTGTTCAAACAATTTTTTTTTAAAGTACAGTGGCACAGTAGCAGTAAATTGCTGGAGCCTTAGGGCCATTAGAATTTTAGGTGGCTGATTCCGATGAGTCACAGGGCCATTTTTACCTACACATGCCTCACTGTAGTTGACAAATGTCAAAAGGCTAAAATTTTAACTGGCAAGAATCCATTGTGGAAGCCATCAAATAATAAATTATACATAAATATGGCGCATGCCAAAAGGGATTTACATTTTTTTTTCGGGTGGCTGGGACAGAACTTTGGGAAGAATAAAGGACTGAAGCACAAGGAGGTGACAGAGTAGGCACTGAGATGGAGGGAAACCACCTTTTTAAGTTTGCAATGCATTGACAGCTTTGTAAATGCTGCATTAACTGAAACAGATGCACACATTGCACAGAAAACAGTATTGTACACTGTCATGCTGCAGTTATGTCATAGTAGCATTGGTGACTACTGGGGACAGAGGTATGATGGTGGGTGGGAGGATACATACCTGCCTTTCTTTAACTACAGGAAGTTAAGGGAGAAGACAGAAAATTAAAATACTCCCACTTTGAAAAAAAGCTTTGATAACCATGCAAACCAAGTAAATTAGGTGACCAGCAGACACATCCCTCTCCACAACAGCTCCCTTATTTCTTCTTGATCCACACATTTATACATTCATATTGTCATTCATCTATACTATTCTACCTTGGATACTCACCATTTAATTTAAGCTTACACTTTGTCATCCAGTCTTTCACTATTCCAATCCAGCCATCCATATTTATCCACTTATCCACCCATAGACTCACCTAACCAGCATTCACCCTTTCAAACTCCCTGCTTTCACCTATCCATCCATTTACCCATGTATCGTTTGTTAACATCCACCCATTTCCCCACCTGAGCATCAGCTTTTACCCATCCACCGTTCACCAACTCAGCATCCTTTCACCCCTTTCATCTATCGTTTCATCCACCCATGCACCTCCTATCACTCACCTATGCATCTTTTCCTTTCACTCACACATCCTTTTACTCATATACCATTTCACCCATTCTTTCATTTAGCCTTCCATCCTTTATTTGCTTTTTCATCAAACCATCATTTGTAGCATTCATTCAATCATTATGAGATTTTGTCTGCTCATTCTCAGAGCGAAGAGGTCATTAGGATTAATAATTCAATCCCCACTGCAGCTGCTAAACCAGGGGCTTCACAAGCAACACCCTTGCAGTGAGTATATTAGTTGTCAATGAGCAAGAGCAATATGACTTACCAGCAACCATCCCTGCTGCCACATGTTCTCCCCGCGTTCAGCACACTGGTGCTGTCACTGACCTCGTCACTGGTGGTCCGTACGGCTGGAGAAAACGTTACACTATTTACTTCCAACAAAATAAATACAGCCACAATAGATCATTACTTTTTTGTCTTCTATCATTGAATTCAGGAATTTTGTTGGTTGTTTGAAAAGCAAGGTAGACAAATCAACCACAAACTTTTCATAATGGAAGGGGTGAGCTCAGCTAGGTCACTGAAGCACAATAAAGGGGTGAAATACTTTGGTCAATCCAGGAGAACCTATGGTGAGGTCTCAGGGCATAAGTAAAGCAAAGAAAACCTTTCACAAACGTGTATAAAAGCTGACTTGTGCATGCAATCTCATCAGTAACGTACCTCTCCTAAAAATCTGTCCTCTTAGTATTCAGATCAAGTCTGCAAGATATATAAGGGGAGAAGAGAAAGCTAAGCTTAGTAACAAAGCAGAAGAAAGGTAGTAGAGACAGGAGGAAGTCAGGTACAGATGAAACATGTGAAATAGATAAATGCATGGATAACACGAATTTAACAAAGCTTACATAGAATGAAAATAAGTACAAAAAAGGAAGACATACACAGTAAAAATAATAGAAAAATATTTTGAAATGAGGAGAGGTGAAAAATAAAAGTGGGGAAATAAAAATAATATAGCAGGAAGACTCACTAGGGCCTGCAGATCAGCTAGCATCTGCTCTTGTCGTGCCACTAGTACTGGCACCCTCCCCTCCTGGACCAGTCGAGGCTGTTGCCCTCTTTTTCCTCTTGGGTGTTGAGGTAGGAAATAAAGAACAAGATTTTAAAAAAAATAGTGGTACAGTTAATCTTCCCCTAATTTTTTGGGACAAGCAGAGGCAAACACAGTTATATTGTACTTTTCTAAATCAGATTGCCTAGTATGATGGACTCAACTTGAGTTGACCTATCACTTTTACATTCAAAATTCCTACACCTAACACCTATTCCAAATTTTCTAAACTACAAGTCATACTTACAAACCTTTGACACAGGGCAGCGCAGCAAGCCTTCTTGCAGCGCTGTCCTGCATCAAAAGGAGAAGGCAGGAATGTGCTTTATCTACAACAGATATGACACATTCTTGTCATTTGCCTCTGTGTTGGCACACAATGTGCTGTCACGAGCCAATGCAGGAACACCTGCACCATGCTGCAAGGCTGCCTGCATTGAGGGGATTATTTTTTTGTGTAGGAAGTGGCACCTTCCTGCAAAAAAACTATCACAAAAGGACTGCAGCACACATAGAAAAATGAAAAAACTAGAAGAAATAAAGGTATTTCTCCTCATTGCATCTCCCTTATGCCTCCGCTGGGGAGGCGTAGGCGACGCATTCCAAGGTTTACAAATCCTTATGAATCTGGGAATGTGTAAAACGTCATGCGTGTTACATGGGAACACCAACCCTAACACCCATGGCACGCCTCGCTGTCACAGGTTGAGTCAAAGCAGCGACTTGCATTGTGGAACAACGCATACATCAATAAAAAAAATTCTATTACTCACCAAGCCCTGACACCTCAATGCCCAGCAGGTTGAGCAAGTCCTGTTCGCAGTCGATGATGTCCACCCAACAGTGAATCAATTGCTGCTGGGTGCGCTGGCTCCCAGTGTGCTGATGAACGAGCTGGTGCACCCTCCTCCACTGCAGTAAACACTCCTGAAGGGTGTAATCACTCCTAGGCCTGCCGCCTGCTGCCAGCATGGAGGGGAGGTGGCACTGCACAAAACAAGCTAGTGTTTCCATCTTTTCCTCGCTGAAGATGGGGCGAGGCTGCACCCCTTGCCAGTGACACCACCCACAAGGTAGGCCGCTGCTGCTACCCTGTCTCTGATCTGCCATGGTGCTGGGTGGGGTGGGGTGAAGAAGGGAAGAAAAGGAGAATGAAGAAAGGAAGAACTAAGGGAAAAATAAACAAAACTATAAAAAGTCACAAATGGATGATGCAACAAACTGTTCATTGCAGTGGTTCTCCCTCCTTTACAATTTCTTGGTATTCACACAAAGCATCAATTCTACTATTCTATACAACATAAAATAACAGTCTTTGTCTTCCAGTCTAAAGAACACAAAAAGAACAATTCAACAACAGGAATATTCAGGTCATTACACCCTCTGACTTTCCTCAACCAGAAATTTCAATGCATAACCCTATTGATATTCATGCCTCCAATGCAGCAACTGCCTTAGAGAACTGCATTCCATCAGTCTTCAAGCTTCGGCTTTTGGCAACGGGACATTGGCATTTATCTATCTTGGGACACTTCTAATTACGACAGCTCCTCTTTCCCATTACGTAAACTGTCCTCTCACCACCAGCTTTGGTGTAGCAGGGACTTTAAATAAACATTTGGTTTACGGTGTAAATCTTATTTGCTCATCCAGACAAAATATCCCCGCTCTTACTGGGCACTGAGTCCAACTCTTGGGGCATATTGGTTTATTGTGTTACCGAAGCGCAGCAAAGGGAAAGCAACAACGTAGAACTTGTAGGAAAGGAAAAAGTGTTCATTCATGTGATTTGTGATCTTTTTTCTGAATCCCATAAACCAAACAAATATATACCAGAGCAATGGGACTCACAATGCCTCGCTGACATTGCCCAGGCTGTGTGAATGTTTTAAGGGGTATACTTGGGACTTCTTTCGTTGTATATGCTCTCCTCAGAGATATTAGTTTCTCAGTAATGAAAATGTGTATACCACTTCAACCCTTTTAGGGAAGAGCACAGAATGCACCCAATAAAAGATTCTTCCAAAGGTACGGTTAGGCTGACACACATATTAAAACCTTTGCTGAGCATCAGTCTTTCCAGAGGAGAGTTTGGAATGAACTACATAGTAATACAGTTCTATTTGTTATGTATGCTTTGAAATGCCTGCATCTGAAAGAATGTGCACTTGTACCCTCAAGGGCCAGTAGCTAGGATGAATGTTGCAACTAAGGAGTCTGCTCAAAACTCTATCTCCCCTGCAGGGTCTGACATACAAAAATATTATTGGTATGTCTATTATCACACCTGGAGCTGCCTGCGTGTGTTAACCACTAGACACAATGCAATGAAACGAGGTAGTGCTATAGTATGGTGGATTACCGGAAAGACAGTGTTAGTCAGACATTTTGGATTGAACCAACAGCTCACATGGAAATCAAGAACCAAAAACCAAAGTGTGGCATGTTTATGGGGTATGGCATTAACACTGAGAAGCCCTTTCAAAGATGCTGCATGTGGTGCCTAATGCCAGTTAGTGACTTGGCAAGGGCCCTAATGCAAACAAACAAATCGGGCCCGGTCCTCTGGTGTGGTACTGAAAAGAACTATGGGCCAGATGTATCATCATGGTCCTTTGCGATTCGGAAATAGTGATTTTTAAGAAATCGCTATTTCCGACTCGCAAAGTGCCATGTATCACATTTGCGATTCGGTAATATCGATTTTTTAAAAATCGCTAATGCTATTACCGAATCGCAGATTGCGATACCGGCCCCATTCGCAGCTATGGGCCTGTTGGCTCATATCTGTGAATTTTTTGCATTTCCAAAATTGCGATTTCTGAACCAGAAATCGCAATTTTGGAAGTGCAAAACCCCACGGTGCTCAAAAATTGTTTGGGGGACTTGTAAGGTGCACACATGCCAAAAGGGCATGTGTGCTTCACATGTACAATTTAAAAATGCATTTTAAATGCATTTTTAAATTTTGCACATGCTTACCACCAAGTTCAACTTGGTGGTAATTAGCGATTCCTAAATGCCAAAATCGCATTTAGGATTTGCGTCATACATCTGCTAAGAAATCGCAAATAAGGAATCGTTATTTGCGATTTCTAATTTAGAGAGTTGCAATTTGCGACTCTCTAAACAGGGTCGCAATTTTAAGGAATCGCTATTTTAGCGATTCCTTAAAATTGCATTCAGAATGTATTTCATACATTCTGAAATGGCATTTTGCATTCGCAAACGGCCATTCGCACCGTTTGCGAATGCAAAATGCTTTCATACATCTGGCCCTATAATTGTAATGCAGCAGGCCTCTCCGACCTGTAGTCTCTGGTGCTGCTACACCTGCTGTACTATTGTCTGCTGTGATACCATGCTCTGTATGAAGAATAGCAAATCCCCATCAATGTATTCCTCTTCTACAAGTTATAACTAAACAGGACAGAATTCTCCAAGAAAAAATATTTGAAAGAATAGCTTTAAAGTGTCTTGTAAAAGTTTATATTTTCAAGTGGTAGCATCTTATTTATAAGTCTTATTATGAAGAGTGCTATTTCTATTTGTCAACATTTTGTATTCATATACATAACAATTGATTACAAAGCACACACTCAGGTTTGCAACTTTAGTTCTGAAACAAGTACAAAACGAGCAGGGGGCTACACCAGCTCTGGACTTAGGAATGAGGTTGATGGGGAAATTCTCTACAGTTTCCTCAATCATGCTGAGCAACATTAAGGGGTAATCTTTGTTTCCAGCTATACGGCAGAGACTTGAAGAAGGTCTGGTTCAAACTCATAAACAGGAGCTGCAGAAAATAATTTGGAAGTCTACACCTCTGTGGGTCATGACACTTCGAATACACGAGCTGTTAATCTACATGTAAAACCTAAAAGTGACATTGAATGTTCCTTTAAGGAGAAATATGCAATGGAAGGTTGAAAGAAACAAAGGGAGGGAGAGCAAAGACCGACTGGATTTCCTGTACTTTTGGATTCCAGTAGGGGGATTATAATTTATGGGCTTGCGATAAAATTAAAAAGCCGGAACGGCATTGATATTCTCATAGCCGCTCTTCACATTCTATTCATGATGCTGAGGATAAATGTGCAGAATGAGGGAGTTGATTTGAGTCCTGAAGAAAATAAGGATATAGCACGAAAGGTGTGAAACAGGACAAGAGACTAAAGTCAGCATAAAGAGGGGAAAAAGGGACTCTAAGACTCCAATTAAGAAGAAAGTGGCAGTACTTTCTAAGAAACATGCTTATATAGTTACGGATACTCCTGTAAAATAGGACTTGACTGAGAGGACTTCTAGGCAGCCCAGCAAAATTCGCAATAGTGCATCAGGCTCTCTAGAGGTTTCTGGTGGTGCGTTTAACTGAGTAGGTCATATGGGCTGAGACTGCAGATAAACATTCAAATCCCCCTGTTAGTGTATGATCTAGAGATGAAGATTGAGGGGGATGTAGCATACCTTATTAAAGCAGTCTTCTGGCTGCATTTATTTGAAGAGTATGACATCATACTAATTGAAGGTCATTGGCCTCCAGCCTTTGTTAGGGAATTGGCCCTTGGGATGAGGTAAGAAGGGCACCTTTTCTCCCATAGTACCTGAAGATATCAGGGAAAGTTATACCTGTGAAAGGGCTTTTAAACAGACTTCGGCCGTATGCATAAACCAGGCAGGGTGAGACAAACCCTCTATTCCACATGTTGTTTCCTTGCACAATGAACCTAAATCACAATCTCAATACCATTTAAAGTCACCAATTAATACTCCCCTTTTTCCCATCTCCAAACCAGATAGATTCTATCATCTCCAATGGGTTTTCAGTCAAAACATAGCACAGGAAAGCAAGTATCTAAATGGCTTCAGATGCAGATCTAATTTAAACAATTGCCTCTGGGGTAGGAGAACAGCCCCAGCTTATTCTCAGCATGCATCATGGAGATACCTAAACCATATTCTGATTGGATTTTATTGATAATACTATTTCACTGATGATGAGCTAGATGTAAACCTAACTAGGGTCAGACCAGAATGTAACATTTTTAACATCACATGGTTACAAGATTAAATTAAAAAAATCGAAAGTTGCCTAATTTAAGGAGACATTTCTTGGATATGAGATATTCAATGAGAGCAAGGGTTTGCCTTCTTAGTTCCATCAGACGTCTGCTATATAACCTTCTGAGACACTGAACAAGTTATAATCCCTTTTGGTATTCCTTAACTTTGGATTAACCTACTTGCTACACTATACTGAGCAAATAAAGCCCTTGCATGACTTGACTTCTCACACATTTTCAGCCTTAGAGAGGATGAACAAAATTACTGATAACTTATGTGTGCTATAAGCAAACATGCTAGTGAAAAATATTTACAAACAAGAGATAGTAAAATCTCTTCCTACTCTACATTAATTGGCTTGAGGAACACCTGTTCATGTAGAAAAGGACATCCCAAAGATGGGTTCACAAGTAGTTCCTGTTTTATTATACGCAGATTATGCGGTTTTAATATCAAGATCAGCTACTGGCCTCCAATCACTTTTAGATGCTTTTAATAGGTTTATGGTTAATTTGGATCTAAAGGTAAATCTCGCTAAATCCTTTGTAATGAAGTGTGGTTTCAAAATAGCTAAGACCCATAAATTTATGCTACGTGGCTCAGAAATTGTAAAGGTCCCTCACTTTACCTACCTGGGCATACCCAGGTGGACATTGCATTTAACTGGAAGTTTCTGATCAGTGTTAGATCATTACAATTCCAAAGATCAGGGGAGGCTGTTTCAAGATTTGCCAAAGTGTTAGGGCATAATGCAGTGGGGGAATTGGTTACCATTCTCAAAAGTAAGTGTGTATCTATTGCTTCATTTAGTGCTGGTATATGGTGGTACGCAAACAGTTCTTGCTTGCAAAAAATTGAAAATATATTTTTTAGAAGACTGCTGGCAGGCCCTTAATCAACATCAACCAATTTGTCCCATGAGAAAGTTGGGTTTGGCTTTTTAGAAGATTACATCAAACCCCCGCCCCTCTTCTCTTAAAATCTGTACAAAACCAGAGACTCATTTTTGTGGAGCGATTCTGACTGACTGCCTGGCCCCAGTTAATTCATTAGGTATTTCCTGGCTGCAATACATCAAATAGAGCTTTAATGAGCTTGGTCTTACAGGCATATTTTACAACCCAATTGATACCACTAGCTGGCCGTGCTAAAAGTAAAAGAGCTCTTTTTCAGATGCACTAATATCTGGCACAATCATAACAGGAGTGCTAGAGTAAATGGCTACCTCCAACCAACTTCCACCATGAGCTTAGCGCGTGCTTTTTATCTTCAAATAATTCCAAAAGAACATCACAAATTTCTACTGACCAGACTTTGTCTGAAATCTATTCACTTTTTGTTGGCCTTTCCCACTCAAGGTACGTGTTTCCTCTCACTACAGCCTTGTCTTTGCAATGGAACTCATGCATGAAGCACTATGTACTTTACCCTTTTTTGTCCTCTTTACTGCACAAGGAGACAAAAAAAATTCACCTTGTGCCTAGAACATCTGGAATCAGGTCCCATTATCTGGCTTTTCAATACTTATGCAACCTGGACTACACATAGTGGGAACATTGAGAAGCTCTGCATCTTAATAGTCACTCAAATTACTTGTAGAAATTGCCCTATTTTCAGAGTGTGTATGGGTCATATCCCTTATTACTTTTTTTTTCACAACACCAATAACAGAAAACTGATTTATTCAGGTGAATTTGCATCAGAATTTGCCTATGCAAGGATATGGGTATTGGAAAGAAAAGACCGATGAGAAAAGCATTTGGGGAACACATTTTGGGAGGTTCAAGGCAAAGCAGTCTTATTTCAAGCATGCATTATACCTAACAATATTTTTTTCTGACTAAAGCCATCCAGCAGACTACCTGTCTGGGATTTGGAACCCTGAAAGACCTTACAAAAACCCTCTACACCAACATTTTATTTAACCCTGCTCAGGAATTGGCAAGCACAAATGAACATTTTAGTTTCTGAAAAATAAATGGTATGATTCAGAATGGAACATATAATTCATTGTAGTTCCCTCCTGAAGGTTTAGCCTTATAGACCTATGATTATAATACCTGTATGCATGGTTTTCTTTCCAACATCCCAGCCCTAACGTAAATCACCCTTATCTGTTATGTAGCATCCACATACCTGTAGTCATTATCACATTTAGTGAGGGAAAGCTGTGCCAACTCTGGTGAGCACATTCCAGTCTTCTGGTTGGGAAGGAGTACTTGTCCTTAGATAAAAAACAATTTTTTTTCTGATTTTCTCTTGGGACCATGCCATTATAGAAATAAGCAATTTAGATTGACAGCAATATATGAAGATTATAATGAATGGAACAAATACTCAGAAAAAGAATCTTCTGAAAGAGCTCAACAGGTCGATGAAATAAACCTGCAAACAGTTTTCAAAGTTATCGACAATGGTCTGCATATGCTTTCTAACAGAGTGGATTCAATAAACAACATCATGTCCTTAAATCTTCTTAAAGGATAGTTGATTTTTTTGCAACCTGGCCAGGTTCAGTTAAGAGCCATTATCCATTTAAATTGGGTCTTATAAACTCTTTGATGAGGTTATGTGACCTGGAAACTTCTGAATGAAACACATGTTTTTGAACCTAATAATCTAACATTGACACAGAAAACAATAGCTAAAAAATAATCCACATACACTTTGTTGAGTATCAAACAAATGGAAGAAGGACATTTTCAGTTAGTCAAAATACACCTTTTACATGGCTAATACTAGGCATTATTTCCCTGCCTGTTACAACTTTTGTATGACTGTTAGAAGTACAAATCGTTGGGATGGCTTGAATCAATGCAGAATTCATGGAAATGTCTTTTTTAGGTGGAGCGTAGGAGCGCGCAAGTGCTGCTTTTCAGCATGTTGTTATCTATCAATGGGCTTTAACCACACCCACCTCAGCCCATCACTTTCATTTGTTCTTGGGCTTCCTTTGCAAAAATCCCTTGATGTCAAATGCTTTATTTTTGTTCCGCCTTGAGGCTATTTTGTCACGCCTTGCAGACTGACCCTGTTACATGGATAATTGCATGATGGCCAATATACTTCATTGTGGGCAAACTCCTTTTTTTGTCTCTACCTTTGGCACTCCATGTCGGCCATGGTGCTGTGAAGTTGCAAACAAAGCAAACTCAAAAGGCAGTATTGAAGCACTTTGCATGAGCACCAGTTAAAACTTCTCACTGCCATACATTAAAAGGCTACTTCCAAGTCATCTCATTCTCATTCTTCTATATGGCCACAGAAATGCTCAGTGGCTTTCACTATCATTTTAAGGTAGAGCAGGGGATACTTTATCCCAGGTGTAAAAGCATATCAAGAATGTTAGGATATGGGGTACATGCAAATTTTGGCAAAAGGTAAAATTAAAGAGGGGTAAGAATGATCAGGGAAGAACCACGCAGGAGACAAATTTATAGGGAAAATTCAAGAAGAAGACAAAACACATCTGAGACAAATTTTGAAGTGTTGACAAGAAGGGTGTGATGACATATTTAATCATCAGAGAAGGGACTGATGGAGCAGATATTCTAATTCAATAAATTTCTAATGACTAATGTGTGTTTATTAATGAGAAAATGGGTAGAGAAATTAATATTAGAAAATAATGTGTGTAATAGAAAATTTGCCCACGGGGAGTGGTCACCACATGTATTAACAGATGCTGAATAATGAGAAGATTCTATATAAAACATATTAATGTATCATAACTGGATGTATAATCTATGTTTTGTGTTAATTCTTAACTTAGCCGAACTAAAGGCCTGGTTGCACTGGGCCTTGCTTGCTCACAATGTGAAGACTCGACAAAGCTTGCGAGGACTGGTACCTGGAGAAAAAGACCTTGAACTGTGCAGAGTTCAGACGGCTCTGCTAGAACATTCTACAATGTACCAGCAGACAGGAGATGATGAAGCCAATTTGCTACAATTATGTGTAGTGTAGGCTGAAAGTACATTCCCAGGACTTGAACAATAGAGGCACCAACTAAAGACTATATATGCAACAATTTTGTTGCCTGAAGAGCCGGATGATGTTCTCATCACAAGAAGGACCAATCAAATTTATGGAGCCTGAATCCTATGCAGAAATTGAGATTTGGTAAACAAAAACTATAGGTTAGAGTCATAACTTTCTATGAGATTGACCAATTAGCAATTAGTGGGACGGACTGGGAGACCCTAATAAAAAGTCATGACAAGGGGAGCGAAATCAGAACTACGAGGAGAAAGTTGATGACATCAGGAGACGCTGTCCGAAGTGCTGATAATTGGGCTTATACTCTGTGAGCCTGATACGTAGCTGACCACTGATGACCTGGGGACGAAGACTGACCTGTTGCTGATCCATCCTGGATAGGTAGCTATGAAAATATGACTGACAAAATTGTGCCTTTTCTTCTAGGTGCCAACTTCCCTGTTTCTGAATAGATCTTTTCCCTCAGATAGATTTTTCAAAATTAATATTTTATCTAAATTGTTTTCGCATGAAGATCCACATGCTGATGCTAATCTTGGTTAGATGGCTGACAGGGGAGACGTTGACAGTGACAAATGACTGACAAATTGAATTGCTGAATTACTCCATTAATGTTGATAATCACTGACTTATGATTTGCATTGTTGCTTATGATTTCTTTGGAGAATAATGTTTTCTTGATGAATTAATAAAGGCAAAATTAACAATTGATTAGAATTGTAATCAATAGGGAAAAAAAATTATTAACCTTTTTTATGAGTGATGGTTCTTTCTGATTAATATGTTTTTTTTGTTTGTTTCTTAAGTGTTTTATATTGATCTATTGATGTTGATTATTGGTTCAGTAATCACTGTATGATTAGGATACTCCATGCGATACAAAAGGTTAATCGGCCTATACGCGTCCTCTTGTAAGCTTACTTACTAAGGACTGGATGCACTAGAACATTCTTAATGCTGTGGAGACGCTAATGAAAGTACTGTTCTATGCCTTTTAAATTTTTAAATGTTACTTTTAATTGAATTACATAAACAGGCATGTGTTTCATTAATGTGGATAAAATTACAAGATAGACGTAAAACAATGGAGTATCTTGACACATCTAATGATATACAGGGCAGTTAAGAGACTCGTTGGACCACCTACCTTTTGCCCTCCTCCAGGCTACAGCTGTGTCACAGTTGGTGCAAAACTGTTTCAGTATGACACGCCAACCTGCCTTCTTTTTTGTCATCCTGTTTAAATGAATCAATGAGAAAATAAATTGCATTCTGCGTGTAATTTAAAAAAGAAAAACTTTCACTAGGCCGATGTCTGCTTCCTGAGACAAAGTAAACAATCATTATATAATTGTATATGTGGACAACTTAATTGTAGCCCGAGTGTGGGTAGGCATCAGTGAGCTCTTCAGACATTAGGGTCATTCCAGGCTGTGCAGGAAGTATGCAGCCTCCAAAAAACGTCAAGAGGCTTCAGAGAGGTGTGTTAATTCAAAAACATTATCTTAGGCAAGAAATTAATGTTGAGGTCTTCACACTTCTAAAGACTGTAAATATCAGCTGTTAGCGCTGCCGGCATCAAAACTATAAACAAAAGCAACTGAGAAAATTGCTGCTGTCATGCAGAGAAGGCATCACAGTGAGCGACTGATAGACGGCCATGTTAGGCCGGGCAATCTTGACTTAGTCTACAATTGAAAGCACTCATGACATGAGACCCGTTTATTCTCTCAAAAGTGACGTGGACAAAAGAGCAAATATCAACAAAAGCAAAGTTTATAATATGAACACTTTTTTTAAATTTTTAATAAAAGACACACTTACTATTATTATTATTATTATTATTATTATTATTATTATGATATTTTCATGTAGTGTTTCATACCAGTTTCAAAATGCTGTAGCAAGAGGCTTCACTGTTATCCACTGTTAGCGCGTCAGACCTTATTAGGTAAACTTACAAGGAAGACGCAACTAGGCTGATGGACCTTTTGACTGTGCTTCACGTTTTTCCCACCATATATCCTGTACTAAAACAGATCAATAACATCAACAGTCAGTGACATCAATAATCAATAGGAGTCAGCAATTTCCACACACCATGACCTTGCAGTCATGAATAACCACACCTTTATGTAAAAGTTAGAATGTTTATTTCCCTATATTACAATGCTAATGTCACGTAACAATCTCAAAATCAAATGATAAACATACAGAAACAATACTGGCTGTCCAAAGCTGCAAAGTAATAGCAACCTAATCAAAGCTTGAGCTACTACGCATTCCAAGGTTACAGTACATATTAATACCTAGAATAACTGCGCAAATTATATTACATACATTTAGATTTCAGCAAAGAAAATACATCAACTGTTAATACAGGCAGCAAACTTCATCAGTGAGAATCTTAACTAACATTAGATTAGAATAGCATGTTTGGACTTCATGCAAAACAATTTAGTCAACACAAATTTGGAAAAACATCTTCCTATGTTTCTTTCGAAATAGCAGTTCGTACCTGGAAACAAAAGCAAATAGACATGACAATCAATATCAGTGATGGTATACCTCTGGGTTCGCCATGTGGCCCATTGGCTCCGGCTATTGGGTCTGGGCGATTACTGGGATAATCCCCATAAATTAGAGAGACGGCACAAAAATGTTTTAAAGTTAACCTATTGGTCTTATGTTAAGGATAACTACATAACTCACAAATCCCATGGTCGCTTAACTAATTCCTTCATTGATATTAAATGGTCCCCAAAGTTTGAATCCTATTTGGATGTGATACCGGATTCGCAGGGCAAGAGCTTATATGCAAGGTTTCGCTTTGGCTCTTTGCCCTTGTTGTCACTGATTCATAGGTGGGGGCCGACTAATCTTCCCGATATATGCCCTGCCTGTGGCAGTACTTTCGAAACCATTGAGCATTTCATGTTCTTCTGCCCAGCCTATGCGATTCCACGTTTAAAATGGATTCGCAATATTTGCAGGGACATGGGATTCAAGAACTGCTCTTTGGCTCTACGGGTTCTAAAAAGCCATAATTCAACTGATGTAATTCTCTCAGTAAGCAAGTATCTAGCAACAGCTTGGCGCATACGATGCCGTCTCCAAAAAGTAATTCAAAGTCCCATCCCTTTATAGATAAGTTTTAGAGCCACATGTGCAATTCAAGTTATTGTCCTAATGTTTTTACACCAAGTTAAAGATGTGTACTTATTTATTCTTTAAGAATTATTTATTATCTTGTTTTATGTGCTTTTATGGCCATGGATCGAACAAAGTTGATGATGATGATGATGATGATGAATTATTGACCATGTGGTTTAGACAGGGCTTTGGAACAGATTTTTCTTAGATAATACGTGGGTAATCATTTTGTGGTTCTGCTACTGTATCACTAGTGTTAGCCGCAAAAAGCTATTTTTATGCACTTGTCTGGCATTAGTGCCATTTTAACATGAATCTGATAACCATTTTAAGTTACTATATAAGCTTTTATTACATTGTGCTTGTGTTTTTAATGACTTGACAGTGCCTAAATTTGCCTATACGATTGTGCCGGTTGCAGGCGCCCTTACTAAAGTATGCCACTTAAACTACCAAGAAACTGTACTATTATGTAACATCAACTCAGCACTCTAAAGCTTAAATCATGGGCCTGATAGCTTGCACTTATCTTGGTGATGGTACCACCTGGGAAACTTGAATCTGAAACCATCTCATATTGTTTTAAGAGCCTTAAATATTTGTATTATTTTTAACACTATGAAGCAGATGTTCAGAAACCTTGGCATCTAAATGTTAAGTTATGTATCGGGAACAATGGTGGACTATAGTAGGCCATGGCCTATAGAAGCTATTTTTATTCTAAACTCTATTTTATGCCAGTGTGAAAGTATAATGGAACAAATGCACATTCTTTGTATAATTTAATGTGTAACTTTTATGACCCATGGTCGAATAAAGTATATATATATATATATATATTACATACATTTAGATTTCAGCAAAGAAAATACATCAACTGTTAATACAGGCAGCAAACTTCATCAGTGAGAATCTTAACTAACATTAGATTAGAATAGCATGTTTGGACTTCATGCAAAACAATTTAGTCAACACAAATTTGGAAAAACATCTTCCTATGTTTCTTTCGAAATAGCAGTTCGTACCTGGAAACAAAAGCAAATAGACATGACAATCAATATCAGTGATGGTATACCTCTCCTCAATTGGATCAGCAAGCTATGACAATCTTCGTCAACAGGACATCAGTCTGGTCAACACGGCATCAAGATTCAGCACCAAAGTTCAGAAAAAGCAAAGTCTCTTTAAGTAGTAAAGTTAAACACATCTCTTCTCAAGACGGTCAAGAAATAGTGGCCCTATGGCAAAATAGAACATGGGCAAATGGCGTCTTCTTCTCAGTGCAGTACGGCTAAGTTAGATTTCCTAAAACTACTTCCCACATCCTAATTGGTTAGAGAATCGCATGTTCACACTTAGTCCAATGAAACTAACACCCCAAATCTACACTTCTTCTAATACATGGGTCACATGTCAATGATTGGCTCCTTTTCTTCCGTTCTCATCATTGCACTATTCAGGGAACAATATTGTTGCAGCTTATACTCCAGTCAGTGCATCCATTGTCCTCTCCTGAGAAAGTCAGTCTTACACTCACTACATTAAACATTGTTTCGCTAGAAAGTACAGAATCTTCTAGCAAGCAGTTTCTCATGAGAAAGGACTTCAGCTACGAGCACATGGTCAGTACAGTGGAAAATCACAATTTAATTCTCTAAGCATCCATTGTACTAGTTGCCTAAGAAAAGTAGCTTGACATGAGGCCGTGCAACTAGGCCAACACCTTGCTTAATTAAGGACTATGAATAATTAAGCTAATACATAATTCATAACCTTTAATATGACATATTACTACATTAATAAAACATAAGCTCAATATTTCATTTTAATAAGACATTAATAAGGACACTTTGTGAACATTGGCCGACACTTTGGTGGGCGCACCTTCAAATGTGTGCATTATTTTTCTATACGTTAATACATTTTCTATGCAAATTCAATACTCAAAATACATAAATATTAATGAATAAACTCATTAATAACTCAGAGTTAACAATCCCTCCTCTGATGACTAAATGTTTCATCACAATACACTTTCCAACAAACCTATTTGCATCAGCTAAAATTCTGTTATTTCAATCCCCTTAAATCTTCGTATCTTTTTTAATTTCCCCTAAACAATTTTTTTCTTTTCATTTCTTCCCTCCTCCGATCATTTTTAATTTTCTTCAATTTGATCACTCTATCCCCATTTACATATTACCCATGCTCCAATTATACAAATCACAATAATCAATATCCCTAGTATTATTTTCAATAATACCCCTTTCCCAAGGTTGCTGAGCCAATTTCCCACTGAAGCAAATCCTTTGCCAACTTTCTCCCAAACACCTGGTTCTTTCAACTCTTTCAAACCAGCACTCTCATTAGTCAGATTAGTAAGTAAGCTTCTAATTTCTTTTCTATTATCAGGAATGTACGAACAGCAATGCTTAGAATTAAGCATTTTATAAACTCTGCCATCTTTTGCTAAAAGAATATCTAATGCAAGGCGATTTTGAAGAGTCATAGCTCTTTCCGCAGCTAATTCTGTATCTATCAGGAGTATGGCTCCTGAAAAATTTGTCAGCATGTTACCCACAATAGTAGACAACTTTTGAATCTTTATCGAATTCAGAACAACTCCTACTGAAGGTATCACTGCTCCAAATATATCTCCCACTACACCAGAAGAAGACTCTATTTTTTGTTTAGTGTGATGTAACTTAGTCATTTTCGGTAATCTTTTCAAGTCCTCAAGTTGGAATATCTTTGGGAAAACTATCTCTAAGTAACATGTCCCATAACATCCTCCTGGAAGACGGTAAGAAGCATTAGGCACACAGATGTAATATATGCCAAGAACTGCTGGATCCTGTCCTTTCAACATAAATGTCCATTTACTCTGAAACAAGAACACATGTCCATATTCACTTGTTCCCACAAAGTGTCAGTGCGAGATTCATGTCTATGAACACAAAGCTTCCCTACATGTTCTACATCTAAAGCTAATTTCCCTTGTGTTTTTATTGCACTAAAAGCATAATCATTTCTAAAAGTCTTTTTTTCTAAGCCCTTTTCTAAATTCTCCTTTAATGCCTTTCTCCTGTCATCTGTGTGGTCTAAGAAGCTCTTTTCTAAAGGTGTAAGCAAGCATGTCAGGTTATTCCTGTGAGCAGAAACTATCCCAAACGTTAATGTAGGCTCAAAGAAACCCCTTACAAATACAAAATACAAAGTCATTGTCCTTAGCTACTCTACTCAGGTACCTAATTATGAGGACAAGCGAAAATACCACATCATGGTTGGAATAGAAATATTGAATGTATTCCTGGTTATAGAATCTTGTTAATAACAGACCTCAACCTATCCCATAAGTAAGAGGCAAACTATGATGGTAACTCCTTCTTCAACTGATGAAGGAATCTGCGTACACACAAAACAATTCTTCGCATCCATCGTCTCAACATACTCACTCAATAAGCAATTGAACACATTAGAAGAAAGTTTCCCTTGAGCATTGTCTACGTGCAGATACTTCTCATCTAACCTAAACCTCTCTATTGCTGTTAATGCAGTAGTTGTTTCTAAAGCTGAAGTATGGTTAGCTTTATTCTTGTCAAGAACAGTCATCCACACAATCAATACCACACACAATATCACACACACAATTACTATAACAATACTCATCTATTTACAGCACCTGTTTTTCCTACCCTGCTGGCTAATGTTACCCATGATCTGTTAAGAATCAGAAAGTATAAGAGAAATTTTAGAAACTATGCAGCAAAAATCCAAAACAAAAATCTTCAATGTTCTTTGAGCAGTTATTTACTGCTTACAGTCTCACTTCCAAGATTGTTTTTCTAAAAAATCAGTAAACTTGTCAAAATCGGTTTAGCAGCTTGCCAAATTATGTTATTTTATCAAATCAGATTATCAAGATCTTTTCCAGTTACTTTTTACAGTATCTTTTCTCTTTGCACTTTTCTCAACTTGACTCAACAGTTCAGTTCATCAGTTTCCTTCAAGTGTTAAAATATTGACAGAGAATGTCTCGATCAAAACAAAAAGACAAAAATTATTTCTGCCATTTACTTGCAGTTGCACACGCCCATTCAGGACCTGCGTACCTTCAACTTGTTATTCTCTTTCTTTTCAACTTTCAGTCTCCCTGTAACTCTCCTTCATTCAGATGTTCTTTCCTTGTCGTATCCACTTCTTCCTCGATTGTTGCCATGACAGCTGCTTCCTTTCTCTTTTCTTGGCACTCCGGCCAGTTATCTCCTTTCAGTGGACCCCTTGTCAATTCTGTTTTCAGTGTTGAACTCAAAACTTCTTCTTTCTCTGCAGGATTTTCTCTTGACTGACCTGCAACTGGTTCAGGAGGAGTCAGATCACAATGGCTTTGATCCACCTAAAACTCCTTCCCCCTCATGGTCTGGCGTTTGTTCTGTTTGTCTCTCAAAATCATTTACTTCTGGGAAAACCCTCCTCTGATTAGGCTCCCCTGATGTCTCAATTGAGATTGGCTCACTGTCACTCTCCTGGAGGTCTTCTCCTTCATCTCTCACAGGAGTGACTGAACCATCCTCAATGTGCTCAGATCTGGCTTCAGCTCCTCTTTCTTCTTCTTCCGGCTCTGAGGCTTGTCTGGTCGTTGTTGGTACGCTCAACAACTCCTCGTCATTGTCCAAAGGACATGCCACCTTTCTAGTGTTGCTTGCGTGTATCCAGTTTGGAACTCCAGCACACTTCACAGCTGTGGTACTGGTCAGAACCACCTGAAACGGGCCTTTCCACCGAGACTCCAAACACGTCTTCCTCAAGTGTTTACGGACCACCACCCAGTCACCCGCTCTCAGGGGATGTCCTTGATCTGGGATTAGTGACAGTATGGTGGTTTCCACCTGCTGAGAGAAAGAGCAACCCACATCAGCCAGACTTTTGCAGTAGTCCAACACAATATCATCTGTACTGTTCACAAGGGCATTTGCAGGTACCCCTGGCAACCTCATTGCTCTGCCCATGAGGATTTTGTGTGGTGACAATCCTGTCTTCCTGTCGGGTGTGTTTCTCATTGTCATCAAAACTAACTGTAGTGCGTCAGGCCATTTCAGATTCGTGGACACACACATTTCACCATTCTTGATTTCAAGGTACCATTCATCTGTTCCACTAGTCCTGATGCGTCAGGGCGGTAACTACAATGCAACTTCTGCTCAATGTTCAATGCTGCACATAGTAATTTAGTTACTTCATTGTTGAAGTGATTTCCCCTACCTGATTCTAAAGAGATGGGAAACCCAAAACGTGGAATCAGTTCCCTAAGCAGTAATTTTGCTACTGTACGGCTGTCATTTCTCTGTGTAGGGCATGCTTCAATCCAGTGACTAAAAATGCAGACAATCACCAACAAAATCCATTTGCATTCTGCTAAATGGACCTCCTTCTCTTCCAATGTGGCTCAAATTAACCATGGTCCCTTTTCCCATGTTCATTTGCTGGCAAATGAAGCAACAATGGCAAACTGTTTCAGCAACTTGTCAAACCTCGGATTAAACCAATTAGCGAATCATGACATCCCTCCCAACACGTGCTTGACCATGATAATATCTAGCCATTTGAGACAATAGGCTATTCGGAAAAACCAAATGACCCTCTTCTGAAACCCACAATTCATACCATTGCTGTACACACTTCATTTCGCTCCATGGACGTTTTTCCTTCCTGTCAACATTATTCTGCAATGTTTTCAATTCTTCCAACGTATCTATTACTTGAAGTGCAAAACTTGGACGTTTCATCTTCTTCAGGTAACAATTCCCACTTATCTTTGACCGATACGCAGTTCAATACGCAAAAACGTGTGACTTGATCCGCATATCCATTTCCCATTGACACATTTGGATAGCATGCAACAGTTCTTTAATTATCTCTACATTTCTCACTGGTGAGCCAGAAGAGGTCATGAAACCTCTCTGTGACCACAAGTGGCCAAATCATGGACTATTCCAAATCCATGCTTGCTATCCGTATAGATGCTAACTTTAAGCTGAGAAGAAACAAGGCACGCTCTAGTAAGGGCTACCAGTTCTGCAACTTGTGCGTAATTTAGTCCTCTAAGCCAGGATGCTTCCAGTTTACCAGTAATTGTGCACACAGCATACCTGCTCTCAGTACTCCTGTATTGGTTCTTAGGCAGGAACCATCAACAAAGATAATTTGGTCATTTTCTTCCAATCAGGTGCCTCTAATATCAGGTCTTGGTTTAGTGCACAGATGAATTACTTCAAGACAATAATTCTCAATGTCTTCCAACTTTTCAATTTTAACAGTTTCATTTGGAAGTAAGGTTGCCAAGTTCACTGTACATCTTTTCAATGGCACATTTGGTGACCCTAGAATACTTGCTTCTTATCGGGTCATTCTGGCACCTGTCAGGTGTTGGGTCTTGGTGCAGGTAAGTAAAACTTCAACTGAGTGAGGGACCATTATTGTTAGGGGATGTACCATCACAATGCCTTCACACTGTGTGAGGCTCTGTCCGACCGCTGCAACTGTACGCAAACAGCCTGGTAAAGCTGCTGCAACTGGGTCCAAGGTAGCTGAAAAATATGCTACTGGGTGGTTTACACCTCTATGGACCTGCATCAAGACAGACAAAGAACATGCATCATGATCATGACAAAACAACATAAAGGACTTTGGCGGTCATTCTGCCCGCGGCGGGCGGCGGTCGCCGCACGCCATGCGGTCACCGCCGAATGACCGCCCCGCGGTCAAAAGACCGCGGCGGCCATTCCAACTTTCCCGCTGGGCCGGCGGGCGACCGCCAAAAGGCCGCCCGCCAGCCCAGCGGGAAAGCCCCTGCAACGAGGAAGCCGGCTCCGAATGGAGCCGGCGGAGTTGCAGGGGTGCGACGGGTGCAGTGGCACCCGTCGTGATTTTCACTGTCTGCTAAGCAGACATTGAAAATCTTTGTGAGTCCCTGTTAGGGGTCCCCTGCACTGCCCATGCCAGTGGCATGGGCAGTGCAGGGGCCCCCAGGGGCCCCACAACACCCGTTCCCGCCATCCTGTTCCTGGCGGTAAGAACCGCCAGAAACAGGGTGGCGGGAAGGGGGTCGGAATCCCCATTGCGGCGCTGCAAGCAGGGCCGCCATGGAGGATTCCCTGGGCCAGGGGAAAACCGGCGGGAAACCGACGGTTCCCCTTCTCTGACCGCGGCTTTACCGCCGCGGTCAGAATTGCCCTGGAAGCACCGCCAGCCTGTTGGCGGTGCTTCCGCGGTCCCCGGCCCTGGCGGTCATGGACCGCCAGGGTTGGAATGACCCCCTTTGTGTATGTAGTCAGGCAAACCCAAACCCGGAGCTTTGCACAGACTCTCTCTCAAATCAGCGAATGCTTTAATGCAAGCCTGGTGTAACACTAGGTGTTCAGTAACCTCCTTGTGGGTCAGCTTCTGCAAGGGCTTGGAAATGACTGAAAAACTGGGAATCCACTGGCGACAGTAGCCTACCATCTCCAGAAACATCCTGACATCTCTCTGTGTGGCTGGGAGACTCATCTGCAATAGGGCTGTGACCCTTTCTCTGGATATCTTCCTTGATCCCTTCTCAATCTGGTGGCCCAAGTATTTCACCTCTTTCTGACAGGATTGCGATTTAAGTGGAGACACTTTATGACCATTCTTTCCCAAATTGTTTGGTAAGGCAATTGTGTCATACTTGCACTCTTCCCTTGTTTTGGATGCAATCAGCAAGTCGTCAATGTACTGGACCAAGGTCGATTGGAAAGGCAATTCCAAAAACTCCAAATTCTTTTTCTGATTGAATATGGAAGGTGACTCTGAAAACCCTTGAAAAATTTGACATCAACAGTAAACTCGATCCAAAAATTTGAAACAAAAGAGAAATTGGCTGTTCTCATGAAGAGGCACAGAAAAAAAGGCTTGTGACAAGTCTATGACAGTGAACCATTCCGCATCATACGGAATTTGAAACAGGATCACAGCTGGATTTGGCACCACGGGGCAACATTTGATCACAATGTTATTTATTTTTCTGAAATCCTGGACAATTCAAACCTTCCCACAGGGCGTTTTCAATCGCATTATTGGTGAATTAGATGGGCTGCTCAACACCTCTTTCAAAACCCCTTGTTTTACAAATTCTGCAATTATGTGTGCAACCTTCATAAGAATAGCCTGAGGCATGTGATACAGGGGAATCTAAGGAAAAATTGCATTCAGCATTACAGGAACTTTAACTGGCTCAACTTCCTTTATCAGCCCAATATCTTTCCCTGTCAGATCCCATACTCTCTCTTTAACCATTCTCTGTAAATCAGGAGGAAGCTCCTTCACTGTGAACACTGGATAGAAATTAATCAGAGGGTACTCCTTATTTGCGGTTTCACACTCGGCTTCTGGAGCTTGGTCATCCTCATCATCACTATTCATCTGTATCTCGATTCCATCATTTGAGCAAGTTATCAAGCACCTGGTTTTACACAGCAAGACTCTTCCCAGTAGGGATAATGGACTTGAATCACAGACTACAAATTTGTGCAATCCTTTAAAGTTGCCAATTTTAACCTGAACTGATGAAGTAATCGGATTCGTCAAATACTGATCCGCTACTCCTACAATCTTGACTGTCTTTCCTGAAAGGGGCAAATTCAAAACTTCTGCTGTTCTTACTATGGAGTGTGTAGCTCCGGTGTCAACCAAGTATTAAACTCTGTGACCCATTACTTTTCCCTTTACAGAGGGGCCTTTCTGATCTACTTCTAAGGAAGCTGCAAGCACACATTCCTCCTCATCTGAACTCTCGCTTACCCAATCATAGCTTATTCCATTCTCATTGTGTAACTGGAACTGGTGAACTGTGCTATTACTTTGGTTAGATCTCTGACCTGTGACCTGTTGAGGAGGCATCACCTGCTGCTGTTCCATAGGGGCTTGAGTTATTTGAATTTGCTGTCTAGCTACCATAGGAACCTGCTGATGCATTGGCTGCAACTGTCTCATTTGTACACATGGCATTTACACCTGCTGCATGGGTTGAAAATTCTGCATTTGATTCACATTATTATGAAAATTCGGATTATGACCTCTCATTCTCGTTCCTCTCATGTTTTGAAACAAATTGATGTCTCTTGATTGCTGAACAACACCTTCCTGTACCAACATCGGACACTCCCGCTTCCAATGTTCGACTCCTCCGCAAGCATGACAAGACAACAATCTCTTCATTACCTGCACATCATTATGAACCTCTACCATACCCAAGTCTGGACCATGATTCACATTACCAATTCCTCCACAACCTCTACCTCTCACATGATTTTGAAATACCATATTTCCCTGCTGCTGCTGTTATTTGCCATGGTGGAAAATTTCCTGCATCCCTGTTTGTGCCGTGTTAATCTGCATAACCATCGCCTTTTCCTTCAACTTTCTCTGCTTCAATTCAATTTTGTCACAACAGTACTTTGAATACTGCAATAGCTCATCAATTGGCTTTGCTTGCCAGCAAATCAAATGACACTTAGGCCCTCATTACAACCTTGGCAGTCTGTGATAAAGCGGCAGTAATACTGCCAAATTATGACCATGGTGGAAAGAGCTCAGCCAGACAGCCACTTTACCACACCGACCGTCAGGGAGGAATCAACAGGCACCACAGCGGTAGCCGGCAACAACCAGGCGGAAGCCAATGTTCTACCCACTATATCATGACAGCCCAATCCGCCACCTTTTCCGATACAGTACCAACGACATCAAAAGCTTGCCAGAAACACTGCACAGAAGGGAAACGACCCACCATTGCAGACTCAAGGAAGAACCACAAAGCCATGGAGATCGAACTGCAGCTTTTCCCAATGCTTTTCTAAATCCTGCTCCACCAAGAACACCAATGACGGTAAAGACAATCATGGTGAGTACAGCCACCTAGCACACAGGGGAGGTGGGGAGGAAAAAGAGAGTGACACACACACAGGGAACACCCCCACCCCCCAACACCATACACACCAGCGGATGCAGTAACATAACATATTTACCCCGTACCCCTTAGAAATAAGGCAAGGACCACAGGAGTAGATGAAAGTGAGTAAAATAATATAAATATAGTAGAAATATGAAAATTCAATCTAAAAGTATATACATATATACAAACAAGGGGCACGGCCCAGTCCTCAATGTGCGTGGGCCACAGGGCCACATTACAAAGTCCAAGGCCCCACTTGACTCCTGCAACAACACGGAGAGAACACTGCAGAGGGATCAGTTTTAAAATTGGCAGGCACCTCAAGGAGACAGAACATGGAGGCACCTCAGCCAGAAGATGGAACAACACCACTGGTCCTGGAGGGGGCAACATGCCCTCGGCTTGGTCCTGGAAAGTGCAAGGCAACAGTCTCTCAAGTGGGTGACTTGACCACTGGCTCTGGAGGGGGGAACATGCCCTGTGCTTGGTTCTGGGGAGTGCAAGGCCACAGTCTCTCAAGTGGGTGACTTGCCCACTTGCTCTGGAGGGGGCAACATGCCCGGTGCTTGGTACTGGGTGGTGCAAGGCGACAGTCTCTAAAGTGGGTGACTTGCCTACTGATTCTGGAGGGGGCATCATGCCCTGTGCTTGGTCCTGGGGAGTGCAAGGCCACAGTCTCTCAAGTGGGTGACTTTCCCACTGACTTGTCCTGGGAGTGCAAAGCTACAGTCTCTCAAGTGGGTGTCTTTACCACTGGCTCTGGAGTGGGCATTGTGTCCTGTGATCTTCATCCTGGAGAGGATGGAGTGAGTAGTTGCCATTCTCACTGGAGGGGAGTATTGAGCCCCGTGATACACATCTTGGGGAGTGCAAGGTCACAGTCTCTCAGGTGGGTGTCATACCCACAGGATTTGCAGGGGGCAGGCCGCACAGCAGCCCATGGACGCAGGACTACAGACTGTCCGCTGGTGGTGACAGCTGCTCAGTGGTGGTGCTGCTGCTGCTGGTGGGGGGGGAGGCTCCTGCCCATCCCCTGCAGCCTCGGACAGCTGCCCACTGCTGCAAGTGGTGGTGGTGCTGCTGCTGGTGGTGGTGGTGGGGGGAGAATCCTGCCCATCCCCTGCAGCCTCGGATGGCTGCACCACCATGGTTGGTGTTGGGGGCTCCAACTGAGTCCCAGCACCAGGCCCCTTGTCCTTTCTGCCTGCCGGTGCAGGTCCCTTGCCCTTCCTGCCAGCAACTGGGGATTCATCCTTGCCTTTCCGGGCAGCAGATGGGGATTGCTCCTTGACCTTTCTGTCAACAGCTGGGTGTGGCATCTGGACCTTCAGGGCAGCAGCTGGGGAGGGCCCCATGCCCTCCCTGGCAGCACTTGGGGCAGGCACCCTTTTCGTGTGGCTGCCTGGTGCCCAGGATCCTTTTCCACCACAAGTTGATGCTGACACTACTGGGCCCATGGACTGGGTGGCTGAGGTGCTTGCCTGGGTTTTAGCCACCCTGGCCAGACGTGAAGTGCAGGGGTCAGAGGGGGAGGGAAGAGGTCAATGGTAGAGAGGTAAAGCTTCTTAGGGACATTGGGGCGGGAAGAGGGAGAAGGTCTGGGAGTGGAGGAAGAGGGAGTGTTTGTAAGAGGTATCTGTCTGCTGTGTTTGGGTGCAGGTGCATGGGCTGCATGCTGTTGTGAGGTGGATGGCTGTTGGGTGTCTCAGTACTTTCGTTTATGTACTTTGGGAGAGGGGGTGACAGACACAGTATGAGAGGACACAGGGGATGTGTGCATGGATGTTGGAGTGGTGACTGCCAGTGATGTGTATGTTCTGATAGGTGTGCTGGTGATGGAGGTAGTGGACGAGAATGTAGTGCATGCAGGTGTGAGTGTAGACGCACCTGGGAGGAAGGTGGAGGACGAGGAGGAGGGGGCCACAGTGGAGGCAGTGGATGTTGGCATTTCAGCATCTGGATGGTGTTTGTGTGAGTGCCTGTGGGATGATGTGAGGTGCTTGTGTTTGCCATGTCCACTCTTGTGTGTTGTCCTGTGTGCATGCTCGTCTGCCTGTGTTCTTGGGATAGGTTGGGATTGAAGGAAATTGATTTGGGTGGAGTAAGTTGGAGGGGGGAGGGAAGAAACAGGGACAATGGCTGCCATCAGAGAGGAGGCCAGAGCCTGCATTGATCACTGTTGGGCCACCAAGCCAGTGTGAATGCCCTCCAGAAATGCATTGGTCTGTTGCATTTGGGCTGCCAGCCCCTGGATGGCATTCACAATGGTTGACTGCCCAACAGAGATGGATCTCAGGAGGTCAATAGCCTCCTCAGTCAGGGCAGCAGGGTTCACTGGGGAAGGGCCTGAGGTGCCTAGGGCGAAGGAGATGCCCACCCTCCTGGGTGAGCGGGCACTGGAAACTCACTGAGGGGCTGCTAGGAGGGCGGTGCTGGTGTACGGGGGTGGCAGCTGTAGCTGGGGTGGTCACATAAGTGTCCGCCACCACCAGGGAGCTTCAATCGGAGGAGGTATCCATGTCCGAACTGTCCCCTCCAATCTCCGTCATGGTGCTCCCCTTGTCCTCTGTCCCACTTGTACCCTCAGCATCGGTGGACTCTGCCTACAGGGAAGGGACACATACCGCCAACTGCAGCATACCAGGGACCCACACAGCCCTGCCCATTAGTGGAAGCCTACTAGCTAGGTTGGAGGAATTTCACATCAGATCCATTCCAAACATGGGACCTACTCTGCAATGTCAGGCCTGGTCTAGGGGCACCCACAGATACACATCCCCACCTGGATACCACCCCACCAGGCATAAGTTGTAATGATGGGCACTGTACTCACCCCTTGTGGCTGCTGTGATGTCCTCAAGCGCCCATCCAGCTCCAGATAGGCCACCGCCAGAATGCGGGCCATTAGGGGGGTCATGGTTCAACGGGCACCCCTTCCTCGATGGGAGGCCATTCCCAGCTGGGCCTCTGCCGTCTTCCGTGCCCAGCGTCTCAGGTCCTCCTACCATTTCTGACAGTGGTTGGTCACCTGCCGTAGACCCCCAGGGGCCACACGCCCTTGGTGAAGGCACGCCATATACCCTTTTTTTTTATGGGCGCTGACCTGCAGAGGAAATATACACAGGGAAAGGTTTTAGTTAGACCGACCTGCCTGTTACACTCATGGCCCACCATAGCCATTCCCATCCCCTTTCGCACAGACATGGCCCACCATACATGCTGCATGCTGCCAAGGGCCCATCCACCAACCCCCCTACACGAGGCCTTCACACACAGACCTCCAGTACATTCATGCCCCATGCATTGTGCTCACAGTGTACTCACCTGTTGGTCTGGAGGCCCATACAGCAGTCCGTACTGGGGTAGGACCCCATCCATTAGTCTCTCCAATTCTGCTGAGGTGAAGGCAGGGGCTCTTTCCCCAGTCACACGGAGCATGGTAGGTTCCAGACGCAGGTCACAGCAGCACAGGCAGTGTAGGTCCTCTCCTGTTCAAGGTCAGGTAGCAAGTGAGTGAACAGATAGAAAATGGCGGTGACGTCCTCTGTGGTGCATACCGTCACCGCCGGCGTACATCACCATTGGCCACTGTACCCCATAGGGCCCAATTTTATCCAATGAGGCATTGCACAGCAGATCCCGACCACCTCCCGCAACGGCGCACAACGTCAGCGGAATTACCTCACTTCCACCTGTCCCTCCATACAGGACAGGTAGACGCCATTTCAGCTGGGGAGCAGTGCATGGAACATAACTGCGTCACAGATCACAATTGTCCATACAGGACATATGCCACTAATACATTAAAAATTCAAATCATGCATTGAATGTAGTGGCTGCAATGTACATGTTATGACCAGCTCATCACTCTTTTGCCCCATAGATTGCAACCGCTTTGGATGAATAGGAGATGGAGACATCCGCAGTGTACAGACCACTGGTGGATTTGGCAACAATGGAGGACAGGCACATTATCCTCACCTACAGCCTTGACAGGGCCACAATCACGGAGCTGTGTGCCCAATTGGAGCCTGACCTGACATCTTCTATCCGTCATCCCACTGGGATCCCCCCTCTTGTGCAAGTGCTATCTGTGCTCCATTTCTTGGCAACTGGTGCTTTCCAAGTGACAATGGGCTTGGCAGCAGGAATGTCACAACCACGTTGGCCAGGATCTGGTGCAGCGTATCCTGGGAATGTTGGTATGCTCCTAGGATCTCGGTGAGTGCCTCGTGGAGAGTGGGTTCCCTGGGCCTGTCCTCCCCCAGGCCCACAGCAGACCTCCCAGCTTCCCTGTTGTCCTGTGTCTCTGTCCCCTGAACCGTGTGCCCACTGCCACTGACCCTAGATCCCTGATTTTCTTGGGTTTGTGGTGTGCCCTGGGATCCCTGTAGTGGTGGACACACTGCTGATTGACGTGTCCTAGGGACAGAGGTACGGGCACACTGGGTAGGTGCTGTGGTGGTGCTTCCTGGGAGGAGAGGCTCTGTGTGTGATTGTGGCTAGGTAACCAACTGTACAGAGGTCCCTGATGGGCCAGGTTGGACATCCAGATCCAGGCGAGCAGAGACACTGACATCACTGTGGGGGGAATAGATGTTGCTGGCACGTCTTCTCATGTGACATTGGCTGGGATACCTATGGGGATGTAAATGCAAGGTTATTGTTTCTGTGTGTGATATATTGTGCATGGGTGGGTTTCCCTCTATGGTTGTTTTTGTCCTGGCAGCTTTCACTTGTGTGAATTGGTATATGGTGGGATAGCTGATTCTCTCTGGTGAGCATGCTCTAGTGATAGGTGTCCATGCAGGGCTATGAGTGGTGTCCATGCACTGGTGGTGCATTCAGGGCTTGGCATTGGGATGACTAATATGTGATGGTAGGGTGTGTGGGAGGTGGTGGAGTGATGGGAGTGAGGGTGAGGGTATGTGATGGCTTGCAGGGGGTGATAGTAGTATAGAGTTGACTTACCAGAGTCCAGTCCTCCTGCTACTCCTGCCAGGCCCTCAGGATGCATGATTTCCAAGACTTGCTCCTCCCATATTATTAGTTGTGGGGGAGGAGGTGGGGGTCCACCACCAGTCCTCTGTGCAGCGAGTTGGTGTCTTGCTGCAATGGAACGTACCTTCCCCTGTAGATAGCTCCACCTCTTCCTGATGTCATCCCTTGTTCTGGGGTAGTGTCCCACGGCGTTGACCCTGTCCATGATCCTCCACCATAGCTCCATCTTCCTAGCTATCGATATCTGCTGCACCTGTGCTCCAAATAGCTGTGGCTCTACCCGGATGATCTCCTCCACCATGACCCTTATCTCCTCCTCAGAGAATCTGGGGTGTCGTTGTGGTGCCATGGGTGTTATGTGAGTGGTGTGGTTGAGGGTGTGTAGGGTGATGTGTTGGGGTGTGTGATGTAAGGTGCGTGGGTGGTGTATAGGTGATGGTGGTGTGTGGGTCTGATCTTGTCTGTAGTCGTGATGTCAGTCTGTTGGCAATGGTCTGTGGCCGTAAAGGTTGTGGGTAATGTGGGTGTGTGTTTTATAGTGGTGTGGGTGTGTGGGTGTGGTGTTTGTGTGGGTGTCAGGTGTGTGTTGTTCGAATTGTCCAGTGTGGTGCTGTTTTGTATTTGTGTGTCCATTTTGAGCGCAGCGGTATATACCACCAATAGTTTACTGCCATTGAATGCCCGCCGTGGTGATTCATGGGTCATAATGTGGTGTGCATTGTTCTGTTGGTGTAACGGTGTAGGTTTTGATACCGCCAGTTTATCACTGACCTTTGGTGTGGCGGACTTGTGCCTGTGGCTGAATAGTGATGGATTGGTCTGTGTGTGTCATAATATGGTGAACAGATATCCTCGGCAGTATGTTGATGGCAGTCAGCATGGCGGTAAGTGGGATTTACCGCCAATGTCATAATAAGGGCCTTAATCATCTGTCTAATTTCAGGTCTCAGTCCTTCTACAAATCTGAGCACAAAATGAATCATGTCTTTCGGCTCGATCGTTTCAGTACCACTGTAATGCTTAAATGTCTCTAACAATCTTTCATAATTCGCATGTATCGACTCTTTTGCTTCCTGAGCTGTCCTGTCTATTTTCTGGCAGACAATGTTTTTGGGCAAAATTCTTGTTTTAAAAAATTCAATCACTTTGTAGTAATATTTTATTACTTCAGGAGATGGCGCACCCGTAACCTGATCTCTCTCTGGTTCTTTTGTCAGCCAATTTATACTCCTCTTACATTCTATCCACAGATCAGATGGAACTACCATCTCTAACAAAGTGTTCAAACCTTCCCACAGGCATTTGGCAAGTTTAACAAACCTGTCTGTCTGTCTGCTGTTAACATTCTACTGGCTTCTCTCTCAACCTGGGATAGTCATTTGTAAAGGACAGAATGTCACTTCTGCTTCAAGGGACATGAACAAAATTCCCTCCTGGAATCTCTCTCATTGGTAAGATTTTCACAGAATCCTTACCCTGCTACACATTTGCAGTCAGCTCTGCGGAATCTCTCTTTCTTTCATCTCTTTTCATGTCCCATCTGCCTTCCCACATGTTGAAGGCTCCCCATGTCTGGACACTTTGGAGTAACTCCCTAATGTGTGCCTTCATCCCTTCTGATCCCATGTGCTTAAAGTCTTTTGTGTGAAAATCTAACCTGTAACTCCTTTTCAAATGCTTTGTTTTTTCTATTTCTATGTCGTACTTCTCTGCCAAGTCTGCTAGTTTTTGATGCACACTGCTCACTTCCCTTGTGATTTTCGGGCACAGATATCTCAAGTCTCCTTCTGTGTAGGGCTCAAGTCTGTTCACACCCATAGTCCCTTCAATGAGCTCACTCGCTTCCATTCCTAGTCTTGTATAGTTCAAGTACTCCTCTCCCCTAGGAGCATTCTGCAGGGTATTCAGCTTGTCTAACCATTCAGTCAATTGTTAGGAAGTCAAACCTTGCAGCAAAATGTTGTTGGCCTGAATATTAGGCAACAGTTGGATGACTGCTTTCGTAGACTGTGATTTCAGAGGTTTCAGACTATGACGAACATTCGTCCCTATTACAGTATCCGGAGGAACTCCGAGTGGACTAAGCAATGATCTAGATCCATCGAAGGTCTGTCCTACAGGAGAGACTACTCAGATATTCTCATTAAGTCCTCCCATCATTGAATTCTGACTCAGGACTCCCTGTCCATTTACACTGGTTTTCTCTTGTGTGAACAGAGGTACACCTGGGCCATTAGCTACAGGTACAGACAGAGCATCTGGGCTTGGTCTAACACTCAAGTTCTGTGGTTGCATAGTTCCCATATTTTGACTCATCAGTACAGCTGTCTCTGTCTGGGTCCCTGGTATCGGAGTGTACTTTGGCGTCACTTGTGACTGCACTTGAGGCAGCAAAAGTAGAGTTGGCTCTGAACCAACATCGGTTTCGGGAAAACCTGTCCTTTTGGCACTATTAGGTTTGTGGAAGTTTTCACTATAGATACATCAGGGTAAATTCTTGGGACATTCAACTGTGGCACCTGATTCTGTAAACTGGAGTAATAGGTGCATTAAGACTGCTCTGCATTGGGGGGCGTGGCCTGGCCTGCCTGCAAGATGGCCATCACTGTGTGAGGCTCTGCCGGGCTTAGGGCCTTTCTTCGTTTATTTATCCAGACGGGCGACTGCATTGGCGCTGGGCTGGAACTGGTGGACCTTGGGACCCCCGGTGCTGCTCCTATTTTGACGGCGGGTCCCTGGTGGTGGCTGGCCGCAGTGTTTCCTTGGCCCGGAGTGAGCGGGGCTTGGCCGCATGACGCGGTCTGCGGAGGCGCATGCACTTCCTGTCCTGGGGCGCGTCCTGCTGCTGGGCCTCCCTGGGGGGCGTTGCTGCTACCAGGGAGCAGAAGTGCTTGACGGGGCATTTTAGCCCCTGCTGCTGGGGCTTCCGGCGGTCGGGTCGGACTGTGGCCTGGACAGTGCCTCCCGGTGCGGGTGTGCGCGATGCTGCTTGTGCGGGCCAGTGCGCCTGCCAGGAGCTGACGGCCCGGGAGGGCCAAGGCCTGTCTCCCGGTGCACTGGGCGTCTTTGGCTCGGCTCCGGACCTGACAATTTGGATTTCCCAGGAGGCGGGGGAGGAGGGGGAGCCCGGCGCTCGGCTGTTTACCGGAGGGCGGAGTGCTGGGGGCCGGCCTAGGGTGGCCCGCGTGGGCTGATTGCCGCGTGGTGTGCCTGTCAGTCTGGCGCCTGGCCTCGGCTGCCTGAGGGACATCGCCAGCTAGATCAGGCCGGAGGAGGAGGCAGCCTGCTTGCTGAAGGGGGTGAGGCTCTGCCTGGCCTCGCCTCAGTGAATGCCAGGGTGCCCGAAAAAGGAGGATAGGTGCTACCAAGCTTGGCCCTGAGCTGGGGCGCCCGGGTTTCGGTCCAGAACTGGAGGTGTCCTGGTACTGGATGTAGGAGCTGGCCTCTGCGGTGACTGCTAATGGCGGCTGGCGCTTTCTGGATTGGCCTGCCGGGTGTGACTGAGTGACTGGTTGGAGGCCCGCATCTGCCCTGCCAGGCCTGTGAGGTGAGGCCCCCAAAGTTTCGGGAGATGCCCCTTGAGGCGAGGATCCCTGGGGCCGGCTGCCTCCGATTCTTTCCTGTGGGCGTTGGCGCTGGTTGGCGACAGTGGTCGTGGATCATGGGCAAGGCGGAGTAGCGACAGGCCAAGCTTACCTTTGATGGAGGAAAGAAGAGAGGTGGATCTACTGCCTCTATATCTGGCTGTGACAGGGATCGAGGAGGGGAGCACGGATGCTTCAGTGAAGTCCATGTTTCTGGAACTCAAGAGCAACCTGGCCGGTATTGATGCGAAGCTGAATCATGTGACCGAGCAGTTGGATCAAATAAAGGCTCGGTGGATGATCATGACTACAGATTTGAGTTACTGGAGTCGTGGGCATCGGAGCTGGAGGATTACCGCCGAGGCGATAGAGAACAACTTTTGCAAATGGAGCAAGTCCTGGAGGTTATTCTGAATAAGAATGAGGATTTGGAAGCATGGTCGCGCCGAAACAATATTCGCATAATTGGGCTGCCGGAGACTATGGACATGGGTCTTGTGGAGGAATTTGTGGAGGGCATGCTGTCTGATCTGTTTGCTGGTGAGCTCTCCCGACTGTTGGTGGTTGAGAGGGCCCATAGATCCTTGGGACCTTGGCCCCTGCCTGGCAATCCTCTGCGTCCCATAATTGCCCGCCTGCGGAACTATCGAGACAGGGATACTATCCTTTGGCTGGCCCGGGAGAGAAGACCGGTGGTGTACAAGAACTCTGAACTTAATTTTTTCCCAGACTATACTCCTGGTGTGCAGGCGGCACGGTGTGCCTTTTTGCTGATCAAACGCATGTTGAACCAGGCGGGCGTAAGATTCGCTTTGCTGTATCCTGCTAAGCTGAGGGTGCGACATGAAAGGAAGTTGCTGTTTTTTACTGACCCAAAGCTGGCTGCCAAATTCGCCAAAAGGATATCTAAGCAGTTGAAGGTTGCGGGCCTGGACAGTTACGGATCTGAACAGGCTGCCTTGAGTGATAATGATTAATTGGCGAGATGCTTGGACTGAAGCTGCTTACCTGGGTTGCTGGAGGTCTAAATGTTCTACTTCTATGTCTGGGGTCGCTCTGCTGTTAGATTTGCAGTTTGGCCCTTCTGCTCTTCTCCCCCAGTCCTGAATGGGTGGCGGGATGAATGGCTTGGCTTTCGCCCTCTGGATGAGTCCTGATCATAGTTCACTTGTTATGAATGGGTGGTTTGTTGTTTTGGGGGGGTGGGCTTCTGCTATGGTCCAATTGGGGTGTCTGCGTGGGAGGGGGTTGGGATTGTCTCAGTTCTGCTTTGTCTTTTTCGTCTTCTACACCATCTTTTCTGTCTGTTTGCTTGTTTCTGGCTGTTGGGGTGGGGCTCTGCGGAGGCACCTGGTGCTTGTGAGGAGGCTGATATGGGATCAAGAAGCATGACAACGGTGCGTTGTCTGACTTGGAATGTGCATGGGCTGAATGATAGGCAGAAGGCGCGTCTTATGTCTGCGTATGTTAAACGCCATGAAATTGACATTTGTATGTTGCAGGAGACTCATTTGGTAACTTCTACGCTGGGTAGGCTGAGGGCCAGCTGGGTTGGTGAATATCTCTGCTCAGTGTTTTCGCGTTATGCCCGCGGTTGTGGCGATTTTGCTGCGTAAAGGGTTACAGTGGCGCACTCAGAAGATTATTGCTGATCCGAATGGCAGATATGTTATGTTGAGTGGTATGCTGTTAGACAGAGTCTGTCGGCTGTTTTACGCCTATGGTCCTAACACTGATGACCCTGAGTTTTTTCGGGAGCTGTGGCGCCTGGTGGAATTGTTAGGAACTGGCTCGGTGATCTGGGATAGCGACTTCAACGTGATTCTGGAACGGAGGATGGACCGTGAAAGTGTGGTCAGGGTGCAGCACATTGCAGCGGCGAGAGCTTTGGCGTCGGTGATGAAGGAGGGCGCTCTGGTGGATTTGTGGAGGCTGCAGCATGGCACCGCTAGAGAGGGTACGTGCGTTAACTATACTCATAGTAGCTGGTCCCACATCGATCACTGGTTGGGTACACAAGATGTGGAGCTATGAATGCGTTCCGTGGATCATCTGCCTCACATTTTGTTCAGTTCAGTTAGTGTTGGAGGTGCCATGTGCACTGGAGCACATGTTCTTGTGGTGGCTCCCGCATGGGGCTCTCCGGGACACGGCGTTCCGCGAGGAGGTCTGTGAGGCCATCGTACTTTTCTTTGCTGAAAACTGCGTCTCTGTGAGTTCGGCCGGCACCTTGTGGGAGGCATTTAAGGTGGTTATTCGGGGTGCATGCCACTCGAAGCAGCATGGGATGTTGAAGGCACTCCGCCGGGAGCTGGCAGATCTGGAGGGGAGGCATTATGCCCGCGGTGTGGCGATTTTGCTGCGTAACGGGTTACAGTGGCGCACTCAGAAGATTATTGCTGATCAGAATGGCAGATATGTTATGTTGAGTGGTATGCTGTTGGACAGAGTCTGTCGGCTGGTTTCCGTCTATGGTCCTAACACTGATGACCCTGAGTTTTTTCGGAAGCTGTGGCGCCTGGTGCAATTGCTAGGAACTGGCTCGGTGATCTGGGATGGTGACTTCAATGTGATTCTGGATTGGAGGATGGACCGCAAAAGTGTGGCCAGGGTGCAGCACATTGCAGCAGCGAGAGCTTTGGCGTCGGTGATGAAGGAGGGCGCTCTGGTGGATTTGTGGAGGCTGCAGCATGGCACCGCTAGAGAGGGTACATGCGTCAACTATACCCATAGTAGCTGGTCCCGCATTGATCGTTGGTTGGGTACAAAAGATGTGGAGCTATGAATGCGTTCCGTGGATAATCGCCTCGCATTTTGTTCAGTTCAGTTAGTGTTGGAGGTGCCCTGTGTGGCTGGAGCGCATGTTCTTGTGGCGGCTCCCGCATGGGGCTCTCGGGACGCGGCGTTCCACGAGGAGGTCTGTGAGGCCATCATACTTTTCTTTGCTGAAAACTGCAGCTCTGTGAGTTCGGCCGGCACCTTGTGGGAGGCATTTAAGGTGGTTATTCGGGGTGTATGCCTCTCGAAGCAGCATGGGATGTTGAAGGCACTCCGCCGGGAGCTGGCAGATCTGGAGGGGAGTATTGCGGAGCTGGAGCGGCGTTTGGTGGTGAACTGGTCGGGCGAGGTGATGGCGGAGCTGAGGACCGCGGTGTCCTTGTATGAGGAGGCCTCCCTCAGAGACGTTTGTTTTTTGGGGAGGACCACTCGGGCGATTTGCTATGGTGAGAGGGAGAGAGCCAGACGCACGCTTGCAGGCGTGCTGCGTAAGCCATGGGCTAGCAATTATGTCACTGAGATTGATGGTGCTGGGGGTGAGCGTATGGCTGGGACACATAGAGTTATGCAGGTTTTTACCCAATTGTTTGCGAATCTATACGCAGATCCGACCGGGCTGGTCGCTGCTGTGGCGCAGGCTTACTTCTCTGAGATTGCGTTGTTGTGGTTTGATGATGCCCACCGCTCCTACTTTGATGCTCCATTTTCTGTGGAGGAGGTCGCTGCGGTGATTCATAGCCTGCCTAGCGATAAGTCTCCTGGTATAGATGGCTTGACTCCTGCGTTTTACAAGGAGTACGCAGATATTCTTGCTCCTCATCTTTTGGAGGTATATGCCGAGTCCTTGGAGGCTGGGGTTCTTCCTGTCTCACTCCAGGAGGCCCTGATTGTCACGATCCTCAAGCCGGGTAAGGATACGTGCTGTTGTGATTCGTATCGCCAGCTCTCTATGATTAACATTGACAATAACATTTTGGCTAAAATGATTGCGGCGCGATTGCAGCTGTTGCTTCTTAAGTTGGTACTGCCGGATCAGTCCGGATTTGTGCAGGGTAGATCCACATCTCACAATTTGCGTACGTTTTTTGCGGTCGCGGGCTTGATGGAGGCTGATGAGAATGCGGTGGTGGTGTTTTTAGATGCTACCAAGGCTTTCGATTCTCTGGCATGGGAATACACGTTTGCGTCACTTGCTCGAGTGGGGCTGAGTGCTCGATTTGTGAAACTGATCAGATTACTGTATACGTTCCCCACTACTAGACTGCGTTTGAATGGGAATGTCTCGGCTCCTTTTCAGGTCGCCCGTGGGACTCGTCAGGAATGCCCTTTGTCCCCATTACTTTTTGCTGTAGCAATGGAGACCCTTGCAGAATGGCTGAGACAGCGGCATAACGATAGGGGTCTGCCATTTCTGCAGCAGCCTATTCTGATTTCGATGTATGCTGATGACATTGCGCTGTATGTACGTGATCCGCGTAGGAATTTAGCGGTTTTGCTGGATGAGATCGTGCATTTTGGCACTTTCTCCGGGATTGTGATTAGTTGGTCTGAGTCAGTGGTGTTGCCTCTGTCTTCAGGTGTGGCAGAGTTTTCTTCCCGGTATCCCATTGAGTGGGCGAACCGCCCGGTTTGTTATCTGGGAGTCTGGATGAGTTGTGATACGGAGACTCTCTGGATGGCCAATTACAGTACTGTGATCTCGTGGTTGGAGGAGAAGGTTGAGGTATGGCGCTCACTACCGCTTTCGCTGATTGGGCGTATTGCTAGTGTGAAGATGGTGGTGCTCCCCAAATTTTTGTATCTGATTGTGAACCTTCCGCTCATACTCCCGAAGAGTTTTTTGAGGCGTCTTCGCTCTGCACTGATTCGCTTTGTTTGGGCGGGCGGACAACCTCATATGGCTTGGGAGAAGCTGACGCTGCCTTTTGATTTGGTGGGCCTTGCTGCCCCTGTCCTGGAGCTTTATTATCATTGCGCTCAGGTGCACTTTGCATATTATTGCCTGCGTCCGATTCGGTATTTGCCCCATCTGGAGCCTGAAAGTGATGCGGTTTGGTCAGATGGCTTGGCTCGTGTCCTTGAAATCCATCCCGGCCTCGTTCGTGGGGTGTTGTCACTGTGGCGTGCACTGCTAAAGACTGGACAGCGCTGTTGCGCTGCTCTGAAGTTAATATACCCTTTGCCCTTTCGTCACCCGTTCTTGCTGCTGCTGATGTTCTGATGTTTTGCAATGCGGGGTTGCGTGATTTTCTTCGGGATTCTAACTTGACTGAATTGGGCGATTGGTTTGTGGATGGTCGTTTGATCTCTCCTAGGAATGCGCTTGTGGATAAATGCACCACTGCGCTGCAGTGGATGCCTGTGCTGCGTGTATGTGCTATGCTGCGTGCTCGGTTCCCTGGCCTTCCTGGGACTCCACCGGACTGTCGGGCTCTGGAGGTGCTGTGCCATGCTCAGTCACTGCGTAAATTAATTACTAAATTATATAATTGCATTCAGGAGCACCGGGGTGACCTTGGAGGGTCTGCGAGGGTTCGATGGGAAGTGGATGTGGGAGAGCCTTTTACGGAGGAGATGTAACAGAGTGGCTGTGCACATATGAGAGTATTGTCCCCTAATTATAGGCTGTGTCTGATACATTACAAGTTTTTGCACCCCCTATATTACACGCCCAGCGGACTCTGTTCTTTTGGTCTGCGCGCCGATGCGCACTGTGAGCTGTGCCACGCCCCTGATGCTGGATTCTTGCATCTTGGGTGGGAACGTGCTGAGGTCTATGCTTTTTGGGTGGAGGTAATGCGCATGATTGCTGAGATGACTGGGTCGGAGCTGCCTATATCCCCCAAAATCACGCTGCTTGGGTGTGTGGATGAGGTTCGCCAGACACATAGGAGGCTGGTGGGCCTGCTTCTTTTGCTGGCTAAGCGCAGAGTTGCCATGTGCTGGGGCAGGGGGCAGGCTCCTCGTGGGTCCGACTGGCTACGTGACACCTCCTTTGGTCAGGAACAGCTGATGATCTTTTGGTAATTGACTCAAGAGGGCTCCCGACCAAAGGATGTCTGGGCTCCATTGCGATCTTTCTTGGAGGCCTCAGGCGGGGCTGTGTGAGTGCTGTGTGACTGCTCACGTCCTAGGTGACTCTATCTCCCACAGTCCTCCTCTTACGCTGTGTAATATGTGTAGATGATAGTGGTTGGGCTCCTCTGTGCACGTACTCTGCCTGCCTTCTGTTTCCTTTCTTTCCATATGTTTCTTTTTTCTGCTGTTAGTCCTTTGCCCTGTGGTGTTTGGCGGAAGGCCACCTGCGCCTGGACTATGTGCTCGGAATGTACTATTTGCGGAGGCTGGGTGAACTCTGCCGGCATTACAGGATTAACATGTGAGGTACCCGCATGGAGAAAGTTTGTGCCATTTCCTAAAGATTGTATCCCGGTGTCAGGATGGGGATGAACTTCGCCACAGCCTGTATTCATGCTTCGTGGGCTAGTCTCTGTTGTTCTTTTGTATGTGTAATACGTATTAATAAATAAAATAAAAAAATAAGACTGCTCTGCATTGGGCTCTATGTCACAGTCGGATTAACCTGCACTGGACTCATGGACTCAGTCATTGTCCTGTAGAATCGCTGGAAACATTTTAATCCCCTGTAAAGTCTCGGTTCTCCATAATTTCTGACCAACGTGCAATCTAGGTTCCCTAGTGTCTTCGCTGCCTTTCTTATCCTCCTCTCAAACTTCTGTTGCTGTCTGGCTACTAGTTCCCAGATCGCCAATGCCTCGAACTGTGCCGGCTCAAAGGGGGTTTTAGATCATACAGACACCCTCCTCAAATTCTCTAAACTCCTTACATTAAATGTTCCGTGGGCAGGAAACGCTAAGCTCCCATTTTGTTCTGTCACTTTGCACCATTTTTCAACCAAAGACAAGGTGCAACACCCTGCTTTTCAATTACAATGTAAGATTGTGTACCTTCTGGAGATGCGATATCCCCTATGCACTTTACGGACAGCTGCCAATCGGTGTGCAACCCTTCTCACTAACCATCCTATCCCATCGCGGCTCCAATGACATCACATGCACTGCAGCTGACAAAGTCTTGCAGTTTGTCCTCCCAAACTTGGATTTATATGAAACTAATGCAAAATTATCACGAGCACTAAACAAAATCAAAAACAAATTTGTCCGTTTACTACAGGTAAAGTGACACAATCGTGTCAGAAACTTTAAGGATTTTTCACTGATGGAGTTTTGCTTTAGCAGCTACTCCTTCTTTCTCAGTTTCCCTGATTTACAAGAAAAATTCGACCCACAAATTTCACTCACACCTGATCAGTGGGTCTGTCCTGGTGCACATAGGACTCTCCAGATCTCAGTAAAAAAAAAAAACATTTCACTCACATTGACTCACACTCTGACTTGTCGACCACACCCGATCGACCTATTAAACCAGATAAATCACAACAAAAACCAAGTGTCTCATATCAAATCAAATCAAATCATTAACATTTATAAAGCGCGCTACTCACCCGTGCGGGTCTCAAGGCGCTAGGGGGAGGGGGGTTACTGCTGCTCGAAGAGCCAGGCCTTGAGGAGTCTCCGGAATACGGAGTGGTCCTGGGTGGTCCTGAGGCTGGTGGGGAGGGTGTTCCAAGTCTTGGCCGCCAGGTAGGAGAAGGACCTCCCACCCGCTGTGGAGCGGCGGATGCGCGGGACGGCGGCGAGAGCGAGGCTGGTGGACCGGAGGAGACGGGTGGGGGCGAAGAAGCTGAGGCGTCGGTTGAGGTATTCTGGTCCCTTGTTGTGGAGGGCTTTGTGTGCGTGGGTGAGAAGTCGGAAGGTGATCCTTTTGCTGACTGGGAGCCAATGCAGGTGTCTCAGGTGGGCGGAGATGTGGCTGTTGCGGGGTATGTCGAGGATGAGGCGGGCGGAGGTGTTTTGAATACGTTGCAGACGTTTTTGGAGTTTTGCGGTGGTCCCAGCATAGAGGGTGTTGCCGTAATCTAGGCGGCTAGTGACGAGGGCGTAGGTCACAGTTTTTCTGGTGTCGGCGGGGATCCAGCGGAAGATCTTGTGGAGCATGCAGAGGGTGAGGAAGCAGGAGGAGGACACGGCGTTGACTTGTTTGGTCATGGTGAGAAGAGGGTCCAAGATGAAGCCGAGGTTGCGGGCATAGTCTGAGGGGGTCGGTGCGGTGCCAAGGGCCGTGGGCCACCAGGAGTCGTCCCATGCGGTCGGGGTGTTGCCGAGGATGAGGACTTCCATTTTGTCTGAGTTCAGTTTCAGACGCCTGAGCCTCATCCAATCTGCGACGTCCTTCATACCATCTTGCAGGTTGGTCTTTGCACTGGTGGGGTCCTTGGTGAGGGAGAGTATAAGTTGAGTGTCGTCGGCGTGGGAGGTGATGATGATGCTGTGCTTGCGTACGATGTTGGCGAGGGGGCTCATGTAGACATTGAAGAGTGTCGGGCTGAGCGAGGAGCCTTGAGGGACGCCGCAGATGATCTCGGTGGGGTCTGAGCGAAAAGGTGGGAGGTAGACTCTTTGAGAGCGGTTGGAGAGGAAGGAGGCGATCCAGTCCAGGGCCTGGCCTTGGATCCCGGTGGAGCAGAGGCGGGTTATTAGGGTGCGGTGACAGACGGTGTCGAAGGCAGCCGAGAGGTCGAGGAGGATGAGGGCGACTGTTTCACCGTTGTCCATCAGGGTTCTGATGTCGTCTGTGACTGAGATGAGGGCGGTTTCAGTGCTGTGGTTGGCTCGGAATCCGGATTGTGAGGGGTCGAGAAGGTTGTTGTCTTCAAGGAAGTTGGTAAGCTGTTTGTTGACGGTCTTCTCTATTACTTTGGCAGGGAAGGGGAGGAGCGAGATGGGGCGGAAGTTCTTCAGGTCGCTTGGGTCAGACGTAGGTTTCTTTAGTAGGGCGTTGACTTCGGCGTGTTTCCAGCTTTCGGGGAAGGTAGCAGATGAAAAAGAGGAGTTGATGATGGTCTGGAGGTGCGGGGCGATGATGTCGTCGGCTTTATTGAAGATGAAGTGTGGGCAGGGGTCCGAGGGGGCGCCGGAGTGGATAGAGTTCATGGTGGTTTTGGTCTCTTCAGTGTTGATGTGGGTCCAGGCGTTGAGGGTGATGGCTGGGGGTGTGGGTTCAGAGTTGATTGGCAGGGTCTGGTGTCTGAAGCTGTCGTGGAGGTCGGTGATCTTGCGATGGAAGAAGGTGGCGAGGTAGTTGCACAGGTCTTGTGAGGGCGTGATGGCGTTGGCGTTGGGGTTGGAGAACTCTTTAACGATGCTGAAGAGTTCTCTGCTGTTGTGGCTGTTTTTGTCCAGTCTATCAGTGAAGAAATTCCTTTTGGCTGCGCGGATTAGGTGGTGGTGTTCGCGGGTAGCATTCTTGAGGGCGGTCATGTTGTCAGCGGTGTGGTCCTTACGCCAGGCTTTCTCGAGGGCGCGACAGGTTTTCTTTGATTCCTTAAGGGTGTCAGAGAACCAGAGAGGTTTTTTGGTGTTGGCCTGTCTTGGAGGGCGTCTGAGGGGAGCAAGGTTGTCTGCGCAGTTGGTGATCCAGTTCGTGAGGCTGAGGGCTGCGTCGTTGGGGTCGGTGGTGAAGGTAGGTTGGTTGTTGATGAGCGTGGAGAAGAGCTGTTCTTCAGGGATTTTGTTCCACTGTCGACGAGGGATGGGTTGAGTGCGGAGGTGGCGGGTCTCTCGTCGGAAGGTGAAGTGGACACAGCTGTGGTCGGTCCAGTGTAGAGCGGAGGCGTGGCTGAAGGAAACGTGTTTGCTGGCGGAGAAGATGGGGTCAAGCGTGTGTCCGGCGATGTGGGTGGAGGTGTTCACCAGTTGCTTGAGGCCGAGGTTGGCGAGGTTGTCGAGCAGGGCGGTGGTGTTGGGGTCGTGGTTCTGTTCTAGATGGAAGTTGAGGTCGCCGAGGAGGATGTAGTCTGGCGAGGCGAGGGCATGCGGGGAGATGAAGTCGGTGATGGAGTCGCTGAAAAGGGCGTGCGGTCCGGGGGGGTGGTAGATGAGTGATCCTCTGAGGGTGGTCCTGGGGTCGGTGCGAATCTGGAAGTGCAGGTGTTCTGCGGCGAGGGGGTTGTCTTCGGTGGAGGTGGTGACGCTGATGGAGTCTTTGAAGACGATGGCGATTCCTCCTCCTACTTGGTTGGTGCGGTCTTTCCTGGAAATCATGTAGCCTTCGGGGATGGCTATGGCGATGTCTGGGGCCGAGGAGGCGTTCATCCAGGTCTCCGTGATGAAGGCGACGTCTGGTGCTGTGGAGTCCAGGAGGTCCCAGAGTTCAACGGCGTGCTTGTGGACGGATCGAGCGTTGACCAGGATGCATTTGAGGTGGTTGATGGCGCGTGGGCTGGTGGTCGTGGTAGTTTCGTGGTGGAAGATACGTTTGCAGGTGTGACATGCGAAAGGTCCATGGGTACATTTCGGGTTAGCTTGGAAGCAGGTGCTGGAGCGCCCTGGGTTGAGGGTGTGGAGGGTGGTGGGGTCGTAGCGGAGCAGCAGGGTTTGGGAGTGCTGAGGACCAGGGGTCGTGGCGCTGGGCGCGGGCCAGGCGCGGACAGGCGCAGACGGGCTTGCCTTTGCCTTCGGCGCACCAGCGGCGCAGTCGCGCAGCGCCCGCCATAAGAGGGAGGGGGGGAGGGGTCAACTGGGGGCGGGGGACGGGAGTGGGGCGACGAATGGGAGCTGGGGGGGCAGGGCGTGCAGGAGGTGGCGGCGGGAAAGCGGAGGGAGGGGGGGACAGGTAGAGGGGAGAAGAGATGGGGGAGGGGGGTTAAGGGTGGAGGGGGTGAGTTTTAGGAAGTTTAGGAGTTTAGGGAGAGAGATAGGAGGAAGGATGGGAAGATAGGGGAGGGGGGTTGTAGAGGTGGGTGAGGGTGAGAGGTAGAGTGAAAGGATAGGAAGATAGTGGTGGTTACAGAGGGGGTGGCGAGTGAGGGGGAAAGATAGAGAAATAGGTAGATAGGAGGAGGTGGTGAGTGATGGAGACAGATAGAGAGATAGAGAGATAGGTAGATAGGAGGAGGTGGTGAGTGAGGGAGACCGATAGAGAAAGGGGTAGATAGGGGTGATAGAGTGGGGGAGGCGAGTGAAGGAGACTGATAGAGAAAGAGGTAGATAGGGGTGATAGAGAGGGGGAGGCGAGTGAGGGGGAGAGACGAGACAGGAGCAGGAGGGCAGGTGCGGGAAGAACCAGGGAGTAGGTAACAGAGGAAGAGGAGCCGAAGAGGAGCAGAGGAACAGAAGACAGAAGACCACAGAAGAAGAGGAGCCGAAAAACAGAAGACAGAAGACCACAGAAGAAGAGGAGCCGAAGAACAGAAGACAGAAGACCACAGAAGAAGGTAAAGAAGAAGAGGAGCGCAGAAGACAGAAAACTACAGAAGAAGGTGAAGAAGAGGAGCGCAGAAGACAGAAGAATACAGATGAAGGTGAAGAAGAAGAGGGGCGACGAGCAGCAGAGGAAGGAGCCAAGAAGAGGGACAGAGAAGAAGAGGCACACGCTGGTCGCGGTGCAAAGGAGAGAGAGAGAAGCACACAGATGAAGAGAGAAGACGGGGAGCAGGAGGGAAAGAAGAGTACAGAAGAAGACTAAAGAAGAAGAGCGCAGTGGAAGGACAGAAAAGAAGAAAAGAAGCAGGAGAGAGGGGGAGTAGCGCGGGGCAGGGCGAGGGGCTGGGTGGTGGGGGGGTACTTACTGCGAGGTAGCTGGGCTTGCTAGGAGGTCTCAGGAACATGGGCTGGAGGAGCTGCAGCAGCAGGGGGAGCAACCTACCCTATACACATATACACTTTTCAATATACTCCGGAGTCTTAGACCACGCAGGGTCCGTATACCAACAGCCACATAGACAATGTTTGAGCACAAAGTGCCATACACATGCAAAGTTCGACGGCTTCCCTACTCTCACACTTCAGAGTACACACACTCCTTCTACAACTTCATTTGGAGTATGCCTACTCCCTAAACCCTCACAAATGTCACAATTCACCTGCGATTTGCATAAGCTGTACAAGCGTAAAACCTACTTCATCACACCGTCACCAGAACACTGAGAACTCCTCAAACAGTCATTGGCAAGTTCCAAGATTCTGGGAAAGTTATTTTAGGTACTTAGGGGCACATTTTCTTTCTACTTTGTATCATTAACTCTAAAAAAAAATCTGAAATTTCACCAATTTTCACCAAATCTGCCACTTAATTTTCTCTTGGTGGGATATTAACTCCTACCCTAATATCATCTCTGGGGACACCTGTTATTTCTCACTTACAATCTCTGGCACAAACACTGTACTATCTATCTCTGGACTGTATGATGGGCTCTTAAGGAGACAATCTCTGCTACCATCTTTGTTAGCACGTCAGACCTAATTGAGTAAACTTACAAGGAAGGTGTGAATAGCCCGATGGACGTTTCGACTGTGCTTCGAGTTTTTCCCACCATATATCCCATACTAATACAGATCAATTACATCAACAGCCAATGACATCAATAATCAATAGGAGTCAATAAGTTTCACACCATGACCTTGCAGCCATGAATAACCACACCTTTGTGTAAAAGTTAGAATATTTATTTCCCTATATTAACAATGCTAATGTCACGTAACTTCATCTCAAAATCAAAGGATAAACAGACAGAAACAATAGTGGCTGTCGAAAGTGGCAAAAAAATATCAACCTAATCAAAGCTTGAGTTACTACGCATTCTAAGGTTACAGTACATATTAATAACAAGAATAAATGCACAAATTATATTACATACATTTAGATTTCAGCAAAGAAAGTACATCAACTGTTAGTATCAAATTTAATCAGTGAGAACCCTAACTAACATCAGATTAAAATAGCATGTTTGGACTTAATGCAAAACGATTTAGTCAACACAATTTTGGAAAAACATCTATCTATGGCTCTATCAAAATAGCGGTTGGTACCTAGAAACAGAGCAAATAGACATGGCAATCATTATCAGTGACAGTATACCTCTCCTCAATTGGATCAGCAAGCTATGACAGTCTTCATCATCAGGATATCAGTCTGGTCAACACAGCATCAGGATTCAGCATCAAAGTTCAGAAAAAAGGAAAGTGACTTTAAGCAGTAAAGTTAAACATGTCTCTTCTCAAGACGGTCAAGAAATAGTGGCCCTATGGCAAAATAGAAAATGGGCAAATGGCGCCTCTTCTCAGTGCAGTCAGGCTAAGTTAGATTTCCTGAAACTACTTCCCACATCCTAATTGGTTAGAGAATCGCATGCTTACACTTAGTCCAATGAAACTAACACCCCAAATCTACACTTCTACTAATACATGGTTCACATGTCAATGATTGGCTCATTTTCTTCTGTTCTCGTCATTACGCTCGTCAGGTAACAATATTGTTGCAGCTTATACTGCAGTCAGTGCATCCATTGTCTTCTCCTGAGAAAGTCAGTCTTACACACACTACATTAAATATTGTTTCACTAGCAAGTACAGCATCTTCTAGCAAGAAGTTTCTCATGAGAAAGAACTTCAACTACGAGCACCTGGTCAGTGGAAAATCACAATTTAATTCTCTAAGCATCCATTGTATTAGTTGCCTAAGAGATGCAGCTTGACATGTGGCCGTGCAACTAGGTCAAGACCTCGCTAAGTTAAGGTCTACGATTAATTAAACTAATACATAATACATTACCTTTAATATGACATATTACTACATTAATAGAAGATAAGCTCAACATTTCATTTTAATAAGCTATTGAGAAATACACTTTGTGAACGTCGGCGTACACTCTGCTGGGTGCACCTTCAAATGCGTGCATTATTTTTCTCTATGTTAACACATTTGTTATGCCAATTCAACACTCAGAATACATGAATATTAGTTAATAAACTCATTGATAACTCAGTGTTAACACCGCCGTATTGCTAGGTATAATGCCGCCCAGTGGAATTTTGTGGCAGAGAGGAAAAGTCCAGTTATGCATCTACAACACTAATAGCTCTTACTCAAACAAATGCAAGACCTATTGCACTGCAAATGCTTGTTCTTGCATGTGCCTAAATGAAGATGGCCCTTGGTTTATCATTGATCCTAGCTGCAGAAATTCTCTGTATCATTGTCTCTTATGATATTCAATTTCCTTAGATGGAATGAGTATTGCTTTGGTGCATGAGTTATGTTGTGTCCTATTAGTTACTCCCATTTCATCCATCCTAATGCACCATTAACTACATAATAACAGTTCTTATTTAATGTTAACCAATATCTGTCGCTGCGGGTTGAAACCTGGTCAACTTTATGTAGTTACAGTTTCTAAAACAACACAACGCAGTGGAAGAACCTTGTACCACTGCCTCAACATGTCATCAAAAGTGTCCATAAGCCTAACATTGATAAGAGCAGCATGAGTTTTGATGAGCTTAGCAAATTAGCTACAAAAAGAAGTCCCTTTTACTTCTGCAGTAGAAACATATAACTTACAGACAGCTAGACCTGTTTTGGAGATGCAGAGGCTGTTATAAATGCAAAACCTGCCTGATTTTGCTGATATTGTCCATATGATCTTGAGTGCATCAATGACCACTGCATCAACTCTAGCGGCAGCTAATTCATTAGAGAAGCAGTCCTCTGATTGCACGACTGTTCCAGACTACCAGCATTAGAAAATGGTGCCAAGGGATGCAATACCTTGCTTGCATTTATGAACACTTGTTGAAAAAATTCCACCACTCATTGATTGGTGGGATTTGGATGTAACTTCATGCTACAAGAGTAACGCAGAGTCACCAAATCCCGCTAATTCTGTGGGCAGAATTAAGCATTCTGTCCAGTCCTGATAATCACAGCCCTTTGCTGTAAACAGGTATGCAGTGAGTTGATGCTTCATAAGAAACTCTAGATGCATGTAAAGCTGTACTATGCTCTCTAGTATAGCACATAGAAGTAGGTTTTAGGGTGTTAGGTTGCTCGATGACATTTATACTATGGTAGAAATGTATATATTGTTTTCATTGTTCACATTATGCTTTAGTACTATTTTAATAATTTACTGTGTGGTTATGTTAAATGTGCTAAGCAACATAATTAGTTTGTTGAAATAAACATTTTTCAGGCTTTTAGGAAAAAATATATATATTTACCTAAAATGTATTTTCTTAGTGTAGCACTAGTGTTATATATGTAGAGAATGAAAATGGGCTTTCGAATTAGCAATACATCCCTGAACCTCTGTTTAGAGACTGTTAGTAACCTAGAAAGCACAGACACAATGTCAACTATGCATTGAGCGGGGTTCTGTGGGGCTACAACAACCAGGTTTTTAACATTCAGTTGGTCATGCATTGAACAGAGTTCATGTCTGGCAAATGCTGTAGAGCAAAGCCTTAGGCCCCCATTACAACATTGGCGGTAAAAGCCGCTTACCGCTGTGCAGAAGACCGCCAACACACCGCCGCGGCCGCGGAATTCCACCACAGCTATTATGACCCACATCTCGGAATCTGCCAAAATTGAGACACCCACACAAGTCCGCCACACCAAAGGTCAGTGATAAACTGGCGATAACAAAACCTCCACCGTCACGGCAACAGAAATACGCCCACACTATCACGACACACGAATCCACCTGGCGGTCTTTCAACTGCGGTATTCCATTGGCGGTTCACACCGCAGCGCTCAAAATACACACACTTCTCCAAAACATCCCCACATTGGACGATTCAAAATACACACACCTGAGACACATACACACACCACTCCCGCACACCCATTACAATATAAAACATACACCCACATCACCCACAAACCCCCACGACAAAAAATACAGAAAGAAGGCCAGAGCGAGACACCACCAGCAAGTACAACAGCATCCACAGGCACATAACACCATCACCCACATAACTTCACGCACCTCACACAACACACCACTACATATCACCACACTTATCACCACACACTCCACCCCACACATCACCTACACCACCCCATGGCACGGCAAAGACACCCCAGGTTCTCGGAGGAGGAGCTCAGGGTCATGGTGGAGGAAATCATCCAGGTAGAGCCACAGCTATTCGGATCACAGGTGCAGCACACCTCAATTGCAAGGAAGATGGAGCTATGGCGAAGAATAGTGGACAGGGTCAACGCAGTGGGACAACACCCAAGAAATCGGGAGGACATCAGGAGAAGGTGGAACGACCTACGGGGGAAGGTGCGTTCTGTGGTCTCAAGACACCACCTGGCGGTTCAGCGGACTGGCGGCGGACACCCACCTCCTCCCCCACAACTAACAACATGGGAGGAGCAGGTCTTGGCGATTCTGCATCCTGAGGGCCTCGCAGGAGTAGCTGGAGGAATGGACTCTGGTAAGTCAAAGCTTTACTATTACATCCCTCACCCTACCTGCATGCTATCACATACCCCCACCCTCGCCCTCACCCCTATCACACCAACTCCTCACAAATGTACCAATATCACAAACCACCCATCCCAACACCAAGCCCTGCATGCAACAACAAAGCATGGACACCCATCACCAAAGCATGCACACTGCACATAGCCATACACCCCCCTAAACCACCATCACACAAGCTCCCACACAGGAATGCCAGCACTGGGGTACACGGTCACCTACCCATTGCACACCATGGCGCACACAGATGCAATAATCATGCCTTTCCACCCCTGCAGGACCCCTACCCCTGACACTAACATGGACGATGAACTGCCCACCACCTCCGCCGGCGCTAGTGGACAGGAGGCACCGCCACAGGGCCACCACACCAGCACACAACCCCCTGCAGAGGGAGAACCACCCCAGAAATGGTCCCTGAGATCCAGGAACAAGACAGAGAACAATGCCAAGACCCCAGCCAAGAAATGAGACCACTCTGATTGTCATCCTACTGTCCCACTTTGTCACCCTGTCCATAATTAAACTGCCCAAGCTCCACTTCCTATGCACATATGGGCAATGCACCTGTGAGACTAATAGACTAGACTATGCCATGGACACTCCTCCGCCATCACCCCTCACCATTTAACTCCCCCCTCCAATATTTTGCATTTAAATAAACACACCTAAAGCACAAAATGATCTGGAGACTGTCTGTGATTTCGAAATAGTGTATTTGCAATTACAGTGACAAAATGTTTTTGAAATAGTAATGTCAACCTACCTATGTCACACAGCTCTAGTCCATGAGGAATTTAAGCAGATGACACACAGTGGGACCCACATCTGTGAAACCGTAAGGGAAAGTGACAACTCAGTGACCATACACTGGGTGAAAACGACAGACAGGATAGAGGTAGTAGTGTAAAAGTACTTGTAGTAGGCAGGATTGTATTCTCAGCTGTGTTTCACTGGAAATATTGCAGTATCACTGAGTCCCTGTTCTGCATATCTTCTTCCTCTGCTTCATCCTCATCACTGTCCACAGGCTCCACAGCTGCCACAACACCGCCATCTGGACCATCCTCCTGCAGAAAAGGCACCTGTCGTCGCAAAGCCAAGTTGTGAAGCATACAGCAGGCCACTATGATCTGGCACACCTTCTTTGGTGAGTAGAATAGGGATCCACCTGTCATGTGAAGACACCTGAACCTGGCCTTCAGGAGGCCGAAGGTCCGCTCGATCACCCTCCTAGTTCGCCCATGGGCCTCATTGTAGCGTTCCTCTGCCCTGGTCCTGGGATTCCTCACTGGGGTCAGGAGCCATGACAGGTTGGGGTACCCAGAGTCACCTGAAAATGGTGAGGGACAACTGTTAGACACACACTAACCTGTAGGGATAACCCCAGACAATCATTTCCACTGTCTTGCTTCTAGGGGCTCACCTAATAGCCACACACGGTGCCTCTGGAGTTGACCCATCACATAAGGGATGCTGCTATTCCGCAGGATGTAGGCGTCATGCACTGAGCCAGGGAACATGGCATTCACATGTTTGGGATGCCAAACATACCATCTGTACATTCATAGAATGATAACTCTTCCGGTTTCTGTACACCTGTTCACTCCTGTGGGGGGGGATCAAAGCCACATGGGTCCCATCAATGGCACCTATGATGTTGGGGATATGTCCCAGGGCATAGAAATCCCCTTTCACTCTAGGCAAATCCTCCACCTGAGGGAAAACGATGTATCTCCGCATGTGTTTCAGAAGGGCAGACAACACTCTGGACAATACGTTGGAAAACATAGGCTGGGACATCCCTGATGCCATGGCCACAGTTGTTTGAAAAGAGCCACTTGCAAGGAAATGGAGCACTGACAGCACCTGCACTTGAGGGGGAATTCCTGTGGGATGGCGGATTGCTGACATCAGGTCTGGCTCCAACTGGGTACACAGTTCCTGGATTGTGGCACGGTCAAACCTGTAGGTGATTATCAAATGTCGCTCCTCCATTGTCAACAGGTCCACCAACCGTCGGTACACTGGAGGATGCTGCCATCTCCTCACATGTCCCAGCGGACGGTGTCGATGAAGGACAACAGCGACCACAGAGTCAAACAACTCAGAGGTAGGTACCCACAGTCTACACAGAACACCAATCATACACAAAAGGTGGCCTGTATGTGTGTTAAGACTAGGCCTAGGTATGTGTGATGCAGTTGAAAATGAGGCCATGTGGGCCCCTGAAATGGCAGCTGCCTGTCCTTTAAAGTGGGACAATGGGATGTGAGCTAACTGCGCTGGCGTTGTACATCGTCGCAGTAGGCGGTCGGAGACCGCGGCACAATGCTGCATTGGTTAACATTGGACCCTATAGGTCCCAGGAGCCAATGACGATGTACGCCGGCGGTGATGGTACGCACCACCGCGGACGTGACCGCCGCGGATGTGACCGCCATTTTCTATCACTTCAGTCACTCGATACCTGATCTTCGACAGGAGAGGACATACACTGCAAGTGCTGCTGTGACCTCAGTCTGGAAGAGACAATGGCTCGTGCGTCTGGAGAAAGGGTCCCTGCCTTCACATCGGAGGAGTTGGAGAAGCTCGTTGATGGGGTCCTCCCCAGTACACGCTACTCTACAGTCCTCCAGAAAAACAGGTAAGTACACAGGGAGCATGTTGTATGGGCTATGCCTGTGTGGAGAGGGCTGGATGTAAGAAGGAAAGGGAGAGAGTGCTGCGTGCATTTAAGACGGTAAGTGCATGTGCCACATGGCAAGGGTAGGGATGGGGGCCACTCACTTTGACGGTGCAGTTGGTAATGACTTCTCTTCTTCCCCTGTACATTTCATGTAGGTCAGCGCCCACCAGAAGAAAGATATTTGGCGTGCCATCGCCAAGGACGTCCGGACCCTGTGGGTCTACCACAGACGGTGCACCCACTGCCGGAAAAGCTGGGAGGACATTCGCCCCTGGAGCAAGAAGACGGCGGAGGCTCAGCTGGGGATGGCCTCCCAACATGGGAGGGGTGCCCATCGAACCATGACCCCCCTGATGTTCAGGATCCTGGCGGTGGCCTACCCTGAGTTGGATGGGCGCTTGAGGGCATCACAGCGGACACAAGAGGGTGAGTACACTCTCATTCAGCTGACTGCGCGCAGTGGAGTTGTCTGGGTGGGGGAGGAGGGCTGTGGGTTTCCCTAGGCCAGGGCGAGTTCCGTAGGCTGGGCCCCTCCGTAAGGCGTGGCCCTGTGTCCCCCCACCCCACCTCTGTAGAGTGCCAAGTACAGCTATTCATGCCCTGTGTCATCTATGTGTGCAGATGTCGTCCATAGCCTTGTAGGCCATTTCCCAGGAATTGCACTGTGGAGCCCAAGAGCGCGGCGTAGTGCAGGGGGCCTCTGTGTCTGTCTTGTCCTTCAATGGTAGCGGTAATCCATGCACTCAACATGTCTTTCTTCTGTCTCCCCCCCCTTTTTGTGGTCTTCCTGTTCTTGTGTGCATTAACATCATCAGGCGGAGGAGCAGTGGCACCGGACCACGAGGGAGCTGCATCCCACATGGCCCTGGAGGGCGAGACTACGGACTCGGAATTCACCAGTGGGACGGAGGGCGAGGGGAGCTACACGGCGGGGACAGGAGCTGACACAGACTCGCCCTCTGACGGGAGCTCCCTTGTGGTGGCTGCAACATCTGTGCCCGCCACATCTACAGGTACAGCCGCCACCCCCCTACCAGCACTGCCCTCCCAGCAGCCCCTCAGCCTTCGCCCCGTGCCTGCTCACCCAGGAGGGTGGGCATCACCTTCGCCCCAGACACCTCAGGCCCTGCCCCAGTCACCCCTGCTGCCCTCAGTGAGGAGGCCATTGACCTCCTCAGGTCACTCACTGTTGGGCAGTCTACCATTTTGAATGCCATCTAGGGTGTAGAAAGGCAGTTGCAACAAACTAATGCATTCCTGGAAGGCATTCATTCTGGTCCGGCGGCCCTTCACTGAGCTTTTCAAACTCTGGCCTCAGCACTGATGGCAGTCATTGTCCCCGTCTCTAGCCTCCCCCCTCCAATTTCCTCCACCCAGACCCAATCCCCTGTACCTCTGCCTATCCCAAGCACACCATCAGACCAGCCTGCACACACCTCACCACACAAGGGAAGCTCAGGCAAACATAAGCACCACACATCCCTCAGGCACTCACACAAGCAACACACACATGCAGACACACCAACATCCACTGCCTCCACTGTGTCTCCCTCCTCCCTCCCAGTCTTGTCTACACTCACACCTGCATGCACTACCTCTACGTCCTTCACCAGCACACTCACCAGCACACCCCGCTCACGTGCAGTCACCACCCCCACTACCATTCACACGCCCCCTGTGTCCTCTCCCAGTGTGTCTGTGACGCCCCCTCCGAAGATGTACAAACGGAGGCACACACCCACCTAACAGCCATCCACCTCACGACAGCCTCCAGCGCATGCACCTGCACCCAAAGTCACCAAACGTACACCTCCTACTACCACCACCTCTTCCTCCACTCCCAAACCCACTCCAGCTACCCGTCCCAGTGTGTCCAAAAGAATTTTCCTGTCCAGCCTTGACCTTTTTCCCACACCTCCCCCACCCCGTCCATCTCATAGGTCCAGAAGTAGCACCTCAGCCACAACATCTACGGGACCAGTGGTGCCTTTTGTCACAGGTATGTGGAGTGCACCGGCCACCAGGACAGCCAGTGTGGCACGGAGCCACAGCACAGCCAGTCCCCCCCCTGTGAAGCATCAGAAGTTGGCCAGTGCCTGGTGGTAGAGGGGGAAGACTCCAGCCACCAAAGCCGCTCCCAGGGGTCCCGGTGGGAGTGTGGAGTCAGCTGCTACACCTCCCAACGTGGAGAAAGGCCACAAGAAACCGAGCAAGTCTGGGAAGAGCTGCACAGCGGAGAAGACCGCCATCATCCCCGCTGCCCAGAAGGCCACCGCCAGCCCCAGCCCAGCTGCCCAGGAGGCCACCGCCAGCCCCAGCCCAGCTGCCCAGCAGGCCACCGCCAGTCCCAGCTGCCCAGGAGGCCACCGCCAGCCCCAGCCCAGCTGCCCAGGAGGCCACCGCCAGCACAAGCCCCGCTGGGCCATGAAGGACCGCCAGCACAAGCCCCGCTGGGTCAAGAAGGACCGTCAGCACAAGCCCCACTAGGCCATGAAGGACCGCCAGCACAAGCACCGCTGGGCCATGAAGGACCGCCAGCACAAGCCCCGCTGGGCCATGAAGGACCGCCAGCACAAGCCCCACTGGGCCATGAAGGACCGCCAGCACAAGCACCGCTGGGCCATGAAGGACCGCCAGCACAAGCCCCGCTGGGCCATGAAGGACCACCAGCACAAGTCCCTCTGGGCCGTGAAGGACCGCCAGCACAAGCACCGCTGGGCCATGAAGGACCGCCAGCACGAGCCCCGCTGGGCCATGAAGGACCACCAGCACAAACCCCGCTGGGCCATGAAGGACCGCCAGCTCAAGCACCGCTGGGCCATGAAGGACCGCCAGCACAGGCACCGCCAACTCAAGCACCGCTGAACAGGGCACCGCCAACTCAAGCACAGCCGGGCCGGGTAACGCCAACTCAAGCACCGCTGAACAGGGCACCGCCAACTCAAGCACCGCTGAACAGGACACCGCCAAATCAAGCACCGCTGAACAGGGCACCGCCAACTCAAGCACCGCTGAACAGGGCACCGCCAAATCAAGCACCGCTGAATAGGGCACCGCCAACTCAAGCACCACTGAACAGGGCACCGCCAACTCAAGCACCACTGAACAGGGCACCGCCGTCTCAACCACCGCTAGCCCATGAGCGGCAGGGGCACTGACGCAACTGGGTCCGTCACGGGGTGAGTGATGCACTCTGGGCATCAGTTCCCCTCCAGAACCAGTGGAGAGATCCATCCACTACCTCTGTCCTTCACAGGATGAAGCACTCTGGGCACCAGTCCCCCTCCAGAACCAGTGGTTATCCACTTGAGAGACTGTGGCTTTGCACTCCCCAGGATTGAACAGTGGGCAACCCACCCACTGGAGAGACTTGAGAGACTGTGGCTTTGCACTCCCCAGGATTGAACAGTGGGCAACCCACCCACTGTAGAGACTTGAGAGACTGTGGCTTTGCACTCCCCAGGGTTGAACAGTGGGCAAACTACCCACTGTAGAGACTTGAGAGACTGTGGCTTTTCACTCCCCAGGACAATGCAGTGGGCAACCCACCCACTGGAGAGACTTGAGAGACTGTGGCTTTGCACTCCCCAGGATATGGCAGTGGGCAAGCCACCCACTGTAGAGACTTGAGAGACTGTGGCTTTGCACTCCCCAGGATTTAACAGTGGGCAACCCACCCACTGTAGAGACTTGAGAGACTGTGGCTTTGCACTCCCCAGGATTGAACAGTGGGCATTGAGCCCCCTCGTGGATCTGGCATCGTGCACTCATCCGGCTGAGGTGCCCCCCCCTTCCCTTCCCCCTGAGGTGCCTGTTGTATTTCTATCTGATGCCCCTGCAGTGTTCTCTCTGTTTTGAACGGGTATCGAGTGTGGGCCTCGCCCATGCATTTTGGGCCCAGTGGTCCACGGACTGTAAATGGTGCAATACCTGGACTTGTATTATTGGTGTATAAATTTGTGTATAGTGTATATATAATATTTTGACTACTGGATTTTAATAGATTACAATGGTTACACTCATTTCCTTTTGTCCTTGCATTCTTCCGGGGGGCTTGGAGGGTGTAACTGTAATGTATCAACATGTATTAGTGTGTGTGTTGTAGTGGGTGAGGGTGGGTGTGGGGTTGTTGCGTGTGTGTGTCCTTTTTTTTCCCCTCCCCCCTCCCCTCTGTCGTAGGTGCAGTACTCACCGTGGTCTTCGCCGCCAGCGTTCGTGCTCCTGGTAGAGGAGCAGGAAGACTATCGCAGGTAGAATTTGGAGTTCCAGTTCCATGTGTCCTCGTTCCTCGTGGAGTGTGTAGAGGTGAGCGTTTTCCCTTCGAAGTCCTGTTTCCGCCGTGTTTTTATCTGCGGTGAATCCGCCCCGGAAAAGGTGGCAGATTGGCCTGTCATAATAGTGTGGGCGGCACATTGTCTCCCGCCTGTCTGTTGGCGGTGACCGCAGCGCTGTTTGTTTGTACCGCCGTGGCGGTCTGAGTGTTAAAGTGGCTGTCTTTGTTGGCGGTTTCCGCCAGGGTCGTAATTGCAATTTTTTTACCGCCAGCCTATTGGCAGTCTTACCGTCGCTTTAACACCATCCGCCAGGGTTGTAATGACCCCCTTAGTCTTCATTTAAGCAACAAATCAGCCTGTTTCCGTCCTTGTCGCGCTGCCTCTGCAGGGATATCTGTGAGAATTTTGTCATGTTGTGCAATTCTCTTGCTCAGGAAAAGGACCTGGACTCAGGGAGGGGGCAGGTTGAGCACCCCGCTCTGGTGTTCTGGTGTTCTGAAGCAGAATAGCAATGCCAGTACTGGGGGAGACAGATATTGGATGAGGAGTTCCGAGAAGCCATGGCCAGGCTGGTTGGAGCTGAAAGAGAAGACCTGGGGCGAGCTCAGGACAACAGTGGTCATAGTCCAGAAGGGGAACAGGAGGAAATTCTGTCCTCTGACAGAGGGATGGGTAGCCCAACAGGAGAAGAGGACGTGAGGACAAGAGGCATGCACAGGAAATGCACAGACCTGATCGATCATCAGGAAAGTGGCAAGCAGCTGAGGAGCGAAGACATTTGGTACCCTTTGGAGAAGGAACAGGATGTGAGTATGATGAGGACTGGGCAGACTCATGTGAGGTGGCTATGGAGGTAGAAATGTGGGTCAGGGACAACAAGGGTCCAGGCATCCTGGTGTCATGGGGGAGTTTGAGATGATACAGAAGGCATAGTGGGACTCTTGTGTGCAGTTTTTGGTGGAAAAGGGGAAGTGGGAAATCAAGGGGCAAGTGCGGGGATTGTCAGTAATGATGTGCAAGATCAGGGAGGAACCATGGGAACAAATGAGATTCAGAGATGCAAGGGGCAGGCTTGACCGGGAAATAAGGTGTGGGCAGAAAGGGAGTAGCACAGCAGAGGGCTTCCCAATGGGGCACTATGGGGGCTGTATCAGCGGCAAAGGGGAATGATGTTTCAATGCTGTATAGGGCATTGGGGAGGGGACACTTGATGTAGAAAACCAAGGATAAGATCTGGGCCAATGAGTAGATTGATTTGTTTAAATTTCTAGTTAGAGAGAGAGTGAGAAAAAAGGGCTCAAAACAGAGGAAAGGGAGGTAGCTAAAAGGCCTATATGCCCACTAGCATAGATACCTAGATAAAGGCATTCACTATGCTCACCAGCATCTTCTGTGAAAAGGCCCCAGAGTAGAGTGTGACCTTATGGAAGCAATTTGATGTCATTAGGACTGTGATCATTAGGTGTAGGGGCCTAGTGTGGTGGAGGTATGATGAGCATTTCAGGGCAAGGAAGAGCATAATACTGTCAAAATCATAGGGGGGATATGGACCAGGAGCTTTGGCTATGGTAAATGACACCTACAAGACCACTACAAACACCCCATGGTGTGAGTGGGCTGCCTATTCCTCACCAGGTCTTTCAGAGTCACCCCGCCCGGGGTGGGGTGGGGAAGACTGGTAAACAGTCCCCCACGAAGGCCTGTTATATGCACCTCTCCAAGTTTACCCACAACTGTTTCAAGTGTGGCAGCAGGCACTCCTTGCTTCCATGCACAGTAGGGGATGACCTGCCCTGGGATGGAAGGGGTAGGGGTACAGTAAATGAATGGCGGCAAAGGGCAGATACTCCAGTTAAATCAGAGGCAATGCTATAGTGATGCAGTGATATCCTGATAGTGCACCAGTAACATTCCTGTGCGAGGAGGGCTTTCGTTTTGTTTTTTGCATACCTTACACAGTTTCCTGGGTGGGTCGAGAAGTAGACAACCTGAAGTCCTGCAAAGACATGAAAGAACTGATGGAGGAGAAGTTTGAGAAAAGAAGTGAGTCAGGGTAGGATGGCAGAGCTATTCCCAATACTGCAGTTGAGGAACTTGAAGGTACACCCAGTAGAGGTGGGGCCAAAGAAGGATCCGGCAAAGTTCACATTGATACACCACCTGTCATGGCCTGAAGGGGGATCTGTAAATGATTTCATTGACCAGTTGGGTTTTAAGCATCCTATGCCAGCATAGACACAGTCACACATTTAGTGCAGAGGAGGCTGATGTAGAAATGGGAAAAGCGGAGATTAAATTGCCCTTTCGTTTTCTGCTGATGCACCAGGATGATTTCCACTTGCTGGGAATTAAGTTGCAAGGTAGTTACTTTTAGGAAAAGTACATGCGTATGGGATGTTCCGTGGCATGTGCAGTGTTTGAGAAATGTAGCAACTTATTATTATGGGTTGTAAACACAGTGGCAGCATCATAGCAGGTTCTTCATTACTTGCATGATTTCTTGCAAGATTGATGAAGACATTGACAGTGGTGGCAGATCAGTTTGGCATATCACTGGCAGCCAGAAAGACAGCGGGGTCAGTGACCATGTCTACATTTTTGGGAATTGAGATGGACTCTTTGGTGATGGTGTTGATGCTGACAAGTTGAAGCAGGACTGATTGGTGAGCTGATGCAAAGCTGCGGCAGATAAATAATTGTGAGCTGCATCTGGCACAAAAGGAGCTCAGTCGTCTGACTTTTACATGTATCTTAGTGGTCCCAAAGTGTGCCTTTGGATTAATCATTGTATATGTGACGTGGGGGTCTCTGAAGCCACATCACAGGATTTGCATCTTCTGCTGTGTGAAAAATGACTTTTTGGTATGCAAGCTGTTCTTGAGGGGGTGTATAAAGAAGCAACAATATGGGTGCAAAATGACCCAAGACATGTTAGGTGGACATTTTTTGAGATGCTTGAGATCAGAGAAGTTTGGGGTGTTCTGGGAGGGGTACCGGTGTGCAAAAGCTGGCCTCAAGCTTGGAAAGACAAGGGGCGCAGTATTGCATTAAAAAAAAAAAAAAAAATCCATTACTTCTGGCAATGCATATGTGGGGCAATGAGCTAAGGAACAGCTGTGTCTGCTAATGCATCAGTAGTGGAGGTGGTGAACAGGATGACTGCTTCTGAGGCATAGATGTTGAATATTCTGAGAAAGATTGTAGTTACTGTGCTTGGAGAAGAAGATTTTGTTTTGAGCTAGGCACAACTTTGGGTCCGGTCAACTGAGTAGGTGAAAGACTACCTCTTTCACAGTGGGAAACGTTCTGTGATTTGCCCCCACTTGCAGCAAAAGAAGGTATTCAGGTTCCAGAAGACCTTGGGGCGTCAGGCAGCGAAAGCATAAAGAGTAGTGGAACATTTGCTCGCAGAGTCAATGAGAAGAACATATTGACAGGTTTGAAGGGAATTCATAGTTGGTGTAAATAGAGCACCAAAGACTGAGTGGGGTTGTGGTTCGCATGTGAGGACATGCTGTAATTCATTTTGGGGCAACTTGAGAAGGGGTTATCCACGGTTACTAAAGAGGGCAAACTCACATGTATTGCATTTTTATGGGAAGATGCGATGGTGGTATGACCCGGGGGGGGGGAGCGAACTGGGTAAAAGAATGCTAGATGACTGATCCTGAATGCATGGCAAGGTGCCAGGAGTAAATCGTTAAAAGTTCAGTGTAGGAGGCTGGACTGGCTTGTAGTGAGTACCAAGGGGTACTTGCACCTTGCACCAGGCCCAGTTATCCCTTATTAGTGTATAGGGTGTCTAGCAGCTTAGGCTGATAGATAATGGTAGCTTAGCAGAGCAGCTTAGGCTGAACTAGGAGACGTGTGAAGCTACTACAGTACCACTTAGTGTCATATGCACAATATCATAAGAAAACACAATACACAGTTATACTAAAAATAAAGGTACTTTATTTTTATGACAATATGCCAAAGTATCTTAGAGTGTACCCTCAGTGAGAGGATAGGAAATATACACAAGATATATATACACAATAGCAAAAATATGCAGTATAGTCTTAGAAAACAGTGCAAACAATGTATAGTTACAATAGGATGCAATGGGGAAACATAGGGATAGGGGCAACACAAACCATATACTCCAAAAGTGGAATGCGAACCACGAATGGACCCCAAACCTATGTGACCTTGTAGAGGGTCGCTGGGACTATTAGAAAATAGTGAGAGTTAGCAAAATAACCCTCCCCAAGACCCTGAAAAGTGAGTGCAAAGTGCACTAAAGTTCCCCTAAGGACAAAAGAGTTGTGTTAGAGGAATAATGCAGGAAAGACACAAACCAGCAATGCAACACTTGTGGATTTCCAATCTAGGGTACCTGTGGAACAAGGGGACCAAGTCCAAAAGTCACAAGCAAGTCGGAGATGGGCAGATGCCCAGGAAATGCCAGCTGTGGGTGCAAAGAAGCTTCGACTGGACAGAAGAAGCTGAGGTTTCTGCAGGAACGAAAAGGGCTAGAGACTTTCCCTTTGGTGGACGGATCCTTCTCGCCTTGGAGAGTCGTGCAGAAGTGTTTTCCGCCAAAAGGACGCCAACAAGCCTTTCTAGACGCAAATTGTGCATTTGGCGTTTTTGGACGCTGCTGGGGCCCAGGAGAAACCAGGAGGTCGCAAAATGGACCTGAAGAGAGAAGGGACGTCGAGCAAGACAAAGAGCCCTCACTGAAGCAGGTACCACCCGGAGAAGTGCCAGAAACAGGCCCTACGAGGATGCATGAAACGGTGCTTGCCGAAGTTGCGCAAAGGAGTCCCACGTCGCCGGAGACCAACTTAGAAAGTCGTGCAATGCAGGTTAGAGTGCCGTGGACCCAGGCTTGGCTGTGCACAAAGGATTTCCGCCGGAAGTGCACAGGGGCCGGAGTAGGTGCAAAGTCGCGGTTCCCAGCAACGCAGCCCAGCGAGGTGAGGCAAGGACTTACCTCCACCAAACTTGGGCTGAAGAGTCACTGGACTGTGGGGGTCACTTGGACGGCATCGCTGGATTCGAGGGACCTCGCTCGTCGTGCTGAGAGGAGACCCAAGGGACCGGTAATGTAGCTTTTTGGTGCCTGCGGTTGCAGGGGGAAGATTCCGTCGACCCACGGGAGATTTCTTCGGAGCTTCTGGTGCAGAGAGGAGGCAGGCTACCCCCACAGCATGCACAAGCAGGAAAACAGTCGAGAAGGCGGCAGGATCAGCGTTACAGAGTTGCAGTAGTCGTCTTTGCTACTATGTTGCAGGTTTGCAGGCTTCCAGCGCGGTCAGCGGTCGTTTCCTTATCAGAAGGTGAAGAGGGAGATGCAGAGGAACTCGGCTGAGCTCATGCATTCGTTATCTAAAGTTTCCCCAGAGACAGAGACCCTAAATAGCCAGAAAAGAGGGTTTGGCTACCTAGGAGAGAGGAAAGGCTACTAACACCTGAAGGAGCCTATCAGCAGGAGTCTCTGACGTCACCTGGTGGCACTGGCCACTCAGAGCAGTCCAGTGTGCCAGCAGCACCTCTGTTTCCAAGATGGCAGAGGTCTGGAGCACACTGGAGGAGCTCTGGACACCTCCCATGGGAGGTGCAGGTCAGGGGAGTGGTCACTCCCCTTTCCTTTGTCTAGTTTCGCGACAGAGCAGGGGCTAAGGGGTCCCTGAACCGGTGTAGACTGGCTTATGCAGAATTGGGCACATCTGTGCCCAACAAAGCATTTCCAGAGGCTGGGGGAGGCTACTCCTCCCCTGCCTTCACACCATTTTCCAAAGGGAGAGGGTGTCACACCCTCTCTCAGAGGAAGTTCTTTGTTCTGCCATCCTGGGCCAGGCCTGGCTGGACCCCAGGAGGGCAGCTGCCTGTCTGAGGGGTTGGCAGCAGCAGCAGCTGCAGTGAAACCCCAGGAAGGGCAGTCTGGCAGTACCAGGGTCTGTGCTACAGACCACTGGGATCATGGAATTGTACCAACAATGCCAGGATGGCATAGAGGGGGCAATTCCATGATCATAGACATGTTACATGGCCATATTCGGAGTTACCATGGTGAAGCTACATATAGGTAGTGACCTATATGTAGTGCACGCGTGTAATGGTGTCCCCGCACTCACAAAGTTCAGTGAATTGGCTCTGAACAATGTGGGGGCATCTTGGCTAGTGCCAGGGTGCCCTCACACTAAGTAACTTTGCACCTAACCTTTACCAGGTAAAGGTTAGACATATAGGTGACTTATAAGTTACTTAAGTGCAGTGTAAAATGGCTGTGAAATAACGTGGACGTTATTTCACTCAGGCTGCAGTGGCAGGCCTGTGTAAGAATTGTCAGAGCTCCCTATGGGTGGCAAAAGAAATGCTGCAGCCCATAGGGATCTCCTGGAACCCCAATACCCTGGGTACCTCAGTACCATATACTAGGGAATTATAAGGGTGTTCCAGTAAGCCAATGTAAATTGGAAAAAATGGTCACTAGCCTGTCAGTGACAATTTGGAAAGAAATGAGAGAGCATAACCACTGAGGTTCTGATTAGCAGAGCCTCAGTGAGACAGTTAGTCACTACACAGGTAACACATTCAGGCACACTTATGAGCACTGGGGCCCTGGGTTACCAGGGTCCCAGTGACACATACAACTAAAACAACATATATACAGTGAAAAATGGGGGTAACATGCCAGGCAAGATGGTACTTTCCTACATTCAGGCAATAGTAGAGCAGGTGAGAGTCACCTGAGCTTCCTCTGGGGAGGCACAGCTCTTCTGAGCAATGATCAGTATGATCCTATTTGGAGCCATTAGGATTATAGAGTTGGTAGCTGGTAATGGCAGTTGGGGATGGCATTGACTGGCCTGTTATTGAGGGCAAGGGGTCTGGAAGTGCATTTAAGGAGGCCTAAGGCTGACCACAAGGGAAAGGGGCAGCTATGCACCTACACCATTCAGGTGAAGCACAATATTAAATAGGTTGTATTTACAGCCTTTTGAAGTTAAGGGGCTGAGATAAGGGCCTCAGTTTTTGGCACGAGAATGACTCTGCAGTGAGCTCAGGGCAGGTGATGGGAGGGTAAGAAAATGTTTATGGGCTTTGAGCTTGCAGGCACAGAACTTTAGCCCACACTCATTTTAGATAGGGGCAACAACAGAGGGCGTCAGGCTGGGGATGGAGGAAGACAGGTTGAAGTGGTTGGGAGGATGGAAGAGCAATTGTGCATGGAGGTATGTTTAGCAAACACTGAACTAACGGGCTGTTTGATTTTTTGGCATGTGCTTCTTTTGTGAAGTCTCACAGGTGAGATATATGGATCTGCAGACACTGTCTAGTGAAGTGAGTCAATGTGAAGCCTGAGAGGCAACTTGGAGGAAATCAACTGGAGCTGGAAAAAGATGGTGCTAAGGTGTATTTGGTGGCATTGCTAGGCTGCAATGGGGGCATCTGGTCCGGCCATGTGGGAATACAAGCCAAAGTTGGGCAATCCCAATGTGTTAGTCATTCGCCTAGGGGAAAATGACTTGCCACAAAATGTCCATAAAAATAACCTTGTGGGAAACTCTTCATACAGCTAGCCGCACAAAAGATAATATTCTTTTTTGGAAAACCATTAATGCACCTATGCTTGGGGATAGAGACCCCCCCAGAATGGAAATAGCGATATCCGAAGAAGATTGGATAGCACACTTCTCCAAAATATATATGCGAGTCAGCGTAGAGAACCCTACACTGTCCGCACATGATCAAGCCCTACAGGAAGGCACACGCCCGTTAATAACCCCGCAATTTAGCCTTGAGGAGGTAGAGGAAGCCATATCTCTAAGCAAATCAGGAAAAGCTCCGGGCCCCGATGGCGTCCCGATAGATATATACAAGGCCAACATCCACCTATGGGGCCCTGTACTAACGCAGTCACTAAGGGACATTTGCACCCAAGGTCCCGTACCATCTTGGCGAGATTCTAATATAATTCCTATATAAAAAAAAGGTGACCGTCTCAACCCAGCCTGTTATAGACCCATCTCTCTGCTGGATTCAACAGCTAAACTAGCAGGGAGAATTATCTTGAATAGATTGCAAACATGGGCAGAAGAAAAAAGAGTCTTATCCCCTGTCCAATATGGATTTCGGAAAGGCATTGGGACAGTGGAACAAAGCCTGAATCTAAGCATCATTATAGGAAAATATACAAGGATCAAAGAAGGTAATCTGTACCTGGCATTTATTGACCTATCATCAGCATTTGACTGTGTACTACACGACAAGTTATGGGACATTTTAACCAGCTTGGGGGTAGAACCAGCTATAATCCAGTTTATACGAGACATGTATTCAGGGTGCAGTGCAAGAGTGAGGTATGGCCTAAAGGGGGAGAGTACACGCACTTTTGGCATATTTAGAGGTGCGCGCCAGGGCTGTGTTCTCGCCCCATTCCTATTCTCGATGTATATAGACAACCTAGAAAACGTATTAGCTACTAACTGCAACGATCTACCCCAAATAGGCAATCGCGCTGTCCCGGTTCTACTCTATGCAGACGATGCAGTTCTAATGGCCAGCACCCCGCTAGCCCTACAAAAATTATTAACTACTTGTATCACATTCATGTCACAACTGGGTCTCACTGTCAATCACTCAAAAACATTCATTATGAATTGTGGTGGGAAACGCGGAAAATCCTACAACATTACAACTGCGGAGGGGAGAGTAGAAACTGCACGTTCCTTTTCCTATCTGGGCTTAATGTTTGACAATCAGGGCTCTTGGGCCAATTGTAGGAAGTCAAAAAAAGCCCAGCTTATAAAAACAACGATGGCCATAAGGTTTTTTTCTAAAAGAATAGGGGGGATTACTCCGCCAAACATGATAAAAATTTACAAAGCAAAGTGCATCCCAGCAGTCACGTAAGGGTCCGGCATCTGGGGACATACTGATTGTAGCCTAGTACAGACGGTTGAAAACGACTTTTTAAGATATTTACTGATGGTCCCAAAAGGTACATCATCTTACACAATCCATTCAGAACTGGGATCCCCTTTTATTACCGATTTGATAAAGATTCAACCCTTACTGTTATGGCACAAAATCTGGACCTCGGAACATACTGAACTAAATAAGGCCATTTTGACCGACTGTATGGAATCTACATACGCAACAAGGGTGCCTTGGCTAAAATACATTATGACTTTTTTTTTAAACATGGGCAATAAAGCTTTTTACACAAATCCAGCTCTTCTGGAAACAATCTCTAGGAAGGACCTGAGCGCTTTGGCATTAAAATATTTAGAAGACTTACGATGGGAGGCTGAATCAAAAAAGCCCACTGTCATTCATAATCAAATAATCCTGTCAACGGAGGCTATCCAGCCTTACCTGATGAACGTGATAAAACCCCGCCATCGTTTTGTGCTCACCAGACTGAGGCTGGATACATTCCATCGACTAGTAACCTTCCCAACCATGAATGATTGGAGCACCACCTTGAAGGCCTGCCCCTGTGACGCAAAGTCACTACAAACCACAATCCATGTGGTTTTATTTTGCAAACTGTATGCCAAGCAAAGAAAGCGCCTAGTAGCCCCTCTCTTAAGGATAATCAACCTCCCTCAGTGTCGTACTGCGTACGCAAGCCTCCAGGTTCTATCATCCATAGAGATGTGTGGAACCTTGGCCAATTTTTTATGCTCCGTACTAAGCACAAGAAAGCACATGGGGGTAGCAATATAACCTGAACTATTTTAGACCTTTTATTATTGTAAACCATTAAGATTTTAGCCTATTTATTGTATTTATTTATTGTATATTGTATATTAAAATGTAAATTATTGTTACTTTTATGACTTGTTGAAAGTCGAGTAAAGTCTTTGTTGTTGTTGTTGACTTGCCACAATCTATTGGGTTGGAATTTCTGAAGTTAATGGGGTGGAACTTGCAAATGCTGAAGGTCAACTGGAGTGACATAGATGTGTTTTGGACTAGACTGTTGCTCAGGAAGGTGTGAAAGAGTGAAAGAGTGTGCAGCAGCAGGCTGTGATCATCAGAACCAGGATGGAGCTGAAAAGAAAAAATACTGTATTTTAAAGGTGATGGGGGTGCAAGCTATAGTGCAACAGAGCATTCTTTTTGAGTTCTTGCATCTGTTCATGCACAATCCAGTACATTTATCTCAACAGGGCTATAATCTGTACTTGGAAAGGATGAAGAGGTCTTTGGAAGGGTGGCTGAATGACCGAAGTAAGCTCTGAGATGGGGGAAGGAAATGACACCCAGGGAAGGTTATCTCTGGTTGGGAGGAAGGCAAACTGTTCTGCTGATTGGGGGAAGGATGGGGTATAAGAACAGACAGGGTACAATAGAACAAATATTTTGGGCAAGCAGGAGGGCTTGGAAGAGAGCGAACAGGCTCAATAAGATGGTTAATACAGATTCAGGTGCCAGGATTACAAGTCAGTTAATTTGGGTTCCAGAATGGGGGCTACAAGGGCTCATGACATTTCAAAGGTTGTGTCCAGGTCAGTAGTGTTTGGTGGCTGTGAAGCTGGGAGTGAGATACTTAAGAGATGCAAGTTGGTTAGTACCTTGTGTTAACCCAGTTGAGATAGTAGATAGTGCAGCTCAACTGAAGGAGAGGTACCTTACTTGCCTGTTTAAATAAAACAGACTTTTGCACTCAGAGCAAGCAAAATGCTGTGATCAATTCCCCCCAATTGGGAACAACATGGTAATGTAGTGGCAGTAGGGCTTGCCACATAGTGTCAGCTCGTACAGTGGTGAGCACACTTTCTGTTGTGCCAGCTGCTGAGTGGAAGCCAATCTAGGTACATATGGTTGGACGGTCGGTTTGGGTGTTTTATTGTTGTGGGCTGTTATTGTAGTGTAATAATGTCAATTGGGGGTAAGTAGAGGAAGGCAAACTGTTTAGCTGATTAGGGGAAAGATGAGGGAGCATAAGAATGAGCAAAGGACAATGATGCCAAGATCTGGGGCAAAGACAAAGGTCCAGAGTGGGATAGCTCGTCAAGATGGTCAATGAGGGTTCTGGTGCAAGTATCAGATGTACTCATGACTTTTCAAAGGTTTTGTGCAGTTCAGAAGTGTTTGGGGGTGGGAGGTTGGGGATGGAAGTTACTCAGTGGAAGCTGGCTCGTTAGAACCCTGTGCTAGTCCAATTGACAGGGTAGACTGCGAGGTTCAGCCGAAGTCATAAGTACTAACTTGACAGTTGTAAATAAAGCAGCCTTTTGCATTCAAACCGAGTGGTGTAGGAGGCTGGCCTGGTTTGTAGTGGGTATCTTGGGTACTTACACCAGGTCCAGTTATCCCTTGTTAGTGAATGTAGTAGTGTTCTAGCAGCTTAGGCTGATAGAGGTAGCTATAGCAGATCAGTTTAGGCTGAACTAGGAGACATGTGAAACTCATGCAATACCACTTGTAGTTACACAGTACTTTTACACAAGTAAAGACAATACTCAGTGTTACCAAAAATAAAGGTATTTATTTGGGTGACACAGTACCAAAAAAATCTTAGAGACAATACTCATTCTGGAGGTAAGTATTACACACAATATGTACACCAGACACCAAAATTAGACAATAGTCATAGAACAATGAAAACAGTAGGAAATCCTATAAAATGCAATCGGAGAAAATAGGTCTAGGAGCAACACAAACCATATACTAAAAAAGTGGAATGTGAATCAGGAATTCCCTCCTAGACAAGTGTAGTGTGTGCAGAATCGCTGGGAGAGTAAGAATACGGTAAAGGTAAGTAAATTACCCCACCCCAGAGCCCAGAAAAGCAGGAGTAAATTACTGCAAGTTTCCTTAGGACACACTACACGTCGTTTTTGGGATTTTGCAGCAGCCAACCAAGTCTGCAAAGAACAACTGCTGGATTATTGGACCTGAGGACCTGCAAAGGAAGGGGACCAAGTCCAGAAGTCAAAAGAAGTTCCAGGAAGGACAGGAGCCCCTGCCAACCCAGAAGAGGGTGCAAAAGAAGAGTCCCTGGTTAGTTGAAGACTGCAGAAATTCACCCTAGGAAGATGCCAGTAGGTTCATGCATCATACAAAGGATGTCCCACTGCATGAAGATTGTTTCAGTTTAGATTTCGTGTTGGAAGGCTCCAACAAGCCTTGGCTACCGCAAAAGTGCATTTTTCATCAAAATGGCACTGTATGGACTCATGAGGCACCTGGGGGCATCAACTCTGTGTGAGGTGGAAGACGGGGCTCTCAGCACTTTAGAGAGCCCTCAGCATGCCAGCCAGTAACCCCAGAAGCCACAGGATCTGGGTTCCAAGGAGGTTAAAAATGCACTTGATGCAGCACAACAAAAGAAAGTCCCACACCGCAGGAGAAAAACTCAGTGAGTTGAGCATCACAGGGTGGATTGCTAGGAACCTGGGCCAGGCTGTGCATGAAGGAATTTTGCAAAGAGTGCACAGAGGCCTCAGGGGGCGAAGAAGACACAAAACACAAGGGTACCGTCGTTCTCAGGGAAGGCAAGGTCTTACCTCCTCCAAATTGCGTCAGCAGGACCTCAGTACAGTCTATGTAGATGATGTCCACACTCTGTGTCCCTAGGAGCACACTCATTGCTGTGAGAGGAGTCCCAGGGTATCGGTCATCGCCTTGGAAGGTGCCTGCTTGGAGCAGGGGAGTGACTCCGTCACTCCACGGGGGATTTCTTTGGTCCTTCTGGTGCAGGATGAAGACAGGGAGTCCCCAGAGCATGCACACTGTGGAAACTGTTGCTGTTGCTGACTTGGAGCCGAGGTTGCTGAAGAAAAGTGTCTCTTGTAGACACTTTGTTGCAGTTACAGCGTTTCTTGGAGCAGGCTGCGGTTGATCCGAGGTCAGAGGATTCTGAAGTTGTTGCAGAGGATTCCTGAAGGAAACTTGCAAGCAGAATCTGAAGAGAACCCACAGGAGAGACCCTAAATAGACTTATCAGGAGAGGTCTGTGACGTCACCTGCTGACACTGGCCACTCAGAGCCCTCCAGAGTGCCCCCACACCTTGCAAAGCAAGATGGCTGAAGTCTGGGACACACTGGTGGAGCTCTGGCCACCACCCCTGGGGTGGTGATGGACAGGGGAGTGGCCACTTCCTTTTCCTTTGTCCAGTTTCCTGCCAGTGCAGGGGAGAAGGGGTCCATGAACTGGTGTAGACTGGTTTATGCAAAGAGGGCACCATCTGTGCCCTTCAAAGCATTTCCAGAGGCTGGGGGGGGCTACCCTTCCCCAGCCTGTAACACCTATTTCCAAAGGGAGAGGATGTAACACCCTGCTCTCAGAGGAAATGCTTTGTTCTTCTTTCCTGGGACTGGGCTGCCCAGTCCCCAGGAGGACAGAACCCTGTCTGTGAGGTGGCAGCAGCTGTAGCTGCAGTGCAAGCCTCAGAGAGCTGGTTTAGCAGTACTGGGGGTCCATGGTAGAGCCGTCAGCATGCATGGAATTGGCCCCCCAATACCAGATTTAGAATGGGGGACAATTCCATGACCTTAGACATGTTACATCGCCATATTCGGAGTTACCATTGTGAAGCTACATATAGGTATTGACCTATATGTAGTGCACACGTGTAATGGCGTCCCCACACTCACAAAGTCCAGGAAAATGGCCCTGAACTATGTGGGGGCACCTTTGCAAGTCCAAGGGTGCCCTCACAATTACTAACTTTGCACCTAACCTTCAGCAAGTGAAGGTTAGACATATAGGTGACTTATACGTTACTTAAGTGCAGTGAAAATGTCTGTGAAATAGTGTGTGCACTATTTCACGCCGGCTGCAATGGCAGTCCCGTGTAAGGGTTTGTCTGAGCTCCATATGGGTGGCAAAACAAATGCTGCAGCCTATATGGATCTCCTGAAACCCAAATGCCCTGGGTACCTAGGTACCATATACTAGGGACTTATAAAGAGGGTCCAGTATGCCAATTGAAATTGGTAAATGAAGTCACTGGCCCACAGTGACAAATTAAAAAGCAGAGAGAGCATAAGCACTGAGGCCCATTTATTTAAATTTTTTGACGCACAACTGCGCCTATGCAGTTGTGCGTCAAAAATGTTACCGCCGGCTGACGCCATTCCAAAGCGCCATGTGGGCACCTTATTTATTGAATGACGTTAGCCGGCGCTGTGGACTGGTGTGCGTCAAAAAAAATGACTCACACCAGGCAGCGCCGGCGTAGGGGAAAATGGAGGTTGGGCATCAAAAAAGGGGGCAAGTCAGGTCTGAGGCAAAATTCAGACCTCAACCCGATTTGCGCATTTTTTTTTGACGCCCAACCTCCATTTACATGACTCCTATCTTAGCAAAGACAGGAGTCATGCCCCCTTGCCCAATGGCCATGCCCAGGGGATTCATGTCCCCTGGGCATGGTCATTGGGCATAGTGGCATTTAGGGGGGCCCAAATCAGGCCCCCCTATGCCACAAAAAAAACGAAAAAAAATACTTACCCCAACTTACCTCAACTTCCCTGGGATGGGTCCCTCCATCCTTGGGTGTCCTCCTAGGGTGGGCAAGGGTGGCAGGGGGTGTCCCTGGGGGCATGAGATGGCACCTCTGGGCTCCTTCTGAGCCCACAGGTCCCTTAACGCCTACCCTGACCCAGGCGTTAAAAAACGGCGCCCATCAGGCTGGGTGCCGTTTTTAAAGGCCTGCCCCATCCTGTGCGTCAAAATGACGTCAGAGTATAAATATGGGGCACAGGCCTTAAAGTAATTTTTTGGAAGGGAACGCCTACCTTGCATATAATTAACGCAAGGCTGGTTCCCCCTTCCAAAAAATGACGCACATGGTGGGACTTTGACGCCCGCAGGGTCGGACGTCAAAGTATAAATATGGGGCAGGGTTTGCGCCGATTGTTCGTCAAAAATTTTGACGCACATTCGGCGCAAACAGAGTATAAATATGCCCCTGAGTTTCTGGTTAGCAGAGCCTCAGTGACACAGTTAGGCACTACAGAGGCATACACATTAGGGCACAAACTATGAGCACTGGGGTCCTGGCTAGCAGCGTCCCAGTGAGGCAGACAAAACATACTGACATATAGGTTTTTATCTATGTGCACTGGGATCCTGACTAGCAGGATCCCAGTGACACAGTAAAGACACACTGACACACACTCACAAACAGGCCAAAAGTGGGGGTAACCATGCTAGAAAGAGGCTACTTTCCTACAAGTGGTGTTGTCATTTTTTCTTTCAAGCACCTATGTACAGATAAATGTGGGACTACAGTCATGTTACCGCACATGAAAGAGTGGGGGCTTGGATGAAAGTTACAAGGAATACCGTATTTTTTGTAGTTATTCAATAAAAATCCTTACTCATGTACATACATTTAGGTTTAGTGTCCACTAACCATATTTACCTGCTAAATATTTTGGTAGATTTCTTGTTAGAAGCACCAGCACACACAATATTCATTTATCAGTTGGAATACTGAATTGTATGTGACAATGAACTGCAATCGCTAATTAAGTTTTTCCACAGGTTTTATTCATCTAAAATTTGTGATATTAATTGCAGTGTATAGGATTTTAATGTTATAAACTTCGAATAAAATGAAACAATATAACAACAAATAGAACGAATCGAAATGTAACAACTGTATTTTTTACATTTAAGTTGAGTTGTATCTAAAAATCAACCCTTTTCGCTTGCAGATGGCCGGGCATTGAAACCGTCAACACCACAACAGACACACAGGCAGCAGATGATAGTTTATATTTCTCTAGGCCTTGGTCTCCCACGAGAGAGATTCTTTCTGCAAAAATGCCCTATTATTGGACTGCAAGGGCACATCATAATACAAGTATCTCCATTATCAAGTTTAAAAAGATTTGTTCTGGATTCATAGCCGTCATTCAAGCTGCCTCACTTTGTAACTTTGAGTTTTTTTGTTACATAAAAATTCGGGTTTCGGGACCCCAGCTGTTCCCTGAACATGGCATGAAGCTCAAAATAAATTGTTTTTCATACCGTTTCTTTCCGAATTCCAGATAGATATACAGAAGCAGCTGGAAGCATTGCTTCTCCAAGTGGGAGTAGTTTATTTTCTAATTTTTGAAGATGAAAAGTGACTTGGCACATGACCTGCTCACTAAGCTATGCAGAAATAAGCGTATATCTACACAAAAGATATGATATTCAACGATTTTGCTCAGTACATGCTCGTGTCCCATGCATGCATCACAATTCACAGTGCAGGTCAGAGAGAAGAAGACATTTGTCATCCCCAGACACCATCAAAACGCACACACTATTTTTAAATATTAATTTTAAATATTAAATTTTAAATATTACCCACACTCCTGCTGACCACCTTCCTGGAAGACAACAACCTGCTCGACCCCTCACAAACCGGATTCCGAACCAACCACAGCACTGAAACCGCCCTCATCTCAGTCACAGACGACATCCGAACCCTGATGGACAAAGGTGAAACAGTCGCCCTCATTCTTCTCGACCTCTCAGCTGCCTTTGACACCGTCTGTCACTGCACCCTAATCACCCGCCTCCGCTCCACCGGGATCCAAGGCCAGGCCCTGGACTGGATCGCCTCCTTCCTCGCAAACCGTTCCCAAAGAGTTTACCTCCCTGCGTTTCGCTCAGAACCCACCGAGATCATCTGCGGCGTACCTCAAGGCTCATCGCTCAGCCCGACACTCTTCAATGTCTACATGAGCCCCCTCGCCAACATCGTACGCAAGCACGACATCATCATCACCTCCTATGCCGACGACACCCAACTTATACTCTCCCTCACCAAGGACCCCGCCAGCGCCAAGACCAACCTACAAGAGGGTATGAAGGACGTCGCAGATTGGATGAGGCTCAGCCGCCTAAAGCTGAACTCTGAAAAAACGGAAGTCCTCATCCTCGGCAACACCCCGTCCGCCTGGGATGACTCCTGGTGGCCCACGGCCCTCGGCACCGCACCGACCCCCACAGACCACGCCCGCAACCTCGGCTTCATCTTGGACCCTCTTCTCACCATGACCAAGCAAGTCAACGCCGTGTCCTCCGCCTGCTTCCTCACCCTCCGCATGCTCCGCAAGATCTTCCGCTGGATCCCCGCTGACACCAGAAAAACCGTGACCCACGCCCTCATCACGAGCCGCCTGGACTACGGCAACACCCTCTACGCCGGGACCACAGCCAAACTCCAAAATCGCCTGCAACGCATTCAAAACGCCTCGGCCCGCCTCATCCTCGACGTACCCCGCAGCAGCCACATCTCCGCACACCTGAGACACCTGCATTGGCTCCCAGTCAGCAAAAGGTTCACCTTCCGACTTCTCACCCACGCACACAAAGCCCTCCACGACAAGGGACCGGAATACCTCATCCGCTCCTCTGGCCTCGCACTCGCTGCTGTCCCTCGCATCCGCCGCTCCACGGCGGATGGGAGATCTTTCTCCTTCCTGGCGGCCAAGACCTGGAACTCCCTCCCCACCAGCCTCAGGACCACCCAGGACCACTCCGTTTTCCGGAGACTCCTAAAGACCTGGCTGTTCGAGCAGCGATAACCCCCCCTTTTTCCCCTAGCGCCTTGAGACCCGCACGGGTGAGTAGCGCGCTTTATAAATGTTAATGATTTGATTTGATTTGAAGGTTTAGGTAACTGAACTATGTTGTCTCTTTCCCTCTCGTTTACAGTTTTCCTCATCCGCACCGTTGTGCCTTTAGTTGTCAAAATGTCACTCATCTCTTTTCGGCCTCTGTGTTTTCGGCTAACAATAGGCTTTATTTAGACTTCACCAGGATCTTGTTTTGGGATAGTCCATCAAACACATGGCAGATATCTCGCCCACTGTATTACAAATGTATTAAACTGTGTGGTCCTTTCAATGCAGCAAATGGGATATCCACCATCCACCATGTTTGTGACTGAGTATCCTATCCACCAAACTCTATTTAAGGCTCAAAGATTTTACTAACATATCACCGAAAGCCGCACAGCAGCAAAAAATACTGCTATGTGTTACGTGCAGGAAGAGGGATATGGCCCCCTCCTCCCCTCTCCCTAATGTGGCGCCGAAATTTGATTTGCTGCGCCACATGCACATCTTTGAACCAGAGTGCAAGGGTGTGTGCGTAATTATAGCACAGGTTTCTTATTGGAAAGGTTTCCTTCCATTGCACAGTACTAGGCCTAGAAAAGTTTTAGTGCCAGATGTATCAAGAAGGCCTTTTGCGAGTTGGAAATGTTGATTTTTAAGAAATCGCTATTTCTGATTCGCAAAATGCAATGTATCAAATCTGCGATTCAGTAATAGCGATTTCTTAAAAATCACAAATGCTATTACCGAATCGCAAATTGCGATGCCAGCCCCATTCGCACCTGTGGGCCTGCAGGCCCATATTTACGAATTTTTTGCATTTCAAAAATTGCGATTTCTTAACTGGAAATCACAATTTTGGAAATGCAAAACCCCAGGGTGCTGGGGGCCTAATGCCCCCTCTGCTGCACCCCAAAAAGTTTTTTAGGACACGTAAGGTGCACACATGTCAAAAGGGCATGTGTGCTTTACATGTACATTTTGAAAATGCATTTTAAATGCATTTTTAAATTTACACATGGTTACCACCAAGTTCAACTTGGTGGTAAATAGCAATTCCTTAATGCCCCATTCACATTAAGGAATTGCTTCTTATATGTGCTTAGAAATTGCAAATAAGAAATCCTTATTTGCGATTTCTTAATTAGAGAGTCGCAAATTGCGACTCTCTAAACAAGGGCCGCAATTTTAAGGAATCGCTATTTTAGCGATTCCTTAAAATTGCTTTCAGAATGCCTTTAATACATTCTGAAATGGCTTTTTGCATTCGCAAACGGGCATTTGCACCTTTTGCAATTGAAAAAAGCTTTCATACATCTGGCCCATAATCCTTTTCCTACTTTGCATGTGTGCTATACAGGGATAAAAAAAGTCAGAGAAGAATGAAAACATTTCTCCTTTTAACGCCTGCTTCCAAATGATGTTAACTTTTGATGCACAACCATGTCTCAGATTTTTGGTAGATAATGTTTTGCATCAAAAAGCATGGGTAGTTGCACCTCCCCATGACTCTAAGTAATGCAAAGCAGTTCTTTGCCTTACTTTGCATTACTTTCAGGCAATTTCCAGCTTAAAAGAAGTTTTGTACTGAAAAGTAAATATCGACAATAAATGTTGTGCTTTGCCACCCTAGGGAGAGGGGATGAGAGTGCCTTATCTCTGTAGATATGGCGCTCTTCTAATTCCTCGTTGTCACAGAACGCAGTACATCACTTTTGGCTGCAGTGCTGAGTCCCGTGATATATTGATAAATATGGCCAAATTCTCTTCACACTCTAACACGTTCCTTGAGGCCCCTTATTTGCTTGAGTCCCTATGAGTATACAGTTGCTTACCATATTTAGTCATAGAGGACAAGAAAAATACCAGGAAAATGAGTACCAGTAGCTGGTTATATCTTCACTTTGCAGATGTCCAGTGCTTAGCTCTGCTGAAAATTCAGTCGAGCTCTCATAGAAAACAATTGTGACTAAATTATTGCTTGTTTGTTCTGATAGCGTATTTTATCATTTGAGACTATGGTCATACCTGCTAGACCTGATGTTATGCCCTTCTGCTGTCGTTCTGTCAGGAAGTTGATGCGGGGATACAAAATCTGTAGAACGTTTTAAAAATGTAAACAGTCTAGGGACATTGCATTTGAAGAATTACCAAAATCAATAGGAGGATATGAAATCTGCATTTTAGGCCGAGAGATTTGTTTCAGAGAAATAGAGCTCAACTGTCCATTGGTTTGGGAAAGCAGGATGTCTTACACGAGGCGGTCTCTAACAAATAAAGAATGGTGTCCATGATGCACATTCCCAAATACCAAAGTGCCTGGGGTAGGCTAATAGCGGACAGAACACAGTCATCACTGTTTCATCTGTAAGAGGTAGGTACTCTTCTAATGTCAGGAAATAAATCAGGACATAGATTGTGATAACACTCAGGAAAGAGAGGAGATCAGATGCTGGGTTTAGAGAGAGAATGATCGTGATGTACCACATAGAGAAAATTCTGAGTGATGCTAAATTCCAAAAACGTGTCCAGCCTCAGTGACAAAAGTTGACGGCAGACTGAACGCAGTAAGAAATGACAGCCTTTCATGAGTTTCAGCAAGTCTTTTGGAGGCAATCAGGGTGACAAACAAGGCAACGAGGAATATATATATGTGCATGTTGGATGATGGCCACAGTGTTGACAGGACACCGTCAGATGTAGGTTGTGTTGGAGGACATTTGTGATGCTCTGTTCCAGCCTGTGAGGTAATTTGAGGGTAGACGTATACTACTTAGAAAAAAGGGGTTATTGAAAGTTGAACGACTCTGACAGTGTCCACTGTGAAGGTCCTCTTGGTCGCCTGGGCGGGACAAGAAAACTGCTTAGAAGCCATTGGATTCAACACGCATTCTGTAATACACAGTCTGTTCTATGTTCACATTATTGAGTCAGCGACAAGTCATTTTTAATTACATTTAGTACCAGTAAATTAGGTAATAGCCACAGATGTTATTTTACAGCCCTGTAAAATGTCAAGAACTCTTACAAAGCTCTATGTAAAATAACCTATCATTTTTTCTATTTTTCTTAGTATCACCAGTTGTTTATTTTGTGGTCATTGAAACCTTTTTTCATTTTAGAAACATAAATTAACTTTTTTGGGCTGCTCTAGGTCTACATCATCCACCAAATGGGTGAATGATTTTGTGTTGAAGTATGCAATCATGTGTTGATTGGGGTCAATAACCTTATATTCTGCATGAGTTAGGCTTGTTCTTCCTCTTCGCAGAATGCTCCTTAGGGTAAGCGTGAAATGATATCCAGGTCTTCGCTTTAAGTAACATTATTTTGCATGTGCATTGCAACTCTATGCAGCTTCCTGTAGGTATTATCGTTATTGGTTAGGGGGAAATAGCAAACTGTTTTGCTGTGGTGCATAAAATGTGATAAGGTACTGGCCCAGTTTTGGATTACTCTGCTTCGTCTGATTGCAAGTTGGACTGGGGAGTTTGGAGCAGCGTAATGTATAGCTCCATGCATTTCTATATTAATCATACTCATTGTGCGAAAACAATATTTACTTGTGTGCCCTATGTTAATCAAAGTTATAGTAGGTGACTGCATTTACCTATAGTAAGAGTCACACATTTAAACAATTGTAATCAATGTATTTACTCATGCTTATTGTACCTGATTGTCTGCCACTCTTGTGTTCTCTAAATGTTGATGCGATTTGTGCGTAGGCCATCCAAATTATTTCTTTATAAACAGCATTGCAAGTATCATTTTCTTCTCTCCTCTGCAGGTGCGTTATCAAGGAGCGCTCATCTTTGTTAGAATAAGGTCTTTGTTGACTGTTGGGAGGTGTTAGATTAGACAGTTCAATTGAAACTAGGCCGTGGATATGTATTGTGTGGAGATGGGAGACAGCCTCCTCAACCAGACAAACCAGAATGTTGCTGACTTCAGGGCTGCATTGCTGTACACTGTACAGCGAACCTGAAGAGTCTACCTGCTCCCAGAGGCATTGTCTTCTGATTGGACCATCCAGAGGGGGCTGGTGCGACGAAGCTTTCAGAACCTTCTACTGTGTTTTGTGTGTTCCATAGAATAGTTTAGCAGATCCTGTCCTGACGTCCTAAGAAAGAATCTTTCTCAACCTCTGCTGATTCTCCTTGCCCAAGGTGTTGAGCTTCATGCTTGAGTGCTCATGTCTTTCTCCTGAACCTTAACTTGGTTCTTCTGATGCTGACATCTTAGTCTTTAAGCTTTCCCTTGTCACTTTTGATGCCTTATTTAGAATAGGGAAGCTTCTTTAAGGAACAAACTTATTAATTATTCTGCTCTTACAATGTCATAATATTTTTCATCCTTTTCTTTATAACATACACATTCAGGTTGTATTTTCACACATTTATATACTTATATATATATATATATATATATATATATATATATCAAAACAAATCCCTTTCAGGATTAGAGTGATGCATAAATTATGCAAAAAAGTATAGAGAACTCTGGGTAGTTCCCAAGTTTAGGTGGAGAGCAGCTCTGCAACACCAGTGACACTCTAGATTTGCTCACCTCAAATGTCTGTTTATCTAGCAAAGTATTTAAGCATAGGATCAGCACAGGACTATCCACACCGAGCTAGATAGTGACAAAGGGGCATATTTATACTCTGTTTGCGGCAGAATTGCGTCGTTTTTTTTTTTACGCAAATCCGACGTAAAGCTAACTCCATATTTATACTTTTGCGTTAGACCCGTCTAGCGCCAAAGATCTTGGAGTTTGCGTCATTTTTTAGCGTGGACACCTACCTTGGATAATGATATGCAAGGTACGCGTTCCCGTCTAAAAAATGACTCCAAGGCATGTGCGCCTTATTTAAACTCCCGTGCAAAAATGCCGCACGGGAGTGGGCGGGTAAAAAAAAATGACGTCCAGCTGCTTTTGCGTCATTTTTTAACGCCTGGTCAGGGCAGGCGTTAAGGGACCTGTGGGCTCGGAAGGAGCCAAGAGGTGCCCTCCCATGCCCCCAGGGACACCCCCTGACACCCTTGCCCACCCCAGGAGGACGCCCAAGGACGGAGGGACCCATCCCAGGGAACTTAAGGTAAGTTCAGGTAAGTATTATTTTTTTTTTTTTGTGGCATAGGGGGGCCTGATTTGTGCCCCCCTACATGCCACTATGCCCAATGACCATGCCCAGGGGACATAAGTCCCCTGGGCTTGGCCATTGGGCATGACTCCTGTCTGTGCTAAGACAGGAGTCATTTCAATGGGGGTTGGGAGTAAAAATAAATGGCGCAAATCGGGTTGAGGCAAAAATTTTGCCTCAGACCTGACTTGCCCCATTTTTTTACACCCAAGCTCCATTTTCCCCTACGCCGGCGCAGCCTGGTGTGGGTCATTTTTTTTGACGCACACCAGTCAGCTGCGCCGGCTAACGTCATTCCATAAATAAGGCGCCTGCATGGCGCTTTGGAATGGCGTTAGCCGGCGTTAAAATTTTTGACGCACAACTGCGTTGGCGCAGTTGTGCGTCAAAAAGTATAAATATGGCCTAAAGTCTTTTGCCATTTATACAGCAAAGTTTTTAACCATAGGTTTGACACAGTGTCAACCTTGCCGAGCTGTAAAATGACAAAAGCCATTTATCACTCCAGGCACAGTATTACAGCTTTGGACTGGTAAAATACCATCCAAGCCAACCTGGAATGAGTAAAAGCAACCCCTGACACGTGTTTCGCTCTCATTAGAGCTCATCAGAGAGGTTTAGCTTTGTCCAGACACAAGGGAGCACCCAGTATAAGTCAAAACAAATCCCTTTCAGGGCTAGAGTGACGCATAAATTATGCAAAAAAGTATAGAGAACTCTGGGTAGTTCCCAAGTTTAGGTGGAGAGCAGCTCTAATAAGGAGCACACTGCAACACAAGCGACACTCCAGATGTGCTCACCTCAAATATCTGTTTGTCTAGCAAAGTATTTAAGCATAGGATCAGCACAGGACTATCCACACCGAGCTAGATAGTGACAAAGTCTTTTGCCATTTATACAGCAAAGTCTTTAAGCATAGGTTTGACACAGTATCAACCTTGCCAAGCTGTAAAATGACAAAAGTCATTTATCAATCCAGGCACAGTATTACAACTTTGGACTGGTAAAATACCATCCAAGCCAACCTGGAATGAGTAAAAGCAAACCCTGACATGTGTTTCACTCGCATTAGAGCTCATCAGAGAAGTTTAGTTTTGTCCAGACACAAGGGAGCACCCAGTATAAGTCAAAACAAATCCCTTTCAGGGTTAGAGTGAAGCATAAATTATGCAAAAAATTTTTATAGAGAACTCTGGGTAGTTCTCAAGTTTAGGTGGGGAGCAGCTCTAGTAAGGAGCACCCTGCAACACCAGCGACACTCTAGATTTGCTCACCTCACATGTCTGTTTATCTAAATTATTTAAACATAGGATCAGCACAGTGCTATCCACGCCGAGCTAGATAGTGACAAAGTCTTTACATACAGCAAAGTCTTTAAGCATAGGTTTGACATAGTGTTGCTGGTTTTGTAGGGTGCTCCTTACTAGAGCTGCTATCCGCCTAAACTTGGGAACTACCCAGAATTCTCTATACTTTTTTGCATATATATATATATATGTATATGCATATATATATATATATGTATATATATATATATATATATATGTATATATATATATGTATATATATATATATATATATATGTATATATATATATATATATGTATATATATATATATATATATATATATATATATATATATATATACTGGAAGATGCAGGATCACAAGAAAACAACAGCCAGCCAGGGCAAAAATCTGGATCCCAAAGGACACAATGAGCCACAAGAAAATGTAATATCCAAGAAAGAAGTGACTCAAACAGATGATCTAACTAAAGAAAAAAAAAAAAATTCTACTACAACGTTTCAGCTTCCGCCTTCCTCAGGTAGTACAAGATTGTTTGCTCAGTGGCTGCACAGCTGACACTGGTGGATTTTCAAAAAGCATCATGAGTGAAGATTCCAATTTTAATGTGGAATCAATGCAGTCCTTAGAACTCTTCAGATATGCAGAAATCAAGTGGTATTGTCAGTGATGTTCAGTCCATCTGGATGCAGTGATTTTAAATGGTACATCCAGAAATTTTCTCTGATGTCCAGTAGTTCTTCCTTTAAAACATGTTCCACAGGGAAAATCTTCAAATCTGATAGTAAATGGTCCACAAGGTTAAAATGGTTGGCTACAGGCTGGTCAAGTTTCTTGTTAATTATTGCCGATTTGTGGTTCCTGAATCGTGTACGGAGGTCATTCACAGTTTGACCTACATATTGTTTTTTGAGCTTTGACGTTGGCACTGAATCACATAAATAATGCATGTAGAGTGACATGTAAGATGCTGTCTTATTCCATAGGTCCTTTTTGTAACAGAGCTAGTTACTGATGACGTTTGTAAAAGGTATTCACATGTGATGCACCTTTCGGAATCACAGCAATGAACTGCATTTGTTACAGCTTGCTTAAGTTCAGCTCTCACAATAAGTGATCGTAAATTGGGAGCTCTGCGGTAAGCAATGACTGGCGGTTTTGGAAAAAGCTTTTGTAATTTTTCACAAGTAGATAGTAAGGGAAAAGTTGTTTGTATTATATTTCTGTAGTTGGGAGCTGATGGATGATAGTCAACCACAAAAGGGATTCTGTCACTTTTGTTTCTTCTGTTGTTATTCCAAATAAGTGCTTCCCTGGCTAACTGCAAAGACTTGTCAATTTGTTGCAGAATGATATTCAGAGGATAGCCTCGCTTTTTAAATAATCTAACAAGCTCCTGTAAATGGCCTTTACAAGTGTCTTCATTGCTGCAGATGCGTCTTATTCTGAGTGTTTGGCTGTAGATGATGCTGAGTTTAGTGTGGTGTGGGTGACATGAAGTCCAGTTTAGATACAAATGAGCATCTGTAGGCTTGTGGTACAGATCAGTTATAATTTTTTGTTCATGAATGGTGAGTAACACATCCAGAAAAGGGAGATGACTCTTTTGTGTAGTATTGCTGCCAGTGAATTTAATGGTAGGATGGATACTGTTGATAAAAGCTGTAAATTGCTCAAGTGTTCTGCTTCCTGCATTCCATATTATAAATATGTCATCAATGTATCGTAGCCATACCAGTGGTTTGATTGTAGAACTCGCAAGTATATAGTCCTCCAGTTTTCCCATGAAGATAAATATACATATATATATATATCTTCCCTGGGCACACAGACTTGATGACTTCTTGCCAGCATTTTAACGCACATATATATATTTATATATCCCCTGGCCAAAATCAGCTTGGAGAGGGGGGCATACAGACTTGCTGTCTTTGCTGCCAATTACCGCTGTGCATGGCCAAAGACTGTGTGCAGCGCAGGGTTGGTTAGTTACAAGGGTTTGCCACAGGGTCGGATGGTGGTTGGATTCACATATGAAGTGAAAAAAACGAAAAATGACTGTTAGAAATGGGGTCTTTGGTTGACAGTCAGGTTACCCCTGTTCAAGCAAGGACCCTCACTCTAGTCAGGGTAAAAGAGAATCACCCTCAGCTAACGCCTGCTTACCCCCTTGGTAGCTTGGCAGAGTAGTAGGCTTAACTTCAGAGCACTAGGTGTAAAGTATTTGTACCAACACACACAGTAACTTAATGAAAACACTACAAAATGACACAACACCAGTTTAGAAAAATAGGAAATATTTACCTAAACAAAATAAGACCAAAACGACAAAAATCTGACATACACATGTCAAGTTATGAATTTTTAGAGATTAAACTCAAAAATAGCGCTTAGAAACAAAAAATGCTTCGATGAGATGTTAACACGGCGTCGGGACGGAGTCGTTCCCAACAAGCCAACACCAGCAGCGCCGGACACGGAGTCGTGTAGACCCCCAAGTACAGTACCTTTGGTGAAGAGTGAAAACAAGCCGGTGCGCGAAGTCGGGAATCGCGGCGTCTGTGCGAAACGTTGAATCCGTGCACTTCGAGCGGCGTCGGTCACGACATGGTGCGGCGACTTCCACGGAGTCGCGGACTTCAGCGGGGCTGCTGCGGCGTCGGGCCTGCGAAGAGTGTCGCGTTCCAGCGAAGGTCACGGCGTCAGGTGCAGGCGGCGTTACCGGATTCAGCAGCGGCGTCGGTCCGAAGTCGTCCAAAGTTGATTTCCTTAGATTTCCACCAGCTTTCCTTTCAAGGGCCCAGGGACTGGATAGGGCACCACTTGTCAGAGCAGGAGTCTCTCCAGTGACCCCAGGTGCTGGCATAGAGACGTCTTTGCTGTCCCTGAGACTTCAAACAACAGGAGGCAAGTTCTAACTCAAGCCCTTGGAGATTTCTTCACAAGATGGAAGGCACAAAAAGTCCAGTCTTTGCCCTCTTACTCTGGCAGAAGGAGCACTGCAGGAAAGCTCCACAAAGCACAGTCACAGGCAGGGCAGCACTTCTTCCTCAGCTATCAGCTCTTCTCCAGGCAGAGGTTCCTCTTGGTTCCAGAAGTGTTTCTAAAGTCTGTAGATTTGGGTGCCCTTCTTATACCCATTTTAGTCTTTGAAGTCACCTTTCTTCACAGGGGACTCACACCTACTTGTGAAATTCTGCCTTGCCCAGGCAAGGCCTCAGACACACAGCAGGGGGTTGGAGCCGGCATTGTCAGAGGCAGGCACAGTCCTTTCAGATGAGAGTGACCACTCCACCCCTCCCTCCTAGCAGAGATGGCTAATCAGGAAATGCAGGTTACACCCCAGCCCCCTTTGTGTCACTGTCTAGTGCGAGGTGAAAAACAACCCAACTGTCAAACTGACCCAGACAGGGAATCCACAAACAAGGCAGAGTCACAGAATGGTTTAAGCAAGAAAATGCTCACTTTCTAAAAGTGGCATTTTCAAACGCACAATCTTAAAATCAACTTTACTAAAAGATGTTTTTTTAAATTGTGAGTTCAGGGACCCCAAACTCCACATGTCCATCTACTCTATAGGGGAATCTACACTTTAATCATATTTAAAGGTAGCCCCCATATTATCCTATGAGAGAGACAGGCCTTGCAACAGTGAAAAACGAAGTTGCCAGTATTTCACTGTCAGGACATATAAATCACATTACTATATGTCCTACCTTATCCATACACTGCACCCTGCCGTTGGGGCTACCTAGGGCCTACCTTAGGGGTGCCTTACATGTAAGAAAAGGGAAGGTTTAGGCCTGGCAAGTGGGTACACTTGCCAAGTCGAATTTACAGTGTAAAAATACACACACAGACACTGCAGTGGCAGGTCTGAAACATGATTACAGAGCTACTTATGTGGGTGGCACAACCAGTGCTGCAGGCCCACTAGTAGCATTTTATTTACAGGCCCTGGCACCTTTAGTGCACCTTACTAGTAAATCAAATATGCCAATCATGGATAAACCAATTACATACAATATACACGTAGAGCATATGCACTTTAGCACTGGTTAGCAGTGGTAAAGTGCTCAGAGTTGAAAAGCCAACAGCAACAGGTCAGAAAGAAATAGGAGGCAGGAGACAAAAAGACTGGGGATGACCCTGCATAAGCAAAAGTCCAACAATTACTTTACGCAAAAAAAACTGAAATTCACTGAAAAAAAACAAAGGTTACAGGGACGTTATAGTTAGGAAATAGAATTAAAATAATGCATAGAAATTCATTTAAAAAATCAAAGGTTACAGGGAATTTACAGTTAGGCTCACATTGTAAACATATAAAATCATAGAAATTAACCTGTTGCAGTTAGAGTGTAACTTAATTATTTAGAAAAGAAACTAAAGGAGGAAATTACCACAGCCTCACCTAGACTAGAACACTTAACATTTTTAAGTGACACCTTACTGTGCAATGTCCTGACTTAACTCAGACATTTAACCCACTGATTTTGAGGGGAAAAAGACTTCAATGTTCCATCACTAGGAATGTTTAACAGTGACAACACTAGAAAATAAACAGATACACTGTCAAGTGATACGAACCTTCAGTCTATTGAGTGACATCACAACACCTTGACCATTAGACCAGAAGTGACTCTCTAGTCTGACACTTTGAAGTCATTGTATGGAAAGACCATTGCAATAACAATGTCTCTCTCTCTCTCTCTCTTCCATCCCTTCTTGGGATGGAAGAGAGAGAGGGAGAGAGAGAAAGAGATTGACAGGACCGCAGGGGGAGCTTGATGCCCCCGGGTCCTAGCCAGCTCCCCATGTCCTATGGGAGCCAGCACTGCTCCCACAAGCAGGGAGCTGCTTTCAATAGCAGCTCCCTGCTTGTGGGAGAAATGTTTTCATCTATTTCCCTACATGCATATTTGCATGCAGGGAAACTGATGAAAATTTCACTTTCTGCAAGTGAGAGCTATTTGACAGCTATCACTTGCAGAAAGTGAAGTGTTTGCTCTGATTTGGCAAGAGCTGTCAAAGCTCATGCCAAGTCAGAGCAAACAGCCATGTCCTGGGGATGGTCACTCTGGGACATAGCAGGAGCCAGCCCTGGAGGGTGGTGGCCCCAGGGACATAATTGGCTCCACAAGAGGGGCTACACAGCCACCTTCAAATGTGAAATTGACCCTGGGAGATGGTGATTCCCTGGGGCTGTGGGGGGGGGGGGGGTTACAGGGACCCACAAATTGTATTTCACTGAAGCTCCGGGGTGGTGGCTGTCTCCAGGTTGTGGGGGGGCCGAATGGCACCCAGCATCATATTCCACCAAAGCCCCAAGGAGGTGGTGGTCCCCAGGAATGCAGAGGGCTGTGTGGCCCCAGCATTAAATATAAATAAGCCCCAGGGAAGGGGCAGTCCCGGGGCATCAAAAGCCCTAAGAGAGGAAGGCCCTTGACGCCTCCCTCCTTTTCTTCAAAATGCACCCAGGACCTGGCCCACCCTGGGAATTCAGAAAAACAAGTGCAGGAGCCCAGCCACCCCAACCAAAAAGCTTTAGAAAAATGGAAAGCTGACTTGGAGCCGGCAATAGGCCGAGAGTTATGGAAGTACTGTTATGAACAGACTAAACTAATCTCTGTTAATCATAGACCCAAACTACTCTATGTTAAATTTGTGAACAGGTTGTATTGCTCTCCTAGTTACCTACGAAAAATCAGCTTGATAGCTCTGCCCATTGTGCTAAATCTCTGTATGTACCACCATGTTTATTCCACTAAGCTTGGTAATGTCCACCTTTCAGAGCATACAGGGAGGAGGCTATCCATTCTATTGGTGAAGTAATGGAGACTCAGGTGGGTTGTACCCTGATGGTCCTACTCAAGCAATATGTTAAACTGCTTCCAGGGTCCATTAGGAGACTGGAGGCATTTCTATTGTTGCTAGCAAAGTGTAGTATGTTGAATGATGGTTCTGCCACCTAAGATATAAGACTGGTAAGTGATGTTGCTATTAGCAATGAGAGAGCAGAGACTATGCTGAATTACAAGTTCGACAGGCTCAACCCCATGACACGTGGCAGCCGTTTAAGACCAGTTTGATCCTGCAACAATCAGAAAGTGTTAAAACATCAGGGAACATGCCATCCCAGGTCTTGATTCTGTCTGATGGATTTTATTTTAGTTGCCCAGCACCATATCGCCTTTTACCTGCTAGACACACTGCTGTACAACCGCAAACCAAGGTAATATATGTTGTTATTAATGGCTGTAACAGATTGTTTTTTCTTTCTTTCACCTATGCTAGATGTGACTTATAATAGTTCATGAATGCCACTGTTGATATTTGTTTTGTCTAAAAGGTACTTTAATAACTCTTTACGTGCTAGGCCTCCCCCCACTCAGTGCTAAGCCTTTTTTTGGCTATTTGGGGCTGTTCATGATTAGGCCTCCATAACGTTTTGTCTACATTAGCTATCCAGGCCAAATATGTCTCCTCTTTTTACAACATCATGGGGTTTCCAAAGGTATCCAGAATTTGTGGGTTCCCCTGGAGGGGACTGAAAAATTAGCCTAGATTATGTTTTTGGGGAAAATGGGGTAAAAGTGCTGCAGAAGAAAGATTCTGCATTAGGGAAAGGTTTGTGGTGCTAAAATCATCTTCCCAGCTTTCAGGAACAAGCAGACTTGATTATCACAGTTTTGGCCATTTACTGGGAGACAGTCCAATTTTCCGATGTTATTTGCTTTCAAACTCCTTACAGTTTGTGGAGGAAACGTGTGAAACCTATGCTGGGTCCTGGAGAGCTAGATATTTGTGAAAACCCTCAATTGTTTAGATCCTTCTAGGTTTTCCCAAAGAAACTAAAGGTCTGATCTTGACATGAGTTCCGTCGCCCCACTGTGACCATCTTTTCAAGTACTTTGTCAAGCTGACGGAATTCCGATCACTGTAATTAGATATACAGCTGCTGAACCTCTGTCCGCTTTGAAAGATTGAAGTCTGCAGCATAAGCGGTCACCTGCTGCCAATGCAACAGACTCCAAAGTTGGCTAACAGTACTCCATTGCTGTCAGGGTGGCAGGATAGCAGCAAGCATGTTTACATTTCACAGTCTTGCTGGCATTGCTATGAGCAGGAGTCCGCCGGGGGACCTGCTCAACATTGTACTATTGCTGTGGCTATTGGATGGGTGGCAGTAGCACATGCCTAAAGTATATTGGACAATTGTTAGCACTTGCATACCACATTATAAAACACACTCCATTTTAGATCATGATCCTTTGCATTCCACTGCAGAACACCATTTTGCTGCTGAATCTGCCACTCAGAAGTCAGTTTATTTAATTTTTTTATGCCCTCTGCTCATTTTTCATTTGTCTCGTTTTAATATGTTTTCATTAACTTGTGGGATGATATTTCATTTCTTTTTAGTTACTCATAATGGCAGGGAGGAGAAATTCACATTTTACAGAGGGAGAATTGGAACTCATGGTGGATTAAATCATTAGAGTATAGCCACAATTGTTTGGAGCCCAAGTACAAAATACAACTATATATCAGATAAGGCAAATGTGCACCAGAACAGTTGACAGAGTGAATGCTGTAGCAAACAACCTGGGCACACAGGAGGAAATTAGGAAAAGGTGGAATGACCTGTGGGGAGAGTGCGTTCACTGGCCTCCAAGCATCACCTCGAGGCACAGGGGACTGGTGGTGGTTCTCCCATCCCCCCATTACAACTTTCTCCCTGTAGTAGAATATCTTGCAGATCAAACATCCTGAAGGCTTGACAGTTATCCCTGGTGGAGTGGAGGCTGGTAAGTTAGACTCATGTATGTCTTACTAAATATAAATGTAGTTTTTGCTCTTACGTCAGTTGGACATAATGTGTTTTTTCCACCTTCGCAAAGCATATAAGCGCTATTCTTAAAATCACAAATCTATTGTCATCATCAAATTATTAGCAGTATGGTGCCAACACTCCCTTTACTACAAGACAATATGGGCCTCATTACTACCCTGGCGGTCTAATGACCGCCAGGGTCGTGGTTGAAGTTGGGCATCCGCCAATGCGGTGGTCCGAGCACCATATTACGACCACAGGGTAGCGCCACATGGTCGGACCACCCACACTGCCATATTATGATTTAACATCGGCCTGGTGGTCCTAATCAGCAGCGCTGTCCTGGGGAATACAACCACCTTCTCTGGCAACGGGTGAAAAGGCTAGCAGAGATGGGGTGCAGGCTGTTTCCCGCTGGCCCAGTAGGTCGAAACTGAGTTTCGGCCCCTCTGCCAGCGTGAAACTCATAATGGGCCGGGCAGACAGACTGCCAATGTGGCGGCAACCTACCCGTCAGAACTTCAGCAGACAGACTTTTCCGCCCACTGAAGTCCTAAGAAGGCCCTGTGTGTGTTGTTCTTTATTTATAATTTCTTGTATTTCATTCTTTGTTTGAAAGTAGTTTGTTGTAATTAAGATAACAGGTTCAAACCCCCATCCATTATACCATGAAGATGTGGTGCTTGTAAGTCTTTTTTCACCTTTAACAAATTTCATGTCATATTTTTTTTTTTTATGTGTGTACATCTTCGCTGCATATATTTTACTAGGAATGTTCAACTTACAATTTTCCAAGTGTTCACAATGTCAAATTGAAAGGACTACAACTACCATGATGTCTTGTTTTTGTTCATGTAAAATATGTTTACAATGTGATGTTGGTCATTCTCTCTTTTCTTCCATATATTCATATATGTCAAAATGTCAGGCATATCTTATGTCACATTTTATGCAATGAATAAAAAGTGGGTTCTTTCATTTAATTGTGTATGTTGCCACTCTCTTCTCATTTCATTTCATTGAATTGATTTAATTGGTTTCACAACTCAAAGTATGTTGACTTAAAGATTCTATATAATGTTATGTTGGATGCAGCATAAAAGTATTAATTATAATAACTTTGCTTAGCAAAGTTCATATGACGACCACTGCCACTAATCGCACATATGAGAGTCTGAATTGTAGCCTGCTAGGCCTTGGAATGTTTAACTTCTCATTTCTTCTCTTTGCTGAGATGGGTTGAATATGTGGTTCCATTTATGCACCCTTCCTAAGTCATCTTTTTCTTTTCAGTGCATCTCTTCACATGCCTTTTTTAAGTTTGCATGTATGTAATTTATCATGAATAGGTAATAACCAAAAAACACTGAAAGGTGTAAACATACTATAAACAACAATTTATTAATTTTAGTTTGCTTCATTTGTAGCTCAAAACACATTTGATGCATAATCCAGACGTCTATAACTACACATTGGGTCCTGCACCCAGAGTGTGTGGACAACTATCTGCCACTGAGGATACCTCCACCCCACATGAGGATCAAGCCTTCAGTTAGGACTAAACACCTGCAGGCACGGATGATGTGGAGCAGCCTGGTCTATCTGGTAAGTAGGTCTTACTCAGCCCACACCGACAACTCTCCCCCAAGATGTTACAAAACCTCAGCCAATGGGCACCTCCACTTCTTGTGTCCAGAGAAACATCACCCCAATCGTGTGCCCTAAGTACTTTCTGCTGCTGTTGATCCAGCACCACCATCACTTCCAGTGCAGCCAGGGACATGTGGGCTGGGGCACATAGGCTCAAGGGAACAGGGTAGTGGGGTAGGGTACATGGGAGGGAATCTGTGGGCCTGAAAAGTGCCAGAAAAGTGAGTCCACTGGGTTCACTATCGCCCACACCACCATTGAGCAAGTCTCTGGATCCCTGCATCAGTCCCATGACATGATGGGCCAGGTCCTTACAGAGCTCAAGGACCCTAAGCAGTTGCTGAGGGATCACAATGTAGATGCAGACTCAAAACTCAAAATTGAGCTCCCTAACTGGGACGCTGCTTGACATTTACCACCATGTGCCCAGGGCTTTCCCAGCATCATCTACACCTTTCTGTGGCCCTACATCTGGGCCCAAAACACCTGTTTCAGCCACAGAAAGAGACTCCCTACCACAAGCAGAAATACCTGCAACCACCTCAGTCCTTGAAAATGTGGAACACCTCCTCCCTTAGGAGGGGACATTAATCCATACCACAAGGAGAGAATGGCAAGACCTCAACCACCACCACCAGCAAGAGACAAATAACCTAATTCCCTCAAGTGTGTGACTACCATTTACTCTGTGGACTATATTCAGGACACATTTACCTTTTAGATGCCAATTGTATTTTGCACATTGGACTTCAACACTTTTGACACTAAAATAATAGTTTAATTCACCATGACTGTCTCTTTTTTTTTTTAGTTTTCCAGTTTGTTATTTGGTTTTCATCCTGCATTAGTTTATTTGTGTTTATAAAGTAAATTCGAAAACGCAAACTCAAGGATTGGTGGTGTATTTCTTGTGGTTTCCAGTGTTTTCTTTGTTCCTTCCATCATTACTGTTTAAAATGCAAATAATCAAAACACTGTTTAACCTAAAAAATGTTATATTGAGGTACTGTTTCTACTATATTCAAAATGATAATATATAACTGACACCACACATGTTAATGTGACATTTTCATACAGTAGTAAGTAAGAATAGTTTGTCAAAGGTAAAAAGAAAAATAGAACACATTCCTAAACAAAATAGTCTGTGTCATTTGTTTTGTATTTCCAGACCTTGACACCATGAAAGATGGGATATAATCATATAAAACAGATTCAATAGGCAAACTATTATTGATTAATGTCATCAGCTGGAACCAGACCGCATGCCTCACAATAGGAATCCACATCAATAACACCAATAGTCAAAATCGTGGCAGTACACAGTTTTGTGACCACAGGATGATTCCAATACACTGTGGCAGTATCCAGTGGCATGTCACAACCAGTTTTAAGTGGTGTACTACCAAACGGTCTTTCCACAATGATGAGACACATCAATAGCTTCATACACTTAACACAAAATGAGGATTTTCCAAATGTGAAGGAAGATGAGTATGCTATGGGTCGACTTACACTTGGGTCAGGACAAGTTAAGCAGCACATATTGCCTAGCAGCAACATTCAACAGAAAACAAGTCTGATCCAATCTCATAAACTTTCGTTCAATCACTGTGACAGTTGCCTTTGTACAAGACATGTACATCCAAAATGTGTGTGTTTTTCATAGGATCAGACCATATTCCCTTTGTACTTTGCAACAGCAGCAAATAACAGGAAATGTCACAGCTATGAAATGTACAAACGAAGATGACATGGTGAAGGAACCTAAAACAGAATAGCTGGAAAAATTTATCAATTTACATGGCAAAATAGACACATAACAAATGACAAACAATGAGGGCACACAGTAGTGAATTGGCTAGAAATGTCATCAAAAACTATTTTTGTCTAGAATTTCCTAAAGTACCTATTCCTAAAAGCATGTCCTGCACACACTGATCTGTTATTTATAATACAAGTTATTTGTACAACGAGTGTAACATTATGGTAAACATATACTTACACTCATGTGAAGAAGTTGTCAATGATATTTTAATGTACATCTATTCCTTCCTCTTCTCCACTTTCATCTTCATTTGACATTTCAACATCCTCACCTGGTGGCTCATAATGATCTCCATTCTGTGCAATGTATGGAATGCTACGTCGCAGGGCCATGTTGTGCAACAAGCAGCAGGCCTTGGTGATTTTACTCACCTTATCTGGAGAGTAGAGGAGCACTCCCCCAGTTTTATCCAGACAGCAAAATCTGGCCTTTAGGACCCCAAAAGCCCCCTTTACTGGCCCCCCCATGGCCTTTCATGGCCTTACTGAAGTGGACTTTTCCTGGCATCGTTGGATTATTCAGCAGTGCTCACAACCATGACCAGTTAAGATAAGCTGAGTTTCCTGTTTGAAATAAAACATTTATTGAGTGAAAATATCTAATTCAATTGTACATTCTTAAACTAGAAATTACACAAATATTCATATTGATGTCCACATTGTGGCATCTGTTGTTCTGTAGTAAAAAGGAATCATGTATTGACCCTGGGAAACGGGCACACACACTTGAGATGTACAAATAAGGTAAGCTGACAACTTGCACATTGATTGAATGGAAGTTCTTCCAGTTGGGGTAGACCTGTTCCCTGGCGAGTGTTGAAAGAAACACAATCAATATCTCCAACGACATGTGGTATGCCAACCAAAGCATAAAAATCTTCCTTCACATTTGCAAAATCCTCATTTCATGGAAACTGGATGAAGCTGTTGAGGTGTCTCATCCCTGAAGAAAGGACGTCTAGTAACACACCACTGAAAGTTGCTTGTGACATGCCTCCTGATACTGCCAAAGTATAGCCACAGTATATTGAAAGGATCCTGTGCCTCCAAATTGGAGTACTGCCATGATTTTCACTATTGATGTTATTGATGTGGGATTCCTATTGTGAGCGAAAAGATCTGTCTCCGGCTGATGTCATAAATCAAGAATGGTTCACCTTTTCAACATGAATGTTTTGACAATATCCCTCTATTTCTTAGTCTGGAAATGGTCTAAACACTTGGGGCTGCCATCTTTTACCTCTTCCGAGGTTAATATGTCTGCATTTAAAAAAGAGAAATATCACTTTAAATGGGCAAACAATACTTTGATAATCACCACACATCTCATATCTGTAACATTCTGTATGTTTTTGTGACATACATGTATACAATATTTTTTAGTGATGTTGTAACTTAGAATAACTTTTTTTTACACATCTGATATTTTTTTAGGAATTATTTAAATGTATTATTACACATTGTTTTTTCCCCAAAATTCCTTCAACAGAAGTATAAAATAAACTTTGTCATTAATGCATTTAAACACAGTGATGCATTGCAGTATACTTTTCCAAATGTATCAACAAACAGTAATGTAAGCATTCTGCATATGTAAACAAACTAGCCACGATTTTGAGTGGTGTGACGCACTTGCAATTGAAAAATACACTGGTTCATGTTAATTTTAAAATTGCAGCAGCCTGACCTTGCCATTAGTGCATGTCAGCCGAAGTTGACTGTGCAGTGGGCATAAAACTCCATGATGGACATAGGGAACGGTATATCCTGTGCTGCAATTACATGTGACACAGGCTCTCAGTCACCCACACAAATATGTCCCATTACTACACAGACTAGTTCATACATCACCAAAAACCATGCTCTCATTGATAAACATGGCAGCCCTTCCATACTTCCCTTATTCATAGTATGTGGTTCTAACCATGCGCGTGCCATGGGCATGAGTGTATGTGCTGAAAATGTACAAATTGTTTAGCCTTCAGTAGCTCACAATGATTTGCACTGATCAGAGATAGCTCTCACTACAGGAAATGTTTCAGAAACCTGGCCTAGATGATGTTTATGGCATGGATTTGTAAAATGAGGACTTTACAAGTGACGAGGGTACCCCACAGATCACTACAAATTAGTATATCCTAAGAAATATTAGATTTTTGTAAATAATGTTTAAAAATGCTTGTGATCGATTTCACAAAATTGTCTTACAGCAATATAAACAAACAAAACCTCACAAAACATGTTTTTATTTCTTTTTTCGTCTCCAAACAAATCAACATCCCTCAGAAAAGAAGGTGCCAACCCTGGGGGTTTAAAAGTGGTACAACATCCACTGCAGCAAGAATTGGGAGCACCTACGATGCTAGATGTGAAAGCCATCAGAAATCCAGCTTGCCAAGTCCTCCCAATGTGGCGAGCATGTGCTCAGCACACTGCCCACCGGCCCCCAATGGCCTGCATACTAGCGGTGGCCTATCCTGAACTTAATGGGCAGTAGTTAACTATTTTTTGTTACAGAAACAATTTCTGACAACAACATAAAGGTTGACACACATCCAATGCACAGTGTTCTAGAAGGTGTATGTTTTGCTCAAGGTGTATCATAATGTATTTTGTGTACTGATTTGCATTAAAGGTTACCACTAGATTCCTTATCACTACCAAAGGGCAGTTTTGAGCAGACACATGCCTGCCTGAGAAAAAAGAGATGCCTAGATTTTGTCTATGTTATGAGGGACAGTTGTACCAAATAGGGCACACTTGATGATTCTGTCAGGTGTGATGCTCCATCACTATTGTGAGGAGGTTATGTTGTCCCTATTACAGGTGACATAGCATAACATACATTTATGATACAGTGTATGTTTCTGACTTCACATTGGTGAGTTTGTATAATGACCAAACGATATTGAGCATCTGATCCCAAATGACTAGGAACATGAGAACAATAGAAATATGGCCTCATAAAAACATTTTACAAATATGTTTTCCTTGCAAAATTAAAGTCAGTTCATGTTAACAGTTGCAGATAGGCATGAAGCTTTACTCTTTCACAAATGGGCATGGAAGCCAGTCTGTTTCAACAAATATGAATTTAGTAGGCAAACATTAATAATTAAACATACAGAAATGTGTACACATTTGTGACAAAGTTATACATACCCTAAACAACATTTCAGAGTCCTTTGTTATGTCCAGATGATAAAACAATGTTGAAGCAAAGGAGTTATTGGTAGGGACTTTTGCAGCTGGACAATTTACATGGTACAAAGGCTTCTTACTAGATATGTATTTTTGTGACACAAGTTCACTATTCAAACCATACAATCTGGTGGGTATGGCCAAACATCATGGCTGCTCAGATGTGATCCAGAGAGTTTCCGCTGCATTCACTTTTCAAAACATGGTGATGCACGCTCATCAACAATGCAACAAACATCCAGAAGAAGTGAAAGAGATGCAGAGGTAAACAGATGCCCGGGGGAACCTTCCACTCCTTAAGATTACGGCAAATAGCAGAGAAGCACTTGGCGACCTGCTCTAAGATGTGGCTGCCGGCTGCTTAGAGTCCTACAGCAGGCCCACAAAGGACACCCGACGTTGTACAGAAAAACAGGAGGTAACCTACCCACGAGAACTGATGCTGTCCTGACCAATTCCCCAAGGCCAGCACATGACAACCCTGGGCACCCTTAACTGATCATCACAGCACTGCGTGGACCTGTAGCGCTGCCTTTGACTGTGCTCTGATTCTCCTATTGCTCTCCACAAACAGTGATCACAGAGACTCAGCTTCCCCAGCACCATACCGGGGGATTGGAGGGAAGAACAGGCAACTCGGATATTTTGACCGCACCGACCAGGGCCCAACTCATATGCCTGACTTCAAAATGGTTGCTGTGCCTCACTGTCATCGAATGGAGGACAGCCTTGGTCGAGGGCCTAGAGATGACATTAACTCTGTCTGAACTCCGGTTCCTGATAAGTCATGAGAGATCCGTGTGCCGGTCATCACGTACAATAAAGACAACATGAAGCTGGAGCTCTTCAAGAAACATTAATACCCATTCGGCCCTAACGAAGCCCACTGCTCCATACATATTCCTTCACCTATCAACCTCACATGGATAATCTGTAGAGGGGAATCCCTACCGGACTCATAGGAGTTTCTCTCTTTATTGCTTCAGAAAGGAATTCCCAGAAGGTCAAGGGAGCCTGAGCAGCTTGGCCAAGTGTCACCCCTACACTAACAAAGAAGGGGAGAGGTTGCCTCCTCTGATTGCTATTGCTGCACTATCTCCTAAGGCAACAATGACCTGCAAGGTAAGACTACCATTATGTTGTGTGGGGGCAGGCCTGTGGGATTCATGTCTCCTGTTTGGTATGCTCCTTTCACATCACCCTTGCCACTTCTAAGAGCCAACGTGCTTAGTGACGATACTGGGAACTTTGGATTTCTTTATCTAGCTATCCTTGGTCCCCCCTTAGACGGACCCAAGGTCACTCTGGAGGTTTCACCCCCCTGGACACCACCCCAGTAGCCACCCATATACCTAAAAAAAAATCACAGACTAATAGGGTGTCCAGCTATTTTCAACCAACTGATACATGAGGCCCATAACCTGCATCTGTGGAAAACGAGATGGCTCTCACAAAGGAAAATTTGCTCTCCTCCCTTTTAAAAGAGAACTACACATAGAGCTCAAAACAGATCTTGCCACCTCCATGGAAACACTACGCTTGGACCTCAACTGTAAGCTAACAACGCTCCAACAGGTTGATGACTTGGTTGGTACTCATATGATAGATCTTGGAACCATGTGTCAGATCCTTGAACAAGAAGTGGCCAGAGTAGAGAAGGCCTCTGCCAATATAAAGAACCATCTTCACGCCACAATGCTGAAATGTGATGATCTGGAGAATAAATCTCGCCGCAACAACATTCTCCAACGGAATCTGGAGGAAGGAAGAGAAGCCCTAGATATAGATGCTTTTGAGGTAGGTATGTTTTCAGAAATGCTGGGAGACAGTGCTGTTGTGGTCAGGCTGAATTTGGTCCAGTGAGTTGGCCAACGGCTACAAGGGGAGGGCAGATGCCCTAAGCAGTGGTCTCCAAACTTTTTAATGCTGCGCCCCCCAAGTTGAAAAATAAAAATCACTGCCCCCCTCAGAATTTTTCACAATTATTTTATAAAGATGGCACCATTTAAAAATGTCTAGGCCTATTTAAACATTGCAGTTAAGTACTGTTACCTTTTTAAAAACACAACAATATGCTTCTGCTTCTGCATTATACAGATAACAGGCCTGTTATATGTATAATGCTTCTTTTGGCCAGAGTCTGTGCCCCTCCGGGACCACTTGAGGCCCCCCTGTGGGGCACCCTCTAGTTTAAAGACCTATGGGACATTCTGGCAAAATCTCACTTCTATCAAATAAAAAGAAAGAATTCTCCATGTAGAAAAGTAGAGGGAGTGATTTTCCAGGGGTCCACATGATCTTTCTTCTAAGATATAACTTCAGCTACCCTGGCCACTCCAACAGCAATTTCGGCTAGTGGTCAACTAACTTTGCCAAGGACACATGAGATACAGGTGGACATACCCCGTTGGGCTGGCCTTCTACTACCAAAACATGATATATCACTTCATTATCCTAGAGGAGGGGACACAACTACTGCATATAGCCCACACAGATAAATTCCCCAATAACTCACCCTCGAGCCATGTACCCACTGTAGACAAAGGGCAATGACTCCTACAGAGGAGACCCAGATGCTTTGGGAAGAAAGGATTTCCCACATTGAGACTTCTGCTCCTGCACGGTGTGACAGACTGTTCTAACCCACATGCCAAGGGGCATACCTTGGCTTTGCATATTATCTTTTGAGCCCGACTTTGCTGTTTGGACACATGATTGTAAGAGATCTAGCCCCACCTACCGCAGTCTGTTCATACTTCTACGTTAGGCTGTACATGAGGCAGGACACCTGGGTACACAGCCCATTAGATAGACGTACTCTTTCTCACATATCTTAGATGCCATATTCATAAGCTTCCAATGCGTGAATGCGAAAGTGGTTCTTATTTTGACTGCATATTGCTATGCTCATTATCTTAGGTTAGGGTCTAAGTCCCCCAGAGTTGTTGTTTTATTGTTTACTATTTGTCAAGAAATTACTGAGCACAGAGGACCTGGGTGGTGGAAGGGTGGAGAGGGAGAGGACCCTGGTTGGATCTAACACAAAAAGTGGGATGGCGATTAGGACTCAATAAGACACGTGTTGACTGATTTGGGACATGGTGTTCATCACGCTAACATGGAATGTGAAAGGCCTTTACTCCGTGGCTAAATGCCACAAATTGTGGAAGTACCTTTGACAGATGACACAATATAGTTATCATACAAGAGGCACATCTCAAACATGGTGAGGACCATCGGCTGTGCCACAAATCCCTAATTTATCATTCCTCTGCACAACACGATGGGATCTTCCTCATTTTCCACTCATCCCTTAAGTTTCACTTTAAAGACAGACAGAAAGACAGATTGAGAGACAAGGAAGGATGGATATTGCTGGTCATGGGGGAGATACTAGGCATAATGTGCCCGTTGCATCTATCTCTGCCTCCTACATGGTACAGACCTCCTTCCCACACTCATTCTTTACCCTCATGAGTGGCTTTGCTGAGGGCCAGATCCTTCTTATGGGAGACTTTAATCTCATCTGGGACTCAGACTTAGACAGCACCCACCCACATAGATCAAAAACAAGCAGCTTTCCCAAATCTATAAAACAATCCCTACACTCAACAAGCCTGATGGATGCCTTGAGAGAATGAAGTCCCAGTGTTAGGGACTACACCTTTTTCTCCCAGTCCCACTGATCTCATTCACGATTGGGCTATACCCTTATAAGTCAAGCCCTTGAACATTCCATACTGACTTCTACTATTCACACAATTTCTATCTCAGAACATGCTTCAGTGGAACTAGTGCTGGAATGGACAGCTCCTACTCCTCAAAGTCCCCTCACAAGAGACCGTCTTCTTCGAGATGAGCTGTGCAATACCATTAGAGAGCTTTACAGATTGAATGATCCGCAAGACACTAAGGGCCTCATTACGACTTTGGCGGTTTTCAGAGAAGACTGCTGAAGCTGCTGCAGCCAGTATACCACCAGTGCTGGTGGTATGCTTGCCACCCTGTTAGGAGTTGTCTGCTGTGCCAGTGGGCAAAAACAGCCTTTCCACCTGCTGACCCAGCAGAAAACTCACCACAACATTGACGCCGACTTGTAATCGAGCCAAGGGCAATGTTGTGGTGCGCTGGGTTCGACAGCACCTGTCGCGCATTTCAATGCCCGTAATTCTGGCAGTGAAATGCACGAAGGGGCTGTCCATTGGGGCTCCTGCACTGCCCATGCCAAGTGTAAGGGCAGTGTCGGGCCCACATGGGGCCTCCAATGCCTCTTTTTTGCCAGCCTTTGAATGGCAGTGAGACCGCCGTACAAAGGCTGGTGGATAGGGTCTTGTAATCCCCAGGGCAGCGCTTCCCTGTTAGATTGCGACCGCCAGGCGGTTTTGATAGGCGGCAATCTGACGGTGTCGGTGGTCGAACCGTGGCCCATCCGCCACGGTTATAATAGGGTGGTCAGGCCCCACTGTCTGCGATGGTCCATCCGCCATCGCGAGTGTGGAGGTCTTGAGACCGCCGCACTCGTAATGAGGGCCTAATTTCTCCAATACTTGGGATGCGTTCAAAGAAGTCATTAGAGGGCAGTGCATCTCTTTATTAATAGCACTCACTAAAAAGTTTAATTTGGGACAGCGACAAACAGGATTTATTTTTGACATATTTGTATAGTGCATACATTAGTGTGGAACATTTCTACATTTGTAATGCACATGTTAATTTTGGTGCAAGCATTCATCATGATAATGGACACTTACACCAAAATTAAACATCTTTATATTTTTTTTACTTTTGAATGCATGTGTGTTTATATAAAAATGTTATGTGTTAATAATAAACACGTATGCATTACACATGAAAAAACACTTCTGAGTTAAATGAAATCTAATGATTAACAGAAAATGCACTAAACAAGGAGAAATGTGACATTAATGCCTATATAACATGTTTTAAGTTTAGAGGTGACATTAAATGTACATTTGTTGTTACCCCGCTTGTTGCATTGTGTAGTGCAATTACTACATGCTATTAGATTTATGTAGTTACAAAACTTGTAATGTATATGTATCTGATTTGGTAGTTTAGGAAAAATGATTAAACACACCTGTATGGACACATTATGATTTTGGGATTATTGTGAATTTTTGTATAGGTGTTTAGTAGCATGAAGGCAGTTTGGACCAAATTGAAAAAGTAAATAAAATATAGAGGTGTGTTTCTTTACACTTCTTAAACTACCACATTACACACATATGCATTGGACATTATTGTACTATTGCTTGAAAGTATAACATAAAACTGCATGAGTCCAGAGATAAGGTACACAGACAATTCTGATGGTAAAAGGTAAAACAGTCAGTTACCTTCAGTTCTGGTGATGACACAGCTGATTTTCATCATGGGCCAGTAGCAGCACCAAAGGTAGGACTTGTACGATCGGGTTCATGGTAGCAAGGAAAGTGAAAAGTAGAAAAAGGTAAATTTTGAGCTTGCATGCCTTTGATTCTGCCAACTCAGGTGTTCAGGTTTAATCCCCAAAGTTACATCGGTGGAAAGGCACTTTGTGATTGGCCTGGTAGTAAAACTGGCTGTTGACCTGCCGCCAGCTGCTTTTGCCTATGGCACAGTTGATGCAGGCGGAAAATTATGGCTGTGATGGCGGTTTTCCAATGGACTTTTGTCTATGGGCCCGCCAGCATCTAAAAAGATAGATTTTCCTGCAGAAAAATGACAGTAGCACAGATTATGGCAACATCTGAATGAGGCCCTAAATGTTGAAATGAAAAGACCTTGAAAATTAGTCGGAAAAAGACATCCATTTCTGACATTGTTTTCATTTGTAACTTCTCGTCATGATGATCAATTTAGCAAAGCAATAAACCATAACATCTGCTATAATTCTTGTTGTGAGAATATGTAGGGTTTGTGGGTTTTATAAGAGCTCAAGGCACCCAGAACCAATAACTGATATGCACCTTGCAATGTTTTTCAATTGTGTACGGGGTATAGAGCAATTCATATGGTACAATGTAAAACGTGAAAAAATTGGTATCAAGGAAACCTAAGTATTTCTTAAACTTAAATGGCCATAATATATTGAGTTTAGAAGCAATGATTATTTCACACATCTCTGAATATGTTGACACCCATGCTGGCAAGTGAAAGAGGGCTTTTCTCAAAATGTCCTCATTCTTACATTTGAAAGGCACAACTGCAGAGAAATACTATTGATAAGAACACTTGTTCCACTATTCTGTGATATCTTAAGTCTCTGGATAAGAATAGTACCACATTTGTCTCAGTAAGTCTAGGGCCAGTAATGGGAAAGGGCCCAAAACGCAACATGGACACGTCACTGAAAACTGACAATTTTTTTTGCAATGTGCCTAGCTGTGGATTTTGGGCCCTTAGTCACCCAGCACCTAAGGAAACCAGCTATATGATACATTTCTGAAAACTAAACATCTATGGGAATCCAGGGTGGGGTGACTTGTAAGGCTCCCACCAGGTTTTCCTGTCCAGAAGCACTTGTAAACCTCAAGCTATGACTAAAAAAATATTTCTACCATTTCTCTGATGGGAAGTTCTGGAATCTGGAGGGAGCAACTAATCTCCTACCACTTACTATTCCACCAAGAATCTCCACAAGTACCTCACTTGTTTGGGTAGGACTGCCTGCCGTAGGAAAGGTGCCAAAATGCAAAATGGGACACAGCCAGCACCTAAGTAAACACAGCAAACCTGGACATTTTTTTAAACTAGACGTGTTGAAATCCAGGGTGAGTGACTTGCATGGCTCTCACCAGGTTTTCTTACCCTGAAACCCCTGCAAACCCCAACCTTTGACTAAAAAAAACAAATTTTCCTCACTTTTCTGTGAAGGAAAGTTCTGGAATCTGTAGGGAGCTGGAGCAACTAATTTTCTTCCACCTACTATTCCTGCAAATCTCCCAATAAAAATGGTACCTTACTTGTGTGGGAACAGCTAGTGGCCATGACAGGCATGTGGGGAAATCTAGGGAGGGGTGAATTGAGTGGCTCTCAAGTATTCTTACTCAGAAGTTTGTGCTCACCTCAACCTGTGACAAAAAAAAACACACTTCCTCACATTTCTGTGATGGAAAGTTCAAGAATGTGCAGAAAATGACTAATTTCTTACCACCTACCATTCCTGCAAGCCTCCCCACAAAAATGGTACCCCACTTGTGTGGGTATGGCTAGTGGTCGTCACAGGAAAGGCACCAAAATGCAGAATGAACACATCACATTTTCCCACTGCAAATGGACCCTTTTTTGCGGTGTACCTAGCTGTGGATGTTTGGCCCTAGCTCAGCCAGCACCTTGGGAAACCTAGTAAAACAGCACATTTTTAAAAACTACACATCTGGGGGAAACCAAAATGGGGTGACCTATGTGTTTCTCACCAGGTTTACTTACCCAGAAGCCCTTGTAAACATCAAACTTTGACTAACAAAACACATTTTCTCACATTTCCATGAAGGACACTTCTGGATTCTGCAGGGAGAAATGAATTTCCTACCACCTACCATTCCTGCAAGACTCCATATAAAAATGGTACCTCATTTGTGTGGGTAATGCTAGTGGCCAAGATAGGAAAGGCACCAAACATCAACACAACATATTTTGATTTCATTTCTGTTGTAGAAAGTATTAGAATCTGCAGAGAGAAACAAATTTCCTACCGTTCCAGGCAAGTCTCCCAATAAAAATTGAACCTCACAGGTGTGGGTATGACTAGTTGCGATGACAGGAAAGGCACTGAAACGCAACATGGACACATCACATTTTTCCACTGAAAACTGACCTTTGCAATGTACCTAGCTGTAGATTTTAGACCCTAGCTCAGCTAGCACCTAGGAAAACCTAGCAAAACTGTACATTTTTTAAAACTAGACACCAGTGAAAATCTATGGTAGGGTGACTTGTGTGGCTTCCACCAGGGTTCCCTTCCCAATAATACCTTACAAACCTCATGCTTTGACTAAAAAAAACACAGTTTCTCACATTTCTGTGATGGAAAGTTCTGGAATCTGCAGGAAGCCACTCATTTCCTAACAACTATTATTTCCCCAAGCCTCACAATATAAATGGAACCTCACTTGTTTGGGTAGGGCTAGTGACCGCGATAGGAAAGGTGAAGAAAATTCAACATGGACACATCACATTTTTCCACTGAAAACTGATCCTTTTTTTAAATGTGGCAAGCTGTAGATTTTGGTCCCTAGCTCAGCCGGCACCTATTGACACCTAGCAAATCTGCACATTTTGGAAAACTAGACACTTGGGGTAGTTTAAAAAGGTACTGAGTGCCACCTAGCACCACATTAGCGTCATTTTTTGGATGCCAATTTGGCATTAGATCGGCAAAAATGTCACATCAAATTTACAAAGTGGTACAATGCATGGCACTACTTTGTAAACCCTTGTGCCACCTTATGCCTGCGCCAGGCATAATGTATGCAAGGGGGACATTCCTCCATTAGGAGGCCCAGAAAAATGGCACAGTGGAATCTATGAGATTCCACTGTGCCATTTTTCTCATCATTTTTATGCCTGCTCAGTGCAGGCATTAAATTGAGGCACACCATTGTTTATACTGGACCTCTATGAACTTTGCAGGATTAGCACCAACAATTTTGGTGCTTATCCTGCAAAGTACCACTATAGTGTCAGAAATTATGACGCTATTGATCCTAACACGCGCCATGGTGCATAGTATCATTAATACAGAGCACACATAGTGGCATTAGTGGGGGGGGGCGCAAGAAAAGTGGTGCTTCGTGTAATGAAGCACCACTTTTCTTAAATCTGGGCCGAATTTCCTACCACCTGCCATTCCTGCAAGTCTCCCAATACAAATGGTACCTTGCTTGTCTGGGTAAGGCTAGTGGCAGAGACAGGAAAGGCACCAAAATGTAATATGAACATATCATTTTTTCTCTGAAAACTGACCCTTTTCTTGCAATGTGCCTACCTTTGGATTTTGGGCTCTAGCTCAGATGGAAGCTAGGGAAACCGAGCAAACCTGGACATTTTTTTAAACTAGACACCTGGGGAATCTGGGATGGGGTTACTTGTGTGACTCTCAGCAAGATGTCTTTACCAGAAGAACTTATTAACAGTTTATCACATTTCTGTGGTGGAAAGTTCTGGAATCTGGAGGAAGCACCTACTTCACTAACACCGACAAGTCCTGCAAGTTGCTGATAACAATGGTACCTCACATGTGTGGGTAGGACTACTAGCCAAGACAGGAAAGGTGCCAAAATGTAACATGGAGACAACACATTTTTCCACTGAAAACTGACCTTGTTTTGCAATGAGCCTAGATGGGTTAATTTTGGGCCCTGGCTCAGCCGGATGCTAGGGATACCTAGGAAACCTGCACATTTTTTAAAACAGGATGAAAAGTTCTGGAATCATTAGAGAGCAATTAGTTTCCTACCACCTACCATTCCCCCAAGTTTCCTGATAAAACTGGTGCCTAACTTGTGTGGCTGGGCCTAGTGCCCATGACAGGAACAGATCAAACCAACTTATGTTATTTTGATCCATTCCTGTGGTTTGCACTAGGCCCAGCCAGACAAGTGGGGCAGCATTTTCATTAGGACAAGTGAGGACGTGCTGGGTAGTATAACTTTTGTGAATTCCTTCTGAAGAATAATTCACAGAAATGCAAGGAAAATGTATGATTTTAGTCAAATTTTGAGGTTTGCAGGGCATTGTGGGTATGACAACATGAGATCCAGAAGAGGCACTCCACCCTGTACTCCACTGTGTGTCTAGTTTTCAGAAATGCCTGGGTTTGGTAGGTTTTCCTGTGTGGCCACAAACTCAGGCTCAAAACCTGCAGTTACTCCTTTTTGTGATGTTGCCACAATGCATATGGACTCTGTGCTTTTGGGGGCACTAGACCCACCCATACAGGTGAGGTATCATTTGTATCAGGAGATATGTACCAACTCTTGTGGCAGAAAGTACAAGTCTCCCATCAGATTCCGGTACTTTAAGGGATCCACGTGAGCCACGCTGGAGTCCCCCTGGTGTCTAGTTTACAAAAATATCTAGAGTCTGTAGATTTTCCCCACAGACGATGTACACTCTGGAAGAGAAAGACAGAAAAGATTAATATTAGTGCACAACCATCTATTCCTCAAGTAAACACACATACTGGTTGGATTTGGCACAAGGGTGAGTGAAAAGTTAAAAATGTAAATGTTATTAGCACGATTTCACCAAAATGAAATTCACTGTTAATAATTGGAAGTTCGGAATGTTCGATCAATGACTCACAACTTGTGAGCTGTAAAGCCATGTCTGGGCACAAACCACTTTACAAGCTACTCAAAATCCTTTCATCTGTGATACGCTGAAAACTATTCATAGCATCAGCTGCGGGTCCACGACATTGCAACACTCACATTTAAGCCCCCATCGCTTTCATATACCTACAATCCTGACAGAGCTTTCAAACAACTTGGCAGCTGATGGAGTGTGTTGACTGGCAGTTGGCTAGCAATGTGTGTGTAGTATTAAGCAGCTAGTCACTACAAACACACTATTAGACAAATGCCAGCGAACAAACAACAGAAGCCAAACTCCAGTCCACATACCCCTCCAACTAAGTGCCAGTCCACCACACCATCAGTCAAGTGCCTGTCCACACACACTGCCAGCCAAGTGCCAGTCTACATACATCATCCACCAAGTGCCAGTCCACACACAACACCCTCACATTTTTTTTTAACAAATACGAAAACACAAACAAATTTGAAGGAGATGAAAAACCAACTATGACTACAAACACAACAGATCTAAATAAATACATCAAATTACAGCCAATCATGAAAATGAACAAAAAATATAAAGCAGGAAGTCAGTTCACTTTTACTGTCACAAGTGCTCCCAGTACTTGAGCTGCGTGTGGTACGATTTCAAACCTGCAGGCAGACATAGTCCTTAATTAGAAGGATACTCAGGGCAATCCAAAGAACTCTTCTTTTGCATGTCTCTTCAGACACAGACTCCATATCTCTTAAAGAATGTTTTTCTCGGTGTGCAATGAATGTCATCAGGGATGTGGTAATCTTTCAATCTAGCTACATCCTCCACCACTCTAGCTCTATGAAAATTTGCCTGCTCAACTACAACACAGTTGCCTATTACAGACTGATGACACTGAACAAAAGTTATCTTTGAATCTGGAGAACAATCCTTGAATACAACAAAAGCATTGAAAGTTGCCAAGTGAAACTAATGTACAACCAACTTCTTATACCAAATGGACGACTTACGAATAGCACTGTAAGGCTTCAACTTTTCATCCACTTTATCTACACCACCCATGTGCTTATTGTAGTTTAAAAAGACAACACATTTGCACACTTCAGCAACCTGACTCCAAACAGTCACAAGTGAAATAGTTTCATCATAAATCGTTGTCAGCATGTGGACATCTCTCCTGTCTGAACATTTCACAGCACGAAATTCACTAATACACAAAGTACTGTACTGTCGAGCAGATTGTGCCACATGCAACAGTGTCCACTTTGAATAATTCCTTGAAAAATTTACACCAGGGTAGAAGTTATCTCCATACAAATGGTGGCCTTCATTAAAAAATCCTCTACCATGTTCACGCACAATTTTCTCATTGACTCCAAAAGTAGACAGGTAGCCAGAGGGGTCAATAGAAGAATTCATACCAGTTTACACCCTGAAGTTATAGACATCTTATATACTATTCTCAGACTACATATATATCTTAATTCCATAACTTGCTCTCTTGCTAGGAATATACTGCATAAAAACAAAAGTCCCTTGAACAGGACCAAAGACTCATCCACAGCTAGTTCTTTCCCTGGAACATAGATCTCAGGAAAACAATCTACAAAATGATCAAGGACATTCTGAATCTTGAAGAGACAGTCACAATCAGGGTGATCCCATGGCAGTGCTGAAGTAGTATCAATAAAAGGCAGCATTTGAAGCAGAAGCAAATATCAATCAAGACTCATGGTGCAGGAAATATAGCAGTTGCAATCAAGGGATTAGTAGACCATAATGAAGACAGCAAAGGTTTCCTTATCAATCCCATCCAAAAAGTTAAACCCAAGAACTTCTTCAACTGATTCATATTTTTAGGAGTCCACTGGCTAACTCTATACGGAGACTTAATTCTGGCAGTGTTGTCCCAAAATACCATTCAGCATTCAAATTAGTCTGCTCAACAATCTCATCCAAATATACATCGTCCATAAACAACTGAAAGAAATTTATAGGCAAAAAGTTTTCAGTATTGATTCAACACCCTGCAACACCCCGAAAGGCTAGTTAAACAGGCTGCACCATGTTTAGGGCAACCCAAAGTTTCAGCACTTACAATGGGAAGGCTTCCAGCCTCAGGCTGCAATCCGGATTCCTCTTGATGCACTATCAGTATATCATAAACCTCCTCTAAAAGAGACACTTCCTCTACACTGATAGCGGCATCATCAACAAATGATTCCTCTCGGACAGAAAATTCACTGCCAGAATCTTGAGCTTCACACTCTGCCTCAGATACAGGATTATTCTCAGAACCATGGTCAGAGGAAGATTTGAAAAGTAAGCCAACATCCTGCTGAGCATAATCCTTACTAATAAAAGTAACACAACAAATAAGTCAACAATAACCAACATTGTGTGAAATAAGTAATAAACAAACTGTGGCTTTATCAAACAGAAAGTAAAATTACTGGCATATAGTAATATGAAAGGAAATGTCAATTAATGCAAAGCACACATAGACCTATATACTCAAAAATGATATTACTCACTTGACAGAGACAGCGAGATTGAGGATTAACTGTACCTATTTTGCATTGACAGAGAAAGGACCAAAGAAGTTACACTGGAAAGGAAAAGAAAACACATTAAACAAGACAAGGCAGTATAGCACATGCACAAATCAATATGTTACTTTGAAAGACAATCACACAACGCTAAAGATTCAAACATTAGTACAGCAGTCAATAAAATATACAAAAATTCACATATTAGGTGAAAAGATTACAAAATGAGTTGCTTAGCAACTACAACTCTACAAACTACAGGCCTGCCAAAGCTGAACCTACAAACTGGATTTACCACAAAGGAAACGATTGGCTCTTCAATAAAACAAAGAATATTAAATCATAAATAAAAAATGATATAATAATAATCAAAAGACACTGATATTACCCTGAAAGGAGACAAAGGCAAAAAAAACACCACCAGATAGAGGCAAACTTTACCTCAGAAGCAGATCACCATCAATAAATAATGTTCTTCCCAGGTTCCTAAAGTGTTACCTCCCACCCAGAGGCCTAAAATAATAAATGTAGATCTGCCCAGGGGGCAGACTACACAACAAAGGCCCCCAAGGAGAGCAACCCCTCTACACACTATCCCTGGTGTCTAGTGGGCGTTCGCCCCCCCAAAGGGCAGATCCAACTAAAAACAGCTGATCTGCCCTCTGGGAGGGGGGCGGAATATAAAAAATATTGATTCCGGGGGGGGCGACCATGTCCAAAGGATTGCTACACAAAAGTCAAAAAAGCCCTGCTGGTGTAGTGGGCTTCCATCCCTCCCCCCACACAGAGGACAGACCAGCCTAAAGCAGCTGCTCTGTCTTCCACTTCCAGGGGGGGGAAATACAAAAGACAATTATTCCCCAAGGAATACAACCTTTGCCCAAGGGGTCACTCCCCAACAACAAAAGTGCCATGGTGGTCTAGTGGGTTTCCACTCTCCCCCACTGCCCTTAGGGGGCAGATCAGCCTAAAAAACAATATGCCTTCTTGGTGTAGAATACAAAAATAATTATTGTGAGTTTCAAATGCCCGGGGGGAGCAGATCAGTTGAAAACAACAGTTGAGCTAGTCTCAAAGGGGGCCAAATCATGGATGTATTAATGTGGCCCTAAAGGAGGTGACCCAACAACAAAAAGCTCTGGTGAACTAGTGGGCTTCCCTCCCACTGAGGGCATTTCAACCTAAAAACAGCCATTATACCCTCCCGCCGTGGACGGAATACAAAAACAATTATTCCCCTAGGGATGCGATCCGTGCCCAATGGGTCACTTCCCAACAACAACAAAAACCTGGTGGTCTAGTGGGTGTCCACCTCTCCCCCCAGAGGAACAAGTCAGTCTAAAGACAGCCCATCTTCCCTCTGAGGGTGGAATTGTAACAAAAATTATTCCCCAAGGAAAGAGACCCTTGCCCAAGGGGTTGCTCCCGCACTTATCCAACAAACATTATCCCTGGCATCTAGTGCATTTCAGCCCACCTGGGGGGACAGAGAAGCTGAAAAAAACAGTCAAACTAACCTCTGCCAGGGCCAAAACATCTCTTAAAAATGATCCCCTAAGGGAAGTGACCCTGGACCAAGGGGCTGATCCCCAAACAACAACAAAATTCCTGGTGGTGAAGTGGTGGGGATACCATGATAGTTGCAAACCCATTAAGTGGAACAGGAACCTACTACAGACATACACAGGGGGGAAGGAAAAACTCTCTCCTTTTCCCCTGTGTGTGTTCTGCAGTCAAACACCCTACCCTCAGAGAAGGGCTTACCATAAAGGCGTCGTCTCACCAGGACTTGATGGAAATGAATGGCTTCCAGCGCATCTCCAACACTGTCTGATGACATTGGAACCCTGCGCATGTGAGATATCATCAAACCGCCAAGGGGGAGGATGAGGTGGCAGCAGAAGTGAATCTGCTGTCAACTGAATAGAGAAATGTTACAGGGGTGGAGGGGAGAACACCAGCACTCCCAACCTTGGTGGGTGCCAGGACGGCCTGGGGCAATCCTAAGCAAACAATCACCATGGCTGAGGATGGCTCCAGGCAGCCCTCCACATGCAAAGAGTTAAAATCAAATACTGAGGGCCTGATTCACAAAGTCTAACTTCACTATTTTCTGTATTCACAAAGGGACTTCTGAGTCGTATCTTCACGACTGTTGAGGTTCTGAACTCGGGGCAGAATATCCACACTCAGGGTAGAGTCTCTACACTTGGGGCAGAATCTCCGCACTTGAGGCAGAACACAAAACAATCGGTTGAATAACAAACATAGCACAAAATACATCGCTGAAAATATAAAAAAGCTACATGTAGGCACTGGGCAGTTACAAGTGTATATGTGTAGGTTATGTAATTTAATGATAAATGTTCTGGTAAACACACACACCACTACAAGAGTGTAGAAAAACATCATAAGTTATAAAAACCATCTCTTCTACAGTTGCACATTCAACCCTTAGTTATGGGTCATGTAACTTCTTCCACACACAGACAAATTAGCTCACTGTACAGGAGGGTTCAGCAGCAGAGACCTATCTGCATAATGGCTGCAGTACTTATAAGGTCTATGATTGATTACTTACAGTTGCATTTTATGGAACACATGCACTTACAACATCATGCCTAGTCACCTAAGGGCCTTATAACTGCTGTATCCAATGGTGAAGGGATGGCTTGCACAATATCTAATGTTGGTATGTGAGGGATTTGGGTCTTGGATGCTGTATCATGCATGCTTTTTGTGTGTGTCTTTTTGTACTTTTAACCTTATCTGCATAATGGCTGCAGTACTTATAAGGTCTATGGTTCCTTGGAGCAATTGGAATGTATTTTTCTGAGGGCATTCTGGGACTTGCAGTGTTCCATATACAACTGAGTGAAGTAACCTTACAGTGGCATTTTATGGAATAAATGCACCTAAACATCATGATTAGTAACCTAAGGCCCTCATAACTGCTGTATCCAATGGTGAAGGAATTGTTTGCACAATATCTAGTGTTGGTATGTGTAGAACTTGTTTGTTGGATGCTATATAATGCATGCTTTTGGTGTGTGTGTTTTGTTACCTTTCACCTTACCTGCTTAATGGCTGCAGTCCTTACAAGGTCTATGTTTTTTGCCTTGGAACAATTGGAATGAGGTTTTCTGAGGGCATTCTGGGACTTGTAGTGTTCTAAACACAGCTGGGTAAAGAACCCTTACAGTTGCCTTTTATGGAATAAACTCACTTACAACATCATGACTAGTTGACCAAGGACCTTATAACTGATGCATCCAGAGGTGAAGAAATGATCTGCACAATGTCTAGTCTTGGTATATGAAGGGTGTTGGATGTTGTATCATGTTGTTATGCGGTTCATACTTTGGTAATTGGACTGTGTGTTTAGGTCTATAAAACAGCCAAGTGTGGGAAACCAATGGCCTCATTATGAGTATGAGTGTCATGAGGCCACCAAAATCAGATTGGCAGCCGTACAGCAGCGGCTTTGTCAGTCCGACTGCCAAATTATGACTTTGGCAGTTGGACCGCCAAAGGACCCGCCAACCCCGCCAGGAAAATGGCTCCCGATGGCATGACTGCAGTCAGACTTGCAACAAGCAATTGCGGTGCTGAACTCAGCGCCGCCTGAATAATTACAGCCCCTACTTCCACCAGCTGGCGGAAAAGCTGTGCTACGGGCAATGGAGGGGAGGGCCCTGCAATGCCCAATGACCATGTTGTGGTCAGTGCAGGGGCCCCCGGCTCAGCACCGTTGGAATGCGCACTGTCTGCTTTTCAGGCAGTGCCCATTCCAAGAGTGCTGGAGTGCTAGGATATTGGACTCGGCTCCCTTAAGGAAGCCGAGGTCAATATCCTAACATTGTTCCCACCAGACTGACCGGTAGGAATGCATATTACAATGTTCCCTGTGAGTTTGGTGGTCCCATGGTGGGGTCCGCCAAACTTGTAACGAGGCCCTAAGTCTATCCACGCAATTAGCAAATGCCAGCCTAACTCATAGCTAGCTCACAGTGCCTCACTCTAACCAAAAAACCCAGCAGGGTAAAAGGTGGTTATGGCAACCTGAACATGACACTCCGACTCCCCAGGGAAGCAGTGTAAACAGATCTTACCACTTTCATACTATTATTCATGCATGCAAAGGAGAGACAATAAGATGTAAGAACATTTTTCAATATATGAAAATGAACAAAGCAATCAGCTTTATGAACATTACAAAGAAGATAAATAATCCAACAATGATGTATGTGGTTCTACATGTGCTGAAGGTTCCTACCTAACCATATATCTACTCTGAGAGCACAGTGGTTGTAATCCTTTGCCTGGCCTGGTCTAAAGGCCCCTGACCCATACCTGGAAAGAATGTCAGGAATCAGCCTGTGGTGCAGATGGCTATCTTAGCAGCTAAACTGGCAGATCAGCACACAGCGTGTATGCCAGGATAGTCATGGCCGGAATACCTTCTGCCCTACTTGGGTCAGTGCACCATTTATATAATAAACCATACCACATTGGAAGTGCAGTTCTGATGCAATGCTGTGTCTAGGTGATAGAAGCTGTTTCCTTAATGGGCAGCACAATCTAGCATATCGTGTACCGCATTCCACAGCCTTGGACAGAAAGCAATGAATATATGTTGTGCAAAGGCTTACTAAACATGCAGTATGTTCTTTGCTTTCCTAGAATATAAGCAACCCAATACAATGTTTAAAAGCCTTCGCTAAAATGTAGCCCTTTTAAAAGGAATACAACATGAATAAAACATGAACTGTAAAACTAAGCTGAAACATGAGTGCCCATCCTGGGTTCTAGAGGTCCTCACAGTACCCTTCCCTTGCCAGTTATACTAGGCAGATTCTAAAAATCCATCCTCAAACACTAGAAGCAATAACATGCCTAGAATTCTAAAAGTAATAAAATGTTAACACAAACAAGCAGAGCAAACTTTTAAAATGAGCCAATTAAAAATAGATAATTTGTTGAAAGCAAATGCAGAGTTTAAAAACCATTGAAGACAGCTATGATGTCATCCAACACATCAATAGCCATTAAAGACTCAGTGATGAAATCAAAGGAACAAATATGGTCCTCAACCTCAGCCTTGACTGAGGAAGTAGCAGCCTGAACAATGTCCGCAGTTGTAGAGCCAGACAGAAACATCATAGGAGCCATAGCATCCATATCTAAATAGGATGTCTCATAGAAGGCATCTCGGAGCAACTGTAGTCTCATAGAAAACCTAAAGAACGAAACCCTCAACTGGAACATCACAAGATCCATATCTGTAGATGGTACCAATTAGTGTGCAAGACACACATCCAGTGTACACTCGAAAGTTCACTATACACAGTGGAACACGGGAAACACCCAGAACAACAACTCTGAAACCACGAAGTTGTGAAAAACGAAAGCGAAACAACGCTTTCGTTTTCCACGACTTCCTAGTTTTGGTACCTTAACCACGCATGTCTGAACCACGTACATGCGTGGTTAAGGTACAGAAGAAGGGAGTCGGAGTCGACGCGGTGATGGAGGAGGTAAGTTGGGCTGGGACTGGGGCTGGGTTTTTTTGGGGGGTGGGGTGGGGGTCTCGGGGTGATTAGGGTTTGGGGGGTGAGAGATAAGGTTTAAGGGGTGGATTGGGATGGTTTAGGTTTTAGGAGTAGGGTGGAGACTCGGGGTATTTTTAGTTTTTGGGGTGGGTGGGGGGGCTGCGGGTGATTACGGTTTAGGGTGGAGGGGGATAAGGGTTTAGGTTTAAGGGGTGGGCAAAGGGAGTTGGGGTGTTTAGGTTTTAGGGGTGGTGACTCAGGGTATTTTTAGTTTTTGGCGGGGAGGGGAATCGCTAATGCCTTTACAAGGAATGCGTTTACAAAGGTAAAATCATTGTAAACGCATTCATGGTAACGGCATTAGTGATTAGAACGAGGTCGTTGTTGAGCCACGGGTGCTTGAAGCATCCGTGGTTCCGACATATAACTGTGGAACACACGCTGTAGGCAGTAGAACCAAACTGGTCAAAATGACAAAGACCAGGTGTCATTTAGTTCCTCCAATAAGCATACTCCAAAGACCTTTATCATGCATTCACAGCAAAGCTGGATGTGTGGCAGATCCAACACCATTTGGCTTTGAAATGGACATTTATTTTGGTGCAAAAATAGCAATAGCAAAATACTGCCAATTAATGCAAATACAGGTGTTATGCCTTTAAAAACACTTGAAAATAGTTAGTGGAGGAATCATTGGATCACTCCAAAAACAGTCTGGAAAGTGCCAAAACCAGACCCAATCACCTTAAAACAGTGCACAACACCCACTGTATTAGAAGCATTAAAAATGCTTCTCGCAAGTTCACCAACGTGCCTTGGAAAGTTAATTAAAAGCAACTGTATCTCAGCAGATTACCTCGCCACTTGTAATTCGTATGTGTCACAGGCAGATGTAAGCAACACATGTTTTTGGAACAATAGTGCTTTCATTTGTCTCAGCTTGTCAAAGTTACCACTACGGTACAAACTAGCTACCCTAATTTCATGCATGAGGGGAATAACACATTTCCACAGCAGGTCACTATTTGAGAAACCAAAATCACATATAGAACACCTGCCTCATCCCACAACAGCCTTGATCACGCAATATTAAGTCACTTCCATTTAAAAGTATCTGAAACACTTGAAAAATGCATGCTGGCACCACAATGACAGTACACTCACACTAAAAATGGTATCTGTGCACATTGCAAGGCCACCTGTATAGGTAGATTTGAGCTATCTGTTGTGTATATGAGTCAGTACATTTTTTTTTATGCCTCCTGCAAGGTTCTTAGCAAAACTGGAAAGATTAAGGGCTGAGTTCTTAAGCACATCTATGAAGCAATTCCTTAATGCATTTTTTAAATTAACATGTAACGCACACATGCCCCTTTGGCATGTGTGCGCTTTACATGTCCCAAAAAACTTTTTGGGGTGCAGCAGAGGGAGCCTTAGGCCCCCAGCACCCTTGGGTTTTGCATTTCCAAAGTTGCGAATTTCAGTTAGGAATTCGCTATTTTGGAAATGCAAATAAATCGCAAATATGGGCCTACAGTCCCATAGGTGCGAATGGGGGCTGTATCGCTATTTGCGATTCGGTAATAGCCTTTGCGATTTTTAAGAAATCGCTATTACCTAATCGCAAATATGATACATAGCATTTTGCGAATCAGAAATAGCGATTTCTTAAAATTCGCTATTACCGATTCGCAAAAGGCTTTTTTGATACATCTGCCCCTAAGTGAGATTCCTAAATATCTGAAAAACGGTCCTATTTAGACATGCGCAAGGAGCACGCGTTTCGCTTGATGCACTGTAGATGGTGGAGAATAGAGCATATTTTATTTTTTAGTACACGCTGACTGGAAGTGATATAAAAAGATAACTATGTGCCTCGGGACTAAGAGGAAAATTGGCAACATTCCTAAGAGAGTGTGGCAGATGCCTGAATTAAGTAAACACCCCATGTGCTATTAACTCATTCACGGTGACTCCCAATTACCGCATGAACTCAGCTACGCAAACTTTTACCCTAAAATATCTGCTGTAATACTGATGTACTGTAGCTCTACAAAACAGATTTCGTCTAGGGTGAAAGAAAAAACGCAAACCTGGTCTGGCTCCCATCTAGCTGTCTTTTGCAAATGCAATAGGCATCCATTTGGGGCGCTCAGGCTTGCCCTCACCGGAAACTAACCCACTGAAAAAGTTAGCGTGAGTGTAATAATAAAGTGATAATGGTCGTGCTGTGAAAGTTTATGATATTCTTTTCTTGCAAATCTTGGTTTGGAGTGGAGAGACAGCATTTTTCATGGCTCAACAGCTGAGTATTTTAGAAATCCAAGACACATGTTATGTCTCTATGGAGCATTGCATCATTTGTTTTCTAGTACGCATGTATTTTTTAGCTTTGCCATTCCTAGCACTCTGATTGCTGACTACCATTTCATTGGTGTGCTATAATTTACCATAAAAGTCACTGACTTATCTTTCCTGACTAATGTCGTTCATCGTTTTTCTGCGCATGAGTGCTTTGTAGGTGCGACCGCTATCCTTCACATTCCACAATGAATTTGCAGCTAAATATTAGGTTGGGGAAATCTTTAAACTGGGGAGAAAAGAGAACACAAGACTCTTCGACTAGCGGCACAGCAGCAGATTTAATGAGCAGAACAATTCCTAACAAGTACCCTCCATTTTTTTTTTTTTTCATTGGTTTGCATTCTTTTATAGTGTTGCTCTACCCGTCTAGCATTTAACAGCATATCAATCACAGACAATGTTTCTCTTTACTATAGATCATTATGGATAAGTGGTCAGAACCCTAGCTCTCAGACGCCATGTTTCTCTGTTAGGGCCCTCAATTCATAAATATGCTCTATGTAGATGTTCCATATTGTTAAAGTACAAATTACACCATCGTGAATTTCCATGAGCAAGTCACACATGATTGTGCAATGAAGATTTGTAGATAGTGCCCTGAAACAGACAATTCTGTCTACTGTTAATTTTGGAGGTGTTGGTCCAACCATAGCCATAAAATAGAAATGTCTGGAATAATTTTGTGGAATCCATTGGGATTTCCTTTTGGAATAGCAGAGTGCTTGTGCAAATTAAGTACACCGGTGGCTCACTCTTGAGTGATGGCACCACTCGCCAGTCCACAAGACCATTTTGCTAATTGGCAATGCAGGTCTAGAAATCAATGGGTCACTTAGGTTTACAGATGTGGAGTGTTACCAAAACAAAGAGTAAATGCCAACCCTGTGGTCGCCACACACATTAAGACGTGGGGAAACTGCAGGATGGATCAGGTAGAGCCTAAGCTGGCTGTGCAGGAGCAACTGCTTTACCTTGCAGTGTATTTGCCACAGGAATGCTGGGTCAAAGTGCTGGTAGGTGTGCCCTAAATAGAGTGGGGGGTGAGCATGGCTGGATTTCCCTACCTAGGTCTAGCTTGTGACTATGGCATTCTCGGCTGGAGGAAAAAATATATACCCATCACTTGCAAAAAGAAAACTCTCTGCTTGTTAGGGAATATTATTGTTTTACATTCCCAAACATCTACTTTAGAACGCAGTGAAAAATGAATACCAAGGAAGTGAAAAAACATGGGTTCTGCCTGGCATTCAGCTCTGTTTTTAGTGCATTTCCTGCAGCGTGAGAAATTCATAAAAACAGAGAGATTCCTGTCACAGTGGCGGGTCTCTCTCATTGTGATCCGTGATATTCCAAAAAGGAGGCAGAGGGCAGGGCCTTAGCCAATCCAAGCCTGCCAGTGTGTAAATAACTCCTTAAGTCTGCCCCCATGCCCCTTATCCTAACCAGATAGGCTGATACGGTGGTGAATGCTGCTTAATCCAATCACATCTCAGCATTTCTACCTCCAAGTTATGAACTTGCAGAAAAACGTTGACGCTTAAGTCTTTTAAATGATTGTAATTTCAGAGGCAATGGTGTTATTTTACAGATTGCTTCAATTCTTACATTGTGAATTATTCATGGCATCTTCTTACAGCTTCCACTCACGAGAAAGTCCACATCAATTAAGTACATTTTAGTATCAGCAGTGGTAAGTATGTATTTCCATTGAGGCCCTAAATAACGCACAGCTCCCTTCTAGACAATTGTTTTGGGATTTCCCTATACAATTAAGGAACAAGCTAAGATGTATGTCAACCTTTTTTTGTTCCAGATACAGGAAGACACAATCAAAACGTGCTTCATTCCGCTCACTACTGAGTTTTCCAACACTCTGAACAATTTTGTTTCAGCAGTTGTAGTTTTTAAAATTGAGGTGTTTCAGTTTAGATACACTGTTCCAAACCAGACTGATTCTCAGGAACCCTCCAAGAACAATATGATACTCAATAGAGCTTCTCAGCCCCCCGCTGCAGGCAGAGCCTCCAAACTATATCTCTGTCTGCCCATATCAGGAGTCAATGACTTGTTCAATGTCTTGGTTTTAGGCCCCTTGGCTATTTTCCCCCATTGTACGTGCCCTACAGCTTGCGTCTCTCCTATTCCATTTTATGCTAGTAGGTAGACCGCAAACCAAATTAAGGAGACAACAGAAACTCTTAAAGTCCAAACAGCAAGGCAGAGAAGGGAAGGCCATGTCTAGTATCCAGTGTCTGACACCTCAATTACTTTAAACCCCTTGCGCCCCTTCTAGTGACTGACCCCAATGTAGCTCAGGCTCACTTGAGTTGCCAATCGATATGAGCCCATAAAAGATCTATGCTTGTAGTGCTATTTTGAAGTAACCATAGGTGTTTGCCAGAGGTCCATTATTGGGGTACTGCTAATATACCCACCCAGACCCAGCCACCTTCGTACCTTGTCTGAGTCTCTCACCAGTCTCTCTCCAGAAGGCTTGGTTTTGCTGTATGTACATGGCTTGAAAGGAGGAGGGGGGAGTTGCAGACCTTGACCCTGTATTAAGGCTGGAAAGCCCCCATTGATAATGCTTAGGGCTATCTGAATCCCGGAATGCTGATTTGGTAAGTCAAGCTATATTGCCCAAGTTTTTGGTGCTCCAGTGCTGACCGGAATCGCCGCCGTCGCTGTAGGCGTCTAAGAACGCCATCTGCTGCCAAGCCGAGCCGAGCTGTTTTCCAGCGCGATACAGGAGTGCAGTGGTGTCGGATGGCCGAGTGGCTTCAGTCGGCTTCGCAGAGAAGGAGAGGTTCCTTGGGGACGCCCGCTGGCCGGCCGCGCCTCCCGCTTGATGATAAGCAGTGAGTTAGAAGTTTCTTCAGTTTTGCCGAGAGGGAGCGAAATCCTTCGTCCTCTGCTCAGTCCGCCCGACATCTTGCCACCAATTGCCAAAGCTCTAGTTCCGGAGCATGACGGGAGCTCCCACGGGACAAGCCGTCGTCAGGTTGAGATTCTCTATTGTGGCACAAGGTTCACTGCAGCAAGTGCCTTCTCATTCTTTACCAGTGCTACCAATAGCTCTAGTGCTAACAGTGCCCGCCTCAGGAGAGCATGATGAGCCATCAGCATCAAGACAAGCACAATCAGTGAGGATACCAAGAGTATCAGAATCCCCCTCCATCAGCTTCTACATCAACTATTGCTGTTTCTAGCAACAAATCCCCTGCTGCATCGGAGGAAAGGTCGCAATTTAAGGAACTGTCTACATATCCCTTGTTATCAATTTCCAGCAATAACAAAGCGCCATCGAAAGTACAAGAAGGGAAGGAGGACAGAATAGCAGATCATGAGGAAGCCATATCACCACCCAGAGCTGGGGTTATAGATAATACTATAATCTCCAATAAGTCAGTAGACCCAGGTGTGGAGATCCATTCTCTAGCCATGACAGATTTGGTAATACTGAACATTAACACAAATGAAGATGCTAGTATCCTCCTTTGTACTCTAAATTTTAGCCCTAATAATCACACCGCGATATGCAAAACTTTCTCAATGGAAGACTGGATGAGGCAGGTTTTAGAGGAACTGCGTGCAATAAAGTTATCCCAAGAGGCGGCTCATAAAGAGACTAAAGATCAGTTTACTCAACTAAATACTCATCTAGCCCATCTCTCTACCAAACTAACGCAAGTAGAACAAAGAGTCTCAGATCTAGAAGATGCCGGCAAACAAGTGGAATCAGCAATACCTCAGATTCAATCAGGATTAGAGGATCTCCAACTAAAGATGGATGAGATGGAAAACAGATCTCAGCGTTCAAATCTGAGATTTGTGGGAGTACCGGAAGGGATAGAGGTGGCGTCTACTGTAATCAAGGTGGTCTCTGATCTTATCAGTAACTGTATCCTTCCAGAACCAGTAAAAGCAGAAACCAATTTTTCAATAAGGAGAGCACATAGAGTACCCTTACATGGTCCGCTAATTTAAAATATCCCCATACTATATTAGTCAACTTCGGGGACCATAAGATTAAAGAACAGATATTATCACAAGCAATCAAGAAAAAACACGTAAATCTAGAAACACTTTCAACTTTTGTGTATTTTCAGACATGCCAATCAATGCAGCTCATCGACGACAAGAGTTTGTACGACTTATAGATGACTTTAAAGGGCTGGGAGCTCTAGCCTGGACTGTACAACTTTCAAAACTTAAAGTATTGCACAAGGGTCAAGTGCACATATTTCAGCACATACAGGATGCTAAGAATTGTTTAACATCATTAAAAACAATGTCTATATGCTTAGTGCAGGGAACTGGGGATGGAGGAGATAAGGTAAGGGGGAGGAGCTAGAGAAGAGGCGTAAGATGAGTAGAAAGTAGGTGGGGTGGGGGAAGGAAGGGATGTTTTCTTCTTGAGCAAGACGTACCGCATGGGATACACCCCCTTCACTCTGTCCCCCCATGGATTTTTCCATCCCCTGATCTTGCTGATTGCTCGGGGGTTAAGCCCTAGTGTACCATGCCAGCGCACTCACTTTGGGGATATGGAGGGTGGTGGGAGGGGGGTACGGCGAGCAAGGGGAGTGACAGGGGGGGCACAGGGGACTTGAGGGAGTTAGGGGCCAGGGTGGGCAAGGCCCCAGATTCAGTTGTGATGGGCGGGGAGCACAGGGTGGAGATAGAGCAAAAAATGCAGGTGACGACCAGCCAACTTTGCTATCTATCTGAAGATAAGTTACAAGGTGAAAGTCTAGCAAAGCAAGCAGCACCAGCACAATGGGGTATAGCGATGATGGGATGTTAAATTAAGAAATTATGGAGTCTAAGCTAAAAGTAGCTTCCTGCAATTTAAATGGGGCTAATAATAACTTTAAACTCCAAGCAGCACTCAACTGGCTGGAAACAGCGAAGGTACAAGTGTTTTTTTTTACATGAAACTCATTTGAGGGCCAATGCCAAGTTACCTAGACTCCCGGTATGTATTGCTCTGTCCTTCTTCGCATCGACTGATGCCGCTGTACGAGGTGTGGCAGTTCTGGTCTCTAGAAAATTTGCAGGGAGGATAAAGTGTGTTGTTAGAGACCCGCAGGCAAGATGGATAGTAGTTACTGATACATTGGCAAAGAGATCCATTTTATAAGCTTCTACGGCCCAATTTAGGATGATATAGAGCCAATGCAGGCACTGTATATGCATCTTTCTCCACTCCAAGGCTACTTCATAATAGGAGGAGACTTCGACATTATACCAAATACTTCGTGGGACACACACAGGAGCAACAAAACGCAGAATAAACCCAGAGCTTGCCAAATGCTTTCAAAATTGATTTTAGATTTAGCCTTAGTAGATGTGTGGCGACCATCTCTATGAAAAATAATTCACATGTTATTCAAAAAGGTATAATACGGTATCAAGAATTGATTATATTTTAATCTCATTTGCCTTAAAATGGCAGAAGACAGGAATACCTGCAAATGCTTTTTCAGATCATTCTGTTCCTTGGGTTAATCTTAATGAGCTAGGCAATCAACAACTCCGTTCACAATGGTGCTTGGATAGATCTCTTTTGGCAGATGAAGGTTGGGTAGCAAATCTTAAAGTATCAGTCACTAAATTTGTAGAGATAAACAAGAAGTCAGTCTCTCTGTTTCACATCTGGGGGGCTACTAAAGCCTTTGCACAGGGAAGGCAATTTCTTTTAAGGCTCATCTAGGAATAATTGCCTGCGAAAGATGCGATATACTTCAAAGGGAGCTAGAACAGTCATTAAAAAGAAATCAACTACTACCCAGTCCTGGAGGGGCATTAAGGCTGGCAAGGAGTCAGGCCAAATTAAGGGACTTTTTTCTATCAGGGAGATACTTAATAGACATACAAGCTTTCAGCGGCAATATGAAAAAAGCGAGCATGCAGGTAGATTTCTAGCTTGGCCAATCAAAAAGAGATCCAGTACTAATTTAACAAAAGTTATTTTCGATGAAGAGCAGGGTAGAATGGTCACTCAGCCTAAAGAGATTGCAAAAGTATTTTCCCACATTATTGTAAGCTATATACAGAGACAACACAAGCAAATAGCTCGCAAATTAAACAGTACTTGGATGCAGTAGCATTGCCAGGTTTAGGTGTAGCAGCACAGAATATTCTAACGTCCCCAATTACTTTTCAGGAAGTCATAGATGCAATATGGGAAGCTCCAAATGGTAAAGCTCCAGGAGAAGATGGCCTCCCGGTGGAAGTTTACAAAATATTAGATCGTTTAAAAATTAGTAGACCTATTCAACAAAATACTAGAAGGAGCTGAAGTCCCTTCTGAATTTTCAAGAGCTGTAGTGGTTAGCTTCATTAAAAAGGATAAACCACTGGAATATCTGGGCTCATACCGTCCGATTAGTTTGCTAAATCAGGACTATAAATTATTTACCAAGATTTTGGCAGTTCGCACGGCTCAGGTGGCGCAAGGATTGGTACATGAGGACCGGTGCCGATTCTTACAGTGAATGTTGCTGTCCACCAATACCAACTTTTGGTACAGGCAATATACTATTTATTTCGTAGTTCTCATCCAGCGGCAATCATAATGCTTGATGCTGATAAAGTATTCGATTTAGTTCAATGGCAAGTGTTATTTTCGGTACTAGCGAAGTTTGGCTTCCCAGTGAAGTTTATCCAGATGCTACGTACACTTTACACAGGGGCCCAAGCTAAAGTTTCAATAAACGCACAAATAGCAGGATCGGTACAGATTTCACAGGACACGTGACAGGGTTGCCCTCTGTCTCCAGTTCTGGTTGCACTCTTTATTGAGCCACTGGCTGCAGCAATTCGACAAGATCCACACTTCCAGGCACCACTCTCTCTAGCCCCCCAGTTGAAGTTATTCGCTGATGATATGATCTTGTAACTTCGTGTGGATCCACACAATATCGACAGAACGTTTGCAAAGATCAAGGCCTTTTAAGAGCTGGATGGGTACAACATTAATCAATCTAAATCAGAGGCTCTTTTGTATAATGCAGAAATTTCGGTCCTGCCAAAAGACATCTGTGTTGTATCTTCATCTTCTAATCCCATTAGATATCTAGGAATATACGTGTCCAAGAACTCGGCAGACTTGCTCCAGCTGAATTCAATGATGGTTCTTAAAAAGATCCAGGGGCCACTTTTACAGTGGCAGGATACTACTATGACCATTATAGGAAGGATCGCACTGGTCAAAATGATTATTTTGCCTCTGTTATTATTTGTTTTTTCTAGTGTAATTCTGAGAGTACCTAAAAAGTTTTTTAACAAGCTAGATTTATTAATTAGACAATTCATATGGAATCATAAGAAACCCCAGTTTCAGTTGGCGAAGCTAACTCTCACAGTGGAAGATGGGGGACTGGCTCTCCCCAATATTGCAACTTATTATGAAGCAGCGCTATTGGATTGGGCATCAAGAGCAGCGCAAAAGCCAAAATTCGATTTCTACCTCAACCAGATGCTGGCAGAAACCAACATTCAGCTTTCACGCTTTCTAAAATACCCCCGCCCTCAAAAAGGGTTAGATACAAATTGCCGGTAATGATACAGTTTGGTATATTACAGATACAGGCGAAGTATCAAATTCATAAGACTCACCCGTTAATACGAGTAAGGGACATATGGATGATAGGAGTAGAACTAACTCAAAGAAATGCACAGCAATGGGAGGCGCTGGGGTTTAGGACCCCAGCGGATTTTTGTATAGCGGATCATATCAAAACATGGGCGCAGTGTGTAATGGGCATAAGAGATATTCCTGAATTTTTTTTATTTTGGTACTGTCAAATCCAGCATTCACTACACTCAACAAAACAAGCAATCAGTGGCTCCAATAAAGCTATGGGCCAGACTTTTTACGACAATCAAATAGTTATTGGTAAATGGTATAAGTTGCTCCAGGATGGGGGGTCAATCAAGGAAATCTCTCAACTCCTGGTCAAAGTAGCAAATATCATTGGGTGTTTTACATAGTGGTACAGTAATAGCAAAAGCATAACAAGGTGTCTCATAAAGCACTCAGAGGGGCAAATTTTAAAAGAATTGCTCTATTTTCTAAATGGTTGCTTTATTACACCCCTGCTAGAATAAAGGAAATGCACCCAGAGGTATCAGGTCTCTGTCCACGTTGCCAAAGGTTCCAGGGGGATTGGATACATATGTGTTTTCCATGTACGTATCTGGTTGGGTACTGGGAGAAAATCTTTCAAAGGTTGAGTACTTTGATAGCCCAGAAGCTAGCCCCTAGCCCATTTGTGGCATTATTGGGCCTTACGCAAACTACAGATCTTCCCATTTCATCTAGACAAATAATATTTGTGGGTACTTTAATAGCCAGATCAGTGATTCTTCAGGCATGGAAATCACCGGCCCCGCCGGCATGCGCGTTATGGGAGGAAAAAAAAAGAGTCTACACGGGTTAAAGAGAAACTGTATGCCCAACCGATAGGAGCAATGCAAAGATATCAGGGGATATGGGCGAAAATGAACAACTTGGCGGCAGATTAGGTTGCGGGGGAGGGAAAGTTGAGGGTCAAGGTTTAAGAATCTTACTATGGACATAGGGGGTCATTCTGACCCCGGCGGGCGGCGGGAGCCGCCCGCCTGGAGGGAACCGCCAGAATACCGCTGCACGGTCAAAAGACCGCCGCGGGTATTCTGGGTTTCCCACTGGGCTGGCGGGCGACCGCCAAAAGGCCGCCCGCCAGCCCAGTGGGAAACACCCCTCCATGAGGATGCCGGCTCCGAATGGAGCCGGCGGAGTGGAGGATGTGCGACGGGTGCAGTGGAACCCGTCGCGTATTTCAGTGTCTGCAAAGCAGACACTGAAATACAAAGTGGGGCCCTCTTACGGGGGCCCCTGCAGTGCCCATGCCATTGGCATGGGCACTGCAGGGGCCCCCAGGGGCCCCACGACACCCCTCACCGCCATCCTGTTCCTGGTGGGCGGAACCGCCAGGAACAGGATGGCGGTGAGGGGGTCGGAAACCCCATGGCGGCGCAGCAAGCTGCGCCGCCATGGCGGATTCCCATGGGCAGCGGAAAGTCGGCGGTACACCGCCGACTTTCCGTTTCTGGCTGCGGCTGTACCGCCGCGGTCAGAATGCCCGGCGGAGCACCGCCAGCCTGTTGGCGGTGCTACCGCCGACCCCGGCCCCGGTGGTCCATGACCGCCGGGGTCAGAATGACCACCATAGTGCTCAAAGTAACAAGTTTAGCTTCAATGTATGAGGCATGATGCAAGTTGGACTAATATATGTAATGTAAATCTCACCTGCTGAATAAAAATAAAATAAAAATAACAATAGGACACTAACAGAAGACGTGAATTATAACTCTGCCCAGCCCTATGTTTGCAGGGTGGAAAATGAGTGAATAAAGAATACATTTACACACCGTGCCTTCCGCATTACTTCATAATTGAAAACGTTGCATCTTCACATAAAATTAGATGTATTACATCAAATGGGCATACACAATTCCATGTGTGACCAAAGATACACACATAATTAAAGGGGCAGATTGTTTATCAGAACGTCACACGATGAACATCAGCCACTCACAATTTTACTCCCTCTGACCCCTCAAACCTATACAGGCTAAGTGCCAAGAATCTAAAGCCGTTTAACCACACATCTCCTTTGCTGGGCCTATGCCAAGAAAGTTTCTTATAATGCAATGAAAATAAATAGCCTAAAGGTTGCTCTTATCTTCCTTAATCTACCTACTAAGCGCCAGGTTCAGTCACTTTATGTAGTAACCAGAGCTAAGCAAGTGTACATTTGGTTTGGTACTACCTGTAGCTCAATCAGCGTCCAGTTACCTGGGAAGTACGTCATTGTTCATCTTCTACTGAAAACAATGCAGTAAAAGCAACGGGGAGAGCCGGGTCAACTGATATCCTTGTCAAATGGCTTGGAAATACTGTTTCCTTTTCAATTCTCTGCAGCACCTGTGTCTTTACCTCACGTTTGTAGGCACCTGAAGTGAGAAAAACTGCTTCTCATATAGTAAAATTGTCCTACTTGTTCATTTTCTGTCATGGCCTTTAAAAGAGAAATATATTCTGTTCTCCAACACTCACCAAACAAGCACCATTGCACACCATACTCATATTGTGTGTGCCTTTTAGTGTGCATCTGCTTAACCTCGCAACTCTTTGCAGCTGCTCGGAGGGTATTTAAGGTGGTGGTCACTTGCACTTGCATTAGTTTAGGCCATGAATCGTGTTTTCCATCATCACAAAATAACGTTCTTTTACCTTTCTGCCACTTAAAAGTTTCTTCACGTCAATGCAATTAAATAGGGAAATTAAATTCACCTATTTTGCCTAACTGCCTTTCTTCTCAGTTTCTCAAGCTTAGCATAACAGTTCTCACCACCTTTGTCATGTAACCTCTGTGAGCAGCGATAGTGAAAACACGCGCAGAACCACTGTTCGGGCCTGACGTTTACTCAGTCTGAAGCACACCTATGGACATTTTTCATGCACACAAATGTCCATTTGAAAAGGAATGCCTTCTTTCGTCTGTCAGATGTACACGTTTGCGTGTGCGTGTGGTCCAGGCAGATAGGAACAATTGAAATACTGCCCTTGTTCTACAGAGAGCACGACAGATGCTCACTATTTCCAAATTATGTGAATAGTTGCAGTTTGTTTGAAGGGCGTGAAAAGCTCCCTTTGAAAGCGAACCATGAATCTTTCGCCATGTTTAAAGAATGCTCCAAGTCAAAGTCGACAATAGGGCAATCAAGCAATGCCCGAAGGACTGATCTGACAGGTCAGTGTGTGGGCCGTTTTAATGGCTGTTTGAGGGCCTAGTTTATGGTCTGCTAGGCTGGGATTTACTGTTGATTTCACTGACCTAAGAGCAAACATTGCAGCAAGCCAAAATCCATGTGCTCTTCATATTTTGCAACAGGGCCAGACTGGGGACCTAAAGCAGCCCTGGCAAACTTTGTCAGACAAGCCTCAATAGGGTACATAGCGAGTGAGCTGCACTACTACAATGCGGCTTGGTGGGGGTGTATTCCCTCCAAGAAAATTGGAAAAAATTACAAAAACAGTGCATTCTGCAATACATTTTTCATTATATATTCAATTGTATTCGTTTTTAAAGCATAGTAAATGATGACCTTACAGTGCACCAGGATATGTCATTTTTAATTGGGGGTCTTTAATGACTCCCTCACCATCATCCTCTGACAGTGCCTCTCAGCCAGTGTATAGAAAAGGTTATATAAGACAAAGGGGCCTATAAGGTGTAGGATTCATATGTCATCCATACAGGTAGGCATTTTATAAGAGTGCTTGGTCTGGTGAAGCATAAACTCAGGATTCAGAATGTAGCACAATGAGTTGGTTGACTTTACAAATAAAAATGTATTTCCATCGAAACAATTTGGGAAAAACATAATTTCTAACCTGTACCATACAGTTTTCATGCAGCTCTGTGATGGCAGTCCGTAGTTTAATGTCCTAGATTATGATTGTAACTTATGAACTGTACAGTAACAAAAGTATCTCTATGATGAAAGTATTATCTCACTGAGCTATGCACATAAAATACTGTCCTATAAGCTTCATAGTACACATTATTTGCCAAAGGCATAGTAACCCTCTGCACTACCTTAGGTGAGTCAAAACTCAGATCTCTCTCCATCAGCTACATTAAACACCAGAGTTCTCTTGGCACTTTTATTGTTGCCCGAATCCTGTAGGATATACAAGGAACTCTGCCATGCTTTTAAAACTGCTGCACTGCTACACAAGTGCCCCCCCAGTAACAAAAGCGGTCCTCAACCCTTCCGGTCTCCCGGGGAAATGCCTGATTCCTGTTACAGTCTGCCCGGCCTTACTTTGCAAAATGTTTATAACATGTCTCTTTACAAGTTCACACTGTCTCAATTAGCAAACCTGAAACAATTTTTGGCTATCTAATTCACTAATATGGGGCACTTATTTTAGTGCAAGGGCCAAATCCAAAACCTGGATAGACTGTGAAGACAACATTGTTGTCATGGCCTACAATGCTTCTTTTAAATCACTTGTCTATCCCCCTCACAGGCCCGACATTGCATTCTGTATGTAACTCGTATGCCCTTTCTTTAGAGTCAGCTCTTAGATGAGTTGGAAATCTCCCAGCAAAAAGTCTACTGTTTTTAGTACACAATAGCTCTTTTTGTTTCTTTTTATAAGTTTATACCCTCTTTTGAATGTAGCATATTATAATATTAGAAAGAGTAGTAGTTTCTGTTCAGGCAATTTTTTTTAGCTTTGAATTTAAAGCTTTGCTACAACTATAAGTATCTGAAGCATGATTGAAAGGACTTATAGAAAACATTGATTTATACTTATAACTGATTCATCACAAAAGCAAAAAAGTGATTTATCTAAGATTAAATGCTGGTATGATTTTTAACGTTATGTGAAGTTGACTAACATTACTCTCTCGAAAATTAGAGAATTTTAAACATTTCTCAACTCAAAATTTAGAAACTTGTGAAACTTGACAAATTGTTCACATTTTTAAAGAGGGTGATGCATCCAGCAAAAAGTTAGTTTTGTGGGAGAAGTAAGTTGCAAAATATTCGGCATGACTCTTGCCGAGTTTTAACACCCTCAGTGATACTGAACAGGTGAATATATACCCCCATAAACATACGACTACCTCTTCTTAATCATTCTCAAAGTATTTTGCAATTTTACTGGTAATATTGGCACTATAGTTATTTCACTTTACTGGTTCTGGTCCTAAAACTGTATATTGAATGGTGATGTCTTCAGTCGAGAGGTCTGATGCTTTTACAACTAGGATACATTTTCCAGCTGTAGGTGAACAAACCAGCTAGTTGTAATTAGTGTCTTTTGTTTACTAGAAATGAAAATTCTTCCTGTCCTTTTAAATGAGCAATATATCAATCCATGTTTCTATTATTCATCATTGCTTGAGAAGTGACAAACATAGATGCAACACTGTGGGGAACTGCTACCAGGCTTTGAAATGAAGAGAGAAAAGATTTGAGAGCAATGGAAACAATCATGAACATTCCTTTTAGCAACCATAAACTCACCCCAGAAATGTCATCCTCTTATACCCTCATAGTGTTTACAAATGGATGAGATGATGAGGCTTGCACGCAATTTAAAAACTGACCTGCTATTTGAGCCTTGCTCAGTGGTAAGACTTCCACAGAATAAACTGCATAACAAGTAGACCCTATATCGCTCAAAAATGAAACAGGTTAGTGACTTATTTCTCTGTCAACATATGGACCACTTTGATCGACCTCTACGACTACTTCAAGCCAGCAATCCCATTCCCTCCTCAAGCCCTGTCTTTGTGAACTACTCCCTGCCAATTCATCATTCAGAATCAATGCATTCTGCTGGTACCTACACTGTAGGGCATCTTGTTCCTCATGTTTTGTCGCATTATAGGATCTCTTTGTATTGGCATGCAAAATCATTCCAGATTAAGGACATCTATGACAGCTTTCTCTGCAAAACCCGCCCAGCAACGGAACCTACGACCAACCCAGCCCCCAGAACCTACCCAAACCGTCCATAGCTGGTCCACTATCACCACAGAAGAGACTGAAATCATCATGAACTGTATTCTCTCCAGAGATCCAAAAGACCCCTGTCCTCACCACATCTACAACAGAGCCAGTGCATCCATTACCCTCGAACTCTGCAAGACGCTGAACTGCTCTATCAAAACAGCCACCTTCCCCAAAGATTGGAAACACGCCCCCGCCTGAAGAAACCCACAGCCGACCCATCAAAGCTCAAGAATTTCTGACTCATCTCGCTGCTACCCTACCCAGCCAAAGTCCTGGAAAAAGCCATAAACTAAAAGCTGCAACAATGTTTCAGCCTGGGACGACTCCGGGTGGCCCATATTGCTCAGTGCACCATCTACTCCGACTGACAATGCCTGCAACCTAGGAATCATCCTTGATTCTTCCCCATCAATGACCCGACAGGTAAATGCAGTAATTTCTTTCTGCTGGCACACCCTCCACCAACTCCGCAAAATCTTCTAGTGGATCCTGGTCGACTGGTGCAAGATAATCACCCACGCCCTAGTTACAAGCAAGATCGACTATGGCAACACACTCTACACCGGCACCACAAAAAAGAACTTTAGGAAACTACAACTCATCCAAAATGCCAAGGCCAGGCTTCCACGAACCTCCCCCTCCAGGAACACATCTCCTAAAACCTGAGAACCCTCCATTGGCTCCCAGTGGAGAAGAGAATCAACTTCAAACTCCTCACCCACACCTACAAGGCCCTTCACAACATTGGACAGGCCTACCGGAACAATTGCATCTCCTTCCATAACCTCACAAAACCCCACCGCTCTGCAGGCATTAGCTGTCATCCCACGCATCTGGAAACCCACTGCAGGAGGAAGATCTTTCGCATACCTCACAGATAAGAGCTGGAACAACCTGCCCATGCACCTCAGACAAAGCCCATCACTCACCATCTTCAGGAAGAATCTCAAAACATGGCTCTTCAAATGAGGTCCAGAGCCACCACCAGCGCTTTGAGACCCTCATGAGTGAGGAGTTGTGCTTTATAAAAACGGATTGATTGATTGGCCCATGATATTTCTGTTTTCGATATTCTGTCTAAACTCTAATCAATGCAGGACAAGCACAGACATCAAGAATGAGTGAGCCCCACAGTGAAATGTCCACGTCTGTATTTTTGATAATTCTCATTACTACAGAGTGTCTTCTAATGGAAATTAGCACATAGACCGTCTGCTGTTGTGTGAGGTGGAGACACCATAACCTTCATGGTTGTTTAGGCTGCCACTTACTTTGTATTTCTAAAGTTGCCCTAAGTGGGAAGGGTATGGCGAGACGTGGGTCCCTTGCTCACTGCCACTGGATTTAAACTAGCTGGCTGATGAAGGATGATAGCCAGAAACTGGTCCCAGGATGCTTGTTTCCTGTACAAGGAAGACCTGGCCTGGCATTTCGGGCTGGACTGTTCCCATGGGAAACGGGGTCAAGACTGATTTGCATATAGCTGGGTCCAAACTGGGGTGGCATGGTGAGCAAATGAAAGATGAATTTAACCCAGATCTGTGATTGGGGGGGAGTGTTTGAAAAGTTTCAATACTCCATCTATCATCCTTTTGTGTTGCTGTAGAGCATTTTTAAACTGCCAAGCCTAAACCTTCCATTTTAATGCTAATAAACCAACACTAATGTAGACCGTTCTAGCTCATGGTACAGAATGTATGGCATTTAAAAGTTATTTTACTGCCTTTTTATATAATCACTTTTCAGTGCCAAAACATTATACAATCATATGCAGACTGTGCAAGCAATTAAAAAGGAAGGTGCCTTACAAGTGCAAACTTTACATAAAAAGAATACATGAGAGGAGACAGTGCATCGCCTTGTGTATAAAAGCAACAATCATATATGTCAATTTTGGGTACAAGGCACTGGAAAAGTAGGACATGTGTACTTAAGGTTTACCTGTTCTAACAATGAAAAACTCTGAAAGTTGTTTTTCACTGTTGTAAAGGAACAGATAGAGAAATGTTGTGAGGACTGCTTAGAAATAGCCAGGGAGCTCTACAGACTTCAAGGGCATTTTATTTGCACCGCAATTATCAAGATGGCGGCTGTGTAGACCACAGAACTGCTGGCCATGCCATACTGCCTCCTCCTGCTTTGTTCATAGAGGACGAGCCAGCCATCCTCAGGAGACCCTTACAATCATATTAATGCCCCACACTTGGGACCTGCAGGTCCGGCTTGGTGCCCACTAAGACCAGGCGATGGCCTGAGCAACGCAGGTCAGTGCTTGTCTGAATAGAGGCCCTGTGTCCAAGAGACACCTGAACTAAGATGAGGTCCTCACCCCTACCCCTAGCAGCAGCTACAAGGGGGCAAGTGACCCAGGACGGGGGGAATGACCAGGGTGGGCCTCATTAGATTCCGGAAAGAGCAAACCTCCCTGTGAGTGCAACTCGGGCCTCCAAGTGCTCCCTCGGACCCCAATGTGAAATATCGACTACACCAGTAAGAAATGGAGGCCTCAGGCCCTCTGGCAACAGCCTGTGAGGCTTACTGACTGGACTGCCACAACAGTGACTACAAGGAGTTGCACCTCTACCTGGAGACAAGCTTTGGAATGCGGCGCCTGGTGCAGTGAGTACAGAAAGATGGGGGAAGAGGTAGCGTCCAGCAGGGAACTTCGCAGGATCCGTACAGAAAGGCATTGTGTGCTGGATGGGCATTCTTTATTTCCCACTCCTGCCCAAGGCCATTGCATGCTCCAGCGATCCACCAACTGGTGTGGGATCACCTTTCCCCTTTACATTACTATGTACTCTAAGACCATATGTAAGAAGGGATCTCCTTCTAGGTGGCCTGATAGACTGCACTATGGATAGAGTCCCCATGCACACATCTAACCCCTCAAGGAAGGCAGCAGCCAAAAGCAAGCGCAGCCCATCAGTGCCAGACATGCTCACCCACTCCACACCACCTTCCTCCAAGGGCATAGCCCCGCCTCACACTGACCTCCACAAACGGAAATGGAGAAGGCGCCCAACTTGGAGCAAGCCCAATGATGCAGGCCTATCTGGGCTATCTATTTGACTCACTTAAGGTGGACATTCAAGACCTCAAAAGAGACCTTTCTGAAGACATGTCCTCAGTAGGGAAGCAGGTCTCCGCCCTAGAGGATAACAAATCCCCAAGAGACGAAGAGCAGGAAATGTTGCGACAGGAGATCATCTGCGTACATGAGCAACATAACGATCTTCGCGCCCAGGCGGAGGACCTCAAGAGTAGAGCCCATCAAAATAACATCCCCTCAGAGGGGTTCCAGTGAGCTCTGAGGGCTCTGATATCCAGGGATACACACAGACATGGTTGTGCTCAATTCTGGGCTGGGCAAGGACTCTGAAGGGTGGCTGGATAGAGTGCACCATGTTGGCCCCCCTGGGGGCCCTAATGATTAAGCGCCAGACATCCTGGCCTGTGTACTTGGCTTTCAAACCAAGGAAGAAATCTTGAGAAAAGCCAGAGCCAAACAGCCCATCCACTTCCGAGGTCATCCAACTGGACTCTTTAAGGATATCTCACTCCTTACCATTCAGCGCCACAGGTAATTCAAACTGGTCGCTGAGTTTCTGCACTCCGAGGAGGTGTCCTATGGCTGAGGGCTCCCCTTCAGGCTGGTCTTTCACTGGGAAGGCTAACTCTATCAACTCAAAATGCTCAAGGAGGCCTGCCACATACTTGACCTGCTGGATGATTCCTCTTTCCGCTCTACACCTGGCTCTCCCTGCGATTCCCCAATATGAGTGCTGCAATGGCAGAAGACTGGCAAATATAAGAAGCATCCATGCCCTCAGCTAGATGAAAGCTCCCTAGAATGCAAGAGGTTCTGGACAGCCTAGCTTCAGGGACTGGCAAGGTCACTATGTGACTCTCAGCCCTATCCGCAATTTGCATCCCGGCCACCTGACTATGCTGTGCTCACCGCCTTCCCCCATGGCCTGTGGCAATGCAGAGCTTGCAGAATAAGTTTGCTTACTGAGAGGCACACCTTGCCAGTCTGATTGGCCCATGCCCACCTGGCGACCTTCCATTGATAATGCACCTTTCACTATTATTATTTTCATACCAATATTGTTCAATCAATCAGGATTTCTAAAGCACGGCTAATCACCCAAAAGGATATCAAGGCATTTTTAGGTCCCTGAAGCTTGTTCGAACAGCCAGGTCTTGAGGGCCATTCAGAATTCCAGAAGTTGAGGTGATGGTCCGAGGTGCCTGGAGAGGCTGTTACAAGTTTTTGCTGCGATCTCAGAAAGGGAGCATCCTCCACTTTTGCTTTGGTAGATGCGGGGGACTATGGGCAACTGAAAGGGGGGCTGAGCATAGGGTTCTCAACAGTTGGAGGAAGTGCAGGTGGTGGTTAATGCATGCAGGCCCTTGGTTGTGTAGGTCAGCAGCTTGATTTGGAATCTCTTCTGAATGGGGAGTCAGTGGAGTAGCATAAGGTGGGGTGTGACATGGGCTCATCTGGGAAGGCCAAGGATGAGTCTGGCTGCAGTATTCTGCATGGTCTGAAGTCTCTGTAGGAGGTGTGTGGCAATTCCTATGTAGAGGGTGTCTCATGTTGTGTCTCGTTTGTTGGAGAAGCTATTTGAAGATCTTACGCAAAGTGAGTAAGCAGGTGGAGATGATGGCATTAATCTGTGATTTCATGGTGAGCTTTTTGTCAGTGATGATTCTGAGGTTTCGGGCATGGTCGGAGGGAGTAGGTGGGGGTCCTAGGTCTGATGGCCAACAGGAGTTGTCCCGTGTTGCTGCTATGACCAAAGATCAGTACTTCTGTCTTGTCTGTGTTCAGCTGCAGGCATTTGTTCTTCATCCAGTCAGCAAGGCTTGTCATGCATCTGTGGAAGTTGGTCATATATGCGTTGAAGAGCATGGGGCTGACCTGGCGGACCCGCAGGTGTTCTCCTTGGGTTCAGTGGTGAAAGGTGGGATGTGGATCATCTTGGCTCTTCCGGTGAGGAAGGAGGTAATCCTTCTTTGTAGGGTTGGGGTGGCGATCCTTCTCGCTAGAGGTTTCAGGGGAGAGATCCTGACTAAGGTAGCAAAACTTAAGGGGTGACTCCTAGCCTATAGGTTCCAGCTGGGTAACTTCCAGTTGATACTTGCTTCCATTTATGCACCCAATGAACAGCAGGAGTTGTTTATCATGTAAGCCCTCACCCCCATGTTACAATCTCCTAATACCGCTATACTGGTGGGAGGAGACCTGAATCACATTATGGACACAAACTGGACTGCTCCGGTCACCGCTTCAGCCAGTCCGGTGCCTTTTCGACCCAAGGTCTTCGATGGCTAGCTGACTGAGGCCCAATAGATGTCTGGCATCTGTCCCACCCTAAGGCATGTGACTACACATATTACTCTGCAACACACAAAACCTACACCTGTATTGACAACTTCCTAGTAACCCCTGCGTTACAGGCTCTTGCCTCTCTTTCCCTAGCATTGCAGTTAGACTCAGTTCAGATTTGGGTTTCCCACTGGCAACTCCAGGATAGTCTCTACTAGTCCAAACTCAAAATAGAAACGTTGCAAAGGTGATTGCTGACTTTCTCCAGAACTATGACACTGGGGAGACATCACTGGCTTATATATTGGAGACTTTAAAACTAGTGGTAAGGGGGGGACTCATTGCAATCTCAAAACAGCTGACAATTGCTGCTAGTAAGAGAAACATAAGAGTGTGGAGCAGAAGGTCCTAGACCTTGAAGACATACACAAGCACAAGAGGGCCCCAAAGGTGTAGAGGGAACTGGAAAAGAAATGCTTACTCCTTAAGGGATTGGATTTCGACAGAGCAAAATACAGGATAGCATGCCTAAAACATACGTTTTACCTAGGGAGCAACCACTGTGGCCGCATGCTCGCACAACTTCTCTGAGCCAAAACACATACAGAGACTATTCATGTGATACATACCAGCTCAGGCTCCGAAGTCCGTGGAGATGCTCAAATTGTAATAGCTTTCCTAGACTTCTATAGTACACTATACAAACCCAGGGCTGTGTCTTGGCTCCTACACTATTCACTTTATTCATTAACAAAGTGGTACAAATTTTGTCCTCATGTTCTAATGACGCTCCCACTCTGAATGAGCAGAAGATCCCAATACTATTGTTCGCTGACGATTCGCTTCTCATCTCTAAGACCCCTGTGGGCCTTCAAATCCTTGTGGATAGATTCAAGTCTTTCTGTGATGATCATGGTTTGGAACTGAACCCTAATAAAACTAAATTGATGGTGTTCACCCCCGGCTCTCATCGGAGATGCACCATCAACTGGGATGGGGCACCATTAAGTAGAGTCAAGACCATAGACTACTTGGGAGTGAGGTTATCAAATAATTTCCATTGGGAGGAACAAATCAGTAAAAGCATGGGGCTTCTGCAGCACAGAGCGGCTGCTATCCTGCACTTTTACAAGAATTCTTTATCTAAAGCTGTTTCTCCAGCTATTAAAATCTACCTGGCAAAGGCACAGGGTGCTGCCGCCTACGGTGCTGAAATATGGGGATTTTCTGAGAGCAAAAGACTAGCAGTAGGAGAAAATAACTTTGCCAGGTCTTTACTGGCATGCCCCTGTAGTACTCCTTTGATCCCTATGTTTTTGGACCTAGGCTTCAACCGTACGGCCGACTTGATAGCTCTAAAACCTTTGCTATACTGGGTAGGGATTTGGCCTGTCCCGGAACTTATCATTTATAGAGATTCAGCACTTGATATACTAAAGAGGCCGAAAGCGGCCACTATACCATGGGTTAAGCACGTATCTAATTGGTTCTGTACTTTGGGACTACGAAGGTTTTGGGAAGAGCCACACAATCTGGAGAGATCTGATAAGACTCTTCTGAAGACAGTATATTGGTCCTATGTAAAAATTAACCTGTAAAAGTGGACATCCTATGGTCGGTTGACCAATTCATTTATTGTTTTTAAGTGGTATCCCCAGTATGAACAATATCTTGATCTGATTCCCGACCTATTGGGGAAAGGTCTCTATGCTTGCTTCCGTTTTGGAAGCCTCCCGTTGTTATCCTTAACCAAAAGCTGGGGTACTACTCCATCTACTGATCTTTGCCCAGCTTGTCTTGGTTGCACAGAAACCATTGAACATTTTATGTTTTTTTGTCCTGTGTATACTGTCCCAAGGTCAAAATGGATTCGTACAACTTGTCGAGATTTGGGCTTGAGCCAGTGTTCTATGGCTATTAGGATATTAAAGAGTGATACTTCAAAATTTGTAATCCTCGAGGTTAGAAAGTTCCTTGTGACCGCTTGGCGTACACGTTATAGTTCATTGAAATAAATCTTTTAGTTTTTGTTATTAACTACTTATTAGAAGGTATGAAGCAAAGGGATGTATTTCCTTTTCTTGTTATATTTTAATCATTGTATATATATATTGAGTTATTAAGTCAGTTTGTATTTTTTATCTCATGCTTTTTAATCCTGCTATGTTTGTATTTTCTTATGCTTTGATGGCCTTTTTGATTGAATAAAGCTATTGTTATTATTATTATTATTATTATTATTATTATTATTATTATTATTATTATTATACAAAGCACCTGATGGCCTAGGCTGTGATCTCTCTGGGTACCTCAAGGCGATCCCGATTACTGATGGAATTCCTTGGTCCCGACAGTTATTCACTGCAGTTCTATAACGTTTTTTGCCAAGACCTTGACCAGGTCCCTCACAGATACAATGCTAGAGGCCTCAATCTCAGTTATTCCAAAACCTGGCAAGGACCCTGCCCTCTGCATGTCCTATAGGACTGTCTCACTCCTAATTATTGATGCCAAACTTTTTATCAGCATTCTGGCCTACAGCCTCAACCATCTTCTGCCTGGCGTGACCCCAATCAGGCAGGGTTCATACCCAACTGCCAATGCAGAGACAACACCAAATGCATTCTCCATCTAATTGACAAGATCCACAGATCCCAGAGGGAAGACCTCCTCCTTTCAATTGACGCTGATAAAGTGTTTGATAGAGTACACTGGTCCAATCTCTTTGAGACCTTGAAGCAATTAAGCCAAGGAGACAAATTCCATAAATGGGCACACAGTGTCTACAATGCCCCCCTGGGCATCAATAGGAGTCAATGGCATAATGTCCGAACCTTTCCCTATCCAGAGGCGTACATTGTGGAGGTGTCCCCTCAACCCCTCCTATTTGCCTGATACATGGAACCTTTGACACGATGAATCAGGGCCAAACCAGCTATCTCTGGGATACCTTTTGGCACAGACCAACCTAGTGTCATCCCTCCCTGTCCTCTTGGCAGATCTTCAAGCTCAGGAAGTGTCCGGGTTTAAGGTCAACATGCAAAAATCCCAGATTTTTAATGCATTGATATCTCCCCCAGAAGACCCACCTCCGCTCATTGTTCCCTTATGATTGGGCAGAAGAATCTATACCTTATCTTGGCAATAAGTTGGCTTGATCTGTAACTAATACCATGGCACTCAATTATGCCGCTGTCACATCCCAAGTATTAGTGGACCTAACCACTTGGTTACACTTACGCCTGCCTTTGCTGGGCAGAATAGCGGTTGTCAAAATGACAATCCTCCCCTGGATTCTCAACATTTTTCAGGCCCTCCCACTGACTCCACCAAAACATATGCTTTGGTCTACATAACTAGAGAAGAACAAGTTTATCTGAGATGAGAAGAAACCCTGCCTTCAAAAATACTGACTCTATTGCACAACACAAGAAGATGGGCTTGCTTTACTCACGCTCACACATTACTACCCGGTCTCTCAGCTGCGCATCCTGGTGAAGTGGAGTCGACCGGCCTCTGAAAAGCGATTGTACTTTATTGACCAGGCTGTAGTGGGCTCCCACATTTGGAAAGAACAATGGCTTCCCCGTAGGGATTGAGCATGGGGTCTCTATTCCTGCCCAGTGATTGGCTCAGTTTTCAACATATCAGATGCAGTGGTGACCAAGGCCGGTCTGACGTCCTTCCCTCCCTCTATGATGCCAGTCCTATCTAACCTGTATTTTACTCCAGGGATGCAACAGGAGGGGTTCCGACGTTGGCGAGAGGGAGGCTGCAAATGCAAAGGTTGTGTGTTCGACCCTCAAGGGATAATCCATTTTGAACAACTGATAACTGATTATGCCCTAACAGAGGCAGACCACATCCAATATCTTCAAATGCAACACTGGGTGTTGCAGCCCACTACTAAACCAAACACAGAGATACCCCTTTCAAAAAATGGGTTTTCCTTAAAAGGAATGAGAAACGTCTTATTACAGAGCTTTAGACCTTACTAGGTGGGGGAACTCTGCCATCTAGGTCCATGGGACAAAAAAGGTGGGAGATGGAACTGGGCAAAGTCCTTTCTGCCAAAGACTGGGGGACATTAATTACTGGGCCCATCACAATACTCACGACATGGCTAGCACAGAGACGGCATACAAAATATCATCCTGCTGGTACCTTACCTCTGCACTACTTTAGGCATGGAACCCAGGACATTTGAGAGAATGTTGGAGGGGATGTGGAGGAATGGGCACCTTTGCCCACCTTCTCTGGCATTGTCTGAAGTTGGTCTGCAAATGGGAACATATATTAGATGGCCGTCAACACCACAATCACGATTTTGAAAATGCCACTTTCAGAGAGTTGCATTTTCTTGTCCTAACCATTTGGTTCATTGTAGCCTGTGTCCTGGGTCACATGGCTAGCAGTAGCGGTCTTTGCAAATTCCTCCCAGACACTATCTCAAAGGGGTAAACTGGCTGTTGGCAGAATGGACCATCCTGACCTGATGGAAGGGGCAGAGTTGTCACCGACCACAGTTGCACTTCAAAGAAGCTGCCTGAGTGCACACACAAATAACTTTACACTTGCCTTTTGTAACTCCAGACATCCTGGGAGGAGGGCAAAGGAAGGAAGGAAATTCCAGAACCAAATGTGAGGAGAAATCTAGATATTTCTTTCACTTCAAAGCTGGCACCAGGTACAAATATTAGACCCTCAGACCATTCACACTCTTTGACCTGTGGATATTTTAGAAGAAGTACTGCCCTGCTGCCATAGGACTGCCTTGGTGCCTGAGGTCTTCCCAGCTGTCTGAGATGAAAGATTGGACCTGGTCCCTTCATCCCAGGCTAACAGACGTGACTCCAAGGGCCAGCTGACTGACCTCCTGTTCTGAGCTATTGGGACATAACAAGCAGTCAGCTTGAACTTGAGATTTTTAACCAGTCTAGGACAACCAGATAATGACGAGTGGCTCTTTGTGCTTTTAAGAGCTATACTTACCTAAATCTTTAAAATTGCATCTCTCCAGTACTACTGATTGGATAGTTGTCATTTTGGTGCCAAATGTATTACATATAACTCTATTTATCTAAGTTGGTGTGGATTTTTTCTTGTGTTGTGTTTTCACTTTATTGTGTTTGTGTGTTGCATATATACTTTACACATTGCCTCTAGGGTAATCCTGACTGTTTTTGCACCAAGCTACCAGAGGGTTAGGCACAGGTTAATTTTGTGGCTCTTGTGGGTCATCTTTGCAGGGTTTGTTTTTGTTGTTTGAGAAAGTTTCACCCCGCCCAACTAATAACCCAGTTTCTCACACCTGGCATCAGAGTGTATTCCTCCTGAACTCCAAATGAAAACCCAGAGGTTTTGGGCTCTTCATGGCCACAGGCAGACTTTTTGCACCAGGAAATGCCTGCCAATGCAAAGCTCAAGCAATGTTCTGAATTTCCCATCCGCAACAGCAACGACTGCAGTGTCTCCTGCTAATGAGAAGCACCAAAGATGACCTGTTGTTCACATCAAAGAGCAACTGTCCTGTTGACCGTCAACACAAAGCTCCAGCACTGACCTGCTCCTTGTATGACAGTGACCTCCTTGTGAGCCCTGCCAATCCAAAACTCCAGCTGAGGCTCCTCTCATGGACTTGAACTTTGAGAAGGTAAACTCCTCACAGAGGCAAACCTAATCTTAGTATCCAACTCAGGCTCCATTGTGTCAACCTCAAACTGTGACGTTGAGCTGGTAAAGCACAACCAGATACCCACAAGAGGAGCTTTGTTGTCCTTTTTGCCACTATTCTATTAAAGCTTTATGTTAAATGTGTTACCAGGTGTAATTGGTGCTGTATGACACTCTGATCATGTAGAATGACATTACCAGTATCTGTAGTCATAGAAACTTTTACTTTGAAATCATTGTCTTCTGTTCGGTGTCTGCCACTCAATTATAATGCCTCACATTAATGTTTGCATCAGGAGGAGTTCCATTCTTATGGCAAGCTCATGGAAACTTTGGGAAAGCTGTCAGCATTGCAATGGTTCATGCCCATCCGCTTTTCTTGGTGTGAGACTGCAGGTGTTGTTTCTTAATTTGTAAAGAAGTAAGTGTGAGAGCCAAAGTTATTTCATTGAAAGCAACTGCTGCTTGCACCACCTGCAGTCAAAGACAGTGCTGCCAACCGATAGTGCCATCATGCCTGCTAAATATCGCATCCTAATAAATATGATATTCCAATGATTCCATCCCACCCCGTAAAATAACAGGTCTAGCAAGCTGTGAGAATGGTGCAGGCAAGCTGTGATAATGTTGTGGGACCAGTAGTCACCTTTACAGTGGGGTGGAGAGGGACTCCAACCCCATCTGCACCCGCAGCGGAGGCCTTGATTGTTGCGCACTAGGATGCGCTTTAAATCAGACTTGCCAAACCTGTGGAGTGGGACTCACCTTTGCATCGGGGTGGAAAGAGACTCCAATGCCATCTGCACCCACTGCAGAGAACTTGATTGTTGCGCGCAAGGAGGCGTTTAAATCAGATAAGCCAAACCCACTGCATGGGACTTACCTTTTCATCGGGGTGGAGAGGGACTCCAACCCACATCTGCACCTGTGGTGGAGGCCTTGATTATTGGGCACCAAGAGGTGCTTTAAATCAGGCGCTCCAAACTCGGTGTGTGGGATGTGCACGGAATGTGCCCGGGCTCGTGCCCGAGTGAAGACTGGGCCAAGAGTGGGCCCACCTGCGCCCATTCATGCCTGAATGATGCTGGGCCGGGCCCACTCATTTGGTCTAGGGTGAAAACACACTGCAAGGATCTGGGTTTTTGGCACCTGACTATCCCTCTCCCGGTTTATCAATGGGGAGTTCTTTTGCTTTCTTTTAAACTTCTGAGATGGGTAAGCGTAAGGCGCAAGCATGTCCTCTAGCTTCTGCCCTAGCCCCCTTCTCTACAACTATGGATGCTTTTTGGACTCGTGCAGTGAACATCATTGACAAGGAGATTGCTTTCACTGAAGGCCGCCTCTTGTTATCATTGTTATGAGCTTCATAGGCTCTTAATTCTAAATCTCGTCCAGGTTTGACGGATGGCAGTCACCCTTTTAATAAATTAAATGTTTTGCAAGAGGCAACAAGCTTAGACTTGGCTAACAGGGAGCATAATTCCTGATCTGGATCCTCATGTACACCTATTCCTCCTCTTAAATCAGAAGTGGTGGTGGTAACCCCCCTGATTGAACCATTGGGAGGAAAAGAAAGAGGAAGGAGGACACAACTAAATCAAAACGGGCCAGGGTGTGTTTGGCGAAGGTTGAGAGTGAGAAAACAACACTGAGTCAGGGACTACAAGTGAAGGGTGTTGCTTCAGATATCCTTGTTGATGCTGTCCTAGTCACCCTAGACTCCAGGTTAGGTCTGATTCTGGATCATGTGGATGCTATTGAGAGGGCTCTTAAAAAAACAATTGCCTTAGATAAACGGAAATGTGTATGTAAGAACTATACCCCAGCACCCTCCTCTTGTTCCCCTATTATGGACCCAGTCATCATAAGTGGGAAGGCAGGGCTTATTCAACCTATATCTCTCAGTCCCCTGCTAGAATGTGTCCAACAAATGGCTCAGCTGGCCACTTCTGTACATGTTGCAAATTCTACTTGCTACCTAAACGGAAACCCCCCCCTTGATTTCCGTCACAGGTACCTTTTTAAATACCCAGATGAGAAGCCCTTTGCCATCTAGGAGTATTTGGATTCTGCAGAAAAGAAATGTGGAAGACAACTGGTTTTGCACATGAAAGGGACAGTGATGTGGTCGTTCCCCCTACCCACATATTCCACCTGAATGCACACCATATATAATTGTACTGACAAAATTAATCAAAGGGCACTAGAGCAACATGCCACATTGAGGAACAAGGTACTGCATTTGCTGGGCTTACATGCCCACTGGCCTTGTGATCCATCCAGAGAAATTGTCTCCACATGGAGGTTTGCTTGGATTGGTCTGATGCCAAAAAGTATTGAGGGAGACTGTGTGATAATCAATTTTCGAAATCCTAGTACTGTCCAGGCCCTTTTTTATTCCCTCAGTTTTCAATCCTGTAGGAAGTAAGTTATCAAACCATATCCATTGGGCTTTTTTATCCACCCCAGGTCCAGAGGCCCCCAATCATGAGGGAAAACGACACCAGGTGGAAGCCTTAAATCGTAGCGTTTATCCTCAGAATCTAGTACACACCTTTATTTAATAGTTTTGATGTTATTTAATATTTGATGTTCTTTCCTCTTTGGAACAAAAAGATTGACTGCCCCATGGGAGCTTGGAGCCAAGGGAGAGCAGTTGTTGTTCCCCTGCGCTGCCTACTTCTAGTGACCCTTTGGAGTCTGAAGGTTCTGTGGGCATCATGCCTTGGAATGTGGCAGGTCTAAGTCATAAATTGGAATCTCCAAATTGGTTAAGCTTTATAGAGCAATATCATCTTATTTGTTGCCAAGAGACTTGGATGGTGGACGCCACTTCTTTTTTTTTCTTTTTTTTCTCTGGAAAGAAAAGACATTCTGTAGTTAGCTGCCCTCAACGATGAGTACCCCACTTTTTAAATAATTCTCCAATCTTCGTTAGATATTTCACATTGTGTTGTTCTGAAGATTTTATCCCTGAAGTCTATAATTATTTCAGAGGCGGATTGATCAGCTTGCAATCTGTACCAGTTCTCTGTACCGGGTAGTTTACTCCTGATTAGACCCTATATCGGGTGTTCTTGGGTACTTGCCCTAGATAAATTAGCAGTAAGAAAATGGTAGATCTGAAAAAAACTACATAAGAGTCTGGTTGCCATGTTCTCCAGCCTAGTTTCGACTTCGTCCCAAGTAATGTATCAACCTCTTAGAAGAAAATCCCCCATCTCTTTAAACCCCTTGCTATTCCATTCCGTTATCACCATTTCTGGAAGGTATATATCAAAGTATTCACATTCCTGTAATTGGAGATAAATATAGCCTGATGGTATTTGATGTGTTTTCCTTAAAATCTCTGCTCTTTTACTAAGACCACAAATATATTTTTATTGTTTTTTTTGGAGGTTTAGTGGTTTTGATGAATGCTAGGAGACTTATTGCTGATTCTACGATCATCCTATTGACCAAAAATATTTCCAGGGTTTCTATGTTGTCCAAGTATTGTGCCAACATAGCCTGCAATGCAGCCTGGTAATAGACTTGAAAATTAGGGAGTGCCAGGCTTCCTTGGTTTTTATTGAACTGTATGACTGAGAGCCTCACCCTTGGGGCTTTTTTCCTCCAAATGAAACTTCATCTCAAGGAATCCAGTTTGTGAAAATAAGAGCTACTTATTCCAATTGGTACATTATTGAATTAAAAAAGAAAAAGCAGAAGAACTGACACCTTAGTGAGGGAGACTCTCCCTATCAGAATCAACGGGAGAACCATCCATCTGTCCAAAAGTGTTTGTACTTTTGCAAGCATCCTGGCATTATTGAGGTTAAACAAATGCCCATAATTCTTTGTAACATAGATTTCCAAATACCTAATGGGTTTGGATGAGTTAGCTTGCTGTTGCAAGACAAGAGGAAGATTCTCTGTTCCTGGGTTGAATAGGAGAACCTCTGTTTTGCTTTCGTTAATCTTGTAGCCCCCTGTTTGCGTAAACTGGTTAATTCTATCTAGCACTCTTAGCATGCTGTTGATGTCTAATTTTAAATATAAAATGATGTGGTCAGCGAAGAGCTTAATTTTTGGCATAACTTCTAAAGGCGACATAATTTCATTCAAGCTATGTATTATATGGGCAGAGGTTCGATAAAAAAGGCAAAGAGTATAGGGGAGAGAGGACACCCCAGTGTAGTGCCTCGTTTAATCTAAATTGAGCCCCTGACGTTCAAGTTAATAACAATTCTGGCATAGGAACCCTGATACAGCTGCCTTATCATTGATGTAAATTGCAGGGGGAAACCAAATTTGGTCAGACTATATAACAAGGCTTCCAAGTTCACTAGATCGAAGGCTTTCTCTGCGTCTAGCATTATCATTACCACATGGATTGTATTGACTGAAAATTACTCGATTGCCTGTATTAGAAAATTTGTGTTGGATGACATCAGTCTGGTGGCTACAAAACTGTTTTGGTCTTTACGTATTAATTGTTGCGCGACTGGTGTGATCCTGATGGCCCAGGCCTTTGTTAAGATTTTATAATCTGCATTCAGCAGGCTGATTGGGCAGTATTTATCTGGTTTCAGTGAATTGTTATCTTTTTTTTTAAAACAGACTATTTTTGATTCTTTAAAAGTTGGAGGTATTTCTACACCCTCGAGTATTGCATTATATAATTTCGTTAGTTCGGTACTAGCTCTTCACAAAAGGTTTTGTAGAGTTCTATTGGGAACCACCCCAGCTACATGCTTTTGCACTTGCCATTTTCTGGATAGCTCCCTTAATCTCAGAGGTCATAATCTTCTGCGCTATATCCTTTTGAACATTTAACAGCATTTTTGGTAGCATAATTGGCTTATAATACTGGTTTAAGTTTGTAAGTGAAACTGCATAATCAATCTCATAAATTCTAGAGTAAAGTGAAATAAATACCCAAGCAATTTCCTTCTCATGAGTAACGATTGTACTTGTCTCGGGATCCTAATTTTGGTGTATTATCTGGTTTTAGTGTTTTATGCGAGTGGCCCAAGCCAAGTATCTAAATATTTGCTGACTTTCTTGCTGGTAGGCCTGTCTATCTGTGAGGCAGTTTTATAACGGTGCGAAAAGCAAGTATATTGAGTGGCTGCTGGGTATTCCTCTCGCCAAGGGTCCACTACCTACAATCACTTTTTATTATATTGAAGATGCTCCTAGCTTTAGGTTTTAGTTGTCTTTTTGGCCAATTAGAGGTATTGAATCTAATATATTGGACATAATTGAAATCCCCTACAATAATGGAAGGGCCTGTGGCACTCATTGCTATATTATAGAGTTGCACTAGTTGCTCTACCTCATCCATGATTGGCCCATAGTAATTGACCAAATTGATTTGAACTCCTGATTGTATAGCTTTGAGCCAGATCCACCCCCCCTTGGGATCTCTACCTCTTTTATAGTCCAATCAACTCTGTTGCTGAAGTATATTGCCACCCCTCTCACTGCCAATCCAGATGAAGCGAATAAAGCTACTGAGTACTGTTTTGGGATACATATATATTTTGGGGCTCTTCATTTGTAGATGGGTTTCCTGAAAATAAATAACTTCAGGATTGAATGATAGCAACAATTTTAACATTGCCTTATACTTCTGCCTGTTTAAAATTCCATTTGCAATGCAGGAAATAATCTTAAGCTTCACCATATCTTTTAATTATCTTGATAGTAGCATTTTCCACCCAGCCATACCTAATGTCTGCTACTTTGTGGCAAAACCTGAATTTTCTCAAACTTTTAGTCCCACCTCCCCACATGCAACCCCTCACTTCAACCCTGGGCCCACTCCCATCCCTCTCCTTCCTCCCTGAGTGATCTGAACTCGAGGCCATCCGGCCTAGGGACTCTCAGAGCACTCCTCTCCCCTAATCCCACCCACTCATCCTGACCTACCCTTTACCCCTTCTGTGGTGCTTTAAAATAGCACCATTAATGCCTAAGCGTCCTGGAGGCATCATGGTCTTTCCCTTTTTCGGATGCTACCAGACTCTAAGTATTGTTTATCTACATGTACCCCTCCATCGAAACGTTACTATTCATGAGAAAAGAAAAAAAACTTGTGTGTTTATCCCCCTTCTGTATCCCCCTCCCAAGTGTACTCAATGTAAGATTCAGAAATGGCTAGACCACCCAGCCACCATCCAGCACCTCACCGTCTCAAACGAGCGAGCAGACAGCTATCAACTTTTAAAGCTTAGAACAATGTTTTTTACAACCCCCTCCCATCTACACTCCATATCAAATTTTAAAAAGTTTTTGCCGCCTCTACCGTCTGGAATATATTAGAATGTCCTTCATGTATAATTTTCAATTTTTATTGCTGTACCGGACTGGCTGGTGCCCCTATATTCTGAAATACTGGAATCAGCTCTTTGAACTCTCGGTGTCTGCGCGCTGCAAGTGCGCACATATCAGAGAATATTTTAAATGAGTAGTATCCCGGAGTTGCAAAGGTCCTTGCTTTAATGGCCAGTGAGAGAATTCTTTCTTTGATGCAATAGTCTCCAAAGTTGACCACTATCGTGCGTGGATATTTTGCATCAGGGGGGGTTAACTGCTGGAACTCGATGGGCACGTGTAATGGTAAGCTCCGTCTTACAGTTGGCTGGGTATGTTAGAACATACTGTTTGATCAAGTCTGAGATTAATTTAGTAACAGTCTGACCTTTCTTTCTTCCTTCCTGTATTTCTGTGAGCCTTAAGTTGGAACAGCGGGAGCGATTCTCAGCATTGGATCTGCAAGTCGGCCAGTTCAGCTTGATATCTGACAATTGATGCTTCCACGTGGGATCCACTGTCTTCTAGGTCTGATACCCGCTGTTTGACTTCCTTAACACGAATGTTCAATTGCTGCATATTGTTTTTGATGAGACTGAGCTGGGCTTCCATCGTGCGATGTGCTTCCTCCTGCGATAGTTTTAAAGCCTTAAGTTCACTAAGGATCTGAAGAAGCAGAGTCTCTGTAGCTGAGGAGCCCTCCCCCACTTGAACTCCTCCTGTCAGATTGTGGGAAGCCCGTCCGGGATTCCAGGCACCAGAACCAGCGCATGCTGAAGCACTCAACTTTTCCACTATTTTGCCAACTTCTTGATGCCCAGGTGTGGCCTTCATCTGAATTGAGTCTGGCATCAGTGAATTTTCATTGTCCCAGGAGAGATACAGGAGTCTGAATGTTGCTGGGTATTGAAATAAAGTATAGGGCGATAGAGACTGGCAAATAGGTACTGACTTATATTGAACCTGCCCTCCCCCCATTACGCGTTCCGCTGGAAGCACAGGATTAGGTAGTTCCTTGGACTCTTTAGATCCGATCGTGGAAAATATAGCATATGTCTGTAGCTGGCCATTCCTATTTTGCTGGATGCTAGCCTGGCCTTGTTCTTGGTGCAAGCTCTGGCTGCCACAGGAGTTCTGCAAGTGGCCCTCTGTCCGTAACAATTGATATGTCTGTTGGACTCAGATCCCATATTTGCCTCTTTTGCTTTGGATGTAGCTTGAGAGGTGCAGGAAAAAAGTGGTATTTGAGAGGGCGGTTGCAACACTAGGGAGATTGGATCTGGGCTAAAACTTTTTTCCCATGAAGCTGGACTTTTAGTTTTTGAATTTCGCAACACTTTCATGTTCTTGCCTGTTGGACGTGCCTTTGGCTGGAATTCCCAGGCAATCCTTTTCATAGTGTTGGGTATCGGTTTCCTCAAGAGATAGCAGGGCCCCCCTTCTTTTTAACTAAGTGCCCCCGCGTGTTTGCCACAGGCCACACCCACGCCTATATGGACCACTTCCGTAGCACGCCAAAGCTGATGAACCCTGAAAGAGGGCTTAGTGCTACTTTCTCTGGGGGGGTTAATGTATGCACAATTTTGCCATGCCTCAACCCTCTCCACTGTACTGTCTTCTGGGTGCTATATCGTAAATGCGTACACAAGACAGGAAACACGTGCAAGAGCAATTGGACGTGTACAGGGTAGTAAAAATTAGTCGAGTGTCATCGGAAATGTTTTTTGTTTTCACTCACCCCTGCCCTCTGCATCATCTGTGACCGATTTCGTGCTGCTGCTCCTGGCCTGCCCCTGCCTTTTAATTGTGCTTCCCAGTCCCAGTTTCCCAGTCGCAAGTAGACTCAAAGAAAATAAAGTTCGAACTCTGAGAAAGGGAGGGGGGCATTACGAGCTCCTCAGGGCTTCCCTGGACTCCCATGGCAGCAATTGGGCTACTGTTTTACCGCCGGCGTTTCTGCTGTGTTGCCAGCGTGAGCGGCATCCATTCTGCATCCTCTGGCGTGCTGCTCTCCCGATGCCTCTGTTGCAGCAGCGTTAGTTGCAGAGCATAACTGGAGCTCACAGCGCTTTATTGGCTTTACTTCCTTTCATGTACCTGTTCTACCTTCTTCCTCAGGAAGGGCAAAGGTGGGGTTAGGCAATTTTTGTTTTTCCCTCCCTAGCAAAATGTAATGTCCCTGTCATGGCCATTTTTCCATATTATCAGGTTCTGTTGATTACATTGCAGAGGCCTGTTGACATGTTACTGGTGAATTTCAATCATAATACGTCTGTTGTGGATAAGTTAGAAGGATAACTGCAAAAAATCTTGAGTGGCCTTGCCAAGGAAGTGTTAATTGTGTGGTTGGGGGATTTTAATATAGATTTGTAATCCTTGTGTGATACCCAAATTTGTGGAATTTGTGATGAATTTAATTGTGCTCTCACTCATTTTAAACATGCATTATGGCCCTCATTACGACCCTGACGGACAATGGTATTTTGAAGAAAAGTACTGCCAACAGGCTGGCAGTACTCCTCCCCAAAATATGACATCAGCAGTTTGGCTCAAGCCAAACTGCCAATGTACTACTCCATCTGCCAGGACGGTAACGGCCGCCAGGCTGGAGACTTCAGTCTCCAGCCAGCTGGCTGTCACTGTCCCATCCACGGGAATAGGATCCCGCCTACCGCCATGGTTTTTGTGTCTTCTTTACTGACACGAAAACCATGGCGGTAGGCACTATCAGTGACAGGGAATCCCTTCCCTGTCACTGATAGCGATCTCCCCGCCCCCTCCCCAGAGTCCTCCCCCTTCCTCCCCTCCTACTCCAGACCCCCCACGACAGACACACACATTCACGCACCATCATACACACGCATACACACACTCATACCACATACATCCATTCACACACACATCCACACACACTTACATACATACAAGCACCCACGCATTCACAAAACACAACATACACGCACAATCACAACCATGCATCAACACACGCATTCCACATGCCACACACCCGCATGCACACACACACAAACATACACCCACATCCCCACACACACACACACACAACACCTCCACCCCACTCCCCTGTCGGAGCACCTGACTTACCTGATTGGAGGGGGTTCTCCGGCAGAAGACAGGACGGAACGCTGCTGCCAGCAGCAGCGTCTGCCAGCAGAACACCGCCATGCAGTTTCATGGGTCATGATACGGTCTGCCGTGGTCCACTGGCGTGGTGCTGTTGCTGGCAGCAGTACAGCCTTACTGCCGTCCGCCGCCATGGCCGCAGCCGGAATTCAGCCATCCTTCTGTCGGAATTCTGGCTATGGTCATAATATGGCAGACAGCAGGTAGCCGCGGCGATGGTATTTTGGCGCCCGTCGCCACGGCGGTAGGCAGTCAGTACCGCTGTTGTCATAATATGGGCCTACATGGTATATGCAGTTTACTTTATGGATAAAAAACGAACCTTGATTGCATTTACCATGATGCATTGGGCTGACTGCAGGATCGAGTGTGAGGCAGGGAGCTCCCATTCTGGTTTTCCTGTTTAAGAAGGCTCCCTTGAGTCAACGAGCTGATGAGCTTTGGTTGAGCACCTGCGTGCCAGTGAGTGGTACATAAATCTGAGAGGACTTTTGGCAGCATTTCCATCAAACCCACAGACAAAGCTGTTCTCTGCTGATGAAGGGCAGAACCCAGAAACATGTGTTCAGAGATTTACAACACTTGCTGCACCTACTAAGGTGAAAAACTACAGTTTACTTTATGGATAAAAAAAATGAACTTTGACTGCATTTATCATGATGCATTGGGGCTGACTGCATGCTGGAATGTGAGGCAGGGTGCTCCCTTTCTGGTTTTCCTATACATTATATGGTGATTCATTGAACAGGACAAAGTATTCAAACAATTTGATGCTACTTCTGGATCAATTATGCCCAAGTTTGGTAAAAATCCCAACATTTATGGGACCAAGATCACGTTTCTCTTTTGGCCATATTCTAGGCTAAAGGTTATCATTGTCTTTAACTGGTACTTGTCATAATTAAGCCATCATTCTTGAGTGACCATAATCCACGTACTTTGGAACTTACGCTCTCGGTAACTAGGGTATCTTCTAACATTGTTCATCCACAGTTGGACTACAGTGCTAATAAAGGCCTTAGTATCAAGTGGGAAAGAGTATGTAAGGCAATTTTTCACAGAGATCTCTTACAGTATAACCAATTAGATATTGACACTTATCTGTGTGAAGATTCTGGCCCACCAGAAGTTACTGAGACCTTAACAAGGTTAACTAGTTATATCGCTGGCAAGTTGAGACTAAAGAGGCGCAGAAGGGAAGGGGCAATCCTAGGTGGTTCGATAGCTCCTGTTCTAGAGCTCATAAGCTCTTGAAACTTGCCTTAACAAGAGCCCATGGGCTCAGGCGGAAATAGTCCAGGCAAGGAAATACTATAGAGAGACTATTTGTAAGAGGAAGGAAGAGTTAAGAGCAAAAACCTGGGAGGAGCTAAGATCAATGAGTGAGCAGAAATACTCCCAAAGCTATTGGAAGGTAGTGAACTAATATAATCCTATGGCAGTAGTTTTCCCAAAGATGGAATGCATTATCAGTAGTAAAGATTGGGTGGCTAACTTTTCTAACGTATTTGGCCCCAAGCAGCAGTTTTCCCCTTCGACCTCTGGTAATGTGATCCCTTGTGACCCAGCCATTAGTCAGGCATTCTGTCGCACAATCACAGCTTCAGATGTCACCTTACTAATCAAGAATAGCCTCTCAGGTAATGCCCCAGGACCCGTTAGAGAAAGTGTGTGGCAAATGAATTCAGTTTGACTGGAAAAAAAGCTCTTTAATCAAGAGATGGTTAGCCCTCCAACTTACAGATCCTATTGTCTTTGTATCAATATTGTATGAAGTATGATGTTGAATGCTGCTTACAAGTCTAACAAGACCAGGGCAGCCAGCCCACTATTATCTAAGATAGATTTTAGATTTTCAGACACAGTGAGTAAGATTGTTTGTGTCCTATGTAATTCACAGATCCTATTGTCTTTGTATCAATATTGTATGAAGTATGATGTTGAATGCTGCTTACAAGTCTAACAAGACCAGGGCAGCCAGCCCACTATTATCTAAGATAGATTTTAGATTTTCAGACACAGTGAGTAAGATTGTTTGTGTCCTATGTAATTCACAGAGCCTAAATTGGGGGACATCCAAGATATTGTTAGTACCTAGATAGTGAACTAGCTGTTGATAACATGCATTTCTAATATATTAGAGGGAGCTGGTAACAGCAATATAGGATGGTCATTTGGTTGTAGAGTAGGATAGGCATAATTTTTCTGTAACTGAGGCATTACATTGAGCTGTTTCCAGCATAAAGGAAGGGTAACAATAGCTATGGCTGTGTTAAGGATCTCACAGAGGGCAGAAGCAATAATTGCAGAGCCGATTTTAAGGATGGATGGAGGACAGGAGTTGCTGCTAGGTTTAATCATTTCTTGAGGCAGGAGTGGTGTACATTGAGTTAAGCTCCTCACAACAGAAAAACTGCCACAAGGAACAGAATTGTATTCCTCACTCTTTACTTGAAAGTCAAAAGATTTGTGAATGGGAAGGATTTTCTCATGAAAAAATAAGCTAATTCTCACTGAGCTTTTGTGAATGGGCTAAGCCACAACACCCTGCTACAGAGTGAGTCATTGATTTATGAAATTGTAAACATTTGCTTCATTTGAGTTTTAGGCTGACTCAATTATTTACCACACTATGGGGCATATTTATGAGCCCCTAGTTCCACCTTGCGCCACATTTGCAGCATTTATTTTTACGCAAAGTAAGCGTTAAGGTGGCATTTCCCACGCACCATATTTACAAAGTGGCACAACGCTTGCATTGCACCACTTGCATTGCACCACTTCCATTGCACCGCTTTGTAACCCCTTGCTCCACAATATGCCTGTGCCCTGCATAATGTATGCAAGGAGGGCGTTACAGCCCTGGGAGGGCTGTGAAATTGGCACAAAAGAATCCATGAGATTACTTTGGACCATTTTTTAACGCCCGCTAAGTGCAGGTGTTTAAAAGAGGCTCCCATTAATTACAATGGCCCACTGGGTGGTTTGCAGGATTAGCGTCATAATCTGACGCTAGTCCTGCAAAGCACAGGACTAGCATCACAAATTATGACACTAGTCACCCTATCTACCTCCATTGTGCGCCATATTGTAAATACAGCGCTACCATGGTGGCGTTAGGGGTCTCTAAAGGGTGCAAGAAAAGTGGCGCTGCACTAGGTGCAGCGTCACTTTTCATAAATATGCTCATTTAGGTAATGTAACCTTTTTGTGGTATGAGTTAATGGCAGCACAATTCATCATTTTATCTTAATGACAATAAGTGGCTTTCCATTTCCTTTATAGTTGTCGACTGTGCCATTTTATTGAGCTGAGGTCCAAGGTGAGAGAGTAGTGCGAGAATTGATGATTTTTTTGTGAGGTTAAATCGACAAGAGCAGATAAAATCCTGTTGTTATTAATAAGCACGTCGGTTTCAGTGGTATCAGATAATGTGGGAACATTAATTGTTAATTTAGAGTTACATTTGAGTTATCTGACCATGTACTGGGCCCTTACAAGATAAAACTGTTCGATCTGATGGAGGCGGAGGATTTGGGAATAATAAAAGGCAACGGAAAGTGGTCTGGCCAGGCCAATGGAAAGGGCATTTCACAGCAATCAAGATTGTAAAACATCAAGGGCCATATTTATACTCCGTTTGCGCCGAAATTGCGTCGTTTTTTTTGACGCAATTTCGACGCAAAACTAACGCCAACTAACGCCATATTTATACTATGGCGTTAGAGGCGAATAGCGCCAAAGTTCCCGGAATGTGCGTCATTTTTTAGCGTGAACCCCTTCCTTGCGTTAATGATATGCAAGGGAGGCGTTCCCGTCTAAAAAATGACTCCCAGGCCTTTACGTGGGAGTTGGCGTGGCTAAAAACGCATTTGCGCCACTTTTTAACGCCTGCTCAGGGCAGGCGTTAAGGGGCCTGTGGGCTCAAAATGAGCCCACAGGTGCCCTCCCATGCCCCCAGGGACCCCCCCTGCCACCCTTGCCCACCCCAGGAGGACCCCCAAGGATGGAGGGACCCACCCCAGGGACATTCAGGTAAGTTCAGGTAAGTTTTATTTTTTATTTTTTATATTTTATTTTGGTGGCATAGGGGGGCCTTATTTGTGCCCCCCTACATGCCACTATGCCCAATGACCATGCCCAGGGGACAGAAGTCCCCTGGGCATGGCCATTGGGCAAGGGGGCATGACTCCTATCTTTCCAATGATAGGAGTCATGTTGATGGGGGATGGGCGTCGTTAAAAAATGGCGCAAGTCGGGTTAAGACGATTTTTTCGACGTAACCTGACTTGCCCCATTTTAAGACGCCCATGCGCCATTTTCCCCCTACGCCGGCGCTGTCTGGTCTACGTGGTTTCTTCCCACGCAAACCAGGCAGCGCCGGTCTGATTGCGCCGTCTAACGCCATTCCATAAATACGGCGCCCGCATGGCGCTTCAGAATGGCGTTAGACGGCGCAAAACTTTTTGACGCTAAACTGCGTTAGCGCAGTTTAGCGTCAAAAAGTATAAATATGGGCCCAAATCTAAGGTGACCGGCCGCAAGTGTGCCTGAGATACTACCCGTGAGATTTAAAGCAGAGAAATCATCTATGAACTGTTCAGCGGAACTATAAAAAGATGGCTGATTTAATAATGTGCAGAGTAAGTACCCTGACAAGTTCTGTCGAAAAAGTAGCCCAGTGTCGACAGTGTCCACAAATCAGTGACTCTGATAGTGAGAACAGTGGAGACAATATAAGGGGAAAGATTAGCACCTCAGTATTTAAAACGCTATTGACAGAGCTGGTCAAGCAATTAAGAGGCAGCAAATGTAGATATTATATAGTGAAACTGTAGATGAATATCAATCAGTCCCTAATGGGACGATACAATTAAGCAATGAGCCATATTTACAAAATATGCAGAATGACAAAGAACGTGACCCTTTGGAGGTCTAATCAATGAATGTGTGTGTGTATTAATATCCCTCTTTACCTTTACCCCGCAGTCCCCTGTCCTTATGCTAGTTGGTACCATTCTTCCCCACTTGTCATTCAGAATATTGTCATGTGGGGTACGTGGCGTAACGGCCAGAGCTGCCGACACTGGTATTGGGGAAACAGGTTTGAGTCTAGCTCCGGCTCAACATCCTGCGATTCGGCGCAAATCACTTGATCTCCCAAAGCCTAAATAAAGAACATGCATTGGCAAAGCCAAAAGCTCTTGCTATTCAAGAGCTATTGGCTTTGACAATGTGTTTCGCCATGTTGTACACCACTGCCACTGCTGTTCAGCGTAGGTTGGAGTGGTCTAAGGTAGTGGGGTGGATTAGAGAGAAGTGGGGTGGATTAGGGATGAGTGGGGTGGATTGATGTTGGGTTGATTGGAGTGGTGAGGATTGAAATGGGGTGAGGTGGATTTGAGTGGGCTGGGTTAGATTGGTCTGAAATGTGGTGGATTGGATTTACTGGATTGGAGTTAGGGGGATTAGACTAGAGACGGTGGATTTAAGTGGGACAGATAGCTTTGGATTGGAGTGAGCAGCCTGGAGTGGGGCGGATTGTTTTGGAATGGTGTTTGTATTAGGGTGGACTGGAGTGACTTGAATTGGGTTGGTGTGGGGTTGATCGGATGGGGTGGGGTGGATTGGATTGGGGTATGGTGGATTAGATTGGAGTGGGGTGTATTGTTTTGGATTGGAGTGGGGCAGAAGGAAGTGGGGTAGATGGGAGTGGGGCAGATTGTTTTGGAATAAAGTGGGGCAGATTGGAGTAAGGTAGACTGGAGTGGGCAGATTGTTTTGGATTGGAGTGCAGCAGAAAGCAGTGGGGCACACTGTTTTGGATTGGGGCAGATGTTTTCAATTGGAGTGGGGCAGATTGCTTTGTAATGGAGTGGGACAGATTGGAGTGGGGTAGATAGGAGGGAGGCATATTGTTTTGGATTGAAGTGGGGCATATTGTTTTGGAATGGAGTGGGGCAGATTGTTTTGGAGTGGTGCAGATTGTTTTGGATTAGAGTGGGGCATTAGATTGGAGGGGTTTGGAGGAATGGAGTGGTTGGGTTGGACTGGATTTGGGTGAGTGGTTTTGTTTTGGAGTTGAGTTGAGTGGATTGAGGTGGGGTAAAGTGAGGTAGATTAGGGTAGATTGTAGTGGGGTGTATTGGCACATATTGCACGATTATGTATTATAGCATACTTGCATGAATTACACATAATGAAGAAATAACGTTGCATTGCAATATGTCAAAGATAATCTTTTGAGGAGAGCACCCAGAAGCAAAAACACAATAAAACATGAGTGGAACGTTAGAAATGACTTGGCAAAATAGGAGAAAGTTAGCTATAAACAAGACAACTTTGCAATTTTGTTTTTTCTGCTGGCCACGTTTTTGCCATTTACAAGCCACCTGTATGCAGAGCACAAGAAGTTAAAAATAACAAAATAGTACCTCAATAATATTGGGAGCCGTGGATGGGCACTGATTAAGTTAAATCAATCAGTGCTTGGTCCCTGAAAGGAACACAAACCATGCCAGGCCTGAGGTGGATGAATTATGAGGCTGTAAAGAAGAGTGCCACTCAAGCCAACAAATGGTAAGTGACAGGCGGGTTCCAAACCCTTTACGGTACACAACAGAGGCTCAGAAGCGAGACGCTTGCGTCAGCGCATACACTCGTAAGATAGACCCTAAAAATGAATGTGTCTTTGTGCAATGTACCTGGTGCTCATGTGAAGTGCTCCAATACCTTTGGGTCGGGTTCGCGCTGCATAAAAGTGTTGTAACGGTAAATAAATATTGCGCTTTTTGTATGTTTGGCTTCAGAGAATAGGGTGTGCAGTTGGCTGTGAAAAGACAATTTTTACTTAGTCAATCAGCTGGCGTGAGAATTTTCAGTCGAGTGTATCATGATAATGATGTAAGTAAAGAATTTGAGCCCTATATTATGAATGACAGAAATGCATTATAGATGGTGTCAAAACATTTCAAAGTTGACGATGATTCAGTTTCTGAGAGCAACTTGGATGATTTCTTTTATGCTGGGACCATTTTATTTCAGCTGAAGACAGCTCTGTCGCACAAATCAATGCGCATTATATTCATTTCACTTTCAGACCCATTAAAGTTCTGCTGAAATTGAAACCAAACAAACATCATCTTATCTCATCAGATTTATGTTCCTCTGACATGTTAGCAAAACATCGTTAAATCGGTGCCCTGTCTTAAGAACTGGTCTTATCAAAATACCAAATCAGCTTGGTTTTGGAACAGCGCCATTTGGTGCACTTAAACGTTAATTCCAGGCGATTGATTTATTAAGATAAAAAAATCACAGCAACTAATTGCGTTACCTTCCTGCGTGCCTCTGGTACCAGGCTGGGGAGAGAGAGAGGAACATAATCCATGCAGAAACTATGCAGAAGAAATTGTCAGCTGCAGGTCATTGAAAGTGAAAAACTAAGGGGCTGATTTATGGATAGTGGCACTTTCCCTCCGCCCGACCCGTAGCACCCCACTACCACCACCATGTGTGCGCTGTATTTAATATGGCACACCATGATGCAGGATAGGGGGCAATAGTGTAATTTTAATGCACAATTGATGTACTGTGCAGGAGAAGCACCAACATTATTGGTGCAACTCCTGCAGAATACATAGGGCCCTATTCTAAAGAATGGAAGCCCCCTTTTAACGCCATTAAAAGTGGCGTAAAAAATGGCGCAACGAAATCTCATAGATTTCCTTACGCCATTTTTACTGCTCACCTAATGGAGGAATGCCACCTTTGCATATATAATGCTTGGCGAAGGCATAATATAGTGCAAAGGGTTACAGAGCGGCACAATGCATGCATTGCACTACCCTGTAAATAAGACGCTCAAGTTTGGCCTTGGGCCACATTAACGTCAAAATAAATTACGTTAAAGTGGCGCAAGGTGGCACAAGGTGGTGCAAAGTGGCACGAGGGGCCTATAAATAGGCCCATAAGACTGTGTAATTCATCCAATATTGTTATAGGAAATTACACGATGTTCCCTTAAAACATGCAACCCTTTGCGTAATTTTGTGGCAGGACATCACTTATGAAAATGGACCCAAGGCCTTACTTTCTGAAAAAAACCTCCTGACATTATAGGTGAGATAAATAACGCAAGCACCCATTTTCATCCGGCCTGGTTTTGCCTGTTCATCCTATTCCTCTCCAGTTTTAGTCTTTTCTTACCTTCTGTCTGTTTTTATATCTGGCTTTACATGGCAGCTGTACCTAGAAGTTATTTGATCAACCCCAAAACTTTTTTTTTTTAAACTACTGTACGAGAGGTTTACACTCCATCACATGTTGTTACTGTTGAGTATAGCATTTGATTGGGCAAATGCTGTGTGCTTTAACTTAAAACGAGTACCTGTATTGCACTTTTTACTTGTGGGAAAGCAAACGCTCAGTACAATCAAACGTAATTGGTTATTGTGGCAAGCCAATAATCAAGGCTCTGGGTCTAATCTGTTTATTATGTAAAGTTATCAAATAAAGGCAGTGGATGTGGTTTATTTATTGTGAAAGGCATTTATTAAAGCCTGAAGGACTTTAAAAGTACATTGCTATCACACTGTGTTACAGGCAAGTATGTTAGTGTAGGAAATCTCACAGATTACCGAACTAGGCAATTGATTTGGTGTTGGTCATCTACTCTGAACACTCTGGGAGTAGAAGACTTACAATGTGATAATCCTTTCTAGGTCCTTTTTGAGAGGAATCGGTTATTGTTTTGCCAAATGTAATTTCATACGTTCATAATCTTATGACTGTGTACATGATGGATGCCAGCTTAAGCACACTTCAGTAAGGATTGGTTATTGTGTCAAGACAATTATGACAAGTCAGTGATATGGGATATAGGCCTGATTAATCAATTGGTAAAAGTTATGAGATTCCAAAGGTTTATTAGGAGACATTATGACAAACCATGGCTTACTATTATGAGAAGCATGTGCTAAAGGCAGTGGGGGTTTATGGGGTTTGTTATTATGAATGGGATAAAGTATGCCTGCCGTACATTATAAATGTATTACAAGCCAGAAAGGAGTTCCATGAACATATAGAGGAACAAGTTTAAAGGCTGGATTCCTTTATAAGGCCAAGGAACTATGAGGTGACAAGGGACAACAGGAGAAAAAGCTCTCTAGTCCAATGCTGTGCCTTTATGTTTAGACTGAATTTGCAAATTTTCTGCCAGATCCAAATAATTCTAAAATTGAACCACTGTATGCAGAAACGGGAACACTTTTTAAAGGTTAATTTCTAAAACATTCCTGAGCATATTCACATCAAGCCAAGTGAAGGCACTTCTTTGAGTAAAAATCTTTTTCATGCCTATTTTAATGTAGTTACATTAAGCCATTATTTTCTTCTAGAGAGGAGTAAAGAATCTTATTGGAGATAAAGTGGAAAAATGTCCCTTTTAGGATCTCCTTATTTTGAGACAATTGCATGATGGAGGAGCACAAAACATGCCGAAAAGCACATAAAATGGGCAACCTGTGATTTTGATCCTCTCAACTGTAAGACATTGCCTCTCTCTCTAGGGCCACTGGTGTAATGATTGATATCATAGTATTTTGCTGAATCGCTGATTCTTTGATAATGTTTTGTAAAACGCCTCACTTCCATATACCTTTTATCTCAATTCTAGATGGCTCAAAAGTGCTCTAAAATACTGTTTTTGACTGGAAAGGGCACATTGTTACGTATACCAGGTAATCAAAGTTATACCTTATATATTTAGTGATATGATGTTCTTAATGTCTGGGAAATATGGTTTGTCTTTTTTATTCTAGTTGTTTTCATATTTTAAATTTGGGAAAATAAAAAAGTGAAGAGTGGATTACTTGAATTAATCTTAGTCACTGGAAATTACTCAGAGAAAGCTTTCACAGTACTGTGATAATATGGGAATGAAGCTTGAATAACTGGTAGCAAAGAAGTACAACTGTACATGAAGACAATTACAAATAAATGAAAAAACAAATGTGTTGGGCATTCCCCGGTGGATGGAGGTCCAGGATGGGTGAGGCAAAGGGCCTGGCCAGGGTCCTGTCACCAACGCTCCACTATAGCAGAAGGTTGTGCATAGTGGAGAGTTGGCTGATTGCTAGAGGTTGGCTGTCCATGGCTGAAGGCCGTGCACTGATTGAGGTCAGCTGGCTGTAGTGGAATTGGAAGTAGGGCCTGATCGAAAGCCTGGCCCTGTAGCCAGCCAACCGCTGCACATGGATCGAAGGCCCTGCACAGTGGGTGGTGGATGGCTGGGGCAGCATAGGGTTTATGAGGCCCTCTAGCCAACCCAGCCCCTTCACATGGCCAGGAACTGTGTACAGCGGAGGAGCTGGCTGAATTGATCAAAAATCCCAGAAATTCACTGAAATAAACAAAGGTTAAAGTGACATTATAGTAGGTATGGTAAAAATATCTTACTGTACATTAAAAAAACCTCTAGAAAATCCCTCAATGGGATTGCATTGGGGGTTAGCTGTTTGATGTGGGTTGAGTGCAGGACCTTGCTTAAAACTAGGGACTGCTGCCAACCCAAGGTTGTGTGCAACTGGAGGTTGGGCATCTTTGGGGGGATGCAGGGTGGGCACAGTGGAGGGTTGGTTGCTTGCTGGGCATTACACAGACCAGGTCCTATGGCCAACCTCTTGTTGCCCATGTGGGTTTGGGAGCTCATCTGGGGTAATCATTTTTTTCTAAGTTGCGTTTATACTGTGGCACTCAGTGGTACCAGGGAGGGAGCTACCCCAAAAAAAGGTCATAATGAGTATTGTGCTGATACTTCATGAAGTGCCACAGTGCCAAAAACTGTTTGAATAGACATATAATGGATAACAGTGAGAATGAGGTGGCACTGCCAAGAGCCTTTGTGTTAACAGTGTGTTGTGTACACTTACAAGTACAATTGGACTCATTCCTTTAAAGCTGTCTAAGAAAATCATGTTCCCTTCTGCTGTGAAATACACACCATCTCCTCGGAAGATACCAGGCATGGCAAAGCTGAAGTTACAGTGATAAATTTTAGTCTTGGAGAAATGTGGAAACAACCATATTGATATCTTTTTGGGATTTCTTATTCTTCGGATGATGTTGGCTGGACCGCCACCCCTTTTGCCTTTGTAATTTGTTGAAATGGATAAAGACAATACAGGAATAGATTCATCAACTCTCCTAAGGTTCCCTGTATTTCGTATGAAAGGACTATCTCTATGAATATTCCCAAATTGTTTCCTCCACAGAGCATAATCATGACATCAGGGTGCTGACAATTTGAAATGCTTGCCACCATAGGCAATAGTTGACGCCATTTCATCTCCCTGTGGCCAAAGCATGCACTGTCCACTGTGGGAAATCCTGGATCAATGCTGCATGTTTTTGACATACTTTTTAGTCCAGAAAATATAGAGGTGGCATACAATCCAGATGCAAACCATTGCACTGGTATGTCATTTGGAGAGAAAAAAAGTCTATTAGTCTCCTAGTTTCCTGACTGATTGTTATGCATGGGGTACAACAGTAGTTTATGCAGCAAGCAATTGCCATTTATTTTGTTTAATTGTGATGGGAAAACAGAGACTGTCAACTATGGAGTTTGCACCCACTGGTTTAAACTTATTAGCATAATAGGAGGACTGTCAATCATTGCGATATTTAGGGGCAAATTTATACTTAATTTGTGCCGAATTTTTGTCATTTTTGACTACGCAAATTCAGTGCAAAACTAACTCCATATATATATTTGGCGTTAGAACCGTCTAACGTTAAAATATTGGAGTTTGCACCATTTTTTTAGATGCGTGAACCTACCTTGCATCAATGAGATGCAAGTCAGGCGTTCCCATCTAAAAAATGGGGCTAACCCCATAGTCCCATATTTATCCCATGTACTCAACTGATGCATGGGGGGGAGGAGGGGCTAAATAATGGTGCAACGCTTGCTTTGCACCAATATTTAACGTCTGGGTCAGAACAGGTGTTAGGAGACCTGTGGACCAATTTCCATGGCGGAACACCATGGAATGGGTCCACAGGTACCTTCCTCAAGCCCCAGGAACACCCCCACCCACACCAGAGGGACACCAGTGGAAGGGGGACCCCATCCCAGGTAAGTAGGGTAAGTATAGGTAAGTATTTTTCGTTTTTAAGTTAAAGTGCCATGGGGGGCCCAACCTGGGGCCCTCTGCATGGCACAGGGTGCAATGGCCATGCCCAGGGGACACTCGTTCCATGTGCTGGCCACTGGGGTGGTGGGCATGACTCCTTTCTTTCCTAAGACAGAAGTCTTGTTGTACGGATGGTTTTGCATCAGAAAGTGATGCTAGGCTGGTTAGAGGCATTTTTTTGCCTCTAACGAGCCTAGCATCATTTTTTTGGGGAAAATCCCCTTCTCCCTTACTGCCACCTCCACCCCGACCCAGCTAATGTCATTTTTTTTGGCTAGCATACACTTTGCACCGGCTTGCGGCATTCCATAAATTTTGCACCTCTCTGGCACTCCGGAATGATGCAAGCCTGCGCTATACTTTTTGACGCAAAACTGCATTTGCGCAGTTTTGCATCAAAAATATAAATATGGGCCTTAGAGTCTTCTGTTAACCACAATATGCTCAGTGAACTATTTATTTTGAGGCAAACTTCTTACATGTTCTTATTTTGTTGCCTACCAAACTGTATACAGCGGTGAGTGAAAGTTCGATGTTGGTTGAATGTAAAAGGGTCAGTGGAGTTTATTAAATGCTTTTGTATTTATGTAAAATTGGAATGTAAAGATTTATTTAAGTGCATTGTTAGGAAACTATTTTTCAACCCTCCCCAGAGTGGCGCAAAGAAAACACAAACACCAGGCAAGGCTCCGGAACTGATGAAATGTGTCTTGAGGTACCAAGGTTTATTGGCAGGCCAAGGCAGAAGGCAGATGCACATCCCAGTGTTACGTCTTACAAGCGTGCATCTTCTGCCCTGAAGCATATGAGTCAGGCACTTATACATGTTAATAAGTGCTGTCACAGCAAAACCCCAAAAGGGGACATAGTCCAAACATGGGCACACACATACAAAATAAAGGCTGCATATACAAAACTTTAAATCCATAGAGTAAAAATATACATAATGCAGTGTGGCATGAACAAGTGAACAGACAGCAGATGGTCCCTAAAGAAAAGGGGGCTGGGTTGCTGACTGGCTGAATTTAAAGTGTGAGACTGAGCTAAACTTAACCCCTTAGCTACTGGGCCTTTCCCCCCCAGTGCTGGGCCCTTTTTTGGCTATTTGAGGTAGTTCGGTCTTAGGCCTTCATAACTTTTTGTCCACATAAGCTAACCACGCCAAATTTGCGTCCTTTTTTTCCAACATCCTAGGGAGTCTAAGAGTTTGTGGTTTCCCCTGGAGGGGACCAAGAAAATAGCCAAAATACAGTGAAAATTTCGTTTTTTCCCAAAAAATGGGAAAAAAGGGCTGCCGAAGAAGGCTTGTGGTTTTTTCCCTGAAAATGCCATCAACAAAGGGTTTCTGGTGCTAAAATCACTATCTTCCCACCTATCAGGAACGGGCAGACTTGAATCAGAACCCACATTTTTCAACACAAATTTGGCATTTTACTGGGACATACCCCATTTTTACTATTTTTGGTGCTTTCAGCCTCCTTCCAGTTAGTGACAGGAATGGGTATGAAACCAGTGCTGGATCCCGGAATGCTAAACATTTCTGAAAACTAGACAAAATTTTGAATTCAGCAAGGGTTCATTTGTGTAGATCCTTCAAGGTTTTCCTACAGAAAATAACAGCTGAAATAAAAAAATATTGAAATTGAGCTGAAAACAACAGCCATTTTTCTTTATGTTTTACTCTGTAACTTTTTCCGGCGATGTCAGATTTCCAAAAGCAATATACTGTTTTGTCTTCCGGACTCTTCTGGTTGCGGGGATATAAAGGGCTTGCAGGTTCATCAAGAACTCTAGGTACCCAGAGCCAATAAATGAGCCGAACCCTGCAGTTGGTTTTCATTCTATACTGGGTATACAGCAATTCATTTGCTGAAATATGAAGAGTGAAAAATAGGTATAAAGAAAACCTTTGCATTTCCAAAATGGGCTTAAGATAAGGTTTTGAGGAGCAGTGGTTATTTGCACATCTCTGAACTCCGGGGTGCCCATACTAGCATGTGAATTGCAGGGCATTTCTCAAATAGACGTCTTTTTTACACACTCTCTTATATTTGGAAGGAAAAAATGTAGAGAAAGATACGGGGCAATTACATTGTTTTGCTATTCTATGTTCCCCCAAGTATCCCGATAAAAATGATACCTCACTTGTGTGGGTAGGCCTAGCGCCCGCAACAGGAAGTGCCCCAAAACACAACGTGGACACATCCCATTTTTTTGACAGAAAACAGAGCTGTTTTTTGCAAAGTGCCTAGCTGTGGATTTTGGCCTCTAGCTCAGCCGGCACATAGGGAAACCTACCAACCCTATGCATTTTTGAAAACTAGAGACCTAGGGGAATCCAAGATGGGGTGACTTGTGGGGCTCTGACCAGGTTCTGTTACCCAGAATCCTTTGCAAACCTCAAAACGTGGCTAAAAAAACACATTTTCCTCTCATTTCGTTGACAGAAAGTTCTGGAATCTGAGAGGAGCCACAAATTTCCTTCCACCCAGCGTTCCCCCAAGTCTCCCGATAAAAATGATACCTCACTTGTGTGGGTAGGCCTAGCGCCCGCGACAGGAAATGCCCCAAAACACAACGTGGACACATCACATTTTTTGACAGAATACAGAGCTGTTTTTTGCAAAGTGCCTACCTGTAGATTTTGGCCTCTAGCTCAGCTGGCACATAGGGAAACCTACCAAACCTGTGCATTTTTAAAAAATAGAGACCTAGGGGAATCCAAGATGGGGTGACTTGTGGGGGCTCTGACCAGGTTCTGTTACCCAGAATCCTTTGCAAACCTCAAAAAGTGGCTAAAAAAACAAGTTTTCTTCACATTTCGGTGACAGAAAGTTCTGGAATCTGAGAGGAGCCACAAATTTCCTTCCACCCAGCGTTCCCCTGAGTCTCCCGATAAAAATGATACCTCACTTGTGTGGATAGGCCTAGTGCCCGCAACAGGAAATGCCCCAAAACACAACGTGGACACATCCCATTTTTTGACAGAAAACACAGCTGTTTTTTCCAAACGTGCCTACCTGTAGATTATGGCCTCTAGCTCAGCCGGCACATAGGGAAACCTACCAAACCTGTGCATTTTTTAAAACTAGAGACCTAGGGGAATCCAAGATGGGGTGAATTGTGGGGCTCTGACCAGGTTCTGTTACCCAGAATCCTTTGCAAACCTCAAAAAGTGGCTAAAAAAACAAGTTTTCCTCACATTTCGGTGACAGAAAGTTCTGGAATCTGAGAGGAGCCACAAATTTCCTTCCACCCAGCGTTCCCCAAAGTCTCCCAATAAAAATGATACCTCACTTGTGTGGGTAGGCCTAGTGCTCGCGACAGGAAATGCCCAAAAACACAACGTAGACACATCCCATTTTTTGACAGAAAACACAGCTGTTTTTTCCAAAGTGCCTACCTGTAGATTTTGGCCTCTAGCTCAGCCGGCACATAGGGAAACCTACCAAACCCGTGCATTTTTGAAAACTAGAGACCTAGGGGAATCCAAGATGGGGTGACTTGTGGGGCTCTGACCAGGTTCTGTTACCCAGAATCCTTTGCAAACCTCAAAAAGTGGCTAAAAAAACAAGTTTTCCTCACATTATGGTGACAGAAAGTTCTGGAATCTGAGAGGAGCCACGAATTTCCTTCCACCCAGCGTTCCCCTAAGTCTCCCGATAAAAATGATACCTCACTTGTGTGGATAGGCCTAGTGCCCGCTACAGGAAATGCCCTAAAACACAACGTGGACACATCCCATTTTTTGACAGAAAACACAGCTGTTTTTTCCAAACGTGCCTACCTGTAGATTTTGGCCTCTAGCTCAGCCGGCACATAGGGAAACCTACCAAACCTGTGCATTTTTTAAAACTAGAGACCTAGGGAAATCCAAGATGGGGTGAATTGTGGGGCTCTGACCAGGGTCTGTTACCCAGAATCCTTTGCAAACCTCAAAAAGTGGCTAAAAAAACAAGTTTTCCTCACATATCGGTGACAGAAAGTTCTGGAATCTGAGAGGAGCCACAAATTTCCTTCCACCCAGCATTTCCCGAAGTCTCCCGATAAAAATGATACCTCACTTGTGTGGGTAGGCCTAGCGCCCGCGACAGGAAATGCCCCAAAACACAACGTGGACCCATCACATTTTTTGACAGAATACAGAGCTGTTTTTTGCAAAGTGCCTACCTGTAGATTTTGGCCTCTAGCTCAGCGGGCACATATGGAAACCTACCAAACCTGTGCATTTATGAAAACTAGAGACCTAGGGGAATCCAAGATGGGGTGACTTGTGGGGCTCTGACCAGGTTCTGTTACCCAGAATCCTTTGCAAACCTCAAAAAGTGGCTAAAAAACAAGTTTTCCTCACATTTCGGTGACAGAAAGTTCTGGAATCTGAGAGGAGCCACAAATTTCCTTCCACCCAGCGTTCCCCCAAGTCTCCCGATAAAAATGATACCTCACTTGTGTGGGTAGGCCTAGTGCTCGCGACAAAAAATGCCCCAAAACACAACGTGGACACATCCCATTTTTTGACAGAAAACACAGCTGTTTTTTCCAAAGTGCCTACCTGTAGATTTTGGCCTCTAGCTCAGCCGGCACATAGGGAAACCTACAAAACCCGTACATTTTTGAAAACTAGAGACCTAGGGGAATGCAAGATGGGGTGACTTGTGGGGCTCTGACCAGGTTCTGTTACCCAGAATCCTTTGCAAACCTCAAAAAGTGGCTAAAAAAACAAGTTTTCCTCACATTATGGTGACAGAAAGTTCTGGAATCTGAGAGGAGCCACGAATTTCCTTCCAACCAGAGTTCCCCAAAGTCTCCTGATAAAAATGATACCTCACTTGTGTGGGTAGGCCTAGCGCCTGCGACAGGAAATGCCCCAAAACACAACGTGGACACATCACATTTTTTGACAGAATACAGAGCTGTTTTTTGCAAAGTGCCTACCTGTAGATTTTGGCCTCTAGCTCAGCCGGCACATATGGAAACCTACCAAACCTGTGCATTTATGAAAACTAGAGACCTAGGGGAATTCAAGATGGGGTGACTTGTGGGGCTCTGACCAGGTTCTGTTACCCAGAATCCTTTGCAAACCTCAGAAAGTGGCTAAAAAAACAAGTTTTCCTCACATTTCGGTGACAGAAAGTTCTGGAATCTGGGAGGAGCCACAAATTTCCTTCCACCCAGCGTTCCCCCAAGTCTCCCGATAAAAATGATACCTCACTTGTGTGGGTAGGCCTAGTGCTCGCGACAGGAAATGCCCCAAAACACAACGTGGACACATCCCATTTTTTGACAGAAAACACAGCTGTTTTTTCCAAAGTGCCAACCTGTAGATTTTGGCCTCTAGCTCAGCCGGCACCTGGGGAAACCTAGCAAACCAGCGCATTTTTGAAAACTAGAAACCCAGGGGAATCCAAGATGAGGTGACTTGTGGGGCTCTGACCAGGTTCTGTTACCCAGAATCCTGTGCAAACCTCAAAATGTGGCTAAAATAACACATTTTCCTCACATTTCGGTGACAGAAAGTTCTGGAATCTGAGAGGAGCCACAAATTTCCTTCCACCCAGCGTTCCCCCAAGTCTCCCGATAAATATGATACCTCACTTGTGTGGGTAGGCCTGGTGCCCGCGACAGGAATAGATCACACAACGGTCAATGTTGGTCCTTACGTGAGGCAGCTGTTGACCCTGGGGTGATCCATTCCTGATGCAGGCACTATGTGTAGGCACTCAAGTGGGGTAGTGTTTTTATCAGGTGAGGAGTCACTGGGTGGTAGGAATTTTGTGGATCCCAGCATATTCCTGTAGTTTGTGTGACAGAAATGCGAGAAAAATAGAGTTTTTATTCAACATTTTAGCTTTGCAGGGTATTCTGGGTAAGAAAACTTTGGGGAATCCACACAAGTGACACCTCTGTGGACTCCCCTGAATGTCTAGTTTCCAGAAATATTTGGGTTTAGTGTGTTTCTCTATATGGCCGCCGAATCCAGGACCAAAAACACAGGTGCCTGCCTTACAAAACCAGTTTTTTTTGCCATAGATAATTTTGATGTCTCCACAATACGATTTGGGTGGTGAAATTTGGGGCTGAACTAAATTGGGGAGCTCCCAAGAGAGCACTCTCTCTCTCTCTGCTTGCCACCACATTCACCTGCTCTCTGGGTTGGGCTAACCCACTATTACCCAGTTGCACAAACAGCTTGCGAAGGGACAGCAGGACTGTCCTCATCACCTCCCTCATAATGTACTGGAAGAGGAGTTATCGAATGGGACTCCTCCGACTGAAAAATCACTCCCAGAGTCTGCGCCATTGTCCTATCCCTCAGATGCTGTCTCAGTATCTGATGTCTCAGTCTCTGATCCTATGTCAGAGCGGTCCTCTATAACCCGAGTGCAGGCAGCAGTCACCCATCAAGATGCCATCTCTGCTATTGGCTAAACTGTTGCTCTAAAACACTAGCCTACGTAGACTGTCACAAAATCGATGGTGTGTGTGAGATACGTGCAACAGTAGAGGCCACCTTACCTGCGCTTCTTCCCTCAATCAGCACGTTCTTTCAAGACACTCAAAAAACACCTTGTCACATACCATTCGTCACAGTCTTTAGCACCTCCTGCGCCCAGTCCAACAATCATTATTGGTGCTCCCACTCCCTCGTCCTAGGATTCCCTCATTACCACCCAGCAAAAGTGCCCTTCATCTCTCCATAGCCGCCCTCCACCCGCACATACATTTCATTGGTATTATAGCGCAGGTAATGGCTGACTTTACTAATGTACTCAGCTATTTACATAAAATACAGATTTGCTCTGTGCAGAAGGCATATGAACCTTCTGTGCTTCTTTATGGCACTAAAACTGCCACTAGACAAGTCTGACCCTTTTCCCCCCAGGGAAACCACACACATATTGACAAAAGTGATATATATATGACAGCCAACCACCTGAAACTCAACTCAAGCAAAACCGAAATAATCCTCTTTGGCCCACACAAAAACACCTGGGACCCCTCATGGTGGCCCACCACGCTAGGCCCTGCACCCACCCCCGCCAGCCATGCACGCAACCTCGGCATCATCCTAGACTCCTCCCTCTCGATGACCCAACAAATCAACGCTCTCACCTCTTCATGCTTCAACACACTCCGTATACTGAAAAAACATTCAAATGGATCCCCACAGAGACCAAAAAAACTGTCACTCACGCACTCATCAGCAGCAGACTTGATTACGGAAACGCCCTCTACGCCGGCACCACTCTAAAACTCAAGCGCAAACTACACGCATACAGAACTCAGCAGCACGACTCATCCTCGACCTCCCCGGACACGAACACATCTCTCCACACCTCAAATCCATCCACTGGCTCCCCATTGACAAAAGGATCACCTTCAAGATCCTCATCCTCGCACACAAATCACTCCACAACACAGGCCCTGCCTACCTCAACGAGAATCACCTTCCACACCCCTACACGAAACCTCCGCTCAGCTGACCTCTCTCTCGCCTCTGTCCCCCGCATCAAACACACCACCACCGGGGGCAGATCCTTCTCCTACCTTGCACCCAAAACCTGGAACGCCCTCCCAACCCACCTTCGCAAGACCCAAAACCTACTTCTTTTCAGGAAGGGCCTCAAAACCTGGCTTTTCGAACAGTGAACCTCCCAGCCCCTTTCCCTCCCCCCACCCCTCCCCTACCGCCTTGAGACCCTCACAGGTGAGTAGCGAGCTTTATAAATCTCTTTGATTGATTGATATATATAGATCTATCTATCTATCTATATATATATATATATATATATATATATATCTACATAGATATATCTATAGATATATCCATGTACATAGATATATCTACATAGATATATCTATATATATATAGATCTATATATAGTTCTATTTTTTTTTTGTTGTTGTATGGTTCCTTGGGGGCCAAAATGGCCCCCAGGGAAACCCTACAACATCTAAAAAAAATATTGCCCCCACAGGGGGTCACCCTGCCCACGGGCGACCCCCTGTCTTTTTATTTTATTTTATTCGTTTTTTTTTTGTAAAAAAATAAAATTTCCTCTGGGGGGGGCACGATCGCAACTGTGCTGCGACTGGGGGCCAGAAAACACTTTCAGGAAGGCCTTGAAAGAAAGGGGAGACTCTCCCCTTTCTTACGAGGCCTTCCCTAATGTGGGGAAGGCCGTTTTCCCCATTGAAGCAGGAAGCGGCTGCAAGGCTGCTTCCTGCTTTGATGGGGAAAACAACTTTGTAACGTCAGCGCGCCTCGCCGCGCGCTGACGTCACAAAGGGGCGGGTGGGGGGTGGGTGGGGGGGTGGGAGGCGAGACACGGGAGCTTCCGTTTCTCCCAGGGAAAGAAAAAAAAACTAAAAAAAATATTAATACCCGTCCTGGTGTCGGCCACTGGTCGTGACCCGCACCAGGGAGGGAGTGTGCCCGCACTAAAAAGGTTAACAACGTGGCTTGGAGAGGTTTGTTTGCACAGCTGGCATAGGTGTCAGAGAGGTCAGTAGGGAAGTCTTGCAGCAGTTCTATGTACTAATGTGGATGAGCTGGTTTCAGCCCGTGAATGAGATGAGCAAGTGTCTTGGAAAAAGGAAAGAATAAATAGCTTACTGGGATTCAGATAATGGAAGAGAGAATTGGAACTAAGGTATCATATCTATAGGTACATATATAGGAATATATTTTTCTCAACATGCATATTGATAATTAAAGATGGAAACAAGCATGAATGTACCATAAAGGCAAAACACGCTGAAGTGAGTAGAATTATGTCTAAAGCCACAATATGATGTTAGAGTAATTTATAAAGATGATCTTGTACAGTTACCTGAATTGTTTTCCAAGTGTAAACCACTGTCTGATATGCTAAAGTGCACTATGGGGTTGATATGGTATTAAACTGTACTATGCTGACTTGCTAGAAAAAAATGCAACAGGGGCTTATTTTAAATCTATAGTAGAAGTGCCTTGTATATGGGTATTACAGAGGGGGTTTAGAGAGACTTGTCTCTTTGAAAAGTGCATAATACAAATCTAGCTGTATATGTTTATGATCCATTGGAGTTAACATTAAGGTTTTAAAGAGTAACTAAGTTTAAAAGTTTAGCTTCTTGTGAGTGATGACTGGAGTTAATTGTAAAGACAAACCAAAAAGTGAAGTAATTTCCACCTGCTTCCAAACATATCTACTTAAAAACTCAAAATCAAATATTGTACACTAATATAAGTCTTGAGGTGGGAACTTGTGCATTCAACAAAGTCAGCTTGCTCTGGAAACTCCCTTCACAAAGTGTCTGAAAAGTAGGCTGCTGATAAGCATACCAAAGGGGTGACATTCAACTTTAGTAAGAGAACTGAAAACTCACTCTCCACCTTCATTCTCCAATGTCCATGACAGTGGTATATAAATACTACGGGGACAAATTTACTCTGATATTTTTCTCAGCTTTACGTCACTTTTGTAGTTCAGCCCTGACTCAAAATCATTTTTGGTATTTACTAAGTGTTGTAAAGCTGCTGTTATAAATAGGGTCTCTGGTTGGCAGTCAGTTTGCACTCTGTCCAACAGGGACCCTCACTCTAGTCAAGGCAATGAGATACACACTTAGATAACCCCTTCTCACCCCCTTGGTAGCTTGGAGTCGTTTCTTCTCCGGTCATGTAGGTGATCCGTTGTTTTTCTCCCCCTCAAGAGAGCAATTCATTGATTTCAGGACAGGGCACCTCAGATCCACAGAGGTTCACTATGACTTTGATGCCCAGCGACGTTGCATAAGAAATCCTGGTCGCACAGTGATGGAAAACCACGCCAAGTGGGGGTTTTCATTGTTTTCTGCAGCTGCAAGCGGGTGTTTCACCATTTCTCCACTAGCCATGCAGGTGATGCATTGAAATCAGCTGCAAGGTGGGTGGTGTGTAATTTTTCATTGAAATTTTCCCCGCACGCCTCCCTGTGCCTGGATTTCTGTCCTTTTTCTACCAGTTTCACTTTTCAGGGGCCCAGAGACTGGATAAGGCAGCACTGGGCAGGGCAAGAGTCTCAGCAGGGAGTCCTGATGCTGGCAGAGGAAGTCTTTGATGGCCCTGAGACTTCAAAACAGGAGGCAAGCTCAGTACAAGCCCTTGAAGATTCATCACAAGCAGGAATATAGCATGAAGTCCAGTCTTTGTACCCTTTCACAGGAAGAAGCAGCAACTGCAGGATAGTACAATCACAGGCAGGGGCAGCATTTCTACTCAACTATGCAGCTCTTCTCCTTGGCAGAAGTTCCTCTTGGTTCCAGAAGCAAATCTAAAAATCTGGGGTTTTGGGTCAACTACTTGTACCCCTTTGTGCCTTTGAAGTATGCAAACTTCAAAGGAAAGCCACTGTTGTTCACAAGATCCATCCTTGCCCAGGCCTGGCCCCAGACACACACCAAGGGGTTGGAGATTGCATTGTGTAAGGGCAGGCACAGCCCATTCAGGTGTCAGTGACCACTCTTCCCTCCACTCTAGCTCAGAGGGATCACCAGGCTATGCAGGCTACACCCCATCTCCCATTGTGTCACTGTTTAGAGGGGGTTCACAAATTAGCCAACTGTCAGTCTGACCCAGACAGGGAATACACAAGCAGGCAGAGTCACGGAATGGTGTGATCAAGAAAATGCTCACTTTCTTAAAGTGGCATTTTCAAAAAGACAATTTAAAAAACAACTTTGTCAAAAAATGTATTTTTAAATTGTAAGTTCAGAGACACCAAACTTCTGATCTCTATCTGCTCTTGAAGAGAAAATGAACTTTAAGGTTATTTAAAGGCAGCCCCCATGTTAACCTATGAGAGAGATAGGCCTTGCAACAGTGAAAACTGTATTTGGCAGTGTTTCACTGTTAGGACATGTAAAGCACATCAGTACATGTCCCACCTTCAACATACATTGCACCCTGCCCATAAGCTACCTAGATCCTTCTTTAGAGGTGCCTTACATGTATACAAAGGGAAGATTTGGGCCTGGCAAGTGGGTACACTTGCCAGGTCGAATTGGCAGTTAAATCGGCACACACAGACCCTGCGGTGGCAGGTCCTGGGCACCTCTAGTACACTTTACTAGGGACTTACTAGTAAATCAAATATGCCAATCATGGAAAAGTCTTACACATACAATTTACACAGGAGCACCTGCACTTTAGCACTGGTCAGCAGTGGCAAAGTGCCCAGCCAGAGCATCAAAAACAGCAAAAACAGAGTCCAGCACACAGTTAAAACATAGGAAGCAGAGGCAAAAAAGACAGGGGAGACTAGGTCAAGAATGCCAGGTCTTACAGCCGCTTTACGTGCCTTTGTGTACTTTAATAAATAGACAGTAATGCAAAGCAGCGCATAGCGCTGCTTTGCGTTACCTTGCTTTGGAAAGTTGTTCCATGGGTGGAGCATGAATGTTCCCATGCCTCCAACTATGCATTTTAGTGAATTCACAGATTTGCTAAAGCTAATAAACCTGGGAATGGGTAAAAATGCTATGACTTCAAAGTGAGAGGTTACAAGGAGAAATAACTTTATTTCTCCTGAGTACGTCCTCTTTTCATGTGTGCTGCACTCTGGAAGAGAAATATGCCGCTAAGGATTGGTTTTGGGCAGGATAGTATTTGTTTCTGCAAAAATAACCTTGCCCATACTTGGCTCTTAGCAGCCTCAAACGTGCCAGCACAGGCAGAGAGTTGAAGACTGCCATATCTTAGTAGATATTGCGCTTTTCAGCTCTGTCCCATGCATGCAATGAAGCACAGCAACTTGCCTTGCTGCAGTGCTTTGTATGAATTCTAAGTAAATCTGCCTCTACATTTCAAGAAGTAAAAACAGCAGTTTGATCGAGGGACAAGTATGTAGAATACTCCATGATTATCCTATGAAAATGTGCAAAATTACGTTTCAAACTTGGTTTGAAAAGTACTGATAATCAATAAATCTATCACTTCTAGACAATAACACTTCATAGTGCCAGATACTTAGGGGCATATTTATACTCTGTTTGTGCCAGATATGCGGAAAGAAAATTTGCCCAAATCCGGTGCAAACTTAACTCCATATTTATACTTTGGCGCTCGACCCGTCTAGCGCCAAAAATATGGAGTTAGAGTCATTTTTTGGATGCGGGAAACTACCTTGCGCTAATGAGATGCAAGGTAGGCGTTCCCGTCCAAAAAATGACTCAAACACCTGTGCTCCATATTTATCCATCTGGGTGAAAATGGCACACGGGAGGGCCTTTAAAAATGACTCTAAACCCGTTTAGAGTCATTTTGTAACACCTGGGTCAGGGCAGGAATTAAGGGGCCTGTGGAATCAATTCCATGGTCTCTGACCATGGAAGCAGCACACAGGTGCCCTTCCCTTCCCCCAGGGACACACCCTGCCACCCTCGCCCACCCCTGGAGGACACCCATGGATGGGGGGACCCATCCCAGTTAAGTTCAGGTAAGTATAATTTTTTTTTTTTGAAGTGGCATAGGGGGGCCTAATTTGGGCCCCCCTACATGCCACTGTGCCCAATGGCCATGCCCAGGGGACAAAATTCCCCTGGCCATGGCCATTGGGCAAGGGGGCCTGACTCCTGTCTTTGCTAGGACAGGAGTCATTTCACTGGGGGTTGTGCACCCAAAAATGGCGCAAGTCAAGTTTGAGCCATGATTTTTTACTCAAACCTGACTTGCACCATTTTTTGACGCACAACCCCCATTTTCCCCTACGCCGGCGCTGCCTGATTTGAGTCATTTTATTTTACTCTGACCAGCCCGCAGCGCCGGCTAACGGCAATCCTGATATATGGCACACGCATGGTGCGTAGGAATGGCGTCAGCCGGCGGAAAATGTTTTGACGCAAACCAGCGCCAGCGCTGGTTTGCGGCAAAAAGTATAAATATGGGCCTTAGTTGGGAAATGTTTAAGCTCTGTTATTCTACTATAAAGGTTATCTTTCAGGAGGAACACGTATGACTAATATAATAAACACTCCCTTGTACTATGGTACAACGATATCTGTATTAGCTCATGACAGTGAATAGTGAGAGTACCACATCTTTGAAGTCATGGTGTTTTCTCTTTTTTGGCTTTGGCGTAATACAGTGAAGCATGTAACATTTTACTACCTTTCCTTGCAACATGACTCACCTAGCAAACGTGGTGCACCATGTTCCATGAAATAGAAAGAGTGGGACAGTATAATATCTGCTAGAATGTAGCACTGTTTCCTATCTTTCTGCAATAGTGTGAGAAAGTAGCATCTTTCTAGCATGGTTACCCCTGTTTTTGGCCTGTTTGTCAGTGTGTGTCAGTGTGTTTTTACTGTCTCACTGGGATCCTGCTAGCCAGGACCCCAGTGCTCATAACTTGAGACCTATTTGTCAGTGTGTTTTTACTGTCTCACTGGCACCCTGCTACTCAGGACCGCAGTGCTCTTAGTTTGTGGCCTATATGCGTTATCAGTATGCTTGACTGTGTCACTGGAGGTTTGCTAACCAGAACTCCAGTGCTTATGCTCTCTCTGTTTACCAGATTTGTCACTATAGTTTAGCGACTCCATATTCCAATTCTGATTGGCACACTGGATCCCCCTTATAAGTCCCTAATATATGGTACCTAGATACCCAGGGCATTGAGGTTCAAGATCCTTATGGGCTGCAGCATTTCTTTTGCCTCCTGTAAGGAACTCATACAAACACTCCTGCAGGACTGCCACTGCAGCCTGAGTGAAACAGTGCATACACTATTTCACACTCATTTGTCACTGCACCAGGTAACTTGTAAGTCACCTACTGTATATGTCTAACCTTCAGTTACTGAAGGCTAGGTGCAAAGTTACTGTGTGTGAGGGCACCCTTGCAAAGGGCCAATTCCCTGAACTTCGTGAGTGCGGGAACGCCATTATAAGCATGCACTACCTATATGTGAATACATATATGTAGCTTCACAATGGTAACTTCGAATTTGGCCATGTGAGGTCTCTAGGAATGTGAAATTGACCCCCCAGTCCAAATCTGGTATTGTGGGGCCAATTCCATGCACCCTGGGGGCTCCACCATGGACCCCCAGGGTGACCCACCATGGATCCCCTCAATTCCTAGGTGAGGGGACCCTCTGGGAGCATCTGAGTGGCTAGTGCCAGCAGGTGATGTCAGAGACCCCTCCTGATAGATGCATACCTGGTTAGGTAGCTAATCCCCCTCTCAAGGCTATTTAGGGTCTCTCCTCTGGTTGTTCCCTCAGATTCAGTTTGCAAGACTCCACCAGGACTCCTCTGCATCCTCTGCTTCAGCTTCTGACCTTTGGATCAACCGCAGGCTGCTCCAGGAACCCCTTTAAATGCAAAGTATCCAGGAAGGCTACTGTGACCTGCAAAGTCAGCTCAGGGCAGCAACTGCAACAGTTTCCAGGTTCTGCATGCTCTGAGGACTGTCTGTCTTTATCCTTCACCAGAAGAACCAAAGGAATCTCCTGTGGAGTGATGGAGTCACTTCCCTGCTTCATTAGGCACCCCCCTGCGATGACGACCGGTACTCTGCGACACCTCTCCTGTCGATGAGCGTGATCCCTGGAACACAGGTGGTGGACTGAAGTGACCCTGACTGTTCAAAGTTCCAGCTGTCCAAAGTTGGTGGAGGTAGGGGCATGCCTCCCTGTGCCAGACAGTACCCCTGTGCATCGCATCTTCTGCAGCTCCTGCGGCTTCTGTGCAATTCTTCCAAATGTTATTCATGCACAGCATAGCCCAGGTCCCCAGCACTCTATCCTGCAACGCTCAGCTCCCTGAGTTGTTCTCCGGCGGCATGGGATCCTTCTGTGTAGTGCTGCGATGACCGTACTTTGTAACTTATTTGTCCCCTTGTCCTGGGACTCCTGTGGGTGCTGCATTGTCTTCTGAGGGCTCTCTGAAGTGCTGAGAGCTCCCTCTGTCTCCTCTGTCTTAGTTGAGACCCCCAGGTCCCGCCTGGATCCAAGCAGCTCCTCTTTGTTGCAAAACTTGTTCTTGTGTGAACCATGGCTTGTTGATGGAATCCAGGGATGCAAACAGCCTGCCTCCAACGACTCGACGTGGGACGTCTCTTGCATCAAGAAGGAACCCAAAGCTATCTTCTTTGGTGCATTTCTGTACTTTCTTCCAACTGGAGAATCCAATTTTGCACATTCTTCCAGTTGGGCAGGGGCTCCTGTTCTTCTTGGACTCTTCATTGACTTCTGGACTTGGTCTCCTCTCTCCACATGTCATCAGGTCCAGGAATCCATCTCTGGTTGCTTGTATTCTTTCTCGGTTCTTGCATAATCCTTCATCACTACTTGCAGTGTGTTCTGAGGAAACTAGCTGTACTTTACTCCTGTTTTCCTGGGTTCTGGGGTGGGGTACTTTACTCACCTTTGGTGTTTTCTTATACTCCCAGCGCCCCTCTACCCAGAACACTTGCCTGGGGGAAATCCGACTTTCGCATTCTACTTTTTTAGTATATGATTTGTGTTGCCCCTAGGCCCATTGTAATCTACTGTGTTTTTCACTGTTTGCACTATTCTATGAATGTTTACTTATCTGATTTTGGTTACTAGCAGTGTATATTGTGTATAATACTTACCTCCAGAAGGAGTATTGCCTCTAAGATATTTTGGCCTGGTCTCACTAAAATAAAGTACCTTTATTTTTTGTAACACTGAGTATTGTCTTTTCTTGTGTATAAGTACTGTGTGACTATAGTGGCATTGAAAAGAGTTTTGGATGTCTTCTAGTTCAGCCTTGGCTGCTCTGCTACAGCTACCCCTAGACAGCCTAAGCTGAAAGACACTACCTTCATTTCTGGACCTGGTAGAAGATGTAAGTACCCTAGGTGCCCACTACAAACCAGACCAGCCTCCTATATGTAGGGGGTCATTACAACATTGGTGGTAAATGCCGCTTACTGCCGTGCACAAGACCGCCAACACACCGCCGCGGCCGTGGAATTCCACCACAGCTATTACGACCCACAGCTCGGAATCCGCCAAAATCCAGACACCCACACAAGTCCGCCACACCAAAGGTCAGTGATAAACTGACGATAACAAAACCTACACCGTCACTCCAACAGGAATACGCCCACACTATCACGACTCACGAATCCACGCAGCAGTCTTTCAACCGCTGTATTCCATTGGCGGTACATACCGCCGTGCTCAAAATACACACACATTTACAAAACACAACCACATTGGACAATTCCAAATACACACACCTGATACACATACACACACCACTCCCACGAACCCAATACAATATAAAACAAACACCCACATCACCCACAACCCCCTACAACAAAAATAGAGAAAGAAGCACACAAAGAGACACCACTATCAACAATACTAGCATCCACAGGCACACAACATCATCACTCACACAACATCCACGCACCTCAGACAACACACACAAACACATTCCCTCACACATCACAACACACACCACCTCACACATCACCCACACAACCCCATGGCACCGCAAAAACACCCCAGGTTTTCTGAGGAGGAGCTCAGGGTCATGGTGGAGGAAATCATCCGGTTAGAGCCACAGCTATTCTGATCACAGGTTCAGCACACCACCATAGCTAGGAAGATGGAGCTGTGGCGCAGAATAATGGACAGGTTCAATGCAGTGGGACAGCACCTAAGAACTAGGAATGACATCAGGCAGAGGTGGAACGGCCCATGGGGGAAGGTACGTTCCGTGGTCTCAAGACACCACATCACGGTTCAGAGGACTGGCAGCAGACCACCACCTCCTCCCCCACAACTAACAACATGGGAGTAGCAGGTCTTGGCTATACTGCATCCTGAGGGCCTCGCAGGAGTAGCTGGAGGAATGGACTCTGGTAAGTCAAATCTTTCACTACTTCATCCCCCACCCTACCTGCATGCTATCACATACCCCCACCCTCGCCCTCACCCCCATCACTCCAACTCCTCACATATGTCCCACTATCACAACCCATCCATCCCAACACGGAGCCCTGCATGCAACACCAAAGCATGGACACCCATCACCAATGCATGGCCACTGCACATACCCACACACAACCCTAAACAATCATCACACAAGGTCCTACACAAGAAAGCAAGCACTAGGGTACAGGGTCACCCACCCATTTCACACCATGGCACACACAGATGCAATAATTATGTCTTTACACCCCTGCAGGAGGTACCAGACATGTCCACTCCCCCCACAGAAGAGGCCCACAGTGATGACAGCAGCTCTGTCCAACTGGACCTAGATGACCAGCCCCACCCATCTGGGACCTCGGGACAGTCGGTTCCCCTCACACTGGCACAAGCCACAACAGAGCCTCCCCCCTCTGGAATAACCAGCACAGCGCCCACCCAGCGGGCCCATACCTCTGTCCCCAGGACACGTCAATCAGCAGTGTGTCCACCACTACAGGGAACCCAGGCTAACCCACCACCCCAACAACAGCAGGGACCTGGAGGCAGTGGCAGTGGGCACACGGTTCAGGGGACAGATGCCCAGGAACACAGGGGAACTGGGAGGTCTGCTGTGCGACAGGGGGAGGACAGGCCCAGGAAACCCACTCTCCACGAGGCCCTCTCCCACATCCAAAGGAGACAATGACAACTGTACTGGCCAAGTTTCAGGAGATCTAACTGCTGCAGGAGGAACAGTATTTGGGGTTCAGGGAGGAACTCAAAACCATCAATGCCACCCTGGGCACCATTGTAGGGGTGCTGAAGGAACTCGTGAACAACAGGATGGACACTGTGGCACAACAAGGGGCCCCTGACACTAGCCTGGACGATGAACTGCCCACCACCTCCGCCGGCGCTAGTGGACAGGAGGCACTGTCACAGGACCACAACACCAGCACCCTACCCCCTGCAGATGGAGAACCATCCCGCAAGCGGTCCCTGAGATCCAGGACAAAGACAGAGAACAATGCCAAGACCTCCGCCAAGAAATGACACCACCCTGATTTTCATCCTTTTGTCCCACTTTGTCACCCTGTCCATCTATCAACTGCCCCAGCTCCACTTCCTATGCCGCTTTGGACAATGCACCTGTGAGACTAATAGACTGGACTCTGCCATGGACATTCCTCCACCATCACCCCTGACCATTTTATAACCCCCTCCACTATTTAGCTCTTAAATAAACACCCTTAAATCACAAAACTATCTGGAGCCAGTCTGTGCTTTCGAAAATGTGTATTTGCAATAAAAAAAGGAAAAATGCAATATCCATTGTATTGTCAACATACCTATGTCACACAGCGCTAGTCCATGGGGAAACAACGCAGATGTCACACAGTGGGACCCACATCTGTGAAATCAAAAGGGAAAGTGACAACTCAGAGTCCATACACTGGGTGAAAGTGACAGACAGATGAGAGGTAGAACAAGTGTATCAGATGTAGGAGGCAGTGATGTCTTCTTACCTGTGTCTCACTGGAAGTATTGATGAATCACCGTGTTTCTGTTGTCGATATCCTCTTCTTCTGCTTCCTCGTCTTCACTGTCCACAGGCTCCACAGCTGCCACAAGACCTCCATCTGGACCATCCTCCTGCAGAAAAGGCACCTGTTGTCGCAAAGCCAAGTTGTGAAGCATACAGCAGACCACGATGATCTGGCACACCTTCTTTGGTGAGTAGTATAGGGAACCACCTGTCATATGGAGGCACCTGAACCTGGCCTTCAGGAGGCCGAAGGTCCTCTCTTTAACCCTCCTAGTTCACCCATGGACCTCATTGTAGCGTTCCTCTGCCCTTGTCCTGGGATTTCTCACTGGGGTCCGTAGCCATGACAGGTTGGGGTACCCAGAGTCACCTGCAAATGTCGAGGGACAACTGATAGACACACACTAACCCTTAGGGACAACCCCAGACCCAGCCACCTAGTCACACTGTATAGGGTCCATGTCCTCACCTAATAGCCACACAAGGTGGCTCTGGAGTTGCCCCATCACATAAGGGATGCTGCTATTCCTCAGAATGTAAGCGTCGTGCACTGAGCCAGGAAATTTGGCATTCACATGGGAGATGTACTGGTCGGCTAAACACACCATCTGCACATTCATAGAACCGTAACTCTTCCGGTTTCTGTACACCTGTTCACTCCTGCGGGGGGGACAAAGGCCACATGTGTCCCATCAATGGCACCAATGATGTTGGGGATATGTCCTAGGGCATAGAAGTCACCTTTCACTGTAGGAAAATCCTCAACCTGAGGGAAAATGATGTAGCTGCACATGTGTTTCACTAGGGCAGACAACACTCTGGACAACACGTTGGAGAACATAGGCTGGGACATCCTCTGATGCTATGGCCACTGTCGTCTGAAAAGACCCACTTGCCAGGAAATGGAGTACTGACAGCACCTGCAGTAGAGGGGGGATACCTGTGGGATGGCGGATAGCTGACATTAGGGGCCAGATGTAGGTAGGCTTTTGCACCTCGCAAACGGCGAAAAACGCCATTTGCGAGGTGCAAAAGCCCTCAAGCGATGCAGAAACACATTTTGCGAGTCGGAACCGACTCGCAAAATGTGTTTCCGACTCGCAAATAGGAAGGGGTGTTCCCTTCCTATTTGCGACTCGCACCGCGATTTAAGTTGATTTGTGACCGCGAAAGCGGTCGCAAATCAACTCGCAGTTACCATCCACTTGAAGTGGATGGTAACTCATTTGCAAAGGGGAAGGGGTCCCCACGGGACCCCTTCCCCTTTGTGAATGCTCACAAAATTATTTTTTCAGAGCAGGCAGTGGTCCTATGGACCACTGCCTACTCTGAAAAAAACCGAAACAAAAGGTTTCGGTATTTTTTTCTATTTGCAGCTCGTTTTCCTTTAAGGAAAACGGGCTGCAAAGAGAAAAAAAAAACTGCTTTATTTAAAAGCAGTCACGGAGATGGTGGTCTGCTGTCTCCAGCAGGCCACCATCCCCGTGAGTGCCTAGACTCGCTATGGGGTCGCAAACTGCGACCCACCTCATAAATATTTATGAGGTGGGTCTTTGCGACCCCATAGCGAGTTGCAGAAGGTGTCTGAGACACCTTTCTGCATTCCAAATTGCGACTTGCAATTTGCGAGTCGCAGGGACTCGCAAATTGCAAATCGCAATTTGGAATCTTTCTACATCTGGCCCTAGGTCCGGTACCAACTGGGCACACAGTTGCTGGATTGTTGTACGGTCCAGTCTATAGGTGACAATTACATGTCGCTCTTCCATTGTCGACAGGTCCACCAGCGGTCTGTACACCGGAGGATGCCGCCGTCTCCTCACCTGCCCCAGCGGACGTGCTCTATGGAGCAGAACAGCAAGCAGAGTGTCAGCCAACACTGAGGTACGAAAACACAACTTTATTGCACACATTTTTCAAACTGCTATGTCCCTGTCTTAATGTGTATGCAAGGCCTAGATATGTGTGACGCATTTAAAAATAATGCCATGTGGCCCCCTGAAATGGCGGCTGCCTGACCTGCAATGTGGGAAAAGGGGATATTAGGTAACTGCGCTGACGTTGTACACCGTCGCAGTAGGCAGTCGAAGACCGTGGCCCAATCCTGCATTTGTTAACATTGGACCCTAGGGGTCCCAGGAGCCAATGACGATTTACGCCAGCGGTGACGGTACGCACCTCCGCGGACATGACCGCCATTTTCTATCTGTTCACTCACTTGATACCTGATCTTCGACAGGAGAGGACCTACACTGCAAGTGCTGCTGTGACCTCAGTCTGGAAGAGACAATGGGTCATGTGTCTGGGGAAAGAAACTACACTGCAAGTGCTGCTGTGACTTCAGTCTGGAAGAGACAATGGGTCATGTGTCTGGGGAAAGGGCCCCTGCCTTCACCACGGAGGAGTTGAAGAAACTAGTGGATGGGGTCCTCCCCCAGTACATGGTCCTCCAGACAAACAGGTAAGTACACTGTGAGCATGCTGTATGGACAATGCCTGTGTGGAGTGGTGTGGATGGAAGATAGGGGGGTAAAAATTAGGCGTGCATGAAACGACAGTGAGTGCATGTGCGTCATGGCAAGGGTAGGAACGCTGGCCAATGACTGTGACGGTCCGGACGGTTATATCTTCTCCTTTTCCCCTGTACTATTCCTGTAGGTCAGCACCCACCAGAAGAAGGATATTTGGCGTGCCGGCGCCAAGGAAGTCCGGACCCTGGGGGTCCACATCAGACGGAGCACCCACTGCTGGAAAAGATGGGAGGACATTCGCCGCTGGAGCAAGAAAACAGCGGAGGACCGCTGGGGATGGCCTCCCAATGTGGGAGGGGTGCCCATTGCACCATGACCTCCCTGATGTTCCAGATCCTGGTGGTGGCGTATCCGGAGTTGGATGGGCACTTGAGAGCATCACAGCAGCCACAATGGGGTGAGTACACTCTCATTCAGCTGAATCAGCATGCATTACGAGGTGTCTGGGTGGGGGAGGTTGGCTGTGGGTTCCCCTAGGCCAGGGCGAGTTTAGTAGGCAAGGTCTCTTCGTAAGGCAGGCCATGTGGCACCCCACCACACCAGTTTTCAGAGCCAACTACACCTAGTCAGGCTCGTGTGTGCAGCAATCGGGCATAGGCCTTGTACCCCATGTCCCTGTGATTAATCAGGGAACTCTAAGTGCCGGGCGTACTGCAGAGGTCTTCTGTGTCTGTAGTGTCTGCCAACTGTAGTGGTATTGCATGCACTCAACATGTCTTTCTTCTGTCTTTCCCCCCCTTTTTTTGGTCTCCCTATTCTTGTGTGCAATAGCATCATCAGGTGGAGGAGCAGAGGCACTGGAGCAGGAGGGAGCTGCATCCCAAAGGGCCCTGGAGGGCGAGACAGCAGAGTCTGAAGGCACCAGTGGGACGGAAGGCGATGGGAGCTCCACGGTTGGGACAGGAGCTGAAAATAGCGACACAGACTCTTCCTCTAATGGGAGCGCCCTTGCGGTGGCTGGCCCCTCTGTGCCCCCGCATCTACAGGTACAGCCGCCACCCCCCTACCAGCACCGCCCTCCCAGCAGCCCCTCAGCGTGTGCCCCGTGGCCGCTCACCCAGGAGGGTGGCCATCTCCTTCGCCCCAGGCACCTCAGCCCCTGCCCCTGTCAGCCCTCCTCAGATCCCTTACTGTAGGGCAGTCTACCATTCTGAATGCCATCCAGGGTGTAGAGAGGCAATTGCAACAGACAAATACATACCTGGAGGGCATTCATTCTGGTCAGGCAACCGAACAGCAAGCTTTTCAGACTCTGGCCTCAGCACTAATGGTAGCCATTGTCCCTGTGTCCAGCCTCCCCCCTCCAACTTCCTGCACCCAGACCCAAATCCCTGTACCTCAGCCTATCCCAAGTACACCATTAGACCAGCATGCACACACCTCAACACACAAGGGAAGCTCTGGCAAACATAGGCACCACACATCCCACAGGCACTCACACAAGCATCATACCCATGCACACATACCAACAGCCACTGCCTCCCCTGTGCCCCCCTCCTCCTCGCCTCCCTCCTCCCTCCTGTCACATTTCCACTCACACCTGCATGCTCTACATCTTCACCCACTACGTCTATCACCAGCACACCCATCACCACACACCACTCACGTGCACTTACCACCCCCACTACCATTCACACATCCCCTGTGCCTTCTCCCAGTGTGTCTGTGAGCCCACCTCCCAAGGTACACAAACGCAGTCACACACCCACCCAACAGTCATCCACCTCACGACAGCCTCCAACCCATGCACCTTCACTCAAAGTCAGCAAACGTACACCTCCTGCAACCACTACCTCTTCCTCCACTCCCAAACCCCCTCCATCTACCCATCCCAGTGTGTCTAAAAAACATTTCCTGTCCAACATTGACCTCTTCCCCTCACCTCCCCCACCCCTTCAGTCTCTAGGGCACGCCTTTCCAGGTCCCAACCCAGCACCTCAGCCACCACATCAGCGAGAACAGTGGTGCCAGCAGTAACCAGCTTCTGGAGTGCGCCAAGCAGCAGGGCAGCCAGTTTGCCAAGGAGCCAGACCACGTACAGTCCTCCACCTCATAAGCATAAGAAGTTGGCGACTGCCCAGAGGGGGAAGGGCAAAACACCTGCCACCAAGGGCTCTCCCAGGACTACAGTTGGGAGTGGGAATACAGCTGTGCCACCATCCAAGGTGGGGAAGGGGCACAGAAAGAAAGGGAAGTCGCCGCCAACCTGCACGGCGGACAAGACCGCCACCAGCATCGCTGCCAAGGACACCGCCGCCACCAGCACCGCTGCCCAGGACACCGCCGCCACCAGCACCACTGCCCAGGACACCACCGCCAGGAGCACCGCTGCCAAGGACACCGCCGCCACCAGCACCGCTGCCCAGGACACCGCACCACCAGCACCGCTGCCAAGGACACAACCGACAGCAGCACGCTCACTGAGCCACCCACCAGCACCGCAGGTCAACGAGCACCGCAAGCACCGCCGCTACTGAGGCTGCCACAAGCAAATTGAAGCACTCTGGGCACAAAGCCCACTCCAGAACCAGTGGAGAAAGGCATCCACTACCTCTGTCCTTGGCAGGATGAAGCACTTTGGGCACAAAGCCACCTCCAGAACCAGTGGAGACTGTTATCCACTTGTGAGACTGTTGCTTTGCACTCCCCAGGATACAGCAGAGGGCAGACCACCCACTGGAGAGACTTGAGAGACTGCGGCTTTGCACTCCCCAGGATAAAGCAGTGGGCAAACCACCCACTGGAGAGACTTGAGAGACTGTGGCTTTGCACTCCCCTGGATAAAGCCTTGGGCAAACCACCCACTGGAGAGATTAGAGAGACTGTGGCTTTGCACTCCCCAGGATAATGCAGTGGGCAAACCACCCTCTGGAGAGACTTGAGAGACTGTGGCTTTGCACTCCCCAGGATGCAGCAGTGGGAAAACCACCCACTGGAGAGACTTGAGAGACTGTGGATATGCACTCCCCAGGATAAAGCAGTGGGCAAACCACCCACTAGAGAGATTTGAGAGACTGTGGCTTTGCACTCCCCCAGGATTCAGCAGTGGGCAAACCACCCACTGGAGAGACTTGAGAGACTGTGGCTTTGCACTCCCCAGGATGCAGCAGTGGGCAAAACACCCACTGGAGAGACTTGGGAGACTGTGGCTTTGCACTCCCCAGGATAAAGCAGTGGGCAAACCACCCACTAGAGTGATTTGAGAGACTGTGGCTTTGCACTCCCCCAGGATACAGCAGTGGGCATGGAGCCCCCTCGTGGATCTGGCGTAGTGCACTCATCTGGCTGAGGTGCCCCCCCCTTCCCTCTGAGGTGCCTGTTGTATTTCTAACTGATGCCCCTGCAGTGTTCTCTCCGTTATGATCGGGTATCTTGTGTAGGCTTCGCCCATGCATTTTGGGCCCAGTGGTCCACGGACTATAAATGGTGCAGTACCTGGACTTGTATTCTTGGTGTATATATTTGTTAATAGTGTATATATATTTTTGAGTACTGGATTTTAATTGATTAAAATCGTTACACTCATTTCCTTTTGTCTTTGCATTCTTTCGGGGGGTTGGGGGGTGTAACTGTAATGTATCAACATGTATTAGTGTGTGTGTTGTAGTGGGTGAGGGTGGGGGTGGGGGTGTTGCATGTGTGTATCACTCTCTTTTACCTCCCCCCTCCCATGTGTCGTAGGTGCAGTACTCACCGTGGTCTTCGCCGCCGGCATTTGTGCTCCTGGTAGAGGAGCAGGAAGACAATGGCAGGTAGAATATGGAATTCTGGCTCCATGGCATCCTGGTTCCTCGTGGGGTGTGTAGAGGTGAGCATTTTCCCATCCAAGTCCTGTTTCTGCCCTGTTTTTGTTCGCGGTGAGTCCGCCCCGGAAAAGGTGGCGGATTGGCCTGTTGTAATACTGTGGGCGGTACATTGTGTTCCGCCTGTCTGTTGGCGGGTACCGCCGCGGTGTTTGTTTGTACCGCCGTAGCGGTCGGAGTGTTAAAGTGGCTGTCTATATTGGCGTTTCCGCCATGGTCGTGATTCCATTTATTTTCCCGCCGGCCTGTTGGCGGTTTTACCGCTGCTTTAAAATTGACTGCCAGGGTTGTAAGGAGGGCCATAGTGTATGTTAGGCTGGTATGCGGAAATGTACACACCCTTGCACAATATTACAAAAGTCTATGGCCCTCATTACAACCCTGGCAGTCGGTGGTAAAGCAGCGGTAAAACCGCCAACAGGCCGGCGGTAATAAAATGGAATTATGACCATGCCGCCAACATAGACAGCCACTTTAACACTCCGACCGCCATGGCGGTACAAATAAACAGGATGGCGGTCATCGCCAACAGACAGGCGGAAGACAATGTACCGTCCACACTATTATGACAGGCCAATCCGCCACCTTTTTTGGGGCGGGTTCAACGTAAATAAAAACATGGCGGAAACAGGACTTGGAAGTGGAAACACTCACCTCTACACACCCCACGAGGAACCAGGACACCATGGAGCCTGGACTCCAAATACTCCCTGCGATAGTCTTCCTGCTCCTCTACCAGGAGCACGACCGACGGTGGCGACGACCATGGTGAGTACTGCACCTACGACACAGGGGAGGGGGGAGGGAAAAGAGAGTGACACAAATATGCAACACCCCCACCCTCACCCACAACAACACACACACCAATACATGCTGCAACATTACATTTACACCTTTAACCCCCACTGAAAGAACGCAAGGACAAAAGGAAATTATTGTAACCGTTGTAATCAATAAACATCCATTAGTCCAAAATATATATACACTATAAACAAATATGTACACCAAGAATTCAAGTCCAGGTAGTGCACCTATATAGTCCGTGGACCACTGGGCCCAAACTTCATGGGCAAGGCCCACACAAGATACCCGATCAAAACGGAGAGAACACTGCAGGGGCATCAGATCGAAATAAAACAGGCACCTCAGGGGGAAGGGAAGGAGGGCACCTCAGCCGGATGAGTGCACAACGCCAGCTCCACGATGGGGCTCCGTGCCCAATGATGTGTCCTGGGGAGTGCAAAGCCACAGTCTCTCAAGTCTCCCCAGTGGGTGGTTTGCCCACTGCTTTATCCTGGGAAGTGCAAAGCCACAGTCTCTCAAGTCTCTCCAGTGGGTGGGTTGCCCACTGCTTTATCCTGGGGAGTGCAAAGCCACAGTCTCTCAAGTGGATAACAGTCTCCACTGGCTCTGGAGGGGGCCTAGTGCCTAGAGTGCTTCATCCTGCCAAGGACAGAGGTAGTGGATGCCTTTCTCCACTGGTTCTGGAGGGGGCTTTGTGCCCAGAGTGCTTCATTCTGCCAAGGACTGAGGTAGTGGATGTGATAGTCCACTGACGGTGGGGCAACATGGAAGCTGCCCAGGCCCCTGGAACTGACCACCAGCCACGTACGGATGACCACTGGGGATGGCAGCCATGTCTGCGGTGGTGCCACTGGCTCAGGTTGTCGCGGGTCCGCTGGCGGGGCTGGCGGCGGTGTTATTAACGGCGGTGCTTGCGGCGGTCATTGTGGCGGCGGTGCTGGTGGCGGCCTCACTGACTGTGGTGCTAGTGGCTGGCTCACTGACTGCCGTGCTGGTGGCTGGCTCACTGACCACGGTACTGGCGGCGGTGTCAGTAGCGGCGGTGCTGGTGGCGGGCTCACTGACAGAGGTGTTGGCAGCGGTGTCAGTAGCGGCGGTGCTGGTGGGGGGCTCACTGACCGCGGTGTCAGTAGCAGCGGTGCTGGTGGGGGGCTCACTGACCGCGGTGTTGCTGAAGGGTACAGCGTCTGCAGTGCTGGTGAAGGGCTCAGTATCTGGGCTGCTGGCGGCGGTGTCCGTGGCGGCGGTGCATGTGGCGTTCTTGTCTACCGTGCAGGTTGGCAGCGAAGTTGACTTAGCTTTCTTCTTCAGGCCCTTCCCCACCTTGGATGGTGGCACAGCTGTCTTGCCACTCCCCACAATAGTCTTGGCTGAGCCCTTGGTGGCAGGTGTTTTGGCCTTCTCAGTCCGGGATGTAGGCAACTTTGTCTGTTTTGGAGGTGTGGCAATGTCCTTGGCCTCGCTCCTTGGGACACTGGCAGCCCTGTTGCTTGGCGCACTCCAAAATCCGGGTATTGCTGGCATCACTGTGCCCGGTGATGTGGTGGCTGAGGTGCTGGGTTGGGGCCTGGAAAGGCGAGCCCTACGGGATGGACCGGGGGGAGGGAGGTGTAGGGAAGAGGTCAAGATTTAAGATGAAAAGTTTTTTAGACACACTGGTATGGGTAGATGGAAGGGTTTGGGAGTGGAGGAAGAGGTAGTGGTTGTAGGAGGTGTTCGTTTGCTGACTTTGGGTGAAGGTGCAAGGGCTTGAGGCTGTCGTGAGGTGGATGGCTGTTGGGAGGGTGTGTGACTGCGTTTGTGTACTTTGGGATGAGGGCTCACAGACACACTGGGAGAGGACACAGGGGATGTGTGAATGGTAGTGGGGGTGGGGAGTGCACGTGAGCGGTGTGTGGTGATGGGCGTGCTGGTGATGGAGGTAGTGGCTGAAGATGTAGAGCATGCAGGTGTGAGTGGAGATGTGACAGGGAGGGAGGAGGGAGACGTGGAGGAGGGGGACACAGTGGAGGCAGTGGATGTTGGTATGTGTGCATGGGTATGATGCTTGTGTGAGTGCTTGTGGGATGTGTGGTGCTTATGTTTGCCAGAGCCACCCTTGTTTGTTGAGGTGTGATGGTGTGCTTGGGATAGGCTGAGGTACTGGGGATTGGGTCTGGGTGGAGGAAGTTGGAGGAGGGAGGCTGGACACAGGGACAATGGCTGCCATCAGTGCAGAGGCCAGAGCCTGAAATGCTCACTGTTGGGCTGACTGGCCAGAATGAATGCCCTCCAGGTATGCATTTGTCTGTTGCAACTTCCTCTCTACACCCTGCATGGCATTCTGAGTGGTAGACTGCCCAACAGTGAGGGATCTCAGGAGGTCAATAGCCTCCTCACTGAGGGCAGCAGGGCTGACTGGGGCAGGGCCTGAGGTGCCTGGGGCGAAGGAGATGCCCACCCTCCTGGGTGATCGGCCATGGGACACACGCTGAGGGGCTGCTGGGAGGGTGGTGCTGGTAGCAGGGGGGGCGGCTGTACCTGTAGATGTGGTGGGCACAGAGGGGCCCGCCACCGCAAGGAAGTTCCCATCAGAGGAGGAGTCGGTGTTTCTGGTCTCTGCTCCTGTCCCCTCCGTGGAGCTCCCCTCACCCTCCGTCCCACTGGTGACTTCTGACTCCGTTGTCTCGCCCTCCAGGGCCATGTGGGATGCAGCTCCCTCCTGCTCCGGTGGCACAGCTCCTCCGCCTGATGATGCTAATACACACAAGAACAGGGAGACCACAAAAAGGGGGTGGGGAAGAAAGAAGAAAGACATGTTCAGTGCATGCAATACTGCTACCGTTGGCGGACATTACAGACACAGCAGCCCTCTGCACTACAGCATGCACTTAGAGTTCCCTAATTAATCACAGGGACATGGGGTACATGGCCTATGCCCGATTGCTGCACACCTGGAAGTCACAGGAGCCTTACTAGGTGTTGATGGATCTTACCACTGGTGGGGTTGGGGTGCCACTTAGCCTGCCTCACAAAAGGTCCTTGCCTACAAAGCACGCCCTAGTCTAGGGGAACGCACTGCCCAGCTCCCCCACCCAGACACCTCATAATGCGGGCAGTCAGATGGATGTGACGGTACTTACCCCCTTGTGGCTGCTGTGATGCCCTCAAGCGCCCATCCAACTCCAGATATGCCACCACCAGGATCCGGAACATCAGGGGGGTCATGGTACGACGGGCACCCCTCCCACGTTGGGAGGCCATCCCCGGCCTCTGCCGTCTTCTTGCTCCAGCGGCGAATGTCCTCACATCTTTTACGGCAATGGGTGCTCCGTCTGTGGTGGACCCCCAGGGTCCGGACGTCCTTGGCGATGGCACGCCAAATATCCTTCTTTTAGTGGGCGCTGACCTAGAGGAATAGTACAGGGGAAAAGGAAATACTTTAACCGTCCGGACCGTCACAGTCATTGGCCCACATTCCCACCCTTGCCCTGACGCACATACACTCACCGTCAGATCATGCAGGCCTCATCCCCCGTATCTTCCATGAACACCACTCCAAAAAGGCATTGCCCGTGCAGCATGTTCACAGTGTACTCACCTGTTTGTCTGGAGGACTTTAGAGTAGCGTTTACTGGGGGAGGACCCCATCCACTAGTTTTATCCAACTCCTCCGATGTGAAGGCAGGGGCCCTTTCCCCAGACACATGAGCCATTGTCGCTTCCAGACTGAGGTCACAGCAGCAATTGCAGTGTAGGTCCTCTCCTGTCGAAGGTCAGTTATCAAGTGAGTGAACAGACAGAAAATGGCGGTCATGTCCGCGGCAATGCATACCGTCACCACCGGCGTACATCGTCATTGGTTCCTGGGACCCACAGGGCCCAATGTTAACCGACGCAGGATTGCGCCGTGGTCTTCGACCGGATACCGCACCGGTGTACAACACCAGCCCAGTTAACTCATTTCCCCATGTCCCACATTACAGGTCAGGCAGCCGCCATTTCGGGGGGCCACGTGGCATTAATTTTAAATGCGTTCCACATATCTAGGCCTTGCATACACACAGAGACAGGCACATAGCGGACTGACAAATGTGTGCAATAAAATATTATTTTTACTATCTCAGTGTTGGCTGACTCTGAGCTCGCTGTTCTCGTCCATAGGGCACGTCCGCTGGGGAAGGTGAGGAGATGGCGGCATCCTCCGGTGTACCGACTGCTGGTGGACCTGTCGACAATGGAAGAGAGACATGTAATAGTCACCTCCAGACTTGATCGTGCCACAATCCAGGAACTGTGTGTCCAGTTGGAGCCTGACCTGATGTCAGCTATCCGCCATCCCACAGGAATCCCCCTTGTAGTGCAGGTCCCGTCAGTACTCCATTTCCTGGCAAGTGGGTCTTTTCAAACAACAGTGGCCATAGCATCAGGGATGTCCCAGCCTATGCTCTCCAACATGTTGTCCAGAGTGTTGTCTGCCCTGCTGAAACACCTGCACAGCTACATCGTGTTCCCTCAGTTGGAGGATTTGCCTACAGTCAAAGGTGACTTCTATGCCCTGGGACATATCCCCAACATTATAGGTGCCATTGATGGGACACGTGTGGCCTTGGTCCCCCCCGCAGGAGTGAACAGGTGTACAGAAACCGGAAGAGCTACTATTCTATGAATGTGCAGATTGTGTGTTTGGCAGACCAGTACATCTCCCATGTGAACGCCAAGTTTCCTGGCTCAGTGCATGACGCTTACATTCTGAGGAATAGCAGCATCCCTTATGTGATGGGGCAACTCCAGAGGCACTGTGTGTGGCTAATAGGTGAGGTCAAGGACCCTATACCCTGTGAATAGTTGTTTGAGTCTGGGGTTGTCCCTAAGGGTTAGTGTGTGTCTAACAGATTTCCCTCGACATTTGCAGGTGACTCTGGTTATCCCAACCTGTCATGGCTACTGACCCCAGTGAGAAATCCCAGGACATGGGCAGAGGAACGCTACAATGAGGCACATGGGCAAACTAGGAATGTGATAGAAAGGGCCTTCGGCCTCCTGAAGGCCAGGTTCCAGTGCCTCCATATGACAGGTGGTTCCCTACACTACTCACCAAAGAAGGTGTGCCAGATCATCGTGGCTTGCTGTTTGCTGCACAACTTAGCTTTGCAACAACAGGTGTCTTTTCTGCAGGAGGATGGTCCAGAAGGAGGTCTTGTGCCAGCTGTGGAGCCTGTGGACAGTGAAGAAGAGGAGGCAGAAGAAGAGGACATAGACAACAGAAACAACGTGATCCAACAATACTTCCAGTGAGACACAGGTAAGAAGACATCACTGCCTCCTACATCTGATAAAATTGTTAGACCTATCATCTGTCTGTCACTTCCACCCAGTGTATGGACCCTGAATTGTCACTTTGCCTTTCCATTTCACAGATGTGGGTCCCACTGTGTGACCTCTGCTATGTTACCTCATGGACTAGAGCTGTGTGACATAGGTATGTTGACAATACAATGGACATTGCTATTTTCCTCAATTATTGCAAATACACATTTGTGAAAGCACACACTGACTCCAGATTGTTTTGTGATTCAAGGGTGTTTATTTAAGTGCTAAATGGTGGAGGGGGTTATAAAATGGTCAGGGGTGATGGTGGAGGAATGTCCATGGCAGAGTCCAGTTATTTGTCTCACAGGTGCATTGTCCAAAGGGGCATAGGAAGTGGAGCTAGGGCAGTTTAAGGATGGACAGGGTGACAAAGTGGGACAGAAGGATGACATTCAGGGTGGTCTCATTTCTTGGCGGTGGTCTTGGCATTGTTCTCTGTCTTTGTCCTGGATCTCAGGGACGCTTGCAGGGTGGTCCTCCATCTGCAGGGGGTGGGGTGCTGGTGTTGTGGTCCTGTGGCGGTGCCTCCTGTCCACTAGCGTCGACGGAGGTGGTGGGCAGTTCATCGTCCAGGCTAGTGTCAGGGGCCCCTTGTTGTGCCACAGTGTCCCTCCTGGTGTTCACAAGGTCCTTCAGCACCCCTACAATGGTGCCCAGGGTGGTACTGATGGACTTGAGTTCCTCCCTGAACCCCAAATACTGTTCCTCCTGCAGCCGCTGGGTCTCCTGAAACTTGCCTAGTACCGTTGCCATCATCTCCTGGGAATGATGGTACGCTCCCATGATGTTGGAGAGGGCCTTGTGGAGAGTGGATTCCCTAGGCCTGTCCTCCCCCTGTCGCACAGCAGACTTCTCAGTTCCCCAGTTTTCCTGGGCCTCTGTCCCCTGAACCATGTGCCCACTGCCACTGCCCCCAGGTCCCTGCTGTTCCAGGGGTGGTGGGTTTGCCTGGGGTCCCTGTAGTGGTGGACACACTGCTGATTGACGTGTCCTGGGGACAGAGGTATGGGCCCGCTGGGTGGGTGCTGTGCCGCTGTTTCCTGAGGGGGGAGGCTTTGTGGTGGCCTGTGACTGTGTGAGGGGAACCGACTGTCCCTAGGTCCCAGATGGGCCGGGCTGGTCATGTAGATCCAGTTGGACAGAGCTGCTGTCATCACTGTGGGCCTCTTCTGTGGGGGGAGTGGACATGTCTGGTACCTCCTGCCTGGTGACGTTGGTTAGAGGTCCTGCAGGGATGTATAGGCATGATTATTGCATCTGTGTGTGCCATGGTGTGCAATGGGTGGGTGACCCTGTACCCCAGTGCTTACATTCTTGTGTAGGACCTTGTGTGATAATTGTTTTGGGGTCTGTGTGGGTATCTGTAGTGGACATGCTTTGGTGATGGGTGTCCATGCTTTGTTGTTGCATGCAGGGCTTGGTGTTGGGATGTGTGGTTTGTAATAATGCGACATATGTGAGGAGTTGGAGTGATGGGGATGAGGGCGAGGGTGGGGGTATGTGATAGCATGCAGGTAGGGTGGGGGATCTGGTAGTTAAAGATTTGACTTACCAGAGTCCATTCCTCCAGCTACTCCTGCGAGGCCCTCAGGATGCAGGATAGCCAAGACCTGCTCCTCCCATGTTGTTAGTTGTGGGGGAGGAGGTGGGGGTCCGCCTCCAGTCCTCTGAACTTCAATGTTGCGTCTTGAGACCACAGAACGCACCTTCCCCCATAGGTGGTTCCACCTCTTCCTGATGTCATCCCCTGTTCTTGGATGCTGTCCCACTGCGTTGACCCTGTCTACGATTCTGCGCCATAGCTCCATCTTCCTAGCTATGGAGGTGTGCTGCACCTGTGATCCGAACAACTGTGGCTCTACCCGGATGATCTCCTCCACCATGACCCTGAGCTCCTCCTCGGAAAACCTGGGGTGACTTTGCAGTGCCATGGGGTGGTGTGGGTGAGGTGGGAGGTGGTGTGTGTTGTGATGTGTGGGGGTGATGTTTTGGGGTGTGTGGTGTTTGGTGCGTGGATGTGTATGAGTGATGGTGTTGTGTGCTTCTGGATGCTGGTGTGTTCTTTCCTTTTCTGTCTCTCTGCTTCTTTTAAATTTCTGGTCAAAAGGGTTTGTGGGTAATGTGGGTTTGTTTTTTATATTGCATTGGGTGTGTGGGAGTGGTGTGTGTATGTGTCTCAGGTGTGTGTATTTGGAATTGTCCAATGTGGCTGTGTTTTGTAAATGTGTGTACCGCCAATGGTTTACCGCGGTTGGAAGACCGCCGTGTGGATTTGTGGGTCGTGATAGTGTGGGCGTATTCCTGTTGGCGTGACGGTGGAGGTTTTGTTATTACCAGTTTATCACTGACCTTTGGTGTGGCGGACTTTTGTGGGTATCTGGATTTTGGGGGATTCCGAGCTGTGGGTCGTAATAGCTGTAGTGGAATTCCTCAGCCGCGGCGGTGTTTTGGCGGTCTTCTGCATGGCTGTAAGCGGGATTTACCGCCAATGTTGTAAATGAGGGCCTATATGTTTCTTCAAACAGGATTTCTAGTCTTCCAGTGCAAAACATACAGTTTTCCCCACTTTGTGTTTATGTGGTAAAAAGCACCACACACACATAATTGGAAGCATTCGGAGAGCTTTAAAAGTTGCTACATGGTTACACCTGTTTCAAGCAAGTGTATGTTTGTGAATCTACTTCTATATTAGTAGACAGTGATTTGCATGAAAACCAATGAGTGATTGCATTGAAATGTCTATGCCCCACTAATGGAATGACCCCTTGATGTAAAATAATGCAAGTTTGTGGATACTACTACTTCACATTATTTTGGCTATCTTTGCAACATTGAACCTCAATGTCACTGAAGCCTTAAAAATAAGAAATAAAGAAGTTGAACCAGCTCTTCATTACTCAGCTAAACTTTAAAAAAACAGTTTGACTGAGCAAAGGAATACCAGGGGCTGGCATCAACTACCTTTCGCAGCTGTTACTGTGCTTATTCAAGAGTTAACAGCTGTGGCCCTTTGTGTGGCTGTAATTGTTCAATATTCACAAGAAGAGCTTTGAAACAAAGCCTTTGGAGCTGCAATGGATTTCTGTCTCCCAGCTGGCCTTTGTTTGTAATTAGAACATACCAGCCTTATGGGGCAGAATGTTTTAAAAGCCATATAACCTGCCAATGTGACCTATGCTATCCATTGAAGCCCAAGTCCCTTAATGGAGGCCCTTGCCTCTATCTGGGTTCTATAACGCTAGACCTGTTTTTTAACAGGTGGTACAGCTCTCTGCATCAGATTATAAGATTCAATACCATACCCGACGCACCAAGGGCAGCAAATGCAAAACCAACAAGGTGATGGATGGAATGCTTGTATTAATCTCAGTCACTGGCAATCACTCGGGCCACATCCCAAGTCATCATTTTTTGCCCACTTTGCTACTTCATTTGGCATTTGAATGTGGAAGTCCCCTCTTCTTCTTCCTGCCATTTTTTGTGTGCCTTGCTGAAATTTAAAATACGCTGACATAATTTCTGTGAATTCCCTAAAATTACACTATGATGGAATTTTGCATAATTATGTACCCGTTACAGCTAAAATCTCAGAAAAACTAGCCCTTTGCTGTAAAAATTCATCATGAACGCATGCATGAAACATAACACTGGCAGCTGCTTTTCACAGTGCTTTGTTTGAATGCATCCACTTACCAAAAATTGACACAAAGATGCACTTCGTGCTAAAATATACTGCACAATGATGTATTTGCATATTACATAATTAACCATAATTATGGCAACATTTTGCATAATTATGCAAAAGCAAATTACGCAAACTTTGCACACTTGTATACTTTTCTCTTAAGTCAACTTCTGCATGCCATGCATTAAGATTCTTATGGATCCCTGAGGTCCTGAAGCAGTACCTTTTGCCAGTACCTCACCTGAAGGTCTTCTTGCAAGTAACTGTCTTTACAAATACTTTCTCAATCTACAGCAGGGGTCTTCAAACTGGGGGGACCTCAAATGATCCCGGGGGGGGGGGGCACCAGGCTCTGGCCAATGGTAGCATTATGCTGATAAAAGGGCTTTGTTTTAAAGGGAAAAAACTGGGCAGCAGTTAACCTCTCTGTACTAGAGTATCACTTACCTGTTTGTCAATTACATCCAAGTAAGGGGTATGTGTCAAAAGGGAAGGGAGTTCAACTACTTTTCAAGACCTCCATCCCCACTTCTAATAATCACACTGGGGATACTTTTACATGCTAATAAGGTCTGCCTAATAATATGTGTAGACATATTTAAACATTGCCAATTTAATCGAAAAATATTGAAAAAATTTCACTGGGGGGGCATGACACGAAAAAGTTTGAAGACCACTGGTTTACAGTGTAGAATACTGCCAGGCAACAGACTCTGGAGGCCCTCTAATTTCATCCTTGGGCTACTGATGCTCATGCAGGTCAGTCCTTGAAGCCAATTTTTCAAAGTTTGGTACCTAAATACGAAAATGCTGTAGAGGCTGTTAAGGTACAGAGATCAAGCAGGTTAATGGCAGAAAAAAAGCATGAGCAATCAAAATTGTTTTTTTATTGTGAGAGATTGGTCCCTTGGTACTTTCTAAAAGTACTTTTGAACTACCAAAATTAAAAAAGAGATAAAAAACAATGATTTTTTTAAATATAAAATTACTCCTTTTACAGTCTCAGTCCCTCCTTTTAAACTCAACTTTAGGAAAAACCTTTGAGTCCCACAGTACCTTTCTGGTCCTGTGTGTCCTGGAACAAGAAGTAGGATCCATAACCAAGTCTTGCAACAGCTGACCTATGTGTCTGTGGTTCCTGCTGGAGTACTGTAGTACCTCTGGGAGGTAAAATAACATAAAATGAAGGCAGACAACTGATTGGTTACAAGAAGAACAGTTGTTTAAAAAACATGCCCAAAGACTATAAAAACAATCAAAAACCAATTTCTTGAATAGCATTTCACATTGATACTTCAAAGAGGCTAGTTTTGTCACGAACAATCCAAAGTCATCCTGTCATCTAGAGACACAAAAAGGAACAAGGCATTGATTACTGTATCAAGTGTACTTAGCTCTGTTCCCGACACCCAGAAAAATGAAGTTATTGTGACTGCAACAACCTCCACTGCACCATCAAACATCAGGCCTGATAAGGGCCAGATGAGTAGCAGTTTTTCACTCTACCCCGGGACAATAAATATATGCCCATAGTGGCACCTGCACCATCTGTAACAAAGAGCCACACCCTCCCTGGTACAGGTGAGGGCTAAAAAGGAGTCCTTTTTAAAAAAAAAATGCTGAGAAAGACGCAGAAGACCCACATATCTGTGACGTCAGTGGACCACAATGTGCGCTGACATCACAGCTTTACCCACCAGAGCTGGAAGAAGGAGCAGGTAAGTGCTCTCTCCACTATAGTGAGAAAAAAGGTCCAAAAAGGTCTCCCCACATTTCATTGAGACCTTGTTTGAAAGGGGAGAGTCTCCCCTTTCAAGCAAGGCCTTTCTGCAAACGGCTTCCTGGCTGTGGATTGAGGTTGCATTGTGATCCATAGCCAGGAAACCCCACTGGACACCAGGGAATAGCCATGGGGGGTTGGCCCTTGTGATATCGGCCGGCTCCCACTCAGGGGGCATTATTGTGTTTCCGATAAGAATGTGTTTTTGTACCCTGAATGATAAATAAGTGACAAAAAATAAAACAGCCATGGGGTTGGCCCTTTTGGGCATAGGCCAACCCCCTGTGGACCCCTAATTGTTTTTTTGAAAATGTGTGAGTGAACCACACACTTTCAAACAAGAGTAATGTAGGGGTGGCGCAAGATATATATATATATATATATATATATATATATATATATATATATATATATATATATATATATCACCACCAACGGTTACCAGTAGGTAGTTATAGTTAGGAAAAACATTTTTTGACTCACCTATATCTCTGGTGCCATCTGACGAATCTTCAGAATAGTTTTTAAAAAAAGTACCAAGCTAGTTCTTGTTGTACACAGACAGTTTCAGGGTGATCTGTCAAGCAGGGGCCAAGATAAAAGGGGGGTCATAAAAAGTATTTTTCTCATATTAATACCCCTAGAGATTTTAGACATGACTGCAGCCCAAAATGCTGTGGAAGGAAGTACATCAAATTTGGCAGAAGGGTAGCTCCTTGTTCACAAAATATCCTATTTTTAATTTAGTGTAAATCTATACAGTAGTTTTGGAGATATTAAAAGAAAACCATTTTTTTATATCTAGAGGCACAAAAACACTTTGTGAATGCTCTGGATCTCGTGCAGAGATCTGATTGGCTGCAAGCACTTCAACCAGGAAGTGTTGGTAGCCATTTTGAGACTCAGCTTCAGTGGAGTCTCACAAACAAATGAAATAAAAAAAGAAAAGGGGGTACTGAACCTTTATCCCAACCCCCTAGCTTTAGTCCAGGGGCTCCCCTGGAACCCTGGCAGGGCAAAAAAAAATTTTTTTTAATTCAGGAATATTCACAAATTTTATGTGAATTAAAAATAAAACAAACACTGTATCCCATGCTTGGTTTTTCTTTTGCCCCATGCAGGCCAGGTCCCGGGGACATACTTATATTGCTGGTTAAGGATGTTAAAAGCCCCGGGGACTACCTCCTCCCCGGGGCTAGATTTAACAAATATGCATGGAGGCCATGCGGATCCCCTCCCCCCTTGTGCTGTGACTGCTCCTGCCAAGCAAACGCAAACATAACTCCTCTCCCAGCAAGTGGGAGTTTTAAAACTGCTCCCGCTTGCCGGGAGCAGAGTTTTCATCTCTTTGCCTGCCCACTGTCAGCTGGGCAGGGAAAGAGATGAAACTAATGCTCCCGCGTGCAGAGAGTTGCATCTACAGTAGCTTCCTGCTTGCAGGAGCAATGCTGACTCCCACAGGAGGTTGGGAGCCAGCTGAGACTGCGGGGCCTTGAGGCTCCCCCGGGGTCCTTTGCAATAAACAAACAATTGCTTACTTATGTAAAGTACAAATTATCCAACTGTGTTCTTGTTGCAGTTCTACTTTGTAAAGTTATCTGATAAGGCTTTTGAGGAACAATCGCATTGACAAAGTTACAGAAACACAAAGTCACTGGAGACATTTAGACAGCTGTAGTTTAGGAGATGCACTATGCATTTACTCAAAGGGGTAGCACTTACTAATTAGCCAGTATAAAGTACTCCAGTTGGGTAGACATTCTAACCAAATGCTGGCCTCTTCTTGAATAAATACGCAGGGCAGGATTCATTTTGACACGATGCTCATATCACAGAAATTAAACGTCAATGGGATGTGTTTATAGATATAAGCAAAGCAGATGCCCAAGATGAATCTCCTCTGTAAAGTACTAATTATACAAATCTCTTATCTCTTCAAAACTTATTTGTAAACCTTGATGGAGGGGTTGGGTAGTCATAGGGAGTTGGCATGCAAGGCCTGGCCACAGGCCAGGCCCTTCAGCCAACCATCGCCGCACATGTCTGAAGGCTGTGTGTGGCACAAGGTTGGGTTTTTTAGGGGGTTTGATGAATTTCAATGAAATTTTCCACCAAAAAATGTGTTGTTGGGTCTTGTTGTGCATGGAAGATTTTGGGTGGTTTGGGGTGATCAGAAAAGTGTGTTTTCCACATTAATTTCCATAGACATTTTAGATACCACTACAGCCTGAACCGCTGAAAGGAATTACACCAAATTTGGAAAGAAGGTAGATCTTGTCCGGAAAGTGTCCTTTTTTATTTGGTGTAAATCCATTCAGTAGTTTTTGAGATATTTAAAGAAAACCAAATTTGTACATCTCGGCAGAGCCTAAGCACAGACCTCATTGTGAGATCTGATTGGCTGCCAGCACTTTAACCAGGATGTACTGGTAGCCATCTTGTAACCAATATATACATTAGCACCCATTGAAATGTGTAGTAGTGAATGGCAGATTTTGTTTAGGTATGACAGTTTTGATTACATCAAGAGGACGTCAGGCGTGCCACACTTTTGTAATAAATATAGAATGATAGCAATCTAGTTGTTCAATAGAATACTGTGTGGAGGCAGAAGTCGGGGGCACAGACTCAGATAATTGAAGGGAGGAAGAAGGGAGCAAGAAACAGCAATTTGACCATGCTGGGCAGACGGGAGGGGCATTGGCAGTACAACGTACCGTGGAGGGCAGGGGGAAGGGGGGCAGGCAACAAACCATACAGGCAGGTCTGGCAAGAAGTACATCATACATGCCGACTGACTGGATTCATTTAGGCGACTCACAATGTATTTAAGGCCAAAAAGACTTTCTTTTTTTCTGCCTCCTACCTAGAACCTCTTTTTTTCAATGAAAGCCAATATGGAAAATCAATTCCCAAGGTGTTTTTTTTTTCAAAATCTCCCTCTTACCAAGTTCAAAATGTTGATAAGTATAGTTCATTGCAACTCGGAGGGCAGGAGGAATGGGGTAGGAACATGGATTCGGATACCAGAGGGCAGGAAGGAGATGTCCATGGGTACCAAACTGACCTTTACAGGGAAAGCGTCAGGGGTTGCAGCAACACAATACCCCACACAGGGCAAGTGGGATGGCAGTGCAACACAACAGACCATGGAAAGCAATAGGGAGGGGAAAGGGACATGTGCATGGACAACAGAGAGCAGAGGAGAAACAGACAAGGGCAGATATACTGGACAGACAGGGGAGACAGTTGCAGCATAATGAACCATCAAGGGAAGGAGGGAGGGAGCAGTGGCAGCCCTTGACCATGCAGTGCAAGAGAGAAGAGGCAAATGCATGGACTCAGATGACGGAGGGTAGGGAGGAGGAGGATGGAGCAGCAAGCTAACTGTTCTGGGCAGGGGGAAGGGCAGTGGTAGAACAAGGACCACGCAGGGTTGTAATGATGGAGCAGGGGCATGGGCATGGATAAAGGATGGGAAGGAGAAGGGGGCAGGAGCAGGAAGCCTGAGTGAGGGCAGCACAATGCCAGGCCAGGCCCTTCATTCCCATGTGCATTGCGATGGGCATCTTACTTAATTAAAAAAAAAGCCCTAGAAATAAAACTCTGAAATTCACTAAAAAAAATAGGTTACAGGAATGTTATGGTTAGGTTCAGATTTTACATGCACAAACCATAGAAATTCAGCTGTTATAGTTATAGTTATTTCATATAACTTGCGCCCTTGCCTTGCACAGCTAATTACCCCAGTTATTGCATCACTCATGATATCTTCTTTGACATCATTGATAATATCGCTGTAACATTTGCAGTAAAATTATTGATAACTGTTAAAACTGTGCATGATGAGGCATGAGTTATAGTTACCTTAGGGCACGAGATATAGTTACTTGAAATAACTCTAACTATAACAGCTAAATTTCTATGGTTTTCTTAAATATAACATCCTTGTATCCTTTGGTTTTTAGTGAATTTCTAAGTTATTTTTGTATTATTTTTCCGATAGATAGATAGATAGATAGATAGATAGATAGATAGATAGATAGATAGATAGATAGATAGCAAAGAAATGTAGGTAGGGGGTCGATCCCCATTGTGGGGAGTAGGAGGGCCATATATATTTATATCTATATCAATATCTTTGTCAAGATAGGTAGATAGGTAGATAGATAGATAGATAGATAGATAGATAAACAGATATTTTCAAACGTGTGCTTTCCCCTGCACGGCAGATTATGACCAGGGAAAACACTTATTCCTAAATATATATCTGTACTGCATATGCTGCATGTCTACTATCTGCAGATTATGCAGCATATGGTAGATTTACTTGGCATATACAATATTTACTGATATGTTTGCACGCAGTGGAAGGGCCTGCATACAGGTTAATTAGGTGTTTCAGATGGTTATTTCTGCATTTGTTTGATTAACTAGTACTAATAAGAAGAAATGTTCCCCTGACAGTTTTCTATGATTGAAAATTATAAAAGAAGGAAGTCATACTATAAAATAGTGCTGCATTATGCCTCATAAATTGCCTTTGCCTGCTGCATAATTTCTTTAACCCTGTAGCATAATTTGGTGCACTTGTGCTGCATAATTCCATTGACCATGGTGATAGCACTGTGGCTTTCACAAGGAGCATGCTTACGTATAAAGTTGCAGGGGCTACTATGTGATTTTGTGCTTTTTGAGATCAGAGGTAGATTTACTATTTTATACTGGTAAATGCCCAGCAGCTCCCTTAACAATAAAGTTTTGCATAAGCAACATAAATATGCTGTGATACTGTGTATGTGGCAAGGCGAAGTAATACTGTGTCTTTTTAGGCTTTTTTTATTGTCTTTGTAGAACCTGCAGATTCAGGAAAGAAAATGAAGTAAGCTAACTTCACCATTATTTACTGTTTCACACATCTAACACACACCCACTGACAGTTTTAAAACAACAAATCTGCCTTCTACATAGATAGAACAGTTTTAGTCTGTATCATAGATGGGGTCTCAATGGATGACTGCTGACCAGGCCCTAACTCGAGTTACAGAAAACAGCTCTGAGGATCAGAGACTGAGACAGCAGATAAGGAGATGGATAAATAGGGAGAGGAAAATGGAGCAGAATCTGGAAGTGATTATTCAGTGACGGAGTTCCAGCCGACAACACACCTTCCAAAAATTCTTAGGGACATGATGATGGCAGTCATGCTGTTCCTTCGCAAGTAGAGTGTGTGCAGCCAGGGGACCGTGGCAGATTAGACCAACCGAGAGAGCAGGCACATGCCATGCAGCAGCAAGCCCAGATGGAATAATCACTTGGCAGGCTTCCTATTTAGACCAGGCACAAATTTCATCTTACACTAGCGACGCTGGATGTTATATCAATACTGCTTATATTTCATTAATTGACTGCGTCCATCTCTTTTTGGATGTTGACTTTCTTGAGCAAATTCTGCAACAAACAAATTTTCATGCCAAACAATTTCTGAGGGATCATGGAGGCACTCTAGGTCTCATTCTAGGGCATACCAGAGGACTCCTTCTTCGCTTGAGGAGTTGACGATATTATTGGCCCTCACTCTCAAAATTGGGTTAGTGCAGAAACCAACCTTGCACACCTACTCGCATGGCTTGGGTAACCCCCATCTTCACACTGTACATTAGCAGAGATCATTTTTTGCTATTTCAGCATGTGCTGCTTTCAAATGACAATTCTGCTACATAGCTCTGGGACCATCCAGACCATGGCTGGTTGTTCAAAGTTCAGCCTGTTATGGAACATTTGTATGTCATGTTTCCGGAAATTTATACTCCTAGAAAGAGTATAGACATCATTGTGCCTTGATCCTTTACAAAGTCCGGCTGCTGTTCATGCAATACATTTTGAGTAAAAGAGCTTGCTATGGCATCAAGCTGTACATGCTGTGTGAGAGCTCTACTGTCTATGTGTACAGCTTGAGAGTGTATACAGAGAAGGATGCCACTCTAAACCCTGTAGGTTGCTCTCCCATGTTAGGAATCACGGTAAAGATTGTATGGGAGATTGTGCAGTCACTCCTTCACAGAGGTTATAACATTTATGTGGACAATTTCCACACAGAAGTAGAGCTATTCAGTGAGTTGTACAAAGCTGGCTCAGTGGCATGTGGTAAAGTTCATTGTTGCCACAAAGGATTCCCACTTGTATGTAAGAAGCTCCAGAAATCCCAGAGCACTGTGCTGCGTTCCAACAAACTGCTTGCAGTCTAGTTCCCTGATCGGCGTGATGTGTACATGCTCACTACAATTCATGATGAGAGCACTTCCCTCATCATGGATTGGGGACAGATGGGGAAGTCCACAAGTCCACCTGTATTCTTGATTTCAACAAGTACATGGGTGGAGTCAATAAGAATGAGCAGGTTCTTCAGCCATACAATGAGAGTCGTAGAACTCTCACTTGGCACAAGAAACTGTTTACCCTCCTGAACCAGATGGAAACATACAATGCATATGTTTTCATCATTAGACAACCATAGGAAGACTCATGTCGTCTCTTGACTTTCAGTTGTCCGTTGTTGAAAGTCTTACTGCTACAGAAGCAGCAGCCTCCACTTCATATGCTCTGGAGGACTTGGCAAGGCTGTAGGAGCTACACTTTGCTGATCGCAATCCTGAAACACCTAAAAAGGCTTGACCATTTAGTCATTGTAGAGTCTGCTCCAAGCACGGAAGTCAATATAGTCATATTTACTGTCCCCAGTGCCCATCTCAGGCAGCCCTGTGTTTTCCTACTTGGTTTATGTTGTACCATACAAAAGTGAAGTAGTCAGAAATTGAAGTGGAGCTGCCATTAGGTAAACCTTCCAATGATTATGCATGGATACCTATCTTCCAGGGGCCACTACTTCACTAGGTAAGAAGCAGTAGAATTTTAGTTCCTTTACTAGAGGAAATCATGGACTTCCTTATAGCCTGCTCCACACCTTTATCCATCATCAGAATGTGGTAGGTGTTTTTCTCACTGATTGACAAGTGCATTATAATCCCCATGTTATAGGCTTCCTACTAAGATACTAGGGCCCATATTTATACTTTTTGACGCAAACCAGCGCCGGCACTGGTTTGCGTCAAAAAGTTTACCGCCGGCTAATGCCATTCCTACGCGCCTTGCGGGCCCCGTATTTAAGGAATGACGTTAGCCAGCGTAGGGGAAAATGAGGGTTGTGCGTCAAAAAAAGGTGCAAGTCAGGTTTGAGGCAAAAATCATGCCTCAAACCGGACTTGCGCCATTTTATGACGCACAACCCCCATTGTAATGACTCCTGTCTTAGTAAAGACAGGAGTCATGTCCCCTTGCCCAATGGCCAAGCCCAGGGGACTGCTGTCCCCTGGGCATGGTCATTGGGCACAGTGGCATGTAGGGGGGCCCAAATTAGGCCCCCCTATGCCACTTAAAAAAATACTTAGCTCAACTTACCTGTACTTACCAGGGATGGGTCCCCCCATCCATGGGTGTCCTCCAGGGGTTAGCAAGGGTGGCAGGGGGTGTCCCTGGGGGCAGGGAAGGGCACCTCTGGACTCCTTCCATGGTTGGAGACCATGGATGTGAGCCCACAGGTCCCTTAACGCCTGCCCTGACCCAGGCGTTAAAAAACGGCGCACATCAGGCTGTGTGCCATTTTTTAAGGCCCGCCCTCTCCTCTGCGTCAAAATGACACAGGAGTATAAATAAGGCACACAGGCCTTAAAGTCATTAACGCAAGGCAGTTTTCTGCACCCAACAAATGACTCACACGGAAAACAAATTACATCCACGGGCTCGGGCATCAAAGTTTAAATATGGGGCACGGTTCGGCGCAAACAGAGTATAAATATGCCCCTAGGACTGCATATTAGGACCGGCAAAGCTGTTTGTTGATCATACAATCCATCCCAGTACAGTCATGGCTGGAGTGCCTTCTGGGTCACTGCGCCGTTCATTTAATATGGGCATACTGCATTGAAAGCACAGCTCTGATGCAATGCTGTGTCTAGATGTTATAAGCTGTCTCCTGAATGGGCAACACAAGAACTAAAATATTGTGTACAGTGTTCCTAGCCTTGAACCGAAAGTACTGATTACATGCTGTGCAAGGGCTAACTAAACAAGCAATTCAAACCACATATTCCTAAAAGAATACCATGCAAGAAATTAATGTAAAATTTAATTGCTAAAAGCAGTGCAGCTAAAAAGGATAAAATACGAAACACAGAATGAAGCTAAAAACAGCGAATATCAACTTGGGTCCAAAAGGCCCCCACAACCCCTACACTGCACATAATGGTGGAAAGAACATATGCCACATTGTCATGGAGTGTCTTGTGTGGCAAAAGTTGAAAGGCTTAACTAGATTTTGAAGTGCTTTTTAGGGAACTTAAGTATACACTACAAGGACCACCCTGATTGCCAATGAGAACCAAGTGTCTCATGGGACTTATTCACCAACATTTATACGTGCTTTGAAAGTGTGCAGACTCAATTGGTAACTTGTATCATAACCAATGTTAGAAGAAAAAGGGATCAGGAGAAATCTTGCCATAACCATTTTTTAACTATATATAAAACAAATAATAAAATGGGTATTGTTTTTGCTATTATCCATTTTTCTAAGAAACTAAATAGAATGTTATGCACAACATCATTGGCAAAGCTATATGTATAGTGGATATTTGACCTTGACTGAGGAGACAGGCAAAATAAACCAGAGAACAAGTGTTAAATTGGACATCAGGTATATTAGTAGTAATCTCTGAAGGAACTGTATTCATATTTTAACACATGATAACATGGAGAACATGTAGTACAATGGGGAAGAAAGCTATGGTCGTAATATGAGAGGAGTCGGGTTCGATTCCCACTAAGGATTCATATGAGATAAGCAGGGAATAACAAACTTCATATTAGTGTTGGGCTTCAGTAGGAGCTGCAGCGACGGCCGTCAAATGACTGTCGCCGCGGCTACCAGCCTTCCACCATATAAAGACCACAACAGGATTTCTGCCACAAGGATAGCGGAAATCCGGCTGTGGCAATGCCGGCGGGTGGCAGTAAGGTGCCTTTGCTGCCAGCAGCACTGCCACAACAGTAGACCGCAGCCAGCCGTATTATGACCAATAAAATGGCCTGGCGGTGCTCTGCTGGCAGACGTTGCTGCTGGCAGCAGCGCCCGGACCCGTCCCATGCTGGAGCACCCCCTGAACATAGGTAAGTGGGTGCTCCGACAGGGGAGGGAGGGTGCTGTGTGTGTGTGTGAATGTTTGTGTGTGCATGTATGCGGGTGTGTCTTTCATTTTGAATGTGTGTGCATGTATGGATGTGTGAGTGCGTGTATGTTGTGTTGTGTGAATGCGTGCCTGCGCGTATGTATGTAAGTGTGTGAGGATGTGTGTGTGAATGGATGTATGCATGCATGTATGCATGTGTGTATGGGTGTGTGTATGCGTGTGTGTGTGTGTGTGAAGGGTGGGCGTGAATTCAGGTGGGGATGGAGGAGAAGGGGGCTGAGGGGGGGCTCTGGAGAGGTGGGGGATACCCCTATCAGTGAGAGGGTAGGAATTCCCTTTCCGCTGATAGTGCCTACCACCATGATTTTCATGGCGGTAAGGAAGCCACAAAAACCATGGCGGTAGGTGGGGTCATAATCCGCAGCCGGTACAATGAAAGCCGCCAGGCTGGAGATAGATATCAACACCCTGGCGGTCAAAGTGGTACATTGGCAGGTTGGCTTCAGCCAACCCGCCAATGTCATAATATGGCAGTAGGTACCGCCAGCCTGTTGGCCGTACTTACCGCCATGTTACCACTGACCGCCGGGGTCATAATGAACCCCTAAGTCTATGAGTATTAGAATTGGGACAATGGAAGTACAGAAAGTATTACAAATAGCATTGCCAGATTGCTTGAATTGATATGCTTATGCTTTGGTTATTTTTCCATCCTTGATGAAAAATCATGAAGACTTTATTTGAGAACCACATTTTCACCTATAGTTTAAGGAGGAGCAGGGCTTGTTGTATAGAATAAAGGTGAAGGAACCCCACAGGTAAAGCCCAAATAGAATATGGGTGGAATATCAACACAAATATTGACTCTTTATTTATATTGTGTTTTGTATGGATTTTATGTATGTAATATTTAGATGATATTTGTTTTATGTTAAGATATGAGATTTCCGTATTTTGTTTGATTTTGTGTTTTCAGCCCTGAAGATGCAGCATTCTGCCACTAAACCTGTGTTGGCTGGAAGCTCTATGTTTTTAAGCAATCAATAACAATTAACAACCTTACAAAAAAGTGGTACATTTAGATTTTGTGCATTCGCCTATGGAAGTAAAACATTTTTTTCAATGGGCCTGTGTTATCAATACTCATGGTTGTTTGAATCATTTGAATAAAAGTCTTAGATTTGATATACTCTTTAAGATCCAGGTATTTAAAATGTTTTAACATGTATAAGGCTGTGCTCCCTATGAAATCTTAGTCTAATGTAAAAAGGACACAGGGCACAATATCTTGTATGAGGATTGTTTCCATATCTTTAGTATAAAGGCAATATACATTTCCTTGTATTCATCATCATAAATGCTTTATTCAGCATTTAAACCATTGAAGTACAAAACACAATAAATACAGTAATTAAACATGTTCAACTTATTTATGAAATGCCATCATATAAAAACATCACAATTTACCCAAAGTGCATTACAATCCATGATAAACAAATCGCATAAAAGATAAATCGTCTTTAGTCACATCATAGCAGCAGATAGGAGGTAATATCTTCCAACATATTAAGCATGCAATTTGCACACTATTAGCACCACAGAGTCATACCAATAGACTCCTTCCCCCGTGTACATCACTGTTCCATATGGTTGGATTACTCTAGGGTATAAACAAGACCCAAGGAACACTAAAGCCATGCCAAGGTGTTGATGTGCGAATTATTACTTGAACTCCTCATTTGCTCCATCTATAACTTATTCTTCAGGAAAAAAACATCAAAACCTCATACAAAAGTAAAGTGCAGCTAGTGCTAATGCCAATGTCCTTGAATTAGAGAATAAGATGTCGGCTAGGAGTTATTAATAGGCTGCCTTATCATGTTAGATCTGATAATTCAAATTCAATGGAGATATTTGGCGACTACACAAACAATCGGTTCTGTGATCTCTGCAAGCAATAATCTCAGGGTCAGGGCACATTGCCTAACCCCAACAGTTTGCAGATGGGCAAAATTCAACTTGACCTAGGTCCGATCTATCTAGGACAAAAGAAAAATAAGTGCTGCAGATTCTCATCAGCAGACTGACATACAAGGCAAGCCAATCACTGATCTACTTTGGATTTTCATTTACCACGACAACAATTGGAGAGGTTGTGGGCAATGTCGAAATCTGAAATACAATAAGCTAGCTGCTGAAGCTGAACTGTAGCAACACAAAATGATGATGGATGGAGTGCTGAAACTTTTCAACCACTCACCCCCAGTCACAGATCTGGGTTTAATCCATTGTTCTTTTGCTCACCATGCCACCCCAGTTTGGACCCAGCCATATGCAAATCAGTCTTGACCCTGTTCCCCACGGAAACAGTCCGGCCTGAACTGCCAGGCCAGGTCCTCCCTGAACTAGAAACAAGCATCCTGGGACCGGTTTCAGGGTATCACCCTTCATCAGTCAGACTAGCTTGAATCCAGTGGCACAGTGAGCAAGGGACCCACGTCTGGTTATACCCTTCCACTTAGGGCAACTTTAGCAACACAAAAGTATGATTGACGGAGTGCTAAAACTTTTCAACCACTCTCCCCCAGTCACAGATCTGGGTTTAATCCATCGTTCCTTTGCTCACCATGCCAAGCCAGTTTGAACCCAGACATATGCAAATCAGTCTTAAACCTGTTCCCCTTGGGAACAGTCCAGCCCAAACTGCCAGGTAAGATCCTTCCTGAACCAGAAACAAGCATCCTGAGACCAGTTTCAGGGTAACACCCTTCATCAGCCAGGCTAGTTTAAATCCAGTGGCATAGTGAGCACGGGACCAACGTCTGGGCATACCCTTCCCACTTAGGGCAACTTTAGCAACACAAAAGTATGATGGACGGAGTGCTGAAACTTTTCAACCACTCACCCCCAGTCACACATCTTACTTTAATCCATTGTTCTTTTGCTCTCCATGCCACCCCAGTTTGGACCCAGCCATATGCAAATCAGTCTTGACCCTCCTCCCCATGGTAACAGTCCAGCCCGATCTGCCAGGCCAGGTCCTCCCTGGACCAGAAACAAGCATCCTGGGACCGGTTTCAGGGGGTCACCCTTCATCAGGTAGGCTAGCTTGAATCCAGTGGCACAATGAGCAAGGGACCCACGTCTGGGCATACCCTTACCACTTAGGGCAACAGTAGCAACACAAAAGGATGATGGGCAGAGTGCTGAACATTTTCAACCACTCACCCCCAGTCATAGATCTGGGTTTAATCCATTGTTCTTTTGCTCACCATGCCACAACAGTTTGGACCCAGCCATACGTAAATCAGTCTTGACCCTGTTCCCAATGGGAACAGTCTAGCCCGAATTGCCAGGCCAATTCCTCCCTGGACCGGAAACAAGCATCCTGGGACCGGTTTTAGGGTATCTCCCTTCATCAGCATGGCTAGCTTGAACCCAGTGGCACAATGAGCAAGGGACCACGTCTGGGCATACCCTTACCACTTAGGGCAACAGTAGCAACACAAAAGGATGATGGGCAGAGTGCTGAACATTTTCAACCACTCACCCCCAGTCATAGATCTGGGTTTAATCCATTGTTCTTTTGCTCTCCATGCCACCGCAGTTTGGACCCAGCCATATGCAAATCAGTCTTGACACTGTTCCCCATGGGAACAGTCCAGCCCGAACTGCCAGGCGAGGTCCTCCCTGGACCAGAAACAAGCATCCTGGGGCCGGTTTCAGGGTATCACCCTTCATCAGCCAGACTAGCTTAAATACAGTCAAGAAAGGATTCAAAACGTCATGCAATTTTAGGTCTAAAAAAGGTGCAGTAAGAGTTCCTTTGCTTCTGCTGCTCACCTCTAATTCCATTTTGTGTGCTCAAAAAGCTTCCATTAGCGTCTCCTAAGTGAGGTTTGAAGGGCGACCAAAATCATTCCAGTGGTCCTCCAGACAAGTTTGTCGCAGGGTGTCCCTAATGGAGTTTATCCAATGAATCTTAGAACTCCTATCTAGTTCAGTTATTTCTTTAAGAGCACTGTGATGGTCTATTAGGGCTGATGTAGATTTAAGCCTCCTCCAAAACAATATTGGACCTAGCTGGGCCTTGTGAATAATTGATTTGACACCCAAGTCCCACCACAGAGGGAGCAGGGGTATGCTCTTGGGGAAGCCTAACAGAGATCTTAAAAAGTTATTTTCAACTTTTCCCGGACTAGTTAGTCCTGCAAAGCCCCACAATTCTGCTCTAAAAAGGGCACTACCTTCAGCCTTCTCATTGTGCACTCTAAGTGCAAGAGATATCTGCATAGTTTTTGAGGCCAAAGACATTCTCTGTACTGCAGATGTGTGAGGAAACAGTTCAAACTACTCTTCTTTACCTGGGGGGACTTGAGCAAACTGCTAGTCACCCTGATGCCTAGATAATTAAATTCCGCCACTCTTTCGAGATCCCTTTCTCCAAGGGTAATGGTACTTCTAAAGGACTTGTGCAGGTAGAATGCCAGAAATTTAGTTTTTGCGTGGTTTATTTCAGCCCTCCTGCCATGCAAAAAGCCTCAAAATGATCAACCAGTGTCTGTAGGCACATTTGGGTACTGGACACCTGCAGGGTATAGTCCGCAAGCAAAAGTAAGGGGATTTTCCACCTTGCAATCTTTGGAGTATCACTGTCACAGATTTGCAGGTAGGCCACCACATCATTAATGTAAAGGGAAAATAAAGCAGGGGCTAGTACACCACCCTGCCGCACCCTTTTATGTGTTGTTATGTGATTTATTAGTTCACCTGAGGAGCCACATATAACTTGTGCTTAGGTATCCTGAGGCAGGCTTATCAGGATGCTTAGTATATCATTGGGTACCCCATTATTTTTCAGGACTTCCCAGAATTTATACTGCAGAACCACTTCAAAAGTGGACTTAAGGACTACAAAGAACATGTATAGATGTGCTTTTTAAAGAATGGTGATTCTCATGATATAAAGAGAATCTAGATTTCATTACAGACACGGATGCTAGTATTATGCATTAAGGGGCATATTTATACTCCGTTTGCGCCGAATTTGCGTTGTTTTTTTCAACGCAAATTTGGCGCAAAACTAACGCCATATTTATACTTTGGCGTTAGACGCGTCTAGCGCCAAAGTATGAGGAATGAGCATCATTTTTTTGCGTGAACGCCTTCCTTGCATTAATGAGATGCAAGGTAGGCGTTCCTGTCTAAAAAAATGACTGCGACGCAAATGCGTCGTATTTATACTCCCGAGCAAAAATCACGCCCGGGAGTGGGCGGGGCAAAAAACCCCGCATTTGCGCCTCTTTTTAACGCCTGGGTCAGGGCAGGCGTTAAGGGACCTGTGGGCTCAAAATGAGCCCACAGCTGCCCTCCCATGCCCCCAGGGACCCCCCCTGCCACCCTTGCCCACCCCAGGAGGACACCCAAGGATGGAGGGACCCATCCCAGGGACATTCAGGTAAGTTCAGGTAAGTATAATTATTAAAAAAAAAAATTCTTTTGGCATAGGGGGGCCTGATTTGTGCCCCCCTACATGCCACAATGCCCAATGACCATGCCCAGGGGACATAAGTCCCCTGGGCATGGCCATTGGGCAAGGGGGCATGACTCCTGTCTTTACTAAGACAGGACTCATGTAAATGGCGTCTGGGTGTCGTTAAAAATGGCGCAAATCGGGTGGAGGCGATTTTTTTGCCTCAACCTGACTTGCCCCATTTTAAGACGCCCTAACGCCATTTTTCCCTACGCCGGCGCTGCCTGGTGTACGTGGTTTTTTTCCATGCACACCAGGCAGCGCCGGTCTGCTAGCGCCGGCTAACGCCATTTAATAAATACGGCGCCCGCATGGCGCTTCAGAATGGCGTTAGCCGGCGCTAATCTTTTTGGCGCAAAAAAATGCAGTTTTGCGTCAAAAAGTATAAATATGGCCCTAAATCCTTAACGCTACTCCAAAGCAGCACATTTTAAAGAAAAAAAAAATCACAAAGAAAACATTCTAGAATAGAATATTAAACCCTATAAATAGTCTCTGAACTGCAGCCACATCCTCTTTTAATTGTGAATCCCAAAAGGAAAACTCCATTAGATAATTCAAATCAAAACGATTAACCACAAGCCACAATCCTCCTATAGATTATTTTCTGAAAACAAAAGAACATGCAGATGAAAATCAATACAATGTAATCAGTCTTAAACAGCAGAACAACCTGCTTCTGTTGTATCTTACAAACAATCATCTTTACAAAACATTAAATTATATATATATTGGCCCTGCAAAGCATGAATATATATATATAATAAATTTATATTTTTAATGCATAAACATTTTAGGGTGCGGAGGGAGAGATAATGCTAGCCTCCGTGTATTTAATGAAATTTATATTCTCTTTTCACTACATTATGAGAATCGCCATTTCATTACAAGACCAGAGGCTGTCAGTATGTATATTGGTAACTCTCCAGCACCACTCTAGACATATGTTCAATTGGTCTGTAATAATGATTAGCAAAAGTAGCAGCATGTGACCAATCTACTGCTTTCAGAACCTCTTCTAACCTACCACCACTCCAGGAACGCTGTACTGGGCATAGTCCCCCTCATAGAATGGGCTGTACACATATTCACATCCACACCTGCTGTTATGTAGCCATTTTAGGTATAGCTCCATGCACGTTATTTTAGCGTAGTAGGCCATGTCGCTGTGCACTTTAACATAGATATATTTTATTCAGCTTCATTTATTATTTTAGCAATAGCGTATTTTGCGGTCTTGTTTTATTTATTTCTATCTCGCTGTTTTTGCTTAGAGCAGCTCTACGTTCTCAAACATGACATTCTTGTTCAATCTGTGCTTCTTTCAAGGCTGCAGTAAGATAGGTTGCCGGTGAACGTGATAAACGTTTTGTCTCTGGTATTCATAGAAAAACGCACATCCTTACGTAGGGAAATTTTTTCAGAATATCAGCTGTATTATTATATAAATACTTCCCAGTCCCTTACACGTTAGAGGGATTCCAGCCACAGGACCACAACTGTATGCTGATTGCTGAACGCTTCGCTGCAACTCCTTATGCAGACTTTAGGCCTTTGCTCAGGTATGGGTGATGATGTCTTCCTAGGGGAACCTGAAGGGCAGAATTAGAGCTTAACATGCTGTGCTATATTATAGCCTATGTAAGAATTCATCTATTGACTTTAGTGGCAATATGGTATTGTTATTTCTATGCTTCACTCTCCTTGTCACAATTCTAATTCTGACATGTTGTATTGTCCTGGTTATTGCATTACATGCTTTGCTATCTAAGATGCAGTCGCTTCATTAAAACCTTATTGAAACATATCCTGCCTCTGTTTGTCATTGTGTATGTGAGACTAATATAACTGAGAGAAATCAGATGAGACCTGAGTCACCACAATTTCCTTGAGGAGTCAATTGTGTCATGCACTCAGCTGCCCAATCACCCCTGCTCTTGAGTAGAGATGAAGCACTGCTAGTTAGCTGGAGAAGAACCTGGATTAGGATGACAGGTGTCACCTGTAGTGAGTTAAGACTCAGTCTCCCACACCATAGGTGATTCTGCCACTCAAATCTAGTAGTCTCATTAGAATAATGAGAGCCTACGCAACATGCCGCCACCAACTTTTGATCAGGCTTTCATTTTTAGATCCTCCTGAGTATCTCTGTCTCACTATATACAGAGACACCTCAGTACTATATTTGGAGACATCTGTGGCATTGAGTAGTTCCTCCTCAGCTAAGTACGGAACATCTATCTGATGCTGGAGGTTGTTCAAGCTTGAACTCTAAAAGGATAATCCCCATTTGGTGTGCTTATCTCTGAACAAATTTACCTTTTAATATGGCAAATCCACAACAGGTAGCAATTGCAGTCAATATGAGACCTCCTGGCACATGGCTTAACGGCCCAGGGGGGTCCAGTCACATTTGTTGTTGACGCGCACGCAGCTTATATAACAGAACTTTTTTATTCTTGGGTCACATTTCCAGCAGTTGATGGGAATAAAAATACATTTCATCACTATACACTTGCAAACGCACCAGGACAATACAGAGCATATGCATATTTTGAAATACCCCTATCTTATCAAGAACATAATAATTGGCTTGATGGCGCTCTACCCCACACAATTTTACCTGTTAGGTTAAGTCCACTATGTAATGATGGTCCTACCTGGCCTTTATTGGCCACTTATACACCTCATCCGGCTGCAGCAAAACTAACAGTAGCTGAAGACCGTTGCTTATATGCTGATCTGACGACACTATACAGACGATTAGTACAGTTTGTGATGCAAACATTGAACACAAATCCAGCACGTGCTGCACCAGCACAACCACATGCAGTAACAACAGGCATTAATCCTGCAACTGTTCATTCGATTATGTGTAAAGTACCCGCCAACCGAGAAGACATTCCATTTTGGCTAGCTCAAAAAATAAATGCGCTGGAAGCAGTATTTCCCCATATGGGACCTCAGGATAAACACAGAATACTAACAATGTTCTTGCCGTTTCGGATGGTTCCCACAATAGATAACTGGATTGCATGGGGCACGGTATTTACACGCTCTATACTACCGCACAGAGTACACCGACACTTGCCAATTTACCGGAAATGTTGAAACAAATTCAAGATAAATATGGGACCGCCCCGGTACTGGATTTGAGGATGCAATTAATGGGCAACTTTGCCACAGTATCCTCAATTATTTTAAGCAACCTTAAAGGGGAAGCGGTTGCGTTAGCGGTGCACATGCGGCTCTGAGACACTCCTCAGCAGGATCAAAAACGTCAGCTGCCAAAGATTATCGCGGTGACCTACTCCAGTATTGGTCGAGATAGTCTGGGGATCAGACCAACAAAACCACAAATTCAGGGCAAATCTAATAAAGATTTTACCAAGCAAGCTCCTGAGGTTAATAAGAAACGCTGGCTTGAAAAACATCATCTCCGCACACGGAGACCCCACAGAATAGATACAATCTCAGAAATAGACATAGGCCCTAATTCTAACCTTGGCGGACGGCGGAGGCCGTCCGCCAAGGTACCGCCGTCAGAACACCGCACCGCGGTCGAAAGACCGCTGCAGTGATTCTGACATTTGCCCTGGGCTGGCGGGCAGCCGCCAAAAGGCCGCCCGCCAGCCCAGGGCAAATCAACCTTCCCACTAGGATGCCGGCTCAGAATTGAGCCGGCGGAGTGGGAAGGTGCGACGGGTGCAGTTGCACCCGTCGCGTATTTCAGTGTCTGCTAGGCAGACACTGAAATACTTTGTGGGGCCCTCTTACGGGGGCCCCTGCCGTGCCCATGCCATTGGCATGGGCACGGCAGGGGCCCCCAGGGGCCCCGCGGCACCCCCTACCGCCATCCTGTTCCTGGCGGGCGAACCGCCAGGAACAGGATGGCGGTAGGGGGTGTCAGAATCCCCCAAGGCGGCGCAGCAAGCTGCGCCGCCATGGGGGATTCTAAGGGCAGCGGTAAACCGGCGGGAGACCGCCGGTTTACCCTTTCTGGCCGCGGCTGAACCGCCGCGGTCAGAATGCCCTGCGGGGCACCGCCGGCCTGTCGGCGGTGCTCCCGCCGACCCTGGCCCCGGCGGTCTTGTACCGCCGGGGTCAGAATCACCCCCATAATATAAAAATGCCTGACAGATATCAATATACTGATACCCACCAATCTCGTTCCTTTCAGGACTCATCGGAAAAACGCAGTGAGAGAGGTGGGTAGTCAGAGCAAGAACTGAGTACGTGGAACCGAGACAGGAATCACAATGCTCAACAGAGGTTTCTATTAAAAAGGAAGAGAAACTTCCTCAACAAAAACCCCAATTTAAAAAGAAAAAAGTGGCAGCAGTTGCGGTTTGACATGCCACTCAAGGAGGGGGTTCTCTTGAAGAACAAGGAGTGGGCACTAGCGCTACCTGACAGCGCGGCTGAGGTCACAATAGTTTGCCAGCATCTTCTAGAGCATCTGGAAGTGAAAGCAACTGATGACCTCCTACAAGTAGAAACTGCGGACATACATGTCTCCATGCCTGACAGAGTATACAAAGTAACGTTCAGTTAGAGGGAGACATTGAGGGCACAATAGGCGCAATCTTTTGGGACCGCGTGGTAAACATATATGATATTTTGTTGGTCGAACAAGATTGGCCAACCGAATTTGTCCGCACCTGCCCATATAGGGAAGATATTATTAAACCTTCTTTCTCGCCCCTTGTTCCAGAGGAACTCACAGAATTCTATGCCACTGATTAAGCATTGGTGCAGGCACCTGCATTATATCGCAACCATATAGGATGAGACAAAGATTCCCCCTACCATTTAATTCCGATTTAAAAGCAACCCCAACCTCAACCCCAATATCAATAAAACATGACACTAAAGCACCTGTGAGGGAAATCCTCACACAATTGGAGTACCAGGGCGTAATTGAACCCTGTGTCTCACCTATGAATTATCCCTTATTCCCAGTAGCTAAACCGGACCATTCAAACAGAATAGTCTTTAGACTACAGACAATTAAACAGTCATACACTCAAATATGCTTTACAAAACTTACATAGCACAGCACTCTTGAACAACATAGTGCGCAAAAAATATACAACAACACTGGACATCTCCAATGGGTTTTTCTGCCAAAATATAGCACCTGACAGGAAAGACAAGTTTCAGCGCACTAGGCTCCCAGAAAAAATTCAGTTGTTTACCCCAGGGGTACAAGAACAGTCCAGGACTGTTCGCAGCTCGTGTGACTTCAATATTTCACAACATTGATCCTTAAGTATTGTCCTATGTAGATGATATCTATCTCACGGATGATGAATTACTGCAACATTTAAGAAGGGTAGCCCACATTGTTGGGGGATATGCCGAGTTCGGCTACAAATTCAATTTAAAAAACAGCCTTCCTTAGCGTCCTATTTTTGGGATGTGAGCTATCAAGTGAAGGAAAGAGCCTAGCACCAAAAATCTTGAAAAAATGCGCACAATTACAACCTCCAAATACCATTAAAAAACTCCAATCCCTATTGGGTTCCCTAAATTTTGGCAGAACTTACATTCCTGATTATGCAACACGCATAAAACCGTTATATGACTTAATACGTCCTGACTTTTCAAGTAAATTTTGGACAGTCAAACATACACGCATACTCAGAGCTTAGCAAACAGACATGCTTGTAGCACAACACTTACATACGGGAGACAACAAAACACATTTGGTCATCAGAGTTTCACCTATGTAATTTTTAATGAGGGTAAGACAGTCCCAATAGCATACAAATTACATTTGTACTCAGCAGCAGAACAACACTTTGCTCCCACTGAGAAAATTCTCACTGCTGTACAGATGGCGGTCATTAAAGAAAGACTTCTGGCCCAAGGCAAATGCATAATTGTCGTCTTTCCAATTCTGGCCCTTGAGGCTGTCACAAAAGCAAGCATTGCAAACGCTAAAGCATTACATCCACGTTAGATGCAATGGGCAACGTCTTTGACAGCCACTGATGTAGACTACATTTTTTACCCAAAATTTCAAATTCAAGAATTTTGCAATATGAACTAGAATACCCAGTTGCAGCAAACACACTACCTATTGATCAGTATCAAAGAGTCATGTACACCAATGGCTCAGCGCAACCTGCAATTGGCACAAAGCATCAATACTCCGCTGCTTGCGCAGTCGCAAGTGGCTACATGGAGGATATAACAATTTGTCCCCAGCATATGTTCACGCAAACCCTAGGGGATTGCACAGCACAACTAGCAGAGCTAAAGGCTGTGGTGATGGCACTGGAACACACGGATCCTGCACAGCTAACACTTATTGTTTGTGATTGGTAAAATTGTGTCCAGTCCTTCAATTAATATCTGCATTACTCTAGAATGGATTCAGAGATTCTAAAGGCAACGCCATTAAACACAGACTTCTGTGGGGGAAAGTAGCAGATCTGAAGAAACGCTACCAAATGTCCATGTTGTACATACACTGGGTCACCAGTGCAATAGAATGCACGTTACTGGGAATACACTGGCGGATGACGCCGCAAAGTCAGCATTAGTTACAGCCACTGTTGCTGCAGTAACCCGCTTAGGTGCGAAACCTGACGAGGACAAATGAGCTGCCATGAAGGCTACAGCTGAAGGTACGCCATAACCAAAAGCATTTCCTGCTAAATACTCCTACCAAATGGGAGGCTGCCTGAATGCTGAGGTTAAGATTCCAGGCGTGGGGGTTCGACAAATTCCCAATAAAGACATAAGACCAGAGATGATTAAAGCAGCGCACGAGGGGGCAGCATATGCCCATGCTGCTGTGAGGGCTACAATATCATTGTTGCAAGCCTGTTTTTGGTGGCCAGGCCTATACAAAGAGGCCATGCAGTATGTCCTTGGTTGGGACATCTGCTAACAAATTAAAGTTTCCACTGCTAAACGCCCACCACAGACACCTGTCCAAATTTCAAACAAACCATTACAATGTGTGTACTTGGACCACCGTGGTCCCCTAATACTGGACAGTGCAAACAAATACATTTTAGTCGCTGTTAACTCCTGCTCCAGATTTTTATGGGTGTGGCCACAATGCTCGGCTGACGCTCGGACTGTTATTAAAGATTTGCGAGTCTTTATTGGTACACATGCAGTTGCGGCTTTCCACTAGGACCAGGGCCCTGGTCATGTCAATGTCAATGTCAATGTCAAGGTCAATGTCATTCACGGACACCATGGCTTTGTTAGGGGTCAAACTCCAGTCCTCGTCTCTATTTCATCCTGAGGGAAATAGTGTCATGGAGCATTTAAACTGTGATTTAAAGCAGTCCTTAAGAGTCAGGGTCTTAGGTACGGGTCGTAGTAGGCTTAACCACCTGTATGGAGTCCAGAGAGCACTTAACAATCTGCCTAGAAGGTCTCTAGGGGGTCGTACTTCATATGAGTGCCTGTTTGGAACTCAAATGTATGTTCTAGATCTTGATGGCCCTGGTGGGGAGGTGGCAGAAACACCCTTTGACATAAATGAACATGCCAGTGTCTTACAGGAATTGCAACAGTTCAGTGACGACAACGCTTCTGCCAGTGCTGCCTCCACAGGAATTATGGATGTACCTGTAACGCCTACAGACTGTATTCCTAAATTTGGGGATCTAGTACGTGAAAAAGTTGCTGTGAACTGTCATTCTACCACCGTTGGCTGGTGCTAAAGAAAACCGATTTGTATCTATCGACAATGTCAAGTTACACCATGTGGCCGATCCTGCTCAGCAGACCAAGAGGAAAAGCCAGTAGTTCCCGAATCCCTCTCACTACTGGTCAAGAAGTTCCTTTACAAGTTGTAAGCAGCAACACAGACACATCTCCGAGCTTGGGGAGATGGAAAATGATCTTGCATTAGTTCCACTAACATCTTTTTCAACAAATTATATAGAAACAATTGATCGATTTGACACAACTTCAACACAGACTGATGGAGTCATTTATTCAGAACCACCGTGGGAAACACCCACCAGTTCTCCACTCACAAATACAGCTCCAGCTTTTGCACGAACTTCTTCTAGGTACTTTGCCGACATCAACGACACCATTTCGGACTCATTCACCTCTTCTACTCCTCAACTGTCACAAACACGTAAGTTGATGAACTGGCTTAAAACAAATTACGTTATTTTTCCATGGAAGTATCTGTGGCTTTTTTACTGTACTGGCTTTCCTACTTTGGATTGGGTTTGTTATAACATTCTTTTTATTAATGCATAGTCATTTTCTTCCTCAAAAATCAACAGTTGAACTGGTGGATGAGGTCCTAAAACTACATTTTTCTTCTTAAACGGTCCGCAGAGACTTGTCTTTTGTGAACATTTCCGCTATACCAATTTCTCATGGGATTGTTTGGGATAAAGTAACATTTGATATATACAGCCCCACAGAGGTCATTCAAATACCGTATGTGGCTACACTTTCTATGAATGTTGTAATAATACCCAGAGTTGTTTCTGATGATTGGGATGTGAAAACAGTTGATTCTTTGATGAGTGAGTTGCAGTATTACACTGTATTTGAAAACGAAGATGTTAACAAGTCTAAAGAATGATGGTCATATGTTTTGCCATAATTATTATGGGCCCTATTTCATCAACAGAGCAAGTACCCCAAAGACTGTTTTTAATTACACACAATGGGAAAATTATCTGACTCCACCACAAGGGAGTTCAAAAACGTACTCTGATAAGTTTGCATATTTTTCTGGGCACAATGTTAAAAGATGCTGAGTCATATTTTTTTTAATTGCCATCAATAGAAAATGTGCGAATATTATTGACAACTGCGAAATGTATTTATTCAGATTCCTTTGTTTCTCAGTTGACTATACAAGGCTATGAATATTAGCTAAAGTCGATTGACTTATATCAAGGCGTTTCTTATATCAAGCATTTGGAAGCTTTCCCCACAAGAAGTGCTGCCCGGTTAAGGCAAGTTGACCAGGAAGATTTACAGAAGGCATTAGCTGTTGAGGATAACGGGATTAATACCCTGTACAGCCGGATATACACCCTAAATAACATTATGCAGTTGGGTTGGACACTTCAAACACTGAAGGCAGGTTGTGTTCCCTGGCAACACGTTAGCGCGAGGGAAATATTTTCTACATTTAATTTAATGTGACAACAACAACTAATGGCTAAGAAAGAAGCGACATATGCCATGCTAAACATCAAAAAGTTAGAAAAGTTGCCTTTTACTGTGGCTGAAATACCATCTGCTGAATGGTTAATACAGGGGTCATTAATATGCCTATTTCCACACTACAATTCACGTCCTGTTTAAAACACATTCCGGTGGGCAGATATGAAAGACTGGGAAATAGTTACATTCATGAGGTGTGGGAGCTGCCCTTCCCGTACAAATGTCTCAGTGGCATGAAAGAGGTCTTTCTTAGCAGTAGTGAATGCGAAACATCTGTCAGCCATTCGATGGTTTGTAAACAGCTGTCCTTGCACGGGGCGTGCAACACGTCTGCAGCAAATGTAGCTTGTTATCTGAAGGGAGTTCTAGTCCCCTTGATTAGACGTGCATTCCAGGTGCTTTCAAACTGCAGCTATGTTCTCTTCAATGGTGAAGACTGTTGTGGAATGCGAGCCGGAATAGTTCATGTTGTTTTGGTCTCTAAGTTTGTTACATGCTGCGGGAACTTACCTTTTCCTCTCACTAGACTCAAAGAGGTAGCTGACGTCTGGCCCCATATTTATACTTCTAATGTGAATTTTGACAAGTTGTGCAGACTCATAGTTTTGTTGTTTCAAAATCATGTGCACACGAGACCTATGCACTTCAGGTGGCAAGGTCGTCAATCTAATACTTTTCTTTACCCTACAAACTAAAACATTACTTTTAATACTTCATCTTTTTAATAGTGAATGCCCTGCAGCAATTGCTGACCTATTACAATTAATAGTCCTATAAGGTAAACCTTTCCCAAATAATTCAACCAGAAACTTCACCATTTCCACTACCTGGGTTTCCACGGAATCCAAACCCCTTTCCATGCTCCGACACACCATTTTTTGCAAATTTATTTATATCTGTGTCTAGTGCCTGGAGCCCATGACTCCTCAATTAACTCTTCAGCCTTTTCTGAAAGACCTGACACACCTGACGCACCTGAAGATTTCCTGATACTTTCCAAGCCAGATGATTTGAAACCCCTGACTGTACCATAGGATGATCCTCTCTTGCAGCATGGGAAACCACTCCAGACATGACCAACATGGAGTTACCAACATCAGAATGCATACTTCTCTTTTCATCTTCTGTACAACCCTCTGAATCATGGCAAACAGAGAGAAGGCATGAGGTCTCATCCTTTTCCAACTGTGCTGGGACGCATCTACTGCAAAAGCTCCCGGTTCTGGCAGCTAACTCAAATATTTCTGTAGCTGACAAATGAATCTGCTTGCAAACAAGTCTATCTACAAAGGACCCAATTGGACAGTTACTGAAAAACTCTCGGACAAAGCTTCCAATCTATTTAATCTCTCAGAAATCTTGAACTCCAATCCACAGACACATTTCCTTTCCAGGTAAATATTCTGCTTTCAGATCTATCCTGTGCTCTACGCAAAATATTCAAATTTCTTTTGCCAAATCTGAAAGTGAACGGGATCGACATCCCCCTAATTTAATGATATATGCCCCTACAGAAACATTATCCTTTTTCAGAAGCGCTGTTCAAAACATCTCTAAAACTCATGAGCGCATAAAGTCGCCTTCATTTCTAAACAAATGATATGAGAATCATTTTCTTTGCTTGACCATAAATCACCAGACTCCTGAGCACCCAAACATGCACCAGTCCTGACAGACTAGTGTCCATCTCCAACACAAAATCCAGAATGCATTTGAAAATTGCACAGCCATTCCAGGCCTCCAGATTCTGCAACCACCATGTCAACTCTGACTTTGCTTCTGAATCTAAAGTTATGTTGTCAGAGTTCAGAGCAAAGTGCTTTTGCCTTCACTGATTACAAAGTTCGATAATATAAGGGACCCAGAAACACTGCCTGTATTGACGAGAATAGTAAACCTATTAACCTCGCTAATTCTCTCAATGTCAAGCAAACATTCCTTTAAACATAACATATTTCCTTCATTATCTTGTCTACCTTTTTTGCTGATAAGCTCAACACAACATTCAATGTGTCTATGGTAAACCCCAAGAATTCCAACTTCTGAAAAGGATTCAAAACCAAATTTTCTTCATTTATCAGGAAACCTAAACCTTCCAAAAGATTTGTTGTCCTTTGCAAATTCTTGGGAAGTGGATCTACACTTTGAGACATCAAACGTATTTAGTCCAGATAAATGATCATTTCTGCAGCTCTCTCTCTTAGAAAAGACATCACCTCTTATCACCTTTGTAAAGCATCAAGGTGCTGAAGACAAACCACAAGGAAGGCAACACAATTGATATATTTGACCCTGCCAGACACATTGGAGATACAGTTGAATGTGTATCAACATTGGAATGGTAAGATAAGCATCCTTCAGGTCCAGCTTCTTCAACCAATTGTTCCTTAACAGCATGTCTCTCAAGAGATAGATTCCCTCTGTCTTGAAATGTCGGTAAACCAAAAGTTTGTTGAGTGCTCTCAAATTTATTATAGGTCTTCAACCTCTGTCCTTCTTTTTCAGTAAGAACAAGGTACTTACAAAAACTTTGTTTTCTATATTCACTCTTATACTTTGCCCTCTTCTCCAACATGTTTGTGATCGCCCCCTCGACAAGAATAGCTTGGTACTTGCTCAGCACCAACTCTCTTGGTTCCCTGTTCTGAAAAGGAATACTATTCCCATTTTAAAAAGAAAAGTAATCAGCTCTGAATCCTAATTTGGAGTGAGACAGAGATTTAACTCTATCACTGTCCTTGAGAATGCCACTCTCAATACGTTTCTCACTTCCTTGTCTAAAGGATTTCTTACCCATTTCTTTATAAATCGAGCTACATGATCCAGAGGCCACTAAGCAGTGCTTCTGGGATGAGGAGCATTGCAAGGAGAAAACATCTCCTCCCCCAAAGGTTTCACTATTGCATCTTTAGAAGTAGAAGATAATTCTTCTTCACACAAACATTCCTCCTGGAATTCATTATGTTTATACGAGTCCAGGATATATTCATCCAGAGTATCTCTACCTTTCTCTCCAGGTTCATCATTCATATAATCAAAATCTAGAGTCCCAAAATACTTTGAGCCGCTTAACATGCCTGTGTTATATATGTCACTCTGGACGTCTTTCTCTTTCTTCTGTGTGTCGCCTAGGACACCTTTACTCTTCTTGGTGCGTTGACCAACCAACTTTTTCCTGTCTCTAGACCCTTCATTCAAATGTTTTGTCTTTAAATCCCTCTTACCCTGAATTTTATCTTTTTTCTGACTCACCTCAAAAAGCTACCAAAATTCATTATCAGAATCCGATTTTCTCTTTTTTTCTAGGACCTTCTCAAGTGCATCTTTTAAACAATTTTTCATTTCATGTTGAATTAATCTTCTTATAATCTCCTCACTAATTTTCCCTCAGGAACTGTCATAGCACTATCCTTAGAATCAGCCATCCTATTTTATATAGCAAATAAAATATTGTTTAAAATGAACAAAATTTTGAATTTTAAGCATTCGCCTCAGTCCCAACAGTTTGTCACAAATCTCCACAAAACTGCTATATAAAACCAACCCAACTGTCAAATGATGAACGAGCGTTAAACCGTTTTCATATATTATATCAAAACTTACGAAACAAAATCCAATAAAAACTGGCATCCAATTATCACAAGAACTTCAGTAATGTGGCCCCTAATAGATTTCCTCTAATTGTATTATGACGTGTGCGGAAGAAACAGAGCCTGCCAAGCCTCTGAATCTACCACATGGTCCAATTCCACAATCCGCCTCCTGTGAAGGTGAGACAACGTGCACCTGACTCCAATGTGATTGCACGCCCAACACAAGCTGCAAGCTGAAATCCAAAGGAAAGCCGGTGTGTGATCCGTGGCAACAGCTGCACTCAAAAGAGAGCCTTTTTAAAAAAAAATCAAGGACCCAAACAAATAAAATGTCAAAGTGTCGTAGTTTGGACTCTTGCTCTGAGCAAGACTGCTGGTCTCAGAATGACAGTACTTTCGTTCGTAGGTGACTAAGCCTCTTCCTACAACTATTTGTAACTGTTGTCCAAACCTTACCGGCTTACTAGCAGTACCTCACCGAAAACACAATAGTAAAAGGTGATTTGTAGCAGTCGCTTACGCATGGACTCAAAATACAATATCTCAGGGTTGTCGTGGTTAAACGGAAATTACAATTTTCTCACAGATTTATAATGTCTTATACAAACAAAGGCAATAACACAGATGCAGTAAAGTTATAATAGTTTTTATTCAACATAACTGCAATTTGTGATAAGTTGCATGAACTGCAATGATTAGGATAATGAATATACCAAGCAACAGTATTGTAAAGAGGAGAGTCATTGTTATAAAGACCCCTACCATTATGCAATATAAGATAAAAATATATGTATATGTAAAAGATGGAATAAGCCCTAATACCCTAAGGAGAGTAGGTCTAACCTCCTACCTAAAAAGGAAGAGCTGGGTTCGTTAAACCTAATCTGCCAAAACCGTGTCCATGAGAAGAGCCCCCAACCCTCGTTACCTTGGAATGAGGTCTCTATCTCAGACTCCGCATGGACACGAAGACTGGATCAGTGTCAAGGTGACTGCAGCATCGGTATCAGCGATGGTGGCGATGCCCTCTGGTCGGAATCCCTCTGATTATCTGTCTGAAAGTGTGTTGTATTTATACAGATCTACAAGGTCCCCTAACATAAGTGTTATTCATAACAATAGATAACAGGCATGCTTGGGATGGCAATTAATATCAACAATCCCTCGAGAGTATAGAGAGGGAAAATCCCTAAGTGTAAATGCCTACTGTATGTTTGTCTTTCGTGCTTGATCTTGACGCCTTGTCGCAATGACACTGATAATAGAACCCATAACAAGTGGCCTAACTATAAACAAGGCCGCCATTGTAAAGGAAATAAATAATTAAATGGACTATGACAGAGCAAGCTAAGTAGGTTAAAAGTCACTGGGTGACGGGGGCACGAGTTTACAAGCCTACGGCTAAGCTAAAACAAACTAGGATTCACTACAAAAGTATAGTAAAATGTATTACAAAGGACCCAAGTACATTAAAACAGTAATGTCGAGTAAAGCAGCTTAACCCCTTCCCTGCCATGGACGTAACGGTTAAGTTCTTGGCTGAGGTGCTGAGGCGCCAAGGACGTAACCGTTACATCCATGAGCCTCCCGCCTCCCCTCCCATTGGCAGGGATGGATGGGGAATCGCTTCCCCTTCCTTCCCCGACCCCTCCTCTAATGACATCAGCGTGTAATTGCACGCTGGCATCATCAGAGGGTGCCGGATGCGCAGGAAGCCATTTGCCGGGGGCATTGCTGAAAAAGAGGCATCGGGGGAAAGGAAAGGCATTTCCTTTCCCTCAATATATCTTTTAGCATTCCTGCTGCCCGATCGCGATGTGATCGGACAGCAGGAATGCCCACTAGGCACCAGGGATTTTATTTTTGTGTGTGTGTGTGTTTTTATGTGGCGGGGAGCGGCCCCTTAGGCAAGGGTCACTCCCCTAAGGGAACATAATGTTTTTCAATGTTTCTGCCTCCCTTGGGGGCCGATCAGCCTATTTGTTTTAGGCCCATCTGCCCCCATGGGGGGCAGAAGCCACTTAGCTCCAGAGGTATTTTGTGTGTGTGTTTCATTTGGGGGGTGGCCCCTTGGGCAAATGCCACCTCCCAAAGGGGAAACTATATTTTATGCCATTTCGGTCCCCCTTGGGGGCAGATCAGCCTATTTCTTTTTGGGCCCATTTGCCCCCACAGGGGGCAAAAGCCACGGATTGTTTTTGTGTGTGTGTTTTTGTGTGGGGGGCGGACCCTTGGGTTAGTGCCCACCCCAAAGGGGGCACAGCACTGTAGGCCATTTGTGCCCCTCTTGGGGGCAGATCAGCCTATTATTTGCAGGCCCTTCCACCCTCAGAAGCCAGTAAGGCACCAGAGGAAATGTCTAAATGTTTGGTGAAGGGGTGTTTGTCATCTAGCAAAGTATTCGCATTTGTGATTAGAATGTGTTATTTCTCCTTTTTGTTCTAGTTCAAAGCTTTTGCTTCCGTTCCTGTGACTAGCTGCAGTTTTGGCTGTGGTTGACCAGCAGTTTGCGTAGTTGCATGTTTTAGTTAAGAAAAAACAATGTACTCTAAATTACTATTGTTGACATACAGGATTGTGTATGAAATTGTCTTTAGATTAGTGTACTATGACATTTGTGTTGTCCTATGTGTGATTTTCTTTTTTCTTTTTAGTAGGATATTATTGGTGATTGCTGTGGCTGTGCAGAGTAGTTGCTGGTGAGTCCAGCTTTTTCAGGCAAGTGAATGGTATAGTTTTTGAGTTTATAACTCTTAGTGATAAAGCCACACTTTGTTTGCTACTTATCTGACACAGTGCTGGTTGTTGTACATTTGTCCAGTTACTTTTCGTAGGAAGGATCATGGCTAGCCGTAGGATGACTGCTCAGCAGGTTGTTGGTCTGCTTTTTGAGTCGTCTTCTGACCGTGATTATTAGACTGACTGCATCTGAGGCAGAGGAGAAAGTGTAAGATTCTGGAAGTGAATTTTCTGTCAGAGGAATCATCTGATGATGAAGCCACTATCAGTGCTGATGAAGTGCCTGTTTTAGAGGAGGATACTAATTTGCCAATAATTCAGCAGCCAGTGGCTGAAAGGCTTCCCATTGGCAGCCCTGAATTCTGTGCTGCTTCAAACATGGAGCAGCCACAGTTGGCTGCCTTTTCTGGTCTCTCAGAGTGAAGAGTGAATACGGAAAACTCTTTGCCTGTCAATTTATTTCAGTTGTTTATCGACAATGTAGTTTTGGAAGAGAATGTTGAGCAGACTAATTTGTATGCAGAGAAATATTTGAGGGATAACGCTGTCAGACTTAGGACACACACTAGAGTTAGATGGTGGATTTCCACAAATCTAGAAGAGTTGAAAAAGTTCTTGGGTTTATCTTTTTTGATGGGGTTGATAAGGAAGCCATCACAGTCTTCATATTGGTCTGCTAGTCCCTTGATGGCAACAGCTATAGTTTCTGCAACCATGAGTCGAAACCGGTATGAGCTTCTTCTTCCGTGCTGTATTTTGTTGATATTGCTTTAGCCGTGCCGCGAGACCACCCTGATTCTGACCACCTTTTTATGATAAGACCTGTCCTTGATCATTTTTTTGATCGTTTTTCAGAGGTCTATGTTCCAGGCAAAGAAATATCTGTAGATGAGTCTTTGGCCCTGTTCAAGGGTTGTTTGTTTTTTAGGTAGTACATTTCTGGCAAGAGGGAACGGTATGGAATTAAATTGTAAATGCTGTCTGAAAGTAGTACAGGATATGATTACAATTTCTGCGTCTACATTGGTAGGAATTCCAGTATTGACCCCCCGGTTGTCCACCCACTTTTGGAGTTAGCGAACTTGGCAGACCACATAGGTCACCATTTCCACGTACATAAATTCTACACTGGAGTGCAGTTGTTCAAGGAATTGTTCAGAGTGGACACTGTTGTTTGTGGCACAATCCACTTCAACCCAAAAGGCTATCCAAGAGAGCTTGTCTGTAAAAAACTTGAGAAGGGACAGTGCAAAAGCCTTGCGGAATGATGAGCTGCTAGCTCTGAAATTTGCAGACATGGGTCATGTCTACATGCTAACTACCATCCATGATGAGATTACTTCACCTGTGGCTGTTTGGGGTCAAGTTGCTGAAGTACGCAAACCTGTGTGCATTTTAGACTACCATAAGCACATGGGTGGTGTTCATAGAGTAGATCAGAGGTTGGAACGTTACACTGCTGCTCGTAAGGCTTATGTTTGGTATAAGAAATTAACAGTTCACCTGTTCCACTTGGCAATTTTTAATGCTTTTATTGTGTTCAAGAATAGTTCTCCAGAGTCAAGGATGACATTTGTGAAATTTCAGGAGTCTGTCATAGCGAGCCTTGTTCTGCGGGAAGAGGAAAGAGTCCCTGGAGAAGCAGTGGTAGAGGATATGGCTATATTGAAAGATCACCACTTTGCTGAGCACATTCCTCCCATGGCCAAATAAGACTTTCCTGATAAGAGATGTAGAGTCCGTGCTAGAATTGATATCCAGAAGGAGATTAGAATGTACTGCCCTGATTGTCCTTCAAAGCCTGGGCTGTGTGTGGGTGACTGTTTCATGAGTTACCACACTCAAAAACATTATTGTGAACTACTGTGAGGGTAAAATGCCTGTTTCATATCTTCATATGTTCATTTTCATGGTTGGCATTACTGTCATGTATCTAGTTAGAGCTTCTGTGTTTGTAGTTTTGTACTTATTTCTATTTTGTTAGTGGTTTCTTTGTTGTTTAAAAAAAAGTGATGGCAGTGTGCATGGAGTGGTGCTTGCCTGGTGGTTTAAATAGTGACTTGCTGTTGGCTACTGCAACACACGGCTAGCCAAACGCCAGTCCACACACTCCCATCAGCTGGTGTGATTGCTGTATCAGGCATGTGGTCGTATGAAAGTAATGAGCCCTTGAATGGCACTGTCTGTTGATGCAGTGTTGTAATTTACTGGGCCCGTGGTTGGTGACATTAATGGTCTTGTGCATGTTTTGTATGAAAGGACTGTGTGTGAATGGACTATAAAGCGGTTGGTGCCTTGACGCGGCTTTACAGCTTATGAACTGTGGGTCATTGGTTCAGTTTTTTGGCCTTTCAGTTATTAACAGTGCATTTCATTTTTGTGAAATCTCTTGTTAATAAAATTTGATCTACTGAACCATCACTCACTCTCCTGCAAATCAAACCAGTATGTGTGGTAAAAATGGCAAAGCCTGCTCTGCTGTAATCAGGCGTCGCAGCACACCTGTGACATGCTAGGTTTTTCAGGTGGTACCCCGATGATAAAGCATGCCACCAACTTGGTTGGGGGGTAAGGTTTTTTTTTTAACATAACCTAAGTGTATTTCTTTTCACAATTTTGGTGTCTGGAACATCACAGAATGATGTGGATACATCAAAATGATCAATTATAAAACTACCTCTTTTTCCAGGGGAGAAGGGGGCACCTGCGTTTTTGGTCCCCGGTGTGGTGGTCATCTAGGGAAACCTACAAACCCAGAAATTTTTTAAAACTAAACACCCAGAGGAGTCCAGGGAGGTGTGGCTTGTGTGGACCCCCCCACATTTTCTTAGCCAGACTCCTCTGAAAACCTCAGAATTTGCTTAAAAAAGCATATTTTTCTCACTTTTCCTTGTTGGATCAGTATGCCAGCACAAATTTCCTACCACCCAGTGTTCCCCTCAGTCTCCCAAGTAAAATGATTCCGCAATTCTGTGGGTCTCCAAAGCAGAGTCAGCATAAAAAAGTAATTTTAAAAAATTGTGCTTATCAACTCGCTGTGCTATCCCCTCAATCTCTACACATTTTTGGCCTTTTCCTGTTGCAGGCATTTGGGCCATCCACACAAGTGAGGTATCATTTTTATCGGCAGACCAAGGGGAACATAGGGTGGTAGGAAATTTACTAAGAAAAGTGTAGAAAATATGATTTTCTTTAGCCATATTTGAGGTTTGCAGAGGAGTCTGGGAAAGAAAATGTTGGGGGATCCACTCAAGCCACACCTCCCTGGACTCCACCAGGTGGCTAGTTTTCAAAAATGTCTGCATTTGGTAGGTTTGCCTAGATGACCACCACACCGGGGACCAAAAACGCAGGTGCCCCCCCCACACACAAGAACAGGTAGTTTTGCAAAAGATCATTTTGATGTGTCCACTGGGTATACCTGCACAAGTGAGGTACCATTTTTATCGGGAGACCTGGGGAAATTCTGTGTAGAAGGAAGTTTGTGGCTCCCCTCAGATTTCTGAACTTTCCATCACCGAAATGTGAGGAAAAATAGTTTTTATTGCCAACTTTTGAAGTGTGCAAAGGATTCGGGGTAACATAACTTGGTGAGAGCCCCACAAGTCACCCCGTTATGAATTCCCCTAGGTGTCTAGTTTAAAAAAATATATAGGTTTGCTAGGTTTCCCTAGGAGCCGGTTAAGCTAGAGGACAAAATCCACAGCTAGGCACTTTGCAAAAAACAGTTCAGTTTTCTTTGGGATAATGTGATGTGTTTAAGTTGTGTTTTGGGGCATTTCCTGTCACGGGCACTAGGCCTACGGGTACCATAATTATCAGGAGACTTGGGGGAAGGCTGGGTGGAAGGAAATTTGTGACTTCTCTCAGATCCCAGAACTTTCTATCACCAAAATGTGAGTAAAAAGTGTTTTTTTTCCAAATTTTGAGGTTTGCAACTGATTCTGGATAACCTGTCAAGAACCCCACAAGTCACTCCATTCTGAATTTCTCTTGGTGTCTAGTTTTTAAAAATATATACGTTTCCTAGGTTTCCCTAGGTGCCGGCTGAGCTAGAGGCCAAATTCCACAGCTAGGCACTTTGCAAAAAACGGGTCAGTTTTCTTTGTGAAACTGTGATTTGTTGATGTTGTGTTTGGGGCATTTCCAGTTGTGGGCACTAGGCCTACCCACATAAGTGAGGTACTATTTTTATCGGGAGACCTAGGGGAACACTGGGTAGAAGGAAGTTTGTAGCTTCCCTCAGATTCCAGAACTTTCCATCACCGAAATGTGTGGAAAAGGTGTTTTTTGCCAACTTTTGAGGTTTGCAAAGAATTCTGGTGATGAGAGCCCACAAGTCACCTCATTTTTAATTCCCCTAGGTGTCTAGTTTTAAAAAATACATAGGTTTGATAGGTTTCCAAGCTGCTGGCTGAGCTAGAGACCAAAATCCACAGCTAGACACTTCACAAAAAAATGGGTCAGTTTTCTTTGGGAAAATGTTATGTGTCCATGTTGTGTTTCTTGCGTGTGCCTTAGGCCTACCCATACAAGTGAGGTACCATTTTTATCGGGAGACTTGAGGGAACACAGAATAGTGTTATTGCCCATTGTCTTTCTCTTCATTTTTTCCTTCCAAATGTAAGACAGTGTATAAAAAAGATGTCTCTTTGAGAAATGCCCTGTAATTCACATGCTAGTATGGGGACCCCAGAATTCAGAGATGTGCAAATAACCACTGCTTCTCAACACCTTATCTAGTGCCCATTTTGGAAATGCAAAGGTTTCTTTGATACCTATTTTTGACTCTTTATATTTTACCAAATAAATTTCTATATACCCGGTTTCCAATGAAAACCCATTGCAAGGTGCAGCTCATTTATTGGCTCTGGGTACCTAGGGTTCTTGATGAACCTATAAGCCCTATAGATCCCCGCAACCAGAAGAGTCCAGCAGACATAACGGTATATTGCTTTTGAAAATCTGGCGTCACAGGAAAAATTTACAGAGTAAAACGTGGAGAGAAATGGCTGTTTTTTACCTCAATTTCAATATTGTTTATTTCAGTAAGAAAGCCTTGAAGGATCTACACAAATGACCCCTTACTGAATTTGTCTACTTTCCACAAATGTTTAGCTGTCTGGGATCCAGCATTGGTTTCATACCCATTTCTGTCACTAAGTGGAAGGAGGCTAAAAGCACAAAAAACAATCAAAATAGGTTATGTTTCAGTAAAATGCAATTTTTTTGTTGAAAAATGTGATTTTCTCTCTCAAGTCTTCCTGTTCCGTAAAGCTGGGAAGATGTTGATTTTAGCACCACAAACCCTTTATTGATGCCATTTTTATGGAACAAAACACAAGCCTTCTTCTTCAGCCCTTTTTCCCATTTAAAAAAAAAAAATGAAAATGTCACTGTATTTTGGCTAATTTCTTTGTCTCCCCCAGAGGAACCCACAAACTCTGGGTACCTCTAGAATCCCTGGTATGTTGGGAAAAAAGGACCCAAATTTGGTGTGGGTAGCTTATGTGAACAAAACATTATGAGGGCCTAAGCGCCAACTGCCCCAAATAGCCAAAAAAAGGCTGGGCTCCTGAGGGGGAAAAGGCCTGGCAGCGAAGGGGTTAAAACACCCAACTAAGAAACAGTAACATCACAAATGGGAACATCAACAGTATCAAAAAACAAACATCAACTGTATCATCACCTATGCCCAAACATCTCTATTCAAACTAGAACAAGGAAAACATACAACCAAGCTCCACGTGAAAAAAACGATTTTAAAGTGCTACTTATCTGAACTGGAGCAACAATTACAAGAGGATGTGGCTGCAGTTTAGAGTCTCTTTATAGGGTTTTATGGTTTATTCTGGAATGTTTTCTTTGTGATGTAATGTTTTCTTTAAAATGTGCTGCTTTGGAGTAGCAATAAAGGATTTATTGCATAATGATATCCTCTGGTCTTATGATGAAATCACTATCTTCCAATATATAGGAAGTCATTACGAGTTTAGCGGCCAAAAAAACACCATGTTGGTGTTAATCCGACTGCTGTATTAAGAGTTACACTGTAAAGTCCCCCAAAAAATAGCCAAATTTTCAAAACCGCCAGGACATTGGCGGACGGAAAAGAGGAAGTTTCACCACCGGCCCGACAAAAATCTTCCCATCAGATTACGACCCAGAAATCACAACAGCGGTTCTTCCATGGTGGAAAACCATTGGCTGAGCGAGCCTCGTCAGTCTCAACTCACATCACACTGAGCCAACACCACATTGCATAGTATGAAAATCCCACACCTGATGCACATCCACACACTCACCACACCTACATACTCCACTATATAACACACCCCTACACAACCCACAATCTTTTGCAAACAAAGCACCATACACACCCACAGAAGAGCCATAACCAACACAGATTCCTTAAAAAAGCTCCTGCCACCTATGCACATTTCACAATGCATAAATCGCACACCTGCACAACACACAATTTACTTTTACACACAACACACAACAACCATCACCCACTCAGATCACAACACCTTCACCTCATCATTTATGTTTTTCTTAGCTTTTTTCTTCTAACACTACCTCACCGTCTTTACCACCACTACCATGTCCCCACAAAAACAGCTGCATTTCACTGACGATGAGTTGGGGGTTATGGTGGATGAGATTGTCAGGGTAGAGCCACATCTGTTCAGATCAAAGGTCCAGCAAACATCAATAGCCAGGAAAATGGAGCTGTGGCAAAGAATAGTCAACAGGGTCAATTCTGTAGACATCTATCCACACACAAGGGAGGACATCAGGAAGAGGTGGAATTACATCTGGGGGAAGATGCAGAATTACTTCTGGGTGAAGATGCATTCCATGGCATTCAAGCACCAGCTGGTGGTACTCAAGACTTGTGGTGGGCCCCCACCCCCCCCCCACTTTCACATCTAGGGAGGAGAATGTCTTGGACATATTGCATCTTGAGGGCCTGACCCGAATACCTGGCGTAGTGCAGTCGGGTAGGTCCCCTCAACATTCATGACACCCAACTGTTTTGTTCTGCATGCTCTCTCACCACCTTACTCCACCTCAATTAATAAACCACCCACCACCACTCTGACTAAATATCCAACACCCCTCTCTGGCATGCCACATGTCCACTAACCTCATCTTGTACCACAGCCCTTGGAAATGGCATGTGAAGTACCGGGAACTGATAACACTACAACTCCCAGAAGCCATGATCCCACCATAATGAAAACCTGAACAGGGCACCAAAAGTGAGATGTCATGCAGGTGAAACTAACTACCAATCTAACCCCTCATGAATGTCCAGCTGTGAAACATTTTATGGCCATGACAGCAATCCAAAGGCACACTCCTATACTACAAGCAAAACACATCTACAGCTGAGTGCCCCATCAAATGGCCCTTGGAAAAAAGATTCCTAAGATTTAAATGTACTCACCTGGGGTGGAAATCTAGATTCCAAAGTGGATGCACATGCAGTCCAACCAGATAGAGGTCAATGTCTATTGCTTACTCTCATACTGTGTCCCTACGTTGACACTACCTTGCATTGTCCAGCATTTCTTGTGTGCCATTGATCATGCCAGGCACTTCACTAGGCAACAAAGGTGAACACCCATATCAATAGTCAGACAACATAAGATGGTATCAGCAGTCTAATGACTATCCACTTAGTTTAACATATTTAAGTACGGTGTATGGTATTGAAATTAGTGTATCTCATGTTCTACTAAGTAAGATTTTGCAGCAGCTTTCAATGTCATTTCTGGGGATCATGTTAAGGCACTGTGTGCATTTCAGACAATATCCCTAATACTCTAACTAAAACAGAACTTGTTATATCACTTACAGCAACTCTGTGTTCCACTTCTCCCACAGGTAACCTTGCTATTGCCACCATGCAGAGGATTCCAGAGACTGCCACTAACCCTCTGAATGAGGGTAAGGACAACACCCCTGGATGTATGGACACTGAGGACAAAGCAGGCCCATCAGGTACACCTGTTCTGTCAACAAGTGTCAGCCTCACCAAGCCTGCATTAACCCTCCCAGACTTGTTCCATCAACATTACAAACAACCATTTGCCCCCCAACCTGTGTCCCAAGGACTGTTTTATCCATTGTGAGCCCCCCAGAAGGGGTACCTGAGTCTCACCTTGTCACCCCTGACAATGATGGTCCTGCCATCACTGGGAGTGGACACATTACACCAGGGGTGCAGGAACGTGGGAGTAGGGTGTGCGGGAGGGATGGTGTGGGCCAGACAGTGGGGGCTCCAAGGGACAATACTGACCAGGACACCAGCTCCCAAGTCTTGGGAGTCTAGCAAAATTCCCAAGGCATGATGGACCAGGTAGTCACGATGATAGGGGAAATCCAACAGCTGCAAAGGTACAACCATCATGAAGTTATGCAGCAGCAGCAGGCACAAAATGCCATCCTGTCTTCCATTGCTGGGGTACTGAGGGACATTAATACTACCCTGAGAAGGTCTGCCACACAACATCAGGCCTCTTCCAGTAGCGATGACTCTTCAGGACCTACAACATCTGTGGCTCCTAGTAGAATGGAGACCCTGCTATGGGAAGGACATACTTCAGACACCCCACCCTCTGGAGCAGAGGAACCCCCCCACAAACATGGATATCTACCCAGACATCCATGAGGAGCAGATGTCAAGACCAAACTCACTGCCAGGAAGAAAACCTATCCTGACTGGTTCCCCTTGTGTGCCAGAGATACACCCTGTTGACTGTTTGGAAATCTAACTCCATTGTCCAGTGGCGCAAGGACACTGGACTTGTGTTTACTAATGGTGTAGCAGCTAACTTGATGATTTCAGCCACCATGACTGAATCCTTCACTTTTTACTTTGTGTTTTTTTGTTACTATTCACACATATTGTTTTGTACTCCCCAATAAGTAACACTTTAACACAGGTCCTGTGTAAGTGTCATTTATCAACCATGTACAACTGACATGTATGCCAACTCTTGCATCAATATGTCCCTCAGTATTGCACAGCCTTTGTTATGGACATCACATGTAGACTCTATCAAAGGAGACTCAGTACATTGGGATTGTAACATAGACAGAAGCCAAAACTGCTGTATTCTACATCTCTACATATTTGTTTCTAGATTTGCAAACAGCAGATAGATTAGTACTGCTGGTGACTTATGATTCTCAACTTAGGTGTCACTCATTGCTAACCTACAGGATAGAGAAGCTAGGGACATGTCAGTCTTACTACAAGCCAGGAGGCATACAGATTGGTCCTTTGTAACACCATGTAAATCCTTATCACATACGCAGACCGCAGCTTCACAATCATACCCCATGATAAAGACAAAGATCAGTACTGATGTCCCCAGTCCAGGGACCTTTTCCTCACATTGGTCACATACCTGTAGGCTTGCCACTCATCTATGTCAGTCCAGAGAGACATGCACATTGGTCTGCAGAGTAGGAGCACACCAACAGTTATGTTACAGGTAGGTCACATACAACAGAAACCATTGTGATGATAGAGGCTCTGGTTCAATACTTTCACGTGTCAGACACATATGGACATACACTACACCATTTGACCTCCTTCAGTACTAAACAGGTCTTTTTGGTGGGAAAACACACTTCCACCCCAATGTCCTGATAGACTGGCCATATTAGTTACACTCCACATAGTCATGCCAATCAGAACCTGGTTTCATCCATGCCACTTCTCATGTCTGCCTGAAAAGCCCATCTGCCTCTGACACTGTCTGTGATTTGCCAATGATGAAGTGCCAAACAGAAACTCAGAAAATCTGAGATTGACAGAGATAAGGGATAGGACATAGCTGTAAAAATACATAAATTCTGACAAGTCATTTTCACAAGTGTGACTTTGCATGTGCATTAACAAATCAGGACACTGTATATAACTCTGTTCTGTACACAATGCCAAATTACAAACTGCATGCCCAACTGACTCATTGGTATTGGAGCTACCTAAGACCTCATAGATGATGGTAAATAGGAGGTGATATACCTGCCATCAATTCTAAGCTACAAAATTAAATCTCAACATTAAGAAGACATCATATCACTTGACATATCTGCATTTCCACCCACAGGTTCTGCTACCTCCCCATCATCTGGTATCAATGGTACCTTACGTCTCATGGTAAGGTTGTTGAGCATGCAGCAGGCAACAATTATTTGACATACATTGTTGGGTGAGTAGAGGAGGGCTCCTCCAGATATGTCCAGGCTGTGAAATCTTGCCTTCAGGAGCCCAAATGTCTGCTCAACAACACACCTCGTCCTTTCGTGGGCCTCATTGTAGCAGACTTCCCATGGCGTGGTTGAGTACCTCACTGGTGTCAACAACCAAGGATGGTTTGGATAGCCTCAGTCCCCTGTAAGGAATAGGCATAACAACACAAACATATCTAGGACGTACACATTTGTGATAGCAAGAGATTAACTTTGCAAACACACATGTCAAATGTGACTTACCAATCAGCCAGGCCCTCTCTATGTAGAGTTGTGTCATCAGCAGTGGAATATTGCTGTTGCGCACGATGAAGGAATCATGGACTGATCCTGGAAACTTTGCACAGACTTTTCTGCCAAAAATACCACTTGGTCTTGATGGAGTTGTAGTTTTTCCTGTTCCTATATACCCCTTCATTGGCACTGGGGGGAGCCAAGGCAACATGTATGCCATCTATGGCTCCAACCACATGTGGAATGTGTCCCATAGCATACAACTCTGCCTTCACAAAGGGTCAAGTGAGCTCATTGGGAAAACCTGATGTAGCTGCCCAGGTGTTTCAACAATGCACACAGTATATCCTTCAAAACTAGACTGAACATGGGCTTAGACATCCCTGCAGTTAGGGCCACTGTTTTCTGAAAAGACCCAGTGGCCAGGAAGTGTAGCACTGACATGACTTGAACGATGGGAGGTATGCTATTGGGATTGTGAATGGCAGGCATCAGATCTGGCTCCAACTGATTACAAAGATCCATGATTGTCTGCCTATTCAGGTGATAGATCTGTATTACATGTCTGTCCTCCATGGTGTGCAGGTCTTCTAGTGGGCAGTACACCAGAGGTTGTCTTCCTCTCCTCATACCAGGGTAGCTATGTAGAAAAACAAATAAATTGCAGGTGACTTTTACAATCTACACATTATGAATATGTTCATATACAAGTCAGACATATCTGCTGTTGATGCCAGATACAACATCTGACATCTAAAATATAGCACCTTGCTATGCATCCTATGACACTCCCCTTGGTTCACATTCCCTGAATCCTCTAATGTACTGTACATGCATATTTATCTGTGACTGTCACTTTTTGTTAGTTCAACTTAGTTTACATGTGAAACATATTTGTTGCACCTATGCTACATTACGAACCCACATAGGATGTTGAGAATCGGTGTAAATTTCCATTACCCCCAATAACTCTGTTACACAGCTTTTACTACTCACATGCACAAATAGACTACTAAGCATGAAGGCAGCACTTACTGATATTTCACGTCCTGCAAGTGATAGGCCCCCAGCCTTCACTCCAGAAGAGCTGGAAAAGCGTGTGGGCTAGATCCTACCCCTGAATTGACATATATATGGTGCACCTGAGGAGCAGATGAGTCCAATGGTATACCAAAGTGTGAAAGGTTGAATGTATGATGGTGTACATGGGATGTGAAGTAGTGAAGGTTTCGCCACTCATGTCTGGGCATATGGAAATGTATACATGTGCATAGCCAGACATATGGTAGTGTCTCATGGTAGATATTGTGTAAACAGTATAGATTGCAGGAATGGAAAACCAAGATTGTTTGAGAAATGTTTTTGTAGACACTCCATGTTATAGACATTCATGTGGCCTGGTTATGTATGTGTAGTCAATACCAGGTACTGATCATGCATGTTGTATGGGAGACTTCACTTCACACATGGGCTGCATGCAGATGCTAAATTGTGAAGGAGTTCGAATTTAGAGGATGGGAATGTTTGCCTACTTGCTATGACTGAAGTGTTCTGACCACTTGTGTTGGTATGGTGCATGTGGACATAACTTTCTCCTTTTGTCTGTGTCATCCATGATAGTCAAAGCCCATCAAAAAAGGGACTCTGGCATGCCATCGCCAAGCAAATGAGGATCCTGTGGGTCCACAGCCTGTGGAGCACCCATCGTAGGAAGCGGTGTGAAGACCAGAGACGCTGGGCCCAGAAGACCGCAGAGGCCCAGCTGGGAATATCCTCCCAACAAGGGAGGGGTGCCCTCGGACCATGACCCTCCTAATGGCCCACATTTTTGCAGTGGCCTACCCTGAGTTGGATGGGCATTTGAGGGTAGCATTTAAGGGCAGCACAGCAGCCACAAGGAGGTAAGTACTGACTTGGCACATTTAAATCCCTCTGCCAGTTAAGTGTCTTATGTGTAAGTATCTGAACTGTAACAATGTGGTAAGCGCTAAAGGTAAAGGGTCACCTAGGAACACATAGAAGTACAGTTGCTACTATTGATACACACGTATGGACATGGCATTGTGTATAAGGAAATATAACTCACCTATGTTAAGCCTATTGTATGACAGCATGTGGTGATGCACATGAGACTGTGTCATATGTAGAGGTCTGCAGTGCTCTACATACGTGTAACCTTCTGTGTTATCCTTCCCACCTACTGATCCATAGTCCAGATAGCCTGTTGGAAAGTTGTCCAGCTCCTTGGTGTAAGTCCATTCCTATTCCACTGGATGTAGCTCTATGTGTAACATAGGGTCCCATAGGTGAGAAACAGGCCAAATATTACTGGGTTGTGAAATAGATGCAAATTTCATGTGCGAGTGTTATCTCATTTAGAAATTTCACATGGCATACTTGCTACACCTACTCAGAGATGTGAGGAGGTGTCCCCATTGTTAAGTGTGGACTGTACATTGGCAATTGTGATGTTTGATCAGGGTGGACATCCCACATTAAGAAAAACCTGGTGGTAACAATACATCCCTAGTGCAAGACATATCATAGACATGTGAGTTTAGACTATCTGTATCATGTGCATGTTATTGAGAAGGTAAGTGGCTAGCCTGCTATTCACTTTGCCAATATGTTTGCCCATGCTTCATAGGTCAGGACATCTTCTAAAAAGGTACAACATACCTTTTTCCCTATATCATTTGTACATTGGTACTTCCTACCATTTTTAAGATTTAAGATTAAGGTTTGCATACTTACTTTTCTGATTCTGTTTTGAAGTATTTTACTGTGGATAAGCTAATTCAACCATGGCTTCTTAGTGTTGCAGGTGTTGTATTTGGCAGTTACATGTTGATGGAATGGCATATGTTGTCAGCCTAATTGCTGGACTCTAGGTGTATGTGTCAATCATGGTTACTTTGGAAGCGGTTTATGTCAGTGTAACTCTACTCCTTAGGTGACTCATGTCTGAAGTGTTGATAGTGATGTTGGTCATTTGATCTTGTTATAATGAGTTTGCTACTCAGCATGATTAGTGGAAATATATGTGGCTTTCATGCACACAACAGGTGTCCATTGTATTGAAAGTATTGGTATGCTCCCTGTGGTAGTCTGTGAGTGTAACCTGTGTGCTAAATAGACCCTCTATTATTGTACATTACTTTGTTTTCTATCTGATAATGACTAAGATGAGTAGGTCCAGAATGTCTGTGCAATCTTTTGCAAAAACACATGTGTTGCGGAAATGAATCAGGAGTCTTTTATGTAAACAAATCATATTGTGCAGGAACGATTTGTGTTTTAGCTATGCTGATAGGATGGAGATGTAGTGGTCAGATAGTAGGGTTATGCTACGTGTAACATTGTTGAAATATGAAGTTGTAGTATGTATGTTGTTATTGGAATATGATGTTGGCTCAAAATGGTTTCTACCTGGGGATGTTTTAGACATAGATGTGGTGTTACTGTAGTGTATGGTATAATCCAAGTGCTATGTAGACAATGTGATGAGCCTACCTCTCTCTCTGTACTCTGCATCAGCATTGGCAGGTGAAGGAGACAGGGTACAGCCGAGTGGGGAAGCTGCTGGCCCGAAGTCATGATACCACAGACACAGAGGGACCCAGTGGCCTGGAAGGTGAGGAGAGTGCCACAGGGGAGATATGGTCCAGTTCTTCATCTTCAGAATCCACCCCCAGTGGGCACCACCCTGGCAGTGGCGGGCTCATCTGGGACCACCCCAACACCATCTCAGTCCACCACTCACTTACTACCACCACCCTCTTTGTAGCCCCCACCCAGTTGCCTGTGCCCGTTCACTCAAGAGGGTGGGCATCTCCTTTGCTACAGGCACTTCTGCCCCTGCCCCTGTAAGCTCTGCTGCCCTCAGTGAGGAGGCTATTGACCTCCTGAAGACCATCTCGGGATCAGTCGACCATCATGAATGCCATCCAGGGACTTGTAACCCCGATCCAATAGAGTAATGCACTCCTGGAGGGCATTCATGGTGCACTGACAGGCCTACAGAGATTCTTTAAGGCTCTGGACTCCACACTGATAGCAGTCAGTCAACCTTTGTCTCCCATCCCCCCTCCACCTTCCTCTTTCCAATCCCAAACCCACTTCCCGACACAGCAAAAGCACATGGGCAGAAAGGCATGCATCGACCTCAAAATCCAAGGGATGCACAGACAAACACAAGCACCACAAGACACACCACTGGCATGCACACAAGGAACATTCAGACTCACAAACAGCAACAGTCATAACCTTCCCTGACACCCCACCACCCTCAGCATCACTGGCAGCACAGCTGACATACCTGCAGACTCTACACCAACATTCAGAGACTCAGCTACCACATCAATGTTACATACAGACAGCACCACAGCAGACTCTCAGCCATCCACCCTAGTCACCACACCTGCAGACACCACAATCACTAATACACCTACATGCTGCACCGCCACCATTCTTGCAGTGACCACCCCAACAGACAGTAACCCACCCACCACAACATATTCCAGCACCTCCACCCTCCTCATCCCAGGACACATAAATGCCAGCACTCTCCCACCCAACAGACACCCACCACCCACAAACATACCTCACACACATTTGCACCCCAGACATCCACACCAATACCTCAGACAACCACTCCCTCTCCCACTGCCTCCACACCCAACCTCTTTTGCCATGACTGTCCCCGTGTATGTAAAAAAGCTTTCCTTTTGGAGTTTGCCCTTTTCCCTAGTCCTCTCCCACCCTGTGATACCGATAGACTAACTGTGTACCTCCCCAAGTCCAGCCCTACCACCTTCAAGATCTCCCCTGCCCCACCTGCAAGTACCCATGCCCCTCTCCCTGCCAAGAAGTCTACCCATTCTAAACAAACCCAACCCTCCCCTCAATCTAGAGTAAAGCCAAGACCCCTCTCCCATACCAGATCCCAAATGCCCCACTGAAACCTAAAATCAATCCCCCACTCCGCTACTCCCTCTCCCAGATAACCTCTGAGGTGCCTGCCTACCCCATAGATGCCCTAACTTTTGGAGGTTACATGACAGTCAGGATTCAAGTTTGGGGCACACATTTGTGCACTGTGTGCAATAAGACTGTTATTTAAGGACTGGCCTACGGTCTTTGCATTTCCAATATTTTGGATATAATATTCATTTATACCAACCTGTTGCTGGTTTACTGCTTAAATCTTTGTCATGCATTTCTTTCTCAAATATGGAGTTGTTCCTGGCTGACATTAGTTGTGTGTCTGTGTGTGTGTTGTGTGGGCTACCTGTGTTGTTTAGGCAGAATGTGAGGTTGTGTGCAGTGCTTTTGTGTGAAAGTGGTAGGGTGTGTATTGTGTGATGGACAAATGTGTGTTCAAGATTTTTTGCTGTGTTGGTATTGAGTTTGTTTGTGTTGAGATGTGCTTGTTGATGTGTTGTGTGGCTTTGTGTGCTTTGTGTGCATGCACATGTTTTATACATTGTATGTTAGTTACGATGTTCTGTGTAAATCGATTGGTAAGAATTCTGGTTGTGTATTTGTGTATTTATTTGCCTGTTGATGTTTCGTTGTGATGTATGTGTGATGTGTCCCTGGATAGTGTCCCCTGTGGGTCCCTGCCAAGAGGTTGGAGATGGTGTGGTTGTGTTGCGGTTGTGATGTGTTGTGGAGTACTGTGTGAGTGTGGGCCTGTGCAGTGTTTCAGTGCATACCTGTGTATGTTCGAGATGTGTGAATGTGTGTGTGTGTGTGTGTTTATGGTGGCCATAGCATGGTTGTTGTGTGTATGTGTAGGAGGCTGGCCTGGTTTGCAGTGAGTACCTTGGGTACTTACACCTTATACCAGGTCCAGTTATCCCTTATTAGTGAAATGTAGTAGTGTTCTAGCAGCTTAGGTTGATACAGGTAGCTATAGCAGAGCAGCTTAGGCTGAACTAGGGGACATGGAAAGCTCCTGCAATACCACTTATAGTTGCACAGTACTTATACACAAGTAAAGACAATACTCAGTGTTACCAAAAATAAAGGTATTTATTTGGGTGACACAGTGTCAAAAATATCTTAGAGACAATACTCCTTCAGGAGGTACGTATTATACACAATATATACACTAGACACCAAAATTAGACAAGTAAATAGTCATAGAACAATGCAAACAGTAGGAAATCCTACAGAATGCAATGGGAGAAAATAGGTCTTGGGCAACACAAACCATATACTAAAAAAAAGGGGAATGTGAATCACAAATTTCCCCCTAGACAAGTGTAGTGTGTGCAGAATCGCTTGAAGAGTAAGAATACAGTAAAGGTAAGTAAATTACCCCACCCCAGAGCGCAGAAAGCAGGAATAAAGTACTGCAAGTTTCCTTAGGACACACTACACCTTATTTATGGGATTTTGCAGCAGCCAACCAAGTCTGCAAAGAGCAACTGCTGGATTATTGGACCTGAAGACCTGCAAAGGAAGGGGACCAAGTCCAGAAGGTGAAAGAAGTTCCAGGAAGGACAGGAGCCCCTGCCAACCCAGAAGAGGCTGCAAAAGAAGAGTCCCTAGTTAGTCGAAAACTGCAGGAATGCACCCTAGGAAGATGCCAGTGGGATAATGCAAAGGATGTCCCACAATGTGAAGATCGTTGCAGACATGATTTTGTGTTGGAAGTCGCCAACAAGCCTTGGTTATGACAAAAGTGCATTCTGAATCAAAATGGCACTGGATGGACCCAGGAGGGACCTGGGGGACTCAGCTTTGTGTGAGGAGGAAGAGGGGGCTCTCAGCACCTTAGAGAGCCCTCAGGATGCCAGCCAGGACCCTCAGGAGTCCCAGGAAACAGGGACAAAGAAGGTGAAAAATGCAGTTGATGCAGAACAACAAAGGAAAGTCCCTTGTCACCGGAGAACACCTCAGTGGGTTGAGCATCGCAGGATGGAGTGCTGGGGACCGGGGCCAGGCTGTGCATGAAGGAATTTTGCAAATAGTGCACAGAGGCCTGAGGAGGTGAAGAAGACGCAGTACACAGGGGTACCGTCGCTCTCTGGGAAGGCATGGTTTAACTTCCGTCAAATTGCTTCAGCAGGACCTCAGGACAGTCCATGTTGATGATGTCCACTCTCTGTGTCCTTAGAAGCTAGCTCGTCACTGTGAGAGGAGTCCAAGGGTACCGGTCGTCATCTTGGAAGGTGCCTGCTTGAGCAGGGGAGGGACTCCGTCACCCCACGGGAGATTTGTTCGGTCCTTCTGGTGCAGGATGAAGGCAGGGAGTCCCCAGAGCATGCACACAGTGGAAACTGTTACAGTTGCTGACTTGGAGCTGAGGTTGCAGAAGAAAAGTATCCCTTGTGGATACTTTGTTGCTGTTACAGCGGTTCTTGTAAGCAGGCTGTGGTTGATCAGAGGTCAGAGGATGATGAAGTAGGGTCAGAGGATTCCTGAAGGAAATTTGCAAGCAGAATCTGAAGAGAACCCATAGGAAAGATCCTAAATAGCCTTGATAGGGGGGATTGGCTACCGTATCAGGTATGGACCTATCAGGTGGGGTCTCTGACGTCACCTACTGGCACTGGCCACTCAGAGTCCTCTAGAGAGCCCCCACACCTTGCAAAGCAAGATGGCTAAAGTCTGGGACAGACTGAAGGAGCTCTGGGCACCACCTCTAGTGTGGTGATGGACAGGGGAATGGTCACTACCCTTTCCGTTGTCCAGTTTCAGACTAAATGCTTTGCTCTGCCTTCCTGGGACTGGGCTGCCCAGACCTCAGGAGGGCAGAACCCTGTCTGTGAGATGGCAGCAGCTGTAACTGCAGTGCAAGCCTCAGAGAGCTGTATTGGCAGTACTGGGTGTCCATAGTGGAGCCCCCAGGATGCATGGAATTGGCTCCCCAATAGCAGATTTGGAATGGGGGACAATTCCATGATCTTAGACATGTTACATGGCCATATTCGGAGTTACCATTTTGAAGCTACATATAGGTATTGACCTATACGTAGTGTACGCATGTAATGGCGTCCCCGCACTCACAAAGTCCGGGAAATTGCCATGAACTATGTGGGGGCACCCTTGCTAGTGTAAGGGTGCCCTCACACTTAGTAACTTACCTAACCTTCAGCAAGTGAAGGTTAGACATATAGGTGACTTATAAGTTACTTAAGTGCAGTGAAAATGGCTGTGAAATAACATGTGCGTTATTTCACGCAGTCTGCAATGGCAGGCCTGTGCAAGGGTTTGTCTGAGCACCCTATGGGTGGCAAAAGAAATGCTGCAGCCCATATGGATCTCCTGGGACCCCAATGCCATGGGTACCTAGGTACCATATACTAGGGACTTATAAGGGGGGTCCAATGTGCCAATTAAAATTGGTAAATGAAGTCACTAGCCTACAGTGACAAATTTAAAAGCAGAGTACATAAGCACTGAGGTTCTGATTAGCAGAGCCTCAGTGACACAGTCAAGCACTTTACAGACACACACATTAGGCCATAACCTATGAGCACTGGAGTCCTGACCAGGAGGATCCCAGTGAGACAGGCAAAAACATAGTGACATACAGGTAAAAATGGGGGCAACATGCCAAGGAAGATGGTACTTTCCTACACAATGCAAGTGTGTATGTGCTGTATGTTAGTGTGGGTGTTAGTGTGCTGCTATTTGTGAGTGTCGCCCTCGTACCCCCTTTCAGCAGGAAGATGTCTAGTTTGTTAATATGGTGGCTCCCGGCTAGTCTGACTTCCTGAAGGTGAGTGTCTCCTTTTATGCAGGCGGGTTTTGCCTGGGTTTCCATGATGGTGCATCCCCAGCAGAAACCTTGGCGATGTGTAACCTCTTAATCTGTCAGGCGGAAACATGGTCTCTGCTGGCCTGCAGATGGCTTTCATCATCTTTGGCAGCCAGACCACAGTGGTGGTGCCGGCAGTGCTTTGGCTGTGTTCTGTACAGAATACTGCCATGGCCATAATTTGGCGGTCTTCTCCACCAGCCTGTTATTGATATGACCTCTACCGCCAACATGGCGGTCCTAAGGTTGCCAAACTCATAATGAGGCCCATAGTCATAAACCTAAAAACCTGGTCAAGAGTGTTAGTATCACTCTGAAACCCTGGTTGGAAGTTAGATAGGGCCTCCTTCTCTTTGATCTAGTCCTTTATCTAAAATTTGCCTACAAAAAACCTTCTTACATGCGATCTATCAGGCTAATAGGCCTATAATTTAGAGGTAACTAGAACCCTTTTTGTATATCAGGACTATCTTATATGCCTTCAAACTAGCTAGAATCTCTGACCCTTACGGATTGTTTTGCATAATATATTTATATATGTGGCCCAATTCTCTGGGTCCACAAAAAAAGATTGTCAGGGACTCCATCCAGTTGTGCTGCTTTCCACAAAGCCACACAATTAATTGAGGGTTTCTCCATGTTCAACACTTAGTGACGGTGGACATGCCTGTAATCCAAGATCTTCTGGTGCACAGCCCTCTCCACCTAAGCCCAAGATTTATCAAATAGCTCAGAAAAAGCAAAAGGCTTATACCATGTCTCAGGGTGGCTAGGGTTTGCCAGGAACCCAATGTTACTCTGGCCCCCATTAGCTACCAGGATCCAGAATCTCTTGCTGTCCTGTAAGGTCCCAGCCTCATACATCTCCTCCTAGATCTGACTTTCCCAATTGCCAAGTGCTTTTGTCTGAATCTGCTCATATGAATTCCTTTTTGACCTGCTGTACACAGGGTCCCAACACTTCAAAGCTAAACATAGCTCGTGCTTTGCCATCCTACAATCTTTATTGAGTCATCCTATAGCTGAGTTCCCCTGGTGTTTAGTTTGAGGGCACCTCTGCACAAAACAATCCCCCAATGTTTGAAAAAGGTTCTCATGAATAGCCACAACCTCCTGGGTCTCGGCTTTCAAAGGTAAGAGATTGTTGTAGGTCACAATAGCCTTTTGCAGTGCATTGATCATGGCCACCCCAATCTCCGACCTAGGTGCAATGTTGGCCCATTTAAGTTTGCACCTCTCATTCATTGGTCCAGCATACCTCACTACCACTTTAGATTTCAGAAAGCTTCCAAACACCTTTGCTCAGCATAGGCAGCACCAGAGCAAAGAGCATAGACTTTTCCTAATTGGCTCCAAAAGAGTGGAATGACTTGACTCTACATTTATGTTCCAACTCTAAAATGACTGGATTCTGCATTAAGCTGAACACTTGGCTCTTCGACTAGGTTACATCATAGATCAACCCTTACTGCTCTTCCATCTGTGACATGATACCCTCCTGGGTGATAGTACGTTTTACAAAAAATTCATACCATTACAGAGAACTCTGCATCCAGCACTACGTGTATAGGTAAACTGTTTTTCCTGCTTGCCATGTTCATTCTCTGACAAACCTTAGTAGATATTGAGTTTGCTGTATGATAAGTGCATTACAGTCACAGCACTGCACATAATGGTAGATAGGACACATGCTAGATTCTCACAGACTATCCTGTGTGTCAAAAACAACTGTTCTTCATAGTTTATTATGTTCTTTTTAGGGATCTTCAGCAGTATCCCCAGCATGTTTATCTTAGTTTCAAAGGTAGATATGCTCACTCAGCTCAGTGAATGACTCCTTTGAGGCATACTTAGACACCTCCATCTTGCATACACAAACTGGAAGGATTTGGATTTATCACAATAAGTGCGCTAAAGACTCATGGAGTACATGTCTTCCTGAGCCTCATGTGGCTGTCAAGGCAGTCATTAGTAAAGGTTCACTAGGCATGCTTTTGGTAATGTTCTTGATGAGGCATCTACTTGACAGGTGTTAAAAATTTAGTGAAACTGATTCCGTCCTGTGGCATATAAATGGGATTTGCCCTTGCATGGTAGTGTTATGTCAACATGACTGCACTGATCGGTTGGATTGGGCCCATGGCCTGTGCTATATAAGTATTGTGTGTGGTGCATGAATGGCGTACAAATGGACCATAAAGCAGTTGGTGCCTTGACTTGGCTTTATGGGTCACATTCAGAAGTCTTGGTTTCAAAATTCAGATACGTTGATAAGTATTTTTGTGTTTTGAATCTAACATTTCTGGAGGTGCTAAAACCAATCAGTATAAGTGCTGGAGTACTCCCAGTAAGTACCAGTATTAGTATACCAGATTTATATCTGTGATGGTATGATGGCACTTACTAATAAAACCATGGGATTTTTTTTATTGTAGGTAGCTGGGGATTCTGGGTCCTACCTCACCTGGAAGCTAGACAAACCTGCACATTTTTTAAACCAGAGGGGTCCAGTAGTGCATGACTTGTGAGAGAGATCATGTTTTATTAATTAATTATTGGTAGAGAAGTAGCATATTGAAGCCAATAAGTATGCAGCTTAAAACCTTAACAGAAAAAAAAAATGTAGAAATTAAAATGTGCATGTTTGAATTTCAGTGAGCCATTTGTGCCTACCGGGCGTATTATGACACCACTTTTGTCAGGAATATATTGTGTATTTATTTTTGAGTAAATTATTAATAAATATTAACATGCAAGTATTAGTTCTGAGTAAAAACAGTAGAAATTAAATGTATTTTTGAGTATTATTTAATGATAATTAAACACACTTATATAGCATTAAATAGTTTTCATAACGTGTGAAATAAATATATACGTTCAAAATTGCTTTGACATAACATGAATAATGTTTAATAAAATAGTTTGCAAATTTGATTTGAATTTAAAGTGTGCAAAGGGTTTTGTTATTGTGTTATTTTTATTAATGTGCTGAGGCTTTCTTATCTTGACTAGGCCTTAAGATTCATTTTGTAAGCAGTCATGGAAAATTATAGTTGTCAAACTGTCCACTCTGACCTGAATTATTTTCTCCGGGATGCAAATGTGATGTTGAATGTTCTATGGTATTCCAGAAGAGGATTTTTCAAGTTTAGTTAATGTAACAATATTTGTTCTAGCTGGTGAGTTGTGCAGGATGATTCATGAAGCTTATGTGAAAGAATATTAGCTTAGTTGATTGTGTGCCATGGGAAAGAAAATGTTAGTTAAAGATTATTAGAAAATGTAATAATTTAATAGGATCATATGAAGTCATAACGTTGCAAACATTGGTGGTGCCATCTACAATGATTGAATTCTGAAATCAACACCCAGTGTGTGCCCACCATGAGAACCAATCAAATGGATTGTAGTTATTTTACTTACTGAAGAACTTTGGAACAGAAGTCAGATCCCCTCTGAATCGTCTTGATGTCAGTTCCTTTCTGAACCTTCTTAGAGGCAGTTAAAGTCTGCTTATATCTGCTATCTCACATTTCTGTTCTGAGTTTCCTGATGGGTTTTCTCCATCATAGTCTTAACTGCTGTATTCTGTTATGTGGTTCAGTACTAATAAGGACAACTAATTATGAACTGTGGATTTTCCTTTGTGCAGCTCGAGTGCTACACTGCCCTGATGCTGCTGCCAACCAACACCCGAAGAATGTGAATATTCTGCACAACAAATCAATGCCTACTGCTGTCCTATGAGGAGAGGTATAACTAAATGTGGTTTCTTGTTTCCCATTTCCAGTTAGTACCTTAAACCAGCATATTTTTATAATTAGTTACTCTAGTCAGATGCTTACCAAATTATTTTTGTCTTCTCATATTTTTGCTTTTGCCCGTACACGTGAGCCCATTCCCACACAAGCAAGTCTCAATTCTGGTTAGTGTTAGGAATGGCTCAGATCAGAAACCTGAAACCTGAAATTAATTATTAAAATTGTATTTTGATGTTTTCTAATGTCACCATCATCTGCTTCAAGATCTGATAGCAAAGTTCATATTGTGTTGCTGCTAATCTATGTAATTCTTTTGGAGTGTCTAACAGTTTTGATGTTTAGTAGACTGAGGCCCTCATTATGACATTGTCGGTAAATGCTGCTTACCGCCGCACTGACGGCCGCCAACATACCGCTGTGCTGGCGAATATCCATTCACCATATTATGGCACACATACACCAATCTGACAGAATACAGCCACACACACAAATCCGCCAGACCAAAGGTCAGTTATAAACTGGCAGTCCCAAAATCCACACCGCAATGCCAACAGAACAATGCCCATCACATTATGACCCATGAATCACCAATGCCGGACTTACAACGGCGGTAAACCATTGGCGGTACTTATCGCTGCGTGCACAATGGACACCCACAGACAAAACAACACTATATTGGACAATTCAAGCAACACACACCTGACAACCATACACACACCACACCCACACCACTATAAAACACACACCCACATTACCCACAACCCTTTACCAACAACTGTTGCCACCACAAGACTGAGAAGAAAAGCACAGAGACAACTAGACACACACACACCACTCACACCCATACACCCCTCACGTACTCCACATCACACACCCCACCACATTACCCAACACACCCTCACCAACACACATCAGACAACACCCATGGCACCACAAAGGCACCCCCATTTCACTGAGGATGAGTTAAGGGTTGTGGTGAAGGAAATCGTCAGGGTAGAGCCAAAGCTCGGAGCTCGGAGCTCGGGTGCAGCAGATATCAATAGCAAGGAAGATGGAGCTATGGCGGAGAATCGTGGACAGGTTTAATGCCGCGGGACAGCATCCAAGAACAAGGGATGACATCAGGAAGAGGTGGAACGCACTACGGGGGAAGGTACGTTCGATGCAGCAAGACACCAGCTCGCCATACAGAGGACTGGCGGTGGACCCCCACCTCCTCCTCTACAACTCACAGCATGGGAGGAACAAGTCTTGGCATTACTGTATCCTGAGGGACTCGCCGGAGTTGGAGGAGGACTGGACACTGATAAGTCTACTTTTAACAATGATCACCCCCCCATACCTGCATGCCATCACACACCCTCACCCTCACTCTCATCACTCCACCACATCCCACACACTCCACCATCACATCTCACTAATCCCAATGCCAGGCCCTGCATGCTATACCAATGCATGGAAACCCCTCCCAGCCCTGTATGGACACTCATCACCAAAACATGCACAGCATAGAGTAACTAACATAACCACAATACACCAACATGCACAAGCAAAAGCTGGCAGGGGAATAACAACCATGGAGGGGAAGCTACAGAAGTACAAATGCCAGACACCTAAAGCATAATACATCATTTACATCCAGACAGGTACCTCAGCCAATGTCACTGGAGAGGAGGTACCACCACTATCCAGTCTTCCAACAGAAGAGGCCCACAGTGATGACAGTAACTCTGGACTTCAGGATCTGGATGATCTACCCGGCCTATCAGGGACCACTGGATAGCCGGTCACCCAAGCCCACTCCCAGACCACTACAGAGCCTCCCCATCAGGAACCAACCCCACAACACCCAAGTGTACCCACACGGTGCCCACCTGTAGAGGGACCCTGGGCCATACCTCACACGCAAGACAATCAGGGACCTGGGGTCAGTGGCAGTGGGCACACCGTTTAGGGGTCAGAGGCACAGGCCAATAGTGACACTGGGAGGACTGCTGTGTGCCAGGGGGAGGACAGGAGCAGGGAACCGACTCTCTGAGATCCTGGGAGCCTATCAACATTCCCAGGACACGATGGCCCAGATCCTAGACAACGTGCTGGAGAACAGGCGGCTGCAGGAGGGACAGTATCAGGGGATCAGGGAGGACTTGCAGGCCATTAACAACACCCTGATCTTCATAGCAGGGGTGCTGGCACACATGGCCAACATAATGAGGGAGACAACAGCACACCAGCGGGCCCCTGCCACTAGCCATTCATCTGAACAGCCCCCCACTTCTGCTGCCGCTTGTGGCCAGAAGGCCCAGCCACAGGACCAGCAGGCCACTAGCACCCCTCCCCTTGTAGAAGGTGAATCATCCCGCATATGTTCCCTGCAAACCAGACAGAAGCCAGAGACACTTGCCAAGACCACCACCAGGAAATGAGACTCTCATGATTGTCCCCCTTGTGTCCCACTCAGTCACCTTGTCCACCTTGAACTGTCATTGCTCCCCTTCAAATGTCCCCATGGACAATGCACCTGTGCTACAAACAGATTGGAACAATACCCTGGACTTTCCTCCATCATCACCCCATTCCATTGCACTTTACCCTCTTTATATTAGCACAATAATAAAATTTACCCTTGAAAAAAATCTACTAATAGTATTTCATGTATTGCAAATTTGTATTGATTGAAACAGCTACAACCATTGCAAAGGAACTGTAAGTAGTATGAGCATAGAAGCTGGTTGTTGTGATCACACCAGGAGAATGTTGTCATATCACCAACATCTGCAAAATGAATATATCCATGGGTAACAGTAAGTAGGGGAAAGAAGTGAGTAATGGCAGAATGTCAATGCCACACAGAATACACCAATTCTCATAGAAATGTGAAGTTGCACCATCTCACCTGTGTGTCATTGGAAGTACTGATGTATCACTGATGTTCTGTTGTCCACATCTTCATCCTCTGCCTCTTCATCCTCACAGTCCTTAGGATCCACTGCTGCCACAGGGGCATCTCCAGTCTCCTCCTCCTGCATGAAAGGTACATGCCGTCAGAGGGACAGGTTGTGCAACATGGCACTACTATCTGGCAAACCTTCCCGGGTGAGTAGCACAGGGATCCACCTGTCAAACGGAGGCACCTGAACCTGGCCTTCAGGAGGCCAAAGGTCCTTTCAATGATCCTCCTGGTTCACCCATGTGCCTCATTATAACGTTCTTCAGCCCTTGTCCTGGCATTCCTCACAGGAGTCAGCAGCCATGATTGGTTTGGGTAACCAGAGTCACCTGCAAATATTGAGGGACAATATTTGGCCACACACTATCCTATATGGCCAACACCATAGGCATACACCAACATATACTGGATGGGAACCAGGGCTCACCTATTAGCCACACCCTGTGCCTCTGTAGTTGGGACATCACATTTGGGATGCTGCTATTCCTCAGGACAAAAGCATCATGCACTGACCCTGGATAGTTAGCACTGACGTGGGAGATGTACTGGTCCACCAAGCACACCATCTGCACGTTCATGGAGTGGAAACTCTTACGATTCCTGCACACCTGTGCATTCTGGCAGGGGGGTACAAATGCAATATGTGTTCCGTCAGTCACCCCAATTCTTTTAGGGATATGTCCCATTGCATAAAACTTGGCCTTCACAGTGGCCAAATCCTCAACCTGGGGGAAAGCAATGTAGCTGCATATGTGTTATATCAGGGCAGACAAGACTCTTGCTAGCACGATTGAGAACCTTGGCTGTGACATACCCATTGCCAAGTCCAACATCACTTAGAAATAACCAGTTGCCAGGAAATGGAGCACTGATAGAACCTGCACAAGAGGGGGGATCCCAGTGGGCTGACGGATAGCTGATATCAGGTCAGGTTCCAATTGGGCACACAGCTCTGTGATTGTGGCCCTGTCCAGTCTATAGGTGAATATTATGTGCCTGTCATCCAGTGTAGACAAGTCCACCAGGGATCTCTATACAGGGGTATGTCTCCATCTCCTATTCATCTGCAGTGGTAGGTATCTAAGGGACACAAGAGTGAGTAGTCTGTCACAAACTGAACAATGGAGCCACAACAGCAGTCCACATCGTGCATACATGTTATGGGACAGTGTAATTTATAAAGTATTTGCCTATTTATCCTGTGACGCAGCAATTATCAATAGGTCTGTTCACCCCCTTGAAATGGCGACTGCCTGTCCTGTGTGGAGGGACAGGTGGAAGTGAGGTAATGACGCCGACGTTGTGCGCTGTAGCGGTAGGTGGCGGTGAACCACCGTGCAATTCCTCATTGGATAATATTTGGCCCTATGGGGTACAGTGGCCAATGTGGATCTATGTTGGCAGTGACAGTATGCACCGCCGCTGACGTGACTGCCATTTTCTATCTGATTCCTCACTTGTTTCTTGGCCTTCCATAGGAGAGGACCTGCACTGCATGTGCTGCTGTGACCTGTGTCTGGAACCTACCATGGCCCGTGTGACCGGGGAAAGGGCCCCAGCCTTCACTTCTGAGTATTGGAGGGACTTGTGGATGGGGTCCTATCCCAGTATGGACTGCTGTATGGGCCTCCAGACCAACAGATGAGTACACTGTGGGCACGATGCATGCTGCATGAATGCATGGAGTTGTGTGTGATGGCCTCGTGTAGAGGGGGTGGGTAGATGTTCTCTTGGCGGTGTACATTTTGTGCGCTGGGCTATGTGTGTGCCAATGGTGATGCAAACGGGTATGGTGGGCCGTTTGTGTGACAGTCAGGACTGTTTGTCTAATGGTGTTCTCCTGCCTGTATTGCTGCTGCAGGTCAGCGCCCATCAAAAGAAGGGAATATGGCATGCAATCGGCAAGGAGGTGCGGACCGCGAGGGTCTATGGCAGGCGGAGCGCTCACTGTTGAAAACGGTGGGAGGACCTGAGACGCTGGGCATAGAAGACTGTTGAGGCCCAGCTGGGGATGGCCTATCAATGAGGAAGGGGTGCCCGTCGGTCCCTGACCCCCTGATGGCCCGCATACTGGCAGTGGCCTACCCTGAGCTGGATGGGCACTTGAGGGCATCACAGCAGCCACAAGGGGGTGAGTACAGTGGCTATCATTACAACTTACGGGTGGTGGGGTGGTGTCCGGGTGGTGGTTGTGTGTCTTTGGGTGCCCCTAGGCCAGGCCAGACATAGCAGTGTATGTCTTCTGGTTGCTATGGTTTGAATGTAAAATACTGCTTACCTAGCTTGTTAGTATTCACTTCTGGGCAGGTCTGCGTGGGTCCCATGTGTGCTGCAGTTGGTGGTGTGTGCCCCTCCTCATTCCTTGGTGACTAGCCATTTCACTGGTAGTGCAATGCATAGTGCATAGGCCTGTTCACTATATCTGAGGGTGTTGTGTACGCCAACTGTGGTGTTGGTGCAGTCATTGACCCAGTGTATTTTTGTCTCTCTCCCCCCTTTTTTGTTTTGTCATCCTGTCCTTATGTGCATTAGCATCCTCTGGTGGAGGAGCAGAGGCACCGGCGACAGAGGGAGCTGCATCCCACCGGACCTTGGAGGCAGAGTCCACCGATGCTGAGGGAACCAGTGGGACAGAGGGTGAGTGGAGCACCACAGCAGAGACTGAAGGGGACAGCACATACTCTGATACCTCCTCCGATGGGAGTTCCCTGGTGGTGGGGGACACCTCTGTGACCACCCCAGCTGCAGGCACAGCTGCCACCCCCCATACCAGCACTACCCTCCCACTAGCCTCTCAGCGAGTTGCCTATGCCTGCTCACCCAGGAGGGTGGGCATCTCCTTCGCCCCAGGCACCTCAAGCCCTGCCCCAGTTAGTCCTGCTGCCCTGAGTGAGGAGGCTATTGTCCTCCTGAGATCCATCTCTGTAAGCTAATCAATCATTGTAAATGCCATCCAGGGGCTTGCATCCCAGATGCAGTAGTGCAATGCATTTCTGGAGGGAATTCACGGTGGATTGGCGGCCCAACAGAGATCGATTCAGGCTCTGGCCTCCTCTCTGATGGCAGCAATTATCCCTGTTTCAGGCATCGTCCCTCCAACTTCCACTTCCCAGTCCCATTCTTCTCAACCCCAACCCATTCCAAGCACACAGACAGACGTACTTGCACACAAGACAACACCCACAGCCAAACACAAGCATGACACTTCATCCCACAAGCACTCACACAAACACCATTCAGTTGCAGACACGACAACATCCACTGCCTCCACTGTCTCCCCCTCCTCACTCTCTTCCACCTCCTACCCAGTCATGTCTATACTCACACCTGCATGCACTACATCAATATCCACTACCAGCATCATCACCTCACCGGCAGACACCTCCACAACATTCATGCACATGTCCCCTGTTTCCTCTCCCACTGTGTCCGTCCCCCCTCCTAAAGGACACAAACACCAGCACTCAGACACCCAACAGCCATCCACCTCACAACAGCATACAGCTCATGCACCTGCACCCAAATCCAGCAGACATACACCTCCAATGAAAACTCACTTATCCTCCACTCCCATTACTGCTCCCTCTTCCCGGCCCAACGTACCTTAAAAGCTTTTCCTTTCCATGATTGACCTCTTCCCTACCCCTCCCCCTGTCCTGCATGTATGGGAAGGGTAGCAAGGACCCAGCCCAGCACCTCAGCCAAACAGTCCAAGGGGACAGTGGTAGCACCACCAACTCATGGTTGTAGGTATACCAGACTAACAATAGTGAAGGGGAAGGAGGCAGCACAACCTGGGATGAAAGGGAAGAAGGGGAAGGAGTCTGTACCAGCTGTGAAGAAGAGGAAGGATCCTGCACCAGCTGCGAAGAAGGGGAAGGAGCCTGTACCAGCTGGGAAGAAGGTGAAGGAGCCTGCATCAGCTGGAAAGAAGGGGAAGGAGCCTGCGCCACCAGGCAGAAGGGGGGAGAGCCCATCCACCCCTGCCAGGAAGGGTAAGGGTTCCCCAACCCATGACCAGCAGGAGAAGAGGCACTGTACGGCAGTGGAAGCTGTCAGGCAAACACAGCCACCACCACCAACTGTCATAGGTCCCCCACTGCCAGCCATGGTTGTGCTGCCATCACAGAGTACAGGGGCTATCCAGGAGCCTCCCCCAACCACCACCACATTGCAGCCATCACAGAGGACAGGGGCTGTCCAGGAGCCTCCCCCAACCACCACCACAGTGCAGCCATCACAGAGTGCAGGGGATGTCCAGGAGCCTCCCCCAAACATCCCCACAGTACTGCCATCACAGAATTCAGGGGCTGTCCATGAGCCTTCCCCAACCACCACCACAGTGCAGCCATCACAGAGTGCAGGGGCTGACCAGGAGGCTCACCCAACCACCACCACAGTGCAGCCATCATCGCCGGCAGATGCCATGTAGTCTACCCTCCAGGGGCTACTGTGCAGGCTGTCCCCTCCAGAACCAGTCCCAAGTCACCCACCTGAGATACTGTGGCCTTGCACTCCCTAGGACAAAGCACGGGGCATGTTGCCCCCTCCAGAACCAGTGTGGAAGACACCCACTTGAGATACTGTGGCCTTGCACTCCTCAGGACAAAGCACGTGGCATGTTGTCCCCTCCAGAACCAGGGGGGAAGACACCCACTCGAGACACTGTGGCCTTGCACTCCCCTGGACAAAGCATTGGGCATGTTGCCCCCTCCAGAACCAGTGGGGAAGACACCCACTCGAGAGACTGTGGCCTTGCACTCCCCAGGACAAAGCACAGGGCATGTTGCCCCCTCCAGAACCAGTGGGGAAGACACCCACTCGAGAGACTGTGGCCTTGCACTCCCCAGAACAAAGCACAGGGCCTGTTGCCCCCTCCAGAATCAGGGGGGAATATATCCACTTAAGAGACTGTGGCCTTGCACTCCCCAGGACAAAGCAATGGGCATGTTGCCCCCTCAAGAATCAGTGGGAAAGACACCCACTCGAGAGACTGTGGCCTTGCACTCCCTAGGACAAAGCAATGGGCATGTTGCCCCTTCCAGAACCAGTGGGGATGACAGCCCCTCGAGACACTGTGGCCTTGCTCTCCCCAGGACAAAGCACAGGGCATGTTGCCCCCTCCAGACCCAGTGTGGAAGACACCCATTTGAGAGACTGTGGCCTTGAACTCCCCAGGACAAAGCAATGGGCATGTTGCCCCCACCATAACCATCCGGCTGAGGTGCCCCCCGAGGTGCCTGCCTATCTGACAACTGATGTCCCTGCAGTGTTCTATCTGGATTGGTGAAGGATTCGAGTTGGGCCATGGACTGTGCCCTGTGGCCTTGTGAGCCCTTTGAACTATGGACTGGGCAGTGTCCATTTTTTATAAAAGTGTACATATCTGTTTCATGGCCAGATAAGATTATTGATTTTTTTGTTGAACTGATTACAATCACTTTCGTCAATTCCTGTTGTCCTTGCATTATTCTGCAGATTTTAGGGGTCAAATTGTTTTTGTAATGCAGCTGGTTGTGTGTATGGTGTGTGTGTGCCGGGTGTGTGCTGTGCGTGTGTGTGTGTGTGTCACTCTCATTTTCCTCCCACCCTCCCTTGTGTGCTAGGCGGCTGTACTCACTGTCATCGTCTTCGCTGACGTTGGTGTTCCAGGTAGAGCATAACGTAGAACATCATCGGGAAGACTTGCAGTTCGGGTTCTATGGCGTTGTGGTTCTACCCTGTGTCTCCAATGGTAATTCCTTTGACTTTTGTGCTCTGTTTCCGCCAGGCTTTTGGTGGCGTTGGTTTCGCCCCAGAAAAGGTGGTGGTTTCCTGTGTCAAAAAATGCTGGGCGGTACTTTGTCTTCCACCTGGCTGTAGACGGCTACCACCATGGTGACTGCTATTTCCGCACTGGCGGTCAGTGTCGTACATTATTGGCTGTCTAGGGGAGATGTCACCGCCATGGTCATAATTTGGCGGTGATTACCGCCAGCCTGTTGGCGGTATTACCACCATTTTATCACTCACTGCCAGGGTCGTAATGAGGGCCTGAATCTTTTCAGATGCTTTGGTCAGCCTATGATCTTCATGTATGTTTATAATTTAGTTTTGCACACCAATTATGTGACATTGTTTTTGGGATTGTAAGAAACCTTAGTAACTTCATTTGATTTAGTGTTGAAATATTCATGGTGTTTAATATTGTTTATTGGGTTTTATGCTATTGTGTTGTGAGTTGTTTGATCCTAATTACTGACTTCGTCATCAAGTTCAAAGATTCAGTCAACCTATTAATGAAGATATCTCACCAGTGGAAATCCCTGCCCCTCTCAGTTTGGTAGCAAAGGATGGTTATGTGTTGTGAGGAGTAGAGTTGGGGTCTGCCCACATTGTGAGAACATTTTAGTAGGAGAGGTAATGGTTATCTGTTATGAGGAGTAGAGTTAGGAAAGGTCAAGTCTTATGAGGAATAGAGTCAGAATTTTCCAACATTGTGAGGTGTTCTTTGGTATAGTGTAAAGGTTGCTGAAATCTCAGCATTGTGGTATGAATGTGTGGTATGAGTTTTGAGTAGGGTTTTGTGCTTGCAAAACTTTGGCTAATCGTGGTGAAGTTTGATGTATGAGTGAAGTAGGGAGTTTGCATACTCCAAAGTAGTTGAGAAAGGAGTTTGCATACTCCCAAGGGTGAGATAAGGGGAGCTGGTGTACTCCAAGTGAATATGGCTCTTTGTGCTTAAAATTGGCCCAAGTGGTTGTTGTTGTAAGACTCCAGAGTATGTACAAGTGTATGGAGACACTTGATTAATTTATTGTCTTGAGGTAAAGGAGTGGGTTGATTGAGTGGTGTCAAAAACACCAGGTGTCTTTCCCTTGAGTGTGTGTGTTGTTGGTTAGTATTAGGTGAATCCTGGGTGTACATGGACGACCTGCACTAATCAGAGTAAGGTTTCCGGGTCAAATCTTACTTGCGTTTGTGAGAAAGCCCCAGCTGGAAGAGTAGCTGTTTGTGCTAAAGGCTACAGTCAAAATGTCTGTACAACGCTGCCATAGGCTATAAGCAGCTCGCAAGAAGGTTTTCAGGATTGGAAATTACTTCCTGGTTTCGTTGATTTTGTGTTTGTGAATTTATTTTGTGAAAAAATGAAAGTTTTCAAAGACTTAAGAGTGCGTTGCGAGGAGACATCTTTATTCCAATTAAGGAGGGGGAGCCTATTCCACTTGAGGGTACATCAGCATTCGAGGTAGTGGAAGACAAAGGAGTTTCTGCATGTTGTTGGGTAAATTAATGGTGCACATTAGCCAGAATGGAAGGCACCTTAGCTTTTCCTAGTTATGGAACATTTAATTTGAGAATTTTAGAGAATCTGAGAAAGATGATGTATGAATTATAGCCCCTTCCTACACGGGCACAGTTTGAAGCACTTGTTTTTTGGGAATTAGTTGTGAGACAAAAAGAAAGTAAGAAATTTGAAAGGCAAAAGAGGAAAGCAAAAAACACACTTGCAGAAGCTAGATGGGATATAGAGCAGAACACATGGAGAGCAAATATATTACAAGCAGTGAAGTTATTTCCAGCAATTATTCAGGAAAGCAAGGGAAGTGCTAAGTCTGAAGTTAAAAAAAATCTGAAGAAGATACAGAACAAAATTTGGGTGAAATTAAAGGGGTAGCAGATGCCGAGAGTGATTCAGATGATGAACTCATTTGTTGCAGAATCGTCCCCCACCGTATAATGCAGTTGAAGCAGTAAATCAGAATGTAGTCTCAAATGTTTCCACAGCTCCAGCTGTTCAAAGCCAAACTCAGATAATTCCAAATGTGGCACCTGTGCAAACAATTTATCCAATAATTCCAAATGTTAACAGAGTTCAAAGTGTTCCGGTCCCAGTTATGCCATAGCAAATTCAGAATGCAGGAGTGACTCAGTATGAGTCCACACCAAGTGCACAGACACCTGTACAAATCATGAATCAGAGACAGGCTATGCCAATGTATTCCCCAGTAATGACGCCACAGAATGTTGTCCTGCATATCACTCAAACCAGACTTTTGGTACAGTATTGATTGGACAGAGTAGAGGATTAATGTTCCTGCAAAATCAGTAAAATCTGTCAAGACCAGAAGCTTTAACAGTTCCTGTCACTATAGTTCCAGTAGTCCCGTTGTATGCCCAGGGTAATAACAAGAATGGTCTCCAGGTTCAACATCCAGTATCAGCAATATATTCACCTTTCAGACCAACTGCAGTAATGGGGAGACTGATGATGGGAGCTACTGTGCCAGTCATGACCCCTGTGAATTCTTTAGGTTTGAACCAGACACATAATGGAATTGGTCCACTGATTGATGTGACATGTCCTCCATTGTCAATGGGATGATCTGTAATGACTAAGGAACAGGCTATAAGATCATCATGTTATGTACAGCAGCTTGTGCCCTGAAACAATTGTAATAACATTAGCTTACAAGTATTGACAGCCCAACAATTGACTGAATGGTCAGATAAGTTGAGCAGAACTTCAGCTTCAGGGAATAGGCTTGAGGGAGAAATGACATAGAACATGGCCAGATTCAAATTGGAACTAAATGAAATGATTGAGGGAACCCTTGAATCAGACAGATTGGATTCATACAATGTGAATGAATTGCACTGCATGTGTAAGGATGTTACTTTTAGAGCTTATGAGAAATTAACTAATTTGGCTCGGAAAGATGGATTTGTAATGGATAAATGCAAACAGTTAAATAGGAGTTACAGATAAGAATTTGACTCACACCACCTAGCAAACATAAGATCACCTAGAATGAAAATTCCCAGTAAGGAATTATTTAAAATATTCAACCATGGGGAGCATTGGATAAATGGGAAGGCAGATGGGCAAAGAAAATAGACAAGAAGAAGAAGCTGACTGCATCTTCAAATGATGTACAGCAGGCTGAAGGAGCTGTAAAAATGATGCAAATGAGAGAAATTCCTGGAGGGAATGTTCTTCACGTCCCTTGGAGTAGAAGTGACATATTATCATTTACAAATGGTTACCCAAAGTTGAGGGAGAAACCGGAAGAATGGTACCAGCAAACAGAAAGATTTGTTAAGCTTCCAAAATGCCTATGGGAGGATTTACATTTTTTATTTGGGATTGTGGTTCCAGCAGATTTGTTGGTTGAGTGTAAGAGGAGTGTTGATTGGCCAGTGCATGAGCCACCGAGAGATCCACTAACAGGTGCGCCGTCAGAAGAGGTGATGAAAGTTTATGGCAAGGTGATTGAGTTTATGAAAATTAGAGTTTCCCCAAAGATATTGATTGGCAAAGAATTGACAAGACATCTCACGAAGCAAAGGAGTGTGTTCATGTATATTATGAAAGGCTGCTGAAAGCATTTAGACAATACAGTGGCACAGAAATTATTGAGCCGAGAGATATGATTCATTTTGTGTTCAGATTTGTTCAAGGATTGAAGCCTGAAATTAGCAATATGATTAAGAGTCATTTAATTTGCTGGCAAGGGAAGCTGATTGATCAATATGCAAAATGATTGACATGAACCAGAAAAGGTTAAAGGAAAAGGTAATGGTGTTTCAGATTAAATCAGCTTGAGCAGCAGGTTTGCAGAGATCACAGGGAATGATGAATACAGGAGGAATGCAAGGGATGTAACAGCAAGGCAATGTGGTGCTTCAGTTTAGAGGTAGAGGTCATGGAGTTCGAGTGGATCTGAATGTGAATGTGGCTGATATTCAGAACATGAAGAAGATGCTGACTTTTCATGCATGCGGCGAACATTGGAAGCAGGAGTGTCCCTATAGTAATGTAAATAATTTGGTGCTAAGTGGTGGTGTTGTGCAGATGGTTGACAGCAGTCAATTCCAAAATCAGAGAGCCCAAATACCCCGAAATCAAAGCATGAATGTTCCTAATGGAGTAGTCCAAATGCAATTTCCCAGCAAAAAGTACAATTTCCCCAACAGCAAGTTCATGTTCCACAGCATATGCAGATTCCACAAGCTCTGATGGCACAGCAACTGGTGATGATTCCTCAGCAGAACATGAACCAAAGTGTAAACCCAAATTCCAATAAGTTAATGCCATAGTACCCATTGATTGGTTCAGTGATGATGAAATGAGTGAGAATGCATGAGTAAGAGTTCAGAAGAAAAATGTGTGTTGGCTGCCTCACTGGAGGTAGATGAGCGTGGTCCTTATGTGAATGTGAATGTGATGGGTCATGATGTTTCATTCCTGGATGGTTCAGGAGCAACACGTTCCACTGTCATCTCTGAAGAAGTCCCTGATGTGTCCCTTTCAGGAAGGGCAGATCAGGTTGTAGGAGTAGCAAAACAGCATTTGGTTAGTCCCTTTCCAGAGCCCATTCCAGTAAAGATAGGTACCTTTGAAGGTCTGCACTGATTTGTAGTTTGTGAATTAGGTCCTGTAAGTCTGTTAGGAAGAGACTTGCTGTGCAAATTATAAAGTTCCATCCATTTTACACAAGAAGGAATAGAAATTCAAACTAATAGCGAGTCAAACAGATGAAATGTATCCTCTCATTATATTCTTTCCTGCCATGACAGTTAAGGACTTGCTTCAATAATTGCAAGAGACAGTAACACTGAGGCCCATATTTATACTTTTTGACGCAAAACTGCGCTAACGCAGTTTTGCGCCAAAAAAATTAGCACCGGCTAACGCCATTCTGAAGCGCCATGCGGGCGCCGTATTTATTGAATGGCGTTAGCCGGCGTTAGCCGACCGGCGTTGCCTGGTGTGCGTGAAAAAAAAACACGTACACCAGGCAGCGCCGGCGTAGGGAAAAATGGCGTTTGGGCGTCCAAAAATGGGGCAAGGCAGGCTGAGGCAAAAAAATCATCTTAACCCGATTTGCGCCATTTTTTGGGCGCCCAGACGCCATTAACATGACTCCTGTCTTAGCAAAGACAGGAGTCATGCCCCCTTGCCCAATGGCCATGCCCATGGGACTTCTGTCCCCTGGGCATGGTCATTGGGCATAGTGGCATGTAGGGGGGCACAAATCAGGCCCCCCTATGCCAAAAAAATAAAAATAAAAAATACTTACCACAACTTACCTTTTCTTCCCTGGGATGGGTCCCTCCATCCTTGGGTGTCCTCCTGGGGTGTGCAAGGGTGGCAGGGGGTGTCCCTGGGGGCTTGGGAGGGCACCTCTGGGCTCATTCTGAGCCCACAGGTCCCTTAACGCCTGCCCTGACCCAGGCGCTAAAATCCAGCGCAAATGCGGGTTTTTTAGTCCCGCCCACTCCCGGGCATCATTTTTGCCCCGGAGTATAAATACGACGCATATGCATCGCAGTCATTTTTTAAGACAGGAACGCTTACCTTGCATATCATTAACGTAAGGAAGGTGTTCACGCAAAAAAATGACGCTAACTCCATGAACTTTGGCGCTAGACGCGTCTAACGCCAAAGTATAAATATGGAGTTAGTTTTGCGTCAAATTTGCGTCGAAAAAAACGATGCAAATTCGGCGCAAACGGAGTATAAATATGTCCCTGAGAGTTTGGGATATTTCTGGAAAGGATATTGGACTTATTCGATGTGTTGATCCAGTCAAGTAACAGTGAAGCCAAATGCAGTTTTCCCAAGAACACCACAGTATCACATGACTCCAGAAGTGATTGAAGGTATTACCCTCGTAATTACGGATTTTGTTGAGCAGGGAGTTCTAAAAGAAGTTAGGAGCAGCCCATCTAATTCACCAATTAAGGGTTTGTGGAAGCCAAGTGGGAAATATTGCATTGTGGCATCCTGTAGTACAAAATCCAGCAGTGATTTTATTCCAGATCCCATGTGAAGCAGAATGTTTTTTAGTAATTGATTTGTCACAAGTATTTTTCTCAGTGCCATTGCATGAGGATAGCCAGTTCCTCTTTTGTTTCCGATTCGGCAACCATGTGTATTCATGGTGTCGTACTCCACAGGGGTTGTTGGAATCACTGTCCATTTTCAATCAGACACTGAAGAAGAACTAATAGTTATTTAACATGCTATTTCAGTCAGCCCTAGTGTAGTACATTGATGATTTGATGGTTGCGTCCAATACATGTGAAGCTTGCAGACAAGATACCATAGCATTACTGAATCATTTGGGTGAAAACGGATACAAAGTTTCTCCTGCTAAATTACAGTATTGTTAGAAGCAAGTGAAGTATTTGGGTCAACAAATTGAGAACGGTGCCAGGAAAGGGCCCCTAAAGAGAGTTGCAACAATTGTGCAAATAAATCCCTCGGTTACACAGAGAGATGTCAGAATGTTTTTGGGACTGTTGAGCTATTGTTGCCAATGGATCACAAATTTTTCAGTAATTTCTAAACTGTTGCAGACATTAACACACAAAAAAATCTCAGATCCAGTCTCCTTTGATGAAGAGTACATGAAAGTGATTACTGATTTAAGAGTGAATTTGTGCAAAGCTCCAGCTTTGGAAATGCCTGATTACACAAAAGGTTTTGCACTGTTTTATCATGAACGTGATGGTTGTGCTCTTTCTGTTTTGATGCAGTCACACAGAGGAACGAACTGGACAGGGGCTTCTTTTGCTTCCACATGGGTCCTGTAGCTGCTGCTTTCCCTGGCTGTCTGAAAGCCGTGGCCAGTGCTGGTGTAAGCATCAGCCAATGCGAAGGCATTGTGATGGGACATCCTTTAAATGTTTTTGTCCCTCACTCGGTCGAGATCCTTTTGACTTGATTGAAGACCCATTATTTGACCAGTGCCCATCTTACTAGGTATGATCTAGTGATTCTTCATTCCCTTAATGTAATCATCAGGGAGTGTTCGAGTTTGAACCCTGCCACAAAAATGCCTGTAAATGTTGATGATATAGTTGATGTTAGTGAAATGGAATGTGACTGCCTCAATGTTACAGAATTGTGCACCAAAACCAGACCTGACAGAATACTCCTCTAGAGGAAAATGACCAAGTTGTCTTTGTTGATGTCTCCTGTTTAAGAGATATTTAATGTTCTCTGAGAGCTGCCTATGCAGTTTGCATTCTCTCAGGAGTAGTTAAAGCTTTGTGGCTTCAAAGAGTCGTTTTAGCCCAAGTGGCCGAATTGGTTGCTCTTACAAGAGCATGCTGCATATCTTAGCAGCTCAAAGTGACAATATTCAACGATAGTCTATATGGAGTTGGTGTTCCTCATGATTTCAGGCATTTATGGCACCAGATAGGTTTCATCCGGATCATCTATTTGAAATGGTGGGACAATTCATGATTTGTTGAATGCATTACAGTTACCTGAAAAGATTGCCGTTGTTATATGTGTGGCCCACCAGGGGACAAATGACTATGGGCCTCATTATGACTCTGGTGGTCATTTGGCAAAACCGCTGTGGTGGTGACCGCCAAAGACCGCCATGTTAACGGGAATCCGACTACTGTATTTGGAGCCACACTGTGAAGGCTGCCAAAAAGATTGCCAGGAAAACGGAGTTGTGGCAGAGAATAGCAATAGGGTCAACTCAGTAGGCAGCCATCCACTCACAAGGGAGGATATCAGGAAGAGGTAGAACGACCTACGTGGATGGTAAGTTCAATGGCATCACAACACCAGATCGCCGTTCACAAGACTGGCGTTGGGCCCCCACCACCTTCCCCACAGTTCACATCTAGAGAAGAGAAGGTCTTGGACATTCTGCATCTCGAGACCCTGACTGGGATACTGGGTGGACTGGAGTCTGGTAAGGACCCACAACTTCCATGTCACACAATTGTCATGTCCTGCGTGCTTTCTCACTACCCAGATACTTTCCAATTCACTGTATGTCTCACTACACCGCTAACCTATTCACATAATGCCCCCTCCTGCATGTCACACCTCCTTCCAGGTCAGCTGCCCACAGAGCCCTTTCCAAAGGCACGGATAGCATTGGCAAATACTATCACTCCCACAATGCACTAGCCCATCTAGTTGAAAAACTGGAAAGTGCACATCACCTCACATCCCATGCATGTATGACGATTGTTCTAGCTACACGCACTAAATGGTACAACTGAGGACCACTACATGGCAATGACAGCAATGCAATGACACACCACAATGGCAAACAAGGCTGAACACAGCTACAGCTCTTTGAGTAATCCAAATGCCCACTTATCCAGACCTCCAACCCTGAAATGAGCTTACTGTGGTATGGACTGTAAGATGGCAGACTCCTTGCACATGCACAGTATGCACAGACAGGATATTTTACCTTGCGTACTCACATACTCTCCTCCTACTGGGACACCATGCTGCAATGTCAAGCCTTTTCATGTCACATGTAGCAAGTTTGATTAGTCACTAGGTAACAGTGTTGAGCAGTCATGTTAACTACCAGTAGGTATCTGAACACATCCACAGAGCTATAGTTACCAAACATGATTGTCACCAACCAACATGGAATATGGTACACATGTCATAGACTACTTTCTACCACTAGTGGTATGCTGTGCGGCATCTATCATTGTCATTGCTGGGAATCATGTTAAGCCACTGTATGCATCTGATAAACAGATACCCAAACACACTTTCTATATGTAACTCTGTCTCTCACCCCATCCACAGGAACCCCTGCCAGTGCCATCATGGAGAGGGTACCAGAGACTGCCAGCCCTCCTCAGGATAAAGGGCCCATTGAGGACAACACGCCTGGATTTCTGGACACTGATGACTTATCTAACCCATCTGGGACACCTGGGTAGTCTACAACTCCCTGCCTGACCCTGCCCACATCAATCCTCCCAACCCTGTGGCATCAATATCACAGCCAACCCTCCACTGGCCCATGGCACCCCAGACAATGAAGATCCTGCTGACAGTAGGAGTGGGCACAGGGGCACACGCATTTGGTGGCAGGTGGTGTGGGGGAGAAGGTGTGAGCCAGAGGAGGGGGCCCCAATGGGACTCCACTAACCAGGAAACCATCTCCCAAGTCCTGGGAGCATACCAACAATCCCAGGACAGGATGGGCCATATTATCACCATGTTGGGGGAAAACCAAAGACGGCAGAGGGAATGCCACCAGGAGTAGGTGCAGCAGTGGCAATACCACAATGCCACCATGGCCTCCATTGCAGGGGTGCTGAGGGACATCAACACCACCCTGTGTGCTTCCTTCACCCATCAGTAGGCCCCTTCTGCTAGCAATCTAACATCTGAGCCATCTACATCAGCGCCAGCTAGTGTAATGGAGGCACTGCCAGGGGAACCACAGGTGTCAGACACCTCTCCCACTGTAGCTGAATAACCCCCCACAAATGTGGACATCCACCCAGACATCCTACTGGAGCAGATGCCAGGACCAAACCCACTGACAGGAAGTGAACCTCTCCTGATATGTCTCCCTTGTGTTCCACTGAGACAACCTGTTGACTGTTCAGTGACATTATTCATTTTTTCAAAGGCACATGGACACTGGACCTGTGCAACCAACTGCTGTAGCACCTATTCTGATGATTCCATCTACCAAGACATCACTCATCACCTGTTGGACAATGTATGCACCTTTGTTTTGCCTTACAGTATCATGATATGCACAATAAACACCATGGAACACAGCTACTGTATATGTGTCTGTAATTAAATACCAACTAACGTCATGTATGACAAATGTGGTCTGGTAATGCCCCCCCACATCCAAAAGGCAGTGTGATGGACAGCAGAGGGACACTTCCTCAGCAGGAGACACAGTACAACAGATATGTCCCAGGACAGATGTCAGAGAGATAGAAACCCTGGCCCAGACAAGGGTGTGACCAGTATTCCAACCTGCAAAAATACCAATTCAGAGAGTACCATCAAGAAGGAAGGCATGATGCCACCCATACTACATATGCTGGTCATATATGTTGTGCCCACTCCAGCATACCTCCTAAGCAGGGGCCCCCAGTTAATTCCTATATCACAGTAACTGATCATACACACTAATCACTTTACCTGCCAACTGTCATGTTAAACCAACTTTTCTGCTATCATTTACCAATGGCCAATATCACTGTGTGCCTTAAACCATAGGGATCAGAGGCACTGAGTATGATACCACAGTCAGTGGGTGGAATGACATGAGAATAGGAGAATGCAGCCAACATACCTCTATACTGGTATGTCCATTTGAGATGTGAATGTAGGAAACTGCAGTGAAAACACTTGTTAGAGCCGAAACATGTTTACTATGCACCTTACATTCTATCAGTCAGCATGTCATACATTGGGATAGGACCAAGTAACACCCCCACTGAACCAAGTCAGGAGGACAATTGTCACCAATGGTTGTGGACATACAAGTCTAGAAAACCCCACTCAGCATACCTGTATGTAACTGGGAGTACGGAATGATGAGCTCAGTCCCAGAGGCAGCTGCACCTTCCTCCTCTGCCTCCTCATCACTTGCCATTTCAGCATTTCCAGCCACTATCCAGCTGTGTCACCCTCACCAGCTAACAATGGTATCTGACGTCTCAGGCTAGATTGTGGAGCATGCAGCTGGAAATGATTATCTGGCATTCCTTTTGGGGCGAGTAGAGGAGAGCACCTCCAGATAGTTCCAGGCACCTGAAGATGGCCTTTAGGAGACCAAATGTTCTTTTGATTACACGTTTCGTCCTCCCAAGGGCCTCATTGAAAGGAAGTTCACCTTCCATATAAGGGTACCTCACTAGTGTCAACAGCCAAGCAAGGGTAGGATATCCAGAGTCATCTGTGTGTAAAAATATAGGACCAGTGAAATTTCAGGTACAACAACAGGGCAGATAGTGATGACAGGTGCCTTAATAGTAAAACCCTTTATAATGCATACATACCAAGGAGCCAGGCCCTCTCTGTGTGTAGTTGTGCCATCATGTGTGGGACATTGCTGTTCCTCAAAATGTAGGAGTCATGCATAGATCCAGGATACTTGGCTGTGACTTGTGAGATGTACTGGTCTGCCAGATACACCACCTGAACATTTATGGAGTAGTAGCTCTTCCTGTTCCTAGACACCTGTTCATTGACACTGGGAGGAACCAGGGCTATATGAGTGCCATCAATGGCCCCTACCACATGAGGAATATGTCCCATATCATAAAAGTCTGCCTTGACATATGCCAAGCCTGCACGTTGGGGCAACCTGATGTAGCTATCCAGGTGCTTAACAAAGCACACAGTACATCCTTCAACACCAGAATGAACAGGACTGAGACATCCCTGCAGTCAAGCCCACTGTATTCTGAAAGTAACCTATGGCAACAAAGTGGAACACTGACAAGACTTGTACTGTAAGAGGGATAAAATAGGGATTGTGTATGACTGGCAGGAGATCTGTCTTCAACTGTGTACATAGATCCTTGATGGTATGACGGTTCAGACAATAGCACTGGACGACATGCTTGTCCTCCATAGTTGCAAGGTCAACTAGTGAACGGTACAATGGTGGTTGTCTCATTCTCATCATGGAAGGATATCTAGGATGAGAGGAGAGAATGTACATTGAGTAAAGCAGTTAGCACATGTAAGAAGAACATGTTAAAATAACACACACTTAGCTCTGTAGGGCATGTGCAGCACTGCTGACATATACTATAACGGCAATGCTGAAGCGCTTTGGACAACATCTTTGCAGCACATTGACATACATGTACGTAGTATAGGACAAATGTCATATGTGGCACACTGATCTGTCTTACACTGATCAAATGGTACGTAATGGAATATATCAATATAGTGTAATCACCTGTGTGCTTCCGAGGATCTAACCATGGCCATCATCCTATTTAATGCCACATCACATCATTGTGTCATCACTGTCACAGTTTTTTGCATTACCTTGATGCCACAACATAGGCTTACGCCGCCATTTAAGCGATCACCTCAGAAGAGATGGAGAAGCTTGTGGAGGATATCCTACCCCTGTATTGACAGCTATATTGGGCACCAGAGGAACAGGTGAGTCTAATGTCGCAGGCAGTGGAAGGACGTGAGATGCTGGGCCCGGAAGACTGCGGAGGCCCAACTAGGGATGTCCTCCCAATGAGGGAGGGGTGCCCGTCGGACCCTGACCCCCCAATGGTCTGCATTTTGGCAGTGGCCTACACTGAGGTAGATGGGCGTTTGAGGGTAGCACAACAGCCACAAGAGGGAGACTTCTGACTGCATCCTTGGCACTGGGTTGTATGGTGTTACTTGCCTCACTGTAGCTTCTATGATGATGTAGATCCTTCTATCTGTGGGGTATGTGTAGGTTTCAACATTATGATTAATTAATTTCTCTGTTTGATTTGGTATGACTTCAATCATCATGCATTTCAATGTGCTAGACTTGTGGGGATATGACTTTGAATCCAATGGGATCGTACTAAAAGTGGTAAGTGCCGAGGCAAGCTTCCGTTTTGACAATATGTAACGTAAAAGTCATGTATGCCAATGCCCTAGCAATTACAGTGCAATATTTTTTAGTTGTAGCCTACATCATGTCTCAGTGGTTACTTGAGGGCACATCTGATGGAGTGGGACAGTGACTGATACCGTTGGCCTAGCTGAAGTGGGTGATTTGGACAGGATTCGGTATCGTATGACTCATGAGATGTTGATGTGAAATATTTGTTGTTCCTTCTTTCCTGTAGCTGCCCTATGTAGTTGTGGGATCTGTTGCCAGTGCTATGGCAGTCATGTTGGTCCTTGTGTGCATAATGCTTACATGTCTTTTCTGTCTGATATGTGTGTTTTCTGGACTTAGGTACAGGTTATCACATGTCTGAAATGGTGTGAGTGATGGTTGTGTAATCATGTTGTGAAGTCCAACTATTGAAACTGCATGTCTGGTCGAATTATATGTGGGCCATGATGTCACACTGCACTCAGTGATTGCACTCAGTGATTGTTGTGACATGATGTAGGATGTGAATTGGTACCAGAGATAGCCTAGCCAGAAGATGTATTCCCACAGATATGCATGTCTAAATGTACATATGTGAGGTATATGTTAACCCTCTCTCTCCCTCTCACTCTATCTTCCTCTAATTCTCTCTCTCTCTATTTGTGTGCATCAGCATTGGTAAGCAAAGGAGACTAGGCATAGGCAAGTGGGGATGCTGCAGGCCACGGGACCTGGAGTGCTGCTAGCAAAGACAGCAAGGGATTCAGTGGCACGGAGGGGAGACCGGCTCTTACCATCATCTTCGGACAGTCCCTGGTGGTTGCTGACCCTTCTGGGACTACCCCAGCACAATCTTTGTCCGCCACCCCCCTTCCTACCACTGCCCTCCCTGTAGCTTCCCAGTTGTCCGTGCTTGCTCTCCCAGGAGGGTTGGCATCTCCTTTGCCGCAGACACCTCTGCCCATGCCCCAGTCAGCCCTGCTGCTCTCAGTGAGGAGGTTATTGACCTCCTGAGGTCCATCTCTGTAGGTGTTTCTACCATTGTAAATGGGCAGCATGTGTGGGTGTGGCCCTGGCATTTGTCTCGCTTTGATGGCATTGTATTGTGTGTAGGAAATGTCTGTGTTTGGATCTTGCATGTATGTTGATATTTTGTGTATTGTTTGTGTTGACGTGTGATGGTGGTGGTGTATGTCCCTGTGTGGTTGTAGTGTGTGCTTGTGTGAGTGTGGTGATGGTGTAGGGAATCCTAGTTTGTTTTGATGGGATAACTGAAGTTAGCTTAGCTTTCGCCTGCAGACTTGTGCCCCCGTCATCTAGTGACTTTTAACGTACTTAGCTTGCTCTGTCTTAGACCATTTATTTAATTAAATCTTCTAAGGTGGCTGCCGCGTTTATAGTTAGTCCCTTTTGTTTAGAGTTATGTTATCAGTGTCACCTCGCTAAGGTGTCAACTCATACAACAAAGATAAACAAACTATAGGGGCTCACATTAGAAATTACTGTCCCAAGCATGCAGCGTTATCTATTGTTTTGGAACAACCTACATCAGGGGTCCAAGTAGATCTGTATAAATACATCAAACTTTAGACAGATAATCAGAGGGATTCCGACCAGATACCATCGCTTCTATCGATGCTGCACGTCGCCTTGACGCTGACACGGACTTCGTGTTCTGCCGAAGTCTGAGCTCAAGACCTCATTCAAGGTAATCAGGGTTGGGGGCTCCTTCCAGGGACATGGCATTGGCAGATTAGGTTTAACATACCCAGCTCTCCTCTAGGTAGAAGGCTAGGCCTATTATAATATGGTACATGGACATATGATACGCTTCATGCCTTCCTATGCTAATACAACATGGTGGGGGTCTTCATAATCAAGACCCTCATCTTTACAATTCTATCTCTTGTAGTGTACATTATCCTAATCATAGCAGCCAATATGATTTTCCGCATTATGTTGAATAAAAACTATTGAACATTACTGCATCTTTGTTATTGCCTGTGTTTGGTTGCAATATAATATATCTGTGAGAAAGGGGTAATCTCCGTTTAACCACGACATTCCCTGAGATGTCATACTTCTGAGTCCATGTGTAAAGGCTGCCATAAATCACCTTTAACTGTTGGGGTTGTTGGTGAGTTACTGCTAGTGAGCCGTAAGGGTTGGGGCTACAGTTGCGACTTGTTGTAGGACTGGCATAGTCACCTACAAACATAAGTACTGTCATCCCCAAACCAGCAGTCTTGCCCAGGGCAAGAATCCAAACTACGACAATTGGTACCTCAGAAGAGTTGTGTGGTGTGTTGACGTGGTATGACGTATGCTTTGTTGTATGGCTGTGTGATTGTCTGTATTGGTTGTCAGGTGTTGTTACATGCTGTTGTATGTATGTAGTGTCAGGTGGAGGTGTGTACTGTATTTGCTTGCTGAGGCTTTTATGTGGTTGCGATTGTGGTGTAGTTGTGTGGATTGGTGGTGTTGTGTATTGTTGTGTATGACTGTGTCAGTGCGGTGTGTCTGCAGGTTGGTGTGTGTATTATACATGTGTGTTGGCCGTAGTGTGTGTAGTATGTGTGTGCATGTGTGTTTTGTGGCTATGTGTGAATGTGTATCAGTGTGAGGTAATATGTGTGTGTGTCCCTCGCCACCCGTCCCGGATGTGTATGTTGTGTGTGCATGGGTACTTTGGCTTTTCCCTACAGTGTCAAGTTGGTGTGTGTACTCACGATTGTTGTTGTCGCTGGTTCTGGAGTCGTTGTGAGAGCAGGAGCAGTGGGAGGATCTGCAGTTCATGTTCTATGGCGGCTCCGGACGGGTATGCGTTTCAAAAGGTGAGTGTATCCTTTTACAGAGTTAGTTTCCGCCAGGATTTCCGTGGTGGTGCGACTGTAGCGGAAAGCTTGGCGGTGTGCAGCCTCATAATCTGTCTGGCGGCAACATGGTGTCCGCCGGACTGAAGGTGGCTGCCGCCGTCCATGGCGGCCTGACCGCACTGGTGGTAATGGCAGCAGATTGGCTGTATTTTGTTGGGAAGAACACTATGGCCATAATTTGGTGGTCTTCTCCACCGGCCTGTTGGCGGTACAACTGCTGCAACCAACATGGTGGTCCTCAGACCACCAGACTTGTAATGAGGGCCTATGCATCAATGGGTAATGCCTAAACTGACCAAATTGCCAGATATTGGGCACTTCATTTAGTCACCTTCTATGAAGAATGGAGTGATGAAAGTGTCACCAATGACACAAATCAAAATTTCTTGCTGTCAGTAGTCTATACCTGGTATGAAATACATAGGCTGCAGGAAGAAGCAACAGAGGAAGAATATAGAGGTTGGATAATAGCATGTGTTCTCAAAGAGGAGATTATGGCCCTCATTCTGACCTTGGCGGTCTTTTCGCAAGACCGCTGAGTTACCGCCGCGGTGAAGACCGCCGACCGCGGCGGTGTGCCGCTGTGCGCATTCTGACCGCTGGGAGCGTTCCGCCGGAAAACCGCCAGCAGCCACACTGGCGGTCGGCGGGAAAGTGGAGACTGGTCAACCTCCACCGCCACGCCAGCAGAACACCTCCCACAGAATTACGACTCACATTTCCGTGTGGCGGTCTTCTGTTGGCGGTCTTCTGTTGGCGGTCACATCCCTATGGCTCCCGTCGCCTCCCGGAGGACCAACGCACAAGGTAAGTTGATCGTCCGTGAGGGGAGGGGGTGGGGGGGTGTTGTGTGATGTGGGCGTGCATGGGGGTGTGCGTGTGAGTGTGTAGAGGGGGTGTGTGAGTGCGTGTATGCGGGCGGGGGGTGCTGCTGTGTCTATGGGTAATGTGTGCTGTTCGGCAGGTGCGCATGTCGGCATGTATGTGTGCGGGTATGTGTCCCCGTTGTGTATGTGTGTGTAGGGGGTGTGTATATGTGCATGTTGGGGGTGTGTGCATGTCGGGGTACATGTATGTGCATGTCGGGGTGGGGGTGGGGAGGGGGTTCGTACCACCTCTGGGGGGTGGCAGGGGGGTGGAGGGTGTGGGGGGAGGACTCGGGTGGGTAGTGGGGGGTGGGGGAGACCCCTATCAGTGCCAGGGAAGGAATTCCCTGGCCCCGATAGTGCTTACCGCCATGGTTCGCACGGCGGTTCCCGCCCGCAAGAAACCGCGGCGGTAGGCAGGGTCATAATACCCTTGGCGGTCTTGGGACGACCGCCGGGCCGGAGTGCGCAAACTCCAGCCCCGCGGTCATGACCGCCGTGGCGGTCGGAGTGGAGAAGTAGCGGTCGGTCGCGGCGGGGACCGCCGCGGTCAGAATGCCATTTTTAATACCGCCGGTCTGTTCGCGGTCCGACCGCCGTCTCTCCGCCGACCGCCAGGGTCAGAATGAGGGCCTATGTCTGGATTTCAAATGAAGGGAAAGTTGTGTTACCAGATTGTTTGTTGAACTTGATGGCATGGTATTATCATGGTCAGGTTCATCTCGGCAGAGATGCAATGATTCACACATTCAATCAAACAGACATGGTACAACCCCAGATTTAGATTGGTTGCAGAAGTGGTTTGTCACAGATGTGTTACATGCTAACAGATGAACATTTGGAAAAACACAATGGTTAATTTGAGCCACATGGTTAGATCTGGAGGTCCATTTAACAGAATGCAACTTGACCTCATTTAAATGCCTGCTTGTAATGGATTGAAGTATGTGTTAGTTATTGTGTGTGTCTTTCCCAAGTGGATAGAGGCTTATCCAACACGTAGGAATGATTGTCTCACTGTATCTAAGCTGAACAGCATTGATCATTGAGCAAATACTGCATTGCAGTTACAGATCAGAGGCATCTGGATTGGTGGAGCAAATGAACGGGACACTGAAAATTTTATTGGCAGAGGTTTGTGCCTCTACGTCATTGAAATGGCTTGAGGCATTGCCTCTTATCCTGATAAGTATGTGTAGCACCCCTGACAGAAAGATAGGTCTGTCCCCTCATGAAGTCTTAATGGGTCGTGCAATGAAACTGCCAGCAGCACCTGCAAATGCACATATGAACATAACAGATGACTTTGCTGGATTATTGCCAAGTTCTGGCTGATGTGGTTCGCTCTTTATCTCATCAGGCTGAAGTAGAAACAGTTCAACCAGCCCCGGAAAGTGTCCCAGCCTGAAGAATGGGGAGTGGGTGTTGGTTAAGAGGCACATGTGAAAGGTTTGCCTGGAGCCAAAGTGGAAAGGTCCATTTCAAATCATCTTGGTGATGATGACAGCTGTGAAGTGTGGTGGTCTTCCAAACTGGATTTGTGCAAGCCACACATGCAAAGTGTTGTGTCCTTTTGAAAACACAGAGGGCCTGATTATAACTTTGGAGGAGGTGTTAATCCGTCCCAAAAGTGACGGTAAAGTGATGGATTTACCACCAGCCGTATCACGAGTCCATTATATCCTATGGAACTCGTAATACGGCTGGTGGTATATCCGTCACATTTGGGACGGATTAACACCTCCTCCAAAGTTGTAATCAGGCCCAGAGTCTGATCCTGGAAGAGTGAATACTAATGAAGAAGGTGTTTGGCTTCACCAAGCTGTGAGGACACCCAGTGACTGAAGCCCAAAAAGTGCAAAGTGGTGAAGGCACGAGCAGTCTACATACAGTAACAAGCACAGACAAAGGTGCAAATGGTCCTCAAACACATAAAAGTGCAGGAGAACAGAGTCTAAGTCAAAGTCAAAGTAAACTGATTTCTGCCAGTAGGCAAACATTGTGAAAGCAATTACATCTGGAATAAGAACTGTGAAAGGAGACAGATGGCCTGCAGCTGCACGTCAACAGGTCGCTGATAAACTCCTTTCAGTAACAGAAGCAGTCGAAGAGTCAAATCAGAGTGACGATGAAGATGGTGCTGTAAGAGGAACAAAAAGGAAAAGAGTGCCAAGTCTCAGATACTCTTCACCTGAATGGATATACCTTGTCACAAATGAATAGGAGAACAAGTTGTTGGCCTTTTGTTTCGACCGTGAGAGTTCAATTGAGTTTTCTGGAACATGAAATTACATTTAAACTGAACCTTGAAATAACCTTGCCAATTGACCAACAAAAACATTACGCTCTGCAAATAATAATCAGTGGTTATCAAACTGCATTCTATTGAAAAAGTACATTTGAACTAATTTTTTATGAGTTTTGCACACCTCAAGAAGAACTTTCTTGAAGATCGAGAACTGCTGTAAATGGTGCAAAGACACTTTGAAAGAACAATTTTTGTTTTTGATTTTTGCTTTTTGTTTTTCTTTTTATTTTCTTCTCTGATTATGCAGAAGCCATAAACCCTACACAGGGCAAACACAGCTAGAAATATGCATTGGCTTGATTGTAGTACGTACGACTGCATGCAATTTGTTGATTGCAGAAATGAGTGTTTGAATGAAAGGAGAGGTGCAAAGTACAGCAACTCCAGTGCTGGGAATGACAACATCTAAGCAGGACAAGACTTATAAAGATGAGGGATTGTTTCATTTAGATGACACAAAGGGAGATTTATTTTCGAATGAGTATTATAGTTTGCTGTATGAGTATGTGGACACAATGAATGTGCGTGATTGTTATGTGTGTACACAAATTCCTTCATCATTGCAGGAAGGAATCACTTATCACACCTTACCACAAACATATGGGATTGTTTGCAGTCTATTATTAACATGTTTCTACAACTAGGAGTACATTCAATATGTTAAGTCTAACTTCGATGTAGTCTTCTCTTTTGTTCCCATTAATAAGCATTTGAGCAACATTGCAATGGCTAGAAAGATAGACATAGTAGGAGGTTTTTTTGAGCCTACACTGCCTATTGGCACAGCATATGCACACCGGAACAATCTAACACATATTCTCACACAGGTAGCAAAGGAGTTTGTTAATGAAGAAGATGACAGAAGAAAGGCAATTGAGGAAAGGATAGACAAGGGTATAGTTAGCAAGAACAAAACATTTCACAACACGCCTGATGCACAAGAACACCTAGCCTAACATTACCAACATGTAGGGAAGCTTTGTATATATGGGTCACAATCAAAAGTTGATAATATGTTTATAGGAATGAGTGCATGCCGACGTGTTTCTGTTCAACAGTGTATAGGATTTACGTGAAATGGACAAGACTCCACTGTACTTGGTGTTTATTACATCTGTGTTAAGAATGATTATTACAAAACGCTGAAAAGCTGGTACTGTACATGCTATTTGAGAGTGTTTTTCTAGACATTTTACCAAGTGGATAACATTGACAATCCAGAGACACCTAAAATGAGATTTAAGAGAGGAGCAAGTGGTTCAGAAAGTACAGGCGATATTTTTGGAGCTATTATTCCATCAGTTGGTGTGATCCTGAACGTCATTAAAATAACGTTTTCAACAACTGTAGATAAGATGTCAACTGATTTTTCAGGACCATTGCTCCTAATGGACATAGAAATTGTTGCTGCAAGATCTATGATTTCTCATAATCACCTTGCGTTAGCTATTCTTTTAGTAAAGGAGGGCAGAGTCTCTAAAGTTTTGAAATCACAGCACTGCTGTTCCTACATTCCTAACAACAGCAAGGAGATGAGAAGATACTTATCTAATCTGACAAGTCTGAGACATGACTTAAATGACAGAGACGAATGTTTGGGAAACAGTAGGTGAAGGATTTTCTAAGGTAGGATATTGGTTTGTTGACTTGAGAAATGGTTTTTCTAAGAGGATCCTGAAACCTTTATTGATTGTGACACTGTGCATAATTTGTACACTTGGATCAACAAAATTTTCACACCAAAAATTATATAAGGGAACCAAAGTCCTCTACACCTGTATACCGTCTGTATATAAGTCAAGCCAATTGCAAAAGTGGCACGGTAATTATCTCCCTCGCTGAAACAAGTTTAAAAATTAGAAAAGAGAAATGTGTCCTTGTGTCCACGCTCGTGTGGTAAGCTAATACACGATCGTCTTAGTGACCATGTTGCCGGCAAAGAACCTCATGGCTGAGACATTATAACAGGTATCAGCTAGTCCAAACACACTCCTGTAGCATGCAAGGGGGCGGACTTTAAAAACCATCTACTTAAACAGGAAAACACAAGTCTGTGAGAGATGGCCGACCACAGGGAAAATAGTGCGGCTGCCGGACATGTCAAAAAAATAATATACTCACAATGCAGCGAATGGTCCGAGCAGTGCTCCTGAATCTTGAAAGTGGAGCGCTGTCGGAGCAACTTTAACGCAGCGAGAGACGGAAGTAAAAGTGTCATCCAGCTCGCGCATATAATGATGTCAGAAAAATAGAAGATGGACGGAAACCCTCTCCGTCAGGGTATAAACACTAAAAGAGGACTAAAGGTGCCAAAATGTTCAAGGGGTCGCTGGAAAAGCCCGCGCCACGTTAAAGTATGGCCATTCAAATGAAGTGTTTGTTAAGACAGGGAGGCAGCAATACACACATAATAGAAATTAATAAAAACCAGTTGAAAACAAGTTGCATCAACACTACTCAACAGGAGGATATCAGTCAGATTACTTGTGAATAATAATAAAATGCAACTAAATGCAACTAAAATGGTTCACACAAAATTAAGTTTGACGTATGAACATGGATTGCTTATTTCAAAAATCCCTCACTGTGGCAATGGAACAGTGGTTGATTGGATTGAGGTCAAAAGGGCACATATGACAGATGAGAGTCCAAACTCAATGATCAAGTATAAGATATGATGAGATACTGATCCATGGTATCTTATCGTTCAACCCATGCATACTAGTCCATACTAAATTATAAATGGGAACCAAAGTCCTCTACATCTGTATACCGTCTGTATATAAGTCAAGCCAATTGCAAAAGTGGCACGGTAATTATCTCCCTCGCTGAAACAAGTTTAAAAATTAGAAAAGAGAAATGTGTCATTGTGTCCATGCTTGTGTGGTAAGCTAATGCACGATTGTCTTAGTGACCGTGTTGCCGGCAAAGAACCTCATGGCTGAGACACTATAACAGGTATCAGCTAGTCCGAACACACTTCTGTAGCGTGCAAGGGGTGGACTTTAAAAAACATCTACTTAAACAGGAAAACAAAAGTCTGTGAGAGATGGCTAGCTACGGGGGAAATAGTGCAGCCGGCGGGCATGTCAGAAAAATAATATACTCACAATGCAGCGAACGGTCCGAGCTGTTGGACCTACCCTCCGGCAGTGCTCCTGAATCGGGAATATCATGTGCAAGCGTTAGGAGGAATTCTCTATACCGCAAGGGAATGACCAGTCTCCTGCTAGCACCAGGCTTTGGGTCCCTTGCTTCCGTATATAGGTGAATGGTCTCCCAATAAACTCTATGTGAGTCACTGATATCCCCAGCTTGCTGCTTGACAGCTTGCTGTCTTAGACCCTCTAGTGTGGGACAGGTCTGCTGTGCTACACTCAGTTCCTCCCTGGCAGGCCCCCTGCACTCAAGTGTTCAGCTGTGTCCGCCTGAAGCTCCTTTGATGTAGGTTCTGCACAAGGAGTTGACTCCTTCTCATCAAAAGGGGAATCTTCTGGAGAGGGAGGTGCAGAGGACAAGGGTTTGCCAATACCCCGCAGTCAAGTCAAGGGTGCTTAGATACTTGGCAGATGCCAGGGTATCTATCGGCTCCTCTGCCCTCGGTATAGAGTGAGCATCTGTTTTTGTAACTGTAAGGCCACAAAGTCTCCCTAACTAGACCAACCCCCACTGTATTACCAAAAGTGAGCCCAGCTACACCCTTAGATTGACTATTTGTATAGTTTTCCTCACCACCACTGCTATTACTAGGGGCACTAGTAGAAGCAGTGGGGGCTGTGGTGGTGGGAGGTTTGGTGTTCTTCTTGGGACAGGTTGAGTCACTTGATCAGTGGCCTTTGATTTTACACAAATAACACCAAGGCTTTTTGTGATGGTTAGAAGAGGATTTGGGCCCACCACCCCCAGATTATTTTTGTAGGCCTGATGAAGAATCTGACTTTTTATCTTTGCCCCCACCCTTGTCATGTGACTTACCATCCGTCTTCTTCTTGTCCTTGTCACCCCCTGTCTGAGCTTTACTACTCACCCTTGTTCTGACCCATTTGTCTGCCTTCTTTCCCAATTCTTGGAGAGAGGTCAGATCTGAGTCCACAAAATACTGGTGCAACAAATCAGACACTCAATTGTTAAGAATATTCTCTCTCAAGATTAGATTATATAAGCTTTCATAATCAGACACCTTGCTGCACTGCAACCAGCTTTCTAAGGCCTTCACTGAACAGTCCACAAAGTCTATCCAAACTTGTGAAGACTCTTTTCTGGTTTCTCTGAACTTAATCCTATAATGTTCAGTGGTTATGCCAAATCCATACAAGAGTGCTGTCTTCAGAACATTGTAGTTACCTGAATCATCTTCTCTGAGAGTAAGGAGTCTATCTCTCCCCTTGCCAGAGAAGGTCAACCACAGAATAGCAGCCCACTGTATCCGAGGGACCCTCTGAACTTTACAGGCCCTCTCAAGTGCAGCAAACCACTTGTAGATGTCATCCCCGACTTGGGGGAACAATTTTATGCAAGTTTCTATAGTCAAACGTGTTTTTTCTGACATTGTAACTTCTGAAACTGCTATTGCTACTGCCACCATGGGAAATTAACCCCAACCCCTGCCTTTCCCTTTCCACAGCTAGGAATTCTCTATCTAAGGCCAACTGTTGCTGTTGCAGCCTCAGTCTGGTCTCCTCTAACCTCAGCTTTCTGTGTTCCCTATCTAGGGTGTTGTCCTCAGGGTTAGATGTATGGGACACCTTTGAGACAGAAGTGACATGGGAATGAGCAGAAACTGATCTTTTCTTAACTTGTGTAACCCTAGTGACTTGGCCTCTAGGTGTGAAGGGTGCCCTACCTGTGTATGACCCCTTCCCTCCACCAGCTACACTAAGAGGTTTGTTAATTAAAAGATCTCTGGAAGAACCCCCCTCTGGATCTTCAGGACCCTCTCCTGAATCTACCTGGTTAGAATCCCTCCTCAACCTCCTTCTCTGGTTCTACATGACCATCAGAATGCTCCTGATCATCGTTGCAAGAGGAGATTTAAGAGGAAAAACGTATTAGGGCTCTTCCCAATCCCTAAGCTTCTTTCTAAGCACAGCCCCCTCAGACTTTTAAAGTTAAGGTTCTCAGAGGTTGTCTTGATAGCCCCAGGGGTGGCCTCAATAGAAGACGTAGGCCCTCATTATGACATTGGCGGTAAGTCCCGCTTACCACCTTGCTGACTGCCGCCAGCATACCACCACCGCAGCAGTTTACCGCTACCCATATTATGACACACACGTAACAATCCGTCACTATACAGACACACACAGAAGTCCGCCAGCCCAAAGGTCAGGGATAAAATAGTGGTAGCAAAACCCACACCGTTACGGCAACAGAACTACGCCCAAAGCATTATGACCCACAAATCACCACGGCGGACATTCAACCGCGGTAAACCATTGGTGGTACCTACCGCTGAGCTCAAAATATACATACAAAACAACACCACATTGGACAATTTGAATAACACACACCTGACACCCATACACACACCACACCTACACACCCACACCACTACAAAATCACACACACAATATCCATATCCCTTTACGACTAATAAAAATTACCACTAGGGAGAGATACAGCAAGAGCAGCCACACAACCAGAGGCACAGTACACCCTCACTCATACACCATCCACGCACCTCACAGCACACACCCCAACACATCACCCCACACACCCTCACACATACCACTCACACTACACCCATGGCACCACAAAGACACCCCAGGTTCTCAGAGGAGGAGCCAAGCGTCATGGTGGAGGAAATCATCCAGGCAGAGCCCCAGCAATTTGGATCACAGGTGCAGCAGACATCCATCGCTAGGAAGATGGAGCTATGGCGGAGAATTGTGGACAGGGTCAACGCCATGGGACAGCACCCCAGAACAAGGGATGACATCAGGAAGAGGTGGAATGACCTACGGGGAAAGGTGCGTTCCATGGTCTCAAGACACCAGATAGCTATACAGAGGACTGGCGGTGGACCGCCACCTCCTCCCCCAAAACTAACAACATGGGACAAGGAAGTCTTGGCAATACTGCATCCTGAGGGCCTGGCAGGAGTAGCAGGAGGACTGGACTCTGGTAAGTCAAATCTCTATTACTATCAGCCCTCTACCTGCATGCCATTACATACCCCCACACCCACTCTCACCCTCACTCTCATCACTCCACCACCTCACATACTCCCCACCATCACTACTCACCTCTCCCACTACCAAGCTCTACATGCAACACCAATGCATGGACACCACTCACAGACCTGCATGGACACCCATCACCAAAGCATGGACACTTGAGACAATCATTCAGCCAAACAAATCACCACTCACACACGCATAGGCTGCCAGGGCAACCACACCCTTACAGGGCAACACACCCATGCACAATATGTCACACACAGAAACTATAACACTGCATTTACATCCCCACAGGTCCCCCACACAACATCACCGGAGAGGAGGTGCCAGCAACATCTAGTCCCCCTACAGAAGAGGCCCACAGTGATGACAGCAGCTCTGCACGCCTAGATCAGGATGACCAACGTGGCTCATCAGGGACCTCCGAACATTTGGTTACCCAGGCATAGTCCCATACCATCACAGAGCCTCCCCTCTCAGGAAACACCACCACAGCACCCACCCAGCGGGCCCATACCTCTGTCCCCAGCTCACGTCAATCAGCAGTGTGTCCACCACTACAGGGACCGCTCCCCACACCACAAACACATGACGATCAGCGACCTGAGATCAATGGCAATTGGCACACAGTTCAGGGGACAGAGGCACAGGGCAACAGTAAAGCTGGGAGGACCACTGTGTGACAGGGGGAGGACATGCCCAGGGAACTGACTCTCCACGAGGCACTCACCAACATCCAGGGAGCATACCACCATTCCCAGGAGACGATGGACCTGATACTGGCCAAGTTGTAGGAGACCCAGCGGCTGCAGGAGGGACAGAACCTGGAAATCAGGGAGGACCTGAGGGGCATCCACACCACCCTGGTCACCATTGCAGGGGTGCTGTCAGACTTGCCAACACCATGAGGGAGGCAGTGGCACACCACTGGGCCCCTGACACTAGCCACACCAATGAACAGACCTTCACCTCCGCTGACGCTATTGGACAGGAGGCCCGGCCACAGGAAGAACAGGCCACCAACACCCCACCCCCTGCAGAAGGAGAACCAGCCCACAAACGGTACCTGCGATCCAGGCAGAAGCCAGAGAACATTGCCAAGACCCCACCAGGAAATAAGACTCTCCTGATTGTCACCCTTGTGTCCCACTCTGTCACCCTATCCACCTTGAACCGCCATTGCTCTACTTCCTATGCCCCCTTGGACAATGCACCTGTGATACAAATAGACTTGAACTCTTACCTGGACTCTCCTCCACCACCCCCCAACCTATAGCAATACAGCATCCACTTATTAGCACATGAATAAACATCCTTGTAAAAAATACAAGTATTGAGTCTGTCATGTGATTGAACTATGTATTCATTTAACAATCTGTAGACATTGCAATTCAACTGTACAGTAAGGTACACATAGGTATGATCTGTAGTTTGCTGCAGTCAATACACCAGGAGCCAGAATGGGGTACAGATATCTGTAAATAGACATGTCAAAGGGTACAGTAAGTGGCCATAGTAGTGGGAATATCAGCTTGCCAGTGAAAATTTACAATACAAAAAGGCAATGGAAGGTGAAGTTACAGTGTCTTACCTGTGTGTCACTGGAAGTACTGTCAAATGATTGCTGTTCTTTTTTTCACATCCTCATCCTCTGCCTCATCTTGTCACTGTCCACAGACTACACCGCTGCCACACACCCATTTCCACCCTCATCCTCCTGCAGAAAAGGTACCTGGCGACGTAAGGCAAGGTTGTGCAACATGCAACATGCCACGATGATCTGGCACACCTTCTTGGGTGAGTAGCACAGGGAACCACCTGTTAGATGGAGGCACCAAAACCTGGCCTTCAGGAGGCCAACGTTTAGCTCTATAATTCTTCTTGTTCGCCCATGTGCCTCATTGTAACATTCCTCTGCCCTTGTCCTGGGATTCCTCACCTGGTCAGTAGCCATGAGAGGTTGGGGTAACCAGAATCACCTGCAAATACCGAGGGATACCTGTTAGCGAGAAACTAACCATTAGGGCCAAACCCATACACCAACTTTTACTGGGTGGGGACCCTAGGCTCACCTATTAGCCACACCCTGTGCCTCTGGAGTTGATCCATCACATATGGGATGCTGCTATTCCTCAGGATAAAGGCATTATGCACAGACCAAGGATACTTTGCATTGACATGGGAGATGTACTGGTCCGCCAGGCATACTACCTGCACATTCATGGAGTGAAAGTTCTTTCGATTTCTGAACACCTGTTCACTTCTCTGAGGGGGGACAAAGACAATATATGTACCATCTATTGCCCCAATTATGTTGGGGATATGTCCCATTGTATCAAAGTCAGCTTTCACTGTGGCCAAATCGTCCACCTGGGGGAAAACAATGTAGCTGTGCATGTGTTTCATCAGGGCAGACAACACCCTGGTCAGCACTATTGAGAACATTGGCTGAGACATTCCTGCTGCCAAGCCCACTGTCACTTAGAAGGAGACAGTTGCCAAGAAATGGAGCACAGATAGGACTTGCGTAAGAGGGTGGATCCCAGTGGGGTGATGGATAGCAGAGATCAGGTCTGGATCTCATTGGGGACACAGCTCTTGGATAGTGGCCCTGTCAAGTCTGTAGGTGAGGATAGGGTGCCTGTCCTCCATTGTTGCCAAGTCCACCAGGGGCCTGTAGACAGGGGGTGTCTCCATCTCCTATTCATCCACAGCAGTTGTAATTAGGGGGCAAAACGATGAGCATCTGGTCAGTATTCAACATTTCCAAAATGTACAGTGCATTGCATGTTGTGACAGAAACAGTATGTTGTTGTATAGGCCCAAATGGTGCCTATGTGTGCTGTCATGCAGTTAGGTGCCATGGCCTACCCCCCCCCGAAATGGTGCCCGCCTGTCCTGTGTGGATGGACATGTGGAAATGAAGTAATGCCACTGACGTTATGGGCCGTTGCGGGAGGTGGTTGAGTACCGCCGTGCAGCTTCTCATTGGTTGTCATTGGGCCCTATGGGTTACAGTAGCCAATGGTGATGTACGCCGGCGGTGACGGTATACACTGCCACAGATGTGACCGCCATTTTCTATCTGTTCACTCACTTGCTACCTGACATTCAACAGGAGAGGATCTACACTGCAAGTGCTGCTGTGACCTGTGTCTGGAACCGACCATGGATCGTGTTACTGGGTAAAGGGCCCCTGCCTTCACTGTTGCAGAGTTGGAGAGACTGGTGGATGAGTTCCCATCCCAGTACTGAATGCTGTATGGGCCTCCAGACCAACTGGGGAGTACACCGTGAGCACGATGCATGGTGCATGAATGCATGGAGTGCTGTATGTGAGGGCCTCGTGTAAGGCGGGCTGGTTGAGGGGTCCTGGGCAGCATGCATGGAGGGCAATGTATGTTTGTAAGGGGATGGGAGGGATATGGTGGGCCATTAGTGTAACAGGCCAGACGGTATGACTGATACCCTTTTTCAATGTGTATTTCCTCTGCAGGTCAGTGCCCATCAGAAAAAGGGTATATGGCGTGCCATCGCCAAGGATGTGCAGACCCTGGGGGTCTACGGCAGGCAGAGCATCCACTGTTGCAAACCTTGGGAGGACCTGAAATGTTGGGCACGGAAGACGGCAGAGGCCCAGCTGGGGATGGCCTCCCAACAAGGAAGGAGTGCCCATCGAACCCTGACCGCCCCTGATATTTTGCATACTGGTGATGGCCTATCCGGAGCTGGATGGGCACTTGAGGGCATCACAGCAGTCAAAAGGGGGTGAGTACAGTTTACTACTTGCGCTTGGTGGGGTGGTCTCCGGGTGGGGGATGTGGGCCTGTTGGTGCTCCTAGGCCAAGCCGGACATTGCATCATAGGTTCCATGTTGGGAAGGGGCTGATGAACTCCACCTCCAACCAAGCTAGTGGGCATCCACTACTGGGCACGGCTCAGTGGGTCTCAGGTATGCTGCAATTGGCATTAGGTATTACTGTCCATGGCATGGTGACTAGCATTGTGAAGCATTGCCTAGTGCGTAGGGATGTTCCCTGTGTGTTGTGTACGCCAATACGCCAACTGTGGTGTTGTTGCTGCCATTGACCAAGTGTATCCTCTGTATCTTCCCCCCTTTTTGTTTTGTCATCCTGCCCTTATGTGCATTAGCATCATCTGGTGGAGGAGCGGAGGCACCGGCAACGGAGGGAGCTGCATTCCTCAGGGCCCAGGAGGCAGAATCCACTGACGGTGAGGGCACCAGTAGGACGGAGGACGAGGGGAGCATCACGGCGGAGACAGGAGGGGACAGTTCTGAAAGTGATACCTCCTCCGATGGAAGCTCCCTAGTGGTGGCGGACAGCTCTGTGGCCACCCCAACTACAGGTACAGCCGCCAACCCCATACCAGCACCGCCCTTCCAGGAGCCCCTCAGCGAGCTTCCCATGCCCACTCACCCAGGAGGGTTGGCATCTCCTTTGCCCCAGGCACCTCAGGCCCTGCCCCAGTTAGCCCTGCTGCCCTGAGTGAGGAGGCTATTGAACTCCTGCGATCCATCTCTGTTGGGCAGTCAACCATAGTGAATGCCATCCAGGGGCTGACAGGGCATTTACAACAAACAAATGCATTCCTGGAGGGCATTCACTCTGGCATGGAAGCCCAACAGAGATCATTCTAGGCTCTGGCCTCCTCCCTGATGGCAGCCATTGTTCCTGTCTCTAGCCTACCCCCTCCAACTTCCTCTGCACAGTCCCATTCCTCTGAACCCCAACCTATCCCAAGCACACATTCAGACCAGCATGCACCCAAGTCAACACACAGCAGTGGCTCAGGCAAACACAAGCACCATACACCAACCCACAGGCTCTTACACAAACACCATCCAGATGCAGACACACCAACATCCACTGGCTCCACTGTGTCCCCCTCCTCCTCCTCATCCACCTCCGTCCCAGTAGCATCTCCACTCACACCTGCATGCACTACATCCACACCCACTGCCTCCATCACCATCAAGCCGATCACTATATGCTCCTCGTTGACAATCACCGCCACCACATCCATGCACACATCCCCTGTGTCCTCTTCCACTGTGTCTGTGCCCCCTCCTCCCAAAGTACACAAACGCAAGCGCTCAGACACCCAACAGCCATCCACCTCACAACAGTATCCAGCCTGTGCACCTGCACCCAAACACAGCAGAGAGACACCTCCTACTACTGCAGGTGTGAGAAGGTCAAAGGAAGCACCCATCAGCACTGGCAGTGTGCCTGCACCAGCTGCCAAGGGGAAGGGCAAGAATGTACCACTAGCTGCCAAGGTGAAGGGGAAGGATGTGCCACCAGTTGGCAAGGAGGCACCACCAGCTTACAAGGGGAAGGGCAAGGAGGCACTACCAGCAGGCAAGGTCAAGGCCAAGGAGGCACCAGCAGCTGGCAAGGAGGCACCACCAGACAGCAAGGGCAAAGGGCCTGCCCCTGCAGACAGGAAGGACAGGAGTCTTGGTGCTGGGACTGAATCTGAGCCCCCAACTCCAACCATGGTGCTGCAGCCATGCAAGGCTGCAGGGAAAAGGCTGTAGCCTCCCCCCACCACTGGCAGCACCACCACCAGCACCGCCACCTGCACCACCACCAGCACCTCCATCAGCACCACTGCCAGCAGCATCAGCCCCAGTGGGCAGCCGTCTAAGGTGTCAGGGGAAGGGCTGGAGCCTCCCCCCAGCACTGGCAGCACCGACACCAGCACTGCCACCACTGACCAGCCATCGCCGCGGGCGGGCAGTGTGTAGTCCTGCCTCCATGGACAGTAATGCACCCTGCCCACTGTAAATTGTGTGGGTCTGACACCCAGGTGAGTGACTTCGACCTTGCACTCCCCAAGATCTGCATCACAGGGCACAAAGCCCCCTCCAGAACCAGTGGAAGAAGGCATCCACTAGAGAGACTGTGGCTTTGCACTCCCAGGACAAAGCAGTAGGCAAACCACCCACTTGAGAGACTGTGGCTTTGCACTCCCAGGACCAAGCAGTGGGCAATCCACACACTTGAGAGACTGTGGCTTTGCACTCCCCAAGACCAAGCAGTGGGCAAGCCACCCACTAGAGAGTCTGTGGCCTTGCACTCCCCAGTACATCGCACAGGGCATGTTGCCCCCACAGGACAAGTGGTGTTGTTCCATCTTCTGGCTGAGGTGCCCCTCCATTTCCTGTCCCCCTGAGGTGCCTGTATATTTTTTACCTGATGCCTTAGCAGTGTTCTCTCCGTGTTAATGCAAGAGTAAGGTGGGGCCGTGGCCCATGTGATGTGGCCCTGTTGCCCACTGACATTATGGACTGGGCAGTGTTCCTCCATTTGTATATATGTAAATACTGATTTGTTTTGGAGGACGTATTTCTAGTATTTTATCTTATTACACTCACTTCAATAACTTCCTTTTGTCCTTGCATTATTCCAGAGGGGTACGGGGTAAATGTGTAATGTTGTTGCATCTGTTTGTGTGTATGGGGGTGGGGGTGTTGTGTGTTTCGTGTGTGTGTCACTCTCTTTTTCCTCCCCCTCCCCTGTGTGCTAGGCGGCAGTACTCACTATGGTCATCGTCGCCGGCGTTGGTATTCCTGGTGTAGGAGGTGGTAGACCAGCATGGGGAACATATGCCGTTCGAGCTCCATGGCGGTGTGGTTGTTCCCTGAGTCTCCAGAGGTGAGTCCTTTGACTTCTGAGATCTGTTTCCACTGTGCTTTTGATGTCATTGGTACCGCCATGGAAAAGGTGGTGTATAGGCCTCTTGTAATACAGTGGGTGGTACATTGTCTTCCGCCAGGCTGTTGGCGGTTACTGCTTCAGTGCTAGTTGCTACCGCTCTGGCGGTCGGTGTGTTAAAGTGGCTGTCTGTCTGAGCGGTTTCCACCGTGGTCATAATTCCATTATTTTTACCGCCCGCTTGTTGGCGGTATTACCGCCGCTTTATCACCGAAAGCCAGGGTTGTAATGAGGGCCATAATGATAGAAATGTTAGGCTAAAGTTGAGAAAAACAAAAAGACCTACTTTATCTAACTTTTTAGAAGTTTTAGAGTGAAAGTGAGTCTGCTAGGTATACCTATGTATAGCTCTAAGTATTAGAATGCACTTTCCTGTGGAAAGCACAGGTGACCGAGTGATAAGGCAATTGCAGGTACTTATCCCACCGCTGCACCACCAATGTAGTTGGTGGCCAGCTGGCCTGGTTTGTAGTGGGTACCTAAGGTACTTACACCTTATACGAGGTCCAGTTATCCCTTATTAGTGAAATGTAGGCAGTGTCTAGAAGTCAGACTGTCTAGCGGTATCTGTAGGCAGAGCAGCTAAGGCTGAATTAGGAGACATGCAAAGCTCTTGCAATACCACTGTAATCACACAGTACTCACAGACAAGAAAGGCAATACTCAGGCCCTCATTACAACCCTGGCGGTTGGTGTAGAAGAGGCGGTAATGCAACCAACAGGCCGGCAGAAAAAATGGAATTACAAGCATGGCGGTTACCGCCATGCAAAACCGCCACTTCTACACTGCGACCGCCAGGGTGGTAACGACCACTGGGCTGGAGACTTTGGTCTCCAGCCTGGCGGCCGTCACTAGACCCCCAGCGGTATCAGGACCCCGCATATGCCATGGAATTCGTGGGGTTTTGTACCGCCACGAAATCCATGGCAGTAGGCACTATCAGTGCCAGGGAATTCGGTCCCTGGCACTGATAGGGGTCTCCCCCTATCCCTCCCCTGAGTCCTCCACTAGCCCCCACAATACCCCTACCACCCCCCAAAGGTTGCAAGACCCCCTCCCCACACCCACCCCCCCACAGAAACATCCACACACACCACCCCACCCCCTACACGCATGCTCATACCACTCATATGCATATACACAGACATACATGCACACAGACATACATGCACACATTTCTCATACACACAATACACCCCTGCATGCACACACGCACTCACACAACACCTCTACACACTCACACGCACACCCCCATGCACGCATACAACACACAACACACCCTCACCCCCTAACCCCCCTCCCATAATGGACGATCACCTTACCTGGTCCGGTGATCCTCCGGTAGGGAACGGGATCCATGGGGGCTACTCCACCACCCGCACCCCGTCACCAGAACACCGCCACGCCAAATCCTGGGACGTGATTTGGTGGGCGGTGATCTGATGATGTGGCGATGGAGGTGGGGCAGCCTCCACTTCCCCGCCGACCGCCAATATGGCTGATGGCGGCTCTCCATCCAAAAAAGGGCGGAGGGCTGCCAAAAGTCATGATACGGTGGGTGGAACCAGCACCACTGGCGGTCTTCAGCCCGGAGTAACCTCGGCGGCCTTTTAAAAAGACCGCCAAGGATAAAATGAGGGCCTCAGTGTTAGTGACACAAGGCCAAAAATATCTTAGAGGCTATACTCCCTTAGGAGGTAAGTAATACACATAAAATATACACTAGCAACCAAACTCAGGTAAGTACACAGTCACAAAATAGTGCAAATAGTGAAAATCACCATAGGCTAGAATGTGCCTAGGGGCAACACAAACCATATACTAAAATAGTAGAATGAGAAAGTCAGTTCCCCACCTAGGCAAGAGTGGTGCGAAGAGGGGTGCTGGGAGTGTAAGAAAAGACCAAAAGTAAGTAAAATACCCCTCCCCAGAGCCCAGGAAAACAGGAGTAAAGTACAGCAAGTTTGCTCAGAACACATGATAAAGGATTATGCAAAAATCAAGCAAGACTGCAAGACACCAACAATGGATCCTTGGACCTGAAGATCTGTGGAGAGAGAAGACCAAGTCCAAGAACAGATGAAGTGTCCAGGAAGAACAGGAGCCTGTGCTAACCAGGATGAAGGTGCAAAAGTGGATTCTCCGGTTGGAAGAAAAAGCCAGAAATACACCAAAGAAGACAGCTGCGGGTTCCTGCTTGGTGCAAGAGATGTCCTACGTCAAGTCATTGGATGCAGGCTGGTTTTCATTGTTGGATTCCACCAACAAGCCTTGGCTCACGCAAATGTCACGGTTGGCAGGAAAAGGTGCTACCTGGGGGTCTCAACTCAGACTGAGAAGACCGAGGGAGCTCTAAGCACTTTAGAGTGCCCTCAGAAGACCAGGCAGCACCCACATGAGTCCCAGGACACAGGGACAAAGAAGTTGCCAAATGCAGTCTTCGCAGCACTACACAAAGAGATCCCACGCCACCGGAGAACAACTCAGGGAGCTGAGCATCCCAGGATAGAGTGCTGGGGACCTGGGCTATGCTGTGCAAGAAGGATTTCTTGGAGAACTGCACAGAAGCTTTTGGAGCTGCAAAACACACAGTGCACAGGGGTACTGTCTGGCTCGGGGAAGGAAGGCGTTACCTCTACCATATTTTGACAGCTGGACCTTTGGACAGTCAGAATCACTTTGGTCCACTCCTGTGTTCCACGGATTACCTATGTTGCCAGGAGAGGAGTCCCAGAGAACTGGTTGTTGCTGCAGAGAGGTGTCTGCTGAAGCAGAGGGGTGACTCCGTCACTCCACAGGAGATTCCTTTGGTTCTTCTAGTGCAGGATGAAGACAGGCAGTCCTCAGCACAACCTGGAAACTGTTGCAGTTTCTGGCAGGAGCTGGAGTTACAGAGTTGCAGTAGCCTTCTTGGATACTTTGTTGCAGTTGTAGAGTTCCTGGAGCAGTTCTGCGGTTGATCTGATGGTAGCATGTGAAGCAGAGGTTGCAGAGAAGTCCTGCTGGAATCTTGCAAAACCAAATCTGAGGAAACACCCAGAGGAGAGACCATAAATAGCCCTTAGAGGGGGATTGGTCACCTAACCAGGTAAGCACCTATCAGGAGGGATCTCTGAGGTCACCTGCTGGCACTGGCCAATCAGATGCTCCCAGAGTTCCCTGACCATCCTGAAAACAAGATGGTAAAACCCAGGGGCACTCTGGAGGAGCTCTGGGCACCACCCTTGGTCACTCCCTTTTCTTTTGTCTAGTTTTGTGCCCGAGCAGGGACCAGGGGTCCCTGTACTGGTGTAGACTGGATTATATAAGGAGGGCACCGTCTGTGCCCTTCAAAGATTATCCAGAGGCTCTGGGATACCCCTCCCATTCTTGTAACACCTATTTCCAATGGGAGAGGGTGTAACACCCCTCTCCTAAAGGAAACGCATCGTTCTGCCTTCCTGGGATTGAGCTGCACAATCCCCAGGAGGACAGAAACCTGTCTGTGAGGTGGCAGCAGTTGGGGGCTGCAGTGGAAACATCAGAGAGCTGGTTTGACATTCCTAGGGGTCAATGGTGGAGCCCCCCCATAGGGCATGGAATTGGCCCCCAATGCCAGAATCGGATTGAGGGTACAATTTCTCAATCTTAGACACCTCACATGGCCATATTCCGAGTTACCATTGTGAAGCTACATAAATGTATTGACAAATATGTAGTGCACGCTTATAATGGTGTCCCTGAACTCACAAAGTCTTGGAAATTGGGCCTGGACGATGTGGGGGCACCTCTGCTAGTGCTGGGGTGCCCTCACACACAGTAACTTTGCACCTAGCCCTCAGGAACTGAAGGTTAGACATATAGGTGACTTATAAGTTACCCGGTGCAGTGAAAATGGCTGTGAAATAGTGCTTACACTATTTCACTCAGGCTGCAATGGCAGTCCTGAAGGAGTGTTTGTATGAGCTCCTTATGGGTGGCAAATTTTGTAGCCCATAAGGATCTCCTGGAACCCCAATGCCCTGGGTACCTAGGTACCATTTACTAGGAACTTATAAGAGGGGTCTGGTCTACCAATCTGGAATGGAATATGGAGTCACTAGACTATAGTGACAAATTTGGAAACAGAGAGAGCATAAGCACTGGAGTTCTGGTTAGCAGGACTCCAGTGACCCAGTCAGTCAGTAAAAAACACTGTCATATAGGCCACAAACTATGAGCACTGGTGTCCTGACTAACAGGATCCCAGTGAGACAGTAAAAACAGGTAGAAATTGGAGGTAACATGCCTAGAAGGATGGTACTTTCCTACAGGGGGTGTTGTGGCCGTGTGTGCATGTGTGTGTGAATGAGTGAGCGTTGATGTGTGCATGTATGTGTGTAATTGTGGTGTGTATGTGCGTGGATAGGGGCGGGTCAGTACGGGGATTGAGGGTGTCAGTACGGGGACCAAGGTGAGAGAGGGAGATGCTGCTTGGGGGGCTTATGATGGTGTTGGGGGTGGGGTGGCCTCCTATATGGAGAGGGGGTTGGGGAGTCCTGTTGTGGCAAGAGCAATTAGTATCCCTGTCACCAGTATCCTTACCACCAGGGATTTTGTGGCGGGCTGGAATCCCTGGTGGTAAGGATACTCATAGTACCATGGCAGGTGTTAGGTAAACCGCCGGGTGAAGGTGGTCAACCTTCGACCAGGCGGTGTCACCGCCCTGGCGGTACAGGGGGTAAACTGGCTGTGAGCCAGTTCACTGCTGCGGTCATAATTTGGTGGTCCTGCACCGCCACGCTGTTGGCGATCTGACTGCAGGTGTGGCAGGGCAGGACGGCCAAGGTCATAATGACCACCTTAATGATTGTTGAAGGTGGTTGTAAGGAGTTGACCGGGGTGAAGATGCTGGCCTGCCACAAGGGTTTGGAAACCTGCAGCATGCCACTGATGAGGTTGCTCTGAGCACAGCTGTGAGAAGGTAGCCTCTTTCTAGCCTTGTTACCCCCACTTTTGGCCTGTTTGTGAGTGTATGTCAGGGTGTTTGTCACTGTTTTCACTGTCTCACTGGGATCCTGATAGCCAGGCCTCAGTGCTCATAGTGAAAACACTATGTTTTCAGTATGTTTGTTATGTGTCACTGGGATCCTGCTAGTCAGGACCCCAGTGCTCATAAGGTTGTGGCCTATATGTATGTGTCACTGGGACCCTGTCACACAGGGCCCCAGTGCTCATAGGTGTGCATGTACATGTTCCCTGTGTGGTGCCTAACTGTCTCACTGAGGCTCTGCTAACCAGAACCTCAGTGGTTATGCTCTCTCATTACTTTCAAATTGTCACTAACAGGCTAGTGACCATTTTAACCAATTTACATTGGCTTACTGGAACACCCTTATAATTCCCTAGTATATGGTACTGAGGTACCCAGGGTATTGGGGTTCCAGGAGATCCCTATGGGCTGCAGCATTTCTTTTGCCACCCATAGGGAGCTCTGACAATTCTTACACAGGCCTGCCACTGCAGCCTGAGTGAAATAACGTCCACGTTATTTCACAGCCATTTTACACTGCACTTAAGTAACTTATAAGTCACCTATATGTCTAACCTTTACCTGGTAAAGGTTAGGTGCAAAGTTACTTAGTGTGAGGGCACCCTGGCACTAGCCAAGGTGCCCCCACATTGTTCAGAGCCAATTCACTGAACTTTGTGAGTGCGGGGACACCATTACACGTGTGCACTACATATAGGTCACTACCTATATGTAGCTTCACCATGGTAACTCCGAATATGGCCATGTAACATGTCTATGATCATGGAATTGCCCCCTCTATGCCATCCTGGCGTTGTTGGTACAATTCCATGATCCCAGTGGTCTGTAGCACAGACCCTGGTACTGCCAGACTGCCCTTCCTGGGGTTTCACTGCAGCTGCTGCTGCTGCCAACCCCTCAGACAGGCAGCTGCCCTCCTGGGGTCCAGCCAGGCCTGGCCCAGGATGGCAGAACAAAGAACTTCCTCTGAGAGAGGGTGTGACACCCTCTCCCTTTGGAAAATGGTGTGAAGGCAGGGGAGGAGTAGCCTCCCCCAGCCTCTGGAAATGCTTTGTTGGGCACAGATGTGCCCAATTCTGCATAAGCCAGTCTACACCGGTTCAGGGACCCCTTAGCCCCTGCTCTGGCGCGAAACTGGACAAAGGAAAGGGGAGTGACCACTCCCCTGACCTGCACCTCCCCTGGGAGGTGTCCAGAGCTCCTCCAGTGTGCTCCAGACCTCTGCCATCTTGGAAACAGAGGTGCTGCTGGCACACTGGACTGCTCTGAGTGGCCAGTGCCACCAGGTGACGTCAGAGACTCCTGCTGATAGGCTCCTTCAGGTGTTAGTAGCCTTTCCTCTCTCCTAGGTAGCCAAACCCTCTTTTCTGGCTATTTAGGGTCTCTGTCTCTGGGGAAATTTTAGATAACGAATGCATGAGCTCAGCCGAGTTCCTCTGCATCTCCCTCTTCACCTTCTGATAAGGAATCGACCGCTGACCGCGCTGGAAGCCTGCAAACCTGCAACATAGTAGCAAAGACGACTACTGCAACTCTGTAACGCTGATCCTGCCGCCTTCTCGACTGTTTTCCTGCTTGTGCATGCTGTGGGGGTAGTCTGCCTCCTCTCTGCACCAGAAGCTCCGAAGAAATCTCCCGTGGGTCGACGGAATCTTCCCCCTGCAACCGCAGGCACCAAAAAGCTGCATCTCCGGTCCCTTGGGTCTCCTCTCAGCACGACGAGCGAGGTCCCTCGAATCCAGCGACACCGTCCAAGTGACCCCCACAGTCCAGTGACTCTTCAGCCCAAGTTTGGTGGAGGTAAGTCCTTGCCTCACCTCGCTGGGCTGCATTGCTGGGAACCGCGACTTTGCAAGCTTCTCCGGCCCCTGTGCACTTCCGGCGGAAATCCTTCGTGCACAGCCAAGCCTGGGTCCACGGCACTCTAACCTGCATTGCACGACTTTCTAAGTTGGTCTCCGGCGACGTGGGACTCCTTTGTGCAACTTCGGCGAGCACCGTTTCACGCATCCTCGTAGTGCCTGTTTCTGGCACTTCTCCGGGTGCTACCTGCTTCAGTGAGGGCTCCTTGTCTTGCTCGACGTCCCCTCTCTCTGCAGGTCCAATTTGCCACCTCCTGGTCCCTCCTGGGCCCCAGCAGCGTCCAAAAACGCCAAACGCACGATTTGCGTGTAGCAAGGCTTGTTGGCGTCCATCCGGCGGGAAAACACTTCTGCACGACTCTCCAAGGCGTGGGGGATCCATCCTCCAAAGGGGAAGTCTCTAGCCCTTGTCGTTCCTGCAGTATTCACAGTTCTTCAGCCTAGTAAGAGCTTCTTTGCACCAACCGCTGGCATTTCTTGGGCATCTGCCCATCTCCGAGCTGCTTGTGACTTTTGGACTTGGTCCCCTTGTTCCACAGGTACCTTCAGACAGGAATCCATCGTTGTTGCATTGCTGATTTGTGTTTTCCTTGCATTCTCCCTCTAACACGACTATTTTGTCCTTAGGGGAACTTTGGTGCACTTTGCACTCACTTTTCAGGGTCTTGGGGAGGGTTATTTTTCTAACTCTCACTATTTTCTAATAGTCCCAGCGACCCTCTACAAGGTCACATAGGTTGGGGGTCCATTCGTGGTTCACATTCCACTTTTGGAGTATATGGTTTGTGTTGCCCCTATCCCTATGTTTCCCCATTGCATCCTATTGTAATTATACATTGTTTGCACTGTTTTCTAAGACTATACTGCATATTTTTGCTATTGTGTATATATATCTTGGGTATATTTCCTATCCTCTTACTGAGGGTACACTCTAAGATACTTTGGCATATTGTCATAAAAATAAAGTACCTTTATTTTTAGTATAACTGTGTATTGTGTTTTCTTATGATATTGTGCATATGACACTAAGTGGTACTGTAGTAGCTTCACACGTCTCCTAGTTCAGCCTGAGCTGCTTTGCTAAGCTACCATTATCTATCAGCCTAAGCTGCTAGACACCCTATACACTAATAAGGGATAACTGGGCCTGGTGCAAGGTGCAAGTACCCCTTGGTACTCACTACAAGCCAGTCCAGCCTCCTACATTGGTTGTGCAGTGGTGGGATAAGTGCTTTGAGACTACTTACCACTCTTGTCATTGTACTTTTCATAAGAGAAAAATATACAAAACAAGGTCAGTGTATATACACATAGCCAAAAAGTTTTGCATTTCCTCTTTTCACTCTTTTCTAAGTGCTGAAAAGTACTTCTAAACTTTCAAAAAAGTTCTTAAAAGTTTAAAAAGTTTTTTCTGTCTTTCCAAAAAGTTCTGAAAACTTTTTTCTCTTTGTCTATCACTTTAACTCTCTCTAAAAATGTCTGGCACAGGCCAAAAAGTTGAACTGTCCAAACTTGCATATGATCACCTTAGCTGGAAAGGAGCAAGGAGTCTCTGCATAGAGAGAGGTTTGAGTGTAGGGAAGAATCCTTCTTTAGAACTGTTAATTAATATGCTTAGAGTACAGGATAAGGCCATAAGTGCCCAATCTGTAGAAAAAGTAGCTAATGGTTCTCAATCTGATCCAGGGACTCCCCCAGGAAAAGGTTCAGGAAAGAAACTTCTCAGCCTGCCCATTACTAGACAGTCTAGCATAGTTGGTACAGAGGTTGAATCACATCATACTGATGATGTGCTCTCACATTATGCTGGTAGCCAAGCTGTTAGGGTGCCCTCTGTAAGGGACAGGTCTCCTTCTGTTCATTCCCATCATACCTCTGTATCTAGAAATGTCCCTCCCACCCACCCTGATGACAGATTGTTAGAAAGGGAGCTCAATAGATTGAGAGTGGAACAAACCAGACTGAAGCTCAAGAAGCAACAGCTGGATTTGGATAGACAGTCTTTAGAAATAGAGAGGGAAAGACAGAAGTTGGGTTTAGATACCCATGGTGGCAGCAGCAGTATTCCCCATAGTCATCCTGCAAAAGAGCATGATTCCAGGAATCTGCATAAGATAGTTCCCCCTTACAAGGAGGGGGATGACATTAACAAGTGGTTTGCTGCACTTGAGAGGGCCTGTGCTGTACAGGATGTCCCTCAAAGGCAGTGGGCTGCTATCCTATGGCTATCATTTAGTGGAAAAGGTAGGGATAGGCTCCTTACTGTGAAAGAAAATGATGCCAATAATTTTACAGTTCTTAAGAATGCACTCCTGGATGGTTATGGCTTAACCACTGAACAGTACAGGATAAAGTTCAGAGAGACCAAAAAGGAGTCTTCACAAGACTGGGTTGATTTCATTGACCATTCAGTGAAGGCCTTGGAGGGGTGGTTACATGGCAGTAAAGTTACTGATTATGAAAGCCTGTATAACACAATCCTGAGAGAGCATATACTTAATAATTGTGTGTCTGATTTGTTGCACCAGTACCTGGTAGACTCTGATCTGACCTCTCCCCAAGAATTGGGAAAGAAGGCAGACAAATGGGTCAGAACAAGGGTGAACAGAAAAGTTCATACAGGGGGTGACAAAGATGGCAATAAGAAGAAAGATGGTGAAAAATCTCAAGATAAGCATGGGGATAAGGGTAAAACCAAAGATCCCACTTCAAATCTTAAACACTCTTCAGAGGGTGGGGATAAAACAAATTCTTCCTCTTCTTCCCAACCTGCACACATTAAAAAGCCTTGGTGCTTTGTGTGTAAAAATAGAGGCCATAGGCCAGGGGATAAGTCCTGTCCAGGTAAACCCCCTGAGCCTACCACCACTAATATATCAAGCTCTAGTGCCCCTAGCAGTAGTGGTACTAGTGGTGGGACTGCTGGCAACAGTCAAGCAAAGGGTGTAGTTGGGTTCACTTATGGGTCCATAGTGGAAACTGATGTAATCAGTCCCAAGACAGTTTCTGTCACACCTAGTGGCATTGGCCTTGCCACACTGGCTGCTTGTCCCCTTACAATGGATAAGTACAGGCAGACAGTTTCAATAAATGGTGTTGAGGCCTTGGCCTACAGGGACACAGGTGCCAGTTTCACTTTGGTGACTGAAAACCTAGTGCCTCCTGAACAACACATCATTGGACAACAGTATAAGATTATTGATGTCCATAACTCCACTAAGTTTCTTCCCTTAGCTATAATTCAGTTTAGTTGGGGTGGAGTTACTGGCCCTAAGCAGGTGGTGGTATCACCTAGCTTACCTGTAGACTGTCTCTTAGGTAATGACCTAGAGGCCTCAGGTTGGGCTGATGTAGAGTTTTATGCCCATGCAGCCATGCTGGGCATCCCTGAGGAATTGTTCCCTCTCATTTCAAGTGAAATGAAAAAGCAAAGGAGAGAAGGCCTGAAAACTCAGGATCCCTCTCCATCAACAGGTAAAAAGGGTATCACAGTATCCCCTAACCACCCTACCATTCAGGATACTATTCCTGTGGTGGGAGAAACCTCTCCTGGGGTGGCATCTGTTCCAAGGGAATCATCAGCTGGCAAAGCTGGACTCCCTGAGGTGGAAGTACCTCTCTGTGGGATAACTAACATTGGTGAGAAAAACAGCACCATTTTAGTTAACATGGAGCATCCCTCCAACCCTCCCAGAGAAACTTTAGTGCAGAAACCCTGCACTACCTCACAACACTTAGGACAGCATCCCTGCCCTAGTGTGGAGCTCATAGGACAGCATCCCTGCCCTGCTCCAACTCAAGAGAAACAGCATCCCTGTTCTCTCTTCCAGCCAAATGGACAAAGTTTTTGTCCAGCTATGGCTTTACTGAGACAGCATCCCTGTCTGGCATTTCCATCATTACAAATAGGTTCAGTGGATAATTCCCACTGCTCTAAACTAAAACTTACTGATAGAAACTCTGAAAATACATCTTCACATTGTTGGTTAGCTAAAAAACTTCAAACAGGGTGGTTTACATCCCCACAGGGAAGTAACCATATAGTGGATGATAAAGGGAGTAACCAGTCTATTGCAGAGCTACTCTCTACTTATCACCACTTAGACAATAAAGTCTCAACTGGCCAAGGTTAGCCTTATTGTCCTTCGTTTGGGGGGGGGTTGTGTGAGAAGGTAGCCTCTTTCTAGCCTTGTTACCCCCACTTTTGGCCTGTTTGTGAGTGTATGTCAGGGTGTTTGTCACTGTTTTCACTGTCTCACTGGGATCCTGATAGCCAGGCCTCAGTGCTCATAGTGAAAACACTATGTTTTCAGTATGTTTGTTATGTGTCACTGGGATCCTGCTAGTCAGGACCCCAGTGCTCATAAGGTTGTGGCCTATATGTATGTGTCACTGGGACCCTGTCACACAGGGCCCCAGTGCTCATAGGTGTGCATGTACATGTTCCCTGTGTGGTGCCTAACTGTCTCACTGAGGCTCTGCTAACCAGAACCTCAGTGGTTATGCTCTCTCATTACTTTCAAATTGTCACTAACAGGCTAGTGACCATTTTAACCAATTTACATTGGCTTACTGGAACACCCTTATAATTCCCTAGTATATGGTACTGAGGTACCCAGGGTATTGGGGTTCCAGGAGATCCCTATGGGCTGCAGCATTTCTTTTGCCACCCATAGGGAGCTCTGACAATTCTTACACAGGCCTGCCACTGCAGCCTGAGTGAAATAACGTCCACGTTATTTCACAGCCATTTTACACTGCACTTAAGTAACTTATAAGTCACCTATATGTCTAACCTTTACCTGGTAAAGGTTAGGTGCAAAGTTACTTAGTGTGAGGGCACCCTGGCACTAGCCAAGGTGCCCCCACATTGTTCAGAGCCAATTCACTGAACTTTGTGAGTGCGGGGACACCATTACACGTGTGCACTACATATAGGTCACTACCTATATGTAGCTTCACCATGGTAACTCCGAATATGGCCATGTAACATGTCTATGATCATGGAATTGCCCCCTCTATGCCATCCTGGCGTTGTTGGTACAATTCCATGATCCCAGTGGTCTGTAGCACAGACCCTGGTACTGCCAGACTGCCCTTCCTGGGGTTTCACTGCAGCTGCTGCTGCTGCCAACCCCTCAGACAGGCAGCTGCCCTCCTGGGGTCCAGCCAGGCCTGGCCCAGGATGGCAGAACAAAGAACTTCCTCTGAGAGAGGGTGTGACACCCTCTCCCTTTGGAAAATGGTGTGAAGGCAGGGGAGGAGTAGCCTCCCCCAGCCTCTGGAAATGCTTTGTTGGGCACAGATGTGCCCAATTCTGCATAAGCCAGTCTACACCGGTTCAGGGACCCCTTAGCCCCTGCTCTGGCGCGAAACTGGACAAAGGAAAGGGGAGTGACCACTCCCCTGACCTGCACCTCCCCTGGGAGGTGTCCAGAGCTCCTCCAGTGTGCTCCAGACCTCTGCCATCTTGGAAACAGAGGTGCTGCTGGCACACTGGACTGCTCTGAGTGGCCAGTGCCACCAGGTGACGTCAGAGACTCCTGCTGATAGGCTCCTTCAGGTGTTAGTAGCCTTTCCTCTCTCCTAGGTAGCCAAACCCTCTTTTCTGGCTATTTAGGGTCTCTGTCTCTGGGGAAATTTTAGATAACGAATGCATGAGCTCAGCCGAGTTCCTCTGCATCTCCCTCTTCACCTTCTGATAAGGAATCGACCGCTGACCGCGCTGGAAGCCTGCAAACCTGCAACATAGTAGCAAAGACGACTACTGCAACTCTGTAACGCTGATCCTGCCGCCTTCTCGACTGTTTTCCTGCTTGTGCATGCTGTGGGGGTAGTCTGCCTCCTCTCTGCACCAGAAGCTCCGAAGAAATCTCCCGTGGGTCGACGGAATCTTCCCCCTGCAACCGCAGGCACCAAAAAGCTGCATCTCCGGTCCCTTGGGTCTCCTCTCAGCACGACGAGCGAGGTCCCTCGAATCCAGCGACACCGTCCAAGTGACCCCCACAGTCCAGTGACTCTTCAGCCCAAGTTTGGTGGAGGTAAGTCCTTGCCTCACCTCGCTGGGCTGCATTGCTGGGAACCGCGACTTTGCAAGCTTCTCCGGCCCCTGTGCACTTCCGGCAGAAATCCTTCGTGTACAGCCAAGCCTGGGTCCACGGCACTCTAACCTGCATTGCACGACTTTCTAAGTTGGTCTCCGGCGACGTGGGACTCCTTTGTGCAACTTCGGCGAGCACCGTTTCACGCATCCTCGTAGTGCCTGTTTCTGGCACTTCTCCGGGTGCTACCTGCTTCAGTGAGGGCTCCTTGTCTTGCTCGACGTCCCCTCTCTCTGCAGGTCCAATTTGCCACCTCCTGGTCCCTCCTGGGCCCCAGCAGCGTCCAAAAACGCCAAACGCACGATTTGCGTGTAGCAAGGCTTGTTGGCGTCCATCCGGCGGGAAAACACTTCTGCACGACTCTCCAAGGCGTGGGGGATCCATCCTCCAAAGGGGAAGTCTCTAGCCCTTGTCGTTCCTGCAGTATTCACAGTTCTTCAGCCTAGTAAGAGCTTCTTTGCACCAACCGCTGGCATTTCTTGGGCATCTGCCCATCTCCGAGCTGCTTGTGACTTTTGGACTTGGTCCCCTTGTTCCACAGGTACCTTCAGACAGGAATCCATCGTTGTTGCATTGCTGATTTGTGTTTTCCTTGCATTCTCCCTCTAACACGACTATTTTGTCCTTAGGGGAACTTTGGTGCACTTTGCACTCACTTTTCAGGGTCTTGGGGAGGGTTATTTTTCTAACTCTCACTATTTTCTAATAGTCCCAGCGACCCTCTACAAGGTCACATAGGTTGGGGGTCCATTCGTGGTTCACATTCCACTTTTGGAGTATATGGTTTGTGTTGCCCCTATCCCTATGTTTCCCCATTGCATCCTATTGTAATTATACATTGTTTGCACTGTTTTCTAAGACTATACTGCATATTTTTGCTATTGTGTATATATATCTTGGGTATATTTCCTATCCTCTTACTGAGGGTACACTCTAAGATACTTTGGCATATTGTCATAAAAATAAAGTACCTTTATTTTTAGTATAACTGTGTATTGTGTTTTCTTATGATATTGTGCATATGACACTAAGTGGTACTGTAGTAGCTTCACACGTCTCCTAGTTCAGCCTGAGCTGCTTTGCTAAGCTACCATTATCTATCAGCCTAAGCTGCTAGACACCCTATACACTAATAAGGGATAACTGGGCCTGGTGCAAGGTGCAAGTACCCCTTGGTACTCACTACAAGCCAGTCCAGCCTCCTACAACAGCCGTCCTGTGCGAGTGGTAAGGCTTAGCAAAGGTAGTGCAGGAGCACAGGGTTTCTTTGTGTCAGTGAGTTAGCAGGTTCTAGCAAAGCAAGATAAAGCTGTGCATGATAACCCCGGATGATGATCCATTGAATGGTCAGTAGGAAACAATGAGCAGTGCAGTAAGTCCTCCTTAAACGTCTTTACAGATAAACACCATCTCATGCAGGGGGGTGGGCAGAAAGCCAGAGAGCCACCTATCGAACCTGTGCAGCTGAATAATAGTGTTCTCAGTCCAGAAGGCCTAATCCCCCCGGAGTCACAGGTAGCTTTAGAATGGAAAGAGCTAGCCGTGGGCACCCCAGTGACCAAATCAGATGTATGGTATGCCTGAAGAAGGAAAGAAGGTCGTGTAGGGGAAGGTTTGCAAAATAATACTATCATCGGGGTAGCACACCATTTTCACTAGTGCCATGTGTCCCACTACAGAAAGCAGAAGAGAAGACCAAAAAGCAAACTGGGCTCGGAGGGACTGTGACGCACTGCTGAGATTTCCATCCTGCAAATCAGTGGGAGAATGGTAGATACTAATCACTAGGTATCGAAAGGTAACTGATTCCTAGTTCAATCTAAGGTCTAATTGTATGTAATGGGGAAAACTGCCATATGTGAAAGAAACACTAATTACATTTTAAAATGTTTACATTTTGTTTGTGCAATTTACATCCCAAATAATTTGAAGATTCTTTGTGTACTTGACACTTAGGGATAGCCCAGATCACTAGTTTGGCTTTTGCTCAATCTTAAAACCATTTTAAGTAATGGACAAAGCGGGCAATTGCATTGCATGACCTTGCAAGGGGTCTGCCCCTTGCTTACCCTTCACAAGCACGAACAGCGGACCATTGCACCAGAACAGTTTGCCAAGGTGGGTGGGTGCTGCTTGTTCAACCCCTTGACAGTGCCTCTTCTGTTTCTCTCCTGTCTGCAGAGACAACTCCCCAGGTACCAAATACCTTCCTATAGTCTTGGTGGACCCATCTTGTCTGATTTTTGCAATTGTTCCATCTTGTTCTTCTCTTTCTTATTTATCTGGTTCTCTGCAACAACCTCTTGTTTGATCTAAATTTCATCCTCCTCTTTTATTATCTTTGATTGATAGTCTGGGCTCTCAGTTCTGAGATAAATGTAGAGTCCTAGACATACACACTAGTGCTGTGAGACTACAGACAAGTTGTGGCTACCTTACATCCTTACATTAGTTGAGAGACTGTCGCCCACACCATCTGTCCCACCTCATTACATTTTTATTAGGTTGAAAGTATATGGGCGGTTTGGGTGAGCCAGATGTTTTTGTTCAAATTATTTAAACATAGCATAATGTTAATTATCTTAATGTTTCCCAAACTGTTTGTCAGGGGTTTTAAAATATTCAGAAACATAATTAACATTTTGTTGTTACTTTCTCTTAGAAAGATGGGGTAGATTTGGGGAGGGGTGATGGCCTTGACTTCAATTTACTACTGAACAAGGACGTAATGTGACACCTGAATGAAGACCACAGTGAATAAATATTGCTATGGGGTATGGCCTCTCTTGGGTGTCTGTTAAACTGGCGTTTGTTGTTACTTTTTTGTCCTGAATTTTGACCCTTCATCTTGCATTTATTGTCACAACATTTTTACAGTCCTGTCTAGAATTTGCCTCAATGCTAGGAGATCATCCTCGGCACTGATGTGCTGCTTTAAAGCACATGTACCTTGGCTGTGTCACTGATTGCAATTTACTTTGTAATGTCACAGCCTCTCTCCCCTGGCAGCTCTGTGCTCAGGCTATATACCCTGAATATGGATTTAGGTGACTAAGCCTGTTTTTCGAGGATATGTATATGCAAGAGATGACTGTTAGCTTAAAGAACAAATTGCTTTTTATAGTGAGTTTTGGTGATTACTAAGCTAATGAATAGCACGCTGCAGCCTCGGCAGATGCATAGCGTCCTTTTGAAAAAGTAAAACAGTTATAGAAGGGCAGAAAATAGGAAAATGCGGTATGAGGATCCGCGCATGGAGTCCATCTTGTTTTATTGACTCTGTTAACACAAATGTATTAATTAGAAATTATTACTGAATGTTTATGTATTTAGAATAATGAAAAATGTAGAAAATGATTAACGTATAAAAATGTGCACGTTTGAAAATATGCCCTCGGAGAGTGGCTACCAAGATTCACAAATTATATTAAAAAGTGATTAACATATGTGGAAGATTGAAAATGTATTAAAATGAATGTAGTAGTATGTCATATTGAGAGAAATAATTTGTGTTTTGCATTATATTGTAGAGCTTAACTTAGCCAAAGTTGTGGCCTAGTTTTGCAAGGCTTCGTGCAGAAGATTAATGTTAACGTTCAATGTAGAAATGCTGATGTGCTGAACTGACTGTGAACTGCTCGTTGTTTAATAAAATCCGCTCAACTAGAATCTTTGCGTGAACCGACAGACAGGAGATAATACTATAAAAATTTGTATTAAAGGACTGTGTAAAGCATTCAAAGTGTATTTTCCCAGGACTCGAAGAATGAAGACACTGACTGGAGAGGAAGATGCAACATTTTCGATACCTGACGAGCCGGATGATGAGGACATCGTAAAGTGGACCAATCAACTACATGGGAATTGTGTAATGCTAGAACTCAGAGATTTGAATTTCAAGGGTCATTGGGTAAAGAAAAATCGTGTGATTAATTGTCCAATTAGGAATTAGGGGATAGTCTGGGTGACATTAATATAATGACGTGACAGAAGGGGAGAGTTCAGATGTTAGGTGCAGGTGTCCGGAGAGAGACTACGAGATCGAAGAGATTTGAGATTCTGTTATTGGGCTCATACTCTCTAAGAGGAGAACCTGATGCAATGCTGATCGATTGATGACCTGAAGACGAAGACTGACTTTGTTGCTGATCCATACCATGGATAGGTAGCTATGACAATGTGACTGAATTACTTTTGTGCCTTTCCTTTCTAGGTACCAACTGCGCTGTCTAATAGTTTTCCTCTTAGCTAGATGTTTTTCCAAATTCATGTTTGAAACTGTTTTCGCATGAAGTCCCACATGCTCATGCTAATCTGGGTTAGATGAGATTCCTATTCTAGACATTGATATATACAGTGACAAATCTTTGACGGACTGATTAGCTGAACTCTGCTTCTCATGTTGACGTATTCACCTTTGATTCATATGTTGACTTATGCCAATGCTTTGGAATGTGTTCTGTCTCAAGTTTTAATTAGATTATGTTTTTGAAGGTTACTAATGAATTAATTTGTTCTGAATTGAATAAAGTTTGAAATAATCTCATGATTTAGTAATGTAACTAATAGGGAATAAAATTGTTAAAACGTATATTGAGTTGTGGTCTCTACATGACTGAAGAGTTATGGTGCAATGTTATTAACTGCTGATTAATGGTTAGATTAATGGTTATTGATTTTCGTGCATTGATTATTGAGAAACATTGGTCATACCGTAGCTCAGGATACTCCATGCGAATCAAAAGGTTCATTAACCTGTGTGCGTCCCCTTGTAAATTTACTTATTAAGGACCGGGCGCTAACAACTCCATTACGAAATGACCCCTGCGCTTGCATGAGCATGCACAGCAGCAAAACAAATAGATGCTGCTGATGCCTATTTGTTTTGCCTTCTTGGTCTTTTTATCCCCTTTTCTGCCTTTCACTCTTTTGCTTTGGGTCTAAGCCTGATGATGAAAAGTAAGTCGTAGTCCCTGTCCCCTGAAAATGAGTTCCAGAGAACTACTACCGAATGTTATTTTTTTGTGAGGTTGAGGTCTTGGGATCATGCAGGGACCTGCTTTTCAGTAGGTGCACGTGACGGGCGGAATGGAGAGACAGACCATGTTAAGTGCATCAATGGCTCTGAACAGTCTACCTCGCAAACACATACAGAAGATAAAAGGAGGCTGAATGGACATAGCTGGCGGCAATTCACTTGTTGAAGAAATACAAAAAGATAACGGAAGCTGTTGGAATGGGGCATTGATGAAAGCAGGCACTTTTGAACTTCTGCCTATAAAATCAACATTGTTCACTAAGTGATGGAATGTCTATGGAAGTACATTTTCCTGACTCATGTGTAAGCAGTTCGTTATTCAGAGGGTGTACGACTGTACTCGGGTCTGGAAACACTTGATTTGTTTAAATTTAGAGACAAGTAAAATCCTTCACCAACAAAAGACTTTTCTCATGTTCTCGCTTCTGAGTGCTGAAGTGCTAGATGGTGACAAGTAGCCCATGAAGATGTCAGTTTAAATCAAAAGAAAATCTAACTTACATAAATTGTGTGTTGGCTGTGTGAATTCCAAGACGCTGATAAGCCCTTCCCAGCAAGCACTACTAAAATGCCAGTAGAATTGTTATGCGTGGTAAACGAAACATGGGATTTTTATGCACTGCGGTTTCCTATCCCTCGAGGGGGGTGAGAGGTCAATGAGCTGTTTGGGACTACAGCCTTGCATGACTCTTTAATGATCATTACTCAGTAGTTTAAAATAACGGGCTTTGGGAGCAAGAGATATATGTCATCGCTACAAGAAGCTTGGATTTCAATGGTAGAATTTTGTCAGTCAGCATTTCCCATGCTTTCTAGCTTCTCCTGCGTCGTCTTTCTCAGTTTTTTTTACTTTCATCTCTTCTCTAGCTCATTACTTATTTAAGAAAAAGTGTTCATATTCACGGAACATAATGCCTGCACTTCACTGGATAGTCCAGTGCAGCTATTATTGCCAACTAATTTCAGGTTTGTAGAAATAAAGTTCAAAATTGAAAAACAATACAATGTGTCATTCTTTAAAAAGGGAAACATTGCATGTGCTATGGCAATATCATGATAACACACATTTAATCTGAGAAAAATGTAAATTAAACAAATAAAATGAGTTGGTTTGTGTGGTCACGGAAGAGCAGCACACTCCACTGCAATCAATTCAAGAGTTTTCATTATAACTTTTTACACAGAGATACAGTCAAATTTTGTATTGCTGCACCGCAGTGCTTAATTTGTGAATTAAAACGTCCTGGTGCCCAAAGTCCTCCTCTTAAACACGTGACTGCTGCAATTATATGTGCGAACAAGGAATACTGAGGCAGTGTAATCCTGAAGCCACCTCGGGCCTCTTCAATCCATTTACAGCCACTTCCTTTGCATTCAGCTCACTCTTGCAGCTTTCTGCTTTCTCCCATTGTGACGTTTCTTCATTTTTCTCTTCCTCTGTCCGCAGTAAATGCTTGAGGCAAGAAAATAGGTGCCAGCCCTCAAAAATAGGTGCCGGTGCCCGCACAGGAATAACAAGCACAAATTAAGCACTGCTGCATTGTAACATTAAACATGTATAGAAGGTAGCAAAGAGAGCAACAGTAATTTGAATTAGGAAACTCAGCAAACACACCCGCATACTATGGGGCTGAGGTACAGTTTGGTGGATAGGGTACTCCAAAACATATGTGACGAAGTATCCTGTCCACCATTGCAGGAAGCTGGCTCTGTAAATACTATATCAAAATGAGATATAGGCGGTCATTCTGACCGCGGCGGGCGGCGGTCGCCGCCCGCCATGCGGTTACCGCCGAATAACCGCTCCGCGGTCAGGAGACCGCGGCGGCCATTCTGGCTTTCCCGCTCGGCCGGCGGGCGACCGCCAAAAGCCCGCCCACCGGCCCAGCGGGAAAGCCCCTGCAACAAGGATGCCGCTCCGAATGGAGCCGGCGGAGTTGCAGGGGTGCGACGGGTGCAGTGGCACCCGTCGCGATTTTCACTGTCTGCTAAGCAGACAGTGAAAATCTTTGTGGGGCCCTGTTAGGGGGCCCCTCACTGCCTATGCCAGTGGCATGGGCATTGCAGGGGCCCCCAGGGGCCCCACGACACCCATTCCCGCCATATTGTTCCTGGCGGTAAGAACCGCCAGAAACAGGGTGGCAGGAAGGGGGTCGGAATCCCCATGGCGGCGCTGCAAGCAGCGCCGCCATGGAGGATTCTCTGGGCCAGGGGAAAACCGTCGGGAAACCGCCGGTTCCCCTTTTCTTACCGCGGCTTTACCGCCGCGGTCAGAATAGCCCAGGAAGCACCGCCAGCCTGTTGGCGGTGCTTCCGCGGTCCCCGGCCCTGGCGGTCATGGACCGCCAGGGTCAGAATGACCCCCATAGTGTGCACAGAGACCAGGGCTCCCCAGAGGTTTAACAGAGGCTAAAGTCAGTAATACTAATGCTCTCTTTAGTGGTAGTGTGGTCGAGCAGTTAGGCTTATCAGAGGGTAGTGCACAGCGTTTGTTGTACACACATAGGCAATAAAGGAAGCACACACTCAATGACTAACTCCAAGCCAATTGTGTTTATATAGCAAAAATATAGTTTGTTACTTTATTTCTTGAACCATAAGATTCAAGTTGCAGGTAAGTACATTTGCAATTAAGTATCCAACATATGTATCAATGCCACTTTTTTTTCCATTTGGCAAGTTGTACAGTTCTTGAATAAATATCAATAATCTGTTTTACAGTTTGACACTGCAATTTTCAGAATCAGTTCTGGGGGAAGAAAAGTTAGCACAGTTTCAAGGTAAGTACAAGACTTACAGTTCCAGTCTCCAGGGGTTAGGATGTCCACAGGTTGGTGTTCAGGTTAACCCCACACACCCATCACCAGCAACACAGGGCCAGCCGGGTGCAGAGGTAAAAAATGAGGTCGATTTAACATGGGCTCCTATAGAGACTGGGGGCACTCGAATCAGGCATGCTTGCAGGTAAATACCCATGTCTTTGGAGGGCAGACCTGGGGTGTTTAGAGGAGCACCGGGGCGGTTGGGGGTGGGCAAAGATCAGCACCAAACACACACCCTCAGCAGCCCAAGAAGTACAATTCATGAAGGAGAAAGTATTGTGCAGAGCACACATGGTGAGTGCGTGTTTGCTGGCAGTGTGTAAGTTTGCAAGTAGTACACTGTGGCACAATAATTAAAGGATACAGTAAAGAGTAGTGCACAGAGTTATTGTGTGTGCTGAATGTATGTGTGCCTGGGGTGGCACAATACATGGAGGTGAAAGTACTGAACAGTATGTGTGCTGGTTATGTACACTTAGTGTAAATGTGTCTGTAATTTTACATTACATGGAGGACACAAAGTTCTATTCTGGGAAGCCCAGTCCTGCCTGGTGAAGACATGAGCAGTAGAGGAATCCTTCCAGACAGATTTGTGTATTGCTGCATTCCTGTGATCAGGGTGGGACACATTGGAGGAAGGGAAAGAGAGATTCCTTTGTACACTTCAAAAGGGTGCTCTTTGATTCAGTGATAGATCATAAGGAAAATGCCTGGATCTCAGAAAGGAGATTGGGCCCAATAAGGGAATTATAAGGCGTAGGCCTGGGAGCTGGGATTAAACCTTTGATGCACATATCACTCTGGCTGACATTCAGGTGTGAACTCTAGTCACTCCCATGGTCTGTGCTGTGGGCATATCAGCTTTGGAGTCTCTCCTCCTTTGACAGGCAGCCTTTCAAGAGGAAGATAGAGAAAAGTGTACACTTCAAAAGAAGCAGAACCCCGACATAAAACTTCAAAGATTCAGCCCCTAAATCACATTTGGTATCTGGATATGGACTATAAGATGGGCAGTTGAGACCCCAGAATCTGCCAAGCAGCCAAATTGTCTGAGTAAGGAGGGTAAGTTCTGCAAGACTTCTGTCTGTGACTAGGACAGGGGGCCAAGACCTGCTAGTCTCACTGCTGAGTGAGGGGACATCGCCCAGGAAAACCAAGGCCACCTCCTGTAGAGCCTGGAGCATTAGTGCCTGCCTAGCTTGACAAGAGCACTGTGCCCTGTGAGGAATAAAAATGTACTGGTGGGAGCGAGGCTCCTGTGGGGATTCCTGTTGAGTGGATTCTTGGTGTGAGGTATGAGGGGACAGCTCCTGCACTGACTGGGTCATTACCCATGTTCAGATTCCAGTCTCTGATCCCGGTATGGCAGAGGCCGCCGTGAAGATAGCTGTGAGTGGAGTGCCATGCAGGACAAGTGAAGTCAAGTGGAATTTGTGGTGGTGACCCCGTAGGCCCAGGAGAGGCAGCTATGGAAGTTATTGCCAGATTGGAAGGACTGAAGCCTGCACAGAGCCTAGATGTGACCACATTTGCCAGGCAGGGCTGTTGTGTTACAGACAACCATGTGATGAGGGCCGGTGTCGTCACCTGTGAAGTTACAGCAACCCCGTATGCCAGGAGGGGCTGTCAATACTTAAGTGGCTGCAAGGATCAGGCTGTCACCCAAGAAATCAGAGCTGTGACCAATGAATAAAACCTTGGGGGTGATCATTCAATAAGAGGCATTTGCTTATAATTCTTTTTCCTCTTTTTTCATCCCAGCTATCCCTGCTCCTCCTCGAAGGCCTAAAAGTGAGCAATTTACTCTGGTGACCCTGTCTCTTAATTTGCATTGATCTTTGTAATCTCTGTAGACTTGTGCTTGCCTTTTTTCTCTTATATGTCTAATATTTTCTTACTAATAATTATTTTTTATAACTCAAATTTCAACAACTATAATGTTGCCATATGAACTCATTAAACTTTTATTGTGTTCATATAAGGTTAGTGCAAAAGGAAAATTTTTCCTTATTGTATAAGGCAACTTTATATGTGTGAACCAGCATCATTTGCCCTTTAATTATCTCTTTGGTTAGTGCCTCTAATAGTCATTCTCAATTCAACACCTTACCACACGGGGAAGCCATGAATTCCATGATCCATGAACGTAATTTATCTTTTACATTGAACCTACGGTATAACTACATTTTCCCTTCCTCCTCCTCCTAAATTTACTGGTAAGAGCATGCTATCTAGCTTTGATTACATTCTTCTTTCAAACACTTTCTGCTCCATTGTAGCCAATTTTGAGGCCATTTTGGGCGCATCAACTGACCATATTCCAATGTTGTTTTCCTTGTTTTGGGGTCCTTATTACAGAAACTCCGAGGCCTCATCATCAATCATCATCAATAATATTTTTCCAATGAAACCTGCAACCTTGATCAACCGTTTTCACCATGAAGGCTGGGGACTTTGGATCAATGTCTGAATCTTCATTTACTTATTAATAAATATAATGTTGCCAAGCTGAGATCCATACACCTTCTGTGTAGGAAAGTACCATCTTTCTTGGCATGTTACATGGATGTCAGTATGTTTTTGCCTGTCTCACTGGGGTCCTGCTAGCCAGGACCCCAGTACTCATAGTTTGTGGCCTGAATGTGTATGCCTGTGTAGTACCTAACTGTGTCACTAAGACTCTGCTAATCAGAACCTCAGTGCTCGTGCTCTCTCTGCCTTTAAATTTGTCACTATAGGCTAGTGACTACAATTACCAATTTCAATTGTCATACTGGAACACCCTTATAATTCCCTAGAACATGGTACCTAGGTACCCAGGGTATTGGGGTTCCAGGAGATCCATATGGGCAGAAGCATTTCTTTTGCCACCCATAAGGAGCTCAGACAAACCCTTCCACAGACCTGCCATTGCAGCTTGCGTGAAATAACGCACACGTTATTTCACAGCCATTTTCACTCCACTCAAGTAACTTATAAGCCACCTATACATCTAACCGTCATTTTGCTAAAGGTTAGGTGCAAAGTTACTAAGTGTGAGGGCACCCTTGTACTACCAAAGGTGCCCCCACATAGTTCAGGGCCATTTCCCGGGACTTTGTGAGTGCGGGGACAACATTACACGCGTGGACTACATATAGGTCAATACCTATATGTAGATTCACAATGGTAACTCCGAATATGGCCATGTAAGGTGTCTAAGATCATGGAATTATCTCTGCATTCCAAATCAGATATTTGGAAGCCAATTCCATGCATCCTGGAGCTTCCACTATGGACCCCCAGTACTGGCAAACCAGCTATCTGAGGCTTGCACTGCAGCTACTGCTGCTGCCACCTCACTGACAGGGTTCTGCCCTCCTTGTGGTCTGAGCAGTTCAGTCCCAGGAAGGCCGAACAAAGCATTTCCTCTGAGAGCAGGGTGTTACACCATCTCCCTTTGGAAATAGGTGTTACAGGCTGGAGAGGTTGCCTCCCCCAGCCTGTGGAAATGCTTTGAAGGGCACAGGTGGTGCCCTCCTTGCATAAGCCAGTCTACACCCATTCAGGGACCCCTTTTCCCCTGCTCTGGTGCAAAACTGGACAAAGGAAAGGGGAGTGACCACTCCCCTGTCCATCACCACCCTAGGGGTGGTGCCCAGAGCTCCTCCAGTGTATCCCAGACCTCAGCCATCTTGCTTTGCAAGGTGTGAGGGCAGTCTGGAGGCTCTGAGTGGCCAGTGCCAGCAGGTGATGTCAGAGACCCCTCCTGATAGGTCCTTACCTGATAAGGCAGCCAGTCCCCCTCTCAGGGCTATTTAGGGTCTCTCCTGTGGGTTCTCTTCAGATTCTACGTGCAACTTTTCAGCAGGAATCCTGTGCAGCTACTACTTCATCCTCTGACCTCGGATTAACCGCAGCCTGCTCCAGGAACCGCTGTAACAGAAACAAGTATCCACAAGGGATACTTTTCTTCTGCAACTTCAGCTCCAGCCAGCAACTGCAACAGTTTCCACAGTGTGCATGCGCTGAGGACTCCATGTCTTCATCCTGCACCAGCAGGACTGAAGAAATCTCCAGTGGGATGACAAAGTCACTCCCTTGCTCACGCAGGCACCTTCCAAGACGACCTCCAGTACCCTTGGACTCCTCTCACAGACATGACCGTGCTCCTAAGGACACAGAGGGTGGACCCCATCGACATAGACTGTCCTGAGGTCCAGCTGACACAATTTGGAGGAGGTAAGACTTTTCCTTCCCCGAGAGCGAAGGTACCCCTTTGTACTGCATCTTCTTCCCCTCCTGAGGTCTCTGTGCACTATTTTCAAAATTCCTTCATGCACAGCCTGGTCCAGGTCCCCAGCACTCCATCCTGTGATGCTCAACTCGCTGGGTTTTTCTCTGGCGACGTGTGACCTTCCTTTGCGGTGCTGCACCAACCGTGTTTTGCACCTCCTTTGTCCCCATGTCCTGGGACTCCCATGGGTGCTGCCTGACACTCTGAGGGCTCTCTGAAGTGCTGAGATCACCCTCTTCTTCCTTACACAGAGTTGAGGCCAAAAGATCCCTCCTTGGTCCGTCCAACGCCAATTTTGATGCAAAATGCATATTTGTCGTAACCAAGGCTTGTTGGCGACTTCCAACACGAAATTACATCTGCATCCATCTTCATGTTGTGGGACATCTTCTGCATCATACAGGAACCTGCTGGCATTTTTCTAGGGTGCATTCCTGCAGTCGTTGTCCAACTGTGGACTCTTCTTTTGCACCCTCTTCTGGGTTGGCAGGTGCTCCTGTCCTTCCTGGAACTTCTTTTGACTTCTGGACTTGGTCCCCTTCTTTTGCAGGTCTTCAGGTCCAGGAATCCAGCAGTTGTTGTTTGCAGACTTGGTTGGTTACTGCAAAATCCCAATCACGAGGTGTAGTGTGTCTTAAGGAAACTTGCAGTACTTTACTCCTGCTTTTCTGGGCTCTGGGGTGGGGTAATTTACTTACCTTTACTGTATTCGTACTCTCCCAGTGATTCTGCACACACTACACTTGTCTAGGGGAGAATTTGTGATTCGCATTACACTTTCTTAGTATTTGGTTTGTGTTGCCCCTCGACCTATTTTCTCCCATTGCATTCTATAGCATTTCCTATTGTTTGCACTATCCTATGACTAATTATTTGTCTAATTTTGGTATCTAGTGTGTATATCTTGTATACTGCTTACCTCCAGAAGGAGTATTGTCTCATAGATATTTTTGGTACTGTGTTACCTAAATAAATCCCTTTATTTTTGGTAACACTGAGTATTGTCTTTACTTATGTATAAGTACTGTGTAACTATAGGTGGTATTGCATGAGCTTTGCTTGTCTCCTACTTCAGCCTAAACTGCTCTGCTATAGCTACCTCTATCAGTCTAAGCTGCTAGAACACTACTACTTCACTAATAAGTGATAACTGGACCTGGTATTGTCACGTAGGCTCTCATTATCCTAATGAGACTACTGGATTTTGAGCGGCAAGATCGTTCACAGTGTGGGGGACTAGGTCTGACCCACGGTGGAGGACCCTTGTCAATCTAAATGCGGGTTTTTCTCCAGCTAACTAGCAGTGCCTCATCTCTCCCAAATAGAAGAGACAATTGGGCAGCCGAGCGCATGACATCTTAGCACTTCCCAGGGAAGTCGTGGTAACTCAGGTCACAACCGGTTCTCTCATACACAATACGGTCTCATATATAAATGACAAAGGCAGTTTAAGTTTTAAAGATTGGTTTAGTAATACAGCTTCATTCTAGATAGCAAAGCGTGAGCTGCAATAACCAGAACTACACAACACAGTAGGATTAAAATAGTAACGATGAGATTGAAGCACAAGAATAAGGCTATCATAGTGCTGCTAGATTATTTTCTCTCTAAGTTATATTTCGAGCACAGCATGTGAAGCTCTAAGCCTGCCTTTCAGGTTCCCCCCGGAGGACATCAACCCTCATACCTGAGCAAAGGACTGTAATCTGCATCAGCATCTGCAACGGGGCATTCAGCATCTAGTTGTAGGTTCCTGGCCGGAATCTCCCTCTTGACGTATACTAGGACTAGGAAGTGTTTTTATAACTAACATGCAGATGTTCTAAGAAAATGTCCCTACATAAGGATGTGTATTTTCTACGAATACTGGAGACTAAACTTCTACCTCGTTTACCGGCAATGTACCAGACTGTAGCCTTGACTGAAGCACAGGGCGACCAAGAATGCATTATTTGAGAACACAGTGCTGAACTAAGCTAAACAGTGTGATAGAAGAAATTAAAACAAGACCGTAAAACTGGTTACTGTAAAATAACAATGCGAAGCTGAATAAAATATTTCTAGGTGCACAGCAGCCTAATATGATAAACTAACGTGTATGAAGCTATATTAAAAATGGCTACACTACAGTATAAGGTATAAGTACCCAAGGTACCCACTACAAACCAGGCCAGCCTCCTACATTGGTGGTGCAGCGGTGGGATAAGTACTTGCAATTGGTTTACCACTTTGTTACCTGTGGTTTTCACAATAAAAGCTTGCTCCATTACTTAGAGCATATATAATATATCCCTAGAAGTAATTTTCTAACTTTCTTAAAAGTTCTTTAAACTTTGCAAAAGTTTTTACAAAGTTCTGAAAACTTTTCTTCTTTTCTCTAAATAGTTCTCTCTGTCATTCTACTAACTTTTTACTCACTTTCCCAAACTTTGTTTTCTCTTTCAACCTGTCTTCTATAGATGCTACCCCTAGAGTTTGTGAAAACAACATATGAAAATCTTAATTTTAAAAGTTTGAAGGGTCTCTGTATTCAAAGAAATTTAGGGATTGGGAAGAACCCCAATAAGGAGTTGCTCTTAAATCGTCTCCTCCAAGATGACCAGGGACTCAGCACTGGTCCAGATCAGACAGGGGAAGAGGATGATTCCAACCAGGATGGCTCAGAGAAGCAAACTGACCTGGGGAGGGTACTTTCACAGATCTATCTGTCAATAAGCCACTTAGTACAACTGGTAGTGGGAAGGGTTCACACAAAAGTAGGCCTTCCTTCACCCCTAGAGGCCAGGTCACTAGAGTGGCCCCTGTTAGAGATAGGTGTACCTTTACCTCTCATGATACCTCTGTTTCAGAGAAATCCCACAATTCTAACCCTGAGAACCAGTCCCTAGATAGGGAACTCAGAAAGCTGAGGTAAGAGGAGGCCAGACCGAGGCAAATACAGCAACAGTTGGCCTTAGACAGGGAATCCCTGGCTGTGGAGAAAGAGAGGTAGGGTTTGGGGTTAGTTCCCCATGGCGGCAGCAGCCGTTTTAGAAACGCAAATGTTAGGGAACCTTTATTTGACTATAGAAATCTTCACAAAGTTGTCCCTCCTTACCAGGATGGTGATAACATCTACAAGTGGTTTGCTCACATGGCAGGGCCTATAAAGTTCAGAGGGTCCCTCATATACAGTGGGCTGATATCCTTTGGTTATCCGTCTCTGGCAAGGGGAGAGACAGACTTCTTATTGTTAGAGAGAATGATGCAGATAACTATCAAATTCTGAAAAATGCACTAATTGATGGTCTGGGCTTAACCACTGAACAGTACAGACTTAAGTTCAGAGAGACCAGAAAGGAATCATAACAGGACTGGACAGACTTTGTAGACTGTTCTGTGAAGGTCCTAGAAGGTTGGTTAAATGGCAGTAAGGTGACTGACTATGAAAGCCTATATAACTTGATTCTGAGAGAGCATATTTTAACTAACTGTGTGTCTGACTTGTTGCATCAGTATCTTGTGGACTCCTATCTGACCTCTCCCCAAGAATTGGGAAAGAAGGTAGACAAATTGGTTAGAACAAGGGTGAGCAGAAAAGCTCATGCAAGGGGTGACAAAGACATCAAAAAGAAAGATGATGAAAAAACTTAGGACAAGCATGGGGATAAAAGTAAATACAAAGATCCTTCTTCGGGTCCAAAACACTACTCTGGGGGTGGGGGTAAAACTTCTTCATCTTCTTCAAACTCTTCACACAATCAGAAACAAAATCTTGGTGCTATGTGTGTAGAAATACAGGCCATTGGCCAGGGGATAAGTCCTGCACAGGTAAAGCCCCTGAGCCTACCACCACTAAGACATTAGACTCCAGTGCCCCTAGCAGTAGTGGTAATAGTGGTGGGACTACTGGCAATAGTCAAACTGAAGGTGTAGTTGGGTTCACTTTTGGGACCATTTTAAAAACTTGGGTAGACAGTCCGAAGACAGTTTCTGTCACACCTGGTGGCATTGGCCTGGCCTCACTTTCTGCTTGTTCCCTTAACATAGATAAATACAGGCAGTCAATCTTTATAAATGGCGTTGAGGCCCAGGCCTACAGGGACACAGGTGCCAGTATCACTTTGGTGACTGAAAATTTGGTGTCACCTGCACAACACCTCCTTGGACAGAAGCACCAAGTTACTGATGTCAATAACTCTACTCAGTCTCTCCCCTTAGCTGTAGTTCAACTTAGGTGGGGTGGAGTCACTGGCCCTAAGCAGGTGGTGGTATCTACTAGCTCACCTGTAGATTGTCTCTTAGGGAATGACCTAGAGGCCTCAGGTTGGGCTGAGGTAGAGTTTAGGACCCATGAATTCATGCTGGGCATTCCTGAGCAATTGCTTCCTCTCATTGCTGGTGAAATGAAAAAGCAAAGGAGAGAAAAAGGGCTGAAATTTCAGGATCCCTCTCCACCAACAGATAAGAAGAATATCAAAGTATTCCTTCCCCACCCTGCCACTAAGGATACCATTCAGGTGGTGGGAGAAACCTCTCCTGGGGTGGAACTTGTATAAAGAGAGTCATCAGCTACCAGAGCTGGACTCCCATAGGTAAAAGTACTAGTCTGTGGAATTACTAATCCAGATGTGCCAAATTGCACCATTCTAGTAAATATGCCCTCCCAGAGAAACTTTAGTGCAGCAGCCTTGCACTGCCTCTAAACACTTAGGACAGCAGCCCTGTCCTAGTGAGGAGCTTATAGGACAGCAGCCCTGCCCTGCTCCAGCTCAATAGAAACAGCAACCCTGTTCTCTCTTACAGCCATATGGACAACATTTTTGCCCAGCTATGGCTTTATTGAGACATCATCCCTGTCTAGCATTTCCTGCATTTGACATGGGCCCAGGGGACCAATCCCACTGCCCAACTTTAAAACATACTCATAGGAATTCTGAGAATTTACACTCATACTGTCAGTTAGGCAAAAATCTCCAAGCAGGGTGGTTTACATCCCCACAGGGAAGTAACCATATAGTGGATGGTAAAGGGAATAACCACTTTATTGCAGATCTGCTTTCCACTTATTACCTCCTGGACAATAAAGTCTCAACTGGCCAAGGTTACCCTTATTGTCCTTCATTTGGGGCTTTGTGTGAGAAAGTAGCCTCGATCTAGCATAGTTACTCCCACTTTTGGCCTGTTTGTGAGTGTGTATACGTGTGTTTTTAATGTGTCACTGGGATCTAGCCACTACCTCTATTTTTGGTGACATTGAGTATTGTCTTTACTTGTTTGTAAGTACTGTGTAACTGTAAGTTTTGCATGTCTCCTACTTCAGCCTAAGCTGCTCTGCTATAGCTACCTCTATCAGCCTAAGCTGCTAGACCACTACTACTTCAATAATAAGGGAGAACTGGACCTGCTATAAGGTGTAAGTACCCAAGGTATCAACTACAAACCAGGCCAGCCTCCTACTTAAAGTGTCCAGTGTCCTAAAGCCAACAAAACTTGTCACAAGAAATAGGAGTAAGGGGGCAAAAGGTTTGGAGATGTCCCTTTAAAAAGGGCCAGGTCCAACAGCTACAATGACTGACCATTCTCTTGCAGAGGGAAAACAAATGATTACAGCTTCTAGTTTCTCCTAAACCCACAGTGAGAGCAGCAACACAAGCTAGGATTCTGAGTGTACATGCTTTACACCTGCATTAGGTGTAGTGGACCATGTGGACCATTTTTTTAAATGCAAATGATATATATGATATGATCCAACACTTCAGACTCAGGGATTTTTACAATGGACAGACAAAATTTAACAGACTCCAAAGATTTTACCCATACATGCGTATGACTGAGTTTTGTATGGATGGCTTTGACTAGCCTATACTTGGGACTAAACGCAAATATTCTGCAGCTTGTGCTGCAGTACAGAAAGTTTTTGAAGCTGGTGACTTAGACCTGCTCCACACACATTACATTTTTAGATGACTCAATTGAGAAGTTGCAGTAATGCATGTCTTAATACGTGCAGTTTATAAGGCTGGTCTGTCAGGTTTCCCTCTTATTGAGTAGAACTCTGCATTCTGTGTAAGGACTATAATGTAGATCTATCACATTGGTGCTTAAACAGATTCAGAGATTCAAAAGGAAAGTAGATAAAATGTAAACAACTCTGATGAAAGGTAGCTGTACTGCTTGACAAGTTTCCTTTGGTCCATGAATATGCAACCCATTTCCCAAATAAGTAAAGGAACACACGCTATAGGGAACTGTGCAACAGATCTTGCTACAAAGATAACGTTACAAATCTTTAGGGTAGCTGTGGTATCTCAATCTAAAACTAAGATTGATGTAGATAATTTAGTAGCATTACAGACAACATTAAAAGGAGTCTTCCGATAGTTTCCTCTCTATTCTCTCACACTCTTAGTAAAGGTAATGTGTGTATGGTTTCATACCTGGGATTAGAATATTCTTAATGAGTGGGTGGAATTAGATTTAGTAAGGGGTGCTCATGAAGGGGTAGTTTGCACTCATTCTGCCATTAAACCTACTCTAACAACACTATAGCAATGATACTGGTGGTCATATTTACGAATGCTTACAATAAACATACCTACACAAATGTAACATTTATCAACAAATAAAGCATTTAACTACTGTCAGCCCACAATCTATCCTGCTTACTATGTCTGACACACCATTTCAGGATAATTGTCCACAACTACATCGATCCATTATTGAGTGTGACTCAATGTAAGTAATATTTTAGTTGCTGTCAATTCTTTATCTAGGTATCCTTGGGCTTGGCCACAAAGGACTGCCTCTGCTCAAGCGGCCATAAAAGACATGCACTGCCCAGTAGCAACAGCAACAGTTCATATCTTATTCAGACAGTGTTCCTGGATTCGCCACTAAGGTGTTGAAGAATTATGTCTGCTTCCTGAGTAGGATTGCTAAATTTGCACCCATTCTGTCTGGAATCACACTGCACTTTAGAGCATGTCAGTGGAACAACTAAAGAACCTTTGTATATTAGGGTATTGGATACAGGATTGAAATGGCCTTTAAGTTTTTTGCCTTCACAGTTTCCAGATCGCACCAAAAAACTTTGCTAGAGGAATATTAGGTGACCACACTGCATAAAAGTTGCTCTTTGGAATATAAATATACATACCTGGTCTTGATTTACTTGGAAAGGTAGCAGAATCAAACATTAGATTGTTTGACCCTCTTTCATGCTTGGATTTGTTGCAGAGTGTTCTATAAATTAAAACCAAGATGTGAAAAAGTAAAACACTCAGCCACAGTGGAAGAGCTAGTTCAGGAAAAGCTAACTAACGGGCAAGTTTTGGGACTATGATAGAGGCGACCTCTTCAAGTCCTTGGGGTAGAAAGCTCCCACACAGTAATCTTGCCGCTTATTTCTGGTGCAAAGAAAAACAAAAACTGTCAATGGATCACATAAACAGCAATGTGTGGCTGGTTCTGTTTGGTAGACGCTGTCAAAACCAAGGGAGCGTCCTCTTATTTCTCTGGAGAACTACCCCAAGAGTACAACTGCGTTGAAATAATTGACTCAATTTGGGTGATTTATGAGACTGTTGCATCTCTAGCTTAAAACCAAGTGCCAACTACATCAAATGATTACGGAAATGTGCTAGCTTTAACAATTGAATCTGATGCTGCGCTATAAATATATGCAACCTATATTGTGAACCACAAACAGAATGTACATCAATTAAAATTATGTTGTTACAAGAAAAAATGCTTTACGAAAATTACTCCAGTTCAGATTTTGAGAGAAGCGAAATAATCACCTCTCTAGTTAATTGACAGTGCAAGTGGTTTCTTACTTGTTTCTAGTACTGCGACAAGTATCTTTTTCTACCATAGTCATATATATGGATTGCTACTCATTTTCTGTCCATCCCAATATGGACTATAAAGTTTCTTATAACTTAGTTATTGCTACATGGACACATTACATCCATTGAACTAAAAGTCCCAACAAAATATCTAAATACACACAGTAGAAGACACACAAGCATAGACATGTACACCCTGTCTGACTAGACAAGAGAGACCGATCGAGAGGGCTAGGAAAGAGGCCCGAGTCTGGAAATCAGTGCATTGTAACACAGGGATTTGATGCACTCGTTGAGTGGTTTGGCAGCGACGGGTCCTCTGGGACCTGAGACCCCTACTAAGGGTCCAGTTGGAGCTTTTGGCGCTGGGCAGCAGAGGGCTGTAGTGCTGGTCACGCGCTGGGCTTGTGCTGCTTCCAGGTTGCTGGTCACACGCTAGAGGCCGTTGGATGGTGGTGGAGGCAGGACGCGTGCCCCACGGAGGTGGCAGGACGTTCGTGCCCCGTCTCTGTGTAAGGGGATGGCCGGCGATTGGACCTGTTAGTGTTTCTGACATTGGTGGAGAAAAGGCCGCACCTGCTGGACCAGATGGGTGAGTGTCTGACTGGCTCTCTGCTGGGGCAGTGCACGCGTTCGACTACGGGGCCTGGGATTTCACGGGAAGTCAGAAGTCTGACGAGTTGCTGATTCCTGACGCCACACCATGCTATGCTGCGTTGAGGAGCGAGGATGGCAGATGGGCGGCAGACGGTGGCGGACGGCAGTGGCGTCCACAAACTCAGCGAATTGCAGCTCCCAGACGGGGGCCGTCTTCCCGCCTTGCCGTCTTGCAGCGGGTAAGGAAACTGCCAGGGACCCACGGAGCCTGTGGGGGAAGCACTGGTGAAGCCAAGCACATCTACAAATGTGACGAATTGAAGCTTCCAGCTGGGGGTGATGTCCCTGCCTTGCCGCGGGCAAGGAAACCGACAGGAACCCACGGAGGCTGTGGGGTAAGTGCTGGTGACGCAGAGCCAACCCGCGACCACGAGCACGGGGAATGGGAGCCCCTCGGACCTACAAGCTCAGGAGCTGCAGAGGCCGCGGGAGAGGCACTGGTGGTGCGGTGCCGAGGGGCTGGGGTACAACGTGCAGGTACCGACCCCTTCATTTTGCAGCGGGACCCACCTACCGGGTAAGAGGCCGCAAAGAAGAATTGGTGACATCGGCAGGACACCGGCAGTGACAGCGTGGGAAAGTGCGCGGCAGCAGGTGCGGCAGGCTGTGAGTGGTACAGGACACGACCTCTGGTACTTTCTCCCCCACAGGGGTCTGTCTCATTGCCCCGCCATAGGATTCACCTGGCCACTGCTGGCACCTTAACTTATGCTTGTGCTCACTGATCCTTCATTTTCAGAGAGTTGGGGCAGGTGCCTTTTCCACCATCCAGACTGCTGGGTTGAGTGTTGTGCCCCTGAGGGCCCCGGATGCTTTTCCACCCATGACTGTCCTTCCAGGCCCGCTTTGCCAGAGTAGAGTCACCAGGCGCCCAGAGAGGTTGTAGAGATGCTGCAGGAACTACAAGGGACTGTTGGTCTTCTTAAACACCACTTCAATTATTCTTTCCTCTCATGTGGTCACCCTCTTTGGAAGGCCTCATCATCTAACAGAACAGGGCACCCTGAGAGGTTGCAGGGCTGCCGCAGGAGCCACAAGGTACTGTTGATCTCCTAAAACACACCCACATTTCTCTCTCCTCTCACCAGGCCACCCCCTCTGCTCTAATTATCTTTGGAAGTTTTCATCACCTAACAGAACATTCTCCATTTTAAAACAAGTGAAACACCCAACATTGTATTGTGGGGCACAATGACTATAACATTTTTTAGATCCGGCTGATTGCTTCCGGGGAGATCCTGTTCCAAAACAAAATCCAATCCTTTGCATAATAAAGCCATAAATAGTTTAGGCCTAAAGTGCCAAAATCTATTTTTTTACCTATGGGACAAAGCTAAGGCCCCTCCCTAATCCTTCAAAGCCTGGTCCTCCAGACTGCAAGGTCTCTCCTCCATCAGAAGAACCCCTTCTTTCTTTCCTTATCCCAAATACTTAAGTTTTTGCAAGGATCAGGCTGTCACCCAAGAAATCTGAGCTGTGACCCATGAATAAAACCTTGGGGGTTATCATTCAAAAAGAGGCATTTGCTTATAATGATTTTTCCTCTTTTTCATCCCAGCTATCCCTGCTCCTCCTCGAAGGCCTAAAAGTGAGCAATTTACTCTGGTGACCCTGTCTCTTAATTTGCATTGATCTTTGTAATCTCTGTAGACTTGTGCTTGCCTTTTCTCTCTTCTGTGTTTCTTCATTTTCTGTCTAATATTTTCTTACTAATAATTATTTTTTATAACTCAAATTTCAACAACTATAATGTTGCCATATGAACTCATTAAACTTTTTTTGTGTTCATATAAGGTTAGTGCAAAAGGAACATTTTTCCTTATTGTATAAGGCAACTTTATATGTGTGAACCAGCATCACTTGCCCTTTAATTATCTCTTTGGTTAGTGCCTCTAATAGTCATTCTCAATTCAACACCTTACCACACGGGGAAGCCATGAATTCCATGATCCATGAACTTAATTTATCTTTTACATTGAACCTAGGGTATAACTACATTTTCCCTTCCTCCTCCTTCTAAATTTACTTGTAAGGGCAAGCTATCTAGCTTCGATTACATTCTTCTTTCAAACACTTTCTGCTCTATTGTAGCCAATTTTGAGGCCATTTGGAGCGCATCAACTGACCATATTCCAATGTTGTTTTCCTTGTATTGGGGTCCTTATTACAGAAACTCCGAGGCCTCATCATCAATCATCATCAATAATATTTTTCCAATGAAACCTGCAACCTTGATCAACCGTTTTCACCATGAAGGCTGGGGACTTTGGATCAATGTCTGAATCTTCATTTACTTAATAATAAATATACTGTTGCCAAGCCGAGATCCATACACCTTCTGTGTAGGAAAGTACCATCTTTCTTGGCATGTTACCCCCAATTGTACATGGATGTCAGTATGTTTTCGCCTGTCTCACTGGGGTCCTGCTAGCCAGGATCCCAGTACTCATAGTTTGTGGCCTGAATGTGTATGCCTGTGTAGTACCTAACTGTGTCACTGAGACTCTGCTAATCAATCAATCAATCAATCAATCATTAAATTTATAAAGCGCGCTATGTACCCGTAAGGGTTTCGAGGCGCTTGGGGGGGGGGTGTCGCTGCTATCGTTCGAAGAGCCATGTCTTGAGGAGTCTCTTGAAGGTGAGGAGGTCCTGGGTCTGGCGTAGTGAGGTCGGGAGTGAGTTCCAGGTCTTGGCGGCGAGGTGGGAGAAGGATCTGCCGCCAGAGGTCTTTCGCTGGATTCGGGGGACGATGGCGAGGGCAAGGTTGGCAGAGCGTAGTTGGCGTGAGGGAACGTAGAAGTTGAGTCTGGTGTTCAGGTAGGTGGGTCCGGTGTCGTGTAGTGCCTTGTGTGCGTGGGTGAGGAGTTTAAAGGTGATCCTTTTGTCCACGGGGAGCCAGTGGAGGTCCTTCAGGTGGTGGGAGATGTGACATCGGCGGGGTATGTTGAGGATCAGGCGGGCGGATGCGCTCTGGATGCATTGGAGTCGTTTGATGTCTTTTGTTGGGATGCCTGTGTAGAGTGTGTTGCCGTAGTCGAGTCTGCTACTGACGAGGGCTTGGGTCACCATCTTTCTGGTTCCTGTTGGAATCCACTTGAAGATCCTGCGGAGCATGCGGAGGGTGTTAAAACACGAAGAGGAGACAGCGTTGACCTGTTTGGACATGGTGAGAGCAGAGTCGAGGATGAAGCCGAGGTTTCGTGCGTGGCTGGCTGGGGTGGGTGGGGGGCCCAGGGCGGTGGGCCACCAAGAGTCGTTCCAGGCCGAGGGGATGCGACCAAGGATGAGGACTTCCGTCTTGTCGGAGATAAGTTTCAGGCGGCTGTTGCTCATCCATTCGGCGATGGATTTCAGTCCCTCGTGGAGGTTGGCTTTGGCGGTGAGAGGATCTTTGGTCAGGGAGAGGATGAGCTGGGTGTCGTCGGCATAGGAGAGGATGCTGAGGTTGTGCTGGCGGGCCAGTTGTGCGAGGGGGGCCATGTAGATGTTGAACAGCGTTGGGCTTAGTGAGGAGCCTTGGGGGACGCCGCAGATGAGGTTGGTGGCTTCGGAGCGGAAGGGTGAGAGTCGGACTCTCTGGGTTCTGCCATAGAGAAAAGAGGAGATCCAGTTGAGGGCTTTGTCTTGGATACCGGCTTCGTGGAGGCGATTTAGTAGGGTGCGGTGGCAGACCGTGTTGAAGGCAGCGGAGAGGTCTAGGAGGATAAGGGCTGAGGTTTCGCCGTTGTCCATTTGTTGTCTGATGTCATCTGTGGCGGCGAGGAGTGCAGTCTCTGTGCTGTGGTTGCGTCTGAAACCGGATTGGGAAGGGTCTAGGATGGAGTTGTCTTCGAGGTAGTGGGAGAGCTGTGCGTTGACGATCTTCTCGATGACTTTCGCTGGGAAAGGGAGGAGGGAGATCGGTCGGAAGTTTTTGAGGTCGTTGAGGTCAGCCTTAGGTTTCTTGAGGAGGGGTTGGATTTCTGCGTGCTTCCAGCTGTCCGGGAATCAGAACCTCAGTGCTCGTGCTCTCTCTGCCTTTAAATTTGTCACTATAGGCTAGTGACTACAATTACCAATTTCAATTGGCATACTGGAAAACCCTTATAATTCCCTAGAATATGGTACCTAGGTACCCAGGGTATTGGGGTTCCAGGAGATCCATAAGGGCAGCAGCATTTCTTTTGCCGCCCATAAGGAGCTCAGACAAACCCTTCCACAGACCTGCCATTGCAGCTTGCGTAAAATAACGCACACGTTATTTCACAGCCATTTTCACTGCACTTAAGTAACTTATAAGCCACTATACATCTAACTGTCATTTGCTAAAGGTTAGGTGCAAAGTTACTAAGTGTGAGGGCACCCTTGTACTACCAAAGGTGCCCCCACATAGTTCAGGGCCATTTCCCGGGACTTTGTGAGTGCGGGGACACCATTACATGCGTGGACTACATATAGGTCAATACCTATATGTAGCTTCACAATGGTAACTCCGAATATGGCCATGTAAGGTGTCTAAGATCATGGAATTGACTCTGCATTCCAAATCAGGTATTGGGGAGCCAATTCCATGCATCCTGGAGCCTCCACTATGGACCCCAGTACTGCCAAACCAGCTCTCTGAGGCTTGCACTGCAGCTACAGCTGCTGCCACCTCACTGACAGGGTTCTGCCCTCCTGGGGTCTGAGCAGTTCAGTCCCAGGAAGGCAGAACAAAGCATTTCCTCTGAGAGCAGGGTGTTACACCATCTCCCTTTGGAAATAGGTATTACAGGCTGGAGAGGGGTTGCCTCCCCCAGCCTGTGGAAATGCTTTGAAGGGCACAGATGGTGCCCTCCTTGCATAAGCCAGTCTATACCCATTCAGGGACCCCTTGTCCCCTGCTCTGGTGCAAAACTGGACAAAGGAAAGGGGAGTGACCACTCCCCTGTCCATCACTACCCTAGGGGTGGTGCCCAGAGCTCCTCCAATGTATCCCAGACTTCAGCCATCTTGCTTTGCAAGGTGTGGGGGCAGTCTGGAGGGCTCTGAGTGGCCAGTGCTAGCAGGTGATGTCAGAAACCCCTCCTGATAGGTCCTTACCTGATAAGGTAGCCACTCCCCCTCTCAGGGCTATTTAGGGTCTCTCCTGTGGGTTCTCTTCAGATTCTATATGCAACTTTTCAGCAGGAATCCTGTGCAGCTACTACTTCATCCTCTGACCTCGGATTAACCGCAGCCTGCTCCTGGAACCGCTGTAACAGAAACAAGTATCCACAAGGGATACTTTTCTTCTACAACTTCAGCTCCAGCCAGCAACTGCAACAGTTTCCACAGTGTGCATGCTCTGAGGACTCCATGTCTTCATCCTGCACCAGCAGGACTGAAGAAATCTCCCGTGGGATGACAAATTCACTCCCTTGCTCACGCAGGCACCTTCCAAGACGACCTCCAGTACCATTGGACTCCTCTCAAAGACATGACCGTGCTCCTAAGGACACAGAGGGTGGACCCCATCGACATAGACTGTCCTGAGGTCCAGCTGACACAATTTGGAGGAGGTAAGACTTTTCCTTCCCCGAGAGTGAAGGTACCCCTGTGTCCTTCATCTTCTTCCCCTCCTGAGGTCTCTGTGCACTATTTGCAAAATTCCTTCATGCACAGCCTGGCCCAGGTCCCCAGCACTCCATCCTGTGATGCTCAACTCGCTGGGTTTTTCTCTGGCGGTGTGAGACCTTCCTTTGTGGTGCTGCACCAACCGTGTTTTGCACCTCCTTTGTCCCCATGTCCTGGGACTCCCATGGGTGCTGCCTGGCACTCTGAGGGCTCTCTGAAGTGCTGAGATCACCCTCTTCTTCCTCACACAGAGTTGAGGCCACAAGGTCCCTCCTGTGTCCATCCAGCACCATTTGGTGCAAAATGCCTATTTGTCGTAACCATGGCTTGTTGGCGACCTCCAACACAAAATTACATCTGTATCCATCTTCATGTTGTGGGACATCTTCTGCATCATACAGGAACCTGCTGGCATCCTTCTAGGGTGCATTCCTGCAGTCTTTGTCCAACTGGGGACTCTTCTTTTGCACACTCTTCTGGGTTGGCGGGGGCTCTTGTCCTTCCTGCAACTTCTTTCGACTTCTGGACTTGGTCCCCTTCTTTTGCATGTCTTCAGGTCCAGGAATCCAGCAGTTGTTGTTTGCAGACTTGGTTGGTTGCTGAACAATCCCAATCACGAGGTGTAGTGTGTCTTAAGGAAACTTGCAGTACTTTACGCCTGCTTTTCTGGGCTCTGGGGTGGGGTAATTTACTTACCTTTACTGTATTCTTACTCTCACAGTGATTCTGCACACACTACACTTGTCTAGGGGGAATTTGTGATTCGCATTACACTTTCTTAGTATTTGGTTTGTGTTGCCCCTCAACCTATTTTCTCCCATTGCATTCTATAACATTTCCTATTGTTTGCACTATCCTATGACTAATTATTTGTCTAATTTTGGTATCTAGTGTATATATCGTGTATACTACTTACCTCCAGAAGGAGTATTGTCTCTAAGATATTTTTGGTACTGTGTTACCTAAATAAATCCCTTTATTTTTGGTAACACTGAGGATTGTATTTACTTGTGTATAAGTGCTGTGTAACTATAAGTGGTATTGCATGAGCTTTGCTTGTCTCCTACTTCAGCCTAAACTGCTCTGCTATAGCTACCTCTATCAGTCTAAGCAGCTAGAACACTACTACTTCACTAATAAGTGATAACTGGACCTGGTATTGTCACGTAGGCTCTCATTATCCTAATGAGACTACTGGATTTTAGGTGGCAAGATCGTTCACAGTGTGGGGCACTAGGTCTGACCCACAGTGGAGGACCCTTATCAATCTAAATGCGGGTTTTGCTCCGGCTAACTAGCAGTGCCTCATCTCTCCCGAATAGAAGAGACAATTGGGCAGCCGAGCGCATGACATCTTAGCACTTCCCAGGGAAGTTGTGGTCACTCAGGTCACAACCGGTTCCCTCATACACAGTACGGTCTCATATATAAATGACAAAGACAGTTTAATTTTTAAAGATTGGTTTATCAAAACGACTGCATTCTAGATAGCAAAACGTGAGCTGCAATAACCAGAACTACACAACACAGTTAGATTAAAATAGTAACGATGAGATTGAAGCACAAGAATAAGGCTATCATAGTGCTGCTAGATGATTTTCTCTCTAAGTTATATTTCGAGCACAGCACGTGAAGCTCTAAGCCTGCCTTTTAGGTTCCTCCCGGAGGAAATCAACCCTCCTACCTGAGCAAAGGCCTGTAATCTGCATCAGCATCTGCAGCGGGGCATTCAGCATCTAGTTGTAGGTTCCTGGCCGGAATCTCCCTCTTGATGTATACTAGGACTAGGAAGTGTTTTTATAACTATCGGACCCCTGCCCGCACTTCATCTTTAACAAAGCCGACGACATCATCGCCCCGCACCTCCAGACCGTCATCAACTCTTCTTTTTCTTCTGCTACCTTCCCCGAATGCTGGAAACACGCCGAAGTCAACGCCCTACTAAAGAAACCTACGGCTGACCCGAGCGACCTAAAAAACTTCCGCCCCATCTCTCTTCTGCCTTTCCCAGCCAAAGTAATAGAGAAGACCGTCAACAAACAGCTGACCACCTTCCTGGAAGACAACAACCTGCTCGACCCCTCACAAACCGGATTCGGAACCAACCACAGCACTGAAACCGCCCTCATCTCAGTCACTGACGACATCAGAACCCTGATGGACAACGGTGAAACAGTCGCCCTCATTCTGCTCGACCTCTCGGCTGCCTTTGACACCGTCTGTCACCGCACCCTAATCACCCGCCTCCGCTCCACTGGGATCCAAGGCAGGCCCTGGACTGGATCGCCTCCTTCCTCTCAAACCGTTCCCAAAGAGTTTACCTCCCTCCGTTTCGCTCAGAACCCACCGAGATCATCTGCGGCGTACCCCAAGGCTCATCACTCAGCCCGACACTCTTCAATGTCTACATGAGCCCCCTCGCCAACATCGTACGCAAGCACGACATCATCATCACCTCCTACGCCGACGACACCCAACTTATACTCTCCCTCACCAAGGACCCCGCCAGCGCCAAGACCAACCTACAAGAGGGTATAAAGGACGTCACAGATTGGATGAGGCTCAGCCACCTAAAGCTGAACTCTGAAAAAACGGAAGTCCTCATCCTCGGCAACACCCCGTCCGCCTGGGACGACTCCTGGTGGCCCACGGCCCTCGGCACCGCACCGACCCCCGCAGACCACACCCGCAACCTCGGCTTCATCTTGGACCCTCTTCTCACCATGACCAAGCAAGTCAACGCCGTGTCCCCCGCCTGCTTCCTCACCCTCCGCATGCTCCGCAAGATCTTCCGCTGGATCCCCGCTGACACCAGAAAAACCGTGACCCACGCCCTCGTCACGAGCCGCCTGGACTACGGCAACACCCTCTACGCCGGGACCACAGCCAAACTCCAAAATCGCCTGCAACGCATTCAAAACGCCTCGGCCCGCCTCATCCTCGACATACCCCGCAGCAGCCACATCTACGCACACCTGAGACACCTGCATTGGCTCCCTGTCAGCAAAAGGATCACCTTCCGACTTCTCACCCACGCACACAAATCCCTCTACGACAAGGGACCGGAATACCTCAACAGACACCTCAGCTTCTATGTCCCCACCCACCTCCTCCGCTCCTCTGGCCTCGCACTCGCTGCTGTCCCTCGCATCCGCCGCTCCACGGCGGGTGGGAGATCTTTCTCCTTCCTGGCGGCCAAGACCTGGAACTCCCTCCCCACCAGCCTCAGGACTACCCAGGACCACTCCGCTTTCCGGAGACTCCTAAAGACCTGGCTGTTCGAACAGCGATAACCCCCCCCTTTTTCCCCTAGCGCCTTGAGACCCGCACGGGTGAGTAGCGCGCTTTATAAATGTTAATGATTTGATTTGATGCAGATGTTCTAAGAAAATGTCCCTACATACGGGTGTGTATTTTCTATGAATACTGGATACTAAACTTCTACCACGTTTACCGGCAATGTACCAGAGTGTAGCCTTGACTGAAGCACAGGGCGACCAAGAATGCATTATTTGAGAACACAGTGCTGAACTAAGCTAAACAGTGTGATAGAAGAAATTAAAACAAGACCGTAAAACTGGTTACTGTAAAATAACAATGCGAAGCTGAATAAAATATATCTAGGGCAAAGTGCACAGAGGCCTAATATGATAAACTAACGTGCATGAAGCTATATTAAAAATAGCTACTCTACAGTATAAGGTGTAAGTACCCAAGGTACCCACTACAAACCAGGCCAGCCTCCTACATTGGTGGTGCAGCGGTGGGATAAGTACTTGCAATTGGTTTAACACTTTGTTACCTGTGGTTTTCACAATAAAAGCTTGCTCCAATACTTAGAGCATATATAATATATACCTAGAAGTAATTTTCTAACTTTCTTAAAAGTTCTTTAAACTTTGCAAAAGTTTTTACAAAGTTCTGAAAATGTTTCTTCTTTTCTCTAAATAGTTCTCTCTGTCATTCTACTAACTTTTTACTCACTTTCTCAAACTTTGTTTTCTCTTTCAACATGTCTTCTATAGATGCTACCCCTAGAGTTTGTGAAAACAACATATGAAAATCTTAATTTTAAAAGTTTGAAGGGTCTTTGTATTCAAAGAAATTTAGGGATTGGGAAGAACCCCAATAAGGAGTTGCTCTTAAATCTTTTCCTCCAAGATGACCAGGGACTCATACTGGTCCAGATCAGACAGGGGAAGAGGATGATTCCAACCAGGATGGCTCAGAGGAGCAAACTGACAGTCCTGGGGAGGGTACTTTCACAGATCTATCTGTCAATGAGCCACTTAGTACAACTGGTAGTGGGAAAGGTTCACACAAAAGTAGGCCTTCCTTCACACCTAGAGGCCAGGTCACTAGAGTGGCCCCTGTTAGAGATAGATGTACCTTTACCTCTCATGATACCTCTGTTTCAGAGAAATCCCACAATTCTAACCCTGAGGACCAGTCCCTAGATAAGGAACTCAGAAAGTTGAGGTTAGAGGAGGCCAGACCGAGGCAAATGCAGCAACAGTTGGCCTTAGACAGGGAATCCCTGGCTGTGGAGAAAGAGAGGTAGGGTTTGGGGTTAGTTCCCCATGGTGGCAGCAGCAGTTTTAGAAATGCAAATGTTAGGGAACTTCTAATTTAACTATAGAAATCTTCACAAAGTTGTCCCTCCTTACCAGGATGGTGATAACATCCACAAGTGGTTTGCTGCACGTGACAGGGCCTATAAAGTTCAGAGGGTCCCTCATATACAGTGGGCTGATATCCTTTGGTTATCTGTCTCTGGCAAGGGGAGAGACAGATTTCTTATTGTTAGAGAGGATGATGCAGATATCTATCAAATTCTGAAAAATGCACTAATGGATGGTCTGCGCTTAACCACTGAACAGTACAGACTTAAGTTCAGAGAGACCTGAAAGGAATCATACAGGACTGGACAGACTTTGTAGACTGTTCTGTGAAGGTCCTATAAGGTTGGTAAAATGGCAGTAGGGTGACTGACTATGAAAGCCTATATAACTTGATTCTGAGAGAGCATATTTTAACTAACTGTGTGTCTGACTTGTTGCATCAGTATCTTGTGGACTCAGATCTGACCTCTCCACAAGAATTGGGAAAGAAGACAGTCAAATGGGTCAGAACAAGGGTGAGCAGAAAAGCTCATGCAGGGGGTGACAAAGACATAAAAAAGAAAGATGATGAAAAAACTTAGGACAAGCATGGGGATAAAAGTAAATACAAAGATCCTTCTTCGGGTCCAAAACACTACTCTGGGGGTGGGGATAAAACTTCTTCATCTTCTTCAAACTCTTCACACAATCAGAAACAAAACCTTGGTGCTATGTGTGTAGAAATACAGGCCATTGGCCAGGGGATAAGTCCTGCACAGGTAAAGCCCCTGAGACTACCACCACTAAGACATTAGACTCTAGTGCCCCTAGCAGTATTGGTAATAGTGGTGGGACTACTGGCAATAGTCAAACTGAAGGTGTAGTTGGATTCACTTTTGGGACCATTTTAAAAACTTGGGTAGACAGTCCGAAGACAGTTTCTGTCACACCTCGTGGCATTGGCCTGGCCTCACTTTCTGCTTGTTCCCTTAACATAAATAAGCACAGGCAGTCAATCTTTATAAATGGCGTTGAGGCCCAGGCCTACAGGGACACAGGTGCCAGTATAACTTTGGTGACTGAAAACTTGGTGTCACCTGCACAACACCTCCTTGGACAGAAGCACCAAGTTACTGATGTCAATAACTCTACTCAGTCTCTCCCCTTAGCTGTAGATCAACTTAGGTGGGATGGAGTCACTGGCCCTAAGCAGGTGGTGGTATCTACTAGCTCACCTGTAGATTGTCTCTTAGGGAATGACCTAGAGGCCTCAGGTTGGGCTGAGGTAGAGTTTAGGACCCATGAATTCATGCTGGGCATTCCTGAGCAATTGCTTCCTCTCATTGCTGGTGAAATGAAAAAGCAAAGGAGAGAAAAAGGGCTGAAATCTCAGGATCCCTCTCCACCAACAGATAAGAAGGATATCAAAGTATTCCTTCCCCACCCTGCCACTAAGGATACCATTCATGCGGTGGGAGAAACCTCTCCTTGGGCGGAACTTGTATTAAGAGAGTTATCAGCTACCAGAGCTGGACTCGCATAGGTAAAAGTACTAGTCTGTGGAATTACTAATCCAGATGTGCCAAATTGCACCATTCTAGTAAATATGCCCTCCCAGAGAAACTTTAGTGCAGCAGCCTTGCACTGCCTCTAAACACTTAGGACAGCAGCCCTGTCCCAGTGAGGAGCTTATAGGACAGCAGCCCTGCCCTGCTCCAACTCAATGGAAACAGCAACCCTGTTCTCTCTTACAGCCATATGGACAACATTTTTGCCCAGCTATGGCTTTATTGAGACAGCATCCCTGTCTAGCATTTTCTGCATTTGACATGGGCATAGGGGACCAATCCCACTGCCCAACTTTAAAACATACTCATAGGAATTCTGAGAATGTACACTAATACTGTCAGTTAGGCAAAAATCTCCAAGCAGGGTGGTTTACATCCCCACAGGGAAGTAACCATATAGTGGATGATAAAGGGAATAACCACTCTATTGCAGATCTGCTCTCCACTTATCACCTCCTGGACAATAAAGTCTCAACTGGCCAAGGTTACCCTTATTGTCCTTCGTTTGGGGGTTTGTGTGAGAAAGTAGCCTCGTTCTAGCATAGTTACTCCCACTTTTTGCCTGTTTGTGAGTGTGTATAAGTGTGTTTTTAATGTGTCACTGGGATCTAGCCACTACCTCTATTTTTGGTGACATTGAGTATTGTCTTTACTTGTGTGTAAGTACTGTGTAACTGTAAGTGGTATTGCAGGAGCTTTGCATGTCTCCTACTTCAGCCTAAGCTGCTCTGCTATAGCTACCTCCATCAGCCTAAGCTGCTACACCACCACTACTTCAATAATAAGGGATAACTGGACCTGCTATAAGGTGTAAGTACCCAAGGTATCCACTACAAACCAGGCCAGCCTCCTACATAAAGTGTCCAGTGTCCTAAAGCCAACAAAACTGGTCACAAGAAATAGGAGGAAGGGGGCAAAAGGTTTGGAGATGTCCCTTTAAAAAGGGCCAGGTCCAACAGCTACAATGACTGAGCATTCTCTTGCAGAGGGAAAACATATGATTACAGCTTCTAGTTTCTCCTAAACCCACAGTGAGAGCAGCAACACAAGCTAGGATTCTGAGTGTACATGCTTTACACCTGCATTAGGTGTAGTGGACCATGTGGACCATTTTTTTAAATTCAATGATGTATATGATATGATCCAACACATCAGACTCAGGGATTTTTACAATGGACAGACAACATTTAACAGACTCCAAAGATTTTACCCATGCATACGTATGAGTGTGTTTTGTATGGATGGCTTTTACTAGCCTATACTTGGGGCTAAACAGAAATACTCTGCAGCTTGTGCTGCAGTACAGACAGTTTTTGAAGCTGGTGACTTAGACCTGCTGCACACACATTACATTTTAAGATGACTCAATTGAGCAAGTTGCAGTAATGCATGTCTTAATACGTGCAGTTTATAAGGCTGGCCTGTCAGGTTTCCCTCTTATTGAGTAGAACTCTGAATTCTGTGTAAGGACTATAATGTAGATCTATCACATTGGTGCTTAAACAGATTCAGAGATTCAAAAGAAAAGTAGATAAAATGTAAACAACTCTGATGAAAGGTAGCTGTACTGCATGACAAGTTTCCTTTGGTCCATGAATATGCAACCCATTGCCCAAATAAGTAAAGGAACTCACACTATAGGGAACTGTGCAACAGATCTTGCTACAAAGATAACATTGCAAATCTTTAGGGTAGCTGTGGTATCTCAATCTAAAACTAAGATTGATGTAGATAATTTAGTAGCATTACAGACAACATTAAAATAAGTCTCCTGATAGTTTCCTCTCTATTCTCTCACACTCTTAGTAAAGGTAATGTGTCTATGGTTTCATACTTGGGATTAGAATATTCTTAATGAGTGGGTGGAATTAGATTTAGTCAGGGGTGCTCATGAAGGGGTAGTTTGCGCTCATTCTGCCATTAAACCTACTCTAACAACACTATAGCAATGATACTGGTGGTCATATTTACGAATGCTTACAATAAACATACCTACACAAATGTAACATTTATCAACAAATAAAGCATTTAACTACTGTCACCCCACAATCCACCCTGTTTACTATGTCTGACACACCATTTCAGGATAATTGTCCACAACTACATCGATCCATTATTGAGTGTGACTCAATGTAAGTAATATTTTAGTTGCTGTCAATTCTTTCTCTAGGTATCCTTGGGCTTGGCCACAAAGGACTGCCTCTGCTCAAGCGGCCATAAAAGACATGCACTGCCTAGTAGCAATAGCAACAGTTCATATCTTATTCAGACAGTGTTCCTGGATTCGCCACTAAGGTGTTGAAGAATTATGTCTGCTTTCTGAGTAGGATTGCTAAATTTGCACCCATTCTGTCTGGAATCACACTGCACTTTAGAGCATGTCAGTGGAACAACTAAAGAATCCTTGTATATTAGGGTATTGGATACAGGATTGAAATGGCCTTTAAGTTTTTTGCCTTCACAGTATCCAGATCGCACCAAAAAACTTTGCTAAAGGAATATTAGGTGACCACACTGCATAAAAGTTGTTTTTTGGAATATAAATATACATACCTGGTCTTGATTTACTTGGAAACGTGGCAGAATCAAACATTAGATTGTTTGACCCTCATTCATGCTTGGATTTGTTGCAGAGTGTTCTATAAATTAAAACCAAGTTGTGAAAAAGTAAAACACTCAGCCACAGTGGAAGAGCTAGTTCAGGAAAAGCTAACTAACGGGCAAGTTTTGGGACTATGATAGAGGCGACCTCTTCAAGTCCTTGGGGTAGAAAGCTCCCACACAGTAATCTTGCCGCTTATTTCTGGTGCAAAGAAAAACAAAAACTGTCAATGGATCACATAAACAGCACTGTGTGGCTGGTTCTGTTTGGTAGACGCTGTCAAAACCAAGGGAGCGTCCTCTTATTTCTCTGGAGAACTACCCCATGAGTACAACTGCGTTGAAATAATTGACTCAATTTGGGTGATTAATGAGACTGTTGCATCTCTAGCTCTAAAAGCCAAGTGCCAACTACATCAAATGATTACTGAAATGTTGCAGTGCAAGTGCTAACTTTAACAATTTAATCTGATTCTGCGCTATAAATATATGCATCCTCTGCAACTGTGGTTTATTGTGAGCCACAAACAGAATGTACATCAATTAAAATTATGTTGTTACAAGAAAAAATGCTTTACGAAAATTACTCCAGTTCAGATTTTGAGAGAAGAGAAATAATCACCTCTCTAGTTAATTGACAGTGCAAGTGGTTTCTTACTTGTTTCTAGTACTGTGACAAGTATCTTTTTCTACCATAGTCATATATATGGATTGCTACTCATTTTCTGTCCATCCCAATATGGATTATAAAGTTTATTATAACTTAGTTATTGGTACATGGACACATTACAACCATTGAACTAAAAGTCCCAACAAAATATCTAAATACACACAGTAGAAGACACACAAGTATAGACATGTACACGCTGTCTGACTAGACAAGTGAGACCGATCGAGAGGGCTAGGAAAGAGGCCCGAGTCTGGAAATCAGTGCATTGTAACACAGGGATTTGATGCGCTCGTTGAGTGGTTTGGCAGCGACGGGTCCTCTGGGACCTGAGACCCCTACTAAGGGTCCAGTTGGCACTTTTGGCGCTGGGCAGCAGAGGGCTGTAGTGCTGGTCGCGCGCTGGACTCATGCTGCTTGCAGGTTGCTGATCACATGCTGCAGCTGTTGGACGGCGGCAGAGGCAGGACGTGTGCCCCACGGAGGTGGCGGGAAGTTCGTGCCCCGTCTCTGTGTAAGGGGATGGCCGGCGATTGGAGCTGTTAGTGTTTCTGACGTTGGTGGAGAAAAAGCCGCACCTGTTGGACCAGATGGGTGAGTGTCTGACTGGCTTTCAGCTGGGGAAGTGCGTGCGTTCGACTACTGGGCCTGGGATTTCACGGGAAGTCAGAAGTCTGACGAGTTGCTGATGCCTGACGCCACACCATGCTATGCTGCGTTGAGGAGCGAGGATGGCAGATGGGTGGCAGACGGTGGCGGACGGCGGTGGCGTTCACGAACTCAGCAAATTGCAGCTCCCAGCCGGGGGCCGTCTTCCCGCCTTGCCGTCTTGCAGCAGGCAAGGAAACTGCCAGGGACCCGCGGAGGCTGCGGGGGAAGCACTGGTGAAGCCAAGCACATCTACAAATGTGGCGAATTGCAGCTTCCAGCTGGGGGCCATGTCCCTGCCTTGCTGCCTTGCCGCGGGCAAGGAGACCGACAGGAACCCACGGAGGCTGTGGGGTAAGTGCTGGTGACGCAGCGCCAACCCGCGACCACGAGCACGGGGAATGGGAGCCCCTCGGACCTACCAGCTCAGGAGCCGCAGAGGCCGCGGGAGAGGCACTGGTGGTGTGGCGCCGAGGGACTGGGGTGCAACGTGCAGGTACCTACCCCTTCATTTTACAGCGGGACCCACCCACCGTGTAAGAGGCCGCAAAGAAGAATTGGTGACATCGGCAGGACACCGGCAGTGACAGCGTGGGAAAGTGCGCGGCAGCAGGTGCGGCAGGCTGTGAGTGGTACAGGACACGACCTCTGTTACTTTCTCCCCCACAGGGGTCTGGCTCATTGCCCCGCCATAGGATTCACCTGCCCACTGCTGGCCCCTTAATTTATGCTTGTGCTCACTGATCCTTCATTTTCAGAGAGTTGGGGCAGGCGCCCTTTCCACCATCCAGACTGCTGGGTTGAGTGTTGTGCCCCTGAGGGCCCCGGATGCTTTTCCACCCATGACTGTCCTTCTGGGCCCGCTTTGCCAGAGTAGAGTCACCAGGCGCCCAGAGAGGTTGTGGAGATGCTGTAGGAGCTACAAGGGACTGTTGGTCTTCTTAAACACCACTTCAATTATTCTTTCCTCTCATATGGTCACCCTCTTTCCTCTAACCATCTTTGGAAGGCCTCATCATCTAACAGAACAGGGCACCCTGAGAGGCTGCAGGGATGCCGCGGGAGCCACAAGGTACTGTTGATCTCCTAAAACACCACCCAAATTTCTCTCTCCTCTCACCAGGCCACCCCCTCTGCTCTAATTATCTTTGGAAGTTTTCATCACCTAACAGAATATTCTCCATTTTAAAACAAGTGAAACACCCAACATTGTATTGTGGGGCACAATGACTATAAAAAAATTGAGATCCGTCCGATTGCTTCCGGGGAGATCCTGTTCCAAAACAAAATCCAATCCTTTGCATAATAAAGCCACAAATAGTTTAGGCCTAAAGTGCCAAAATCTAATTTTTTCCCTATGGGACAAAGCTAAGGCCTCTCCCTAATCCTTCAAAGCCTGGTCCTCCAGACTGCAAGGTCTCTCCTCCATCAGAAGAACCCCTTCTTTCTTTCCTTATCACAAGGAATCAGTCCTCCCTCACATCCCACAGATCCAAACAGGAGCCCAGTCATGTCTCATACATTTTCCTTTATCCTTCAGCCTTTGGGTTTCTGTAAAGATTCTTTGCCTTCTCCAAGTACAACCCCTCCATTAAATTATGATTTAACCAGCCTGGCCTTTGTAAAGGAAATTTCATCTCTTGAACTTGGCATTGACGCTCCTTTTCCACGCACTGGCCCAGAAAATCTTGATTAGAACTCCTTCAAATATATAGGTCCCACCAGGAAGCAAAATCTCCCCCGCCATTTCCTTTATCTCCATCCACAGGTTTGCAGCTTTTTAGTAGCACACCCAGCACCCATTTCTCACTATGTTCTCACCTTTCAACGACACCCAACCAGAGTCTAAATGTTAACCCTTTAAACAGTAACCCTGATCAAAATGTTTTGGTTTCCTCTTCGCTCTTAAGCTTAGAGCGTCTTTTATCTTCTATTTTGAACCTTCTAGAAAAATTGGTTGGAGGATCTGACTGCATTTTTGATTTCGCAATGGCCATTCTAAAAGAAGTGACAGCTAGCAATGGAGTAAATCCTGGATTTTTGATGCAACATTGTAATGACCTTTTAGCACGGCATCATCTTATTGCAAACAACAAAACATACCTTGGTACTGACTTTTGCTCTCAGGCTGGTGCCCCACAGGTGGCCTTCTCCCCTATGAATCCCACTACCATTGAGAGCCCAGTCAACTCAATTAGATTCATATTAAGTGACTTTCCATCAGAGAAAGATCCGTATCAGTCTGTCAAAACTCTGAGCCGGCCGTGCTTCCAATCTTCAAAGCTCGACCAAAGGCAAATATCTTGACTAGTACCTCTGGTACCCTAGTACAAATGTAAAAGGAAAAAAGTCAAAAGGTCCAAAAAATCAATCTGGAAACATCCTAAAAAAGGTCAGAGAAAGATACGATTCTCTGAAGTTCAATCTGGCCCGCAAGATCCCTTAAACCAGGAGGTTCCAGTTTTATACTCTCACCTTACTTCTACCATTTCCCAGTCAATGTCTGAACCTCATCGACCCATCGGCAACCCTGAAATGGTCGACGTAATTTCGGCTTGTGAGTCGACTATTTCTCAACCAATTAGGTCATCCTTAAATCCCTCTGTACAATCCTTTGGAGCAACTTCAGGACTCGGACGCAATCCATCAAAAGGGGACAGGGTCGTTACCCTGAGGACACCTTAACTTTAGACTTAATGCTTTTATTTGATAATGGTCTCTTTTTTAACAGATCCCAATTGTTAAAATGCTTTTCTGACATTGAACCCCTTAGACTGATTGAAAGTAGGGATATACACTTGGTCTCTCTGAAGGCCTACGAATTTGGTTCCTTGTCTCGAGTATCTATTTTCTTTAAATTGATTGTCAACAAAATCTTAAGTAATTTAGAGTCTCTACTATGAAAAGGTATTGATGTAGTTCCTGTCTTGAGCGAGTCGGGTTTAAGGGTAACCGAGTGGGACCTCCAGCTTCCTGATGGGGCGTGGAGACCTACCTCCCCAGTCATCCCTTTTGCTAACCCTGTGTGAGAAGGTAGCCTCTTTCTAGCCTTGTTACCCCCACTTTTGGCCTGTTTGTGAGTGTATGTCAGGGTGTTTGTCACTGTTTTCACTGTCTCACTGGGATCCTGATAGCCAGGCCTCAGTGCTCATAGTGAAAACACCATGTTTTCAGTATGGTTGTTATGTGTCACTGGGATCCTGCTGGTCAGGACCCCAGTGCTCATAGGTTTGTGGCCTATATGTATGTGTCACTGGGACCCTGTCACACAGGGCCCCAGTGCTCATAGGTGTGCATGTGTATGTTCCCTGTGTGGTGCCTAACTGTCTCACTGAGGCTCTGCTAACCAGAACCTCAGTGGTTATGCTCTCTCATTTCTTTCCAAATTGTCACTGACAGGCTAGTGACCATTTTTACCAATTTACATTGGCTTACTGGAACACCCTTATAATTCCCTAGTATATGGTACTGAGGTACCCAGGGTATTGGGGTTCCAGGAGATCCCTATGGGCTGCAGCATTTCTTTTGCCACCCATAGGGAGCTCTGACAATTCTTACACAGGCCTGCCACTGCAGCCTGAGTGAAATAACGTCCACGTTATTTCACAGCCATTTTACACTGCACTTAAGTAACTTATAAGTCACCTATATGTCTAACCTTTACCTGGTAAAGGTTAGGTGCAAAGTTACTTAGTGTGAGGGCACCCTGGCACTAGCCAAGGTGCCCCCACATTGTTCAGAGCCAATTCACTGAACTTTGTGAGTGCGGGGACACCATTACACGCGTGCACTACATATAGGTCACTACCTATATGTAGCTTCACCATGGTAACTCCGAATATGGCCATGTAACATGTCTATGATCATGGAATTGCCCCCTCTATGCCATCCTGGCATTGTTGGTACAATTCCATGATCCCAGTGGTCTGTAGCACAGACCCTGGTACTGCCAGACTGCCCTTCCTGGGGTTTCACTGCAGCTGCTGCTGCTGCCAACCCCTCAGACAGGCAGCTGCCCTCCTGGGGTCCAGCCAGGCCTGGCCCAGGATGGCAGAACAAAGAACTTCCTCTGAGAGAGGGTGTGACACCCTCTCCCTTTGGAAAATGGTGTGAAGGCAGGGGAGGAGTAGCCTCCCCCAGCCTCTGGAAATGCTTTGTTGGGCACAGATGTGCCCAATTCTGCATAAGCCAGTCTACACCGGTTCAGGGACCCCTTAGCCCCTGCTCTGGCGCGAAACTGGACAAAGGAAAGGGGAGTGACCACTCCCCTGACCTGCACCTCCCCTGGGAGGTGTCCAGAGCTCCTCCAGTGTGCTCCAGACCTCTGCCATCTTGGAAACAGAGGTGCTGCTGGCACACTGGACTGCTCTGAGTGGCCAGTGCCACCAGGTGACGTCAGAGACTCCTTGTGATAGGCTCCTTCAGGTGTTAGTAGCCTTTCCTCTCTCCTAGGTAGCCAAACCCTCTTTTCTGGCTATTTAGGGTCTCTGTCTCTGGGGAAATTTTAGATAACGAATGCATGAGCTCAGCCGAGTTCCTCTGCATCTCTCTCTTCACCTTCTGATAAGGAATCGACCGCTGACCGCGCTGGAAGCCTGCAAACCTGCAACATAGTAGCAAAGACGACTACTGCAACTCTGTAACGCTGATCCTGCCGCCTTCTCGACTGTTTTCCTGCTTGTGCATGCTGTGGGGGTAGTCTGCCTCCTCTCTGCACCAGAAGCTCCGAAGAAATCTCCCGTGGGTTGACGGAATCTTCCCCCTGCAACCGCAGGCACCAAAAAGCTGCATTACCGGTCCCTTGGGTCTCCTCTCAGCACGACGAGCGAGGTCCCTCGAATCCAGCGACACCGTCCAAGTGACCCCCACAGTCCAGTGACTCTTCAGCCCAAGTTTGGTGGAGGTAAGTCCTTGCCTCACCTCGCTGGGCTGCATTGCTGGGAACCGCGACTTTGCAAGCTACTCCGGCCCCTGTGCACTTCCGGCGGAAATCCTTCGTGCACAGCCAAGCCTGGGTCCACGGCACTCTAACCTGCATTGCACGACTTTCTAAGTTGGTCTCCGGCGACGTGGGACTCCTTTGTGCAACTTCGGCGAGCACCGTTTCACGCATCCTCGTAGTGCCTGTTTCTGGCACTTCTCCGGGTGCTACCTGCTTTAGCGAGGGCTCTTTGTCTTGCTCGACGTCCCCTCTCTCTGCAGGTCCAATTTGCGACCTCCTGGTCCCTCCTGGGCCCCAGCAGCGTCCAAAAACGCCAAACGCACGATTTGCGTGTAGCAAGGCTTGTTGGCGTCCATCCGGCGGGAAAACACTTCTGCACGACTCTCCAAGGCGTGGGGGATCCATCCTCCAAAGGGGAAGTCTCTAGCCCTTGTCGTTCCTGCAGTATTCACAGTTCTTCAGCCTAGTAAGAGCTTCTTTGCACCAACCGCTGGCATTTCTTGGGCATCTGCCCATCTCCGAGCTGCTTGTGACTTTTGGACTTGGTCCCCTTGTTCCACAGGTACCCTCAGTCAGGAATCCATCGTTGTTGCATTGCTGATTTGTGTTTTCCTTGCATTTTCCCTCTAACACGACTATTTTGTCCTTAGGGGAACTTTGGTGCACTTTGCACTCACTTTTCAGGGTCTTGGGGAGGGTTATTTTTCTAACTCTCACTATTTTCTAATAGTCCCAGCGACCCTCTACAAGGTCACATAGGTTTGGGGTCCATTCGTGGTTCACATTCCACTTTTGGAGTATATGGTTTGTGTTGCCCCTATCCCTTAGTTTCCCCATTGCATCCTATTGTAACTATACATTGTTTGCACTGTTTTCTAAGACTATACTGCATATTTTTGCTATGGTGTATATATATCTTGTGTATATTTCCTATCCTCTCACTGAGGGTACACTCTAAGATACTTTGGCATATTGTCATAAAAATAAAGTACCTTTATTTTTAGTATAACTGTGTATTGTGTTTTCTTATGATATTGTGCATATGACACTAAGTGGTACTGTAGTAGCTTCACACGTCTCCTAGTTCAGCCTAAGCTGCTCTGCTAAGCTACCATTATCTATCAGCCTAAGCTGCTAGACACCCTATACACTAATAAGGGATAACTGGGCCTGGTGCAAGGTGCAAGTACCCCTTGGTACTCACTACAAGCCAGTCCAGCCTCCTACACCCTGACACTAATTTTCATACCTATCAGGACTTAAGAATTCACCTGGGGGCTCATGGCCGAGAAGTATTATTTAGGGACTCCCCTGTTTGGCCTCCTCCTGATTTAAGTGCTAATTCCCATTCTTGGAATTGGCTACCAGCAGTATTAGGTAGTTCTACTACAACTTCCAGGCTAACAGTTCCATCAATGTAGCAATGAGCTTACCCTTATATCTTGGAATGCAGCAGGTGTAAAGTCTAAAGGGGAAAAAATTTACTTTCTGAACTCGATAAACCCTGATATAATTTGCCTCCAAGAACCCTGGTCTATTGGAGAGTTGCAGTTCCAAAATTACTACTCTTTTTGCTGCAAGGCCTTGCCCTCAACGAGGGGTCACGCAAAGGGAGGGGTTGCATGTTTGTTGTCGAATAGGCTGTATTGGCAGCATGAATGTTTTGGAGACCCCAGTAACCTGTTTTTTAGCTGTAACTTTACACTGAATTGGAGTTGGAGACAAGGTAACCTCCCTTACTTTGATTAACTCTTATGTCCCCCCTGGCATCCCATTTAATGATCTTTTAGTCAAGGTATTTTATTGCATTAAGGAGCTTTTCGACAGGGATCCAGGACCCCAAGTCATTATGGTCGGAGATCTAAATTGTAAGATTTCTAACCTGGGGCTTGCATCCTTTTGAGATGAGGAAAAGGAGGAACCATTTGGACTACCTCCTTGTATTTTCCCTCACAAAATAAGGCCTGATAAGCTTGGGAAGCTCTTTCTTGAGTATCTGAGAGACAATGATTGTTTTGTTGACTCCCATCTGACTTCCCAGCCCATCTTACACATAAATCACCAAGTGGTGCTGCAATCCTGGACTACGTGGTATCAAGCTATCACTCCTTCCTTGTTAAAGGATATAATAGTATTACAGACTACCTTTAGTGATCATAATATTTTGATTGTCTCTCTCGACTTGAAGGCGCAATTTGACGATTCATGGAGTTTAGCAGGGCAGCACCCCCAGTTTATTGTCAAAACTGGAAGAACATATTGGTCCCCAGGTAGTTTCAAGGGGTTCAAAGGCATCCTAGAAAGTACCCTGAATGATCTCGGCAGCTGGGTAGGAAAAGTAATGGAGAGTTTTAATGTTTTTATGCAACTGGTTGTTTCGATCCCCCGCCAGAAGCCCAGAATAATCGTTTAGCAAAACCCTGCTCCCTACTATTATTGAATAGAGAAATTAATGCTCTTATTCGTAAACAGTATAGGGATCATACATCTGTGAGGCAATCCCAGCTAGACAGCTTAAAAAGAAGTAGAAGGAGGTTAAGAGTGTGCCTAAAAAAGGATGCTACAGATAGATTCTGGTTTGCAGTGAGAGAAGCAGCCTCTTCCGGCCATACTAGGTGGTTTTGGTCTCTGATTGCAGAGGGGTGTGGTACAAGAACCAGGCCCCTCCCAAAGTCCATCAACGAATTAACCTGGTCGGCTTTTCTATCTGACCTTTATGATTCTAATGGGACCACAGTGGAATTCCCTCAAACCAGATTCGATTCCTCATATTCATTTCCCACTCTAAAAGAAATTGAGGCCGCTATAAGAAAAGAGGAATGTGTAGTACAGCTGCGATGGGCCCAGATGAAATCCCAATACAGTTAATAAAGCATGACATATCCTCCTGGTGCAGGATTTTATTCCCGGTGTATCAACATTACTATGAAGCCAGGAATGTCCCTCAATCCTGGAATGGTAGCATCATTGTCCCTTTGAATAAAAAAGGGGATCAAAGTTGCCCTAGGAATTACCGCCAGATTGCACTTTTGGATGCGGTCGGAAAAATCTTTACCAAATTTTTGTTGTCACAGATTAGTGATTGGGCAGAAAGTTATAAAATTATCCCCTTGGAGCAGTCAGGCTTCAGGAGAAATCATGGCATAATTGACAATATCTCTGTTTTGCTAGTAATTAACTAAAAACATGTCTCTCAGAGGGGGGAAGTGATCTACGCAGCCTTTGCAGACTTCGCCAAAGCATTTGATAAGGTAGATCATGTCTTGTAATGGAAGAAGCTCCTAAAACTAGGAATGCCCGGCATACTCTTCGACCTTGTGGTAGCCCTTCACTCCTACACCTGGTGCAGGATTTTGCGAGGGGGTGAACGAGGTCTATCTCATGGCATTCCAACCAAAAACGGCCTAAAACAAGGATGTATGTTGGCCCCATTGTTATTTTCCCTGTATCTTCCGGAATTACCTGCGCATTTACGCATTTACGCCAGTGTGAGGGTTTTGCCCCTCAATCAGGAGGTAGACGTTATGTTGTCTACTTTATGCAGATGACATAATCATTTTAGATCGCACCCCAAAGGGGCTTAGTAAGCAACTTCAAGCCCTCAAACAATACACTGAAGCCCACTTTTTAAAGATGCTTTCATGGGAATTAAAAAGTACAGCAATTTGTGCTGGACCTTGGGAGCTCAACACCTCGAAAGAGTAACCTCTTATACCTTTTTTGGGTAAAATCATCTGTGGGAGCCTTAAAGACAGTAAGCCCATCAAGCACAATCAAAGGAAGGCCCAAGCTAATTCGCTGGATGTTTAACCTGATGACGTGCAGTGACGACTCTTTGCGGTCACTGCAAAAAAAGAAATATTAGCTGTTCATTGAGCAAAATATACCATCTGCAGGAATTTTCTATGTGCCATGGATCATCTACAATTAGATCCTTCTCCAAGTTTTACTCTCTCTCCAGCACTGCTCAAATCCACACTCAGGAAAGCAACTTGGGCGGCGTGTTTCTGTCAGGACAGCCAGGCCTGCGCACATAGGCAGAGTTTTCACATAATATCCAATTCCTTAAGGCCAAGGGTCACACAGCCCTACCTCATCTGTAACATGTCTCATGGGGTGAGAAGATTCTGGCTCCTGCTGCGACAGGGGAAGCTTCTCCTCAATACATTGCAGGGTATGTTTGTCATTTGTTTTGCATCACCCTTGCACCATGCAAATGTAAAGGCCACACAAACCCTAAATGAGATTTACCAAGCCATGCAAGGCCACATTGTGTGACAAATCTGAAGTAAAGCAAGGCAGCGTAAGTTGCTAGGGAGGAATTCCATAGGTGGAGCGTGGGTGTTGCCACTCAGCCACCCATAGATGTTGGCAGATTACCAGATTTACCATGAGTGGTAAACTTGGGAGTGCATTAAAATGTTATGCCTTGCCAGGGGAAGTGTAATGTGGTAAAATATCTTTATTGCTCCTTGTTTTTAACTCTTTTGTGTGTGCTGCATTCTGCGGCACACGAACAAAGAGGGAAACACCTCAAAGGATTGCTTTTTGCTGAAGATGTCATTTCCTGCATAAAAGCAATCCTGCCTGTAAAGCAGGTACACTTGCACAGTGGCAGAAGTTGTTTGCTTTACCCACAGTAATCCAAAAGTGTGCAGCACAATGAGGGAGCAGGAATGCACCATATCTTGATAGATATGGCACAATATTGCCCTCTTCCTTTCACACAGTTCAGCAAGGTGTGTTGCTGCATTGTGTTGCATAAAAACTGTTAAATATACCCCCTAGTTTACAGAAGTATCAGAGTTTAGTAGGTTTACTTTGGTGTCAGCCAAGGTGAACCTAAAAACTACAGCTATCCACATCACCAGAATGTGTTAGTTTGCAGGAGAAAATATTGATTTCTCTATGTTGAATTTTGGGGTCTTTCTGGATGCAGTTCTTAGGCCCAGCCACACTAGTGGGATGCCATTTTTATTGGAAGAAGTCTGGCAATGCTGAGTGGTAGGTAATATGGGGATTCCCTGGTGGATAGTTTCCTGTCAGTGCCCTTGGTTTTCTTTTGATGCTCTAAACTTTTATCTTTTGCTTGACCGGGGATGGACCCATCTGTCTTGTTTGTTGGCCACTTAGGGTAGACCTTTCCTAAGCAGAATAATTATAGTCTGCTTGGTGTCTCTATTAATGCCAAAATCTGAGATGTGAAGGCGTTTTATTTTTTTGGTGGGGAGTGGTAAATCATCTTGCTTGAGATTTCTCGTGGTGGTGTGCACTTCTGCCTTCACCAATTACTCTTTTACTTTGGGTGCTCCAGTTTCTTCTTTGCTTTTGGTTTTTGGCTCTTGCACTGGTAATGTCTAATTGAGGAATGCTCTTAAATATGCATACTCTATGCCTTGCTCATCTTGCCACACGCAGGTCTTGTATTCATCATCTTGCTTCCCTCAGCAGAAAAATGTGCACTAATTTTTAGGTTCTCGTCTACCCAGGCTGGAATGGATCAGACTAAGAGTTGAAGCTTGAAATGCTGTTTGAGAGTGTCTGAAAATGAAGATTTCTGCACTGACAAACAGGAGGTCTTTCCACCTCTGCAGCAGGAAGAGGCCAGGACATATGAATTTGCAGTGTTGTTGCTGTCTTTGCCTCCTCGTCTTCAGTGAAGTTACTCTTCTTATTGAGTGGTGTTAGAAATTGGGTCTCTAGTTGGCAGCGATATGCACCCTTGTCCAAGTAGGGTACCTTCTTCCTAGTCAGGTAAGTCACATACAATCCAAATTATCCTGTGCCCACCCTCTGGTAGCATCGCACTGAGTAGTCAGGCTTAACTTGGAAGGCAATGCGTAAAGTATTTGTGCAAGACATCATACAGTAGCACAGTGAAAACACCACAAACATACACCACATAGGTTTAGAAAAATATTTTTATGGTTAAAATAAGGTAAAAACGATAAAGATTCAATTAGCACAAGTTGAGATATCACTTTTGCAAGAATAAAAAGAGTCTTATACCTTAGAAATCAACAGTTGTCTCTTGATTACACAAAGTACCTGGTTTGAGTCCATAGTAACATGCATGAAGATCGCAAAGGAGGATATGCGTGGAAAAATAGGGTGTGGGTCTAATTTTCCAAAGCGCCACAGATGTTGCGTTGTTTCTTTCCATGCTGCAAGGGGCATTGTGCTGTTTTTCGTCGCGTAGTCTTGGTTCCTGACTGCGATGAGGGGATCTGTTTGACACCCAGGGATGATGCGGGAAAAAGCAGGGCATGTTGAAACAAGTCACAGGCATTGCGATGATCTGGTAGGACGATGCATCAAATTTTCTGCTGCACAGCAGGTGAGGCATCTATTTTCTACTTGGGGAATCGACTGCATCATTCTGGTTCGGCTATGCGTCGATCCGGTTCTGCTGTCCATCAAGTTTTCAGTCGCAAGGCAGGCACTGCATCGAAACTTCACTTGGGAGATCGGGCTGCATCATTCCGGTTCGGCTGTGCTGCAATTTCTCGGTCACAAAACAGCTGTGGTTATTTCCGGCAGCCTGTGCGTCGATTTAAAGCGCACAAGTTCCCTGAAGAGATTAAGGGGGTCATTCTAACTCTGGCGGGCGGCGGAGGCCGCCCGCCAGAGTTCCCCCAACAGAACACCGCTCCGCGGTCTGAAGACCGCCGCGGTGATTCTGTGCTTCCCGCTGGGCTGGCGGGCGACCGCCAGAAGGCCGCCCGCCAGCCCAGCGGGAAACCCCTTCCCCCGAATGGAGCCGGCGGAGTGGGAAGGTGCGACGGGTGCAGTTGCACCCGTCGCGAATTTCAGTGTCTGCTCAGCAGACACTGAAATTCTTTGTGGGGCCCTCTTACGGGGGCCCCTGCAGTGCCCATGCCATTGGCATGGGCACTGCAGGGGCCCCCAGGGGCCCCACGACACCCCATACCGCCATCCTGTTCCTGGCAGGCGAACCGCCAGGAACAGGATCGCGGTGAGGGGGTCGGAATCCCCCATGGCGGCGCAGCAAGCTGCGCCGCCATGGGGGATTCCTCAGGGCAGCGGAAAACCGGCGGGAGACCGCCGGTTTTCCTGTTCTGACCGCGGCCAAACCGCCGCGGTCAGAATGCCCTGCGGGGCACCGCCAGCCTGTTGGCGGTGCTCCCGCCGACCCCGGCGGTCCTTGACCGCCGGGGTCGGAATGACCCCCTAAGTCTTTTTGGCCCTGAAACGTCAGGAAACAGGAGTCAAGTTCAATGCAAGCCCATGGAGAGCTCTTTTCAGCAAAGTCAGAGGGCAGCAGGGCAACAGCAGGGCAGCAGTCCTTCTCAGCAAAGCAGTCCAGATGAGTCCTTTGGGCAGCCAGGGAGTTCCTTTTGTCAGGTTGCAGGTTCAGGTCCTGAAATGTCTGAGTTGGTGGGGTCAGAGACCGAGTTTGTATACCCAAAAATGCCTTTGAAGTGGGGGAGACTTCAAATAGAGGTTTTGAAGTGCACAAGTTGCCCTTTCACTACAGGTCTTTCTGCCAGGGTCCCAAGAGGGGATTTGGCAGTCCATTATGTAAGGACAGAACACTAACCTTTGAAATGTAAGTGCTGGGCCCCCCACCCTTCCAGCACAGGAAGACCCATTCAGTATGCAGATGAGTGCAGGTGTGACTGAGTGTCCTGTGTTTGTGGTTGTCTTGGTGAAATGCACAAGGAAGCTGTCAACAGCTCAGCCCAGACGTTGATTGGAGACAGGCTGTAGGGCACAGATGGATTTTAAGTGCATAGAAATGCTCACTTTCTAAAAGTGGCATTTCTAAAATAGTAATATAAAATCTAACTTCACCAATAAGCAGGATTTTCTATTACCATTCTAGCCTTACTAAATATGACCCGGTTACCACTTTCTGATCAGAATCTACCACTCGAAAAGTATATGAGGTTAGTCCTAATGCTATCCTATTAAAGGAGCAGGCCTCACAGCAGTGAAAAACACATTTAGGAGTTTTCCACTACCTGGACATATAAAACACACATGTACATGTCCTGCCTTTTACCTAAACAACACCCTGCCCTATGAGTTACCTAGGGCTTACCTTAGGGGTGACATATGTAGAAAAAGGGGAGTTTAAGGCTTGGAAAGTACTTTTAAATGCCAGGTCGAAGGGGCAGTGAAACTGCACACACAGGCCTTGCAATGGCAGGCCTGAGACATGATTAAAGGGCTACATATGTGAGTGGCACAACCAGTACTGCAGGCCCACTAGTAGCATTCAATTTACAGGCCCTGTGCACATGTAGTGCAGTAGGGACTTATAAGTAAATCAAATATGCCAATTGTGAATGAACCAATTTGACGGAGTTTAAGGGAGAGAGTACATGCACTTTAGCACTGGTTAGCAGTAATAAAGTGAGCAGAGTCCTAAAACTAGCAAAAGCTGTGTCAAAAAACGTGGAGGGAGGGAGGCAGGCAAAAAACTGGTGGAGCACCACCCTAAGGCTGTCAGGTCTGACAAGTGGTGTTACTTGCACATTGGAATCTTTAGGTGTTGTGTGGGTTTTTAGTGGGGCAGTTCAAAGTGAAGAAGTCAGAGCCTAGTAGCTAGGTGTATTTTTGTGATTGCAGGGTTATTTTTTGTCAGGTGAATGAGATTTTGTCATGTGTGTGGTGTTGCGCTATTCCCATTGATTTAGATTTCTCTGTCCAGTGGCAGAAATTTTCCACTGCTAAGACTGAAAATTCCCACAACAGGCTTATTGTAAACTATTAGTAACTTCATGTTGTAATTTCTGTCGTACGGAGCTCCTCTCCCTCTCGTAGGGATGTGGGAATGGAAACTTGTGAATACTACAACTAGATTGACATTTATGCTCAAACCATCCGGACAGAGATCTCTACCTCAGAGTCGGCCAAATTCTTCATGTTCAGAGAGCTCCATCTATAGATTTTCCTTTTTGAATTGAGTCCTACATCTTTAGTTCACGCTTGTCTCCGTGTGGGTGGGCATCATCTAATGCTCAATTTTCCACAGTGTCTCCATACAGTAAGAAAGAAGGAAAATCTGTGTATTGCTGTATTTAGAATCACCTGGAGTGTAGACATCAAACTGCGTTAGTGAGATGTAAACGTCCACCGCTGAAATGGCTCGTATATAATTTGCTATTATTTGCCTGTGCTATGGAGATTTAGCATTGCGTTGAAGGGCGTCTGCTGCTGCAAGTTGCAGAATTACTAAAGACTGTTCTTACAGTGTGCCTAAACTCCTCTGCATATATGAGTGGCTATTAGTTAATATCTGACACCTTAAGAGTTTTTTTAATTAGATGAAACACTCTCGCAACATGATAGAAACTTCTGATGTTTAGGACCTGCTTTGCGGATTAACATGGGACTGAAGATATAGGTATTCATCATTCTCATTAAGTATAAAACAATTGTATTTTTGTACCACATCCAAATCACTTATGTGATAAAAAAGTTCCCAGACTCTAATCTCAGTCCCATGACCTTTATTTAGGGAGAAGGTTAACTGAGACTACTGTTAAAAATGTTCCGCGTTTCCCACGATTTGTACAGAAAAATTCATTTCAGAAAATATGCTGACAAGAATAAAAAAAGAATGCCTGCATAAACAAAAGTCAAACAAACGTTTTGTCTGTCGCACAGCAGTAATTATTTCTCAAAGGGAAAAGAAACAAAAGTCACACAATCAAAATATGTAAAATGGCAGTAAATTGCACCTCAGTGTAAATAAACAACACCAAAGCAATGTATGTAATCCAAATCCAATCCTACTTTATCGTTCCCCCTAGTAAAGAAACGCATCACACTCAGAAAAGGTATCACAGTCTATCCAACAACGCACTACGAGTTCTAAAGACCAACCCAGTCTGTAGAGAGACGCCACTTGCTTAGTAGATTATTGTTTGCTGGCGTGCTGCTGTACATGTGAGACCTGATCTCCTACAATACCCAACAAGTAAAGTACTCGATTTAATATCCGAAAAAAAATGAACCGCTTCGTTATAGAATGATGACCTCAATTTGGCATGTACTCTCAAAGTTGTTTTTTGGGTGATAACTTAGAATATTTAAAGCCCATATATTTAGAATCCTGTGTTTGTTTGAGACTATCCGCTGGTTGTGATGAACGATACAGGGACAGCTCAGTTTAAGGAAAATTAAAAGGTTTACCTTTGGAGGTGCATTCCACGGTGGCCGGTTAGGAGGCCCACCCTAACAAGCCATAAAGCAAAGGGTCATCAAAACATAGCGATGGATAATTGTAGGAAGAGCTAAAGTATACTAGAAGCTTTGGGGAGGGAGTGGGGCGGGGAGTGGTATTCTGGTTGATCACACAGTAAGGTTTTGGGAGTGGTCAATTACAATGAGACCAAATACGTAAAGCTCAGATGTTAAACTATGTATGTGACTATCTCATATAGGTTCAGGTCACACTGCAAATTTGCAAGTGTTTAGACTAGTTAAATGTATTAGAAAAGCTACGTTACACAGGTTAGACTGACAAAACGAAGGTAAAACAAAATGCCATTTGAGTAGATCACTCCTAAGGCCCTACAGAGACCACACTATAGTTGCACCGATAATTTCCCTGTGAAACTATTTTTAAGGCTGACCACGAGTCAGCAAAGTTTAGGGAACGGGGAATTTCATGTTTCCTGAGTTTTACAGGAATGCATTTTGTAGACATTATAAGTAGATATTATTGAATCAGAAAATGTGTACAGATACCAATATAAATATTAAAAATATTCCCATTTTCCCAAAAGTGCTGTCAGACCTGGCCCACACTGTGAATCTTTTTTATTGCATTGGTCTTTATTGTATTTTTTTTTCTCACAATATGATACTGTCTATATTGTTTCTCGTCAAAAAGCATTAAAGCCAACCTACATATATGATAGTCAAGTTGTTGTTTTTAAGAGATTTTATTAGTTCTTTTTCAAGTTCTACTCAGATTAAGGAGACCATTGCCACCCTAATGAAGTTCCTTGCAAAAGGCACCACATTTGTTTGTTCTGAAAGACAAACCTGGTTGTTCCGGCATTGCACTAGGCCCAGTTAAGGATACCAGAAATAATTAAATAACTAGAGACAATTTAAAATTTCAGCACATAACTTCAAGCTATGTATTATGGTAACAATAATTATTATTTAGATGCAATTTTGAGCTGAACGTTTAGGTGGCACTGAGCCTTCACTCTCTATGCAAATAAAACCTTACATGTGTAGTCTCCACTGCACATTTGAGCCCAAACCTCCCTCGAGAGAGAATGGAAAAGATGCTAGCCCAATGAGATAGAGGGTTACTGCCCCATAACAGATATGGCTAGCCCCCTTCAAATTTTTATGGGGTGTTTCCAGTGGGCCTGACAGCTACCTTAGAGTGTTGGTTGAAGGAAGTCCCCAATCTTCTCCCAGGAGGTTAAAGTGGCATTGTTTACAAAAGAAGAGGGGCCCACACCTGGTAGGATAGATTCCTGGGTAACATCATCTCTGCGGGAGCAGTTTGGGAGCAAACCCCCTAATTCACCATCAGGGGGTGTGAAATTGTCATACGGTAAAAGAGATTGGAATGCAGACTACAGTCATTAAGAGACAGAACCCTACATTTATCTTTTCATTTTATTTTTAATATATCCCTGCTGTCTAGTGGCTTTCAGGCCCACCCAGAAAGAATTTGAGTAAGTTGCTCAGTCCGCCCATTCTTGAATTAGAGACCCAGTTAGTCACCTGGTCAGCCCATGCTCTTCTGAGATAAATGTCCCATGTTGGCCCCTGGCTGGATATCTGCTCGTGAATCACCCTCCTGGAAGGAATCCCATAAGGATGCCATTCAGAAGAGATAATGATATAGACGAGCAGTTACACAATCTCCATCCCAATTCTTGCTCGTGAGTAGAAGTGTGCCACTGAGCACTGCCGTTTCTTCAGCCACTGGAGACGAATGGCTCCTTTATCTTTAATTAGCGTCAAAATTTAATGCCTGGTCAGACCAGGTATTAAAAAGAGGCCCACACAACACCACTCGAGGAAAGCACACAGAAGGAGCATTTGCAACCTCCAGGACAATATGGAAGTGGTACTGCTCCAGCGTGGCACATGCCACAGACGTCAGCAAAGACAGAAGGTCCCTCCACCACCACCGCAGCATCCTCAAACACCACTGCAGCAGCCACAAAGGCAGCGCAAAAGGCGAGAGAGGATTGTCAGATAGCGGACAACCATCCTTGGCCTCAGAGAACAAGATGTCATCAGGATGTACCGACTGAACTGGGAGTCGATTGTACTCCTGCTGCACCACATTGCGCCACACATCACAGCAAGGGTTGTAACTACTATTCCACCCATGACAAAACTCCTTGCTGTCCTTCATATGCTGGCATCTGGATTTTTTCAGACAACGGGCACACAAGTTGCTGGTATGTCCCAGCCATCCTTATCAGTCCTTTTACCTAAGGTCATGGACACTATCTTACGCCTCACACCCCACCACATCTGTTTCTCAAACACCTAGTATCTGCAGTAGGAGACCAAGCAAGGGTTCTATCAAAATGCTGGGTTCCTGCGTGTGCTGGTTGCAATGGACTAAACCCATATGCAACTGGTGCCACCTGCAGCAACGGAACATCTATAGAGGAACCGCAAGCACACCCATTCAATCAATGTGCAAACCACTGTGGACAACTGTGGGCTCTTCACTAACATCCTAGCAAAATATCCCTGCAGTGTCCATGACGCCTACATATTCCGCCATTCCACTATCAATGAGCAGTTCCAGGATGGGCAATATGTCAATGGTTTACTCGTAGGTAAGCCACCATACCAATCATTACACACACAACACTCCAACCATGTAGGACAAACAAGACATACACCACATGAAATACACATGGGCAGGGGAACACAGATGTTCAGGTAACAACACATATGCAACATGCCACACTACACTGCAATCATTGCACATTACAAACACCCACATGTACATTACACAGCCACAACCTGACTGGCACACTACATGTGGCCAGGTGGAGCAATGTCCCCTTTGCATACAGAAGCTGGCTATAAACCACTACAAGTGTCCACTGGTTGACAACTAAATACAGATCCCACACACATGGCCATTTAAAGAAAGTCAAACATAGGCACAGCCCCACATAAATCATGGTGTGCAAGCCTCTGGCAGCATTTATATCAAAAGCCATCCAAGTGGTGGCATTACCAACTGCATATCATCTGACATACCTCTAGTGTGCACATAATCCTGTCTGTGCATTATGTCATACATACGAATACAATGCACTTGGTGCTGCACCACTGTCGATCAATCTGCCCCTTTGTGTCATTGGCCAAGGCCATGTTTAGGGAGCTTGACTGTGCACTGGGTCCAGACTACTAGCACTTTCCTCTTCCTGTACATTGTGTATCACATACACCCTAAACTATGTCTAATACCACACACACACACATGTGCTGATTTAGTTCCACAGGCCTGCCACATCTTACTGACAGTATGGGGCTGCCATGCATAAGCTCCATCACTAGCACATTACTCGCAAACCTGCACCAACAAATGCATCCTTGGACCACCAAGCAAGTGTGTCTGTGTTGAGGCATATGCCTATGACCATGTTCTTATTCCCCCCTTGCACAAATAATGATATACCATGCCAACAATGGCTGGCCACACGCTATTGGCAAATAATTTCAGTCAGTCAATGTGCAGGTAGGTACAACTATTTTAACATGAATAAACTCCTATTGCATTATTGCTCGTGTGTGTGCATTGTGATGGCACATACATATTAGTTACTTCCCACAAGGATATATCAAGGCACTCCTCAACACTTTGGAATACCCACACACACCCTGGGCAGTTGTTTGTCAGTTTGCAGTGACAATGAGTTAGATCTACAACATCTGGGGCAGGCCGAAATGCTATGGGTGTAACAATGGGATAGCTACTGCAAAAATCATTGCATGACCCTGAGTTGCAGTATACAGTGTCATGCAGGCCCATATGGTCATGGAGTTGTAGAGCTAACAAACATCTGCATGACAATGCCATATATAATTGGTACAGTGAAAAGCACTACAGGAGTGTCTGGGAAAGTGATGGTTTGTAGGTGTGAGGGTCTATATTATCTGAGACTATGGGGGTAATTCTGACCCTGGCGGTCACCGACCGCCAGGGCCAACGACCGCGGAAGCACCGCCAACAGGCTGGCGGTGCTTCCATGGGCATTCTGACCGCGGCGGTACAGCCGCGGTCAGAAACGGGAACCCGGCGGTGTCCCGCCGGTTTCCCGCTGTCCCAGGGAATCCTCCACGGCGGCTTCCGACCCCCTTACCGGCATCCTGTTCCTGGCGGTTTTCACCGCCGGGAACAGGATGGCGGTATCGGGTGTCGTGGGGCCCCCTAACAGGGCCCCACATTGATTTTCAGTGTCTGCCAAGCAGACACTGAAAATCGCGACGGGTGCCACTGCACCCGTCGCACGCCTTCAACTCCGCCGGCTCCATTCGGAGCCGGCTTCCTCGTTGAAGGCGCTTTCCCGCTGGGCCGGCGGGCGGCCTTCTGGCGGTCGCCCGCCAGCCCAGCGGGAAAGCCAGAATGGCCGCCGCGGTCATTTCACCGCAGTGAGGTCATTTGGCGGCTCCCGCCGGGCGTGCGGTTACCGCCGCCGGCAGGAGTCAGAATGACCCCCTATGTGTGCTTGACTGATCATAGATGTTTGTCTGTTGCTCACTCAGCCTAGCAAGTTGATAGTGAAGAATGTCGTCCATTAACTGATATGTACAAATTTCATTAAGCAATTTTTTCCTTTCATGTCTTGCAGGTGAACCTCCACCCTACACCAATTTGAAGACTGGTTTGGTGTGAGTCAGTCTGATGTGTGGAACACTATGAATAATGGTTTTGGTTGACCAATGATGTGATATCATTAGAGTATGGGTGGTGACATCATGTCTGTTGGAATGTTGTACAATGAGAATGGCTTGCTTATAGCACAAGGGGCAACATGTGCTGGCATGGAAATGTGGGTATTAGGAATTGGAATGGCTGACCACATATTCATTGATGACTATCATGATAGGTGTCAGGGCATCTGTTTATGTAGATAGCATGCCTTCTTGAAAACTACTTTGTCAGAGCAGTATTGACAGCACTGTGTGCCACACATAGCTTCCACTAACTCCAGATGTAGGTTTTATCTTTAGAGGTCTTTAGGGGGCTTATGTAGGAGACACATATACCACAGGTGCCTCACTACACTTCAGATATATATGGAGGCTTTAGTACTGCAAGGACCCACATTGTGCTGTACAACTGTCAGTAGTGTACACAGTTAGGAGACAACTCAGCTCCAGATAGTTATGGGAAAAGTATATGATTTTTCCCAAGCCAGATGATATTTGTGAGTGATGTAGGTCACATCCCATATGCATATGATGTGAATGCTGTGTGCGTACCTGGTACTTTGATGATGTCTGACATGCATGTGCAAATGATGTTCAATATATCAGGATACTGTTGCAGCACCCAGTGCAGTTCCAAACTCACTGCGGGACTAAGGGGACCCAGACAGCCACCATGTGTGTGCTGTTTTACACATGTAGCACAGCATAGCACATGGCAGGGGCTTTAGGTATGTAATGTGTAGACAACTTTGATATGCAGGTCAGGCTTTGGCCAAACTTTCTGGGGATATTACATTAGTTATACACATGGGCACATCATGGGCAATGATGATTGGGGTGAAACATTGCAACCTAATAATAAAAAGAGAAAAAAGTCCACACACCTGGCGTTTGTAACCCAATATTCTGTCTTGAGTGATGATATTTATAAAATCTTAAAAAGGCATTGGCATTTGCTTTTGGAGGTGCCTGGTATTAAAAATGAGGTGTCTAATAAACCCAAAATGACCTATCATAGGGGTCGGACCCTTAGGGACTATTTATGTCCCAGTTATATCTCTACGACTAAGACACAAATGTGGCTGTCCACAGGTCCAAAAGGATTCTCTACATGTCATGAATGTAGTACATGCAGCTTGAGACTGGATACGATTAGAAACTTTTTTTTACAATACAATGAGGAGCTACTAAAACAGACATTTCATAAACTGTAAAACTAATTATGTTGTGTATGTCATAGGGTGCACATGTAATAAGATCTATGTGGGCAGCACGATAACGCCTTTGAAATTTTGGATACAGGAATACATCCGAGCAATAAGGAATAACGATATGAGATATCTCTTAACATTTCACAATGACAGAACATCACTCCAGCAACAGTGAGATATGGTTTCATAGGGTAGACCATGTCCTACCAAACCGGAGAGGAGGAAATAGGGAACTTGCCTACACCCCCCATACCTGCATGCTATCACACCCCCTCACCATCACTCCCATCACTGCACTCCATCCCACACACTGCACCTACACATATGACTAACCCCAATGCCAAATCCTGCATGCATGGAGATCCCTCTCAGCCCTGCATGGACATTAATCACTAAATCATGCACAGCATAGGGAAACTAACAATCCCACAATACATCACCATAAATAAACAAAGGTGGCAGGGCAGCTGCTACGATAGAGCGGAAGCCAGGGATGTACAATATGTCACAGACATGAAGCATAATACATCACTTACATCCCCACAGGTGCCCTAGCCTCCAGTCCCCCAACAGAAGATGCCTCCAGTGATGACAGTAACTCTGGACTTCAGGATTTGGACCAACAACCTGGCTTATCAGGGACCACTCGACAGTCGGTCACGACAGCCCACTCCCAGTCCACCACAGAGCCTCCCCCCTCAGTCTCTAATACCATAGCACCCACCTAGCGTATCCACACCTCTGTCCCCAGGACACATCAATCAGCAGGGTGCCCACCTGTACAGGGACCCCAGTCCACACCTCACCCCCAAGACAATCTCAGACCTGAGGCCAGTGGCAGTGGGCACACAGTTCAGGGGACACAGGGAAACAGGGACACTGGGAGGACCACTGTGCACCAGGAGGAGGACAAGTCCAGGGAACCGACTCTCCAGGAGGCACTCACCAAGATCCTGGGGGCCTACCAACATTCCCAGGACACGATTGGCCAGATCCTGGACAACACGCAGGAGAACAGGCGGCTGGAGGAAGAATAGTATCAGAGGATCAGGGAGGACTTGCAGGCTATCAACACTCCCTTGATCTCTATAGCAGGGGTGCTGGCAGACATGGGCAACCTCATGAGGGAAGCAACAGCACAGCAGTGGGCCCCTACCACTAGCCAGTACTTTGACCAGCCCTCCACTTCCGCTGCAGCTAGTGGGCAGGGTGCCAAGCCACAGGACCCACAGGCCACCAGCACCCCTCCCCCTGCAGAAGGTGAACCACCCCACAAATGTTCCCTCCAACCCAGACAGAAGCCAGAGACACGTGCCATGACCACAGCCAGGAAATGAGAGTCTCCTGATTGTCCCCCTTCTGTCCCACACTGACACCTTATCTACTCTGAACTGCCTTTGCTCCCCTTCCTATGGCCCCTTGGACACTGGACCTGTGCTACAAACAGACTGGAACAATACCCTGGACCTTCCCCCACCATCACGTAATTCCATTGCACTTTTCCCTCAAATTCATAGCACTACAATAAACACCCTTGAACACAACTTGACTACTAGTAATTAATGTGTTGAAAATGTGCATTTATGGAAACAGTCACATCTAGTGCAAATGCTCTTAACATTGTGAGAGCATATAACTAATGACATGTAGCTGTCTGTAGTCATCAAATCAGTACACAGTTGTTATCTCACCAACATCTGTAAAATGTCAAGCCATAGGTGATTAAAAGTTGAGATGGAAAGGAAGTTAATGCCATCATGGTACAGCCACACAATAAACATCAATAGTCAGAGTAATGGTCAGTTGAACTGTCTCACCTGTGTGTCATTGGAAGTACTGACGTATAACTGATGATTGGTTGTCCTCATCCTCATCCTTTGCCTCCTCATCCTCACTGTCCTCAGAGTCCAATGCTGCCACAAGAGCATCTCCAGTCTCCTCCTCCTGCAGAAAAGGTACATGCCATCTGAGGTTGTGCAACATGCAGTATGCCACTACTATCTGGCAAACCTTCCCGGGTGAGTAGCACAGGCATCCACTTGTCAGATGGAGGCACCTGAACCTGGCCTTCAGGAGCCTAAAGGTCCTCTCAGTGATCCTTCTGGTTTGCCCATGTGCCTCATTATAAAATTCCTCAGCCCCTGTCCTGGCATTCCTCACAGGGGTCAGCAGCCACAATAGGATTGGGTAGCCAGTCACCTGTAAGTATTGAGGGACAACATTTAGCCTCACACAATGCTATGGGGATGACACCTGAAGGCATAAACTAACATACACTGGTCGGAGTCCCTGGCTCACCAATTAGCCACACCCTCTGCCTCTGTAGTTGGCTATCACATTTGGGATGCTGCTATTCCTCAGGACAAAGGTGTCATGCACCGACCCAGGATACTTGCCAGTGATGTGGGAGATGTACTGGTCCGCCAGGCACACCATTTGCACATTCAGTGAGTGGAAACTCTTACGATTGCTGAACACCTGTTCATTCTGGGGGGGGGAGAAACACTGTGGGGGTCATTCTGACCCCCGCCGGCGGCGCATGCCGCCGGCTTGGCGGGAACCGCCAGAAGACCGTACCGCGGTCAAAAGACCGCAGCGGTCATTCTGAGTTTCCCGCTGGGCTGGCGGGTGACCGCCAGAAGGCCGCCCGCCCGCCCAGCGGGAAACCCCCTTCCACGAGGATGCCGGCTCCGAATGGAGCCGGCAGAGTGGAAGGGGTGCGACGGGTGCAGTTGCACCCGTCGCGATTTTCAGTGTCTGCCACGCAGACACTGAAAATCTATGTGGGGCCCTGTTAGGGGGCCCCTGCACTGCCCATGCCAGTGGCATGGGCACTGCAGAGGCCCCCAGGGGCCCCACGACACCCGTTCCCGCCAGCCAGGCTGGCGGGAAGGGGGTCGGAATCCCCATGGCGGCGCTGCTTGCAGCGCCACCGTGGAGGATTCCCTGGGGCAGCGGGAAGCCGGCGGGAAACCGCCGGCTTCCCTTTTCTGACCGCGGCTTTACCGCCGCGCTCAGAATGCCCCCGGAAGCACCGCCAGCCTGTTGGCGGTGCTTCCGCGGTCATTGGCCCTGGCGGTCCATGACCGCCAGGGTCAGAATGACCCCCTGTATGTGTCCCATCAATCGCCCCACCAATATTGGGGATATGTCTCATTGCATAGAATCCGGACTTCACAGTGGCCAAATCTTCTACCTAGGGAAAAGCTATGTAGCTGCACATGTGCTTCACCAGGGCACACAAAACTCTTGCCAGAATGATTGGAAACATTGTCTGTGACATTCCTGCTGCCAAGCCCACCGTCACTTGGAAATAACCAGTTTCCAGCAAATGGAGCACTGATAGCACTTACACAAGAAGGGGGATCCCAGCGGGATGACCGATAGCCGATATCAGGTCAGGCTCCAATTGTGCACACGGCTCTGTGACTGTGGCCCTGTCCAGTTTATAGGTGAGGGTAATGTGCCTGTTCTCCAGTGTAGCCAAGTCCACAAGGGGTCTGTACACAGGGGTTTGTCTCCCCCCCTATTTATACGCCGCTGTAGGTATCTAAGGGACACAAGAGTGAGTAGGCTGTCACAATTTGAACAATGGAAACACAACCTCAGAGTACATAGTGCATTTATGCGATAGGACAGTGGGAATGGCAAGGTATGGCCTAATCTAGGCTGTGATGAAGTTAAGGTAAATATGCTCGTAGTCCACCACCATGAAATGGTGACCGCCTGTCCTGTATGTAGGAATAGGTGGAAGTGAGGTAACTCCTCTGACACTGGGCGTTGTGGCGGTAGGAGGTCTTGCACCGCCGGGCAATTCCTCATTGGATAATCTGAGGCTCTATGGAGTACAGTGGCCAATGGGGATCAGCGCTGGCGATGACGATGTACACCGCTGAGGATGTGATGTCCATTTTCCATCAGATTCCCCATTTGTTTCCTGCCCTTCAACAAGAGAACACCTACACTCCGTGTGCTACTGTGACCTGTGTCTGGAACCTATAATGGCCCATGTGACCGGGGAAAGGGCCCCTGCCTTCACTGCGGAGGAGTTGGAGCGATTGGTGAATGGGGTCGTACCCCAGTACGGACTGCTGAATGGACATCCAGACCAACAGGTAAGTACACCTTGGGCACAATGTATGTGGGAAGGTTGCATGGAGATGTGTGTGCAGGCATCGTGCCATTTCGGGGGGGGGCGGTGTTGGTTGGTAGTGTACATGGTGGGCGCTGAGCGATGTGTGTGCCAATGGAGTTGGAAACAGGATTTGTGGGCCATTTGTGTGACAGGCTGAATTGTATGTGTAATGGTGTCCTCATGTCTGTATTGCCTCTGCAGGTCAGTGCCCATCAAGAGAGGGGATTATGGCGTGCCATCGCCAAGGATGTGCAGACCCTGGGGGTCTATGACAGGCGGAGCACCCACTGTCAGAAATGGTAGGAGGACCTGAGACGCTGGGCACGGAAGACCGCGGAGGCCCAGCTGAGGATGGCAACAAGGAGGAATACTTTTATTCCTCCTCGTTTTTTGCTTTTTCTATGTGTGCTGCATTCTGTTGCATGCATAGAAAAAGCAAAATGCCAGAATTGAGTGTTTATGTGTTGAAAGGTGTCCCTTCCTGCACATAACGATCATTTGAAAATGCCGCTTTGGCACTTCTGTGTGTACTGCATTGTCCAGCACACACAGAAGTGCCAAAGCACCACTACTGATTGTTTATGTGCAGGAAGGGACACCTTCCAGCACATAAACAATCACAGCCCTCAACACAGACATCCTTGCATGATGGTGCAAGGACGCCTGCATTGGCAGCTAAATTTAGCACCAGCGCAGACGGAAACGCAGGGGTGCGCCTTATTCCCTTCAATATGACACATCCCTGCATTTCTAAAGTGATGAAGCACAGCACTGCCAATTTTCGTGCTGCACCACTTTTCTTTAAATCTGGCCCTCTGTGTCTTAGACAGGATTGTCCCTCTGTCAGAAGGGACACCTTCCTGCACAAAAACAATCATGTCAGGCTTTGTCCTCTTCCTATGTGTGCTGCAGAATGCAGCACACATCGAAAGAGAAAAGAACAAGGAGTAAAAAAGATATTACTCCTTGTTATGACTCCTCTGGGGAGGTGTAAGAATTTGACACATTTCCCCATTTACAGATCCTTGTAAATCAGGAAATGCAATGAAACACATAGGTTTTGCATTTTAAAACCAGCGGCAACACCCATGGTATGTCATCCTGAAGCAGAGTAAGGCAACACAGGAATGTGTGCTGCCTTGTCTCACTCCATATCAACAAGGGTAGTAAAAGCCATGCAAAGTGGCTTTGTAAGGCCTTGTAGATATGGGTTTGCAGCCTGCCCTGCTGGTGTGTCACAAAAAGTGAAGTACCTGTGGCGCAAGCATGGAATGGAACAACACATCATGCATGGCACCTGAACGCTACACAACCTGACGATAACAATGCAGTCCATCTGCCACCATGAGGCCACTGTGGCTTACACAGGCCCATAATCACAAATAGGCACTGTAAAGGAAACCAAGGGCATGTGTTCGTCAGAGGAGTAACAGCTCACCTAAGAGGGGGGGTCAGTTGTAGGGTAAGTGAAGTATCAACAAATAGGAACATGCCAAAATCTACCTGTGTATTAATTGGCACACCAATTCATAGCACACAGCTGTCCGGATGTGCGTGGTGAGATCACATGACCACATGAATGCACAATGTGCACACAAGACAGCATAACATGGCAGAATGCCTTAGTGTACAGTGTGAAACCCAAATGGCAGGATCATTACAGATTGAGGCCCAAACTTACTTCTTCAGCACAGGAGCTATAGACTGAATACTGGCCACAGGGAATGTGGGGCACCCTGAAGATTAGGTGCAATAATATTTGTAGTTATGTCAATATGCTAAAACACATTCACTGTAAACAACATAAAAAACGAGGCAAATCCCCTTGGCAGATGTGGACCTGACCTAATCTCATACTTTCAGTAATGGTAGGCCTAGTGACGTGTTTAATTGTGCTATAGTATGTGCTGTGAGTCAAAAAGTCTTACTTGTTACATAGCAGTTGTATTAGGAATGTAGAGATATTGCCATATGAAAGACAACTACAGTGCAAAGTGGACTCCATACCTCTGTGTAACAGACACTTCCTGAGCAGCTGCCTGTCCATGATGATCTGGCTGAGGATGACAGACTGCCAACCTTTGACCAAGACACCCTCTGCCAAATCCTGACATCTTTTAACATACCACATCCAGTTGTGGGAAGGGCCAACATCATTGTGGGTCTCCAGAGGATCCACCCATCACTCAACAAACACCACCTGCTAGACCACCCCCAGCTCTGTACTCTGAGGACCCCCAAGTAGAACTCCATCATGTGGTAGGAGTCCAGCGGGAGATGCTAGATGTGATGTGGGTGGGGATGGAGACCATTGCAGGCCGCCCATAGGTGCTTCAGTCCCACTAAGGACACCTTGGCCGCTATATGAGGCACCTACCCTCCGATCTGTAGACTCAAACAGTCCCTAGCTGACTTCACTGGTGTCATGAGGCAGAGGGATGAACAACTTCCCTGCCAAAGTGAAACAAGTGAGGTTGCCAAACAGCTGGAGGCAATCTGTAACATCCTGAAGTCCATGGAGCAGAAACAGGGCCCATAAATTGCCACAATGGGTGCCTACCACCCGAACCTGAGGGCTGTGCTGCCAAACCAGCAGGCCTTTTCTGAGTCCAGTTCTGTCTCACTTGTTGGCACAGAGAAATGCTGGTGCAGGCTGGGGATCCACATCTTCAGTCCCTGATGTGTGTGTGTCTCTATCGCCTCCAGCACCTACAATATCCCCCTCATGGGACCACACCACACACATCAGAGAGAGAAGACGTGGAATTCACCTTGTGTCAATGTAAAACTGCCTGGTATCATTTCCCTGTGTCAAATTGTCAGTTCCTCCTTTGGTCACTGCTGATGGCCATTCCAGTGTACTTCCCAACTGGTACTGTCCACAATTGACTGACCCACCTGCTGATCTCACTCATTGGTGGATTGTAAATGTGGCCTATCTTCCCTATTGGCAATTTGTTAATTCTCTTCCTCACTGAAACAAGTCTCTCTTCCACATGTCACATGCAGTGTACCCCCCATGGACTCTGCCTGTATATTCAATGGCTCAAGCAAATGTGTGGGTTTGCTGTCTTAATAACTGTGCTGGTAATCCTACAAATGTTTGCACATTTTAATAAAGGCACTGAGTTCCACCTGTGTGTTGTTTGTCTGTTGGAGTCTGGACTAAGTACAACATTGTGCTTTGTGTGAGCCAAACACACCAACTACTCCACAAAGGGACATGTGTGAAATGGAGCCAAGGACAAAGCTATAAAGGCCGAATGAAATATATTTGGTGAATCGTATGTGTTTGTAAACTAGCAGGTAGTTACTCAAGGTCACAAGCATGAAGTGCAGCAAGTTGCATGCAGTCAGTGTTAATAATGGAGTCACAAGACTAGTGGGAAACACATCTATGGATACTAACCAGCAAACAACACTGCAAGCAAATGATGCAAGGGTGAGTGTGTAAAGGGCTGGCATCAGTGTGTGACCCTAAATCTCCTTGAGTAGTGACAGTCTCTCCATTCACATCAAGAGTGCTGTTTACAGTGCAAAACTACATTTGTAGATCCCTTCTGTGATTCCTTGCCCAACTTGAAAGATTTCTTTTCATTGGTATTTTGCCTTGCATAACACGACAACAAACAGTGCTAGCAAAGCCATCTGCATGCACGTAACATAACCTAAGCAGATATAACTCCTACACAGTAAATCATGAGGTAGCCTTGTAGGTAGAAAAGATTGAGATTTACAATAATGATACAACTAATTCTACCTAAAACTTCCTGAACTACACTAACTTACTTATCTAACTGAAACTAAAACATATCCTAAAAACTATCTAAAACTACCTTAACTTAATTTACCGTGCCCTACACATATAACACAACATGTGAAACATCACCCTCCCCAATACACATCTTCATACAAAAACAATATAATCTACACCTATACACAAACTACCTAAATATACTAAGCTAAACAATGATAACATTTTGGTATCTTTTTTAATGTGTTTTTTTATTAAAACACATATCCTCAGCATCAGCTTCCCACCCACTAAATAATCTACCTACCCCTATGCATAACTAATGAACAAACCCCACCTAAAATATTAAAACTACTATGCCTAACCTAACCTATGCCCACACTAACTATGCCTAAACTATGCAGTAAAAACAGTCAAATAAAACCACAGCTTTAAACATGTGGAAGAGCAGAAAGGGTCCCTGTTGCCTAAAATTGCTCCCCAATTCTGTCATAGACAGCTGCAAAGTTTGCAATAAATGTATTGCTGTGTCCACCTTGTGTTCCAGGGTGGCAACTTGGAGTTTCAGGTCGACATGTTCTTTATCATGAGGTATTTAAACGTCAAACCATGTCCAGTGGAATGTAACTGTGCAGTGGTGGTCCTGTGGGATGACTGGTGGATGTGCTTTGTACTGGGTCGGAGCCACCTCCCTGGTCTGCAGCAACAACCTTGCTTAGGCCTGGCTGAGCATGTATGGCTGGGTCCTTAGGTGTTATGTGCTGGCAACCCCTCTACAAATAATCTAGCCATCCTGCGATATGCCTTGGCCATGAGGCAGATTTGCCTGTAATGTTCTGCACGGATGAGGTTGTTCTTTTTCTCCTCTCGGTAATGTTGTCTGTTAGAGCGGAATGAAATCTCTCAGACAAAGCGGGAGTAGGAACTGTGCCAATCATCATAATGCTTCATTTGGTATCAAACATTACATGTGGCATCGCTCAAATCCAAAAATCTTCTGGAAGTATAAAGTGACCATCCAACTACAAATACATTTTCACCTCCAAATTTATCAAGGCCCAAGCACACAGGTTTTGCACAAGTTGGCTATTGCAATTGCATTGTCTGCCCAAATGTAGGTATAAACATGTCAATACAGATAATGCTTAGGAACAATGCTGTTCTGTGCATATGACATGGTACACATGTCCATAGGAATTGATCATTTGGTTCCTTCTGCAGCCTGCAATGGGCTTGATTTCATGGCCACTGACCTAGGTAAGATGAGCAATGTCTGGCAAGTACAATATTATGTTTCAACACTGTGTCCCTGATATGGCAAAGAGACAACTTCAGCCACATTGCTATATAGACTTTCTCTATCCCTGGTTTTTGAAATCTGAATGGAGGCTGGCTAGCTATCTTACATCAAACAGAGATGTTGGATACATCTCCTATATTGACTAATATAAATACCTGGCAGACCGTTCCATGGCACATCACATGCGGGCAAAGTAATTGCATCTGTCCCTCAATTTAGCCTAGTCTCTGTCCCTACATATCAGCTAATAATGTCACCTTGCTGCACATCATCATTCAGAATATCCATGTGATGGGCGTATGCATACATGCTGTACATCTCATATGCACATGTATCTTGTGATGTAACTTGCAAGTGTTAGCCAAAGTGTAAGCCTGGGTGACATTTTTTTTGCAAGCTGTTATGAGTAACACCACCAGAAGGTAGAGTGTGAATGGACTTTCGGATGACAACACTGTGTAGACATGTTTCTGGTCACACACCTTAGCATTTCTGGTAAGAAGACAGCGCAGAGGTATGACTATGTATTTAATATTGAAAATGGTGCATTAGGCGGCTTCAGTGAGGCCTTCAACTGCATTACTATGTGTGGAATGCTGACATCTGGGCCTACAACACTTACTCATTTTGGCCCATAGTTAAGAAAAATGATGCAATACTGCACTAGGGCAATTGTGCGCCATTTTTGTTAACACAAGCTAGCGTCACTCCTTAGCACCATCCATGCGCCATATTTAAAAAATGACATACAATGGTGCTGAGGAATGGTTAGCGTAAAAAAAAATGATGTTAACTATTGCGACATGCCATAAGGAAAAATTACGCTAATGCTGCAAATGTGGCTCTAGACAATTTGTGGCACGCAAATATGACACAAAAGGTTAGCGCCTTTTTTAAGAGAAAATTGAGTTTTCAGACGAGGAGAGACCCCTGGGCGATCCCAATCACCCAAGTACCAGCCAGGAGGGTCCAGAAAAGTCCCAGGAGGAGAAGATAAAGCGCAAGTGTCACTTTAGCGAGGAGCAGCATGACATCCTGGTCAGAGAGGTGTTGGAGCAGTAACACCAGCTCTTCGTCATCTCCAAATTACCAGTTGGTTGGAGAGATGCAAAATGTCAGCAAATAGTAGACAAAGTCAACAGCGTCTCAGAGGTGAAGAGGACTGTAACAGAGTGCAAAAAGCACTGGCACGATTGCAAGCACAGGACTAAGGAGAAACTCACCAGGAACCAAAAGGCAGCACTGCAGACTGGAGGTGGAGGTCCTGCACCACAGGAGGACCTGGATGAGCTGGAGGAGATGATTGCAGCGGTCATCCCAGAGGAGCTGGTCACTGGAATCGGAGGACAATGCAGACTACCAACAACCACCACAAATGCTGGAATTCCACAAATGGCAGAAGGGGGAGGCACATAGGACAGGCTCAATGCATGCTAAAAGTTGCATTGGGACACATAGGCCCTGAATCAAGACGCACCATCCCCACACAAGTCACACATGTAATGATGCTTTGGTTGAGCTACGCATGCCAACAAATCCACAACGTCAACAGCTATACTCCACCATGTAAATATGCAGCTCATTGCCTGGAAGGCGCATGCAAACAGTGTGGCTTTGGCTGTGCCATTACAACACACATTGCATATTGTCAAAGCCCCTGTACCAACCCAACGTAGACATCAGAGACTAAGACGGAAGGCAATACCACCCCAGGGATGGTATAAGGGTGGTGTCTCTGGCCAAAATACTTCCCTTCCTCCTTGTCGCATTGCCTTTACTCATGTGTGCTGCATCTTGCAGCACACATTGAAATACCACCTTAGCAAAAATAGCTTGTACATGTTGAGGAAGGGACACCTCCCTGCACATGAACAAATCATCCCATCAAGGCAGGCACTCCTTCATCATGCTGCAACAATGCCTGTGTTGGTGCAGGGAGAACAAATCTGTGCAGGCCCAGGGGGAATTGCAGGGCTGTACCATCTTCAAGTAAAAAATGGCACATCCCTGCATATCTAAACTGGTGCAGTGTAGTAAAACACATATTGCAACTGCTCTAAGCCGTGCCACATGATTAAAATCTGTTCTAAAACTTGCAACCTGTGGAATTGTGAACATCATGTGTGTTGCAATCTCACCATCTGACAAGAGAGAGGGCCAGAGTAAACTGAAAATGATGGTGCATGCTGCTGTGCCAAATTAGGCAACATCACGCACCGTCAATTTCAAAATGCTGGGAAGCACCATATTCATAAAAGTACTGCGCACCACTGTGTACCTCCTGCTCAAGCAGTAAATTAGCTGTTGTGTGCCAACGCAGCCACCCTTGCACCATAGTGTAAGGATGGCTGCGTTGAGGAGGAGATTGTTTTTGTGCAGGAAGGAACACGTTCCTGCACAAGTTAAAGGGTGACTTGCTCTTACTATGTGTACTGCAGAATGTAGCACAAATAGAAAAAGCAAAAACTCTAGTAGAAATGTAAGCATTACTCCTCATTTTGCCATGCTAATGCCACCCCTTGACTGGCATTAGACTTTGGTGCAGCTTCCGGTTTACAACAAGTGGTAAATCTGAGGCATGGTCAAAACGGCAATGAGTGTTGCTGTGACATACGTGTGAAGGGGCCATATATACGAGGTGGAGTTAAGGCACAAAAAGTGGCTTTATGCCATCTTGTAAATGCGGTGCAGGGCATTGCACCAGCTGAGCCTCACCAGAAGAGACACTGAGGTGGCGCTCGGGGCACCTACATATGCCTCAAAATATCTGGTGAGCTTGACCATGTGTGATGCACAATGCTACACATAAGTACAACAACAACCTTGGGTCTGTAACATGTCACTGAGCCTCCAGTGGCAAATAAATGATGTGCCATGTCAACAGCCAAAACAATCTAATATTTATTTTACAGTATCTCATTGCAGAGGATGATGGGTTACCTCCTGCTGAGCTGCCTGTTCTGGATTTTACAGATGACATGGATGGCCAGCTGCCAACCATCATTCAACAGACTATCCTAGGATCCCTCCAGACAACACCTCCAGTCGCAGGGAGGAAACAAGGCATTGCAGGGTCTTCACATGACCCAACCAGCTACCAACACACGCCACTACCCAGTACTCACACAGATCTGGACTTCGAGGACCCAGAGATCACCTTTCAGAAGACAGTGGTATGAGTCCAGCAGGAGATAGCCAAGCAGGTGTGGTTGAGGACGGAGACCATGGCAGACAGCCTAGAGGGAGTGTGGACGTGCCTCAGTCAATATAAGGATAACTCAGCTGCCATCAGAGTCACCCTCTCCCCGCTACATGGCCTCTGGCAGTCTCTGGCCGACCTAGCTGCTGTCATTAGGCAGAGGCTAAAGCAATTGCCCTCCCAAACTGGCAGCAGCATAACAGACAACAGGCTGGGGGCTATGCAGAATACCCTGGAGTCCATACAGTGGGAAGTGGCCTCCCTCAGGGTAAACATGGCTGCCTACCACTGTGATGTTGCTGCGGTGTTGAAAAATCAGCAGTTCCTCCTTGCTGCAGTGATGCCTTATGTGTTCCCAGAAATGGCACCTGCTAGGACCTTTGACTCCAGGTCTCTATCCCATAAAGTGTGTTTGGCCCCCTCTACCTCTACAACAGCACCAGCCATGGCACAGGAGGCACTACACACATCAGAGGATGAAGATGTGGAAGGAAAGGAAAAGCTCCTGATAGCACAATCTGTGCCACATGGACAGTTTTTCCTTAGTTCTGGGCTTAAGATCATGCCAGTTTTGTGACAGTAGGAAATGTGCCATCTTCACCCAACCACTGTTGACTTGTCTGCTATGTACTGTCATTGTATCTTTCATACCAACTGGCAATTTTTTACCTCCTCAATAATGCACACTACTCCTAACCATGCCTCATGACATGTCCCTTAACCCTGGACTCTGATTGTGCTACATATGGCTAATTTTCACTCATGGGGTCTGTGAACTGGACATTGTATAGAATTCACAAATATCACTTGCACCTGAAAATAAAGCACCTTGCTCACATGTAGCATTTCTAAGTTTACCATGTTCCATCTACTCAGCTAAATGATTTAATTGTGTGAATCCATGTCAACTTGTACAGAATATCATTACATTAGTGCATGACTGTCAAACACAAAGCCATACACTAGGATCCTAACATGAGAAAGGTGAGAGATGGTGTTGTTGGCTACAACCAACTTACTGAGTATCTATACAAATATTGAACAGATATCCTTTAAAGTTGACATACGGCATGTATGGCTGTGAACCAAGTTAATGGTAATTTATCCAGATGGGAGTACCAGTACAACTTATTTGTGTGGTACAGGAGAAGCTACCCTTATCAGTGATAAGTGCACCTGTCAGTGTTGTAGGGTACAGTTATAATTTTTCCTGTTTTCAGATGTGCCACACTTGCCAACAGTGAAACTGCAGGACCCCACAATGACAGGTGAAGTACCATACTTACCTTTCCAAGATAAAGTATACATACACATTGTGAATGGCTGGAACAGTGGATTGCAAATGTATGAACTAGTTGGCGCTATGTAGCAGCCAATCTGACAGCTCCTCTGTCATAGGGGATGCACATGGTAATCCTTGGAAATCAGGACAGTAAGCGTACCCTGGGCCATTCCTCCAACTTGACCAGTGCACTCATGAGAACCCCCAGACACTCAGTCAACTCACAAAAAAATAGTTTAAAAGAAACAGGATGTATTGCAATATTTCTAGCAGCCATATGCCTACAACTAACCTAAAAACTACCCTAAGCTAAACTAACATATACAAACTTAACTTAACTAAAAACTACACCTATTTAACCTATTCAAAACATATCTTACACATGTAACGCCACACTCTAAATATTGTCCTCCACCCCCTTACCCCCCTTGCAACTAAGAACGTAACGGTTACTTCACTTGGAATGGTGAGGGCTGCACTTTTTGGATTTTGGGACGCTGCCATGTAGAAAAATCCACAAGACCTAGACACATCTGAAAACTAAACATCTGGGTAAGTCCAGGGTGGTGTGCTTTACATGCACCCCACACCATTTTCTTACCCACAATGCCCTGCAAACCTCCAACTTTGCTGCAAATCACACATTTTTCCCACATTTTTGTGATGGAACCTTCCAGCATTGTCTCATCTATACCAGTACATTTTCTGCTGCACTTGTCAGTCTAAAAATGTTTTTTTTCAAACTACCCTTTTGGACCCGCTTTGGTTCCACCTCAATTTCAACATGTTTTTGGCTCTTCCCTGTCACAGGCACTTGTCCCACCTACACAAGTGAGGTATCATTTTTACCAGGAGATTGAGGGGGATGTTGAGTGGTAGGAAATGTGTCCCGGTGCGGTGATCCCACACAGAAATGGGGAAAAAATGATATTTTTCAGCTAAATTTGAGGTTTGCTGAGGATTCTGGATAACAAAACATTGGGGGATCCACGCAAGTCACACCTTTCTGGAATCCCTTGGGTGTCTAGTTTTCAGAAATGTCTGGGTTTGGTAGGTTTCCCTAGATGGCTGCTGAGCCCAGGACCAAAAACGCAGGTGCCCCCCCTGCAAAAACAGGTAGTTTTGTATTTGATAATTTTGATGTGTCCAGATAGCCTTTTGGGGTATTTCCTTTGGTGGGCTCTAGGCCTACCCAAACAAGTGAGGTACCATTTTTACTGGGAGACTTGAGGGAACGCTGGGTGAAAGGAAATGTGTGGCTCCTCTCAGATTACAGAACTTTCTGTCACCAAAATATGAGGAAAAAGTTTTTTTTTTGCCAAATGTTGAGGTTTGCAAAGGATTCTGGGTAACAGAACCTGGTGCGATCCCCACAAGCCACCCCATCTTGGATTCTCCTACGTTTCAAGTTTTAAAAAATGCACAGGTTTGGTAGGTTTCCATAGGTGCTGGCTGAGCTAGAGGCCAAAATCCACAGCTAGGCACTTTGCAAAAAACAGCTCTGTTTCCTTTGGGGAAAATGTGATGTGTCCACTCTGTGTTTTGGGGCATTTCCTGTCATGAGCGCTAGGCCTACCCACACAAGTGAGGTACCATTTGTATCAGGAGACCTGGGGGAATGGTGAGTGGAAGGAAATGTGTGGCTCCTCTCAGATTCCAAAACTTTCTGTCACCGAAATATGAGGAAAAAGTGTTTTTTGGCCAAATTTTGAGGTTTGCAAAGGATTCTGGGAAACAGAACCTGGTGAGAGCCCCACAAATCACCCCATCTTGGATTCCTCTAGGTGTTTAGTTTTAAAAAAAATTGCAGGTTTGGTAGGTTTCCCTAGGTGCCGTGTGAGGTAGAGGCCAAAATCTACAGCTAGGTACTTTGCAAAAAACACATCAGATCTCAATGTAAAAATGTGATGTGTCCATGTCGCGTTTCCTGTCGGGAACATTAGGCCTACCCACACAAGAGAGGTACAATTTTTAATGGGAGACTTGGGGGAACACAGAATAGCAAAACAAGTGTTATTGCCCCTTGTCTTTCTCTGCATTTTTTCCTTCCAAATCTAAGGCAGTGTGTAAACAAGACGTCTATTTGAGAAATGCCCTGTAATTCACATGCTAGTATGGGCACCCCACAATTAGTGATGTGCAAATAACCACTGCTTCTCAACACCTTATCTTGTGCCCATTTTGGAAATACAAAGGTTTTCTTTATATCTATTTTTCACTCTATATTTCAGCAAATGAATTGCTATATACCTGTGTTAGAATGAAAACCCATTGCAAGGTGCAGCACTTTTATTGGCTCTGGGTACCTAGGGTTCTTGATGAACCTACAAGCCCTATATATCTCCCAAACCATAAGAGTCTAGCAAACGTAACATTTTATTGCTTTAAACAATTTGACATCGGAGGAGGAGTTACAGAGTAAAACGTGGAGAAAAATGGCTCTTTTTTTTCACCTCATTTTCAATATTTGTTTGTTTCAGATGATATTTTCTTTAGGAAACCCTTGTAGGATCTACACAAATTACCCCTTGCTGAATTCCGAATTTTGTCTACTTGTCATAAATGTTTAGCTTTCTGGGATCCAGCATTGGTTTCACACCCATTTCTGTCACTAACTGGAAGGAGGTTGAAAGCACAAAAAATAGTAAAAATGGGTTATGTCCCAGTAAAATGCCAAAATTGTGTTGAAAAATGGGGTTCTCTGATTCAAGTCTGCCTATTCCTGAAAGCTGGGAAGATGGTGATTTTAGCACTGCAAACCCTTTGTTGATGCCATTTTCAGGGAAAAACCACAAGCCTTCTTCTGCAGCCCTTTTTTCCATTTAAAAAAAAAAAAACGAAATTATCGCTGTATTTTGGCTAATTTCTTGGTCTCCTTCAGGGGAATCCACAAAGTCTGGGTACCTCTAGAATCCCTATGATGTTGGAAAAAAAGGACGCAAATTTGGCATGGGTAGCTTATGTGAACAAAAAGTTATGAGGGCCTAAGCGCAAACTGCCCCAAATAGCCAAAAAAAGGCTTGGCACCGGAGGGGGGAAAGGCCTGGCAGTGAAGGGGTTAAACATATGTGCAGCTACATTGTTTTCGACCAGGTGGAGGATTTGGCTACAGTGAATGCTGACTTATATGCAATGGGATCTATCCCCAACATCATTGGAGCAATTGATGGAACACATATTGCATTTGCCCCCCCCCTGCAAAATGAACAGGTGTTCAAAAATCGAAAGAGTTGTCACTCCATGAATGTCCAGATGGTGTGCTTGGCGGACCAGTACATCTCCCATGTCAATGCTAAGTATCCTGGGTCGGTGCATGATGCCTTTATCTTGAGGAATAGCAGCATCCCAAGGTTGATGGCCCAACTACAGAGGCACCTGGTGTGGCTAATAGATGAGCACTGGTTCCCACCCAGTAGATGTTGGTGTATGGGTATGGTGTGGGCCATATAGGATAGTGTGTGCCTAAATGTTGTCCCTCAGTATTTGCAGGTGACTCTGGTTACCAAAACCTATCATGGTTACTGACCCCTGTGAGGAATCCTAGGACAAGGGCAGAAAAACATTACAATGAGGCACCAGGGCGAACATGAAGGATTATTGAACGTACTTTTGGCCTCCTGAAGGCCAGGTTCTGGTGCCTCCATCTAACTGGGGGATCCCTGTGCTACTCACCCAAGAAGGTCTGCCGGATAATTGTGGCATGCTGCATGTTGCATAACCTTGAGATGACATGTGCCTTTTCCGCAGGAGGAAGAGGCTGGAGATGGCCGTGTGGCAGCAGTGGACCCTGTGGACTGCAGTGATTCGACAATACTTCCAATGACGCACAGGTAAGACAATGGTATTTCACATTTCATTGTCATTTTTTGGATTATCTTTGTCACTGGCATGCTGTTATTTCCCACTTCTATGCCAACTCACTGTACACTTTGGCAACTCATTTTGCAGATGTTGGTGCCCCACTATCGCACCTAGTGTGATCACCGCAGCCAACTACAGGTCTTTCCTATGTGAACATTACTGTACAGTTGAACTACAATGTTTGAAGTTGGTTAAACAAATACATACTTAAAACATTTGACATACTCCAAACTTGTATATTTTCAAAGGGTATTTATTGAAGTGCTAAGAAGAAGAGGGGGAAGTGCATTGGGATGGGGTGATGATGGAGGAAAGTCCAGGGTATTGTTCCAGTCTATGTGGTGAACAGGTGCATTGTCCAAGGGGACAAAGAAGGGGAGCAATGGCAGTTCAAGGTGGACAGGTGACAGAGTGGGACACAAGGGTGAAAATCAGGAGAGGCTCGTATCCTGGGGGGGATCTTGGCAAGTGTCTCTGGCTTCTGCCTGGATCACAGGGAACGTTTGCCGGGTGATTCACCTTCTGCAGAGGTAGGGGTACTGGTGGCCTGTTGGTCGTGTGGTGGGGCCTCCTGTCCACAAGCAGAGGTGGAAGGCAGTTCAGATGTCTGGCCAGTGGCAGGGGCCCGCTGTTGTGAGACTGCCTCCCTCATAATGCTGGCCGCAGCACCCCTGCTATGGAGACCAGGGTGGTGTGGATGGCCTGCAACTCCTCCCTGATCCTCTGGTACTGTCCCTCCTGCAGTGCCTATTCTCCTGCACGTTGTCCAGGATCTGGCCAGCATATCCTGGGAATGTTGGTAGGCCCCCAGAATCTCTCAAGTGCCTCCTGGAGAGTCGTCTCCCAGGGCCTGTCCTCCCACAGACGCACAGCACTCCTCCCAGTTTCCCTATTGTCCTGTGCCTCTGTCCCCTGAACCGTGTGCCCACTACCACTGACCCAAGACCCCTGATTGTCTTGGGTATGAGGTGTGCCCTGGGGTCCCTTTAGTGGTGGACACACTGCTGTGGTACGCTGGGTGGGTACTGTGGTGGTGTTTCCAGATGGGGGAGGCTCTGTGGTGGTGTGTGACTGTGCCTTGGTAACCGGCTGTCCAGAGGTCCCTGATGGGCCAGGTTGGTCATCCAGATCCAGGTGACCAGATTTGCTGTCATCGCTGTGGGCCTCTTGAGTTGGGGGACTGGACATTGCTGGCACCTCTTTGCCGCTGACATTGGCTGGGGTACCTGTGGGGATGGAAATGCGGTGTTATTGTTTCTGTGTGTGACATATTGTGCATCGGTGGGCTGTCCTCTTTGGTTGTATTTGCCCTGGCAGCTTTCACTTGTGTACGTTGGTGTATGGAGGGATGAATAGTTCTCTCTAGTGTGCATGCTTTAGTGATAGGTGTCCATGCAGGTCTGTGAGTGGTGTCCATGCATTGATATGGCATGCAGGGCTTGGAATTGGGATGAGTAAGATGTGATGGTGGGAGGTGTGGGAGGTGGTGGAGTGATGGGAGTGAGTGTAAGGGAGGGGCATGCAGGTAGGGGGGGTGATAATAGTAGAGAGTTGACTTATTAGAGTCCAGTCCTCCTGCAACTCCAGCAAGGCCCTCTGGATGCATGATTGCCAAGACTTGCTCCTCCCATGTTGTTAGCTGTGGGGGAGGAGGTGGGGGTCCGCCACCAGTCCTCTGTACAGCGAGTTGGTGTCTTGCTGCAATGGAACGCACCTTCCCCCATAGGTCGTTCCTCCTCTTCCTGATGTCATCCCTGGTTCTCGGGTGCTGTCCCACGGTGGTGACCCTGTCCACGATCTTCCTTCATTGCTCCATCTCCCTAGCAATGGACATCTGCTGCACCTGTGCTCCAAATAGCTGAGGCTCTACCCTGATGATTTCCTCCACCATGACCCCCAGCTCTTCATCTGAGAATCTGGGGTGTCTTTGTCGTGCCATGGGTGTTGTGTGAATGATGTAGGTGAGGGTGTGTAGGGTGATGTGTTGGGGTGTGTGATGTGGGGTGCGTGGGTGGTGTATAGGTGCAGGTGGTGTGTGGCTCTGGTTTTGTTTGTAGTCGTGCTATCTGTCTTGTGCCAATGGTTTGTAGTCGTAAAGGGTTATGGGTAATGTGGGTGGGTGTTTTATAGTGGTGTGGGTGTCTGGATGTGGTGTGTGTATGGGTGTCAGTTGTGTGTTATTTAAATTGGCCAATGTAGTGTTGTTTTGTATATGTGTGTGTATTTTGAACGAAGCGGTATGTAGCGCTAATGGTTTACCACCATTGAATGTCTGCCGTGGTGATTCGTGGGTCATAATGTGATGGGCGTAATTCTGTTGGCGTAACGGTGGGGGTTTTGATACCACAAGTTTATCACTGTTGGTGTAGCAGACTTGTGTCTGTGGCTGTATAGTGACAGATTTGTGGGTGTGTGTCTTAATATGGTGAACGGATATCCGCCGCAGTGGTGGTATGTTGGTGGCAGACAGCATGGCGGTAAGTGGGATTTGCCGCCAATGTCATAATGAGGTCCTTAATGTTAACATACAGACAAGGGGTATGCAAAATATGTACAATCAATATTAAAAACTAAAAATAATTTAATAGAGGTCCCACATACTACTACCACAAAGACAAGTATACACACTATTATGACATAAAAAAACAAAAAGACTATGAATGTAACAATAAAAGAAAAAAAAACTGTTAAACTTATGAAAAACACATCTAAAAAGATGTATTTAAAACACTCTGCTATACTCCCAATTAACTGTTGGCTTACATGAAGATATCGGTTTTAATCCTATTTATGTTTATTACAATGACCTCCCTTTCTATGACGAGCCTGTGATGGTTTATTTGTACATATTCGCCAGAACACTTTCATATCAATATATTACTAAATAAATGAAGATGTAAAGAACAGAATATATGTACTTATGTGGAACAGAACCAGGAAAGGCTAGGGACAGGGATATGGTCCCTAAAGTCTACATATGACTACAATGTATTCCGGGATAATTGTAAATTAGCAATTGTCGCCATCCTCAAAGAACATTTATTAGGTTCTGTCTAACTTACAATTATTAACAACCAAGCAAGCTATTTCCTTAAACAATTTTCAGTGTTCCTATTATCAAACATAGTTAAGGGATTCTCATACCTTTTTATTTTTTTGTTTTTTGAATCAATTCCAATCCATCATATTCAGAAAAGTAGTTCAGAAAAACAGTACCTATTATAAAGTGGAAAATATCATATCAGGCCAAAAAGCTCTATTCTATGACAAACCGGCGTCATGGACAAACATACTTAATATACATGACAGCAACCCCAGCCATTTCTTACATCAGCATTCCACTTATCGCTATGCCAAAGACCTAGTAAGGCACGATACCATATCGAGCCAACAAAAAGCTACCAATACATCCATATGCCATCTCGTATTGACCAGAGTATTACACCGCCATACTTAGGCCCTCATTATGACATTGGCAGTGAGTGATAAAGTGGCAGTAATACGGCCAACAGGCTGGCGGTTATTACCGCCAAATTATGACCATGGTGGTGATAACTCCCATAGACAGTCAATGTCACACCAACCGCCAGGGCATTAACACCACTGACCACGATGGTAGCCGTCAACAGCCAGGCGGAAGACAATGCATCGCCTACCATACCATGACCCAGAAAACTGCCACGATTTCCAGAATGGTACCAACGGCATCAAATTCCTGGTGGAAACACATCACAGAAGACCAAAGACTCACCATCGGAGACACAGGGAAGAACAACGCTGCCATGGAACCAGAAATGAAAGCCGCCAAAAAAGACGACAGTGAGTACATCGGTCTAGCACACAAGGGAGGGAGGGAGGAAAACTAGAGTGACACACACACACACGACACACATCAGACACACACATACCATACACACAGCCAGCTGCAGATGTAAAACATTTGCACACAACACACGGCACAATAATGCAAGGGCAACAAGAATGTAGTAATGACAATGTATTGATTGTGAACAGCTACCAAAAGAACCAATTGTACGAAAAACAGATTTGTACAAATGTATACAAAGGGCCAATGCCCAGTCCAAAGTACTAAGGTCCCACTTGGCCACAGGACACAGTCCAGTGCCCAACTTGAATCCTGACTTCATCTGGATAGAACTCTACAGGGAAATCAGTTTGCAAGTGGGCAGGCACCTCGGGGGGATGGGGGTGGGGGACACCTCAGCCGAATACAGGAACAAGCCGACTGGTTCTGGAGGGGGCTCCATGCCTATTGTTCTGTGCTGGGGAATGCAAGGCCACAGTCTCTGGAGTAGGTGACTTTCCCACTGGTTCTACAGGGGGCTCAATGCCATTTTCTCTGTGCTGGGGAGTGCAAGGCCACAGTCTCTGGAGTGGGTGACTTTCCCACTAGTTCTGGAGGTGGCTACATGCTCATTTCTCACTGCTGGGGAGTGCAAGGCCACAGTCTATGGAGGGAGTGACTCTCCCACTGGTTCTGTAGGGGGCACCATTCCCATTTCTCTTTGTTGGGGAGTACAAGGTCACAGTCTCTCAGGTGGGGAACATGCCCACTGCTTCTGGAGTGGGCCCCTTGTACAGCAGTCCCTGGAGGGTGGCCTACATACCCTCCGCTGGTGGTGAGAGCGGCACTGTGTCATTTGCAGGTGAGGGCTGCACTGTGTCAGCAGGTGAAGGTGCCTCCTGGGCAGCCTCTGCTGGAGGTGAGGGCTGCACTGCCTCAGCAGGTGAAGGTGCCTCCTGGGCAGCCTCTGCAGGAGGTGTAGGCTGCACTCCCTCAGCTGGAATTGAGGGCCCCATGACCACTAGTGGTGTCACCCTGACAGCCTCTGCTGGAGTTGAGGGCTGCACTGTGTCAGCAGGTGAAGGTGTCTCCTGGGCAGCCTCTGCTGGAGGTGAGGGCTGTACTGTGTCAGGAGGTTGAAGGTGCCTCCTGGGCAGCCTCTGCTGGAGGTGAGGGCTGCACTGCCTCAGCAGGTGAAGGTGCCTCCTGGGCAGCCTCTGCAGGAGGAGTAGGCTGCACTTCCTCAGCTGGCGGTGAGGGCCCGTGACCACTGGTCGTAGTGGTGGTGTCACCCTGACAGCCTCTGCTGAAGTCAAGGGCTTCTTCCCCTCATGGCAGGAGGTGTGGGATCCTTATCCTTCCTGGCAGGGGTTGAGGGCTTCTTCCCCTTCTTGGCAGGATGTGCTGGCTCCTTAGCTTTCCTGGTAGGAGTTGAGGGCTTCTTCCCCTTCATAGCAGGAGGTGCTGGCTTCTTCCCCTTCATTGTGGGAGTTGAGGGCTTCTTCCCCTTCATGGCAGGAGGTGTGGGATCCGTAACCTTCCTGGCTGGTGGAGTGGAATCCTTCACTGTCTTGCCACCACAACTAGGAGGTGTCTCCACTGTCCACGTGGACTGTTTGGCTGAGGTGCTGGGCTGGATCATTGGGACCCTGCTCCTACAGGCAGGATGGGGGAGGGGGAGGGAAGAGGTCAAGTTGGGCAAGGAAAAGCTTCTTAGGGACGGTGGGGTGGGATGAGGGAGGAGGGATGGGAGTGGAGGTTGAGGGAGTGGTTGTTGAAGGTGTATGTCTGCTGGACTTGGGTGCAGGTGCATGGGCAGTGTGCTGATGTGAGATGGATGGCTGTTGGGTGTCTGAGTGCTTGAGTTTGTGTCCTTTTGGAGGGGGCAGACAGACAGGGTGGGAGAGGACACAGGGAGCACGTGGATGGATGTTGTGGAGGTGTCTGCTAGTGAGGTGTGTGTGCTGCTTGGTGTGGTGATGCTGGTGGTGGATGTTGATGCAGTGCACACAGGTGTGAGTGTGGACATGACTGTGAGGGAGGTGGATGAGGAGGAGGAGGAGGGGGAGGCAGTGGATGTGGTTGTGTTTGCAACTGTCTGGTGTTTGTGTGAGTGCTTGTGGGATTAAGTGTGCTGCCTGTGTTTGACTGTGCCACTCGTGTGTTGTCTTCTGTGCCTGCTCGTCTGTATGTGTGCATGGCATGGGTTGGGGGTGAGGAGAGTGGGACTGGGAAGTGGTAGTTGGAGGGGGGATGAATGAAACAGCGACACTGGCTACCGTAAGTGAAGAGGCCAAAGCCTGAAATGATCTCTGTAGGGCCGCCAATCCACTGTGAATGCCTTCCAGGAAGGCATTGCATTGCTGCATCTGGGGTGCCAGCCCCTGGATGGCATTCACTATGGTTGACTGCCCTACAGAGATGGGTCTCAGGAGGTCAATAGCCTCCTCACTGAGGGCAGCAGGCCTGACTGGGGCAGGGCCTGAGGTGCCTGGAGTAAAGGAGATGCCCATCCTCCTATGTGAGCCGGCACGGGCAACTCGGTGGGGAGCTACTGGGAGGGTGGTGCTGATACGGGAGTGGCAGTAGAACATGTCAGTAGGGTGGTCCCAGAGGGGTCCACCACCACCAGGGCGCTCCCATCGAAGGAGGAATAAGAGTCAGTAGTATCACCTCCTGTCCCCGCTGTGGTGCTCCCCCTCCCTCTCTGTCCCAGAGGTCCCCTCGGTGTCAGTGGACTCTGCCTCCTGGGTCCCATGGGCTGCAGCTCCCTCACTAGCTGGTGCCCTGGCTCCTTTGCCAGATGATGCTAATGCACACATGTATAGGATGACAAAAAGAAAGGGTGAGAGAAAGAAAGGGAGCCCAGGGTCAATCACAGCACCAAGAGCACAAATGGCATACACATCACTGTCACACACTGAGACTGAGAATGTTCAGCATGGACCACACTGGCATACCAGTGGCTGAGTACCACAGCAAGTAGTATCTAAACACTGCCAGCTACACACCAACTGGGACCAGCTAAGCCCTGTCTGACATGGGAAGCCAGCTACCTAGCTATCAAAAACATGCATTTCAACCTATTATCCTAAGCTGGACCACGTAGCAATGTATAAACTGGCATAATGGGGCATCCACTGACTAGTACCCTGTTCACAAATCCCATGCCAGGCAACAGAGATGGTTGTCAAATGCACTATACTTGCCCCCTTGTGGCTGCTGTGATGCCCTCAAGCGCCCATCCAGGTATGGGTAGGCCACCATAAGTATGTGGGCCATCAGAGGGTTCAGGTTCTGATGGGCACCCCTCCCTCATTGGGATGCCATCCTCAGGTGGGCCTCTGTGGTCCACAAGGCCCAGCGTCTCAGATCCACCCACAGTTTCCTGCAGTGGGTGCTCCGCTTGCTATAGACCCCCAGGGTTCGCACGTCCTTGGCGATGGCATGCCACAACCCCTTCTTCTGATGGCCGCTGACCTGCAGAGGAAACACAAATAGTGGACTACATTAACCAGACAATCCAGTCACAAATATGGCCTACAAAATGCACTATACCCTTATCAGGCACACACATGACCCATACCCCTGCATTAGTGCTGCCACCAGCCATACCCTCCATATGACACACTGCCAGCACACACACATCTCCATGCAGCCCTGTCGCATGCAACGTACTCATGTTGTACTCACCTGTTGGTCTGGATGCCCATACAACTGCCCATACCTGCTAGTGGAAGGGACCCACTGGTGTGCTCTGTAGTCCCTCATGATGTTGGCCATATCACCCAGCACCCCTGCAATGGAGACCATGATGGTGTTCAGGGCCTGCAATTCCTACTTGATCTCCTGGTGGTGTTCCCCCTGCAGCCGCTGGTTCTCCTGCATGATGATTATCACCTGACCCATCTTGTCCTGGGATTGTTGATATGCCCCCAGGACATTAGTGAGTGCCTCCTGGGCAGTCAGTTCCCTGGGCCTGTCCTCCATCTGGTGCACAGCTGTCCTTCGACCGTCCCTGGCCTCCTGTGCCTGTGTCCCCTGAATGGTGTGCCCACTGCCACTGACCCCTGGACCCTCATTGTCTTGCATGTGAGGTGTGGACTGGGATCCCTGTACAGGTGGGGACACTGCTGATTGACGTGTCCTGGGAACAGAGATCTGGGGATGTTGGGTGGCTGCTGTGGTGTTGGATACTGAGGGGGGAGGCTCTGTGTTGGACTTGGTGTGGGTTGGGGTAGCCTACGTACCAGTGGTCCCTGATGGGCCAGGGAGTTCATCCAGATCCAAAACTCCAGAGTTGCTTTCATCACTGGGGACACCTTATGCATCCCTAGCTTCTCCTATATTATTGCTGTTGCCCTGCCACCCTTGTTTGTGTATGGTGATGGATTGTGGGATTGTTAGTTCTCCATGCTGTGCATGCATTGGTGGTGGGTGTACATGCCGGGCTGGAAGAGATGTGCATGCAGTGGGTATGGCATTCAGGGCTTGGAATTTAGGTTTTTTGATTGTGGTGGTGAACTCTGTGGGATGGAGTGGGGTGATGGGGGTCAGGGTGGTTTACCGTCGTTGAATGTCCGCTGTGGTGATTACTTGGTCATTATTTGGAGGGCATACTGTTGGTGGCATGCCGGTATGGGTGGTAGTTCTCTCAGTTTGTCACTTTCAGTGGGTCTGGCAGATTTGTGGTTGTGGCTGTTTTCTGTCGGTTTTGTGTTTGTGTGTGTGTCATAATCTGGCAGACAGATGTTCGCCTCCGCAGCGGTATGTTGGTGGCAGTCACCACGGTGGAATTCGTGATTTACCGCCAATGTCATAATGAGGGCCATAATATCATAGGAGTGAGCATCATTTTGATAAAATTGATTATTATTAGAGAGAAATAGTGGATGCCATCAGATAATATTATAATTAATTCAATTAAAAAGTGTTTTCATGATCTATAAAAACCATAATCCTAGATATTTTATTTGTGTGGGTTCCCAAGCAAATCTTGTATGAGCAGAAAGCTGTTTGTTACACAAGGCATTTAAAGGTAATATTTTAGATTTATCGGTGTTAAGCCGATATCCTGATAAGTGTGAAAAAATAGGCACTTGGTCAAGGAAAGAAGGAAGGGAAGTGGTAGGACTGGAACAACATCAGAGGATGTTATCGGTATAAACCTTGGCGTATGCCTCTAAACAAAGAAGGTGTACTGTTAACACAAATTGCAGCTTTAGGGCATGCGTGCAACAAGAGAATAAAAGCAATCAGTTTAGGTGGAAAAAACAATCCATTTTATTGCATGAAACATAAAATCCCAACTGATCCTATCAGAAGCTTTCTTCTATATCCAAAGCAATACCAGCAATAGATTAGTCCAATGCAGAAGCCTTACTTCATCATCATCATCATTTGCATTATTTCGGTAAATATAAATACCATAAAAGCACATCACATTTAAAAAAAGAGCAACAAGCTACATAGACAGTTTTAGTCATAAAAAGTTAAAAGAGAAAAGGAGAGAAAGAAAAGTTGTTTGGACATAAGCATTTCCCTACTGTACAATCACATCTTATAGATTTACGTAAAAGCACATCGTAGATATTGAAAAATCAAATACAGACCAGGCAAAACATATCAGATAAAAAAAAGGCATTTCTATTTAAAAGTATAAAAGTATCTAAGACAGAACAAAATAAAAACAGCAGAGGGGAGATACGTCTAGACCAATTGAAGTAGTAGGTGCATACAAAATAGATTCATCAATGACTGCTCCCCACATTCATTATTGGTTTTCCTTCTGCTCTTTTGAGCGTGTTCAGTCTGATACGCCAGATTGAATCTAAGTATTTTGCCAGACAACAAACCACTAAAACAGATAAGTCAGATTTAAAAATTCTCAGAGCTAGCAAACAATTTTTAAAACCCATTATCCTGCATAAAGGAATGATCCAGCGGACTCTTTGTTTGCGGTATGCGGGGCATTGAAAGAGGATGTGGGTTATTGATTCTTCTCTGGCACAGCCCATCGGACACGTCTTAGAAGAGCAACTAAAATTAGACCATTTATATGTGAGGGTGCGCAAAGGAAGAGAGCCCACCCAAAATCTAATATATAATGCACGAGCGAACGGAGAAGAAACTATATCCATATATTGTGCAAATTCATAATGGCATTTAAAATGTAGAAAATTTCCCATCATGGATGATGGCGAAACAGCAGACAGTTGTGAAAGTTGGACATGGAGCCAAAATGCATCCTTTAATGTCTGTGTCGCATTTTTTGGGATAGATGATGGGTCCTTCCAGTAAGACCCCAAGCCAAGTAGTGAGAAGGTCCGTTCTACGTATACACACCACTTGATTTTTGAGCTGGTGTTATTGGCCATCAAGTTAGCTAGCCCACATCTATAGTGGGCGAGAGAATCTAATGACCATAAGCGAATCCAGTACAACAGGGGCCTAAGTGCGACGATCTGGCTGATGGAGGGCAGATTTAGGTCCATTCGTATTGGAAGCAATGGGGTGCTGGAAGGAACTCTTAGCAGTGACCTTAAGAAAGAGTTTTCCACTTTTGTCAAATCATCTAAGCAACAATGGCCCCACAATTCGGCTCCATAAATTGCTCCCCCTCTTGCTTGTAATTTGTAGATATCCACAGCGGGCGTCATGGCAAAGCTAGGGGATCTAGCTGCAAATCTTACAATGCCACTCGCTCGCTGTTTCAATCGTAGGGTGGCCTTCTGAATATGGCACTGCCACTTATGCGAGTCTTCTAATTTCAGGCCTAGATAATCAAAGTCGCTGACTCTTTCCAATGCAGCGCCCTCTAAATAAATAGGTCGTCGCATTCTGCCTTTTCTATCTCCAAACACCATGCACTTAGTTTTTGATCGATTAATTTCGAGGCCATGATCATTACAAAAATCCATGAATCTTGAAAGCAAGGTTGAAAGGCCTGTGGCTGTTTGAGATATCAGCAGGGTGTCATCGGCGAATAGAAGGCAGGGAATCTTCTGCCCTCCTAGTTTGGGGGAGTCGTTAGAACACTCCATGAGATAAGGGATGCATGCGTTTATAAAAAGGAGGAATAAGGTAGGGGCAAGCACGCAGCCTTGTCTTACACCTCGAGCAGTAAGACATTTTTCAGTTAATTCGCCTTGGGGGCCCCATCTGATTCTTCCATAATTGCCAGTATAGAGGTCTCTAATAATGTTTAAGATAGGGCACGGGACTCCTGTTTTAGACAAGACTTCCCACAGTTTGTGGCGGGGTACTAGATCAAAGGCCGATTTTAGATCAACAAATGCTACATATAGATGGCCTAAGTCAACATCGACGATTTCCATTTGATAGAAATAAAACGAAATATCTGATCTATTGTGCTGATTTTTTCTCTGAAGCCCGCTTGAAGGTGATTTAAGATTTGGTTTTCAACTGACCACTTATTCAGCCTGCTCAACAGCTGGTGGCAAAAAAAAATTGGGAGGTTGTCAAGGAGGCTGATAGGTCTATAATTACCCGGGATGTTCCTCTCTCCTTTCTTGTGTATGGGCACAATGATTGCCTCTTTCCATGAGTCAGGATAGATTTTGCTAGTCAAGATGGCATTAGAAAGCCTGTTGATATAAGGGCCCAAGGTGCTCTGGTCCACTTTAAACATGTCGGAGGGGATCCCATCCGACCCAGGGGCTTTTGCTGCTTTCTGAGCAGCGATGGCCAGCACAGTTTCGTTCAATGAGAAGGGAGACAAGAAGAACGTGGGCTCATCAAGAGTTGTTAGCTCCCCCAAGGTTAGGGATGTGACTGGCCAGAGGAGGGCCATACAGTTCCTTAAAATAGGAGAGCCAAATGTCAGGAGGGATATAGGACTCCAGGTGAGGTGCTCGGTTCTGATCGCCGCAGGAGACTGGAAGCCAGAAACGTTTGGAGTCGTGGACAGTAGCTGCCTCAAGTAGATTGCTCCATAGCCCCTCTTCGTACTCGAGTTTGCTTTTATTACAAGTAGAGGCATAATGGCGTCTAGCATTGATAATACCTGATCTATCCTTAGTCCTTAACGCGTTGGCCAAAGTATTTTTTGCCTCCCTACACCTCTTGTTGAACCATTTAGTGTGAGGTTGGATGCAAGAGATAGTCAATGGCCTAGGGTGTTTAGTAAACAGCTCTTTCAAGGTAGCAAAAAGGTCCAGGTGGAGAGGCAGTACTTCTGTTGGAGCCAGAATAAGATTGACGTCAAATAACTGATGGGAAGAGGTTAAGGCACACAAATTTCCTCGAAGCTTGTTTGATTGCACAAAGGAATCCCATCTGACTGTACGCCTATTACTAGACAACTCCAAAGCAGTAGAGGAGACAGGGGGAAGCACGACCCCTGCTAGGAGAGGTCTCTTATACGTGATCTTTAGGGGAGCATGATCGCTAGTATGTGGGTTGCCCACCTCCACATCTAGAATATGGTGCCAAACTCTTAAGTCGAAAAAAATATAATCCAGTTTGTTGCTGTATAGGCCCCTAAAAAAGGTTGGTCTGGCAGGAGTATCCGCTGGGAAGCGGCCATTGCCAAAACGGAGGCCGTGGGATATCATAAGATCCACTATCTGTGTAGCCCTGACACATGGTTTATATGAATTTTGCTGAATGGAGTGAGAAATCAAGGAACAAGGGATATTCCATACACTATCTTCAAGCTGCATGACCTCTATGTGGTCTGCATTAAGTTCAAGTAGAACGTTAAAGTCACCAGCTATTATAATATGATATTTAAGACGGAGATCTGGGATTAAGGTATTCAGTAGCTCAATAGTTGGAGAGCGGTGATTGGAGGGTCCCGACCTACTGTAGATGTTTACACAAAGGACAGGAGAGCCTGAGACTGGGTGGATGGCAACAGACAGAATGTCATAAGAATCCACATATATCTCCTTTATACCTCTCACCTCTGTAGATTTTACCCATGTTGTTAGACCCCCTGCCGCCCTACCGGCTGAAGATGGCTTAGCAGGTTTAAAAAAAGAGCTATACCCTTGTTTGTACGTGCAATGTGTTGCCCATGTTTCCTGGAACATGCAGACATTAACATTTTCGACAAATGCCCCCCACTCAATGTCAACGAGTTTGCTGATAATACCAGCCACATTCCAGGACAAGAGTTTTGCTGTGTCCTGGGCGATAGAGATGTTTGAGTTCGTAATAGTATCAGCTTGAACATAGCTGGCAACAGGATTCGCCTTAGATGAATTTGTGGCTTTATTAGTAGTTCCAAGTTGTAGATCCAGTGGAAGGAAAACGCCCGGGCCAGGTGGATTAGATGGAAAGTTCGTAGCCGCTGAGACTGGACTGGAAGTGGGAGAGGAAAAGTTGGTAAGACATAGTCAGTCAATGTCCGAAGTAGCCCCGGGATCGTGTACTATTTGGGCCCTTGAGACAGGACCGGAGCTGGTCATAGAGGCTAGATCAGGTAGTGGATCTCTCTGAGCCTGGTGGCCTACTGGTCTTAAATCTTGAATATTTATAGAGTGGTTCGGGACCAGATTGGCTGTTCTAATGGAAGAATTCGGACACATGTGCCTGGCAGTAGGACAGCTAGCTGAAAGAAAAATTGCTGAAGGCTTCCTACTTGTGGTCCGTGCTCCCATTTCCAAAAGGCCTGCTACCAAATGGGGATTTTTGAGATTAAGTATTATGGAGTCACTGGGGCCAGGGAGACCAGGGGAACCATTAGATCGTTCGACAGATAAAATGTCATCATGGATGATTGAACCACAGCCCCTGACATGTCTCACCCAGTGCGAGACCTTGTTTGCTAATGAAGCTTTATCTTCTCTCACATTTGGAGGCAAGGGTGGAACGTTGCACATATATATGTAGTTATTATTAGTTGGTTTGTGATTGTGGTGAGAAGCTTTGGTGATGTTCCATTTAAAGGGAACATTGGAAAGAAGGGGAGTAGTTCTTCCGAGAGAGGGCATGAGCTGTTTTTCGGGACACTGATCTTCTATAGGATCTGCTGCGCAAGCTAGCAGCGGGAGGGGCCCATTTAATAGGACGCCTTTTACAGGTAGATGCTTGGTTGGCAAAAGTTTTGGCTTAGGCTCGCTAATAAGGAAAGGATGTTTATTTTTGAGAAGGGTGGTGATTTCAAGCAATAATGATCTCAGCTCACCAACTTCAGTCTTAAGGCTACACTCCAGTGCGAACAGATCATTTTGTGGAGGAGCACTCTCTGTGCGTGGCGAAGTTGGGGAAAATGATTGCTGATTGACCAGATCAATGGGTGCCAGAGGAGAAAAACGGTTGGAGCATGGAATTGTAGGGTGTGTTGTGTAGGCTCTGGGTGCTTCCAAATCAGAGTAGGGTGTAGGAAGGGCAGTGGGGTCTTGGCAAGCCACCGACTGGTGAGGTGGCTGATGAGATAAGGCAACAGATTGTGAATTGGCGACAATATGTGAGCTGGATGTTAAAAATGGAATGAGAGTGCCAGATTTTAGCCCCTTTCGTTTAGGCCTCTCCTTGTTGTTTAAGATCTGTTCTACCTCTTCTATTAGATCGTCTATTTCCTTGGCAACGCAGTTAGTGTGGGGTAACGTAGCCTTGTTGGTTTTGGGTATTTTGGATTTGCCAGAGCCTGAAGCCGGGCTGTCTTTTGCCTTGCGCTTCCCCATTAGAGAATGATACTATAACACAATATGAAGGAGAGTTTAGGGTACTTCCCTATACGAAGGGGGCAGTTGCCGTGCCTTAGGGCCCAGAGGGGTGGCCCAGCCCGGCCTCCTACGGCCTCTGACGGGCACGGACTGGCCCGCCCTTGGCCCGGGCGCGTCCCGCGAGCCGGAGCGCAGAGAAGGAATTTAAAGGGCTCCTGCCCTTTGTCTCCGGTGCTCGGCCCCAGGTGGAGAGAGTCAAGAGAATCAGCAGCGCGTCCCCGCGAGCGGGAGCGCAGTGAAGGAATTTAAAGGGCTCCTGCCCTTTGTCTCCGGTGCTCGGCCCCAGGTGGAGAGAGTCAAGAGAATCAGCAGCGCGTCCCGCGTCCACGTGAGCGGGTGCGCAGTGAAGGAATTTAAAGGGCTCCTGCCCTTTGTCTCCGGTGCTCGGCCCCAGGTGGAGAGAGTCAAGAGAATCAGCAGCGCGTCCCGCGTCCCAGCGAGCGGGAGCGCAGTGAAGGAATTTAAAGGGCTCCTGCCCTTTGTCTCCGGTGCTCGGCCCCAGGTGGAGAGAGTCAAGAGAATCAGCAGCGCGTCCCGCGTCCCAGAAGCCTTACTTAAAATATTAAAAAGGATGTAGCCATTATCAGATGCTAATCAGCCCTTAAAAAACAAATAGTTCTGGGACTTCTAGGTCTGAAAAAAAGGTGAATGCAGAATGCCATATGTTTTGCGAACATTTTGTAATCAGTAATAACTAAAGAGATTAAATGATAATTTTCACATTGTGTGAGATATTTATTATCTTTGGGAATTAAGCAAATCATGGCATCTTAGAAGGAGCCCTGAAATGTGTCATTAGTGATGAAAAAATTAAACAACCTTTTAGACAGAAGGTTAGGGAGGAGAAACTTTGAAATTTAACTATAAAATCCAATGGTAAAACCATCAGGTGCAGGGGCTTGCCCTCTTCATTGTATGAGGTCTGCATGGGTGAATTCTGATAGCAAAACATCTGCACCCAGCATGTCAAAATCAGTGTGCCCAGATTAAGGGGATGCAATGGAATGAAAGTGATTGGCCAAATCCAATTGCAAGGGTTGTGCTTCTGGAGAGTACAGAATTGTGTAAAAGTGAACACATTCATGTAAAATACCTTTGTCCTTAAAAAGTATAGCGCCCATATTGTCTTTTAATATTCTGGTTCTATCTTTTTGAATTTTCAAATAATTTGCAAGACATTTTCCCATTTTATTTTGACCCCCATAGAATTGGCATTACTTTTTAATTAATATGAAGAAGTGACATTAGTAGTTCATCTGTTAAATATGAGTTTGACACCTATGAGATGTTGTAAGAAAACCTTGTTTTTTAAATGATAGTAAGAGTACTCCAATGTTTTGATTTTTTACAGTAATTGATTTGATTTGGCTTCCACAAGATTTTTCTTTTGTGAGACAGCCTTTATTATAAAGCCTCATGCTGCTGCTTGATAGGAATCCCAAATCATTCCAAAAGAACAATCAGGTGTAGTGTTAAGAGCAATAAATTCAGAGGCAAAGGATTTGATTTGAGAGGTAAATTTAGGACCAGGTTTAAGAGGGCCTAGAGTCATCCTAACAACACATTAGTGCCATTTTTTATGCTAATGTGGTGTTAGATGTCCAAAAGCACTGCACCATAATTACAAGCAATGCCCCACTTTGTAACTCCTTGTGGTACATTATGCCTGCATAATTTATGCAAGGGGGGCCTTCTCCCATTATGGGGGGGGTGAAAAAATGGTGCAAAGAAATCTAAGAGATTTCTTTGCACCATTTTTATCAGCATTTTTAACGCCTGCCCAGAGCAGGCGTTAAAAGGAGGCTCCCATGGTTTTTAATGGGCCTATGTGTGCTTTGCTGGATTAGCATAAACATTTTTGGCGCTAATCCTGCAAAGCGCTGAGCTAACATACAAAATTATGATGCTGATTCCCTAACTATTGCCATGGTGTGCCATACAATAAATACAGCATACACATGGTGGCGTTAGTGGGGCGCTGAGGGGTACAAGAAAACCTTGTGCAGTGCCACTTTTCATAAATCTGCGCCTCAATGTTGATAAGCAGTGAATTGCACACCATCTATCTGCATGTGGGGAAAGGGGTAGGAGATTGAGATCAGTGTATACTGGTGCATGATCTGATATTAAAATTGATCCTATATCAGAATGAAAGGCATGTTGAACCAAGGATTTACTAAGGAAAAGATAATCTATTCAGGATTGTGAATAATGTGGGGCTGAATAGAAAGTGTATTCCCGAAGAACCGGGTGACATAGTATGGAAATATCAAATGAATATTTATGGTGAATACTGAATTTAAATTGAGAGTGCACTTAAATAAGTACACAATTGACTGTTGAGTTTCTATCCAATATAGGATCAGGAATGTGTTTGCAATCACCACCAAATATAATAGAATCATCATCACAATTTAATTAGTTGGTTAGAACCTGTGCTCCAGAATGTATTGCCAACAGAAACTGGGCCATAAATGTTATAAATTGTTATGGGTTTGTTTTTAACAAGGGATTTAACAACAATCTACCATCAGAGCCATGTTCCTGGTTTATGATTGCAATATGCAAATTTTTATGACAAAACATTAGAACTCCATTCTTCTTCCCCATGGCAAAAAAATGTCCTACCAAACATCTTTTTAGCTTGGCAGCCTCCAATACTGAGAAATGTGATTCCTGACAGAGCGCCACATCTATTATGAATTTAGCCACATGAGAAAAAACTTGCTGTCTTTTAATAGGGTTACCTAAACCCTCAATATGCCATGTAGTAACTTGTAATGCAATACTAAAATAAAAGCATGTACAATTGATATGTCAACAGTGACAAAATGAGCAAAACAAAGAATCAAATATTGGGAAAAATTGAAGTTATGCTTGGTAAGAAAAGAGAAGAATAACAGGGAAGGGGAAAAGAACATAAGAAAAGAAATAGTGAAACAGAAAACATAGAGACAGTTCAAGTCATACAAATGACGATTGAAGAACATAATAAGATGAGAGGGAGAGTGGCAACACCAGAAGGCAACAAAAACACCAACAGACAAACCTCCAGAGGACAGCAGGGTATCATTTACTTGAGTGGTAACATTACATAAGAATGAGTACATAAAGGAATGAGACATGAAAACGGATATCTGTATCATGAAAGAGGGATATTATGGATGTTAAACTTTGTTATGTTGTGAGAAAAATATTGTAACAATAAGAAATTAAAGAAACCATAATAGTCTAATAGGTATAAAGAAAACATGCAAGAAGATAAGTTAATAATCAAGTAATCAAGTAAATCTCGATATTTCTATGTCTTTTCCTCCATGTTGCTGAATACATTTCTTAAGTGTAGCAGGCTTCCCATAAGTAGTGGTTTTGACTTTGTACGTCACCTTCAACAATCAGGGATGTATTAAACCATATCTGGCTTTTAACGCTCTCCATTGAGGACACATAACAAGGATTTTTTTCCGGTGATCTGCCGTGACTTTAGCCACATCTTGGGAGAAATATAGCCTATGACCAGGCCATATAATTAGCTTTTGAGATTTGACAGTAGAGATTACTTGTTAAAGATCGGTGCATTGTAAGAAAAATAGGAAAACTCCTCTTGGTTTTGCAGAAACTCTGGGACCAAACCTGTGCCCCGTTGTATGTTGAGAGGTGTGGTTGCAGATATGTCAAGAAGTTTTGGAAGAAAGGATTGAAAATAGACAATCAGATCAGAGCCCTCATTATTTTTGAGAAGACCATATATGCAAAGGTTATTTATGCTATTTCATTTTTCAAGACCCTCAGTGTGCTTTTTAAGTAGAGAGATCTCTGACTCCAGATGACAAATACCTTACACTCTACGTTGAAGGCTATCTGTTTTTTGCTCTACCATCAAACCTTGTGACTCTAGAGAGGGCCATTTATCATCTGAATATGCAAAGTATTGGTAGTCTCCTCCATGAAGGGGGTTAATGGACAAATTTCCCCAAGGATCACATCTAAAGAGGCCAGGGCAAGGCCAACGGAGGGGGGCAGACGGCCCAACACCCATTAATTTAAAAAATAAACCCGAGAGGTGGTGGTTCCTGGGGCTCAAACTGCCCTTGGAGTGAGGGGCCACATGAACCCCCTCTCCTTTTGTTTAATTAATGCCTGACCCCTGAAATTATAGATGAAATTTGGCAGAAAGCCAGCTCTTGTCACAGAAAGCGTATGTGTTTGTGATTTTGTGTAAATTCTCTCATTTGTTTTTGAGATATTAAAGGGAAAAGAAATATAGACATGTGGGCAGAGCGTAAGCACAGATCTCATGTTGAGATAGGATTGGCTGTCAGCACTTCAACCAGAAAATGCCAGCAGCCATCTTGGGACCAATATACATGATAGAATCCTTTGAAATGCATTGTAGTGAATGGCAGGTTTTGAGGGTCACAAAAAGGAGAATGTATAAAGGGTGAATTAATTTGTTGGTAAGGTGATTTTACCTTTGAAAACACCTTCTGCTGAGATTTCATGAATGATGTTTGAGAGAAAACTGTTTTCTTAGGATTTTTTCCATAGAGGTTATGCAAGGTGCTCTAACAGGGGAATACCCCGTTTGCATACATTATGCCTGGCGCAGGCATAATGCAGAGCAAAGAGTTACAAATTGGCACAATGCATAAATTGTGCCACTTTGTGAATATGGCGTGGAGAAAAGGCCACCTTAGCATAAAAAGATTATGCTAAGGCAGCACTAAAGTGGAGCTCGGCCTTCTTAAATCAGGGCCTTAATTTACAAAGGAACAAAATGAGGGGGTTCATTTTGGCATAGAAAATATTGTTAGTGCTGCAGAAAGTAAAATTAAGGCACATTTTGAGTTCTCAGATATCTTCCTCTTCTGTGTCATTAAAACATTTTGATAAGTAAACTGAAATATGCATTTTCAGCACCAGCAGCAGACTGCCAGTTAACCCACTTGTGATCAGCACACAGTGTTCTAATGAGCAACTAAAGTGCTAACATTCTGAATTTATCCCAAAAGTGTGGCAAACCTGAAAGTCATCTCGATGGAAGAGAAAAGGAAAAATTAAAGAATTTTCTACTGAAGACACTGCAGTAAATGAAGACATTAGGGAGCTTCATAACAAATAAGTCTCTCAAGATGGCCACCAGGGCAAAAAGAGCCCAAATGTAGCACACATATAACCTAAATGTATCCCAGGTATAGCCCATTGACAGAAGTGTGCAAAACACCAAGGGGCATAATTATTGTCATTTTTTTAAATGCTCATATGATCCGAGGCCAAATTCACTGCCCCATATTTACAAAGTGGCGCAATGCATGCATTGAGCCACTTTTAACCCTTTGTGCTACATTATGCCTGAGGAAGGCATAATGTATGCAAAGGGGGCATTCCCTCATTAAGGGGGGTGATAAAATGGTGCAAAGAAATCTAACAGAATTCTTTGCATCACTCCTTTTAACACTTTTAAGACCTCCTCAAAGCAGGCATTAAAAGGAGGCAAACCATTGATTACAATGGGCCTGAATGGGCTTTGCAGGATTAGCGTCAACATTTTTTACACTAATCCTGCTAAGCTCTGGACTAGCACAAAAATATTCTGACACTAGTCCCCTAACTAAGGCCATGGTGCGCCGTATTTTATATATGGTGCACACATGGGGCATTAGGGGGCACTAAGGCGCACAAGAACAGTTGCACTTCACTGTGTGCAATGCTATTTTTCTTCAATATGCCCCCTAATTTCTTTGCGTTTTTGCAGTTTTAGCACAGACATGACCAAAAACATTGGAGTACTTTACATGAGCATCAGTTACATTACACAAGTACACATTCATTTCCGTTTTAGGCATGGGGAAATTAAGCGATTTGCCCAGAAACACAGTATGTCAAGCTAATGCCAAAACTTGAACCTGGCTCCCCAGTTGCAAAGTCTGCAGCTCTCGCCGTAACACCTCATCCTCTCCTTTAAGTGTAACAGATAAACAAGTGATTACCTGGAAATAAAAAAAAACATAAAGATAGCAAAACATTTAAAAGTGCTTTGTCACTATTTGTGAACTGAGATAATATGTCCTTATTTTAGTTTTTTAAAGCACTATCAATAATTTCTGTCTGAATAAGAACCCCTCATCTTTATAATTTCTAAAAAGAATCCTTCAGGTTTTACAGTTTTGATTGCATCAAGATGACATCAGGCATAACACACTTTTGTAATAAATATAGAATGTTAGCAATTTAGTTGTTCATTAGAGTATTGTGGGGAATCAGAGATCAGGGGCACAGTCTCTGAGGGCACGAAGGAGGATGCAGAGGGCACAAGTTGACCATGCTGGATCGGCGGGGGTGCAGTGACAGCACAACGGACTATGGAGGGCAGGGATTAAGGGGGCAGGGCTGGAGCAAGAAGCTGACCATGGAGGGGAGAAAGGATGGGCACTGGATGCACAACACACCATGGAGGGCAACAGTGAGACTATAAGGGTATACACATAGACAATTGAAGGAAGGTGGGAGGGGGTCAGGGACAGAAAGCTGACCATGCAGGGCAGGTGAGAGAGGCTGTGGTAGTACAGAAGGCCATTCATGCAAGCTGGAGGGTTAGTGGCAGCACAACTGCCATGGGGGACAAGAGGGACAAGAGGGAGGAGGCAGGACATGCACAAAGGACCATGGAGTATAGAAGGGATAGATTGGAGCTGGACATAGACAAGAGAGGCCAGGGGAAGGGACTTCACAACAAACCACATGGGGTAGGCAGGTAGAGCAGTTGCAGCACAACACAGCATGGAGGGCAGGAGAGAGTGGCAGAAAAATGGACCATGGAGGGCAGGAGGGAGGGGATGGGGGCATGGAACAAAGATAGGCTGGGAGGAGGCGGCAATTATCTGACCATGTGGGAGGGGCAGTGGGAGCTCCACAGAACACTCAGAGTAGATAGGAGGAACAGTGGCAGGTCCATGAACATGGTAGGCAAAAAGGAGTGAGCTGGGACAATCACACAAACATTGGAGAGCAGGAGAAAGGAGGGTAGGGGCAGCAAGCTAAGCACCGAAGCTAAGCGGGATGGCAATGATGAGGCATAGAACTGCGCAACAGAGGGCAGGAGGAGTGGACAGGGACATCAAGCAATATGGAGGGCAGTGGCAGCACATTGGATCAGGCAGGGCAGGAGAGAGGGGGCCTGTGAATGAACTCAGACAACAGAGGATAGGGAGGAGGTGGCTGGGGCAGCAAGCTAACTGTTCAGGGCATGTGGGGAGGGCAGTGGCAGACCAATGACCTCACAGGGCTGTAATGAGGCAGCAGGTGCATGGACTTGGACAATGAATGGCAAGAGTGGGGGGGGCAGAAGCAGAAAACGTGGGTAGGGGCAGCAAAATGCCAGGCCAGGCCCAGCATCCAACATCACTTCCCACTGTGCACAGAGATAAGCATTTTACTCAATATGTTTTTTTAAAAAACTAGAAATTCACTGGAAAAAACTAAGGTTACAAGGACATTATAGTAAGGAAATAGAAATTCACTTAAAAACCAAAGGTAAAAGCAACATTATAGTTAGGTTCAGATTTTACATGTACAAAACCATAGAAATTCAGCTGTGATAGTTATAGTTATTTCAAGTGACTGTTTGTTGCTGCAAGGGCACAAGCTATGTTTACCTTAAAGCAGAAGTTATAGTTACTTGAAATAACTCTAGTTATAACTATGATTTTCTGCGTGTAAAATCTGAACCTAACTCTATGACATCTGTGTAGCTTATGTTTTTTTATTAAATACATATATATATATGTATATATATATATATATATATGTCCAATTATAAAGTCTTTATTTGAAGTTTCACAGCCACCAATGCGCTTCAACTCATATAGGCCCTCATTCCAAAGTCCCGCCGGCAGAATACCGCTGCGCGGTCAAAAGACCGCTGCAGTTATTCTGAGTTTCCCGCTGGGCTGGCGGGCGACCGCCAGAAGGCCGCCCGCCAGCCCAGCGGGAAACACCCTTCCATGAGCATGCCGGCTCCGAATGGAGCCGGCGGAGTGGAAGGGGTGCGACGGGTGCAGTTGCACCCGTCGCGATTTTCAGTGTCTGCATGGCAGACACTGAAAATCTTTGTGGGGCCCTGTTACGGGGGCCCCTGCAGTGCCCATGCCATTGGCATGGGCACTGCAGGGGCCCTCAGGGGCCCCACGACACCCCATACCGCCATCCTCTTCCTGGCGGCCAAAACCGCCAGGAACAGGATGGCGGTATGGGGCTCGGAATCCCCATGGCAGCGCCGCAAGCATGGAGGATTCCCCAGGGCAGCGGGAAACCGGCGGTGCACCGCCGGTTTTCCGTTTCTGACCGCGGCTGTACCGCCGCGGTCAGAATGCTCATGGGAGCACCGCCAGCCTGTTGGCGGTGCTCCCGCGGTCGTTGATCCCCATAGAGTCTTGCTCACTGTCAGTGAGTCCTTTTTTACTTTCCTTTATAGACAATCACTCCATTATGCCAGCAATTACGCTTTCTGGAAATTGTAGTGTTGAATATATATATACACAGAGTAAAAAAGGACATTAATCTACTGATGATGGCAAAATATGATTTATGTACATGCTTTTCCCTGTATGTGATTGGCACCAAACAAAAGTTTGCCGAATGATTACAATTAAGTGCTGAGCAATAAATCAGATTTTGAGCTCAGTGCTTATTTACCCATGAGTGATCATATGGATCCATACTGATCACCACATCCCTATTACTATTTTTTGTTATTTTGTTATTTGCTAATTGCAATTTATTCTAAAATTAATGTATATAGGGTGCATCTCATTATTGACATGTAACTTTTGATACATATCCATATACATATAACCTTTGTTTTTAAGTGAATATATATATATATATATATATATATATATATATATATATATGGTGGCAGGACCATGTTTTGCCTATATCTTTGCCACTGTTTGAATGCCCTAAAGTAACTATAACTCCGGCTCACTCCATGCACTGATAAATACCCCACAAATTGCAGTACTCATGACACATTTTATAACATCATTGATAATATCAATGTAATATTTGTCTTAGAATTTTCATGCAAATACTGTGCATGACGTGGTCGCGAGTTATAGTTACCTTAGGGCACAAGTTTTAGTTACTTGAGATCACTCTAACTATAACAGGTGAATTTCTATGGTTTTGTATGTTTTTTAATGTGAACATAAGTATAACATCCCTGTAACCTTTGTTTTTTTTAAGTGAAGATATATATATATATAACCTAGTGGTGGTCATTACTAGGTAGTTATAGTTAGGACCATGTTTCCATAGAAAAAGCGTTTTTTTTGACTTGCCTATATCTTTGGAACTGTTTCACGAATTTTCACGCAAATTTACAAGAAAGTATCCCAGTGATTCCTATTGTGCATGGAAAGCTTTGGGGTGATCCATCAAGCGGGGGCGTGTAGGAGGCTGGCCTGGTTTGTAGTGGGTACCTTGGGTACTTACACCAGGTCCAGTTATACCTTGTTAGTGAATGTAGCAGTGTTCTAGCAGCTTAGGCTGATAGAGGTAGCTATAGCAGAGCAGCTTAGGCTGAACTAAGAGACATGCAAAGCTCATGCAATACCACTTATAGTTACACAGTACGTATACACAAGTAAAGACAATACTCAGTGTTATAAAAAATAAAGGTATTTATTTGGGTGACACAGTACCAAAAATATCTTAGAGACAATACTCCTTGTGGAGGCAAGTACTGTACACAATATATATACTAGACACCAAAATTAGACAGGTAAATAGAACAGTGCAAACAGTAGGAAATCCTATAGATTGCAACTGGAGAAAATAGGTCTAGGGGCAACACAAATCATATACTAAAAAAGTGGAATGTGAATCACAAATTCTCCCTTAGACAAGTGTAGTGTGTGCAGAATTGCTGAGAGAGTAAGAATACAGTAAAGGTAATTGAATTACCCCACCCCAGTGCCCAGAAAAGCAGGAGTAAAGTACTGCAAGTTTCCTTAGGACACACTACATCTAATTTGGGGATTTTGCAGAAGCCAACCAAGTCTGCAAAGAACAACTGCTGGATTATTGGACCTGAAGACCTTCAAAGGAAGGGGACCAAGTCCAGAAATTGAAAGAAGTTCCAGGAAGGACAGGAGCCCCTGCCAACCCAGAAGAGGGTGCAAAAGAACATGTCCCGATTAGTTGAAGATTGCAGAAATGCACCCTAGGAAGATGCCAGTGGATTCCTGCATAATGCCAAAGATGTCCCACGGTGTGAAGATCGTTGCAGATGAGATTTCGTGTTGAAAAGCGCCAACAAGCCTTGGATATGGCAAAAGGAGGTACCTAGGGGCCCCAACTCTATGTGAGGAGGAAGAGCAGGCTCTCAGCACTTTAGAGATCCCTCAGGATGCCAGACAGCTCCCCCAGAAGCCGCAGGATCTCTTTTCAAAGAAGGTGGAAAATCCTTTTTTTTTTTTAAACACTTTTTTGACATCACCAGAGCTAAGGGATCAGTGTGTCCCTTCCCTGACTCCTTTTCTTATTTTCTATCCTTGTTGAGGTGTTGGCAGCCAATCAGATCTCAGCACGAGATATAGAGGGTTTGCATAGCCTTTGTGTCTTTATATGTATAAATTTGAATTTTCTTTAATAGCCCAGATACTACTGAACAGATTTCCACCAAATAACAACAAGGGTGCTTTCTGGACCAGGAGCTAGCTTTCTGCCAAATTTGGTGTAAAAACACCCAGTAGTTCGATCGCTATTCCTGTTTCAAAATCCCTCAGGGGAATTAACATGGAGCAAACACGTGTTGGAATCACCCCTTTTTCTTGGCCCCTGCATGATAGATCATCCAGAAATTTTACAGACAGCAGCTGCTGTAAGCATCATATTTTTCTGGAAAATTTCATGAAGATTCAACAATCGGCGCCAAAGATATAGGCAAGTAAATAAACAATAAATATTTGGCACTAGTTAATATATATATATATATATATATATGTGTGTGTGTGTGTGTGTCTGTATATTTATATATATATACATGCACACACACATATATATTCACTGAAAAAAACAAAGGTTACAGGGACGTTATATTTAGGTTGTGAATTTACTCATACAAAGCCATAGAAATTCAGCAGTTGTAGTTAGAGTTCTTTTAAGCAACTATGACTCACGCCCTAAGGTAACTAAAACTTGCTCCCTTGCCATGCAAAGTTTTCCTATCAATAATTTTATTGCAAATGTTGCAGTGATAATATCAAACATGCCATACAAGATCTCATCAATGGCATATTATGTGGAGTGATTAGCTGTGCATAGCAAAGACGCGAGTTATAGTTACCTTAGGACGTGAGTCATAGTTACTTAAAACTCTAACTATAACTGCTGAATTTCTATTGTTTTGTATGAGTCAATTCAGAACCCAACTATAACATCCCTGTAACCTTTTTTTGTCAGTGAATTTCTATGTTTTTTTAACGTAAAGCAATTTTAATTACTATACCTTATTCCAACCCCTGCCAATCATGGCCTTCGGCAGCCAACCTACCCAGCGCCATGCATGCCCTTTGGCCATGGGCAGCCCAGGTTAGCCACTGGGCCTGTCTCTGTCAGTGGATCTGTGAGGGGATGCGTGAGTGTTTGAATGGGTCTGAAAGTGTGTATGGGAGTCGGAGTAAGTGTGAGTGGGTGCATGAGTGTCTGAGTGGGTGTGTATTGGGGCACATGAGTCTTGGAGTGCATGTATGAGTGAATTAATTAGTGCATGAATGAGTGTGGTTTTTCTTTCAAATTTTTCCGGATTTGTGAATTTTCACGAATAATGCACATAGTGACACAAACTTATTTTAAATCCATAATTTGGCCCTAAAACATACCTATATCACACCTCTGAGGTCAGAGTCCTTTCACCCTGACCCCTCATGCCACTTTCAATGTGTATTTTCACCCCTGGGACCGTGTGCCGTGAAATAAAACGGCAGCCATAAATTTCTAGTCAGGTTGCAGTCAGCCAATTGCAATGCTTCTTTTTGCATGTGTATCCTAAAAAAAATTGCAAATTTTGCGAATTATTTGTGAAATATTCACAAAGTAATTGCAGCCATAGATACACAAATTTATTTTGCCTTTAATATCTCAAAAACTACGTAACAGATTTACACCAAATGAGCAAAAGCATGATCTGCATACCAAAAGCTAGCTTTCTGCCAAATGTGGTGTAAATCTGCCTAGCAGTTCGAGCTGTAGACATGTCTAAAGGTCCTGTGGGAATTAACATGTGAAATGCAACTTTTTTCACCCCCCCTTTTTCTCTGCCCCTGCATCACAGATCACCCCAAAACTTTACGTGTGCGACAAGAATCACGGCAACACTTTTTTGGGAAAATTTCATGAGGATTCATCGAATGGTGCCAAAGGTACAAGCAAGTCGAAAAACACTTTCCTATGGAAACATGGTCCTAGTCCTAACTATAGCTACCTAGTGGAGACCACCACTATGTAATATATATATATATATTTTTTTTTTTATATATATAAATATATATATATATATATATATATATATATAGAGAGAGAGAGAGAGAGAGAGAGAGAGATCACCACTGAGTGTGAGCATGATACTAAAAAAAGATTAGAAGGTCCTGCTCCCAGTTGATTAGGACAGCCCAGTGGTGCATTAGATGCTGTGTTGTGCACTGAACCCCTGTACTGTGGCTCACACACTGCTGCACTCTCTCCCTGAGCAGCCAACTATCCCTCTAGGCGTACCCTTTGTTTGGCCTGCAGCCTGCTGCCATCATTAGGCGAGGTGGGGCTGGACACAAAACACAAGTGTGGCCACCTCCACCGCAGTATAAATGGGACAGACTGCACCTGTGCAGGGCCCTGTTGCCCACAGGGTACGCAGGTGACACTGGAGTCACTGCTGTTGTCTGCTTTTGCCATAGATGAAGGATAGCACAGTGGAGAAAGAGAAAGCAGAAAGGAAGAAAGTCGAATAGTAAAGGGAATATTAGTAAAATGTATTCTATTTTGGTACAAGAAATTGTGATTGGTTAGTACATGACGTCTATGTATTAACTCTTTGATGATGAAACTTAAGGTAAGTGAGAGGGCTAAAAACCAATTATCTTTTACCAGGGTAAATGAATTGGTAAATGGAGTGGGATGTTGGGTATAGACACTGAGATATTTTTAGTGTTTGTTAAGTGTGAGAATAAAACACCTGTGGATTTATGTCTGGATGATGCAGCTAGGCCTGATATAATAATACACTCCTACAGGCTTTTAGCATAACAAATCTCACAGGCACTCACAAGACAGATATCAAACTGACAAGCTAAGATTAAAGGATGCTTTGATAGCTCCTGAATAAAGGTGCACTGAACACTTGTAGCTTTGGAGGCATTACTGCAGGCGAGTAAACTGAGGGACCATATAGCTTTCTGGAGGGTAATTAATGCCTCCATTTTCAGGGACCCCAGAACCCACATTTTTCAAGACCCTTGTTCCACCTACTGAATGGGTCAAACATGTCTCCTCAATTTATTCTGCTCTGTCTTCTGAGGACTGTACAAACGGACAGCTGGAGGAGCTGTGTAGGATAGTGGGGAAATCTAGCCCCATTTAATTCACCTTCAAGGAAGGAATATGTGATGGAACAGCTAGGTCCTAAACAACGATAGCCTAAACCACGACTGCTAAGCAATCACAAAGAACAATGAATTTTTCAACAATGACGCGTAAACAACGAATAAATATAATTAAAAAAGAATACACCTATACAACGAAAACAATTACCATGCATACCAAAACCATTACATTAATAACTACAAAAAACTTCAAAAAATTGTGAAAATAAAAAATCGATAAATTTGTTAAAAATATTGTAAAAACGTGCATAAATTGAAAACAACTTTGCTAAATAATATTTTTTTTAAAATATAAATAAAACAGTTTTAAACAGTAAAATAAAATGGACAATAAAGACAATTTGGATAGTGCATGAAACGTAGTCCTACAACACTTTCTAAACCACCATGCAAGTACTTCTTCCATTTACCAAAACACAACAACAAGGAAAAGCATATCAAAAATACACATATACTAAACTTAAAAGATGAATATAAATTCAGTCAGAGATAGAATCAGATTGAAAATACATACTCAAAACACATTTTAGGGATTATTCCGAGTCTGGCGGTCTTAAGACCTCCAGACTCAGGGTGGTTGTCGGACCGCCGTGGTATGGACGGCCTGATCTGCCAAATTCCGACTGCAGCTTATCCACTGCAGTTATACCGCTGATACCACCAGGCTGCAGTTAGCCTGCAGCCTGGCGGTCCAAGCGGTTGTAATCCATCAGGGCAGCGCTACGGATTCCGAATCCCCATTCGCCAGCCTTTCCATGACAGTTTACACTACCGTGGAAAAGCTGGTGGAATGGGGGTGCCCAAGGCCCTCTGGGGGCCTCTGCCCATGCACTTAGCATGGGCATTACAGGGGCTCCAATGCACAGCCCCGTTGCTCATTTCACTGCAAGAAACTATGGGCAGTGAAATGCACCACGGGGGCTCCTGCACCCGCTGCACTGCCACATTGAATAGTGAAATTTGTATGATGGATGGAACATTTAAATCTACACCCCATCCATTTACTTAAATGTACACTATTCATGCAACAAAAAATAACACAACAGTCCCCCTGGTGTATGTATTATTATCTGCCAAACATTCCTCTATTTTCACTGAATTTTTATCAGTAATCAAAAATAAAACAATCAGTAAAAGACTTAGAAAAGTAATAATGGACTTTGAATTGTCAATTTTAAACACAATAATAAAATTATACATCTGAAACACAAATACAAGGATGCTTTTTCTACTTTTCAGAGGCATATTGTCAGAGATATCAAAACGCATCCTTGAGTAGAGAATATTGCTCATACGCCATACTCCAATTTGAATTAAGAAAACTAACTGCGTTATGATTTGTACCACCTGACAAAGTAGATGAATATTACATATGCATCACAGATTCAAACTATTTTACAGCAAATGAACACAAATTGGCACCATTACTAAATTACTTTGAAGAAACCTAGATTGGACACCTAAGCAGATCAGGTCGCAGAAGAAAACCAAGATTTCAAATAGAGTGGTGGAACATGACCTGCTTAGAAGGTAGTGCAAAGACCAACAATGCCATTGAGGGATGGCACAGTCCTTCAACAAAGCAATCGTAAAACCCCATCCAAATCAACATTTCGTGGAAATTTAGAAGAAGGAGCAAAGTTTCCAAGAAATTAGGCTTGCTCAGTCACTGTCAGGTAGCCTGAACCCACGCACAACCCAAAAAAGTAAAGAAATGTCAGACTTTTTGGGGCTAAAATGCAAGAATTGTTTTTAATGGTGGCTTCAGACTACCTTCAGACTACCTTGACAGTTTAGCATATATACAAAATTTCTAACAAATACTAACCCATATCACCACTACTTGCCAGTTTTAAAAATAACATGAATTAAATTGAAATTTTTGAAATTATTTTTAAACTAAATTAAGCCCCCCAAAAAAGTTCCTCCCTTTAGAAGCTTTCATGTTCTTACCCACTAATGGTAGCGTCTCTGCATCTGTTGCTGTATTGATGTAGAAGAAGCATTTTACACTGCAAAATTAAAAAAAAAATCCTTAGCCTGAAAATAATTAAAATTGGTCATACAAAATGGATGAAGAAAAATAAACCTTGTATGAGAAAAAAACTTTACAAAAAAAAGTAAAACACTTTACAAACTACAAATTTTCTCAAATGCCCAATATTATTTCAGCCAAATGAAAATTTGTATCCCTAAAAAAGAAAAAACATGATTTGCATAATGGCTAAAACAACAATATTAACACAAAACTGTAAAAAGACATGAAAACGAAATAAAACACAATATTAATAAAAACATAAGTAAACACAATGGTTTTTAGGATATGGTAAATCATTTTTTTTAAACTTACAATTTCAAAAACCGTCAAGTACAAAAAGAATAGCTTTACGGTTGAAAATATCACATTATATTTTTTTTAAATAGAAGTACAATTGTTTAAAAAACGTGAACACTGCTAAACATTTATTTTTTAAACCGAAACCATATCTAAGCAACGCTCTATGGGAATAAAAAATAAACATTACAAACAATCATAAGTTTCAAAAGCTACTCCTTACCTTAGAACTACCTCCCATCTCTATCTCTGCAATAACTATACTCATAAACATGCTCTAAAAACATTTTTAATTAATCTTACCTGACCAAGGACTCTGTTTGCATCCGTTCTTGACCAAGACGCTCCACCATTTGAAGAAACAGACGTCAAACCACATAAACGGAGGGAAAGAGTAAACCTAGAAAAAGGACTACTTTTCTCATAGGCAATAATGGAAAACAGTGATAAATACTACTGAAAAGAGTTAAAAAAGTAAATAAATTTGTGAACAAATGTAAAATTATGTAAATAATCAATTATGAATACTTTGTTTTCGCATTTTAAACTATTATTAATAAATAAGAAACATTTATGAAAAAAACAGAAAAATTTGTTTTGTTTGCAGCAATAAAATGTTATTATTGGTTCAAAAAATATTTTGAAATATATGTGAATTAAAGAAAGAAATGCAAAGTCTAATTTCTGTGATTTTTCTAATGTATTAATACAATTAGAAAACAATATGTTAATATTTAAACAAAACTCTGTTATTGTGATTACATATTTAAAAATATCATTATAAATTCCATAATACAGACATTTATATTACCAAAACAATTTTACCATGTTTTAATTTATACATTTTTTAAAGTATTTAACTTTATCAAAAAAACTAGTTAACATTTTTAAAAATTAAAAATTACTAACAACTAAATTTAAGATATGAGACGATTTTTTTTAAATAAGTAAATTATTACATCTTATACGTTTTTAAAAAAATGTTTAAAAAACTATTATTTGAAAATAATACACAGGTAATATATTAACCCTATATATATCAGTGTCCAAAATTCATATCAGATATATAATTCAATATTACACTAATACATAACCATTTTGTACTTAGAAAAATATTCAACACAATTTTTAAAGCAAAGTAAAATAAATAAAATTAAAAAATGTAATACACAACTATTAAAATTAATACTTGAGTATTAATACACTCCCTGACCCTTACCTCTAAATCCACACTATCCCGTCCCTAAAGAAAAGTGCAGCAAATAATTTTTAATTACATTACATAATACACCCCCAAAACAAAAATATGAAACTCGGAATCTAGAATTGATGTTCTATATTTAGAAAAAATATTCTAAACAGAATTTTAAAAAAAATATTTAAATACAGCAAAAGTTATATATAAAAAAACAACCACTGTACCAACCACTGTAAAAACAATTACTAAAATCAAAATAACTTGAGGTATAAAACAAAATTACAAAAAAGTACCTAGGCATTGAAATGAATACCTGAGTATTAATACACTTCCCCGCCCATAATCTCTGCATCCCATATATTCCGCTCCTTATTCCATAGTATTTTAGTATAATCTTCTAAATTTGAAAACCTAAATAAAATGTTTTAAAGTCCTACCAAAAATAAAATCCCTAGTAATAATGCTGTTCTCAGAAACAAAAATAAATAAAAATGAACAAATTAGTTATATTTAAAAAAATTAAAACATTCCATAAACCATAACCAATATATATTGCAGAATATTTTTTTTTTTTTTTTTTTAAATAGGCAAAGAAAAATGACCCAAAATAATCAATTAAAACAAAATATTAATAATACAGTAATACAATTAATGTTTGAGCATTAATGCACCTATTTAAAAAACAACACAAATTACCCCAATAATGCATTTAATAGTAAACTAGTAATACACCCCCACCCACTACCCATGTATCCCTAACATCCTGTCCATAAAAGAAAGTGCAGCAAACAACCACTCACCTTTACTATTACTGCATTACTGCGTTATTGTAAAAATAAACCAAAATGTTATATTGAATAATTAGCAAATAATAAAACAAAAATATAAATATATATATATATATATATATATATAAAAAACTGTAAAAAATAGCAAAAACGTACCTTAAAATTTGTTGTTCAGGCAATTGTTATTCAGGCAAAATCGTTGTTTACACAGTAGATGTTCAGTACTTCGCTGTGGAGACTTTTATGTTGTTTAGGGATCGCAGTCAAGTAGTAGTTTAGACATTGTTGTTCAGGATATTTCCCTCGAGGAAGTTTACAGTGGTATGACAGGCAGAAGAAAAGGGAAATCTTCAGGACCAGATATTTCTTGGCAAGGCAGATTTATGCGCTCTCCTATTGACAAATGTTTGTCATGCCCATCTTTAAAACGAGGAACAGAGTGGAACCCAGCTGCAATAGACATATTTCTTTAGTATATTCAACTTGTGGGAAGAATATTATTATCACCTCCACAAGAGTGGACCAATGAGAAAAATGTGATCAGTGCAATTTGGTTTTCGGAAAGGGATTGGCACTACAAGACAATACCTAAAACTTACCCTTTTGATTAACAAATACATATGGCCATAAAAGGCTCTATCTATCCAGTTTTACCGACTTAACTAGCCCATTTGATCACGTAAGCGATGTTAAACTCAGGGCACTAATGAGGTAAATGGGGGGTCAATGACCCGTTGATGACATTTTTAAGACCGCTGTATGCAAACACCAAGGCAAGAGTACGGATTGGGTGAAAAATAGGAAGCAAACAGAAGAATTTGTGAAACACAGAGGAGAAAGGCAGGTTTACTTCTTGGCCCCCTTTCTCTTTACACTATATATAAACAACATTGAGAAACTGTGTGTGTCAAGTCTTACTTTATTCAGTTGTAAAAATCAACCATAAAAGTACAATAAGAACAAATAAAAACAAATTAATTGGCAATCATAAAATACACATATACAACTGGATACCAATAAATAATGTCCAAGCGTAATAAAACAAGGAAAATGGAAAAGTTAGCTAAAACATTTTCTTAAATTAATAGCACACTGTAAAAATGTTGCCACAGCCAATCATATGTGCATCAGTGGTAAAAACTGTAAATAGACCAGGGCTTACATACACTGCTCAAGATTTACATCTTCCACAATAGGCAGCAGGAAATGTATCTAGGGGAAACATAATATTCACAGAAAAATAGAAGGTGCAATTTAGATTACATATAGATTAAATAGATCGACAACCAGAGTAGTGAAGGAAGGAGTCTAATAACATCATTTATATTATCCAACCCAGTTCAGTATGACATAAATATGTGGGAGTGCATTAAGGAACTAACAACAAACATCTTAATAATCTATTTTCCACTTCCTGAATCATAAAATGCTCCCACAGACCCTAGAGGCCAGTGCCATATGTGGCAATCAAAAGTCATCTGGGCCAATATTTATATTTTTGTCGCAAAACTGAGCAAATGCAGTTTTGCAGCAAAAAGTATAGCCCCGTCTTTCGTCATTCCAAAGAGTCAGCCTGGCGCCAATTTTATGGAATGCCGCAAGCCGACGCTCAGGTTGGGCTAGCAGCAAAAAAAATACGTTAGCCGGGTAGGGTGGCGGTACGGGTGAAGGGTGTTTGCCTCAAAAATGAAGCTAGGCTGGTTAGAGGCAAATTAAATGCCCTCTTATGAGTTTATAGCCTAACTTATGAACACATTTATAAAGTGTCTCTATGTTTCTTCCAAACAAGACAATCCTAGTGTGGCCTAAAGTTGACCAACAGCAGGAGTCGTGAAAAGAACACCCAAAGCAGTTCCTTGAGCCAGATCCCCCTTTGCACATTGCTCCTGCTGCTCTGTCATGCCAGCACTATAGCCTTTTTGCTTGATATTTTCTTGTCCCATTTTTCCTTCTGACTTTATTTTTCCTTCTGTCTCTACCTTTCCCCTGCTTTGCCTTCTTTTGGCTTTTATTTTTCCTGTTTCTGCCTCCTTAATTTAACTGCCTTTTTCCCGCCTGTTTTTCTGTTGTTATTGTTTCCCTTTAACATTTTCCACCTCTCAGCACCCCTCCCTCCTCCCAGGACCTACTTAAAGGAGGACCCAGCACAGCTGTGCAGCAGGTGCGCGCTGCTGGTGTGCCAAAGGTGTGCTAAAGGAAAGCCCGTCTGCACCCAGCGCCAGAGGCCCTAGATCTCCCATCACCCAAAGTTACACCTCTGCAGACCTCTGAGCCCTGGATCCTTGGCGCATCAACAACCACAAATGCCTCCTCACATCGCCACATATCACCAGAGGACCGTCCTCCTGCCAGCACTTCTGTTTCACCTGCAACACCGAAGCAACAAGCAACGACGGAAACAGTTCAGACATGACCACTTAAACCACGCCGACAGAGACCACTGTGGCACAACTTCAGTGCATCCTGTTCAATTCACAGTCACCATTACCAACCCCAAAGGCTACAAGATAACACACTGGGACCTAACCAACAAACACAGAGGTGGAATTGCCATCATCTACAAGGACGCAATCTGCTGCATGACTTTGTCAGATGACTCAAACTTGATAATGGAGCATCTCAACTTTGAACTCCACACAGATGGAAAAAATTCCATCAGAGGCACCCTCCCCTACAGAGCACTGGGCCACACCCCAACTTTTGCAAAACCATCCCTGACCTCATCACCTTGATCACCATTGACTCTGAGCACCACATCTGCCTAGGAGATCTTAACTTCCACCTCGATGACCCCAGTGATTGGCCTCAAGGAACTTGTCACTGGCCGTAACCATATTGCAGGACAAACGCTTGACCCCATTTTTACAAACAGGGAGAGTACAACCACGTCTCACAGGTCACCTGGACTTACTACTGCAGCATCCACTCCGCCATCATAAGACCTACCAACACAGGCACCATGCCTCCAAGCACAGAAACTGGAATAAGATATCAAGAGACCCGTGGAACATCATTCTCAGTTCCCACCTCCCAGACACAACATCCAACCCAGACCAGGATGTGAACAACTTCTCCCAGTGGATCACAGAATGTGCCAACACAACTGCCCCGCCGAGCCAGACAAATCCAGAAGACCCATCAGAAGAGCCAGCTGGTTCGCTGTTGAGCTGAAACCCACCAAATGCAACTAGAGAGGAAGTGGCACACCAGAAAAGACACAGTAGACCATACCAACTGCAAGGCAGCACTCAACCATTAGCACCGCCTCCTCAAAGAAACAAGGAAGAACACCCTAGCAGACCACATAGAAGCCAGCTCAAACTGCAGCAAAGAGCTCATCACCATCATGAAGGAGTTCTTCAACCCCAAAGCCACCGAGAACTACATAACCCCTTCCCAAGAACTGTGTGACACCCTGACAGACATCTTCCATGACAAGATCTCAGACAGCTACAGAAAGTTCAAAGCCCAACCCTCTGACAGCAAAAGCACCAGCCTGCTCACACCCACAAACACAAACCCAGAACAACTTGGATCCTCTAACGACGAAAGCCACAATCTCCATCATCATCAACTCTGTACACTCCGTTGCACCCATGGACCCCTGTCAAAACCATATCTTCAACCTCGAGAGCAAGACAATTGGCAATGAGCTCAAGAAAATCCTGAAGACCTCCATCACCTCTACCTCATTCCCTTAGAACTGGAAATATTCAGAAGTGAGGCCTCTCCTGTAGAAACCATCAGACAACCCAGCAGAACCAAAAAACAACCAGCCCATCTCCCTGCTCACCTTTCCAGCAAAGGTTCTAGAGAAGGCAATCAACCAGCAACTGAACATCTGGAACACAACAACCTCCTGGACCCCTCGCAATCCAGATTCTGAGCTGACCACAGCACCAAGACAGTCCTGATCGTAGCCACTGATGCCTTCAATACCCTCTCCCACCACATCTTGATCAACAGACTCCATCACATCGGAATCCAGGACGATACCCTCAAATGGTTTGCCTCATACCTCACTTAAAGAACCTAGAGAATCTGTCTCCTACCTTTCACCGTAAAACAAAAGAAGATTATCTGCGGTGTCCCCCAAGGATTGTCCCTCAGCCCCACTCTCTTGAACACGTACATGACCATCCTGGCCAACACCATCAGATCACACAGACTCAACATCATCTCCTTTGCCGACGACATCCAGCTCATCCTCTCTGTCAGAAGACCCCTCCACCACCCGAGCCAACTTCCACAGATGAATGATGAGCATCGCTTACTAGATAAAGGACAACTGTCTCAAGCTGAACACAGACAAGGTGGAAGTCCTCATTTTCAGGAAAAACACTTATCTATGGAACAATGCATGGTGGCCTGCTGAACTCGGCCCACCCCGAAACACCTCACCGACAACCTCAGCATCATCCTGGACAGCAAGCTATTGATGAAGAAACAGGTAAATACTGTCTCATTTACCTGCGTCCACATCCTTTACTTGCTCTGCAATATCTTCAGGTGGCTCTGAATCAACATCAGAAGAACCATCATGCAGGCCCTCATAACCAGCAGGCTGGACTATGGGAACACACTCTATATAGGGATCACTGCACACGTCTTGAAGAGACTACAGATAATACAAAACTCAGCAGCAAGACTCATCCTTGACCTCCCAAGACATACCTTCATGACACCTCACCTCAAGTAGCTCCCGATCCAGAAGAGATGCCATGCATACAAAGCCCTGTACAGCGAAGGACCAGCATACATCAACAAATATATAACCTTCCATCAACTGACCCGTCACCTATGATCAGCCACCCTTTCGCTCGCAGACACCCGCCCATTCCAATTAAGCAAAAACAGAGGAGGCTGCTTTTCACACCTAGTGGCCAAAACTTGGGATGACCTGCCCCTGCACCTCAGGACCGCCTCACCGCTCCAGCAATGCAGGAAAGGACTCCAGACCTGGCTGATTGAATGAGCAGATCACCATCTAGCAGGTAGCGACTCCAACACCATGAGATACTCATGGGTGACTTGCCATGCTTTATAAATCCTAGATTTATTGACTGAGATAAGAGAAGGTGGAGAGGAGGCAAATCTTAGTATGACTGACAGTAAATGGAACGTTCTCCAATTTCTTAGGCCAGAAGACCATTATGTTTATCTTTGCTGAATTTATAATAAGATCTAGACTTGCCATAACAGTTGTAAACCTGTCCAGCAGCGTCTGGAGACCATGCGGAGTCAGGCCATAAGGATGATATAATCTGCATATAGGAGTGCAAAAATTGGTAAAGAACCAACATATGGTACATCAACAGAGGGGTTTAGGAGACATTTTTCCAGACCATTGCTGTATAGTAAAAACAAAAAAGGAGCCAAGACACAATGCTGTCTGATCCCTCTAACAATCAGGAAAGATTTATTGGTGTCTCCATTAATGCTGTATCTAATACTCACAGTGACATCACTATATAACTACCCTCAGAAGACGGACATTGTTGGCCTCATCCCCCAGATCAGTCATAAGATTCCAAAGTTTGTTCTGAATCACATGATCAAAAGCCAAGCTAAGATCCATAAATGTGGTATATACTGAACTACATTTTGCAAATGAATATTTGTTAGTTAAAGATAAAAATGTTGGCACTAGTCTAATGCACACTTTGTCTAAAGCCAGATTGTAGATCTGAGATGACATTGTTAGCCTTTGTGCAAGATTCCAATAAGTCTAATAAAATTCTGCCCATTAATTTGGCTGTGGAATTAATAAGGGAGATAGGGGGATAGCATTTGGTATCATCTTTATGGCCTTTTTAAAAAATTTACAAAATGATGGTGTATGATTAAGACATAGGGGGAGCCTCAATAGCAACTGCACTTAGTTTGTTTGAAGGATGGGTGCCCACAAATCAATGCTGGCCTTCAAAAGGTTGAACAGAACCCCATTCTTATCCATAGGACTTTTGCTAATAGCTCTACTGACATCTTTATATACAATCAACAATCTGCTAGAATTTAGCTTCACTGTTCCAGGCTGCCAAGTCAGAAGAAGTACCACCATTATAAACCCATGCAAAGTGGATAAATCAAACAACAGTGGAAATCAACTACATCCAGCCCCATACTAGTTGAGTCATTAAAAAATGAATGGTTGTTGACCACTTGCCAAAATCCTTCACTAGCCTATGTTTCACAGGACTTTAAAAGGGTTTCATAAGCCTCCTCTATGCTCTGATTCTTTCTAGTAGTGACTGCATGTATATAAGCAGCTCAGCACAGCCTTAAATCCCCCAGGATTCTGGGGGTTGATTTCTGGGCTAGCATTAACTTCCCATGAGCCCTAAAGCAATTGGTGTCAAACCAGTGCATAGTCTTAGCATTTTGGGTCAACAGCTCTTTAACAGCAACACTTAGCCCTTGGCAACTACAGAAATTATGAGGGACATTTGTTTCCACATCTAAGCAAGTAAACAAATTGCACATATTTTGGGTAACCAAAGAGGAAAGCAGCTGTTCTTTATCGATATTTGCTCTTTTCTGCACAACTCCCTTATTCTTAACATGTGTAGGTGTTGGACCTGGGATGCCATTCTCAACTGCAACCCACCTCCTATGACATGTGACTGAACGGAGACAGTGATCACTGAATGCATTTTCTATAACTGAATAGTTGGAAAATGCATATAATGTCTGATGAAAACAATATCTAATATTCTAAAGTCCCACCTTTGCTGCTAATAAATGTTAGTTTTGGAGGCAATTTAATATGTAGTGAGTCCAGAGCAAAATACAAGCCATAGTTATCAAGAAGTTGATTAAGTGCATCCCCATAAGGTGAGTGACTGAAATGGGTCAATACCTCTCCAGAGCTGTCGACTAGACCACAGGACAAAGACCTTGTGCGAGGACTAACTTTCATATTAAAATCACCCAACCACAGCAAAGCTACTGGTTACTCCCGGGTAACAATAAATCTACCCAGTTCATTCATGCGTGGTGTTTATATGCCAGTACTATGTATGTTAAAATCATTGTTATAAAAATTAATCAATCAAAAATTGTAGAGAAAATTTCAACCACAGAAGTTGCAAATTATGAGAATGAAATTGGACCACTTGACTACCCCAGGGAACTCTACCCTACCCTAACTAGAGTTATCAGTCCACACTTTGCTCTAGTAGCTCATGCTGGGACTGCTGGTGTTAAAAAATAGATGAATCCATCAATATAAACTGACTCAAGAGCCCATGTTTTCTGACAACATATGATATCAAAATCCTTAATGAAATGTGTCTAATTACTGTCTTTGAAGCTAGACCTGAAACATTCCAAGATTCAAATTTAGGAACAGGGTTACCACCTGAGGTCCTAACATACCCATTTGTGATAAGACCCACTGGAGCAGATGCCATAGGCGAGCTCACAATATCTGGTGCTAAAGAAATAGATAAATCAGATATATGGTCAGGTCTCGAGGGGACAGACCTAAAAAAAAAAAAAAAAAAAAAAAAAGTCGCAAGCAGCTGGAGATGCATTCAAGAGAAAAGGGGAAATTCTACTTGACTGTCAATCATTGGTATCACAACAGGTCAATGCTTCAAACCTATTATGGACCGGTACAGCAAAATGAGAGGCCACAGCACCTTCCTCATAAATGTTATTGATGATTGGTCTTGTCCAAATCTGCGCTGGACTGTAAAAATATCATAAAGGGAGGATTGGGACTCTTCTGTCATTTGCCGGGATAAAACTTAACCTGTTTAATAAATCGCAAAATACAAATTAATTTCTATAACTGATCACCTCACAGTCATTGGTATAAGTCTTAGGAGAATTACTGATCCACTCGCCCTTCCTCACCATGAATATTTTGTCATGTAGCAAATATCTAACCCCATATCTTCCTGAAAGCCAGTGAACCACCTCATTTACCAGGTGTTTACAGCTCTCAGTTTAGAGTGATCTGAACTTAGGGACCCCTTTTGAAATAATTATATATGGAGTAGTAGGTGGTGGTAGATTTAAGGTGAGATTGTTTTTTGTCGAGGAATTTAAGGCTAGGGTGACTGGAGAGCTGTTACATATATATATGATGCATAATTGCAGCCTGAGTAGAAGCAACAGTCTGGTCGAGAGTAGCAAGAGCAGTGATGCAGGAGTCTAGCAAGGCCCATGAGGTATAATAGAAGCATCCCACTTATTTGGCAGGTTAGCATGTGCCTGTGGTGGCTGTAATTTAACTAACTGTAATTCAATACAGGACAGCCTGTTAAGAATACAATCCATCAAGGACTTTAACTGACACTAAGGCCCAAATATATGAAAAATGATGCACAACTGCGCTTGCGCAGTTGTGCGTATTTTTTTTAATACGCGCTAACGTCATTCCATAGCTCCATCCATGCACCATATTTAAAAAATGATGTATGATGGCACTAAGGAATGGTTAACATCATAATAAATTACACTAACAATTGTGACATGCATTAACGGAAAATGTCGCTAATGCAGCAAAAGTGGCACTAGACCATTTTGCTGCACGTATCTATCAGGCAAACGGGTTAGTGCCATTTTGTACCGCACTAGTGTCAAAAAACAACACAAAAGCAAGAACACATACAAATTCCAACAAAAGATGGTGATTGCAGGGCAGGAGATACCCCAGAAGGACTCTCACCACCCAAGTGCCAGCTAGGACAGTGCAGCAAAGTTCCAGGAGAAGGAGAAGAGGAAGCCCAAGTGTACCCAGTCATAAGATCGTCTTCCTCCTTTCTGTGCTGCCTTTGTGGCTCTGCTGCGGTTGTGTTTGGGGTTGCTGCGGTGGTGGTGGACGGACCTCTTGTCATCTCTGATGTCTACGGTGTGTGCCAAGCTGGAGCACTGGCACTTCCATGTTGTCCTGGAGGTAGATAATGCTCCTTATGTCGGGTTTTCCTTAAGTGGTGGTGTGTGGCCTCTCATTAACACCTGGTCTGACCCGGAGTTAAATTTTGATGTAAATCATCCTTAGCATAATTCTGTAGTTCCGCCTTCTTAGTGTACATCATTTTTCCGTTGGGAGGTGAATATGGCGCTAGAGGGCTACTGTCATCTTTTGGAAGGGAACACCTACTTTGCATTTCATTGTCGCAATGCGACGGAAGGTGGGTTAGCACTTCCAGAAAATGACACTAACTCTGATATTTTGATGCTAGATGGGTCTAGTGGCAAAATATAAATATAGGGTTAAGTTAGCGGCACTTTAGTGTAAAAAAAAAAAACGCTAAGGCGGCGCTAACTTTCCAGAAATATGGCCCTTAGGGTCACAGCCGAACCCGACTCACCTTGAAACAGTTATGGTGGATGTCAAAGGATGGTACGGCATGTTCTGTGAAGTATGAGTTGAAACTCCCTTGGCTCAATTATTACTGATACACTATTCAACGGTCAAGCTGAACTCTCTTTAATATTCTATGCTGCGTTAATGCATGCGGATAAATAACATGTATAGTCAGATTAAAGCTAGGTCTACTGCTTTTAACACTGCTTTTTTTGTTTGTTATGCCACTTTTCACAACACGCTATGATCTGCTTAATTTGGGGGATTTGGAGTCACGCCTCACACCACTTTGCAGAATGCTAGATTTGAGGAGAACACATAGTAGCTCATGCTTTTTTCTCTACTTGTGCGATTTATCACACATATGCGTTTTCACAAAAATATCCGACCTCAGAGGACGTTTATGTGAAAATAGTCATGTAATGACATGTGGTCCTTTCTTGACAAGACACTCAGTAATGCTAACAGAAAATGCATCACAAAACAAAACCGAAGTCGTGAGGTTCTAGAAACGAGGGCCTTCTGTGTCACAGGGCGCTATCAAGATGATAGCAGAAAAAGACAAATCCAGTCAAGCTTTTGTACTTTTTAATCTGACTCTGCATCATCTTGGTCTTGCAACACCATACAACAGTCTAACAGACGCCAAAGCACCGAGACGCTCTCTGATGTAGTTCAGCCACCAGAAGCTACCCTGAAAAGAAGCTGCAACATTTGTAAAGCGTTATTACTTGTTTCCGTCTTTTCCGTATACAATAGGATCTCTGTAATCGGCTGCCAGAGAGGTCAGGGTTAAAATCCAGTGGATCAGCCATGAAAAGCACAATTAATCCTCTGTTTAGTGAGCAGGGCGGCTTTCACTGAGTGGCTGCTTTAATTAGATGTCTGAGAATTTCAGGAGCTGCAAAATGCTTTGTAGCAGTAAGCCACAGGGAAAAAAAAAAAACTTGCAGAGCAGCTTCCACTATGAAAATTCCCTTTTGGATGACAGTCTCATTAGAGTCATTACACAAAAAAATTGGCTTCGACACAACCCTACAGTAGCACACAGTCCATCACGTCTGGATGAAAAAGCCACACACAATTATGTTCACATCTTTCCTAAATTAAAGAAAGTAAAAGGCAATTACAGAAACAGGTTCCTGATTAATCATGTTAAATGTTAAGAACGGCAAACAATATCTTTCTAAGGAAACTCGGAGCTGTACATAAGCGACATCTCTTGGGAACTACTAGATGCTAAAATTATCTGAAGGCGTGTGGAAGATATGAATATAGCCAAACATGCTTCCTACAGTCCGTGGAAATGTGTTGACGTGAAAATGAACGGGGAAGAATGATGTTATCCCTATTCAGATCTTCGAGTCACTATTATTAGTTAAGCTTTTTGTCTCAAAATGGGCACTTTGAAAAGTATCTCAGTTAAAGTAACTTTTCAGTTAAAATTATGGCATTTGTCCCTCACAGCACCAGCGAATCGTTCATGGTTTTGCACAGTACCTCACATATGAAATTCACAAACGGCATCTGCCTCAATTACTTCACAAATGGCATGAGATATCTTAAAAATGTAATTGTAGCTCTGATATCTTCATATAAGTGACATTCACCCTCATGGAGTAGTCTATTTGCTTATGACACTAACTAGTAACATTGAATGGACTTACAATCGAGGTCCGAGTGCCACATGAAGCCTGGCGAAGTAAACAAATTGCACATAACATAACGTAAAGTTACATAAAACAGCGGTGGCTCCATTGCTATGGAGAAAGAGCATCACCCTACTGCTGCACAGCCAGCAGTGCAGGGAGGAGCAGGGCTGGGCCTCAGGAGGTGGGAAGAGGGGAGAGTGCATCTAAGGCCCATATTTATACTTTTTGACGCTAAACTGCGCTAACGCAGTTTAGCGTCAAAAAGTTTTGCGCCGGCTAACGCCATTCTGAAGCGCCATGCGGGCGCCGTATTTATTGAATGGCGTTAGCCGGCGCAAGCAGACCGGCGCTGCCTGGTGTGCGCGAGAAAAACCACGTACACCAGGCAGCGCCGGCGTAGGGGGAAAATGGCGCATGGGCGTCTTAAAATGGGGCAAGTCAGGTTACGTCGAAAAAATCGTCGTAACCCGACTTGCGCCATTTATTTTCGACGCCCATCCCCCATCAACATGACTCCTATCATTGTAAAGATAGGAGTCATGCCCCCTTGCCCAATGGCCATGCCCAGGGGACTTCTGTCCCCTGGGCATGGTCATTGGGCATAGTGGCATGTAGGGGGGCACAAATCAGGCCCCCCTATGCCACAAAAAATTATTTAAAAAAAATAAAAAAAATACTTACCTGAATGTCCCTGGGGTGGGTCCCTCCAGCCTTGGGTGTCCTCCTGGGGTGGGCAAGGGTGGCAGGGGGGGTCCCTGGGGGCAGGGGAGGGCACTGTGGGCTCATTTTGAGCCCACTTGTCCCTTAACGCCATGCCTGACCCAGGCGTTAAAAAGCGGCGCAAATGCGCCGTTTTTAGCCACGCCCACTCCCGGGCGTCTCTTTTGCCCGGGAGTATAAATACCACGTAAAGGCCTGGGAGTCATTTTTTAGACGGGAACGCCTCCCTTGCATATCATTAACGCAAGGAAGGGGTTCACGCTAAAAAATGACGCACATTCCGGGAACTTTGGCGCTATTCGCCTCTAACGCCATAGTATAAATATGGCGTTAGTTGGCGTTAGTTTTGCGTCGAAATTGCGTCAAAAAAAACGACGCAATTTCGGCGCAAACGGAGTATAAATATGCCCCTAAGTGCGCATAATTGTTTGGCTGAACATCTGAGGCTAGCCAAACACACATGTGCACTTAGGTTTCTCCAGCTCCGCTGTGTTTAACAGCCAGACTGGAGAAACTGCACAGACCCCGGGGCTGTGTCGCTGAGTGGCAGTCACTGCCACTTAGACCAATCCTGGCACTGCTTTCAGGCAAGGTTTTGTATGAAAGCAGTGCCAGGATTGCTGGGGAGCCTGTATTTATGGCCCAGCAGTGAATGTTGGAACACTAGAAGAAGAGTGTGAGGCGGCAGGAGGTGGCAGCGACGCAGGCAAGGTGATTCTTTATTTTTTTTATTGGTCTCCGTCCCAACACCCCCCTTCCCCTCCCCCTCCCCTTGAGTTATGTGGCAACCGCCGTTGATAAAACAGCATTCTAGTGCCTTCCTTGCACCCAATTACCAGGTTCCACAAAACAATCAAATACTAGTGTCACCACAGAGAAATGATAATACATACTTAGTAGGCCGAGATCCATGCTTTGGAAGTTTTATTTACATATTGCCTGTCACACCGAGGCATAAGCAGCAAAACGTATTTACAGCTTCTCCAGAGAGCCTGAGGAATGGATCCACGCCTACCACAGGTCGGCATTAACATTAGGGAGAAGTATGTCTCACAAACCCATGAACACTGGTGTCTAGGTTTCTCAATTTAACTGTCTTTTCTTCTCTCATCTCTTTCTTTTTCCCTTTCCCATCTAATTTTCTTTCCCTCTATCCCTCTTTTTCCGTTCTCCTTTCTGTGTCACTTTTCCCTTCTTCTGTCTCCCACGTGCCCATATCCCCTTCCTCTTTTCTCGCCATGTGATCTTTATTGCTGTCACCTTTCTCTTGCACCTTATGCTTGTCCTTAACTCTGTTGTCTTTCATCACTATCCCCTTCTCCTAATATGTCACTTCTCCCTCTTGTCTGCTAGCTTTTAACCACATTCTATTATTTCATTCTATTCCTATCTTTTCTACATTTGTCTATATTTCCTCTACTCCTATTTTAACCACCTGCCCTCCCAAACATGAAACACAGAGCTAGGCCACAGACAAGCATAGTGTTAAAAAACATGAGCCTGTGCACCCCTCCCCCACTCTGGACACTGGTGCCACTGCACCAGCCGCAGTACCGATGGTAATGCCCTGGTGGCTCACAGCCCAAAGTTGTTCAACACCTATACTCAGGCAGTATATTTGAGCACCAATGGGAACATGTAACCAGCTGTAAGATTCCGTCCTCTAGAGTCTGTTAGGGTCCAGTGAAATAATGGGCTTTACCTAGAATGTTTAGCAGCAACGGACCAGAATTCTGGCATTGGTGTGGGTCTTTGTCATGCGACAGTTTTACCACATAGTAGTGTAGAAGGATTCAAGCTGTGCCTCCGACTTACCCTCCTGGGTTAGCAGTGCTTACAATTGTGGCCCTCTGAGCGGCACCCATGTGGTGCTTCACAGGAATCAACAGGGTATGGACCTGATGGCTCTTCAATAACATCTGTCCAACACACCTGTTGACAATGGACACTAACAGGAATACACACAGGAATTTGCCCACTGGTGACTTGTATCTGGCCTACTGACAGGCCATCCAGCTCTTGGGTATCTGAGTGTCCGGTGATACTTTAGGAAGTGGAGCAATTCCTGACGTGGATCCTCCGGAAGATATTGTCTTGGTCTTATCCATCACACTGAGCTGACTAGGGCTGAGGTGCCCAGGTTAGTCCCATGGAGAGCAACCTGGGAGTTCCTCACTTTGTAAACTTTCAGAACATATATTTACTGCACTGACACTCATACCACATTCAGCTCCGGACACACCTGATTACTTCTTTCTTTGTCCATGACGTTGATGCAAGTTAAATTGGTTGTATGGTGGTAATGTACGTGGCAAGCATATTTGCACTTTTTCATGCTTCTCAGTTGTCTTCTACTTTGTGGACTCAGTTTTAAATCACATTTGGAGCAAACACAGAAGGAATCCTCTACTTTGGAAAGTGTGCGGTCTTCAAAATGGTTAAAGGCTGACTTTATAGCCAGTGACATGCAACAAGGCATATCAGGCACACACAAGTGTACGTTTTTTCATGTATCATGTCACGTTAGATGTCCATAGTGATAGAAGGAAGCTGGAGACTGGATGTAATTGCATTATTTTAAGTGCACTGCTTTCATTGACACTAAATCTGTTTCCACATTCTCACACGTTCATTGTGAAGTAAAGCTCAGGAGTCATGTACAGCTTGGTCTCACAGATGACAGACATCACGTTTTTTTAAAGTTGTGTTACTGACCAGGTTGATTCTCTACCAGTCTAGATCGTCATCACTGTAGTCAGAATCCAAATGAAAATAAATTATGGTAATTCTAAAGTGACTTCTGTCTCTATATTAATGATGACCATGGCCTCATTTGTCAACTGTACATGGTATCTCTCATACAGCATTGAAACAGATTCATAGCTAGTAAAATGCTGCTGAGCTACACATCTGAGATGTATGCTTCCAATTTTACAGAATTGTAACTTTTAAGGTGTTTTCCCAAATGTCCCACGAAGTTCCATAAAAATCAAAGCTTGACACTGACTTCCATGTGTATGTATTCTACACTAGATGTACTGGTCTGGAATATATCTACAGGGCAGACCACCCACAGGAGTAAGGGCCATATGTAAGAAAGCTTTTTCCCATAGGCACAGAGTGGGTAAAATCCTTTGGTACATCTGGCCCTAAGTTTGAAAGGCACCTGAATATGTACAACAATGACTTTTAAATGTATTCCCCACAGAAAAACATATTTTCATCTTTTGGAGAAACCCCTTCACTGACAATTGAATTTTGAAAGTGTTCCCTCCCTTTTTCTTCCCTGAAAAACACTCTCTCCTCCCTTTTTCACAAACAATTGTATCTGCATTTTAAGAGTAAGAAAGAAGTGTATGGGTGTTCTGTGCATTTTGTACACCCTTTATGTTATATGTTATGTGTATTTGTGTAGCACATAACTCATCCGTGAGGGTATCCTGGGGCCGAAGCAGGATCTTTATGGGCTGAGCCAGGGAAATGGCTATGTGAAGAGCTAGGTTGTCAGTGTATTGCAAAATTAAAGACCTGAGGAGGCAGCTCTCATATGTAGAGGAAGGGCATTCCAGCCTTCAGTAGCGAGATAGGAGAAGGCACTGCCACCTGAGCTTGTTCTGTGTATGCAGGGTGTGTGGGTGAATAGGAGTATGGTTGAGTGGAGATGTCTCATAGGTTTGTGGAAGTTTATGTATTTGTTGAAGGCCAATGTTGTGTTAGGCTTCGTATATGTGTGTGAGGAGTTTAAAGAGTGCTTGCTTGTGGATTGAGAGTCAGTGGAGCACTTTGAGGTGCGGGGTGATATGAGTGCAGGTTAGGAGGTTGTGGTTAAGCTTGGCCACTGACTTAGGTCCGGTCTAGAACCTTATGGTCAGTTGTGCATTGATTCCAGCCCAGAGTATGATCCATCTTGCCAGTAATTAGGACTTGAGTGATGGTTCTGTGAGTGTGATAGGGAGCCATTTAAAGATTGAAGAGCATTGTGAGTATGTGGAAGTCGGAGACAGAGAATGCATTCATTTTACGAGTCATAGTGAGTTGGTTGTTAATTCCTATTCCAAGGTTCTCATTCCCTTTGAACTGTGTTGTCAATCAATGTACTCAAAACATATATTGATAAGGTAATTGTTTTACAAAGAAATCTGTCTCCTCTACCTTGCTGGCCTGTCTACACCCACCTCTCTTTTTGAACAAAGAAAAATATTAAATATTAACACAAAAACCCTTGTCCTTGTTCCTACACTGTGCCCGCTGCTTTCAATTACCTATAAATGATGTCCTCTTTCACAGCTTCAGAGCTGTAACATAAAACCCTCATGTCACCAGCGTTTGTCTGTGCCCCAGCCATCTCATTACCATCAAGTTGTTTCTGTCCTCATCACTGCCATTTAAGGGCTGACTATTTATAACCGAGTTGGCCTCAAGAATGTCTTCCCTGCTAGTGGACTAAAAACTAATGATCTAATATCTTATACATCCTTAACTAAATGCAATTATGCCTCTGTTTGCTAATTACTGTGCTGGCATAATAACCTTCTTGACCTGGGGTTTTCATAAGGACCCAAGCACACTCTTGGTTGTAATTCTTCCTTGCACAGCAGTAAGGGGCATATTTATACTACTCTTGTACCGAATTTGTGTAATTATTTTTTACGCAAATGCAGAGCAAACAACTCCATATTTATATTTTGATGCTAGAACCCGTAAAGCGTCAAAATATTGGAGTTAAAGTCATTTTTTGGATACATGAAACCCCCTTGCCCTCAATGAGATGGAAGGTAGGCGTCCCTTTCCAAAAAATGACTCAAAGCCCCTAGCGCCATATTCATTCTCCCATGCAAAAAAGGTGCACTGGGGGACACAGGCCTAAATATTGGCCCTAAGCCTGCTTAGCGCCATTATTTAACACCTGGGTCAGGGCTGGCGTTAGGGGACCTGTGGACCCATTTCCATGGTCAAACACCATGGAAAGAGCCCACAGGCTCCCACCCCAAGCCCCAGGAACACCCCCCACCCACGCCAGAGGGACACCAGAGGATGGGGGGACCCCATCCCAGGTAAAGAGGTAAGTATTTTAAACATTTTATTAAAGTGCTATTAAGGGCCCTGAATTGGCCCCTCCTACTTGGCACTGGGTGCAATGGCCATGCCCAGGGGACCCTTGTCCCCTGTGCTGGCCTTTGGGGTGGTGGGCATGACTCCTGTCTTATAAAAGTCATGTGGTATGGATGTTTTTGCATCAGGAAATGACGCTAGGCTGGTGAAAGGCATTTGTTTTGCCTTAACCAGCCTAGCGTAATTTTTTGGTGCAAAACCCCTTTCCCCCATATGCAACCCCACCCGGCTAACGTCATTTTCCCAGACGCTAGCCAACCCTTTCTGCCAGCTTGCGGGATTCCATAAATTTGGCGCCTGGCTTGAGCTCTGGAATGACGCAAGCCCGCACTATACTTTTTATGTAAAAGTGCGTTTGCGCAGTTTTGCTTCAAAAAGTATAAATATGGGCCCTAATCCATAGTGGAGTACTTGTTTCCAGGATTTACATCATTAGATTGTCTGCAAAATAATTTGATCAGCAGTCTTATATACCTTGTATTCTCAAGTAAGTCTACTTTTTCAATACTCATATTTCTTGATGTTTGTGTAAAATATGCAATTGAGGAGGCAGCACAAATCATTTCATGAAAAAAACAGAACCATTGCATAGCAATATTAAGAATGCAGAAAATTGTGCATAACTTTTGCACGGATTTGGTTTGTGGCCCCTTGCATATGCAAAATCACTTTTTTCCACTTTGATATTGAAGTAGAGAGGCAAAAATGTGGATTCAGGCCTTAATCTCTGCCTTTTGATCCACATCCTTTCAGAAATCCAATCTTTAATACATTTTGTTATATCACTTTTTTACACCACGTTTCTTTACTGTAAAAAAAATTCTGACATGGTCTAAAATGGAATATTTTTGCCCATATTAATACTTTTTTTAGCGCTGCAATTGCGCAGTTTTTTTACGCAAAAGTGGCGCAAGTTTGCGCCACTTTTGCATCAAAAAACTGCGCAATTGCGGCACTAAAAAAGTATAAATATGGGCCTTTGTGTCTATTTTGTCCGAAACATTTTTAGAGTGAACATCCTAGCTGTCTGCATATATTCTGAATTTAATTGTAACATTTGCACCACTCCAGTTCTAGGTGGATGTTGTAAAGTATTGCTGCTGTTTAATTTTTATTATTTATGAACCACATCATTTGCATAAAACAGTAATGTATTTTTAGCTCTAGAGTATTTTATTTGATGAAAATATTCATTCAACTTTGAATTTCTAATTTGTTTATACTGTATATTTCATTATTATTATAGTACACCGTTAGTTAAGGACCTCTTGATGGCTTGGTAGCCAATCCAAAGTTGTAGAGACCACGGGCCATATGTACAAAAGCTTTTTCCCATAGACACAGAATGGATAAATTCCTTTGGTACATCTGGCCCTATGTCTTCTTAGAGCTGATGGTAACCAGGCTGCTAAACTGAAAATTGTCTGCTGTTGCTCTAGATATTTTACTACGACTGCTCCAATTTGCATTCCAGTAAACAATTATCCATGGAAGCGTGTCCCCCATGCCATACTGTTATCATGGAAATAATTCAGGGTCGCTACAGGTCACAGCTTCGACCCCTTGCTTGATCCTTGCGACCCATGGCACTGCCTTTGAGACCACTGACTTCAGAGGTGGAAAATCAGTGCCAAGAGCACAGCGCACCTCGTCCTTTTGGAAGTTGGTTGAGGCTCCACTCTTCTTGTTTTTTCTCAATTTTATTACACTAATAGTGAATAATGTTATATTATTCACTATTAGTGTGATAAAAAATGCAATGTAATTAGTTGGAATATGACATTCCTTATCAGCTGAGATAAGTAAAACATGCTTAGTGTGCGTGCTTGCAGTATGTGTGTGTATTCATAAGCGTGTTTGTGAGTGAAATTGAAGGTCAAATGGTGTGTGATATCACTTCCGCTACCCCTGGGCTTTTTGGTGAATTGACATTCAAGGCTGTCATTGTGATCTGCCAATGCCAATTTAAATCTTTACCATAGATTTTAGAAAGCAGAGGCTATCAACCCGGAATCACACAGCTAATTTTCCTATTGAGCAGGAGTTTTCTTTAACTGCGTAGCGGTTTAGATGTCAGAGTCAAAGCATGCCAGCAAAAACAGCACCAGGCTTGCTAATAGAGTGTTCCTGATGGCAGAGAAAGTGGTGGCTCCACCATTTTGAAATACATCTACACACACACTTTAAATTAGGCAGGGAAGACAGAGGTGATTGGTGTGGATATTCAATTGCGGCTCACATTTAAGTGATACACAATGTTCAAATTAGTTGCTCCAGTACATATCAGAATGATGTGCATTTTGCAAAACGTAATGTTGGAATATCTACGTTATAGTAAAAAATAATAAAACATATTGCATCGAACTAATTGTCTTTACTGCATGTTGAAATACATGCAAGTGCAGTCTGCTCAATTTGCCCAGTTTCTACATAACAGTAGAGCATGTGCATTGGAGCATGTAGGGAGGATGTTTCCGGCCCCACCTCTTTATTTCTCACATCCTACTCTTCGGTTTATTCCATTGGTGAAAACACAAAACAACAAGTACCAGAATACAATGGAGCAATCAATCAATCAGGATTTATAAAGTGCTCTAATCACCCGATAGGGTATCCAGGCACTTGCAGGTCCTGGAGGCTTATTTGAACAGCCAGATCTTGAGGGCCATTTAGAATTCCAAGGTGATGGTGTGGATGTGCGTGGGGAGGCTGTTGCAGGTTTTTGCTGCACTGTGTGAGGAGCGTCCTCCACTTCTGCTCCGGTAGATGTAGTGAGAATGGGTAAGTGAAAGGGAAGCAGAGTGTAGACTACTCTAAGGTTGGTGGCAGTTCAGGTGGTGGTTAATGTACACAGGTCCTTGGTTGTGTAGAGCCTTGTGTGTATGGATCAGCAGTTTGAATTGGAATCTCTTCTGTATGAGGAGCCAGTGAAATTGTCTGAGGTGGGGTGTGATATGGGTTTGTCAGGGAAGGCTGAGGATGAGTCTGGCTGCAGCATTCTATATGGTCTGAAGTCTCTGCTGGAGGTGTATGGCGATTCCTACATAGAGGGTGTTGTTGTAGTCCAGTTGGCTGTTGATGAGGACCTGTGTCATGGTGCTTCTCATGGTTGGGGGTACCCACTTGAAGTTCTTACATTGCATGCACAAAATGAGGAAGCAGTTGGAGGAGATGGTGTTGATCTGTGATTTCATGGTGAGCTGGTTGTCAAAGATGATTCCGAGGTTTCTGGCATGGTCGGAGGGAGTGGGTGCGGATCCTAGGTCTGATGGCCACCAGGAGTCATCATATGTGTTGCTGCTGTTGCCAAAAATCAGTACTTCTGTCTTGTCTGTGTTCAGCTGTGGGCAGTTGTTCATCATCCAGTCAGCGATCTTTGTCATGCATCTGTGGAAGTTGGTTCTGGTGGTGGAGGGGTCATCGGAGACTGAGAGGATGAGTTGGGTGTCATCTGCTTAGAAAATTATGTTGAGACTGTGGGATCTGCAATGTTGGCTAGAGGGGTCATATATCCATTGAAGAACGTGGTGCTAAGGGATGAGGTTGGGGAACACCGCAGGAGATATCCTTGGGGTCGGAGGTGAAATGTGGGCGGTGGATCCTCTGGGTTCTTCTGGTGAGGAAGGGGGTGATCCATCTGAGTGTGTCCCCTTCGGATGCCAATGTATTGGAATCTTTCAGTCAGAATGCGGTGGGATATGGTGTTGAAGGCTGCCGAGAGGTCGAAGAGGATCAAAGCTGCTGTTTCTCTTCAGTCAACAAGGGTTCAGATGTCATCGTTGGCTTCAATCAGGGCAGGTTTGGTGCTGTGATTGCTGCAGAAGCTGGATTTGGAGGCGTTGAGTAGCTGGTTCTGCTTCAGGTATGTCATGAGTTGCTTGTTGATGATCTTTTCCAGTACCTTCTCTGGGAATGGGAGCAGGGAAATTGGCCGGTAGTTTTGGGGGTCGCTGGGGTCAGTAGAGTTAGTGGAGTGTTTTTTTAATAGTGGTCTGACTTTGGCATGTTTCCAGGTGTTGGGAAATGTTGTGTTGGTGAGAGAGGTGTTGAGCAGGGTGGTGAGTTCCTGGCCAATCCCTTTGTTAATGATGTGGTGCGGGCATGGGCCTATGGGAGCTTTCGAGTGGATGGATTTCATGGTGGAGGTGATGTTTTGGGTGGAGAGGATGTTCCAGGTTGTCAGTGTGTGGTTTGTGTTGGTTACAGTAGTGGCATATCTGTCGAGGAAGTCCATAGGTGTGAGTTGGGGTTTGAAGTTTCTGTATATGGTTGCGATTTTGCTGTGGAAGAAGTGGGCAAGGTTGTCGGACAGCTCCTGTGAGGGTATGATGTTGTTTTCACTGGCAGCTGGGTTGGGGAATTCCTTAACAATGTTGAAAAGTTCCTTGGTGTTGTTGGTGCTTGTTTCAATGTGTGTAGCAAGGGCTGTCTTCTTTGTTGCCCTCTGCAGGCAGTAGTAGAGGTTATAAACAAAAAGGACCGAACTGTTTGAAGATCTCTATTCGCTCGTATACATATGGCTGGGTTAGCCAAACAAAATCACTGCTTTTGAGCCAAGTACAATATCCATCTAGTAGATGCATTGTACATTTAGAATGATATGCCTTTGTAAATAGCTACAAAATAGAACATTGCATGGATGGCCTCTGAAAAATAATTCAGTTTCCCACAATCGCTAAAATCCCCACACATTCCCTTAAATGTATCAGTTTATGGAGGAGTCAAACCTCCAACTGTAATTGAAATTAGTAAAGTGAACTAGGAAGAAAATGGGATCAACAAGTGACTCACTAGAATACATTTGATTTTAATGCAGTAGACTTTTCCTATATTAACTGTAATGCACACTCATATGGAAAATGTTACATTTTAGGACCTTCTGCCTTGTACATCTATAACCACTTACATTGAATTGCATTTAAATTATTTCTAAGTTGTGAATGTTTCTAGGACACAGAATAATTTGCTTATTCATAAACAATGGCTGTGGTATCGGGCTCAAAATGCTCAATGATAACAACAATAACATTTTGAACTCAGGGCTTTGCTGGTATGGTAGTGTAGCTTTGTATGCTCACCAATTTAACATTTTGAAAGGAAAATAAGGGGCAGATTCATACTTTTTGCCGCAAACCTGCATTAGCGAAGGTATGCGGTAAAAAATATAGCGCCTGCTAGCGCTATTCCTAGACGCCGGCCTGGTGCCATATTTAAGGAATGGCACTAGCCAGTGCTAAGGCCCTGTTAGTGTCCTTTGAAAGGATGCTAATAGGGCCTGGGAGGTGTAGGGGGAACCGGGGCTTGTGCGCCAAATTATGGTGCTACACTGTTTAGAGGCAAAAGAATTGCCTCTAAGCAGTGTAGGGTCATTTTCTGGCTCACAAGCCCCATGGACATGGCTCTTGTCTTAGTAAGGACAGGAGCCATGCCCACCAACTGAATGGCCACGCCCAGGGGACAAATGTCCCCTGGGCATGGCCATTGGGGCCAGTGCCGTGCAGGGGGCGCCAAAGTCAGGGCCCTCAAGCCGGGTTGGACAGAAAAAAAATACCTACCCGGTCTTACCTTTGGATTGGTCCTGCATCCTTGGATGACCTCCTGGTGTGGGAAGGGGTGGGTGGGGGTATCCCTGGAGACAGGGAAGGGCACATGCGGGCAATTTACATGGTCTACGACCATGGAAATCTGCCTCTAGGTCCCCTTACGCCTGCCCTGACCCAGGTGTTAAATAATGGCGCTAAGTGAGCTTAGCGCCACTGTTTAAGACACTCCTCCTCCTGTGCGTGATTTTTGCATGGGAGGATAAATAAGCGCTAGGGTCTTTGAGTCATTTTTTGCCAGGGAACGCCTACCTTGCATCTCATTGATGCAAGGTAGTTTTCCGCAGGCAGAAAATGACGTTAATTCCAATATTTTGGCGCTAGACATGCCTAGCGCCAAAATATCAATATGGAGTTAAGTTTGCACTGGATTTGCATCAAAAAAATTACACAAATCTGGCGCAAACAGAGTATAAATATGAGCCTAAGTGTCTTCAGCAGGAAATCTCACAAGCAAATGTAGTGTCAGCATCGATCAATCTCAATTACAAATAAAACTATTTGTGTTCGGTTGACATTTAATTTCATCCATCAACAAATGGGAGCAGTGCCTGATTTGTAAAATAGTAAGTGCTGGACCCACGGTTTTATTCAGGAGCCTCTGGTAAGGGCTATTGCCAGAGGTGTTGAATGCCAGAGGTGTTGAATACCAAGGCTGCATAGTTTTGATTCTGCCTCATGCCTCTTTCACTCACCCACTAGTGACTCTCTACCTCTTTATCTCACACTAGCTGGTTCCTGCATTCTCACTGTTTTTCTTCTTTCTCTTCTTCACCCTTTTTGCATTTTTCTTCTTCTTTCTCTGTATCAAAATTTCATAAGGAGGAATACGTGTCAGTTCTCAAATATATATGCCAGTGGGCCCCAGCTAGAACCACCTACTCAAATTAAGCTCTGAATAGGACCTTTGACGTCTAAAATAATTAAAAAAAAATGCCCTAGCATTCTTGGCACTGTGTGGAAGTGATGAACATCAATATGTAGAACATGACCTTCACCCAGTCACCCTTATTTTGCAATCCCATTTTCAGTGTTTAGGTCTTTACAGAGAATACAATTCCTCTCAACACTGTACAACTGGTGTAACCAATCGACAGACACCCATTAGTGTGTAAATCCCATACGGGTTGACGCAACCAAGAATATCTCAGAGTCCAGATACTAATAATAAAGGGAGGCATTAAAATAGGGCTGTTCTCCATCCTGATGAGGATGGGCTGTTTACACTAAAGAGGGAGGTAGTGAAATGAAGACTCTTTTTCATAATGGCGATGAGTACTATACAAACTAACACATGTATTTGCATTATTTAAGGGAATGCATAAAAGTAAATTTCTTTGTAATTGTTCAGAGGATGCTAAAATGTCTCATTATAGAGGCAACTTAACTTTCTACATTGCCATCCCATGTAGAACATTGTCACTGATGGGCAAATGTATGAAGGTGCTACACTGACTTCCAAATGACAGATGCAAAATCAAGGGCCTTCTGACGACCCCACAGCACTCTACAGGCATATCATTTGTAATCCATTTGGTATCAGTGAGCTATTTTTAGGTAGGTGAACTCATCAAATAGTGAGAGCAGTCTCTCCAGCACAAGATGTCATGTGCACACCATCTCTGTATATTGTTCAGAGGAAAGGGCATTTTATATCTGAAAATAAATGAGCTAAAACAAAATGGACTACATATTTCTTCATTTTTGGCCAGCCTAAATATGAGATTTGATTTTGACTTTAATAGCTGACATTAAAGTATTGAGCAAATTTGACCTTTTTTAAATATCATTAATTAAAAGTGCCTGTAAACCCTGTATGAAAGCTCATCTGTGATTTCTTTTTACAGCAAATTGTGACTTATCTAGTCATTTGCAATAAAAAAGTGACATAGCTGTTCAATTGTAATCCTTTATTATTTGTATGCTATAGGCCACTACAGGTAAGATAGAATCTCTGCATGTTTCAATACAATCTGTGCCACAGCATGTTTAAATCTGATTTACCTTAAACTGATCCTAGTATATTTTCATGTCAGCAGTGAACATGAAGTATCAAGACTCAAAATATTTAATAGATTTTTGGGAAGAGTGACAGTGTGACCATATACTATAACTCAACTTTCAACCTCATTCTTCTATATGGTCATACAACTCCTCCGTGACTAGTGAAATACTTATAATGTATATCAATGGAGTATTTTATCTCATATACATCACTTCATACCAGACCGGCTTGGCACATTCAGCACTAAGATGCTGATGTTCAGTGCTGTAAAGATTAGTGACAGCTCTCTGTGGCGGACTCCATAAAAATATTTCTCCCACAGCCTCATAATTGCCCAACTACATATGAGTAGTCAGAACTGTACATTTACTATAGCCTTACACGGGACACATGATTAATACCTGTACAACCTGCAGTATTGCATCGAATTTATGACAAGACACACCATAAGGCCAAGGGTCTATTAGCAAGGGCTCCACTAGGATTAAAAACACACCATTTTAGGGACACAACGACCCGACACCTGGTTAGTTAGTCTCAGCCCGTAGCAAATGCATGCAGTCTCAAACTAGGGAAGAAACATACACCAAAAGTAAATGCCATGCAGCCCCTTCCTCGACACACGCACAATTAGCACAGCCATAGTGCAACGCAGACATACAGACCAAACACTCAGCATTCACAGACACTCGTCTTCACATAAACACTGAAACAGAGTGATTGTGTGTGAAATGTGTTTCCATGAGTGTCCATCAATGTTTGTAAATGACAAATAGATTCTCTGCGTGAAAATCTGTATATGTGTATGAGTGCCTGTATATGATTGTTCCATTTAGCAGCTAAGAAAGACAACTCTCGTTTAGAGGCGCAATTTAATTTTAAGACTGGAGGATACAATCATGCACTCTTCCTTGTTTTTTATGGGCGAGCGCAAAGCACTCCGTCCCATGCTGTAATCTCTTTTTGGGCTTTTAGCCACGCCCACGTCATGTCACTCACTTTCACTGGTTCATGGGCTTGCCTTTCAAAATCCACTTGCTTTCATTTGTGAAAGGCATGCATACGTCATGCCTTTTCAGTGTTTAGCCCACCTACACTGCACCAGTAAACTACTGAAACCATTCGAGGCTCAATGTTTTCAGCATGGTTTCCGGATGACTTTCTCTTTTTATTTTCCACGCAGCGCGATCGCGCTGGGGTTTACATAGTGCGATCACGCTGTATTTTTTTTCTTGTAATTTGTGTGGCAAGAAAAGTCCGGTGAGGAGTTTACAACACTAATAGCTCGAGCAAATGCAAGACCCATTGAATTGCAAATGCTTGATATTTTTCAGACCAGCCAGAAATTGCACGAGTAGAAAAACAAAGCTTGAAACTGGGAAAAACAATTACACCTATATCCCCAGGGGACAGAATTACACGTACTTCTCACAGACGCATCATTAGTCCCCTAAAATATGAACTACAACCATTATTATTCGTCTTTAATAATGCCAATATTGTTAACACATGCAGGAATTGAAACATAATGAAAAAACACAAATGACGAAAAACACTAAAAGCAATCAAGTAGGGTGTAGATTGGGAAACTAAAGGAATGGAAAAATACTTTTCGGGAAAACAAATTTGAAAAATCTTACAAAAATAAAATAGAGGTGGAATAATACTCACCTCTGCCTCTATTAAAATTTTGACTTTTTTTCAGAAATTAAAAGGAACATCAATATGAAGGCTGATATCATACATGTTGAAGGCATATCAATCAAATAAAAATATGCTTAAAATAGAAAGATTTAAAAGTGAAATCTGAGGACCAATCTACAATCTTAGAATGCCTCTAATCTAGCTCCGGCCCAGAAAACTTTGCAAGCCACAGCCCCACTGAATGACTGAGTCAGAAGGATGAAGCTAAACTTGTCTTATTATTATTTTAATCTGGCCATGGTAGAAGAAACTGGAGAGTATGGTTTCCTAAATTAAATAAGACGCTGGTCTGAGCTGAGCAAAAAACTTTCTAAGCGACTGAGTAAGCAAATATTCTTTTAGCCAACGCACAACTTAAAGTTTTGAATGTTTAGGAAAAACAGTGTATTCCATTAATTTTTAAACAAACTTTATTATCATTTACAAAGACAACACAATACAGTGATGGAGGTAGACTGGTAAGTCATAGTCATCCAGCAACTGAGAAAGTAAGGTTGTACAATGGATAAATCGTCTTCCACTTCCACCTCCATCCAGAAATGAAGGTCTCAGTGCCGGATTAAACCCTGTGGAGGTCCCCTCGCAATTTCGGAGCCCCCTCACAAATTATATCCTAATACGTTTTTAATTTTACCAACCAACAGTTTTAATAAACCAATTTTATTACACAAAACTAAACAATATACATACGTAGTTTGCACCATGTTGTTTTACAAACTGACAGCTGACAGAAATGAGCTTTTAAGAGACAAACTGTTATGTGACTCTGATGTCTATGATTTATGTACTTTAAGTTGCTAATGGGTATATTGCATTAATAGCAATATAGTATTTTCTCTATAGAGTCTTTAATGTAAAGTTTTTATTTCTTTGAGTTGATTATTTTTTTTTCTATCGTTTGGAAACTATTTAGGAAAGCTTGATTGTAATTTTCTTTCAAGATCAAATCAATATTATTTTGATCCGTTGTCACAGAGCCCCTAAAATTAGTGGGGCCCGTAGGCTGGTGCCTACTTTGCTTATTTGATAATCCGGCACTAGAAGGTCCAATTGCTCAGCATCATTGCCAATGCCAAACCACCCCCAATTACCCCCCACATTTAGCCCACCCCATTCAGGTCAGCATACTATCCAAAGTGCAGGGCAGAGGTCAATTAGACTGCTAGTATTTGTTGTCTCCTCCATACATCCCTGCTGTATATCTGCTGCACCTAGACAGAAGGAGATTGTATTCAGTCTTGTATGGAAGGAGATCTGTGCAATCAGCAACCCTCCACTCCTAGAATGCCCCGCATGTGTCCGTGATGAGGCCCCAACCTCACTCCCCCCAGGGGTAGGTCCAGTGTCCAAAGTCTCATCCTCTCCCAGATGTTCCACCAAGAGACCTTCCCACTCTTTAGCCACGTCTAAAGAACCCTGGCACTGCTTTACCTTCTCTAAGTAGGGTGATGCTCTTGTATACCCCCACTGAAGAAGATCTCCGGTCCACCCAGAAAGTGTAGGGCTTAACACCGACATCCAATTGAGAATGATCTGTCTCTTGGCTAGAATAAGGGCTACGTCTCAAAATTTGAACATAACTTGAATTTACCAGTCTGCGGGAATAGCCCCAACAGACACACCAGATATATTGCTGAAACATTACAGTCCGTATTGTCATTGATAAGAGCAACAATACTCTCCAGTACGCCGTGAGCTGTGGGCAGTCACAAGTCATATTCAGCATCCCCACCCCAAAGGCTCCTCATCTGGGCACATAGCCTAGGCATTCAGGAAAAATTTAGTAATTATTTCTGACATGAGGTACGCCCTATGCAAGATGTAGAAGAAAATCAGTTTAAATCTCACATTTCTAGAGACTTTTGGGGTGCATTCCAAATTCCTCTCCCAGACACCCTCCTGAACAGGTGCTCCCACATTTAACTTCCACACGTCTTTCAATGTGGTCAAAGGGGCCTTCATATCTATTCCCAGGGTCCAGAAGCTTGAGACAAGCTTGTCCTCCCCCCAAGTAGGTACAACTGAAATGGCAACCCAGAAGCGTATTTGGTTTGATTAGCTCCCCTGGCCATCAATGTTTTAATGCAGCCAGGAGCACCTCATGCAATAAAAAGCGACCTGTTGCTATGTCAAAGTCAACCTGCAACACAGCAAATCAAAGCAACTCTCCTGCCCTATATAAGCCTAACAATGTCTTAACATTCCCCTTTGGCACATGCAGCTCCCCTGCTGCAGAGATGCACCGGAAACAGGATAGACAGGCACTGCAAATGCATATCGGGCAAAGAGGAGCTTCATATCTTGATTTTTGCATCCTCTGGGTCTTGCTGTATTTGGCTATTCCCCGCAAGTCACCTGGTGTTGTTCTTGCTCAGCAGGGATCCAGAATCAATGGCCCTCAGTGATGTCTCAGGCTATCCCCCCCGCAGAAGCCCACCACGCAACCCACTGGATCTGCGCTGCTAAATAGCAAGCATCAACATCTGGGGATGCCAGGTCACCCCCTGCCGCTGGTCATTGTAGTTTAGCATGCGCCACCCAATGTCTACCAGTGTACCAAATGAGGTCAATAGGGAGGGAGTCTAGTTCCCGAAAGGTAGCTCTAGGGATTGTATCCGGCAGGATATCAAATGGGTAGAGAAGCCAGGGCACCACCACTATTTTGGCAACCTCCACTCTTCCAGCTACTGACATAGGAAGAGTCTTCCAGAAGCCAACCATCATTCACATGGAGCCCACTACCACCCCAATGTTACCCTCCACAAAGTCAGCCACTGTTCTATACACACAGCACCCTAGTATTTAAATGAGGTGGGTTCCCATGACACCCACTGAGTAACGGGAGGGGTGTCCAGTCCTGGATGTGTAGAAAACATGCTATATTTTTGCCAATTAACTTTTAGGCATGATAGGCTTCCAAAGCAATCTAGGAGCTGCATTGCCTTGTCCGATTCCTAGCACCTATCTCTCTGGAAGAATATGCATACAGTGCAATATGATGCATCTTACCACTGCTGGTCACCCCTGCATGCTACACTCACTAAGGACTCCACTGAAATGGCAAACAACAATGGGGACAGGAGGCATCCCTGTTAGGTTTCCTGTTCCACCTGGTATGCACTAGAAATCACTCCTCCATCCTTATTCCGCTCTGTAGGGTTAGGGTATATTACACATGTCCATGTCCAGGGAATTAGCCCAGGACCCAGGCTTAGCCACACCATCAAGGCATACAGATAGGACCAATCCAGATTGTCAGAAGCTTTCTCAATGTCAACAGGCATGACCAGTTGATCTTTGGTGATATTCTGGGTGTCCAGTAACATGGCTACCAATCACCATATATTTAACGGGGTACTCCAGCCCAGAATAGAGCCAGCTTGGTCAGTGTGTATAAGCTGGGGCATGTAAGGTAATATGCGAGTTGTCAGCACCCTACTCAATACCTTATCATTCACATTTAACAACGACCGAGGTCTGTACACCCTGACATCATGATGATCCTGCCCAGGAATTAGCGAGGGTACTATCAATGCCTCTCGTGTTGAAGTCGGTAAGGAGCCATCCCACACCTCCACCCTATAGACCTCCACCATTTCTGGCACCAAGAGCTCAATATCTGTAGCATAGAACTCTACCAAGAACCTTCCCCCATGCCATGTTGTTAACTGCTGCTACAATTTCCTGGGTCCTGATGTCACCACAAATTCCCTCGCTCTCCTAATGAGTTACGTTCGGCAATGGTAAAAGGTGTAAAAAGTCCTGGACCCCAACCTCTCATCTTGGCCACCACTGGTATATAAATCTTCACTAATGGCATCCTGCCCTTAGGCTCAGACCCCCCACTCATTGTCTAGTTCTAAAGTGTGTGAACCCTCTCTGGAGGGGTTAGCCAACCTTGCCAACCGTTTCCCTGATTTGTCCATTTGAGCGGGTGTTTTCACCTTGTGTTTCTTATAATTGAAGCTCTCTCTCAACAGTTTATCCTATAAGTTTGGGTGCCCAGGTCTATCCTTCTCCATGGCCCGAAGCATACCTTCTTGGGTGTTTACCTCATACAGTAATGTACGTTGATCTTCCACTACTATTGCAATGCACTGTCCCCTGATCCCTGTGTTAAATGCATCCATTCCAGCAATGAGGTTGCAGCCATTCATGCATTTTCCTCAGAATAATTCCTGATCCCCTCACCTGTAAAGTGGTGAAAATCTTGATCATCTAAGGTTTCAACCCCCAAATGCCAACTAGGGATGGTAGTGAGGAACTTAACCCAAGGCAGGGTAATGGTCATGGGGTTGTGATCCGATATTCTTGTGGCCATATACTCAGGACAGACCGTTTCTGCATGTACCTCCAGCATACAGAGGAAGAAATTGAGTCTAATGTGGAGCTCATGCAGTGCAGAGATGCAGGTGTAGTCGCAGGTCAGCGGGTGGGTCATCCGCTGTTAGACCTGACAGCCTTCGGGTGGCTTTCCCCCCAACCTTTTGCCTGCCTCCCTCCATTTTCTGACATTGCTTTTGCTTGTTTTATGACTCTATGCACTTTACCACTGCTAACCTATGCTAAACTGCTTGTGCTCTCTCCCTTAAATCATGGTAACCTTAGCTTATCTCCAATTGCACATTTAAGTTACTTATAAGTCCATTGTAAAGTGCATGACAGGTGCCCAAGGCCTGTAAATTAAATGCTACTGGTGGACCTGCAGTACCTATTGTGCCACATACCTAAGCAGCTCTCTAACCAAGGCTCAGGCCTGCCACTGCAGAGCCTGTCTGTGCAGTTTACATTGCCACTTCGATCTGACAAAATAAACCTCTTGCCAGTTCTAAACCTTCAATTTTTATACATATAAGTCACCCCTAAGGTATGCCCTCTATGTCCCATAGAGCAGAGTGCAATGTATTTAAAAGGCTGGGTATGTACTTTTAAGCACATGTCCTGGTAGTGAGAAACTCCCAAAGTCGTTTTTCACTACAGCAAGGCCTATCCCTCCCATAGGATAGCATTAAGGTTACCTTATTGCATCTTATTAGTGTAATTCACAATCTCCAAGGTATACATTTGTCAACAACTCACTACACTTCTGGACCTGTGGATACTCTGTCAGGAAGAAAGACTGCTGTGCTGCTGCAAGTACTGCCACTCTGCTGAGCAGATACTCTGCTGGACTCCTGCTTCGCTCAGCTGGCCTGCTGCCTGAAACCCTCTTGCCTGAGATTGACAAGAACTGGACCTACATGTCTGCAACCCGGAATCCAGAGCGACTCCAAGGTCCAGTTGACTGGCCTCCTCTTTTCTGAAGTCTCAGGGACACAAAAGACTTCAACTCATCTTACTACATCACCTTGACTTTGCTTGCTGCAAGTCCTTCTCTGCCAAGTGGTACCACTTCAGGCAATGGAGCACTGAAGTATATGCGCCCTTCTCCACTCGCAAGTCCAGTAATTCACAGCAGGGAAGGGGGGGCTACCAGCCAGGACAAAGGTGATCGCCCGCAGGGTCACCCCGCCAGTGGCACCACAAGACACCCGAATTCCTGCCATGCCCTTTGAGCATGTAAGCAGCTGTGCCCCTTCAGGTGTGAGGAGAAAACCATGGACCAAGAACGATCATTGGCCCCAGGCCAGACAGCATTACAGCATCAGGCCCCCCAGACCTAACATTCATGTGCAGCCACCAGCAGAATCGTCACACTCCCAGGCCCCCACAACCCACCAACCCCAGCAATCTCAGGATGTGTCAACCAGCCACTGCAAGAGGAGGTAAGTATCCAGTTCACCTCTACAGGGCCTGGAAGCACCTACCACCCTCCAGCAGCTCACCACAAAAGAGGCCGGACTGGATGGAGGAGCAGAAGGAAAGAGGGGTAAACCCCCACAGTGACTGTCATCAGGGGCAGGTGTATGATCCCCTTTTCTGATTTCGTCATCAAAGGCCCACTGACAACTGGGAGCTGCCACCAAAATCTGCTCCAGCTCATATCGCTTGTCACAGTTCACATCTTTATGGGCAGGTGGATCTGTGTATAACACTGCCTATCCATCTGTGCATCTGGTAGTCAGCAGATGATTCTGTTGATCCAAATGCCAGGGAGAGGCCAGGACTCACAAGTGGGGTCTGCAGTGCTAGTGCTCGGGCCCTTCTTATGTACCAGCCACCATCTTAAAACTCCTTGCAGTAAAGGCATGTGTCAGCCAAGATCTCGGCCACTGCTTTACACAGGTCCCTGATGCCGCCTCAAAAAGCCCAGAGCACCCAACCACTGATAGGGCAACAGCAACTGGACGGCAAGAATGTCATGAGGGACATCAAGATGTGTTCAGATGGTGGTGTACAGCCAGGAGCTTTGAGAGATGCCTCTCACTCCATCTGTCTCATGCCATTCCCTCCTGCAGGGTACTCCATGGATGAAGAGAGTTTCTTACTTCTTTAGAAATGGAGAAAATGACTCCAGAAGGAGTAAGTTGTCTAACCAACATATTCTAAGCTTTTATTTTTTTAAAGAAATCAAATAGAATAACATTGTCAGCTTAGTAAAAAGAGCTTTCAAAGGAATATCATGGTTATCAACTCAAGACTCAAAGAATCAGCACACTGTGTTAAATTACCATGAGGATTTTTCTTGACAGAAAAAGTGACTGTTCTCCAATTTGTGTACCTTCAATATACTTATTGTATAAACAAATAGATGACCTGTGAGTATGGCTGGTGCTGTGAGATTTTCTGGAAGACTCGGTAGTGCAGAAAATGTTCTACTGATGAAATATCAACGGATTCTGAATTCACTAGAGCACAACAATTCTTGATGAGTCCCTGAGACTGTAACATAAGGACTACAAAAATCCAGGTTTGCTGGAAACTTTCATGCCGTCATATGAGGATATCCTGAGTCAATGTGATAATAACACGGTCCTGAATAATGAGAAGTAGATGATGAAACTGGGAGAAAGTAATTTTACTGAGTTTGCAAAATATATAGAAGTCAAATTTGGGATGGCATAACCATAAAAGTAACACATTTTAAAAATACATAATATAACAAAGTGCATTCAAATTATCTTAGAAAAGTGCCCAGGTAAACTTCTTCAAACACTACATGATTTACCACATAATATTTTGCTAATATTTTTACAGGATGTGCATATTTAAAAGAAAAAAGAACATTAAAAACACACCAGCTAGTCTATTGTAAAGTGCCTCAGTCTCCACAGTGGTGCCCATGTACAAGCACATAAAATTGGCCACAAACACATTTCAATTTACATGTGTAAATATCTAAAGGGGCAAGAGGTTAATATCAACTCTCTAAATATCTTCTAATTTTGACTGCTGCAGATAAAAAAACAATCAACAGAATAACAAATTAACAGTCATCAGATAATAATTGTAAAACCAGTAACATTGGTTGTACGTGCCTAAAATTCCTACCCCTCAATGAAGGCAATATAAGATTATTTTGGGACTTATCATAATACTGATACAACATGACTAAATTTAGGGTATCCTGTGGGGATGTATAGTTGTAACTGCAAGGACTTTGAATTTTTAACATGCCTACACACATTTTAGGCCCTAACTGAGGCGGCACCTAGAGAAACCTATCAAACATGCAGTTTTGAAATCTTGATAACCTGGAGATTCCAGAGGTAAATTACTTTTGTGGCTCTCACCAGGTAATTTTTGCAAACCTCAAATTTGACTAGCACACATTTTCCACACATTTCTGTGAAGAAAACTCCTGAAATGTCTTGAGAGCCACTTATTTCCTACCACTCAGCATTCCCCCAAGTCTCTCAGTACAAATGCTACCTCACTTGTGTGGGTAGGCCCAGTGCCCTAATACAGGAAAGGACCCCAAGCTCAACATAGACAGATCACATTTTTGTACTGAAAACTGACCCTTTTTTGCAAGTTGGGTAGCTGTGGCTTTTGGGTCTAGCTTAGTTGGCACTTAGGCAAACCTAGCAAAGCTGCACCTTTCAGGAAACTCGACAACCAAACAATTCAAGAGGTGCATGACTTCTGTGCCTCTCACCAGGTAATTTTACCTAGAAGCCTTTGCAAACCTCAAACTTCGACTAAAAATATATTCCCCACACATTTTGGTGAGGAAAGCTTCTAGAATTTGTGGGGAACCACAAATTTATTTAACGTTCAACATTTCCCTAAGCCTCCTAATAAAAATGCTACATCACTTGTGTGGGTAGGCCTAGTGCCCACAACAGGAAAGGACCTAAAATGCAACATAGACACATTACTTTCGCATACTGAAAAATTACCCTTTTTTCAATGTGGGTAGCTAAAGTTTTGGGCCCGAGCTCAGCTGACAACTAGGGAACCTAGCTAGTCTGCACATTTTGGAAAACTAGACAACCAGGGGAGTTCAGAGGTATGTTACCTGCGTGGCTCTCCCCAGGTAAAATTAAACTTTGACTAAAAACACACATTTTTGACACATTTCTGGGAGGAAAATGTCTGAAATCTGTGGGAAGCCACAAATTTCCTACCACCCAGCACTCCCCCAATTTGCTCAATAAAAATGCTACCTCACTTGTTGTGTTAGGCCTGGTGCCTGGTTAGGCCTAGTGCCCATGACAGGAAAGGGCCCCAAATGCAACATAGACACATCACATTTTTGCTCTGAAGAAACCGTTTTCTGCAGTGTGGATAGCTGTGGATTTTGGGTCCTAAATCGGCTGGTACCTGTTGAAACCTAGCAAACCTTTACATTTTGTAAACCTAAACAACCAGGGGAGTCCAAGGGTACATGACTGTCATGACTCTCACCAAGTAATTTTACCCATAACCCCCTGCAAATTTCAAACTTTGATAAGAAACACACATTTTCCTCACGTTTCTGTGGCTGAAAGTTCTGGAATTTGTGCTGGACCACACATTTCCTATAATTCTGAGTTTCCACATGTCTCCTAATAAGAATGGGATCCCACTTGTGTAGGTGGGCCAATATACAACAACAGAAAAGGCCTTAATGCACTACACTGAGGGATAGTTTTGGTCTTTGGTACCATGCTTTGGTGCCACCTGTGCAAACCTTTGAACCACAGGCATTCTTAAAAATTAGAAAACCTGTGGATTCCAAGGTGGTGTGCCACAATGCAAAGGTGTATTTTTCCCCAGGTAATTCGTTTATGTCTAAGAGATCATCTAAGGTACTTGTTATATATTTTTGTATATATATATATATATATATATATATATATATATATATGGGTTGTCTGTACTAATTTTGGTGCATAATGACATGTATATTGTGTTTATACTAGAAATGTGAAAATCATTATCATACAAGATATTGGGGGTCATTCTGACACCCGCGGGCGGCGGAAGCCGCCCGCCTGACGGGAACCGCCAGAAGACCGTACCGCGGTCATTGTGACTTTCCCGCTGGGCTGGCGGGCGACCGCCAAAAGGCCGCCCGCCCGCCCAGCGGGAAAGCACCAGCAACGAGGAAGCCGGCTCCGAATGGAGCCGGCGGAGTTGCTGGTGTGCGACGGGTGCAGTTGCACCCGTCGCGATTTTCAGTGTCTGCCAAGCAGACACTGAAAATCTTAATGGGGCCCTGTTAGGGGGCCCCACGACACCCGTTCCCGCCATCCTGTTTCACCGCCAGAAACAGGATGGCGGGAAGGGGGTCGGAATCCCCATGGCCGTGCTGCTTGCAGCGTCGCCGTGGAGGATTCCCTGGGGCCGCGGGAAACCGGCGGGAAACCGCCGGTTTCCCTGTTCTGACCGCGGCTGTACCGCCGCGGTCAGAATGGCCCCAGAAGCCCCGCCAGCCTGTTGCCGGTGCTTCCGCGGTCGTTGGCCCTGGCGGTCTATGACCGCCAGGGTCAGAATGACCCCCATTGTGTCCATTACCCTTTTTCAATGAAATTGTTTATGATATAAGTTACTAATTGAGTTTGCACACTTCAAAGCAAAAATAGATTGTTGGTGAATGAGTCCCGTGAGACTTTTATTTGACTTATTACACTTTCCCTAGTTCGGGGGGGAGACAATCAGGGTAGTCCTTGTGCTGTATACAAAAGTTCCTTAAAGGCACTTAAATAACCAGTCAAGGCTGTACATGTTTGCCACTAAGGGCCCTCCATGACAGCATGGTTTATGTTCTATGCACCATTATGTGCAATGTAGTGACTATATTGCAGTTGTTATTTGGCGAACAAAACAACCACCACTTTCCGACAGCGCATATAGATGTCAAGCAGGCCATAAGCATGTCCATGATTTTCTCAATAAGTGTAAACCAAAATATTTTTTGCTGATTGCCTAGTGAAGTAGTGGGCCATAGAAGATAGGTGTCCATGCACAGCCATTGAAAGGTTTATGGTGTGACAGCTCCTCCTCAGTCAGGTCACAAATATTTCACTTTTTGATGGTACAGCATGAAACAAGTAGGAAAACACTTGGCTGGCTGAGATGGGCACTGCGGACAGTAACAATGACTCTCCTGCCTTTTTCCCTGCTTAGAGCAGACTCTGTAATGACAATTTGGTTGAATCTTTTAAGCGTTTGCAGGAATGCAGCCGACAAAGTGTCCTGCCACCTTGCCATGCCTTCCAGAGCATACAAAGTGGAAGCTGCTGCTTCTGTAGTAGAAAGACTTTCAAATGACGGTTAACTGAAAGTCATGGAAAGACATGAGTCTTCTTGATGTGGTCGCAAGATAAACAACATACACATTGTATTATGCTGTCTGGATAAGGTGGTAAATAGCTTCTAGTACCAAGTGCGAGTTTTATGACTCACATTGTATGGCTGAAAGTCATGGTAATTCTTATTCACTACGCCCATGTTCTTGTTGTGATCAACTATACAGGTGGGCTTGTAAAATTGGGCCATCTGACCCTAAACTGTGACGGGGAAGTGCTCTCATTGTGAACTGTAGTGAGTATGTGCATATCACGCCTATCAGGGTACCTGACTGCGAGCAGTTTGTTGGAACACAATCTCCTGCTGGACTCCTTTGTGGCAGCAATGGACTGTAATGATTGTCACGGTGCCAGTATTGCACAGCTCACTGAACAGCTCTACTGCAGAAGTTGTCTACATAAAGTTTAGAACCTTTGTGAAGGATTAGCTGGACAAGCTCCGATACAATCTTTCCCATCACTCCTACTGTGGGAGGACAACCTGCAGGATTCAGAGTGGAGTCCTTCTTTGTATATATTATCAATTTGTATGGATAGGCAGTAGAGCTTCCGCACAGCATGTACAACTTGATAACATTGCAAGCTCTTTTGATCACAATGAACTGCAGCTGCCCTTTGTACAGGATCAAGGACTCATCATTGGCTATTTTCTTTTGAGGAGTATACATCTCCAAAAACCTGGAAGAAAAATTAGCCACACCAGGATGAATCTTGAACACCCTGTCATGTTCTGGATGTTACTGGGGCAATACAGAAAAAGTATAATTGAATTGCAGCATAAGCTGCAATAGCCAAAAATGACCTCTGCTCATGTACAGTGCAATGATAGGTGTTACTCAAACGAGTAGACCAGTCGGACTGTAAGCTTGGTTTGTGCACTAACCACATTTTGAGCGTAAGGCCCAAAAATATCTTCAGCTCCTCAAGTTAAGTGGGAGTCTACCACTGTGTCCTATAAAGAGGCCCTAGAGTGCCTATATTCTCCCTCAGAGAGTGTTCTGTACGCAAATTTGTCTGTTGCACAATTTGCTCAGATCAGAGGATGTGTACGTGCCTGAGATATGTGCAAGAGTAAATAAACCCAATTTTTTTTATCTTGCTTGTGAGTTTGCAGGTTCTCCAAAGATGTAAAAAAAAGTTAAAAAATACGCACAGTAGTACTTCACCTTTCCATATACCTAATTCCACAGCATACTTTTATCATAGCTTATAAAAAAGTTTATTATTAGGGAAGCTGCTTGTTCTTTGCCAATATAAACAATTTTTCTAATGCTAAAAATCTACCTTGGATCTCAAGAAACACACCTTCACATAGTATCTCCTGCAACTTTGTGTGCAGACGTGCTCCCTGTGAAAACACACACTGCTATCACCATGGTTACTTTAAATATGCTCCTGGAGAGCACCCAATTATGCAACAGAGTTGGCCAAAATATGCTTAAAGAAATCGCAAATTATGTTGCACATTTTTGATAGTATTACTTAAATATTTTGTGATTTAAAAACATGATAATACTGCATTGGCAAAGATTTCACCTCATTTTATCACTGAAGCAACTGAAAGATGACCAGTCAGTGTTATGCAGGGCTTCCACTACATGCCAGTAAAATGTGGTCATGTGAGTACAGTGTGGCTTTTTTAATAAATGTGAATTTTCCCAGGGGGGTGCAATTGACCTACCAGGAGAAAACACACAGTTCTAATAAAAATTGAGCCCCAAAGGGGGTCAACCCATTTCCTCAGGACTTTCCTGAGGGCACAACCGCAATCCACAGCTGGGAACCAGTGTCCTGAAGGCCTTAGTGGAAAGGGAACACTCCCCTTTCCAACAAGGCCTCTCTGAAATGTGGAGAGGTCGTTTCAGGAATTTTCACTCACCAGAGCAGTAGAGAGTACTCCCTTGTTCCTTTTAGCCGCTCCGGTGGGGACTCTGTGATGTCATTGCATCTCACTACATGCTGACATCACAGATGAGCGGGGCACCAGGGCTAACGTAGAAGCGGTTCTGCATCTCCCCCCCCTATGTTATAAAAAATTGAATATTGCGGTTTAAGCACTGGAGGATCCTTTCCAGCTTCCCTCAGTGTCGGCCAACAGGCGGCATCCACACCAAAAGGGTTAAGAGAAATAATTAGATTTCTCTGGTCCTGAATCACTCAGGGGCATTTTTTACAAGCCTCTTTCACCACTGTAGCATCACATTACTCCACATTTAAAAACTGGTGTAATAGGACCATTGCACCAGATGGTAAAGCCTTGCACCTCTTATATCTCTTCTAGGTATAATGTATGCAAGGTACCCTCACTAAAAGCCATGCAGAACTGGGAAAGTGAAATCTACAAGATTTCACTGCGTCGTTCTGCGCCTTCAGTGTGTCAAAAAATTAATGCCTGCTCAGAGCAGGCGTTATTGTGACGCAAGGCTTTTTAAAATGGGAGCCTTACATGCATTGCTGGAGTTGCATCATTTTTTTGATGCTAGTTCAGCAATGAGTGACTTTAGCATCACAGATGCATCAGAATTTGTGACACATTTGTGGAAAATGTGTGCCATGGAGCTCTGTATAGTAAATACAGCGCTGCCATTGTGTCGTTAGTGGGACGCAGGGCACAGCAAGAATTCTGACACATCAAGGCAGATTCGTCAGAGTCTTGTAAATGAGGCCCTCAGGGTCAAATCATCTAGTTACATGAGAGGCAGTGGATTTGCTAGGTACAGTTAGAAGACATCAGACATTATTGTAGATGGAAGCAAAGGCACTGAGGATGTCATAATCTAACAAGTCACCATTAAAAAAGGTCTCAGTTTCAGAAATACAACTACTAAACAGAACTGCCATAACATCATATGGGACCTTGTTTGATCATCTTATTTTCCTATCATGATGGAACAATTTGACCCCACTACTTATCGTTTTCATCTCCTTGCCCAATGACACATCCCACCTCAATGGGAGATACACAGAGTTGTGACCATCACTAAGCCCACTAGAGTTTATCTTTATATCTCTTACCACACAAAATAAAAGGTCTGAAACAAGTATGCTGTTGATGATGGATAAAATCCATAAAATTAAGAGGAAGAGGGCCATCAGGGATATTAACAAACATTTCACGGGAGAACAAAAGACTGAATTTATTTAAGATGGTGTTTGAAAAGATCCCCTTGCTTTCAATGAAAAGCAGTGTCACTCAAACTCCCAATGCCTAAGTAGGAGAATGCAAATGACCTTGGACAGATATGAATGTTAAAATCTCCCAGTATCATGAGCCAGGTGTCCAGTTGACACAACTCTTCATTATGACCAGCAAATGATTTTTGGGACCTGAGATGCTATGACTTATTCTCTGTAGAGATAGCTTATAAAAATGTATCAATAATAGTTTGTTTTTTCTTTTGAAAAGGTGTCTTCAACAAGGCCTGCAAGTTTGGTGACTTGGTATGGACCTCAAAGTGCTTACAACTAAGAAGGTGAGAGCAAGATCAATGTTAACAGCCAGAAGGTAAAGGGGTAGCTAACAGAGGAAAGGGTTTATAGCCATCCAGATAGTATTAGTCAGATCTCAGGTTTCCTAATGACATATCAAACCAAATCATATCAGATAAATGAGCCAAGTTTCATAGTTTGTCTTACTTTTAAAACTGGAAGTATTCCGATAGATGAATTCAATACAGCAATAACATCAGTTTTAATATCAGGGACATTCCTCGCTTGGTCCAAGTTAGTAGAATGGTGTAGAAATGAGGTAGAACTTAGTCAATCACAACTCCCAAAAAGGTTCAGAGGTTTGTACCGGTTAGGTGTGTAAATATATTAAGCATTTGACCAAGGAACTATTTTCCATTCAAATCTTGGCAAGATAACAGGATGGAATACGTTCTAGAGGAAAATTGTAAGGAAGTTCCCGGTGCCCTGGCTGGAGAAACATGTCCATTGTTGAGGCCAATGGATCTAGTCTCTTCTGAAGTACCAAGGACATTGGACACTGTGCCTGGAAGTAAAATGATGTACTGACAGAGGACCCCAAGGTTTCTGTAAATGTTGGAAGTTCCTGTAGTATTTTTGATGCCTGGAATACTAGCTTGCAACTGAACTTAGATGTTTTGGTAGATATTTCACTATTGCTGAAATGAGGTGTTTTTGTAAGTACCTCCTAAATCATTGATTTCAAGATCTGAATGCTCTGAGAAATAGACAGCAAGGAAGAATCCATAACAATTGCGCCTATGGCTGTGGCTAATACAATTAGGAGTTTCCTATATGAATGACTTGAAAAATCCACATTTTACACCTAAAAATGAATCAGTGGACCACATTGACCAAACAAGATGATTTTTAATGCCTAAAGAATTTAAGCTGAAATAGATCTATACAGACAAATTCAGGTAGACAGGTCCAGAGAAATGTTTCTCAAATATAGTGTTGAGGCTAAAATAAAATGTTGAAATTTCCAGGAAGATGAGCCTACGCTGTTGCTAGGGAGGAGGAACTTCGATATAGCTGAAAAATAAACAATAAGGAATGTATTAAAGTTCACTCTTGACTTAGCTTGGAGACAACACAAAGCCTAGTCTTATAGGCCCTTACTATGTCATTGGCGGTAAATCCCACTTACAGCCACGCTGACTGGCGCCAACTTACCGGATATCCGTTCACAACCCACCATCACATCTCACTCATCTCAATGCCAAGCCCTGCATGCTCTACCAATGCATGGACACCACACACAGCCCTGCATGGACACTCAGCAGTAAAGCATGCACACTCTAGAGAATTAACTATCCCACCATACACCAACGTACACAAGTGAAAGCTGCAAGGGCAAATTCAACTAAAGAGGGCAGGCAACGGATGCACAATATGTCAGACACAGAAACCATAACACATCATTTACATCCCAACAGGTACCCCAGCCAATGTCAGCAGTGAGGAGGTGCCACCACTATCCAGTTCCCCAAATGAAGAGGCCCACAGTGACGACATCAACTCTGGTCTTCAGGATCTGGATAACTTACCTGTCCCATCAGGGACCTCTAGACAGCCGGTTACCCAGCCCCAGTCACACAACACCACAGAGCCTCCCCCATCCAGCACCCACCCAGAGTACTCACACCTCTGTCTACAGGACACATCAATCAGCAGTGTGCCCACCTCGACAAGGACCCCAGGCCAAACCTCATACCCAAGACAATCAGGGCCCTGGGGTCAGTGGCAGTGGGCACACCATTCAGGGGACAGAGGCACAGGCAAACAGGGCCACTGGGAAGAGTACAGTGCGCCTGGGGAAGGACAGGCCCAGGTAACTGACTCTCCAGGATGCACTTGCAGAGATACTGGGAGCCTATCAACAGTCCCAGGACATGATGGGCCAGATCCTGGACAATGTGCAGGAGAACAGGCGGCTGCAGGAGGGACAGTACCAGGGGATCAGAGAGGACTTGCAGGCCATCAACAACACCCTGGCCTCCATTGCAGGGGTGCTGGCAGACATGGCCAATATTATGAGGGAGACAGTCACACAACAGCGGTCCCCTGCCACTAGCCAGACATCTGATCAGCCTTCCACCTCCTCTTCCACTAGTGGCCAGGAGGCCCCACCACAGGACTCACAGGCCACCAGCACCCCTCCCCCTGCAGAAGGTGAACCACCCTGCAAATGTTCCCTGTGATCCAGACAGAAGCCAGAGACACTTGCTAAGACTCCCGCCAGGCAATGAGACTCTCCTGATTGTCACCCTTGTGTTCCACTCAGTCTCCCTGTCCACCTTGAACTGCCATTGCTCTCCTTCCCATGTCCCCTTGGACAATGCACCTGTGCTACAAACAGACTGGAACAATACCCTGGACTTTCCTCCATCATCACCCCATCCCCTTTACTTGCCCCTCTTTTTGTTAGCACTTCAATAAACACCCTTTGAAATAAATCCATTTGGAGTATGTCATGTATATCAATTATGTATTCATTGAAACAGGTGCAAACATTTTAATTCAACTGTACAGAAAATAGATTAATGACCTGTAGCTGGCTGCAGTGATCACACCAGGAGTATATGTGAGGTCACCAATATCTGCACAATTAATGCCAAAGTGAACAAAAAGTGCGCATAGAAGTGGGAAATATCAGCATGCCAGTGTCACAGACAATCGAACAAATGTAATTGAAATATGAAGTAACCCTATCCTACCTGTGTCATTAGGAGTTTGGTCTGATGACAGATGTTCTGTTGTTCTCATCCTCATCCTCTGCCTCCTCATCCTCACTAGCCACAGGGTCCACTGCTGGCACACGGGCATCTCCAGCCTCCTCCCCCTGCAGGAATGGGACATGGTGTCTGAGGGCCAGGTTATGCAACATACAGCATGCCACCACTATCTGGCAGACCTTCTTGGGTGAATAGCACAGGGGTCCACCTGTCGGATGGAGGCACCTGAACCTGGCCTTCAGGAGGCCAAAGGTCCTTTCAATGATCCTTCTGGTTCACCCATGGGCCTCATTATAATGTTCTTCAGCCCTTGTCCTGGCATTCCTCACAGGTGTCGGCAGCCATGATAGGTTGGGGTAACCAGAGTCACCTGAAATATTGAGGGACAACATTTAGCCACACACTATCTCATATTGCTCACACAATATCCATACACCAACATCTACTGAGTGGGAACCAGGGCTCACCTATTAACCACACCCTGTGCCTCTGTAGTTGGGCCATCACATTTGGGATGCTGCTATTCCTCAGGACAAAGGCATCATGCACCGACCCTGGATACTTAGCATTGACGTGGGAGATGTACTGGTCCGCAAGGCACACCATCTGTACATTCATAGAGTGGAAAGTCTTACGATTTCTGAAAACCTGTTCATTATGGCGGGGGGACAAATGCTATTTGTGTTCCATCAATCGCCCTAATGATGTTGGGGACATGTCCCATTACATAGAACTCGGCATTCTCTGTGCCCAAATCTTCAACCTGGGGAAAAACAATGTAGCTGCAAATGTGTTTAATCAGGGCAGACAACACTCTGGTCAGCACTATTGAGAACATTGGCTGTGACATTCCTGCTGCCAAGTCACTTGATTTCTCTGGTAGTGCTATGGCATATTGTGTAGGCCTGTTCCCTGTGTGAGAGTGTGCTGTGTACGGTGGTGTTGGAGCAGCCATTGATCAAGTGTATCCTTTGTCTCTCTCCCCCCTTTTTGTTTTGTCACCCTGTCCTTATGTGCATGAGCATCATCTGGTCGAGGAGCAGAGGCACCGGTGATGTAGGGTGCTCCATCCCACAGGACCCAGGAGGCAGAGTCCACCGACGCTGAGGGCACCAGTAGGGTGGAGGGCGAGGGGAGCACCACAGCAGAGACTGGAGGGGGCTGTTCTGACACAGACACCTCCTCCGATGGAAGCTCCCTGGTGGTGGCGGACACTTCTGTGACCACCCAAGCTGCACGTACAACCGCCACCCCCATCCCAGCACAGCCCTCCCAGCAGCCCGTCATCGAGTTGCCGTGCCAGCTCACCCAGGAGGGTGGGCATCTCCTTCCCCCCATGCACCTCAGGGCCTGCCCCAGTTAGCCCTGCTGCCCTGAGTGAGGAGGCTATTGACCTCCTGAGATCCATCTCTGTTGGGCAGTAAACCATTGTGAATGCCATCCAGGGGTTGGCAGCACAGATGCAACAATCTAATGCATTCCTGGTGGGAATTCACACTGGATTGGCAACCCAACAGAGATCGATTTTGGCTGTGGCCACCTCTATGATGACAGCCATTGTCCCTGTTTCTACCCTCCCCCCTCCAACTTCCACTGCCCAGTCCCATTCTCCTCAACCCCAATCCATCCAAAACATACAGGCAGACGAGTACAAAAGACAACACCCAAGAGTGTCACAGGCAAACCCAAGCATCACACTTCATCCCACAAGAACTCACACAAACACCATCCAGTTGCAGACACAACAACATCCACTATTTTCACTGTGTACCCTTGCTCCTCCACCCAGTTCTGTCCACACTCACACCTGCATGCACTACATCATCATCCACTACCAGCATCACCACACCAAGCACAACACACACCTTACTGGCAGACACCTCCACAACGGCCATGCACACGCCCCCTGTGTCGTTTCCCACTGTGTCTGTCCCCCCCTCCTAAAGTACACAAACCCTATCACTCAGACACCCAACAGGCATCCACCTGACAACAGCATCCAGCCCACGCACCTTCACCCAAAATCAGCGGACATACACCTCCAACAACCACTCCCTTATCCTCCACTCCCATTCCTTCTCCCTCTTCCCACCCCAATGTCCCCAAAAATCTTTTCCTGTCCACCATTGACCTCTCCCCTACCCCTCTCCCCCATCTAGCATGTATGGCCAGGGTAGGAAGAACCCAGCCAAGCACTTGTAGCCACACAGTCCATGGTCCCAGTCGTCACCACACCACACCCACTCGTGGTGGAAAGGGATCCAGGCCACATGTCCTGAAGGGAAAGGAGCCTGCCCCAGCTTCCAGGAAGACCAAGGAGCCTGCACCAGCAGGGAAGAAGGGAAAGGAACCTGTCCCAGCTGCCAGGAAGACCAAGGAGCCTGCACCAGCCGGAAGGAAGACCAAGGGGCCTGGGGCAGAAACTGTGATGGAGTCCCCACCACCAACCATGGATGTGCAGCCATCCGAGGTTGCAGAGGATGGGAAGGAGCCTTCCCCCACCAGCGGCACTACCACCACTGTGCAGCCATCCGAGGTTGCAGGGGATGGGCAGGAGCCTCCCCCCACCAGCAGCACCACCACCACTGTGCAGCCGTCACCGCCAGTGAAAGGTTCGTAATCCTGCCTCCATGGGCTGCTGTGCGGCCTGCCCCCTCCAAACCCAGTGGGTATGACACCCACTTGAGGGACTGTGGCCTTGCACTCCCCAGGATCAAGAACAGGGCACGTTTTCCCCTCCAGAACCAGTGTGGGAGACACCCACTTGAGAGACTGTAGCCCATCACTCCCCAGGATCAAGCATGGGCACGTTGCCCCCTCCAGAACCAATGGATATGACACCCACTTGCCCATCACTCCCCAGGATCAAGCACAGGGCACGTTGCCCCCTCCAGAACCAGTGTGTGAGACACCCACTTGAGAGACTGTGGCCCATCACTCCCCAGGATCAAGCACAGGGCACGTTGCCCCCTCCAGAACCAGTAGTATGACACCCACTTGCCCATCACTCCCCAGGATCAAGCACAGGGCACGTTGCCCCCTCCAGAACCAGTGTGGGAGACACCCACTTGAGAGACTGTGGCCTATCACTCCCCAGGATCAAGCTCAAGGCATGTTGCCCCCTCTAGAACCAGTGGTCTTGTGACATCTCCCGGCTGAGGGGCCCCCGCCCCCCATCCCCCTGAGGTGCCTGCCTATTTACCAGCTGATGCCCCTGCAGTGTTCTCTCCATGTTGAGGCAGGTGACATGTGTGGCCTTGGATTTTGGCCTGTGGCCATGTGGCCTATGAACATTGTGCACTGGGCTGTGTCCCTTTTTCTGTACATATGTATATATCTATTATCTTGCAAAATCTAGAAAGAGCAACCAGGGCACTCCATGGTAGATAGGTAAGTAACAGATACTTTAATCCTTAGCGTAGCAAAATATGAACAAAAATACAAAGATAGTATAAGTCCATGTAGACCATGTAGACAGGACGAAACACGTGTTGGCTGTCACCGATCCCACGTATATTCGATTGTCTACATGGACTTATACTATCTTTGTATTTTTGTTCATATTTTGCTACGCTAAGGATTAAAGTATCTGTTACTTACCTATCTACCATGGAGTGCCCTGGTTGCTCTTTCTAGATTTTGCATATTGTTCCATACAGCACACAACATAGCCGGTTTCTGCTACCGCCTATGTGTCTGTGCATTTTCGAAACCCGTGGTGGTTGGGTTTCTGCACCAGGTTGGCACCCTCCACATGACTTACATATGATATTATGTTTCCGGACTTCTTTGGAGCCAGATGTGCAATGATTAGCATTTAACCACCGTTTTTGAGTAATATTGACTAATATCTATTATCTTGTTTAACTTATTTTTCCTACTGTGTTGATCTCATTACATTCACTTTTGCAAAGTTGTTTTGGCCTTGCATTATTCAGCCGAATGAAGGGGTAAAAATGTTTTTATAATACATCTAGTGTGTATGGTGTGTGTGTGTGTGGGGTGTGTGTTGTGCGTGTGTGTGTCACTCTCTTTTTCCTCCCCCCATTGTGTGCTAGGTGGCTGTACTCACTGTCGTCGTCTTCGCCGGCGCTGGTGTTTGTGGTGGAGCAGAACCTAGAAAATCATGGGGAAGACATGCAGTTCTGGTTCCATGGCGGTGTGGTTGTTCCCTGTGTCTCCAATGGTGACTCCTTTCCCTTCTGAGCTCTGTTTCCGCCAGGCTTTTGATGTTGTTGGTACCGTCCCGGAAAAGATGGCGGATTGTGCAGTCATAATATGATGGGCAGAACTTTGACTTCCATCTGGCTGTAGGCGGTTTCCCTTGTGGTGGCTGTTGTTTCCGCCCTGGCGGTCGGTGTGGTAAATTGGCTGCCTTTCGGAGATCTTTCCGCCATGGTCATAATTTGGCAGTAGTTACCACCAGCCTGTTGGCGGTTTTACTGCCACTTTATCACCGACTGCCAGGGTCATACTGAGGGCCATAGTCAACTTACTTCTGACCATTCTGCAGTAACTTAAGAAATCCTTGGTGTGGTTTTCCTTCTAACCGTTTGCCTTTAACTCTCCTGTTTTGCTGACTTCATTGTTGCTGGCCTTAGGACTCAGCACACTTTACCACTGCTGAACTGTGTTAAGATACTTGTGCTCTTTCCTTAAAGCATGGTAGAACTGGCTTGTACCGAATTGGTATATGTTAGAAATGGGTTTCTGGTTGGCTAAGGTTTACACCCAAGCCAGGCAGAATCCACCACTCTAGTCAGCATAAGTCAAATACACACATAAGATAGCCTGTGCTCACCCTCTGTAAGCTTGGCACAGAGCAGGCAGGTTTATCAAAGGGCAATGTTTAAAGCATCTACACAACATTTTTGTACAGTAACAGTGAAAGACACCACAAAAAGACTCTACACAAGTTCAGAAAAAAATAAGTTAGTTATCTTAATTAAATTAGACCAACATGACAAAAATCCAATGAACAATGTTTTCACAGTGCTCAAGAATGATGTGGATGCTCTCTTTAATGGAGATTCAGTAATCTTCTGGCTAACACATCAGCTGCCTCTGCCTCAGAAATAAAGAGATGGCATTTGTCATGATCCCAGCTGTGCCTTATCCCCCACCTTATGAGTGATATCAGAGATGTTGTTATTTTCTTTTCATCACAGTAACAGTAAGAATCAGCATATGCATTTAAATTTTGTGTCACTTGGCAACTCAGTTATTAACATAATGACAATGTTTTAAGCCGACCTAGACCAATGCTTGTTGTCAAGATAACTTCTGAACACCTGGGCCTTACCCAGGTAAACCAGGAAGCATATGTCAACTGTCTACAACTACCAGGGCCTCACCCAGGTAATCCAGGAGGCATATGTCAAATGTCAACAACTGATATTTCTTTGATTGATCCTCCTAATGGAAAACAGACAGTTGAGAAACATCTGCAATTGCAATAATGACTACTGAGCACCTCGGTTTTCCCCATGTGTTTCCTTGCACTTGGTTTGGGCAGAGTGTAAAAGCTGGTGTTTCAGACTAAATCCTGCTTAGCCTCGTTTAACTTGGAAGCAATGCTTACCTGCCTCCAGTCTTTGGGAACTTTCCCTTTGCAGTGGCAGTCCTCTCTTTGCAGTGAATATATATCTTCACAGCGACAGGCTAATCCTCGCAGCAATGTGCTTCCTGAGTTTCGACCTAGTAGTCCCAATCTTCTCCGCAGTTACCACACTATCTGCCAAAGGCGGGAACCTTGCAATTCGTCTCTTGCATTTCACTTTCTTGTGCTGGCAAAAAAACACAAGTCACCCCAAATAAGGTAACACGCACTTTTATGTTTAATTTGGGATCTTAAACAGTGCTTAATCAAACTTATCTAAAGCCACCAATAATATTCAGATCAATCTTGTGACTGAAAAGACACTAGTGAAACGTCATATTTCTTTTGATAGTTGCGCCCTCCTGCATCTTGTGCTCATATTTGGTTTTCAAGTCATGTTTTCTTGATCAGATTCTGATGTTGATGTTCTAAACACTTTTGGGAAAATTGAGAACTATAATCTGATTCCAATTGCATATTTGCATATGAACCATGAACTCTTGAGACTTTTGAACTACTGAGGAATTTGAAGTAGTTTTGTTGTGATTAACCCAGTTATTTCTTTCTCTGTGGACATCCTGGTACATGATAACTCCAGTTCATGATAAATCCTGGTCAATTCTTGAATAACATGGATGATTGGTATGTTGATTTGACATTAGTTAATGCCAAAGATCTGTTTTGTTTTTCCTGTTTTAAAGTGTGGTTTCATTACTGGGAAATTGAAGTCCAGACCCTTGTACCTGATTAATACGTATTACCAGTATCCTGAATCCAGAACCAGAAATGGGATATCCTTGCCCAGAGTACAGAAATCCAAATATGCAAAAGTCCTGGTATTTCTCTCTTCCTCCCTCATCCCAACTCCCCTTGGAAACACCTAGTGTTGCAGTGTTTCCTTCATTACTGCCCTTTCAGTTCTCATTGGGATTCAGGGATTATCGTCACCCCATCAGAACCACCTGGAGTTCAGGTGAGTGGCTTGCAACAGGAATGCAGCTGAATAATTTCACCCCTCAACTATTCTTGGTACAATGGGGGTTGACAACAGGCCATGCAGGCTCCGTGGCACAGTCCCTGGGATTTGGAGTTGCTGCTCCAGCTGTCAGCGGGCTTCGCAAATGGGGCCCACAGTGCAGGAAAATAAGTTGGGCTCCGGCACAGCCCGGGGAGCACATCAATGGGCCTTTAACACAGGATCCATGTCGGTGAAAGTCACAGTTCACAGGTGGGATGAGAGGGGCTCAGTCAAAGTAGAAGAAATCTTGCAAATCTTTAGGCCAGAGAAGTCTGGAGAGTGCACTCTTAGCTCATTGAGGTTACTAGGCACCGAAAGGGCACTTACACTGCTCGGGGGTCCCAGCACTCACTATGGCAGGAAACGCTACTACTTGAAGCTGGGCCCACAAAGGGGCGCTCATTCTTGGCCTCCAGGAAGTGGGAGCACGAGGGTAACTGGACCACAATGCAGGCAGCTAATTTGCATAAAAAAAGGGTGCAAGAGCAGTCATGAGCACTGTGCTCAATTCCTTGGCACTGCCAGCAATAGATAGGCACACTCAGGCAAGGTGGAGAGCTAGTACTGGCCACAGGGTGCAGTGAGCTATAACACAAAGGGGGTCATTCTGATCCCGGCCGGCGGCGGAAGCCGCCGCCTGGCTGGGACCACCAGAATACCGCTGCGCGGTCAAAAGACCGCCGCGGGTATTCTGGGTTTCCCGCTGGGCTGGCGGGCGACCGCCAGAAGGCCGCCCACCAGCCCAGCGGGAAACACCCTTCCATGAGGATGCCGGCTCCGAATGGAGCCGGCGGAGTGGAAGGGGTGCGACGGGTGCAGTTGCACCCGTCGCGATTTTCAGTGTCTGCATGGCAGACACTCAAAATCTTTGTGGGGCCCTGTTACGGGGGCCCCTGCAGTGCCCATGCCATTGGCATGGGCACTGCAGGGGCCCCCAGGGGCCCCACGACACGCCATACCGCCATTCTGTTCCTGGCGACCAAAACCGCCAGGAACAGGATGGCGGTATGGGGGTCGGAATCCCCATGGCGGCGCAGCAAGCTGCGCCGCCATGGAGGATTCCCCAGGGCAGCGGGAAACCGGCGGTACACCGCCGGTTTTCCGTTTCTGACCACGGCTGTACCGCCGCGGTCAGAATGCCCATGGGAGCACCGCCAGCCTGTTGGCTGTGCTCCCGCGGTCGTTGGCCCTGGCGGATTTTACCGCCAGGGTCAGAATGACCCCCAAAGTCTTTGATGTCCCTATGATCTTGGGGAGAAAATAGGGCAAGCCAGAAAGCCATTGAAGTCACTCAGGCAAGGGAAAAGGTTGTAGAGGCAAGCTCACTGCAGAGGTAGCAGACAGCAGGCAGCAGGCCTGCAGAGCATAGTGCAAAATGGCAGTCCCTCCTGGCAACACAGAAATCAGATTGTAGGAGGCTAACACAGCAAAGCAAATGGCAAAGTGGCAGTACCTCCTGACAGTGCAGCACTTCTGTAGGGTCTCCACAGGACTCCAAAGTAAACTAGTTTGATGGGGTTTAGGGCCCAGTACTTATATACAAAAAGGCCTTTGATGTTGGGGGAGACTTCAAAGGAGTCATCTAAAGTGTCCAATGGTCTCTTTAGTCCTAGCCCAGTCTGCAAGGCTATATGTGGGGGGGGGGGTAATCGATCCCTCCCCTTCCCTCTGCCCAGGATGACCCTTCAGTATGCAGATGAATGCAGATGCAGCTGTGTGCTATGTTTGTGGTTGTCTAGAGGGAATTCACAAAGTGTAGCTGTCTCCCAGCCCAGATGTGTATTCGGAGAAAGGCTAAGGCACAGAGTAGTTAAAGCAGGGAAATTCCAACTTTCCCGGGCTCACTATGCCACTGGATTCAAGCTAGTCTGGCTGATGAAGGGTGATACCCTGAAACCGGTCCAAGGATGCTTGTTTCCAGTCCAGGAGGACCTGGCCTGGCAGTTCAGGCTGGACTGTTCTCATGGGGAACAGGGTCAACACTGATTGGCATATGTCTGGGTCCAAACTGGGGTGGCATGATGAGCAAAAGAATTGATGGATTAAACCCAGATCTGTGACTGGGGCTGGACGTTTAATTGATTCTGCATTCTGTCCATCATTTGTGTTTGTTTGTTTTCTAAAACTGGCATTTTCAGAATGACAATTTAAAATCTGTCTTCATCATGAGTTATAATTTTAAATAGTGAGTCCAGAGATACCAAACTCCAAATATATATCTTCTCCTGATTGGAGCTTGTATCTAAAAGATGCTCTAAGGTCATCCAAATGCTATCCTGTGGGAGAGCCCTAGGCCTTGCAATAGTGAAAAATGAATGTAAATGTTTTTCACTATCTAGGCATGATGAACTTAAAAGTACATGTCCAACTTTTTATGTACATAGCGGCCTGTCCTTGAGGCTACCTAGGCCTTACCTTAGTAGTTACTTACATGTAATGAAAAGAAAGGATTGGGACTGGCCAGATCAAAATAGTTGTTTAAGACTGCAATAGCAAGCCAGAGACATGTTTGAAAGGCTACCGTAGTGGGTGGCACTATCAGTGCTGAAAACCCACTAGTAGTATTTAATTTACAGGCCCTGGTCACATAGAGTGCAATGAACTAGGGACTTAAAAGCAAATAAAATATGCCATTTGTGGATAAGCCAATGTTACCAGGTTTTAGAGTACAGAGCACCTGCAATGTAGCACTGGTCAGCAGTGGTAAAGTGTCCAGAATCCTCAAACCAACAAAAACAAGGTCAGAAAGCAAGGAGGAGGGAGGCAAAAAGTCTGAGGATAACCCAGCAGAAAGGGCTATTTCCAAAACATCCCCTCAAGCCTGAAGGCAGGGTAGACTATTCTATACCTAGATCGCCTTCCCTGCTTGGGACGAAAGAACATGGACAATGGCCCACTGCTGTGGGGGCACTTGTCAGTTCTATGCCACTCTGAACCCCATTGGATCCCTTTGTCTGTACTCTCGGGGGCCATTGAACTGACCAATGGGGAACCCTTCTCCTCATCTGTGGATCCCATGTGTGCAGCACCTAACCTTAACTTACTCACAGATTTATCCAGTAGGCAGACAGTATTACCATGGCCAACAAAGTGATGTGGCCCATGCCACCCCTTGGGTCTGACTTCTGTCCCCAAACAACAGAAGCCACTGGCCGCTGTCAGTGTCAACAACCATGCAGCAGGCCATCCAGGAGTCTCTGTCCTCTGGTTTCTCAGAGTCGGGGGCAGTAATCTCAGATGCCTTGCATCATTTTTCCACTCTACCTCCACCAGTCCAGGGGGGATATCCTGAGACTTGTCAACCATCCTAAGGTCTGAACCCTAGAACAGAAGACAGGGGTGGGCTCTCCCTCATCCTGCTCCTCCCTCTGGGGTCCTGTACCCTCTGCTATGGAGTGGTACCCCCACTGAACCATTAGGGCACGTGTGGCAGCCATCCCATCCAGTTTCTCTGACATTGGGAGCAACTCGTTCTACCGAAGGCAGTTAATGGGCATCTGGGGACTATCTATGACACTCCTCCGGGTTACCACCCCACCCCACACAAGGGATGGCAGGGCCAAAGGATGGGAGAAGTCCTGCCCATGGGGTGGTGTCACCCTACACACTTGGCCAGGTCACTGCTCCAGGGAAACTAGCCTTTCCACCATCATGGTATGGCGAGCCCTGGTGTCCCTCAGAGCAGTGACTGTGACCCCATTCACTATCACCTGGTAGAAGTGACAACTTCTACCCTCAGAGATCAGCAACTCACCCTTTGAATCCACCTCCCAATTAAGGGAGACCACAGCATAGTCGATGACCTACCCGTGGGAGCTGCTTACCCCTAAGGCCACAGTGGTCCTGTAGAGTTCCCACCAGTGGGTAGTTTTTTTGGGCAGAGTCCCCCTGCTTGTGTTCTAGCCGAGAACAATGAGAGCAGTGGGGTTGGAAATGGGGTACCCTGGACCACCGTCTGCCAGCACCTTCTTTTCAGAAGGGACATTGGAACCCTTTCTTCCCCCTTATCCTGGGACTTGCTTGGGTCTTCCGTGACCTCCCCCTCACACTGCTAGGGGGGACCTGAACCACTCTTCTTGAAGTCACTCCCATGCACCTTCTTGTGGACCCTGGTGCTAACCGAGCAGTCTATCTCCTTAGCAAGCTCTCTGGGGTGAGTGAGCTTGTGTCAACAAGGTGCTGGAAGGGATCTGGAAAGCAAAGACTGAACAAGTCCTCTGTTGCAGACAAATTGCACAGCTCCTGATAATCCTTTACCTCAGCACCCTTCACCCAGCCATCTAGTGCCTTGGAAAAGGAATCTACACAATCTACCCAGGTCTGTTGAGAAAGCTTCTGATTGTCCCTGAACTTCTGTCTGCACTTCTCTGTGGTCAGACCAAACTTTCTGACTAGGGCCTCCTTCATGGGGGGATTCCTCATCCTGTGTCTCCTTTCTAGGGTCAGTAGTGTGTCCCTCCTCTAACTAGGAATGAGACTCCAAAGGCTAGCTCCTCAATCCTCCTCAGGGACCTTGTGCACCTGTAGAGCAATCTCACAGGCCTCAAACTATTTGTCAATGTCATCTTCCACTACAAAGTCAGACCCTTGAATATCTGTACCCTCCTGTCAGAGGGCACAGAAACATTGCTGCCACCATAACTGCTGGACTCCACCTGTCTGGCCTTGGTGTTCAGCTTTCTCAGGCTCAGATCTTGAGCCACCACCATCTTCTTCTCCTCCATGGCCAATCTTTTTGCCTCCATCTCTTTTTTCCAATTTAGCAAGCTCAAGCCTTATTGTTCTATCCTCCTGCCTGTCCTCCAGCTCCTCCTGGGACAGGCCTCTGGTTGATACACTGTTTCATACCCTGGAAGGGTCCCTCATTCCTGGGAAGTGTGTGGAGACACAAAACCACCTATTGAAGTGCAAGTGTCAATCCCTCTGTTTCCCTCTGCCCAGGAAGGCCCATCAGTATATAGATGAATGGAGATGCAGCTGTGTGTTCTATGTTTGTGGCTGTCTAAAGATAATTCACAACGTCTAGCTGTCACCCAGCCCAGAAGTGTATTCAGAGACAGGCTAAAGTGCAGAATGGTTAAAGCAAGAAAATACCAACTTTCTAAAAGTGACATTTTCAGAATTAAACCTTAACATCCTATTTTGCTGTGATTTTAAATTGCAAGTTCAGAGACATCAAACTGCAATTTCCTATCTTCTTCCAACTGGAAATTACACTTAAAAGACGTTTTAAGGTAATCTCAATGCTATCCTATTGGAGAGATAGGCTTTGCAATAGTGAAAAACATATTTAAGAGTTGTTTAGTATCTGGACATGCTAAAGGTAGAAGAACATGCCCCAACTTTCTCAATACATTGTGCCCTCCCATTTGGGCTAACTAGGGCCTACCTTAGGGGTGACTTACATGTAACAAGCACTGGAAAAGACAATCCACTTCACCATTGTCTTTTTTCTATGTAACTGGCTTACAAATATTAGAGAAATGTTATAATAATGTTTGTTTTATTAAATTAAAAATAAATATTATTACAACATTTTTCCAAACTTTGTAAGCCAGTTACATAGAAAAAAGACAAAGGTGAAACACACTGGTATGCATGTTAAAAGAAAGAAGTCAGAAGATGGAAGAAGGAAGAAGACAGAAGACAGAAGTAGACAGAAAACAGCAGAAGACAGAAGGCGGAAGAAGACAGAAGATGGAAGAAGACAGCAGAAGACCGAAAGTGGAAGAAGACGGTAGACAGTAGAAGACGTAAGGCGTGAGAAGACAGAAGATATGACAAGACAGACGAAAAAGAAGATGGTAGAAGACAGAAGATGGCAAAAGACAGAAGGTGTGAGAAAACAGAAGATGTGAGAAGAGTACAGACATGAGAAGACAGAAGACAGCACACAGCAAAGAAGACAGCAAAGACAGAAGACGATATGCAGAAAGAAAAAAGAGCACGTACAGCCATGAAGAAAGACGATAGAGTGGAACGCATCAAAGAAAGAAGACATCAGTGAAATAAGAAGACAACATGCTGGATGAAAAAAGAAGACAGCAAAGAAGAAAGAAGACATAGAAGATGACAGCGAAGAAATAACACATCAGCGAAGAAAGAAGACGGCATGCAAGGAAAAAAAAAGAAGTACCTTCAGCATTGCAACCAGAGGAAGAACACTGGCCAGTATCCAATAGGAAGTGACCAGAAGGAGTACTTGGTCCACAGGCAACTCAACAGCAAGATCGGTGAAGAATGCGCATACAGTGACAGGAAGTGATGTGAAGACAATATGCTGGCAAATCCGAAGCAGGTAAATCAGACCGCCATTGCAGTAAGCCAATGGTAAGTTCAGGAAAGTAAAGGGCTGGTTCCAAGCCCCTTATATGTTTTTTTACTAGCAACAGATGTCACAAGAATGCTCGCAAGCATGCTTGCAAGTTTGCATGCAGGCGAAACCTAATGAAAAGGAAAGTTTGGGCCTAGCAAATGGGTATACTTGCCAGGTCGAGATGGCAGTTTGAATCTGCACTCACAGACTCTGCAGTGGCAGGCCCAAGACATGTTTGAAAGGTTACTGTAGTGGGTGGCACAATCCGTGGTATAGGCCCAAAAATAGCATTTAATTTACAGGCCCTGTGTCAGGAATAAGGCCATGCGCGGTCCAGGTCTCGCCCGAAACTCTGCTGCGCTACTCTGTGGTGCTTTATGCGCACCACTTGTCATCCCCTCTTGTTCCAAAGGTGACCTTCATCGTCGTCTGCCCTGTGGCAAAGCTCATAGTGCTGCAGGTTCAGGACATTAGTGGTCCAGATGCACTTATCAGTGCTATTCCATGAAGGGACTACAATTCCCATGTTTCTAGAGGCAGCAGCCATCTTGGGGTGTGGCAGGCCTAAAAAAGCCCAGCCACACCCAAGCACGTTGCTTGCTATTTTGAAGACTTCAATGCAGCCAGACCTCGTGGGGGTTTCTCTGGAGAAGAGCAGAGTTCCTGAATGGCAGAGTGTCATCCAACCGAAGTATCCTTGTTTCCATGGTGCATTCAAAAATGAGTTGGTCGTACTCGTAGCGGTAAGGCCTTGATGAATCCAAGTTTGGAGGAAGTCGTTACTTCCAAAAGGTAAAGCGCCCCTTAGCATAACGAGCAAAGTGTTTTCAGTTTCTAGAGTACAGCGGCCTTGGCGCAATGATCAATGGCATTTCAGAGCACAGATGTAAAGTGCTCTTGGCACGACAATTCAAGCGCTTCAGTTCACAGATGTAAAGCGCTCTTGGCACGGCAATTCAAGCGCTTCAGTTCACTGATGTAAAGCGCTCTTGGCATGACAATTCAAGTGCTTCAGTTCACAGATGTAAGGCATTCTTGGCACGACAATTCAAGCGCTTCAGTTCACAGATGTAAAGCGCTCTTGGCATGACAATTCAAGCCCTTCAGTTCACAGATGTAAAGCACTCTTGGCACAACAATTCAAGCGCTTCAGTTCACAGATATAATAGCTTTCTGAGTTGGTGACGCCAGAAGGTGGGCCTTTTGTTCAGCGACGTGCAGATCCCGAGGAAAGGACACTGTGACACCATGGGCACACATTGTTCATTTTGCGAGAGACTTGCAAGTAAAATAAATATGCCAATTGTGGATAAACCAATGTTGCCAAACTTTAGAGGACAGCGCATCTGCACTTTAGCACTGGCCAGCAGAATCCTAAAACCAACAAAAGTAAAGTCAGAAAATGAGGAGGAAAGCAAAATGTCTTGGGATGACTCTGCAGAAAGGGACATTTCAAATTGCATATTTAGGCCCATATTTATACTTTTTGACGAAAAACTGCGCCAATGCAGTTTTGCGTCAAAAAAAATTGCGCCGGCTAACGCCATTCTGAAGCGCCATGCGGGCGGCGTATTTATTCAATGACGTTAGCCGGCGTTAGCCGCCGGCGCTGTCTGGTGTGCGTTAAAAAAAACGACGTACACCAGGCAGCGCCGGCGTAGGGGGAAAATGGCGTATGGGCGTCCACAAATGGTGCAAGTCAGGCTGAGGCAAAAAAATCGCCACAACCCGATTTGCGCCATTTTTTTACGACACCCATCCCCCATTGAAATGACTCCTGTCTTAGCAAAGACAGGAGTCATGTCCCCTTGCCCAATGGCCATGCCCAGGGGACTTCTGTCCCCTGGGCATGGTCATTGGGCATAGTGGCATGTAGGGGGGCACTAATCAGGCCCCCCTATGCCACAAAAAAAAGAAAAAATACTTACCTGGACTTACCTTAATGTCCCTGGGGTGGGTCCCTCCATCCTTGGGTGTCCTCCTGGGGTGGGCAAGGGTGGCAGGGAGTGTCCCTGGGGGCAGGGGAGGGCACCTCTGGGCTCATTCTGAGCCCACAGGTCCCTTTACGCCTGCCCTGACCCAGGCGCTAAAATCCGGCGCAAATGCTGGTTTTTTAGACCCGCCCACTCCCGGGCGTCATTTTTGCCCGGGAGTATAAATACGACGCATATGCATCGCAGTCATTTTTTAAGACGGGAACGCCTACCTTGCATATCATTAACGCAAGGAAGGTGTTCACGCAAAAAAATGACGCTAACTCCATGAACGTTGGCGCTAGACGCGTCTAACGCCAAAGTATAAATATGGAGTTAGTTTTGCGTCGAATTTGCGTCGAAAAATACGACGCAAATTCGGCGCAAACGGAGTATAAATATGCCCCTTAATTTACTCATAAGTTCCTACTAAAGTGACTTTTCCAGTGCCCTGGGACTGTAACTTAAAGGCTACTAGTGGGCCTGCATCTCTGATTGTGCCACCCACTGAAGCCCCCCCCTATAAACATGTCTCTCGGATTGCTATTGCAGCTTGCATGTGCAGTTTCAGACTGCCATTTCCATTGTACCATGCCCTATGGGTTGACCCTAGGGGTGACATATGTATAAAAAAGGAAGGGTTGGGCCTGGAAACAAAGTAGATTTTGCTGGCCCAAACTGTCCTTTTAAATACATATAAATCACTCCTGAGAGGGGCCCTAGAACAGCCCAGAGGCCATGGTGCAGTGTATTTAAGAAGTTGGAACTGTATTTTTAAATTTTACCTGTCCCTGTAGTGAGAAACTCTTACATTCATTTTCCACTAGGGCAAGACCTACCTCCCCAATAGGATAACATTGGAGTTAACATATGACATTTAGTAATTAATATTTCCAAATGGGAACAGTTAACCTGCTCAGGTGACTGGGATTGTAATGAAAAATACCCTCTTAAGGTAAAATCAGATTTTAAATTACAATTTTGAAAATGCCATCTTTAGAAAGTTGACATTTTCCTACCTTAGTCATTTAGTGCCTGCAGCCTACTTATAGGCTACATGAATAGGCTGTGTCCTGCCTCCACACAAGGGATTACATACCCCCTGTAGTTAGCCTGGAGCCAGGGCAGGAGAGGCAGGGAATCTACGCACTTCAAAGGGAAACTTTTAGAAGTTTCTCCTACTTCAAAGCAGTCCCCTGTTAGAAATATTGAACCTCAGATACCAACTCCTCAATATCCTTCTAATCCTTTGGAGACTGCTAGGAAAAAGGACTGCTGTGCTGCTGAAATGATGACCACTCTCTGCTGGACTACTGCCTTGTTGGACTGCGGACTTGCTAGATTGCTGCCCTTCTGCCTTAGACAGAGGGTTTGGACCAGCACCTGAATCAAGGAGTCCCAGAGTGACCCCAATGGCTAGTCTGCTGGCCTCCTGTTCAGAGCCACAGAGACATGACAAGCTCCCAACAACCTAAACCTGCACCGAGATCCAGCTGGAGTAAGCCCCTACCCACCAAGTGGTTCCCCTCAGGTCCTAGGCCCTTATTATTTCTTCAGTGGAGGTTAATTGAAGTTTTTTACTTCCCAACCATGTACAGGCCTGTTGGCACCAAAACCTTGTTGCTTGCACTACCCGCCAAAGCAAAGTTTCATCATCCTGACCCTTCATGCTACAGCATTGACTGTTTGCGGGGAGCACCACTGCAAAGCTCCAGTGTGACCATTTTTTACTACAACAGGATCTCCACACTACTGTGATATCCATCCATGACACCAGGCCTTCTCTACGCACTACTTAGATGACCATCCTTGACGCTTCCATGCTCCTCGCAGCCCCCTCCACTGTGAACATAGGTATTTGCACTGGGCTGAGAAGGTAATTTTTCAGTGGGACTAACTTGGTCACTGTATCCAACTCGTACCCCATCACGGTCGGCCTGAACTTGTGCCTTTCTCCTGGCCTAGCATGACCACTAAACTGCGAGTGGCCCTTTAGGCTTTTCAGCACTATTTTCACTTAAATCTTTAAAATTGCACATATCTGGTTCTGCTGATTGGATTTTTTTAGTTTTAGTCTTGATTTATTTTTTTAAATGTTGCTCTACCCTTCTAAATTGGTAGGAGATTTTCTTGGATTGTGTTTTCACTTTATTACTGTTTGAAGTGCTGCATAAATATTTTACACATTGCCTCTAAGTTTAGTCTGACTGCTCTGTGCCATGCAATCAGAGACTTCAGCACAGGTTAATTTTGGGTTTGCTTGTCCCTCACCCTGAAAATGATTGTAGTTGCTGCGTGAGTAAGGGTTTCACCCCCTCAGCCAGTAACCCAATTTCTCACAAATTTAGGCATCTTATAAAAAAAGACTAGGACTTCTTATTTGTTTGCATTAGTAACTGTGAGAAATTGGCTTGATGGTTGAGTGGGGTGTTAGCCTTTTCTCAAGCAACCGCCACAATCCTTGTCAGGGTGAACTTCGAAAGTCACTAAATTAACCTTTGCGTAGCCCTCTGGTAGCTTGGCACAAAAGGCGCAAGGCTTAACTTAGAGGCAATGTGTAAAATATTTCTACAGCACACAAACAATAATAAAGTGAAAACACAACATAAGAAAAATCACACAGTTAGAAAAATAGAGAACATTTTAATGAATTACTTAATATCAAAATGACAAAAATTTAGTAAAACTAGAGTTAGGAATTTTTAAAGTTTAAAACTAGCTTCTAATAGATTAAAGAACCAAATCATGGACATCTAGCCATGTGAGACCAGGTCAAAGTAAAAAAATATGGCAGACTGCGATGGGGCACGGGTTGGAAACAAGAAGTGCGTTAGGCCCAGTTGGCTCTTACTTTCAGATTTTTCCAAAGTTTTGGGGAAAAATGTCTGAGAAGGTAAAGTTCAGCTGGGCAAGGTGCAAGCAGTGTCTGAGGAGGAAGCGTCATTGTTGGAGAGATGCTGGATGAAGTTCTACTTTTAGACTTACAGACTGATTTAGATTCTAGTGGATGGAATACTCAGTCAAAAATGTGATGGATATCTCATCCGCAGTATTACGATCTCCATAGGATATAATGGGATTTTACTATGATGGAGGGGATATCCATCACATTTCAGATGGAATATTCCCCTCTGTGCAGATCAGTTTGTTTTTTGGAAGTAAAAAATCTCCAGTGGGATGAAGCTGGCGGCTGTAGCTGACAAGAGTTCCAAGAGGCCTGGGCTACCTTTAGCGAAGGACCGCTGAACAAGATTTGCTTCTTTGGAAGACAGCGTAGTGGGAGTTGGTGTGAAGTCAGGTCAACTTGCGATCAGCTTGCGTGGCTGGACAAGTAGCTTGGCCCTGATCTCCTCTCAGTTCTCAGAGCAGTTTTTAAGCCCAGAATGAATTCTCGCAAGGTTTGGATTTTTTCTATCTGGGTACATTTAATATCATCACCAAGAGTCCAGGACAGGAAGGGCACCATTTGTTGGGTTAGGACTCACTCAGGCTGGGTCCAAGTACAGGTTGAAGGTGGTTAGAGCCTTTTCTGTCCCTGATGCTCTGATCAGGAGTCCAGCCAACTAACCTTTGGAGTTACTCTGGTAGTCCTGAGTTCAGGCAACAGAACAGAGCTCAAGCAGCGGGCAAGCCTATGAGGGTTCAAGACAGGCTTCAGGCAGCAAAGCAGTCCTTCCAAGTACAGAAAAGCTGTCTTCTGAAGTACACAGCAGGTTGCAGCAGCAGGAAGTCATCTGAGAGGTGTTTTGCAAGTCCAGAAAGTGAACTGAAGAGTGGGTCTGAGAGTTCTGTTTTCATTACTGAAGCCTTTTTTGAATTAGGAGACCTTTCTATAGAATTCCTTTTGAAGAGCTTTAAGTGTCCTGCTTCACCTTCCCTGGCTGTCAGCATCAACAATACAGGAGTGTCAAGTCCTTTGTGTAAAGGCAGAGCACAGCCTATTTAGTTGGAAGTGGGGTTGTACCCAGTTCTGACCCCCACCCCCCAAACTGCCAGTAAAGGCCAATCAAGGCACACCTAATCCTTCTATTGAGTGACTGTTTAGGAGGAATAAACAAAGCCCAACTGCCAACTACACCCATTCATATGACCCCGGAAAAGGCTGCAGGAACCAAATAGTGGAAGAAAATTCCAACTTTCTGAAAGTGGCGTTTTCAAAATTGCTCCTAAAAGTCCAACTTTACCATTAAAGAAGGTTTTAGCTTACAATTTCTCAGACACCAAACATGAAATGTTTATGTGTTCCCAATCATATGTTAACACTTTTTAAATGTAATACGATTATCCATTGTTATCCCATGGGATAGGTAGACCTCACAGTAGTGAAAATCAAATTTAGGAGTTTTGTTTTTTATTACCAGAACATGTAAAACCTAAAAGGACATGCGCACTCTTTTTAATTACAATGCACCCTGCCAAATAGACTACCTTAGGGGTGACTTCTCTGGAGTAAAAGGGGGGGGGTTAAGGTTTGACAAGGGGGTTATATTGCGAAATCGAAGTGGCAATGTAATACTGCATTCAGGCTGGAATGCCTGACTGGGATTTGTTTTAAAGGGCTACTAAAGTGGGTGGCACATCAAGTGCTGCAGGCCCACTCATATCATTTCATTTGCAGATACCGGGTATTTAGTTTACCAGTCTAGTGGGGACTTATAAGTAAATTAAATATGTCAGTCAGGTTTAAACCTATTCTACTTTTTTCAAGGAAGTGAGCACAAGCACTTTAGTAATGGTAGCATAAAATGTATTTCTTTATGATTAGTCTAGATAGAAAAGGGTGTATGGGAAAGAAAATTTGATGGCCAAATATGCATTACACTAACCAGGAACTTTTTCTCTTCTATTTCTTACAATGGTGAGAACCGGCATCCAGTAGATAATTTAGTTGCAACGCTACAAAATAGAATTAGAGGAAATAATTAAAGGATATCTAAACCTAGATTATGTAAATAATTAACAAGAAAGAAATGTGTTTTATTGGTGCAAAAAGATTACAAGAAAAGCTGCAGCTGTGCATGATAAATTAACTGAAATAGCAAATAAATATGAAGTCGATCTTTCCTAAAGCATTCCTTTCCTGAAAAGTTTCAGGGTACAGCAGGATGATGAATCAATTGAGAAAATGCGTTCTTCAGTAATGCGATTGCACAGTACTGAATTGGTGAAATGCATTCGTTAATAGAGAGCATTTGAACACTGAGATAGCAAATAGGGAAAGAAACATGAGAAGAAAAAGAAACCAATAGAAATGATTAAAATAAAATATAGCCACCTATCGACTTTCGAGATGATTAGCAAACTACAGCTCACTTCTTGAGAGAAATTCCAGATGAAGTATATGTGCATGTTCCTTGGGGTAGTGGAGACCTTGCATCACTTACGAGCAATTTTCCAAAATGGAGAGAGAATCCCATGCAGTGGTACATACAAGTTGAAAGATTTGTTAAGATTTCAAATGAGTTGTGGACTAATTGAATAATTTTTTTGCTGAATGTAAGATTGTTGTTTAGTGGCCAGATGCAGAGGCAGCACGAGACCCTCTCTAACCAATGCACCTTCACCTCTTGTAATTAGTAAGTATACCAAGGTGATTACTTTTCTGAAAGGCAGAGTTTCTCCAAACTATTTAGGGGCATGTTTAAGAAAAATGATGCTACATACAGAGCAGTGCAAAATTTCCTGCAACCCTTAGCGCCCCCCTAATGCCACCATAGCGGTAGTTAGGGGACTAGCATCAGAATTTTTGACGCTAGTCCAACACTTTGCAGGTTTAGCATCAAAACTTCTGCTGCTAATCCTGCAAAGCACCCAGAGGCCCATTGCAACCAATGGAAGCATCCTTTAACGGCTGCTCTGAGCAGGCATTAAAAGTGCTGAAAAAATTGTTCAAGGAAATCTCTTATATTTCCTTGTGCCATTTTTTTGCCCCATCCCCCGATGGGGTAACGTCCCTTTTGCATACATTATACCTGACGCCGGCATAATGTAGCGCAAAGGTTACAAAGTGGTGCAATGCATGTAACTATGGCGCAGAGTTTTTGGCCTTCTAGCGCCACATTAGCATAAAAAAATGACGCTAGTGTGATGTTGGAATGCCACTAGGGGCTTTTAAATATACCCCTTGGATTATGTGAGATTAAATAACATTCAGTAGGAAATAAAGGAGTCAGGGCATGAGTACTATGAGAGATTATTGAAAGCATTTCAGCAACATATGAGTGAAACTCATCTTGAACCAACAGATATGAGATTCTTTATTTCACAGTTCATGCTCGGTTTGAGACCTGAGATTAGATACAGCAGAATGTGATTTTCTGGCAAACTAAGGGCCTTATTTAGATCTTGGGAGGATTACTCCATCACAACAGTAATGGATATCCTGTTCGCTAAACTCGAAATACCATAGAAGACAATGATATTTAGATTTTGGCAGATGGGATATCCATTACCATTTCAATGGAGTAACCCCTCTGCCGAGATCTAAATCAGCTCCAAAGTTTTTAGACGAGGTCCAAAATATTGCAGTGATGAGCAGGAGATGAAACAATCTAAGCTTAAAGGGACTTTTATGTTAGCCCAGACACAGATGACACAGAGAAGTTTTCAGAATCAGTCATTTCCAGAAACAAATGGTGGGGTGGTACAAGGTATTGGTGTTCAAGGTGGTGTACAAGCTGTTGTATTTCAAGCAGGAATGCAAAGTGTTCAAGGATGTATGGTTGTTTCACAGGGGATAGGTCACGGAGTCCCGATTGATCCAAGCACAGGAGGGGGTGTGGCAATGCTAAAGAAAATTACTCCTTTTCATTTTTGTAACAAGTTAGACCATTGGGAGAGCGAAGCTAGACTTAATTCATGTAGAATAGACAATAATCAATTACAGGGAGGAAGTCAAATACAAATTCAAATTGTGCCCTCACAGCAAATGCAAATGTCAATCCAAATCAAATTTAATTAATGCCAATCCCAGAAGCCCCTATGATTCAACAGAATGTGGGTAACACAAGACTGAATCTAAATCAGTTTCCCTGAGTAAATCGAAATGCAATGCAAATGCAAAATCAAAATGTGATTCAGCAACTTCCTATTTTTGATAATGAGAGCTTGGATTCAGGCATGTCACAATGACGGGCCTGAGAGGGGCAGCAGATTGTGTTCTTGGCACAGTTTTAGAGGTAGGCCAGAATGCATTGTAGAAGGTGAAATTAATCGCCACAAAGTGTCATTTCTGATTAACACTGGAGCTACTCGTTCCACTATGAGAACAGTGGAAGTCCCAGACCTACCCCACTCGGAAAAGAACATCCAAGTTGTAGGTGCTACAAACAGACACATTTCAAACCCAATCTTGAAAGAAGTTCCTGTAAAAATAGGGTCATTTGAAGAAAATCACCAGTTTGTTGTTTGTACTCAAGTCCTGTGAATCTTTGGGAAAGGGGCTTGGTGTGTAAACTAAATTGTACAATTTATTACACACCAAATGGTGTTGAATTTCAGATACATGAAGGAGATGCTGAGTTCAAATTGGCTCAACATGGAACAGTAGGGCTTTATCCAATGCTGACTGCAGAGAATGTACCACCAGATGTAAAAGAGAAAGTGAATCTAGAAGTAAGTGATTTCACAGGAAAAGATATAGAACTAATAAAAGGTATAGAACCAGTCCAAATGAATGTTAAATCACATGCCATTTTTCTAAGAACACAACCCTATCAAATGTCTCCAGAAATGATAGCATGAATAACTGCAATAATTGAGGACATGATACAGAAAGGCATTCTAAAAGAAGTAGTCTGGAGTCTATATAGCTCACTCATTATGGAATTACAAAAGCCAAATGGGAAGTTTAGGATTGTACGGGACCTGAGAAAGGTTAATGATATTGTAATCCCATGTTGTCCTGTGGTGCCAAATCCAGCCCCCATACTTTATCAAATTCTGTGTAGAGGAGAATGGTTCACAGTTGTAGGCCTTTGCCAAGATTTCTTTTAAATTTTGTTATACCAGTAAATCCAATACCTATTCTCATTTTTGCTTGAAATGAAAGTGTTAGCATGGTGTTGAGTCTCACAAGGCTATACGGAGAATCCCTCTATTTTAAATCAGATTTTAAACAAAGATTTGGAAATATTGATCATGCCCTGTGACTCAGTTCTCATCCAATACATTGATGGCCTATTTGTGACATCAGTGACAAGAGATTGATGCAAGCAAGACACCATTGCCTCACTAAATTATTTGCTTGACAATGGAAATAATGTGTTCCCAAGAAAGTTGCAATACTGTTAAACAGAAGCCCAATATTTGTGACATATCATTTGAGAAACAAAAACAAGGAAAGTATCAAAATAGAGATTGGAAGCCAGATTTAGAGTCCAGTAGAGGAATTATGTCACAGATGTGTAATACGTCAACAAATGAATGTTGGGAAACAAACACCAGTTATAATGAGCCATGTAGGAAGACCAAGAGGTCCTTTCAACAGAATGCAGATGGACTTTATCAAGATGCCTGCCTGTAATGGTCTGAGATATGTCCTAGTTATAGTGTGCATTTTCTCTTGATAGATGGAAGTCTACTCAACAAGGAGAAATGACAGTCTCACTGTAATTAAACTGCTAATGAGGGAGTTTATTCCAAGGTACACTATGCCTGTTTCTTTAGAGTCAGAGCGAGGAACTCCCTTTAATAGTGAGATCATTAAGATCTTGTGTGCAGCATTGCAAATTGAACAGAAGCCACACTCTAGTTATCCACTTGAACAATCCGGAATTGTTGCGCAGATCAGCACAACCATTCAATCCAGATTGGCAAACGTCTGTGCTTAAACTTCACTGAAATGGCCTGGTGCATTACCACTCGTATTGAGGAGTATGCAAAGTACAACTGCTAAAAAGACTAGTTTCTTCCCACATAAGATACTCTTGGGCAGAGCAATAAGATTATCTCCTATTCCTGCAAGTGCATTTATGAACATAACATGACATGGTAAAAGACAACCACACTGCTAAATGCCCATAGACTTACAATTAAAAGAAGCTGAAATCAAGTGTGTCAATTGGATCCATACCACCACCAATTGATGAAGAAACAGAATCAAGTGGCATAAGTGACACAGAAGGAGATTAACAAATAGTTAGATAATCCAAAAGAGCTAGAGTACTCTGTTGAAGATATTCAGGACCTGAATAGACATATTATGTGAGCCAAGTACTAAACGTCTCAATGTCAGACTTGCTTGACTAGAATAAGGAGTTGCCTGAAACTCCTTGAAATTACTAGAAAGAAATACAGTTGTAAACCAATACTTTAAATTAACTGTTTAATTTGAAACTTTAATAAAGTTATTAAAAGAAGATAAGAAAAGTACCCAGGCCCGAGGCAGCACCAGAAGAGTAGGCATAACATTTTAGAAGAAGACGGAGCAGGTTTAAGGAAGACTATGTGAAGATTGCTGTAAATAAAGCTGCAAGAAACTAACAAAGAAGAAAATAATCAAGAAATATACAAACTAAGATAAAGACATTAATTTTTCTGTTACACACATTTTGCTTACTAAGATCTGGCCTTCAATAAACATGTGCACCTTAAACATAACTATATGTGAGATTACTATAGGTGTATTTACACTAGTAGTTTTGTTGGCAACAGCTATATTAGTATTATTATATTTTACACCAGAAATTAAGAAATCTGAAGATATTTTCACTAATGCACATCTACACCAGATAGTGATGAAAATTGTTTTGTAGTTTATGTGAAGAAAGCTTACTCAATCAATGTTTATTCTAGATTAGTGCAAGATTTATGTGCACACATGCCTTCTTCAGCTGATGTGCAAGTAGCTTATCATCATTATTCCCTTTCCAATGCTGTATCATGAGGTATATTGCTTAGTTTAGTATAAACAGAGACAATTTGAATACCATTTCTCTGATTTTGGCATGGTTTTTTCATATGTTTCACTGATGAAGAGCATGAATCTACTTTCACAAGCTAAGGAGATGGAGGCAGCTTGGTATTAGTTCAGAACATTTCTTCCTGTTAACACTGCTAAAGCTCATAAAAATAACCTAACTTGCTTAATGAATCCAGTAAAAACAGCTTTTATTTCAATGTTAGAAGAAAGAAACACACTGGGGGTCATTCTGACCCCGGCGGTCAAGGACCGCCGGGGCCGGGGATATGGGAGCACCGCCAACAGGCTGGCGGTGCCCCGCAGGGCATTCTGACCGCGGCGGTTTGGCTGCGGTCAGAAGAGGAAAACCGGTGGTCTCCTGCCGGTTTTCCGCTGCCCTGGGAATCCCCAAGCTGCGCCACCATGGGGGATTCCGACCCCCTCACCGCCATCCTGTTCCTGGCGGTTCCGGCCGCCAGGAACAGGATGCCGGTGAGGGGTGTCGTGGGGCCCCTGGGGGCCCCTGCAGTGCCCATGCCAGTGGCATGGGCACTGCAGGGGCCCCCGTAAGAGGGCCCCACTTTGTATTTCAGTGTCTGCTTTGCAGACATTGAAATACGCGACGGGTGCCACTGCACCCGTCGCACAAACCCACTCCGCCGGCTCCATTCGGAGCCGGCTTCCTCGTGGGGAGGGGTTTCCCGCTGGGCTGGCGGGCGGCCTTCTGGCGGTCGCCCACCAGCCCAGCGGGAAAGCCAGAATGGCCTCCGCGGTCTTTCGACCGCGGAGCGGCCATATGGCGGCTCCCTCCAGAATGACCCCCACTGTTTGCACAAATTCATAAAAAAAGGATGGTGTTTTTAAGGAATGTGTGGAAAAGAGAGGACAATGAAGTTAGAAAGAAAATACCAATTCCAAAATTAAATTAGATATGAGACATACAGGGAAGAATTCATGGGAAAACATATCAGTAGGGAATAGCAATTGTGAACATGTTTTTGAGTTACCAGGAGGAACATGGCAAATTTTGCATGAGGATGATCCAACTATATCTGGAGTATATTTTATCTGTGGAGAAAATGCTTATTTTAGGGTGCCAGCTTACTGGGAAGATATTTACTGCATAGGATTGCTCTTTCTAAATATGTATCATATGCAAAGTTTGTATGCACTAAAAATGGTATCTACACATAGATATTAATGCAGTTGATAGAACACAACTAGTGGGATCCGTATTTGGAGCAGTAGGTGTAGTATTCAATTATGAAAATATTAGAAAGCTTTCAACAGTAGTAGACAAACTGGCAGGCAGCTAGAATATCTGTAGTTTTTATTAGTCAAAAACACAGAATTAGTGGCAATTGGACCAATGGTACGTCAAACTCACTATGCTTTAGACATATGACATGCAGAAAAAGACAGAGGGGGTCATTACAACATTGGCAGTAAAAGCTGCTTACCGCCGTGCAGAAGACCGCCAATACACTGCCGCGGCCGCGGAATTCCGCCACAGCTATTATGACACACATCTCGGAATCCGACAAAATTCAGACACCCACACAAGTCCGCCACACCAAAGGTCAGTGTTAAACTGGCGAAAACAAATCCTCCACCTCCACGCCAACAGAAACACGCCCATGCTATTACGACCTACGAATCCACGCAGTGGTCTTTCAACCGCGGTATTCCATTGGTGGTACACACCGCCGCGCTCAAAATACACACACATCTCCAAAACACCGCCACATTGGACAATTCCAAATACACACACCTGATACACATACAAACACCACTCCCACACACCCAACACAATATAAAACACACACCCACATCACCCACAAACACCTACGACCAAATATTTGTCACGAAGGCCAGAGAGACAGCACAGAATAGACAATCCCACCACACAGAGGCACACAACACCATCACCCACACAACATCCACGCACAAAACACCACACATCACCACACACATCAACACTGACACCACCCCACACATCACACACACCACCCCATGTCACGCCAAAGACACCCCCGGTTTTTCGAGGAGGAGCTCCGGGTCATGGTGGAGGAAATCCTACGGTTAGATCCACAGCTATTTGGCTCACAGGTGCAGCACACATCCATAGCCAGGAAGATGGAGCTATGGCGCAGAATAGTCGACAGGGTCAATGCTGTGGGACAGCATCCAAGAAATCGGGAGGACATCAGGAAGAGGTGGAACGACCTACGGGGGAAGGTGCGTTCAGCGGTTTCCAGGCACAACATCACGGTTCAGCGGACTGGCGGCGGACCCCCACCTCCTCCCCCACAACTAACAACATGGGAGGAGCAAGTCTTGACCATCATGAATCCAGAGGGCCTCGGAGGAGTCGGTGGAGGAATGGACACTGGTAAGTCAAATCTTAACTATCAGATCCCCCACCCTACCTGCATGCTATCACACCCCCCACCCTCACCCCCTCACCCCCTCCCCTATCACCCAAACTCCTCACTAATGTACTAAGAACACAAACCACACATCCCAACACCAAGCCTTGCATGACACAACTAAGCATGGACACCCATCACTAAACCATGCTCACTGCACATACCCAGAACACCCCCCCCAACCATCATCACACAAGCCCCCACACAGGAATGCTTGCACTGGGGTACACGCACACCCACCCATTGCTCACCATGACACACACACACATGCAATATTCATGCTCTTATGCCCCTGCAGGATCACGAAGGACCGTCACCACACCTGAGGGTCCAGACAACTCCACTCCACCCACAGAAGAGGCCCACAGTGACGATAGCAGCTCTGCCCTACTGGATCCTGATGACCAGCCCGGACCATCGTGGGCCTCGGGACAGTCGATTCCCCTTGCACAGGCACAGCCCAACACTGACCTTCCACCCTCTGGTAACACCAGCACAGCACCCACCCAGCGGCCCCAAACCTCCGTACCCAGGACAGGTCAATCAGCGGTGTGTCCACCACTACAGGGAACCCAGGATAACCCACCACCCCAACAACAACAGGGACCTGGGGGCATTGATAGTGGGCACACGGTCCAGGGGACGGAGGCACAGGAACACAGGGGAACTGGGAGGGCTGCTGTGTGACAGGGGGCGGACAGGCCAAGGGAACCCACTCTCCACGAGGCCCTCTCCTCCATCATGGGAGCATACCACCACTCCCAGGAGACGATTGCTCTGGTCCTGGTCAAGTTTCAGGAGACCCAGCGCCTGCAGTAGGACCAGTATGTGGGGTTCAGGGAGGAGCTCAGGACCATCAGCTCCGCCTTGGCACCATCGTAGGGGTGCTGAAGGACATACAGCAGACCTTGAGGGACACCGTGGCACTCCAAGGGGCCCCAGACACTAGCATGGAGGATGAACTGCCCACCACCTCCGCCGGTGCTAGTGGACAGGACGCCCCGCCACACGACCACCACACCAGCACCCCACCCCCTGCAGACGGACAACCACCACGCAAGCGGTCCCTGAGATCCAGGAACAGGACAGAGCAAGATGGCAAGACACCCGCCAGGAAATTAGACCACCCTGATTGTCCTCCCACTGTCCCACTTTGTTACCCTGTCCATACTTAAACTGCCCCAGGTCCACTTCCTATGCCCATATGGGCAGTGCACCTGTGCGACTAATAGACTGGACTCTGCCATGGACATTCCTCCACCATCAACCCTCACCATTTTTCAACCCCCCTCTATTTGTGAGCACATAAATAAACACCCTTGAACCACAAAATAATGTTGAGTCAGTCTATGATTTGGTAAAATGTATTATCAATGACAGTGTCAAAATGCGTTTCTAGTTGTAAAGGCAACATACCTATGTCACACATCACAAGTCCTTGAAGGATGCATGCAGAAGACACACGTTGGTAAGCACACCTGTGAAACCATAATGGAAAGGTACAACTCAGTTACCAAATAATCCTATGAAATTACACACAGGATAGAGGAAGACGAGTGACAGTGAATGTAATGGTAAAAATGAAAATTTTCTCACCTGTGTGTCACTGGAAATATTGCTTGTATGACTGACTCCCTGTTGTCGTTGTCTTCTTCCTCAGCTTCCTCCTCATCACTGTCCACAGGCTCCACCGCTGCCACAACACCGTCATCTGGACCATCCTCCTGCATAAAAGGCACCTGGCGTCGCAAAGCAAGATTGTGAAGCATCGAGCAGGCGATGATGATCTGGCACACCTTCTTCGGTGAGTAGAATAGGGAACCACCTGTCATATGGAGGCACCTGAACCTGGCCTTCAGGAGGCCGAAGGCGCGTTCGATCACCCTCCTAGTCCGCCCATGGGCCTCATTGTAGCGTTCCTCTGCCCTGGTCCTGGGATTCCTCACTGGGGTCAATAGCCAGGACAGGTTGGGGTAACCAGAGTCCCCTAATAGCCACACACGGTGCCTCTGGAGTTGACCCATCATATCAGGGATGCTGCTATTCCGCAGGATGTAGGCGTCATGCACTGAGCCAGGAAACATAGCATTTACCTGAGAGATGTACTGGTCTGCCAAACATACCATCTGTACATTCATGGAATGATAACTCTTCCGGTTCCTGTACACCTGTTCACTCCTGTGGGGGGGACCAGAGCTACATGGGTGCCATCAATAGCACCTATGATGTTGGGGATATGTCCAAGGGCCTAGAAGTCACCTTTCACTGTAGCCAAATCTTCCACCTCCGGGAAAATGATGTATCTCCTTACGTGTTTCAGCAGGGCAGACAACACTCTGGACAGCACGTTGGAAAACATAGGCTGGGACATCCCTGATGCCATGGCCACTGTTGTCTGAAAAGAACCACTTGCAAGGAAATGGAGCACTGACAGCACCTGCACGTCAGGGGGGATTTCAGTGGGATGGCGGATTGGTGACATCAGGTCTGGCTCCAACTGGGTACATAGTTCCTGGATAGTGGCACTGTCAAACCTGTAGGTGACGATTAAATGTCGCTCCTCCATTGTCAACAGGTCCACCAGCGGTCGGTACACCGGAGGATTCCACCATCCTCTCAATTGTCCCAAATGACAGTGCCTAGGAAGGACAACAGCGACCACAGAGTCAACTTTTTTCCAGATATGTACCCACAGTTACACAGAACACGACACCAAACACAAAACCCTTCCTGTATGTGTGTTGAGTGTAGGCCTAGCTATGTGTGACGCAGAAGTAAATGAAGCCATGTGGGCCCCTGAAATGGCGGCTGCCTGACTTCTAAACTGGGGCAATGGGATTGTGGGGTAAGTGCGCTGGCGTTGCACACCGTCGCGGTAGGCGGTCGTAGACCGCGGCGCAATGCTGCATTGGTTAACATTGGACCCTATGGGTCCCAGGAGCCAATGAACAAGTGCGCAGCTGGTGATGATACGCACCGCCACGAACGTCACCGCAGTGGACATCACTGCCATTTTCTATCAGTTCAATCACTAGATACCTGATCTTCGACAGGAGAGGACCTACACTGCAAGTGCTGCTGTGACCTCGGTCTGGAAGCGACGATGGCTGCTGCGTCTGGGGAAAGGGCCCCTGCCTTCACTGCTCAGGAGTTGGAGAAACTAGTAGACGGGGTCCTCCCCCAGTACACGATACTCTATGGTCCTCCAGACCAACAGGTGAGTACACAGGTAGCACGTTGTATGGGCTAGGCCTGGGTGGAGAGGGCTGGTTGTAAGAGGGAAGGGGGCAGAGTTCAGGGAACATTAATGCATGTGAATGAATGTGCCACATGGCTAGGGTAGGGAGGGGGGCCACTCACATCGACGGTGCAGTTGGTAATGACTTCTCTTCTTCCCTTGTGCATGTCATGTAGGTCAGCACCCAACAGAAGAAGGACATTTGGTGTGCCATCGCCAAGGACATCCGGACCCTGGGGGTCCACCAGAGACGGGGCACCCACTGCTGGAAAAGATGGGAGGACATTTGCCGCTGGAGCAAGAAGACGGCGGAGGCTCAGCTGGGGATGGCCTCCCAACATGGGAGGGGTGCCCGTCGCACCATGAGCCCCCTGATGTTCCGGATCCTGGCGGTGGCCTACCTGGAGTTGGATGGGCGCTTGAGGGCATCACAGCAGACACAAGGGGGTGAGTACAACCTCATTCTGGGTACTTGGCACGCAGTGGAGTGGCTGGCTGAGGGAGGAGGGCTGTGGGTGTTCCTAGGCTAGGCAGAAATACGTAGGCTAGGCCCCTCCGTAATGCAGGCCATGTGGCACTCCACCCCACCGCAGTAGAGTGCCAAGTACAGGTATACATGCCCCTGTGGCATCCATGTGTGCAGATGTCCACCATAGCCATGTAGGCCAGATCCCAGAAATTGCATCTGTAGAGGCCAGGAGCACGGCGTAGTGCAGGGGGCTGCTGTGTCTGTATTGTCCGCCAACGGTAGCGGTATGCCATGCACTCAACCTGTCTTTCTTCTGTCTCCCCCCCCTTTTTGTGCTCTCCCTGTTCTTTTGTGCATCAGCATCATCAGGCGGAGGTACAGTAGCACCGGAGCACGAGGGAGCTGCATCCCACATGGCCATGGAGGGCCACACCACGGACTCAGAATGCACCAGTGGGACGGAGGGCGAGAGGAGCTTCACGTTGGCCACCGGATCACCAACCAGTGACACAGACTCGTCCGCCGATGGGAGCTCCCTGGTGGTGGCGGCACCATCTGTGCGCCCAACTTCTACAGGTACTGCCGCCACCTCCCCTACCAGCACCGCCCTCCCAGCAGCCCCTCAGCGTTCACCCCGTGCCCGCTCACCCAGGAGGGTGTGCATCACCTTCACCCCAGGCACCTCAGACCCTGCCCCAGTCACCCCTGCTGCCCTCAGTGAGGAGGCCATTGACCTCCTCAGGTCACTCACTGTTGGGCAGTCTACCATTGTGAATGCCATCCAAGGTCTAGAAAGGGAGTTGCAACACGGTAATGCATTCCTGGAGGGCATTCATTCTGGTCAGGCTGCCCTTCAGCGAACCCTGCAATCTCTGGCCTCAGCACTGATGGCAGCCATTGTCCCTGTGTCTAGCCTCCCCCCTCCAACCTCCTCCACCCAGACCCGATCCCCTGTACCCCAGCCCATCCCAAGCACACCATCAGACCAACATGCACACACCTCAACACTCAAAAGTAGCTCAGGCAAACATAGACACCACACATCCCACAGGCACTCACACAAGCATCACACACATACAGACACAGCAACATCCACTGCATCCACTGTCTCCCCCTCCTCATCGTCTCCATCCTCCCTCCCAGTGTCATCTACACTCTCACCTGCATGCACTACATCTACAGGCACCAGGACTCGCACCAGAACACCTAGCACTACACCCCGCTCACCTGCAATCACCACCTCCACTCCCATTTACACCTCCCCTGTGTCCTCTCCCAGTGTGTCTGTGACGCCCCCTCCCAAAGTACACAAACGCGGGCACCCACACACCCAACATCCATCCACCTCACGACAGCCTCCAGTACCTGCACCCAAAACACCTAAAGTGACACCTCCTACAACTACCTCCCCTTCCTCCACTCCCAGACCCCCTCCAGCTACCCATCCCAGTGTTCATCAGAAACTGTCCCTCTGCAAAGTTGACCTTTTTGCCCCTACCCCTCCAATTCATCAGTCCCGTCGTAGCGCCTCAGCCAAAAAGCCTCCAGTACCAGTGGTGCGTGTTCAAGGTGTGTGGAGTGCACCGGCCACCAGGGCAGGCAGTGTGACACGGAGCCAAGGCACTGCCAGTCCACCCCCTGTAAAGGCTCTGAAGTTGGAAAGTGGCCGACGGGACCGTGTGAAGACTCCTGGAGGCAACTCACAGGGGTCCCAGGGGGATTGCAGAGTCAGCTGTGACTTCTCCAAAGGTGGGGAAGGGCCAGAAGAAGTCTGCACAGCCTGGTGTGAGCATCATGGCGGAGAAGGGCCGCATCCTTCCCGGCGGCCGGGACGCCACCGCCAACACCGTTGTCACTGGTCAGGAGACCACCGCCAGAGTCATTGCCCAGGAGGGCCCAAGTATCGTCACTGGTCAGGAGACCACCGCCACCGCCGGAGTCATTGCCCAGGAGGGCCCAACTATTGTCACTGGTCAGGAGACCACCGCCAGAGTCAGTGCCCACGAGGGCCCAAGTATTGTCACTGGTCAGGAGACTACTGCCACCGCCGGAGTCATTGCCCAGGAGGGCCCAAGTATCGTCACTGGTCAGGAGACCACCGCCAGAGTCATTGCCCAGGAGGGCCCAAGTATCGTCACTGGTCAGGAGACCACAGCCAGAGTCATTGCTCAGGAGGGCCCAAGTATCGTCACTGGTCAGGAGACCACCGCCAGAGTCAGTGCCCAGGAGGGCCCAAGTATTGTCACTGGTCAGGAGACCACCGCCAGAGTCATTGCCAGGAGGGCCCAAGTATCGTCACTGGTCAGGAGACCACTGCCAGAGTCAGTGCCCAGGAGGGCCCAAGTATCGTCACTGGTCAGGAGACCACCGCCACCGCCGGAGTCAGTGCCCAGGAGGGCCCAAGTATCGTCACTGGTCAGGAGACCACCGCCAGAGTCATTGCCCAGGAGGGCCCAAGTATTGTCACTGGTCAGGAGACCACTGCCAGAGTCATTGCCCAGGAGGGCCCAAGTATCGTCACTGGTCAGGAGACCACCGCCACTGCCGGAGTCAGTGCCCAGGAGGGCCCAAGTATTGTCACTGGTCAGAAGACCACTGCCAGAGTCAGTGCCCAGGAGGGCCCCAGCAGCCACAGCCCCGCTGGGCAATGAGGGACCGTCATGCCACACCAATGCCCAGTCCAGAGAACATCATGCCACACACCAATTCCCAGTCCAGAGAACGTCATGCCACACACCAATGCCCAGTCCAGAGACCGCCATGGCAAAGCACCGCTGAACAGTCCAGAGACCGCCATGGCAAAGCACCGCTGAACAGTCCAGAGACCGCCATGGCAAAGCACCGCTGAACAGGGTATGCACCGCTGAACAGGGCAAGCACCGCTGAACAGGGCATGCACCGCTGAACAGGGCAAGCACAGCTGAAGAAGGAAAAGACCGCCACATCAAGCATCGTTATCCCATGTGCAGCTGGGACAGTGACGGGCCAGGGACTGTCACCGGGAGACTAATCCAGTCTCGGCACTGGTCCCCCTCCAGAACCAGTGGAGAGATCCATCCACTCTGTCTGTCCTTCTAATCCAGTCTGGGCACTGGTCCCCCTCCAGAACCAGTGGAGAGATCCATCCACTCTGTCTGTCCTTCACAGGATGAAGCACTCTGGGCACCATTCCCCCTCCAGAACCAGTGGAGACTGTTATCTACTTGAGAGACTGTGGCTTTGCACTCCCCAGGATGGTCCAGTGGGCAAACCACCCACTGTAGAGACTTGAGAGACTGTGGCTTTGCACTCCCCAGGATGGTCCAGTGGGCAAACCACCCACTGTAGAGACTTGAGAGACTGTGGCTTTGCACTCCCCAGGATGGTCCAGTGGGCAACCCACCCACTGTAGAGACTTGAGAGACTGTGGCTTTGCACTCCCCAGGATGGTCCAGTGGGCAAACCACCCACTGTAGAGACTTGAGAGACTGTGGCTTTACACTCCCCAGGATACATCAATGGGCATGGAGCCCCGTCGTGGATGTGGCGTGGTGCTGTAATCCGGCTGAGGTGCCCCCCTTCCCTTCCCCCTGAGGTGCCTGTTGTATTTCTCTCTGGTGCCCCGGCAGTGTTCTCTCCGTTTGTGGACAGGTATCCTGTGTGGGCCTCGCCCATGCATTTTTGGACTAGTGGTGCACGGACATTGATATGTGCATATCTGCACTACTTCTCGTAATGTATATACTTTTGAATGATTTTATAATATATCTGTATATATTTGAGACATGTATATTGATACATTACAATGTCTGAACTGATTTCGTTTTGTCTTTGCATTCTTCCGAGGGGGTTGTGGGTTGTTACTGTAATGTTTCTAAATGCATTGGTGTGTGTGTTGTAATATGCGTGGGTGGGGGTGGGGGTGTTGCGTGTGTGTGTCCCTTGACTTTTGCCTCCCCCCTCCCCTATGTCGTAGGTACAGTACTCACCGTTGTCTTCGCCGGCGCCGGCGTTGGTCTTCGTAGATGAGTAGGAATACAAGGGCCGGTAGGATTTGTAATTCCGGCGCCATGGTATCCTCCTTCCTCGTGGGATGTGTTCAGGTGAGCGGTTTCCCATTGCAGAAACTGTTTCCGCCGTGTTTTTATCTACGGTGAATCTGCCCCGGAAAAGGTGGCGGATTGGCGGGTTGTGATACTGTGGGCGGTACATTGTCTTCCGCCTGTCTGTTGGCGGTGACCGCCGCGCTGCTTGTCTGTACCGCCGTGGCGGGCGGTGTGTTAGAGTGGCTATCTTTGTTGGCGGTCTCCGCCAGGGTCACGATTCACTTTTTTTGTCCGCCGGCCTGTTTGCGGTATTACCGCACATTTAACACCATCAGCCAGGGTTGTAATGACCCCCAGAGTCTGCAAGATGCTGAAGATTGAAAATTGCTGCACTTATATCCCAGATGAAAGTAAGAAGATTATAGATTATACAAAGAATGTTTCAGACTTAAAGCTTGATTTAGAACTTTTAGAAACCACTAACATTGTATAAAGCTTTACGATGGGAATTTCGCCAATAGGCAACTGGATAAAAGAAATAGGAGGTGGAATCCTCAAGGCTATCCTAATTCCTACACTATTAGTAGTTGTTTATTTTCTATCTACCCAAGCAATGTACAAGAAAAAAAAATGCTATCAAAAAGAAGAAAAGTAGAGAAATGAATGGAAGAATGAAGAAAGATTTACAATTAAGTGAGCTTATATACAGAATATAATAGACTAAAATAAAGGGAAAATCTTTAAAAGAAAAGGAGAGATTCAGCAGAAGATGAGAGTGAACTCGGAATACAACTGTGAATGTGATTTTGTAGTGGTTCCAACCCATCAGATGGGGGAATTGGAAGGGTGTTTTTTCTAAATGATAAAATAGTAGTTACAGAATTAAACATGTAGAAATAACATGTACGCCTGAAAATAAGAAAGAAATTGATGTATTTTTCCTTTCTGTGTTTTCTCAGGAACTGAAAATGCAGAAGGCAACAATAGCTGTGGCATTTAGTTAAAAAATGCAACATTGAGCACATATTTTAGTTAATTGTCATTAGTGACCTAGGTTAACAATGTACTATGAATAACCGTTAAAACTTGTTTGGAACATTTAGCAATGGTCCATGTTGTACAGTATGTTCTTTTTAACCTTCACAATTTCATAATTTCGTAGAATGAATAAAGTGTTTAACTTGAAATCACAAAATCTGTTTCTTTATCAATAAGCTGGATAGAAAAGGGCCTATGGGAAGGGAAATGAGATATGAAAATATGCATCGCGCTAACCATGAACGTTTCCTGTTCTATTTCTTACAGTGGTGAAAACCAGATCCAGTAGATAGTTTAGTTGCAACGTTAGAACATGATAAATAAAATGTTATATAGCTGCTTTGTTTAGATAGATTAGTCAAAGGAAGCTGTCCTGTTCTCATGAAGACATTGGAGCCTGATTGGATAAACCAGTGGCAGAGACAAAAAAAGAAGTTCCAAGTTACAAAATGTTATTATTATAAAATGCATGTTCCTTAGTTAGGGAGAGCTTAAGCTTCGATCCTACTCCCCATGCTGACACCTTGGGGCTGATTTAGAGATTGGTAGAAGGGATTACTCTGTCCCAAATGCAACTTATGCCCTGTCTGCCATATTACAATTCCATTATAGTCTATGGAACTTGTAATACGGTGAACGGGATATCCGTTATGTTTGTGACAGAGTAACCACTCCCCCAAACTTGCAATGAGGCCCTCTGTCATTTTACTGAGGGTTTTCGGACTTCTCCCAGACATGCTCTGAGATACTTCTCAGGCTAACTTTGAGCTGCCTTAAATTTGGCACTTAAATTCATTCTCAGCCTCCTTGTCTGAAACTTATTTTGCTTTGAATCTCTACTGACTTCTCTTAACCCTTTCACATCTTTGAATTTGCAAACTCTTTATGGTGTCTTCTCATTGATTGATTATCTTTTCTTTTTACAGAACCATCCTTTAGATTAGACTCGGGAAACTATTTGTATGGAATGCACTTTATACATTGTTTTGTTTCTCATTGATTTTATTGGTCTTTGATTATAAAATTTGCTGCTATTAATAAAGTTGAGAAACAAAGAAAACTGATAATAAAAATACTAAACCTTTGTCCAACACTTATCATTGACTCACATAAAATTGTAATTGAAAAATTTATATTGTTTTGATTTCCAGCTTACCCCTGCTCATAACAGAACTCTGAGGTCTTTTACCTAGGGTCCAGTAGTAAGGGGAAATTTTACAATTATTTATTCTGAGGCTCTGCTCTTACACCTATCAAAGCCATTCTTCTACATGAGGCTAAGCCTTGCACTGTTGCACAAAGTTGAGCAGCAGGGTCTAGCCTTCTATTTGCCTTCAAGTGCAAATGATTAGGTGTAGTTAGCAGCACAGCAAACATAATTGGTAAGGTGTGTGCTTTAAGGTAAAGCACATGTTACAAGTAATTATGTCTAGTGATACTGCTTGATCCATTGTTTTTGCCTCCTTGTACTTGACATTAAAAATGGAAACACCAAATCATTCTCATTTTGTAGAGCTGACTTTGGCCATCACTTAAGGTTTTTGCACTGGTCTCCCCACACAGGCTCCCCATTTATAAAGTAATAGGGGTTGCTCCCAATCGAGTTAAGAAACAGTGCTAAGGTCAACTTTGAGTGAAAAGTAGCTTTTGGGCATGGAAGTTGATTCATCGCTGAATTTTTCCTCTGCTTGAAAAGGCTTTATAATGCTTTGCGTCATGCGACCACAACCTTTTAGTACATCTCTGCCTTACTGGAGTATACAGTTTTATATGGTTCTCTTTTATCCTACATCAGTATATAGCATAATGTGTAGTGGCTGTCCCTGATTGCTCATCATACTCTTTTATTAGAAAGCTGTTGAAAAGATATAGGGTCCTTAGATCTTCTGAAATGAGTAGCAGACAAGGGTACTTCAAAAAGGATCTTTATTTACACAAGCTCCAAGGAGAACATCCCATCCAACTTGTCCTGATCAACTCTCAGTTCAAATCCATACCACATTCTCATAAGAATCACATGCAACACAGCCACATTCTACTAACCTTCAAGAAACTCTGTTTACCACACACCTTCCTCTTTTATATATAATTACAATTGAAAATACTGTAACAAAAAAGTCACAAAGACAATCTAAAGGAATATAATGATGTACAAATTATCTACAACAAATTATAGCTGAATTAATTAACAACAAAAATGTTTAAGTATAAATGACTATAGTTATGTGTAACTATATTTGTACATAACATTTCTCCCATCCCACTACTGGTTCATACAAAATCAACATCATCTCTTATATTCCTCCAACAATTTAGGAGCCTCCCTTTTTGTTCGACTCCTTCTCAACCCCAACATATTATATTCCTTTCTTTATTTCTAACTTTTGGCATTGTTTTACTTTCTTCACTCTCATCTCCAATCCATCTTTAGACATACTATTACTCTTTTCATTCTCATATCCATTGTTTTCAACCATATCTTCCTTCCTAATTCCATTTTTTACTACTACTACCCTGTTGAGATTCCATACTCTGAAATTAGCTGTTTCAATTACATTCTTAAATAATTTCACCACATGTCAAAGATTTGAGAACATTTAAGAACTCATATTAGACACCTTGATTCGTACCAAATCTTCTTCTAGCACTCTAGTGACTTAGACACCTTTTTTATTAACCATTTTTTCTGTCACACTTTTTCTTTTTTTTCCTTCAGTAGTGTTTCTTCCATTTCTCTGTTCCTCACCCTTACATCCCCTCCTTTCCCACCACACTTTTCATTGACCCACGAGGGTGTCATTTTGCTGTTAGGTTTCCTCTTCCTAAATAATTTAAATGGTGACTTTCCTGTCACTGTTTGTTGATTCAGGTGACAAATGTCAACTTTTTTCTAACTTCTTCTATCAATTCTTGTGCATTATCCATAGCCATTCTGATGGTTTCCTTCAACACTCTATTAAAGCATTCTACCATTCCATTATTTCAGGGTGATATGATGTACATTTCATGTGTTTAATTATTCTATCACTTAAAAAGAATTCCATCGCTCTAGAGATTACTTGAACTCCATTATCTGTAAAAAGAACACTTGGGGCCCCCTCTCAGCTCATCAATTCCTTTAAGAATCCAATTATATGCCTAGTTTTTACCCTGTGTGTAAACATCACTTCTCTCCATCTTGAAAACAAGTCCATGAATACAATCACAAATGTTCACCCTTCTTTAGAATAAATTGGTCTGAGAATTTCTAATGGAGCTTTCTTCCGTTGACCCTCAGGTATCTTTCTTATTACCATAGGTTACATTTTGGCTTTTAAAATGTTCTCACTAGTCATACACTGCACACAATCTCTTATGAAACGTTCTGTTTCAATATCCAGCCCAGGCCACCTATAGACACTACTTAATCTTTTCTTAGTCTTAGAGATACCTTGGTGCCCATCATGTGCCAAGTTTATTAATGACTCAACTTCCCAGGTGAGATCAATCTTGTTCCCCTAAATTAGAATCCTTTGTTTTCTGGTAACTCCTCTCTGACATTCCAAAATGTTCTTGTCTCTTCACTTTCCCATTCTTTCTTAATAAATCCCATTTTCAACAAACTAAAAACCCTTTGAATACTTCCATCCTCACGTGTCGCTTTTTTCCACTCATCCTCTGAAATATTATTTCCTTCAATTGCACATACATTCATTTCTTCTTCCAACTCTTCATCATTAACTTCATTTTCATCTGAATCTGTTACTAAGCAAGATAAAGTATCCAGTACTACATTCTTAGCTCACGGTATGTACTCTATTGTAAAATTGTATTCCTGTAGATCTACTATCCATTTGGTAATTGTTCCTGAGACAGCATCATTACCTTTTTATGTGAAAAATGTCCTTTAATGGTTTATGATCCATCTTAATACTAAACTCACAGCCCCATAGAAAAGTTTTCATTCTCTTCACTGCCCAATATTTTGCTAAAGCTTCTCTCTCAATAACTTATTACCTAGTCTCAGGCCCTTGAAGACTTCTTGAAGCAAACATTATCATTCTATTTCCACTTCCTTCACCTTGCATCAAAAGTGCTCCCAGCCCTTTACTAATCACATCCATCACAAGAATGGACTACATACTGGGATCAAAACTCTAAAGATTAGGAGCATTTGCTGGTTCCTGTTTTATCATATTGGACTCATCCTCACATTTTTGATTCCATTTGAACTATACCACTTTGTTCAGCAAATTTCAAATGTTTACACTTTTCATGACAACGTTAGAAATAAATTTACAATAATATGAAGCCATTCCTAAAAATGTGATCACTTCTTCCTTGTTCTGGGGAGTTGACAATCCATTAATCACTCAAACTAGGCTTGCTTTGGATCTTATTCCCTTTTCAGAAATCTCTTTTCCTAGATATTTAATGTTTTCTGCCTGAATTTATATTTTTATCCTTTTATTATCAAGTTGGCTACATATAACTTCCTCAACACAGACCTCACGCTCTCTTCATGTTCCTCCACCCTGGGCCCATATATTAATACATATTCTTGGCATATCTTAATGCCATCTAAACCCTTCAACACTGTTTCCATTCCTTTCTGAAAAACAGAGGCTGCTGACACTAGCCCAATGGGCATTTTTTAATATCTAAAAGTTCCAAATGGTGTCACAAATGCTGTTAAATTCTTAGACTTCTCATCTGATTCTATCTGACGATAGATTGACTTTAGGTCTTTTGGGGAGAAAACTGTTGCACCCTTGAACAAAGTCAGCATATCAGTGATTCTAGGTATGGGGTATTGATCTACAAACCACACACTTAATGTGAGTTTCCTGAGATCCACACATAATCTTACATCCTCATTGCTCTTCTTTGCTACTACAATGGGAGCCAACCAAACAGTCCCCTCTACTTCTTCAACTACTCTATGTTTTTCTAAATTATCAAGTTCCATCCTTAAGTCATCTCTCAGAGCAGATTCTTTACTGCAAACTGGTTGTACACCTTCCTTCATTTTTACCCTATCCACATATCTTTTCAGGCATCCTAATTCTGCTCTAAACACAGAAGGGAATACTTAAACTAAACTTTTAGCATATTTCTCCATCCTTGCTTTATCTTCTCCAGACTCAACCATTTGAATCATATCTTTTACAATGATCGGGGGAATATTGTTGGGATCTAACATGACTTCCATATCTCTCTGGTGATACCAGCTCAATATACTGTCCCCTTTAGTTTAAACATACACTTTTCACAACACATATTTTTCTTTATATTTAGTCATACCTACAAAGTACCCTTTCAACTTGATAGGTTATCCCCAACAGGCAAATGGTTTAATGTCTGGTTTGAGAAGTTTCACTTTCCCTGATAGACACTCATTAAAGAACTTGCATAGCACTATTGTGATCCTTGCACCCGAGTCAAACAAAACATTTGTTTTCTCACCTTCGACTAAGACCTCATCAATAGGTGACTTTTTCCAACCATCCTTTATCTGACATACTCTTTGCCCATATTCCAAATGGAAATCATCATTATCCTCTATAACAATTTCTTCAACTTTAGTTTTGTTCTTTTCTCTCTTATTTCTGCACTCCCTCTGGAAATGTACCTTCTTGCCACGTCCCCTGCACAACACCTTTATTGCAGGACATTCTTTTAAATATGCCAAATGATTTATGCTATCACACCGGTGACATTTTTTCTTTTCTTTCTATTACCTCTGATGTTTTATTATTCACTGGGTCCTGTAAATGTTTAACTACATTAACATTTTGCATAGATTCTTTCTTAATTACATCAACACACTTCATTGAATGTTCAATCTTTTTTGGTATAAGTAAAACTTCTTCTAACATGGGGTCATCCTTTTGCCAAAGTTCATCTTTAACCTTTTCGATGTCACCCCTTAACATAAATTGGTCACATATAGGTTAATCAATATCCCCCATGAACTTTCACAAGGAAGCAAGCTTAATCAAATCAGTGACATAGTTCTAAACAGTCTCCCCTCTCCTTTGTGTTCTCCTGCCAAAATGATATATTTTTCAAATGTGCTAACGTTAGGCAAATAGTGATTATTAGTTTTTTATACATATACTATACTTTGTGCTTCACTACTAGTAATGGGAGGTAAGTTGTTGAACACTTCTTGTCCCTCTAAACCCTCTAAACCTAAACAATGAAAACGCAATGCAGCTTTTCGTTCAGCGCTTAGGGTTGCACCACATACTTTAGTGTATCTCTCAAAAGCCTTCTTCAATTAAGTCCACTTTATGCTTGGTTGACCTGGAGTTGATAGAAAAAAAACTGAGGTGCTGTCACATTCTGCATGGTAAATGCTGTTAAAGATACCCCTTACGTAGATATGTGGCTAAATGACAACCCACTTTTACTATTATGAAACTCAAACTTGCCTATAGTTGTCATTAACTTCCAATAATTATGAAGGCACCAGGTTGTTAAGCGGGCCTGGAACTGAAAAGTTGAACTATCACACTAAGGGCCAGATTTACAAGGCCCTAGTGCCTCCTTGCTCCATATTAGAGTTATTTTTTTGCACTTATGTGGCTCAATGAGACAAAAGTTGGTGCACCATATTTACAGAGTGGAGCAATCTATGCATTGTGCCACTTTGAGACCCCTTGAACCACATTATGCCTGCGCCAGGAATGAATGTATGCAAGGGTAGCGTTTCGGCATTAGTAGCCCACAAAAATGGCACAATGAAATCTACAAGATTTAATTGTGCCATATTTGGTGTCATTTGTAATGCCTGCTCAAAGCAGGCGTTAACAGGATGCATCCACTTAAAATAATTGGCCTCCTTGCACTTTGTTGCACTAGCGTCAAAATGTTTGACGCTAGTGAGGCAAAGTACCACAATAGCATAAAAATGTTTGATTCTATTGGCCTAACATGCGCCATGGTGTGCAATGTTGTAAATATGGTGCACCCATGGTGTATCTAGGTGGCGGTGGGGGGGATGCAAGAAATTTGGTGCGTCAGTACTGAGGTGCCAGATATTTGTAAATCTGGGCCATAGCGTGCCTATCGCTGTGTTGTTTTTCTTGAGAACGCAAAGGCACTGTATTCCCAAAGCGTGCCTGTTGCTGCAAGTTTTAATCAAAACGTGTCTGGCTTAAGTGTGCCTATCACTGTGTTTGTTTCCTTAACAACGCAAAAGCACTGTTTTTTTTTTAAAGCATGACCATTGCTGCAGGTCTTGATCAAAAGCATTCCTGTCACTGCTATACAGAAGATGAGGTGTATACGTTGCAAATTTCCTTGAAGGTATACTTAAGTTTTAAATCGAAATGGTTCCACCAGCAACACCGTTGTGCATCACTTTCAACTGCAATTACATCTTGTTCCTACTGCACATGCACTCTAAACTATACAGTCCTGAAAAATGTTGCGTCACAGAGCACAAGTAGTTCCATATGTGTACAAGGCACAAGAGAAACGAATGGGAATTTGAAAGCTGCCACTGCACACCTAATCCCATGCAAAAGTGAAGGTGCAAAAGATAGCACAAGCCCCTTTACTTAGCACTGGGCATCACAAGTCTTATATTAAATCTGACAGCTCACAGAAGTTTTAAACAATGTCCTCTCAAGTTTAGTAAAATAGAGGGAATAATAAAACATTTCTTTCTTACCCTCTTTGAAGTTTATAAAGTTGAATGTGCCTCCCCCACTTACGATGTTGGGATGACTCATAAAGATGATCCAATAAAAAAAAGAAAACATCTGTTTTGTCTATCTTATCCTCGTCGCCAGTGTTGAAAAGATGTAGGGTTCCTAGTTCTTCTGAAATGAGTAGCAGACAAGGGTACTTCCAAAAGGATGTTTATTTACATAAACTCAGAGGAGAACATCTCATCCATCCTGTTCTGATCAACTCCCAGTTCAAATCCACACCATATTCTCATAAGAATCCCTTGACCCTCAGAGTCTAGTGGAATGCAATGCAGTCACATTCCACTAACCTTCAAGAAACTCTGGGGCATATTTAGAGGCCCTTAGTGCCACCTTGTGCCACATTAACGTAATTTATTTTTACGTTAAAGTTGGCCAACAAGGCCAAAATCCCTGTGCCTTATTTACAGAGTGGTGCAATGCAGGCATTGCACCACTCTGTAACCCTTTACGTTACATTATGCCTGCGCCCGCATAATGTATGCAAAGGGGCGTTTCCCCGTTAGGGGTGCTGGAAAAATGTTGTATGGAAATCTATGAGCTCAAAAGCAGGCGTTAAAAGGGGGCTTCCATTTTTTAGAATGGGCCCCTATGTACTCTGGAGGTGTAGCGCCAATATTTTGGTGCTACACCTGCAGAGTACAACAATTGCGTCATAAAAAATGACACTATTGCCCCCTACCCTGTGCCATGGTGCGCTGTATTTTAAATATGGCCCACACATGGTGGTGGTAGTGAGGTGCTAAGGGGCGCAGGGAAGGTGGAGCTGCTGGCCCTCTGCTTATCACACAAGCTCATCGTCACTAGTATAAAACATAGCTAAAATATTAACTGGGTATGCCAACTTCTTGAAAGTTCCATCAATACTACACAATGATCATAATGATGATCATTCGATGTCTAGCCGCGTTTTAAGTCTTGTGTGCATTATACATAAGGTTATAAGTGTAATTAATTATCATGATAGTGTTCGTTGCAACAACAATGAACATCAGTAATACATCTCTTATCCAGTTTGTTAAAATATAGACTAAGAAACAACTAGGCATCTTTTCTATAATTCACCAAATATTCCCCTGTTAGCTGCAAAAGCAGAACATTTCAAAAGACAGCAAGGCCGATTTGAGGTTTTCAGTGTAATGGGGTTTAAAAAAAATCTGAACATTCACAATGAAAATAGGAGGTACAAATGTGCCCCCCAACTCAGAGAAATTAATTAGTTCGGAGTAATTGTAACACATATTTGAGCACTTCCATGCCACAGACTGTGGAGACAAGGTAATACTGATAGACAAAAAGACACTAAGGAGTGAGCACGACAGACTGGGCTAGAGAGGAAGACCAGGAGAAAGAATGCAGTTGTAAGATAAACATATGAAGAACGAAATGGGCAATAGACGGCGGAATTGGGAGAGGCAGAACAGAGAATTATTAAAGCTTCATTGAAAAGGCGAGCGCTGAACGTAAAAAGGGGTGGGTGAGACTGAATGAATGCCAGCTATGGACAGGTTAATCATAAAATGTGAGGGGAACGGGCGGAATGCAAAAATGGTTGGTATGAGGGAAATGATAAGAACAGAAGGGGCGCAGGGAAATTCCCTCAGTGATTTAAGGAAGCGAAAGAAGGCAAGAAAGATGAGTGGAGATTTTAGTACAAACCTACGTTAAGCATACTTGTAAAATACTTTTTGGAATGACACATAAGATATTGCAATATTCATAAATAGAACAGACAATTAAACATTACCAAAACATAATATAAATCCATCTCTTTTCCTGTGAAGAATGTTAGCTCGTTAAGAATACTGTAATAATTTATTGTTTGGTTACTTAAAACCATTCCATCAATCAAAAAAAACATAAGCAACTTTAAAATGCAAAGCCAAATGCCTTTCAGAGCTTTTTACATTTATCTTTCAATCAAAACAATCATTCATCATAAATGCAAGTCAAATGGCTTTCAAGGCATTATGCGTTAAACAATACTGACGATACAGACAGCTACTCCAATGACAGGAAAAAAAGGTGCATGCCGAGGGCAATAGATAAAATAAAAGCCATGTTTAATCAAAAGAGGTGAGGCGCAAAAGGCAGCTGTTCCAATGAGTATTAAAACTGAGTTGCAAAGTGCAATATGTGAAACAGCAAGTACAGTTATCGAAGAAATTGGCCTTGGTCCTAATTTATACTTTTTGGTGCAAAACTGCACCGGCTTGCACCATTTCTGAGCAGCAGCTGGGCACCAAATTTACTGAATGGTGCAAGTGAGTGCAAAGGGTTGGCTAGCATAAAAAAAATGATGTTAACTGGGTGGGTCTGGCAGTATGGAAGAAGGGGTTTTTGCACCAAAACATGGCGTTAGGTAGGTTTGAGGGAAACAAATTACTCTAAGCAGCCAAGCGTCATTTTCTGATCCAAACCATCCATACCACATGGCTCCTCTCTTAGAAAAGACAAGAGTCATGCCCACCTCCAAAATAGCCAGCACAGAGGACCAGGGTCCCCTGGGCATGGCCATTGCACCCAGTGCCATGCAGGGGGCCCCACTTCAGGGCCCCCAATGGCACTTAAAAGAAAAAACTTACCTGTACTTACCTATACTTACCTATTCTCTTACCTCCATCCTCTGCTGTCCCTTTGCTGTGGGTGGGGGTGTCACATGGGCCTGGGGAGGGCACCTGTGGACTTACACCATGGTGTTCCACCATGGAAAAAGGCCCAGAGGTCCCCTAACGCCAGCCCTGACCCAGGCATTAAATAATGGTGTAAAGGAAGCTTTGCACCATTGTTTGACCCCTCCTCCCCCTGTGCGTGATTTTAGCACAGGGATAAAAATGTTTCTAAGGCAATAGAGGCCATTTTTGCATGGGAACACCTACTTTGCATCTCATTGATGCAAAGTGGGTTTCCACGTCCAAAAAATGACTTTTACTCCATAAATCTGGGGATAGACGGGTCTAGTGCCAAAGTAAAAATGTGGAGTTAGTTTTGCACCGAATTTGTGTAAATAAATGGCGCAAATTCGGCCCAAAACAAGTATAAATATGTCCCATAGTTTCTCCACTGGGAGCTAGCAGCTGAGTTACATTTTGCATTTAGTGAAGAAAAAAAAACAGGATTTGCACTCTGAGCCCTTTTCAAACAGTACAATGAATTAATAAGTTCATACACAAGCTCAGCTGTATCCAAAAGTCAGATAAGGGACACTGTGCTGAGAGCGGGCAGGGCACTTGGTCCTTAAACTTGAGACAGTTGACGAAAACGAACAGCCTTGCAGAGCTGTGAAACTGGGGGGCGGTGCAGTGGAGTGTGAGAACTAATAACGGGAACTACCCAGCACCATTGTTGCATCTGAGCTGATCGTCTTGGCTGAAAGTGAGTCAAACTTCACCAACAGGAGGTTCAAGGTTGTATTGTCTGGATTGAGGGCATTAATAATTGCTTGCCAGAATGTATGCATGCCTAATTTATTCCATTCTGGTTTTAGGAGTACTTTCCCCTGATTGAAATAATTGATCATACGTGCCACAACATTGTGGATTCCAAAGACTTGCACCACCTGAAAGGTAGTTCAAAAATGGCTGCTCCCCAACCCTGAGTGCCACAAACTTTTGTTGTTTTTATACTGAGTAAGTACAGGCCAGATAGGGTTGAAATGTCTCAGGTGATGAGAGTTGATAACAGCCTAAGCATGCCTGCAATCTGACCAAGCTATCCATGTCAGCCTGACGTGAGAGAAGGCGCACTCACTTCTAAATGCTTTGCTTGAAGACCTTTAGACTCATGTGTGAAGGCCAAAGCTCCTCTCTCCTAGCAAGCCAGGGTTTGTGGCAAAGATTTAAATGGCACCTGCCCTTACCAGCCGTTGGTTGAAAAGGACGAATTCCAATTGGATTTGAGCAGCTGATGAGATTCTCGGCAATCAAAGAATGGCCCTATAAATGTTGGTGGTCAACTTGTTTAAAAGCTTACTTTCCTTCCCCAGAAGGGTTTCACTGCAATACACCAGGGATGGAATAATTTATGCCCATATTACCTTCAAGGGTGTGTGAAGTCTCATCCCTCACCTCAAGCTTGACAGTTTTGGAAAGAATGACAGGAGGATCAGGGCCTTGATTTTCACAACCTCCATGTGCTAGGAAGAGGAGCAGCTTGCATCAATAGTAACACCAAGATATTTATATGTCTGTTCCTTCAAGATCTTATTACCGTTGAGGTTCCAGCAACACACCTTGTTGATTTTCCTGCCCAGTATTAAAATCTGTGTTTTCTATAAGTTAACTTCCAAACAGTTAACTTGGCATAGGAATGCAATACATTTAACAAGTCCAACTCTCGTGTGATTAAGCAGAACTAAGTCACCCATATAGAGTTGCTAATATGTTTGCCTCGGATCCCAGGGGGATGGAATTTTGCATTATCAAGGTCGATGGATAGATCAGAGATGTATACATTAAAAAACAATAGGACCAGCACGCTCCCCTGCTTGACCCCTTGTGAGATGGCATTTTTCCTGGATATCCAGACTCTGTCACTCAATATGACACGGATTCAAGTGTTGGTATTACGCCTGGGTGGTAAAATATGCTCCGCTCATGAAGTTTGCGGAAATCAGGCATTCCACGCTATGCGGAGTAATGAGGAGTTCCCAAAATTCCACCATCTGGTGCATGCCAATTTTTTTTTCACTGCTAGCATGTGCCAGAATAGTTTTTGGCCCTCACTCCAAAGTGAGCACATGTGAGATTTTGCACCCGCTTGTGCAGCTTCTGCCCGCGATGGAGTCTTTATAGTGGCGCTTGTGAAAGCAAGAGACCACGGGTGTAGCTCGAGAAGATTCTCTACTTGAGAGGCAGCTAAATCTACTCAAAAATATGTTTTCAAGTGGATTTTCTACTCCAAAGGACCGTTCAAGTTGTTTTGTAGTGCAATAAGCCTTTTTTTGTTTTACTTTTTTTGTGGGGCATAGTCTGCTAATGGGCAATTCAGCCAGTAGGCTCAGTACTAGTTATCACTGCATGAAGGACATTTTTCCATGGTATATGTTGTTTTAATTTAAAATAAAATCATGGCAAGGGTGGCATTGGATTAAATTAAAAATGTTGTTTATTGTTTGTATTTAATTTTTTCTAGAGGATGTGTGTTGTTGCAATATTTTTATAGCTCAGTTATTTTTTGTGTTTAGCATTCCTAAATCAATGGTAGTGTTACTGTGCCACTTTTGTCGGTCCAGTGTGTGTGTGACTGGTTGCCATAGGCTACCATTTGTCTTTGTTCTCCATGCCTTGTGGCCAGAGGTCATTTTGTGTAGTCTGTGCCCATAGGCCTGAATGTGTTCTTCTTTGTTCTCTGTGCCTACCTGCTCATAGTTGTTATTTGACCATGTGGCTGAGGGCCATGTTGTGCAGCGAGCCAGTGTGCTTTTGCCATAGGCTAGCATGTGTTCTTCGTTCTCCATGCCTCCTTGCTCCCTATTGTTGTTGGACAATGTGGCTGTTGTCAATTTTGTGCAGCCATCTAGTATGCTTTTGAAATAGGCTTCCATGTGTTCTTTGTTCTCCATACCTCCTTGCTTGTTGTTGCTGTTTGACCATATGGCCGTTGGCCAATTTGTGCAGCCAGCCAGTGTTCTTTTGCCATAGGCTTGCATATGATATCAGTTTAAAAATATGTTTGAGGATGATTGTAGTGTATGTCTATTATGAATATGATTATGATGAACATGCATATTATATGCATTTTTTTGTATTTTTCCTCTGCACCTGTCACGGGTCCATTTTAGTGTTGTTGGTGCACATATATATTAGCTTATCTGAGGCCTGCAGAATGTGCTCTTTTACCTTGATAATGTGCCCTGTTTTCATTTATTAATTGCATTCATATTAGAATAGCCTACTTCACAATGGTGATGTTTTATTTTCGTAATCATTTGTCATTTGGCGAAAGCTTTATCATAATTGTCATGCGTGACATTTTTCATTGTGTTCCTTGCTCCAAGATTGACAAAAACACAATGAGAAGGGCACAAGGTAATGGTTGGTATTGCTGTCACAAGACGGTGTGAACAATCAAATATTTATGCACATGTTCACATCAGGTCTACTTTGCAGAACAAAACATGCTTACCTATATAAACACTTTGTGGGCCAAGGGACTTTAGAGTGGTCCTTCCAGCCAGGAATTTCCATCCATGCTGCACGCCATTTTTTCAGTCTATCTCAGCCTTGTCTCCACAGCCAGATCAGGAGACGGAGGGCAGACCCTTGTGCCAAGGTAACGGAGGTGGGTGTGTCTCTCTTGGACTCCGAATGGACATAATGGGCTAACACTGCCATGCTTCCTCTGTAGAGAGAGATTAGGTGATAGGTAGGAATAATGTGTCCAGGTTTATTGCAATATGTTGGGGTTGTTCATTTTTACATCACTGATTATCACAATCCTAATCCTGTTATGTCTCATTATCCTTATCATTGTAGCTCATGCATTTAATTGTAGGTTCCAGTCTTTTTAACAAACCATTGAAAACTATCCTACATCTCCTTCTTTGCCTCTGTGTGTGTACAAGACTCATTGCTGATGAGAGAAAAGGGTATGGCTAATTCACTGTGACTCCCCTCAGAAGTCACTAGAGTGGCATGCGCTAGACTGCCATAAATCACCTTCACCCTTTATGTCTGGATGAGGTACAGCTAGCAAGGTGGTAGGGTTGGGCCAACAGTTGCCAAAATAGTATGGGAGAGACTCGGTCACCCACAAGCGGTGGTGCTGGCACCTCAAGTCCAGCAGTCTTGTGGAATCATGAGTCACACAAAAGACCCCCTTGCATCCCAATAGGCTTCTCATAGTCCCATAGTGCAAACATCAGAAACTCTTTTTATATTTTTCTTTATTTTATTTTGAATTTTTATTTTTTTATTTTAATTTTTTTGATTTTGTTTTATATTTTTTGCAATTTGCCCTGAATTGATCCCTCCACACTCCTGATTGCCATAGGTGCACATTCGCACAACATCATTAATTTTTTTAGGTATTATTCCATTTCGCCCAGCTGCTCTGCCTGCCATAGTGTAGGTGCACCGCAAACACACCAAGCTCATTCATTTTTTAATGGTTATTCCCTTTCCCCCTGGAGCATCTTGCCTGCCATAGGTGCACACTAGCCTTAATTTTTAAAGGAATATTCCATTTACCTATGCAGCTCCCTGACTGCCACACGTGTCTCCTTTAGAATAGATGAACATTAGGCAAATGGTTATATCAGTATGTTGTGTTATCCACATTGCTAAATTACATTTTATGTTATGGTGATGTTGTTTGTCTTTAAAATAGTAGGATAAATTGTTGTTAGTTATAATAACCAACCACACTAAATTATCTTGCCTTTGCCTGTACTAATTCAAACTGCAGCAATGCCACAGTTCACTAAGGGCCAGATGTACAACCTGTTGTTTCACAACTCGCAATTTTGTCAGAAAACAAAGGCCCTCATTACGAACCTGGCGGACGGCGGTAATTTAGGGAAAGGTACTGCTAACAGACTGGTGGTACCTTTTCCCAAATTATGACATTGGCAGTTTGGCTCAAGCCAAACCTCCAATGTACCACTCCGTCCACCAGGGCGGTAACAGCCCAGCAGCTGTCACAATCCCACCCTCGGGATTATAACCTCGCATACCGCCATGGTTTCCGTGGCAATCTTACTGCAACAAAAACCATGGCGGTAGGCACTATCAGTACCAGGGAATTCCTTCCCTGGCACTGATAGGGGTCTCCCCCGCCCCCCTCCACCTTCCCAGACCCTTACCCCACCCTGCCCCTCTCCCTCCAGACCCCCCGACATCCACACACCCACACGCGCACACATAAACACTCACACACACAAGCAAAGCCACATCCACCCACGCAGGCACACATACATACCCACACCCCATAACACACACTAACATACATTGAAGCACAGACACATGCATAACACACAACATACATGTACACTCACATTCGTTCATTCACACCCGCATGCACGCATACCTAAACAGACACACACACCCACAAACAACACCCCCACACATGCACACAACACCCCCACCCCCTCTCCTGTCGGAGAACCCGACTTACCTTCTTGCAGGGGGTCCTCGGGCAGGAGACAGGACGTGGCGCTGCTGCCAGTAGCAACGTCCGTTAGCAAAACACCACCAGGCCGTATCATGGCTCATGATTCGGTAGACAGTGTTTTTCTGTCAGCAGCACCACCTTATCGCCATCCGCCGCCATGACCATCAACGGAATACTGCCAGCCCTCTGGTGGTATTCCGTCTACGGTCATAATGCAGTTTGTGGCTGATAGCCACAGTGATGGTATGTTGGTGGCCGTCGCCCTGGCGAAAGGTGGCATTTACCGCCAGTGTTGTAATGAGGGCCAAAATATACAACAGTGTTAAATACACTGTTTGCGATTCCCAATGGGGTTGCAAATTACCTACCTCATTAATATTCATGAGTTAGGTTGCGATTTGCAACCCCATTTTTAAAGAAAGCAGTTTAAAAAAAAATGCAGCCCATTTTCCTCAAAGGAAAATGGGATGCATTTAGAAAAAAAATGAAAAGTTTTCTTGGGAACCCTTTCCCCTTTCTGAATGGGTTAACACCACTTTGAAATTGGTGTTAACTGCAATTGTTTTGCGACTGCATTTACAGTCACAAAACAATCATACATGCAACTGCGATTCACAATTAGGAAGGGACGCCCTTGGTACGCCCCTTCTTAATTGCAACTCGCAAACCCTTTTTGCGATTCGGTAAATAGATTACCGTATCGCAGACCTGGGTTTGTACATTGGGAAATGCTTTTTTCATGTTGTAAACAGCCTGATTATGCAAATCGGGCCATTTGCGACAAGAAAAAAGCTTTGTACATCTGGCCCTAAATGTATTCCTTGCTTGTTTGCTTTTAGGTGTCCAAGAAGAGACATCACCCACAGTACTGTGATGTCAGTCTTTTAATCTCTTCCCCTTGTGCAGCTTAGTGCCACTGCCACCTGTCAGCTTTAGGATGGCCCCAAAGAAACGTGCTGCCAAGAAAGTGGCCAGTAAGAAGAAGCAGCTTTCTGCCACTGGCGTGCTGACCACAATCTTTTTTAGGAGACATTTGCCTGCCACACCGGCTTCCGGGGAGGAACCTGGAAGCAACATTCTCACATTAATAGCACCACCCCAACCTAAGCACAAGCTCATGTCTGTCTGCAAGGCAGCCACTGCAATTATGGCGATGCCAATGAGCACTAATGTTGAGTTGGATTTGTCCCCTTCACAAAGTAGTACCCAATTGTTTCAGGAAACAGAGCAAAGTGGACAGCAGCTGCAGCCAGCAATAGTAAATCTTCCTGAAGTTGGAGCAGAACAGGAGGTTGAGCTTCCTGCAGAGCAAGACCCTCTTGTTTTAGAACCATTGGCTCCCAGATCTCCAGCAAGAAAAAGTAAGGGTACTACTCCACCATGTTCTCCAAGCACTCCTTTTGATGATGATGATCTGGTCATGGACTGGACCCAAGCAGAGTCCGGGAGGTAACAGGTGAGACAAGGGAAAAGAAAAGTCCCTAAGAGCCTTAGAATGGTAGATGGGGATAGTGAGGAGGATGACGACAAGCCATTCATTGTGGAAGCTCACACAGAGCAGTCCGACATTACCCCTCCTATTTAACCTGCTCCAAGTGATATGTCACAGGGAGCACCTCCAGCTCCCATATTTGTAAAGCCCCGGCTGAGACCTGCACCAACCCCCATCTCAGTAGAAGTGTGCACTGAAGAGAGGCAATAGATGACACACCCACCTACATCCAGTTCTTCTTCAGACATTGGCACTGGCCCACTAAGAAAGTACTCCTTCCACTTTTAAGACTTTTTTATGCTTAGCAAGCAGGAGGAGAGCATTGCAGTATGCTCAATTTGTCACATGACTGTTTGTCAAGGTAAGCATAGCTCCCACTATGGCGGTCAAGGCTGAAGGACCCATATGATAAAACATTATGCAATCCGGTGGGAGGAGCACGTTAAAAAAATTGCTGAATGTGGTGAAGGTGAGAAGAGTCAGTAAACATTAGCTTCCGATATAATCACTGTGGGAGGTGATGAGGAAGAAGAGGATGACAATTTTATGCAAAGCAGTCCTGTCCCCAGCAGTGCACCAGCATCACTCACCTCTGTGACCTCAAAACGGCCCTACACTAAGAGTCAGATGGAGACACCATGGCATACAGTGATTATCCCAAGATGCACATTGACTCCACCACCTCTAACTTCTCATCAGTGGCCCCAGAATAGAAGAAAACCCAGGCTACTATTATGGACATGTTTAGGCAGGAGGGGCCCTGAAACAGCACAGAAGGAAGAGGATGATTGGTCAGAATTGAGTGTGTTAGCTTACCAGCTTCTGGGTGAACCACCTGAGTTTGAGGATGAACTTTACTTCCATGACTGTGTATGCCCCATATTTTTATTTTTTTTTTGAAATCTTTCTTTATATTTGAAAGTGGTCATTTACAACATAACAAAGTATTCATCTTGCTGCAAACTTATCAATCACTTGACATATTTAGGCGATCGCATACGGTAAACAGTTCTACACATTTCCCCTCCACCTTGAAACATCGGGTCGTCAATCAAGCCCCAGTTACTGCCTATGTTCATGTTATTCAGTTTTATTATGTCCCATCAGAATGTCTCTCCTGTTTCTGGTTCGTTTGTTTCCATTCCAGCAAGGTAGCGGCTATAGGCGTCCCAGTATTTCTTCGGCCTAGTGGTGGGGGGGAGCATCTCATTATAATTGTCTGATTGTGTGTTACAATATGCCATATCTCTATGCCACTCTTGTATTGTGGAGACTGGGCCGCGATCCCATCTCATTGCTATCCGTCGTTTGGCTAATAGGAACCCTATTGCCAGTAGCCTGCGATTTTGAGCCGCTAATTGTTTATCCCAGCCCAAAAGTGCTGTCATCGGTTTGCAGGTCATCTGCCCTCCAGTGATACTATTTAGTTCCTGTGTCACTGCCTTCCAAAATTGCTGTACCATTCCGCACCCCCAGGACATGTGTAAGAATCCAGCCCGTTCCTCTCCACATCTGGGACAATTAGCTGTCTCTCTCAGTCCATATTGACAGAGTCGCAGGGGAGTATAATAGACTCTATTTAGATATTTAAAATGTATTAGCCGGTGGCGGCCGTTTAAGGATATGGATTTTGTTCTAGAGCAGCAGTACCGCCATTGTGCGTCTGTGATCTGCACCTCTAGCTCTCTCTGCCACTCCAGGCGAGCTCTCGATAACTCATGTTCCCTAGCCCCCTGAACATGCGCATAGAGACAAGAAATCAGTCGGCAAGGTTGTTTTCCCAACAGTACCACCGAGAGGGCCTGTACCTCGGGGGTTCCTACATACCATCTCCTAATAATTTCGTCAGATCGTGTCTCACTCTGTGGTACTGATATCAGTGTAGGGAAGTTGGTGTCTCCGTGTCCCTTGCTATTGCGTCCCAGGACTTCACTATGCCCTCTTGCCCCATAGTACTTTTTAATTATTTATCATCAAACTTCTTTCTTTGTCCAAAAGCAAAAATAAAGATATAACTAATGTAACATTATGTAGTGCCGAACTAGCGTTGGACCAGCGTGCTGTGAAGAAGCCTCACATTCCCTTTAGGACACTGAAGAAAATGCCCTCCTCCCTCGCATGCCAATCCTTTTTTTTGTATCACGTAGCAGGGCTGCACCAAAAAATCATTGACGTACAAGACTGCCAGTGCCAAAGCCAAATTCCAATGAGTGCCTGCATCAAAAAGGAGATACAATTGTGTGCCTATCACTGTGCTTGGCTTGGAAGAGGTAACAACTAACTATTGTACCAATGAGTGATGATATATTATTGAATGATTGAGAGTGATGATTGATGATGTATGTCGTGGCAGACAGCGAGGAAGGGTCTTCAACTAATTTGTAAACTTGATTTTGATGATTTGCAAGGTTTAGGGTCTGATGGGTGATCATTTTTCCTGAAGGTGATTAGCCTTTCAAACTTAGCAAATTTTACCTGCATTGTCCACTCCTTTATTCAGGTACTACAGAGACCAGACCAGACACTTTAGTTAGAAAACACAAACCTACACAAAATACTCCAATTCTGTTTCTTTATTTGTTCTTCAACACCAGTGCCCTACAGGTCTGTCTTGCATGGGTTGGGAGTTCTTCGGAGTCAGGAGGAGGATGAATGGACTCATGTCCGGGCTCCCTCAACAGCTAGAAGAAGGAGTGTGTGTGCTGCATTGCTGTCTCAAACATGAAACTCCTCTTATGTCCTTGCCTGATTCTGAGTCTTCTTGGTACACTCCTGTCTCCTTGTGAAGCTTACCTTCCTTCTGTCCTTCTCCTTGACTCTTCTGTTTTTCAATCTTCAGGCCTTCTCGTCTCCTGCTTGAATGAAAGGCGGAAGCTCAACACTCCTGCTTACCTACTGGACAGGTTCAGCCAGGCACCCAAGAGTGACGTATATTTCCGGTAGAATGCAGATGCATCGCCCACTTTGACAATACAGTATAATTTTTTTTTAATAATCATAATTTTTAGAAATGTGTGGGTACACTTCACTCCTCCATAATTTGTATTTTTCAAACCTAGATGACAGAACATTTACACATATAATATCTGGGGTCTCTGGGGCTGAAGGACGTTTGCAATGCATTTAATTGAACTTTGTCATACTCTTCATATCCATCCACAACAGACTGATGATGGTGTGCAGCTCAGCGCCCAGATGAATATTGTCACTGTGTAGTCTGCGTATTTGTCACACCTTTCCCCAAATCCCCTTTCCCCATCCATTCCTCGAACCCCTGACCCTCTTCCCCTGTGCTGTGTGATTTATTGAGGTGTGACTTAATTTTGAACCAGAGATGGATCACACACTTGGTGGGGTGGATATGGTGAAAGCAACACCAACTTCCTGCAGGGTCTTCTATTACCTGAGCAATAACCCACACCAGCCCCATTTACCCACCCATACATCATTCAACAACATCATCATTCAGGCCTTGTGTTGTATACACACTTAACCTTGTCCACTCCACTCCTGACTCTGAGTCCACTTCTCCTGACTCAAGGATTTCATAAGATTAGTTTTAATTAAATACTGGCTACCTATTGCTCAGAAGAAATTGCTATTGCTAGGTTTTGTTATCATGCCAGGGCTTCTTTGTTGTGTGTCATCATGGTAGTCTGTCTCAGCCTTTCTAATGTTATGATATAAATAATGTAACTCACTAACTCTGTTTAAAATTAGAGTGGCATGGTAGCAGTACATTACTGGTCCACTAGGTCCATTGGACTTTGATGTGGTTGACGAGCCACAGGGACATTTTTTTACCCACACATGCCTCACTGTAGTGCTAAATGTCAAAAGGGAAATGTTTGAATAAGCATAACTCTGTTATGGAAGCCATAAAATATAAATCACTTGTCCAGAGAAATGTGGCACATACCAAAAAGGAGTTTTTCAAATGTATTGAGTGGCTCTGACAGAACCTAGGAAAGAATTAAGGACTGAAGTACTAGGAGGAGACTGAATGGGCACTAGGAGGGAAGGGAAGCACACCTTGTTTTCGGTTTGCAATGCATTGAAACGTTTTTAAATTATCCATTAACTGAATCGGATGCACATTGCACAGATAACACTATTGTGCTGTTAAAGTGAACCATGTTGCAATTAGGTCATGGCATGGGTGACTAAATGCCATGAGCAGGCAAGTGATGAATGAAGATTGGTGGGAGGATAAATATCTGCCTTGCTGAACAAACACAGTGAGCTAAGGGAGTGGACAGAAAATTTAAATACCCACACTTTGAACCAAAGCTTTAATAACCAAGCAAAGCAAGTTCCAGAAGAGCTCCTTTTTTCTTCATCCAAGCAATTATCCATTCATCCTTTCATTGTTCTATTTACCCTTTGATACCACCATTCAAGCTTTAAATTTCTTTATACAGTCTTTCACCTTTATAACCCTTTCATATATCCACCCATCCAACCATATATTCACCTATCCACCATTTGAACTATCCTTTTACCCATTCATCCATTTTCCCAAGCATCATTACTCATCCTCCCTCGGTTTTAACCCACCGAGCATCCTTTTAACCATCTACCCTTCTCCCACCAAGGCATCCCTTCACCCATATACCCTTTCATTCATCCTTTAACCCCTCCATGCATCTGCTATCACCCACCGATGCATCCTTTCACCTACCAACGTCCACCCACACATCCTTTCATTCATATACTAGCTAACTCATCCTTTCTTTCAACTGTCCATCCTTCTTTCCCTTTTCCATCAACCCATTATTTGTAGTGTTCATTACAAGCTTTGTCAACTGAGTTGCATATAGAAAATGCCATTAAGAACTCAAATATCCCGTAGCTGCTAAAGCAGGGGTTGACAAGCAAGGATACTAGTAATTGTCAATAACCAATACCTGTCACTATTGCTGCTGGTTCTCCACCTCAAACCGCTGCTGCGACCGGGGCACTGTTGCTGCCGCTGGCCTTGGCACTGGTGATTGGTGTGGCTGAAAAAACATTACACATTTTAGATGCCAGACATGCCTCCTTTCGTTATTTTTATAAGAACAAATTCAAAAAAATACAACCACTATAGATTACTACAGTTCTATCTTCTTCTATCATTCTTTTAGGAATTTTGCTGGTTAACTATGCTAGAAAAGCTAGGTAAATCCAACTACAAACATTTCATAATAGAGGGGTAGAGCTAACTCAATGAAGCACAATGAAGGGGTGGAATATTTGGTCTATCAAGGACTTTTGGTGAGGTCCTGGTTAGTACATGCAATGGGACCATGTTCATACTACTTTACAGCCATACTGCATAGTCATCAAAACTGCTGGTATGATATACTACTAATTAATTAATAATACATCTCAATCAACATTGGAGTGGGGTCCACCAGGACCACATTTTACCGTTTGAGCATGAGCAAGAAAAAGAAAGCCTTCTTGACAAACATGCACATAAAAGCTGAATTTGGCATGCAATCTTTATAGTAGAGTACCTGTCCTAAAATATCTCCTCTTATTCTTACAGTACCATCCCACAATATATATAAGAGGAGAGGGAAAGCTAAGCTTACTAACAAAGCAGAAGAAAGCTACAGACTAGTACAGGCAGGAGGACGTCAGCTACAGAAACATGAAATATAGAAAGAAAACAGGATAATACAGAGATAACAAGAATTTAACAAACCTTAGGTAGAATGAAAATGAGTAGGAAAAAGAGATGATTGAGAACCTAATTAGCCAATGGTGTTCTTATATTTATATTAACTGAGTCTGCCCGTAGGGGTAATTCATAGGAAACAGTAACTCTCACAGCTAACAGCTGTTCTCTACCATTACAACACAATGAGAGAGTATCGGGAGTGACTCAACCCAACACTAACTCCCGTTTAAGCTAGATATTGCAAACAAACAAACAAACAAACAAACAAACAAAGAGAACAAGATCGAAATTCACCCCTCCAAGTAACCAAATGCCACCGGAGGTACTGGCCTTTGAGAAATCAATGAGTCGACATCTTACAAGAGAACCCCACAGATAAATTCCAGAACATGAGCACCCAGGAATTAACAGCTATATGCGAGCTCACCGCAGACACCTCGATAACTGTTAAACCAGCAGATAAAGGGGGTGCCGCATTGATAATGCCGACCGTAATGGACAGTGAGGAGTGCTCATGTCTATTGGAGAACACTCACCATTATAAAAAACTCTCCAGAGACCCTACCCATGAGATCCAAGAAGAAATAGCCTTCTTAATATCGAAAGGTCTAGACAATGGATGTCTCACTCAGCATGAGGCAGCCTTCCTTAAACAAGAGAACCCCAAAACACCTTACTTTTATATATTACCTAACATACACAAAAACAAACACCCTCCTCTGGGGAGACCAATAGTATCCTGGATCGGGTCCACTCTAGATCATCTTTCGCAATTTTGTGACTGGTTCCTACAACCGTATGTGAAGCAAATACCAACATATCTAAAGGACACAAATGATCTAGTCAATCTTCTTGACGGCCTAGAATTTAACAAAGAAAAAGAGTACTTGATAATCTTGGACGTTGAGTCCATTTATACCAACATACCTCAGGAAGCCACCCTTGAGATTATCTGCAACCTTTTCAAGAATAGTGTCTGGAACTCCATAACTCCTTCTGAGTTTTTTTTAGACCTTGCTCACACAGCACTTACAAGAAACTTTTTTTAATGCAACAAAAATCACTGTCCTCAAGTACACGGAACTTCGATGGGCGGTACCTTTGCCCCGAGTCTGGCATGTCTCTACATAGACCACTTTGAGAAACAATTTGTCCTAAATGAAGAGAATCCGTACTATGACCAAAACAGGTTATGTAAACGTTACATCGATGACATTCTCCTGATCTGGACAGGCACAAGAGAAGACGTGACAATGTTTGTTGATTGGTTAAATGCTTTAAATCCTTTTTTGAGATTGACATCAACTATAGGTGACATAGAACTCTCCTTTCTCGATATCCTCATATCTGAAAAGGACGGCTTCCTAAAGACGGAAGTCATCTACAAGCCAACTGACAGGAACAACCTGCTGCAATTCCACAGCTTCCATCCACGTTCTCTGAAAGAGAACCTACCAGTAGGTAATTTCTCCACCTATGACGTAACTGCTCAGAACTGGCAGACTACACCAAACACGGCAAGAAACTTACTTAAAAACTCCCGGAAAAAGGCTACCCGGCCCATCTCACTAGAAGAGCTGAAAAAAGAGCTTGCTTCAGCCACAGGGATCAGTTGCTGCAACCATCGGAACGAGCCGATAAGAAGGACAGCATAATCTGTGGAACCACCTCCAACCCACTATCCAATACAGTTAAAAAGATAATCATGGAAGATTGGAAGATCCTAACATCAGGAGGTTTACCCTTTGAACCACCACTCAACGCCTTCAAAAAAGCAAAAAGCATCCGTGACATGGTATTCCACACCCGACCACGTGACAGGACTCCTGTAAACAAACAAACAACGTTATGGCACCCACCGCCACCCACGGGTCACTTCGCTTGTGGCAATTGTAGTGTTTGCCAGTTCACAAAAAAGACTACCAAATTAGAACTCGGGTTGCAGACAGCCTGGGAGATAAGGACCCTCACAAACTGCAACAGTAAAAACATCATCTATATGATAAAATGTCCTTGTCAACTCATGTATACCGGCATGACCACCAGGAGAGTAGGAACACGCATCTGCAAACATCGAAGTACCATTAGATGCAGACGGGATGCAACCCGTTTAATGGAACATTACATTCAGAACAATCATGATCCTGATGATATGGAGTGGTATGTCAAAGACAAACTCAGCAATCCGACTATAAATATGAAACAAAAACTGTTATACTATGAACAGAGATTGGTATGGAGGCTGCACACAGACACCATGGGACTCAATGATAATATCCAATGGTCAGCCCTGTAAACCCTTAGTAACACTTCTTTGTCTTCTACCCACCTTTCACTCATCCCTCCTCTTCTCCACATCCCCTACCTTGCCGCCCCCCTTTTTTCTTCTTCCATCTTTACCCTTCCCCCTCCCCTCTTCCCCCTTTCTCCCCCCTCCTTTCATTTCCTAGTCCCCCTCTTTTCCTGTCCTCCCCCCACTTTTTTGCCCCTCCACCCCACCCTACATTTCACTTTCTTCCCCTCTGTTCTTTTCTCTCAACCCTATCCCCCCTTTTCTCTTTCTCTTTTTTCTTTCTTCTTGCCTCTTTTTTCCTGTCTTCTCTTTCTTTCTTTCTTTCTTTTCCACTTGTATACTTCCTCCTCGCTTTTTCCATCAAGTTCCTGCTTACTTTTTCCCCTTTCCTTTCCCCCTTTTTCCCCCTCTTTCCCCTCTCCCCCTCCCCCCCTGGTCTTTTTCCCCAGGTACACAGGTGTTTTAGGGCCCTCCGCCCCCTGATCCAGTGTTGGGCCCATTGCTTTCAACTGCTCTGTTCGGAGCAGCTGCCACTCGGAGCCCTAGCACGGGCTCCTGGTTTCTATAGCAACCGTCCGACAAGCTTTCCTCTAATGGCTGGGACTTCATTTTCCAGCATTCGGAGTCCCGAGTAGACGCACTGCGTCTCCTAATTATGCACAATCATATTGCTGCCTTTGGAGTAGTAAGTCCCCCAGTGGGCCCCCTTTGATTCTCCGACTCTTCTTCTCTTCTTTTGAGATAAGTATCTATGTTTGTGTGTCTAGTAATTGTGTTCTTTCTCTTTTACGAGTTTTCATTACAAGTGTGTTACGTAGTGATTTACTCTCCTGCAACAGATTGACATAGTGATATCATACAGCAGTCTTCTTCTTTTTCCACATTATTAACCACCCCTGAGTTACCAGCTTGCTAGCATGAGATAGCTCGACCTTCTTAGACATTTTTTAATCTATGTCTCCCCCACAGAGTGTGACTACAAGGGGCAATCCCCCCCTCCGACAGTTCCCAGACCAGAGGCTAACCGCCTTTTTTCGCAGGGTAAGACCATCTTAATAGGCTTCCCTTGCCAAAAGATCTAAAAACTCTTGCATGTGTATGTGTGTATTTCCCACAGCATGTTTTTGACACCCTCAGTGTGCTGTAGTTTGGAGTGAAGTGGCACAGATATTTTACGACCGTTGACTTTATATCTTATTTCTTTTTTAGGCCATACCCCCTTAAATTTTCCAGGTAGGCCTATTTTCTTTGAGCACTTACCTTTCTCAACGAGCATACAACTCTTCTCCTCACCTTTAGGGATCCTTGACCCTGATGAATGCCCCAGACCTTTTTGGCTCTTAGTGTGGGCAGAAACATGTTGGTCCTCTTTTTTAGTCACCTTGAGTCATCATACTCAAAGGAGTCCCCACTCCCGTTTTTACTCTTACCTACAAACACCTACATTAAATTTCTTAACTAAACAGGTGATTTGGAAGGTAATTTTATCTTTAATTACCCTTATCTGGATCCCTTGTATTATCCAGCAAGATTAAATCTCAGCACTCCCTCTGAAGTTCTTTTAACAATGAGGTTGGGTCCGCCCAGGTAGTATCATCTTACCTGGGTGGGGCTAGGTGGTCATATGATGAAGCATGACACTATAATGTGTGTGAGACACCCTAGTCTGTAAAGGAAACTCCCTCATAGGTCTAGCCACCTGTCACACCCATACGTCCTCTTGCACTACGGCAAACGCTTAACCAGCGTGCATTGAACAGTCCATAGGAGACTTGTTCTCCCCTACACCACCCCTCACACTTTGTTCGTTTGCAGTCTCTAGCTTAAACGGGAGTTAGTGTGGGTTGGGTTACTCCCAATACTCTCTCATTGTGTTGTAAGAGCCCTACACCTTTACCTGCACCAAGGATGTCCAGAAGTGATTCCAACGGCTAGTTTAGCTGGCCTCCTGTTCAGAGTCACATGGACATAACAGGCTCCCTCTATCTTGAACCTGCACCTGGACCCTTACTGAGTGGGTTTCAAAACCCCAAGAGATCTAAGAGATCTCCATCCACTCCTGGACCCTTAAATGTGGCCACGTGGGCATTTACTAAACTAAGGACTTTTTTATTTTGAACCTTAACCTTTAAAGGTTCATAGCTCTGGTTCTACTAATTGGTATTTGATGGTTTTGGTATCAGTTATTAAACTTTACTCTATTCTTCTAAATTGGTCTTGAATTTTTCTTGTGTTGTGGTGTTTTCACAGTATTGTTGTTTATGTACTGCATAAATGCTTTACACAGTGCCTCTAAGTTAAACCTGACTGCTTTTTGTGCCAAGCTACTCAGGGTTAAGCACAGGTTAATCTAGTGCCTTTTTGTGGTTCAACCTGCAAGGGTTTGTCGCTGTTGCTTGACCAGGGCTCACACCACAGTCAACCAACAACCCAATTTCTCACAGTATGTAGTTGTATAATTGTGTCAGTGAGATTTAGTGGAACACCCCAGTTCCTTAACTTTATCAAGAGGGCCTGCTTGGGACACAGTCAAATGTTGCCATGAAGTCTACAAAACAACAGTGCAGCAGGGTGTGAGATGTTATGGCCCTTCCTGAAAGTAAGGATATTGTTAACAGGTTTATCGAGTTCCGGATTTCTCAACAAATATTGTTTGATCCTCTGCAATGAAGCCCATCAACTGCACCCACTGTCGCTGATCCTCCAAGAGTAGAATTGTGCTTATTTGCCTGATGGGCTAGCAGCCTATAATTGCTTGGGTCAAATTGGAGCCACCTTCAAAGATAGATTAAATGATGGTGCAGTGCCAAGAGTCCAGTACTGATGAACTCCTTTGACCATAATTGAATAGAGAAATGGGTTTACTAGCCCTAAAAGGGATGTCCTGCTTAAATAAGTAATGAGGGAGACAATTTGAATCAGGGACCCCCTCTGATCTAGCCTTCAACCAGCACCAGTTTCAGCTGGCACGTCAACGAGGTTAGGGCATTACTAGAGGGAGTAACATCTTGAAAACCTTTATAAGTGAGAGTATTGGGAGCCTCCCTGGAACTTGTGAAGTCACGATCACTCCCTTGCTTGGTAGCATAGCAGGCTCTGCTTTCTGCAGATTTGCTGGACGTGAAGTGTTTGATCAGTAAAGATTACCAATCCGGTTCAGAGATCTTAGCACAACCAGCTCTGTCTGGGACATTTATCTGCCAGTTTATCAGAGACCAAAAGCTCTTCAAGTTGCTCTTTTTACTCTCATGCAAGAGTACCATCCAGAACTGGTCAATGTGTCTGGTCTTTTCAGCGCGTACTGCTTGTTTGAGGTGTTTTTGTGCAAGCCTAAACTCACTTGCTAGCACTTTGTTGCCTGGGTTTTTTTGTGGACTGCTCTCTCTGTATTGTTCAGTGCTTTCTTCAAGTTTCCAATCATAGTGGCTGGGGGAAACAGTAGTGGGTCAGAGGCTTTGAGTTAACTTCCCTTGTATGTGGAAACCTTGAAAGTAGCAGGGTAGTAAAGGTAGACCACTCAGCTATTGGGGGTGTATTTTCAATGGTTACCCTGCTTGAATTCTTTATGTATTCAGCCATGAATTTACAGTGGGAGTGATCCCTCCATTTAAGTCTACTAAGGTTGGCAGTGAAGGCTCTTTTACTGGTGACACAAGCCATTGTGTTTTGCATCAAGTTGATGTTTCTTCTATTAACTTGGGGACAGTGGTTGATTTTGGAACAGAGTGTGATGCAACAACTTTTCACTAAATTGAACATTTATACATTAGAAATGGTGTAGTCAGGTTAAGACTGTGTTTGTCCGGATCTTTTCCAGTTGGGTGGGACATATTGCAGGAACCTTCCTTTTATGACTTTGAAGCCCAGGTTGTTCAGTTGCATAACCACAATTTCCCCCAGCACTTTTTGTCACTTACCATTAGGCCTTATTTGGTCTGTGATGTTCCACTCAAAGTCTAGAACGAGCTCTAGGGATTCCTCATGATTGTCTTGGAAAAGGTTCATGTTAAAATACCCCATTATGATATACTCCGTTGAGGTATGGTTCATGCCCAGTACACATACAACCGATATAAGGTGCTTCAGTATTTATCTTTTTTCCCTCAAGGAAAGGGTCAATGTAGATATTGATTAGCAAGAGTGAGCAACTAGATCTTCAGTTTAGTAGTTTAACTGTGTGAAGCCAATTTTCCTGGATGTCCAAGGGTTCGTTCGAGACCTGAAATTTGAGGAAATGTACAGGGAAAGATCTCCATTAGGTCTTGTTTTTATGCTCTTTGGAGGCAAATGTGCAGAACTCAAGGAAACAAGTGATGGGGTGGTCTGTGATGCACCAGGTCTCTTGTAAAGCAATTTTTTCAAATTCACCCCAGAAATCCAAGAAATCAATAAACCAATGTTCTTGGAGAGGCCAAGAATTTTCCAGGCTCATAGAGACAGGAGCAATGGTTCATGGGAAGGGGCATTGGGCACTTTCCTTTAGTCAATCAGGGCACCTGGGGACTAAGATTGATGGCAGCCATCTCCACTCATCCATATAGAGGTTGCATGTCTCTAACTGCTAGCCTATAGAAACTGAAAAGGTGCAGCCATGTGCATTTTTTAAGGTGGAATATGTCTCCTGCTTAAACGAAGATGGTGCAATCTGCTGTTTTGTAAGAACAAAAGAGCAGCCTATTTCTTTAAAACTGCAGAGCTTTATGCCCCCTGGACTAACCTCTTTCTATTTTGGCAGGATTTTCTGAGTGTGGGCTGGGAAGGCAGATACGAACAATGCAGGCTTAGAGGTACATAAGCCTAGGTGTTAGGAACTCAATTGAAATTATATCCTTGGATTCCAGATTACTGAGCTCCATGATGACTTTCATTAGGCCTAGGATATTTCCTTTGTTCAAGATGTCACAGGGACCCTGTGTGTTGTATTCTGGGATAAACATCAGTCTGACACTGGGTTGGTGCAAAGCGACTTGCCAGGGAGTACCTTGGCTTACAAATGTTGTGGGAAGAGGCTGAGTGGCCAAGGAAACATTATAGCCTCCCAGGGCTTCTTCCTCCAGTGGTCCACTTGTCAGATGATCTGGTTTTATGTCTTTTTTGGGCCTAGAAACGTTAGGGGGCTCACCCATCAGTTCTCTTACGAGCACCGTGGACTGGAAGGTAGGTATTTGTGGAGTTGTGGCTTGAGTACTTCTAGGGATTACATGACTGAGAGGCCCTACAGGATCATCTAGAAAGACCACGTTCTGTGGGGCCTTGACTCCAGGGAACCCTGTTCCTCCCTTTGTTCCAACTGGCTCTTGCTTGCGTCATCTTGGGTGCTTTGATCTATTTAGCATAATATGCTTTCGTTTGTCTTGTATCCCTGCCACAAGGATTAAGATGAGCATTTGAAGTAGCAGTGACAGTGGCATCACTGTGATCCGGACTTGGTACCTCTGTAGGCAAGTGGGTGCTGCCACCATTATCTTTGGGTTCAATGCACCTAGAAGTCCTTTTTGAGAATTGCAGGTACATCATTGGTTGGTGCACTATAGTGGAATTTCTGCTTTTTTAAATTTGTTGCTTATAGTGGCGTTTCCTCTCTCTTTTGCTTAATGGATATGAGGATAAGTTTGGGGCTTGGCTATTAGTGGTTAGAATTGTCTGAGAAGACTTTTAAGTCGCCTGCTCAGGAACTGACAAATTGTCCCAAGAGGGTGTTTCTGAATGCGGCATGTTGACATCCCCTGGATCTCCTCCCCCAAGCATACTTCTAATGAGAGCGCTGTGGCTTCCCCAGGATACGCCAATTGTTTCTTGGCCTGTCTGCTGTGCTCTGCAGGATATAGCACACTCTTCTCCTTGGCTAGTTACTGGTGGGAGGGTTTCCTGCAGTTGACCATTGAAAGCTTGAGGGCTAGAAGTGACAGCAGAGTTGAACTTCACCCTGTTGCCTCCCTGATGCCTTTTATGTCGGATATGACAGTGCTGGGGAGGGCAGGAAGCTACAACAAACTGTCAATATTTGGAGAGCAGCAGCATACTGCCTGTGCCAAGTTAGAGATAGATAGACCTCTGATTTTAAGTTTGTTTAAATTGTCAAGCTTATTGCCAATCCCAGAGGCAAAAGCTGCTAGGGTGTTTGAGAGGTCAACTTGAAGATCTAGCTTATCCGATTGTTAATTGAAGGCTGCTATTGTAGATTGAAGAGTCTGCAAGGACTGTGAACGGCTAGAGCCCGGCACTGCCAAGGTGAGCCTGGGTTGGCATTTCTGGTTGGACCACAGCTTCAAGGCTCCTCAAGAAGGGAGAGTAACAGGTCCAGTAATGCTTGATCAGTTGTCTTTGTGCAAACAAACCTAGGCTGAGTGTAGCCGGTGTTATCAAATTGAGAACATTTCAACAGAGATAGCAAGTCTATGCTACCAACTGGTTCCTGATCCCGCTGTACTGCTGGTGGGCTAAAGGGACGTTTTGTGGTTAACACAATTTTTGGCTTTGGCAAATGCGGTTCCGCTGTGTGTACAGACATGCCCGCGTGACAGACTGCTTCAGTCAAGTTTGCTGGTAAAGTTGTAGTTCCACACTTACATACCACACTTTGAGAGGCTGGGTCTGACCCCAGATTGAAGTGACTTGAGGTAGTTAAAGCAAGGTAAGAGCTGTTGACTTCAGGGAACGCCTGTAATAGCGTGCCTGTGGCATAGCCACAGCTGGAATGAGCATCTGGCATGACAGAAAACTGGTATAGCGAGGAGCTTAAATCCGATGGATCATCTTTAGGGCAGGCTTCCAGGTATAGGACTTTTTTGTCATCGCCACTGACAATCTGAGACAGAGAGGCTGCCTGGACAATAGCAGTTGGTGATTCTACCACCACAGCCTGCACCACTATGTTGCATGCAGGAGACTTCCTCTCTAGCAGTGATTGGTTGAGATAGACTTTCAGTGGTTTCCTGGTGAAAAAAGTAAATCAAGGTAGTCATCCATGGGCCTGAATAACCAGCCCTGTTTTCTAAAATGGCCATGATAAGATTTGATTCAAGGGTTGGGGTCAGGTGCTAGGTTCAGAGTGAAAGGCTACCTGAATCTATTAAACATGCAGCCTTAGCCTTTCTTCACTTGAGAGCCGTTGGAAGTGCCCACCTTGTTCTATCAGATCCCATTGGCCCACACTTTGTAAAACTAGGGCTGTGGGGCGACTTGGACATGAGCAGGTGTGCATACACCGCAGATCACCTAATGCTGTCCTGGGTGCAAGGGGGGGGGGAAACAGGCCGAGAGGGAGGGAGCTCACCGGGCCACAAGCCACCCCTTAACATGGTCAGGTCACTTCTGTGATAAATGGGTTCTACCTGCTACTGTAACCGTACCTAGAGCAGCATGCACCTCTCTGTCTCCACAGTGGGGTATAGGCAAATCACATCAAACAGTAATCAGGGAGAATGCACTCAGCAGGTGCCAAAGGGGGGCAACCTTGCTTGGCCCTTTAAAATTTATTGTGCAAAGATTTTTCCCCCCTTTTTCATATTTTATATATAATTCTTTTTTTTTGTCAAACCACTGAACAGTCATAAAGCAACCTTCAGTCTTCGACTCTCCAAGTGCCAAGTGCCAGGTGCAGACAAGCTGACTGGCCAGGTGGGCTTTGTACAGCGCCTTTGGTGAGGGCAGTGCAGAGCAACAGTGCAGTCATCACTCAACTCATTGTGAGGTCTCGCTCCTATCCTGCTGCTAGCAGAGCCTCAAATCTGATGGGTGGGTAGGCAGAAAGATGGGCCTTTAGCCAAACCCTTCGATAATGCCTGAAGCCCATGGCTGGTGGGCAGGCAGGCAGGTAGGGGGGCAAATCAACAAAAATCTCATGTGACAAAGTCTGACCGACCACCAGTGAGCTCCAGCTCAGTCCCTCCTGTTTACTCACCATGTGTCCCAGTTGCTGCACTTCCTGCACACTCAGCTGCTGTGATTAGTGAGGTCCTTGTGTGCTTGGTAGTGTTTCTGGGGCTGTCCAAATGATTCAAAAGTGTGAAAGTGGTGCTGAAGAACTCTTCTTGATAAGAATATATGTTCTGCAAGTGGAGAATGTGTTAAGTCATGAAAATGGAGATAAGTGGTGATATATAAAAAAAGTTACTTGATTTGTGGGCATGTGGATATAGTCTTGACTCCTGGCAGCATGCATTAGATTCATGTGATAGCAGACTTGACAATTTGTGACATTTATATCAGGTGTATTCTTGTTTGTAGTTCACCACCACAGGCTGTCCTTAAGCAGTGCTTTTTGAAGAATAAGTATTGATGTTGAAAGCCTTCCTCAGAAGCCTTCAACCGGTGCACAGAATACCAAGGCTGCATGGCATGGAATCAAGATCATGCTTTTATCTGAATTCTAGGTGCTCCTTTTCCCTTAATGTCTCTCTTTTCAGGCCCCTGCTTTCCCCATTTATGGTGGTTTTTCCATCTTGCTCCCTTTTAATTCTTTCTCTGCTGAGCTTTTTCCTTCTCTTGCTCTCTGGAAATGTTGGGGGAGAAAAAGTACATGCTGGTCCCAAAAAATAAATGCCAGTGGGCCCCATCAGCCCCAAAAAATGAGTGCTGGTGGGCCCGCACAAGTACCACTGGCTCAAATTAAGCACTGTTAATGAGAATGTTTTTCTGTGATGTACATGTAGTTGAGGGGAAGTCTTGGAGGGGTGAACAAAACAAAAGTCAGATTTTTTATCTAACCAGGTGATTGTGACTTCAGAGTGAGTCCTCCATCACGTTTTTAAGACTAGCAGGGATATTTAGACTATGGTGGGTGGCCTTCAATACCTCCAGATCAGCAGAAGTTCTAGCCTCTGTTTCCCTAGCTGAGGGTAACCCACCATATTTTGAGATGGGTACGTTGTGGCAAATTACTGACTTCACCACAACCCTTGAATGGCAGTACAGAATTTTGACCACTCTCAACAAGGGCTTTTTAAAAAAAAATCCCAAAGTTAGAGACTTTTTGAGAAACAAAACAATTGGCCCTAACACATAGTGAAGGTTTCTCCCTATGCTTTGATGTCATTTTCTGATTTCCCTGCCTGGCCATGGTGGCCCGACAGGGAAATCTAGTGATGACTGCCGAACCTAAATAGGGCAGGATGACCATCAATATAACCTGGTGGCCCAGCTGCAGTTGGGATATCAGGTGTAGGGATTTCACTGGGTGAAACTGAAGTTTGCTCAATTCTAAATAGAGAACATCACAGATTTAGATGTGCAGGTAAACTGTCAATTTATGATGGTCCATCGTTTTGTCAAACTATAGATAACCCCCTTTAATGGGCATTACTTTTTGTGACCCTCTGGTCGCGTTATGCCCTGCACCATATTTACAAGGTGGCATTAAGCCACTGTTTGTGGCTTAATGCCACCTTATAAATACGACCCCTTCACACACAGCCCTTTGTGTTGATGGGGCATGCAATGGGTGTTGCTGTGGGTGCACCAACACCCATTGCATTTTAACGCTGCCTCAGATTTACGAGTTTTTGGAAACCTGAGGCAGCATCAAAGTCTAACACCACCACCAGGGGTGATGTTAGCAAGGCACAACGAGGAGGAATACTTTTATTCCTCCTCATTTTTTGCTTTTTCTATATGTGCTGCAGAATGCAGCACAAATAGAAAGAGCGAAATGCCAGCAATTATTGTTTATGAGCGGGAAGGTGTCCCTTCCTGCACATAAACAATAACTTATAAATTACGCTTTGGCACTTCTTTGTGTGCTGCACTTCAGAAGTGCCAAATCGCTATAAGTGATTGTTTATGTGCAGGAAGGGACAGCTTCCCGCATATAAACAATCACACCCCTCAACGCAGGCATCCTTGCACGATGGTGCAAAGATGCCTGCGTTGGCAGCTAAATTGAGCACCAGTGCAAAGGACAACACAGGGGTGCAATGTATTCAATTAAATACGGTGCATCCCTGCATTGTTAAATTGATGGAGCGCTGCGCTGCCAATTTTGCGCAGTGTCATTTTCCTAAAGATATGAACCAGATCGGTTCGGGAGTGCTGTTCGGGAGCACTGTCCAGAGGGTAGGTCCACAGTGCTGGACCGACAACAGAATCCGTCTACTCGAGTCCTTGGTATGTGCTTCCCAAGGGGCCTGATCAAAATTGGGGTTGGTTGACCTTCCTTTGACTTAGCCAGTTCGCTTAACGCAAGTGACTGTCTCTCTATCCTAAATTAGGTTTTCTCATTCCTAAAACTGTGGTATTATTTGGAGAAGACGTGTTTATTTTTGGTCCTAATGAAGCGTCAATGGATCCGGCTGGACTGCAGACGCGAAAGATGTTGACCCTAGTTTAGAGGCACCATAAGAGTTGTAGTCCTCTACGTCCTGTTTGTGCTCTTTGAAAGTAATTGAGCATAATAACTAATTCTGTTACTTTCCAGGTTGTTTTTAATCTTGGTCTTCATCCTATTTTTAACTGATTAAAATGATGATGTATTTTGTTGGATGAATAACCAATTTTAAATGTCTTATCTTCTGCTCTCTCCACTAATGTTTGGTCTGTATAGTTTGAACCCACCAGTCATTATCAGATCAACACGGCTTTGAGCCTCCTACCGGGGAGCCCGTCAGGCGTTGCAGCGCCGGCCTGGCGTTGAGCATTCCTGGTGATGATGCTAGTCATCCATTGTGATGCTGAGGGCTCTTGCTCCTAAGACACCAGGGGGCATATTTATACTCTCTTTGCGCCGAACAATCGGCGCAAACACTGCCCCATATTTATACTTTGACGTCCGACCCCGCGGTCGTCAAAGTTCCACCATGTGCGTCATTTTTTGGAAGGGGGAACCAGCCTTGCGTTAATTATATGCAAGGTAGGCGTTCCCTTCCAAAAAATGACTTTAAGGCCTGTGCGCCTTATTTATACTGTGACGTCATTTTGACGCACAGGAGGGGGCAGGCCTTAAAAAACGGCGCCCAGCCTGATGGGCGCCATTTTTTAACGCCTGGGTCAGGGCAGGCGTTAAGGGACCTGTGGGCTCAGAAGGAGCCCAGAGGTGCCCTCCCATGCCCCCAGGGACACCCCCTGCCACCCATGCCCACCCCAGGAGGACACCAAAGGATGGAGGGACCCATCCCAGGGAAGGAAAGGTAAGTTCAGGTAAGTTTTTTTTTTCTTTTGTTTTTGTGGCATAGGGGGGCCTGATTTGTGCCCCCCTACATGCCACTATGCCCAATGACCATGCCCAGGGGACATAAGTCCCCTGGGCATGGCCATTGGGCAAGGGGGCATGACTCCTGTCTTTGCTAAGACAGGAGTCATTTCAATGGGGGTTGGGCGCCAAAAAAAATGGCGCAAATCGGGTTGAGGCCAAAATTTTGCCTCAGACCTGACTTGCCCCATTTTTTGACGCCCAAGCTCCATTTTCCCCTACGCCGGCGCTGCCTGGTGTGAGTCATTTTTTGGGACGCACACCAGTCCGCAGCGTCGGCTAACGTCATTCCATAAATAAGGCGCCCGCATGGCGCTTTGGAATGGCGTTAGCCGGCTGTAAAATTTTTGACGCACAACTGCGTTGGCGCAGTTGTGCGTCAAAAAGTATAAATATGGGCCCAGGTCTCCTAGTATGTTATAGCACGTTGGAACAGTGTACCTTTGATTAATACCATGGAAATATGCCTACAGGTCCCCTTACACCTGCCCATACCAGGCATTAAATAATGGCGCTAAGCAAGCTTAGTGCCATTATTTAAGGGCCCCACCCCCCCTGCTGGATTTTAGCACGGGCGATAAATATGGCGCATATGCCATATCGTCCTTTTCCGGACTGGAACGCCTACCTTGCATCTCATTGATTCAAGGTAGGTTTTCACATCCAGAAAATGACTTTAACTCCTCAACTTTGGTGCTAGACGTGTCTAGCGCCAAAGTATAAATATGGATTTAGGTTTGTGCTGAATTAGTGTAAAAAAGAAATGATGCTAATTCAGCACAAACCGAGTATAAATATGGGCCTAAGTCACAATTATTTGAAAATGCCACTCACTTCCAGATAAAGTCCTGTTTTCAATAAGGGGCTTGATAAAATATAATTCCCCTTATTTTAGGGAAATGCATTTCGGGTGTATTTTTTAACATTAGCATGAGCGCTTGGGTACTACCTTGCAATTTTGAGATGTGATTGTGTTTTTTTTTGCTCGATAGTAAATAGGCACTACTTTTTGGTTGCATTGGGCCAAACTACTTAGGGCGAGATTTATGAAAAGTGCTGCTACATCACATGTAGCGCCACTTTTCATGCATCCCCTTGCGCCACCCTACTGCCACCATGTGTGCGGCATATTTAAAATATGGCGCCCCATGACGCAGGATAGAGGGCAATAGCATAAGATTTTCTGACACTATTGATGTACTGTTCAGGGTTAGCACCAAAATATTGGCGTTAACCCTGAACAGTTCATAGGGGCCAATTGTAAACAATGGTGTGCTCTGAGTGGGCATTAAAAGTGCCTCACACACCTAATGGGGGAACTTCCTCTTTGCGTACATCATGCTTGGCATAGTAAATATGGGGTGGGGAAAAGGTCACCCTAGCACCGCCTTAGCATCAAAAACATTACACTAAAGTGGCGCTAAAGTGACACTAGGCCCTCATAAGTCAGGACCTTAATTTTTTGACTCACAATTTGCGCAAAGTACCTTCGAACGACTATAAACATTGAGGGAAGAAGACAGACAAGAGCTATCTCGAAAGGCCCATGCTGAACTCTGTGCGCACCCTGTCCAGCCCTATACAATTGGCGATTAAAAAAGATCGCATAAGGATGGGTTTAATTTCTTTAAAAGCATACAAATTAGGACATTTAAAAGTCTCTTCGGATCATAACTGTCGATTATGCAATTTTAAGCAGGAATCACTGATGTATGTTATTTACCTTTGCACCTGTCTAAAACGTTTAAGGTGTCATTGGTTAAAGCAGTTATGTCGATGCTTGGGCATCACTCAATGCAACAAAGCAATTACTGCGTACCTGAGCGGAGTGCATGTACAGCTTTCAGCCAGGTGTGTGAAATTCCTGAGGGAAGTGCTTAAGTTATTGAATTCGAACTCCGCGGACAGCTAAAAGAGGCAGTCTGTCACTTTATCTCAAACCAAAACATAGTTGCCATTCCGATCACGCTGTGCACTTTACTCCTGGCCTATAATTCTGTTGCCATAGCCTGGCTAGGACAAGGTATGGGAGGCCCTTCACCATTGTATTAGTACTTTATAAAAAAAAATGGGAATTGTCTCTGTCCCTGAAGTCAAATAAAGCTGTTTCTGCATCGCTCTTGATCGGTTAAAGAATTTGCTAGTGAGGTCCAGTGTGAGTTAAAACCAACAGTCTGCATGGCGTTTTATAATGTACTTTACGAATTAGGGGGTATATTTAAGAAAAGTGTCGCTACACTGTGTGCAGGGCAACTTTTCTTGCGCCCTTTACCTCCCTGTTACCGCCACCATGTGTGTGCCATATTTAAAATACAGTGCACCATGGAGCAGGGTAGGGGGGAATAGCATAATTTTTCATGATGCTATTGATGTACTTTGCAGGAGTAGCGTCAAAATATTGGTGCTACTCCTGCAGAGTACATAGTGGCCATTATACAGAAGGAAGGCCCCTTTTAAAGCCTTCTCAAAGCAGACATTAAAAGTGCCGTCAAAATCGGTTAGTTTTCTTTGCGCCATTTTTTCGATACCCCCTAACTGGGGAATGCCCCCTTTGCATACATTATGCCTGGCAGAGGCATAATGTAGCGCACAGGGTTACAAAGTGATGCAATGCATGAGTTGAGCCACTTTGTAAATGTAGAGCAAAGATTTTGTCCTCATTGGGCCACATTAAACTAAATAAAACTGATGTGGCACCAGGTGGCACTAAGGGCTTAAAAGTATGCCCCTAGGTGTGTCTGTAAGTCCTTTGAAATTGGATAGTGCTCGCAGTTCATCTGACCCTGTTACTCTGCGTTAGCCAAGACTACCATGAGTCAGATTTGACAGGCCCTTTGACACAAAATACGGACGAACCTGGCCTGCACTGCAGTTCCAAAGAAGATGCACAATGCACTTTGCACTCCCTGCTGCTATCACCGGCTTTGAAGCCCATTATTGATGTGGCATACTGCACCTATTATTTGGGTCTACCTTTACTCCTGGCCCCTGAAGCTCAATGGGACTGACCTGCATAGGTTACCAACCAGCTCTCATCCTTGTTACTTTAGGTTGGACAAGACTACCGTGAGTCAGTTTCAACAGGCTCTTTTACATTGCAATATGCACTTTATGAACCTGGCCCGCATTGTAACCTTAAAGAAATCGCACAAAGCGCTTTACACTCCTGGCTGCTATTTCCTGTTGCTAAAGCCTGCAGCGATTGCACCTTGCATCTTATTCACTACCCTGTAGTCCACTCTTGCATCTTAGCCCGGATGAGTGGGGACAAGGTATGATAGGTCCTCTGTCACTGTAAAGACTTTTAAGGTCAATTGATCATGGCACCTTATCTCCTGGTCTACACACTGCTTCTCCAGGTTGTTTAGGATTCATCAGTGCTAGACCCGGCAAACCCCTTGAGATTGTAGAGTGCATTTCATGAACCAGTATGAAGCCCACCTGACTTTGAAAGCCCATCATTGACATTGCACAAGGCACCTATCAATTGGGTTTCCCCTTACCCTCATGCTTGTAGCCAACGTCCTTATACCCTCTACCCTCATACTGTCGTTGGTACGGAATAGGCCTTGGAAGGCTTTGTAGAGTTATGATATCCATTACGCGATCTGCGTCCTCAGTGGGAGTCGCCATGCATGTAATTCACTTTTTAGCCACTCTGAGGCAAAATATATAGCTACTGAAGCCAGCTCCTCCTGCTAAAGGCTTACTAAGGTGCATGTGTAAAACAGACCCACGGTTCCACTTGCAAATCTTCCACAACTCTTACATGGTAATTTAGCCTCGTTTTTTTACCAGTACCTTTTACATTTAGTGGGCATAAAAAGTGCTACTTTTTAGCAGAAGCATTATATTAGAAATCATGTTTTTGCAATTGTTTGGAAAGGTGCAAAGTCTAAGCCTTTTTATGACGAATTGAATTGACAGATGCATGTATGAACTGAGTAACTACGGCATTGCTTGGTTTTTATCTTGTTTTAACTGCTCCACATGCCTTCTGCTGTATTTCTATGGTTCTAAATAACAAGAAACAACAAAAATCTCTATATATATATGTCTATCTATCTATCTCAGAATGACTAGTGCCACACTAAAGATTGATTGATTGATTGAAAAAAATGTCCTGTTGTCTTACAAACTGTCTTTTTCTAATGATATACAACTCTCTCATACAGCGTACAAATACAGGGGCAGCTTCTTGGCAAAGGAGCATCACTTCCCTGGCTAAGCCAAGAACTGAAAAATAAAACTATATTCCTTTATCGTTTTATTTTTCAGTTCCAGGCTCAGCCAGCAGCATGTGAAGGGAGGGGCGGGGCAGGGCTACAGGGTGGGGTAGGAGAAGAGAGTGTATGTAAGTGCGCGTGTGTATTTGGCAGCCCGTCTTAGGCCAGCCAAACACACATGCGCACTTAGGATTCTCCAGCCTGGCTGTGTTACACAGCCAGGCTGGAGAAACTACACAGGCCTCAAGGCAGTGTCTGAGTGACAGTCCAAGCTGCACAGACCACTCCTGATGCTCCTTTCATGTTAGGTTTAGCATGAAAGCAGCGCCAGGATTGCTGGGGAGTTGTGCTAATGTCCTAGTGAATGCTGAGACACCGGAAAAATGTAAGTTTTAAAATATATATATATATATATATCACCTGTCCATTCCCCCCGCCTGCCCCTCCACTCAAGATTTGCAGTGGCCACCGCTGCAAAATACAATAAGAGATAAGGTGACTATTGATGTCCAAGGACATGTAAGCTTTCCCTTTTGCTCATGTAAGCTATTGTCCACAAATCACTTGAGCTAAAAGTGCTACATCTGGAGTCTTATACTAAGGTTATATCTAGTGTGATAGATATTCTCAGCTGCACACAGTTCAGCTCACCTGTGCTCCAATCATCCTCCGAAAGTCTCCAAAAATTGGTGATAAAACAGGCAAGCATTGGCACTGAACCAGTGGTTTTCAGTTATTGACTTGACTAGTCCCTCCCAAATATCTGTCCTGCAAATGAGCCCTGGCATGCAGAACTGCTGGATCTGAACTGTAGAGCTGAATGCATTTTAGGGGATGGCAGAAGAAAGTGAAGAACAAAACATCTCTAAGGAGGCAGCTGCACATGATCCCCCGTGTTCCCTGATATGAACTTAAGGAGACTTAGACCTGGATAACACCTCACTGCATTTTATCAAAGTCTCCTATGCCTACAAAAGAATGAAATGCTAGTAAACATTCCTTGAGGTAGACATACACATCGACTATTGCTTGTAACAGGCCAAAGAAATTCTGTTCTCACCTATGAAAACTGCCTTTAGCATGGAGCTGCATAATCTGCAAACCTTGCATGTTAGCTTTCTAATAAGATCAGAAGTTATTTTTTGAGATTTACAAAAGTGCTGCAACCACCATGCTGCAGCTTCAGAGGCCTTTTACAGTGATTTACCAAAGAGGGAGAGTGGATCAAGTTGACATAACCTGGTAATGGTATATCATCAGCTGAATGGCATATTGTCAGCTGATAGAATCCATCTCCCATGTATGCTGTTAAAGAAGGTGTTACAGCCTTGAAGAAGAGTCACCAGTGTTTGCAATAAACGAAAAGGCAAGGGTGGTAGTTGCTTATAGGTGTCTAAGTGTTGATTCCTGAGTAGGAAATGCATTAGCACCCTCGAAGCTGAATGAGGGGCACTACACACATAGGTCAGGGCAGCTGATCCTACTTCCAGGAGAGTCCCACCACAGTTACTGACATTCAGTGATTAATTTGTAGAAGAAAGCTGGTGTTGAAGCTCTGCTCAAAAGCCTGGGGCTGATGCAATTAAGAGCCTGCACTCCGAATACCAAGGCTTGTTGTCTTAAACTAGTCTTTAATCCACTACCAGACACTCCCCACCCCTGGGCCTGACTCTTAAAGGTCTCTGCTTTCTCCTTTTGTGACTGGTTTTCCGTCTTTCTTTTCCTCTATCTTTCTGATTTGTTTGCTTTTCCCTCACTCACTCTCAGTATCATGGATGTCAATTCACCAAAATGCCAGAGGTAGCGAAAGTGACATTATATGACATTCTATCTTTACTTTCACTCATACACACATGCTTACACATGCACTGAGTCATATACACACACTCTCTCACATAAACACACTCTCACCAGCAAGCACACACACAATATACATTTAAAAGTGTTTTTTACTTACCTCAGCTACCAAGGAGATTCATATTCCAGCTAACTGTGCTCATTTTTTACTACACCAATAGTTGGCAATATATTATTCACTATTACTATAATAAAAAACTCTGAGTGAAAGCAAGGGTGTGGGGCCCCAAGCAAGGTCCAAGAGGACGAGCTGCCCCTGTGTTCCTGGCACTGATTTTGTGACCTGTGAGGCCAGGTGTTGCAAAGGCAGTGCCAGGGGTCACAAGGGTCCAGCTCAGAGTTGCAGCTGCGACCCCTGGTGGCCCCTAAATAACGTCCTTGCTATCTGATGCCGAAGAAAAAATGCTGGGCAACCACTGGCTCAAATTAAGCACTGTTGCTGCCATGTAGGGAATGATGGACACTAACCTGGGTATACCAATGACTGACACCTGCCTTGCAAGAGACAAAAAACATAGCACCTGTAGGTAAGATCCTTTTATTTTATAAGATCACAGGAAAACAAGGGCCTCTGCTTTAAGCAGTCCAAAATTGTTTTTTGGTAATGTAGCTTTTTGTCTATTGTGGGCAGGGCCGGCTTTAGGGCAGTGCGAGCAGTGCAGCCGCACCTTGTGCTGATCTGGATTGTGGGGCGCTGACCTCAGGGATGCCCTGTGTTTATCAATAACTTACAAAACTTGTGATTTAAAATCATCTGTTGAAAAGTTCCTCCCAGCCTTCAGGAAGCAATTAAAATGTCAAGATACCTCTTGTGATTCATGTTCCTACTAAAGAGACAGATGGGAGTTTTTTTCTAGGGGCAGCTTGGACTCACCCTAAAGTAGCGTAGAGGGTTAGTATGCTTGCTGCAAAGAAAATAATTATGTTCTATGTGGATAGCTGAGTGAATTGGTAAAGCCAGCCTTTACAAGCGCTTTAAAGGAAATAAATGTATACATGAAAGGGGTGCTATGGAAAGATGAGAGGCACTGGTGGTAGTGAGGGAATCCGAGGAGGTGGTCGTGGGCAGCGCCAAAACAGACTGCCGCACAAGGTGCCACCGGCACTAAAGCCGGTCCTGGTTGTGGGAACATACCTCATTGATAGGAGGACTGTGATGAGGATACAATAACCACTTTTCATTTACATTTTGTTTTTAGAAAAACGTTCCTCTAGATTTTAAATGACACAACCCAATGCTTATCACTCACTCATAGTATTCATAAGTGGGGTACATTATTTTATACGTCAGTGCAGCTTTAAAATTTCAGTTTATATTATACATTTTAGCAAACCTCTGGCCACTTTTATCATGCACGTAATCCAAAAATGGCAGATGACTGAACATGGCGCCAACCTCCATGTATTTCACCGCTATTTCGCGCCTCATATACTGTCACCTAAACGGTTTATTTTCCGCAGTACATCCATTCTTGGCATCCATATATTTGGCAGTACTCATACCCAACAAGGTTGTTTGCTGGAGTACCCAGACCATGGCGGGGTTGTCTCAGTTAGTGATGACGGGGCTGCAGCTTGCCCACAGGAATCTGTCCAGCTGCAGTACAAGCCGGTGCGCTGGCACAGGTTAATGACAGAGCTGCCATGCGGATGAGTATTTCGTTCTGGGTAAACATGACTGAAAAATAATCCTTGCAGTTCAAATTGACCGAGCTCACCTGCAGCATGCGACAGGCTAAACACCTTTTATAGTGATACGCACAAAAACAATGTGCCGGGAATAAAGTAGGCAGGTATAGACACACCACAATCTGAACATTTCATCTCCTAAACAATGAGAAGAAAAACGTTGACGTAATGATATTAATCCATGTTTTAATGCTCATTTCGACTTCTTCACAAAGAGCAAAGCCTCAATTTACAAGTGCCAGTAATTTCGCAATTTGATTTACTTTCCGTAATGTTGTATCACGATGATGTAATATTATGAAGGGCTAAGTCTCACTCTAGGGGACGGTAGTGGGTGTTCGGTGTTGGGAATGCCAGGGAAAGATGCGGAAAACCAAGACAATGTTAACTTTGTGGGTACTCACAAACCTTTTTTAGACAAAGTGTTGGCAATGTATTCAAAGTTAGGAATACGTCTCCACAAGGTGGGAAAGGAAGGCAACACCTCTAAAATGAGTAAGAGTATACAAGGGAAAAATATTTCCCCTGTGTATAAAGCGATTGAAGAGCAATTACGCAAATTTACTAGCATTTCCTTATGAGCAATATGACAATCTATACAATTACACACCATGAAATTCCTGCACATAGGCTTCGATTAAGAGTGTTACAATATATTCCAGTATGAGCGGCAGGTTTTGTCTCTGAGCATATCAGAATTACGAGTCACGCAGATGTTATTGCACCTTCTAATTACCATGTGACATCCCCAATATATATTTCAGCTGGTCAAATCAACCAGTATTTAACCATGGGGTGGGGGATGCCCCTTATATACTGGGACATGCACCAAAACAACAAAAAAAAAAAAAAAAAAAAAAATAATACTCTGCACCTCGATTAAGAGCACAAATCAGACTACGCAATAATTATCATACCCTATACATTTCAAACATAGTGGTGTCGGATTTTATTGAGTCTGGTAATTATCGCATCAGGCTCCGAGACACTGGTATAAAAGGCAAGGGGTGGAATTCAGATCTCACAAAAGACTTCTAGGAGTAGCTGCAGTTGTGGCATGGCTCCAGGAATATTCTTTGACCTGTATGAGTATTGTAACAATTCACAAATCTGCATCCACTCGAGGTAATAAACTTCACGGTGGAGATTTAATGAATATTTGTTAAAAAGAACTATGTAGGTTGTTACAGACACCGTCTCAAATCCGCAACTTTTGACATACAAAACATTGTTTTCAGGTGTGTTTGTCTAATTAGTAATTAGTTCGTTGGAAGCAACACAAGACTACAACACCCAGACTCCGTTTAGTTGTCACACATAAGTTTAGAACGGATAACAATGTCCTTAATAATAAGAGAGGGTCGCAGATGATTTTTCCAGACATAACTAATACTCACTAATGGAATAAAAGTTGTGAGTTATGTGTTAATTTAAACCCGATTCACAAAGCATTGCATAAATGTGGGCAATAGGCATGTGCCTATTATATTCATGCTTAGCCTATGAACTAACAGTTTTATTCTTAATTGACAGGAGTGTGCAGTGCTTGGGGTGTCTCATGGGAACAGTCATGCACTTTCTAGGCAAATCTGTTGACCACCATTCTGATTATGTTTAGTTTTGATTCAAAAACATCGGTAAATGCATCTTCCAGACATGTCCAATTGGAACAGATGTTGAAGTGTGGAGAAAGTGCACCAAACCGGTTATAAACCACCGGTTTGGTATGGGAATGGGTGACATTTAAGTCACAAATAATTGTTGGAAAAATTGAATTAAAAGGAAACCATAACATATCTGATTTCTCCTAACTCTACTCACGTGGACGTTTTTTTGCAATGATTAAATATTTCTTTAAACGTGCTTGCTGTATGCGGTGCATAGAGTAGACTCATCTAAGGTACGGACAATTGTCAAGATTCAGCTTTTTTCATGAATTTAAATGTCTTACTATTGGTAAATACAGCATTTATAAGTTATTCCCGTACTTATCAAACACTAGTGAATAAGCCATAAAGGTGCATATTAAGGTCATATTTTGATGTAAATTGTGCATGTTACGTTGCCTGAAGTCCGAGAAGTGGGCCTTGGGAGTCCTTGTCAACTCCCCAGCAGGGGCTGTCCATAAAGAGGTAGAGGAAGATGTTTCTTCCCTGAGGGTTTCATGCTTGCAAGCATGTGTAATGGTATCTACCCACCTCGAAGGCACGTGGCGGGGTGCATTTACTAATTCTTGGAGTAGTGACATTATATTATGTAAAATCTGACTGTGAAATGGGGGTGGTAGATGATTGTTCGGCTGTGATAGGGCAGGTGTGCACACACGATATTGACTTGCTAGATAGGAAGATATATTGCTAAAGACCCCTCTGCCATGAGGCTTTGGGGCTGGACAGGGTGGATGGATTAGTATGAAGGTGGAACATGGAAGCTTTCCTCACCCCCATCTTGTGCCATCTCCCAATTAATGGATCCCACTTTTTGTTGTAATTAATACTCTGAGCCAAACTCTTTTCAATGTCTGCATTATTTAACATCTTATCTCTCATGTTGCTATGATTATGAGGTTACTTATACCTTTGGGTGTGACCGAAATATCTCAAAGTTTCCTTATATGCGGCCAACCATTACTTTACATTTTCAGCTCTTGAGCTGATCAGCTTTTCTTTATAAAGTAGTGGACTACTGGTAACCTTTCAGGGAATAGATCATTTGTTTGATAATAGTTCTTTTCAATTGTACATAATATAATCTGCCTCACATGCAAATAATGTTTCTGTGAGGATTTGGGAGTTCTATATGGTATGGCTGGGAGGCCTTACCATGCAGTACACTTGCAAATACTGTCTTGGATCCAGTCAGGTACGTTTATGTAACCGTAAGCACAACCGTGGGTAGCTGTGGGTTCAAGCCGTAAGGCTTAGCAAAGGAACAATGTATAAAGCACTTAACAGCACCAAAGCAGAAGAAAATCACACATTAAAAAAACAAGACACCAAGTTATAAAAGTGGATTTGATTTTTATACATTTTTAGAGACTATAAGCATCAGAATCCACCAGAGAGTTCTGGCTTGAGTTGGCAGTCCAAGTGACTTGACCAACTTCAGCTCTTGTGTCCCTGGAGCTGGTTCTAGGAGAACAGTTGACTGATCATTGGAGTCACTGCTGCTGTTGTATGTCAGGAATCAACTTTTTCCCAAGCCAGGAGAGGTAGTAGACACAGCACAGTCTTTCTTAGCCCAAAGTGCAGCATTGCAGTCCTTCAGAGTGTGCAGCCTCTCTTTGTGTGAGTCCAAGGGCAGCTGGGCTGTCCTTCTTTAGTCCTCTCTCTGATTCCAGTGTTATCTGAGGGTTAGGGTGCCAGGGGTGCCATATTTATCCCAGGAAAATGCCCTGAGGGGACCACACAGTCACTAGTAAATGGGTTGTAGGGTCACATCATACCCCATGACAAAGTTACTGTGATGTGTGGCATCTGACTATACAAGAATGCCACATTCCTTTCCCTTTCAAGATGGCACAGCCCTTCCTCAGATGTCAGGAGCTTCATAGCCCACCCTGTAGGAGTGGTTATCTGAGGGCTACACACCCAGGGAAAAATAGGTTTGGGGGTGAGTTTCTCCTCTCTGGCTTGTCTCTAGGTAGTCTAGAGGAATAAAAAGCATCCTTCTCAGAGGTGTTGGGCTTGGTGACCCAACAAAGACATCCTCTTTGAAGCTCAACTCTGGGCTAATACCTGAGTGGCCATCCTGGCCAACGAGGTGACACCTCACTGCTATAGCACTGCCTTTGTACCTGAACCTGACAGTTGTTCCCACATCTCCCCTGGTGGTCAGAAAGCTGTCTGTGTGTGTGCCTTTATGCAGCTACTGGATGAGCAGAGCACAGAGTGGTAACTTTCTTGCCCACATTTAATAGTGACACCAATTTCAACCTGACCATCAGGTTGCATTCAATGCCACAATTAATTTGATACTGAGCATGATGCAGTTTGGTAGTCCCAGTCTAAAGTTAGCCGGGTTAGGATGCCATTTGGTAACCCTGTGCTAGCCAATCCGGCTACCAAATTTACCCACAGAGAAACAACATATTGGAAGTGTTGTTGTTAAGGCATATCGGAAAGCATATGTCTTGCTTAACAAAATACAGCTCCATGTATTAGGACTCCAGATGTTAAAACAAGAACATTCCTTTTGGGTGGGGCAGAGATTTGCAGGGTTATGAGTTTTAATTCTCCTGGAAACCGCTTGGACCGCAGTTTAAATTGGCACAGGCTTTACACTAATAGGGTGACACAATGTCAAGGAGTTGTGGATTCGGGTTTTACCTTTGCATGTATGTTAATGCATAAGCTGGTGTGAGAAATTATTAATATTTATAAAAGTAAGGGTATTGCTGTGGCGTCATATAGAGCAAGTGTCTCAGGGTACAAGGGCACTGGTCCACTACAGGGGGTCGAGAATACATTTTTACAAAGACTTCCGGCAGTCCCCCATCGGCCCCCTCATTAATGTGTCACTCAGAGGTGGTTCTGTCTCCCCTGGATGATAGGATCAAGCTGGAGCCTTTGTCACTCCATATCAGAATGTGGGATAATCCAGAAGCTCACCTCTCAAGAGATGTCTTGGAAGACTGCCTATCCCAGGATAGTGCCCTGTGATCCCCTGGATTAATTAGTTCAAATGGATCTGTATAGGCCTAGGTTTCCTACAGCTATTTTTTTTATCTGAGGAGGAAAAACTTTATGTCTCAGGTGAAAGAGGTATTCAGGGAGAGGCTTTTGATAAACTCTGCGTTTGCTGCAGTGTCAACTATAATTTAATTAAAACCGTGTTGGGATTCAAATTCTATTTATCTTCAACTTTTAACATGAATTTTTGGTTATATCTTACAAGGTTTCATTTTAATGCATTACACTTATTAGTGACATTTCCGAGGAAGGCTGACAAGCACATGTCTTTCCCGACAATGCCTCTATGCAAAGCACCATGAACTTTAATCTTTTTGTCATTTATGTTCCAATCCTCCGAAGCCTTTTCTGATTCTAATTCTACATTTGTCAAAGATCAGATCCCATAGAGAGGCGATTACCTTCTTGCAAAAATTGTGTAATCAAGACCTGTGTGTTGCTGTGGTGAAATTTGTACGCTGCGTCTTGAGAATTGGAAACAGATCTGGGGCACTATAATGCATTATATTCTTTCTGAATGCTCATTGTTTTTATGTGGCTGCTGACTTCTTTTAACATACTGTGAGAGGGAGTGTCTGAAATAGGGCTTAGGAAGCTTAGGTCGTGGTTGAATTTGTGCATTTATTACAAGTACATATGTGATCTCTGCAACAATAACAATGCTTCTCTTGTTTAGTTTTTTCTTCCTTAGGGAGCGTACTGTGTATATGGCTCAAGTGTGACCAGTGAGTGACGGTATTCTCTTGTTCTCTTTCCTTCTCTTATTATTCTTGCTGATCTCTCACCATCAACCTCTGGAAAAAAAGAGACACCCCAGTAAGTTATTATCTTTTATAGTATGCAGCACCACCGATACACCAACCTGGTGTCACTCATCTGGGGAACAGAGTGTTAGGATTATGCCTGTTGGAGGGGGCGGATAAACTCTCAGACACTGGGGAATGGTATAGTATTCATGCACGAGAACACTGTGATGACCGGAGTAGGTGCCGCATGATTTCCGCGGAACACTCCCCGATCTGCGTGGTGTAGAGAAGAAAGAATGGTCTCAGACGCAAGCCAGAGGGAGAATAAAATGTGGAAGAAAAGGGAAAAGAATATGAAAAAACTCATGCCAGATCAGAAATAAAAAAAACGGAAAATATACCACAAAATAAACTCTCCCCACAATATTCACTGTAAGGCCGGTAGACTCACCGTGAAGGCCAAAACTCTCCCTGAGTTGTGGAAGGGTCTGCTCATACTCAGGAGGCTATGGGCACTACCATTCTTCCGTCTAGGTCTCGTCCTCCTCCTCCTCTCTCCAATCGGCATCTTCCCTGTCGGCTTTCTCCGTCGGGTTGCACTGTTGAAGACCAAGGGGTTTCACAACCCGTATCTGACAACACCTCTCCTTTGTTTTTCTTGCTTTGCGATACCTCCGCGTCCTCTTTGCTTCTTTTCTCCTTCATGTCCTCTCTGCTACTTCGCCTTCCCGCCCTTTGTTTTCTCTCGCCCTTTTATTTCTGTGTTCTGCCCTCCTTCTGGTTCATTTCTTGGGTTCATCTAATGGAATTTGCTGGTTGGGAAGTCACTTATGGGTCTCCGCTCCTGCAAGCAAAAGTCTTTTGCCACTGTTGTAATTTTGTATTCCTGCCCTCCTGACATCTGTTTTCCTTTACTTCTTGTTGCAGGAGCTGCGTGGATTGAGTGGAGGGGAAGTAATCTGCCTCCAGACCTAGCGACATGCCAGGTAAGGAGGGGTGTTGGGGCGGGAGCACCTTCACAGATATGTTTTTAAAACTCTTTCTATAACTGTCAGTTTTTATTGTGTGAATTGTTTTATCATGTGCTTTTATGGCTTTTGATAAGCCAAATAAAAATTATGTGGCTGACTGACTCTATAGGTCTTCCTTAGGAGAGACATATATAATGTTAAGGGATAAGGTGATTTTGCCATTGCTTTGAATGGAAAAGTTGAATTGGCAGTGAAATCACTGTCCTTCCAGTCTGCATTGGCAGGCTGGGAACTATTTTGTACCTTGGCACATGAAGGGTAGCACATACAGTGCTGCAGCCCCAAGTGGACACTCTGTCTTACATGTCCTGGATACCATACACTAGAGACTTACAAGTAATTCAGACTTTGACAATTGGGTGTATCCAATTTGACCTGTACTTTGTACAGGGTTATAACACTGGCACTGAGTCTTGTTAGCAGGCCTCAGCGCAGTCTCATGGTGGTCATGATGGAAAAACCAGCAGCATAAGTCTAAAAATGTGGGATTAAACATACAAAAAGAGGCATTTCCTTGCAAGGCACCTTTGCAGATGGAAGGTGATGAGCAACATACCCGCAATCCTGGTGGTTCTCATCATTTAAGTGGAGGAACCTGGAAAGGCCGTCTGCATTGGCATGGTCAGTCCCAGGTCTGTGTTCCACTGTAAAGGCCATACCCTGTAAGGAGATGGCCCTCCCTTTATCTACATAAGTCATGAGAGGTCTGATCTTTAAAGTGAGTCCCAAACAAGTAGAGTCTTAACTTCTTCAGGGATCAAACCAGAGCAAATGCTTCCCTCTTAATGGCACTCCCAATGCTGCTCTCTGTGGAGGAGTCGTCTCCTAGGAAAGGCAACAGGTTGATCTTGACCCTGGTCATTTGCTGTGACAGAACTGCCCCAATCCCATGTTCTGAAGCATCAGTTTGGATGACAAAGTTTGGTGAAGTCAGGTACCTTTAGGACAGGTGCTGCACACAGAGCTTTCTTTAAGGTGTCAAAGGCCTTTGACATGAGTCAGTCCAAATTACTTTTCTTGGCTTTTTTTAGAGGTTAATTCTGTTAAAGATGCCACTATGATACCATATCCCTTGACAAACCTAAAGTACCAAGTTAGGCCCAAAAACGCTCTGACGTAGGTCTGAGTCTTTAAAGCTTCCCAGGCCATAATTGTCTGCATCTTGGGATGGAGAGGTTGTACGTTGCCTCCACTAATTTGGTGGCCCAGGTTCACTACGGACACTTGCCCTACCTGGAAATTACTTGCCTTGATAGTTAACCCTGCCTGTTGAAGGGCTTGAGGCACTTCCTTCAGGTGGACCAGGTGATCCCCCCAGGTGGAACTAAAGACAGCAACCTCATCAAGGTATGCTGCACTGAAACTTTCCAGACCTGAAATTATTCTATTCACCAACTTCTGGAAGCCAGGTGCATTTTGAAACCAAAAGGGCATAACTCTGAACTGAAAGTGGCCTTCTAGGGTTGAAAGGCAGACCTCTCATTGGCTCCCGGTGTGAAGGCTATCTGCATTTAACCTAAAGTCAGGTCAAAGGTACTCAGATATTTTGCAGCCCCCAACCTCTCTATGAGCTCATCAGCTCTTGGAATGAGGTGAGCATCAGTCTTAGTGACTAAGGCCCTCATTACAAACCTGGTGGTCGGTGTTAAAGCGGCGGTAATACCGCCAATAGGCCGGCAGTAACAAAAATGGAATCAAGACCACGGAGGAAACCACCAACACAAACACATACAGCCACTTTAACACTCCGACCACCACGGCGTTAGCAACAAACACAGCAGTGCTAACCACCAACAGCCAGGCGGAAGACAATGTACCACCCACCCCATTACAACCTGCCCATCCGGCAGATTTTCTGGGGCGGTACCAACACCATCAAAAGCACGGCGGAAACAGTACTTTGAAGGGAAACCACTCACTTCTTGACACTCAAGGAAGAACCAGGACTCCATGAAGCCCGAACTACAGGTGTTACCCATGCTGGTGTATCTTCTCATCTACCAGGAGTACCAACAGTGGCGGCAGGTGTTACCCACGCTGGTGTATCTTCTCATCTACAGGAGTACCAACAGCGGCGGTGACAACCACAGTGATAACTGCACCTAGTACACAGGGGAGGGGGGAGGAAAAAGAGAGTGACACACACACGCAACACGCAGCACCCACACCCTCACCCCAAAAACCATACACACAAACACATGCAACAACATTACATATAAACCCTCTGGATTAATGCAAGGACAAAAGGAATGGAGTCAAATGAGTGTAATATTTGACATTTTGAGAAAAACTTTCATAAATAAATAAACAGTATGTACAATATATACACTATATACAAAATGAGGCACAATGTCCACACAAAAATAGTCCGTGGCCCACTGGGTATAACACATAGACCAAGTCCTCTCTTGACTCCTGCCTCAAAACGGAGAGAACACTGCATGGGCATCAGGTAAAAAACACACAGGCACCTCAGGGGATAGAGGAACGGGGGGCACCTCAGCCTGAAGATGGTACTACGCCACTGCTCCTGGAGGGGGCTCCATGCCCTCAGTTTGGTCCTGGGGAATGCAAAGCCACAGTCTCTCAAATCTCCCAAGTGGGTGGTTTGCCCACTGTTTGGTCCTGGGGAGTGCAAAGCCACAGTCTCTCAAGTGGGTGACATGTTCCACTGGTTCTGGAGGGGGTTTTATGCCCAGTGTGCTTCATCCTGCCAAGGATAGGGTGAGTGGATGCCTTTGTCCACTGGTTCTGGAGGGGGCTTGGTGCCCAGTGTGCTTCATCCTGCCAAGGATAGGGTGAGTGGATGCCTTTCTCCACTGATTCTGGAGGGGGCTTGGTGCCCAGTGTGCTTCATCCTGCCTAGGATAGGGCGAGTGGATGCCTTTCTCCACTGGTTGTGGAGGGGGCTTGGTGCCAATGATGCTGCACATGGGGGTGCCAGGTCACCAGGTGGCCTTGGTGTCAGAGCCACGAGATTTGCAGTGGCCAGAATGCATGATTGTCCATGGAGGGAGGGCTACAGTCCATCCGCCGGCGGCTATGGCTGCACAGTGTTGGTAGTGCTGGTGCAGGTGCTGGTGCTGCCAGTGAAGGGGGGAGGCTCCAGCCCTTCTCCTGCAGCCTCGGACGGCTGCCCACTGGGGCTGCTGCTGCTGACAGTAGTGGTGCAGGTGGCGGTGCTTGCGGCGGTGCTTGCGGTGGTGCAGGTGGCAGTGCTGGCCGCGGTGCAGGTGCTGCCAGTGGCGGGGGGAGGCTCCAGCCCTTCTCCTGCAGCCTCTGATGGCTGCCCACTGGGGCTGCTGCTGCTGACAGTAGTGGTGCAGGTGGCGGTGCTTGTGGCAGTGCTGGCCGCGGTGCAGGTGCCAGTGCTGGTGGTTGTGCTGGTAGCCACAAAGCCTTCAGCAGCAGGCTTGGACTGCTGATGTGGCTGGTGTTTTGTGCCCCTTCCTGCCCTTGACAGATGGTGGTGTCACCTTGGGTCTGGCATCTGGAGTCTTCGAGGTGGCCTTGCTTGATGGTTGTGGCTCCTTCCCCTTGCTGGATGCTGTCCCATTCTTCACCTTGCCAGGTGGCGGAATGTTCATGCCCTTGGCAGGGGTTGGTGGCACACTGGTTGGGCTGACGGGTGCCCCCTTTGAGCCTCTGACAGCTGCAGATACCACAGTGGATGTGGATTTTGTGGCTGAGGTGCTGGGCTGGGTTTTGGCCACCCTGGCCTGAGGTGAATGACGGGGGGATGTTTGCTAGGAAGAGCTTCTTAGGGACATTGGGGTGGGAAGAGGGTGAAGGTTTGGGAGTGAGGGAAGAGGGAAGAGGGAGTGGTTGTAGGAGGTGTCAGTCTGCTGTATTTGAGTGCAGGTGCCTGAGCTGGAGGCTGTTGTGAGGTGGATGGCTGTTGGGTGGATGTGTGCTTGCGTTTGTGTACTTTGGGAGGAGGCGTCACAGACACAGTGGGAGAGGACACAGGGTACGTGTGCATGGATGTGGGGGTGGTGACTGCCAGTGAGGGGTATGTAGTGATGGGTGTGCTGGTGATGGAGGTAGTGGATGAGGGTGTAGTATATGTAGGTGTGAGTGGAGACGCTACTGGGAGGGAGGTGGACGAGGAGGAGGAGGAGGGGGACACAGTGGAGGCAGTGGATGTTGGTGTGTCTGCATGGGGATGGTGTTTGTGTGAGTGCCTGTGAGATGAAGTGTGGTGCTTGTGTTTGCCTGAGCCACTTCTGGGTGTTGATTTGGGTGAATGGTGGTCTGAAGGTGATAGGCTGGGGTTGAGGGGATTGGGACTGGGTAGAGGAAGCTGGAGGGGGAGGCTGGATATAGGGACAATGGCTGCAATCAGTTTGGAGGCCAGAGCCTGAAATGCTCTTTGTTGGGCTGCCATGCCAGAGAGAATGCCCTCCAGGTATGCATTTGTTTGTTGCAAATGCCTCTCGACACCCTGGATGGCATTCAGTATGGTTGATTGCCCAAAAGTGAGGGAACTCAGGAGGTCAATAGCCTCCTCACTGAGGGCAGCAGGGCTGACTGGGGCAGTGCCTGAGGTGCATGGGGTAAAGGAGATGCCCATCCTCCTGGGAGAGCGGGCACGGGAAACATGCTGAGGGGCTGCTGGGAGGGCAGTGCTGGTAGGGGGTGGCGGCTGTACCCGTTGTTGGGGTGGGCACAGAGGTGTCCGCCACCGCCAGGGAACTTCCATCGGAGGAGGAGTTGCTGTCTGTAGTGTCCCCTCCTGTCTCCGTTGTGGTGCTCCCCTTGCCCTCCGTCCCACTGGTGCCCTCACCCTCGGTGGATTTAGCCTCCAGGCTCATGTGGGATGCAGCTCCCTCCGTCGCTGGTGCCCCTGCTCCTCCGCCACATGATGCTAATGCACACAAGGACAGGGTGACTAAACAAAAAGGGGGGAGAGACAGAGGATACACTTGGTCAGTGCCAGCAACAACACTACAGTTGGCATACACAAAACACAGGGAGAAGCCCTATACGCTAGGCCATACACTACCAGTTACAAAGATAGTTACCAGCCCATGGTGTACCTAGCATAACGCCATCAGCTGCACACCTGAAACAAACAGAGCCCTGACCAGTAGGAGATGCCCACTAACACCACTGGGGTTGGAGTGCTTCAGACCCTGCCCAAAAAGGGACCTACCCTACCATGTTCGCCCTGGCCTAGGGGCACCCAAAGTCCACACCCAGGTAATACCTTAACGCGCACAAAGTCATGATTCCGAATTTGTACTCACCCCCTTGTGGCTGCTTTGATGCCCTTAAGCGCCCATCCAACTCCGGGTAGGCCACTGCCAGGATGTGGAACATCAGGGGGGTCAGGGTACGATGGGGACCCCTTCCTCATTGGGAGGCCAGCCCCAGCTGGGCCTCTGCCATCTTACTTGCCCAGCGGCACAGATCCTCCCACCGTTTGCAGCGGTTTGTGCTCTGCCTGTCAAGGACCCCCAGGGTCCGCACCTCCTTGGAGATGGCACGCCAAATACCTTTTTTCTGATGGGTGCTGACCTGCAGGAAAAAGACAGCAGAAAAGAGATTAGTCATGCCATCCGGACTGTCATACTCATGGCCCACCATATCCCTCCCATCCCCTTCCGCACATGCATTGACCACCATACATGCAGCACTCTGCACAGAACACCTCAGCCCCCCCCATACATGTGGCTTACACACACAGCACTCTATAGATTCATGGCCCACTCATCATGCTCACAGTGTACTCACCTGTTTGTCTGGAGGACCATAGAGTAAAATGTACTGAGGTAGGACCCCATCCACCAGTCTCTCCAACTCCTCCGAAGTGAAGGCAGGAGCCCTTTCCCCAGACACATGAGACATTGTCGCTTCCAGACACAGGTCACAGCAGCACTTGCAGTGTAGGTCCTCTCCTGTTGAAGGTCAGGTAGCAAGTGAGTGAACTGATAGAAAATGGTGGTTACGTCCACAGCGGTGCGTACCGTCACCGCCAGCTCAATCTCCATTGGCTCCTGGAACCCATAGGGCCTAATGTAACCAATGCGAAGTTGCGCGGTGGTCATCGACCGCTGACTGCAACAGCGCATAATGCCAGTGGAATTACCTAATTTCCACTTGTCCCTCCTCACAGGTCAGGCAGCCGTCATTTCAGGGGACCACAGGCCATGGCACCTAACTGTGCCACAGCAGACATTGGCACATCAACTGACTCTCGGGTTCACATACTGGTTCTGTAAAGGAAGATATGCATCATTATTACAATAGATGTGTGAATATGACCCTCTGCTCACCCTTTTCCTCCCTAGACTTCAACTGCAGAGAATGAATATGAGATGGAGACATCCTCCAGTTTACAGACCCCTGGTGGACCTGGCGACAATGGAGGACAGATACATTATCGTAACCTACAGACTTGATCGGGCCACAATCCAAGAACTGTGTGGTAAGGGGATATACTAGTAAAGGTTTGACTTACTAGGGTCCAGACCTCCTGCTACCCCTGCGAGGCATTCAGGATGCATTATTGCCAAGACTTCTCCTCCCATGTTGTTAGTTGTGGGGGAGAAGGTGGGGTCCACCGCCAGTCATCTGTACGGCTACCTGGTGTCTTGAAACCACGGAACGCACCTTCCACCGTAGGTCATTCCACCTCTTCCTGATGTCATCCCTTGTTCTGGGGTACTGTCCAACGGTGTTGACCCTGTCCACAACTCTCCGCCATAGCTCTATCTTCCTTGCAATGGACGTCTGCTGCACCTGTGATCTGAATAGCTGTGGCTCTACCCGGATGATTTCCTCCACCATGACCCTTAGCTCCTCCTCTGAAAACCTGGGGTGTCTTTGGGGTGCCATGAATGTGGTGTGAGTGGTATGTGTGAGGATGTGTGGGGTGATGTGTTGGAGTGTGTGCTGTTAGGTGCATGGATGGTGTATGGGTGATGGTGTTCTGTGGCTCAGATTGAGTGGGTGCTCCTGGCTTGTCTTTCTCTGTTAGCTATCTTTTTTTTCATTGAAAGAGTTGTGGGTAATGTGGGTGTGTGTTTTATAGTGGTGTGGGTGTATGTGTGTGAGGTGTGTGTAGTTTGAATTGTCCAATGTGGTGGAGTTTTGTAAGTGTGTGTGTATTATGAGCACGGCGGTGTGTACCGCCAATGCTTTACCGCGGTTGATAGACCGCTGCATTGATTCCAGGTCCTGATACTATGGGCGTATTTCTGTTGATGTAACGGTGTTGGTTTTGATACTGCCAGTTTATCACTGACCTTTGGTCTGGCGGACTTGTGTGGGTTTCTGTATAGTGGCGGATTTCTCTGTGTGGGTCATAATACCCGTAGCGGTATACCGCCGCGGTCACGTTATGTTGGCGGCCGTCAGCACAGCGCTAGGCTGCATTTACTGCCAATGTTGTAAAGAGGGCCTACATTCTGTCCTTTATAGTCCACACAAAGTCTAGCTCAGGTTTGCCTCCTTTGGGATTAGCTTCGGCCATCAGACCCACTATGCTGACCCATGGACTATTAGAGGGCTCAGTCAACCCTAACTCTAGCATTTAGCAACTTCAGCTTTAATGCTAGCCTTGACTTGATCTGACAGTCTGTAATCTTACTTTGACAGGTAAAATGTCACCTGTGTCCACATCATGGGTACACCGTGTCATCAGGCCTGGAGTCATAAAACATAACCCAAAAAACGACATAAGCAAATTGTAACAGTCCTTGTGCTGCTGATCCGTCAAATTGGGAATGAGTGCTGCTCCTTACATTGAACCATCTTTGACATTGGTAGACATCAGGTCTGGGAGAGTGTCACATTCTTCCTATTCTCCAACATCTGTACTCAGGAGCATGGTTATGTCTGCTCTGTCAATATCTAATTCGAGCCTGTTCACATCTACCATCCAATGAAGGTTCTTTCAAGTACCTAAATCCACCAAGTATGTGACATATCCCTTCTTTTCCAAGATAGGGTAACCCCCAGTTAAACTTTCTTGGAGTGCTATGAGTGCTGCTGGCTCCAACATCCAAACCAGTTTCCCAGGTTGTTACCCAACTATAGATGCCCTTTTGGCATACCAGTGCTTGACAAGTTCTTGTTTCCCTTTTCTATGTACTCCCCCATGCTGGAGTGAAGGTCTAGTACATAATCCAGGGTGTCCTGATTTGACACTTTGAAAGGTCTCTCCCAACCTGTTTTTGCCAAACATAAAGGACCCATGACAGGGTGTTCAAGAGCAGGTCAAAAGGGCTAAAAACTATTCCTTTCTGAGGAACCTCCCTGTAGGCAAACCACAGGCATCAGAGAAGAACAACCCATCTGCTCCTGAGTTTCTCTGGTAAAACCACACAAATGTCTTTCAAGGTCTTTTTAAATCTTTCAACAAGGACATTTCTTTATGGATCATAAGGTGTAGTGAACTTATAGGTAACTCCATGCTCATCCCACGTTGCTTTCTGTTAGGCAGACTTGAGGTTTGTGCCCCTATTTGCAATGACTTCCTTAGCAAAGCCCACTCTAGTAAAAATGCTAAGTAATGTTCTAGCTACTGTAGGGGCAGTAACTGTTCTAAGGGGTATGGCTTCTGGATATCTAGTGCCATGGTCTACTGCCACCAGAATAAACCTTTGCACTGAGGCAGTAGTTGGGTCTAGGGGACTAACAATTGGGCCTCGGTGGAATTCACAGAGTTCTACTAGGCGGAATTCTGTGGAGTGGCTAAAAAACTCCACATGAACTCTGCCTCACTTTGGGAGTACACTGTTATAGTTGCCTTTATTGGTGAGTACTTTTTACCTGTGTTATGTCTTTTTGGCATACTTTTCTATGGGGAGCCAACAAGAATTTATAATTATATATTTGTCAGTGCAAGAAATCATATTTTGAGGCCAGATACCAGGGAGCTCACTGAGGGGCTCATTCTGAGCCCGGCGGGCGGCGGGAGCCGCCCGCCTGGAGGGAGCCGCCAAATGGCCGCTCCGCGGTCGAAAGACCACGGAGGCCATTCTGGCTTTCCCGCTGGGCTGGCGAGCGACCACCAGAGGGCCGCCCGCCAGCCCAGCGGGAAACCCCTCCCCACGAGGAAGCCGGCTCCGAATGGAGCCGGCGGAGTGGGTATGTGCGACGGGTGCAGTGGCACCCATCGCGTATTTCAGTGTCTGCAAAGCAGACACTGAAATACAAAGTGGGGCCCCCAGGGGCCCCACGACACCCCTCACCGCCATCCTGTTCCTGGCGGTCAGAGCCGCCAGGAACAGGATGGCGGTGAGGGGGTCGGAATCCCCCATGGCGGCGCAGCAAGCTGCGCCGCCATGGGGGATTCCCAGGGCAGCGGAAAACCGGCGGGAGACCGCCGGTTTTCCTTGTCTGACCGCGGCCAAACCGCCGCGGTCAGAATGCCCTGCGGGGCACCGCCAGCCTGTTGGCGGTGCTCCCGCATCCCCGGCCCCGGCGGTCCTTGACCGCCGGGGTCGGAATGACCCCCTGATTCATTTCACAGATTAGGAAATCTTTGGGCTAAGCACTTACTAGCCTGACTTACAGTTTATGCCACATTGATTGCACATGTTTTAAAATTACAGAATTCAACAGATAAAAGTTTTGTAGACAGGGGCCAAGCTGCCTTCGCTGCCCATCAGTTTCATTCATCCAAAGTGTAAAACGGACAGAATACAACTCTATGGGACTTTTCTGTGTGCATAGGAGAGAATCTTTCTATTGTGTAGAAAAAAACATGCACCACAATTTTTCATTTTTTTTCCTTTTCCCTTCCTCATAGGTTGCCCTTTTTATTTTCACTTTGTCCTGATGAAGACCCACATATAAGATATTAATTGGCACCTTTTCTTTTGGGTCTAAACGGCCACAACTTTTTTTCTCTACGTTTTGTGGATTTAATATTCTGAAAGGCTGAAGCAGATTGAGTCAAGCGGCTACCCCTACTTAATGGACAATATTTTGAGGATGTATTGATTAATACAGACAAGCCATATGCAGCCACCTGTGAGCACTGCTGATTGAATTTTAACTTGTCTATTTTTTGGCGTTTTCTTAACTCTGTCACTTTCACAAGCACTTTTTTGAGCACTTTGTCTACGCATAATCGAGCAGCGACTGTACTTAAACTCATGTGTATGCAATACTGATGTTGAATACAACTAGAATTGTTTTGCATAAATTTGCTTCTTTTGTTGTATTTCTTATTTCTCTCTCCTTTGTTCTACGATTGTTGAATAAGACTATTAAATATGATTAATGTATGCTAATTTAAATTGTGTACTTTAGGTGTTTTGTTTTGCTCATGGAACCACTTGTTGTTTGCATCACTCTGTGGACATGCAGAGTTGTTTTCAGCCATCAATTCACCCTGATTGGTGCAAATAGCACATTCTGTACTGCAAAGTGAATGCAAAAGGCACTATGTGGTTACATGTGCCCGCACCGGTTTTGTTTTACCCATTCTGTGCATGGTGCTAAGCCTACATTTTAATCTTCCCTAAATCTCCTCAATCCTTCCCCTATCCTACTGTTTTACCTTTATTATATGAGTGGTTGTATTTGTGCTTGTGCATTCTATGTTATCGTCCATGTTTTTGTCTTTTTTTCTGTGGCAATGCCCGTGCAGGTGCTAACCGCACACTTTGCAGTCACCAGCACCACCAAGGGGTGCAGCCCTGCACCATTTTCTATGAGGTGGAGATGGCCACGCTAGTTTGTTTTGTGCAGCGCCGTGGCAGGCCTGGGAGTGGGTATGGCCTGCGGCAGCATTGGCTGCTATAGGGGAGGGTGCAATGGTGTATGTGGGAGCGAACTGGAGTTCAGCGCACCAGCAGCAATTGATGCACCCCTGTGCCAACATCCAAAACCAGGAGCAGGACCTGCAGGACCTGCTTGGTGTCCAAGTGGTGCTACTTGGTGAGTAAACATGTATTTGTTTTGTCCTACAACGCTACATTTTTTTCAAATAGCATGCTGCTCATACTTAGAAGTAAGTTAAGTTCACCTAACATTACAAAGATTATGTGACCCAATTCCAAATGTAGTTTAGGAAATTTGGAATATGACTTAGGTAAGGTTTAGGAAATAAGAAATAGGTTAACTCAATACTATTAATATAGGCGATCTGGTCTAAAAAAGTACAATGTCAATATGTTACTGGATTTGCCATTGCCATCAAAATATTTTCTAGGAGATGAAATGTGCCACTGATTTATTTTTGTTATCTTTTTATTTCCTACTTTACCACCCAAATGCAAGAATAAGAGGGCATCGGAGGGTCAGGCTGAGGCTGCCACCATCAGGACTGAGGAGGGTAGAAGTACCTCCGCCACCACCAGTGCTGTGGCCATGGCTGACAGTTCTGTTGGCCCCAGTAAGTTCTCAATAATATTATTTATTTCCCTCACTTTTACCTTTCCCCATTTAAAATAATTTTTCCTTTTTTCTCTTCTACTGTGACTATTCCTTTTTTTAAATCCTCTTCAATCTATTTAATGTTTGTTACTTCTTCTTTTCCCTCCATGCATTATCATTTTTTCTTTATTTCTTGTTTCTGTAGCTGACTTCTTCCTGTCTGTACTTATCTGTAGCTTTCTTCAACTTGGTTATTAAGCTTTCTCTCTCCCCTTCCTTATGTATCCTGTGGACTGGAACTGTAAGACTAAGAGAATAGATTAGGTACTTTACTGGGAAGATTGCAACATTTGCAGACCCAAGCAAGCTATTCTATGCTTGTTTGTTGGCAAGGCTTTCTCTTCATCCTAATGTTCAAACAGTAAAATGATGACAGAGTTGTCATGATTATGGTGACCCCCCTAGTTTTGTGTTGTATGTGTTATTCAGTAGCTCAGCAGTTGATATGGTAGTGCAGCATGGCAGGAAAGTAGTATAAGGGGGGTCTGATTGCATTAGCCAACCATAACCATATGTCCTTTATTGACTAATTTATTCTACCTCTTCAGTGGGCTTCAAGTGCCTCATCATCTCTCTGCCCCTCCATTACAAAAGGTTTTTGGTTCACTTGACTACCTGGCTTTTCTAACGTTGTCAACCAACAAAATGCCCAAAGTGATATTTTCGATAGAAGATACTGCAAACCAAACTGTAATGATGTATTGCACTGCTATTTTGTTAAAAAAAATAAAAAGGGGAGGCGTATCTGGCATTTAAAATGTGTAATAGTTTTTCTAGCCACACAGACCACCAGTGCCGGGGTCAGTGCCAATGTGTCAGACGACGCAGCGTTTGAAGGGGGAGTTCCTGCGGTGGCCGGCATGGGTTCTGGTAATTCACATTCATTGCTTATTGACAATTAATAGTATGCCCACTGTGTTTGTTAAACATGGCAGATCCCACCCATCATCATTTCTAACCTCCCTGCCCATGGCATTGCGCGACCCCTGGGCTAACACCCAGCTGCAGCATGGTTCAATTTGGGAATGCATTGTTTGCTGTTCAATGTGCATCTGCTTCAGTTAATGCAGCATTTACAAAGTTTTCAATGCATTGAAAACCAAAATGAGAACTAGGTTTCTTTTCCTTACCTTCCAGTATCCACTGAGCCACCCACTAGTACTTGACTCCTTTACACAGCCTACCAAAAAAATTGAGAAAAAAAACATTATTGGCTTGTGCCACATTTTATGAGCAAAGTGGTTCCTATATTTATTTAATGGCTTTCATAATGGATTTACACCTGTTCAAATTTTTCCTTTTTGACATTTGTCAACTTTCAACTACAGTGACCGCCTAAGCCAAAGCTTAGGCACATGTACATCAGTGAAACGGTACTATTCTATAGCAAAACCTCTCCCTACCCAGCCTTTTCCCTCTAACTTTCCCTGCAGAAGAGTAAGTCAAGTTTCCTTTCCTTACTGTCAAACAAATGTGTTGAAAATAATTTGGGTTTGATGGCGACGCTAGGAAGTAAGTTGGGATTATGTGCCTATGATTTCATGGTTTGTGGATGAGATACTCTGTGATGACTATCCAATAAAACCTATATATCCTGTCCCTTTCCCTGTGCTGAAGTGCATTTTCCCACCTTCTTCTTACAGCAGACAGGACATCTATTATCTGCATGTTATACATGACGTGTGCAACATACATTATACATGTGCCCCTTTGGAGTCAGGGTAGAATTGAGAGGCATTTGAAGAAGAGCAGGGCTATTTGAATCAAAGTAAGATAATTGTCCATTGCAGCTGCCCAAGCTGCAGACTGCAGAGAGTAGCAAATAGTAACCGATGTGCTAGGTAGTATACCTTCATTCAATTAGCATAACAAGAATAGAATACTCCATAGTGGATTGTGCCGTACTCATTAATGAGAGTTATTTTTCTTTTAAAGGGTCTGTGTGTTTTTCTTAGGAAATACTTTATAACTAAAAAAAAACATTCTGGATTTTTAATCTGGGGGTATGCTGCCTTGATTCAGTTCTGCCAATCAGTGCTTTCATGTGAGGCATGTGTGGGTAAAATTATGTCTCTGTGACTCTCCTAATCACATCAAAATTTCAAATGGCCCAAGGGGACCAGCAATGTACTGATATTTGTCCACTATGTCATTTTAAAGAATAGTTTGCACAGAGCATCGTTTACAATTTGTCTTTTTTATCTTCCTTGATTTAGCAACTCCTGCTGATCCACCACTGACCCGGCAGGAGATATCAGCTTAGCTCTGGTGGCAGAGGTTGGAGGCCACCTGGGCAGAGTAACAACACTTGGGGCAGAGGAGGGTAAGGCACATGCTGCTGCCCCAGGCCCCAGTTCCTATAGCCAGCTGCCTGCTCCTCCGGCCCACAGGCCATATCAATGCCAGTGCCGCTGGCAGCAGCCTGCACCCACATACCATTGCTGCCCCCCTTCAGACAACCTATTACATCATTTATGCTGGTTGAGATGGCACTCTTGGGCCACTGGATGTCACACCTCGAGACCTATGGACCCTACTGGAGAAGGCCCTCTTCTGAACTCTTATTTCATTTTTAGTTTGGTGGATGGGAGTTTTGTTGGGGATGGTGAGGGTGGGAACTGGGTAGGGCAATTTATTTTGGATTTTTTTTTGAACTTTTATGGACATTTGCATTTTAGAAACATTTCTATTATACTTTATGCCTGAAGTAGTCTTTTTGTGTTTTACTTTAACTTTGCAGTGATGCCTTTTCATCAGCCTGTTATTTTAATCTGCTTCTCAAAGTGTATGCCAGTTAGTTATAGTTAGTTATACCCTTATCATACCACCCTCTGTAACAACAGTGACCATTAGGGGGGTATGCTGCCATTCCCCATATTGCCTACAGAAACCATATTTTTCTTACTTGGATAGAAGAAGCAATGGCTGCTACCTGTTTCAATCTTACAAAACCTTACTGAAGGGTTTCCTAAGGTGCTTTCTTAACAGTAGAGGTAGTGCACTAACAGGGAAGGCATCACAGAGGTCCCACTCCCATCTAGGTGAGCTCCAACTATAGGATTATTCAAAAGGATTATCCATGACAGCCAACTGAATTGAAAGAAAAACACAGTTATTGGGTTGTACATTTATATCATAGCTTTAGAAAGACTGAGACCAGACTACTACTACAATGACACAACAAAGAATATCACACATTATAACGAAAACTAGCAAAAATAAATTATTTTGAGCAATGGGGGGCATGGAATTTAATCACATCCAAAGTTACAAAATCCTTTAGTCAGGAAAAATGTATTCAAAGCCTGAAACGCTTAAGCATAACAAATGTCTGAATGATGATGTCCTTTTATGCATGGTTGTGCAAGAGGAGCTGGTGTGGGCTATTCCCATGTAATAGAAAATCCCACAGTTAGTTGGTGTCACATTTAACCACATCCGTCCTCCCAAGTGGATGATCCATTTGGTGTACATTAAGTCACACCTCAATAAATCACACAGCTGGGGGAAGAAGGTTAGGGATTTGATTAATGGATTGGAGAGGGAATTTGGAGAAAGGTATGACAAAGACAAACACTACACAACAACAAAAAACAATATTCATGAGGGTGATGAGCAGCACATCGTCATCATTAATCTGTTGTGGAAGGGAATGAAGGAATGAGTATGACATAGTTCAGTTAAATGCATTGCAAACAGACCTTATGCCCTAGAGATCCAATATATTATTAGATATCCAAATTGTCTGTCATCTAGGTTTGAAAAATACAAATTATGTAAGAGTCAAGTGAATCCACCCAGTTCTAAAAAATATGATTGTCCAAAGAAGCAATGCTTCTCTTGGGTGCCTTGGCTAAACCGATCCAGTAAGTGAACAAGAGAGTTGAGCTCAGCTTTCACCTTTCATTCATGCAAGAGAGGAGAAGGCCTATGGATTATAAAACAGAAACCGTATTGTAGATTCAAGGTGAAGAACAAAAGGGAGGTAAGCTTCATGAGGAGTGTATGAAAAAATCTCAGAGGCAGAGCAAAACCAAGAGGAGTTTCATGTTTGCCAGCAGTGCCGTATATACACTCAGCAGCATTTCCAAAATATATACACCTCTCTACATTCCACAGGGATGAGAACTAGCCTACAGATACATCATTATCATGGTTTCCCTTTGAAGTCAATACCTTCCTAGTTCTGGCTGTTGAGGTAGTCCTGCCCTGAGTTCTTCCATGCTCCTCGTGACTCAGAGTAACTCCGTCACAGTCCCAACCCGAGTGAGATAGACCTGTATTGTACTGCTGTTGAAGAACAAGTAGAGAAACAGAATTAGAGTATTTTGTATAGATTTGTGTTTGCTAAATAAAGTGACTGGTCTGATATCTGAAGAACCAGAAAAAATGACTGGACCCTGCAGGTAAGTTTGAAAGGGCCAATCACCTTCCGAAAAAATGGTCACCCATCAGGCCCCAAACATTGCAAATCAAAAAAAATCAAGTTTTTTTAGAAAGTCCTGCACAACCAAGTTGATGCAATGATCCAAGCACAGGACCCTGAAATAGCCACCGTCTGACATGGCATTGACTATATTACTCCAATTGTCCGAGGCAACAAATTGATTTTCTGAGACCTCTGAGTCACAGCCATTCATTCACACCTTGCTGTTAAATTTGTCCAAGATGTTTACAGCTGTATGGGTTTTATTCCACGGCAAACATGGCTACTGTTGCATGCCTCTGCACACCCTTAAAAGTATCTTCAGTACTGAGAGCTGAAGATAGTTGTTGCCTAACCTAATCCAGTGTGCATGTAATCAATTGCTGGACAACTGCTCCATATGTCTGTCGTCAGGTGAATAGTGTGAATAACACTTTGCTGCAAAGCTTGTCCAACCAATTGCAGCACCTTGTGATGGAGAACTAGAACAGCAACTCTGGCAACATGGGTGGCTGCGGTCATAGGGCCCCTCCTGCCTAAACAATTCCATAATAGTGCCTGGACTGATTTTCTTTTCTGGGGCTACTGACGCAGGCGACTTCTGAGAAGTAGGAGGTGGTAGTGTGCCTTGGGGAAGCCACTGTATGCCGTCATACCTGTAGCCGACTTTTGTGCTATTTTGAGTTCAGAGAGGGTGATGCTGGTGCACTGCTGTCGACAGGGCTGCTTTGCTTGAAGATGTCATCCTCTTCTTCCTCATCATCTCCCACCTTGAATTTGGTTAACCCTGGTGACTGAGGATTTTTCTAATAAGAACATTTTCCTTCTTTCCTTGTCCATCTTGTGGCTTTTCTTGGGGCTGGGTCTCTTTTTTTTAATGTGACATGGGCTATAAGGAGGACAGACTCAGCCCAAGCACCGCCTTCTCCATTTGCCTCTCTAACAGACATGGGCTTGGGCTTAGGTAGTGCCATTGATGCAGAAGTGCTGCCCCCAGGTTCCTCCCTGGAGATTATTGCAGCAGGCACACGTCTTCCAAAAAATGTTATGGTTGGTACGCCTGTGGTGGAAAGCTGCGTCTTCTCACTGGCCACTTTTTTGGTAACACCTTTCTTTGGGGCCATCCTAAAGCTGTCAGTAGGCAGTAGCATTGAGCCGCACAAGCAGAAAAGGTGGAGGATTGATGTCACGGGCTTTGTTCTCATGTGTTTGTCACAGGCCTTCTGTTCGGCAGTTAGGTGGGTGATATTTATTCTCTTAAGAACCTAAATGCAAACAAACAAGACAAACATTTAGTGGAACATGACATTTTTGCAGTTTGAATTAGTACAGACAAAGACAATATAACTTAGGGTGGCTGGTTACATAAGTTATTATCGTAAATAATTAACAACAATATATCCAAATATTTAAAAATTCAACCAAATCACCATGAAATAAAATTTAATTTATAATCGGATAACACAACATACATATATACATCTTTGCTTTATGTGCATCTGTTCTAAGGGAGACACTTGTGGCAGTCGGGAAGTGCATCAAAAAATGGAGGCTAGTGTGCACCTGTGACAGGGAAGTAGGTCCAGGGGGAAATAAAATAATCATTAAAAAATGAATGATGCTGGTGTATGCACAGTGCACCTACTATGGCAGGCATGGTGTTGAGGGGGAATAATACCTAAGAAAACGAATGCTCTTGTAGGCTTTGCACCTATGGCAGGCAGGGTGGAGATGGACAGAGGCAAAATGGAAAAATAAATGTAAATGTAATTTAAAAATAAATAAAATAAAATGAAAAATAAAATATTTTCAAGAAAAAGGCAAAATAAAGAGTTAAAATAAATAATAAAATAAAAAATTAAAATTAAAACTAAATAAACTAAAATTAATTGCTGATGTTTGTACTACGGGAGCATGATAAATCTATTGAGAGGCAAGAGGATGCAGGTGAAAAATGCAAAAAAAATGAATGTAATGTAAAGCAATGTTCATCACAATCATATTCATAATAATAATATACATATAATACAATAATCCTCAAGCATATTATAAATGAATTTCACATGCAAACTTTTGGCAAAAGCACAGTAGCTTTTGACCACCTGCCACATGATCAAACAACAACAGCGAGCAAGACAAACAAAGAACATATACAAGCCTATGGCAAAAGCACAGTGGCTGGCTACACAAAATGGCCACATGGTCAACAAAAACAGCAAGCAAAGAAGTATGGCCACAACAAAGAACATATGAAGGCCTGTGGCGAAAGCACACTGGCTGGCTGCACAAAATAGCCACCAGCCACATGGTCAAACAACAACAGCAAGAAAGGAAGTATGGAGAACAAGAAACACATGCAAGACTATGAAAAAAGCACAGTGGTTGGCTACATAATATGGCTTCTGGCCACATGGTGAACTAAGAAGCAAGAATACATGTAAAACACATACAGACCTATGGACACAGAATCACACAAAATGGCCCCTGGTCACGTGACATGGAGAACAAAGACAAACGGTGACCTATGGCAAACACACTCACATACAAAATGGCCAGACAAAGGAGGCATGGTAACACTGAAGAAAACACTACCATTAATTCAGCTATGCCAAGCCCGAAAAGTAACTGAGCTATAAAAAATTTACAACACACATCTGCCTATGACATCAAATATTACCCCACATAGAAATGAATGAATGAATGAAAAGAGCTTGCATAGCGGGCTGCTACTCAACAGAGTGTCCCAATACTCAGGTGATTAAAAGATGAGGAGTAAGTAATGAATAACCATTGTGACCTACCACCAGTTACTGTTGGAATCAGAAAGTTTTCAGTTCACTTTTAAATCTGACTTCATCAATGATGGTCCTCAGCTGCTCGGGCAGCTGATTCCATAGGCCAGCTGCTTTTAACGTGAAAGAGGCACCACCTCTGTGCTGTTTTAAAAAATGTGGAATCACAATTAAATTTGCATACTAGAATGCAGCGCTCGTCACAGGTGATACCTTTTGATCCACTCATTTAAATACCGTGGGCCCCTATAATGTTTTCATGCAATGTTGACTAAAACTGGTCCTATTGGCTGGTTGGTGCTTTGGCAAACTAGGCCACCTAGTAAAATAAATGAATAGTGAAAATGTAACAAACATGGAGAGAAGGTCCTGAACTGTGCAAAATTTTCCTTCATTAAAAGGTGAAAAATGAAATGCAAAAAATAACTAGTCCCCTACTGAAACTCCAGGCCACCCACCACAATAACATTTAAAAATCAAAAGAACAAAGAAATACTAGTGCATACCCTATCAAACAAATAACACCCTTGTATAATGTTTTTGGAACGTACTTGTGTGATATCACAAAAACAAAGTATGTAAATCCAAAGGTATATATTCAGTACACAAAGAGTGAGCCTTCCACCTCAAAATCCAAGTGAAAAGTGACCAGGAGAAGGACAAGGCACTGGGAGGAGCCTGCTAGACAGGAAGAGGAGTCTCTGGGGCACTTCCTTCCTGTTGGAGATAAAAAAAAAAGGCTTCTCGCGCTAAAAGACAACTTGAATGTTGGAATAGAAAGCCTACTCAAAATTGTCTTTTTGAGTAGATGTAGCTGCTTCTCGAGTAGAGAATATACTCAAGGTGCATCCCCAGTTTCTCATGCTCGTGAGAGCCACTGTAATGGCGCTGTAGTGGACAAAAGCCATGCTAGCAGGTGAAAAATCTCACCTGGGCTCACAAGAGGCCTGAAACCATTGTAGCACTCGCAAGCCCATGTCAAAGCCAATTCTTGCATGTGCTAACAAAAAAAAAATCCTCCACATGCTTGATGGCAGAATTTGGGAATTGCTCTTTACTTTGTATAGCGTGGACTGCCCGAAATCCACAAACTCTCAGAGCGGAGTGAATTGTTTTGACTGGGCCTACTAACAAATATGAATCCCCACCCTGTCAAAGGGAACCCCCACCACTAGAAGTGTTATTAAAGGGGCCTTTGGTTTGCTTCCTGCCTTGTTGCTGGCTTTGCAGGTCACACAGGAATGACAGAACTCCTTCCCTTTTTCAGATTCCTGTGGCCAATAGAAATAATTGACTAACCTGTCCCAGGTTTCAGTCTACCCCAGATGCTCAGCCAAGGGGATGCTATGGGCTAGGTTAACCCCTTAGATGCTGGGCCTCCCCTCCCAAGTGCTGAGCCATTTTATTGGCTATTTGGGGTAGTTTGTGCTTAGACCCCCACAACAGTTTGTGCACATAAGCTATCCACACCAAATCTGCGTCCTTTTTTCCAACATTCTTGGTATTGTAAAGGTACCCAGAGTTTGGGGATTTTGTTTTGAAAAATGGGAGAAAAGTGCTGAAGAAGAAAGCATCTGTTTTGTCCCTGCAAATGGCATCAACAAAGGGTCTGTAGTGCTAAAATGACCATCTTCCCAGCTTTCAGGAACATGCAGACTTGAATCAGAAAAACACATTTTTCAACACAGTTTGGGCATTTTACTGGAACATACCCCATTTTTACTATTTTTTGTGCTTTTAGCCTCCTTCCAGCTAGTGACTGAAATGGATGGAAAACCAATGGTGGATCCCCAGCAGCTAAACATTTCTGAAAAGTAGACAAAGTTCTAAATTCAGCAAGAGGTCATTTGTGTAGATCCTTCAAGACTTTCCTACAGAAAGTAACAGTTTAAATTAAAAAATATTTAAATTGAGTTGAATATAAAAAGCCCTTTCTGATCGTGTTTTCTTCCGTAACGTTTTCCAACTATGACAGATTTTTTAAACCATATACTATTATATTTGCTGAACCCTCCTGGATGCGGGGATATATAGATCTTGTAGGGTCATCAAGAACCCAAGCTACTCAGCGAAAATTAATGAGCTGCGCCTTGCAATGGGTTTTCATTGAATAGCAGGTCAACAGCAATTCATTTGGTAAACTATAAAGAGTAAAAAATAGGTACCAAGGAATCCTATGCATTTCCAAAATGGGCACAAGATAAGGAGTTTAGAAACAGTGGTTAGTTTGTTCATCTCTGAGTTTGGGGTTCCTCATACTAGTATGTGAACTACAGGGCATTTCTCAAAATGACTTATTTCTTATACACTGTCTTACATTTCAAAGGCAAAAATGTAGAGAATACAATTGGCAATAACACCTGTTCTTCTATTCTGTATTCCCCTAAGTTTCCTTATAAAAATGGTACCTCACTTGTGTGGATAGGCCTAGTGCCCGGGACGGGTAACGCCCCAAAACGCAACATGAACACATCACATTTTTCTATTGAAAAATTATGTGTTTTTTTGCAAAGTGCCCAGCTGTGGATTATGGGCTGTAGCATAGCCGGCAACTAGAGAAACCTACCAAACCTATACATTAATGGAAAGTAGGCTCCTAGGGGAATCCAGAATGGGGTGACTTGTGGGGCACTCACTGGGTTCTGTCACCCAGAATCCTTTGCAAACCTCACAATTGGGCTAAAAAACAAGTTTTCCTCACATTTCGGTACGTCAAAGTTCTGGAATCTGAGGGGAGCCACAAACTTCCTTCCACCCAGCATTCCTCCAAGTCTCCCGATAAAAATTGTACCTCACTTGTGTAGGCAAGCCTAGTGCTCACAACAGGAAATGCCCCAAAACACAACACGGACACATCACATTTTTCTAATGAAAACTGACGCATTTTGAATGAGGGATGAAAGGAAAAAGATGCTTAATGGATGCTCCAGTTGTGGTGCAGTTGAGGGGTGGGCCCTTTGTGGTGATGTCTCAGTCCAAACTTGACCACAGAGGTCAGGGTCCCTTGAAGTCCTCTACTTTGCAGTAGATGGCTTGCCGATGCTGGGTACTAGTCAGACTACACCTCTGCTGGAGCAAGGTCCATTGTTGGGGCTAGTGCGTCTTGGGTATGATTAATTTGGTCCTGGGTAGCACTGACAGGGTCATCGGACACTGGTGCAGGCTTTGGCTATTTTGGATTTGTCCTCTGGGTTGCCTGGAAACTGGTAGCGGCAAAACATCTTCAGTGGCTACCAACTTTGTGACTTGGACCACTTAAGCTCTTATGTCTCTAGAGTTAGTTCCAGGAGATAAGTCAACTGATTCTTGGAGTCACTGCTGTTGATTAATGTCGGGAATCAACTTTTCCACAAACTAGGAGCTGTAGACACAGTCCAATCTTTGCTTGAACATGAGCCTCTCCTTGAGCAGTTTCAAGGGCAGCTGGGCAGTCTTTCTTCGGACCTCTCTTCAATTCCAGGATGATCTGAGAGTCAGGGTACCAGATTTATCCTAGGAAAGTGCCCTGAGGGGACCACGTGGTCACAAGCCAATCTGCTACTGGGTCCCCTACTACATGTTGACAAAGTTCCTGTGATGTGTGGCATCTGGATGTTTCAGAACATGCCACATTCTTGCCCCTTTCAAGATGGCACAACCCTTCCTCTGTCCTTAGGAGCTCTGTAGCCCACCCTAGAGTTGTGGCTACCTGAGGGCTACACACCCACAGTAAACCAAGACACATTTCCCCACTCTGTCCCCGTCTCCATCCTATCTACAGGAACAAAAAGCATCCTTCTCCGGGCTGTGGGACCAGGCAGCCCATCATAGGTGGCTTGCCCTGTGAAGCTTGCCTCTGGGCTATACCCCCTCCTCTGAGTGCCATCTTGGTGGAGAAGGTGACACCTCGCTGCTGCAGCACTGCCTGTTTCTGTGCCTGGGAGTCATTCACACATCTCTCTAGACTTTCAGAAAGCTGTGTGTGTGTCCATAGGCCTTCCTTAGGGGAAACATATACACAATGTTAAGGAATAAGTTGGCTTTGCCATTGGTTTGAAGACACTGCCCTTCTAGTCTGCATTAGTAGGCTGGGAGCCATTTTGCACTTTGTCACATGAAGTGTGGCAAAAACAGTGTTGCAGCCCCGAGTGGAAACTCAATTTTGCATGTCCTAGGTATCCTGGATACCATATACTATGGACTTATAAGTCAAGTCTTGACATTTGGGTGTATCCAATTCGACGTACTTTGTATCGGGTAAAAACACTGACACTGAGGTTTGGTTTGCAGGCCTCAGCGCCATCTCAGAGATAAAAAACCAGAAGCATCAGTCCAAAAATATGGGGTGTAATATGCAAAAAGAGGGAGCATCGGTCCAAAAATATGGGGTTGAACATGCAAAAAGAGGCATGCAGTTTCATTTTTGCAGTTTTGCATACTCAGATTGAATACAGTCTCAAAACTGCCTTCTCCACATTCACTTGATAATGGACCCTGCCTTCAAACTCCAAATTGTCCGTGTTCTTTTCTTTGAAATGGTCCTCTGCTTACTTGCTTTCTTCTGCATGCATCCTTTCCCGAGCAAAGCTTACGCTAAATCACAGGCAAGTTTGCCTTAATCCATATAATTGTATATCTGCAAATTGTGCAAAGGTGTGTGGGATGTTAAACAAAGGCCCGCTTACCGCCGTGCAGAAGACCGCCAACACACCGCCGCGGCAGCGGAATTCCGCCTCGGTCATTATGACCCACTGCTCGAAATCTGCCAAAATTCAGATACCCACACAAGTCCGCCACACCAAAGGTCAGTGATAAACTGATGAAAACAAAACCTCCACCGTCACGCCAACAGAAATACGCCCACACTATCACCCCCCAACAATACACGCGGCGGTCTTTCAACCGCGGAATTCCATTGGCGGTACACACCGCTGCGCTCAAAATACACACACATTTACAAAACACAGCCACATTGGACAATTCGAAATACACACACCTGATACACATACACACACCACTCCCACACACTCAATACAATATAAAACACATACCCACATCACCCACAAACCCCTATGACAAAATTACAGAGAGAAGGCCAGAGAGAGACACTACAAACAACTACCAAGCATCCGCTGGCACACAATACCATCACCCACATAACTTCCACGCACCTCACACAACACACCACTACATATCAACCCACTTATCACTACACACACCACCACACACATCACCCACACCACCCCATGGCACGGCAAAGACACCCCAGGTTCTCTGGGGAGGAGCTCAGGGTCATGGTGGAGGAAATTGTCAGGGTAGAGCCACAGTTATTCGGATCACAGGTGCAGCACACCTCTATAGCTAGGAAGATGGAGCTATGGCGAAGAATAGTGGACAGGGTGAACGCAGTGGAACAGCACCCAAGAAATAGGAATGAAATCAGGAAGAGGTGGAATGACCTACGGGGGAAGGTACGTTCTGTGGTCTCAAGACACCACCTTGCGGTTCAGCGGAGTAAAGGCGGACCCCCACCTCCTCCCCCACAACTAAGAACATGGGAGGAGCAGCTCTTGGCGATTCTGCATCCTGGGGGCCTCACAGGAGTAGATGGAGGAATGGACTCTGGTAAGTCAAATCTTTACTATTACATCCCCCACCCTACCTGTATGCTATCACATACCCCCACCCTCACCCCCACCCCCATCACTCCAACTCCTCACAAATGTCCCACTATCACAACCCATCCATCCCAACACCAAGCCTTGCATGCAACTACAAAGCATGGACACCCATCACCAATGCATGGCCACTGCACATACCGACACACACCCCTAAAAAATGATCACACAAGGTCCTACACAAGAATGCAAGCACTGGGGTACACGGTCTCCCACCCATTGCACACCATGCCACACACAGTTGTAATTAACATCCTTTTATACCCCTGCAGGACCCCTACCCAACGTCACCGGACAGGAGGGTCCACACATGTCCACACCACCAACCGAAGAGGCCCACAGTGATGAGAGCAGCTCTGTCCAACTGGATCTAGATGACCAGCCCGGCCCATCGGGGACCTCTGGACAGTCGGTTCCCCTGACACAGTCACAGGCCACCACAGAGCTTCCCCCCTCTGGAAACACCAGCACAGCACCCACCCAGCGGGTCCATACCTCTGTCCCCAGGACACGTCAATCAGCAGTGTGTCCACCACTACAGGGAACCCAGGCTAACCCACCACCCCAACAACAACAGGGACCTGGGGGCAGTGGCAGTGGGCACACGGTCCAGGGGACAGAGGCCCAGGAACACAGTGGAACTGGGAAGGCTGCTGTGCGACAGTGGGAGGACAGGCCAAGGGAACCCACTCTCCACGAGGCCCTCTCCAATATCATGGGAGCCTACCACCATTCCCAGGAGACGATGGCAACGGTACTGGCCAAATTTCAGGAGACCCAGCGCCTGCAGGAGGAACAGTATTTGGGCTTCAGGGAGGAACTCAGATCCATCAATTCCACCCTGGGCACCATCGTAAGGGTGCTGAAGGAAGTCCTCAACACCAGGAGGGACACTGTGGCACAACAAGGGGCCCCTGACACTAGCCTGGACGATGAACTGCCCACCACCTCCACCGGCGCTAGTGGACAGGAGGCACCGCCACAGGACCACCACACCAGCACCCCACCCCCTGCAGAGGGTGAACCACCATGCAAACGGTCCCTGAGATCCAGACCAAAGACAGAGAATGATGCCAAGACCCCCGCCAAGAAATGAGACCACCCTGAATGTCATCCATCTGTCCCACTTCGTCAAACCTGTCCATCCTCAAACTGCCCCAGCTCCACTTCCTATGCCCATTTGGGCAATGCACCTGTGAGACTAATAGACTGGACTCTGCCATGGACATACCTCCACCATCACCCCTCACCATTTTACAACCCCCTCCAATATTGAGCACATAAATAAACACCTTTGAAGCACAAAACAATCTGGAGTCAGTCTGTGATTTCGAAATAGTGTATTAGCAATTACAGTGTCAAAATGCTCTTTCAAATGTAATGTCAACATACCTATGTCACACAGCTATAGTCCATGAGGAAACAAAGAAAATGTCACACAGTGGGACCCACATCTGTGAAATCGTAAGGGAAAGTGACAACTCAGTGACCGTACACTGGGTGAAAACAACAGACAGTTGAGAGGTAGTAGTTTTAAAGTACATGTAGTAAGCAGGTTTGTATTCTTACCTGTGTCTCACTGGAAATATTGCAGGATCACCGAGTTCCTGTTGTCGATGTCCTTTTCTTCTGCTTCCTTGTCTTCACTGTCCACAGGCTCCACAGCTGCAACAGCACCGCCATCTGGACCATCCTCCTGCAGAAAAGGCACCTGTCCTCGCAAAGCTAAGTTGTGAAGCATACAGCAGGCCACGATGATCTGGCACACCTTCTTTGGTGAGTAGAATAGGGTTCCTCCTGTCATATGGAGGCACCTGAACCTGGCCTTCAGGAGGCCGAAGGTCCGCTCTATAATCCGCTGGGTCCGCCCATGGGCCTCATTTTAGCGTTCCTCTGCCCTTGTCCTGGGATTCCTCACTGGGATCTGTAGCCATGACAGGTTGGGGTAACCAGAGTCAACTGCAAATGGCGAGGGACAACTGTTAGTCACACACTAACCTGTAGGGCTATCCCCAGACCCAGACAACCATTCCTACTGACTTGCTTCCAGGTGCTCACCTAAAAGCCACACACTGTGCCTCTGGAGTTGACCCATCACATAAGGGATGCTGCTATTCCGCAGGATGTAAGCGTCATGCACTGAGCTAGGGAATTTGGCATTCACATGGGAGATGTACTGGTCTGCCAAACACACCATCTGCACATTCATGGAATTATAACTCTTCCGGTTTCTGTACACCTGTTCACTCCTGGGGGGGGGTACCAAAGCCACATGTGTCCCATCAATGGCACCTATGATGTTGGGGATATGTCCCAGGGCATAGAAGTCACCTTTCACTGTAGGCAAATCCTCCACCTGAGGGAAAATGATGTAGCTCCGCATGTGTTTCAACAGGGCAGACAACACTCTGGACAACACGTTGGAAAACATAGGCTGGGACATCCCTGATGCTATGGCCACTGTTGTTTGAAATGACCCACTTGCAAGGAAATGGAGTACTGTCAGCACCTGCACTTGAGGGGGGATTCCTGTGGGATGGCGGATAGCTGACATCAGGTCTGGCTCCAGCTGGGCACACAGTTCCAGGATTGTGGCACGATCAAGTCTGTAGGTGATGATCACATGTCTTTCCTCCATTGTCGACAGGTCCAGCAGCGGTCTGTACTCCGGAGGATGCTGCCATCTCCTCACATGTCCCAGTGGACGGTGCCTATGAAAGACAACAGCGAGTACAGAGTCACAGAGTCAACCAACTCAGAGGTACGTACCCACAGCTTACACAGAACACGAATCATAACCCGAAATTTGGCCTGTATGAGTGTTGAGGCAAGGCCTAGGTATGTGTGACGCAGTTAGAAATTAAGCTATGTGGGGCCCTGAGATGGCGGCTGCCTGACCTGTAAAGTGTGACAAAGGGATGTGAGGTAACTGCGCTGGTGTTGTACACCGTCGCGGTAGGCAGTCGAAGACCACAGCGCAATTCTGCATTGGTTAACTTTGGACCCTATGGGTCCGAGGGGCCAATGAGGATGTACGCCGGCGATGACGGTACGCACCGCCGCGGACGTGACCGCCATTTTCTATCTGTTCAATCACTCGATACCTGATCTTCGACAGGAGAGGACCTACACTGCAAGTGCTGCTGTGACCTCAGTCTGGAAGAGACAATGGCTCGTGCGTCTGGGCAAAGGGCCCCTGCCTTCACATCGGAGGAGTTGGAGAAACTCGTGGATGGGGTCCTCCCCAGTACACGCTACTCTACGGTCCTCCAGACAAACAGGTAAGTACACTGGGAGCATGCTGTATGGGCTATGCCTGTGTGTAGTGGGTTGGATGAAAGATGGGTGGGAGAATGAGGCGTGCATGAATGTGCCACATGGCAAGGGTAGGGATGGGGGCCAATGACTGTGACGGTGCAGTTGATAATAACTTTTCTTTTCCCCCTGTACAATTCATGTAGGTCAGCGCCCACCAGAAAAAGGATATTTGTCGTGCCATCGCCAAGGACGTCCGGACCCTGGGGGTCTACCACAGACGGAGCACCCACTGCAGTAAGAGATGGGAGGACATTCGCCGCTGGAGCAAGAAGACGGCGGAGGCCCAGCTGGGGATGGCCTCCCAATGTGGGAGGGGTGCCCCACCGCACCATGTCCCCCCTGATGTTCAGGATCCTGGCTGTGGCGTACCCGGAGTTGGATAAGCGCTTCAGGGCATCACAGCAGCCACAAGGGGGTGAGTACACTCTCATTCTGCTGATTTTGCACGCAGTGGAGGTTTCTGGGTGGGGTAGGTGGGCTGTGGGTTTCCCTAGGCCAGGGCAAGTGTGCTAGTTAGGTCCCCTTCTTCTGGCAGACCCTGTGGCACCCCACCCCACCTGTGTACAGTGCCAAGTACACCTAGTCAGGCTCCTGTGTCATCCATGTGTGCAGATGTCGGCCATAGCCTTGTAGGCCATGTCCCAGGGATTGAACAGTGGACTCCAAGTGCGCGGCGTAGTGTAGGGGGCTTCTGTGCCTGTCGTGTCCACCAACTGTAGCGGTAATGCCATGTCTTTCTTCTGTCGTCGTCCCCCTTTTTGTGGTCTCCCTGTTCTTGTGTGCTTTAGCATCATCAGGCGGAAAAGCAGTGGCACCGGAGCACCAGGGGGCTGCATCCCACATGGTCCTGGAGGGCGAGAAAACGGACTCGGAGTTCACCAGTGGGACGGAGGGCGAGGGGAGATCCAAGGTGGAGACAGGAGCTGAGACCAGTGAAACGGACTTGTCCTCTGATGGGAGCTCCTTTGTGGTGGCGGCAACATCTGTGCCCCCGCATCTACAGGTACAGCCGCCACCCTGTCTACCAGCACCGCCCTCCCAGCAGCCCCTCAGCCTTTGCCCCATGCCTGCTCACCCAGAAGGGTGGGCATCACCTTCGCCCCAGGCACCTCAGCCCCTGCCCCAGTCACCCCTGCTGCCCTCAGTGAGGAGGCCATTTACCTCCTCACGTCCCTCACTGTTGGGCAGTCTACCATTTTGTATGCCATCCAGGGTGTAGAGAGGCAGTTGCAACAAACAAGTGCATTCCTGGAGGGCATTCATTCTGGTCAGGCGGCACTTCAGCGAGATTTTCAGACTCTGGCCTCAGCACTGATGGCAGCCACTGTCCCTGTGTCTAGCCTCCCCACTCCAACTTCCTCCACCCAGACCCAATCCCCTCTACCTCAGCTACCTTCAGACCAGCATGCATACACCTCAACACACAAGGGAAGCTCAGACAAACATAAGCACCACACATCCCACAGGCACACACGCAAGCATCACACACATGCAGACACACCAACATCCACTGCCTCCAATGTGTCCCCCTCCTCCTCGTCTCGCTCCTCCCTCCCAATCTCGTCTACACTCACACCTGCATGCACTACATCTGCAGCCACTACTTCCATCACCAGCACACACACCACCACACCCCGCTCACGTGCAATCACCACCCCTACTGCCATTCAAACGTCCCCTGTGTCCTCTCCCAGTGTGTCTGTGACACCACCTCCCAAGATACCCAAACGCAGGCACACACCCACCCAACTGCCATCCACCTCACAACAGCCTCCAGTGCATGCACCTTCACCCAAAGTCACTAAACAAACACCTCCTACAACCACAACTTCTTCCTCCACTCCCAAACCCCCTCCAGCTACCCATCCCAGTGCTCCCAAGAAACTTTTCCTGTCAAACCTTGACCTCTTTCCCTCAACTCCCCCACCCCGTCAGTCTCCTAGGGCCCGACTCTCCAGGTCCCAGCCTAGCACCTCAGCCACAATATCTCCGGGACCAGTGGTGCCTGTAGTCACCGGAATCTGGAGTGCACCAGGGCAGCTAGTGTGGCACGGAGCCACAGCACGGACAGTCCCCCACCAGTCAAACATCAAAAGTTGGCCAGTACTTGGCGGGAGAGGGGGAAGACTCCAGCCACCAAAGCCGCTCCCAGGGGTACAGGTGGGAGTGTGGAGTCAGCTGCAACACCTTCCAAGGTGGGGAAGGGCCACAACAAAGTCTGCAAGTCTGGGAAGAGCAGCACGGCGGAGAAGACCGCCATCATCCCCGCTGCCCAGGAGGCCACCGCCAGCACCAGCCCAGCTGCCCAGGAGGCCACCACCATCATCCCCGCTGCCCAGGAGGCCACCGCCATCATCCCTGCTGCCCAGGAGGCCACCGCCATCATCCCCGCTGCCCAGGAGGCCACCGCCAGCACCAGCCCTGCTGCCCTGGATGCCACCGCCAGCACCAGCCCAGCTGCCCAGGAGGCCACTGCCAGCACCAGCCCCGCTGGGCCAGACAGGACCGCCAGCACCAGCCCCGCTGGGCCAGACAGGACCGCCAGCACCAGTCCCACTGGGACAGACAGGACCGGCAGCACCAGTCCCACTGGGCCAGACAGTACCGCCAGAACAAGTCCCGCTGGGACAGACAGGACTGCCAGCACCAGCCCCGCTGGGCCATGAAGGACCGCCATCAGCTGAGTCACTGCCAAGGACCCCGCAGCCACAAGCACAGCTGAACAGGACACCGCCGCCACAAGCACCGTTGAACAGGGCCCCGCCGCAACAAGCACCGCTGGCCCATGAGCGCCAAGGGCACTGACGCTACTGAGTCTGTCACAAGCAGGATGAAGCACTCTGGGCACAAGACCCCCTCCAGAACCAGTGTAGAGATACATCCACTACCTCTGTCCTTGGCAGGATGAAGCACTCTGGCCACAAGCCCCCCTCCGGAACCAGTGAAGAGATACATCCACTACCTCTGTCCTTGGCAGGAAGAAGCACTCTGGACACAAGGCCCCCTCCAGAATCAGTGGAGAATCACATCCACTACCTCTGTCCTTGGCAGGATGAAGCACTCTGGGCACAAGGCCCCCTCCAGAACCGGTGGAGAGATACATCCACTACCTCTGTCCTTGGCAGGATGAAGCACTCTGTCCACAAGGCCCCCTCCAGAACCAGTGGAGAGATACATCCACTACCTCTGTCCTTGGCAGGATGAAGCACTCTGGCCACAAGCCCCCCTCCGGAACCAGTGAAGAGATACATCCACTACCTCTGTCCTTGTCAGGATGAAGCACACTGGGTACAAGGCCCCCTCCAGAACCAGTGTAGAGATACATCCACTACCTCTGTCCTTGGCAGGATGAAGCACTCTGGCCACAAGCCCCCCTCCGGAACCAGTGAAGAGATACATCCACTACCTCTGTCCTTGGCAGGAAGAAGCACTCTGGACACAAGGCCCCCTCCAGAATCAGTGGAGAATCACATCCACTACCTCTGTCCTTGGCAGGATGAAGCACTCTGGGCACAAGGCCCCCTCCAGAACCAGTGGAGAGATACATCCACTACCTCTGTCCTTGGCAGGATGAAGCACTCTGTCCACAAGGCCCCCTCCAGAACCAGTGGAGAGATACATCCACTACATCTGTCCTTGGCAGGATGAAGCACTCTGGGCACAAGGCCCCCTCCAGAACCAGTGGAGAGATACATCCACTACCTCTGTCCTTGGCAGGAAGAAGCACTCTGGGCACAAGCCCCCCTCCGGAACCAGTGGAGAGATACATCCACTACCTCTGTCTTTGGCAGGAAGAAGCACTCTGGACACAAGGCCCCCTCCAGAACCAGTGGAGAATCACATCCACTACCTCTGTCCTTGGCAGGATGAAGCACTCTGGGCACAAGGCCCCCTCCAGAACCAGTGGAGAAAGGCATCCACATGAGAGACCGTGGCTTTGCACTCCCCAGGATGGAACAGTGGGCAACCCACCCACTGTAGAGACTTGAGAGACTTTGGCTTTGCACTCCCCAGGATAATGCAGTGGGCAAACCCACCCACTGTAGAGACTTGAGAGACTGTGGCTTTGCACTCCCCAGGATGGAACAGTGGGCAACCCACCCACTGTAGAGACTTGAGAGACTGTGGCTTTGCACTCCCCAGGATGGAACAGTGGGCAACCCACCCACTGTAGAGAGTTGAGAGACTGTGGCTTTGCACTCCCCAGGACTGAACAGTGGGAATACCACCCACTGTAGAGACTTGAGAGACTGTGGCTTTGCACTCCCCTGGATAATGCAGTGGGCAACCCACCCACTGTAGAGACTTGAGAGACTGTGGCTTTGCACTCCCCAGGATAAAGCAGTGGGAAACCCACCCACTGTAGAGGCTTGAAAGACTGAGGCTTTGCACTCCCCAGGATGGAACAGTGGGCATGTGGCCCTCTCATAGATTTGGCATCGTGCACTCAACCGGCTGAGGGGCCCCCCCTTTTCCTTCCCTCTGAGGTGCCTGTTTTATTGCTATCTGATGCCCCTGCAATGTTCTCTCCATTATGTTCGGAGATTGAGTGTGGGCCTCGCCCATGCCTTGTGGACCCACTGTTCCACGGACTTCAATGGAACACTACCTGAACTACTGATCTTGGTGTATAAATTTGTTAATGGTGTATATATATTTTTGGGTCCTGGATTTTAATAGATTACATTGCTTACACTCATTTGCTTTTGTCTTTGCATTCTTCTGGGGGATTTGGGGGGTGTAACTGTAATGTATCATGCTGTATTAGTGTGTGTGTTGTAGTGGGTGAGGGTGGGGGTGTTGCGTGTGTGTGTCCCTGTTTTTTCCCTCCCCCCTCCCCTGTGTCGTAGGTGCAGTACTCACCATTGTCTTCGCCGCCAGCGTTCGTGCTTCTGGTAGAGGAGCAAGAAGATGAGGGCTGGCAGGATCTGGAGCTTGGGTTCCATGGCATCCGGATTCCTCGTGGGGTGTGTAGAGGTGAGCGTTTCCCCTTCAGAGTCCTGTTTCTGCCGTGTTTTGTCCGCGGTGAATCCGCCCCGGAAAAGGTGGCGGATTGGTAGGTTGTGATACTGTGGCGGTACATTGTCCTCGACCTGTCTGTTGGCGGTGACCGCCAAGCTGTTTGTTTGTACCGCCTTGGCGGTCGGAGTGTTAAAGTGGCTGTCTTTGTTGGCGGTTTCTGCCACAGTCGTAATTGCAATTTTTTTACCGCCGGCCTGTTGGCGGTCTTACCGCCACTTTAACACCGACCGCCAGGGTTGTAATGACCACCACAGTCTTTTAAGTGGAAGCGTCCCTTCCAGTGCAAATAATTTGCTTAGACATTGTTTGACATATTTCCCACCTAACATTCATCCTGTACAGTGCAGCACCAATGCAAAGTTTAAAAATGCCATGTAAAAAAAAAAACTTTCTCAAAATGGACACCTGCCACAAAGAAACATTAATTTTGGCTCAAAATTCTGTCTACCTTTTTTTAGTGCATAGGGCTTCAAGTTCAAATTTGTCGGTAGATGCATGGGAACACCCTTGTGCCACCATTGGATGCCCTTTCATGCAAAGTAGCAAAAGGAATCACAGAGCAGTACTTTGTGTTACTTTGAGGCTTCCTTTGAAAGCAAATCAGGATTTGTGCTAGAAGGTAAATGCCGAAAGGCACTTTGTGCTAGTTTGTGCTAATGTTTTTATTTGAGCTCAGTGCAAAGTCCTAGAAGAGCTTCCCCTAGGTTTTTGAAAGCAATAAAACAAATGGCCAGTGCTTTCTTTGATGACCTCACAGCACAGTAAGTAGTATTTCTGTCACATTCTGAAGGTTACTAGCCACCCACCCAGAGATATGCAAGTTTTTGAGCATAAAGTTGTTTGTATATTTCTGTGGTGTTTCTACAGACAGCTTAAGACAGCATTGTAACCACTAAATAAATAAGTACTTTAAATTGTCTTTGGGTCTTCCCTGTTTTCTTTATTGGATGGTTTTCTTGTCTTTTATACATCCTTTCTTCTGATTCAATAGCTTTCCTCCCTATTTCTGTGTTAGTCGCATACTGGGTACCCTTACATTTTGTTTTCATTTTTGATAGGCTGAGCATATCCTTACACTGCTGACATCAACCAACTCTTTGTATTACTACATTTTATGTGGCATTTGTGAATGAACACTTAATGCAAGTGCATGTCCTTCTCCACCCCCTGTCTTTCCTTGTGTGTTTTCTAGCACTCTTTCTGCACTTTCTCTTTCTCTGTACCATTCCTCCCCAAATCATTTTCAGATCTCCTGTCCATGTCCCATTATTGTTCTCCCACTTCCTCTACTTACAATAGCTAGCTCTTCTACAGCTCACTGTCTCTGTGCCTCCTCATAACCTTTTCTCTTTCCTTGACTGCTGGCTGACTCTCTCCACTATTGACTTTCTGAAATGCTTGTAGCTTTATGCCAGTATTGGCATAGCCAATAGCGGTGACCTGCCATCTTGGGATGTTTTTTATTCTTTCAAGGCGGCTATCACATTGCATGTAGATGTAATGAGGTCATCTTGGATGTATTAAAAATGTCGTTCTACTTATACCAGGCAAGTTTTTTTGCCTGTGTCTGCTATGCAATTTTACAAATGTTTTCACATCTAATAGCTGAGGGTGGTTGTGAGAATTGGGTCCTCCCATGTAATACCTTGTTTGTTTCACTTTTTGGAGTATCTGATTTATGGACCTCTACTGTGAATTAATTTCCCCATCTGAGTCTCAGTCACTATTTGCCCTGTTATAATGGATTGATAGTGCTAACTGCCAATGTCTGCCTTTTACAATAAGCTACTCTGCTAGGCAGCTAACATAAGAGGCTCTAGGTTTGTTGCACATGAACACTTGTGCACAAGCATGTACAGACGTTTGCAGGCTGAACGTGTGAGTCTAGTGTCTTAGTATAGTATCTGTTCAAAGGTAGTCTGTCACAGAAGAGACCCATCAGGTACTGATGATGATCTGGGTAGGCTTTTTGAAGTGAGAGGGCATTAGTAGTGCAAGTAAATGCATCTGTGGTGATTACTGAAAAATGTGTGTGCTTAACTGTAGTATACACTATGAGGGAAATATGCACCAATCTACAGTTTTGCCATAGGTAAGACTGAGGACTCAGTTGTCACACAAATACGATTGTAAATCAGGATACCAAAAGCAGATCTGAAATTAACTTCCACTTATCTGCATCCTTGTAGTACTTCAAGATTTATATTTTTGACTGACTAAGCTTCTAATGTGATTTTTGTCTTTGAATCAAGGCTTTACTAAGAGATAAGGTCATTAGTCAGTAATAAGAACTAGTCCTAGGAGGGGAGAGGTTGGGTACAGAATCTGCATGTGCTAACTACTTTTCACACTGCACTTGGCCTGGGAAGACTGAACTTTACAGAAACAATGGAAGATTGCCTAAACATCTGAAGCCAGTCGCCTGATGGGCTACCCTTTTTCTTTTTAGAGGAAGAGATCAAGCAGCTGTGATGGTTGGGGAACTGCCTAGGCCCTCAGAGAAGTTCGTTCAGAAAACCACTTGATAGTGAGATTTTTGGAATTTCCCAAAATGCTGTGCAAGAGAGTTGGGCCAATGGTAAAGTAACGATGTGTTACCCTAGAGTTAGGCAGGGGTGCCTTACTTCTAGAACATTCCACCACTACTTACAACCCATACACAAAGGGGGGACTTTTACAAATAGTCAGGACCTGGGGAAAGTGATGTTGGAAGAATATTCTGATGGAGAAGGGAAGACACCTGACCCCACTGCAAAGATGGATTCAAGGGCTGCTAGTTTCAGATGCACCCAGGAACTAGGACTTGTTTCTCTAGGGCTAATGGTGCAGGCCCCCTAAACCCTTTGGAGGACCTTGGAGGGACTGAGCTGCTGGCAGAGGCCCTGGGGTGTTCCCCATGATCATCAAAAGACTTGTCCTACAGAATTGTGACCTCCTGAAGTAGGGAGGCCTTGACTTCAACTGACCCGGGGCTCTGTAAGTGGTCAAAGGAGGCAGAGGGACCTGTAGGGTGTGAGTATGGAGGGAAATTTTTCGCAGGGTCCTAGGGGTGCTGCTGAGGAAGGCCCTGGGCACAGGAGAAGTGCCATGTGCTCAGGCAGTGGACAGGTTCCGTGTAAGGAAGAAGAAAAAACAGGCTTCCCAAGAATTGCAAAATTTAAAGCCCAGGAGGTCTGAAATAACTACTCCTGATGGCTTGAACATGCCCAAGGGCAAAACATAACTTTCCCCATTGCAGTGAATCATTACACATATTAGTGCATGTCATTGTAAGATATTAGCATCTGATTTTAATGGAGTTGCCTTGGTTTATTATGAGACATGACATATTTCTGCTTTAAATAAAGTGGTGATCTCCTGACACCTATCTTTTGGAAGTTTGGAGTAACTCTGGGGAAAATCTCCATAAGTGGACAGACTCAACATCGTGAGTCAAGCCGATTACTTTCAACCATGACATGGCATGAATTTCGGGTTCATCCAGTTGAAAAATCCAGCGCTCCAAACTCCAGGATTTGAAAGGGGCCTCATGGAAAAGCAATCCAATGACGTCCCAGCAAAATTAGCTTGCTGGAGAGGGCCGCAAGGCATCAAGAGAGAAAATTTCCAGAAAGGTTTTTAAGTGGGAAGGTAAAAGTTTGACCGTGTCCTCTTGCTCAGTGTATCAGGACAGGGCTCCCTTGCGATCAGCCTTAATTGTGACTTGGTCACAGTGTAGTGTAACCAGATGTTCCCAGTTGGCGCTATTGATTTCTAAGCACTAGAAGCCCATTTTTATATTTGTAATCTTTAGATATTCATATTGCAGATTCCATGTATTGCATTTTTATCATTTTGATGTCACTTTAAAGATATAAATATTTCACATTTTTATATATTGCTGTTGGATTTTTATTTTGTGTTGGGTCTTACGTAGTTACTGTTTTGGTGTATTTGAATGCTTTACATACCTGTCTCCTAAGATAAGCCTGCCTGCTTGTTGCCAAGCTACCTGGGGTTGAGCTAGGGGTTGATGTTTTGAGACCTGGGCTGGACCTAGCATTGGATTGGTGGCCTTATTGCTAGTAGTAGGTGTGTATTTACTCCTACTAACAATCCGCCTTCCATCAAAAGAGTCAATAAGTTTAACTGAGTCCACTTTGCTGGTGTCATCTAAATGAAAATGTGGATCCCTCAACACCTTAAAGTTGTCAGCTTTTAACGTATAAAAGGTTATTAGGGAGCAAATCAATTCTTGTTTAGCGTCTACAGGGCAATTGATGAGGACTCTTGTGAAAGTGATAGTGGAGTTAAAATGTAAACTTAGGGGCATATTTCTACTCAGTTTGTGCTGAAATAACGTCATTTTCTTTTACACTAATTCAAGCCAAAACGTAACTCCATATTTATATTTTGGTGCTAGACGTGTCTAGCACCAAAATATTGGAGTTAAAGTAATTTTTTGTCTGCAGAAAACTACCTTGCATCAATGAGATGCAAGGTAGGTGTTCCTGGCCAAAAAATGACGATATGGCCTAAGCGCCATATTTATCCCCTGTGCTAAAATCAAGCACAGGGGGATGGTGGCCTTACCATTATTTAACGCCTGAGTCAGGGCAGGCGTTAGGGGACCTGCGGACCTTTTTACATGTTTAGAGACCATGGAAAGAGCCCAAAGGTGCTCTTTCCTAGCCCAGGGACACCCCCACCCACACCAGAGGGACAGCTGAGGATGGGGGACCTTATCCTAGTTAAGTATAGGTAAGTAATATTTTTTATTTTCTGTAGTCCCAGAGGGGGGGGCTAACTTAGGCCACCATACATGACACTGGGCCCCATGGCCATGCCCAGGGGACATATGTCCCCTGGGCATGCCATTGGGGTGGTGTGCATGACTCCTGTCTTAACTAATACAGGAGTCGTGTCCATGGGGTTTTAACATCAGAAAATGACACTAGTCTGGTTAGAGGCATTTTTATGCCTCTTCCCGTACTAGCATCATCCTTGATGCTAAACCTCCTGTTCCCCCATGCAACCCCATCCGGCTAGCATCCTTTTTCATGACGCTAGCCAGGCCTTATTGCAGGCTACCGTCATACCATAAATATGGCGCTCGGCCGGAGTTTTGGGATTGCGCCAGCAGACAGTATACTTTTTGATGCTAAACTGCGTTAGCGCAGTTAGCGTCAAAAAGTATAAATAAGGTCCTTAATATTAATATCAAGCCAACAGCCCCTAGGTTATTGTCTTCTATTGCAGGTAATCGTTGCTAGGTGTTCTAGCGACATTATTCTACCTAATTTAGTCTGAAAGTCTCGCTCTGTGGTAGTTAGGAACTAAAGAAGTAGGTATTTCAGGGCCAGAGGTGTTTGTTAATCCATGTTTCTGTAGGAAAAAGGAGATTCAGTTTGTGATTTTCTATAAAAATAAAATAGGTCCAGTTTGTGTTTGAAAAGGAATCTTAGATTTATTAAATAGCCTATCAGACATGTAGCTGCAGCAATGAAGTAGATGAATTCAGCTGCGGGATGCAGTGCAAAATGTCTGTCTCGAAGTAAATATATCCACATAAGGTACAATTTTAGCATAGTTAACACATTTTGAGGCCGGGCAATGTTTGGCTCCAATGTGAACAGTTTGCCTGATCATGCTTGCAAAAGTCAAATGGAAGACAGTCATGGTTAAGTTGACGTACATTTTGTAAGTGCAGTAGTTCATTCCTTGAGTATTTAATCAAACTGCAAGGACAGAAACATCTTATGGATTTTTGAGGCCCTGGGACAAAGAGCTTTGAATGTATAATCAAACTTCAGCTCTTTCATGCCATTTTTCGCCAGGTCACTGACATTTCACAGGAAAACTCGTCCAGATTCTAAGGCCCATATTTATACTTTGTGACGCAAACCAGCGCCGGTGCTGGTTTGCGTCAAAACTTTTACGCCCGGCTAACGCCATTCCTACGTGCCATGCAGGCGCCTTATTTAAGGAATGCCGTTAGCCTGCGCTGCGGACTGGTCAGAGTAAAAAAAGAGACTCAAACCAGGCAGCGCTGGCGTAGGGGAAAATGGGGGTTGTGCGTCCAAAAATGGTGCAAGTCAGGTTTGAGGCAAAAATCATGCCTCAAACAGTACTTGTGCCATTTTTTGATGCACAACCCCCATTGAAATGACTCCTGTCTTAGCAAATACAGGAGTCATGCCCCATTGCCCAATGGCAATGCCCAGGGGACTTCTGTCCCGTGGGCATGGCCATTGGGCACAGTGGCATGTAAGGGGGCCCAAATTAGGCCCCCCATTGCCACTTTAAAAAAATAAAAGATATATACTTACCTCAACTTACCTAGGATGGGTCCCCCCATCCAAGGGTGTCCTCCAGGGGTAGGCGAGGGTGGCAGGGGATGTCCCTGGGGGCAGGGAAGGGCACATCTGGACTCCTTCCATGGTCAGAGACCATGGAATTGAGCCCACAGATCCCTTAACGCCTGCCCTGAACCAGGCGTTAAAAAACGGCAACCATCAGGCTTTGCACCGTTTTTTAAGGCCCGCCCTCTCCTGTGCGTCACAATGACGCAGGAGTATAAATAAGGCACACAGGCCTTAAAGTCATTTTTTGGGTGGGAGAGCCTACCTTGCAGGACATTAACGCAAGGCAGCTTCCCGCATCCAAAAAATGACTCACACAGAGGAATTTTGGCATCCGTGGGCTCGGGCGTCAAAGTTTAAATATGGGGCAAGGTTTGTGCCGAATGTGCGTCAAAAAGTTTGACGCACATTCGGCGCAAACAGAGTATAAATATGCTCCTAAATATTTTTACATCTAATATTCAGCAATCGAGATGTATGTTTTCAATACTGCAACACAGCAACAGCTCACTAAATATTACTGCAAATAACCTCTGTGACACCCTCACCCTACTCACCTGTGAGGTCCCATTTTGTTCTAAAAGAAACTTTTTTATGTTGCATGAAACATAAACACACTTGTCTGTAATAGACTCTCACACATCACCCACACTGAAAATATATGAAAGGAAAATAGTATTTAAAACAATCTATTTGAGAATTATCAAAGGCCATCAGGGAAAGAATCTGCAGAACAGAGCTGGCTCTATCAGGGGGGGCCATGAATGGCTGAGGTCCTAGACCAGAGCTCTCTTTGCCCATGCCTTAAAACATCTCTGTACCAGGGGGTCCTGGTGCTGGGCATAACTGGTTATGGACAGGTGAAAGCGAGCTTGCTTTGGGGCACAAACAGCACACTTGCTGCATTCATCCACTGTGCAGACATGCTGTTGATTCCACCATAAAGCCACATGGGCTATAGGCGCATGGTCAAAAGTAAGAGCACAGTCACATCACTCCAAATAATGAACAACCCTTCCAGAGAGGCATTCTGAAAAAGAAACAAAATTAAAATAAAAGCAAAAGTGAAAACAGTTAAAACAATCATTTGCGATACAATGGGGGTCGCGTTTGCTCGAGTTAGAGCTATTGGCGTTGTAAATTCCTAACTGGACTTTTCTTGACACATAAATTGAAAATGAAAAGTAAAATAGTTGACATTAGTGATCCTATTCAAAGTGACATGGCTGCCATGAGCATGATTGCGAAGTAGAGACACAAAAGGAAAAAGAAGTTCACTTGCAGTCAAATGTATTGTCAAACGTGCAATTATCCATGTAACAGGGTCGATGATCAAAGCAGTACAAAACCTCTCCAAGGAAGGACAAACGTAAAGCATTTACCAATGATAACAAAGGACTTTTGAAAGGCAAGCCCAGAAATAAGTGAAAGTGATGGGCGTGCGGTGGGTATGGCTAAAATCCCACAGATTACCACAGGTCAGAGCGCTTGCACGCTAGACCTAAACAGTTTGGGGATAACCCTGCAAAAATGACCATTTGCAAATGTGAACAATATACAAGCATTTTTCTTGATGATCAAAGTGACTGTGTCCATTGTGTGGATAAGGTTGTAACTATAACTGGTGCAGCAGGTACAGTGGCACTGGGGCTCAAAGGTTTGAGGGGCCCACATCACCTACATTTTGACTCTATATTGTTATACAGTGGAGGGAAGGGGGCATATCCTTTCAATGCCACTGGATGTGGATTTGCCTACCAGCCATGAACCACTGAACGCAGACAAAATTAGTAAATTTAATGAGGGTAAATATAAGATTTGTTTTTTGGGTGGCCATAGGGCAGCAGTTCTGGATTGATAGGTGGAGGTGGTCAGAACTGTGGGAAGAATTATTTTCATTTTATGCCAGTGCCTAAACCATGACTTAAAGAGTGGCATACTGTGCTAGACCGCAATGTGATCTTAGAATTGAGATGTGGGCAACGTTTGAAGACACCTACTTGTCTAAGAACAATAATCAGTGGGTTCATTAAGACTGGGTGGATTATGTAACACAGCATGTGTGTAAGGTAAAGCAGAGTCTCCAAAAGATAATGAGGCATTCATGATTCTTATGGGTTTCCAGATGTTGAACGTCAGGATAACTGCAGTCAAACACCATCAAAATTCAGCTCAACAAAACTGTTCAAATATAGAACAGACCAGGTATTGCTTGCTAAGCGATGCAGGCAGCCGAGCCCACTAAACACAAGGCATGGACTTCTTTATCAAATCTGGTATTAGGACATTAATTTCATATGTTATCAAATGTTTCTTTCATCGTGACCCTCAGGACCAAAAACAGAACAGAACATACATATTGGCCATTTCAAGCCCATTCATCTGGCAGTGACAGAGTGCCTGAAAGGCCAGTCCAACACGGTATGCATGTCTGGGAACATCAAAACCCATTGACTGGGCCTAGAGAGGGGGCATTGTCAGCTGTGGGACTGTTCCCTGGTGTAATGAACCACAATTACAAAAGTGTATTAGCTTTTACTACACTCTTCCAGTGATACTCATCAGGGCACCACAGCAAGATATGTCAGTGGGTTCGGATAAGCTTGCATGAAACAGTAAGTTACAGTTTGAAATCCGTGAAAGTTTCATGCTTTTTGAATTGATAAAACTGGTAACACTGGGCAACAATATTGCCTAGTAAGTGTCTAAAGGAAATGCCATTTTGTTTTGAGTTTGGTGAAAATGGTCAGTGTGAAGTATTTAGTGCACCTCTACCACTTGTAGGTGTTTCCTGTTAACAGGAGTCAGAGGGGCCTGTTACCATTGCATGTTAGTTGTATTTGGGATGTTTTACACTGCACCAGATTGGATAGTGTCCAACAAGGTAAGAAAAGATAAATGCATTGTTGAGCAGTGGTTCAGCATAAAATGATGCTTCCTAACTCCAGTAAAAGTTGGTGAGGGGACCCTTCCACTTTCATTTCTCATATTTAAGGTCTTGGACTCGATGGGGCCTATTGAAGGATTGTGGTTCCCGTAGCCCATGGGAAGTTATATTGGCTAGCAGTCGACTAGATCCTGTAATCCATTTGTGTTGAGCAGTATGTGCATGGTTGCATGATTTCTTCTCAATTTTAACGCAATACAAAAGTGATATTTTTCTAGAACGTAAAGTGTAATCTCAACTAACTCCTCCCCTGAGACAAAATGGTGCATTGCTTCCCATCTTGGTTCTGTTAGCATTGGTCTTCTTTTTCACGAACAGCCAAAAACTAAATAAGTCACACGATGCAAGTGATTGTATTTCCCCTCCACATAATATATCTTTCATGATCACAAAGACTTGTAGATCTGACAGTACCTCAAAAGGCCATTATGTTGTCAGCAGCCAGAGTCTTATTCCCTAAGTATGTTTAGTGTGCGTCAAAAAGGGCTTGCAATGCGCCAATTTCACTCATGAGCGAGACCTTACATCATTTCTCCTTTCGTTGGGGCGGCGCATTGTTTCTTCTCTCCGCAGGAGAGCGATGCGTTGGTCCGGTCAGCACTCTTGGTCTGGGCAGGACTTGCATTTATTTTACACTCCCAGCGCTGTTTTTTCATTGGAAATCCAGCCGCATGATAATCTGAAAACCACGCAGGGCGGGTCGCAATCGCACCAGCCTCCGTCAGCGATGCTGCGCATCGTTTCCCCAGGTCTGTGTGCTGATCTTCCGGCCGGGTTGCAGACGAGCATTGATTTTCAGCCGCGAAGCCGGCGGCTCGTCGATTTTTCAGCCGCAGATCAGAGTCACGACGATCTCTTCCATGCACAGCGTTCTGTGCGTGGATTTCTTCCTCTTAGGCTGCCAGCTTCTCCTTTTAGGGTCCCAGGAACTGGATAAGCACCACTTGGCAGGGTAGGAGTCTCTCCAGAGATTCCAGGTTCTGGCAGAGAGAAGTCCTTGATGTCCCAGAGACTTCAAACAACAGGAGGCCAGCTCTTAATCAAGCCCTTGGAGATCTTCACAAGATGGAAGGCACACAAAGTCCAGCCTTTGCCCTCTTACTCTGGTAGAAGCAGCAACTGCAGGATAGCTCCACAAAGCACAGTCACAGACAGGGCAGCTCTTCTCCCTCAGCTCTTCAGCTCTTCTCCAGGCAGAGGTTCCCCTTGGTTTTCAGAAGTGTCCAAAGTCTGCGGTTTTGGGTGCCCTTCTTATACCAATTTCTCCTTTGAAGTAAGCCTACTTCAAAGCAAAGTCTCTTTTGAATGCGAAATCCTGCCTTGGCCAGGCCAGGCCCCAGACACTCACCTTAGGGTTGGAGACTGTATTGTGTGAGGGCAGGCACAGCCCTTTCAGGTGTGAGTGACCACTCCTCCCCTCCCTTCTAGCACAGATGGCTCATCAGGAAATGCAGACTACACCCCAGCTCCCTTTGTGTCACTGTCTAGTGAGAGGTGCAACCAGCCCAACTGTCAAACTGACCCAGACAGGGAATCCACAAACAGGCAGAGTCACAGAAATGGCTTAAGCAAGAAAATGATCACTTTCTAAAAGTGCCATTTTAAAACACACAATCTTAAAATCAACTTTACTAAAAGATTTTAAATTGTGAGCTCAGAGACCCCAAACTCCACATGTCTATCTGCTCCTAAAGGGAATTTACACCTTAATCAGATTTAAAGGTGGCCCCCATGTTAACCTAAGAGAGGGACAGGCCTTGCAACAGTGAAAAGCGAATTTAGCAATATTTCACTGTCAGGACTTACAAAAAATATTACTATATGGACTACCTTAACCATATACTGCACCCTGCCCTTGGGGCTACCTAGGGCCTACCTTAGGGGTGCCTTACATGTAAGAAAAGGGAAGGTTTAGGCCTGGCAAGTGGGTACACTTGCCAAGTCGAATTTACAGTTAAAAACTGCACACACAGACACTGCAGTGGCAGGTCTGAGACATGATTACAGAGCTACTTATGTGAGTGGCACAACCAGTGCTGCAGGCCCACTAGTAGCATTTGATTAGTGCACTTTAATAGGGACTTACTAGTAAATCAAATATGCTGAGTATGGATAACCCAATTACATACACATTTTGTATAGGAGCACTTGCACCTTAGCACTGGTTTGCAGTGGTAAAGTGCCCAGAGTAACAAAAACAGCAAAATCAGAGTCCAGCACACATCAACAATCTGGGAAACAGAGGCAAAAAGTTAAGGGAGACCACGCCAAGAATGAAAAGTCTATCAGCCTTTATGCTGTTAGCAGCCAGTGTCTTATTCCCTAAATATGTTTTTCAAAGGCACAGAACGAGCGAAACTCCTCAGATCAGCGTGAAGCCCAATACATTATTGTTCAAAATGACCTTTCTACTGGGTTATCCCCAGACCTTTTGCCTTCCTCCTTCTCTTTTTCTGACCTCATTTTTGCTGGCTTTAGGACTGCTAATCAGTGCTAAAGTGCATATGCTCTCTCCTTTAAACATGGTAATATTGGATCATACCCAGTTGGACTATTTAATTTACTTATAAGTCCCTAGTAGAATGCACTATATGTGCCAAGGGCCTGTAGATTAAGTGCTGCTAGTGGGCCTGCAGCACTGATTGTGCCACCCACTTAAGTAACCCTTTAACCTTGTCTCAGGCCTGCCATTACAAGGCCTGTGTGTGCAGTTTCACTGCCAATTCGACTTGGCATTTAAAAGTACTTGCCAAGCCTAAAACTCCCCTTTTCTACATATAAGACACCCCTAAGGTATGCCCTAGGTACCCATGGGGCAGGGTGCTGTGTAGGCAAAAGGCAGGACATGTACATGTGTAGTTTACATGTCCTGGTAGTGTAAAACTCCCAAATTCGTTTTTTACACTGCTGTGAGGCCTGCTCCCTTCATAGGCTAACATTGGGGCTGCCCTTGTACATTGTTTGAGTGGTAGCTGCTGATATGAAAGGAGTAGGAAGGTCATATTTAGTGTGGCCAGAATGGTGATACAAAATCCGTCTGACTGGTGAATTTGGATTTAATATTGCTATTTTAGAAATGCCACTTTTAGAAAGTGAGCATTTCTCTGCACTTAAATCTTTCTGTGCCTTACAATCCACGTATGGCTGGGTTGACAGCTCCTTGTGCATTCACTCAGACACTCCCCAAACACAGGATACTCAGCCTCACTTGCATACATCTACATTTTGAATGGGTCTTCCTGGGCTGGGAGGGTGGAGGGCCTGACACTTGCATGTCAAAGGACAATAACCTGCCCTCACACAAAGGACTGCCACACCCCCTACAGGGACCCTGCCAGACAGGATTGAACTGCCCAACCGCCGGATCCCCTTTTCTGACCGCGGCTTTAACGCCGCGGTCAGAATGGGCAATGAAGCACCGCCAGCCTGTTGGCGGTGCTTCCATTGCCCCCGGCCCTGGCGGTCTTGTACCGCCAGGGTCGGAATGAGGCCCTTAATCTCCTTGTGTGGCGAAATTCGATGCACAGCCAGCCAGAAACGACACAAAGCCTGCACCGTGTTGAAATTTTCTCTGCATGCTGAACCTTAACGACGCAGCCTGACTTCGCAATGAGAAGACCGGAAATTTGATGCATGGCCCACTGGATCAATGCACAGCCGAGCCGGAACCTCACAGCCCAACTTCCAGAGAGGAATCGACACAGCGCCTGCCTTGCGGTAGAAACTTCGATGTAATGACTACCGGATCCACGCAGCTCCTGTTACTTCATCCTGCCAGCGCAGGAAACTGACGCACCGTCCCCGGGGCATCTGAAAACCCCGCAACCTGAAGAGGATCCACAACCAAGCTCCAGAAATCGACGCACAGCCGTCCCTGCGTGAAAACTAAACAACGCATCGCCGTGTGCGGCCCTAGAAATTGACACGCACCCCCTTTGTTTCCACACATCTCCTCCTCTGCGGTTCTTTTTCACGCAAACCAGGTACTTTGTGCTTGAAAGAGACTGTTTGCTTTTAAAAGACTTAGGACACTTTATATCACTTTTCACTGATATCTCAAAATTTACTTATTGTATTTTAATCATTTGACCTGCATCTTATCAGATAAATATTATATATTTTTCTAAACACTGTGTGGTGTATTTTCTGGTGCTATATTGTGTTATTGTATGATTTATTGCACAAATACTTTACATATAGGCTTCTAAGTTGAGCCTGACTGCTCAGTGCCAAGCTACCAGAGGGTGGGCAGAGGATAGTTTGGATTGTGTGTGACATACCCTGACTAGAGTGAGAGTCCTTGCTTGGCAGGGGTAACCTGACTGCCAACCAAAGACCCCACTTCTAGCAATTATTAATACACATGAAAGGATCTCTCTTCCTGGGCTGCCTGTTGGGGGGAAAAACAGCAGGGGCACCCTGGAGTATGCTGCAGGCAATCTGACGTGCTGCAGAAATGTTCCTTTTCCTTTTCACTGGAAACATTTTTGACGAGGCTGATGAGAAAAAATAGTAGAGCCAAGGTTTACAAGGTTACCTCTATTAACATCTGCAAGATCCACATACGTTTGGCTTAACTTTTTTAAGCTGTGCCCTATCTCATTATAAGCTTAAAAACCAATCTGAAATAAAAGAAAATAAAACTTTGCAATTTTGTGCCTGATGGGCACGTTTTTGCCAGGCACAAGCCTCCTGTTTGGGGGGACCTTGAAGTTAAAAACAACAAATAGTACCTTGATCACGTCAAGAGTAGCAGATGGACACTAATTCATTTGCATCAATTAGTGCTTGATCCCTGCTCCACATAGAGGAACGGAAGTGATGCCATGCGTCCCTTGACAAATTACGAGGCTGTAAAGAAGAGTGCCATGCAAACCAGCAAATGGTGAGTAGGAGGCGGGCTCCAAACTCTGTACTGAATACAGCAGTCTCTCGCAAGTGAGATGCATGAGCTAGCGCATGCACTCGCAGGCTTGACCCTAAAAAAATGGAAAAGCACCATTCTCTTAAGGTAGGAAGGCTGCCAGTATTGTCTAAAGCAGCCAAGCACCTCCTTAATGAACAAGTAAAATAGAACAATGTTGTTGAACAACCTGCTATCATGTCCTTCCTTGCAGGAGTGTCTCACATATGGTACCTCTTCTCCCATTGGCCCCTCTTCCATACTCCACCATTGTCCCAGCACTATATACCATGCGGCTGCCACCATGAACAATTCCTAAATGAAGACCTAACCTTACAAGTTGAAAACTGCCCCAATATGTAAAAATAAGCCCGATATTTAGTGATCTAATTCACTAATGGGGCTATTATATTAGAGATTTGTTTGGTTTGTGTTGGAAAATCCTGACCCTTCTTTTCTTTAACATGTCTTTTACGGGATGCTGTGGTAATATTTCCATCACAATTTCCCAGCAATACAGTTGGTGATCAGAACATTTTCTTTTTATTTCCTATACTATTTTGACAAATAATTTCAATAACGATTAGGGGTGTGTAAAATTCACATAATATGCTTTTACATAATTACACTATGTTAGAAATTGGGCTTCTGGTTGGTAGACATATGAACCTGTCCGAGGAGGAACTGCAATCCTAGTCAGGGTAAGTCAGACACACCATAAACTAACCTGTGCTCGCCCTCTGGTAGCTTGGCACAGGTCTTCACTTAAGAGGGAATATGTAAAGTATTTGTGCAACACTTCAAACATTAAAACAGTGAACACCAGACAAAAAGATACCACACTTGATTAGAAAAATAAAGCTTCATTTAATTAACAAAACACAATCAAAATGAGAACAATCCAATAAATAGAAGTTGAGATATGCATTTTTAAAGAATAAAGTTAGATGTAGTGCTTAGAAGCATAAAGTGCAGACCGGGGCTCTCTGGTTGGGCTAGACTGGGTCAAATCTGAAAAGTAAAGTTGACCGCGACGGAGCGCAGATCAGTTACAGGGATCAGCCAGCGCCTGCTGAAACAGTACCTTAGTTCAGAGTTCTGTTGATGTCGAGAACAAGATGTGAGGAGCAAAGGAGGTGATGCATTGGCATCCAGTCTGAATATGTAGGTGATGTGTAGGTTCAGAGCTGCACAAAGTTGGGGATACATTGGGAATGGTGGCAATTGGTCATGCAGTTTAACAATGAGTGGTCCCGATCCTCGCAGCAGTGGTGATGCTCCACCTATTGAAATCTCAGTTTGCATCTCCTTCTCATCCTTGTCATTTCCTGCTTGGTTATCTTTTTCCCACTTTTGATTTAACAACTTTTGACCTACTAAGTTCTACATCATTTCAGTTGCCAATTCAATATTATAACTTAAATAATAAAAAATCCTCCTAGAAGTGCTTAATAGTATTTCAGTATATTTTGAACGGCCAGCATCATAGAGAAACATATCAATGGATCAATTTCAGATCATAGGTAATCTTTATTTTCATTAACATTCCTATTACTTAGTACAGGTAAAATTGACTTCTCTAAAGACATACAACAGTTTGCAAATGAGGTAGTTCTCATATTAAGGACAGAGAGCCTTTCTCTTTTTAGTTAAATATGGGCCTGATTTATTGGCTGACAAAGTTACTCCGTCACAACGGTGTGTCGTAGTTTGACTCTTGCTCTAGGCAAGACTGCTGGTTTAAAGATGACAGTACTTTTGTTTATAGGTGACGAGGCCAATCCTACAACAAGTCACAACTGTCATCCCAACCCTCCTGGCTCACAAGCAGTACCTCACCAAACACCCAAACAGTAAAAGGTGACTAGTGGCAGCCTTTACGCATGGATTCAAGAGTGTGACATCTCAGGGAGGTCGTGGTTAAACGTAGATTACCCATTTCTCACATGATCAATGTCTCAGTCAAACACTGGCAATGCAGGAGATGCAGTAAAGTTTCAATAGGTTTTATTAACAAGACTGCAATCTACAATAAGTTTCATGGGCTGCAATGATTAGGATAAAGAATGATGCAAAGAACATAATGGTAAAAACAAGAGTCATGGATGCAAAGACCTCCACCATCTTGCAATAACGTAAGATGTGGAATAGATGTGAAATAGGCCCCACTACACTAGCATGACAAACCTAATCTCTAACCTAAAGAGAGCTAGGTGTGTTAACCCTAATCTGCCACTACCATGTCCATGAGAAGAGCCCCCAATCCTCGTTACCTTGGAATGAGGTCTCTAGCTCAGACTCCATGGGGACACGAAGACTGGGTCAGCATCAAGGCAACACGTAGCATAAATAGAGTCAATGGCATCTGGTAGGAATCCCTATGATTATCTTGTCTGTGTGAGAGGTATTTATACAGATCTGGTAGGACCCTATACACAGCTATGTTCTCAAACAAAAGATAAGAAAGCATGCTTGTGGCTGCAATTATATAAACAATTCCCTGAAAAGGTACATTATGTTACTGGCTCATGAAAGTGGGAAAGTACATAATGTGACATCCTACGTATCTCATTAATCTTTGACGCTGATAGTGATGCCTTTACAGAAAGGCACTAATAGCGTGAAACTAAAACATCTTCCTAACTATAAACATGGCAGCCAGCTTGGAAGAAGTAATTAAATAAATGTGCTGAAACAGAGCAAGCTAAGTAGGTTAAAAGTCACTGGGTGACGGGGGCACAGGCCTGCAAGCCAGAAGGCTAAGCTAACTCCTGATTCCCATTAAAACTAAATACAATCCACTACACCTTCCCCATTGCCGGAACAAGTATGATGCCATAATCATGATCCCAGAGAAAGTGAATGAACCAAAGCTAAAAAAAAGCTCTGGGCTAAAACAAGCTAAAATCATATTAAAATATAATTAAAATCGAATTAAAATCTATTAAAAAGAGTTAAAACATACAAAGAGACATAGGGGGTCATTCTGACCCTGGCGGTCATGGACTGCCAGGGCCAACGACCGCGGAAGCACCGCCAACAGGCTGGCGGTGCTTCTGGGGCCATTCTGACCGCAGAGGTACAGCCGTGGTCAGAAAAGGGAAACCGGCGGTTTCCTGCCGGTTTCCCGCGGCCCCAGGGAATCCTCCACGGCGGCGCTGCAGGCAGCGCCGCCATGGGGATTCCGACCCCCTTCCCGCCATCCTGTTTCTGGCGGTTTTCACTGCCAGAAACAGGATGGCGGGAACGGGTGTCGTGGGGCCCCTGGGGGCCCCTGCAGTGCCCATGACACCTAACAGGGCCCCATTAAGATTTTCAGTGTCTGCTTGGCAGACACTGAAAATCAAGACGGGTGCAACTGCACCAGTCGCACACCAGCAACTCCGCCGGCTCCATTCGGAGCCGGCTTCCTCGTTGCTGGTGCTTTCCCGCTGGGCGGGCGGGCGGCCTTTTGGCGGTCGCCCGCCAGCCCAGCGGTAAAGTCAGAATGACCGCCGCGGTCTTTTGACCGCGGTACGGTCTTCTGGCGGTTCCCGCCAGGCGGGCGGCTTCCGCCGCCCGCGGGGGTCAGAATGACCCCCATAATGTTGACCATGACAAGCACAGAAGGCCAACGTCAAAGGCAATAATGGCAAACTTTAAACTTTAGTATAGGCCAATGGTAAAATTCATTTAAAATTAGTCATGATTTTGAAGAATGTCTTCGAAGCCATCAAAGGGAAAGACATCCAAGAAAGAAGCCATATCATCAGATGTTAGATCGATGACAGGATTGGCAGATGGATTCACGGAGCAGTATTGCACAGCAGTCTCAGACGCAGCACTTCCTGCGATAGCAGCACCATCCAAAGTGCCCAAAGGAGCAGTCCACCAAGGGCGGCTCATAAGTGGCCTTGCGAATCAGCATCAGTCTCATAGGGCACGACTGTGGAAGAACCCTCATTGGGAACATGAGCAGTTCCTTGTCCACAGGAGGCACAGGTGAAACAGTAAGACACAACGTAGGTAAATGCTCGAAGAGGCACCAGGTGCAATGAAGGACTGGTTGCACACACCAAAAGACTGGTCAAAATGACAATGATCAATCATGTTCCAATTCTTCCAGCAACGGAGCACCAAAGAACTGCACCATGTGATCACGACACAGTTGGGATGGTGGTAGTAGATCCATCACTCCGCTTAGCTGGAAAGGTACAACCACTGCGTATCAGTAACATTAGCAGTAGTATCTCGCCGATCAATGTCAAAGTCAAAGGAAAGCCACCAAACACACCGGAAAAGAGTGAATGGTTGACTGAAGGAATGACTCTGAAGACAGTCTGGAAGATGGACACAAATCCAGAACTAACAGCCTTAAAGAAATGGACAATTTGCGTAGTGCTCGAAGAGTTGAAATTTCTGGATACCAGCTCTCTAAAGTGCTTGGGGAAGGTGGTATTTAATAGGGATTGTATCTCGGCTGATGATTTTGCTATCTGGAGAGAATATGTCTCTCTAGCCGATGTCAACGCAACTTGTTTCTGGAACAGTAGCACCTTTAGTCTGCTCAGCTTGCCATAATTTATATTAGTAGTATCAATGTAAGGCCATATTTCTGCTACTCTTATCTCCTGTGTGGGGGTGGAAATAAAACATGTGCGCAACACGTTACAACTGTAGCGATTGAAGTAGCATACAGCAACAGCTTTGGTCACTCAGCACCACATAACTTCCTTTCGGAAGTACATTAAATGCTGGTCGCATAAAGGGTACGGGAGTACCCTTCAGAAAACAGGCCAAGTTAGCGACACTCGCATTGCAAAGGCTATGTTTGCAAATCATTAAATGACTAACTGTAGTCTCATATTCGTTTCCACTAAGAAAGACCTCTGTTTCGTCGTTCAGACATTTATATTCAAAGGGTAACTCCCACTCTTCTTTAATATAGCTATTACCTAGAAGCTCGTATCTGCCCATGGCAAGATGTTTCAGGCAGTTTGAAAAACAAAAAGTGGAAATGGGCAGATTTATAATGCAATGTAAGCGCCATTCTGACGAAGGACTCTCTGAAACTGTGAAAGCCAACTTTTCTAGCTTTTCTATGTGAAGAATGGTGAAACTCTCTTCCCTTTTGGCCATTGTCTGTTGTTCCCTGGACAAATTAAAAGCAGCAAACATGTTACTACCGTTAATATACTTCCATGGAACATGGCCATATTCTATAGTGTCCAACCTAACTGCATACTGGAACAAAGCCGACTTTTTCCATGGTATAAAAGGGACATGTCTGTCTGAATAATGTCAATAGCAGATGACACTATGTTGTTAAGGGAATAAATCCTGTTGGACAGAGTGTTCATGCCGTTGTTGACAACAGCTAAAGCCTTTTCCACATTTTCATTCTCTATCTGCCTTAAACGCGAAGCAGCTTCTCTTTGAAAAAGCTTCAAGATCTCATTGTATGTGGCATATATGAATCTTTTCGAGCGTGGCTTTCTTTGACCTACCAGGAATTCCTGCAAGTCTATATCTTCAGAAACTAACTATTAGTTGCACAGTTTACCCACACTGTATGTAGTAACTATACCCGAGTATTGACCATACACAAAACAAGGGTCTGGCTGGCTAATCCTGAAACCCCCTGAGCCATTCACAAAACGTGCCTGACACCCATTTGTGTCCATTGGCCATAGTAACCACCTGCCGACACTGGAAAGCGAAGAGTTATAGGTACCAGCCTGAACTTTTGCATCTAGTTCTTCCTCAGTGATATTCAGGAAGGACTGCCAATCAGTTGAAATTCGCTAGTATGGGGATACTGGGCACATTCATTTCCTTAATTTTGGTAACCCCAGACAGGATGTCTGTTGAATGGTGCCATTGAAAAAGATCATTTATACAGGAATAAGACATGCTGTAAATAAAGGTTCCTGACCCTGAATCTGCCAATCTTGTGTTCCCCATACACTCTTTACCCCAATAGTGTTCTTTCAGTATTCGTAGCCGTCAACTGCAAGACGGGAAACAAAGGAATCTGAGTAAATTAACTTTGTTTTAGTTAGAAAGATTTTCCTAATTTTAGAAGGTAGTGCTTGAAATAGTATGACTCTGGATTGTTAGTGTCATGCCCAGAAAAATAAGTGAATTTATCAGAATAATGTTTTGCCCTCCCCACAGGTAGAGTTGAACAGTGTTCTTACTGTGTGTAATTGACTATTGATCTGTGTCTAGTTGCAGGGTGCAGGTAGTAATGTCCCCAGTTGTTATAGTAGGTGTAATTACATTAGTCATAGCCATTTTGAAGACATATGGAAGTAGGCTCATATATCTCAAATGGAAGTTTATCCCACACAATCCCATCAGGAATCGGTACTGCTGAAATGTTCACAAGGAACAAGTCTCTTCAAATGTTATCCAAGGAAAGATATGGAGTGAAAACGTAATCCCCAGGCTCAACAGAAGAGCGTTCAGGAAGGTAATGACCATTTATAAGTTCGAAGAAAACAGTCACAAAACCAATCCATATGAAAATAGCAATATCAGCAATAACCACAGATAGTTCCATGGACACAGTAAATAATTATTTTAAAGCCATATATACAGCTTACATGTCTTTGAAACAATCTCAATAGCAGTTGTGGATAAAGTTGAAGAAAGATCATCAATGTTGATGAAGTAAGCGGAAGCAGTCTCTGCAAACACATGGCTGGTGCATTACTGGTGGATGGATCCACTTCACGTGGAGGCTCATAGTAGACAATGTCGTCATTTTGTGTAATATTGGAATAGAAGACAGCCACATCTTGGACAGTTGATGTAATTGAGGTGGTAACAGGAATCAGCAGAAGCTCATTTTCCACCCTCCCCATGCTCGAGGAGGCATCTGTAGCATCATTCGATATGCTTGTATAATCAGAAGTGTTGTTCTTTCTTCTTTGAAGCGGCATGTCTTGTTGGGTAGTGAGAGGGGAACACTAACTACCCAAGGGACCACTGGGATTGGCCACATGGTGGAGTTTGTTGTTGCCCATCAAGACGAATCTGTTTCCTTTGGGACCAGGCAGCGGTGATAAGATGACAGTTCTGGTACCTTGTATCCCCAGGACTTGAACTGGTGCTCGGTAGGACGAGCCTAATTCCTTCTTCACAGAGATCTTCTCCCAAACCAGATCCCCAACTCTAGGAATCCAGCCAGTAGAAGTTATTGACAAGTCCTTTAATCCTAAAGTGGCAGCATTGGCAGATGATTTATCATCACACAATTGCTGAAGCTCCTGTAAGACAGTGAGATGTCCTTTTATGTCAAAAGGTGTACCTGCTGCCATCAAACGAGGGCCATTTAGATCTGGGACATACATAGGTATCCCAAAATGAACCTCATAAGGAGTGCGTCCCCCCAAGGACCTCCTTGGCAGATTATTCAGTGCTCTCTTTCGCTTCATCAGCCAAATTATTGCCAATAACATGTACTCCTACAAGTTGGTGGCCTAATGTATACACTACATGGACACCACGTAGCTTATCCTTAAGATCAGCCACCCTCCCCCACAGAGTTCTGTGTTTTATGGTGTTCCTTTTGGAATCTCTGAACCCGTTAAGATAATCACTGTAGGACTGGATGCAGTAGTATGAGTCACAGACAATCAAAGTTAGTAGTCCTGGCTCTGTGTGTTCTAGCACTAGAATAAGGGCTTTGAGTTCAGCCTGATGAGCTGTGCAGTACCCTAGGGTCTGCGTGAAGGTATTGTGGGGGTGGAATACACCATCCTTCATCACTCTGCTCTCGGCTGTGCAAGCGGCTGAGTATTGATGTTTAGTACCTACGCCTGGTTGTTCTAAACCATCAGTGTAGATGACAGTATGGTATCTGTCAAGTGGCATGATGTCTAGAGGTGAGTGCTACTCCTTTTCATTTTGGTGAAATTCTTGTGTCTGAAGTTTTGGATTGAAGATGTAATCAACATCGGTGGCAGTCAGGGAGGTTGCCCACTGAATCCAATGTGGATGTTATGCTTTAGCATTAGGAACACTTGCTTTAGTGACGGCTTCCAAGGCTGGCAGCAGGGTAACGACAATAATGTGTGTCCCTTGGGCAAGTGTCCTATCCTTGATGACAGTCATATGTGGGTGCAAAGCATTTTTCTGCATTAGAATATAAACGTGATTTATATACTATGGGCACAGTGTGGCCTTCATTAAAGGTGACATAAGTGAACCCAATGGCACCAGCAATTTTTCTGATGATCAAATTTGTTTTGTTATCAAGGGTGTGTAAGTGTTTCGCTTCGAGCAGGTCCTGTTGCGGTCTTCTAAGGATGCGTGTATGTTCTACTGTCCAGGGTGTGCTAGAAAAATCAGGGCGTATTAAGTCACAGAGTGGCTTGATACATTGTGCATAGTCAGAAATGTAAGTTCTGCCAAAGTTTAAGAAACCAAGTAAAGACTATAGTTTCTTTACTGTATTTGGTGGCTGAAGTTGAGCAAATTTTTCTAGAAAGTGTGGGGCCAGGCTCTTGCCCTCGTTTGATAGCTTGTGTCCCAGAAGCAATATGCTGAGAGAGGCTATTTTAGTTTTCCTAAAATTAAATTTGTAACTAAGGGCTGCGAATCCTAAAATGATCTGATCAACCTTGGCAAGATGAATGTTGAGGTCATCATCTGTGAGGTAGATATCACCCACGTAAGACAACGCCTCAGGATCAATATCATGCAATATTCAAGTTACACTGGCTAAGAACAGCCCTGGACTGTTCCTGTAGTCTTGGGGCAAATAGCAAAAGTGTTTCTGTGAGCCAAATGAGAATGCACTCCGGTCCTGACTTTCATGTGCTATGTTTTGTAAGAAAAAGCCATTGGAGATATCTAATGTTATGTTATGTTTTTTATGCACTATGGCGGTCATTACAACATTGGCGGTAAAAGCCGCTTTCCGCTGTGCAGAAGACCGCCAACACACCGCCGCAGCCGCGGAATTCCGCCACAGCTATTATGACCCACATCTCGGAATCTGACAAAATTCAGACACCCACACAAGTCCGCCACAACAAAGGTCAGCTATAAACTGGCGAAAACAAATACTCCACCATCACGCCAACAGAAATACGCCCACACTATCACGACACACGAATCCACATGGCGGTCTTTCAATTACGGTATTCCATTGGCGGTACACACCGCCATGCTCAAAATACACACACTTCTACAAAACATCCCCACATTGGACAATTCAAATTACACACACCTGATACACATACACACACCACTCCCACACACCCATTACAATATAAAACACACACCCACATCACCACAAACCCTTATGACCAGTATTACAGAGAGAGACACCACCATCCACAAACTAGCATCCACAGGCACACAACACCATCACCCATCAACTTCCACGCACCTCACACAATACACCACTACATATCAACAAACTTATCACCCCACACACCACCCCACACATCACCTAAACCACCCCGTGGCACGGCAAAGACACCCCAGGTTCTCCGAGGAGGAGCTCAGGGTCATGGTGGAGCAAATCATCCGGGTAGAGCCACAGCCATTTGGAGCACAGGTGCAGCACACCTCAATTGCAAGGAAGATGGAGCTATGGCGAAGAATAGTCGACAGGGTCAACGCAGTGGGACAACATCCAAGAAATTGGGAGGACATGAGGAAGAGGTGGAACGACCTACGGGGAAGGTGCGTTCCGTGGTCTCAAGACACCACCAGGCAGTTCAGCGGACTGGCGGCGGACCCCCACCTCCTCACCCACAACTAACAACATGGGAGGAGCAGGTCTTGGCGATTCTGCATTCTGAGGGCCTCGCAGGAGTCGGTGGAGGAATGGACTCTGGTAAGTCAAATCTTAACTATTACATCCCCCACCCCACGTGCATGCTATCACATACCCCCACCCTCCCCCCCACCCCTATCACTCCAACTCCTCACAAATGTACCAATATCACAAACCGCACATCCCAACACCAAGCCCTGCATGCAACACCAACGCATGGACACCCATCACTAAAGCATGCCCACTGCACATACCCATACACCCCCCTAAACCATCAACAAACAATCCCCCACACAGGAATGCCAGCACTGGGGTACACGCTCACCCACCCATTGCACACCATGAAACACACAGATGCAATAATCATGCTTTTCCACCCCTGCAGGACCACCAACCAACGTCACCAGACAGGAGGGTCCAGACATCTCCACTCCACCCACAGAAGAGGCCCACAGTGATGACAGCACCTCTGTCCACCTGGATCTAGATGACCTGCCCGGACCATCGTGGGCCTTGGGAAAGTCGGGTCCCCTCACACAGGCACAGGCCACCACAGACCTTCTCCCCTCTGGTAACACCAGCACAGCACCCACCCAGCAGGCCCATACCTCTGTCCCCAGGACATGTCAATCAGCTGTGTGTCCACCACTACAGGGAACCCAGGATAACCCACCACCCCAACAACAACAGGGACCTGGGGGCAGTGGCAGTGGGCACACGGTCCAGGGGACGGAGGCCCAGGAACACAGGGGAACTGGGAGGGCTGCTGTGCGACAGGGGGCGGACAGGCCAAGGGAACCCACTCTCCACGAGGCCCTCTCCTCCATCATGGGAGCACATCACCACTCCCAGGAGACGATGGCAACGGTCCTGGCCAAGTTTCAGGAGACCCAGCGCATGCAGGAGGAACAGTATTTGGGGTTCAGGGAGGAACTCAGAACCATCAGCTCCACCCTGGGAACCATCGTAGGGGTGCTGAAGGAAATACTCAACACCAGGAGGGACACTGTGGCACTACAAGGGGCCCCTGACACTAGCATGGACGATGAACTGCCCACCACCTCCGCTAGTGGACAGGATGCCCCGCCACAGGACCACCACACCAGCACCCCACCCCCTGCAGAGGGAGAACCACCCCACAAACGGTCCCTGAGATCCAGGAACAAGAGAGAGCATGATGCCAAGACCCTGCCAAGAAATGAGACCACCCTGATTGTCATCCCACTGTCCCACTTTGTCACCCTGTCCATAATTGAACTGCCCCAGCTCCATTTCCTATGCCCATATGGGCAATGCACCTGTGAGACTAATAGACTGGACTCTGCCATGGACACTCCTCCGTCATCACCCCTCACCATTTAACTTCCCTCTCCAATATTTTGTATTTAAATAAACACACGTAAAGCACCAAAAGATCTGGAGTCTGTCTGTGATTTGGAAATACTGTATTTGCAATTACAGTGACACAATGTTCTTGAAATAGTAATGTCAACATACCTATGTCACACAGCTCTAGTCCATGAGGAATCTAAGCAGATGACACACGTTGGCACCCACACCTGTGAAACCGTAAGGGAAAGTGACAACTCAGTGACCATACACTGGGAGAAGTCGACAGACAGGATAGAGGTAGAAGTGTAAAAGTACATGTAGTAGGCAGGAATGTAATCTCACCTGTGTTTCACTGGAAATATTGCTGGCTGACTGCGTCCCTGTTGTCCATGTCTTCTTCCTCTACTTCCTCCTCATCACTTTCCACAGGCTCCACAGCTGCCCCAACACCGCCATCTGGACCATCCTCCTGCAGAAAAGGCACCTGTTGTCGCAAAGCCAAGTTGTGAAGCATACAGCAGGCCACGATGATCTGGCACACCTTCTTTGGTAAGTAGAATAGGGATCCACCTGTCATATGGAGGCACCGGAACCTTGCCTTCAGGAGGCCGAAGGTCCGCTCGATCACCCTCCTAGTTCACCCATGGGCATCATTGTAGCGTTCCTCTGCCCTTGTCCTGGGATTCCTCACTGGGGTCAGTAGCCATGACAGGTTGGGGTAACCAGAGTCACCTAATAGCCACACACAGTGCCTCTGGAGTTGACCCATCACATAAGGGATGCTGCTATTCCGCATGATGTAATTGTCATGCACTGAGCCAGGGAACATGGCATTCACATGGGAGATGTACTGGTCTGCCAAACATACCCTCTGTACATTCATGGAATGATAACTCTTCCGGTTCCTGTACACCTGTTCACTCCTGCGGGGGTACCAATGCCACATGTGTCCCATCAATGGCACCTATGATGTTGGGGATATGTCCAAGGGCATAGAAGTCACCTTTCACTGTAGGCAAATCCTCCACCTGAGGGAAAACGATGAAGCTCCGCATGTGTTTCAGAAGGGCAGACAACACTCTGGACAATACGTTGGAAAACATAGGCTGGGACATCCCTGATGCCATGGCCACTGTTGTTTGAAATTACCCACTTGCAAGGAAATGGAGCACTGATAGCACCTGCACTTGAGGGGGGATTCCTGTGGGATGGCGGATTGCTGACATCATGTCTGGCTCCAACTGGGTACAGAGTTCCTGGATTGTGGGACGGTCAAACCTGTAGGTGATTATCAAATTTCGTTCCTCCATTGTCGACAGGTCCACCAGCGGTCGGTACACCGGAGGATTCCTCCATCTCCTCACATGTCCCAGCGGATGGTGCCTATGAAGGACAACAGCGAGCACAGAGTCAAACAACTCAGGGGTATGTACCCACAGCTTACACAGAACACGAATCCTAATCCGAAATTTGCCCTCTATGAGTGTTGAGGCAAGGCCTAGGTATGTGTGACGCAGTTAAAAATAGAGCCATGTGGGCCTCTGAAATGGCGGCTGCCTGACCTGTAAAGTGGGACAATGGGATATGAGGTAACTGCGCTGGCGTTGTACACCAGCGCAGTAGGCGGTCGAAGACTGCGGCGCAATGCTGCATTGGTTAACATTGGACCCTATGGGTCCCAGGAGCCAATGACGATGTACGCCGGCGGTGAAGGTACGCACCGCCGCGGACGTGACCGCCATTTTCTATCTGTTGAATCACTCAATACCTGATCTTCGACAGGAGAGGACCTACACTTCAAGTGCTGCTGTGACCTCGGTCAGGAAGAGGTAATGGCTTGTGCGTCTGGGGAAAGGACCCCTGCCTTCACATCGGAGGAGTTGGAGAAGCTGGTCAATGGGGTCCTCCCCCAGTACACGCTACTCTATGGTCCTCCAGACCAACAGGTAAGTACACAGTGAGCATGCTGTATGGGCTATGCCTGTGTGGAGAGGGCTGGTTGTAAGAAGGAAGGTGGCACAGTGCTGAGTGCATGAAAGACGGTGGGTGCATGTGCCACATGGCAAGGGTAGGGATGGGGGAACTCACTTTGACGGCGCAGTGGGTAATGACTTCTCTTCTTCCCCTGTACATTTCGTGTAGGTCAGCGCCAACCAGAATAAGGATATTTGGCGTGCCATCGCCAAGGACGTCCGGACCCTGGGGGTCCACCACAGACGGAGCACCCACTGCCGGAAAAGATGGGAGGACATTCGCCGCTGGAGCAAGAAGACGGTGGAGGCTCAGCTGGGGATGGCCTCCCAACGTGGGAGGGGTGCCCATCGAACCATGACCCCCCTGATGTACCGGATCCTGGCGGTGGCCTACCCGGAGTTGGATGGGCGCTTGAGGGCATCACAGCAGACACAAGGGGTGAGTACACTCTCATTCAGCTGACTTAGCGTACAGTGGAGGGGTCTGTATTGGGGAGGAGGGCTGTGGGTTTCCCTAGGCCAGGGCGAGTTCCGTAGGCTAGGCCCCTTCGCAAGGCATGGCCCTGTGGCCCCCCACCCCACCTCTGTAGAGTGCCAAGTACAGCTATTCATGCACCTGTGTCATCTATGTGTGCAGATGTCGTCCATAGCCTTATAGGCCATTTCCCAGGAATTGCACTGTAGAGCTCAACAGCGCGACGTAGTGCAGGGGGCTGCTGTGTCTGTCTTGTCCGCCAACGGTAGCGGTAAGCCATGCACTCAACATGCCTTTCTTCTGTTTCCCCCCCCCCTTTTTTTGCGGTCTCCCTGTTCTTGTGTGCATTAGCATCATCAGGCGGAGGAGCAGTGGCACCGGAGCACGAGGGAGCTGCATCCCACATGGCCATGGAGGGCCACACTATGGACTCTGAATACACCAGTGGGACGGAGGGCGAGGGGAGCACCATGGCGGGGACAGGAGCTGAAACCACCGACACAGACTCGTCCTCCGATGGGAGCTCCCTTGTGGTGGCGGCAACATCTGTGCCCCCCACTACTACAGGTACAGCTGCCACCCCCCCTACCAGCACCGCCCTCCCAGTAGCCCCTCAGCGTGTTCCCCGTGCCCGCTCACCCAGGAGGGTGGGCATCACCTTTGCCCCAGGCACCTCAGCCCCTGCCCCTGTCACCTCTGCTGCCTTCAGTGAGGAGGCCATTGACCTCCTCAGGTCCCTCACTGTTGGGCAGTCTACCATTTTGAATGCCATCCAGGGTGTAGAAAGGGAGTTGCAACAAACAAATGCCTTCCTGGAGGGCATTCATTCTGGTCAGGCCGCCGTTCATCGAACCTTTCAAACTCTGGCGTCAGCACTGATCGCAGCCATTGTCCCTGTGTCTAGCCTCCCCTCTCCAACTTCCTCCACCCAGACCCAATCCCCTGTACCTCTGCCTATCCCTAGCACACCATCAGACCAGCCTGCACACACCTCACCACACAAGGGAAGCTCAGGCAAACATAAGCACCACACATCCCACAGGCACTCACGCAAGCATCACACACATACAGACACACCAACATCTACTGCCTCCACTGTGTCCCCCTCCTCCTCGTCTCCCTCCTCCCTCCCAGTCTCGTCTACACTCACACCTGCATGCACTACCACTACAGCCACTACGTCCCGCACCAGCACACCCACCAGCACACCCCGCTCACGTGCAGTCACCACCTCACTACCATTCACACGTCCCCGTGTCCTCTCCCAGTGTGTCTGTGACGCCCCCTCCCAAGATACACAAACGCAGGCACACACCCACCCAACAGCCATCCACCTCATGACAGCCTCCAGCGCATGTACCTGCACCCAAAGCCACAAAACTTACACCTCCTACAACCACCACCTCTTCCTCCACTCCCAAACCCCCTCCAGCTACCCGTCCCAGTGTCTCCAAACAACTTTCCCTGTCCACCCTTAACCTATTTCCCACCACCCCCGTCCAACTCATAGGTCCCGATCTAGCACCTCAGCCACAAAATCAACGGGACCAGTGGTACCTGTTGTCACAGGTATGTGGAGTGCACCGGCCACCAGGACAGCCAGTGTGGCACGGAGCCAGAGCACAGCCAGTCCCCCCCCTGTGAAGCACCAGAAGATGGCCAGTGCCCAGCGGGAGAGGGGGAAGACTCCAGCCACCCAAGCCACTCACAAGCTTCCCGGGGGGAGTGTGGACTCAGCTGTGACTCCTCCCAAGGTGGGGAAGGGGCAGAAGAAACCCGTAAATTCTGGGAGGAGCAGCACGGCAGAGAGGACCGCCATCCCCATCCCCGCTGGCCAGGAGGCCAACGCCAGCCCCCTCGTCGCTGCCCAGGAGGGCACCGCCAGCCCCATCGTCGCGGCCCAGGAGGGCACCGCCAGCCCCATCGTCGCTGCCCAGGAGGGCCCCACAAGCCCCATCGTCGTGGCCCAGGAGGGCTCTGCCAGCCACAGCCCAGCTACCCAGGAGGGCCCCGCCAGCCACAGCCCAGCTGCCCAATAAAGGACCACCAGCCCCAGCACAGCTGGGCAACGAAGGACCGCCAAGTCAAGCACCGCTGAACAGGGCAAGGACCGCCAAGTCAAGCACCGCTGAACAGGGCAAGCACCGCTGAACAGGGCAAGGACCGCCAAGTCAAGCACCGCTGAACAGGGCAAGCACCGTTGAACAGGGCAAGGACCGCCAAGGCAAGCACTGCTGAACAGGGCAAAGACCGCTGAACAGGGCAAGGACCGGCAAGTCAAGCACCGCTAGCCCCTGAGCTGCAGGGGCACTGACGCAACAGGGACCGTCACGGGGTGAGTGAAGCACTCTGGGCACCAGTCCCCCTCCAGAACCAGTGGAGACATGCATCCACTACCTCTGTCCTGCACAGGATGAAGCACTCTGGGCACCAGTCCCCATCCAGAACCAGTGGAGACATGCATCCACTACCTCTGTCGTGCACAGGATGAAGCACTCTGGGCACCAGTCCCCCTCCAGAACAAGTGGAGACTGTTATCCACTTGAGCGACTGTGGATTTGCACTCCCCAGGATCGAACAGTGGGCAACCCACCCACTGTAGAGACTTGAGAGACTGTGGTTTTGCACTCTCCAGGATTGAACAGTGGGCAAACCACCCACTGTAGAGACTTGAGAGACTGTGGCTTTGCACTCCACAGGATTAAACAGTGGGCAAACACCCACTGTAGAGACTTGAGAGACTGTGGCTTTGCACTCCCCAGGATGGAACAGTGGGCATGGAGCCCCCTCGTGGATCTGGCGTCGTGCACTCATCCGGCTGAGGTGCCCCCCCTTCCCTTCCCCCTGAGGTGCCTGTTGTATTTCTATCTGATGCCCCAGCAGTGTTCTCTCTGTTTTGATCTGGTATCATGTGTGGGCCTCGCCCATGCATTTTTTGGGCCCAGTGGTCCACAGACTATGAATGGTGCAATACCTGGACTACTAATCGTGGTGTATATTTTGTTAATAGTGTATATATGTATATATTTTTGCATTCTGAATTTTGATATATTACAATGGTTACACTCATTTCCTTTTGTCTTTGCATTCTTCCGGGGGGGTTGGGGGGTGTAACTGTGATGAATAGATATGCATTGGTGTGTATGTTGTAGTGGGTGCGGGTGGGGTGGGGGTGTTGCATGTGTATGTCCCTATTTTTTGCCTCCCCCCTCCCCTGTGTCGTAGGTGCTGTACTCACCGTGGTCTTCGCCGCCGCCGTTGGTGCTCCTGGTACAGGAGCAGGAAGACTATCGCAGGAAAAATATGGAGTTCTGGCTCCATGGTGTCCTCCTTCCTCGTGGAGTGGGTAGAGGTGAGCGTTTTTCCTTAGAAATGCCTGTTTCTGCTGTGTTTTTATCCGCAGTGAATCCGCCCCGGAAAAGGTGGTGGATTGGCCTGTCATAATAGTCTGGGTGGTACATTGTCCTCCGCCTGTCTGTTGGCAGTGACCGCCGAGCTGTTTGTTTGTACCGCCGTGGCGGTCGGAGTGTTAAAGTGGCTGTCTTTGTTGGCGGTTTCCGACACAGTCGCAATTGCAAAAATTTTACCGGCGGCCTGTTGGCGGTCTTACCGCCGCTTTAACACCGTCTGCCAGGGTTGTAATGACCGCCTATGTTCTTAATTAGTGCTGTTCTGTGTGAATTTTGTATTGCGTATGTGCCTGTATGACTATTTAAGACTATTTAAATGTCTGTTATCTAAGACTATTCAATATGAATGGTCAGGTTTTGCAACGGGGAATAATGGGTTATTCATTTGGGAGACACAGGGCTCAGTTACTCCCTGGTACTCAAGCTGAGTGAGGATCTCCCTCACTGGAGCTGTGGCATCATGTTTAACAGGACATTGTGGCTGAGGCTCAGGTGTAGACCAATTAGGTATTACATGACAAGGAGAATCCTTGTCCCAACCTACACAATTGTGGTATAACACAGGTGGATGCACCAAAGCCCAATTGACTGTGTAGGCCTATTTTACTATCTCTGGAACAAGATTAGAGAAAGAAGGCAAAATGACATCTTTCTCATGTGGGAGCTTATGAACGTGCTCAGGTAGCCAGTCCCTTTCAGCCAGTAGGATATCACAAATAAGTTCATCCCGGAATATCACACCAATGGTGCACTCTATGGGGGTCATTCTGACCCCCGCCGGCGGCGGATGCCGCCGGCCTGGCGGGAAACGCCAGAAGACGTACCGCAGTCAGAAGACCGCGGTGGTCATTCTGAGTTTCCCGCTGGGCTGGCGGGCGACCGCCAGAAGGCCGCATGCCCGCCCAGCGGGAAACCCCCTTCCACGAGGATGCCGGCTCCGAATGGAGCCGGCGGAGTGGAAGGGGTGCGACGGGTGCCCCACGACACCCGTTCCCGCCAGCCAGGTTCTGGCGGTGAAAACCGCCAGAACCAGGCTGGCGGGAAGGGGGTCGGAATCCCCATGGCGGCGCTGCTTGCAGCACCGCCGTGGAGGATTCCCTGGGGCAGCGGGAAGCCGGTGGGAAACCGCCGGCTTCCCTTTTCTGACCGCGGCTTTACCGCCGCGGTCCGAATGCCCCCGGAAGCACCGCCAGCCTGTTGGCGGTGCTTCCGCGGTCGTTGGCCCTGGCGGTCCATGACCGCCAGGGTCAGAATGACCCCCCTATGTCTCCCTCCATTTGGATATTTAAATCGTAAACCCTGTTGGGTGGGAGAACGCACCCGTCTTCAGTCTCGACTGCAATAAAATCGCTAGTTGCTGTTGCATCCACATGATCTTTCAGACTCTGATAACATATTGTGACCTCTGCCGTGCTGTCTAGCAGTGTCACTGCCCATGTGTTGTTCTTCAGGAATGTTCTCAAGTGTACTGACATTTTTAATTGACAGTGCTGCCACCTTTTTCTTTGTAAACTGTGGCTTTTGTTGTGGGGACTTATCTTCTTTTTTGTCTGAAGACTATGGTGAGTCTTTCTTCTGTTTCACGTAGCCAGGACACTGCTCTGACTGGCCCACTCTCTCACTATGCCTTTCCGGGGTGCCCTGAAAGGAACAAGAGGGACGTGAATCAGTATATCTGTTAAGTGCTTTTATGTTTTCTCTATTTCTGAGATTATATCTCCTGTCAGAGTACTCCGGATGTGGAGAATCTGCTCTCTAACTTTGTCTGTCTTTAATTTGCTTGTGAATATCCCAGTGCTCTTTAGAACCCTCCTGTTCTTGTTTAGTACCTTTCTTTGGGGTGGTGCTCTGTATTTCAGGCTTTTTCGGCTTGGCACCCAAACTATCCCATCCTATACTGGTATAGGTATTGTAAATAATTTTAGGTAGCTGTTTCTCCAGGGTCAAATGTGGAATCTCTTTGAGCCGCTGCCATATAGCCAGTGCTACCGCTTCCCCTTTAATGTTACTGAGTATTATTAAGGAGACTCCGTCAAAGTTATGCATTAATTTCATCCCTAAGTCCAGGGCTGGTGCAGCCGGTGCTCAGTCTGCATTTGTTTTAAAAGTTACGGTAAATTAGCAAGTATGTGGGTACCATGAGTGGTAGTATAAATTGCAGCTAAGACTGTACCCCATGTGGCACAGTCATCCACTGAGGGAATCATCCCAAAGGGCAAGCACATTGTGAGAATTCTGTGTTTTTCCTGTGGTCCCATATGGGGAAAGACAGCTTCCAGCTGATTTGTATTCTGGGCTATCCAGAACAGGATTTTCTCTCGTTCTGTGGGCACTTCACCCATGATAGAATGTATTGCTTGTGGATTAATCCCAGCAGTAGCCAATTGGTAACCAGCAGGTGATGGTGCTGGACACGCTGGTGTAGTGTTCAGAGTTCGCATTACGAACTGAACAAGTCATCTATCCAGTGTAACTAGCTCAAGTTATAGATTGCGCAGATCTGCTGCCTACATGTCTTGTACACCGGGGTGAGGTGTATATGTGGCAAACATAGGCCACGTTGGTCCTTCGTTACCTAAGGGACCTCATTTCTAGGGTTGTATTACGTGTGGTGGAATGCCACTAAACCAGTTCTGATGTTCTTGATAAGTAATTGGAATTTCAAGATACTGGTATGCTTGGTTCCGTTGTGGTACGTTTACAATTCCGTATGTGTGAAATGTGATGATCTTTGGTCTTCCTCAGGAAAGTGACCCAAGAGTAGAATTTTTTTGTTTGATAAGCTTCACTAGCTTCTACTATGAAGTGACATCCCCCCTCATCTGTTAAGCCGTGCGCTACTAGGTGTAATGTTAATGCTTGTCTAGCATTCTCATGAATGTCTGTGGCGTTAGCCATATTGTGTAATGAGTAAAAGAGATGGAACACCACGTGGGGAGAAACGTTCTTTTAATAGTTTGAGCTTGAACAACCTACAGCCTAGTTAGGTGCTCCCAGTTCAACTGAGGAGGATCTGCCCCAAGATCACAGACATCTCTGTATACCGGTACTTACGGTATCTGTTGTATGTGAGACAGTGATAGTCAGGATATCCGTAAATTAGTGCCTAAACACCAACGTAGGTGGCACCATGTTGTAGTTTGACTCTTGCTCTAGGCAAGACTGCTGGTTATGATAGTACTTTTGTTTGTAGGTGACTAGGCCAATCCTACAACAAGTTGCAACTGTCAATCCAACCTTCCCGGCTCACAAGCAGTACCTCACCAAAAACCGAAACAGTAAAAGGTGATTTGTGGCAGCCTTTACGCATGGACTCAATAGTATGACTTCTCAGGGAGGTCGTGGTTAAATGGAGATTACCCCTTTCTCACATGAACAATATGTCTCAGTCGAACTCAGGCAATGAAGGAGATGCAGTAAAGTTTCAATAGGTTTTATTAATAAGACTGCAATCTACAACAAGTTGCATGGGCTGCAATGATGAGGATAATGAAGAATGCAAGAAACAGAATGGTAGAAACAAGAGTGAGGAATACAAAAACCCCCACCATCTTGCAATACCGTAAGAATGGGAATGGATGTGATATAGGCCTTCCTACCCTAGCATGATGAACCTAATCTCTAACCTAAAGAGAGCTAGGTGTATTAACCTAACTGCCAGTACCATGTTCATGAGAAGAGCCCCCAACACTTGTTACCTTGGAATAAGGTCTCTAGATCAGACTCCATGGGGACACGAAGACTGGGTCAGCATCAAGGTGACATGTGGCATAGTTAGCGTTGATGGCATCTGGCAGGAATCGCTCTGATTATCTTGTCTGTGTGAGATGTATTTATATGAATCTGGTAGAACCCCTGACACAGGTATGTTCCCAAACAATAGATAAGAAAGCATGCTTGGGGCTGCAATTATATAAATAATTGCCTGAAAAAGTACATTATATTACTGGCACACGAAAGTGGGAAAGTACATAATGTGACAACCTACGTATCTCATTTATCTTTGAAGCTGATAGTGACGCCTTTATAGAATGGCACTGATAGCGTGAAACTAAAGCATCTTCCTATCTATAAACATGTCAGCCATCTTGGAACAATTAATTAATTAAATGTGCTAAAACAGAGCAAGCTAAGTAGGTTAAAAGTCACTGCGTGACAGGGGCACAGGCGTGCAAGTCAGAAGGCTAAGCTAACTCCTGATTCCCATTAAAACTAAATAGGATCCACTACATGTGATGGATATCTCGTCCCCTGAAATCTAACTCCCTTAAGATATAATGGGATTTAGATTTTGGCAGACATGATATCTGTTACCATTATGACTGAGTAACCCATCTGCCAATATCTAAATCAGGCCCTAAGTGTTTTGGAAAGATATTCACTGTTTACTACTTATAAGTTCTTTGATGGGAGTTTTTTACGTTTTGTTGAAGAAAAAAATCAAGTTTTCTGTTAGAAAAGACTAAAAAGGCATCTCAATCCCAAACTGATTTGTCACTGACTATATTTAATAAAAGTGGATTGCAGGGGCAGATCTCATATTTCTTTTACAGGAGAACTGTCTTTTTATATTAGATGCATCAGGATGTAACAATAGTACCTTAAAATCGGTTTGTGTTTTTGTAGGGAAAACATTTTAACTCTCCGCATTTTTGTATTTGGCATCCCTTTTCAGAGTCCATTCTCTCTTGAAACTTTCTGTGAGAAATAGTTATTTCTTCAGGGTTTACCATCTGTGACTATTCTCCATATTTTATATCTTAGCAAGCAATTGTTTTTTCAACTTTTCATCTTTTGCCATCCTTGCAATATAATAAATAATAATATTTGTAGCACTTCAATTGGTGGTCAAACTAGAAAATTTCAAGGTCATCATTTCACAGTTAACTTTCTCTATAAGGTCACTAGTTAGTCTATGGGGCATTGACCTAGGTACTGTATTATAATTAAAACTGACTGACTTTTATCCTCATCTATTATTATCTCCTTCTTTTCATTTTTTTTTCTATAGTATAACCGCACACATGTATATATTGAATGAGAGTACTAATAAATAATGAACTCCTCCTTCCATGCATTTATTTTATTCCAGGCTTTTGAAATTATCTTGTCACTCAACCCTTTATCTGATAATTTCTGTGCCCTGTCTCTCATCATAATTTTGCCCTTCTTAATAGGTTTCCTTTTTACTACCACTGACCTTCCAATTCTTTCATCGTGGGGGGCACCTTTTTCCAGAAGATACCTCTTCTTTATATGTTTTCCAAGGGATTATGCCTCAAATCGGGATACCTTGTTGAGCTATGTTTTAACGTGATAGTTTTAAGTCTATTCTTCAATCCAATGAAAGGCTTTGAACACCCCTTGAATTTGGGATTGTGCTTCTTCCATCCATTACTGGTCCTTGTGAATAACATGCTTTTTCAATTATGTTTCTTCTTTGCTTGCCACTTTAAGAAACTAGTATTTGATTGTTCTTGTAGATTGCACTGTAGTACACAGCAACCTTTATTCCATCCAGTGATTGGTCATTACAAGTAAGGACACATTTAGGTAAAGTACCCTACATCTTAAGGCTTTGGCAATGCTTTGTGGCAGAGGTTGGCATTATAAATGAAAAATTAGTCTCATGTGACTAAATTTGAGGTGGGGTGGGGTAGGGAAGACAGGTGAAAACACAACAAGGGAAGAACAATACTCTAACCCTACAAAGAATATAAAAGCAGCCTATTACAAGAAATGCATATTATATGTAACATCAGTGTTTTTCCATGCGTGTGCTCCATGGAGCACAAACACACAGGCATGGCCATTGACTTTCATGAAGGGTGTATTTACATTCAAGACTCCAGATCGACTTGGGTAGTCTCGGACGTTATACAGAGAACCAAAGTAAATATATATTTACTACAACATTTGGAAATCTTGGTCCTTTCATTATTTCCCAATGTATTGAAGCATTACAAGGAGCGTTTCCGCGTTGCACTCGTCGTTCTTTCAAAAGTGATATTTATTGATTAAGTCTGGCACACACAGTACTGGGGGGGTATAAAAGGAAGCAGTAGTGTGACATATACATACCTGCAAAACCACAAACACACAGTCAAATGCAATCATATACACATGCACATAGGTACAGGTGCACGCAGTCACATACTTGCACAAAGAGACACATCTGAAGTTTCCGGATTAAAAAAAAAATGTAATTAAAAGAATTCACAGAAATAGATTTTGATGGAACAAAAGCGCACAAACTGACATGTTGTTAATTAATGTTCAGCTGAACAATGAAAGTACCATTATTTGTTAGGCACTTATTTTCCTGAAAATAAATCTCACAAATTTACTTTTTGAAAGAAAATGCGTGCAAAATAGTTTTTTGTCTAGAAAACATATTTCCAACGGTATAACTGCACAGCTAGTTAAGGCAATTGCCTTTCTGTGTAAATTAAAAACCATGATATTCGCTTAATTCTCCAGCAGAGTAGAAACGTCTCTACAGAGAAAGACCCACCTCATATATTTTGTACACAGCAAGAGCTATAATGAAAAAGCATACTCTGAGGGGGTGGCTTGAGTGCGTATGGACATGGCCACTTAACACTGTGGCTCTGAGCATTTATTCAAGAGGTGGATGGCACTGTTCAAAATGAGCTACATTCCTTCTAAAGGAGAGATATGATAACAGAGGAACTTGGTTAATTGTCAGGGCCGGACTGACAACCCAAAGCAGGTCTGGCAAATTATGTCAAACCAGACCCCATAGGGCGCATAGCGAGGCAGCCTGACCACTGAAGTGGGACTGAGGGGGTTCTCGCCCCCGCCACAGGAAAATTTTGGTAGAAAATGGAAAAAACATTGCATTCTATAGCACCGTTTTCATTATATATTCAATTACATTCGTTTTTAAAACCTAGTAAAAGATGAGTCTGCAGCGCACCAGGATACAGCAATCTTTATTAGGGGTATTCGATGACTCACTCACCATCACTCGCAAACAGTGCCTCTTATCTCAGTACTTAAGTTTTTAAATGATAGAAATTGAAAGCTGGGCAGAAATTTGAAAAAAGTGCTTAACTGTTTCCCAGTCATACTGTTTACTTACGGTGCTGTTAGAAATAGGGGAGTTAGGGGAACGAATGGCTGTTGGAAAGAATAGCAGTCTGTTTTTGTTTGTTATACTATTATCCTGTAGGTGCTGATATTAATTGCGAATTCACATTGAAAATACTACTAGGACCTAACTGACGTGTGACATTCAGTGCTGGAACTAGAAAAACATTTATCCTGGGAACACATATTTTTGCAGTTAAGACGTGTCAAAAGAAAAGGGGTACAGTCAAAAGGAATGGAGCCAGGAAAACCAGAGTCTCACTGTTAACTTGTACATTTACTTTTTTATGACTCTGCTGCCAAGAAATTGGCAGCAAGGACAAATGTGACAGTGAATCAGTAGAGATTAATTGCTCACAAAGGCTGCATTATCAAATATCTTATGGATTTAAAGCACAATTTGAAGAGATATTTGCCTGCCCATTAACTCTCAAGCATATTAATAATGGTAAGGTAACTCTGGTGGTTAATGCAGTTGCTGGAGAGATTCAATTTTTTCTAGTTATAGTTTTGACTCATAATGTTGCATAGCTGGTTAGTGTGCTTCCTGAAAAGCCTATTGTGTAGCATGCAGATTCATTTTTTTTTACTGTATGTGGATGAGTCGGTTTTTGCTTTTGACACAGACCCTTTTATTATTTGCAGTTCATAAATTCCAATCATTCTAACATAGCAAAGGGAGCTACAAGCCAGTATCAACAAGCTGCTTGCAAACTACAAGTCACGGATATGAACCTTATTGTTTCCTTTCTAAATTTTTGATATAAGATTGCTAAAAAGGGTCCCTTTACAAAGTAATAAAGTCTTATAACTACAGACAACACCGAGCACTATGATACATTTTGAATGCTGACTTTTTACTTCTCTCAGCTATGCATTCATATCATACAGTGTCTATCTTTTCCCAGTATGCATATACCTAATATACAGGGATGAACAAAGTTAAAAAACATCCTCAAATGTTTGTCTTATGTACTTGGCTTGTAAAGTTGTAGGCTGTGTGCCTTTGTCTCCCCTCCATTGCATTGGCATCTAGGTATTAGGCTCCAGGTGGCCCCCAGCCAGGATCATTCTTGACCATTTAAATGAGGCTTTTATTTTGGGCCTAGCTGGAATTGTTAGAAAGAAAGCACTTTCACCACCTTCAGATTCCTGCTTCGAAAGGAAAGCAGACAACATGTGGGGACTGCTCAATGTGTCCCCGTGTCGGCAATCATACTGTGAAAGATGGTGTTTGGAATTACCCTGGAAAGGTTTTCAGCATATTTTATAGTTTGTGGCCTGAATGTGTGTGTCTGTGTAGTGCCTAACTGTGTCATTGAGGCTCAGCTGATCAGAACCACAGTGCTTATGCTCTCTCTGCCTTTAAATTTGTCACTATAGGCTACTGACCACTTTTACCAATTTCAATTGGCACACTGGAACACCCCTATAATTCCCTAGTATATAGTACCTAGGTACCCAGGGTACTGGGGTTCTAGGAGATCCCTTTGGGCTGCAGCATTTCTTTTGCCACCCATGGGGAACTCAGACAATTCTTACACAGGACTGCCACTGCAGCCTGAGTGAAATAACGTCCATGTTATTTCACAGCCATTTTACACTGCACTTCAGTAACTTATAAGTCACCTATATGTCTAACCCTCACTTGGTGAAGGTTAGGTGCAAAGTTACTAAGTGTGAGGGCACCCTGGCACTAGCCAAGGTGCCCCCACATAGTTCAGGGCAATTTCCCTGGACTTTGTGAGTGCAGGGACACCATTATACGTGTGCACTACACATAGGCCAATACCTATATGTAGCTGCATAATGGTAACTCTGAATATGGCCATGTAACATGTCTAAGATCATGGAATTGTCCCCCCATGCCAAATTTGGTATTGGGGTGCCAATCCCATGCATCCCTGGGGCTCCAACATGGACCCCGGGTGCTGCCAAACCAGCTCTCTGGGGTTTTCACTGCAGCTACCGCTGCTGCCAACCCACAGACAGGCTTCTGCCTTCCTGGGGTCTGGGCAGCCCAGTCCCAGGAAGGCAGAACAAAGGATTTCCTCTGAGAGAGGGTGTTACACCCTCTCCCTTTGGAATTAGGTGTTAAGGGCTGGGGAGGAGTAGCCTCCCCCAGCCTATGGAAATGCTTTGAAGGGCACAGAGGTGCCCTCCTTGCATAAGCCAGTCTACACCGGTTCAGGGATCTCACAGCCCCTGCTCTGGCGTGAAACTGCACAAAGGAAAGGGGAGTGATCACTCCCTTGTCCATCACCACCCCAGGGTTGGTGCCCAGAGCTCCTCCAGTGTGTCCCAGACCTCTGCCATCTTGAATGCAGAGGTGTGAAGGCACTCTGGAGGCCTCTGAGTGGCCAGTGCCAGCAGGGGACGTCAGAGACCCCTCCTGATAGGTGCTTACCTGACTAGGTGGCCAATCCTCATCTGAGGGCTATTTAGGGTCTCTCCTGTGGGCTTCTCTTCAGATAATGAATGCAAGAGCTCACCAGAGTTCCTCTACATCTCCCTCTTCGACTTCTGGCAAGGATCGACTGCTGACTGCTCCAGGACACCTGCAAAACTGCAACAAAGTAGCAAGAAGACTACCAGAAACATTGTAGCACCTAATCCTGACGGCTTTCTCAACTGTTTCCTGGTGGTGCATGCTCTGGGCACTGTCTGCCTTAACCCTGCACTGGAAGCCAAGAAGAAATCTTCTGTGGGTCAATGGAATCTTCCCCCTGCTAAAGGAGGCACCAAACTTCTGCTTCACCAGTCCTCTGGGTCCCCTCTCATCTTGATGAGCATGGTCCCTGGAACACAGGAGCTGGATCCAAGTGACCCCGACAGTCCAGTGGTCCATCTGTCCAAATTGGGTGGAGGTAAGTCCTTGCCTCTCCTCGCCATACAGTACTCCTGTGTACTGCGTGAACTGCAGCTGTTAAGGCTTCTGTGCACTTTTGCTAGGAATCCTTCATTCACAGCAGAGCCCAGGTCCCCAGCACTACGTCCTGCATTGCTCAACTCGCTGAGTTGACCACCGGCTTCGTGGGACCCACCTTTGTAGTGTTGAGATGACCGCAGTGCTCAGGTTTCTTGAACCCATGTTCATGTACTTCTGTGGGTGCTGCCTGCTTCTGCATGAGCTCTCTGTATTGCTGATTGCCCCGTCTGTCTCCTCCTCCAAAGTGTGACCTCCTGATCCTTCCTGGGAACAGGCAGCACTCATTTTCTTCAACCGCAACCTTTGCAACTAGCAAGGCTTGTTTGCAGTCTTTCCGCGTGGAAAGAACTCTACGTCCTTCAGCACGCCGTGGGACATCTTCTGTGCAAAGGAGAAGTTCCTGGCATCTTCTGTTGTTGCAGAATCTTCAGCTTCATCCACCCAGAGACAGCCATTTTGCACCTACATCTAGAGTTTAGTGGGCTCCTGCCCTCCACGGACACTTTCGTGACTCTTGGACTTGGTCCCCTTCCCCCTTCCTTTGCAGGTCCTCAGGTCCAGGAATCCATCTTCAGTGCTTTGCAGTCTGTTGTGCTCTTTGTAGAATCTCCTATCACAACCTTAGTGTGTTTCTGGGGAAGTAGGGTCACTTTACTCCTACTCTTCAGGGTCTTGGGGTGGGGTATCTTGGACACCCTTAGTGTTTTCTTACACTCCCAGCGACCCTCTACACACTACACTAAGCCTGGGGTCCCTAAGTGGTTCGCATTCCTTTTTCTTAGTATATGGTTTGTGTTGCCCCTAGGCATATTGCATCCTATTGTATTCTACAGTGTTTGCACTACTTCTCTAAATATTTACTCACCTGATTTTGGTTTGTGTGTATATTTTGTGTATTTTACTTACCTCCTAAGGGAATATATCCTCTGAGATATTTTTGGCACATTGTCACTAAAATAAAGTACCTTTATTTTTAGTAACTCTGAGTATTGTGATTCTTATGATATGGTGATATATGATATAAGTGGTATAGTAAGAGCTTTGCATGTCTCCTAGTTCAGCCTAAGCTAATCTGCTATAGCTACCTCTATCAGCCTAAGCTGCTAGAACACTACTAATCTACTAATAAGGGATAACTGGAGTTGGCACAATGTGTAAGTACCATCAGGTAAACACTATAAGCCAGGCCAGCCTCCTACAATCTGTTAGATCCTTCTGGTTGTGGAGATATTTAAGAGCCCCTAGCGCCACCAGAGTGTCACTTTTCGTGACGCTCCAGTGGCGCTAACCACTGCTTCATATTTACAAAGAGGTGTAACACAACTTTTGTGGCATTACGTCTCCATGTAAATATGGGCCCCTCCAATGCAGTTTTCTGTGTCAGAGCGGCGTGTAATGGGTGCTGCAGTGGGCATTCCACCTCAACACCCATTGCTTTTGACTCTGCCTGAATTTAACAGAATTCGTAAATCTGTGGCAGCACAAAAAACTAACACCACTCCAGGGGTGGTGTTAGCAAGTCAAAACGAGGAGGAATGTTTTTATCCCTTCTCATTTGTTGCTTTTTCCAAGTGTGCTACATTCTGCTACAGCACACATAGAAGAAGCAAAATGCCATGGATGATTGTTTATGTCAAGAAGGTGTCCATTCCTGCACATAAACAATCGTTCCAAAATGACGCTTTGGTACTTCTATATGTGCTTCATCTTGCAGCACAAATAGAAGTACCAAATCGCCATTATATCTTGTTTATGTGCAGGGAGAGACACCTTCCTGCATATAAACAATCTATCCCCTCAATGCACACAACCTTGCACTATGGTGCAAGAATGCCTGCATTGGTGCAGGCAGCTTAATTCAGTGCCAGTGCAAGGTGAAACGCAGGGTGCACCATATTCATGTAAATACGGCGCATCCCTGCATTTCAAAAGTGGCTCTTTTGGGCACAGCACTGTGATGGGCCAGTTTGTCTAAAATCTGGGCCATAGTGTTTTGGGATTTTCCAAGAACTTGAGGTACCCAGAGTCAATAACTGGGCTGCACTTCGCAATGGTGTTTCATTGTGCACCAGGTATAGAGCAATTTGTAAGCAAATATTCAAATACAAAGAGTGAAAAATAGGTATCGGGGGAAGTTATGTATTTCCAAAATGGACACAAGATATGGAGTTTAGAAACAGTGGTTATTTGCACCTTTCGGAACTTTTGGGTACCCACACTAGCATGTGAATTTTAAGGCATTTCCCAAAATGTCTTCTTTCTTACACACTGGCTTACATTTGGAAGGCACAAATACAGAGAATACAATTGTAATACAACTTGTTCCAATATTCTGTGCTTTCCCTAAGTCTCCCATAAAAATGGTACCATGCTTGTGTGGGTAGGGCCAGAACCCACAGAAGAAAAGGCCCCAAAACGCAACATGGACATATCAAACTTTTCCACTGAATTCTGACCCTTTTTTAACAATGTGCCTAGATGTGGATTTTAGGGCCTAGCTCAGCCGGCACGTAGGGTAACCTAGCAAACCTGCATATTTTTGAAAAACTAGACACCTGGGGTAATCAAGAATGGAGTGACTTGTGTGGCTCTCACCAGGTTGTTTTCCCTAGAATCCCTTGCAAACCTTAAACATTGAGGAGAAAAAAACACATTTTCCTCACAATTTGTAATGGAAAGTTGTGGAGTCAGTGGGGAGCCACAAAATTCCTTCTACCCAGAGTTCCCCTAAGTCTTCTGATAAAAATGGTATCTCACTTGTGTGCGTAGGCCTAGTGCCCGCAGCAGGAAACAGCTCAAAACACAACATGTATACTTCAGATTTGTCCACTCAAAATTGACTGTTTTGTTGCAGAGTGAATAGTTGTGGTGTTTGGACCCTAGCTCAGCTAGCATATATGGAAATGTATGGAACCCTAGCAAGACTTTACATTTTTGAAAATTAGACACCTAGCAAAATCCAGAATATGGTGACTTGCGTGGATCCCATGAGGTTTTCTACCCACAATGCCCTACAAACATCAAACTTTGCCTGAAATCACACATTAAGGAAGGAAACTTCCAGAATCTGCAGGACTCCACACAATTCCTACCACTCAGTATTACCCCACCTGTGCCAGTAAAAATGCTGCAGACTCCTATTGACCTTGGTTGCATCCATTCTTGTTGGCACGAGGCCCAACCACACAACCGGTGCATCATTTTAGTGGTACAATTATGAGTGGTAGGAATTCTGTGGATTCTTGCTGATTTGGGAAGTTTCCATCACTGAAACATGAGGAAATTACGTGGTTTTAGTATACATTTGAGGTTTGCAGGGAACTGTGTGTTAGAAAATGGTGTGGGATGCATGTAAACCACATCACCTTTGACTTTTCCTAGATCTCTAGTTTTCAGAACTGTTTGGGTCTGGTAGGTTTTTTCTAGGTGGCATCCTACCCAAGCCCAAAAATTGCAGCTGTTCACCATTGCAAGTGAGATGATACCAGGAGTTAGTCAAAATCACCTGGCCCATTTGTAAAAAAGAAAACACCTAAAATAATGATGGGGCAGATTTAAGAAAAGTGTTGCTGCATTAAATAAAGCGCCATTTTTCTTGCACCCCTTAGCGCCTCCCTGACGCCACCATGTGTGTGCCGGAATTACCATTTGGCGCACCATGGCAGTAGTTAGGGAACTAGCGCCAAAATGTTTGATGCTAGTTTGTGGCTTGCAGCAACCTGCAAAGTCCATTTAGGTCAATTATAAATAATGGTGTGCCTCAGTTTAAGGACTGCTCTTTGCTCTGACTCAAAGCACTTTTTGGCCAAATTTTGTCTAAGTCCTCGGTTTTGTAAATTGTCCTTCTGAGTACATTTAGCACCACAACCAAGGGCAGGGACTTGTGAGACACGTCTTCAGGACTTAATGACGTTGGGTCAAGGTTTGTGCTCAAGGTGGTGGGAACTTTTTGATGTCCCTGTGACTCTGAAAAGGAGGCCATCAAACTAGCCCTTTGAGTCACTTCTGGTTATCCTGGGAGAAGGTGAAAATGTGGGGCTCAGTAGCAGCACTGGCCTCTGAGGGTTTAAGGTATGTTTCAGGCAGCAGAGCAGCCCTTACAGGTAGAGCATCAGTCTGGCAGAGTACACAGCAGGTCACAGCAGTGGGCAATTCTCTGATAGTCCTTCCACAGGTCCAGTGGTGAACTGAAGAGTGAACTGAAGAGTGGGTCTAAGAGTTCTACTTTTGTACCCTGGTTTCCTTTTTCTGGAAGGTGGGAGAAACCTCTGGAAAGGTTCTTTGAAGTTTATTGAATTTCTTTACTCCCTTCCCTGGCTCCATTCTGGATGCAATGACAATACAGTGCAGTAAGGCCCCTTGTGGCAAGGCAGAGCACAGGTATAAGTGGGCTGTGCTGAGTTCCATCACCCATCCTGCCACCAGATGGCTCATGGAGGCATACCTAATCCCTTGATTGGGTGACTGTCTGGGAGGAATTCACAAAGTCCAACTGTCAGCTAAGCCCAGTCATGTGACCCAAGACAGGCTGCAGGTACAAAAGGCAGATGGCAGGAAAATGTCAACATTCTAAAACTGGCATTTTCTAAATTGTAATGGGAAATCTGACTTTACCATTGAAGTAGGTTTACATTACAGTTTCATAGGAACCAAACATGAAATATCTAACTGCTCCCAATTAGGAATTACAGCTTATTAAATGTAACCAGGAATCCCCAATGTTATCCTATGGAAGGGGTAGGCCACATATTAGCGAAAAATGAATTTAGGACTTTTTCACTAACAGGACGTGTAACACTTAAAAATACATAGCCAACTTTTTAAGTTAGGGATGACTAATATGTAATAAAAGGGAAGAATAAAGCTTGGCAAGGGACCTTAAATGCCTAGTCAACATGGCAGTGTGACACAAACATTCACCCGAGTCATAGATATGGATTTATTTAATAATTTTTTTTGCTCGCCAACCCAGTTTAGGTACAGCCATATTCAAATTAGTCTTGATCCTACTCCCCATGGGAACAGTCTAGCTTGAACTGCCAGGCCAGGCTCTCCTTAGACTGTAAACAAGCATCCTGTGACAAGTTTCGGCATTTACCCCTCATCAGCCAGGCTAACTTGAATCCAGTGCCACTGTGAGCACCGGACCCACATCTGGGCATACCCTTCACACTTAGGGTGACAAAAGCAAAAGCAAAAAGAACAGATGATAGACAGAATGTTAAACAATGCAAACATTCTCTCCCAGTCACATATCTGTATTTAATCCATTGTTTTTTTGCTCACCACACCAAATTAGTCTGGACCCTGTTCCCTTTGGGAAAAGTCCAGCCCTAAATGCCAAACCAGGTCCTCACTGGAACAGAAACAAGCATCCTGGGACTTGTTTGGGTATCACCTCTCATCAGCCAGGCTAGCTTGAATCCAGTGGCACAGTGAACACGGCACCCATGTCTGGGCATACCCTTCCCATTTAGGGCGACAAAAGTAAAAAGAACAGATGATGGACAGAATGCTGAACAATGCAAATATTCACCCGCAGTCACAGATTTCAGTTTAGTCCATCTTTTTTGCTCATCACATCATCCCAGTTTGGACAAATATGTCTTGATGCTGCTCCCCATGGGAAGAGTCCAGGTCCTCCCTGGACTGGAAGCAAGCATCCTAAAACCAGTTTTGGGGTATCATCCAAGTTAGCTTAAATTCTTTGGCACAGTGAGCACTGGGCCCACATCTGAGCATGCCCTTCCACTTAGGGCAACAAAAACAAAAAGAACAGTTGATGGCCGGAATGCTGACCATGCAAACATTCCCCTATCACAGTTCTGGGTTTTATCCATAGTTTATGTGCTCACCATGCCACCCCAGTTTAGACCCAGCCATATGCAAATCAGTTTAACCCTGCTCTCCATGGGAATGGTCCAGCCCAAATTGCCAGACAAGGCCAGGACCACCCTGGACTGGAAACCTTGTACTAATGGGATGGTTTCAAAAAATTCCGAAATGCATTGGGTCGCAACTCGATTCACCTTATTTATATGATGAGGAAGGTTATAAATTGCAACCCACTATGATTGGGTAGAGTCACAGGCATGGTGGCCTGTTGGCATCAGCAGAGCACTATGGCCCTCATTCTGACCCTGGCGGTCTTTGACCGCCAGGGCGGAGGACCGCGGGAGCACCGCCGACAGGCCGGCGGTGCTCCAATGGGGATTCCGACCGCGGCGGTAAAGCCGCGGTCGGACCGGCACCACTGGCGGGGTCTCGCCAGTGTACCGCGGCCCCATTGAATCCTCCGCGGCGGCGCAGCTTGCTGCACCGCCGCGGGGATTCCGACCCCCACTACCGCCATCCAGATCCCGGCGGTCGGACCGCCGAGATCCGGATGGCGGTAGGGGGGGTCGCGGGGCCCCTGGGGGCCCCTGCAGTGCCCATGCCACTGGCATGGGCATTGCAGGGCCCCCCGTAAGAGGGCCCCTACATGTATTTCACTGTCTGCTGCGCAGACAGTGAAATACGCAACGAGTGCAACTGCACCCGTCGCACAGCTTCCACTCCGCCGGCTCGATTCCGAGCCGGCTTCATCGTGGAAGCCTCTTTCCCGCTGGGCTGGCTGGCGGTCTGAAGGCGACCGCCCGCCAGCCCAGCGGGAAAGTCAGAATTACCGCCGCGGTCTTTCGACCGCGGAACGGTAACCTGACGGCGGGACTTTGGCGGGCGGCCTCCGCCGCCCGCCAAGGTCAGAATGAGGGCCTATATCTGTTATTGCTTTTACATAATGCAAAATTTTATTTTAAATGCAGTTCATTTTCTTAAGGAAAAAAGGATGTGTTTAAAAAGATGAATAGTTAAACAAATCTTTTTTTGAGGAGTAGGCAGTGGTCCATTGGACCACTGCTTATACATAATAAATTGTGTCAACATTCTCAAAATGGAGGGGTCACTTGGGGACACCTTCCCATTTACAAATAGCTTACCATCAATTTTGATTTGGTGGTAAAATATTAATGTTTGGTGACTAGATTTTAGTAACAAAACATTACTACATACGTTAAGAAATCACTATTTAGAAGCGGCGACCTTAACACACCCCTCCCAAATAGCTGTTCCTTAATGTGAACTTAACCTAATTAACAATTGAGGAAACCTTTTCTAAATCATTAATTGGGTTTAGTATATTACAAAAGGTGTTTTAGCAGTTACAAGCCATCAGGTTTAAGAATTCTTATGGTTTGCGACTGTTAAAACGCTTTGTACATCAGGCCCTACCTTCTCTAACTAACCATTTTGATTTGTCTTTGAAACTTGTGCGACAACTGAAGAGAAATGTTCATCAGCATCAATGTCTTGAATACTTGATGTTTGTATGTTGGGACACCATTCACTAATACCACTGGACGTTCGTCAATTTGTCAATCCACAACAAGAGTTTCAATGTCCTCCTGTAAGTCTAGTTGAAGGTAAACTTCTTTTCAGACTTTTCAATAATTAACTTGGGAGTAACTTTGCATTTTTGTTTGCAAGCAAACTATAGCTTGAAAGGGATAATAATAATTTCTTAAACATTCAACAGCTGGTGTTCAGCAGGACAGCAGGGAATGGGGAGATCTCTAAACTATTTTAAATGCCTCTAGCAGGCATTTTATTATCACCCAATTTTCCTATGCATTATTTAGTGCTCACATAAATGATCCTCAGCTATTAAGTAAAGAGCTACATTAAACCACTGTAACTGCTCTCAGTCTCAGTTTTAAGGGTGACATCTACCGTTCTGCTCTGTGCCTTTTGTTTCACATGGTGGCAACAAACACATACCTTATTTAGAATTTCAGCAGTAATTCTTTCAGATAGCTGGCTTATACATTTTCTGAAGTGATATTTTCGTTGTGCGCCTGAATTTCAACTACATTTTACACATTCTTTCTTTCTGTCCAAAGGTATTATCATTTGAATGTCCTCTAAAAGTGTTTATAAAGGTTAAACATCTCAGTTCATCTTTTGGCAATTGTCTTATGCTACAAAAATCATTGCACTGCTAATCATAAACAGGTGCTGGAGGGCATCTTTGCAAAACCCAATTTATAAGTTTAATTTCATTTCATTTTGACATGCATCTATCAATGACAACAACTTAACCATGTTTCTAATAGCTTCGTTCCTTATTAATAAGGTTCTGTGCTGGAGGTATGTTTCCATTCTCCTTCAAACATGGAGAAAAGGTTTGACTTGCTTATACTCTGCTTTTGCCGGCAATTTTTAAATAGATTAACTATTCTAATGACAAGTTTCATCCTATTTTGAATGAAAATTCATTCATTAATTTTCAGAGCAAATGCTCTTTCAGAGCAGATGCCTAAATTGGCTGTCACCTGTATCTCACTATCATCTCAATTACTTGCTTTTTGTTTAGCTACAATTTTTTATGAATACCATCACAGCAGTTTTTTCCTATTTTCCTTACGCTTTGTAGGTATGGTGACCTGGGCAACTTCTGAACCTGCGGCAAAAAGGAAGAGAGAATAAAAACATTAAGATTTAAGAAAAGTGGTTCTGCACCCAGTACAGCGCCACTTTTCTTACACCTATTAGTGTCCCCCCCAGTGCCACCAAGTGTGCACTGTATCTAAGATTTGGCACACCATGGTGGTAGTTAGGGAAATACTGTCACAAATTTTATGCTAGTTCGGAGCTTTGCAGGATTAGTGTCAAACATTATGGTGCTGATCCTGTAAAGCCCATTGAGCTCCAATGTGAACAATGATGTGCCTCTTTTGAACGCTCTGAGCAGGTGTTAAAAGTGCCAAAAAAATGATGCAAAGAAATCTCTTAGATTTCTTCGTGCTATTTTTTAGGCCCCCAAACGGGGAAATGCCCCCTTTGCATACATTATGCCTGGTGCAGGTAAAATGTAGTGCAAAGGGTTACAAAGTGGGACAATGCATGGATTGCGCCACTTTGTAAATCTGGTGTGGAAATCTTGGTCTCCTTGGGCCACATTAGTGTAAGAAAAATGATGCTAATGTGGCACAAGGAGGCGTTAGGGGCTATTAAATCTGCCCCTAAACATGTAAACAATATACAATTTTATAAAATAAAAAAGAAAGAGAACTGTCTCAAAAGAAACCCTTCAATTACTAAACAGATACTGGTCTGAGTGTACTAATAAATTCTTTATTTTACCAATTTAATAATACCACTGAATAGTCCCACTCTTGCTAGACACTACTCTTTTATAGCTTACACACTGCCTTAGGGTTCAGAGGTGTTGAAGTTAACTCTACAAGTGTGCATTTTGGTTTGATTTTGGTGTGTTTTGGTGTATTAGGACATGTTTCAATTCTACTGAGCCCTGGTCTCGTTATTTGTTTTATGCAAGGTTTTGAGGTGGAACTGGGGTGTTTTTCTGCTAATTCACTCTGCATTTACATTTTTCTCTCATTTGTGAATCATGAACTAAACACTGACATTTTGGGCTTGTTCTACAGAAAGGACTTCTGAAGGACTGTGACTAAACTGAACATTTCAATATTTATCAGGCCTACTTTTAGGGTTGACTTTGTATATTTTTAGTGATCAGTAGCACACTGTTCCATATAGTTTTACCTGAGTAAAAGTCTTGTTTCCACTTGCTAAAATGTAAAAACTGTTTTGGAGTGTATAACAGTGGTGAGACGTGCGTTTTGGCCATATTTCTGGATGTGATTTACACTGTTTTGGAACGCATGGGTACAGCCTGGATTTTAGCAGGTGTGTGAAGGTATGTGAGGGGGCTTTGTACAGGTTATAGGTGTGCTGAGCTGAGTATGACTTTTAATGGTGAATGAGAGAAAGGTAAATATATTTCTAGATGTGGAGTTTTTAGATTGGCTGTGTTGACGCGCCCGGTCCTTAATAAGTAAATTTACAAGGGGACACATATAGGCCGATGAACCTTTTGGATCGCATGGAGTTTCCTAGCCACATAGTGACCAATGTAATCAATAATCAATATAATCAATTGATAACGACTAAGAGAATCATTAGTTATTAGACAAATATAACAAACATTTCATAAATAACCACGACTCAATAAAGCGTTTAACAATCTTTATTTCCCTATTAATTACAATTCTAATGCATACAATTATCTCAAGCCTTATTCAATCAGCTCAGAATTAGTTTATTAGTGACCACCAATAACACAATCTAATCGGAACTTGAGAAAACATGTGCTCAAAAGCTTCAGCATAAGCCAACTAAGATGAAAATATTGACATTAATAGCAGAGTTCAGCAATCAGTCTGTCAATCATTTGTCACTGTCAGCGTCACCCAAAAGAAGCCTGCCTAGCCCAGATTAGCATCAGCATGCTGGGGCTTCATGCGAAAACAATTTAGAAAAACATGAATTTGGAAAATACCTAGCTAGAAGAAAGTCTGTAAAACAGCGCAGTTGGTACCTAGAAGAAAAGGCACAAAAGTTAATCAGTCACATTGTCATAGCTACCTATCCACGGAATGGATCAATAACAAAGTCAGTCTTCGTCTTCAAGTCATAAATCAATCAGCAACGGATCAGGCTCTCAAAAGCATGAGCCCAATGACAGAATCTCGAACTGCGTCTCTCGACGTCATCAATTCTCCCCTCACATCTGAAGTTTTAGCCCCCTGTCATAACTTCTTATTAGAGTTTTCCAGTCCATCCCCCTAAGTCCTAATTGGTCAATTAGTCCTCCATATGTGACGTTACCCAATATATTTTATTCTACATATCTATGAGTTCTAGTATTTCGTCTTTCTCAGTTCATTGATTGGTTCACTGTACAATGTCTTCATCATCCGGCTCTTCAGGTATCCAAAATGTTGCATCTTCCTCTTCAATCAGTGTCTCTATTGTTTGACTCTATGGGAAAGTACATCTCATCTACTTTACACATAATTGTAGCAATTTGATTCCATAATCTCCTGTCCGCCGGTACATTGCAGAAAATGTATGCAACTTTAACATTGAGTAGTTCAGGGACAGTTCAACGCACCAACTTCTCTGCAGTGCGCTAGAAATTCAGCTTCTGCGTGAGGCCTGGCAAACTAGGCCACAACTTCGGCCAAGTTAGCTTCTACGATATAATGCAAAACAGGTTATACATCTCATTATGGCACATTACTACATTATTGTTACACATTTTCATTATTTCACGCATTTTTTATCATTTTAGTATATATGCAAATAAGTGACTACCACTCCCCGTGGGCACATTTTCCAACTTGCACGTTATTTTCTCTACAATTAATTTCTCTGTTATCATTAATAATTTCTAATTAGCATATCTGCTTCAACAGCTGAAAGGCAACACCAAATAATAGTGTATTTTTATAATGTGCTATAATAGTTCTTAAACTAGCCATGAAATCTTCTTCACCTTGTGTAGTTTCATACAACTCAGAAAGACACTACAATTAAAACTAGTTTCTGACAACAGAAATAGGAAACAGGAAAAGAAGCAGGTGAAGTTCAATATAACCTAAAACATAGTGCCCTAATGATAGAATAAACCTTAATTCCCCAGAGCCCAGAACCATAAATTGCCAAAGCTAAGCATTTCAGTTTATAGACTCCCACCAGCTCTTTAAGAGATATAAATCCAAAGTTTGTTGCAAACTTGAAAAATACCTTGACACTTCTAGAAAAATGTAATGCCGTAGCAAATCCAGCTTTATGTGCATTTGTCATCAAATAGGACCCCCAGGTATGAGAAGGTTTAGAAGGCATGATTGTAATCTAGGATTATTTTTAAGGTGATTTTCTCAGTATAAATGGTAAAGGTGTGTTTTCTCTTATTGGCATCTATATATCACTTCTTTTATGCAAAAACATTTTTTTTTTAATTATTGAAAACAAATAACATAAAAGACAAATCATTACATGACAGACTAATACAAATTGTGTTGTGACTAACGCAAAAAACATAAAGGGGGTCATTCGGACCTCGGCGGGAAAAGGCCCTTACCGCCGGTCAGAAGACCGCCATAACACTGCCGCGGCCGCGGTTAACCGCCACGGTCATTCTGACCCACAACGGCCAAACCTCCAAAATTCCGGCCTCCACTGAAGGCCGCCACATCAGCGGGCAGCGATAAACTGGAGATGACCAAACCTCCACCGTCACGCCAACAGAAATACGCCCATGCCATTACGACCCACGAATCCACACGGCGGTCATTCAAACGCGGTATTCCATTGGCGGTACACACCGCCGCGGTCAGAATACACACACATCACCAAAACACAGCCACATTGGACAATTTGAAATACACACACCTGATACACATACACACACCACTCCCACACAATCAACCAACTATAAAACACACACCCACATCACCCACAAACCCCTGCGACCAGAATTACTGAGAGAAGGAGAGAGAGACACAGCAGACAATCCAAAGCAAGACACACTGAGGCACACTACACCATCACACACACCACATAGTAGCACAAAGCACCACTCACCAACATACTTATCATCACATACACCACCCCACACCACACCCACACCACCCCATGGCACCCCAAAGGCACCCACGCTTTTCGGACCAAGAACTCCGGGTCATGGTGGAGGAAATCCTAAGAGTGGAACCCCAGCTCTTCGGCTCACAGGTGCAGCACACCAGTATAGCTAGGAAGGCGGAGCTATGGCAGCGGATCGTGGACAGGGTCAACGCTGTGGGACAGCATCCCAGGAATAGGGAGGACATACGCAAAAGATGGAACGACCTACGGGGGAAGGTCCGATCGATGGTCTCCAGGCACAACATCGCGGTCCAGAAGACTGGCGGCGGACCCCCACCCACCCCTCCTGAATTCACATCGTGGGAGCAAGACGTCTTGAACATCCTGCATCCTCAGGGCCTCGCAGGAGTAGCCGGAGGAATGGACTCTGGTAAGTCCAATCTCAACTACTATATCCCCCCCACCCCACCAGCATGCCAACCCACACCCCCACCCTCACCCCCAACCCCCCAGCACACATCCTCCCTGACAATGTCTCACCAGCACAACCCACCCATCCCAACACCAACTCCTGCATGCCAACACAAATCATGGGCACCCATCACCTAAGCATGACCACTGCACTAACCCCCCCCCCTAACTACCCTCACAACACCTCCCTCAAGGGAATGCCTGCACTGGGGGACAAGGGCACCCATAACACGCACGCTATTGCACACACAGAAACAATAACCAAACTCTCTTACCCCATGCAGGACCCGAACGACAACACACCAGCCAGGAGGGTCCAGAAGTGTCCATCCCACCCCCGGAACAGGCCCACACTGAGGATAGCAGCTCTGTCGACAGTGAACCTGATGACCAGCCCGGACCATCGGGGACCTCTGGGCAGTCGGTTCCCCTCAGGCAGCCACAGGCCACACCAGACCCGACCCCCTCTGCCAACACCAGCACAGCTCCCACCCAGCGGGCCCATGCCTCTGTCTCTAGGACAGCTCAATCAGCGGTGTGTCCGCCACTACAGGGTACCCAGGCTAACCCAACACCCCAACAACAACAGTGACCTGGGGGCAGTGGTAGCGGGCACACCGGCCAGGGGACAGAGGCCGGGGGAAACCGGGCAGCTCGGAGGGCTGCTGTGCGACAGGGGGGGGAGGAGAGGCCCAGGGAACCCACTCTCCAAGAGGCCCTCACCACCATCATGGGGGCATACCACCACTCCCAAGAAACGATGGCGACGGTACTGGCCAGGTTCACTGAGATCCAGGCACAGCAGGAAGAACGCTACATGGGGTTCAGGGAGGAGCTGAGAATCATCGGGACCGCAATGGGGACCATCGTCCTGGCCCTCCACAGGATAGAGGACGCGTTGCGGGACCATGGTGCACCACACAGGGCCCCTGTCACTAGGCCGGACCAGGAACAGCCTACCACCTCCGCCGGCGCTAGTGGACAGGAGGTCCCAACACCTCGACAGCCCCCCAGAACCCCACCTCCTGCTGAAGAACAACCACCCCGTAAGAGGAGCCTGAGACCAAAAAAAAAGACAGAGTAGGATGTCAAGACCCCCGCCAGCAGGACATACCCCCTCAAGTCTTCCCACTGTCCCACATTGCCACCCTGTCCAACCATGAACTGCCTATGCTCCATCCTTCCACAGGCAAAATAACAATGCACCTGTGAGACTGAGAACTGGACTCTGCCATGGATATTCCTCCACCCCCACCCATCACCCTTAGAATCACATGTACCGATATCTAGCACTGTAAATAAATCACATTTTGCACACAAATCTGTTTTGAGTCATGCTGTATTATTAACAAATGTATTACATATTACTGTTCAATTTCTGTTCTGTCAATTAGTCATGACAACATACCAATGTCAATACGCTGTATTTCATGTGCGAACCAAGCAGAAGTCAGGTACTGAGTCAGACAGCACTGAGAAGGGAAGGGAAAGGCAAAAAGTAATGAAAAACATCTGTGGGGAACTACAGAAAGTACAGATGCAGGAGGCTATAAGCAATTGTGAAATGGCGTGGGTGATTCTTACCTGGGTGTTACTGGAAATACTGTTGTATCACTCTGTCCCTATTGTCTGTGTCGTCCTCAGAGTCTTCCTCCTCTTCACTCTCCACAGGCTCCACGGCTTCTACAACACCACCATCTGGACCATCCTCCTGCAGGAAAGGCACCTGGCGTCGCAAAGCCAGGTTGTGGAGCATACAGCACGCCACGATGATATGGCACACCTTCTTTGGTGAGTACATTAGGGATCCACCTGTCATATGCAGGCACCTAAATCTGGCCTTCAGGAGCCCAAAGGTTCGCTCAATCACCCTCCTAGTACGCCCATGGGCCTCATTGTACCGTTCCTCTGCCCTGGTCCTGGGATTCCTCACTGGGGTCAATAGCCACGGCAGGTTGGGGTAAACAGAGTCACCTATTAGCCACACACGCTGTCTCTGTAGCTGTTCCATCACATAGGGAATGCTGCTATTTCTCATCACATACGCGTCATGCACTGACCCAGGGAACTTGGCATTCACATGGGAGATGTACTGGTCAGCCAAACAGACCACCTGGATATTCATTGAATGGTAATTCTTCCTGTTCCTGTACACCTGTTCATCGTCATTTGGGGGGACTAAAGCCACATGGGTTCCATCAATTGCACCAATGATGTTGGGGATGTGTCCAAGGGCATAGAAATCAGCTTTCACTGTAGGCAAATCACCCTCCTCTGGGAAAATGATGTAGCTCCGCATGAGTTTCATCAGGGCAGACAACACTCTGGATAAGATCTTGGAAAACATAGGCTGAGACATCCCAGATGACATGGCCACTGTTGTCTGGAATGAGCCAGTTGCAAAGAAATGGAGGACTGACAGAACCTGCACCAGAGGGGGAATTCCTGTGCGTTGGCGGATGGGGGACATCAGGGCTGGCTCCTGCTGGGCACACAGTTCATGGATGGAGGCACGGTCAAGTCGGTATCGTAGTATTATATGGCATTCTTCCATTGTCGACAGGTCCACCAGCGGCCGGTACACGCAAGGATTCCTCCTTCTCATCGCTAGTCCCAGCGGACGGTGCCTAGGAAGGAGAATATGGAGTACAGAGTCAATCCACTCACAGGTACTTACAACACAGCTTGCACAGTACAGGTAAATGTATGGTTTGATATGTTTGTATGTGTGCCATTGCAAGGCCTAGGCCTGTGTGACGCATTAGAAATTAAGCCATGTGGGCCCTTGAAATGGCCGATGCCTGACCTGTGAAGTGGGACAATGGGATGTGAGGTCACTGCGCTGGCGGGGCACACCGTGGCGGTAGGCGGTCGAAGACCGCTGTGCGAAGACGCATTGGTTAACATTGAAGCCTATGGGTTTCAGGAGCCAATGACGATGTGCGCCGGCGGTCGCGGGACGCACCGCCGCGGTACGCACCGCCGCGGGCGTGACCGCCATTTTCTATCAGCTCAATCATTCGAGACCTGATCATCCACAGGAGAGGACCTATACTGCAAGTGCTGCTGTGAACTCGGTCTGGAAGTGACAATGGCTGCTGCTACTGGTGAAAGGGCCCCCGCCTTCAGTTCAGAAGAGTTGGAGAAGCTCGTGGACGGGGTCCTCCCCCAGTATGCGCAACTCTACGGTCCTCCAGACCAACAGGTGAGTACACTCAGTGCACATTGAATGGGTTATGCCTGTGTGGAGGGGGGGGATGTAAGTTGGTGGGGTGTGGAGGGAATGGGGAGTGCAACGCACGACAGATGAGAGAATGGGAACCATGACAAGGTTGGGGAGGGGGGGGCATGTACTCCAAACATGCAGATATGTGACGGTTTCTCTTTCCCACCCTGTACATGTCAAACAGGTGAGCGCCCACCAGAAAATCGATATTTGGCGTGCCATCGCCGAGGAAGTCCGGAACTTGGGGGTCCACAACAGACGGGGCACCCACTGCCGCAAGAGGTGGGAGGACATCCGCCACGGAACGAGGAAGACCGCAGAAACACTGCTGGGGATGGCCTCCCGACCTAGGAGGGGTGCCAGTTGCACCATGACCCACCTGACGTCCCGGATCCTGGCGGTGGCCTACCCTAATTTGGATGGGCGCTTGAGGACAGCACAGCAGACACAAGGGGGTGAGTATCCGCACATTCTCCCATCTGTATGCGCATTGGAGGCGTCTGGGGGGGGGAGGAGGGCTGTGGGTGACATTAGGCCCGGGCGCTCTCTGTAGTGTAGTCCGCTCCCTTAGGCATGGCCCTGTGCCCCCACCCCCCACCTCTGTAGGGTGCCAAGTGCAGCAATCCATGGTCCAGCTTCACCCATGTGCGCGTGTGTTGTCCCTAGACCTGTTTGCCTAGTCAGAAGTACTGAGTAGTGTACCCCAAGTTCGCGACTTAGTGCACGAGGCACCTGTGTCTGTCCTCTCCGCAAAGGGTATTGCTAAGGCATGCACTCAACTTTGTTTAATTTCTCCCCCCACCCTAAATCTTTGTTTTCTTGTGTTTTAGCATCATCAGGCGGAGGAGATTTGGCGTCGGAGCAGGAGGGAGCTGCAGGTCACCAGGCCCCGGTGGGCACTGACACAGACACCGAGGGCACCAGTGATCCGGAGGGCGAGGGGAGCACCACAACGGGGGCCGGTGGAGACACCAGCGACACGGACACGTCCTCGTTTGGGAGCTCCCTAGCGGTGGCGGCAACATCTGTGCCCCCCGCAACAACAGGTACAGCCGCCACCCAGCGCACCAGCACCGCCCTCCCAGCAGCCCCTCAGTCTTCGCTCCGTGGCCGCTCGGCCAGGAAGGCGCGCGTCTCCTTTGCCCCAGGCACCTCAGCCCCTGCCTCTGTTACCCCTGCTGCCCTCAGTGCGGAGCTCATTGACCTGGTGAGGACGCTCATTGTTGGGCAGATTACCCTTCTGAATGCCATCCAGGGGGTGGAAAGGGAGGTGCATCGGAGCAATGCCTACCTGGAGGGCATTTATTCGGGTCAGGCTGCCCATCAACGAGCGTTCACTACTCTGGCCTCAGCACTGACGGCAGCCATTGTCCCTGTCTCCAGTCTCCCTCTTCTATCTGCCTCCACCCTTTCTCTGTCTCCTGTACCTCAACCTATCCCATCCACACCATCCGACCAGCCTGCACACACCTCAACACCCAAGGCCAGCTCATCCAAACATAAGCACCACAGAAAACACAAGCATTCACCCAAGCAACACACAGATGCAGACATATCAACAGTCACTACCACCTCTGTGTCCCCGTCCTCCTCGTCTCCCTCCTCCCTCCCTGTGACGTCTACACTCACACCTGCATGCACCCCAACATCAGCCAGTTCTTCCACCATCAGCAAACCCTCCACTACAGTCCGCACACCTGCAGTCACCACCCCCACTGGCATTTACACGTCCCCTGTGTCCTCTCCCACTGTGTCTGTCACCCCCTCTTCCAAGACACATAAACGCAGGCAGACACCCAAACAACAGCCAACCACCTCACCACAGCCTACGTCCCAGTCACCTGCACCCAAGGACAGCACACCTGGCTCTCATACAACCACATCCTCTTCCTCCACTTCTCTCACCACTACTCCTACCCCTTACCTTGGTCCCAAGAAAAATTACCTCTCCAGTTTTGACCTCTTTCCCTCCCCCGACCCACCCCCTCCAACTGGGAAAAGTCCCAAGGGCACCTCAGCCACCACCAGCCCAACTACTACAGTGCAAGTGGTGCATGGCATGTGGAGTCCACCCTTTGGCGGCAGTAACACTTCGGTGAGCAGCAAGGGGACAGCCAGCCCCCCCCCCAGGCAAGAGGACCCGGAAATTGAAGGGCCGCTGTGAGCGGACAGAGACGGCTGCCCCCAAGGAGGTGACTCGGCCACTTCACCGGCCACAGCAGCCAGGGGAGGCAAGGGCCCGAGAGCCCCATCTAAGGAGCGGAAGGACAGCAGGGCGGAGAGGACAACCACCAGGAGCGCGGAGCAGGAGGGCCCCACAAGCCCCATCCCGGCTGCAAGGGACAACACCAAAGGGCCCAGGACTCACTCCCCGAAGGGGCCTGACACAGCACGGTCGGAGGGCGACTGAGCAGGGTGTCCAGGCCAGGTATGACTTCCTTGACATACTGCAAGAACACCGCTGAAGAGGGCCCCGCCGTGAAGACAGGTACCGCTGAACAGGGCCCCGCCGTGAAGACAGGTACCGCTGAAGAGGGCCCCGCCGTGAAGACAGGTACCGCTGAAGAGGGCCCCGCCGTGCAGAAGAGCACCGCTGAAGAGGGCCCCGCCATGAAGACAGGTACCGCTGAAGAGGGCCCCGCCGTGAAGACAGGTACTGCTGAAGAGGGCCCCGCCGTGCAGAAGAGCACCGCTGAAGAGGGCCCCGCCGTGAAGACAGGTACCGCTGAACAGGGCCCCGCCGTGAAGACAGGTACCGCTGAAGAGGGCCCCGCCGTGAAGACAGGTACCGCTGAAGAGGGCTCCGCCGTGAAGTCAGGTACCGCTGAAGAGGGCCCCGCCGTGCAGAAGAGCACCGCTGAAGAGGGCCCCGCCGTGAAGACAGGTACCGCTGAAGAGGGCCCCGCCGTGAAGACAGGTACCGCTGAAGAGGGCCCCGCCGTGAAGACAGGTACCGCTGAAGAGGGCCCCGCCGTGAAGACAGGTACCGCTGAAGAGGGCCCCGCCGTGCAGAAGAGCACCGCTGAAGAGGGCCCCGCCGTGAAGACAGGTACCACTGAAGAGGGCCCCGCCGTGAAGACAGGTACCGCTGAAGAGGGCCCCGCCGTGAAGACAGGTACCGCTGAACAGGGCCCCGCCGTCTCAAGCACCGCTCCGCTGGGCCCTTCCTGTCAAGCACCGCTCCGCTGGGCCCCGCCGTCTCAAGCACCGCTCCGCTGGGCCCTTCCTGTCAAGCACCGCTCCGCTGGGCCCCGCCGTCTCAAGCACCGCTCCGCTGGGCCCTTCCTGTCAAGCACCGCTCCGCTGGGCCCCGCCGTCTCAAGCACCGCTCCGCTGGGCCCCGCCGTCTCAAGCACCGCTCCGCTGGGCCCTTCCTGTCAAGCACCGCCCCGCTGGACCCTTCCTGTCAAGCACCGCTCCGCTGGACATCGCCATGTCATGCACCGCTGCGCTGGGTCCCGCCGTCTCAGGCACTGTTTATGGTTCACTGTGCCCACCATGCCTCCTCCTTGACCAGTGGACTCTGTAATCCACCTGAGAGACTGTGGCTTTGCACTCCCCAGGATGGTCCAGTGGGCAACCCACCCACTGCAGAGACTTGAGAGACTGTGGCTTTGCACTCCCCAGGATGGTCCAGTGGGCAACCCACCCACTGTAGAGACATTGAGAGACTGTGGCTTTGCACTCCCCAGGATGGTCCAGTGGGCAACCCACCCACTGCAGAGACTTGAGAGACTGTGGCTTTGCACTCCCCAGGATGGTACAGTGGGCATGGTGGCTCCTCGTGGATCTGGCGTCGTGGACTCATGTGGCTGTGGTGGCCCCCCCTTCCCTTCCCCCTGAGGTGCCTGTAGTTTTGACATCGGATGCCCCTGCAGTGTTCTCTCCAAAGGACTCAGGTCTCGTGTGTGGGCTTTGCCCTTGTTTCGCAGAACCTTGGCCCACGGACATGTTAGATTCGTAGGATGTGCAGGACTTGTTACTTCAGTGATACACTGATGTGTATATATTTTTGGTTTTTGTAAATATTTTTCACGGTTGCTCAATTATTTCCAGGTGCTTTTTTTGAACATGAAAATTTATTCCAAATTTGGTTGTTTCATTGTATTTTTGAAGGGTGTTTGTGTGGTGTCACTGTGACTTCCTGCTCTGCACTGGTGTGTACATATTGGGGGAGTGGGGGGGTCGCATATGTGTATGCCCGTAACCTTTCTTCCTCCCCCCTCCCGTGTGTCGTAGGTGCAGTACTCACCGTTGACGTCTGCGCCGGAGTTCGTACTCGTGGTAGATGAGCAGGTAGACGAGAGCAGGTATGATGTTCAATTCGGGTTCCATGCTGTCCGGATTCCGCGTGGAGTGTCTCGAGGTGAGCGTTTTCCATTGGAAATGTCTGTTTCTGCCGTGTTTTTATCGGCGGTGCTCCCGCCCCGGAAAAGGTGGCGGATTGGTGGGTCGTGATAGGGTGGGCGGTACATTGTCTGCCGCCTGGCTGTTGGCGGTGACCGCCGCGCTGTTTGTTTGTTCCGCCGTGGCGGTCGGAGTGTTAATGCGGCGGGCTGTGTTGGCGGTTCCCGCCAGGGTCAGAATTGCATTTTTTTGACCGCCGGCCTGTTGGCGGGTTGGCCGCCGCTTTATCACCGACCGCCAGGGTCAGAATGACCCCCAAACTGTTCTTATTGAAATTATTCCAATTCGAAATATTGTGGGCCCCAGGATCAAACATTAAGCCCACATACAGAGTCAGCCGACAAGTATTTTGTCCAAAACTGGACTTCTTCAAGGCTGATGAGTTATGAAACAGAAACATTGTGGGGGTCATTACAACATTGGTGGTAAAAGCCGCTTACCGCCCTGCAGAAGACCGCCAACACACTGAGGCAGCTGCAGAATACCGCCACTGCCATTATGACCCACAGCTCGGAATCCGCCAAAATCCAGACACCCACACAAGCCCACCACACCAAAGGTCAGTGATAAACTGGCGATAACAAAACCTCCACCATCACGCCAACAGGAATACGCCCACACTATCATGACCCACGAATCCACGCGGCGGTCTTTCAACCGCGGTATTCCATTGGCAGTACACACCGCCGAGCTCAAAATATACACACTCTTACAAAACACATCCACATTGGACAAATTTCCAAGTACACACACCTGATACACATACACACACCACTCCCAGACATCCAATACAATATAAAACACACACCCACATCACCCACAAACCCTTACGACAACAATTGCGACAGAAGGCCGGAGAGAGACATCACCAGAAAGAACAATAGCATCCACAGGCACTCAACACCATCACTCACACAACATCCATGCACCTCACACAACACACCTCTAAATATCACCCCACATAGCACAACACACACCACCCCACACATCACCCACACCACTCTATGGCACCGCAAAGACACCCCAGGTTTTCTAAGGAGGAGCTCAGGGTCATGGTGGAGGAAATCATCTGGGTAGTGCCACAGCTATTCGGATCACAGGTGCAGCACACCACCATAGCTAGAAAGATGGAGCTATGGCGAAGAATCGGGGACAGGGTCAACGCAGTGGGACAGCACCCAAGAACTAGGGATGACATCAGGAAGAGGTGGAACGACCTACGGGGGAAGGTGCGTTCCGTGGTCTCAAGACACCAGGTTGTGGTTCAGAGGACTGGCGGCGGACCCCCACCTCCTCCCCCAGAACTCACAACATGGAAGGAGCAGGTCTTGGCGATACTGCATCCCGAGGGCCTCGCAGGAGTAGCTGGAGGAATGGACTCTGGTAAGTCAAATCTTTCACTACTTCATCCCCCACCCACCTGCATGCTATCACATACCCCCACCCTCGCCCTCACCCCCATCAATCCAACTCCTCACATATGTCCCAATATCACAAACCACACATTCCAAACCCAAGCCCTGCATGTAACACCAAAGCATGGACACCCATCACCAAAGCATGGCCGCTGCACATACCCATACACCCCCCTGAACCATTATCACACAAGGTCCCACTCAAGAATGCAAGCACTGGGGTACAGGGTCACCAACCCATTGCACACCATGGCACACACAGATGCAATAATCATGCTTTTACACCCCTGCAGGACCCCTACCCAACGTCACCGGACAGGAGGGTCCAGACATGTCCACTCCACCCACAGTGATGACAGCAGCTCTGTACAACTGGATCAAGATGACCAGCCCGGCCCATCTGGTTCCCCTCACACTGGCACAGGCCACTACAGAGCTTCCCCCCTCTGGAAACACCAGCACAGCACCCCCCCACTGGGCCCATACCTCTGTCCCCAGGACACGTCAAGCAGTAGTGTGTCCACCACTACAGGGAACCCAGGCTAACCCAACAACACCAGGGACCTGGGGGCAGTGGTAGTGGGCACACGGTTCAGGGGACAGAGGCCCAGGGAAACAGGGGAACTGGGAGGGCTGCTGTGCGACAGGGGGAGGACAGGCCGAGGGAACCCACTCTCCACGAGGCCCTCTCCAACATCATGGGAGCATACCACCATTCCCAGGAGATGATGGAAAGGGTACTGGCCAAGTTTCAGGAGACCCAGCGGCTGCAGGAGGAACAGTATTTGGGGTTAAGGGAGGAACTCAAATCCATCAATTCCACTGTGGGCACCATTGTAGGGGTGCTGAAGGAACTCGTCAACACCAGGAGGGACACTGTGGCACAAAAAGGGGCCCCTGACACTAGCCTGGATGATGAACTGCCCACCACCTCTGCCGGCGCTAGTGGACAGGAGGCACAACAGGACAGGTGGACAGGACCACGACACCAGCACCCCACCCCCTGCAGATGGAGAACCATCCCGCAAGCGGTCCATGAGATCCAGGACAAAGACAGAGAACAATGCCAAGACCCTGCCAAGAAATTAGACCACCTGATTGTCATCCTTCTGTCCAACTTTGTCACCCTGTCCATACTTAAACTGCCCCAGCTCCACTTCCTATGCCCCTTTGGACAATGCACCTGTGAGACTAATAGACTGGACTCTGCCATGGACATTCCTCCACCATCACCCCTGACCATTGTACCTTGAATCACAAAACCTGGAACTGTGTGCCCAGTTGGAGACAGACCTGATGTCAGCTATCCGCCATCACACAGGAATCCCCCCTCAAGTGCAGGTGCTGTCAGTACTCTATTTCCTAGAAAGTGGGTCTTTTCAAACAACATCATTTGAATGTCCTCTAAAAGTGTTTATAAAGGTTAAACATCTCAGTTCATCTTTTGGCAATTGTCTTATGCTACAAAAATCATTGCACTGCTAATCATAAACAGGTGCTGGAGGGCATCTTTGCAAAACCCAATTTATAAGTTTAATTTCATTTCATTTTGACATGCATCTATCAATGACAACAACTTAACCATGTTTCTAATAGCTTCGTTCCTTATTAATAAGGTTCTGTGCTGGAGGTATGTTTCCATTCTCCTTCAAACATGGAGAAAAGGTTTGACTTGCTTATACTCTGCTTTTGCCGGCAATTTTTAAATAGATTAACTATTCTAATGACAAGTTTCATCCTATTTTGAATGAAAATTCATTCATTAATTTTCAGAGCAAATGCTCTTTCAGAGCAGATGCCTAAATTGGCTGTCACCTGTATCTCACTATCATCTCAATTACTTGCTTTTTGTTTAGCTACAATTTTTTATGAATACCATCACAGCTGTTTTTTCCTATTTTCCTTACGCTTTGTAGGTATGGTGACCTGGGCAACTTCTGAACCTGCGGCAAAAAGGAAGAGAGAATAAAAACATTAAGATTTAAGAAAAGTGGTTCTGCACCCAGTACAGCGCCACTTTTCTTACACCTATTAGTGTCCCCCCCAGTGCCACCAAGTGTGCGCTGTATCTAAGATTTGGCACACCATGGTGGTAGTTAGGGAAATACTGTCACAATTTTTATGCTAGTTCGGAGCTTTGCAGGATTAGTGTCAAACATTATGGTGCTGATCCTGTAAAGCCCATTGAGCCACAATGTGAACAATGATGTGCCTCTTTTGAATGCTCTGAGCAGGTGTTAAAAGTGCCCAAAAAATGATGCAAAGAAATCTCTTAGATTTCTTCGTGCTATTTTTTAGGCCCCCAAACGGGGAAACGCCCCCTTTGCATACATTATGCCTGGTGCAGGTAAAATGTAGTGCAAAGGGTTACAAAGTGGGACAATGCATGCATTGCGCCACTTTGTAAATCTGGTGTGGCAATCTTGGTCTCCTTGGGCCACATTAGTGTAAGAAAAATGATGCTAATGTGGCACAAGGAGGCGTTAGGGGCTATTAAATCTGCCCCTAAACATGTAAACAATATACAATTTTATAAAATAAAAAAGAAAGAGAACTGTCTCAAAAGAAACCCTTCAATTACTAAACAGATACTGGTCTGAGTGTACTAATAAATTCTTTATTTTACCAATTTAATAATACCACTGAATAGTCCCACTTTTGCTAGACACTACTCTTTTATAGCTTACACACTGCCTCAGGGTTCAGAGGTGTTGAAGTTAACTCTACAAGTGTGCATTTTGGTTTGATTTTGGTGTGTTTTGGTGTATTAGGACATGTTTCAATTCTACTGAGACCTGGTCTCCTTATTTGTTTTATGCAAGGTTTTGAGGTGGAACTGGGGTGTTTTTCTGCTAATTCACTCTGCATTTACATTTTTCTCTCATTTGTGAATCATGAACTAAACACTGACATTTTGTGCTTGTTCTACAGAAAGGACTTCTGAAGGACTGTGACTAAACTGAACATTTCAATATTTATCAGGCCTACTTTTAGGGTTGACTTTGTATATTTTTAGTGATCAGTAGCACACTGTTCCATGTAGTTTTACCTGAGTAAAAGTCTTGTTTCCACTTGCTAAAATGTAAAAACTGTTTTGGAGTGTATAACAGTGGTGAGAGGTGTGTTTTGGCCATATTTCTGGATGCGATTTACACTGTTTTGGAACGCATGGGTACAGCCTGGATTTTAGCAGGTTTCTGAAGGTATGTGAGGGGGCTTTGTACAGGTTATAGGTGTGCTGAGCTGAGTATGACTTTTAATGGTGAATGAGAGAAAGGTAAATATATTTCTAGATGTGGAGTTTTTAGATTGGCTGTGTTGACGCGCCCGGTCCTTAATAAGTAAATTTACAAGGGGACACATATAGGCCGATGAACCTTTTGGATCGCATGGAGTTTCCTAGCCACATAGTGACCAATGTAATCAATAATCAATATAATCAATTGATAATGACTAAGAGAATCATTAGTTATTAGACAAATATAACAAACATTTCATAAATAACCACGACTCAATAAAGCGTTTAACAATCTTTATTTCCCTATTAATTACAATTCTAATGCATACAATTATCTCAAGCCTTATTCAATCAGCTCAGAATTAGTTTATTAGTGACCACCAATAACACAATCTAATCGGAACTTGAGAAAACATGTGCTCAAAAGCTTCAGTATAAGCCAACTAAGATGAATATATTGACATTAATAGCAGAGTTCAGCAATCAGTCTGTCAATCATTTGTCACTGTCAGCGTCACCCAAAAGAAGCCTGCCTAGCCCAGATTAGCATCAGCATGTTGGGGCTTCATGCGAAAACAATTTAGAAAAACATGAATTTGGAAAATATCTAGCTACAAGAAAGTCTGTAAAACAGCGCAGTTGGTACCTAGAAGAAAAGGCACAAAAGTTAATCAGTCACATTGTCATAGCTACCTATCCACGGAATGGATCAATAACAAAGTCAGTCTTCGCCTTCAGGTCATAAATCAATCAGCAACGGATCAGCCTCTCAAAAGCATGAGCCCAATGACAGAATCTCGAACTGCGTCTCTCGACGTCATCAATTCTCCCCTCACATCTGAAGTTTTAGCCCCCTGTCATAACTTCTTATTAGAGTTTTCCAGTCCATCCCCCTAAGTCCTAATTGGTCAATTAGTCCTCCATATGTGACGTTACCCAATATATTTTATTCTACATATCGATGAGTTCTAGTATTTCGTCTTTCTCAGTTCATTGATTGGTTCACTGTACAATGTCTTCATCATCCGGCTCTTCAGCTATCCAAAATGTTGCATCTTCCTCTTCAATCAGTGCCTCTATTGTTTGACTCTATGGGAAAGTACATCTCGTCTAATCTCACATAATTGTAGCAATTTGATTCCATAATCTCCTGTCCGCCGGTACATTGCAGAAAATGTATGCAACTTTAACATTGAGTAGTTCAGGGACAGTTCAACGCACCAACTTCTCTGCAGTGCGCTAGAAATTCAGCTTCTGCGTGAGGCCTGGCAAACTAGGCCACAACTTCGGCCAAGTTAGCTTCTACGATATAATGCAAACCAGGTTATACATCTCATTATGGCACATTACTACATTATTGTTACACATTTTCATTATTTCACGCATTTTTTATCATTTTAGTATATATGCAAATAAGTGGCTACCACTCCCCGTGGGCACATTTTCCAACTTGCACGTTATTTTCTCTACAATTAATTTCTCTGTTAACATTAATCATTTCTAATTAGCATATCTGCTTCAACAGCTGAAAGGCAACACCAAATAATAGTGTATTTTTATAATGTGCTATAATAGTTCTTAAACTAGCCATGAAATCTTCTTCACCTTGTGTAGTTTCATACAACTCAGAAAGACACTACAATTAAAACTAGTTTCTGACAACAGAAATAGGAAACAGGAAAAGAAGCAGGTGAAGTTCAATATAACCTAAAACATAGAGCCCTAACTCTGCTTGACATATGTAGTTTGCGATTCTCTGGTGGACAACCAGGAGTCTTCTGAGACACCCGTTCTCAATTCTCTAAATGATAGAATAATCCTTAATTCCCCAGAGCCCAGAACCATAAATTGCCAAAGCTAAGCATTTCAATTTATAGACTCCCACCAGCTCTTTAAGAGATATAAATCCTAAGTTTGTTGAAAACTTGAAAAATACCTTGACACTTCTAGAAAAATGTAATGCCGTAGCAAATCCAGCTTTATGTGCATGTGTCATCAAATAGGATCCCCAGGTATGAGAAGGTTTAGAAGGCATGATTGTAATCTTGGATTATTTTTAAGGTGATTTTCTCAGTATAAATGGTAAAGGTGTGTTTTCTCTTATTGGCATCTATATATCACTTCTTTTATGCAAAAACATTTTTTTTTTTATTATTGAAAACATATAACATAAAAGACAAATCATTACATGACAGACTAATACAAATTGTGTTGTGACTAACGCAAACAACATAAACTGTTCTTATTGAAATGATTCCAATTCGAAATATTGTGGGCCCCAGGATCAAACATTAAGCCCACATACAGAGTCAGCCGATACGTATTTTGTCCAAAACTGGACTTCCTCAAGGCTGATGAGTTATGAAACAAAAACATTGTGGGGGTCATTTCAACATTGGTGGTAAAAGCCGCTTACCGCCCTGCAGAAGACCGCCAACACACTGAGGCGGCTGCGGAATACCGCCACTGCCATTATGACCCACAGCTCGGAATCCGCCAAAATCCAGACACCCACACAAGCCCACCACACCAAAGGTCAGTGATAAACTGGCGATGACAAAACCTCCACCATCACGCCAACAGGAATACGCCCACACTATCATGACCCACGAATCCACGCGGCGGTCTTTCAACCGCGGTATTCCATTGGCAGTACACACCACCGAGCTCAAAATATACACACTCTTACAAAACACATCCACATTGGACAAATTTCCAAGTATACACACCTGATACACATACACACACCACTCCCAGACATCCAATACAATATAAAACACACACCCACATCACCCACAAACCCTTACGACAACAATTGCGACAGAAGGCCAGAGAGAGACATCACCAGAAAGAACAATAGCATCCACAGGCACTCAACACCATCACTCACACAACATCCATGCACCTCACACAACACACCTCTAAATATCACCCCACATAGCACAACACACACCACCCCACACATCACCCACACGACTCTATGGCACCGCAAAGACACCCCAGGTTTTCTAAGGAGGAGCTCAGGGTCATGGTGGAGTAAATCATCTGGGTAGAGCCACAGCTATTCGGATCACAGGTGCAGCACACCACCATAGCTAGAAAGATAGAGCTATGGCGAAGAGTCGGGGACAGGGTCAACGCAGTGGGACAGCACCCAAGAACTAGGGATGACATCAGGAAGAGGTGGAACGACCTACGGGGGAAGGTGCGTTCCGTGGTCTCAAGACACCAGGTTATGGTTTAGAGGACTGGCGGCGGACCCCCACCTCCTCCCCCAGAACTCACAACATGGAAGGAGCAGGTCTTGGCGATACTGCATCCCGAGGGCCTCGCAGGAGTAGCTGGAGGAATGGACTCTGGTAAGTCAAATCTTTCACTACTTCATCCCCCACCCACCTGCATGCTATCACATACCCCCACCCTCGCCCTCACCCCCATCAATCCAACTCCTCACATATGTCCCAATATCACAAACCACACATTCCAAACCCAAACCCTGCATGTAACACCAAAGCATGGACACCCATCACCAAAGCATGGCCGCTGCACATACCCATACACCCCCCTAAACCATTATCACACAAGGTCCCACTCAAGAATGCAAGCACTGGGGTACAGGGTCACCAACCCATTGCACACCATGGCACACACAGATGCAATAATCATGCTTTTACACCCCTGCAGGACCCCTACCCAACGTCACCAGACAGGAGGGTCCAGACATGTCCACTCCACCCACAGTGATGACAGCAGCTCTGTACAACTGGATCAAGATGACCAGCCCGGCCCATCTGGTTCCCCTCACACTGGCACAGGCCACTACAGAGCTTCCCCCCTCTGGAAACACCAGCACAGCACCCCCCCACCGGGCCCATACCTCTGTCCTCAGGACACGTCAAGCAGCAGTGTGTCCACCACTACAGGGAACCCAGGCTAACCCACCAACCCAACAACACCAGGGACCTGGGGGCAGTGGTAGTGGGCACACGGTTCAGGGGACAGAGGCCCAGGGAAACAGGGGAACTGGGAGGGCTGCTGTGCGACAGGGGGAGGACAGGCCCAGGAACCCACTCTCCACGAGGCCCTCTCCAACATCATGGGAGCATACCACCATTCCCAGATGATGGATAGGGTACTGGCCAAGTTTCAGGAGACCCAGCGGCTGCAGGAGAAACAGTATTTGGGGTTCAGGGAGGAACTCAAATCCATCAATTCCACCGTGGGCACCATTGTAGGGGTGCTGAAGGAACTCGTCAACACCAGGAGGGACACTGTGGCACAACAAGGGGCCCCTGACACTAGCCTGGACGATGAACTGCCCACCACCTCTGCCGGCGCTAGTGGACAGGAGGCACCGCCACAGGACCACGACACCATCACCCCACCCCCTGCAGATGGAGAACCATCCCGCAAGCGGTCCATGAGATCAAGGACAAAGACAGAGAACAATGCCAAGACCCCGCCAAGAAATTAGACCATCTGATTGTCATCCTTCTGTCCAACTTTGTCACCCTGTCCATACTTAAACTGCCCCAGCTCCACTTCCTATGCCCCTTTGGACAATGCACCTGTGAGACTAATAGACTGGACTCTGCCATGGACATTCCTCCACCATCACCCCTGACCATTGTACAACCCACTCCAATATTTAGCACATAAATAAACACCCTTGAATCACAAAACCATCTGGAGTCAGTCTGTGTTTTCACAAATGTGTATTTGCTATAACTGAGGAAAATAGCAATGCCCATTCTATTGTCAACATACCTATGTCACACAGCTCTAGTCGATGAGGTAACATAGCAGAGGTCACACAGTGGGACCCACATCTGTGAAATGAAAAGGCAAAGAGACAATTCAGGGTCCATAAACTGGGTGAAAGTGACAGACAGATGATAGGTAGAAGAATTAAATCAGATGTAGCATGCAGTGTTGTCTTCTTGCCTGTGTCTCACTGGAAGTATTGCTTGATCACCGTGTTCCTGTTGTCTATGTCCTCTTCTTCTGCTTCCTCGTCTTCACTGTCCACAGGCTCCACAGCTGCCACAAGACCTCCATCTGGACCATCCTCCTGCAGAAAAGGCATCTGTTGTCGCAAGGCCAAGTTGTGACGCATACAGCAGGCCACGATGATCTGGCACACCTTCTTTGGTGAGTAGAATGGGGAACCACCTGTCATAGAGAGGCACCGGAAACTGGCCTTCAGGAGGCCGAAGGTCCTCTCTATAATTCTCCTAGTTCGCCCATGTGCCTCATTGTAGAGTTCCTCTGCCCTTGTCCTGGGATTCCTCACTGGGGTCAGTAGCCATGACAGTTTGGGGTAAGCAGAGTCACCTGCAAATGGCAAGGGACAACTGTTAGACACACACTAACCCTTAGGGACAGACCCAGACACCTAGTGACACTGTATTGGGTCCATGTCCTCACTTAATAGCCACACACGCTGCCTCCGGAGTTGCCCCAACACATAAGGGATGCTGCTATTCCTCAGAATGTAAGCGTCATGTACTGAGCCAGGAAATTTGGCATTCACGCGGGAGACGTACTGGTCTGCCAAACATACCATCTGCACATTCATCAAATAGTAACTCTTCCGGTTTCTGTACACCTGTTCACTCCTGCGGGGGGTACCAAGGCCACATGTGTCCCATCAATGGCACCTATGCTGTTGGGGATATGTCTGTTTCAGCAGGGCAGACAACACTCTGGACAACACGTTGGAAAACATAGGCTGGGACATCCCTGATGCTATGGCCACTGTTGTTTGAAAAGACCCACTTGCTAGGAAATAGAGTACTGACAGCACCTGCACTTGAGGGGGGATTCCTGTGTGATGGCGGATAGCTGACATCAGGTCTGTCTCCAACTGGGCACACAGTTCCAGGATTGTGGCACGATCAAGTCTGTAGGAGATGATTACATGTCGCTCCTCCATTGTCGACAGGTCAACCAGCGGTCTGTACACCGGAGGATGCCGCCTTCTCCTCAGCTGCCCCAGCAGACGTACTCTATGGAGGAGAACAGCGATCAGAGAGTCAACCAACTCTGAGGTACGTAAACACAACTTAATCGTAAAATGTTTTCAAATCGACATATGGCTGTATTAGTGTTTAAGCAAGGCCTAGTGATGACCTGTAATGTGGGACAAGGGGATATGAGGTAACTGCGCTGGCGTTGTACACCGTCGTGGTAGGCGGTCGAAGACCGCGGCGCAATCCTGCATTGGTTAACATTGGACCCTATGGGTCCGAGGAGCCAATGACAATGTACCCCGGCGGTGACGGTACACACCGGCGCGGACTTCACCGCCATTTTCTCTCTGTTCACTCACTTGATACCTGATATTCGACAGGAGAGGACCTACACTGCAAGTGCTGCTGTGACCTCAGTCTGGAAGAGACAATGGCTCATGTGTCTGAAGAAAGGGCCCCTGCCTTCAGCACGGAAGAGTTGGAGAAACTAGTGTGAGAAGGTAGCCTCTTTCTAGCCTTGTTACCCCCACTTTTGGCCTGTTTGTGAGTGTATGTCAGGGTGTTTATCACTGTTTTCACTGTCTCACTGGGATCCTGATAGCCAGGCCTCAGTGCTCATAGTGAAAACACTATGGTTTCAGTATGTTTCTTATGTGTCACTGGGATCCTGCTGGTCAGGACCCCAGTGCTCATAGGTTTGTGGCCTATATGTATGTGTCACTGGGACCCTGTCACACAGGGCCCCAGTGCTCATAGGTGTGCATGTATATGTTCCCTGTGTGGTGCCTAACTGTCTCACTGAGGCTCTGCTAACCAGAACCTCAGTGGTTATGCTCTCTCATTACTTTCAAATTGTCACTAACAGGCTAGTGACCAATTTTACCAATTTACATTGGCTTACTGGAACACCCTTATAATCCCCTAGTATATGGTACTGAGGTACCCAGGGTATTGGGGTTCCAGGAGATCCCTATGGGCTGCAGCATTTCTTTTGCCACCCATAGGGAGCTCTGACAATTCTTACACAGGCCTGCCACTGCAGCCTGAGTGAAATAACGTCCACGTTATTTCACAGCCATTTTACACTGCACTTAAGTAACTTATAAGTCACCTATATGTCTAACCTTTACCTGGTAAAGGTTAGGTGCAAAGTTACTTAGTGTGAGGGCACCCTGGCACTAGCCAAGGTGCCCCCACATTGTTCAGAGCCAATTCCCTGAACTTTGTGAGTGCGGGGACACCATTACACGCGTGCACTACATATAGGTCACTACCTATATGTGGCTTCACAATGGTAACTCCGAATATGGCCATGTAACATGTCTATGATCATGGAATTGCCCCCTCTATGCCATCCTGGCATAGTTGGCACAATCCCATGATCCCAGTGGTCTGTAGCACAGACCCTGGTACTGCCAAACTGCCCTTCCTGGGGTTTCACTGCAGCTGCTGCTGCTGCCAACCCCTCAGACAGGCAGCTGCCCTCCTGGGGTCCAGCCAGGCCTGGCCCAGGATGGCAGAACAAAGAACTTCCTCTGAGAGAGGGTGTGACACCCTCTCCCTTTGGAAAATGGTGTGAAGGCAGTGGAGGAGTAGCCTCCCCCAGCCTCTGGAAATGCTTTCTTGGGCACAGATGTGCCCAATTCTGCATAAGCCAGTCTACACCGGTTCAGGGACCCCTTAGCCCCTGCTCTGGTGCGAAACTGGACAAAGGAAAGGGGAGTGACCACTCCCCTGACCTGCACCTCCCCTGGGAGGTGTCCAGAGCTCCTCCAGTGTGCTCCAGACCTCTGCCATCTTGGAAACAGAGGTGCTGCTGGCACACTGGACTGCTCTGAGTGGCCAGTGCCACCAGGTGACGTCAGAGACTCCTTGTGATAGGCTCCTTCAGGTGTTGCTAGCCTATCCTCTCTCCTAGGTAGCCAAACCCTCTTTTCTGGCTATTTAGGGTCTCTGTCTCTGGGGAAACTTTAGATAACGAATGCAAGAGCTCATCCGAGTTGCTCTGCATCTCCCTCTTCACCTTCTGATAAGGAATCGACTGCTGACCGCGCTGGAAGCCTGCAAACCTGCAACATAGTAGCAAAGACGACTACTGCAACTCTGTAACGCTGATCCTGCCGCCTTCTCGACTGTTTTCCTGCTTGTGCATGCTGTGGGGGTAGCCTGCCTCCTCTCTGCACCAGAAGCTCCGAAGAAATCTCCCGTGGGTCGACGGAATCTTGCCTCTGCAACCGCAGGCACCAAAAAGCTGCATTACCGGTCCCTTGGGTCTCCTCTCAGCATGACGAGCGAGGTCCCTCGAATCCAGCGACTCTGTCCAAGTGACCCCCACAGTCCAGTGACTCTTCAGTCCAAGTTTGGTGGAGGTAAGTCCTTGCCTCACCTCGCTGGGCTGCATTGCCGGGAACCGCGACTTTGCAGCTACTCCGGCCCCTGTGCACTTCCGGCGGCAATCCTTTTTGCACAGCCAAGCCTGGGTCGACGGCACTCTAACCTGCATTGCACGACTTTCTAAGTTGGTCTCCGGCGACGTGGGACTCCTTTGTGCAACTTCGGCGAGCACCATTTCACGCATCCTTGTAGTGCCTGTTTCTGGCACTTCTCCGGGTGCTACCTGCTTCAGTGAGGGCTCTTTGTCTTGCTAGATGTCCCCTCTCTCTTCAGGTCCAAATTGCGACCTCCTGGTCCCTCCTGGGCCCCAGCAGCATCCAAAAACGCCAAACGCACGATTTGCAGCTAGCAAGGCTTGTGGCGCTCTTTTGGCAGGAAAACACTTCTGCACAACTCTCCACAGCGAGAGGAATCCGTCCACCAAAGGGGAAGTCTCTAGCCCTTTTCTTTCCTGCAGAAACCTCAGCTTCTTCTTTCCAGTAGAAGCTTCTTTGCACCCACAGCTGGCATTTCCTGGGCATCTGCCCATCTCCGACTTGCTTGTGACTTTTGGACTTGGTCCCCTTGTTCCACAGGTACCCTAGATTGGAAATCCACAGTTGTTGCATTGCTGGTGTGTGTCTTTCCTGCATTATTCCTCTAACACGACTTCTTTGTCCTTAGGGGAACTTTAGTGCACTTTGCACTCACTTTTCCGGGTCTTGGGGAGGGGTATTTTTCTAACTCTCACTATTTTCTAATAGTCCCAGCGACCCCCTACAAGGTCACATAGGTTTGGGGTCCATTCGTGGTTCGCATTCCACTTTTGGAGTATATGGTTTGTGTTGCCCCTATCCCTATGTTTCCCCATTGCATCCTATTGTAACTATACATTGTTTGCACTGTTTTCTAAGACTATACTGCATATTTTTGCTATTGTGTATATATATCTTGTGTATATTTCCTATCCTCTCACTGAGGGTACACTCTGAGATACTTTGGCATATTGTCATAAAAATAAAGTACCTTTATTTTTAGTATAACTGTGTATTGTGTTTTCTTATGATATTGTGCATATGACACTAAGTGGTACTGTAGTAGCTTCACACGTCTCCTAGTTCAGCCTAAGCTGCTCTGCTAAGCTACCATTATCTATCAGCCTAAGCTGCTAGACACCCTATACACTAATAAGGGATAACTGGGCCTGGTGCAAGGTGCAAGTACCCCTTGGTACTCACTACAAGCCAGTCCAGCCTCCTACATTGGTTGTGCAGTGGTGGGATAAGTGCTTGAGACTGCTTACCACTCTTGTCATTGTACTTTTCATATGAGAAAAATATACAAAACAAGGTCAGTGTATATACACATAGCCAAAAAGTTTTGCATTTTCCTCTTTTCACTCTTTTCTAAGTGCTGAAAAGTACTCCTAAACATTCAAAAAGTTCTTAAAAGTTTAAAAAGCTTTTTCTGTCTTTCCAAAAAATTCTGAAAACTTTTTTCTCTTTTTCTATCACTTTAACTCTCTCTAAAAAATGTCTGGCACAGGCCAAAGTGTTGATCTGTCCAAACTTGCATATGACAACCTTAGCTGGAAAAGAGCAAGGAGTCTCTGTATAGAGAGAGGTTTGAGTGTAGGGAAGAATCCTTCCTTGGAACTGTTACTTAACATGCTTAGAGAACAGGATAAGGCCATAGGTGCCCCATCTGTTGAAAAAGTACCTAATAGTTCCCAATCTGATTCAGGGACTCCCCCAGGAAAAGATTCAGGAAAGAAACTTCCTAGCCTGCCCATTACTAGACAATCTAGCATAGATGGTAATGATGATGAGCCACACCAAATAAATAGTGTTGTCTCACATCATAGCAAAAGCATTTTTTCTCACCATACTGGTAGTAATGTTTCTGTAAACCAAGCTGTTAAGTTGGCTTCTGTAAGGGACAGGTCTCCTTCTGTTCATTCCCATCATAGCTCTGTTTCTAGAAATGTCCCTCCCACCAACCCTGATGACAGAATGTTAGAGAGGGAACTAAATAAGTTGAGGGTGGAACAAACCAGACTGAAGCTTAAAAAGCAACAGCTGGATTTGGATAGACAGTCTTTTGAATTAGAGAAGGAAAGACAGAAGTTGGGTTTAGATACCCATGGTGGCAGCAGCAGTATTCCCCATAGTCATCCTGCAAAAGAGCATGATTCCAGGAATCTGCACAAGATAGTTCCCCCTTATAAGGAGGGGGATGACATTAACAAGTGGTTTGCTGCACTTGAGAGGGCCTATGTTGTACAGGATGTCCCACAAAGGCAGTGGGCTGCTATCCTATGGCTATCATTTAGTGGAAAAGGTAGGGATAGGCTCCTTACTGTGAAAGAAAATGATGCTAATAATTTCCAAGTTCTTAAGAATGCACTCCTGGATGGTTATGGCTTAACCACTGAACAGTACAGGATAAAGTTCAGAGAGACCAAAAAGGAGTCTTCACAAGACTGGGTTGATTTCATTGACCATTCAGTGAAGGCCTTGGAGGGGTGGTTACATGGCAGTAAAGTTACTGATTATGAAAGCCTGTATAACACAATCCTGAGAGAGCATATACTTAATAATTGTGTGTCTGATTTGTTGCACCAGTACCTGGTAGACTCTGATCTGACCTCTCCCCAAGAATTGGGAAAGAAGGCAGACAAATGGGTCAGAACAAGGGTGAACAGAAAAGTTCATACAGGGGGTGACAAAGATGGCAATAAGAAGAAAGATGGTGAAAAATCTCAAGATAAGCATGGGGATAAGGGTAAAACCAAAGATCCCACTTCAAATCTTAAACACTCTTCAGAGGGTGGGGATAAAACAAATTCTTCCTCTTCTTCCCAACCTGCACACATTAAAAAGCCTTGGTGCTTTGTGTGTAAAAACAGAGGCCATAGGCCAGGGGATAAGTCCTGTCCAGGTAAACCCCCTGAGCCTACCACCACTAATACATCAAGCTCTAGTGCCCCTAGCAGTAGTGGTACTAGTGGTGGGACTGCTGGCAACAGTCAAGTTAAGGGTGTAGTTGGGTTCACTTTTGGGTCCATAGTAGAAACTGGGGTAATCACTCCCAAGACAGTTTCTGTCACACCTAGTGGCATTGGCCTTGCCACACTGGCTGCTTGTCCCCTTACAATGGATAAGTACAGGCAGACAGTTTCAATAAATGGTGTTGAGGCCTTGGCCTACAGGGACACAGGTGCCAGTTTCACTTTGATGACTGAAAACCTAGTGCACCCTGATCAACACATCATTGGACAACAGTATAAGATTATTGATGTCCATAACTCCACTAAGTTTCTTCCCTTAGCTATAATTCAGTTTAGTTGGGGTGGAGTTACTGGCCCTAAGCAGGTGGTGGTATCACCTAGCTTACCTGTAGACTGTCTCTTAGGTAATGACCTAGAGGCCTCAGGTTGGGCTGATGTAGAGTTTTATGCCCATGCAGCCATGCTGGGCATCCCTGAGGAATTGTTCCCTCTCATTTCTACTGAAATGAAAAAGCAAAGGAGAGAAGGCCTGAAAACTCAGGAACCCTCTCCATCAACAGGTAAAAAGGGTATCACAGTATCCCCTAACCACCCTACCATTCAGGATACCATTCCTGTGGTGGGAGAAACCTCTCCTGGGGTGGCACCTGTTCCAAGGGAATCATCAGTTGGCAAAACTGTACTCCCTGAGGTGGAAGTACCTCTCTGTGGGATAACTAACATTGGTGAGAAAAAGAGCACCATTTTAGTTAACATGGAGCATCCCTCCAACCCTCCCAGAGAAACTTTAGTGCAGAAACTCTGCACTGCCTCACAACACTTAGGACAGCATCACTGCCCTAGTGTGGAGCTGATAGGACAGCATCCCTGCCCTGCTCCAACCCAAGAGAAACAGCATCCCTGTTCTCTCTTCCAGCCATATGGACAAAGTTTTTGCCCAGCTATGGCTTTTCTGAGACAGCATCCCTGTCTGGCATTTCCATCACTACAAATAGGTTCAGTGGACAATTCCCACTGCTCTAAACTAAAACGTACTGATAGAAACTCTAAAAATACATCTTCACATTGTTGCTTAGCTAAAAAACTTCAAACAGGGTGGTTTACATCCCCACAGGGAAGTAACCATATAGTGGATGATAAAGGGAGTAACCAGTCTATTGCAGAGCTACTCTCTACTTATCACCACTTAGACAATAAAGTCTCAACTGGCCAAGGTTAGCCTTATTGTCCTTCGTTTGGGGGGGGGGTTGTGTGAGAAGGTAGCCTCTTTCTAGCCTTGTTACCCCCACTTTTGGCCTGTTTGTGAGTGTATGTCAGGGTGTTTGTCACTGTTTTCACTGTCTCACTGGGATCCTGATAGCCAGGCCTCAGTGCTCATAGTGAAAACACTATGGTTTCAGTATGTTTCTTATGTGTCACTGGGATCCTGCTGGTCAGGACCCCAGTACTCATAGGTTTGTGGCCTATATGTATGTGTCACTGGGACCCTGTCACACAGGGCCCCAGTGCTCATAGGTGTGCATGTATATGTTCCCTGTGTTGTGCCTAACTGTCTCACTGAGGCTCTGCTAACCAGAACCTCAGTGGTTATGCTCTCTCATTACTTTCAAATTGTCACTAACAGGCTAGTGACCAATTTTACCAATTTACATTGGCTTACTGGAACACCCTTATAATCCCCTAGTATATGGTACTGAGGTACCCAGGGTATTGGGGTTCCAGGAGATCCCTATGGGCTGCAGCATTTCTTTTGCCACCCATAGGGAGCTCTGACAATTCTTACACAGGCCTGCCACTGCAGCCTGAGTGAAATAACGTCCACGTTATTTCACAGCCATTTTACACTGCACTTAAGTAACTTATAAGTCACCTATATGTCTAACCTTTACCTGGTAAATGTTAGGTGCAAAGTTACTTAGTGTGAGGGCACCCTGGCACTAGCCAAGGTGCCCCCACATTGTTCAGAGCCAATTCCCTGAACTTTGTGAGTGCGGGGACACCATTACACGCGTGCACTACATATAGGTCACTACCTATATGTGGCTTCACAATGGTAACTCCGAATATGGCCATGTAACATGTCTATGATCATGGAATTGCCCCCTCTATGCCATCCTGGCATAGTTGGCACAATCCCATGATCCCAGTGGTCTGTAGCACAGACCCTGGTACTGCCAAACTGCCCTTCCTGGGGTTTCACTGCAGCTGCTGCTGCTGCCAACCCCTCAGACAGGCAGCTGCCCTCCTGGGGTCCAGCCAGGCCTGGCCCAGGATGGCAGAACAAAGAACTTCCTCTGAGAGAGTGTGTGACACCCTCTCCCTTTGGAAAATGGTGTGAAGGCAGGGGAGGAGTAGCCTCCCCCAGCCTCTGGAAATGCTTTCTTGGGCACAGATGTGCCCAATTCTGCATAAGCCAGTCTACACCGGTTCAGGGACCCCTTAGCCCCTGCTCTGGCGCGAAACTGGACAAAGGAAATGGGAGTGACCACTCCCCTGACCTGCACCTCCCCTGGGAGGTGTCCAGAGCTCCTCCAGTGTGCTCCAGACCTCTGCCATCTTGGAAACAGAGGTGCTGCTGGCACACTGGACTGCTCTGAGTGGCCAGTGCCACCAGGTGACGTCAGAGACTCCTTGTGATAGGCTCCTTCAGGTGATGCTAGCCTATCCTCTCTCCTAGGTAGCCAAACCCTCTTTTCTGGCTATTTAGGGTCTCTGTCTCTGGGGAAACTTTAGATAACGAATGCAAGAGCTCATCCGAGTTCCTCTGCATCTCCCTCTTCACCTTCTGATAAGGAATCGACTGCTGACCGCGCTGGAAGCCTGCAAACCTGCAACATAGTAGCAAAGACGACTACTGCAACTCTGTAACGCTGATCCTGCCGCCTTCTCGACTGTTTTCCTGCTTGTGCATGCTGTGGGGGTAGCCTGCCTCCTCTCTGCACCAGAAGCTCCGAAGAAATCTCCCGTGGGTCGACGGAATCTTCCCCCTGCAACCGCAGGCACCAAAAAGCTGCATTACCGGTCCTTTGGGTCTCCTCTCAGCACGACGAGCGAGGTCCCTCGAATCCAGCGACTCTGTCCAAGTGACCCCCACAGTCCAGTGACTCTTCAGTCCAAGTTTGGTGGAGGTAAGTCCTTGCCTCACCTCGCTGGGCTGCATTACTGGGAACCGCGACTTTGCAGCTACTCCGGCCCCTGTGCGCTTCCGGCGGAAATCCTTTGTGCACAGCCAAGCCTGGGTCCACCGCACTCTAACCTGCATTGTACGACTTTCTAAGTTGGTCTCCGGCGACGTGGGACTCCTTTGTGCAACTTCGGCGAGCACCGTTTCACACATCCTCGTAGTGCCTGTTTCTGGCACTTCTCCTGGTGCTACCTGCTTCAGTGAGGGCTCTTTGTCTTGCGCGACGTCTCCTCTCTCTTCAGGTCCAATTTGCGACCTTCTGGTCCCTCCTGGGCTCCAGCAGCGTCCAAAAACGCTAAACGCACGATTTGCAGCTAGCAAGGCTTGTTGGCATTGTTTTGGCGGGAAAACACTTCTGCACGACTCTCCACGGCGAGCGGAATCCGTCCACCAAAGGGGAAGTCTCTAGCCCTTTTCATTCCTGCAGAAACCTCAGCTTCTTCTGTCTTGTAGAAGCTTCTTTGCACCCGCAGCTGGCATTTCCTGGGCATCTGCCCATCTCCGACTTGCTTGTGACTTTTGGACTTGGTCCTCTTGTTCCACAGGTACCCTAGATTGGAAATCCACAGTTGTTGCATTGCTGGTGTGTGTCTTTCCTGCATTATTCCTCTAACACGACTTCTTTGTCCTTAGGGGAACTTTAGTGCACTTTGCACTCACTTTTCAGGGTCTTGGGGAGGGTTATTTTTCTAACTCTCACTATTTTCTAATAGTCCCAGCGACCCCCTACAAGGTCACATAGGTTTGGGGTCCATTCGTGGTTCGCATTCCACTTTTGGAGTATATGGTTTGTGTTGCCCCTATCCCTATGTTTCCCCATTGCATCCTATTGTAACTATACATTGTTTGCACTGTTTTCTAAGACTATACTGCATATTTTTGCTATTGTGTATATATATCTTGTGTATATTTCCTATCCTCTCACTGAGGGTACACTCTGAGATACTTTGGCATATTGTCATAAAAATAAAGTACCTTTATTTTTAGTATAACTGTGTATTGTGTTTTCTTATGATATTGTGCATATGACACTAAGTGGTACTGTAGTAGCTTCACACGTCTCCTAGTTCAGCCTTAGCTGCTCTGCTAAGCTACCATTATCTATCAGCCTAAGCTGCTAGACACCCTATACACTAATAAGGGATAACTGGGCCTGGTGCAAGGTGCAAGTACCCCTTGGTACTCACTACAAGCCAGTCCAGCCTCCTACAACTAGTGGACGGGGTCCTCCCCCAGTACACGCTACTCTACGGTCCTCCAGACAAACAGGTGAGTACACTGTGAGCATGCTGTATGGGCAATGGCTGCTTGGAGTGGTGTGGATGACAGGTTGGGGGAATGAGGCGTGCATGAAACGACGGTGAGTGCATGTGCGTCATGGCAAGGGTAGGGATGCGGGCCAATGACTGTGACGGTGCGGACAGTTATATCATCTCCTTTTCCCCTGTACTATTCCCGTAGGTCAGCGCCCACCAGAAGAAGAAGATTTGGCGTGCCATCGCTAAGGAAGTCCGGACCCTAGGGGTCTACCACAGACGGAGCACCCACTGCCGGAAAAGATGGGAGGACATTCGCCGCTGGAGCAAGAAGACGGCGGAGGCCCAGCTGGGGATGGCCTCCCAACGTGGGAGGGGTGCCCGTCGCACCATGACCCCCCTGATGTTCCGGATCCTGGCGGTGGCGTACCCGGAGATGGATGGGTGCTTGAGGGCATCACAGCAGGCACAAGGGGGTGAGTACACTCTCATTCAGCTGATTCAGCAAGCATTGTAGGTGTCTGGGTGGGGGAGGTGGGCTGTGGGTTCCTCTAGGCCAGGGCGAGTTTAGTAGACAAGGTCCCTTCTTAAGGCCGGCCCTGTGGCACCCCACTCCACCTGTGTACAGAGCCAACTACACCTAGTCAGGCTCCTGTGACATCCATGTGTGCAGCAATCGGGCATAGCCTTGTAACCCATGTCCCTGTGATTGATAAGGGAACTCCAAGTGCACAGCGTAGTGCAGGGGCTTCTGTGTTTGTAGTGTCCGCCAGCGGTAGCGGTATTGCATGCACTCAACATGTCTTTCTTCTGTCTCCCCCCCCCCCTTTTTGTGGTCTCCCTGTGCTTGTGTGCATTAGCATCATCAAGCGGAGGAGCAGGGGCACCGGAGAAAGAGGGAGCTGCATCCCACATGGCCCTAGAGGGCGACACAACAGAGTCAGAAGCAACCAGTGGGATGGAGGGCGAGGGGAGCTCCACGGCGGGGACAGGAGCAGACACCAGCGACACAGACTCCTTCTCTGATGGGAGCTCCCTTGCAGTGGCGGGCCCCTCTGTGCCCCCGCATCTACAGGTACAGCTGCCACCCCCCCTACCAGCACCGCCCTCCCAGCAGTCCCTCAGCGTTTGTCCCTTGGCTGCTCACCCAGGAGGGTGGGCATCTCCTTCGCCCCAGGCACCTCAGCCCCTGCCCCTGTCACCCCTGCTGCCTCAGTGAGGAGGCCATTGACCTCCTCAGGTCCCTCACTGTTGGGAAGTCTACCATTTTGAATGCCATCCAGGGTGTAGAGAGGCAGTTGCAACAGACGAATGCATACCTGGAGGGCATTCATTCTGGTCAGGCAGCCCATCAGCGAGCTTTTCAGACTCTGGCCTCAGCACTGATGGCAGTCATTGTCCCTGTCTCTAGCCTCCCCCCACCAACTTCCTCCACCCAGATCCAAACCCCTGTACCTCAGCCTATCCCAAGCACACCATCAGACCAGCATGCAAACATGTCAACACACAAGGGAAGCTCAGGCAAACGTAAGAACCACACATCCCACAGGCACTCACGCAAGCATCATACACATGAAGACATACCAACAGCCACTGCCTCCACTGTGTCCCCCTCTTCCTCATCTCCCTCCTCCCTCACAGTCTCATCTCCACTCACACCTGCATGCACTACATCGTCAGCCACTACCTCCATCACAGCACACCCACCACCACACCCGCTCACGTGCAGTCACGACCCCCACTACCATTCACACATCACCTTTGTCCTCTCCCAGTGTGTCTGTGAGCCCACCTCCCAAGGTACACAAACGCAGCCACACACCCACCCAACAGCCATCCACCTCACGTCAGCCTCCAGCCCATGCACCTTCACCCAAAGTCACCAAATGTACACCTCCTACAACCACTACCTCTTCCTCCACTCCCAAACCCCTTCCATCTACCCGTCCCAGTGTGTCCAAAAAACTTTTCCTGTCCAACCTTGATCTCTTCTCCTCACCTTCCCCACCCCTTCAGTCTCCAGGTCCCAACCCAGAGCCTCAGCCCCAACATCTGCCGGAACAGTTGCTCCAGTAGTAACCGGCTTCTGGAGTGCGCCAGGCAGCAGGGCAGCCAGTGTGCCAATGAGCCAAAGCACGGACACTCCCCCACCTCAAAAGCACAAAAAGTTGGCCAGTGTCCAGCGGGAGAGAGGAAAAGAATCTTCCACCAAAGCCGCTCCCAGGGGTACAGTTGGAAGTGTGGAGCCAGCTGCGCCACCATCCAAGGTGGGGAAGGGGCACACTAAAACAGGCAAGTCTGGGAAAACCTGCACGGCGGACAAGACTGCAACAAGCACCACTGCCAAGGACGCCGCCGCCATCAGCACCGCTGCCAAGGACACCTCCGCGAGAAGCACCTCTGCCAAGGACACTGCCGCCACAAGCACCGCTGCCAAGGACACTGCCGCCACCAGCACCGCTAAACAGGACACCGCCGCCACAAGCACCGCTGCCAAGGACACCGCCGCCACAAGCACCGCTGCCAAGGACACCGCCGCCACCAGCACCGCTGAACAGGACACCGCTGCCACCAGTACTGCAGAACAGGACACCGCCGCTACAAGCACCGCTAACAAGGACACCGCCGCCACAAGCACCGTTGAACAGGACACCACCGCCACCAGCACCGCTGAACAGGACACCGCCGCAACAAGCACCGCAGGCCAGTGAGCGCCAAAGATTCCGACACTACTGAGGCCACCACGTGCAGGATGAAGCACTCTGGGCACCAAGCCCCCTCCAGAACCAGTGGAGAAAGGCATCCACTACCTGAGTCCTTGGCAGGATGAAGCACTCTGGGCACAAAGCCCCCTCCAGAACCAGTGGAGTATCACATCCACTACCTCTGTCCTTGGCAGTATGAAGCACTCTGGGCACAACGCCCCCTCCAGTACCAGTGGAGAGGTACATCCACTATCTCTGTCCTTGGCAGGATGAAGCACTCTGGGCACCAAGCCCCCTCCAGAACCAGTGGAGAAAGGCATCCACTACCTCTGTCCTTGGCAGGATGAAGCACTCTGGGCACAAAGCCCACTCCAGAACCAGTGGAAAGATACATCCACTGCCTCTGTCCATTGCAGGATGAAGCACTCTGGGGACCAAGCCCCCTCCAGAACAAGTGGAGTATCACATCCACTACCTCTGTCCTTGGCAGGATGAAGCACTCTGGGCACAAAGCCCCCTCCAGAACCAGTGGAGAGATACATCTACTACCTCTGTCCTTTGCAGAATGAAGCACTCTGGGCACCAAGCCCCCTCCAGAACCAGTGGAGTAATGCATTGTGAGAAGGTAGCCTCTTTCTAGCCTTGTTACCCCCACTTTTGGCCTGTTTGTGAGTGTATGTCAGGGTGTTTGTCACTGTTTTCACTGTCTCACTGGGATCCTGATAGCCAGGCCTCAGTGCTCATAGTGAAAACACTATGTTTTCAGTATGGTTGTTATGTGTCACTGGGATCCTGCTAGTCAGGACCCCAGTGCTCATAGGTTTGTGGCCTATATGTATGTGTCACTGGGACCCTGTCACACAGGGCCCCAGTGCTCATAGGTGTGCATGTATATGTTCCCTGTGTGGTGCCTAACTGTCTCACTGAGGCTCTGCTAACCAGAACCTCAGTGGTTATGCTCTCTCATTACTTTCAAATTGTCACTAACAGGCTAGTGACCAATTTTACCAATTTACATTGGCTTACTGGAACACCCTTATAATTCCCTAGTATATGGTACTGAGGTACCCAGGGTATTGGGGTTCCAGGAGATCCCTATGGGCTGCAGCATTTCTTTTGCCACCCATAGGGAGCTCTGACAATTCTTACACAGGCCTGCCACTGCAGCCTGAGTGAAATAACGTCCACGTTATTTCACAGCCATTTTACACTGCACTTAAGTAACTTATAAGTCACCTATATGTCTAACCTTTACCTGGTAAAGGTTAGGTGCAAAGTTACTTAGTGTGAGGGCACCCTGGCACTAGCCAAGGTGCCCCCACATTGTTCAGAGCCAATTCCCTGGACTTTGTGAGTGCGGGGACACCATTACACGCGTGCACTACATATAGGTCACTACCTATATGTGGCTTCACAATGGTAACTCCGAATATGGCCATGTAACATGTCTATGATCATGGAATTGCCCCCTCTATGCCATCCTAGCATAGTTGGCACAATCCCATGATCCCAGTGGTCTGTAGCACAGACCCTGGTACTGCCAAACTGCCCTTCCTGGGGTTTCACTGCAGCTGCTGCTGCTGTCAACCCCTCAGACAGGCATCTGCCCTCCTGGGGTCCAGCCAGGCCTGGCCCAGGATGGCAGAACAAAGAACTTCCTCTGAGAGAGGGTGTGACACCCTCTCCCTTTGGAAAATGGTGTGAAGGCAGGGGAGGAGTAGCCTCCCCCAGCCTCTGGAAATGCTTTGTTGGGCACAGATGTGCCCAATTCTGCATAAGCCAGTCTACACCGGTTCAGGGACCCCTTAGCCCCTGCTCTGGCGCGAAACTGGACAAAGGAAAGGGGAGTGACCACTCCCCTGACCTGCACCTCCCCTGGGAGGTGTCCAGAGCTCCTCCAGTGTGCTCCAGACCTCTGCCATCTTGGAAACAGAGGTGCTGCTGGCACACTGGACTGCTCTGAGTGGTCAGTGCCACCAGGTGACGTCAGAGACTCCTTGTGATAGGCTCCTTCAGGTGTTAGTAGCCTTTACTCTCTCCTAGGTAGCCAAACCCTCTTTTCTGGCTATTTAGGGTCTCTGTCTCTGGGGAAACTTTAGATAACGAATGCATGAGCTCAGCCGAGTTCCTCTGCATCTCTCTCTTCACCTTCTGATAAGGAAACGACCGCTGACCGCGCTGGAAGCCTGCAAACCTGCAACATAGTAGCAAAGACGACTACTGCAACTCTGTAACGCTGATCCTGCCGCCTTCTCGACTGTTTTCCTGCTTGTGCATGCTGTGGGGGTAGTCTGCCTCCTCTCTGCACCAGAAGCTCCGAAGAAATCTCCCGTGGGTCGACAGAATCTTCCCCCTGCAACCGCAGGCACCAAAAAGCTGCATTACCGGTGTAGGAGGCTGGACTGGCTTGTAGGGAGTACCAAGGGGTACTTGCACCTTGCACCAGGCCCAGTTATCCCTTATTAGTGTATAGGGTGTCTAGCAGCTTAGGCTGATAGATAATGGTAGCTTAGCAAAGCAGCTCAGGCTGAACTAGGAGACGTGTGAAGCTACTACAGTACCACTTAGTGTCATATGCACAATATCATAAGAAAACACAATACACAGTTATACTAAAAATAAAGGTACTTTATTTTTATGACAATATGCCAAAGTATCTTAGAGTGTACCCTCAGTGAGAGGATAGGAAATATACACAAGATATATATACACAATAGCAAAAATATGCAGTATAGTCTTAGAAAACAGTGCAAACAATGTATAGTTACAATAGGATGCAATGGGGAAACATAGGGATAGGGGCAACACAAACCATATACTCCAAAAGTGGAATGCGAACCACGAATGGACCCCAAACCTATGTGACCTTGTAGAGGGTCGCTGGGACTATTAGAAAATAGTGAGAGTTAGAAAAATAACCCTCCCCAAGACCCTGAAAAGTGAGTGCAAAGTGCACTAAAGTTCCCCTAAGGACAAAATAGTCGTGTTAGAGGGAAAATGCAAGGAAAACACAAATCAGCAATGCAACAACGATGGATTCCTGACTGAGGGTACCTGTGGAACAAGGGGACCAAGTCCAAAAGTCACAAGCAGCTCGGAGATGGGCAGATGCCCAAGAAATGCCAGCGGTTGGTGCAAAGAAGCTCTTACTAGGCTGAAGAACTGTGAATACTGCAGGAACGACAAGGGCTAGAGACTTCCCCTTTGGAGGATGGATCCCTCACGCATTGGAGAGTCGTGCAGAAGTGTTTTCCCGCCGGATGGACGCCAACAAGCCTTGCTACACGCAAATCATGCGTTTGGCGTTTTTGGACGCTGCTGGGGCCCAGGAGGGACCAGGAGGTCGCAAATTGGACCTGCAGAGAGAGGGGACGTCGTGCAAGACAAAGAGCCCTCACTGAAGCAGGTAGCACCCGGAGAAGTGCCAGAAACAGGCACTACGAGGATGCGTGAAACGGTGCTCGCCGAAGTTGCACAAAGGAGTCCCACGTCGCCGGAGACCAACTTAGAGAGTCGGGCAATGTAGGTTAGAGTGCCGTGGACCCAGGCTTGGCTGTGCACAAAGGATTTCCGCCGGAAGTGCACAGGGGCCGGAGTAGCTGCAAAGTCGCGGTTCCCAGCAATGCAGCCCAGCGAGGTGAGGCAAGGACTTACCTCCACCAAACTTGGGCTGAAGAGTCACTGGACTGTGGGGGTCACTTAGACGGTGTCGCTGGATTCGAGGGACCTCGCTCGTCGTGCTGAGAGGAGACCCAAGGGACCGGTAATGCAGCTTTTTGGTGCCTGCGGTTGCAGGGGGAAGATTCCGTCGACCCACGGGAGATTTCTTCGGAGCTTCTGGTGCAGAGAGGAGGCAGACTACCCCCACAGCATGCACAAGCAGGAAAACAGTCGAGAAGGCGGCAGGATCAGCGTTACAGAGTTGCAGTAGTCGTCTTTGCTACTATGTTGCAGGTTTGCAGGCTTCCAGCGCGGTCAGCGGTCGATTCCTTATCAGAAGGTGAAGAGGGAGATGCAGAGGAACTCGGCTGAGCTCATGCATTCGTTATCTAAAGTTTCCCCAGAGACAGAGACCCTAAATAGCCAGAAAAGAGGGTTTGGCTTCCTAGGAGAGAGGAAAGGCTACTAACACCTGAAGGAGCCTATCACAAGGAGTCTCTGACGTCACCTGGTGGCACTGGCCACTCAGAGCAGTCCAGTGTGCCAGCAGCACCTCTGTTTCCAAGATGGCAGAGGTCTGGAGCACACTGGAGGAGCTCTGGACACCTCCCAGGGGAGGTGCAGGTCAGGGGAGTGGTCACTCCCCTTTCCTTTGTCCAGTTTCGCGCCAGAGCAGGGGCTAAGGGGTCCCTGAACCGGTGTAGACTGGCTTATGCAGAATTGGGCACATCTGTGCCCAACAAAGCATTTCCAGAGGCTGGGGGAGGCTACTCCTCCCCTGCCTTCACACCATTTTCCAAAGGGAGAGGGTGTCACACCCTCTCTCAGAGGAAGTTCTTTGTTCTGCCATCCTGGGCCAGGCCTGGCTGGACCCCAGGAGGGCAGCTGCCTGTCTGAGGGGTTGCAGCAGCTGCAGAGAAACCCCAGGAAGGGCAGTCTGGCAGTACCAGGGTCTGTGCTACAGACCACTGGGATGATGGAATTGTACCAACAATGCCAGGATGGCATAGAGGGGGCAATTCCATGATCATAGACATGTTACATGGCCATATTCGGAGTTACCATGGTGAAGCTACATATAGGTAGTGACCTATATGTAGTGCACGCGTGTAATGGTGTCCCCGCACTCACAAAGTTCAGTGAATTGGTTCTGAACAATGTGGGGGCACCTTGGCTAGTGCCAGGGTGCCCTCACACTAAGTAACTTTGCACCTAACCTTTACCAGGTAAAGGTTAGACATATAGGTGACTTATAAGTTACTTAAGTGCAGTGTAAAATGGCTGTGAAATAACGTGGACGTTATTTCACTCAGGCTGCAGTGGCAGGCCTGTGTAAGAATTGTCAGAGCTCCCTATGGGTGGCAAAAGAAATGCTGCAGCCCATAGGGATCTCCTGGAACCCCAATACCCTGGGTACCTCAGTACCATATACTAGGGAATTATAAGGGTGTTCCAGTAAGCCAATGTAAATTGGTAAAAATGGTCACTAGCCTGTTAGTGACAATTTGGAAAGAAATGAGAGAGCATAACCACTGAGGTTCTGATTAGCAGAGCCTCAGTGAGACAGTTAGTCACTACACAGGTAACACATTCAGGCACACTTATGAGCACTGGGGCCCTGGGTTACCAGGGTCCCAGTGACACATACAACTAAAACAACATATATACAGTGAAAAATGGGGGTAACATGCCAGGCAAGATGGTACTTTCCTACAACCGGTCCCTTGGGTCTCCTCTCAGCACGACGAGCGAGGTTCCTCGAATCCAGCGACGCTGTCCAAGTGACCCCCACAGTCCAGTGACTCTTCAGCCCAAGTTTGGTGGAGGTAAGTCCTTGCCTCACCTCGCTGGGCTGCATTGCTGGGAACTGCGACTTTGCAGCTACTACGGCCCCTGTGCACTTCCGGCGGAAATCCTTTGTGCACAGCCAAGCCTGGGTCCACGGCACTCTAACCTGCATTGCACGACTTTCTAAGTTGGTCTCCGGCGACGTGGGACTCCTTTGTGCAACTTCGGCGAGCACCATTTCACGCATCCTCGTAGTGCCTGTTTCTGGCACTTCTCTGGGTGCTACCTGCTTCAGTGAGGGCTCTTTGTCTTGCTCGACGTCCCCTCTCTCGTCAGGTCCAATTTGCCACCTCCTGGTCCCTCCTGGGCCCCAGCAGCGTCCAAAAACGCCAAACGCACGATTTGCGTGTAGCAAGGCTTGTTGGCGTCCTTCCGGCGGGAAAACACTTCTGCACGACTCTCAAAGGCGAGCGGGATCCGTCCACCAAAGGGGAAGTCTCTAGCCCTTTTTGTTCCTGCAGAAACCTCAGCTTCTTCTGTCCAGTCGAAGCTTCTTTGCACCCGCAGCTGGCATTTCCTGGGCATCTGCCCATCTCCGACTTGCTTGTGACTTTTGGACTTGGTCCCCTTGTTCCACAGGTACCCTAGATTGGAAATCCACAGTTGTTGCATTGCTGGTTTGTGTCTTTCCTGCATTATTCCTCTAACACGACTATTTTGTCCTTAGGGGAACTTTAGTGCACTTTGAACTCACTTTTCAGGGTCTTGGGGAGGGTTATTTTTCTAACTCTCACTATTTTCTAATAGTCCCAGCGACCCTCTACAAGGTCACATAGGTTTGGGGTCCATTCGTGGTTCGCATTCCACTTTTGGAGTATATGGTTTGTGTTGCCCCTATCCCTATGTTTCCCCATTGCATCCTATTGTAACTATACATTGTTTGCACTGTTTTCTAAGACTATACTGCATATTTTTGCTATTGTGTATATATATCTTGTGTATATTTCCTATCCTCTCACTGAGGGTACACTCTAAGATACTTTGGCATATTGTCATAAAAATAAAGTACCTTTATTTTTAGTATAACTGGGTATTGTGTTTTCTTATGATATTGTGCATATGACACTAAGTGGTACTGTAGTAGCTTCACACGTCTCCTAGTTCAGCCTGAGCTTCTTTGCTAAGCTACCATTATCTATCAGCCTAAGCTGCTAGACACCCTATACACTAATAAGGGATAACTGGGCCTGGTGCAAGGTGCAAGTACCCCTTGGAACTCACTACAAGCCAGTCCAGCCTCCTACATGCATCCACTACCTGTTTCCTTGGCAGGATGAAGCACTCTGGGCACAAAGCACCCTCGAGAACCAGTGGAGAGATACATCCACTACCTCTGTCCTTGGCAGGATTAAGCACTCTGGGCACCAAGCCCCCTCCAGAACCAGTGGAGACTGTTATCCACTTGAGAGACTGTGGCTTTGCACTCCCCAGGATACAGCAGTGGGCAAACCACCACTGGAGAGACTTGAGAGACTGTGGCTTTGCACTCCCCAGGATAAAGCAGTTGGCAAATCACACTGGAGAGACTTGAGAGACTGCGGCTTTGCACTCCCCAGGATAAAGCAGTGGGCAAACCACCCACTGGAGAGACTTCAGAGACTGTGGTTTTGCACTCGCCAGGATAAAGCAGTGGGCAACCCACCCACTGGAGAGACTTGAGAGACTGTGGCTTTGCACTCCCCAGGATACATCAATGGGCATGGAGCCCCCTCGTGGATCTGGCATTGTGCACTCATCCAGCTGAGGTGCCCCCACTTCCCTTCCCCCTGAGGTGCCTGTTTTATTTCTATCTGATGCCCCAGCAGTGTTCTCTCTGTCTTGTTCGGGTACTGAGTGTGGGCCTCGCCCATGCATTTTGGGCCTAGTGGTCCACGGACGATGATGGTGGAATACCTTGGACTTGTATTCTTGGTGCATATATGTGTTTAGAGTGTAAACATCTTTATATATGTATATATTTTTGATTAATGTATTTGAATATATTACAATCGTTCGACTCATTTCCTTTTTGTCCTTGCATTCTTCCAGGGTGGGTTGGGGGTTGTTAATGTAATGTATCAATATGTGCTTGTGTGTGTATTGTAGTGGGTGAGGGTGGGAGTGTTGCGTGTGTGTGTCACTCTTTTTTCCCTCCCCCCTCCCCTGTGTCGTAGGTGCAGTACTCACCGTGGTCTTCACCGCCGTCTTTGTTGTTCCCGTTAGAGGAGCAGGAAGATCAAGGCTGGAAGAATCTGGAGCTCGGGTTCCATGGCGTACTGATTCCTCATGGGGTGTGCAGAGGTGAGCGTTTTCCCTTCCAAGTCCTGTTTCCGCGTGTTTTTGTTCTTGGTGAATCCGCCCCGGAAAAGGTGGTGGATTGGTGCCTTGTAATAATATGGGCAGTACATTGTCTTCCGCCTGTATGTTGGCGGTTACCGCTGCGGTGTTTGTTTCTACCGCCTTGGCGGTCGGAGTGTTAAAGTGGCTGTCTATGTTGGCGGTTTCCGCCACGGTCGTGATTCAATTTTTTTGACCGCCGTCCTGTAGGTGGTTTTACCGCTGCTTTAACACCGACCGCCAGGGTTGTAATGACCACCTATATTACTACCTACAGATATTTAATAATTACATACTACAAATAGATGAAAAGTAAATAAAAAAGGCACACCCATTCTCCGAAAGAGTGCGATAATAATAAAAAAGATGTGAACCAAGAGAGCCCACACCAGATGTCAAAGATCCTAAGTATTTCAAAATTATCCATTAGTCAGCCAGAATTATATTGGGGAGCCCAAGCAAAGAAAGTATGAATGTTTTCTATACAAGAATTATAAATTGAATGGACATTTTTGTGTAAAAGAAGTGATATATAGATGTCAATAAGAGAACCCACACCTTTACCATTTATACTGACTGAGAAAATCACCTTACAAATAATCTAAAATTTTGTTCCTTTCTAGCCTTATTTGGTTTTTAAATATCTGTGTATGACTAAAAGAATTTGTGTGCTCTGCTATTTCTTCTTTGTTTTGTTGATGTAACTGGTTTTCTATTTTGGAATTCTAGGTTGCACATCATGGCAACGATGTGCTTTAGTGTATGAGCATCTCCAATTATGACTATATGTAGAGGATTTGGGGAATGTGCATAGTTTGTCTTTTTCAGTGTTGCCATTTTTTTGTGTTCTATATGATTGTAATCCTGCTTACCATAAAGGACTTGTTTCTTTTTCCTGCTTGGGCCATACACCATTTTAAATGTTCTCGCTAGATCTGTCTTAAAAATTGTAAATTGTTTAAGCAATTTCTGGAACACAAGCCGCCTCCTAGTGATAAGCACCACGTCATCCGGTTAAACTGCATTGGAACTGGTTGAGCTCCAACTCTCAGGAGGTCAAGGTTCAAATGCATTAATTGTCTTTAAAGGTCATTTAAGTAAATGGTAAAAGATCGTGCCAGCACACAATCCTGTTGCACTCCCCTGGCTAAATGAAATGGTTCTGTTGTCTCACACTTAGGGGGTCATTCCGACCCTGGCGGTCAAAGACCGCCCAGGCTGCGAATGACGGAAGCACCGCCAACAGGCTGGCGGTGCTTCCCTGCCCATTCTGACCGCGGCGGTAAAGCAGCGGTCAGAAAACCGGGTCCGGCGGTTTCCTGCCGGATTTCCCCCGGCAGGGCAAATCCGCCATGGCGGCACTGCAAGCAGCGCCGCCATGGGGATTGTGACCCCCTTACTGCCAGCCTGTTTCTGGCGGTTTACACAGCCAGGAAGAGGCTGGTGGTAACGGGTGTCTAGGGGCCCCTGGGGGCCCTTGCACTGCCCATGCCACTGGCATGGGCAGTGCAAGGGCCCCCTAACAGGGCCCCAGTCTGCTTTTCACTGTCTGCCTAGCAGACAGTGAAAAGCGTGACGGGTGCAACTGCACCCGTCGCACACCTGCAACATCGCCGGCTCCATTCGGAGCCGGCTTCAGTGTTGCAGGCCACCTTCCCGCTGGGCCAGCGGGCGCTAACAATGTTAGCACCCGCCGGCCCAGCGGGAAGGTTGGAATGGCTTCAGCGGTCTTTTGACCGCAGAGCGGCCAAATGGCGGTTCCCGCCAGGCGGGCGGCGACCGCTGCCCGCCGGGGTCAGAATGACCCCCTTAGTGTCGTACCTCCCACTTTTGGTTACCTCATTATGTAACTGCTGTAAGAAGCTGACAATGTTTACTCCTACCCCATGAGATAAACCTACTAGAAGTTTACAAGATCAAATGCTGATCTGGTTAAATTGTTTACCCATGTGCCAAGTGCAATCACGGTTACAATACCTGTCTGTGCTGGGTTTTTATAATATGAGTGACTGATCATCTGCCTTGCAAGCTTGTGTGTCCTTCAAGGTGGTGGCAAGTAATAATGACTTCTTATAGGCCGTGCAACACTTGTAGACAGAAACAGCATCTTGCGATACAATTTTAACAGCTTTTAACAAATACGTACATGCTTTTGAACAGTGTGAGTCAAACAATCTATGAGGTTTCATCTTATTGAGTGGCACAGGGGTGATCAAAAACTCCCTAATGGAATGACATAGTATGCTAAAGTACCTCAAAATTTCAACTGGCCCCATCTTTGTTAAGCCATTTAAAAAACTCTACTAGTAAGTTTAATTTATCTACTCTCTCCCATCTTTGCAATACTCCCATACATTTGTGGCAACTAAAGGTGCATAGTTAAGTGGAATCTACAGAGGGAGTGGGCATTTCTTATAAGAAATTGAAAGTAGGTTATGGACACTAAACAGATTCTATGATAGAGCATATTCACAAAAAAAGAATAGATCATTGTAAAACAAAATAAAATCTGTGATGCTAAAGTGCTCCCTTACCCCTGTCTGTTGGCTTTAGAATCAGGATATTAGCAAATTAATCTAAAGGAAGCAGGAGGCAATATTTGAGAATAAGCAGATTGGTAGCTTCACCATAATGGGTGTCAATGAAGTGTGTTTTAGGTTCTCCCCACAGATCTGTTATACCACATGACGTGCTTTCAGACTGGTCACAACATCTGGTGTTAAAGTCTCCCACTCACAATAGAGAGACCGATTTTTTACATCCTGGACAGAACCCCTTGATTTTCCCACACAAGGCATTATTATGAACATTAATTAGCCAAAGAGGTTGTAAATGGGGAGGAAACTAAGTTTGTCCTAATCACTTTACGTGAGAATGCAAGACATCAGAGTTAAAGGCCTACTTTTGCTCTGCCTTAGAGCCCCAGTACTGCTGGTGTAAAATATTGTATAAACCCCTCAAAGTAGTCAAGGTATATAACCCATGTTTCTTGTAAAGAAATAATATCAAAACCACATACGAGCTCCTGCCATTGTCTGTTTTTTATCTTAGAGCTCAGACCTAGAAAATTTCAAACTGACAATTTTCCTGACAGTTTTTGTATAGTATGCTTATTCTTGCTGGAAATCGTTCCATCATGATGGTCAATATTTATGGCATCCATTGAACTGATTGCAGTATGAGAACATAATAAGCTTTCAGAATTACTATAAATATATTCCACCCCTTCCTAGTTGACGCTAGACATAACACAGGCCTGCTTGTTTGTCAGTCTACGGACTCAGTTTTGAGTGTTTCTGTCTCCCAACTGAAAATAAAAACAATGGCCCATATTTATACTTTGTGACGCAAAACTGCGCTAACGCAGTTTTGCGCCAAAAAAATTAGCGCCGGCTAATGCCATTCTGAAGCGCCATGCGGGCGCCGACCGGCGCTGCCTGGTGTGCGGGAAAAAAAAACACGTACACCAGGCAGCGCCGGCATAGGGAAAAATGGCGTTCGGGCGTCCACAAATGGGGCAAGTCAGGCTGAGGCAAAAAAATCGTCTTAACCCGATTTGCGCCATTTTTTTACGACGCCCATCCCCCATTGAAATGACTCCTGTCTTAGCAAAGACAGGAGTCATGCCCCCTTGCCCAATGGCCATGCCCAGGGGACTTCTGTCCCCTGGGCATGGTCATTGGGCATAGTGGCATGTAGGGGGGCACAAATCAGGCCCCCCTATGCCACAAAAAAAAAAAAAAATACTTACCTGGACTTACCTTAATGTCCCCGGGGTGGGTCCCTCCAGCCTTGGGTGTCCTCCTGGGGTGGGCAAGGGTGGCAGGGGGTGTCCCTGGGGGCAGGGGAGGGAACCTCTCGGCTCATTCTGATCCCACAGGTCCCTTAACGCCTGCCCTGACCCAGGCGCTAACATCTGGCGCAAATGCGGGTTTTTTAGACCCGCCCACTCCCGGGCGTCATTTTTGCCAGGGAGTATAAATACGACGCAATAGCATCGCAGTCATTTTTTAAGACCGGAACGCCTACCTTGCATATCATTAACGCAAGGAAGGTGTTCACGCAAAAAAATGACGCTAATTCCATGGACTTTGGCGCTAGACGCGTCTAACGCCAAAGTATAAATATGGAGTTAGTTTTGCGTCGATCTTGCGTCGAAAAAAACGACGCAAATTCGGCGCAAACGGAGTATAAATATGCCCCAATGTTTTACTGTGTCAAATAATTGGTCATGTCTTTCCACCTGATCAGGTCTAAGGCATGCCACCCTTGAGGACTATGTTATGAGACATGGCTTCAGATGGAAATTGCAACACACATGGGTTTATTATCCGTGATGGAGATTAGAAGCTGGTAATGTCTTCTCCCTGAGCAGGTGGTACATAGGTGAAATTGGAGGTACCTAGGGCCAGGCGTTTCCTTATCAATGATTGCTGGGGTAGCAGGCAATCCTATGGCATTAATGTCAATTCATCTATTAGTTAGCCATATGGACTGTGCTTGCATTTGGACCCATAAACATTTTCAATTATACCCAGTCTTGTAGAAACAGATTCCATAAATACCATCATGCAGTATTCTAGCTTCTCCAGCAAACAGCAAATAAAAGAGGTATGTTTGTGACCTTTTTCCCTTCTAGCAAGGGTCTTACATTTGTAAGAAGTCAGAGTCTGAGGGGAGCACGGGCCTTGTTAGTCTTTACCAAGTAATACGCCTTTTGCACCCTTTGACTTCTTTCCCGGGGGCGGTGTGCACAAAGAATCACTGTTAACTTCCATTCCAGATTATCCTCTTGTTCTAGCAATCATGGAATATCCAAGACTCACAGATTAACTCCTTTTACACAAAATTCTATTTGTGCACGAATCAGAAGAAAATGATTCATTAGTCGAGTTTCAGTTGCTGCTGGGTATACTGGTAACAGGCCCTTGTGTTGCCCGTTTTGAACTGATTAATTGAGCTGTAACAACATCGATTTCTTGTTCAATAGTCCTAGGTGCATTAGTTAAAAAGCAGTGATGGAATTATACAAAAGGAGTTTCTTACCAAGGGGAAGTGGTGCTTTCGTTTTGACTATCGGGCCAACAACTGGATGCAGAACTGTGGAAAGCTTGAATAAATTCACTAAATAAATGAGTCCACAGAATGAAGAAGGTGGCCCAGTCCAGCCTCCTTGGGGCTCAGATGGGATAAAACGGGCCCAGTCTTGACTGAGTCTTGACCCAGGCACAGCCCAGACACACCTGCAAGGAGAACTTGTTTTGTGGGTGGTATCCCCACCTCCATTAGGGCTCCCTCTCAGCTCTTCAAGAGATTCTGGGCTCCTCCTCAGGGCTGCAAGGGTTTCTGGACGCTGTAGCCGAAACCTGAACCACTGCCGACAATCAAGTGTTCCGTGCCATAAAAGGAGACCACACTATTTGTGCTGTATCCCCACCTCCACCAGTGATACTTCTCAGGGCTTCAACATTTTCTGGGCTCTATATACAGGTCAGACCTATGTCTGCAATCGTACATCCTGTGTCACAGGAAAACATAACGTGCTATATTCGCTGTAGCACCATCTCTACAGGGGATCCTTCCTCGGGTGGCAAGGGTCTCTGGGCTCATTAGTCAATCCCAGATTCACTGTTACAATCAGGCATCACCATACATTGAGATAAGTAGCACTATACAGGAATTTCAATAGAAATGAGATAGAGGATATAGAGGCATGAAAGACAAGAGAAGACAGGAGAGGATTGGAAAGAAGGGGGGATGGGAAGAGAGAAGAGGGAAGTATATGGCAGGAAAGAGAGCAGAAAAGAGTACAGCAGAAGAGAGGAGAGGAGAGCACAGGAAAGGAGAGTTGATCAGAAAAGAAAAGATGCAAAGAGAGGAGAGCAGATATATTCTCTGGCTAGGATAGGATACAGAAGACATAAGAATAGAAGGGAAAAGAAGAGAGTGGAAATGAAGGGAAAGTCAGGAATGGATGAAGAAAGATAGTAGAAGAGAAGATGTGAGACCACAGGAGAGAAAGAAAAAGGCTGGGTAGGATACGAGAAGGAAAGTAAAAGTGCACAGTGAAGTGAAGCCAATGAAAGGGAAGAGAAAGCAGAAGAGAAGGTCAGCCTTGGAAGATGATAGATTAGCCATGAAAGGGAATTGGAAACTAGAGGACAGATATAGGAAAGTGCCCCTTTTGGCATGGCTACCCTCCCAATTTTGGCCTGATATTGATGCTGACTTGAATGAGAGTGTGCTGGGATCCTGCTAACCAGGTCCCAGCACCAGTGTACTTTCCCAAAACTGTACCAATGTTCCCAAAATTGGCACACCCCTGGCACGTAGCTAAGTCCCTTGTAAAAGGCAACCCTTGCACCAATGGCCCTGTGGCCAGGGAAGGTCCCCTGTGACTGCAGGGTGTATTAATCCACCCTAGGGGACCCCTCACCAAGCACATGCACACTGCCATTGCAGCTTGTGTATGCTGGCGGGGAGAAAAAAACAAAGTTGACATAGCATCCCCCTCAAGGTGCCATGCCCACAAATTATGCCTGTGGCATTGGTAAGTCACCCCTCTAGCAGGCCATACAGCCCTAAGGCAGGGTGCAGTATACCACAGGTGAGGGCATAGCTACACGATCAATATGCCCTATACAGTTTCTAGTCCTTTCTATGACATTATGAGTGCTGTGTGGCCACACTGAGTACATGGGTTGGGACTTTCCCATTGCGAACTCCACAGCTCCATGATGGCTCCACTGAAGTATGGGAAGTTTGCTATCAAACATCTCAGCACAATAAACCCACACTGATGCCAGTGTTGGAGGTTTTGTAAAATGCACCCAGAGCGCATCTTAGAAAAGCCCTCTGTATTTTAGCTCAACTTCTAGTGCAGGACTGACAGGTCTATGCCAGTCTGCCACTTCCAGACAAGTTTATGACCTCCTGGGGTGAGGAACCTTTGTGCTCTCTGAAGCCTGACTGGGTGGAGGTGCTTCACACCTCCCCCCTGCAAGAACTGTAACACTTTGAAGGGACTCAAATGCTCAGGCCTCTTGATACATTGCCCCAGGGCACTCCAGCTAATGGAGATGCCTGCCCCCCAGGCAAAGTCCCACTTTTGGTGGCAAGTTCACCTGGAAAGTTAGGAAAAACAATAAGAAGTGACCACTTCAGCTAGGACCACCCCTAAGGTGTCCAGAGCTGAAGTGACCCCCTCCTTACAGAATTCTCCATCTTGGTTTGGAGGACAGGGACCAATAGGGTCAGGTCTGTGTCCCCCTTCCCAAACGAAGTGGGCACCAGAAGGATGTAGCACCCTCAGAGACAGTAGCCATTGGCTTCTGCCCTCTGACCCAGGTAACACCCCTAAGGGACACCCCTGAACCTAGCTCATCAGATTCCTGGCAACTTCAAGAAGACGACAAGATGAAAGAAGAAGTACTGCTAAGCTGACCCCCAGCTGAGAAGACTGAAGCCACAAATTGATTTGTCCCCAGCCTTCCAGACTGTCTCCAGCTTCTGATGCCCTTGCTACAAAAAGACGACACATCCTGCAGGACCAGCGACCTCTTAAAAGCCCAAAGAACTCCAGAGGACAGTAGCCCTGCCCAGAAAAACCCTCCAAAAGGACTCCAGAACTGCCCTGGATGTGGGAGTTTTGCCCACTCTGCACCTGCCACCCACCAGTCCAGAGCAGGTCCCCAGGTGATTCTGACCTTCTGTCCACCATGGGTTGATCCCTCCTGGCCAACACAATGATACCTGTAGCCTAAATCCGGAGGAACCCTCTTACCGCAAGAGAACTGGGCGAAGATTCCCGATGCTTAAAGGTACCCCTGCACCCGCAGCCCCCTGACCTTGAGGAATACAACCACCAGCCAAGCAATGATCAGCAGGCAGCCCTCCTCCTTTTCCAGCCTGTGGTTTTCCAGAACTGACCCCCTGAACCTAGCCAGCAGCATCTTTGTGACCCCTCAGGTTACCCTAATGAAAAGCATTGGGAGCCTGATGCTGTGTTTGGTCCCTGCACTCGGCCGCTCCTATGGTGCTGAGCGTGTGTGTTTGGTGCCCCCTCCCGATGCTCACCTAAACCCCAAAGGTCTGCCCTCAGACAAAACCTGTACTTACCTACTGGAAGATGCAATTCCGAGTTCCCCAGTCTCCATGGGAGCCCATTTTAAATCTTGCATCAACTTTGACCTCTGCACCCAGCCGGCCCGTGTTGCTGCTGGTGGGTGCTTGGGGTTAACTTGAACCCTAACCTGTTGACATCCTAATCCCTGGAGACTGGAACTGTAAGTCTTGTTCGCACCTCGAAACTGTACTAACTTTTCTTTGCCCCTAGAACTTTATTTGAAAATTGCGGTGTCAACGTTTAAAACAGATTATTGCTATTTATTTGAAAACCGTTTAACCTGCCAAATTGAAACAAAGTTGTGTTGATACATATGCTTGCTGCTTAGTTGCAAACGTACTTACCTGTAATCAGAATCTTGTGGTTCTAGAAATAAAGTAACAAAATATATTTTTGCTATATAAAAACCATTGACCTGGAGTTAGTCATTGAGCGTGTGCTTCCTTTATTGCCTGTGTGTGTGCAGCAAATGGCTTCCATTACACCCTGATGAGCGTGCTCGACCACACTACCACAAAAGAGAGCAGTAGTATTAGCTACATTAGCCTCTGTTAAGACTCTGGGGAACCCCAGGACTCTGTGCACACTATGGCCCTCATTACGAGTTTGGCGGTCAGCTTACCGCCGCAATGGAGTTGTTGGCCACACCGCTACAGGCACAGCGGTGAAGACTGCCATATCACAAGTCCTGGAAAGGTACCTCAGAACACAGCCAAGTCACCGTTTGGCCAGCCACAGCGGAAGGGCTGGTGCTCCAGGCAGTAGCCATCTCCAGCCTGGCAGTCAGGCAGCATCCCACAACCATATTACAAGGTTGCACACCACCAGGATTTCCGGGGCTGAAAAACCGCCACCAAAAGCCTGGCAGAAATGAACAATATAAAAGGGAACACCTACCTTCAGGAACACAGGCACGTCCGTAGGCGCCATGGCACATGAATTGCAACTCCTTCCAATCCTCTACCTGGTCCTGCAACTCCCAGACCAGTAATGGTGACCACGACACCAACTGTAAGTTCACCAGCCTAGCACACACTGGAGGGAACGATGTTACTACACACACAACACACACAAGACATGGGAAGCCATGCCCACACATGCAAACACCCGTACCAACACACACACACAGACACACTAGTACCCACAACCACCACACATATATGGTGAATGAAAGCCAGGTCTAGGTAGGTAACAATGACACAACGGTAAAGTGCTGCATAAATACAATGTATCACAAGTATGTGCAAAAACCAATGTACATACAGGCTCAAGGGCAAGTCCAAAATTCAAAGTGCCCTGAGCACACTGGGCACAAGATGACACCCCAACTTGACCATTGACTGCAAAGTGCAGGCCTCCAGAGAGCAGGGGCATCAATGGGGAATGCAGGCACCTCAGGGGTAGGGGAGGGGGGTGAGGGTGGGGGTCCTTGTGGTCCTTCCATCTAGGACTTGAGGGGAGCCCCTTAGGGGTGCCTTTAGATAGGGGTCCCTGGGCTTGTCCTCTAATTGGGAGGGTTTAGCAAGGGGGGGGTTGGGCTTGGTCTTTACAAGTGGAAGGAGTGAGCTTGACCTTGGAGGTGGAGGGAGTGGGCTTGGCCTGGGAAGAGGAGGGAGTGAGCTTGGGCTTGGGTCTGGCAGCAGGAGCAGTGGACGTGACAGGGGCAGAATAGGCAGGTGTTGGATGGACATTGGCAGAGGCAGTGGCAGACTGGGATGTGGAAGGCAGGGGCATAGGAAGGGTAGCAGGGCACTTGGGGAGAACAGGGCCTGGGTCAGTGGTGGGGAACAGGGAAAACTCATGGAGGAAATGTTTTTTGGGGACACATGGGAGGTCACTGGAAAAATGTTTGGGAGTGGAGGGAGTGGGCATGGTTGTGAGGTATGTTCGTGGATGTGTCATTGGTGCATGGGTGTGGGTGTATGAAATGTGTGTGCTGGGAGACTGTTGGGTGGGTGAGTGTGTGTGTTTAGATGTACTGGGAAGAGGTGGGGAAGAGATGCAGGGAGACGGCAGGGTGGAAGTGTGAGCTTATATTGGGGTGGTGTCTGCAGGTATGGGGGAAGTGCTGCATGTGTTGACAGTCATGGTGTCTGCACCAGTGGTGTATGGGGTGCATGAATGGGGGTCAGAAGATGTGGTGACGGTTGCAGTGAGGGCACATGTGGCAGGAACAGTGACTGATGTGATACTGACTGCAGGTGTGAGTGGTGTGTTGACTGTGAGGGGGAGGTAGTTGGGGAGTCGGTGCAGGGTGTGGATGTTGCCATGTCTGCTTGTGTGTGTTGAGTGTGTGCATGGCTGTGGTGGTGTCTGTGCTGCTTATGTCTGCCCTTGTGTGCCATGTCTGTTAATGTGGATGCATGTGGGTCAGTAGGTGTGCCTTGGATGGGTGAATGGAGAGGGATGTGGGATTGGGAACAGGTAGCTGGAGGGGAGACAGAAGGAAAAGGGACACTGGCTGCCATCAAGGAGGAGGCCAGAGCCTGAAACGTTCTTTGTAAGCCAGGCAAGGCACCATAAATGCCTTCTGGGAATGCATTGCAATGTTGAATGTGGGATGCCAGTCCCAGGATGACATTCACGATAGTTGTCTGCCCCACAGAGATGGAGCTCAGGAGGTCAATAGACTCCTCATTGAGGGAAGCAGGGCCGACTTGGGCAGGGGCAGAAGTGCCTGTTGCAAAGGAGATGCCCACCCTCCTGGGTGAAGAGGCACAGGCAACTGGGTGGGGAGCTACAGGGAGGGCGGTGCTGATAAGGGGGGTGGCGGACAAGGATGGTGCTGGGGTGGTCCCAGATGGGTCCGCCACCATCATGGAGCCGCCATCAGAGGAGGAATCTAAAGTTGTAGTTGTCAATCCAGTCTCCCCGTGGCACTCCCCTCGCCCTCAGTCCCACTGGTCCCATCGTACCACTGGTGTCAGCCTCCTGGGTCCCGTGGACTGCAGCCTTCCCGCTCACTGGTGCCCCTTCTCCTTCGCCAGTTAGATGATGCTGATGCACACAAAGACAGTGGAGGACAGGGAGGGAGAGAGAGAGAGAGAGACTGTGCAATCAGTCAATGCCAGCACAACAGTCACACAGGGTAGAACATCAGCATTTGATGCCATGCCATGATTCCTAATGCCCACCTCTGTACATCCTACAACTTGGGAACACCATGGGGGAAACCACAACAATGCACATGTCAACCACTGACGGTTTCACTGATGCAAACATCTACATGAAGAGTGTCGTACCCGTCACACCTGTCCAGTACTTGCTCACTACCCATGGCTGTTAAGACAAGCATGCAAAGGACTGCACACCCAACCGGATCCTGCACGGCTAGTTGGCAGGCCCCCTTGGCTATTGTCAAGAAGCACTGTCACCACTTGGTGCACCAACCCAACATACATGCAGTGCCTGCCAGCTGATTGAAGTCAATGATACACCCCTGGCACAGTGGTTGGCCAGGACCGATCACAATGCCCTGACACCCCAGGTCTGAAGATCCAGTTGCCATGTTCTGGCAAGCAGATCTAGCAAGTAGGTGGTCACACAGTTTTTCACTGAAGGAGTCTGCCCCACTATCACTGACTGCATGGCATTACTTACAACTGTGATGTCAATCCTGCCCAGATGGACACAACCCATAGTGGACATCAGTGCACCTAGCATCTACACCACAGCTACCCAATGGTGCCCACCCTGTCAACATATGTCACAAGTTAGTCCTTACCCCCATGTGGCTGCTATGCTGCCCTCAAGTGCCCATCCATCTCAGGGTAGGCCACTGCAAATATGAGGGCCATTGGAGGGGTCAGGGTCCGACGGGCACACCTCCCTCGTACGGAGGACATCCCCAGCTGGGCCTCCGCTGTCTTCCGGGCCCAGCATCTCAAGTCCTCCCACCTCTTTCTGCAGTGGGTGTTTCACCAGGAATGGACCCCCAAAGTCCACACTTGCTTGGCGATGGCATGCCAAATCCCCTTCTTCTGATGGGCGCTGACCTGCATGGGTGACACAGACAGAAGAACACAGTCATGTAGGGTGGTATCCTTGGGACAGTAGTGCTGAGCACACATCACAGTACCACACCCACATGTCATCAGCCAATGTAGCCCTTAGCCCCTCGACCATGTCCATGCACCATTCATGCTGCCACCTACCAAGGCCTCCATCCCCAGGCGCACAACTCACATACAGGACAATGACAATGGGCTCACCTGGTGCTCTGGTGCCTGATACAACTGTCCATACATGGGCAGGACCCAGTCCACAAGCCTCTCCAACTCATCCTGGGTGATGGCTGGGACCCTGTCTCCTGCAGGATGTGGCATCTTGGCTACCAGAGTCAGTACACAGCAGCACACACAGTGGAGGTCTTCAGTTCACAAGGTTCAGGAGTCAAGTGAGCAGGAGCACATGAAAAGGCAGTCACGGCCGCCGCGAACATCACCGTCACTGCCGGCGGCGATCACCATTGGATCCTGTCTCCCATTGGCAACAGTGTGAGTCAATGGTCTTGACCGCCTACTATCATAACGTGTTATGCCAGCAGGATGATCTCACTTCCACCTGTCCCATGCATGGAGACGGCCGGAAATCATTTTACATTTACAATGTGTGATGTGTGTGAAATTTAGTGTGTCATACGTCTATGCTGTACGACATTTTACCAACTCTCTCCTGTTCCCAAGTACCATGCATGGGTGAGGATGAGGAATGCACCAGTGTACAGGCCTCTAGTCGACCTTGCCACCCTGGAGGAGTGTCACATTATCCAGACCTATCTCCTGAGCTGTGTAACCACCATGGAACTGGTGGCCCAGTTGGAGCTGGATCTGTTGCCTGCCATTGGTCATCCCAATGCCATCCCTCCCACAGTGCAGGTGTTGTGAGTCCTCTACTACCTTGCCTCAGGCTCCTTCCAGGTCACAGTGGGCCTCGAAGCTGGGGTATCACAACCCATGTTCAGCAACGTCCTGAGGGATGTACTGTCTGCCCTGATGAAAAATATGTCCAGCTACATACGGTTCCCACGGCGTTCAGAAATGGCCACTGTCAAAACTGCGTTCTACCATGTGGCACACATCCCACATGTGATTGGGGCCGTTGATGGCACCCACATAGCCCTGGTGCCACCCAGGAGGAATGAACAGGTGTACAGAAACCACAATAACTTTCATTCGGTCAATGTGCAGGTGGTGTGGCTCAGGGACCAGTACATCTCCCAGGTGACCGCCCAAGCTCTGTGCATGAATCCTACATCATGCAGTACAGCAGCGTCTCACACATGATGGCACCACTCCAGAGGGACCAGGCCTGGCTTGTCGGTATGTACCCCAGCATAAGTGTGGACCTTAGCTCTCTGGACTCTTGTGTCCCTGCCCTATTCCCCGCCAGACTTGACATGCCTCTTACCTCTATACACACAGGTGACTCTGGCTATCCCAACCTGCCCTGGCTTGTGACATCTGTGAGACATCCAACCTCAGCTGCAGAGGACCATCACAATGAGGTGCACGGTCGTACCAGATGGGTCATTGAGAGATGCTTCGATCTGCTGAAGGCCAGGTTCCGGGGTTTGCATGTCTCCAGGGGTGCCCTGCTCTACAACCCACAGAATGTGTGCCAGATCATTGTGGCCTGCTGCATGCTACACAATCTGGCCCTAAGGCATCACATTCCATTGCGGGATGCAGAGTTGAGGGTAGGTGTGCCAGTGGCTGATGAAGGGGACATGGGGAGTGATGAAGAGTAGGATGATGTGGATGTAGCTGAGATGCAGGTATGTGTAAACTAGTATGTGGCCTCTACAACTGTCTGCCTTATCCCTGATGCCACCTGTTGTCTGTGATCACTGGCGCTATTGGATGCAGCTCAGATTCTGGGTATGTTGGGGGGGTGTTACATGTGTTTATGACTTAGGTAGTCACAGTGTACAGGTCAGGGCCATAGTTAGGCTGTGGTTGTGCTGGAGCACTGGTGCCATCAATGTGTATAGTATGTTCCCTGAGCTGCTAGTGCAGCTGCTACGTGTGTGCCACTCAATGTTATTGCATGTGTGCAGAATCTATGCTGGAATTCTACATTGAGTGGCAGTGCTACATTGTTGTTGGTAGCAGTGGATATGGGGTCAGGTCTGGTGCTTGGTGCCGTGAGGGTTGGATCATTGGGTTGGGGAGTGTTGTTATTGTGTGTAGGTACTGGCCTTATCGCTGGGGACATGACTGGAATATCTGCAATGGATTCCTGTTCCAACAGTGCATTTGTGTGGAGTTGGCATCTCTGACGCCTTCAGTGACTGTTGTCCCTGTCTTGCTCTACTTTCAGGACAATGTTGTGGTGTTCTGTGGTCCCTGCTTGGTCTGTTTCCTCCATTGACACATATGTCCAGCTGCTGCCTTCTACATGTCGTTCCTACTGGGATTTTGCTACCCCCTCTGTCACCCTCCCATGTATATGCAGTTGTACAGGTATTTTCAGTACTCATGACTAATAAATAGGTAGACATGAACTGTGCTCAATAGTTGTTTACTTGGTATGTACAAGTGTAAGAGGTCATGAGTGGGGTCATTGTGGCGGAGATCATCAGAGAGGTGAGTCCAGCTATAGGCAGTCTGGGTCCAGTGTGCTGGCTAAGGGGAGATGGTGATATGGGAGTAGACAGTCAACAGGGTGTCACAGTCACACACAAGGGAGAATGTTCAGGAGAGGATCATTTCCTGGCGGTTGTCATGGTCTGGCCATCATGTCCAGCATTATGGTCCTCATTCTGACCCTGGCGGTTTGTAACCGCCAGGGCAGAGGGCAGAGAAAGCACCGCCAACAGGCTGGCGGTGCTTCCGGGGCAATTCTGACTGCAGCGGTAAAGCCGCGGTCAGAAAAGGGGAACCGGCGGTTTCCCGCCGGTTTTCCCCTGCCCCAGGGAATCCTCCATGGTGGCGCTGCATGCAGGGCCGCCATGGGGATTCCAACCCCCTTCCCGCCAGCCTGTTCCTGGCGGTTTACACCGCCAGGAAGAGGCTGGCGGGAACGGGTGTCGTGGGGCCCCTGGGGGCCCCTGCAGTGCCCATGCCATTGGCATGGGCACTGCAGGGGCCCCCTAACAGGGCCCCATTAAGATTTTCAGTGTCTGCTTGGCAGACACTGAAAATCGAGACGGGTGCAACTGCACCCGTCGCACCCCAGCAAATCCGCCGGCTCCATTCAGAGCCGGCTTCATCTTTGCTGGGGCTTTCCCGCTGGGCCGGCGGGCGATCTTTTGAAGATCGCCCGCCGGCCCAGCGGGAAAGTCAGAATGCTCCCTGCGGTCATTTGACCGAGGGGCGGTGTTTGGGCGGTTTCCGCCCGGCGGGCAGTGCCCGCCGCCCGCCGGGGTCAGAATGACCCCCTATGTCTGCTTGGACGTTCTCGCTTGCTACAGGGTTTGGGGTCCTGGGGACCTGCGAGTCCTGTGACGGAGCCTCCATGCCACTGTATGCAGCTGACGTGAAGGGCTGTGATGGGATGTGGCCAGTGGAAGGGGCCTGCTGGTGGGTGATGGACTCACGAATGACAGTGGTCAGGTCCCTGAGCACCCACACTATGGAGGCTATGGTGGTGTTGTTGGCCAGCCACTGCTGCATGGCCTCCTGATGGTATTGCCCCTGCAGCCACTGGATCTCATTCACAGTAGTGAGGATTTGGGCCACTGTGTCCTGGGTGTGCTGGTATACATACAGGACTTGGTTGAGGCCCTCCTAGGATGTCAGTTGGTGTGGCTGTTGTGACCTTGGGCTCACCATTCCCCTCCCACTATCCCTGGCCCCCTGTGCCCCTGGCACAGTGTGCCCTCTCCCAGTAGCAGCAGGGCCTTCATTATCTAGGGTGGGTGCCCTTGACTCTGGCCTCTGTACTATGGGGCACGCCTCTGATTGATGGGTTCCTGGGGCAGAAGTATGGGGTTGGTGTGGTTGCCACATGTGTAGGGTCATCTGGTGTGTCCAGTGTGGGTATGAGGTGAGAAAATGAATAGGTGAGGTGAGCACAAAAAAAGCAAAAAGGATTGATAGGGTTAAAGAAAAGAATAGAAAGTGATTTTTGGGAAGGGAGGAGAAAAGAAGAGAAAGAAGTTCATAGATTGTGTATAGAATGGGGTAGGAGAGTGTAATCAATCAAGGATTTATAAAGTGTGACAAATCACCCTTGAGGGTCTCAAGGTTCTGGAGATGCTAACTGCTTGGTGGTGATTTGTTCATTCAAATAGGCAGGTCTTGAGTCCTGTCCTGAATTGCTGGAGTAATCAGGTGGTCCTGAGTCACAGTTGCTCATTCAGATCCAGGGGTATCAGCGAGGGAGAGGGTAGCAGATCGTAGGTGTCTGGCCTGGTGGTGGAAGGTTATGCTTTTGTTGCTCCATGCTGATCCTTTGTGTGCAGGGGTTTGAATGCATGGGCCAGCATTTTGAACTGGCATCTCTTTTAGATGAGGAGCAAGTGTAGCTTTTTGAGGTGGGATGTGATGTGGGTCCATCTGGGAAGGTCGAAGATGAGTCTAGCCACTAAGTTTTGTATTGTCTGTAACCTCTTCAGAAGGTGTGCTGTGATCCTTACGTATAGTGTGATCCCGTAGTCCAGGCTGCTGGTTGTGAGGTCATGAGTGACAGTATTTCTGAAGTTGTCTGGGAGCCATCTGAAGATCTTGTGGAACATGTTTGGGGTGTGGAAGCAGGTGAATAAGACAGACCTGTTTCTTCATAGATTGCTTGCTGTCCAAGACGATGCCGAGGTTGTGGGCATGGTCTGACAGGGCAGGGAGTGGGCTGAGTTCAGTAGGCCATGATGCATCCTTCCAAGGCAAAGTGTTGTTCCCAAGGATGAGGACTTCCGTCTTTTCCGCACTGAGCTTGAGACAGTTGTCTTTCATTCAGTCGGCAATGTTCATCATACATCTTTGTAAGTTGACTCCAGTGGTGGAGAGGTTTTATGACAGTGAGAGGATGAGCTGTGTGTAGTAGGAAATGATGTTGAGTCTCTGCAATCTGACGGTGTGGGCCAGGGGAGTCATATACGTTTTGAAGAGGGTGGAGCTGATGGGCAATCCTGGTAGGACACTGCATATGATCTTCTTGGATTTTGAGCTGAACAGTGGGAGACAGATTCTCTGGGTTCTTCCAGGGAGGAATGTGGTGATCCATTTGAGGGTGTAAGATAGAGGATAGGGAACCGCACAATTGTGCGACTACTTGTGACGCTTTCTACAGGATCGTTGACACAATATTGAAGTAATCAACATAATTTGACACTAATAGTGCACCAAAAATATGTTTTACAAAAATATTGTGTCCCTATACTTATAGTAGTAAGTAGAAAAATATTGTGAAATTTTTTTTTGACACTAATATTGTCAAAAATATTGATTTCTTAATGTAGATAGAGTTTTAGGTAGTAAATGTTAAATATTTTAAATATAGAACTGTAATCTAATGTAAATTGAATACATTTCACTAATAGTTATTGCTATATGTATAATTATATATTTATATAAAAACAGACACACACACATATGCATAGATATATTTATAGTGTTACAAAAATATCAATACATTATATTAATGTTTGTAATATTTTACATGTATTAATATGAAAACATACATATATATATATATGTATTTGTAGTACGACATTTAATTTAATTGTGTCACATTATACCTATATATGTATAACATACATATACAATAAACCATACAATATAAAACATTGAATAAGAAAAAATATGACAATTAATGTAGTCAATAAATTATAAAAAAATTGAAAAATCCCACAACTAATGTACAAAAAAACAATAAACATTAAAATACATTAAAAAATAAAAACAAATAATATAAATTATAACTTACAATTAAATCTGTATCTTTGCTACCAGTATTTCAAAAAGTCTAAAAATATTAAACATAACAATCCTACTATAGTTTGTGCATCAGTTGGGAAGGTGTTAGGCATCTTATGGGTTAGATTTACTATTCCTACTCTAGTCACCACAATTACAGGGAACGTGTTGGACTTTGGAGGGGTTAAATGTACTAGTCCCACTCCAGTCTCAGCAACAGTAAAGAAAGCATTGGATTTCAGAGGTCTGAAATTTACTATATCTACTCCACTATTACAAAAGTTGGGAAAGTATTAGAATATGGAGGGGTTACATTTACTATTCCCACTCCAAACAACTGTACAGTAAGGAAGCCCGTCAGAGTTCGAGGGGTAAACCTTACTGTTCTCCCTCTAAACAGTGCAATAAAAGGGAATGTTTTGGACTTTGGAGGGATACAAATTACTGTTCCCACTCCAGTCCGTGCAACAGTAAGGAAAGTGTTGGATTTAGTAGTTGTGAAATGTACTATTCCCACTGCAGTCAGGACAACTGTAAGGACAGTGTTGGACTCTGAAGGGGTCGATTTTACTATTCCCACTTGAGTCTGTGGTGAACGCTACTATTCCTGCCTCAGTCAGCACAACATCCCCACTCCAGTCTCTGCAACAGAAGGAAAAGTGCTGGCTTTCAGAGGGGTGAACAGTACTGTTCCCACTTCAAATAATGCTACAGTAGGGAAAGTGTTGACCTGTGAAGAATTTAATTTTACAATACCCTCTACAGTCTAAGCAAGAGTAGTGGAACAACTTCAATTCAACTCATTTCATGAGTAACTCTATGAATGTAGAAAAATAGTAACCTCTTAATAAGAAGAATTAATTAACATAAAATACATACATATTAAAAAAAGAAAAACAAACAATTTGCATAATTACTATAAAAAAATTACCAAATAATAAATATTTGTCATTCAAATAATACATAACTTCCCACACTGTGTCCCTACAAACCTAGCAGTCCTCACCTAAAATATAACTGAGAAAAATTGTTCCCTAACTTAAAAATGTTAAATAAATTAAATAATCAATTAACAATTAATAATCATTTGCTAATTATTTGTTAGTCAATTAACTTTCTGTCATAGCCCCCACAAACCCAGCATCCCGCAGCTAAAATGTAACTCCAATAAATAAGTATAGCACAATTTACATACGTAATAATCAATTAAATAATTAGTTAAAAATTACTTTTTAGTTAGGTATTACTTCATTAACATCCCATCCTATCCCATCAACAATTCCAGCAGCCTACATCTAAAACATAACAAAATATATCATTAATACAGAACTTACATTATTATGAATCAATCAAATCATTAATACAATAATAATTGTTAATTAATTATTACTTAATCACTTTCCCACCTCAGACCCCTACACACCACACCTAAAATATACTTAAAATCAATCAGTATTACATAATTTACATAATTAATACCAATCACATAATTAATAAAAAATTATAAAATTAACTAATAAATAGTTTTTGTTTCATTTCCTTCCCATCTTATCCCCCTACAAACCCAACAACCTACTACAACCATATACATTACTTTTAACAATTAAATAAACAGTTCTTAATCACTTACAAACACAAACTATATTTAGAAACAATTAACACCGGTTACTCAAATAATAGTAACACATAAAATTAATATCTGCACTAACCCGCATTAAAAAAATTAAATAATGATCTTTTTTACAACTATATTATTGAAGACAAAATTAAAAATAACAATATTCTTGAAAACGATATTGCTCACCTAAAGCAAAAATATTCTTGACAACAATTTTTGTGTCACAATACTTTGCTCCCAATATTTGTGTCTCCCAATATTTACAACTCAATATTTTGTCCAAGCATCCCTTCTACATAATGCATTTTTAAGTCCATTATTCTTAGTGATTTTCTACCTACACCAGAAACAGGAAGGTAATAAAAATATTTCATATGATTAGTAATATTGGTACGAAAAAATATACACTATTTTCCACACAGTTTAAACATCAAATTTCCTCACCATTTTTTCATATAGTGCCCAGTGTGTTGTCACAAAAACACACCCAGAAGTGAATTCTCTCGCTCACAATGTCATGTCAAATAAGCATCTAGTTTTCAGTTATGAACCCAGTTTTTCCCTTCCTCTTCCTGTATCACCAATGATCAGCAACTTCCTCATGTCTGCTTTTTTGTGAGGCAAACAAAGGAATGAGTGAAATGAGGAGAGTATACAAACATAGAGGAGAAGAAAAAGATTAAGGGGCAAATGTACGTACCATTTTTCCTGTTGCAAACGGCCCGATTCGCAGAATCAGACAGTTTGCGACAGGAAAAAAACATTTTGGTATTTACAGAGCCTATTTTGCAATTCAGTAATCTAATTACCGAATTGCAAAATAGGTTTGCGAGTCGCAATTAGGAAGCAGCGTTCCCTTCCTAATTGCGAGTCGCAGCACGATGTAGCATTGTTTTGTGACTGTGAATGCAGTCACAAAACAATCGCAGTTAGCACCAGTTTCAAAGTGGTGCTAATCCATTCGCAAATGGGAAGGGGTTCCCATGGGACCCATTCCCCTTTGTGAATGGCAGCGAAAATATTTTTTCAGAGCAGGCAATGTCCTATGGACCACTGCCTGCTCTGAAAAATTGAAAAGAACACTTTTCATTTTTGTTTTTGAAATTCATCTCGCTTTCCTTTAAGGAAAATAGATTACGTTTAAAAAAAAAAAAAAAAAAAAAAATTCTTTAAAAGCAATCACAGAGATGGTGGTCTGCTGTCTCTAGAAGGCCACCATCCCTGTGAGTGGGGCCATTCACAATGGGGTCGCAAATTGCGACCTACCTCATGAACATTCATGAGGTAGGTCATTTGCAATCCCATTGGGAATCGCAAACAGTGTAAAGTACAATGTTGTACATCTGGCTTTGTGCCTCACAAATTGCAAGTCGCTAAAACTCGCAGTTTGCGAGTCGCAAAACCAGATCTTTGTACATGTGGCCCTTAGTTAGTAGAAAGGAAAGAAAAATTATGTGAGAAGGCAAGGGCAAAGAAGAAGAAGAAGAGAGCAGAAGAGAGGAAAGATAAAATCATAGATTAGATAGGAAAAAAAAGGAAGGGTGAATGATAGACGAGACACCATCTACCTCAGTATACATTTAAAACAATTCTAATCAGCTGACCGTCAATGCGGCGGGGGAGGGGACACCACCATCATACCGGTGGCATCCCCTCCCCCGCCCTCTTACAATGTTCCAGCCAGGATGACTGGCAGGAACATTGTAATAGATTGTTCCCGTCGGTCAGTCAGGTGGGAACAATGCTACGGTATAGGACTTGGCTCCTTTAAGAGAGCCAGGTCCTATACCGGAGCACTGTGGGGACCAATTGGCACCCTCAGAATGCGCACTGTTTGCAAGGCAGCCCATGAGCATGGGCAGTGCAAAGGGCCCCCCTGTCCTGTAGCCTCTGGTACTGGCTTTCCTCCAGCCTTTTCATGGCGGACTACTCGCCCTGAAAAGGCTGACAGAAAGTAGGGTTGCAATCAGCTAGGCAGTGTTGATTTTTAGCGCTGCCCTGGCTGGTTACAACTTCAACCGCTGTCACACCATCTGGAACAATGATCCTGGTAGGGACAGCACTCCTCTGGTGGTCCGACGTCCAGTGTCACAATCTGGTGCTTGGACCACCAGAATTGCAACAGTCCAACCGCCACCATGAACCTGGCAGTCCTGGGACCACCAGACTCGTAATCAGGCACAAAGGAAGCTAAAATACTGAATATTGTAAATAGCACCGTAAATAACTACTGTATACTGTGATTGCACACACTTTAAACAGCACATTTCCTTCTTGTGTCTTCTTAAAATATCCGGTGTCTTGACGCCATAGGACATTCTGAGGTGACAGCTCCAGATCAAAATGTCACATCTAATCTTAATTAATAAAAACTGTTTTTCCCTTCCTTTTTCTGCACTGATACTGAGGAACATCCTCCTGATACTTGACTTTCAATTATAGTGCACAATAGTGATACATGCCTGTAAGTTTGAGATGCTTAGCCTTGCTATGCAATTTTAACAAACATTAGTGTTGTACAAATTGCACTAACTACCATCCTCCAACACCAAGAATAATCATTATCCCTCTACTATATGGTGAGGTTAATAGTCTTAGTATATATGTAAAAACATATATTTCATTTTGTTATGTATTTGGTATTAATTTCACATTTATTACCTTTGCGCATTGCACAAACTACATTCACAATTACCATAGATTTTGTTACCTGCAATATGTGCTGTGGGTCGAAATAAGGTTAATGAAGTGGTATGTTACACACCAAAATGCAGTCTGAGGACAGAACCAGCAGAAGAGTTAAACTCATACGTCTTCACTCCTTTCAGTGAGGAACTCGGCATGCAAAGGTTATACAAGGTGTATAACAATCTTGGAGCTTAGGACTCACTACCCAATGACAGCCAAGGATTTTCAAAAAAGTACTGGGATAAAAAAAACAATTGTTTAAATGTACTGTAACCCTTGCTATTGATATCATAAGATACTAAAAGCTATCTCCTGTATGCTGTAACTTCAAATGCATACCATTTTAAGAGAATTCTACATGAAACCCAAAGTTCACACTTTATTAGAATCTTATACAAAAACGTTATATAGCTCGTGCAATTGCTTGAAATTCAATATTGTTCTTCTTATTAGGTAGGGAAACTGTACCATTACGATTCTGCGTTTCGCATTTATGTGTAACAAGCGTTATACATTTTTTTTTTTTGCTGTTGTGCTAAAGTTAATATTAAATCTTCAATATTTCTTCAAGAATGTTTTGTTTTATTGTTTTCTTGAAATGTGATGTTACTGTGGGACTAGTGAGGTACCAAAGCAAAACCTTATTTCACCACCATTTTTCTGAAGTAGTTAATTTACTGGAGCTGAGTTAGTACCACAAACTCAGAGAAAAGGAATACAAATTACCATTATAGAAACTGTTCATTTGGATGTGTTGCTAATTATAGCTTACTTTGTCAATCATTATTTTAGTGTCCCAGTATATTAAGCATGCATATTTCAACAAATTAAAATTATGGACCTGTTTATAGTGTAATCCCTACCTCCTTACCATAAATTATGACAGTCTGTATGTTTATCCTTAATTCTCAGGATATAGGAGAGGAAAATGAGCATGTACCCTGGCAGTACAGTTTAAGAGTGCTGGTCCTGGAGAAGCACAGACTCAGAATTTAAAATGTAACGCAACAGGTAGGGTTTCTCTTTAATAACAAGAATTGATTTCTACCCAATTGAGCTCTTTTTGCAACATTAGGATAATGAAAAACTGGGAAAAAAACATAACCAGGCTTCTCTTTTAAAGTAGGAATTTTTTTCTACCCAAATAAACCTTTTTTGCAGCATTAGAATAATGAAAAACTGGGGAAAAATCATATTGCTCTAATCTCTACCTTGCAGTTTGCATGCAGCTCTTTGCTGGCAGTTAATAGCTCACTGTTTCTATATTAGGATTTCAATTTATACACTGAAAGTAACAAAATGATCTCTGTGACAAAATCAGGAACACTCTGACCTATTTGCATTATCTGAAGTTTGTGTTCTGCATGATACACATTCTTTGCAACCCTCTGTGTTACCTTCCACAAGTCAAAACTTCCACTAGGCAGAACTCCTATCACTCTCAGAATGACCATTAATCATGGAGTTATCTTGACATTTCTATTGTTGCCTGAAAATAACTGGATGCAAAGAATTCTGGCAGCAGGTGCTTTTGAAATCATGCATTGATGCATTGATTCCCCTGAATGATTCAATTACAGGATAGCTGAGTGTAGTAAGATCTCCATCTGGTTATGTGTTTTACTCATGAAAAAACTGTTTATTCTAATTCTGTGTATGTATGCTGCTACTCCTATATATTGCATTTATACAAAAGTATTAAGCACAATTTGCACTTCACATTTTGCACTACTCATGTTGCACTTTATAAAGGTTTGAAAATGAAGCTGTTGAATAAGCAGTTTGTATTTTACATTTCCTTTTCCTTTTCTATTCTGTTTTGCTGTCTATTACCTCCCTTGTGAATTTGGGGATAAGTGAGTATAAAGTGCTTCTAGTGTTGTGTGAACTGAAATGGGACATATCTATTATATTCATTGTGTTGCATGATGATATTTTGTTAGTGTTTGCACACATAAAACTGCAGTCATATAGTTTTTTTTTGTAGTGCTAAGTATGTTGTCACTTTATAAAGGACAATTAATGCAATTTTTAGATGATTTATGTATCAGAGTGGAGGTTTTGCAATCTTTTATAATTGTTGACCTTAATATGTACTCTGTATCATTGTTTTATTGTTGTTTTCTGTTATGTGGACCTCCGTAGGGACTCCATATCATAATAAGTTTAAAGTGAACGGTACTAGAAATGTTTAACTGACAATTTTGTTAGTGTTGTTATTGATAAATTGAAATGGCTACAACTACCATGATGCCTTCTTCTGGAAAACAACGTTGCAATGTGATGGTGGTGATTCTCTCTTTTCTTCCATATTTGCACATATGTTAATGTGTTATGCATTTGGCAATCACAATTTCTTTGCTATGTATTAAAATGCCATTAATCTATATGGTATGTTGCCACTTTCTTGTTATTTCATTGAATTGATGTAATTGTTTACACACAAATAATAGTATGTTAACCTAAATAATTTTTCTATCTAATGTTGTATGCTTAATATAAATTGCAATAATATTAAATGTACTTTGCAATGTGTATATGATGACTAATGCTATAAATCCTACTAAGTTGTATAATAGTCTGAATTTATCCTGCTAGGCCTTGTAATGGTTCACTTGGTATTACTCCTCTCTACTGTGTTGGGTTGAATGTGGGGTATATTTTATGTACACTTCCTAAGTAATCTTTTTCTTTTCAGGACATCTATTCACCTGCTTTGTTAAGTTTGCATTGGTGTAATTTTAACTGTTTATGTAATTACCAAAAAGCCACTGAAAGGTCTCATACTAATAATTATCCTTTTACTTTCAGGTTGCTTCATAGGTAGCTCAAACCTCATATGATCATATGATGTATAAGCCAGACTTTTACATTTTGATTTTCATGTAATCCATATTAGGTCTAACACCCTGAGTACGTGGTTAACCATCTGCCACTGAGGATACCTCGACTCCAGACCAGGATCAAGCCTTCAGTGAGGACTTCACTCCTGCAAGTCCAGGTGATCAGGAGCTGCTTAATTCATCTGGCCTGTCAGGCCAGACAGCTGCATTGAGTCTCAATCGGCCCACCCCTACACCTCCTACCCCAGCTGTAACTACACTTCAGCCTATGGATACCTCGACTTCCTGTGTCCAAAGGAACACCACTCCATGTGCCCCTCAGTCCTGGCTGCTGTTGAGCCACTACCACCACCACCTCCAGTTCGGCCAGGACCTAGTGGGATGTGGCACACTGGCTCAAGAGCACAGGGTAGTATGGGTAGGGATTGTGGGAGGGACTCTGTGGGCCAGCAAAGTGAGGCCACTGGGTTCACTGTAACGTAGGCCACCATTGACCAAGTTGTGGGATCCATACATCAGTCCCAAGACATGATGGCCCAAGTCCTTCCAGAGCTCCAGGACATGAAGCAGATGTAGAGAGAGTACAATGCAGAGATGCAGAATCTACACTCTAATTTTAGCTCCCTGACTGAGGTGCTGTTTGACATTTAGCACCATATGTGCAGGGCTTTCCCAGCAACAGCTACACCTTTCTGTGGCCCTACAACATCTGGGTCCACTACACCTGCCTCTGCCACAGAAAGGGACATCCTGCCATAAATAGGAACACCTACAACCACCTCTGTCCCTGCAACTGTGCACCCCCCAAGAAAAGGACTTTCATGCGGACCCCCAGGAGAGGATGGTAAAACCTCCATTACCACCAGCAAGAGAAGCAGAACCTAGTTTTCTACAGTTTGTACTAGCATTCACTCTGTGGACTATTTTTTAACACATTTACATTTTCTATGCTAGTTGTATTTTGCTCCTTGGCTTTTGAAAAATGTTAGCTCTACAATAATAGTTTCTTTCACTATGATTGAATGTTTGATTTGTTTTTTGCCTTTGATTTCTTTGTTAATATCTTGTTTCAATATATTTGTGTCTGTAAAATAAATTCAAACCCAAAAAAGTTGAAGACTGATGTTGTATTTCTTGTTCTATGTTTTTACTATTTTTTTCCTTATATCCTTCCATGTAGGTAATGTTCCTCACATTTACAAAAATGTGAAAATACAACAAACTCAACAACTATGGCCCTAGTGGCCCATGTACTTGTGATGGCCTACCTCTAGCTTGATGAGCAATTGAGAGCCCAACAGCAGCATCAAGGGGGTAAGTTCTTATTGAGTTCTTATTGTTAGGTAATGTTTTTTCTGGCATCATCATTAAGAATGACATGCACAAGAAGAGTTCTGGAAGGTGTACATTTTGTACAAGGTGTATGAGGATGTGTTTTGTGTATTAATTTGTGGGAAGTATTACCACTAGATTCCTGATCACTACCAAAGGACTGTTTTGAGCAGACATATGCCTGCCTAGGAAAAATAAGGTACCTGATTTTTTCCTGTGTTAAGCGGGACAGTTAAACCAAGGAGGCCACAATTTATGATTGTGTCAGGTGTGATGCTCCATCACATTTGTGAGGAGGTTATATTGGCCCTATTACAGGTGACATAGCATACAATGCACTAATGATACAGTGGATGTTCCAAACATCACGTGGGTCAGTTGGTATAATAAACAAACAATAGTGAGCATGTGATCCAAAATAACTAGAAACATGAGAAGAATGGTAACATTGTTTAGCAAAAACATATCAAAACATGTTTTCACTTACAAATTCAAGTCAGTTCATGTTAACAGTTGACATAATCATTTTAGTGAATGTCTACCTAAGAGTATAGTACTCCAGCAAAATGACACATTGGGCTACGCTTTGGGAAATTATTAAAAATGTTTCTTACCAATTTCCTGAAAGGAGATAAGCGGTGTGTGGGGATAGTAATACTTGTTTAATTCCTACAATAGCATCTGGAAAAATAACGCTAACATTCGTCTATGTCGGAACCAACTGGACAAACTTGGCCTAACAATTTTGAATGATAAAAAACAAATGAATCTTCATCATTGTTGGCCTTTGAAAAGGGCAATTCTTGCTCAATAATTGATTATATTATCATTCCAAGGCCTTGGAATGTAATATCAGTGGGTATTCTATAATATCCTGCTTTGAAAGTGACCATAATCTGCAGGCAATAGCGCTGCTGCTCCATGTTATCTACTACCCAGCCCAATATCCTCCAACAACCCTCAACTTCCTACAGTTTGAGATGACTGGTTTGGCATTCTACCAAACAATAGGATATAATAGACTTTGTAGAACAGCAAATTATACCCTTAAACTTAACTGCACAATCACTGGCAAAATCAACAGAGTTTTGGGAGGAACTATGCAGAAGACTAACTGACTTTCTCTGCTAAAATTAAGTCCAGAGGGAAACCCATCACTACTCCTAGTAATAACTGGTACTTATTAGACTTATGCAACAACAAAAAGCTATTAACAAAACAACCAGAGTTCTTTTTTGGCATTTAAATCATCCAATATTTTCCGTCTATGGGCAATCACTTACATCCTTGCAAAGGTCATACAAGCAAGCAATATGGAAACAAAAAAGGCATATCATGAAAACGTATTTGCAAAATTTCTCCACGTAAGCAAAACAAACTATGTCAAAGTATTCTGGGGAATGTTAAATGATTTACAAAATGGTGGCTGTGGGACCAATACTGCTAATATTCCCAAATGCTTCTGGAGAATATTTATATTGAAATTTTATGGTGTATGTTCTGAATCTCAAGTTGAGCAACTAAACAAATCAATCAATACTAAGAAAAAAATTGATCCGTTAAAGGTTATAGTCACAGAAGGTAAATCTTCCTTGGTGTGTTTGAGTCCATCACATAATACAACTTATTCAATTGAGTTAATAAACAAGCCTCAAGTTATCAACCTACTCATAAGGATAAGATCAAAACACCTCCCTAATGTTATTTTGAAAGCCAACCCCAAGTTGTGGTCAGAAATATTAACTCCCCTATTTAATAAGATTTCAATGAGAAGCATCCCAGAATCCTAGCAGAGGAGTATAATTCAACCCATTTATAAGAATGGCATTACTGACAACCCTGCAAATTATAATCTCATCTTTTTAACTGATGTTGAAGCAACAATTTTTGCATCTCATTTACTTGAGGAGCTTCTAGACTGGGCTGCAACCCAAAACATAATACCCATCTATCAAACACACTTTAGGAAACACCACTCAACAGTTACTAACCTGCTGATTCTTACTGTTATGGTTGAAAGAGCTATCCTAAAGAAACAGAAATTATATATCTGTTTTGTGGACGTGAAGGGCGCTTTTATCTCTGTTCCAAGAGATCTGTTATAGGCAAAACGTGCAGGCTGAGATGTGCCTTGGGATGTGCCTTGTTCTCTCCTCCTCCTCGAGCTTCTAATCCTACTGTATATACTCATTCATGGGTGCAGGTGAAGTTGGAAGATGGCACTAGATTGTCTTAGAAATTTAACACCCTATAAGACCTGAAGCAAGACTGTGTCTTGTTCCTTACTTGTTTATTCTTTTCATGGCTGATCTCCTGAATCATCTGGAAAATGGAATGTTCATGTGCCTGCCTGTACAGGCCAGAACATTAAGGGCCTCCTTATGAACACAGCAGGATTTCCCGCCGTGTTCAGGCTGGCGGTGTAAACACAGACCGCCAGTCCGTTGAGGACCCTGCCGGCTGAATAATCAACATTCCGCTGGGCAGGCAGGTGGAAACAGTGTTTCCAGCAGCCAGCACAGCGGAATGCTGGGTCCGTACATTGCCGATGGCTCCACATGGAGCTGTCGTCAATGTAGCAGTGCGGAGGGTGCAGCAACACCCGTTGCGCATATCACTGCCTGTAAATCGGGCAGTGACATACGCGATGGGCTGTGCACAAGGGCCCCTGCACTGCCCATGCCAAGTGTATGGGCAGTGCAGGGACCCCAGGGAGACCTGGGGCCTCCTTTCCACCAGCCATTTCCTGGCAGGGGAAACCGCCATGGAAAGGCTGGTGGACACAGGTTCGTTATCCGGTGGTCAGCACTGCCTGTAGCGCTGCCCTGTCGGATAAGGAACTCTGTCATCATCAGGCAGCCTGGCGGCGGTAGCCTGGCGCTGGCAGAGTTCCACCTGTGGGGGTCCCACAATTAACATAACATGGCGGTCCGGACCGCCATGCTGGTGGCAGTAATTACCGCCACCGCCGGCATGGCGGACCGGACCGCCTATGTTCATAATGACTGTCTAAGTATTTGGGTTATGCTGCAGTTACGGTATTACTTAACAATACTCCAACAGGATTACAGCGGATAATAAGCTCTGTGTATGTATCAGTTAATGGCTTGGCGTTGAATATAAAAAAAACCCTAAGGGGCAGATTTAAGAAAAGTGACACTGCACCCAATGCAGCGTCACTTTCCTTGCACCCCTTAGCGCCCCACTACTGCCACCATGTGTGCACTGTATTCAAAATACACTGCACTATGGTGCAGGGTAAGGGGCAATAGCATCAGAATTTATAACACCTTTGATGTACTGATCAGGGTTAGTGCCAAAACTTTGGCGCTAACCCTGAACAATACATAGGGTCCCATTGTAACCCCTTTGAATGCCTGCTCTGAATAGGCATTAAAAATGCCAAAAAAAGGTGCAAAGAAATCTTTTACATTTATTTGTGCCATTTTTTCAGCCCCTCAAATAGGGGAACGCCCCTTTGCATACATTATGCCTGGTGCAAGCGTTATGTGGCGCAAGGGGTTGCAAAGTGGTGCAATGCATGCATTGTGTCACTTTGTAAACCTGTAAATCTGGTACTACAATTTTGGCCTCGTTGGGCCACATTAATTACGCTAATGTGGCCCAAGGAGGCACTAGGCTCTCATAAATCAGCATAGTTGGACATCATAAGGTGAGCCCTCAGAGCTGGTCTGTTAGGGGTGAGACCATAGAGCATGTGAAGACTTATAAATATCCTGGTATTATTTATGACAGTAAAGTGTCATTTGAACGCCATTTTAACCATTTGAGTTTTAAAATGCAAATAATACCTATGCTTTTAAGACCTTGCAAAACAAGCTAGTGTGCCCAAACTATACTAATTTGGTCAAAGTAACGTAATGGACTCAAAATTAGTTCCAGCTGTGGCCTATGGATCAGCTACCTTTTGTGGTTGTGATATCTCACTTTTAAATAAACTAAAAAATAAGCACTATAAAATGGTCTTTATAGTGCTAGAGGACATCCGCCATGCAGAAATCCATCTCTAGTTTGGTTTACAAAATCAAATGTCAGTGAGACAGGCTTTCTTTTAAAAATGTCTTCATGTGTTATTTTTATCTGAACTGCACCTATTAGCCAAGTTGTGTTGGCAGGAAATTATGATTTCTCAGTATACAATGGCTTGGAGAGCTTAATTTTTTGAGTGCCTATTTACTTTTAATAATCAAGCATCTGCTTTTGAGTCAATCAACAGATCAAGTTTAAGAATATTCCTATACAGAGCTATGAAGCAGTTAGCGTTGGAGAAGGATAAAGAGGCCCTGATAGGGAAAAGGAATGGCAGGTCTCTTGTTATCTGTTATGAAAAGGTTAAATGTCAGCCCTATTTGAAAGCTTACTTCTCAGCTAAAAAAAAAGAACAGGTTCCTACGATTGAGTCTTGGCAGATATATTACCAAAGATGGTTTACCAAGATGGACTCAGCAATGGGTAACATTGTGCTGCAAACTGTGTGGATAGAAAAAAGAAACCTTGTTTCACATTATTTGTATTTGCCCAAAATTATTGCAGGCACAACGATCTTCTGATAAAACCATTCTTTTTAGTTGCAGAAGTGAGAACCTGCCAGGAAGCTGTTAACTTTTGTCTATCAGGCAGGTCAATTTTGGTAACATGCCGTTTGTTCATGCTCATGTTTCTGGCTGATAATCTGCTGAACCTAGTTTAGAGAAGCAGCTATTCATGGTTTTATGGATTTAATTTTCATACTTACCCAACGCATTTGGGCATGACAGTGCTTAATTCATCTGAAGCCTTTTTCAATCACTAAGGGTAACATTCATTTGTCATGTCATGTCAACACCAGCAATAATATGATATTCTATTTTTAGTATTTTCTTTTAACTTCAATCTTGCTGAATTTTGTTAAGTGTTGGGGAACATTAATTTTGCTATGCCATGTAATTACCAGCAATATTAAATTATCATATTTTAGGCTGCTTTTAGCATACATTGTAAAGGTTTTAAGTAGCCAATCAATAAATACTTGCTTACATGTTAACTGTTGCAGATTGGCATGAAGCCTTACTCCTTAACAAATGTGCATGTAAGCCAGTGTGTTTTTTTCAAACATGAATTTGAAATGCAAACATTTTTAATGAAACAGATAGGAATGTGTCCAAATGATAATTCAGTTTTGGAGAAAAAGAGATAAGTGAAAGAAGACTTTTGCAGATAGACAATGTACATCGTACAAAGGTTTTGTGCTACATATTGATTTTTGTAACACAAGTTCACTATTCAAAACAACCAGTTTGTAACATTAAGAGGTGCTTAATCAGTCCAGGAGAAATGTGAAATGTTTAAGAGAAATTATGAAAAATGAAATGGGAGCAATGATGGTAAATTACAAAACTGTGAGCAAATGGATCCTCAAGATATTCCCTACATGCATGGGGTAATGGTCAAGTACACCTAAGTTAGAAAGACTTGAAGCTGGTGAAATATGAAAATTAGGAAAGGTATTGTTAAAACGTTATGATAATAAGTCCAATGAAAATGTTGTATCTGTCTTTTGGCATCTTCATGAGCAGGCGAAGGGGACATTGGCATGAAGGCGAGGAAACAACTGGCCACTGTGTGTTGGGTGGTGAGACCATAGAATCTGATGGACAAAGTGGCATGGAGGGTGAGGGGACTGGCATCGAGGCCACCAGATGGCCATCTTTTTCAGAGGCCTCCAGTCCCTAGGAGTGATGGATTCTACAGGACCTTTAACATCTCCATCCTTGTTGGCCACCCAGATTCCCATCCCCACACTCCCTCTTGCTCCCCCCAATTAGCCAAAGCTGCTAGCCTAAAAAGGCGGGGATCGACTTTGCCGCAGGCACTTCCCCTCTGCCCCTGTCCCCCTAGCTGCACTCAGTGAATAGGCTTCCAGGGCCTTAGTTGCCAAATGCAACAAATGGTTGCATTTCTGGATGACATTCATAGTTCAATGTCTGACATGCAGAGATTGCTTGCAAAAATAGCCACTGCCCTGACCGCAACCCCCAAATAGCCCAAACCTGTGCCACTACTCTGGTCACTACCTCATCCCAAATTCCAAGCACACACATTTCCTTGCTGACACCCACTCCAACAGTCACAAACAGCATACTTTCACCCACACATAAACAGAAACACACAAAGAAGCTCAAAAACCTGTCCAACATGTATGCACTACTGACACTACACCCACAGGCACCACAACCACCACACCCACCACCATTCCCACAAGCACCACCACCACAACACCCACCACCACAGACACAAACACCACAACTTTCACCACCACACAAACAACCACCAGGACACCCACAAGCACCACAACAACCAGCACACCCACAACCACCACCACACCCATATGCCCCACAACATCCAACTCAACAGCACACTTATCCAAACAGACTTACACACCTACACGCAAAACAACACCCAGCAAACCCAAATACACATGCTTACCTGATGTTCTGTGCGAGTCACTCACCTGAATTCCAGGTGTTCCGATGGGGCTATGACAATTCCTCAATCCTGGTGAGGATGAACATGACCACGATGACGATTACATTTCCCTCTCGCAAGTCCTCAAGGGGAAGGGGGTTTTGGGAAGAGAAAAAGATAAAATACAATTTTCTGCTTCATGGACTTGCTAAATCGGACTGCTTGACCCTGGACTGTGTGTCGTGTTGGGTGTCAGGACTTCTGATTTCTCAAAATATTGGGTTCTTGGTTTTTAGGATTCTGGGCTGCAAAGGAATTACTTCATCAATATATTCAACTTACATAAAAAATAGCAAAATTATACATTTTGACACATTGTCCATATGTTTCTAAAAGGCTAAATAAGTCTCCTCCTCTTTTTACAATACTTTTAGAGTCTCTGAAGCAATGTCCAAACTCAAAAACAATCAACTTGACTGAAGGGCTTCTTTGTGTTGTAGCGTAATCTCTTGCCAATAATAGTTTTGATAAACTTGCCCTATTTCGAATCTCATAATTCTCTTGTTACAGGAAATGCATCTTCTCCTTAATGTCTGTTCAGCAGTATCTTGGATTTCCACCCAAACGATAACTCACACTAGTTCTTTTTGTTATACATTATTTAAAAGACAGAGCTGTTTTGTTTAATTTAATTGATCAGTCTTTCTTTACCTTGAAATGCAGTTACTTGCTTGAAAATTTTCAGAAGAACCCAAACTAAGTCGATAGAGGGTGAGGATCGCCGGAACTTGACTGGAGGCTATCTGGAGGAGAAATGCTGGAACTCAACGGGAAGCTGGTTGGAAAATGAGGAACACTGGAACTCAACGGGAGGCAGGCTGGAGAACAAGGAACTTGACTTGCACTGGAACTCAACAGGAGGTAGGCTGGAGGACAAGGAACTTGGCTTGACTTGAGACAGTTGAGCAGAGCAATAGGTATGAAGCCAAGCAAGCCCTCAGGCTCACAAGCATCTATTAAATAATCAAATGTTTACTCAGCAGTTGATTGCTTGTTAAGGAAATGAGCAATTATCCCCCTGATCGTGGCACATGTTCAGTACAGATTTCATTGTGAAGAGCACAGGTTTTGGCAGTTGGAGCAGGTGGAAAAAGTGTTGATTGCTTGCTAAGGAAATGTGCAATTATCCTCCTGATTGTGACACATGTTTAATACAGATCACATTGTGAAGAGGACATGTTTTGGCAGTTACAGTTAGCACAGGTTTAGCAGGTGGTATACAATGTGCATAAACAGCAAGCATAGGTTATACTAAATGAGACATTTAACAAGCATTGGTTATTGTGAACTTGACATTCAAGGATGTAATGAATATACCCAACTAACTCTGAATGTTGCAAGCAACAGCGCCTTACTTTAATTGAGCCCTTGGATATGCTAGTGTACCCACAACAGTGAGCGTGCTCTTCCAGCCACTGGCCCAGGCTATTTTCACTGGCTAGGCTTTAAGTGGATCCTAAAGAATGGCAAGAAAGATATTATAAAGTTTAATCTGCAACATTTGAAAAGAACTGGTTAAACTAGTAATTCAAAGTCTAGTGTTTATATGTATAAACAGCACAATTTGTTAGTGATGTCAGGTTTTAAATAAATATTTAGGAAAGGTAACTTTTAGAAGTTTTCCTTTTCCCTGCCACAAGCTCTTGGTGGCAAATTTGTATTAACCTGACATAAGCTGCCCTGTCTGACCTTGGCTTTATGAGGTATAAAAAATGTCTTCAGAGCAGGGACTATCGCATGTGTGTGGGGAGGTGTTTTTCATCCTCTTACATGAAGACCTGTTAGACTGGACCCAGGAACTTAATTTACTTGTATAGGGCCTGCCCTTTCATCAGGAAATGCAAAGTGAGACCTGGAGATGGCAACCCTTTGTTTCCCTAATCAAGCTGGTTCCAAACCTAGTGGAAGGAAAGCTACCCCCAACACCAATTTTGAGTGACCACTATGGAGAAGACTGCTCATTTCCCTGACCACAAGTCTCAATGGTCACACAGGCTTTGCCCAAGGGAGGTGTTTCTCCATCTTGGATTTCAAAATTGAGAAACATTGTGACATTGAGTGGACCGAACAAAACTCCTGAATAAGTGGATAGAGCTGCCCCAGGAACTTGTACCTTATTGTTTAGGGAGGGGTCAGTAACTAGTGGCAACCATAAACGTGGCACCCTAAGGCATCACCAAGCTAGGTGGAGGGATGGCCATTGTACACAAGGAATCCATCCAACGTACCACCACAATGGATGAAACCGCCCCAGCCATGCAACGCCTTCTGGCTCTGAATGGATGGCAAAACTATCATCAGGGGAACACTTGCCTGCCCACCCCACCAGAACCATCACCCAGCTTCTGCAACTTAATAGCCAACTTCATTGCCCCCACTTGCCATAGACACCAATGACTGTATATTTCTTGGTGACCTCAATTCCATGTTGACAACCACAACAACACCAACACCACCAATCTCTTAGACAGCATGAACAACACTGGCTGCAACCAACTTATTCACGACCCCACACACACTGCAGTTCACACGCTAAACCCCATCTTCACCTCCAACAACTGCATCAACTATAGACACTCTACAGAACTCACCTGGACCTACCACTCCATTGTCCACTTCAATGTCACCAGCTCACGGGCCTCCTTCCCAAATCTGCCCTGTGCTCCCACCACAGCTGGGGCAAAAATCTCAGAGGAAATGTAGGTCAACACCCTCAACACAGCTCACCCCAACTGCTCCAACAACCTAGCCCAGAACATTAGAAAGTTCAACACATGGATCACTGACTATGCTGATAGTGTTGCTGCTGTTGGCAACAACAACCACAGAATGTCTGCCAAGCAGGGAAGCTGGTACACCGAAAACATCAGAAGCACTAAACACCACTGTAAACAACTGGAAAGCAGATGGCACATAAGCAAGAACTCCAAAGACATTCTTCAAGGCAACCCTCAGCCGCTACCACAGACATTTGAGAGAATCAAAGAATAAAACCCTAGCATCACACATCAAATCAGGCTCCAACAACAGCAAAGAACTCTTCAATACTGTCAAGGAAAATTCCAACTCTTCAGCTGCAACAAACAACATCACACCGTCATAGGAACTCTGTGACACAAAATTGCCAAAATCTGACTTCTTCAAACAAAACAACTGCCTCACTACTACCGCAGACGACCGTCTGAAGGAACAGAACCAGTTCACTCCCCGGGACATCACCTCTATCGTGAATTCAGTCCATCTGGATGTCGACATCACATCTTCATCTGTGGCTGAGCCAGGGTCAGTCACAAACTGACCACCCTGTTCAACACCTCTATAGCAATGAGAACTGGAAGCTTGCAGAGGTCCTTACCCCACTAAAGACACCAGCAGCTGACCCTTACAAACTCAACAACTACCAACCAATCTCCCAGCTCCTGTTCCAAGCCAAAGTATTAGAAAAAGGCAACAACCAACAACTCACCACACATCTGGAATGATAACATCTACTCAATACCTCTCAATCTGGATTTTGCAGCAACCACAATACCGAGACCTCCCTCATCGTGGCTACATATGACATCCAAACCCTACTCAACCAAGGAAAAGACAGCGGCAATCATCCACCTGGAACTCTTAGCAGTATTCAACATGGTCTCCCACCACACACTCATTGCATGGCTGCACAACATCGGCATCCAAGGAGCTGCCCTCAAATGGATCACTTCTTTCTTCAACAGAAGAACCTCAAAATGTTTGTCTACTACCATTCACCCCCGAACCCAAAGAAATCATCTGTGGAGTACCTCAAGGGTCTTAGCTCAGCCAAACCCTTTTCAACACTTACATAACACCACTGGCCAGCATTGTCACACCCATGGACTTAAGATCATATCCTGCACCTCTTACATACAACTCATCCTTTCCATCTCCAAAGACACCTACGTCACCAAACCAACTTCCACAACTGTATGACAAACATCACCTACTGGAACAGGGACAACTGCCTGAAGCTCAACATGGAAAAAACAGGGGTACTGATCTTCAGCAATAAAAACTCCTTGTGGGATACCTCTTGCTGTTTCAAAGAACTCAGGCCTACTCCAAATGCAACTAACTGGGCTGAAAACCTAGACATCATCTTAGACAACAAGCTAACCACGATGTCCCAGGTCAACTCCATTTCCTCCTCCTGCTTCTTCATCTTATGCATGCTTTGCAAGATCTTCAAATGGCTATCCCAGACTTCCAGGTGTACAATCACCCAGGACCTCATCACCTGTCCACTCGGACTACGACAACACCTTCAACACAGGGATCACAGCCCACCTCCTTTGCAGACTACAGGCCATACAGAACGCTACAACCAGACTCATCCGAAACCTCCTACACATATGTGGGTTTGTCCTGCGCTGCCATCACCAACCCTTTTTGACACCCTATCCATTGACTCCCTCCACTACGTCCTACTCAGTGATCTTAATTTCCACCATAACGACCCCAATGACACCATCTCCACCTCCCTCATAGAGAATCTCAGCAACATGGGTCTCACCCAACTGGTCACCAAACCCACGCAGTAAGCCAGACACTCACTGGACGCCATTTCACTGCTAGTGACAGAATCAATTTCACCCATGTGACTGAACTCACCTGGACCAAACATGTCATCTTTCACTTTACCATCTCCAATGCCCAACACACCATCTCCAAGCACCTCAGCACCCCCCGCCGAAGCTGGGGCAAGGTAACCATGAACCTAGGGGCACAGGCCCTAGGCACCGCACAACCTGAGCCCACGACAGACCTCAACCAGGCCATCCAAAACCTCACCATCTGGATCACCAAACCTGCTGACAGAGTCGGCCGCTTAAACCAGCTAAAACCAACAACACCACCAAGCCAGCAAAATGGTACACTTGGGAGCTCAGAAACTCCACAAATACCACCACCACATCAAAGCAGCAAAAAGAGAGGCAATCACTGCCCCCATTGACACCATAGCCAACCACACAAAAGAACTCTTCAGAATCACCAAGGAATTCTCTAAACCGATAACCAAAGAGACCACCATCTACCCATCCCAGGAACTCTGCAACACCCTCCCAGACTACTTCCACAACAAGATCACCAACATATACAACAATTTTGACCCTCAACCCTCCACCTCCAGCCTAGACAACATCTCTGAAGCAACGAACACCAGCCACATGATGGCCTCCTGGTCCCCAATAACCACACAGACCACAGCAGCCATCATGTCATCTATCCACCCATGTCACCCTCTGACCCCTGCCCCCACTGGCTTTTCAACCTCAGAGCCAAGGCTATTGGCACAGAACTAACCCACATCCTCAACACCTCCATTTCTATAGCAACCTTCCTGGATGAACGGAAGCACCCAGAGGTCAGACCCTTCCTAAAGAAACCCTCCACCAATCCCAGCGACCTCAGAAACTACAGACTGATCTCCCTGCTTCCCTTCCCGTCCAAAGTACTCGAGAAAGCCATCAACCAACAGTTCACTGACTACATCAAACAAAACAACCTTCTCGACACCTCACAATCAGGATTCTGGGCCACCCACATCATGCAGACTGCATTAATCGCCACTGCAAATAATATCAGGACCCTCCTTGACCGAGGAGATTTGGCAGCTATGATCCTTTTGGACCTCTCCACAGCGTTTGATACAGTTTCCCACCATAACTCTCCTCAACAGATTCCACAATATATGCATTCAACAAAACACCCTTAAGTGGGTCGCCTTTTTCCTTTCAGGCCATACATGGAGCATCCACCTTCCTCTCTTCACTTCTACACCCAAGAACATCACCTGCATCATATCCCAGCCCAACCCTGTTCAACATCTACAGGTCCCCCTCACAGACATTGTCAGACTCTATGGACTCAATATAGTCTCCTAAGCCGACAATCAACAAATCCTCTCACTTACCGAAGACCCCCCAGATCGCCAAAGCCAACTTCTGCACCGCTACGACCAGTATAGCAAGATGGATAAAAAGAAGCTGCCTCAAACTAAACACAGACAAAACTGAAGTCCTGACCTTCGGGAAGAACTCCTCCATATGGGGCCACAGCTGGTGGCCAGCAGAACTCAGACCAACACCCTGTCCATCAGAATACACATAAAACCATGGCATCATCCTCTACTGCCAACTAGCCATGAATCGATAAGTAAACTCAGTAGCCTCATCCCGCTTCTACATTCTCTGTTTGCTCGACCAAATCTTCAAATGGATCCCTACCAACAACAGAAAAACAGTCACAAGTGCCCTGGTCACCAGACACTTTGACTATGGCAATGCTCTTTACGCTGGAGTGTCCCAGCTACTTAAAAGACTCCAGTCTCTGCAGAACACCACAGCCAAACTTATCCTCAACCTCCCGAAAAAGCACAAGCATCCCTCCACGGTAAACATCCTTTTTTACGACTTTTTTATTACGAAAGTCGTGGTTAACGAAAGCGTAACAATGCTTTTTTTAACCACGACTTCGTATTTTTGTGCCTTAACTATGTATGTTCTGAACAACGAACATGCGTGGTTAAGGTACAAAGAAGGGAGTTGGCGAAGGTAAGTGGTGGGTTTAGGTTTTGGGGTGGGGTTGTGGGGGGTGGGGCGTTTTTGGTTTTGGGGAGGGGGTGGGGGGTCAGGGGGTTTTAGGTTTTGGGGCGGGGTGGGGTGGGGTTGGGGGGGTGGGACGTTTTTGGTTTTTGGGAGGGGGTGGGGGGGTTATAGGTTTTGGGGTGGGGTTGGGGGGGTGGGGCGTTTTTGGTTTTGGGGAGGGGGTGGGGGTTAGGGGGTTTTAGGTTTTGGGATGGGGTTGGGGGTGGGGCGTTTTTGGTTTTGGGGAGGGGGTGGGGGGTCAGGGGGTTTTAGGTTTTGGGGTGGGGTTGGGGGGTGTGGCATTTTTGGTTTTGGGGAGTGGGTGGGGGGTCAGGGGTTTTAGGTCTTGGGGTGGGGTTGGGGGGGTGGGGCATTTTTGGTTTTGGGGAGTGGGTGGGGGTCAGGGTGTTTTAGGTTTTAGGGTGGGGTTGGGGGGGTGGGGCGTTTTTGGTTTTGGGGAGTGGGTGGGGGGTCAGGGGGTTTTAGGTTTTGGGGTGGGGTTGGGGGGGTGGGGCGTTTTTGGTTTTGGGGAGTGGGTGGGGGGTCAGGGGTTTTAGGTTTTGGGGTGGGGTTGGGGGGGTGGGGTGAGGGATGTAGGGTGAATGGTGCCTATTGCTAATGATTTTAGCAGGAATGCCTTTACAACGAAATATCGTTGTTAAGGCATTTGTGGTAAAATCATTAGTAGTAAGGACGAGGTCGGTGTTAAGGTTAGTAGTTGTTTTTAATTCGGTGTTCCGTCATATAATCTCCCTCCACACCTAAGGAATATTCACTGGCTCCCAGTCCAGAAGAGATGCCAATTCAAAATCCTCACACTCACATAAAAGGCTCTCCACAACCTAGGGCCATCCTACATCAACCATCGACTGAGCTTCTATGTCCCAGCAAGACAACTACGCTCCATCTTGCTAAACCTCACGCACACACCCCGCAACCATCACAGCTGCAGCAGAGGCCGCTCCTTCTCCTACACAGCAGCCAAGTCCTGGAACAGCCTGCCCCTCCACCTCTGAACAGCTCCCTCCCTGGCAGAATTCAGAAGGAGACTCAAGATGTGGCTTTGCAATGGAGACACAGCACCCTCACCACCTATATACCCTAAAGGGTCATAGTGCTCTGCTTTAAAAATGCTATGATTGATTGATTGATTTTCACTGCAGCTGCACAGATGGGAACCGGCACATTATCCCTGTTGTGTGGATCGGAACTGGTGAATAGGCCACATAGTGTGGATCATAGTTGACGCAACACTTTCCAAGTGTGGATCGACCTCAACGCATCACTTTCGGAACTGCCAGATCCTTTCCATTGATGCAATCAGGATTAAGGTATTTTTGTTCAGATGGCCTCTTTGAGTCCCTGTAGCTGGTCCATGCTCCATCGCAGTCGGACTGAACTCTTAACTTTTTCCTGGGCAGGCATGACCAGATACCCCTGGTTGGCACTCCTTGTTTCTGAATGATGTCTCAAAATGTGTATCTGAAGTTCTACTTATTAGATTATTGTTTTTTTTATCATGGTTTATTTATTAAGTTAAGCTCTATTTTTCTAACTAGATGTGGTACCTTTCTGTGTGGTGTTTCAGCTGTTTTACTGTTTGAAGTACTGCACAAAACACTTAACAAATTGTCTCTTAGGATAAGCCTGACTACTCAGTGCCAAGCAATTAGAGGGTGAACACAGATTAACCTGGGGTGTGTTTATGACTTAGCATGACTAAGATTGTGGTTCTTGCTTGTACAGCGTGTATACCTCTTCCAACCAGAAACCCAGGGGCAGATATATGAAAAGTGGTGCTTCCACTAGTGCAGGTCCACTTTTCTTGCTCCTCTTAGCGTCCCCCGGACGCCATGTGTTTGCTGTATTTAGAATACGATGCAATATAGTGGAAGTCAGGGGCACTAGCATCATCATTTTTTACACTTGTTTGGTGCTTTGCAGGATTAGCGTCAAACATATTGACGATAAACCTGCAAAGCACCCAGTGGCCCATTGAAAACAATGGGAGCCTCCATTTAATGCTTGCTCCTAGCAGGGGTTAAAAATGCTGATAGAAATGACACAAAGAAATCTCTTAGGTTTCTTTGCGCCATGTTTTTGGCCCCCCTAGCACTGGAACACCCCCCTCCCTTGCATACATTATGCTTGGCACAGGCATAATGTGGCACAAGGGATTACAAAGTGGAGCAATGCAAGCATTCTGCCACTTTGTAAATATGGCGCAGCGTTTTTGGCCTTCCAACGCTAAATTAGCATAAACAAAATGATGCTAATGTGGCATTGGAATGGCAGTGGGCCCCAATTTCTAACTCCATCTCTGGACCTCCTATCTCTTCCCGAGATCCAAAAGTCATTAAAGACCAAGCTCTTTAGCTGATCACCTGGGTCCTGCCAGCATCTCACGGGTGACAAGATACACTCTACAAATCAACTGACTGAATGATTTGATTCTTTAGAACACTTTCTAGACCTGTGAAAGATCAGAAGATGACTGGACCTGCTCTCTGTGACCTAAGAGGAGCCCTGAATGATTGGACCTGATCCCTCTTATACAAAGGACAAAAAAGTGGATTCAAAGAATCTGGGGGTTCAAGGACATCTTCAGGATTTTGGGGGCCCTAGGTGAAACATATCTTGGTGGCCCCTGTTCTGAATAGTTTTGAACTTATGATCGAATTTCAGCTCTTGTATACCCTCTGACAGAGCACAGGCACAGTCTTCCAAATTCTAATTGTGTCTACTTCTAATATTCATGGCTAAGCATGTGTGTTTTCAACAATGTAACACAGAACCAGCTCACATAATGTTACAGCAAGCACCTTTCTCGGATATAGTTTTAGACTTGCCCTGCTGGAGGATTTTGAGCTCCATAGAAAGAACTAAGGGCGAGGTATAGAGCTCAGTGAATGGGTTACTTGTGACGGATATCCTGTCCATTGTATCACAACTACATTTTACACAATGGTACTTGCAATACAATGGACAGAATATATGTCATGTTTGGCCCTGGAACTCTAAAACAGGTCCCAAGTTAGAAGATAAAATCTTTGCCCAGACAAAACATCTTGGAGTATCTGGCACACGCTCCATTGCAGTCAGCATTAAATCACACCTGCTTCAAAAGACTATCATTGATGATTAGTGATTTTTGCCACTCTTTTTACTTTAAACTTTAAAAATTCACATCTCCAGTTCTCTTACTTGATTTTTGTCATTTGCTATCTGTTTGAAAAAATAATTTCTAATTCAGTTTGGGATTTCTATTGGGTGGTATTTTGACTCTATGGGGGTCATTACAACCTCGGCGGTCTTTTAACAAGACCGTTGAGGGACTGCCGTGCGGAAGACCGCCAGTAGTGGTGGTTTGCCGCTCGGCGTATTATGACTGTTGGCTGCTCTCCGTCCTTTTTCCGACGGAGAGCCGCCAACAGCCATACTGGCGGGTGGCGGGGAATGGAGGTTGTTCCACCGCCATGCCAACAGAACACCGCCCAGCGAATCACGTCCTCTGATTCGGCGCAGCGGTGTTCTGTTGGCGGTGTGGTGTCGGTGGAGCAGCCCCCATGGTTCCCGTCCCCTCCCGGAGGATCGATGGAACAGGTAAGTCGATCGTCCATTAGGGGAAGGGGGGTAGGGGGATGTTGTGTGTTGTGTGGGTGCATGGAGGTGTGCGTCTGTGTATGTAGAGGGGGTGTGTGAGTGCGTGTATGCTTGCGGGGTGTTGCGTGTTTTGGGAATGAGTGCGTATATGTCTGTATGGATGTGTGCGTGTATGTCTGTATATGGGTGTGCGTGTCTGACTGAGTGTGTGGATGTAGGCATGTATGTCGGTGTGTGTGCGTGTGTGTGTTGGTGGTGCCTGCGTGCATGTCGTGTGAGTGTGAGTTATGTGATGTTGGGGGTCGGGGTGGTGAGGGGGGCCCTGCCACCTTTGGGGGGTGGCAGGGGTGGTGGGGGGTGTAGGGGAGGGAGTCGTGGTGGGGTGGGGGAGACCCCTATCAGTGCCAGGGAAGGAATTCCCTGGCACTGATAGTGCTTACCGCCATGGATTTCATGGCGGTTCCTACCGCTGGAAATCCACGGCGGTAAGCCGGGTCAAAATACCGGCGGCAGTATTGTGACGGCCGCCGGGCTGGAGACCCAGGTCTCCAGCCTAGCGGTCGTCTCCGCCCTGGCGGGCAGAACGGAGAAGCGGCGGATGACCATGGCGGTAACCGCCATGGTCATAATACTCAAAAAAAGACCGCCAGCCTGTTGGCGGTCTTACCGCCGCTTTAACACCGTCTACCAGGGTTGTAATGACCCCCTATAACTGTTTTGGTAATACATTACATTTTACACCTGGCTCTGCCACTGCCACTCACTGCCTCGGTGCTCCTCTGCCCCTGGCACTCCATGTGCCACTCTGCACAGGTTCCTCACCCAATCCACACCCTGCTCTCATGTTGGTAATGCTATTACCCAGCATGAGAAACATTTCGTTATTGGTCTAAGTGGGCTGTTTTGCTGCTTGCATAGAGACAGGGAGCCTGTGCCTCTTCGCCACCTGGCTGTGCAACACAGCTCAGGTTGAAGAAATTTAAGTGTGCATGTTGGTTTGGTCATCCTTAGGCAGCCGGCCAAACCGCATGCGCACTTACAATGACCAACCCTCCTCCACCAATAACAATGGCCCTGCCCCTCCATAGACTCAGTCCCGCCTTGGCTCAGTCAGTGAAAAATAAAATGATAATAAAATTGTTTTATTATCATTTTATTTTTCATCTGCTGGCTCTCAGAAGTGGTGCAATGCTCCTCCGCTATAACAGAGGAGTAGCTGCTGCCTCTCTGTTCTGTGACATAACTACCAGGCAGTCAAGCACACGTTAATTCAGTGACTTTAGGGTTCATCCTGACAAGTTATTGACATTATTCGTTGAGGTGGGCAACTGCCCACCCCAAATTATGACCCACTTTCTTACAGTAGCATACTGGGGCTGACATGGGAAATGTCACATACTTCTTTGACAGTAGAAGATATATTTTCTGCATATTGGATGCCTGTCTGAGGTGAGTCTTGTAATAGGCCTCCTTTGCTGAATTGAGTACCTTTATGTAATCACCCAGCACCTCTTTAACCCTATGTTTATCTTGTTCCAATATTCCTTCTTTAATGCCTGTTCGAGCATATTCAAATTAGTCTTACCTTGGGTAAACTCCAATGAGTAACATTGTTCCGGTTTCAAAAGATTGACAATAAGCCTACAGTGATAAATATTGATTTGCTGCGGAAAATATAAGAGCATGAACAGCTTCACATTGTGAATCCACAGTGTCTTTTTCAACAAACTTCGTCTTCTACAGATACATTGCTAAGTTACTATGGTTGACTTTACTCCAGTCAGGATAGGGAGTGTAAGGTCTGCACGTAGACGAGGCAATAATAGTCGACGTGACTGCAATTAAGATTTTTATTGAGTAATGATCTGACTAGATGTGGAGAACAACCGAACCGATCGTATGCCACAGATGGGACTAGGGTACTGTCAGGAATATTGTCCTTAATATCTGAGGGAACTTGATTTAACAAGGTAACATTAAGAGAGTTCATTAGTTCAAAATATTCATGATTCATACTATTATTCATGGTATTCCTATTTGCAGAAAAAATGACATCTCCAGACACCATTAAATGAGTGCACATGACCAATAAAGAGCTAATAATTTTAAAATGAAAGAAAAGGAAAAATACGACATATGTTTGGGTGGGTGGTAAGTTAGTGATATATATTATGAGGTAGAATACGTGCTTAACTTTACCAGCAATGTATCTGGATCATGGGTCTCATTAACCACAGAGATAAAGGAAACAATGCTGTCCCTCACAACCATAGCTACCCAGCCGCCTATTGTATTCCTCTTCCTGTTTTGCCAATGAAGGCGAAAGCCCGTTGTTAAAGTCAATACTGTGACCGCAACTGAAGCATTGAAGAATGGTTTCATTTTGAACTGGAGGTAAAACATTTTACAGTTGTGCCAAATGAAATATGATAACATACCAACTTTACGAATTTTAGAAACAGAATAAACTTCCCGTTCCTACCAACCATACGGTTGGGATATCCGTCTCATGCCTTCCTTTTATACTCAGTAAATGTGTGGTAAAATAAATGAAAAAATCTGCGAGCACTTTCTTAGTATTTCGTATATGAAACACACCTTCTTTGGATCTTAGAGAACTATTTTAGGTAACATAATACACATTTTGGAATAGTAATATAAAGTGAAATGACATTCCTACCCACTAACACATTCTCAAATCCAAATGCTGTCATTTTGCCCCTCTGGAAGGATTTCATTGTACTGATCCCATACTTGATGATGTTGTTTGAATACAACAATTCGGGAAGCGGCAATCACCGAAGAGAGCACATCAAATTTTCATTTAGAAATGGAGCCATCACTGACCATTTTATACTGGATCATTAATTTTTAATTAAAAATCATTGGCCCAGATTTATGTTAAAGTGGCGCAGCACGGTGCTGCACCAAAAACAGCAGCACCGCACTGCACCACTTTAGAAATGCAGAGGTGCACCATATTCTGAGGAATACGATGCACCGCTGCGCTTCCCCAGGCGCTGGTGCTGAATTAAGCTGCTTAGCACCAATCCAGGCATCCTTGCACCATAGTGCAAGGGTGTCTGCGTTGAGGGGATAGATTGTTTATGTGCAGGAAGGGACACCTCCTTGCACATAAACAATCTTTAATGGCGATTTGGCACTTCTATGTGTGCTGCAAAACACAGCACGCATATAAGTACCAAAGCTTCTTATTCAATTGATGGTTTATATGCAGTAAGGTGACCCTTCCAGCACGTAAACAATTGTCCATGGCATTTTGCTTCTTCTGTGTGTGCTGCAGAATGCAGCACACATAGAAAAAGCAAAAAATGAGGAGGAATAAAAGTATTCCTCCACGTTTTGCCATGCTAACGTCACCCTTGGGGTGGCGTTAGTTTTTGGCACTGCTTCAGTGGAACGCCCATCGCAAGACCCATTGAACGCCACTCTGGCACAGAAAACTGTGTTGGAGGGGCACATAGTTATGAGAAGGCGCAACGCCACAAAAAAGTGGCGTTACACCTCCTTGTAATAATGGAGCAGTGCTTAGTGCCACCAGAGCATCACGAAAAGTGATGCTCCCGGTGGGGCTAGGGGCTATTAAATATGCCCCATTGTTTGTATTGCATTCTTCAAAGTGACAACTATGAGAGTTGAGAGTGCTAATAACTTCAGATGATGAGGAATTCCTTGCATTAAACTGTCTGCAATCCATGGACAGTTAGGCTATAGTTTCAACTAGTGCTTATCTTTGATATTGTCTGTTAGGAAAGAGGATAATTATATGGTGTGGTTGTGCAACCTCATTGTGTAATAAACTCACAAACCTGTATTGGGTCCAGTTGGGTTCGTATGAAAAACCTTAGGTCATTACTGGGTTGTTGTGAATGAGCGGTCAGGCTTTATCAGAGGAACAGGTGTAAAGCAAGTGCAAAAACAGTTGATTAAAAAGAAAATGCAGCACAATGGAAATCCAATACCAATTTATAACAAGCATTTGAAATGGGTCTCGCGTTTGCTCGAGTTAGAGCTATTGGCGTGAATTCCTAACAGGACTTTTCTTGCCATTGTAAATTCCTAACTGGACTTTTCTTGCCACATAACTTGAAAATGAAAAGTAAAACAGTTGACATAAGCGAGCCAATTCAAAGCACTACAGCCACCATGAGCACAAAGGAGAGAGACAAAAAGAAGAAGTTTGCTCGCAGTTAAACATAAGGGCAAACGTGCAACTATCCATGCAACAGGGTTGATGGCCAAGGCAGTAACAAAACTGCCCCAAGGAGGGACAAACTTAAAGCATTTACCAATGATAACAAAGCACTTTTGAAAGGCAAGCCCATGAACGAGTGAAATTGATGGGCGTGAGGTGGGCGTGGTTAAAAGCCCACACAGATACCAACACCTCAGAAAAGCTAGACTTGTGTACTGCTACGCTAAACCTAAAAAGAATATCTAAAGCTTAGAGCAGTGGTTCCCACCCTTTTAATGTCTGTGGACCAACACTTTATGACTACTCGATCCCCACTTCAATCATTATTGGAATATGGGGACCCCCCACTAAGTAATAACTGAAAGCTGGGGACCTAATCGGTTAATATTTTTTATTTTCCAAGCAGTCATGGACCCCCTGAGGAGGGTTTGTGGACCCTCAGGGGTCCCCGAACCTCAAGTTGGAAACCATAGGCTTAGAGTATCGGCCAAGGTTTAACTGAGGAAACATTTTGCACATGTTAGGAATCTCTCCAGAGAGGTTGAGTACTGAATGAGCAAATAGTCCGATTTACCCTGAGCTACTTCTCTCATCCCCCTACTTTTTAGAAGAGTTCTACTTTGCCCCCTAAAACATAGACAAGTGGTGATGCACAAAGTGCACTGAACACACACAGCCTATGCTCCTCCAACTAGGGCTTCAACAACATTTCCAATTATTTAGAGATGAATAAAGCATGGGGATGTTACTCTCAGGAAGTCTCTGTACAAGCTGGAAAACATTTAAATGTCTATTAGCATCTAAATACAAGGTGTAATGTAATCAAGTCAAATCTACCCATCACAGGCACCTCAGAGGGACAAAGTCAGACTGCCTTGCAAGTGTTCAGACACCAGTGCAAAACCTACTGAACTAGTTTACCAATCCATAAAATAGATTAGAGATTGCTTAAAAATAAAATCAGAGCTACACATTAGTTTCTGCCAGAACAAGTTAAAAAAAAGGCAATAAATAATATGACTTCTCAAAAACATGAACCTAACGTTTTGCTTTTCTAGAAGTCGTATCCATTCCGCGGCATGTCGCACATCCCCCTGCATAGTGCTAAACATCACAAAGAGTAAAGTCTCTAGAGACGCAGGTGTTTTATTCCTGGTGTCATTAGCTGTAAATAGAGAGGAACTAGGACATTTGTGAAAGAAAAAATGTGATTCAGGGGCTGCTTTTCTGAGGAGAAACCAAGGCAATGGAGTCATAATCCCATCATCTCCATTTATGGAAATATGTGATCCTTGCTGATCACAATCACCTGACCGTACCTAAGTTAATTATCCATCCATACCGTGATGTGCTTAGAAACTGCTAGAGCAGCTTTAAGCACAACCCAGATTAGCTGGACTTAAAGTAGACTCCAGTATAACATCTTAACAAAAAAAGTAGGAAGACCGTCCGGCATTCCCATAAATAATAGTGAAATGCTGAATATCTGTTTTAAAGAGTTGTTGTGCTGCATAGGCAGAAAAGTAGCTCAGTAGCTCAGTACATCATCTACAGTGGGCTTCATGCCACGAAGTCCAAACTGTAAACCCAGCACTTTATTTACCCATTCATCCTCCCAAAGATCCAGACATTGGTGGTCATTACAACCCTGGCGGACGGTATTAAAGCGGTGGTAAAACCACCAACAGGCCGGCGGTAAAAAAATTGCAATTACGACCATGGCGGAAACCGCCAACAAAGACAGCCACTGTAACACTCCGACCACCACGGCGGTACAAACAAACAGCGCGGCGGTCACCACCAACAGACAGGCGGGAGACAATGTACCGCCCACAGCATCATAACCTACCAATCCGCCACCTTTTCCGGGGCGGATTCACCGCGGATAAAAACACGGCGGAAACAGGAATTTCGAAGGGAAAACGCTCACCTCTACACACCCCACGAGGAACGAGGGCACCATGGACCCGGAACTCCAAATTCTCCCTGCTATAGTCTTCCTGCTCATCTACCAGGAGCACGAACGCCGGCGGCGAAGACCACGGTGAGTACTGCATCTACGACACAGGGGAGGGGGAGGGAAAAAACAGGGACACACACACGCAACACCCCCACCCTCACCCACTACAACACACACAAATGTAAATCTATACATCACAGTAACACCCCCCAATCCCCCAGGAAGAAAGCAAAGACAATAGAAAATTAGTGTAACCATTGTAATATATTAAAAACAAGTAGGCAGAAATATATATATACACCATGTACAAAATATATACCAAGCATAGTAGTCCAGGTAGTGCACTAAGATAGTCCGTGGAACACTGGGACCACACGGTATGGGCGAGGCCCACACAAGATCCCCGACCATGACGGAGAGAACACTGCAGGGGCATCAGAGAGCAAGAAAACAGGCACCTCAGGGAGAGGGAAGGGGCACCTCAGCCAGTTGAGTGTACGATGCCAAATCCACGAGGGGGCCACATACACACTGTTCCATCCTGGGGAGTGCAAAGCCACAGTCTCTCAAGTCTCTAAAGTGGGTGGTCTGCCCACTGTTCAATCCTGGGGAGTGCAAAGCCACAGTCTCTCAAGTCTCTACAGTAGGTGGGTTGCCCACTGCCATATCCTGGGGAGTGCAAAGCCACAGTCTCACAAGTCTCTACAGTGGGTGGATTGCCCACTGTTCCATCCTGGGGAGTGCAAAGCCACGGTCTCTCAAGTCTCTACAGTGGGTGGTTTGCTCACTGTTCCATCCTGGGGAGTGCAAAGCCACAGTCGCTCAAGTCTCTACAGTGGGTGGGTTGCCCACTGTTCCATCCTGGGGAGTGCAAAGCCACAGTCGCTCAAGTCTCTACAGTGGGTGGGTTGCCCACTGCCATATCCTGGGGAGTGCAATGACACAGTCTCTCAAGTCTCTACAGTGGGTGGGTTGCCCACTGCCATATCCTGGGGAGTGCAAAGCCACAGTCTCACAAGTCTCTACAGTGGGTGGGTTGCCCACTGTTCAATCCTGGGGAGTGCAAAGCCACAGTCTCACAAGTGGATGACAGTCTCCACTGGTTCTGGAGGGGGCATGGTGCCCAGAGTGCTTCATCCTGTTAAGGACAGAGTTAGTGGATGTCAGTCTCCACTGGTTCTGGAGGGGGCATGGTGCCCAGAGTGCTTCATCCTGTTAAGGACAGAGGTAGTGGATGTCAGTCTCCACTGGTTCTGGAAGGGGCATGGTTGCCAGAGTGCTTCATCCTGTTAAGGACAGAGGTAGTGGATGTCAGTCGCCACTGGTTCTGGAGGGGGCATGGTGCCCAGAGTGCATCATTCACCCCGGGACAGACTCAGTTGCATCAGTGCCCATGCCGCTCATGGGCTAGCGGTGCTTGAGATGGCGGTGCCCTGTTCAGCGGTGCTTGAGATGGCGGTGCCCTGTTCAGCTGTGCTTGAGATGGTGGTGCCCTGTTCAGCGGTGCTTGAGATGGTGGTGCCCTGTTCAGCGGTGCCCTGTTCAGTGGTGCTGCAGATGGCGGTGCCCTGTTCAGCGGTGCCTCAGATGGCGGTCTCCATTGCAGGGTCTCAGCTGTTGGCGGTCCTTCATGGCCCAGCGGGGCTGGCGCTGGCGGTCCTTCATGGCCCAACAGGCCTTTTGCTGGCGGTCCTTCATGGCCCAACGGGCCTTTTGCTGGTGGTCCTTCATGGCCCAGCTGGGCTTGTGCTGGCGGTGGCCTCCTGGGCAGCTGGGCTGGTGCTGGCGCTGGCCTCCTGGGCAGCTGGGCTGGTGCTGCTGGCGGTGGCCTCCTGGGCTGAGGTACAGGGGATTGGGTCGGGGTTGAGGAAGTTGGAGGGGGGAGGCTAGAGACAGGGACTATGGCTGCCATCAGTGCTGAGGCCAGAGTCTGAAAAGTGTGAAGGCCGCCTGACCAGAATGAATGCCCTCCAGGAATGCATTGGTTTGTTGCAACTGCCTCTCTACTCCCTGGATGGCATTCAAAATGGTAGACTGCCCAACAGTGAGGGACCTGAGGAGGTCAATGGCCTCCTCACTGAGGGCAGCAGGGGTGACTGGGGCAGGGCCTGAGGTGCCTGGGGCGAAGGTGATGCCCACCCTCCTGGGTGAGCGGGCACAGGGCAAAGGCTGAGGGGCTGCTGGGAGGGTGGTGCTGGTAGGGGGGGTGGCGGCTGTACCTGTAGATGCGGAGGGCACAGATGTTGCCGCCACCACAAGGGAGCTCCCATCAGAGGATGAGTCCGTGTTGCTGGTGTCAGCTCCTGTCCCCGCCGTGGAGCTCCCCTCGCCCTCCGTCCCACTGGTGAATTCAGACTCCGTAGTGTCACCCTCCAGGGCCATGTGGGATGCAGCTCCCTTGTGCTCCGTTGCCACTGCTCCTCCGCCTGATGATGCTAATGCACACAAGAACAGGCAGACTGCAAAAAGGGGGGGGAAGACAGAAAAAAGACATGTTGAGTGCATGCATTACCGATACCGTTGGCGGACACGACAGACACAGAAGCCCCCTGCACTACGCGGGCTCTTGGGCTCCACTGTTCAATTTCTGGGAAATGGCCTACAAGGCTATGGATGACCTCTGCACACATAGATGACACAGGGGCATGACTACCTGTACTTGGCACTCTACAGAGGTGGGCTGGAGTGCCACATGGCCTGACATACGGAGGGGCCTTGCCTACGGAACTCGCCCTGGCCTAGGGAAACCCACAGCCCCCCTCCCCCACCCAGACACCTCCACTGCGCGCAAAGTCAGCAGAATGAGAGTGTACTCACCCCCTTGTGTCTGCTGTGATGCCTTCAAGAGCCCATCCAACTCCGGGTTGGCCACCGCCAGGATGCTCAACATCAGGGGGGTCATGGTGCGACGGGCAACCATTCCAAGTTTGAAGGCCATCCCCAGCTGAGCCTCCGCCGTCTTTTTGCTCCAGCGGCGAATGTCCTCCCATCTTTTCCGGCAGAGGGTGCTCCGTCTGTGGTAGACCCCCAGGGTCCGGACGTCCTTGGCGATGGCACGCCAAATATCTTTCTTCTGGTGGGCGCTGACCTACATGAAATATACAGAGGAAAAAGATAAGTTATTACCAACTGCACCGTCAAAGTGATTGGCCCCAATCACTACCTTTGCCATGTGGCACATGCATTCACCGTCTTTCATGCACGCAGCACACTCCCCCCTTCCTTCTTACATCCAGCCCTCTCCACACAGGCATAGCCCATACAGCATGCTCCCAGTGCACTTACCTGTTTGCCTGGAGGACCGTAGAGTAGCGTGTACTGGGGGTGGACCCCATCGACGAGTTTCTCCAACTCCTCCGATGTGAAGGCAGGGGCCCTTTCCCCAGACACTCGAGCCATTGTCTCTTCCAGACTGAGGTCACAGCAGCACTTGCAGTGTACGTCCTCTCCTGTCGAAGATCAGGTATCGAGTGATTGAAGTGATAGAAAATGGCGGTCACGTCCGTGGCGGTGCGTACCGTCACCGCCAGCGTACATCGCCATTGGCTCCTGGGACTCAGAGGGTCCAATGTTAACCAATGCAGCATTGCGCCGCGGTCTTCGACCGCCTACCGCGACGGTGTACAACGCCAGCGCAGTTACCTCACATCCCATTGTCCCACTTTAGAGGTCAGGCAGCTGCCATTTCAGGGGCCCACATGGCTTCATTTCCAACTGCATCACTCAAACCTAGGCCTACACTCAACACACATACAGGCCACCTTTTGTGTATGATAGGTGTTCTGTGTAAACTGTGGGTACGTACCTCTGAGTTGTTTGACTCTGTGCTCGCTTTTGTCCTTCATACGCACTGTCTGCTGGGACATTTGAGGAGATGGCGGCATCCTCCGGTGGACAGACCGTTGGTGGACCTGTCGACAATGGAGGAGCGACATTTGGTTATCACCTACAGGCTTGACCGTGCCACAATCCAGGAACTGTGTAACCAGTTGGAGCCAGACCTGATATCAGCAATCTGCCATCCCACAGGAATCCCCCCTCAAGTGCAGGTGCTGTCAGTGCTCCATTTTCTTGTAAGTGGTTCCTTTCAGACAACAGTGGCCCTGGCATCAGGGATGTCCCAGCCCATGTTTTCCAACGTATTGTCCAGAGTGTTGTCTGCCCTTCTGAAACACATGCGGAGCTACATTGTTTTCCCTCAGGTGGAGGATTTGCCTACAGTGAAAGGTGATTTCTATGCCCTAGGACACATCCCCAACATCATAGGTGCCATTGATGGGACACATGTGGCTTTGGTCCCCCCCCCCACAGGAGTGAACAGGTGTACAGAAACCGGAAGAGTTATCATTCTATGAATGTACAGATGGTATGTTTGGCAGACCAGTACATCTCCCATGTGAATGCCAAGTTCCCTGGCTCAGTGCATGACGCCTACATCCTGCGGAATAGCAGCATCCCTTATGTGATGGGCAACTCCAGAGGCACCCTGCGTGGCTATTAGGTGAGCACCTACAAGCAAGTCAGTGGGAACGGTTGTCTCGGTCTGGGGATATCCCTCCAGGTTAGTGCGTGTCTAACAGTTGTCCCTAAACATTTGCAGGTGACTCTGGTTACCCCAACCTTTCATGGCTACTGACACCAGTGAGGAATCCCAGGACAAGGGCAGAGGAACGCTACAATGAGGCCCATTGGCGAACTAGGAGGGTGATCGAGCGGACCTTCGGCCTCCTGAAGGCCAGGTTCCGTTGCCTCCATATGACAGGTGGTTCTCTCTACTACTCACCAAAGAACGTGTGCCAGATCATCGTGGCCAGCTGTATGCTGCACAACTTGGCTTTGCGACGACAGGTGCCTTTTCTGCAGGAGGATGGTCCAGAAGGGGGTCTTGTGGCAGCTGTGGAGCCTGTGGACAGTGAAGACGAGGAAGCAGGGGAAGAAGACATGCACAACAGGGACTCAGTGATGCAGCAATATTTCAAATGAGACACAGGTAAGAATACAGAGCTGCCTACTACATGTACTTTAACACTACTACCTCTCTACTGTCTGTCATTTTCACCCAGTGTATGGTCAATGAGTGGTCACTTTCCCTTACGATTTCACAGATGTGGGTCCCACTGTGTGACATCTGCTTAGATTCCTCATGGACTAGAGCTGTGTGACATAGGTATGTTGCCATTCAACTTGAAAGAGCATTTTGTCACTGTATTTGCTAATACACTATTTCAAAATCACAGACAGACTCCAGATTGTTTTGTGCTTTAAGTGTGTTTATTTATGTGCTCAATATTGGAGGGGGTAGTGAAATGGTGAGGGGTGATGGCGTAGGAATGTCCATGGCAGAGTCCAGTCTATTAGTCTCACAGGTGCATTGCCCATATGGGCATAGGAAGTGGAGCTGGGGCAGTTCCAATATGGACAGGGTTACAAAGTGGGACAGTAGGATGACAATCAGGGTGGTCTCATTTCTTGGCGGGAGTCTTGGCATTGTGCTCTGTCTTTGTCCTGGATCTCAGGGACCATTTGCGGGGTGGTTCTCCCTCTACAGGGGGTGGGGTGCTGGTGTGGTGGTCCTGTGGCGGTGCCTCCTGTTCACTAGCGCCGGCGGAGGTAGTGGGCAGTTCATCATCCATGCTAGTGTCAGGGGCCCCTTGTAGTGCCACAGTGTCCCTCCTGGTGTTCACAAGTTCCTTCAGCACCCCTACGATGGTGCCCAGGGTGGAGCTGATGGTTCTGAGTTCCCCCCTGAAGCTCATATACTGTTCCTCCTGCAGGCGCTGGGTCTCCTGAAACTTGGCCAGTACAGTTGCCATCGTCTCCTGGGAGTGGTGGTAGGCTACCACTGCCCCAGGGTCCCTGTTGTTGTTGGGGTGGTGGGTTATCCTGGGTTCCCTGTAGTGGTGGACACACAGCTGATTGACGTGTCCTGGGGGCGGAGGTATTAGCCCGCTGGGTGGGTGCTGTGCTGGTGTTTCCAGAGGGTGGAAGGTCTGTAGTGGCCTGTGACTGGGTGATGGGAAACGACTATCCTGAGGTCCCCGATGGGCCGGGCTGGTCATCTAGATCCAGTTGGACAGAGGTGCTGTCCAACTGTGGGCCTCTTCTGTTGGTGGTGTGGACATGTGTTGACCCTCGTGTCCGGTGACGTTGGGTAGGGGTCCTGCAGGGGTATAAAAGGATGGTTATTACATCTGTGTGTGTCATGGTGTGCAATGGGTGGGTGACCGTGTACCCCAGTGCTTGCATTCCTGTGTGAGACCTTGTGTGAGGATGGTTTAGGGGGTTGTATGGATATGTGCAGTGGGCATGCTTTATTGATGGGTGCCCATGCTTTGTTGTTGCATGCAGGGCTTGGTGTTGGGATGGGTGGTTTGTGATATTGGGACATATGTGAGGAGTTGGGGTGCTGGGGGTGAGGGTGATGGTGGGGGTATGTGATAGCATGCAGGTAGGGTGGGTGTTGTAATAGTTAAGATTTGACTTACCAGAGTCCATTCCTCCACCTACTCCTGCGAGGCCCTCAGGATGCAGAATCCTTTGCAAACCTTTGCACTTCTTCGTTTTTCTTCCTTACAATATTCATTTGCTTTGTTCTGTGGCAGTTTTTTCCTTTTTTTTGGGGTCGGCTGCCCTCTGCACGAGCACCGTGTGTGTCACAACGGCTGCAGGGGAGCTCCAAACCAGAGGCGTGAGGTCGCCTGCCTCGTCGCCAATTTGTTGTGTTTAAAGCCCTGAAAAGGGATTAACACACACTCTAGTAATAAAATGAAACACGCGACTCTGTATATTTTATTACCGGTCGGTGTGACTGGGGGAGGCCTGTTCCGAGACGAGCCCTTTCACACGGGGCTCCGTCTCGCGCATCTGTGCCAGTATGCCCCCAGCCACGCCTCCTCTTTATTTATAGCTCCGAGACGGAGGCCACGGAGCAAACCAAACAACACCCAAGAACGAGGTGAAATCCCTCTGAAACATCCGGGGATTTCACACGGGGTGTTACATAATCCCGGAACACCCCTCTTTAACATTTCAATGTCGGCTGGCCAGTTACGCCACTGGCCAGCGACACTACATTGTGTATGCCTTCCACTAATGAATTCAAACACATTCTAACAGGCAAGCCCACAAGCCAATGACAGACACTGACGGGACGTGGACAGAGCTCCGAGCCCTTTTTAATTACTAAAGCGTCTCGCTTAGTGAAACGCATGCGCAAGCTCATGCGATGCAGTTTCGACCCTAAAAAGCATTAAACCTTGCTATTAGATTTGGCTTTTGGGGAGACTTTCTTCCTGCAGGCAGTCTTTCCTTGCGGGACACTACAGAATAACTAGTGCGCTTTAAATGATTTGATTGATTAATTGAGATTACTGACGACTAATAAGAAACACATTTATGATCTTTCCTATCTTCTACAATCAGTCCTGTTTACTACAGGATTTCTGCAGTCTTTACTGAGGGTGTGATGGGAAGAGAAGGTATTTTTGTGGTGAGGACGTCTAGGGGAACGAGCAAATGTCAAAATTACAATGTGAATGTATTTCATGTTTTATAAATAAATCAAAAACAACATTTGCTAATATGATTTGTGTAGTAAGCACATGTTGTGGTTTTATAGGCGAATGATAAAACAAACAGGATTGCTGAAAACGATTTGGCTTATCTTCATTGAAATGTACTGACAAGCTGAAAGAGGAAACCATGCACACAGCTGTTCCCCACAAAAGGCGTACAGAGCAAAAATTTTAATTAAATGAGTCCTGTTGTAAAAGAAAAGCTCCATGCCATCTGGGCATGTCTTTCAGTGAGGTAATCTGCAGACTAATATTTGTAGACTCTTGCGGCATGCTTTCCTGAACTCCTATTAGAACACAGCGACACATGTACGAAGAGATTGTAAAACAGATTGCCAATACTTTGGTTCAAATTACCGCAATCTAGAAGAGTGTCATGTGCATGACAACTGGCAGATTGTTCCTTGCGAGGCCAAAAGCCGCGCTGAACTGCATTTCATGAAGTGATGGTATGGCAAGCTTCACTGAAGGGTGCTGGACGTCCGGGGCATTATTACTGGGCATCCATGGCTCCTACAACCACCATGCTACTTAGCACACCTGATTCATGATTCATTTGTAAACATTTATGATTTTAGCAGTAACCTCAGACGCGGAGAGCATCCTCCATAGACAAACACAGGTAGGTTTTCACAATTCGCCAGAAAGAGGTTGGGAGACATGCAGTGAATGAGTAAGGTCGATGATTGATGAAATAGCCAAACAAATTGCACCTATTTTGCCCCGCCTACCTGTCAACATTTTCTAGGCGGTGTGAACAGATTTTCCAGGCACTTAACTTCCACCTCAATTGTTAAATGAGCAATTTCTGAAAATGTTGCTGTCATTTGGTGCACGTATAAAACTAGTTACTATGATGGATTTTTGACATGTGTATATGCTGGAACAGGGGTTGAAATATTGACTATCTTTCAGGTTTTACACTATGTTATACTAAACCCCACAAAGCCTCCTCCCCAACACACAACTCGTATGTTTTTGCATGGCTACAAAAAAATTGCAATTATTTCTGTATGGGTATTTGATTTGTATTGTGCAAATCTAGCCAGAAGGCAGTGCTGCGTTGTCTAGAGACAAAGGCAAAGATACAGCCAACGTGTGATTGGAGAGTTGTTGACGTGTTTAATTCCTAAAAAGAAATGTGCCGGGACAAAATGTTCGCCTAGGAAGCAAGTGCAGCTTGAAACACCCTGTTTCCTTGTCAGTGCTGCGAAATGCCAACAACAATGGCCTGGAAGGACTTTTATTATTTTTTAGTGTGTGTTGAATAGGTAAACCAATGTGCTTTGCCGAAAACAGGGAGAATATGCCAGCATATACTGGATTACCATGAAGAAAGTGTTGATGTTAAGATTGAAGTGCCAGTGTCGAGCACTGGTAAATACCCCTACAAATTAACCACTGATTCACTGAATTCTATGAGTGAGGGTGGATTGTTATTATGTTGATTGTCTTTTGTTTAAAGAGTTGGGTCTTCAGCAAATTCCTGAAGTGGAGCATGGTTAAGGTAGTTATGATGCATACAGGAAAGTTATGTCCGATCTTGGGTGCATAGACGGAGAACCCTATTGTCCCTTTTTCCTTTCTGTACATATTTTGACTCCAGTCCCAGATATTTTTTACTCTTGGAAGTACTGCCAAAATACTCATATCAAAAGCAGAAGTACATTGTCTGGACCTGGCCCTCACAGACGTCACCTCCAAACATTTTGCCTTTTTCCTTTCACTTTTCACTAAATTTATTTTTGTTGGCCTTAGTACTCTGTGCACTTTACTACAGCTAAACAGAGCTACAGTACTTGTGCTATCTCACTATAACATGGACAAATTAGCTAATACCCAATTGGCATATTTAATGTACCTGTCAATCCCTTATAGAGTGGTTTGTAATATAACCGGGGCCTGTAAAATAAAAGGGACGGAGGGGGCTGCAGCACTTAATGTGCCACCCACTGACGTAGAGCCATAACACATGTCCCAAACCTGCCACTGCATTCTGAGTGCAGTTTTTAAAATGCCTTGTTGAGTTGGCATTAAAATCCCTTTGCCGAGCCTTAAACTCACCTAATATTACATCTATGCCACCCGTAAGGTAGGCCCTGGGTGCCCATTGCGCATGGTGCTGTGTAATTAAAAGTTTGGCCATGTACTTTTATGTTTTACATTTCCTGGTAGTTAAAAACTCCTAGATTTGATTTTCACTTCTGTGAGGCCTACCACTTCATAGGATTACATTGGGATTCCTTATTCCATTTAATAAGCTTTCCAACGTGGGCACCCTATGTTTTTATGAATACAACTCAGAGAGTTTAGTTATGACTAATGTCAGAGACAATATAATATTGTTATGTCCACACAGTGCTCTGTCTGCAGTTCTCTGAACAATATAGAGCTTTATTGGCAACGCTTTTGCTTTCTTGAGGTGTGACTTAATCTTAGAGTAGGTGTGACTTACTGTTAGAGTACTCCTGAATACCAGTAGTAAGTGAAAAGATAGATTACACCATAACATACATGATGGATATCCCATCAGCTGTATTACAAGTGCAATATATCAAATGGCACTTGTAATATAGTGGACGGGATATCTGTCCTATTTGTGACAGCGTAACCAATGAACTGAACTATAAATCAAACCATAGGTTTCAGAAGAATCTTCAAAATCTAGTGCAGCTTGTTTACACACCCTTCTTGCCGCTTTCCGGACAGTGACTTGTCACTCAAGTAAACAATGCTCAATTTAGCTTGCACTGGGTCTGTGTCCCACTATTTTCCTGCTCACATTTTTAAAACAATAATCTATCTAAAATGGGTAAGAAAACTGAAGATTACAACAGTGACATATCATCAGATCAGCTTGAGAGACTTCTCAATTAATATAAGAACCATGTTTTAGTAACAGTTTGTCTGAATGGTATGTTTGCCTCAGGAGGTGGAAGCTATCATTAAATATATGAAGTAACCAGTATGGTTGTGACCTCTGTTCCATGCCATGGTTAAAAGAAAACTGCACCAACATGCTCTCAGTATTTGCTGCACAAAGGCTTATCACACTATGTCTAGAGGAGGACATGTGTTTGATTAAGGGAGACATAGATGCCCCTGTGCTTAAAAAAAAAACCTTGATTGGATTCAGATTACCCATCAACCTTTAACCTTGTTTAAGAAGCTCCATTCTTAGCTACAATCATAGCCAAAGTGTTTACATACAGCTTAGCTAGCAGCTGGAAGTCAACAACTTGCTAGTAGTGCTGCAATTCGAATTTAAGTCAGGTGGGGCACAGAAAGTGCTCTGCTTGTTACAGAGAATGACTTCTGATTTAGGTGGATCAGGGGTCAGTTATTCCAGTTGTGCAATTGATTTTGTCAGCCACACTGTCGCTGTAGATTATGGCCTTCTGTTGGGCTTGAGGTTTCAGTTGTCTTTCGCAATCCCTGGAGTATTTCAGATCCTCCTTAGCTACGTGAGCTTCAAGGGTGACATGCAATGCCTTTATGGTTCCAGAAAATGAAAATGCATGTGGAAACCTTAACTAATGGCCACTGTTAATGTGGTCCCATTATGTTAGCCAAAGTTAGAACAACCATGACTGTATAAGTGTTGGCAGAGGTAAGATGTGGATTGTCACAGAAGTAAAAAACTTGGGAGTTGAATTCCTATCGATTATTTCTTCACATTTTTCCTTCATGATTAAATCCTCTGACAAGAAATTTAAAAATACATGGGGCAAGTACAAAGTTATGCATTAATATTTCATTTGAATTATATTTCTAAAAAGAGGAAGGTATCTGAAGAAAATCTGGAAGGCTTATTCAGTACCATAGCAAGTTAGAATATATATATTATAGTTCAAAGATTAAAAGGTGAATCAATGAAATAAAGCAAAGTTTGAGCTTAGTAAACTGACAACTCAAAATTCCTCTGGAGCTTTACAGAAGTTGATCAGAAAGCCTAAATGGAGTCAACATTAGTAAGAAAAAGGAACAAATCAGCAGATGTTCAGTTAATCAACTTTGCCCCGCACCCATACATCCCAAAACATCCTGTTTACTAGCCTGCTTTCACCAGTAACATGCTAAGCAAGGTTCGAAGCATGCCATGCCTGCCAACGGTGTCAACATCTCCTGAAAATGACAGGACCAGCCAGGAGGTGGTGAGAGGCCAAGTGGAGCAAAAGATGGAAAAGGCCCCTAGAACACCAGAAGTTGTCAGTGCCTTTGATTTGGCCTGGAGCTGCCAGAGAAACCAGTTTCACCACCAAATTGTGGACTGGGAAAGGGACACTGGTCAATCCTGAATTGACAAGGTCAGAGACTGGATTCCTAAGCTGGCCTTAGGTACAAACAGATTGTGTGATGAACATGGGGTTAGGTGGGAAGCTTTTGACATAATGAAAAGTCACTGGGGTGGGCCAGATGATGTGACGTTGATGACCTAGATCCAGAAGCACTGGGCTTTTTGGCTCAGCACTCCCCTCTCCACCAATTAGACAAAAGGTGATATGACACATAGGGGGTTATTACAACTTTGGAGGTGGTGTTAATCCGTCCCAAAAGTGACAGTAAAGTGACGGATATACCACCAGCCATATTACGAGTCCATTATATCCTATGGAACTCGTAATATGGCTGGTGGTATATCCGTCACTTTACTGTCACTTTTGGGACAGATTAAAACATCCTCCAAAGTTGTAATAACCCCCATAATACCGTAATTAGGAGGGACACATGCCCACTAGACAGAGTGGTGTGGGCAACCTAGGATGCCTGCTGGAGAGGTCAATGTGTGTGGCTGGCTGCTTGTGCTCCCCCTCCTTAAATTCAGATACATATTGGCGATGGGAGAAGCAGGTATGAGTAGTTACTCTTCAGTGTCTTGTAAAATACATAATTGTCACAAAAACTTTACTGTCTGATGTAGGACATGCGAGAGGGAGATACCTAATGTTTTAAACCATCGCCATATGCACCTGAGAATGGCAGCTAGGATCTAAGGGCACGTGTGCTAACAATGGAACATGTGAGGGACTGTGGCCCACCTGAACTGTCAGCACAGATGTCCTAATGCTGCATCCACAAGCATAAACGTTGGCCAGCTATGCTTCAGAGTCAGGACAATGGTTAATTCCCCAGTGGAGGGTGTTGTACCATAACAGAGAGTCAAGTTAACACTGGAGTATGGTGGGAACAAACAGTTTTTAAGTACTTCTCTTGAAATGCAAATGGACCCCTTAATAAAGTAAAACGGGAATTAACACTGAAAGCCACAAATCAGTATCCTGATGCCCTCCTTACCCAAGAAATACACCTTCTCCTCAACAATTAGAACTATCTAAGCAGATATGATTTACGCTCAATGTCTTGGCTCAGTCCTCATAGATGCTCCCCCAGACCTGACAATATTAAGAGGTGACTTCCTTGGTGCTATGAATAAACTGATTGTCATATGCACTTAGTCTCATTTCTGTCCTCACATGAGCTCTGCAATGTCTTGAGCATATTCAAATCAATGAAATGCTTATACACATTTTTCTCTGGTACACACCAGTCACATATCAACCATTTCCTTTTTCCATCTTCGGAGCTACATAGGGTAACTGATACACAAACATCCGCAAAAGGACTATCTGACCATGCACCAATTGCAGTCACAATATTCAGTAACGGTAGGGCATTGAGGCATGCTGTGGCTCAACACGTTGTGGCTGACCATGGGGAACCTCAGGGATGTATTAAAGGAATTGCAATATTTTCAAGCAACACAGAATCGGCCGAATGCCCTATAACCCTATGTGAGTCTCTCAAGCTGGTGGCAAGAGGCAGAGCATTGAGCTACATTACCAAAATTAACCTGGCCAACACAGTGAAACTCAGCCATTTCCAGAGAGCTTTCCTAGAATTAGATGACCATTACTGCACTGATGTATCAGAAGATAATGTCAATGATATGATCCTCAAAAAAAGTAAATACCAATAATACCACAAACACACAGAAAAAGCAAAAGGCATCAGGCCTGAATCTCAGAGTAGAGCATACAGAGTAATAAAACAGGCAAGCTCCTACGTGGGCAGGTTTGGAGAGAAAGGGAGAATTGGTGAAATTCATGAGTAGGACAGAGTTGGAACCAGAATCAAAAATGACATTCTACCAGTTCAGTGCTACTTTCAGGGATTCTACAGACCTACTGTGATGTAGTAAGTGAGTACAGCACGCGATCACCTGGATTCGAACATGGAACGAGGGTGACGCAGAACAACAGTTGGATCAGAGGCTGGATGGCTGGGGCGACATTGGAATAAACGTACTTACAGTTTTCTTTAACGTGTTCCTGTTTCGTTATATACATGGAGAAGACCCAATTTCACATCTGGCGACGAGGGTGGCTGTCGCCTCAACATCCTGATGTTAACGCGTCCCTTTATGTCAATTTATACACATTAGGACTCGTTTTAGGCCGATGAATCTTTTGACCCAGTTGTGAGACACCGTAGAACGAGATAACTGATTAATATGTCAAGCAGTATATCAATGATATTATCAACATATATCACCACAATATATTTCACTTTAGACATTGATTAAACTGTCGGCGCAACCATGACCTTTCAGTCATGAATAACCACACCTTTATGAGAGTTTGGTGAATTTTATTCCCTATTGATTACAATCTAATAGCAAGAGTATTAATCTCAAAACCATGAAGCAAAAGAGCGTAATCGCGATATGACAACTGTGATAAGATTTTGACAATGCAAAGATCACAAACATAAAATCACCAATGTAAGAGATACACAGATCAGAATGCATAAAACCTCATGTACGTCTCAATTCAGCGTAGCACAACGTCAGTCGCGTTGGTTACGTTAGTCAAGGTGAATGCCTAATCTAACCACTAATTAGCATCAGCATGTTGGACTTCATGCAAAACAGTTTAGAACACTAATTTAGAAAACATCTAACTAGGGTCTCTAACCAAAATACAGCAGTTGGTACCTAGAAAGGAAAAGCAAATAGACGAATTACAATAGCAATTGTCATAATTACCCTCCTCGGAATGAGTCAGCATACAGGATCAGTCTTCGTCTTCAGGACATCAGTTAGATCACCGCCAACCTATTTCATCTAAGGAACAGGGGACACTTCCCTCATAAGGAGGGAAAGTGTAATGGGGCAGTCTATAGTTAAGGATGGTTGGTTTAATTAAGTGTCAAATCACCAAACAGAGTGACAGAGTTTCTGGATGCAATCAATATCATTCCCTACCTAGTTCTCCGAGTCTCTTGTGTCATGGGTTTTTATTCCTCTTTTGCAATACCTTCCCCCAAAATTATATTGGATAGTCGCTACACCCCACTATCTTTAACCTATCAAATTATACATTAAGTAATGCAATTGTCACCCCACGCTAATTTATAAGGCTTTGATTGGTCTTCATAATTGACATCTTCGTAGGTGGCAAATCTGGGGTTACTTCATTCTCTGGCACGTTCTTCGGGTCAAAAGTTCTCTTTTCCATGGTCGATTGTCCTTGGATGTTTCAAATAATGTTGCAAAAAACGTATAAAACTTATACTAAAACAGCTAGCATGCGGGTGAGAAAAGTCCTCACTTGCAACATAAAACAAAGAAAAGAACACATGCTGGGTCATGGCCTTTTGCGAATCAGCACACAGGAGAAACAGAAAAATATGCTTTAATATGCGAGCTACACGGCTAAGTTTTCAGCTCACGCTAACTTAAGACTTATGGATTCTAATAAACGCAATCTTCGTAGATGTTAACATATTCAATTAATCATAAGCAATTATTTCTAATATTCGACATTAGTATATGTGTACAATAATTTCTTTACTCTTATAAGTTTGTTAGACGAATAACACCTTATGTCTTGTTATTTCAGCATTGGTAGTATAAGCATTTCACATCTAAAGCATGTAATATTTAAACTACGCTCTCTCAGTCCCTCCTCTGATGACGCTCGTCATCACACAAATCTTTCTTTGATTTAATTTTTCACATTGCGCATAGTACGCATTACAACATCCTGTCCTTTATGTGAGCTTTCCCATATCTCATTGAACATTTTCTTTCTTTCACTTTCTTCATTTCTTCTGGTTCTTTTAGTCCAATTTCTTTTTATTTTGTCATTAATTTTACATGCCCCCCATAATCCCAATAGACAAACCAAAACAATTAGCAAACCCATCAGAATTTTTGCAAGTACCCCATTCCAAATGTTGGTAAACCAGCTTCCCACTCTGGCAATTCCCTTTCCAAATTTCTCCCAAACACCAAGTTCTTTCAAATCCTTTAAATCTGTACTATCTCTAGTAAGGTTAGTAAGCATACTTCTAATCTTCCTTCTGTTATCAGGTATAAATGAACAACAATGACGCTCATTGAGCATTTTGCAGACCACTCCGCTCTTTGCTAAAAGAATGTCTAAAGCAAGTCGATTTTGAAGAGTCATAGCCCTTTCTGCAGCAAGTTCAGTATCCATCAGGAGTATGGCTCCTGTAAAATTTGTCAACATGTTATCCACTATAGTAGACAACTTTTGAATTTTCATGGAATTTAAGATAACCCCTACTGATGGGATTATGGCCCCTAATATATCACCAATGACAGCCGCCACTGATTCTCGTTTCTGTCTGGGATGTTGTAATTCAGACGTCTTAGGTATTTGTTTTAAGTCATCAATTTGGTAAATCTTTGGGAATACTATCCCCAAATAACATGTCCCATACCATCCCTTAGGGAGACGGTAATAAGCATTTAGCCCACAGATGTAATAGATTCCAGGGATTGCTGGATCTTGACAATTTAACATAAGGGTCCATTTACTCTGAAACAAAAACACATGCCTACATTCACTCGCACCCACAAACAAATTGTCTTGATCAGATTTTGGCCTATATACACAGAGCCTACCTACATGTAATGCATCTATTGCTAGTTTGCCTTGTATCTTGATTGCAGTATAAGCATAATCAATTGCGTATGTGCGTTTCTCTAATCCTTTTTCTAATCTTTCTTTTAATGCTTTGCGCCTATCATCTGTATGATCTCAGAAGCTTTTCTCTACAGGCGACAGTAAGCAAGTCAAATTATTGTGATGTGCATAAGCAGTTCCAAATGTAAGTGTTGGCTCAAAGAATCCCCTAACTATTTTTATATCGTGCTCTTTAGCTAATTTATTTAAGAATTCAATCACAGGCACAAAGGAAAACACAACATCCAAATTGGAATAAAAGTATTGCACATGCTCTTGATTATAGAATCTTGTTAGTAGCAAGCTGCAACTAATTCCATAAGTAAGAGGGAGACTATGATAGGTAACTCCCTCCTGCACAGATGAAGGAATTTTAGTACACACATAACAATCTTTCGCATCCATGGTTTCCACATACTCATTTAATAAGCGATAGAAGACATTAGTAGGTAGTTCTCCCTTTGCATTGGTCCCTTCATGCATATGTCTTGCATCCTGCTCAAATCTCTCCCACGGTGTTAGTGTAGTAGTTTCAGGTTTTGAAGTTGCGTTAATAGTTTCTTTCTCTCTCCATGGCATTCCCACAATCACTCCCACTATTATCACTGCACACACAATACCTATTATAAGACCTAACCAGACACACACCTTACTCCCTTTGCTACTATTTCTATTGTATACCATGTTTGTATAGAATCAGAATAGCAGATCAACAATCCACTTGAGGATAAACCTTTATTTTATTTTTTACTTCTTCTTCGTATATTATAGCGTCTTCACTCACTCCAGGACCCTTTCAGTCAAGTCAGGTTAGCAGCTTGTGGTAATCAGGTTCCTTTAAAAGTCAAATTCAGTTTTAGTGTCACTTCCGGTAGTTTCTAGAGTCTCTCTTTCTTTTCATTTTTTTTCTTTTCTTCAATTTTAGGCAATCTTGTTGCCATTCAGAGGTTGTAGCGTATGCCCATTCAGGACCGGTATATCTTCTGTTTGCGATTCTTTTTCTTTTTAATCTTCGTTCACCTTGTTGTTCTCCCTCACTCAGATCATCTGCTTGAGAAGTATCACTCTCTTCTATTATTGTGTCATTTGATGCCTCCCTTATTTTAAGGAGTTGCTTGTCTGGCCAATTGTCACCTCTATGCATCTTTTCTCGACGTTTTCCTTCAGGACGTTGGACAGCACCCTCCTCTTGTGATATGGTGTTTTCTCTTGACGGACCTGCAATTGGTTCAGGGGACTCTGATACGTTTTGGTTTTTCTCTACGGTTTCTCCTTCTCTTTCTTCTTCCAGGTCTATGTTGGGTTCAGACTCTAATCCGTATTCGTCTACTTCTGGGAGAACCTCTCCTTGATTCAGTTCTCCTGCTGCCTCTACTGAGATAAGCACTCTGTCGCCTCTCTCGAACTCATTGATAGTTTGAGGGACAAGGCTGTTCTCAGTGGGCTCTTCGGTAGTCTCAGTTCCTTCTTGACTGTTCTCAGACCCTGAGACTTCTCCTTCTAAGGTCGCTGTGCCGCAAACTTCAAGTTCCTCTTCAACAGGGCTCGTTACCTTTTTCGTATGACTGGCATGTATCCAGTTGGGAACCCCGGCACACTTCACAGCAGTAGTAGTCGTCAATATTATTTGATATGGCTTTTCAACGTGGTTCTAGACACAATTTTCTCACATGCTTCTTGACAACCACCCAATCACCGGCTTGTAGAGAGTGACCTGGATCGCCAATCGGCGGCAATGTGTTAGCTTCCACCTGGTGAGAAAAAGAGCGAATCACGTCAGCCAAACCTTTGCAGTAATCCAACACCATATCATCTGTAATATTCACTAGTGCATTTGCAGGTACTGCAGGTAATCTCATAGCTCTGCCCATGAGGATTCCAAGGGGGGACAGTCCCGTTTTCTTATCTGGGGTGTTTCTCATTGACATCAGCACTAGAGGTAAGGCATCTGGCCACTTCATATTAGTTGCTGCGCAAATTTTTTCCATCCTTGATTTCAAAGTACCATTCATCTGCTCTACTAATCATGATGCTTCAGGGCGATAGCTACAATGCAGCTTTTGTTCAATGTTGAGTGCGGCACACAGGAGTTTAATCACCTCATTGTCGAAGTGTCTACCCCTATCTGATTCTATAGAAACCGGAAACCCGAATCCTGGTATCAGTTCCCTGAGTAGTAGTTTTGCAACTGTAAGACTATCATTCCTACGTGTGGGATATGCCTTGATCCAATGACTGAAAACACACACAATCACCAACATGTACTTCAATCCTCCACAAATAGGCATTTCAATAAAATCCATTTGCATTTTGTTAAATGGACCTCCAGCTCTCCCAATGTGGCTCAAAGTTACCACAGTCCCTTTCCCAGCATTCATCTTTTGACAGATGACGCACCTGTGGCAAGTGATTTCCGCGGCTTGTCTGAATTTTGGATTGAACCAATCGATCTTAAAGGACCTGATCATGGCATCTCTTCCGAGATGTGCCTGTCCATGATAAAGCTGGGCAAACTGCGACAAGAGGCTATTTGGCAAGACTAATTTTCCCTCCTCTGAAACCCATAGATCATCAGCTCTTTGTACACATTGCATTCTCTGCCAAGAGTGTTTTTCTTCTTTGCTCGCACGACTTTGTAATGTTGTTAGTTCATCTAAGGTGTCAACCACCCGTAATGCTAGATTTAAACACATATAATTTTCAGTTTGTGATAACAATTCCCATTGCTCTTTAAACGATATACAGTTCAATGCACAAAATCTTGCAACTTGATCTGCATAGCCGTTTCCCATAGACACAAAATCTTGTGATCTGATGTGAGCGCTGCACTTCACCTCGGCAACTTCGAGAGGTAACTGAATCGCGTGTAACAAATCTAGTATTTGTTCACCATTTTTCACAGGAGAACCAGAGGAAGTCATAAAACCCCTCTGTGACCAAAGTTGGCCAAAATCATGCACAATTCCAAATCCGCATCTGCTGTCAGTATAGATAGTGACTTTCAAATTTACAGCTGCATGGCGATTAATTCTGCCACTTGTGCTGAAAACACTTTCTCGAGCCAGGAGGCTTCGATGATGCCAGTTATGGTACATACCGCATAACCAGCTCTCAGGGTTTCTGCAGAATCTCTAAGACAGGACCCATCAACAAACATGATGCAGTCATTTTCTTTCAGTTGAGTGTCCTGAATATCGGGACGAGGCTTGGTACACAACTCAGTCACCTCAAGACAATCATGCTCAAATTCTTCCCCATCTTTAATTTCAGTATTTTCATTTGGTAGCAAAGTTGCCGGGTTCAGTACAGTGCATCTTCTAAGAGTGACATTAGGCGATCCCAGTATGATCGTCTCATACTTAGTGAGACGTGCATTTGTCATGTGCTGAGTCTTAGTTCGTGTCAACAGAATTTCAACTGAATGTGGAACCATTACTGTCAGAGGGTATCCCATGACTATGCCTTCACATTGTAAAAGGCTCTGACCAACTGCTGCAACTGCACGCAAACAACCCGGTAAGGCTGCTGCGACAGGGTCCAAAGTAGCTGAAAAATATGCTACGGGGTGATTTGCATCTCCGTGGACCTGTGTTAAGACAGACAAAGAACAAGCATCACGTTCATGATAAAACAACAGAAAAGGTTTCTCGTAGTCTGGCATTCCCAATGCTGGTATTCTGCAGATGCATTCTTTTAATTCTATGAATGACTCAAGCTCCTCTTTTGACAAAGTTATAGTATATGGCTCATCCTTGACTTCCTTTCCTGTCAGTTTTATTAACGGTTTTGAAATGATTGAGAAGTTGGGTATCCACTGGCGACAGTAGCCCACCATTCCCAAAAACATCCTGACATCTCTTTTTGTTGTTGGGGGATTCATTTGCAAAACTGCTGTTATCCTTTCTTTTGATATTCTTCTGGATCCTTTCTCAATCAAATGTCCCAAATATTTTACTTCTTTCAGACAATATTGTAACTTTCTGGGTGATACCTTGTGCCCATTCTTTCCCAGATGATTTAGTAATGCAATGGTATCGTATTTGCAACTGTCTCTTGTTTTAGATGCAATTAGCAAATCATCGATGTACTACACAAGAGTTGAATTGAAAGGCAGCACAAGAGGTTCCAAATCCTTTTTCAATATCTGATTAAAGATGGATGGTGACTCTGAGAACCCTTGAGGAATTCTGCACCAACTGTACACCTGATCCAGGAATTTGAAACTGAACAAAAATTGGCTGTCCTCATGAAGAGGTATCGAAAAGAAGGCTTGTGATAGGTCTACTACGGTAAACCATTCAGCATCACAGGGAACCTGGAACATTATTACTGTTGGGTTAGGTACCACAGGACAACATTTTATCACAATTTCATTTATTTTTCTCAAGTCTTGTACAATTCGAACTTTTCCACAGGGCTTCTTTAAACCCATAATGGGAGAGTTACATGGACTGTTCAAGACCTCTTTCAGAACTCCCTGTCTGAGAAAGTCTGCAATTATTTGTGATACTTCAATGAGGACGTCTTGGGTCATGTGATATTGTGGCACTTGTGGGAACACTGCATTTGGTTTTATCTGAACTTTGACTGGTTCTACTCCCTTAATTAATCCTACTTCTTTCCCTGGTCAAATCCCACACTTTCTCTGTTACTGTTCCTTGTAGTTCGACAGGTAGATCAATCAAAGTATGCATTGGGAATAGAGTAATCAAAGGGTAGTCTTCATTTGTCCCTGTTTCATCCTCTATAATTTGACTTTCATCTCCCTCATCGTCACTATTTGTCTGTACTTCAATTCCATCATTGGAACAGGTAATTGAACATTTTGTTTTACAGAGTAAGTCCCTTCCTAGTAGGGATACTGGACTTGAATCGCATACAACAAATCTATGTAGCCCTTGGAAGTTGCCAATTTCAACTTGTTCAGGATCGGTAATTGGGTTAGTCAAGTACCGATTTTCTACTCCGACCACTCGTATAGTACGCCCCGAGAGAGGCAATCTTGGAACTTCTGCACTTCGAACTGTGGAACGTGTGGCTCCTGTGTCAACCAAAAATGAAACTTTATAGACCATCACCTTCCCTTCTACATATGGGCCTCTCTGATCTACCTCTAGGGATACTGCAAGCCTACACTCTTCGCTGTCTGAACTATCGTCTGACCAATCCTCATTCATCCCATTTTCACCTCGTAGTGGGAACTGTTGTAAAGTATTGTTTTGATTTGTTACCTGACCTGTGACCTGCTGAGGAAGCATTACCTGTTGCTGTCCCATCGGAGCCATTGGTAATTGCATTTGCTGTCTAGGCACCATAGGAGTCTGCTGTTGTACTGGTTGCATCTGTACTGACTGAAAACGTGGCATTTGTATCTGCTGCATGGGCTGTACCCCTTGCATTTGTACCAAATTATTCTGAAAATTTGGATTTTGATGTCTTATTTTCGGACCTCGTGAGTTTTGTAATGTACCAACATTAGTGCTCTGCTGAACTGCACCATCCTGCACCATATTTGGACATTCCCATTTCCAGTGCCCCCCGCACGCGTGACATGGTAACATATTTTTCGCTCCTTGAACATCATTTGGAATAACAACGTTATTCATGTCTAACCCGAGGTTCACAAACCCTCGACCTCTACCTCTCGGCTGTGCCTGAAACACGCCATTCATTTGTGGTTGTTGTTGCATCATTTGCTGAACTCCATTTCCCTGTATTCCAGCCTGTGCAGCTGTTATCTGCATCACTATCACCTTTTCTTTCAGCTTTTTCTGCTTCAACTCAATCTCATCAGTACAGTACTTTGCATACTGCAATACCTCATCAATCGGTTTAGCTTGCCAACAAATTAGATGATTCTTAACATTTGGCTAACCTCCGGTCTCAATCCTTCGATGAATCTAAACACAAGGTGGTTCATATCCTTCGGTTCGATAGTCTCAGTACCACTGTAATGCTTAAACGCTTTTAACAATCTCTCATAATAAGCATGTAACTCCTTAAACTCTTGAGAAGTCCGGTTGATTTTCTGCCAGTCAATCACCTTCGGCGATACCTTTTGTTTTAAAAACTCAATCACTTTATGATAATATTTCATCACCTCTTCTGAAGGTGCTCCGGTCACCTTACCTCTCGCCGGCTCCTTTATCGGCCAATCTACCCCTCTCTTGCACTCGAGCCACAAATCTGGCGGAACAATGATCTCAAACAAGGTATTCAAGTCTTCCCAAAGACATTTTGCAAGTTTCACAAACCTGTCCGTCTGTTGATACCACTCGATCGGTTTCTCTCTCAATCTGGGATAATCATTAGTAAAGGATAGAATGTCTCCTCTAGTCCACGGCACATGTACTAAAACACCACCAGCTGTCTCTCTCATAGGTAATATTTTTACTGATTCCAAATCAGGTGAGGTCCTAGCTTGATTAGACCCTGGGCTATCACCCTTTCCTTTATCTTTTTTCTTCGCCCATCGGCTCTCCCATTTCTCCAATGCACCCCAAATCTGTGCACTTTGCAACAGCTCTCTCAAATGTGCCTTCATACCTGCAGATCTCATATGTTCAAAATCTTTTGAGTCAAAATCTAATCTGTAACTCCTTTTCTAATGTTTAGTGTTTCCGATATCGATATTGTATTTGTCTGCTAAGTTCGCTAATCTCTGATGTACTTTGCCTACTTCCTTGGTAATCTTGGGACACAAGTACCTTAATTCTGCCTCTGTGTATGATTCCAATCTATTTACTCCCATTGTTCCTTCCACTAACTCAGCAGCTTCTGCCCCTAGTCGTACAAAGTTCAGGTATTCGTCTTGTTTTTCTTTCTCAGGTTCAACTGTAGTCACTGCAGTCTTTTGTGAAGTATAAGTTTTTTCTAACCATTCATTTAACTGTTGAACTGTAAAACCCTGCAGTGAAATGTTCCCTGCATGTATCATTGGAGAATGTGAGGTATTCACACTCATGGTTTGCGGAGTTAAAACTCCCAACCCTGCTTGACGCATTGCTTCGAGAGGTGCTCCCACTGGACAAAGGTCCATTAAGGGTCTGGGTGGTTCATTTACTTGTTCTCCAGGGGCCATTATCTGTGGAGTTCCCATAGACCCTCCTCTTATCGCTTCCTGAGTCATCACTCCCTGATCACACACGCTCGTTTTACCCTGTGCATATAATGGCACTGGTGGACCGACAGTAATGGGTAACGATATAGCAGCAGGTGTCTGACCTGGACCCAGACCTCTTGGATCAGCAACTCCAAATGTTTGTTCCAATGTACCCGGAACAGGTACTAACGGTGGTCCCGCTACAGGGTTATACCCTGGTATTAACTGTGGTTGTGGTTGAGACATTAATTTCGGAGTCGATTCAATCTGTATTAGCTTTGGCTTTGTGTATATCGGATCTGGCGGCACAATCAAATTCGTAGTAGTCTCAAGCACTGGGACATCAGGGTAGATTCTCTTTATCTGTGGTGGAGGCTGTAACTGTATCGGCAAGTCTGGTGCAGTAAGTACACTGTCACCATTCTGTGTCAAAGCTGTATCGCTAATCTGTACCGTATCAGCAACTCCCTTTTCCTGCGTCTGGTTCCCAGGATCCAGACTAGTACTTGGAGCGCTGTCGCTCACCGCATATGGTGGTGGGCGATCATGTAACAATCTGTCCATAAATTCCTCATCATCTGAATCATCTTCCTCTTCCCAGGATCTTTTATTTTCTTTAGATTTGCCTGAATCTTTGTCGGTTTTACAGGAGGCTTTCTTTCCCTGCATTTCTTCTCCCTGAGATTATTGCTGGGAACATCTTCAACCCGTCTACAATTCCCCGTCTACACATTTTGCTATCATTATCCCATCTAGCCTCTGCATAGGATTTTTCTGCCCTTCTCACTCTTCTCTGAAACCTTTCCTGTCTATGCTAAAGAGCAATCAAGTCCCAAATCGCCAAAGCCTCATATTGTGCCGGTCTTGGAGGTGGTTTCTGCGTACTTAACATCCATCTTAGATTTTCTAGTACCTTTGGATTAAACGTCCAATGTTCTGGGAACGCTAGACACCCTTCCTTCTCTGTTAATTTGCGCCACTGCTTCATCCATAAACAAGGCGCAACACCCTTTTCTTCCATAACCGTATAAGCTGGTGTGTCCTCAGGTGGTGTAGGTTCCCCATCGGTTGCTACAATATATACATCTCCCTTTAGAGCGCTCTTGAATGCTTTAACAAAATTCATTTTTGTGATTCTCTTATTTCGTATTTAATCAGAAATGGCTTAATTCCCAAGATACTCTTCACCTGCCTTTCTCAACCTATTGCCTCTCACAGACGGCAGCCAAACCGTGCGCGACCCCTCTCGACATCTGACCTATCTCAGCGCGGCACCACTGACGTCACACTCACACACACTGTGGCTGACAAAGTCTTGCGGCTTGTCCGCTTCTCACTCAACCCCTACAACTCACACAAACTAATGCAAATTATTGCGAGCACCTTAAAATGACAACACAAATCTGTTGGTTTACTACAGGAAGGGTAACACATTCGCTTCAGAACTTTACAGAGATTTCACTTGAAGCCTCAGCCGCTACTCTCTCCTTATCAGTTCCCGCATACGCAAGCAGAATTCGACCCGCAAATTCTACTCTCGACTTGTCAATGACTCCTTCTAGTGCACTTTAGAATTTGTCAAATCTCCACCGAAGGTTTCATACACACATTATGACTCAAACTCGACTTGCCAACCACGCCCGATTGACCTATTAAACCGCACAGATTACAACATAAATCACATTTATCTTCATACTCCGGAGTCTTAGACCTCGACAGGTCCGTACATAACAACCAACCATGTGGATAATTTTGAGCAATAAGCGCTACATTCACATGAAGTACGCCGACTTCCCTACTCTCATACTGTGGAGTACGCACACTCCTGCTAAACAACACTTAATTTGGCCTAAATAAACACAAATTTTCACAATCACCTGCAAGATGCATAAGTTTAGGTAAGTGCAGAGACCCTAACCACACACACTATGGTGCCAAGAACATTCCCAACTCATTTAGGCAGACTCCGAGATCCCGGGAAACTTAGAAACCCATCATATCTCCAAATTGCATTATCACAGAAAAACAAATTAAACAATGAATCTCCGTCCTAGGGCCCCAAAGGGCCAAACCGTCGCTCTGCTACCAAAACTGTTAACGCGTCCCTTTATGTCAATTTATACACATTAAGACTCGTTTTAGGCCGATGAATCTTTCAACCCAGTTGTGAGACACCGTAGAACGAGATAACTGATTAATATGTCAAGCAGTATATCAATGATATTATCAACATATATCTCCACAATATATTTCACTTTAGACATTGATTAAACTGTCGGCGCAACCATGACCTTTCAGTCATGAATAACCACACCTTTATGAGAGTTTGGTGAATTTTATTCCCTATTGATTGCAATCTAATGGCAAGAGTATTAATCTCAAAACCATGAAGCAAAAGAGCGTAATCGCAATATGACAACTGTGATAAGATTTTGACAATGCAAAGATCACAAACATAAAAGCACCAATGTAAGAGATACACAGATCAGAATGCATAAAACCTCATGTACGTCTCAATTCAGCATAGCACAACGTCAGTCGCGTTGGTTACGTTAGTCATGGTGAATGCCTAATCTAACCACTAATTAGCATCAGCATGTTGGACTTCATGCAAAACAGTTTAGAACACTAATTTAGAAAACATCTAACTAGGGTCTCTAACCAAAATACAGCAGTTGGTACCTAGAAAGGAAAAGCAAATAGACGAATTACAATAGCAATTGTCATAATTACCCTCCTTGGAAAGAGTCAGCACACAGGATCAGTCTTCGTCTTCAGGACATCAGTTAGATCACCGTCAACCTATTTCATCTAAGGAACAGGGGACATTTCCCTCATAAGGAGGGACAGTGTAACGGGGCAGTCTATAGTTAAGGATGGTTGGTTTAAGTAAGTCTCAAATCACCAAACATAGTGACAGAGTTTCTGGATGCAATCAATATCATTTCCTACCTAGTCCTCCGAGTCTCTTGTGTCATGGGTTTTTATTCCTCTTTTGCAATACCTTCCCCCAAAATTATATTGGATAGTCGCTACACCCCACTATCTTTAACCTATCAAATTATACATTAAGTAATGCAATTGTCACCCCACGATAATTTATAACGCTTTGATTGGTCTTCATAATTGACGTCTTCAAAGGTGGCGCATCCGGGGTTACTTCATTCTCTGGCACGTTCTTTGGGTCAAAAGTTCTCTTTTCCATGGTCGATTGTCCTTGGATGTTTCCAATAATGTTGCAAAAAACATATAAAACTTATACTAAAACAGCTAGCATGCGGGTGAGAAAAGTCCTCACTTGCAACATAAAACAAAGAAAACACATGCTGGGTCATGGCCTTTTGCGAATCAGCACACAGGAGAAACAGCAAAATATGCTTTAATATGCGAGCTACACGGCTAAGTTTTCAGCTCACGCTAACTTAAGACTTATGGATTCTAATAAACGCAATCTTCTTAAATGTTAACATATTCAATTAATCATAAGCAATTATTTCTTATATTCGACATTAGTATATGTGTACAATAATTTCTTTACTCTTATAAGTTCGTTAGACGAATAACACCTTATGTCTTGTTATTTCAGCATTGGTAGTATAAGTATTTCACATCTAAAGCATGTAATATTTAAACTACGCTCTCTCACTGACATTCCTGACTTTCCAGGATTGACGCCTCTCACTGCGGGACAAAGCTCTGTACAACGCGCTGTAGCCAGCGATCGTCATCGCGCTGATTCCTTTGAACGCAGTTCCTGCGCAATCGACGACGGATGGAGTTTAGCAAGATTTGAGGGTCAGCCTGCGCTATAGGCATGCAGTTTCTCCAATCCGGTCAGTGAAGCTTCAATAAAACACCAAGTGGTGAAGAGAGCGACGCAGGGTGTTTTGTAAGGTGTGTACAAAGCTTCTAGTTGGGGGGGTGTCCCAGTACCTTGGCTCCCTTAAAGGGATTGTTGGTTACACAGTTTAAATGGGAAGTAGCGGCAAAGGCTGGCTGGAATTTTTCACACATCTTTAATGTCTGGTAGCCAGCTGTACCAGGAAATGGTGACAGGCACACCTTCTGCAGAGGAGCAATTTTGCCTGTTGTGTGGAACATACGGTGACAGGCACACCTTGACAATACGCGGAAGATGAAAACAGTTATTTAACAGAGGAAGTCACAGTGACATTGAAGGAGTAAAAACTCTGGCATCTGGTACACAACAGAGGGATTGTATATTTGAAACATTGTGTCAGCTACGCAGTGGAGTATTTGTGGACAAATATTCATTGTGTTGTTCTGTATTTATGTAATCTGGGACAATATTAAGTTAGTCAAGTAATGCAGAACGTAACACCTCCTCCATTTTTTTTAAGTAGTTCGGGCGATCCGACATATCCATGGATCAAATGGAAAACAATGTTTGTCCACTATGTAAGAGTGTGTGGACCGACACTGAGTGCTGAAAGGAAACACGCACTATTGTTACACTGTCTGGGGGGTGAGGGGCAGGAGGTACTAGAAAATTTGCCTGATTTAGGTGTTGAAGAGGGTAGGATTTTAAATGAATATGAGGTGTGTATTATGAAGCTAGACAAACATTACTTACCAAGGGTGAGTACGATAATGGAATGATATTATTTTGGAAAAAGGGAACAAGGAAAAGAGGAGTTGGTGGAGGAATTTATAACCAGTTTGAGGAGCTGGCAGTGTCATGTAAATTTGGAGCATTGGTGGATGAGAGAATTAGAGAGCCGATCGTATTAAAATGCAGTAGTGATAAAATTAGGGAGGAGTTGTGGTTAAAAGATGAACCACCTTTGGAAGAGGTGATTAAGGTGGCAAAAAGAGTGGAACATATGCTGAGGTGTGTTAAGGAATTAAGTGGAAACAAGATTACGAGAGGAGAATGCACAAGAGTGGAGGAGATAGTGTGTGAAGTGAAGAGCAAAGAAGGTGGAGGTGGAAAAAAAAAGAAGATATAGAAAAATTCAAAGGAGAATGCTTTCGGTGTGGTAAAAGTGGACACAAAGCTAATGCGAGCATTTGTCCAGCGTTGAATGTAGTGTGTGTAGGAAAGTACCATCTTGCCTGGCATGTTACCCCCATTTTTCACTGTATATATGTTGTTTTAGTTGTATGTGTCACTGGGACCCTGGTAACCCAGGGCCCCAGTGCTCATAAGTGTGCCTGAATGTGTTACCTGTGTAGTGACTAACTGTCTCACTGAGGCTCTGCTAACCAGAACCTCAGTGGTTATGCTCTCTCATTTCTTTCCAAATTGTCACTGACAGGCTAGTGACCATTTTTACCAATTTACATTGGCTTACTGGAACACCCTTATAATTCCCTAGTATATGGTACTGAGGTACCCAGGGTATTGGGGTTCCAGGAGATCCCTATGGGCTGCAGCATTTCTGTTGCCACCCATAGGGAGCTCTGACAATTCTTACACAGGCCTGCCACTGCAGCCTGAGTGAAATAACGTCCACGTTATTTCACAGCCATTTTACACTGCACTTAAGTAACTTATAAGTCACCTATATGTCTAACCTTTACCTGGTAAAGGTTAGGTGCAAAGTTACTTAGTGTGAGGGCACCCTGGCACTAGCCAAGGTGCCCACAAATTGTTCAGAGCCAATTCCCTGAACTTTGTGAGTGCGGGGACACCATTACACGCGTGCACTACATATAGGTCACTACCTATATGTAGCTTCACAATGGTAACTCCGAATATGGCCATGTAACATGTCTATGATCATGGAATTGCCCCCTCTATGCCATCCTGGCATAGTTGGCACAATCCCATGATCCCAGTGGTCTGTAGCACAGACCCTGGTACTGCCAAACTGCCCTTCCTGGGGTTTCACTGCAGCTGCTGCTGCTGCCAACCCCTCAGACAGGCATCTGCCCTCCTGGGGTCCAGCCAGGCCTGGCCCAGGATGGCAGAACAAAGAACTTCCTCTGAGAGAGGGTGTGACACCCTCTCCCTTCGGAAAATGGTGTGAAGGCAGGGGAGGAGTAGCCTCCCCCAGCCTCTGGAAATGCTTTCTTGGGCACAGATGTGCCCAATTCTGCATAAGCCAGTCTACACCGGTTCAGGGACCCCTTACCCCTGCTCTGGCACGAAACTGGACAAAGGAAAGGGGAGTGACCACTCCCCTGACCTGCACCTCCCCTGGGAGGTGTCCAGAGCTCCTCCAGTGTGCTCCAGACCTCTGCCATCTTGGAAACAGAGGTGCTGCTGGCACACTGGACTGCTCTGAGTGGCCAGTGCCACCAGGTGACGTCAGAGACTCCTTGTGATAGGCTCCTTCAGGTGTTGCTAGCCTATCCTCTCTCCTAGGTAGCCAAACCCTCTTTTCTGGCTATTTAGGGTCTCTGTCTCTGGGGAAACTTTAGATAACGAATGCATGAGCTCAGCCGAGTTCCTCTGCATCTCTCTCTTCACCTTCTGATAAGGAATTGACCGCTGACCGCGCTGGAAGCCTGCAAACCTGCAACATAGTTGCAAAGACGACTACTGCAACTCTGTAACGCTGATCCTGCCGCCTTCTCTACTGTTTTCCTGCTTGTGCATGCTGTGGGGGTAGCCTGCCTCCTCTCTGCACCAGAAGCTCCGAAGAAATCTCCCGTGGGTCGACGGAATCTTCCCCCTGCAACCGCAGGCACCAAAAAGCTGCATTACCGGTCCCTTGGGTCTCCTCTCAGCACAACGAGCGAGGTCCCTCGAATCCAGCAACTCTGTCCAAGGGGCCCCCACAGTCCAGTGACTCTTCAGCCCAAGTTTGGTGGAGGTAAGTCCTTGCCTCACCTCGCTGGGCTGCATTGCTGGGAACCGCGACTTTGCAGCTACTCCGGCCCCTGTGCACCTCCGGCGGAAATCCTTTGTGCACAGCCAAGCCTGGGTCCACGGCACTCTAACCTGCATTGCACGACTTTCTAAGTTGGTCTCCGGCGACGTGGGACTCCTTTGTGCAACTTTGGTGAGCACCGTTTCACGCATCCTCGTAGTGCCTGTTTCTGGAACTTCTGCGGGTGCTACCTGCTTCAGTGAGGGCTCTTTGTCTTGCTCGACGTCCCCTCTCTCTTCAGGTCCAATTTGCGACCTCCTGGTCCCTCCGGGGCCCCGGCAGTATCCAAAAACGCCAAACGCACGATTTGCACCTAGCAAGGCTTGTTGGTGTCCTTCTGGTGGGAAAACACTTCTGCACGACTCTCCAAGGAGAGTGGGATCCGTCCACCTAAGGGGAAGTCTCTAGCCCTTTTCGTTCCGGCAGAAACCTCAGCTTCTTCTGTCCAGTCGAAGCTTCTTTGCACCCGCAGCTGGCATTTCCTGGGCATCTGCCCATCTCCGACTTGCTTGTGACTTTTGGACTTGGTCCCCTTGTTCCACAGGTACCCTAGATTGGAAATCCACAGTTGTTGCATTGCTGGTTTGTGTCTTTCCTGCATTATTCCTCTAACACGACTACTTTGTCCTTAGGGGAACTTTAGTGCACTTTGCACTCACTTTTCAGGGTCTTGGGAAGGGTTATTTTTCTAACTCTCACTATTTTCTAATAGTCCCAGCGACCCTCTACAAGGTCACATAGGTTTGGGGTCCATTCGTGGTTCGCATTCCACTTTTGGAGTATATGGTTTGTGTTGCCCCTATCCCTATGTTTCCCCATTGCATCCTATTGTAACTATACATTGTTTGCACTGTTTTCTAAGACTATACTGCATATTTTTGCTATTGTGTATATATATCTTGTGTATATTTCCTATCCTCTCACTGAGGGTACACTCTAAGATACTTTGGCATATTGTCATAAAAATAAAGTACCTTTATTTTTAGTATAACTGTGTATTGTGTTTTCTTATGATATTGTGCATATGACACTAAGTGGTACTGTAGTAGCTTCACACGTCTCCTAGTTCAGCCTAAGCTGCTATGCTAAGCTACCATTATCTATCAGCCTAAGCTGCTAGACACCCTATACACTAATAAGAGATAACTGGGCCTGGTGCAAGGTGCAAGTACCCCTTGGTACTCACTACAAGCCAGTCCAGCCTCCTACAGTGTGTAAAGGGTGCGGGAAGAGAGGACATTTCTACAGATGTTGCCATAATAGGAAGAAGAAGAATCTTAATGACAATGTGATGAAAGAGGTCAAGGAGGTATCTCAGGAAGTGGTGTTCCAAGTTGATGCACAAGTGAAGTGTGGGGAACATCCAAGTGAGGTGGTGAGAGTGGTTGGGGTGGATCTATTAATGCGATTTGATTCTTGTTCACAATTGACAATTAAAAAAAAAAAGTTTTGACGTATTAACTCAAAAAGATAGAAAGTTAAATAAAATGGATGTATGTCCTGGAGGTTATGGTGGACAACCTATAAAGATGTTAGGGTACTTCGAAGGTCATATCGAGCTGAAAGGTAGACATCTTTTAGGGAAAGTTTATGTGTCCAACCAAGGTGACAATCTTTTAAGTTGGACACACCAAAAGCTGTTAGGTGTCATATTGAATCCTAATGCACAGCCGTAAGTACAGGTTCAGTGCGTGGATGGTGTTAACAGTGAGTTGGTCCATGAATTTCCTGAAGTGTTTTCGGAAAAATTGGGATGTCTAAAAGGCTATAAACATAAAATTAGGTTAAAGGAGGGTGCCATTCCGATGGTAGCGAAAATGAGAAGAATACCTCTGGCTTTACAAGGGCCTGTAGAAACTGAACTTAAAAGGTTACAGGAGACGCGCATAATTGAGGAAGTGGAGGCAACTGAATGGTTGGCCCCTATAGTGGTGGCTAAAAAGGGTGATGGAGATGTCAGGCTATGTGTGGACCTTAGGGCTCTAAACAGAGAGGTGGTGGTGGATAAATTTCCTCTTCCAAATATTGAAGAAATAGGGCCAGATGTATGAAAAGTGTTTGCACTCGCAAACGGTGCGAATCGCAAAAATATGCCGTTTGCAGACCAAAAATAAGAAATCAAAATGTTTGCATTTTTTTGCGTTGCGAGCTGGTTATGTGAGTCGCATTTTGCGATTCGGTATTTCCAGTAGGAAATTGCGAGGCGCAAAATGCGATTTGCAGAATCCAAATCGCAAAGAGATGCATCAAAAAATCGCAAATTGTGATTTTTCGCAGAATGGCATTTTGCACATGCTAAATACCATGAACTGAAACCAGGTGGTAACCAGGTGCAACCTATATAAAGAGGCCCAGAATGCCTCAGACTCTTTCCAACAATGGCTGCACTCTACGTAATGGCAAGGAGGATGAGGATACTGGCAGGTTTGATGAGAGGGAGGAGGAGACAGGAGCGCATTTTCAGAGTGCGCATTACACTTTTTGACCTGACAGAGGAGGAAATATATGAGAGGTATAGGTTGAACTCAGCCATGATACTTGACCTGATAGCTGAGCTACAACCCATACTGCAGCGCGCAACACATAGGAGTCATAGCATTTACACCCATGTGCAGGTATTATGCTCCCTACACCTACTCGTCTCAGGGAGCTATCAAGGGGTCATAGCAGCAGCTGGAGGGGTCTCACAGAGTACCCTCTCCAGATTTTTCACTTCTTTCATCAACGCCATGCTGAGCAAACTACAACAGTACATCAGATTCCCCCACACCCCACAGGAAATACAGCAGACAAAAATAGAGTTTTACCAGATATCACAGTTCCCCCACTGTAGGAAAGTACCATCTTGCCTGGCATGTTACCCCCATATTTCACTGTATATATGTTGTTTTAGTTGTTTGTGTCACTGGGACCCTGCCAGCCAGGGCCCCAGTGCTCATAAGTGTGCCCTGTATGTGTTACCTGTGTTATGACTAACTGTCTCACTGAGGCTCTGCTAATCAGAACCTCAGTGGTTATGCTCTCTCATTTCTTTCCAAATTGTCACTAACAGGCTAGTGACCAATTTTACCAATTCACATTGGCATACTGGAACACCCTTATAATTCCCTGGTATATGGTACTGAGGTACCCAGGGTATTGGGGTTCCAGGAGATCCCTATGGGCTGCAGCATTTCTTTTGCCACCCATAGGGAGCTCTAACAATTCTGCCACAGGCCTGCCACTGCAACCTGAGTGAAATAACGTCCACGTTATTTCACAGCCATTTTACACTGCACTTAAGTAACTTATAAGTCACCTATATGTCTAACCTTTACCTGGTAAAGGTAGGGTGCTAAGTTACTTAGTGTGTGGGCACCCTGGCACTAGCCAAGGTGCCCCCACATTGTTCAGGGCCAATTCCCCGCACTTTGTGAGTGCGGGGACACCATTACACGCGTGCACTACATATAGGTCACTACCTATGTGTAGCTTCACAATGGTAACTCCGAATATGGCCATGTAACATGTCTAAGATCATGGAATTGCCCCACCAATGCCTTCCTGGTATTGGGGAGACAATCCCATGATTCCCCGGGTCTCTAGCACAGACCCGGATACTGCCAAACTGCCTTTCCCGGGGTTTCACTGCAGCTGCTTCTGCTGCCAACCCCTCAGACAGGTTTCTGCCCTCCTGGGGTCCAGCCAGGCTTGGCCCAGGAAGGCAGAACAAAGGACTTCCTCAGAGAGAGGGTGTTACACCCTCTCCCTTTGGAATAAGGTGTCATGGCTGGGGAGGAGTAGCCTCCCCCAGCCTCTGGAAATGCTTTGATGGGCACAGATGGTGCCCATCTCTGCATAAGCCAGTCTGCACCGGTTCAGGGATCCCTCAGCCCTGCTCTGGAGCGAAACTGGACAAAGGAAAGGGGAGTGACCACTCCCCTGACCTGCACCTCCCCTGGGAGGTGCCCAGAGCTCCTCCAGTGTGCTCCAGACCTCTGCCATCTTGGAAACAGAGGTGCTGCTGGCACACTGGACTGCTCTGAGTGGCCAGGGCCTGCAGGTGACGTCAGAGACTCCTTCTGATAGGCTTCTTCAGGTGTTGGTAGCCTATCCTCTCTCCTAGGTAGCCAAACCTCCTTTTCTGGCTATTTAGGGTCTCTGCTTTGGGGAATTCTTTAGATAACGAATGCAAGAGCTCATCAGAGTTCCTCTGCATCTCTCTCTTCACCTTCTGCCAAGGAATCGACTGCTGACCGCGCTGGAAGCCTGCAAAACTGCAACAAAGTAGCAAAGACAACTACTGCGACCTTGTAACACTGATCCTTTCGCCTTCTCAACTGTTTTCCTGGTGGTGCATGCTGTGGGGGTAGTCTGCCTCCTCTCTGCACTAGAAGCTCCGAAGAAATCTCCTGTGGGTCGACGGAATCTTCCCCCTGCAACCGCAGGCACCAAAGAACTGCATCACCGGTCCTCTGGGTCTCCTCTCAGCACGACGAGCGAGGTCCCTTGAACTCAGCAACTCTGTCCTAGTGACTCCCACAGTCCAGTGACTCTTCAGTCCAAGTTTGGTGGAGGTAAGTCCTTGCCTCCCCACGCCAGGCTGCATTGCTGGGAACCACATGTTTTGCAGCTACTCCGGCTCCTGTGCACTCACTGAGGATTTCCTTCGTGCACAGCCAAGCCTGGGTCCCCGGCACTCTAACCTGCATTGCACGACCTCCTGAGTTGTCCTCCGGCGGCGTGGGACTCTCTTGTGCAACTTCGGGTGAGCACCGATTCACTCCACTTTGTAGTACCTGTTCCGGCACTTCTGCGGGTGCTGCTTGCTTCTGAGTGGGCTCTTGCTCTTGCTGGGCGCCTCCTCTGTCCCCTCACGCAATTGGCGACATCCTGGTCCCTCCTGGGCCACAGCAACATCCAAAAACCCTAACCGCAACCCTTGCAGCTAGCAAGGCTTGTTTGCAGTTTTTCTGCAGGAAAATACTTCTGCACGACTCTTCACGACGTGGGACATCCATCCTCCAAAGGGGAAGTTTCTAGCCCTTGTCATTCGTGCAGAATCCTCAGCTTCTACCATCCATGGCAACTTCTTTGCACCCACAGCTGGCATTTCCTGGGCATCTGCCCACTCCCGACTTGATCGTGACTCTTGGACTTGGTCCCCTTGTTCCACAGGTACTCTCGTCAGGAAATCCATCGTTGTTGCATTGCTGGTGTTGTTGTTTCTGGCAGAATTCCCCTATCACGACTTCTGTGCTCTTTGGGGAACTTAGGTGCACTTTGCACCCACTTTTCTGGGTCTTGGAGTGGGCTATTTTTCTAACCCTCACTGTTTTCTTACAGTCCCAGTGACCCTCTATGAGGTCACATAGGTTTGGGGTCCATTCGTGGTTCGCATTCCACTTCTAGAGTATATGGTTTGTGTTGCCCCTATCCCTATGTGCCCCCATTGCATTCTATTGTGACTATTCATTGTTTTCACTGTTTTCTATTGCTATTACTGTATATTTTGGTATTGTGTACATATATCTTGTGTATATTTGCTATCCTCATACTGAGGGTACTCACTGAGATACTTTTGGCATATTGTCATAAAAATAAAGTACCTTTATTTTTAGTATATCTGTGTATTGTGTTTTCTTATGATATTGTGCATATGACACTAGTGGTACTGTAGGAGCTTCACTCGTCTCATAGTTCAGCCTAAGCTGCTCTGCTAAGCTACCTTTTCTATCAGCCTAAGCTGCTAGACACCCCTCTACACTAATAAGGGATACCTGGGCCTGGTGCAAGGTGTAAGTACCCATTGGTACTCACTTCAAGCCAGTCCAGCCTCCTACACCCACGTCATAGGTGCCATAGATGGGACACATGTGGCAATATGTCCACCATCAGCCACAGAGTATGTGTACCGAAACCGTAAATACCAACATTCCATGAATATTCAGGTGATATGCAATGATTCGTACATCTTTTTCCACTGCGGCATTCTCACAAGACTGCTAGCTGGGGAGTTTGGTGAAGGATATCTACTAGGTATTGTGCCTTTGTACACTGGTGCATTGATGCCGTTGTGACGTCAGATGGCTCACTTACTCATTATACCCTGTGTTCCATCCAGGAGACAGTGCCTACGCAGTGCACACCTACATGATGACGCCCTGCCTGAATCCTACACCACCAGCTGAACAGAGATTCAATGCACCCGCAACATGGTGGATCGCACATTTGGACTGCTGAAGAGTCGCTTCCGGTGCCTCCACAAAAGTGGAGGGGCACTACAGTACAGTCCAGAAACAACATGTAGAATAGTGGCTGCTTGTGCAATCTTGCACAATATAGCTACAACCAGGGACATACCTGTAGAAATCAGTGACACTGAATCAGATGAGGATGACGATCCCATACCACCTCTACAGCTAGCAGACAGGACCAGTGCAGCAGAGGGAAGGCAGAGGCGTTCCAACATCACACACAACCATTTCAGACGTGAGTATGAATGACACAAATCCACTGACAACTGTACCTGTAGTGATATAAATGTATTACCTTAAATCAGGTAATGTATGAGTGAGTAATAAATTAAACAGGTGATGTGACAAACGCAAAACAACTAATGACCAGAGTAATGCACTATTTCCTCATTGTGGCAACAGCAGTCTAATGGCAGCAAGAGTCCTTTTTTTCTCCCACGCACACCACTCGGGTGCCCAGTTACATCACTGGCACCTCTATTGTCACCTTCAGTGGCAGTGCTGTGCCTTGCACTGCACCGTCTGGTGTCTGCTGCTGGTACTGCAACACTTCTGAGGCTGGAACTGTCCTCAGTGTCCCCCAGTGCTACCTCACTTGGAGTGGCTGATCTTTGTCCCATGATATGTTCTATCACATTTGTGATCTGAACAAGTCCCTGCACAACGTCTCTGCTGCTATGTGCAGCCTCCACTTGTGCAGCTACTGCGCGACGGGCGATCAATGCAGTAGAATTTGCCATCCTGTTAGAGGACCGGCAGTAGCTGCCAAACATTGTCCGGAATCTGCGCCCCTGTCTGCGCCGGCTCACCCTCTCATGGCACAGCTCCTGGCAGAGGTCACTGACAGCACTTGTAAGGTCCTCGGTGTCCTGTGAAGCCTGCACCTGTCCCTCACGCAGCTGTACAATATTACCATTGAGTGCGTCCAGTTGGTGATGCAGGCCCATCATGTTGCGGTTCTGTTTGCTCAGGTTTCGGTCTAAACTAAGGATCCGCTTATTTTGCAGACGCTGCTGCTGCAACATAGCAGCTTCAAGGCCCCCGAATAAGGAGGGACCCTCACCTGCCTCATGCTTTTGTGCGCGGAACTCCGTTGCAATCCTGGATTTTTAGGAAAGAGGGTTTTCCAAAGTCATTATTATCAGATAATGGTCCACAATTTAGTTCGACAGCCTTTGAGAAATTCATGAGTAACTGTGGTATAACTTATAAAAGGTCAGCGGTGTATCATCCAGAGACTAATGGGGCAGTTGAAAGATTTAACAAGTATATAAAAGAAAGCATTCAACTTGCAAAGGCCAATGCTTTGAATTGGCGAGCTGAACTTTTGAAAAGGATCACAGCTTATCGGTTCTCGCCACATTCAACTACTGGTAAATCTCCTTTTGAACTGTTTAGGAAAAGGATACCCAATAACAATTTGTCTCCAGGATGGATGGAGTGGATAAAGAATGGCTACAATTTAGTCGACACGGAGTGGCGAGATAGAGAAGAAAGACTCATGCATAAAAGAAAGCAAGAATTTGATACAAGAAAGAAAGTATGTAAAATAAACATAGCTGTGGGTGATATGGTGAAGGTAAAAGCACCCGTTGGAAGTCAGGACTGGTGAAAGTTCACTAGACCTCTTGAAGTGATTAAACTATCAAGAACGCTGTCAAAACTTCTGATGGCAAGATTTGGAACATGAACAGAGTGGTTCGGCTGAGGTGGGCGGTGGATCACAGGAATCAGAGGCAAGGTCTTGTCACGAACACAAAGTAATGGTCTAGATGGCACTGGTGGGTTTGATGGTATAAGGAGAAGTAGTAGGAGGAAAATGAGTCCTGGATATTTTAAAGACTATGGGGGTCATTACAACCCTGGCGGATGGCGGAGAACCGGCGGTAAGACCGCCAACAGGCTGGCGGTCTTATCTTGGTGTATTATGACCATGACGGTTACCAACATGGTCATCCGCCGGTTCTCCGTCCCGCCCGCCAGGGCGGAGACGACCGCCGGGCTGGAGACCTGGGTCTTCAGCCCTGCGACCGTCAGTATACCGCCGGCGGTATTTGGACCCGGCTTACCGCCGTGGATTTCCAGTGGTTTGAACCGCCATGAAATCCATGGCGGTAAGCACCATCAGTGCCAGGGAATTACTTCCCTGGCACTGATAGGGGTCTCCCCCACCCCCCACCCGACTCCCTCCACTACACCCCCACCACCCCTGCCACCCCTCAAAGGTGGCAGGGTCCCCCTCCCCAACCCGACCCCCAACATAACATTACACACACACACCTGACGCGCATGCGGGCACCACCAACACACACACGCACACACCCCGACATACATGCCTACATCCACACACACACGCACACCCACATTCAAACATACACGCACACATCCATACAGATATACCCACAGCCATACACGCACTCATTCCCATACACACAACACCCCCGCAAGCATTCACGCACTCACATAACCCCTCTACATACACACATGCACACCCCCATGCACGCACACAACACACAACACCCCCCACCCCCCTCCCCTAACGGAAGATCGACTTACCTGGTCCGTCGATCCTCCGGGAGGGTACGGGAGCCATGGGGGCAGTTCCGCCGACACCACTCCGCCAACAGAACACCGCCACGGCGAATCACAGGACGTGATTCGCTGGGCGGTGTTCTGTTGGCGTGGCGGTGGAGGTGGAGCAACCTCCACTTCCCCGCCGCCCGCAAGTATGGCTATTGGCGGCTCTCTGTCGGAATAACGACGGAGAGCAGCCAACAGTCATAATACGCCGAGCGGCAAACCACCTGCACAGGCGGTCTTCCGCACGGCGGTCCCTCGGCGGTCTTGCAAAAAGACCGCCGAGGTCGTAATGACCCCCTATGTTCTCATTTAACAAAGGTGGCACTTATGAAGTTGTAGAGTAACATTTTGATACACAATATGTAGCAAATAGTTATATTTGGTGTGATGATAATTTCATATGTTTGGGGTGTATATAGTTTGCAGTTATCTTTTTATTTGTTTGTGTTGTTGTTAGGTGGAAACATTAATTCTGTATCAACTTTTTGTTGAATATGTAAAAGGGAGATGTGTGATGTAGTAGGTGAGTGCAGCACGCGATCACCTGGATTCGAAGATGGAACGAGGGTGACGTGGAACGACAGTTGGATCAGAGGCTGGATGGCTGGGGCGACATTGGAATACATGTACTTACAGTTTTCTTTAACGTATTCCTGTTTCGTTATATACTTGGAGAAGACCTAATTTCACACCTACAGAGAGTAATACACAAAGAGGGATATCTTACTTCATAGCCACAGTTTCCATCACTGGACTTTGAGATGGAATGGAATGCCTATGATAGCAACCATACACAAAGGGCAGTTCCCTGAGGCCAATAGACAGATCTCTCAGGAAAGCCCCCATACCAGGTAGATTCCAGGGGAATTATATAGGTATTTCTCATGAACTCCAGCCCAACCTCTGCTGGATTTGTTAAACTTCTGTCATGAGAAAGGGGTCCTCCCATCACGTTTATATGACTCAGCTAAAACAACACTCCCACAACTGGGTTGATCAGCAAATTAATGTTTCTTTCTATTAACGCAGATATCAAGAGTCTACGCAAACGTCTGGCAATTGCTTAATAACAATGAACTAAAATATGCAACAAGAAGTGCTCCATCAACAGACTGGAAAGTAAATGAAAGAAATAGAACCTCTAATGCTCTCACATTAATGTAGCCCCTCGACTCATTTCACCAAGAACTAATACTATCAAGCAAAGTAAGGTACTGTATCAATGTCATTAATGAAGCTACCATAAGAAGCAAAACTATTTTCAACACAATTAAGCACTGTTTCAACCCACTACCTGACCCTCCGATCCCTCGCTCGACAGACAAGTTGAATGACATCAATGTCTTCTTCAGTGAAAAAATATAGCTCTTTCCCACCAACAACTTCAAGTCTACTTCGCTTTTTAGACCCATCCCTTATTGTAGCATCCTAAAATGGTCTCCTTGAAAGCTATACATGTACCAGATATTGTATACCCATCTCCCTCACAGCCACCGCCTATGGATATAATCCTTGTTCTTCATCATATCTCTCTCTGGAGAAGCTCTCTCATACAAGCTCAAAGTTGTCAATGGCCCCTTCACTGAAAATATGTTCCCAAAGCTTCCACTCATAAAAAACCTTGCCAATTGCTGGCCGAAAACTCATTGCCCTTCATTGTTAATATCATTAAAAAAACTGTCTACACTCAACCAACCATCTCCACCATGACTACCAATCTGTCTTCATATCAAGTTATAACAAAGAGGCAGCTCCTCTACTTATCATATATGATGCCATCCTGACGGCAGATGAAGGTGAACCCTGCTCTTGATAATGCTCAACCTCTCATCCAGTTCACACTGTCTACCATGCCTCATCCACATCCTGAAGATTAAAATCAAATTCACTGCCAAAATATGTCAGTAGTTATCCTCCTATCTTCTGAAAAAACACCAGTTTGTTCACATTGGCACCTCTAAGTCATAGAAGATCCCAATCACATGTGGCACCCCACAGGATTAAGTCATGTTTCTCATCTTCTCCAACCTCTGCGTGGGCCCTCTGGGGCTCTACACACTGATAAAGGCATCAAGGTTCACCACTATGCTGATGATACACAGATCTATTTGAAAGTATTTTCTGCGCTAAACATCCAGCTCTTCAAACACTGCCCATTTGTCACCTAGAATGTCCAGCATCTCTGAAGCTTGACCACACTAATAACAAATGCCTGTTATTTGCCAAGAATAACAAGTAAACAAAACAGTTCCACCATGGCTTTGTGACATGAATCTTATTGTCTTCAAAGCCCACACTTCAGCCTCTGGTAAGTCAGATTCATACCTGTATACCAACCTCAACCTCAAAGAACACACAGCCAAGAAAATAAAGACGGCCTGGTACCAGTTCTCTTTATAAGTAAAGTGAAAACCTTCCTCTAAGTAGGGAACTTCAAAACTGCTGTTAAAAATCTTATACTCTCACATCCAGAAACACCTTGCTCCATGGTCTAACAGACTGCACACTAGTGTTCCTTAAGGGCATCCTACAAGCTACAGCACATCTTATTGGGGTCCTGAAGAAATATAATCACTTCACCAACCACCCTGAAGGACACTCTACTGGTTCCCCTTCTCAACCCACACAATCTTCAAAACTAGCTGTACAAGTTACAAATTAAATTGGACTTTTTCTAAACTTGGACAAGACCAGAAAGCAGATGGGCCTCTGCTCAGCAGCTGATGATGTTTTTATTCTCCCTTTTTGGCATAAGAGATTTTTATGAATGCCCAGGTATCTAGGGGAGAAGGGAAAGACTTCCCTTATTTGAATGTTTTCTGCTAGTGACAACTCATGATAACAGGCCTTTTCCTTCAAAGATAGCTAAATACTTAAGTTTTTGCCATGCAGGATTGTCAGGAGCTGCAACAGATTATAGGAATATTATGTCTCAGAAAAAATGTTTTTCACCTCTGTATCATTGAGCTTGAAGTGAACCAAGAATATTAGTAGCTCCATTTGAAATGTTTATGAATGGAAGTGATTATATTCAAAGAATAAGAACTAGAATGATAATAGGAATAAGAAACCTTTTGGTCTGAAACCATTTAATGCTGGTTTGCATTCAAAATATACTGGTAGAAATGCATACTTGTATGATTCAGATACAAACTACAATACTTCTCTCTTGTAATGTACTGGTTTACACATGTAATATATTATTTGCAATATACAACCTATTAGTTTGAATATATTACTTGATGGTTTGCACTCGTAATATACTGGTTCAGATGCATTATCTGCTAGTTTGCACGGATACCACAATAATTTACATGCACAATGTACTGGCCAATATACATAATTGTATGGTCCACATACATAATATGGCTTCATTTTTGTAAAGTTCTGGCTTGTATGTGGTATATATAGGTTTAAATGTACAGCTCATTGATTTGAAAACATTAAATGTAAATTTGCATTTATTATGTAGTGGTTCTGGCCATACCATGCTGGAGTTCATGTTTACCAAACTGATTTGCATGTATAAAGTACTTTGAGCCATGCATAATTGTGTGGTTTCCATGGATAACATTGCTTTACACGCACAATATATATGTTTGTTTAAACTGTTTTCTATACATCACCTGCTGATTTGTGTGTAAAATATACAAGTATATGTTTTTGATATGTCTACTGCATAATATTTGTTTTCCAGAACATATTGGTTAATAAACAGCAACCATCTTGGTTTAAACTGATTTTACAATGAAGCCTCTGCTTTGTTCATTGGTTTACTCGAACTGCACTGAGATTTCGCTCAGCAGATTTGGGGAGTCTGACACATTAATAGAGGTTACTAAGACTCTGGAAGCTGGTGGCTCAGTTTTCTCACATCTTGGAAGAAGCCACTGCCTGTGAAGCTGTGAAGGACTTGCTGTGGGCCTCCAGAGGAAAATATCTTCCCCCATGTTATCGGCTGACAACTGCAAACCTATGTTTTTAGAAATATATTATATTTTAAACTGTTTTGGTTTGCATATTTCACTTGTGGCTTAGCGATTGTAAAACAATTGCATTCAAACATTTTAAAGAGTGTGCTCTATGTTACTAATGTTTGCAAAGGTGTTGAATACAAATAAATGGACATTGCTTAAAAGTTCATATAGCATACACATTCAAAATAGTTATCTAGAAAACAATTTGTATGGCTCACACTACTCACGTGGTCCGACAATGTCCTTGTGAGCTTCAGCATATTCATCTCCCACCACTGCAGATACACCACTGCCAAATCTTCACAATGGGATTGGAACAAGATCTCAGAAGCATCCTGGTCTTCAGAACCCCTTCACCACTGGCCTCAACACAACAATAAAGAAAAAAAACACATGAACTGGAGGAGCACATCACACATGGGCCAACGAAAATGTGGAAGCTATGACGTTTAAGAATGCTGCATCATCAAAATAAATAGGTGAAAGGAAAGAGCTTAGAGGCACAGGAGAACGGAGCCTGCGGCGGCAGCAGAAAATGCGGAGCCGCAGGAGGAGGAAAGGGCCCAGCGGTGTTCTTTCTCCTGAGCCACTCCACCCCTTAACAGTCAGCGGAGATGGCGGGGGGGTCTGGTTGGTCAGACCAGGGCCATCAGAGCCAGCGGAGCCATCGGGGCAGTTGGAGTGGCAGCCCGAGAGAGAGAGCTCCATGAGCTCCATGAGACCAGGATCATGGAAGATTGTTGGAGAGTCAGTGAGTCGCCTCGGAGACTGGTGCGCACCCAGCTCTGCTTGAATGTTGGCTCATTGAATGCTGAGTGTTGATCATGGGGACAGAAAGTGCTAAAACTGTGCGTTGAAATTGCGCCCGGGTGATTCCTACAGAGCTACCCTCCATCTCCCCAAAGCCCACCAAAATCATCACAAGACCTGGCACACCTACAAGGCCTGTTCATCTGCTATTGTGCTACTGTGCCTCGAGGAACATTAAAGGTTAGAAGGAGCGCCAAAGGGGGCCCGGGGTCCTGAGGTGTGGAATAGTGGAACGCCATGATCAGACTTTTCTCTACGCCTCCTGCATCTTGTTAGTCACGCAATAGATTTAAAATGCAATCATAAGAGCCACGAGCCAACCTATAAGGCAATTTACAAGAGCCATGATCTAAAGAGCCAAAGAGCCAAAGAACTAAAACGCCACTGGATCTATAAGGGGGCTCTCAAAGCACTCCTCAGAACTGCAACATTGAACTGCGACACTGCAACACTGTATGGCACTGCAAGCAGTCAACTATGACCGCAACTGAATAAAGTATTCCTTTGAGTGGGATTGTGCCCCTGGCCTGCGGTGATAAAACAAAATAGAGTGTGCGGGGGGCCAGGGGGTGAGACAGCGCTCAATTGTGCTGAGACAAGTGGCAAGCAGCAGAGCCAAACTGAATCAAACTGTCCAGCACTTTTTTATTTCCCTATATTTATATAGTGAAAACTACACAGCCACTCAAGAAAGCAAGTAAGCAATTACCTAAACAAATATTCAACGTATTACTGAAAGACAATCTACATGAATAGTTCACCTTCGACACCCCACCACCCTCAGGACACCACTCAGGATGCCTCAGGATGCCTCCTGGGGTCACCAGCCAGCTCACCTGACAAACAACTTGGGTGAATCCTGTGCTAAGCTGGCCTATGTCTCCCCTGGAAGGTGGCCACGCACAGGAGCAGGCGCTGGAGCCAAGGCCGGGAGAAACAACAACTCACTCACCAACACCAACACTAAATTCGCTTGGAATCTTGAATCCTCCAAGGCTGGTACCTAAGGCACAAAAGGCATAGAAAAAAACAAAAAAAATTGGAAAGAAGATAGAGCTCTCAAACCATTCAGAAGTTGTTGGAAACCAGCTTCTGGGATCTTTTCCATACATAGGGCTCATGGCAATTTGAGGAGATAACCAGAAACAGTACAACAGCCTCAATCCGTGTATACAGGACTGAGGCCATCCGACCACTCAAACATGATCAAAATGGGAGCGGTGAAAGAAGGAGGGTGCCCTACTTTCCCCGTAAGCCCTGTGAGCCCCGCAAACTCTACGAGGACTACTGCAATTGTTAAAGAACCCATAGAAATGAATTGTCACAATGTAGATGACAATGAGCCGGATGCCGAGGCAGGTCAGTTGCCTTCAAACAGGCCTAAAGCCCAGAAGGATCATAAGACAGGTTTAAGCGAAAGGTTCCAAATACTAGGAAAACATATATACATAACCCCTTTACAAGAGCGAGGAGTGGAGTAGGAGAATCCACCAAACTCATGGATAACCAAGCCACACAGACTGTCCCTTCCACTGTTCCTCCTACTCAATATTGAAGCTTGATCCTTTACTTAGCTACATACAAACTAAGCAAGCACAAGGCCTCACTAGCTGTGCTACAAGCTTCAACCTGGATGCTTCAATAATTGGAGAATTGATCAAACTGGCAGATACTGCATTGGGAGAGCAGTCATAATAACAATGATAGGACAACTAGCATTAATATTTGCCCAGTGGGCCTTGACTGCGGACCCGAGGTACCTAGAACACCTCCCGTGGTAGTGACATTCAGCCAGCTGAAAAGTAGGCAGGCTGTATCTCCAAGCAACAACAAACAACAAACAGTGCAGAGATTAATCTGTCGGCACAATCACAAACACGGGAATCCCATGCACATGAAATCTCTGGCAACAGACAGTCCTGCTCTACCCCCCTACAAGGCACAAAGGAAGTTCCCCAGGCATTGCTCACTGTAACAGGACAGGATGGCTGGACATTGCAAGAAACTAGTACGGAAGCACCAGTCCACGAAAATGAGATTAGGGGGATGTATGAGGAGATCATGGAAGAGGGAAAGCAGGACACAGCACCTACCAAATTAACCCGTAAAGGGGGACCTTCTACATCCATAGAAGGTGAGGAAGGAAGTAGGAAGATGGAATCAAAAAATAGGCAATCAATTATGGCACACACAGCATTGTTGACCTCTTCAGATGATAATACCACCAACAATAGCACAGAAGAGCTAGTCCCGGGAGTAACTTCCAAGCCACTGCGTGAGTTTGATACCAGGAACAATCAGCAATTACAACTAACAAGACGACAGAAGAAGAAGTTGAAAAAAACAATCATAACAACTCAGTCCCCTTCACAAAAGAAAGACTTGTTTGGATGACATATAGGAGGCGTCGCAACATACGTCAAATTAGACTTAGTAGTTAAACTGGTGCCTTGGAAAAATCGACTAGTGTTGTCCACATGATAACCATATATGGCTTAGCCCTCACCAAAAAAACACTAGTACCAGTCATAAATTTGTCCATAAATCCCAATCGGGACGCAAACAGATGAAGGTTAAATCAATTTTGTCCCTATTAAAGGAATTTTTATATGAGCATCCGGATCACAAACATCTAATTGCAGGCGATTTTAATATCTGACAGGTCAGGAGGTGGGGCTCCCCGGATACTTCATAAGATCAGCCCTAGAAACCTTTTTTCAAGGAATATGAACTGAGAATGTCCAATTGCAGCAACACAGTAGTGGGCACACTCATTCCGACGTTCAAAAACATCTCCACATTAGACTACATTTTCTTAAGCCCAGCATTACTGTGCAGATGTTTAAGTCGTAAGGTGACAAATAGATCTGAGAGTGACCACAACCTTGTAGTAATAGATATAGAACTTGAAGCAGTGAGACATCAGTCCTACAAGGCCAGCGGTCACCAATTATCAACTAACTTATGTCCACCGAGCAAAAGCAGAAAATGTTGGGACTATGTCAACTCGTTGCTGCATGCATCTATAAGTAAGGTCAATGCGATACCTGCCAGCACTTGGGAAAGCCATGTAGGCAACCTCTATGTGGACACAGAGTATACTAATGTCCAGGGTACTACGAGGTGGCAACGTGATCTAGACTGTCTAGAAAATACGGCGTTAATGGTCACTGTCAAATCAGCAAAAATGGTGCTCGGCAGCATCAGGAGCGATGGGGCATCAGGACCAAACCGCCTTCCAGGGAGCATATTTAGAGATGATCAAGACTTTTGGGCATAACCTCCGACCACTCTTTTCAATGACTTTTTACATGACTCTGTGGTCCCAGATGCCTGGAAAGGCTCAATACTGTACCCAATCTACAAAATGGGGGAGACTCTACTCTCCCGGAAAACTATAGGTTAATAGCCCTACTGGATGTGGATGGCAATGCAAGGGTTCTGCTCCAAGAGCTTGAAAATTGGATCACTGAAAATAAAAGCATCCAAATATATCAAACCAGCTTTAGACCTAGCTCTTCCACTCTAGATAATGTTCTTGCTATTTTGTACTTAGGTCAGAAAGCACTGAAATCACCTGCTCAACCGCTTTTTGTTTGTTTTATTGATTATAGTGGGCCTTTCATAGTGTGGTGTGCCAGATCCTCTGGGAGAAGCTGGCTGCCTGGCGGATACCAAGGAAATTATTAACTTCCATAATCGCACTTTATTCTGACACTTGGGTGAGAATCAAGATCACAAATACCCATGTTACCAAGAAAATCTACACCAACAAAGGATTAAAACAAGGATGAGTCATCGCTCATGCTCTCTTTAATCTGTACACGACTGACCTTGGCACGGAATTGCTCAGAAGAAATACACTCCCCTCGAAACTGGGAAACACAGTGCTCCCCATAGTTCAATATGCAGATGACCTGGTCCTGCTTGGTCGGACCCGGATAGGGTTGAATAGGGGCCTAGACATATTACACAGCTACAATTAAAAAAAAGCCTTGAGGGCAAACGCAGCAAAAACCAAGGTCTTGGTCTTTGGATGTCAGACCAAAGAACACCAAAAAGAACGGAAACTCGGCCCACTAAAAATAGAAATGGAAGAAAAATATCACTACCTTGGAGTTTGGTTTTCGAACACTGGGAAAATATCATATCGGGTAGCGGCACTGAGAACTAAGGCAGAGAGAACTACTTATGCTTAGCAAAACTCCATCTCTGGCTCCAATCACCAACATCATGGGCAATCAGGAGTCTTATTAAAGTGAAACTACTGCCTGCTATCACCTATGGACAACTTGCATATCCCGCTGAATACACCACTGGAGAAGTGCAGATGAGAGCCTATAAAACGATATTTCAGATTCCTAAATCAACCTGACACTCAAGGATACATCTAGAATTCAACATAATAAGAATGGATATAAACTGCAAAATTGATATAATCTAGCTTTTCCATTGTGTTTGTAGGGCCAATACTGACAGCTTGAGGGGGTCCCTGAAAGTAATCTTTGAAGATGATTCTAGTAGCTGGGCCATCTATCTCAGGCAAGCTGTGGAAATTTTCAATTTAGTTCCCTCCTACACATCGGACCCCCTCATATTGAAGGCCCTGCTAAAAAAGACTTTGAAAGACCAGGGTGTGCAAGCTTCTAGAGAAAATGATATTCCCATAATCAGGAATATTAGCGGAGCTGAGGGTTTAGCTGAGTCTAATACAGCTGCTAATGCCCAACCGTACATGAAAGCAGCACTGGAAGCCTGTGCGTTTTGGAGTATCTTGCAAATGCATCTCTTAACACTATCCGTTTGGAACTTTACATGCAACTGGAAGTCTACCGGGGATGCTCACAAGAATGTACTCCTTGTAAGTACCACACTGAATCCATAATACATCTAGTATGTTGCTGCCCGTGCTTGGCCTCAGAGAGATGTCAACTATTAAAACCTCAATTCCTGAAATATGGTCTGAGAACATGCAAAGAAGCTGTAAAATATATATTCACTGCAGACGTCCCTATGAAACTGGCTTGCCTTGGGAAATGTTTCACTATTATGAGAAAGGCTCTACAACAACGTACAGGAATCAAAAGGGGAGATGTGTCCCCTAAGGAAACATTATAGTTGTAGTGGCTCATTCACCCATGTTAATCTTAATCATACCTGTGCTGACTTTGACCAAGATCATGGCGATGCAGATATGAAAGGGAACTCTCATTTGATCTTCTGGATTCTATTATTCTGCTCCATATTTTCATCTTCGTATTCTGTGTGTTCCGTCATTATTCTGATGTCAGTCTGGATAATTTTCATAGGCACTTGCACTTTCATTGTTGGGTTCGCAGTATTTTTTAGCATTTGCAATATCACTTCTAAGTTTTAAAATATTGGAACAACAGATGAGATGCCAGAATTTTGGGACAGCCTTCATTGTCTCTTGCACTCTCATTGCTGTGATTATAGTACTTTATGGCATTCACAGCCTAATTTTAAGACACAGAATTTTATAATCATCAACTTGATATCAGATGGAGATCAGCCTCTGCACTTTTATTGTTGTGATTAAACAGTTGTATTATAATATACAACAAAAGGTATTTCATTTTATGCGTTTTTATTGTATTTTATGCAAACATTACAGAATTTTACAATATCAGATGCAATGTCAGATTTTAAGGACAGCCTTTTCTGGCGTTTGCTCTTTCATGCGCTTTCATTGTTGCGACTACAGCACTTTATGGCATTTTCACTTTCACTCTAATTTTTAGAATCTTATCACAACTGATTTGATACCAGACTTTTAGGATAGTCTCAATTGCCATTTGCTCTTTCACTGCTCTGTTTACATTATTTTTATTATAGCATACAACAAGATTTATTTTATTCTATGTGTGCTTATTGTATTTTATGCAACGATTTTAAGTAATCATGCAATAAAGTTACCTACCTACCTACCAAAATGTTTCTGATTCAGTCTCCAACTTCAACGTCTGTGTCACCACTTGTATAAACACCCTGACTGCTCTCAAGATCAACAAAGCCAGAAGAACGCAAACTAGCTGGTACACAAAAGAGTTGAGATCAACAAAACACCACTGCAAGCAAACTGAACACAGATGTAGACAATGTCAGCACAACACCAACAAAGTACCTACAACTCTGCCTTCAGACTCTGCCGTCAGCAAATCAGGGCTGCGAAATGCTTCATGCTCACCAACCACATTAAAAGCAGCACCAACTTCACCAAGGAAGTCTTCACCATAGTGAAAAATGTCACCTCTTCTGCAGCAAGTTCCACCAGCGTAACCTCCCTGTTCTGGACCTCTGCATTTAGCTGTCCCTATTCTTCAGCAACAAGTTCAACTGCATCTATGGCAAATGCAATTCCCAACCAGGCCACCCTCACACCCCTCTACCCCATCTCACCCAACACCTGCGGAACCACCCTAACCATGTGGCCCATCATCACTACTCATGAAATCACTCCAACCATGCAGTCCATACACTCTGGAGCACCTTCTGACACTGGCACTTACCACATCTCTATCAAAGGACTTGATTCTAACAGCTCAGCTCTCACCCCTCTCCTGACTGACTTAATCATCACAGCAACCCACGCAGATAACTGGAAACTGGCCACCGCACTATCGCTCTTCAAGAACCCCCCAAGAGACCTGAAGATGTTAGTTAACTAATTGCCGGCAACTCAGTCTGCTACCATTGCCAAAAAACACATTGGAAAAGATCATAAAAAATGCCTGGCCAGCCACCTTAACAACAACAATCTTCTCAATACAACTCAATCTGGATTCAGGCCCAACTACTGTACAGAGACTGAACCTTATCACTTCCACAGATGCCATTCGGATGATCATGAATAGATGTGACACTACAGCCCTCATCCTATTGGACCTTTCGGCAGCCTTCAACACCCCATCCTTATCCAACCACTGCAATAAGTTAAAATTGAAGGACCACACTTCTCTGGATTTGCTCTTTCTTGGCAGGCCCCAAACAGTCGGTCAGCCTGACCCCCTTCAGCTTGGACACCGCCAACTACATCTGCAGAGTTCCACAAGGATCCTCACTCAGCCCCTACTGTTCAACATCTACATGACTCACTCACCAGAATCATCCATGCTGACGGAATCAACATCATATCTTATGCTGACCACACCAAGCTCATACTCTCCATCTCTGACAGGACACCAAATACCTGGAACAATTTCTCTGCCTGTATGACCAAAGTTTCCCAATGGATGAAAATCAATTGCCTCAAGCACAACATAAACAAGGTGGAAGTAGTGATCTTCTGCAAAGATACCTCACTCTCGGACTTCAGCTGCTGGGCTGCTGAACCCAGATCCAGACTCTTCCACCAACCCATGCAAAGAATCTCAGAATAGTAATTGACAACTAATGTACCATGACCTCCCAAGTGAATGCAGTCTCCATCGTCTGCTTCCACACGCTCAAGATGCTCAAGAAGACCTTCAAATGGCTCAACACTAACACTTGCAGAATGGTCACCCAAGCCCTGATCACCAGGAAGCTGGACTATAGCAAAGCTGGAACCAGTGCTCAAATGTTACACACAGTGAGAGAGTAAGAGGATAGGGCAGCTTGGTTGTATCCTTCCTAAGTTATTCACTAAAGATACTAAGACAAGCAGAACTGATTTTTAGATGTGGTAATTTCTATGGAAAGCAGAATCAAAAAGATTTAGGAACAGGTGCCTCACCCACAACATATCGTTGCATGCTTCATCTTAAGCTCATACCCACACCATGGTAGGTAGATACCACTGTGATGTACTCAACAGTGTATGGGAGTTGCTAGATAAATCGCAAATTGATTTGTAACTGAGATTGAAAGAAGTAAAAATATTCTTTAGGTATAACCAAGGGAATTTCCTTTTTGTTTACTGAGTACCTTAGATATGAGTGAAAGCTAATCTTCTCATCTAAGTAAAAAATGTTTGAATAATGTGTTAATTACAGATACATATTGAGAATGCACAAAAGGTAGCCATGTGAAGTGGTCCTATATTGCTATCAAGGTGTTATTGTGAAATTGTAAACCACAAGGCAGAAGCATGAATGTGATTGTAAATGTCACCAGGACCCTGAGACGGCAATATAGGATATTATCCATTACCTATTTGTTGGACTTGGCCTTCTCATCCTCAAACATTTTGCTTTCACCTCACCTGGTTTGTGAACCTGTTTTTTTGTTACTTTTAGGACTCTGCACTTTATCACTGCTAACCAGTGCTAAAGTGCTTGTGCCCTCCCCTCTAAATATGGTAAAATTGGCTGACATCCAATTGACTCATTTAATTTACTTGTAAATCCATAGTAAAGTGGTATGACCTGTGCCCAAAGAACTGCAAATTAACTGCTATTTGTGGGCCTGTATCACTCATTGTGCCAGCCACTGAAGTAGTCTTTCTAAACAAGTCTCAGGCTTGTATTTGCAGCCTGGTTGCCATTTTAAGCTGCCATTTTGACCTGGCAGAATTAACCATTTGCCAGGCCTAAACCTTCCTTTGTAATACACATAGGTGACCGGTATGGTAGGCCCTAAACAGCCAATAGGCAGGGTGCATTGTTTTAAAAAAAGTTGAACATGTACTTTTAAGATTTACATTTCCTAAAATGTGTTTTTTAGTAAAGCAAGATCTACTTTTCCCATAGCATAACATTAGGTTACTTTATTGCATTTAATAAGTGATAACCTTTGCTTGACAACATATAGATATCTAATTTTGGTCTCTTGAAAATTTTATTTTTAAATCTTATTTAATGGTAAAGCTGAATTTTAAGTCAGAATTTTGAAAATGCCCCTTTTTGAAAGCTGGCTTTTTCTTGCCCCAATCATTTTGTGCCTAAAACATGCATTTCAGGTCACATGATTAGGTACAGTCAGAAGTTGCCCTTTGGGTATTCTGCCCAGACAGCCGTACAAAAGGAGGACTTGATTTTGGTAGGATGGGCCATCCAAGCAGGATGGGGTGGAGCTGTGTACAGCCACCCTTGTACTTCAAAGACACTGCCTCAACTTACACACAAAGACCTTAAAACTAGTATATTGTGCCTTCAGACATACTGGGATCAGGGAAGGTGTCACAATGGAGGACTGTGTGCTGGCAAGATGAGCCACCGGACAAGATTGTCAGGGGCAGAGCTGTCACTCACTGAACTGGCACTTCAATTGGTGCTGCCTCCTGCACTTATAAAGCACTTCACACAATACACACTTGGGCCTGTTGATACTATAGAAGGACTACCCTGCTGCCTATGGTCGGTCCTGCTGTTTGAGAAGTAAGACTGGACCTGCTCCCTTCATCCCAAGCTCCTTGAAGCGACTCCAAGGTTCAGCTGCCTAACCTCCTATTCAGAGCTACAAGGACTTAACTAGCACCACAGGCTGCCCTGAAACTGCACAGCAGTCCTCCTGCAAATGGAACTGCCAAAAACTGCTAATGAACTTGCCTGAACCCTGCTGACCTATGCTGGAGTGGATTCCTGATCCCCAAGAGGTGTATCCCCAGGTTCTGGAACCTAACTGGCAACAGCTGAGCTCCTCTTCTGAAGATACAGAGAAATCCTGAAATCCTGAAGTTTTAGGCCCTGCATACCTGTCCGTAGAGATCACGCCACGCGCAATGCCTGCCAAATTGAAGCTCTGGAAGACCCGACTCTTCTTGCTACAATGGCCACCAGCAACAACCAGCAATGCAATATGTGCTCTTTGTGCTAGAGCTTCAACATCCTATGGTGACCGTCAACGCGAAGCTCCAACAATGTCCATCCATGACACCCGACAGGACCTTCGTGCTACACAATGACCCGTCCATGACACCCAGGCTGTTCTTCATGCTACAGTGATGAATATCCATGAGGCTCTCCCTGCACCTCACAGAATCCTCCAACCCAAACTGGAATTTTTGTGCTGTGGTTGGCCTGAAGTTGTCACTTTATGCTGGCCTTCCACAACAAGATAACTAGGAGTGGTGCTTTTTGCTTTTAGGTACTATACTTAGTTTAAATCTTTGAAAATGCACATCTCAGGTTCTGTAATTGGATTTTTGACATTGTGGTGTCATTTAAAACACTAAAAACAGTGCAACAGTAAAGTGCATTTCCTTCCACCTATGCTGAATCAAATTCACACTCCATGCTTTTTCTTAAACTCATTGTCCCTTTCAGAAATTGAGAACATACAAGACTATGTCCTCCTTCAACATCTGGAAGATCATTAGAGCTGGCCTAACTTGTGCAAATCTGTCCCTTTTCCAAATAGGCACAAGGTAAACCTTGCGGGGTAGTTTATAAAATGGACAAAACATAACAAAGTGCAAAGAGTCCTTTGGGGAAATATGTTCACATCCACAAAGAGCTAGAATCTGCCCTCTATTAGAACCCTGTGGAAATTCCAACAACAGATGAAATAAATCCATCCTAAATCTAGAAATAAGGGAACAGTCCTATCTGCTTTTTTACCCACTGCAGGTAAGGTTCTATAGCGGGGGTGGTCTTTAGTAGTATGTGTTGCTATACAAAGGGTTTGGAAAGTGCCTGATCCTCTCTTGCCACATACCTATTCCTAAAAAAATGCTCCTTGGCCCATGTACAATCAGCTTTGCTAATTTTCTTCGGGTAGCTACAAAGATCACTTCTCCCCAGGTGATATGAAGGACACAATCCAAGGAAAAACAGTCCATGAGAATTGCCTTCATTAATTTAAGATCCTGTCTGAGTCAAACTTTCAACCAGAAAGCAAGGGGGCAGAAAACCAGGTCGGACAAAAAGTCTGTGCCTTAATTCCTCATGGGCCGACATAGTCGAGATGCACTGAGGAAGACAGAGGATCCTACGCAGAAACTTGTTTTACCCCTTCTTGTTGTTTAGAAGGCTTAGCGTATCCCCCACACCTCACTACCATACATGACCTGTGGTACACATTTGGCCCTGTAGATATGCAACACAGCCCTCACTGGCCTACTGCCCAGCCTTGAGGCAAAGCTAAAGATAGCCTCATTGGCTCATGCAAGGTCCTCACACTTCTTATATAGAAGGGGCACCAGCTCAATGCTGAATCAAAAAGAAGGCCCAGATAAGAAAACTCCCTAGTCTTGGGTACAGTGCATGCTCCTCACATAAATCATACTATTTTAGTGGTGACGGGTCCAACTACCATCAAAGATGATTTCTTATAATTTATAGACAGGTGTAACCCCTCCATAAAGGAAGAAAAAGAGTTCAACAGGGACTGCAAACCTCTGGCAGTCTTGGCCAAGAGAACCACACCATCCACATGTAATAATACCAGCAACTTATGTGAACGCACACGTGGACAGTCAGCCTCCACCTTCCTAAAATTATGTTCTAACTGGTTGATATACAAATTGAACAAGGAAGATGCCAAAATACAGCCCTGCCACATTCTTCTCTTAATGCAAAAAGAATTAGTACACTTCTGATCTTTGGTGTAACACACAACAGCTCTCTCTGAAAAATAAAACAATATCTTTTTCCACCCCTAGCGACAACATAATCTGCCACAATTTGGACCTGTTAACCCAGTCAAATGCAGATGAAAGATCCATGAAAGCAAAGTGTATGGATCCTGGGCGCTATACCGTATGTTTCGCCAGGAATAAATATAAATTTAAGTTTTTGTCTACCATTGATCTCCCTGCTCGAAAAACATACTAGACCTCAGACAGCACATTATTATTAGATGCCCAAGTCGATAAGCTCTCAAGGAGGCTACGGCCCACTCTTTAACCACTCAATCAAGAAGGGAGCACAAAGGGCTTTCCCTATCCCTCTTCTTGAAAAGCGGCATGATAGGGGACCTGACCCAAGACTCACCACCACTGCTGCATTAATAAGAGCAGTGAGATCCGGGACCCAGGCCCGCACATCACTCAGATACAGATCCGGTGGAATCTTATCAGGGCCAGGGGCCTTATTCACAGAAAAGACCAAAATTACCCTTTCCACTTCCTCACTAGAAAAGGTCAACTTAGCTTCCTCTTCCATTTCAGACATTATCACTCGGAATGCATCCATAAATTTCCTTAAAATCAGCCTCTACAAACTCAATCAAATACGGGGCAAAAAAGGAGCCGTTAATAATACCCCAGAATTTAGCAGAAAAATTCAGGATACTAGGATCGACCAAACTTGCCGAAATCTCTTGCTGTACCTCCTGTTTACTCCTAGCCCGTTCCATTTCATAACTCCTTCGACAACTCGTCACCAAAATTGGGTGTCTGGGCTTCATACCCAGTGCCTGCTTTAAATCCCTCAGCACCACAGAGCAGCCTTTTCCTTTGAATGTAACATTGAAATCACCTTTTGGCCTTGATAACTTATCCTATCAGATAGATTAATTATACCTGCTGAACAAAGAGGTTAAGCTGGAAGCCAGGGGAGTATCTTTCAAGTGGGTCTCAGACAAAAGGGGGGCAATCCACCGGCAATGCTCCCCTTGCACTCCCTCCTTTGCACAAAGGAACATTGAAATCCCCTACCACCATGAGAAATGCTGACAATAGCCTATATCTCATGGTGTAATTAACAAAGGAGTGCAGCAACTGCACGTTACACCCTTCCAGAACAAAATTTCTAGCATTGTTGTTATTAATTACCATTAATTTGCTTCCTCCTGAGGAAAAAATCACAGTCTGCAGTGTCGAAGTGCCACAACGTCGAACCTCTATCTGCCCTCTGATGGCCAATGAAACAAAGATAATCAGCCGACCCTTTACTCGACCTGCCCGCGAACATGTGGCTGGGGTGAAGAAGTCTTGTAACCCTGCAGGATGTAAGAGTTCCCAACAGCCCAAGTCTCTTGCAAAAATTATCTTGAAACCTCTGACAAATTCCAGCCATCGTGGATCCCCAAATTTCCCCGCAATCCTCGCCACATTCCAGCTGACAAATCTGCATGAACACTTCAACATACATGCTGCATGCACCTCCAAACATGAACTCTCAGTATTAACCTTGGCTACTGCATCAATTGCAATACTCATCTGTATAGAATTCCTGTGAAAATCCTCCCCCACTCAATCACAAGCATCTAAATTAGGTAAGGGGGCAAACCTATTAGCTAAGGCCACGACCGGACAGTTCTCAGATTCATCTACCCTTGCTACTTTCTGCCCTCCTGGAACACACCAAGGATTAAACCCACACACAAATCGAGGGGGCTGATAGAAGAATCCCAACAGAACTACCTTCATTGTGGGGGGAACACCATTGCGAAAAGTGCCTGAAAGTATCTAACACCACACCCGCCACTTGCGGTCTATCAAAATTGACCACTACACAGTCACCCTCCAAAGACTTAACACATTTTCCTAGCCAACTAACCCTCTGAACCATTATGATTCGGGCACTTGCACAGTGCCCTAGGGCAGTATTTAGGCCCAACCAATGCAGCACCTTGTTTCTTAGTTGGTAAAAACTCTCCTTTCTGTTGGATCTAAGTGGGGGCACGTTGCCCAAAACAATAACATAGGGAGTGGCTTCTGGGGGTAAATCCAGGGTTACCTGACTTGGTGAAAAGGAAAACACAGGTTGTCTCTTTTGCAGACCACCAGACCATTTTTACCAGCGTTAGTATCCCTGGCATCACAAAACACCCAACCCCCCACTGGCCCCACACCCGGAAGACCTTCATCCACCACAGCACCCCCTTATAATGCAAGGAAACAGCGGAAAAAGACATAACCCCCATGTCCCGATCTGCATATTTGGAAGTGCAGCCTGATCTTCCATTGCGGTGGCTGTTGGCCCTAATGAGCTCAAACCACTCTGCCAGCTGCAGCTTCTAAGTAAAGAGGTATATGGATGATTCAAGATGGGTGTGGGTTGAGAGGAATACCCCTGATGCCCTGTACCATTGTTCCCCAAGAGGCCAAGGAGGTTGGTCAGGTTCCCCACATTTACTGAAAGACACTGGTAAATGGGTTCCAGTTTGGCATCCAAAGTGGTCATAATACGTGAATACCAGGATTCAAGGAGGGCATCTAAATTAGATCAGCCCCTCTGCCTCAATGCCTCAGCTCCTCCCACACAAGCCTGGAAGGACCTAGGGTGCTTCTCCTTTCCACCAAGCTCAAGACTCTTCCTTTCTTTTTTGGCCCCCGCTCACTCTCTTTGGTGTTTTCTCCAGGACCTCCTCCACACTGCAACCAGAACATCCTGCCCCCACCTGTAAGGAAGCTTCCTGATCATGTATAGCAACTGGAAGCTTCCCACCCACCCCTGGGCTAGACAGCATAGCTGTCAATGACAGGGCCAGGCACTCCCAACCCCCTTCAGCAGGGAGCATCAGACTCACAGGAAGCTCAGTGTTTAGGCCAGTGGAAGAGCGAGACAACCTGCGGGTTGCTAATTCGATCTCTTTGTCTATAATCCCTTCAGTCCTTGTCAGTGGGGAGTGGATGAGTTAGGTAGTGCCTTGCGCTTTCCCATCTCCCTTTTACGAACACCCTTATCAATAGTATAACAGTCTACCACTGGGCCAAGAGGGGTGGCCCAGCCCAGCCTCTTCTGGCCACTGACGGGCCTGCACTTGGCCCGGGCACATCCCGTGCTGCGGGAGCCTTCAGGTCCTGATACGTACCTCTGGGAGTGATGACATATAGAGGCCCCCCGTAAACCACAAGTGCTCCTGGGACTTTGAGCCCAGCCCTTCCAACACCAGCCCCGCAAAGTCATTTCTCGTGCTCCAGGAACCTTCAGGGCCTGATATGCCCATCCAGGCGTGATGATGTAGAGGTCACTCCCATAAACCACAAGTGCTCCTGGGGCTTCGAGTCCAACCCCTCCAACAGAAGCTACACAAATTCATGCTCCATGCTGCGGGAGCCTTCAGGGCCTGATAAGCACCTCTGGGTGCGATGATTTAGAGCCCCCTTCTTTTTACCATGAGTGATCCCGGGGCTTCGATTCCAGCCCCTCCAAAACCAGCTCCACAAAATAGCACCCCATGTTACGGGAGCCTTCAGGGCCTGATAAGCGCCTCCAGGAGTGATGACGTAGAGGCACCTCCCATAACCACAAGTGCTCCCGGTGCTTTGAGTTGAGCCCCTCCAACACCAGCTCCACAAAGTCCTGTCTTGTGCTGTGGGAGCCTTCAGGGACTAATAAGTGCCCCCGGGCACGATGACGTAGATGCCCCTCTCATAAACTATGAATGTTCCTGGGGCTTCGAGTTCAGATCCTCCAACTCCACAACGTTGTGTCATTTATCATATAAATTCAGTACACCTTGCTCATACATATTTTTAAAATAATGCATTACACTTTAAATATCACACTATAGGTGAAACTATTAGTAAATGGCAAATTTCTGATACCTCCAGATAGGCAGAGCTCAGAATGAGATAAAGGTACATGGGTTTAGAGAAGCGGACACCAGCAAACATTCAAGAGATGTTATCTTAGGTTATTGCCATTTGTTTAGTACATAATGTGCCACTGATCTGGCATTTCCCCACTGGTCTGGCATTTCCCCACTTCCCTTACTCCCTGGATGGCTTTCTGAATGGTTCTGAGGTTTCCGTCGTGGACTGGAGTCGGATGAAGCTGATGATGCGCTATATGTCGCATGAACATCAGACATACATTAGCGAGTGTGGTTGGGTGCTGATAGAGACAATTAAATCTGTTGAAACCTGTCTGAGGTTGCTTATGTTTCCCTTTGGAGGAGGCCAGACTTAGCAGTTCTGTCCAGGACTGTGCTCACTGAAGCAGGATCATGTCTGATTTCCATATGGCTCGTTTCTGTTGAGAGTGGAATGGTGGACACAAAATGATGGACTGGAATGCAGTGTGAGTAATTACTAGCCGGGGAGATAAATTAAAGTGTTCCACCCATCACTTTTTGTTTTCAGTGTAATAGCCAACTAATGGCATAACTGGGCTACATTTGATGTATGTGAAAGGTCATTTCTTAATCTCTTCTATTGTATGATAATACATGGTGTTGCAAGCTGAAGAGTGTTTGTGTGAGCCTGGCGATGCACAGAGATTATGTTGTTCATGTGTTCCAAATTGTTTTCCAGAGTGTCCTTTTAGATTTGTGTGTGTTGTGAGGTGCACGGTGTCGTGAGCTCAAGGATACCCAAGTATATGGCCTATGATGTGATCAATATTTATTTTTATAATGCTGCACAAGGAAGGTTTATTGACGTCTCTCTGCTCAACTTTCCAGTTACAGATGTCACGGAGGGATTGGAGTCTACGTTTGTGTAGGATTCAGACATGCATCAAGTGCCTAAAAGGGCCTCTGTCATTAAGGAAAATGGCCAGTAGCTAGCAAGACATAGCACATGTGAAGAGTGGGAAAGGCAACTGTTGGAATTCTAAGCGAAGCAGGTGATTGACTGCATAGAAAGGAAGGGGGCTCTCAAGAGAATTATTTTCCAGCAAGGTAAATCCTGTTGTAGAGTGTACTGATAGACAATCCTTCTCTTAGTAGTTCCAGAAGACCTACATTAGAGTATTCTACAACGATTATGGGCAGTGCTTTAAATGGAAAAATAGAAGTGCAGGTACTCTGTGATAGAGTACCTGCTTGTTTCCGAGAAGTGCCGGTACTCTCCAATTAAAAGTATTACGTATATCTTGAGATATGCCGGTACTCTCCCTCTCAAAATAAAAAAGTGCCGGTACTCAGTACCGGTGAGTACCGGCCCATTTAAAGCATATGGGGCCTGACGAATATGGACCCTAACATTGCTTTGTTTTGATTAAAGATTAATATTTGCCATTCCCCCAAGTGTGATGGGTAGCAATGACTAATGGGAGGTGTTTGTGAAAGAGACGTAACTGACAGCTCAGTGAAGCAGAGGACAGCTATGGTTTTGATCATGTGTACCGGATAAAGATGAGTATGGTTAGGATTAACTCATGAGTTAGGTCTCTTTTTAGGTTCAGGATTAGGGCTGTGATTGTGGTTATATGTTTAAGGCCACTCCTAAGGCTTATGTGAGGATTCTGGTCAGAGTGAAAGTTAAAGTTTGCTATTGTTGTGCTTAGGGTTAGAATCTGGGGACAGGTTTTGGCAAACATTGGGTCAGAGCAATATATGATCTTCTTATTGCTATTTTTTTTTATATAAAAGTGTCTTCGTGAATATCAAACTATACTTTTCTATAGGATATAGAGACTATCAGCCTCGGAAAACACAAGTCAGTTCAAATTTCCACTTGGTTCTGCTTTGCTGCACAGCATGTGGCCCTCAATTATGTGCTTGCCGTATTATTATTCTTTGGCCCTTGTAATCCACTTTCAGAAGTTAATAAATAAATGTTTCTTCTAATAGAAACTGCACAATTAAAAACACTCTTTTAAGTTAACTATCATTAAAATAAGAAGCGATTTTACATTTCACGGTGGTTTGTTTATAAATGTAAATAAACAGATGTTGCTATTAGTATGAAATTCAGATGACACCTTCTTGAGGTCTACGGATGTGGACATCAAATGTAGACCACAAGCTGGCATACGATTGGAGTGACTTATGTACAGTGTCTCTGCCAACACATAATGTGTGGAAATCAAATTACTGGCAAATAATTCCCAAAAACATTCTATAGATGCCAGAGCGGTTCCATGCTGCCAATTAATCAATTGGAATTAAAGCCGCCCTGCCCAAGGACTAGTTACATTTCTCTGGATGTGGTGGCTGCGACAGCTGCAGTAGGCCAGTTCCACATTTGGGAATCGTCGACGAAGGACCGGCCGGCAGGCATCTAATTATGACCTTCGACTCGATTCGCTTTGCGTTTTTGGAATAGCAACTGTTCGACTGGTCCAGAAAATGTGGCACAGGGTTTTGCAAAATTCAGCACATGCTGTCTCTGGCTAAGAGGCACTGGTGATGAAATGCATATGACACGTGCCATCTTTGACATAATCTCATCCCCATGGAACTAAACGATTTATTTAGCAGGCCTAAATGTCATAAATGTTATTGTTTTAGTTCTCGATAAATGAGTGCACCCTTCATGAAGCCAATCACTGATGCAAGAAAATGTCTGTTGCATCAGACAGTTAAAGTACTGCATCACTTGCAGTCTTCTATCGCACCATATTGGTTATCGTGTTTTACACAATAAATATATACAACGTCCACGGACACTGCCACTGATGGCACATACATGTCATTAATCTGACAGAACAATCTACAGACATTTCCACATATAGAGCACCACACAGTCACTCATGCAGGCAGACCACCCAAGCTGGATGGGAAGCAAAAGCAACCGTACCAACAATTTTCATACCACCCTACAATGCACCCAGAGCCAGCTTCAGTCTGTGTTTTGGCGCCCCAGTGACCTCCTTTTCAAATAATTCCCTCACTACCACCCTTCAAAGGTGACCCTCATCTCTCTATAGCTCTATTCCCACATGTAACGTCTTTTATAGCGTCACCCGTTCAAGCATAGATTGTCAGTGAACATTACAACACACATACATTACATAGGACAATGAATCATACAAGTGGTAAATGAGTGTGGTTCAGTGAGCCTCAAATTGCAAGTCCACGTCCTCGTCAAAATAAATTGTACACATATTCACTGTGCTTTTGGTCACAGGCTACGCTCTCACGGCACTTGAAATCTATGTTTCTGTGTCCCATTGCACCACTCAATATATAAATCAGTGACCATTTGGGTACTCACTTAGACATCTGAAATGATCACATTAACTAATTCAGCTTTCCTAGCAGAACAATGTTTTTCCCAAAGATAAGTTTCATTTGTACTTATTTTTCAAGCATGAAGTGCAAAGCAAACCGTTATAAAATATAGGGGCATATTTACAAGCCGCTTGTGCTTCCTTCCGCCACTTTAGCGTCTTTTTTTCACAATAATGTGGTGTTTGGTAGGATTTTTCAATGTTCCATATTCACAAAGTGTCACAATGCTTGCATTGCGTCACTTTGTAAACCCTTGCGCAACATTATGCCTGTGCCAGGTATAACAGCGATGGGAGGCCCTAAAAAATGACACAGTTAAATCTGCAAGATTTCACTGCACCATTTTTTGCGTCATTGTTAATGCTGACGCGTCTCACCTTTAATGATTTAACTTACACGGGGACTCGTTTTAGGCCAATTAACCTTTTGACCCTGATTGAAGGCTCCTTAGGAAGAGATATCTATTCGGCATTTCAATCAATGGATCAATAACCTCATCAATATACACAATAATAAATCAATCAAATTAGTTAATGACATTAATAAGAATCAAAACACACCATGACTTTTCAGCCATGAATAACCACACAAATTTAGTAAGGTTTAAGATATATATTCCCTATTTGTTACACTCTACTAGCAAGTTTATTAGTCTCAATACCAGTAAACACATTAACAACACTACAATATGGCAACTTGAATAAGACTTTATCAAAGCAAAGATCATGAACATTAGAACAAAACACGACGTCAACATGAATCAACTTTAGCAGAGTATCATTAGCACGTTATTCAACAAAGCAAAGATCCAGTCATTTGTCTATTTGCACCCAGTATTTAGTGAACTCCTTAACTAACCTCGAATTAGCATTAGCATGTTGGGCTTCATGTAAAACAATTTAGCAACACGTATTTGGAAAACATCTAACTATGGTCTCTATCAAAAGAGCAGTTGGTACCGAGAAAGAAAAGGCAAACAGACAATTACAATTTATCATCAGATAGTTATCCATCCAAATGGGCGGCATACAGTGTCAGTCTTCGTCCTCAGGACATCAGTCGGTTTGCTTCCGCCAGGATAGAACAGCAAAGTCTCAGCAAGTCTCAGCAAGGTACGGCAAAAGGCTCTTCCCTCATAAGGAGGAGAAGTAAGTATAGGGTAGGCAAGAAAGGTGAGGATGGTTTAAAGTATTAAACCACTAAAGACAAAGGGGGTGATTCTAAGCTTGGCGGAACCGCCAGAAGACCGTGCCGTGGTCAAAAGACCGCGGCGGTCATTCTGGGTTTCCCACTGGGCTGGCGGGCGACCGCCGAAAGTCCGCCCGCCAGCCCAGCGGGAAACACCCTTCCCACGAGGACGCCGGCTCAGAATGGAGCCGGCGGAGTGGGAAGGTGCGACGGGTGCAGTTGCACCCGTCGCGAATTTCAGTGTCTGCAGAGCAGACACTGAAATTCTTTGTGGGGCCCTCTTACAGGGGCCCCTGCAGTGCCCATGCCATTGGCATGGGCACTGCAGGGGCCCCCAGGGGCCCCACGGCACCCCATACCGCCATCCTGTTCCTGGCGGGCGAACCGCCAGGAACAGGATGGCGGTATGCAGTGTCAGAATCCCCATGGCGGCGCAGCAAGCTGCGCCGCCATGGCGGATTCCCATGGGCAGCGGAAAGTCGGCGGTACACCGCCGGCTTTCCGCTTCTGGCCGCGGCTGTACCCCCGCGGTCAGAATGCCCGGCGGTGCACCGCCAGCCTGTTGGCGGTGCTACCGCCAACCTCCGCCCTGGCGGTATTTACCGCCAGGGTCAGAATTACCCCCAAAGTTTCTTCAAGAGCACAAAGAATGGCTAGGTATTGGCTCAGTAAGCGGAATGGCAGAGAATGGCTCAGTAATGTCTAAGTAAGAAGAATGGCGTAGAATGTCTGATTTCTCCTTGTGTCACGTCGTTATAATAATCTTGTCGAACAAGTCTCTAATTTCCAATTGGGTAATATTTGGTGCTTCGTTATCTTTGTCCAATGATCCATCACACACCTTACTAGAATTTTCACTTAAGACAGTTCTCACGTAGTTTATTGGCTCCTGTGATTGACGTCTTCAATGGGTAGAATATCAGGTAAGAAAAGTTACACTTGTCGCTCCAGTCAGTAGTTCCATTGTCTTCTCCCAGTACAGACGACCTTGCACCTGTTACGAATTACACTGTTGCATTTGGCAATAATGTCTCCTTGAGCAAGTTGGGTCTCATGAGAAAGAATTTACTACAGTTACACACACATCTCTAGCTTCTGGAAAAGTACAGTTTCATGTCCTTCAGGAAGACAGAGCATTGCCGTTAGAAAACACAGTTAATATGAGACCAGGCGGCTAGGCCCAGACCCTTGCTAATTAAGGCCTAGTGAGTAATTTATCAAAACCTTAACATATAACTCTTAATGGTAATACAAAATCATACATTAGTACATTATTAATTCATTATTAGTCAGTCTCATTAATCATCATATACATTGGTGGCTACTCCCCGTAGGCACATTTCAAACGTGTACATTAATATTATTGTACCACGTTTTCTATGCAGCTTCATTATACATTATCTTGCAAGCATTTCATGTTAATATTGATTATAAAAGCTACACTCCAACAATCCCTCCTCTGATGACTCTTGTCATCACACAAATCCTTCTCTCACAGTTTGTTCATCTTCTTAACTCTTTCATTTCTATTTCTTCCCCCATTTTGGTTACATCACATCTTTCTCTGAACAGTTTCTCCCTTTTTTTTCTTCCCTCCTCTGATTATTTTTCGCCCTGTTCAATTTGATTCTTTTGCTAATTTTGCATGCCAACCGCAATCCAAATAAACAAGCCAAAACAGTTAATATTCCCTGTAATATTTTTCCCAATATTCCATGCCAAAAATCACTAAACCAGCTTCCCACTTTAGCAATTCCCTTTCCAACCTTTTCCCAAACTCTTGGTTCTTCCTTCAAATCTGCACTATCTCTTGTTAGGTTAGTAAGCATACTTCTAATCTCATTACTATTGTCCGAAATATAGGCACAACAATGTCGCTCATTAAGCATCTCACAGACTCCGCCATTTTTCGCTAAAAGAATGTCTAAAGCAAGCCTGTTTTGAAGAGTCATAGCTCTCTCCGCAGCAAGCTCAGTATTCATCAGGAGTATAGCTCCTGGTAAATTCGTTAGCATGTTATCCACAATAGTAGACAACTTTCGAATCTTTATGGAGTTCAAGATAACTCCCACTGAAGGAATTATCGCCCCAAATATGTCTCCTACCACACCAGCAGCACTCTCTCTCCTTTGTCTAGTACAATGTAATTCAGACAATTTCAGAAACTTCTTTAAATCCTCTAGCTAATATATCTTTGGGAAAACTATCCCCAAATACCATGTCCCATACCATCCCTTTGGAAGACGGAAATAAGCATTACGTCCACATATATAATAGACCCCAGGGATCGCTGGATCCTGTACATTTAACATGAACGTCCACTTAGCCTGAAACAAAAACACATGCTTACATTCACTCGTTCCCACAAACACATTGTCATAATATGACTTTGGTCACGTTATGCAAAGCTTACCTACATGTAATGCATCGAAAGCTAATTTCCCTTATTCCCTAACTGCACTATAACTCTCACTACTAATAAAAGATTGTTGCTGCAAGCCTTTTTCCAATTTCCCCTTCAAAGCCCTTCTTCTATCTTCAGTGTGATATAGAAAGTTTTTCTCTACAGTTGTAAGCAAGCATGTCAAGTTATTGCGGTGTGCATATGATGTACTAATTGTTAATGTTGCTTTAAAGAATCCCTTAACTAGTTTTATTCTATAGTATTTAGCTACACTATTCAAATCTTCTATGATAGGCGCAAAAGAAAACACAAGATTGTGATTGGAATAGAAATACTGAACCTCTTCTTGGTTATAGAAACGTGTTAGTAACAGACTACAGCTTATCCCATAAGTTAGGGGCAAACTATGATAGGTAAACTCCCTCTTGTACTGAAACAGAAACCCCTCCAGACGGCCCATTCCCGCAAAGATGATAACAGTCTGTAGTTTTGTTGGAACATATTGGCCGCAGTTTTATTGAGGGATTATTTACAGCATGTCAGCCCTTCTTTTATGAGGGTCATAAATCAATCTTACGTGTTGTCGTAAAGGCCATAAATTCATTATACCTTGATACATTTGTGTCATAATCGCTTTCTTTAACAACTTTCTAATTAGACGATAATTATCTATTACATGCTGCTTGCTCTTTGTTTCCAATGACTCTCCTGCGTTGTCCGTCATTTTTCGCTAGGAGTGTACTCGTGTTTTCGTTTAGGCTTAGCTCGCTACCTTGTTTTGGTCCTTGTGTCCCGCTCTCCAGTGGACCCGGGCTGCGAGTGCCGTGTTACCGAGTACCTCCCCTGACTGTCTTACCCTGCCGTGAGGCATCCCAAGGTAAGTAGCCTTGCCACCCCGCTGCGCTGGGTGTGGCCTTTGTAGTTCTTTTTTCCCTTTCTTTCCGCTTCTTGTAGCCGTTCCCATCTCGCAACCCAGCCTGCGACGCTCTGGGTGCCTGCTGATCTGTTGGTGTGGGTGGGTGGGTGTCTTCCTCCACTCGGCTGCCCGGTCACCTGCGTTTGACCAGGGTGCCGGGCAGCCCCCTTTTAAACGAATTTGTGGCCCCCTCTCGTTGTTTGGATTCAAACATTTTGCGCCCCCCCCCCCTTATTGGTGGATACACCTTGATGCACCCCCTCCCTTCCGTTTCCGCTCGACGTTGCCCCTACGATGGGGCCGGAAACAAGGTGGGGGGGGCTGGGGGGCGGGGCTTCCGCCTTCTCCCGGAATCCTTTGTTTGGTGCGCCAGAATTTGGCGCGATATCTTAGCTCAGGGCCGCGGTGGGGTTTCCGCTCCGGCCACTCTGAGCTCCCGATGGTCGCGGGCCTTCGCCCCAAACCCCTCCAGACGGCCCATTCCCGCAAAGATGATAACAGTCTGTAGTTTTGTTGGAACATATTGGCCGCAGTTTTATTGAGGGATTATTTACAGCATGTCAGCCCTTCTTTTATGAGGGTCATAAATCAATCTTACGTGTTGTCGTAAAGGCCATAAATTCATTATACCTTGATACATTTGTGTCATAATCGCTTTCTTTAACAACTTTCTAATTAGACGATAATTATCTATTACATGCTGCTTGCTCTTTGTTTCCAATGACTCTCCTGCGTTGTCCGTCATTTTTCGCTAGGAGTGTACTCGTGTTTTCGTTTAGGCTTAGCTCGCTACCTTGTTTTGGTCCTTGTGTCCCGCTCTCCAGTGGACCCGGGCTGCGAGTGCCGTGTTACCGAGTACCTCCCCTGACTGTCTTACCCTGCCGTGAGGCATCCCAAGGTAAGTAGCCTTGCCACCCCGCTGCGCTGGGTGTGGCCTTTGTAGTTCTTTTTTCCCTTTCTTTCCGCCACGCCGCACTTTGGGTTACCGCTCAAGGGCGGCTCCCCCTTTGTTTGCTTTAGTTGCAACCGGCGAGCCATAAAGCTGCCCACAGGTTGTCCCAAAATACTTCTGTCCCCTTCCTGGATAGGTGTACCCCGTCTGCTGCAAAATACTCTGGTCTTTGTAGGTTGATTAGCCCGTGCCTCACACTCTCCCAGCCATTTTGGATGCAATATTTTTTGGCCGCGACATTCAGTTTCTTCCGTGATCTGTCCAGGGCGCCCGATGATATGGCCCCCCTCCATTGCTGTCTGGGGATGATTTCTGACCAGATCAAAGTGGTCCCCCCCAAAAGCCTGGCTGCTGCTGTGAGGTTTGACCTTATGGCCTCCAAAAGGCCTTTCCTCCCTAGTTGCGCCAATTCGTTCCCCCCCAGGTGGATTACCAGTATGTCTGGTGCGTGGTGCTGGGAGTCCAGGAGCTCGTCGATTCTGTTCATGAAGTGCTCCCACTTCATGCCTGGGAAACCGAACCATTTTATGGTAGTCCCACGCTGGCCGCTGCATCCCACCAAGTTTTTGTTCTGTGGATGAAGGAGTGGCCGACCACCCATGCCGTTCTATGTGTACCTGTGGGTGGAAAGGGAGATTGTGTGGTGACTGTTGTGGTTCCTTAGGGGTAGTCGCCTTCTTGGGGTATCCTAATGTATCTTTTGTATGCCTTGGAGCGCCACCTACCCACCGCTTTGATGCTTGTTTCTGACATTCCGTGGCGGGCTGCTGTGGTAGCAGCCCCTATCCGGAATGAGTGGGTGCCAAAATTATTGGCTTGAAGCCCCGCCTTGGCCAATGCCCTTCTGAGTATTGATTTGAATTGGAACAAGCTCAGACATTCCCCATTTTCGTGTGTTAGGAGTGAGCCTTGCGTTCCGGGGATGAGCTGTAGTAGTTCCCGGGTGTTGCACACTGGGCAGACGTCCTGGTCGTCAATGCAATTTAGCTTTATCGTTGCCCCTTTTCCCAGCTGGTCTGTTTTCGACTTTCTGAGTATGATTGCCATTTGACTTCGGCCTATGTGCACGTCGTTTCTTTGGATTCCTGCCTTCTTGTGGCCCGTTTTCGCCGGGGCCACTAGCTCGCTTATCCTGAACGCCCCAAAGAATGCCAGTGAGAAAGCCGTCCTGAAGAGTCTATGCTCAAATTTGTTGCGGCATATGGCCCCTAGGGTTCCAGACAGCTGTTTCAGTGTACTGAAATCTATGGGGCGCCTTTTGTCCACCGCTGGCCCTTCCAGCCTGTGCCAACCTTTCATTGCCGTTTTTATGTAGTGGGAGCTCGTGGGGTCCCTGCCCGTTGCCAGCTTTCCCATGTGTGCTACTGCTGTTAGGTGTGCTTGTGCCCATGATTTCGTTTTCTTTTCTGAGAATGCCCATTGTATGAAGCGTTCTACCGCTTTTTGTGACTCTTCGTGTTGGGACCAGGACTTTAGGCCTGTCACTGCAAGCACTCTGGCTGCGTGCGTTGTGTAGCGCTTGTCTGTTTTTGGTGCCAAGGCGTGGGCAATTAGAGCTGCTAAGTCCCCTCTACCAGACCCCACAGGCTGTGTGGAAATGGGGTCATCTCTTCCTCTGCCTCGGGAGCCAAGCTCCTGAATTTTTTCATCTGGAAACGAGAGAGGGCATCCGCTTTAGAGTTTGCTGAGCCCTGCACATGTCTAGCTCTTAATTTTAAATTGCCTTCCAGTTGCCTGAACACCATATATCTCAATAACCTTAAAACAGCTGCGCATTTGGCGGACCCTCTGTTGATGGCGTACACTACCGCCTGGTTGTCTGACCATAGGGTGAGTTTCATGTTTCTCAGCTGCTCCTGCCAGATTGTTAGGGACACTGCGATGGGGAATAGTTCCAAAAGCGTGATGTTCTTGCTCAGGCCGCGCGCTGCCCAAGATTCTGGCCATTTCATGGCACACCACCTGTCTTTCAATATTGCCCCGAAGCCTGTGCTGCCTGCTGCGTCCATATATAGTTCTATTTGCTTAGCCGTCACCCACCCTTCCCTCCATATGAGGGTCCCGTTGAAATCTGCTAAGAATGCTTGCCATGTCTGCAGGTCTTGTTTGGCCCCGGATGGGAGTCTTACGTGGTAGTGCTTTTTGTTCAACCCTCTGGTCAGCTGCGCGAGTCTCCTGGAAAATACTCTGCCTGCGGGGATCACTCTGGCGGCGAAATTTAGCTTGCCTATGAGCTCTTGGAGCTCTCCCAGGATGGCTTTCTGCCTCCCCAGCAACCCATTTATGTTGGTCTGTAGGTCTTTAACTTTGTCTGGCGGCATGCTGGATGTACCTGCTATTGAATCTAATTCGATTCCCAGAAATACTAGCTTAGTGGTTGGCCCTGAGGTTTTGTCTTCCGCCAGAGGCACGCCCAGTGAAGAGGCCAGGGACTGAAATGCGTCCAGTAACTCCTGGCATTCAGACCCCTTGGGTTTGCCTATAAATAGGAAATCATCGAGGTAGTGCAGCTTCCCGCCCCTGGGGTATCGCTTGTGTAGTGCCCATTCTAAGAGGGTGCTGAATTTCTCAAAGTACGCACAAGATATGGAGCAGCCCATGGGCATGGCTTTGTCAAAGTAAGTTTTGCCCTCAAAACTGAACCCCAACAGGTGGTAGCTCTCCGGGTGTACCGGGAGGAGCCTGAAGGCTGCTTCGATGTCTGCTTTAGCCATTAGCGCGCCCCGCCCTGTTGCGCGCAGTAAATCCACTGCATCATCTACTGATGCGTATCCTACCGCGCAGTGCGCCGGGTCTATGCCATCGTTCACTGACCCGCCTTCTGGATAAGATAAGTGGTGGATGAGCCTGAACTTGCCTGCCTCTTTTTTGGGGACTATTCCTAGGGGGGATATCGTCAGTTTTTGGGGAGCGGAAGGGAGGGGGCCCTCTACTCTCCCTAGTTGTAATTCTTTTTTAATTTTTTCTTTTACCACTTCGGGGTATTCGCTTGCTGAGCGCAGGTTCTTTGTTTTTTTATTAATTGATAAGGGTGTGGACGGTATCTTGAAGCCTTGCTCGAACCCTTCACATATTAACTTTGCGTCTTGTTGGTTATTGTATTCGTTGGCCAGCTGTCTTAACCTGACCGTGTTGATGGGGGATACTGCTAGTGCTACCTCTCTCCCTAGCCAGGATATGTGGTTGGTGTGTTTATTTCTTCTTGTCTTTCTCTCGCTTGAAGCTGCCACCGCCCCCTTTTTTGCATTCTGATGCGGGGTGGCCTCCCCCACATGCCGAGCATACATGTCTGAATTTACATGCCGCGCCCCATGTGCACTCGTCTTTCTCAAATTTATAGCAAATTGCTGACACCGTTCTCCCAGTTTGGGTCCCTTTCCATTGTGTGTATGGCTGTCTTTTTTGGTAGGGCCTGCCCTTTTCATGCCTGTTTTTCTGGAAGCTCCCGCGAAAGGGCTGCTCGCCCTTGTGGGCCCAGTTCCTAGCTTCCCTTGCTACCATCATTTTATGCATGTATCCCGCTACATCTTCATCGTCCCATTCCATGTCTGGGTGCCCTTGCATTTTTAGCCTGAACCCTTTGTCATATTCTAGCCAGGCTTCCCCTGTGAATTGCCGTTGTGCTTCGTGTATCTTTGCTTCGTAAAGCCACAGGTCCTTTGCGCAATGGGGGAACTTCTCCACTATTATACACGCCATGATCCTAAAGGCATCAAGCCAGTTGTCAAAGTTCCTTTCCTTTCTAACTCTGGTGCGCTCTCTCCTTTCTTCCTCCTTTCTGTCAACTGTGGTTAAGTCTAGCCCTTCTACCTGAATCTCAAGGAGGGTAAAAATGTCTATGAACTCCCTGCGCCATATCCTCTCCTTCACCGCTAGCGGGATGCGGCCTGCCAGGCCGGGGGCCCTTGCCACCATGTAGGGTTTACCTAGGGTCCCCCTTTTGTATGTCTCGGGAGCCTGCCCGTCTGCTGTTGTGTGTCGCCGCCTGCGCGCCGTTTCCTTTGGCCCTGAACCCCAGGCTTGTGTGGGTCGGGCCGGGGATCTTGGGGGGGCTGGCTCCTCCCCCCCACTGTCTGGTGATATGCTTCTCTCAGGTGTTGTGCTTGCCCTGACTACCCGGGGGGATTTTTCTTTTGCCCTTTTGGTGGGGGACCTTTCCCTTAGTTCTGTGCCCCTAGGTGTTTCGTCTACTTGCCCCCCCCCTGGCTTTACAAATAATAGAGGTGCCATTGATTTCAGACATTCTTGCACAATCATGCTAATTTGCTCACCATTAGATGTCTTCGCTTTCTTGCTTGGCCCCGGGGTTGCCGCTTCCGTGGCCTCGCCTGTCTCTTTCTTGTCCCCTCTCTTTGCTCCCCTGCTCGTTTTTCTCTGCCGCTTCTTTGTTTCTGGGGGTGTCGCTTCGCTTCCCGTTGGGTTAATCGCGCTGCTGTCCCCCTGCGCTTCTTGCGTTTCCTTTTCGCTTGCTCCTGCTCCTCTTATTTGTTTCAAGATCCAGTCCTTGCTGCGTGTGGTCGCCGCCTCCCTGGCCGCTTTGATGATCTCTTCCAAATCGAGGCCCTCGCTGGCTTCTGCGGACTCCATGTTGCTCTGTCCCCCCAAGGGCCTTGAACGGTGCTGCTTGCAGCCCCCACTGGGCTGACCCTGCAAACAACTTGGTCAATGCGCGGATCGCGTCGCCCTAGGTGGTGGCCGTCCCCGGTGATGCCCGTGTGGTGTTTCTACAGCCAGGTCGCGTCGCCTCTCTGGCTGTCCCTGGCTGTATTTTGCTTGGTGTGCGCTTGACCGGTTTCCTCAGTTTTGTTGACGTGCTGTAGTCTCTGTCCATGCACCCCTTTGTCTCTTGCAAGTGAGTGGGGTTGTGCTGGCTCTGCCTGTAACAGCTGGGATGTGTCTGCGCTAAAAAAAATTTTATTAATTTTTTTTTTTTTTTTATGCACCGCTCGGTAGCGTGTGCGTTCCTTTAGTCCTGCTCCCTGCCGCGTGCAGGCTGTTTGTGCTGGGCTTGTGGCCCCGCCTCCCTGTGGGTGTGGCCCCCGTTAGGCCCGATCGGCCCGATGAAGCAAAAACGCGGCCCGGGGAAAGTGTGTTTGTCCCTTCTCGCTCCCTGTTCTTGTGCGGCCGCGTGTCCCTCTGTGGCCCCGCGGCTGCGTGCACTGCCCGCCCTCTCGTCCTCTGCTTCGTTGGCCGGGCCGCGTCTATCCTTCTCGCGGCCCGGAACAGGTAAGGTGATGGTTTGCAACGGGGGGTGGACGGGTGCAGTCTCTCTTCACAGCGGTGCGGGGGAGAGCGGGCTGGGCCCCGGGCGGACCGAGTGCTGCCGCGTGCTGGTTTGCACAGGGGGGGGGTGGACGGGTGCAGTCTCTCTTCACAGCGGCGCGGGGGAGAGCGGGCTGGGCCCCGGGCGGACCGAGTGCTGCCGCGTACTGGTTTGCACAGGGGGGGGTGGACGGGTGCAGTCTCACCTCGCGCCGCTCCCCGATGGGCTTCCCGGGTCTCTCCTCGCGCCGCTCCCCGATGGGTCCTTCTCTGGGTCCCAGGAGATGGCTGCCGCTCTGCGTGCCTCTAGGACGGGCCGCAGCAGCGCCGCGAAGTCTTGCTGCAGCGTTCCGGGGGCGAGGGTCGCGTCGCTCCGATGAGCGGTCCCCTCGTTGCCCTCCTGCTTATGCAGAGCGTTGCGGGAAAGCTGCCGGGTGGATGCCGGTAGGGTTCGTCGCCTCGTTGCCCTCCTGCTTATGCAGAGCGTTGCGGGAAAGCTGCCGGGTGGATGCCGGTAGGGTTCGTCGCCTCATTGCCCTCCTGCTTATGCAGAGCGTTGCGGGAAAGCTGCCGGGGGGATGCCGGTAGGGTTGGCTCCAAGCTGTAGGTGAGTCCAGTGGCGAGGGTCGCGTCGCTACGATGAGCGGTCCCCCGTCGATTTTCTCCTTCGCTTCGCCTGATGCATGATGTCTTCCTCCATTCGGCTGCCCGGTCACCTGCGTTTGACCAGGGTGCCGGGCAGCCCCCTTTTAAACGAATTTGTGGCCCCCTCTCGTTGTTTGGATTCAAACATTTTGCGCCCCCCCCCTTATTGGTGGATACACCTTGATGCACCCCCTCCCTTCCGTTTCCGCTCGACGTTGCCCCTACGATGGGGCCGGAAACAAGGTGGGGGGGTGGGGGGGGTGGGCTTCCTCCTTCTCCCGGAATCCTTTGTTTGGTGCGCCAGAATTTGGCGCGATATCTTAGCTCAGGGCCGCGGTGGGGTTTCCGCTCCGGCCACTCTGAGCTCCCGATGGTCGCGGGCCTTCGCCCCGAATCTGCGTACACACATAACAAGCCTTCGCATCCATAGTGTCAATATACTCACTCAGCAAGCGATAGAAAACATTAGTAGATAGTTCCCCTTTTGTTGTAGTTCCCTCATGCAAATATTTTGTATCTTGCTCAAACCTCTCCCAAGCTGTTAGTGTAGCAGTAGTCTCAGAAAATGTAGCATCGTTAGTTTCACTCTTATCCACCAAAGGCCTTCCCACAGTCAAAACTATAATGAATACCACACACACGACAACCAAAGCAACCACCAAACATTTGCAACGCCTACTCCCCTTATTGTAATTTCTAGTGTTAGCCATGATCTGTAAAGAACCAGAAAGCAAAGTGCTATAAGTGTAAACAACAACCAACTGAGGATGGTTAAAGCTTTCTTTTCCTCTGCAAAGCTAAGCAAAGTCTTTCTTTATCAAGTATTTACAGCTTTCTCATTCACTCCCAGGATCCTTGTCAATTCAGGTTAGCAGCTTTGTCAAACCAGTTCTCAAAAGTCAATTCAGGTAAACAGTGTCACATCCTGTAATTCATCAGTCTCTTTTCTCAATATTCTTTAATTCAATATTCGCATTAACACAGTCTCTTCCTCTGGTCGGACTCAGGTACCATAGTACTGATCTGGGACTTCTCGATCAAAACAGAACGCCAAGAACTCTTGTTGCCATTCAGCTGACGTTGCATATGCACATTCAGGACCTGCATATCTTCTGTTTGCTACCCTCTTTCTTTTCAACTTGCGGTCACCTTGCAATTCTCCTTCGCTCAGGTCTCCTTTCCTTGTCGTATTAACCTCTTCCTCTATTGTATCGTCAACAACCACCTTTCCATTTGTCACTTGCGATTCTGGCCACTTATATCCTTTCAGCGACTCTCTAGTCTTCGATTTCCTTTGTGGCAACTCGTTGCCCTCCTCTGTTTCTATGGTGCTTTCTCCTGATGGACCTGCAGGTGGCTCAGGAGGAGTCTTGACACTCTGACTCTCTTCCGCCTCAACTCCTTTGCCTTCTGGGTCTGTCAGGGGCTCAACTTCAATACCACATCCATCTGCTTCTGGGAGGACCTCTCTCTGGGTCGGACCTCCTGGCGCCTCAGTTGAGATAGGCTCACCGTCACCTCTCTGGACCTCGTTTGCTGTTTCAGTGACCAAGCAATCCTCAACGGGCTCTCCTTCTGTCTCAGTTCCCCTTTGATTACTCTCCGGCCCTGAGACTTTCTTTTCTGCTGTTGCTACTCTCGACAATTCAAGTTCCTCATCAGTTGGAAACGTCACCTTCTTTGTGTGACTGGCATGGATCCAGTTTGGAATTCCCGCACACTTCACAGCAGTAGTAGTCATCAGTATTACTTGATATGGCCCCTTCCAACGTGGCTCCAAACACAACTTCCTCACGTGTTTCTTGACAACAACCCAGTCACCAGCTTTCAGGTTGTGACCTGGATCATTTATCGGTGGCAGTGTGGTTGCTTCCACCTGGTGAGGGAAAGAGTGGACCACATCAGCCAGACCCTTGCAGTAGTCCAACACCATATCATCTGTGATATTCACAAGAGCATTTGCAGGTACTGCGGGCAATCTCATAGCTCGGCCCATGAGAATTTCATGAAGAGACAGTCCTGTCTTCTTGTAGGGTGTATTTCTCATTGACATTAGCACTAAAGGCAATGTATCAGGCCATTTCAAATTTGTAGCAGCACACATCTTTGCCATTCTCGACTTCAAGGTAGCATTCATTTGTTCCACTAATCCGGAGGCTTCAGGGTGGTAACTACAATTCAGCTTCTGTTCAATGTTCAAGGTTGCGCACAATAGCTTAACCACCTCATTGTTGAAGTGACTTCCTCTATGTGATTCTAAAGAGATCGGGAACCTGAACCGTGGTATCAATTCCCTAAGCAGCAACTTCGCTACAGTGAGACTGTCATTTCTACGTGTAGGGTATACTTCAATCCAGTGACTAAAGATACACACAATCACCAACACGTACCTCAAGCCTCCACACACAGGCATCTCAATAAAATCCAGTTGCATTCTGCTAAATGGACCTCCTGCTCTCCCAATGTGGCTCAGATTTACCACTGTCCCTTTCCCCGCATTCATCTGCTGACAGATGATGCACCTGTGGCAAATCACTTCTGCAGCTTGTCTGAATTTCGGATTAAACCAGTCAATTTTAAACAACCTAATCATGGCATCTATCCCAATATGTGCTTGACCATGGTAAAACCTTGTAAACTGTGACAGAAGACTGTTCGGCAAAACCATTTTCCCCCTGTCTGAGACCCACAAATCATCTGTTCTTTGTACACATTGTATCTTAACCCAAGAACACTTCTCATCCCTGCTGGCACGACCCTGTAACAATTTCAATTCTTCCAATGTGTCGACCACCCTCAAAGCATAACCTGTACATGTCTTGTTTTCTGTTTCAGGTAACAATTCCCACTGATCCTTGAACGATATACAGTTCAATGCGCAAAACCTTGCTACCTGATCTGCATATCCGTTTCCCATTGAGACAAAGTCTTGTGATTTTACATGAGTGCTGCATTTTACCACGGCAATTTCATGAGGTAACTGAATCTCGTACAACAACTCCTTAATTCTTTCACCATTTTTCACTAGAGAACCAGAAGAGGTCAGAAAACCCCTCTGGGACCATAGCTGGCCAAAATCATGGACAATTCCAAATCCGTACCTGCTGTCAGTGTAGATAGTCACTTTCAGTTTGTCAGCAGCATGCCATGCCCTAGTGAGAGCAACCAATTCAGCCACTTGAGCAGAGTATACTCTTTCAAGCCAAGATGCTTCTAGGATACCAGTGATTGTACACACAGCGTATCCAGCTCCCAGCACTCCTACTGAGTCTCTCAGGCATGAGCCATCAACAAAGATAATGCAGTCATTTTCTTCCGATTGGGTATCTTTAATATCAGGTCTCGGTTTGGTGCACATTTCTGTTACCTCAAGACAATCATGTTCTACCTCATCAGCATCATCAACCTCTATATTCTCATTTGGAAGCAAAGTTGCCGGGTTCAGCACTGTACATCTTTTTAGAATTACATTTGGTGACCCCAATATAATTGTTTCATATTTTGTCAATCTTGCATTTGCCATGTGCTGTGTCTTGGAACGGGTTAACAAAATCTCAACTAAGTGTGGGACCATAACTGTTAAAGGATGTCCCATCACTATGCCTTTACACTGTGTGAGGCTTTGACCAACTGCTGCTACTGCGAGCAAACAACCCATTAAGGCTGCTGCAACAGGGTCCAATGTAGCTGAAAAATATGCTACAGGTCGGTTTGCACCTCCGTGAACCTGTGTCATGACAGACAAAGAACAAGCATCACGTTCATGACAAAACAGGACAAAAGGCTTTGTCTAACCAGGCATACCTAAAGCTGGAGCCCTACACATACACTCTCTCAACTCAATAAATGCTTTCATTTCTTACTCGGACAAAGTTATGACATCGGACCCTCTTTAACTTCCTTAACAGTCAGTCTCACTAATGGCTTAGAGATAACTGAGAAATTCGGGATTCACTGACGACAGTAGCCCACCATTCCCAGAAACATCCTAACGTCTCTCCGAGATGTTGGAGGATTCATCTGCAGTATGGCGGTCTCTCTTTTCTTGGATATTTTCCTCAACCCCTTCTCAATTAGATGACCTAGATATTTCACCTCTTTCTGACAGTACTGCAGCTTCTTTGGGGATACTTTATGCCCATTCTTTTCCAAGTGGTTCAGTAAGGCAATAGTATCATACTTGCAATCATCTCTTGTTTTAGATGCAATTAACAAATCATCAATGTACTGTACTAGAGTCAAATTAAAAGGCAATTCCAATGACTCCAAATCATTCTTCAATATCTGATTGAAGATGGAAGGTGATTCCAAAAACCCTTGAGGGATTCAACACCAACTGTAAACCTTGTCCAGGAATTTGAAACTGAAAAGAAATTGTCTGTCCTCATGAAGAGGCACAGAAAATAAAGCTTGAGACAAGTCTACAACTGTGGACCACTCTGCATCACATGGGACCTGGAACATAATCACAGCTGGATTTGGCACCACCAGGCAACACTTCACCACTATGTCATTGATCTTTCTCAAGTCTTGGACAATTCGGACCTTCCCACAAGGCTTTCTCAGTCCCATTATCAGTGAATTACATGGACTGCTCATCATTTCTCTCAGGACCCCTTGCTTCACAAAATTTGCAATTATTTGTGTTACCTGTATAAGGACATCTTGTGTCATATGGTACTGCGGTACTTGGGGAAACACAGCATTAGGCTTCACACTGACTTTGACCGGATCTACTCCTTTTATCAGACCCACTTCCTTTCCTGTCAAATCCCACACTTTCTCCTTTACTGTCCCCTGCAAGTCTGCTGGCAGATCAGTCACTGTGAACATTGGGAAAAAGCTTATCGGGGGTACACCTCATCTGTTGTCTCAGTCTCTGAGATCTGTCCATCATCCCCTTCATCGACACGGTTTGTCTGCACCTCATTCCCTTCATTGGAAAAGGTGATAGAACACCTCGTCTTGCACAGTAAGACTCTTCCCAGTAGGGACACAGGACTTGAATCACAGACTACAAACCTGTGCAATCCCTGGAATATATCAATCTCAACCTGAACGGGATGTGCAATTGGGTTAGTCAGGAGCTGGTTTGCCACTCCTACTACCTTTATTGTACGTCCCGAAAGAGGCAGCTTCGTAACCTCTGCACTTCTGACTGTAGAGCGTGTAGCTCCAGTGTCAACCAAAAATGAGACTTTGTGACCCATCACTTTCCCTTGCACATAAGGTCCCCTCTGATCTACTTCTAGGGATGCTGCAAGCCTGCACTCCTCACTATCTGAGCTGTCATCCGAACATCCATCGTTTATTCCATTCTCACCACGCGATGGGAACTGTTGTACTGCATTATTTTGACTCATTCCTTGACCTGTGACCTGTTGAGGAAGCATCACCTGTTGCTGTCCCATTGGTGCTAAGGGCAACTGCATTTGCTGTCTAGGTACCACGTGAATCTGCTGTTGCACTTTGCTGCATCTGCACTGGTGGAACACGTGGCATCTGCACTTGTTGCATGGGTTGAATACCCTGCATCTGAACCATGTTATTCTGAAAATTTGGATTTGGACCCCTCATTCTCGGTCCTTTAACATTTTGGAATGCATTGACATCATTGCTTTGTTGAACGACACCCTCCTGCACCATCATTGGACATTCCTGCTTCCAGTGTCCAACACCCCCGCAAGCATGACATGGTAACACCTTCTTCATCCCTTGCACATCATTTTGAACTACTACAGTATTTAGGTCTGGACTACGGTTCACAAAACCTCCTCGAACTCTGCCTCTCACTTGCGCCTGTAAGATCCTGTTTCCTTGCGGCTGTTGCACCATCTGCTGTATACCATTTCCTTGCATCCCTGCTTGCGCTGCCTTAATTTGCATCACCATCACCTTCTCCTTCATCTTTTTCTGTTTCAGCTCAATCTCGTCACTACAGTATTTCGCATACTGCAACACCTCATCAATCGGCTTCGCTTGCCAACAGATCAAATGATTCTTAATCATCTGACTAATCTCAGGTCTCAGTCCTTCAACAAACCTGAACACTAGGTGATTCATGTCCTTTAGCTCTATGACCTCTGTACATCTGTAATGCTTGAACGCCTTTAACAACCTCTCATAGTAAGCATGTATCCACTCCTTGGCCTCCTGTGCCGTTCAATCAATCCTTTGCCAATCAATTTCTGCGGCGAAACCTTCTGCTTCAAAATCTCAATCACCTTATAGTAATACCTCATTACCTCAGGAGACGGTGCTCCTGTGATTTTGTCCCTTGCCGGTTCTGCTGTCGGCCAATCCACACTTCTCTTACACTCAAGCCACAAGTCAGCTGGAACTATGATCTCAAACAGCGTATTCAAGTCTTCCCAAAGGCACTTCGCAAGCTTCACAAACCTGTCTGTCTGCTGATACCACTCTATCGGCTTCTCCCTCAGCCTTGGGAAGTCTTTTGTGAAAGACAAAATATCACCTCTAGACCATGGTACATGAACAAGAACCCCTCCAGCCATTTTTCTCATTGGTAACATCTTTGTTGTACCAGCATCCGGCTCAGCTTTCGCCTGTGGCTGTTCCAAGCAGTAACTTTTCCTTTAATCTCTCTTCTTCGCCCATCTGCCTTCCCACTTTTCTAAGGCTCCCCAAACTTGTGCACTCTGTAGTATTTCTTTAAGGTGTGCCTTCATCCCAGTAGACCTCATGTGATCAAAATCTTTAGGCTCGAAGTTTAACCTGTAACTCCTCTTCAGATGTTTGGTGTTGTCTAAATCTATGTCGTATTTATCTGCCAGGTTTGCCAACCTCTGGTGCACCTTGCTCACTTCCTTAGTTATCTTTGGGCACAGATACCTCAATTCTGCTTCAGTATATGATTCTAGCCTGTTCACTCCCATGCTCCTTTCAACTAGCTCAGCTGCTTCCATGCCCAACCGCACAAAATTCAAGTATTCTTCTCTTTCTGACCGTTCTGCTGTTGCAGGAGTAGTCTGTGGTGAGTTTAACTTGTCTAGCCACTCATTCAGTTGTTGCACAGTTAAACCTTGCAACAAGATATTTCCAGCCTGCATCATTGGTGTTTGCGGCACATTCGCACTTGGAACCTGCGGAGTCAGCAGTCCCAAACCTGATTGTCTCATGGTATCTGGAGGAATCCCAATCGGACTGAAGTCTAACAAGGATCTAGATCTTTCTATTGTCTGGTCCACTGGAGTCATCCCTGGGGAACTCCCTACGAACCCTCCTCTTGTCATCTCTTGAGTCATTACTCCCTGATCACATACACTAGACTTTGCCTGTGCATAGAGCAGTACTGGCGGACCAACTGTAATAGGTAAGGATATGGCGGCTAGTGCCTGCCTGCTTCCCAAACCCTGTGGAGCATTAACTCCCATAGTCTGATTCATTACGGGTGCTGTGACTGACTGAGGTCCTGCGATCGAAGTGCAATTCGGCAACAACTGTTGCTGTCCCTGAGGCAGTAAAAGTGGAGTTGGCTCAATCTGCACTAACTTTGATCTCGTATATGCTTGATCCAGCGGCACCATCAAGCTCGCAGTTGTCTCTAATATTGGGACATCAGGGTATAGCCTCTAAACTGGTGGTGACTGCAACTGTGTCTGCATCTCTGGGGCAGGGGACACACTGATACTGTTCTGTATCGGAGCTGATGTTGCAACAGTATTTGCCTGTACCTGGTTTGTTGTTCCCTGGTTTTGCGTCAAATTTACAGGACCTGCACTAGTACTTGGTTTATTGTCATGTATGGCATATGGTGGTGGTCGATCATGTAACAACTGATTAAGGAACTCATCATCATCTGAGTCATCTGCATCTGCCCAGGACTTCTTAGTCTCCTTTGTTTTTCTAGAGCCCTTATCTGTCTTACAGGTGGCTTTACCCCCTTGCGCTTCACTTTCTTGAGTTATTGCTGGAAACATTTTAACTCCGTCTATTATTTCCCTTCTCCACATCCTGTGCTCACTATCCCACCTAGCCTCCGCTAGGGTCTTTTCTGCTTTCCTCATCCTCCTCTCAAACTTTTGTTGCCATTGACATATGGTCATCAGCTCCCAAATTGCTAACGCCTCAAACTGTGCTGGCCTCGGAGGTGGCTTTTGCTCATTTAACGCTTTCCGCAAATTCTCTAAAATCATTATATTGAACGATCTGTTCTCCGGAAAAGCTAAACACCCATCTTTCTCTGTTAATTTGCACCACTGTTTTAACCAAAGACATGGCGCAACTCCCCTCTCCTCCATTACGGTATAAGCTGGAGTATCCTCTAGCGGTGTAGGCTCCGCCACCCTCACAGTAATGTACACATCTCCCCTCAAAGCACTCCTTAGAGCCTTGAAAAACGTCATTTTTTCGTCTTTTATTTTGTTTACAATCGAATGAGGAAGTGACTTTAATTCCCAGAACTCTCTTCGCCTACCTTCTCAACCAATTGCCTCTCACGGAGGGCTACCAATCCATGCGCGACCCTTCTCACTAACCGACCTATCCCAGCGCGGCTCCAATAACGTCACACTCACACACACTGTGGCTGACAAAGTCTTGCAGCTTGTAGTCCTCACTCTTGATCCACACAAAAACTCATGCAATATATTGCAAGCACTAACAAAAACTCAAATTTGCTGGTTTACTACAGGAAGGGTAACACAATCGCTTCAGAACTTTACAGAGATTTCCCTTTAAGCCTCGGCCGCTACTCTCTCCTTCTCAGATCCCACATTCGCAAGCAAAATTTGACTCGCAAATTCTACTCTCGACTTGTCAATGGTTTGTCCTAGTGCACTTTAGAATTCGGCAAATCTCCATTGAAGTTTTCATTCACTCACTTTGACTCAAACGCGACTCGTCAACCACGCCCAATTGACCTATTAAACCGCGCAAATTACAACATAAACCAAGTGTCTCATACACTTATCAATATACTCCGGAGTGTTAGACCACGCAGGGTCCGTACATCACCAACAACCACGTGGATTTTTTTTTTAGTAGAAAGCGCCACACTCACAAGAAGTGCGCCGACTTCCCTACTCTCATACTGCGGAGCACGCACACTCCTACTAAATCATCACCTGGCCTACAATTCTCACAAACCTCACAATTCACCTGCGGTATGCATAAGCTGTGCAAGCGTGAACCCTACTTCACTCACTCTATCACTAGAACGACGGGAACATACCCAACTCACTTCGGCAAGCTCCGAGATTCCAGGAAAGTCATTTGGGACTTAGGGGCACATCATCTCTCCAATTTGCATTATTTAAAAAAACAATTGTCAAACAATGGTCCCTCGTCCTAGGGCCCCCAAAGGGCTAAAACCGTCCTCTGCTACCAGAACTGCTAACGCGTCTCACCATTAATGATTTAACTTACACGAGGACTCATTTTAGGCCAAACAACCTTTGGATCCTGATTGGAGACTCCTTAGGATGAGATATCTATTCAGCATTTCAATCAATAGATCAATAACCTCATCAATATTCACAATAACAAATCAATAAAAATAGTTAATGATATTAATAAGAATCAAAACACACCATGACTTTTCAGCCATGAATAACCACACAAATTTAGTAAGGTTTAAGACATTTAGAGCCAGATGTAGGAAGAAAGCAAATTGTGACTTACAATTTGCAAGTCCAAGCGACTCGCAAATTGCAACTCGCAATTTGCTATGCAAAAAGGTGTCTCAGACACCTTCTGCGACTCGCAATGGGGTCGCAAAGACCCACCTCATTAATATTAATGAGGTGGGTCGCAGTTTGCGACCCCATTGCGAGTCTGGGCACTCACGGGGATGGTGGCCTGCTGAAGACAGCAGACCTCCATGTCCGTGACTGCTTTTGCAATAAAGCAGTTTTTTTTTTCTATCTGCAGCCCGTTTTCCTTAAAGGAAAACGAGCTGCACTTAGAAAAAACATAACAAAACCTTTTGTTTCGGGTTTTTTCAGAGCAGGCAGTGGTCCATAGGACCACTGCCTGCTCTGAAAAAATATTTTTGTGATCATTCACAAAGGGGAAGGGGTCCCATGGGGACCCCTTCCCGTTTGCGAATGAGTTACCATCCACTTCAAGTGGATGGTAACTGCGAGTTCATTTGCGACCGCTTTCGCGAACACCCATTCCTATTTGCGAGTCGGAAATGCATTTTGCGAGTCGGTTCCGACTCGCAAAATGCGTTTTTGCATCACGTAGAGGCTTTGCGTCTCGCAAGCTGCTTTTTTCGCAATTTGCGAGGCGCGCCTTGCTACATCTGGCCCTTATTCCCTATTTGTTACACTCTACTAGCAAGTTTATTAGTCTAAATGCCAGTAAACACATCAACAACACTACAATATGGCAACTTGAATAAGACTTTATAAAAGCAAAGATCATGAACATTAGAACAAAACATGACGTCAACATGAATCAACTTTATCAGAGTATCATTAGCACGTTATTCAACAAAGCAAAGATTCAGTCAGTTGTCTATTTGCATCCAGTATTTAGTGAACTCCTTAACGAACCTCTAATTAGCATTAGCATGTTGGGCATCATGCAAAACAATTTAGCACCACGATTTTGGAAAACATCTAACTATGATCTCTTTCAAAAGAGCAGTTGGTACCTAGAAAGAAAAGGCAAACAGACAATTACAATTGATCATCAGATAGTTACCCATCCAAATGGGGTGGCATACAGTGTCAGTCTTCGTCCTCAGGACATCAGTCGGTTCGCCATCCGACAGGATAGAACAGCAAAGTCTCAGCAAGGTAGGGCAAAAGGCTCTTCCCTCATAAGGAGGAGAAGTAAGTATAGGGCAGGCAAGAAAGGTGAGGATGGTTTAAAGTATTAAACCACTAAAGACAAAAGGGGTCATTACAACATTGGCGGTAAAAGCCGCATACCGCCGTGCAGAAGACAGCCAACACACCGCTGCGGCTGCGGAATTCCGCCACGGTCATTATGACCCAAAGGTCGGAATCCGCCAAAATCTACACACCAACACAAGTCCGCCACACCAAAGGTCAGTGATAAACTGGCAATAACAAATCCTACACCTTCACGCCAACAGGAATACGCCCACACTATCACGACCCACAAATCCACGCGGCGGTCTTTCAACCGCGGTATTCCATTGGTGGTACACACCGCCGCGCTCAAAATACACACACATTTACAAAACACAACCACATTGGACAATTCCAAATACACACACCTGATACACATACACACACCACTCCCACACACCCAATACAATATAAAACACACACCCATATCACCTACAAACCCTTACGACCACAAGTGCGACTGAAGGCCACAGAGAGACACCACCATCTACAAACGAGCACCCACAGGCACTCAACACCATCACCACATAGCATCCACACACCTCACACAACACACCACTAAACATCACCCCACACATCACAACACACACCATCCCACACATCACCCACACCACCCCTTGGCACGGCAAAGACACCCCAGGTTCTCTGAGGAGGAGCTCAGGGTCATAGTGGAAAAAATCATCCGGGTAGAGCCACAGCTATTCGGATCACAGGTGCAGCACACCTCCATAGCTAGGAAGATGGAGCTATGGCAAAGAATAGTGGACAGGGTCAACGCAGTGGGACAGCAAAAAGAAATAGGGATGATATCAGGAAGAGGTGGAACGACCTACAGGGGAAGATGTGTTCCGTGGTCCCAAGACACCACATCGTGATACAGAGGACTGGCGGCGGACCCCCACCTCCTCCCCCACAACTAACAACATGGGAGGAGCACAGGCCACTACAGAGCTTGCCCCTCTGGAAACACCAGCACAGCACCCACCCAGTGGGCCCATACCTCTGTCCCCAAGACACGTCAATCAGCAGTGTGTCTACCACTACAGGGAACCCAGGCTAACCCACCACCCCAACAACACCAGGGACCTGGGGTAGCGGTAGTGGGCACACGGTTCAGGGGACAGAGGCCCAGGAACACAGGGGAACTGGGAGGGCTGCTGTGCGACAGGGGGAGGACAGGCCCAGGCAACCTACTCCCCACGAGGCCCTCTCCTCCATCATGGGAGCCTACCACCACTCCCAGGAGACAATGGCAACGGTACTGGCCAAGTTTCAGGAGACCCAGCGGCTGTAGGAGGAACAGTATTTGGGCATCAGGGAGGAACTCAGATCCATCAATTTCACCCTGGGCACCATTGTAGGGGTGCTGAAGGAACATCAACACCAGGAGGGACACTGTGGCACAACAAGGGGCCCCTGACACTAGCCTATACGATGGACTGCCCACCACCTCCACCGGCGCTAGTGGACAGGAGGCACCACCACAGGACCATCACACCAGCACCCCACCCCCTGCAGAGGGAGAACCACCCCACAAACGGTCCCTGAGATCCAGGACAAAGACAGAGAACGACCCCGCTAAGAAATGAGACCACCCTGATTGTCATCCTTTTGTCCCACCTTGTCACCCTGTCCATCCTTAAACTGCCCCAGCTCCACTTCCTATGCCCCTTTGGACAATGCACCTGTGAGACTAATAGACTGGACTCTGCCATTGACATTCCTCCACCTCACCATTTTACAACACCATCCAATATTGAGCACTTAAATAAACACCCTTAAAGCACAAAACAATCAGGAGTCTGTCTGTGATTTCGAAATAGTATATTAGCAATTACAGTGGCAAAATGCTCTTTCAAATGTAATGTCAACATACCTATGTCACACAGCTCTAGTGCATTAGGAAACAAAGCAGATGTCACACTGTGGGACCCCCATCTGTGAAATCGTAAGGGAAAGTGACAACTCAGTGACCATACACTGGGTGAAAATGACAGACAGAAGAGAGGTAGTGGATTAAAATCAGATGTAGCAGGCAGTGTTGTCTTCTTACCTGTGTGTCACTGGAAGTATTGCAGGATCATCGTGTTCCTGTTGTCGATGTCCTCTTCTTCTGCTTCCTCGTCTTCATTGTCCACAGGGTTCACAGCTGCCACAACACATCCATCTGGACCATCCTCCTGCAGAAAAGGCACCTGTCATTGCAAAGTCAAGTTGTGACGCATACCGCAGGCCACAATGATTTGGCACACCTTCTTTGGTGAGTAGAATAACCACCTTTCATATGGAGGCACCGGAACCTGGCCTTCAGGAGGCCGAAGGTCCGCTCTATAATCCTCCTAGTTCGCCCATGGGCCTCATTGTAGCGTTCCTCTTCCCTTGTCCTGGGATTCCTCACTGGGGTCAGTAGCCATAACAGGTTGGGGTAACCAGAGTCACCTGCAAATGGCGACGGACAACTGTTAGACACACACTGACTCATAGGGACATCCACAGACCCAGACAACTATTCCCACTGATTTGGGTCCAGGTGCTCACCTAATAGTCACACCCGGTGCCTCTGGAGTTGCCCCATCACATTAGGGATGCTGCTATTCCACAGGATGTAAGCGTCATGCACTGAGCCAGGGAATTTGGCATTAACATGGGAGATGTACAGGTCTGCCAAACACACCATCTGCACATTCATCGAATGGTAACTCTTGTGGTTTCTGTACACCTGTTCACTCCTGCGGGGGGTACCAAGGCCACATGTGTCCCATCAATTGCACCTATGATGTTGGGGATATGTCCCAGGGCATAGAAGTCACCTTTCACTGTAGGCAAATCCTCCACCTGAGGGAAAACAATGTAGCTTTGCATGTGTTTCAGCAGGGCAGACAACACTCTTGACAACACGTTGTAAAACATAGGCTGGGACATTCCTGATGCTATGGCCACTGTTGTTTGAAATTACCCACTTGCTAGGAAATGGAGTACTGACAGCACCTGCACTTGAGGGGGGGTTCCTGTGGGATGGCGGATAGCTGACATCAAGTCTGGCTCCAACTGGGCCCACAGTTCCTGGATTGTGGCACGATCAAGCCTGTAGGTGATGATCACATGTCTTTCCTCCATTGTCGATAGGTCCACCAACGATCTGTACACCGGAGAATGCCGCCATCTCCTCACATGCCCCAGCGGACGGTGCCTATGGAGGAGAACAGAGAGCAGAGACTCAACCAACTCTGAGGTACGTAAACACAGCTAACTCTGAAAATAATCATAAATCAAAATTTGCCTGTATGAGTGGTTAGACAAGGCCTAGTTATGTGTGACGCAGTCAAAAATAATGCCATGTGGGCCCCTGAAATGGCGGCTGCCTGACCTGTAAAGTGGAACAGGGGGATATGAGGTAACTGTCCTGGCGTTCTACACCGTCGCGGTAGGCGGTCGAAGACCGCGGCGCAATTCTGCATTGGTTAACATTGGGTCCTATGGGTCTCAGGAGCCAATGACGATGTACGCCGGTGGTGACGGTATGCACTGCCGCGGACGTGACCGCCATTTTCTATCTGGTCAATCACTTGATACCTGATCTTCGACAGGAGAGGACGTACACTGCAAGTGCTGCTGTGACCTCAGTCTGGAAGAGACAATGGCTCGTGTGTCTGGGGAAAGGGCCCCTGCCTTCAGCACAGAGAAGTTGGAGAAACTTGTGGATGGGGTCCTCCCCCAGTACACGCTACTCTGCGGTCCTCCAGACAAACAAGTAAGTACACTGTGAGCTTGCTGTATGGGCAATGCCTGTGTGGAGTGGGGTGGATGAAAGATGGGGGGAGAATGAGGCGTGCATGAAACGACAGTGAGTGCATGTGTGTCATGGCAAGGGTAGGGATGCGGGCCAATGACTGTGACGGTGCAGTTGGTAATTACTTCTCTTTTCCCCTGTACAATTCCTGAAGGTCAACGCCCACCAGAAGAAGGACAACTGGTGTGCCATCGCCAAGGAAGTCCGGACCCTGGGGGTCTACCACAGACGGAGCACCCACTGCCGGAAAAGATGGGAGGACATTTGCCGCTGGAGCAAGAAGACGGCGGAGGCCCACGTGGGGATGGCCTCCCAACGTGGGAGGGGTGCCCGTCGCACTATGACCCCCTTGATGTTCAGAATCCTGGCAGTGGCGTATCCGGACTTGGATGGGTGCTTGAGGGCATCACAGCAGACACAAGGGGATGAGTACACTCTCATTCTGATGATTCAGCGCGCATTGTAGGTGTCTGGGTGGGGGAGGTGGGCTGTGGGTTTCCCTAGGCCAGGGTGAGTTATCTAGTTAAGTTCCCTTCTTCAGGCAGGACCTGTGGCACCCCACCCCACCTGTGTAAAGTGCCAAATACACCTAGTCAGGCTCCTGTGACATCCATGTGTGCAGAAATCAGCCATAACCTTGTAAGCCATGTCCCAGGGATTGAATGGAGCCCAAGTGTGCGGCGTATTACAGGGAGCTTCTGTGTCTGTCGTGTCCGCCAATGGTAGCTGTATTGCATGCATTGAACATGTTTTTCTTCTGTCTCCACCCCTTTTTGTGGTCTCCATGTACTTGTGTGCATTAGCATCATCAGGCGGAGGAGCAGTGGCACAGGAGCAGGAGGGAGCTGCATCCCACATGGCCCTGGAGGGTGACACTACGGACTCCGAATTCACCAGTGGGACGGAGGGCGAGGGGAGCTCCACAGCGGGGACAGGAGCTGACACCAGCACGACGGACTCCTCCTTTGATGGGAGCTCCCTTGCGGTGGTGGCCCCATCTGTGCCCCCGCATCTACAGGTACAACCACCACCCCCCCTACCAGCACTGCGCTCCCAGCAGCCCCTCAGCCTTTGCCCCGTGCCCGCTCACAAAGGAGGGTGGGCATTACCTTCGCCCCAGGCACCCCAGGCCCTGCCCCTGTCACCCCTGCTGCCCTCAGTGAGGAGGTCATTGACCTCCTCAGGTCCCTCACTGTTGGGCAGTCTACCATTTTGAATGCCACCCAGGGTGTAGAGAGGCAGTTGCAACAAACCAATGCATTCCTGGAGGGCTTTCACTCTGGTCAGGCAGCCCTTCAGCAAGCTTTTCAGACTCTGGGCTCAGCACTGATGGCAGCCATTGTCCCTGTCTCTAGCCTCCCCCCTCCAACTTCCTCCACCCAGACCCACACCCCCATACCTCAGCCTATCCCAAGCACACCATCAGACCAGCATGCGCACACCTCAACACACAAGGGAAGCTCTGGCAAACTTAAGCACCACAAATCCCACAGGCACTCACGCAAGCATCACACACATGCAGACACACCAACATCCACTGCTTCCACTGTGTCCCCCTCCTCCTCGTCTCCCTCCTCCCTCCCTGTCTCGTCTCCACTCACACCTGCATGCACTACATCCTCAGCCACTACGTCCATCACCAGCACACCCACCACCACACCCGGCTCACGTGCACTCACCACCCCCACTACCATTCACACATCCCCTGTGTCCTCTCCCAGTGTGTCTGTGAGGCCACCTCCCAAGGTACACTAACACAGCCACACACCCACCCAACAGCCATCCACCTCACGACAGCCTCCAGCCCATGCACCTTCACCCAAAGTCACCAAACGTACACCGCCTACAACCACTACCTCTTCCTCCACTCCCAAACCCCCTCCAGCTACCCGTCCCAGTGTTCCTAAGAAACTTTTCCTGTCCAGCCTTGACCTCTTTCCATCACCTCCCCCACCCCGTCAGTCTCCTAGGGCCCGACTCTCCAGGTCCCAAACTAGCACCTCAGCCACAAAATCGGCGGGACCAGTGGTGCCAGTAGTCACCGGATTATGGAGTGCAAAAGGCAGCAGGGCAGGCATTGTGGCAAGAAGCCAGAGCGTGGACAGTCCCCCACCTGTCAAGCATAAAAAGTTGGACAGTGCCCGGCGGGAGAGGGGAAAGAAACCAGCCCCCAAAGCCGCTCCCAGGGGTACAGTTGGGAGTGTGGAGACAGCTGCGACGCAATCGAAAGGGGGGAAAGGGGCACAGTAAAACCGGCAAGTCTGGGAAGATCAGCACACCGGACAAGCCTGCCCCAGCCCTGCTGCCCAGGAAGCGACCGCCAGCAGCAGCCCCGCTGCCACAGACAGGACCGCCAGCAGCCCGCTGCCCAGGAAGCGAACGCCAGCAGCAGCCCCGCTGCCACAGACAAGACCCCCACCAGCCCAGCTGCCCAGGAAGCAACCTCCAGCAGCAGCCCCGCTGCCACAGACAGGACCGCCAGCAGCCACACTGCCCAGGAAGCGACCGCCAGCAGCAGCCCCGCTGCCACAGACAGGACTGCCAGCAGCTGAACCGCTGCCCAGGACACCGCCGCCAGCAGCCCCGCCGGGCAGAACAAGACCGCCAGCAGCTGAACCGCTGCCCAGGACACCGCCGCCACAAGCACCGCTGCCAAGGACACTGCCACAAGCACTGCTGGCCAGGCCACCGCCGCCAGCAGCCCCGCAGGGCAGAACAAGACCGCCAGTAGCTGAAGCGCTACCCAGGACACCGCCGCCATAAGCACCGCTGCCAAGGACACCGCCACAAGCACCGCTGGCCAGGACACCACCACCAGCAGCCCCGCAGGGCAGAACAAGACTGCCAGCAGCTGAACCGCTGCCCAGGACACTGCCGACACAAGCACCGCTGCCAAGGACACTGCCACAAGCACCCCTGCCCAGGACACCGCCGCCATCAGCCCCGCAGGCCAGTCAGCGCAAATGATTCCGACGCTACTGAGTCCACCACCGGCAGGATGAAGCACTCTGGGCACAAGGCCCCCTCCAGAACCAGTGGAGAAAGGCATCCACTACCTCTGTCCTTGGCAGGATGAAGCACTCTGGGCACAAGGCCCCCTCCAGAACCAGTGGAGAAAGGCATCCACTACCTGAGTCCTTGGCAGGATGAAGCACTCTGGGCACAAGGCCCCCTCCAGAACCAGTGGAGAGATACATCCACTACCTCGGTCCTTGGCAGGAGGAAGCACTCTGGGCACAAAGCCCCCTCCAGAACCAGTGGAGAAATGCATCCACTACCTGAGTCCTTGGCAGGATGAAGCACTCTGGGCACAAGGCCCCCTCCAGAACCAGTGGTGACTGTTATCCACTTGAGAGACTGTGGCTTTGCACTCCCCAGGATTGAGCAGTGGGCAAACCACCCACTTGTGAGACTGGAGAGACTGTGGCTTTGAACTCCCCAGGATTGAACAGTGGGCAAACCACCCACTGTAGAGACTTGAGAGACTGCAGCTTTGCACTCCCCAGGATTGAACAGTGGGCAAACCACCCACTGTAGAGACTTGAGAGACTGTGGCTTTGCACTCCCCAGGATTGAACAGTGGGCAAACCACCCACTGTAGAGACTTGAGAGACTGTGGCTTTGCACTCCCCAGGATACATCAATGGGCATGGAGCCCCCTCGTGGATCTGGTGTTGTGCACTCAACCGGCTGAAGTGCCCCCCTTCCCTTCCCCCTGAGGTGCCTATTTTATTTCTATCTGATGCCCCTGCAGTGTTCTCTCTGTTTTGATCAGGTATTGAATGTGGGCCTTACCCATGCCTTTTGGGCCCAGTGATCCATAGACTATGATGGTGGAATCCCTTGGACTTTTGTTCTTGGTGTATATAATTGTATAGTATAAATGTATATATTTGTACATATTTTTGATTCATGTCTTTGAATATATCACAATTATTCAACTCATTTCCTTTTGTCCTTGCATTCTTCCAGGGGGGGTTGGGGGGTGTAACTGTGTTGTATCAACATGTACTTGTGTGTGTGTTGTAGTGGGTGAGGGTGGGGGTGGGGGTTTTGCGTGTTGCGTGTGTGTGTCATTGTTTTTTCCCTCACCCCTCTCCTGTGTGTAGGTGCAGTACTCACCGCTGTCTTCGCCGCCGGCGTTCGTGCTCCTGGTAGAGGAGCAGGAAAATAAAGGCTGGCAGAATTTGGAGCTCTGGTTCCATGGAATCCTGGTTCCTCATGGGGTGTGTAGAGGTGAGCGTTTTCCCTTCGAAGTCCTGATTCTGCCGTGTTTTTCTTCGCGATGAATCCGCACCGGAAAAGGTGGCGGATTGGTGGGTTGTAATGGTGTGGGTGGTACATTGTCCTCCACCCTGTCTGTTGATGGTTACCGCCGCGGTGTTTCTTTGTACTGCCGTGGCAGTCGGAGTGTTAAAGTGGCTGGCTATGTTGGCGGTTTCCACCACGGTCGTAATTCCATTTTATTTACCGCGGCCTGTTGGCGGTTTTACTGCCTATTTAACACCGACCGCCAGGGTTTAATGACCACCAAAGTTTCTTCAAGAGCACAAAGAATGGCTAGGTAATGGCTCAATAAGCGGAATGGCAGAGAATGGCTCAGTAATGGCTAAGTAAGAAGAATGGCGTAGAATGTCTGATTTCTCCTTGTGTCACGTCGTTATATTAATCTTGTCAGACAAGTCTCTAATTTCCAATTGGGCAATATTTGGTGCATCGTTATCTTTGTCCAATGATCCATCACACACCTTACTAGAATTTTCACTCAAGACAGTTCTCACATAGTTTATGGATCCTGTGATTGACGTCCTCAACGGGTAGAATGTCAGGTAAGAAAAGTTACACTTGTCGCTCCAGTCAGTAGTTCCATTGTCTTCTCCCAGTAGAGGCGATCTTGCACCTGTTGCGAATTACACTGTTGCATTCATCAAGAATCTCTCCTTGAGCAAGTCGGGTCTCATGAGAAATAATTTACTACGGTTACACACCCATCTCTAGTTTCTGGAAAAGTACAGTTTCATGTCCTTCAGGAAGACAGCACATTGCACTTTAGAAAACATAGTTAATATGAGACCAGGCGGCTAGGTCCAGACCCTTGCTAACTAAGGCCTAGTGAGTAATTTAGCAAAACTCTTAATGATAATACAAAATCATACATTAGTACATTATTAATTCATTATTAGTCAGTCTCAGTAATCATCGTATACATTGGTGGCCGCTCCCCGTCAGCACATTTCAAAAGCGTATATTGATATTATCCTACCACGTTTTCTATGCAGCTTTATTATACATTATCTTGCAAGCATTTCATGTTAATATTGATTATAAAAGCTACACTCCAACATTAACACCTGCTTAAGACAGATGTTAAAATGATGCACTCATATTAGTTTATGGGCCTCCCTTTACTTTGCTGGATAAGAGCCATACTTTTTGGTGCTAATCCTGCAAAACTCGACAATAGCGTCAAAATCTTTTGATGCTATGGTTCTAACGTGGGCCATGGTGCACCAAATTGTAAATACGGTGCAAACATGGTGTTGTTAGAATTGTGCAAGGTAACAAAAAAAAAGCGGCTCATCAGGAATGATGCAACACTTTCTTGTAAATATGTCGCTAAATCTATTTCTTTTATTATCTGTGCAGTATATTTAAGGAAGTCACCAAGAAATATCGCATAAATCAGATGGAAGAGACCCTAAATCCTTACGTTCTCCTCACTGGCAATTTATCAGGGACCTCGGGACTGGCAAATGTCTCTCCCCAAACAGCCTGGTCCCTGAAGGGGGCCGCACTGGTCGCACTGCCCTAAAACTGACACTGAATACACTGAGTCAGTGCATGGAGACATTAAGTAAGATAAATGAAAACAAATGGTGCATTTAACAAAACAATATTTCAAACATGTTGGATAAAACTCATGGGTTTTGCAGGCAATTATGATGGCATCACATTAACATTTCTAATGCTTTGCAGCCTTTGATATGATCCAGTAAAACCAGTTTCTCAATAAGAGTGTATTTTGCATAAGTAGATGTGAAAATTATGCAACTGATACTGTTCAAGTGCAAACATTATTATAAAATTGTGTTATTAAAATATAGTGTGAAATAGCATATATTAAAATGCTTGGGTGAAATTGCTTATTAATAAATAAAAACCTGTAGCTAAAATGGTGGACACCATAAACAATATGTATAAACATAACAAAAATGTCTAATGGAAATGGATTTTGTTTAACAATAATTACATATACTGAATATTAATATGTACTAAAAGGATTAATAATTTAAATATTATGAAATGTTTTATTCTCCATGTTTTAGCATTGGTTTTAAAGGCCTCACGTTTTAGTAATTTTCCAGAGGCGATGTTTTAAAAGTATCAACTCTGCAAATTAATGCTTCTTTACGCATCGTGTGTGACTTCCTCACTTTTCAAAAGTTGTGTTCTTCTGTTTGTAACATTTGTCAGTCTTCCTGGGGTGAGATAATGTATACCCAGGAACAATAATTTTCCGTGCTCATGTATAACCTGCAACAATTGTACTTTACTGTGTGAACTGGTGACCAGGAGCAGAGAAGATGAGCCATTCATGAGTGCAGAAAATGAAGAAAGATACTTCTAAAACATAGATCATAATTTATTGTTTGAAACTAAAACACCCCATATTCTGACCAATAGAAACTTAGCTAGTTGCTTTTTAGGATTTCAATATAGCAAAGTTTTAGATGATGTAAGGCAGAGTCCACTTAACATCTGTTCTGTTTAGATTTCTTAGCTTTTTGACTATGATTCTGTCAGTTTAAGTGCATTAAGGCCAAACTTTACTGAACTGTTCCCTATTATGCCATTGCCCAATGTAGAAGATAAGAAGATGCTCCACTGATGAAGACATCACTGCTTGCTGATCCACTTAGGAGAGCTATAACCAAATGTGCATTTGTCTTTCTTGCAGATTTTTATTTTTTCTCTCTTTGGAAACTCCAGCTGCTGTTTTTGGTTAGCACCATGGTCAGATGTTTTCCAAATTATTTTTTGTTTTCTTTTCTTTCTGCACGAAGCCCAAACATGCTTATAGAATTGGAGTAACAGTTAAGGATGTCAAATCCTAAATTCAACTGTTTCATATAATTTGATTGTAAATAATTTCATCTGCGATTTCTAAATGTATTCTGTTTCTATTATTAATTTAGTACTGTTGTTATTCTGCATTGTGTATCTTGAATGTTTAATTATAAATATTCTATCTAGGCTAAACTTCTTCTGAAGATTTGGTCAGCCGGTATTATTCTTGTATTATATCATTTGGTATTGCACATGATTTACGTGATCTTAGCATTGTTAATCTAAAGGGCAATAAATGTTTGAACATTAGTAAATTGGTGTGGTGATTCATAGCCACATAGGTCATGGTGCGTATAAATTATTGTCTCCAAAATTGAAATTGATGTTTATTGATTTGATACTGTCAATGCTGTTTGTGAGGATGTTCTCACACTCCTATCTGAGTCCAAAGATTTGTGTGGACCTCTAAAGGTAATTTATTGTTACCCTATACACATGTCCTTATAAATGAAATATCAAAAGAAATATAAGGCTGGACATGTCCACACTTTTGGTAGCAGAGGATGGTTTTGCTCATTAAGACGGGAAAGTCCCCTTTTTATTACTCATATGGCATTTAGAAAGAATTGGGAGATTTGTTTTTTCTAGTGCTTGATGAAATTTTTAAATTTGGTTTTGCCAATGCTTGTTTGATCAAATTTGGTTCTGCCAATGCTTGTTTTGTTTGGAGATGTTCCTAATGTTCTTAGTGTGATTTGCATTTGAAATAGGGTTTGCGCTTGCAGTGCTTTAGCAAATCACAGGTGAATTGTGAGAATTGTGAGAAATAGTGAGTTTTCTTACTCCAATGTAGTTTGTTAGAGAGTGTGTATACTCTAAAAGGTGTATGTAGGGAAGCTGTCGTACTTCAATTGGGTGTGGTGCTTTGTGTTTACAAACTGCCCACATGGTTGTTGGTATATGGACCCTGCTTGGTCTAAGACTCCGGAGTATTATACAAGTGTATGAGACACTTTGTTGTTGTTGTAACTTGTCTGTTTAGTTGGTCAGTCTGGTGTGGTTAACAAATAGTATTCCTAAAGTGTGTTTTAAAAGGAGTGTTTGTTTTACAGATATTGTTGATTCCTGAGTGCACAGGCAGGTCTAGTATTGGTCAAGAATGAAATCTGCTGGTCGAATTTTACTTGTGAATCAGAGAAAGCAAAGATCGAATGAGTAGTTGTCAGAGCTAAAAGCCACTATTGAAATATTCATGAAGCTTCCAAAGTGATTGCATTCCCTACCTGTAGCAAGCAGATGAGTTGGTGTGCTGATTTTTCTTTGGTGCTCGCAATATTTCGCATTTAGTTTAGCGTGAATGTAGTTTGGAGAACAAGCCTTAATACATTGCCAGCTGCTGTGATTGTGAGTGTGACATCACTAGGTCCGCTCTGGGATTGGTACGTTGGTGAGAAGGAGCTGCAAAGCAATTGGAGAATAGTTCTGAAGAGATATTGGTTGAGAGAAGTAAGCGAAAAGGATTTGGGGATTGAATTACTTACAATTTTGAATTTATATTGTAGTTTTACGCCCAGTTAATGTAAAAATGACATCTTTTAAAGCATTAAAGAGTGCTGTTAAGGGAGATGTTTTTATCCCAGTTAGAGTAGGAGAAATTGCCCTGCCAGAAGGTACACCTGCATATACTGTAATTGAAGAGAAAGGTCCCACAGCATGTATTTGGTTGAAACAGTGGTGCAAAATTACACAGAAGGAAGAGAGCTCAGCTTTTTCTGCCTAAGAAACTTTTAATATGAGAATTTGAGAAGAGTACTTTATGAACTAAAACCTCCCATGAGACCAGAACAATTTGAAGCTTGAGCCATTTGGTGAATTAGTGACCAGCCAATCAGAGAAATTAAAATTTGAAAGGAAAAGGGGAAAAGTTGAGAAGACATTATTAGGGGCAAGATGGGACAATAAGCACAATTTTCGGAGAACTGAAGCCTTACAGGGAATCAAAATGTTTCCTGCAATTACACAAGAGAAAGAGAACAGTGTCAAACAAAAGATAGAGGAAAAGAATAAGGACTCATCTGAAGAAGATGAGTCGAAGTCAAATGACGCTAGAAAATCATTGACTTATGATGATGACTCAGATTATGATGAATTTATAATGCAGTTCTGAGAAATCATCTTCCTCATATGCAGTCCAGGTACTAGTACTGGTCCAAGTGCACCAGTACCAGCTTTGGTAATGCAAAGTCAAGTACAAGTTGCAACTAACATTCCTACTATTACTACAACTCAGACACCTATGACTCTTTCTGAGCTACCTGTAGTCTATCCTACAATTCCTGTTGTAAGTTCTGCATTGAGTATGACAGTCCCAGCGGTGCCATCATCACAGATCTCACAGATTTATCAGAAAGCAATGATGGTTCAGATTGAGTCTACACCTAGTTCAATGGCTCCAGTGCAATATCAAACAATGCCAAAGTATACACCTGTGACAATATCACTGTTAAATTATTATATGCTGTCATGTCAGAGTTCTGGAATTAACTCAGAATGCTACTTCAAGTCAACTTCAAGTTGTACCATTGTTTGCCCAGGGAAATAATGAAAATAATGTACAGATTTTGTTTTATTCAAATCCAGAAATGGAGAGACTTAATGCATCCGCTGTAGTCATGTATCTAACAAATCAGACTTTTGAAAAGACAGGTCCACTGATTGACTTACATTTTCCTAGGACTTCAGAGAAGTTGGGGAAGTCAGCTTTTAATTCAAAGTCATTTCTGATGACTCTAGAAGCTCCGTAGTTACTCCACGTAGTGTGCCCAATGTCAATAATAATGTTTCATCACAAGGTTTGGCAGCTCAGAAGTTAACCGACTGGCTGGGAAAAATGAGTTGAATAACAACACATTTTGAAGGGGTAAATCATTGAACCTGGCAAGACTTAATTTAGAATTAAATAAACTGATTGAGGAAACATTTGAGTTAAATAGAAGTGACTCATATAATGAAGAGGAGTTACGCTTCATGCGTGAAAATGTTACAAACAGAGCAGGATTGGCACACCATAAATTATTAGAACTTACTGATAAATATGAAGTAGAAATGGAGAAATCAAAGCCATTGAAAATGAGTTATAGTTTAGAATTAGATTAAAAAGATATTGAGAACATGAGAATACAGGGAATTCATATTAAGGAATTAATTCAGAATCTTCAAACATGGGGAGCACTAGATAAATGGGAAGGCAGATAGGTAAAGAGAAGAGATCAGAAGAAAAATGAGTCTGCAAATTCCAGTACTGATATGCACTAGACTGATAATCCTGTAAAGATATTACCAATGAGAGAAATTCCTTGAGGGAATTATGTACATGTCTCTTGGACAGGAGTGATATTTTATCATTCACAAATGACTACCCAAGATTGAGAGAGAAACCAGTGGAATGGTGTAAGCAGACAGATAGATTTGTGAAACTCGCAAATTGCCTGTGGGAGGATTTAAATACCTTGTTAGAAATTATAGTTCAAGCTGATTTGTGGGTTGAATGCGAAAGAAGTGTTTACTGGCCAACATGAGAGCCTCCACAAGATCCCATTACAGGTGTAATAAAATACTACTACAAAGTGATTGGATTTTTTTAAACGAGAATTTTTCCTAAGAGTATTGATTGGCAGAAAATCTATAGGACAGCTCAGGAAGGAAAGGAGTCAACACATGCATATTATGAGAGATTGGTGCAAGCATTTAAACATTACAGTGGTACATAAACAGCTAGAGCACAAAGACATGATTCATTTTGTGTTCAGATATGTTGAAGGACTGAAACCTGAAATTAGCCAGATGCTTAAGAGTCATTTCATTTGTTGGCAAGCAAAAGCCAGTTGAAGAAGTATTACAGTTTGCTAAATACTGTAGTGACAAAATTGAAATAAAGCAGAAGAAATTGAAGGAAACACAAATGCAGATGATTAAAGTGGTACAATCAGCAATGCAGAGAATTCTTTCACAGCAGGGAAACATGCATGTGTTGCAAAATCAAGGACAGACGAGAGGTAAAGGTTGTGGTGGAAATGGAAATGGAAACCATGGCGTCAATTTGATTACTAATTTTACTTCGGGTGATATGCAGACAATGAAAAGGATGTTACCTTCTCACGCTTGTGGGGGCCTCAGGCATTGGAAACAGGAGTGCCCAATGATGGTGCAGGAAGGTGTTCTTACACAGATGAATGAAAACAATCTTTTTCCAAATTTAAGAGGTCCTAATTTAAATGTCTAGAGCATGGATATTCAAAGTACGGGCCGGGCGCTGCATGCGGCCCTCCTGGCCTCTAATTGTGGCCTCCTGGTGAACAGCAGCACTTGACTGCTGTTCACTTGACAAAGCAGACAAATTCAGAAACAGGCATACTTTATTTACACATTAAGTGGCCTAGACAACTTATTTGTAGGAACACGTTTAGTTTTATAAGTATCTTGCACTAAAAGTAAAAATGTGGTAAACTGTCTGCAAACTGCAAAAAAGTGCATTTTATTAAAATACATGAGCGTTTTACCTTACTAGATCAGATTATAGCACTGCATTGAGAGGCATATATTAGAAGTAATACTTTCAGACATGATCTTGGAAACATCCAGGCCCTCCCCATTCTGAAAACAATGCCATCAGTGAACCCAAAGGCAAGTAATTTGTCAGGTGCACCTTGTGTGCACCTTGTGTGTATCCTTGGTTGTTATAGAATTGGAACAACATCATAGTTTATTAAATAAAACACAAGATAATTTTTTGTATAGCACACATCCTAAACCTGTGTATTTCAAGGGGCTCTCACGTGGTATTGAAGTAAAAGGAGGCAAATGAAATCAACCAATTGCCTAGGATCACAAAGTTTCAAATGAGGAAGCAGGGACTGATGCCTAGTTTTCTAGTATCACATTTTGCAATTCAGCTTCCAGATGAGTATCTCTTTTTCTCTCACAGTTTGTTATCCATACCATGTATCTGCTTCGCCCCCCACCCACTTCCTATGCCCAGTTTTCATCACCCCGACTCTCGGCCTGCTGGCATCAGTGTGACCCTCGGGCATGCCACAGACAGTATTTTGTGGCCCCCAGAGAAATGTTTACGAGTACCCATGGTCTAGAATATGAATAATTCAATGCAGATTCCTCAGAAAATACAGAGTCCCCAACTAATGCAACAGATACAGGTGCCATGTTTTCAGGTGCCACAGTCACAACAAATGCAGCCTCAATTGCAAATGATATCAAAGCAACAAATGCGGATGCCACAAGTTCCAATGGCACAAAAGCGGTTGATGTTTCTTCAGCAGAACACAGGTCAAAAGTTAAATCAAAGTAATCAGATGGTATATCAGGTTACTTCATGGTGAGAACGAATCAAATGATGAATTGATGAATGGAGAGTTCCGATGAAGAAGAATGTGTGCTAGCAGCTTCATTAAAAGTGGATCATAAATGTCCTTATGTAAATGGAAAAGTAATGGCCATCAGGTTTCATTCCTAGTTGAGACAGGAGCTCTACAGTAAAAACTGCAGAAGTTTCTAATGTGCCACTTTCTGGAAAAAAACTGTGCAAATTGTAAGAGTTGCAAATCAATTCCTAACAACTTTGATTACTAAACGGATTCCTGTTAAAACTGGCAATTTTGAAGGTTTGCATAAATATGTAGTCTGTGACTCAAATCCAGTTTCCTTATTGGGAAGAGATTTGTTGTGCAAAACAAAATGTTTGATTACCTGTACAAATGATGGAATTGCTATACAGAGGAATAGTGACGACAATGATAATTCATCTATACTAATTGATTGTGAGTTAGTTAATGAAAAAAATCCATTGATTAGTTTATATCCTGCATTTACAGTGAAAGACCTGCCAACTGACTTACAAGGTACAGTTACTTTAAAAGTTTGGGATCTTCCTGGGAAAGACATTGGTCTAACCGGAGAAGTTGAGCCAGTTAAGGTTACACTCAAACCTAATGTGGTTTTTCTGCAAACTCCACAGTATCATATGGCTCCAGATATAATTGAAGGAGCTACTCCAGTAATTGCAGATTTTGTGAAGCAGGGAGTTCTGAAAGAAATGCCTAGCGGCCCATCTAATTCTCCTATTATGGGTTTACGAAGACCAAGTGGTAAAATTAGAATTCTTCAAGATTTTAGGAAAATTAATGACATAGTGGTCAAATGTTGTCCAGTGGTATTTAATCCAGTAGTGATTTTGTTTCAGATCCCATGTGATGCAGAATGGTTCAAAGTAGTGGACTTATCACAAGCATTTTTCCCGGTGCCTCTGCATGAGTACAGCCAATTTATTTTCTGTTTTAAGTTCTGTAATCATGCGTGTACGCATAAGACTTTCCGGAATCCACGTCAATATTTTATTATGGGTTGAAAAAGAATTTGGAATAATTGGAAACACTTTTCCAAACAGCATTAGTTCACTCTATTGATGATCTTTTTAGTTGCTTCAAAGACAAAGGAAGCATGCATGCAAGATACTATTACTTTCTTGAATCATTTGGGTGAAAATGGACATAAAGATAAATTACAGTACTGTCAGAAAGAAGTGAAATGCTTGGGACACCAAATAGAAAAAGGTACAAGGAAGGTGTCCAGAGAAAGAGTTACAACTATTTTGCAAATTAATCCTCTTGTTACACAAAGAGATGTCCGTATGTTTTTTGTGAATGCTGAGCTACTGTCGCTAGTGAATTCCCAATTTTTCTGTTATTTCAAAGTTATTACAGAGATTGACCCACAAAGATGTAACTGACCCAGTGCCTTTTGATGAACCTTGTATGAAAGCTTTTACTGAGCTGAAAGAGAGTCTGTGCAGAGCACTAGCTTTGGGAATTCCTGACTACATGAAACCATTTTTGTTGTTTTGTCATGAACGAGATTGCGGGTAGTTTATTCCTCACTCAGGGTGAGAACATTTTTATGGGACATCCTTTAACTGTTCTGGTCCCACATTCTGTCAAGGGTTTGCTTACCCAAACAAAGACTCAATGAGCTGCTGATTTTGGGCTAACGTGTCCTTGAAGAGATGTACTGTGCTCAATGAAGCAACCTTACTTAGACAATGTTGAAATTGAGAAACTAAAAGAAGTTGAACATGACTGTCTGGAGGTTACTGAATTGTGCGCGAAACCCAGACCTGATATTCAGGATTCCCCGTTAGAGAAAAATGATCAAATAATTTTTGTTGATTGTTCCTGTCTAAGAGATAATGTGGGAACATTGACATCTGGATATGCTGTGTGCACAATATCAGGTATACTCAAAGCTTCATGGCTTCAAAGAGTATTTTCTGCACAAGTTCCTGAACTGGTGGCTCTTACTAGAGCATGCTGTATTTCTAAATAGCTTAAAATTACAATTTTCATAGACAGTCAATATGGACTTGGTGTAGTGCGCGACTTCGGACAGTTGTGGTTACAGAGGGGTTTCATGACCTCTTCTGGCTCACCAATTAGAAATGGCGATATAATTAATGATTTGTTACAAGCATTACAGTTACCTGAGAAGATTTCTGTGGTCAAGTTCAATGCACACCAGAAATGTAATGATTTTGCTTCGATGGGAAATATTTATGCAGATCAAATCACAAGGTTTTGCATGTTGAATTGCATATTTTTTTTAACGAGGAATGGAAATAACTAAATGTTGATCAAGTAAACCCAAGTTACACATTAACAGTAATTGTTACAATGGAGGAAATCAAAAATTTGCAAGAAAATCTTTCTGAAGATGAAAGGAAAAGTTGGATAAAATTGAAATGCTTTCAAAGGGGTGCTGATGACATATGGATTTCAAATGAAGGGTAAGTGGTGTTGCCAAACTGTTTACAGACGCAAATGGCAAGATACTATCATGGTCAAGCACACGTTGGCAGAGATGCAATGATTAGCATATTAAAACAATCCTGATCCTGGTTCAATCCAACGTTTAGACAGGATGCTGAAGCAATTTGTCACAGATGTGTTACATGTCAACAAATTAACATGGTGAAAAGAACAATTGTCAATTTGAGTCACATTGGAAGAGCAGTGGATTTCATTGAAATGCCTGTGTGCGGTGGCCTGAGATAAATGTTGGTGAATGTCTGTATTTGTAGCCACTTGATTGAAGCTTATACCACCCATAGAAATGATGGCCTCACAGTAGTAAAGATTTACTTAGGGAGTTGATTCTGCATTTTGGTTTTCCGGCCTCTTTAGAATCAGACAGAGGAAGAAACCTCAATAATGAGGTGATTAAATTACTATGTTCAGCCTTAAACATTGAACAGAAGTTGTATTATAGCTATTGCCCTAAAGCTTTTAGGTTAGTGCAGCAAATGAATGGTACTCTGAAGGCACGACTTGCCAAAGTGCATGCATCTACATGCATCTACAAATCTGAAGTGGCCAGATGCTTTGCCTTTGGTTCTTATAAGCATCAGAAACACTTGTGATAGAATAACTGGACTTTCTTTCCATAAAATGAGATTGCCAGCTGTTCGTGCAAATGTGAATAGGACAGTTGACTTGGTGCTGGGTTATTATAAAAGAGTGGCTGATGTGGTTTGTTCTTCTTCTTACCAGGTGAAAGCTACAGCTGTGTCACCATCCCAAGACCAGTGTCACACTCTAAGAGCTGGTGATTGGGTGGTGGTCAAGAAGCATGTGTGGAGGACTTGTCTGGGTGGAAGGGCCCGTACCAGGTTGTGCTTATAACAGCGACTGCTGTGAAGTGTGCTGTGATCCCAAACTTGTTTGACACCCGTCACACATGAAAAATGCCCTATCCTTTGGTTGATAAAGAAGAGTTGTTGAGAGCACACACAACTACTGTACAATCTCAAGGAGCAAGAAGAGCAACTGTGGAGACAGAAACAGAGACAGTGCAAACCAAGTACACCTCTGAGAGATGAAATAGAGGTTCCTGGCATTTCTCAAGCATCAGTAAACATAGCAGGAGAGCTAAGTCAGAGGAGTACTCTCCCAGAAGCAGACGATTGGGAAGATCAGTTGAAACAAATCATGTTTCCTGAATCAGCTGAGGAGGGAGCTGAGTTGAGCCAAAGTCAAGCAGATTTGACTCTTCCTGAATTAGCTAATGTTGCAGGTACATCAAGTCAAAGTCAAAATCCTACTGAATCAAGAAAAGTGTTAAGTCCGGTTTTGCAAATGACACTGTCAAGGAAACCTATGAAAGGAGACAAGTGGCCCAAACTGCAAACAAATTAAAAGGTACCAGATGTACTTTCAACCATAAATGAAGAGCCAGACACAACAAGAGCAGATACAGATGAAGATCTGAGTGAAGGAGAAATAAGTGGAAATCGGAGATGAAAAAGAAAAAGAGTTACGTATCGAAGCTATTCGAGGCCTGAATGGGCGTATTTTACAACAGATGAGTGGCAACGTCAATTTCTGTCCTTTTGTTTTGATCGTGAAATTCCAGCTTAAAATTTTGGAACTTAAAATTGATTTTGAACTGTGATTTGAAACTACATTGCCAACAAAACAAGAGAGACGTTACATGCTACAAGTTATAATTACTGAACAATAGAATATGATGTACTGAAAAGAGACTTTTGAAAACTGATTTTGACAAGTTGCTAAACCAATTTTTGACAAAGTTCCAGAGAAAGGTCAGAAAGTTCCTGTAAATAACTGCAAAGAAGACTGAAGATTATTTGGGTTTTTGATTTTTGGCTTCATAGTTAAATTTTTTTATTTTTTTTGCTTTCTGATTCGTAAAAGATCATGTATAACAATCACAATCACGTAAAAAAAATAGGTGTTGCAAGTGTTTGTGTGTTGGACTAGCAATTGAATGTGTGCTATTAAGTTTGTTATTGATTGTTTGAGAGTTTCTAGCAAAGCTGAAACTAATTATACACTTTCTTCAGAGACTACTACACTTTTAAAGTTAGAAAAGCTTACAGGGATGAGAAATACTTGCACTTAGACAACTCACAAAGAGATCTTTCTTCTATTGTTTTCTATCACTTGCAGTATGAATATGTTGAAACGATGAATGTGAGAGAATGTTATGTTTGCACACAGATCTTTCCTTAGTGCAGGAAGGAATTACTTACTATATATATGGAATTAGTTGTAATCTTTAACTAACAAATCTCTATAACCAACAGAACATACAATATTTTCTATTGCAATTTTGATGTAGTGTTTTCTTTTGTTCCAATTAACCAACACTTGAGTGACATAGCTAAAGAAAGTAATATTGATATTGTGGGAGGTTTCTCTTAGCCTACACTAACATTTGGTACAGCTTACGCTCACCACAACAACTGGATATGCTTGCTTTCACCAGTAGATAAATCTTTCCTAGATCAAACTGATGATAGGAGAAATGCATTGAAGGAGAAAATAGAGAAAGGGTTAGTGAAGAGGACATTTAGAAATTACTATGCATATAATGAGACTAAAACACAAGGTTCTATGTGTCATCTGTATAATCGGATTTTACAAATTGTATACACTGATAAAAAGACAAAGGTTGGAAAATAAGCAGAGGAGGGAAGACATTAAGTTAGAAAAGATGAGAAGCAGATAATTTCATGAGTTAAGAAAAACTGAAAACTGGAGAAAACCGAGAAACAATAGATATTTTTAGACAAACTAAATTTTGAACTGACTCACAAGTATTGATAAGAATATTTTGTGACAACACATATAGTCATCAGATGAGGGATTGTTGGAGTGTACACATTATTAATAAAAATTGTGTTATTAAAATATAGTGTGACATAACATACATTAAAAAGCATAATTGAAATTGTGTATTAATAAATAGAAAGGTGTAGCTGATATGGAGGACATCATAACTAATATGTATAAACATAAGAAAATAATGTCTAATGAAAATGTATCTTGTTTAACAATAATTACATGTACTGAAAAATGAATATTAATATGCACTAAAAAGATAAATAGTTTAAATATTATTAAATGTTATATTCTTCATGTTTTAGCATTGGTTTTAAAGTCCTCTTGTTTTAGTAAATTTCCAGAGGCAACGTTTCAAAAGTGTTAACTCTGCAAAATAATGTTTCTCTGAGCATCCTATGAGACTTGCTGAATGTGTAAAAGTTATGTTCTTCTGTTGTAACATTTGTCAGTCTTCCTGAGGTGAGATAATTTTTACACAGGAACAACAGTCTTCAGTGCTCATGTATAACCTGCAACAATTGTATTTTACTACCAAAACTGGTGACCAGGAGCAGAAAAGATAAGCCAATCGTGAGTGCAGAAAATGAAGAAAGATACTTCTGAAACGTGGATCATAATTTATTGTTTGAAACTAGAACCCCCCTAGTATGATCAATAGAAACATAGCTAGTTGCTTTCTAGGATTTTAATATAGCAAAGTTTTAGTTTAGGTGATGTAAGGCAGATTCCATTTACGTCAGTGCTGTTTTGATATCTTAGCTCTTTGTCTATGATTCTGTCAGTTCAGATGCATTAAAGCCAAACTTAACTGAACTGTTCCCTATTATGCCATTGCCCAATGAAGAAGGCCAAAAGATGTTTCACTGATGAAGACATCGCTGCTTGCTGATCCATTTAGTAGAAGTATGACCAAATGTGCATTTGTCTTTCTTGCAGATTTTTATGTTTTCTCCCTTTAAAAAATCTAAACGCTATTTTTGATTCGGGCCATAGTCAGATGTTTTCCAAATACATTTTTGTCTTCATTTCTTTTTGAATGAAGCCCAAACATGCTTATCGAGTTGGAGTAATAGTTAAGGTTTTCAAATCCTTAATTCGACTGTTTCATATAATTTGATTGTAAATAATTTAATTAGCGATAACTAAATATATTCCATTTCTATTATTCATCTATTATTGTTGTTATTCTGCATTGTGGTTCTTGAATGTTTGATGATAAATATTCTGCTTAGGTTAGGATTCTCCCGAAGATTTGGTCAGCCGGTGTTATTTTTGTATTTTTATAATTGGGTCTTGCACATGATTTGTGTGATCTTAGCATTGTTAACCTAAAGGGCAATACATGTTTGAACATTACTAAAATGGTGTGGTGATTCACGGCCACATAGGTCATGTTGCATATAAATTGTTGACTCGAAAATTGAAATTTAAGTTTATTTATTTGCTATTGTCAATGCTGTTTGTTAGGACATTATCACACTCCTATCTGAGTCCAAAAATTTGTGTCGACCTCTAAGGGTGATCAATGGTTACCCTATTTGTGTCACCTTATAAATAAAATATAAAAAGAAAAATAAGGCTGGACAAAACCCACAATTTTGACAAGCCAACACTACCAAACTCTGTGTAGTGGAAAAATACATGTGAACCTCAGAAGGAGCAGTTGCTGCAGTTGCTTAATGAACTGGTTGGTGTCTCACTGTGTACCTCTATCCTAGCTATCTATGAAGCCATGTGGATGCAGTGGGCAGAAAAAAAAACCCACAACAATGCAGTAGTCTATTACTCAGAATGATTTTTTTATTTCTTGATTGTCATTAACTTCAATTATGCAGGGGGATATCTAAAATAGCAGTATCATATTATGATTGTTGGCGTTTAATAACATTTTGAGGGCAGATCGGGAATATCTCACTACGTATCATTGTTACGGTGGGCACAATTGCATGATATAGTGATGGGTTAGTCTTACGGTCTCACCTGTGCATATGCTATCTCCTCAGCAGGAGAAAGCAGAATCCATTCAAATCTTGGACGCACATGTTGGCTTTTGGGCTGAGGAGCTACTGATAGTTAACTATTGATTATCATCAGACTAGCAAAGAAAACCTCCTTATGATGTAATAATCCAAAAGTGGCTAAACATGATTGATGCAAATGAAAATCAAAGGATAACATTCATTGCTAATAATATGCTGGTCTATGATATTATACTTTTTTTGTGTCTCCACATAATTGAATTGTTGCTATACATGCACATCAGAATGAAATCACCTTCTTCACCTGGCATTGCTCTGTGCTGACGTTGCCGCAATAAACTGTATTAACGAAAATCCTTTATATTACTACACCTGCCCTCTCTACTTTTGCTCTTATGAGACCACATCTCTCCTATCTCTCCAACACTGGAAGAACTTCAGTGGCTGACCAGAACCACACATTGTGCTTCAAGGTAATCTGTATTTCCAAAGGGTACATCCATAAACGTTCTACATTCTAGTAAAGCTGCAAAAATAATTAGAGTAGAAACTTCCTTTCAAGTCTCTGTTGATTTCCCCATCTTACAAAAAAATCAGTTGCAAGAACCTCCTTCCCCCTATAGGCATAACAACTATAAAACCCAGACCTGACAAAGGCAAGACACATCTAAGACCACCAGTGTAGGAGGCTGGCCTCGTTTGTAGTGGGTACCATAGTTACTTACACCTTATACCAGGTCCAGTTATCCCTTATTAGTGAAATGTAGTCAGTGTTCTAGCAGCGTAGGGTATCTGTAGCAGAGCAGTTTAAGCTGAACTAGGAGACATGCAAAGCTCCTGCAATACCACTATAGTTACACAGTACTTATACACAATAAAAGACAATACTCAGTGTTACCAAAAATAAAGGTACTTTATTTTAGTGACACAAGGCCAGAAATATCTTAGAGGCAATATGCCTTGTGGAGGTAAGTATTATACACAATATTTACATTAGAGACCAAAATCAGGTAAGTAAATAGTCACAGAATAGGGCAAACAGTAGAAAATACAATATAATGCAATAGGATGCAATAGGTCTAAGGGCAGCACAAACCAAATACTAAGAAAGTGGCATGCGAATCACAAATTCCCCCCTAGGCATGTGTAGTGTGTAGAGGGGCACTGGGAGTGTAAGAAAACCATAATGGTGAGACAAATACCCCACCCCAGAGCCCAGGAAAGGAGGAGCCAAGTACTGTAAGTTTCCTCAGGACACACTACAAGTTGTGATAAGAGTTATTGCAAGAACCAAGCAAGACTGAAAGCAAATGGTGGATTCCTGGACCTGAAGACCTCTGAAGAGAGGAGACCAAGTCCAGAAGTCGTAGAATATTCCAGGAAGGACAGGAGCCCCTGCCAACCTAGAAGATGGTGCAAAAGAGGATTCTCTGGTTAGAAGAAGTCTGCAGAAGAGCACCAAAGAAGATGGCTGTGGGTTCCTGCATGGAGCCCATGGCCAGAGGCTCTGGGAGGCTACTCCTCCCATGCCTGTAACACTTATTTCTAAAGGGAGAGGGTGTAACACCCTCCTCCCAAAGGAAATGTTGTTCTGCCTTCCTGGGACTGAGCTGCTTAGACCCCAGGAGGACAGAACCCTGTCGGTGAGGTGGCAGCAGCTATAGCTGAAGTGCAAGCCTCAGACAGCTGGTTTTGCAGTTTTGGGGGTCCATGGTGGAGCCACCAGGAAGCATGTGATTGGCCCCCCAATACTAGATTTGGAATGGGGGGACAATTCCCTGATTTTAGACACCTTACATGGCCATATTCAGAGTTACTGCTGTGAAGCTACATATACGTATTGACCTATATGTAGTGCACATGTGTAATGGTATCCCCGCACTCACGAAGTCCAGGCAATTGGCCCTGGGTAGCGTGGGTACACCTTTGCTAGTGCAAGGTTGCCCTCACACTTAGTAACTTTGCATCTAGCCTTCGGTAAATGAAGGTTAAACATATAGGTGACTTATAAGTTACTTAAGTGCAGTGAAAATGGCTGTGAAATAGTGTGTGCACTATTTCACACAGACTGCAGTGGCAGTCCTGAAGAAGGGTTTGTCTGAGCTCCTTATGGGTGGCAAAAGAAATGCTGCAGCCCCCTAATGATCTCCTGGAACCCCAATGCCCTGGGTACCTAGGTACCATATACTAGGGACTTATAACGGGGATCCAGTCTGCCAATTGGAATTGGAATATGAAGTCACTAAACTATAGTGATTAATTTGGAAGTGGAGAGAGCATAAGCACTGGAGTTCTGGTTAGCAGAACTTCAGTGACACAGTTAACACTACTGACAACACACAGGTAGGCCACAAACTATGAGCACTGGGGTCTTGGCTAGCAGGATCCCAGTGAGACAGGCAAAACACACTGACAAACAGGTTTTTCTATGAGCACTGGGGTCCTGGCTAGCAGAATCCCAGTGACACAGTAAAAACACACTGACACACACTCACAAACAGGCCAAAAGTGGGGGTAACCATGCTAGAAAGATGCTCCTTTCTCACAACCAGGAATTCAGGAAGGCAGTGAAGACTTAGCCCTTTCCCACCAGATGGTACATTAAATGCAATTAAATGATTTCACTGATTTGAAATTCCAGGGATCGTTCTGAAATCAGTTATGTATAATTTATGGTCTTGCACGTTTGGTTGTTTGTCTTTGAGATGTTAAACACCAATTCTATCATTGCTGGTGTTAACGCTTCCCAATCTAATTAATTTATTCACTCTGGGACTCGTTTTAGGCCAATGAATCTTTTGACCTTGATTGAAGACACCTTAGGACGAGATAACTAATCAACATGTCAATCAATATGTCAATAACGTCATCAATAAGACTCAGGCACCACCATGACCTTGCAGTCATGAATAACCACACCAGTTTAGTACGATTATATGAAGTTTATTCCCTATTGATTAGAATTCTACTAGCCAGTTTATTAGTCTCAAAACCATGAAACACATTAGCATTGTCATAATATGGCAACTCAAATAGGATTTCAATAAGGCAAGGATCACAAACATTAGAACATAGCACAACGTCAACATAGGTTATCCTTAGCAGAGTTTCATTAGAGCATCATTCAACAAAGCATTGAACCAGTCTTTTGTCTAATTGCGCCCATTTCAGTGAACCCCTTAACTAACCTCTAATAGGCATTGGCATGTTGGGCTTCATGCAAAACAATTTGGTAACACTAATTTGAAAAACATCTAACTATGGTCTCTGTCAGAAGAAGCAGTTGGTATCTAGAAAGGAAAGGCAATCAGACAATTACAATTTCATCATCATATAGTTACCCTCTGTAAAGGGTCAGCATACAGGTTCAGTCTTCGTCCTCAAGACATCAGTTGATTCACCATCAGCCAGGGAAACACAGCAAGACGGGTAAGAAAGGGACACTTCCCTTATAAGGAGGAAAAGTATATGTTGGGCAAAGTATGGGCAAGGATGGTTTGAAGAACCAAACAGCAAAGTCTCTATGCAGAGTGACAAAGTGTCTGGGTCATAACAAAAGTTTGCAATGGCATCTCCCTAATGGCTCCTCGTGTCAAAGGTTTTTATCCCTTTTCTGTTGTACAGTCCCCTAATTCTTGATTGGTGAGGGTTGGCACCCCACTATCTCCATCCAATAGGTTTTCAATTATTTCATCAAAATTGTCACCCCATAATAGTTCTCACGTAGTTTATTGGTTCTTATGATTGACGTCTTCAGCGGGCAGAATGTCTGGTATGATTTCATACTCTTGTGGTCCTCTCGCATCTTCAGTCAGTAGGTCCATTTTCTGTACCGGTTCAGGCGACCTTGTACCTGTTACTAGTCTACAGTGTTGCATTCAGTAAAAATGTTTCTTCTAGCAAGTCGAATTTCATGAGAATGGATCTACTACGGTTACATTCATCTTTGGCTTTTGGAAAGGTACGAGTACATGTCCTTCAGCAAGTCAGCACACTGCACATTAGAAAAACACATTTAATATGAAAACCGGGCAGCTAGGCCTCGACTCATGCTAACTAAGCCTAAGGATTTATTAGCAAAACCTTAACATATAACTTTTAATATTAGTGTAAAATCATACTTTAACATCTCATTTTCATTATTATTAGTCAGTTTCATTAGTCATGGTATACATTGGTGGCCACTCCCCGTGGGCACATTTCAAGCGTGTGTTTAGCAATAACACATTAATACATTTTCTATGCGGCATTATTATGCTTTAGTTCATAAACATTTCATGTTAATTTTGAGTATAAATGCTATGCTCTCTCAGTCCCTCCTCTGATGACACTTGTCATCACACAAAACCTTTCCCCACACAACATTTCACTTTCTTAGGTTATGCTTTTCAATTTCCTCCCCCCCTGTGTGATCTTTCCCAAATTTCTTTGAACACTTTCTCCTTTTTCTTTTCTTCTTTTCTTTTTATTGCGTTTTGCCAAATTTCTTTTAATTATTTTACTAATTTTGCATGATAACCACAAACCAAATAAACAAGTTAGAACAATCAATACACCCCCCATTATTTTTGCAAGTATCCAATTCCAAATACTACTAAACTAATTCCCTACTTTAGTAATTCCTTTTCCAACCTTTTCCCAAACTCCAGGTTCTTTCAACTCCTTTAAATCTGTTCTATCTCTTGCTAGGTTAGTAAGCATACCTCTAATCTTATTACTATTATCTGGAATAAATGCACAACAATGGCGCTCATTAAGCAACTTACAGACTCCGCCACTCTTCACTAAAATAATGTCTAAAGCAAGCCGGTTTTGAAGAGTCATAGCCCTCTCCGCAGCAAGTTCAGTATCCATCAGGAGTATAGCCCCTGTGAAGTTTGTAAGCATGTTATCCACAATAATAGACAACTTTCGAATCTTCATGGAGTTTAAGATAACCCCTACTGAAGGAATTATGGATCCAAATATGTCACCTAGGACAGCAGCCGCTGTCTCTCTCTTTTGTCTAGTATGTTGTAATTCAGACATTTTAGGAAGTTGCTTTAAGTCATCAATTTGGTGGATCTTTGTGAAAACTGTTCCCAAATAACATGTCCCATACCATCCCTTTGGAAGACGGTAATAAGCATTAAGCCCACATATATAATAGATCCCAGGGATCGCTGGATCCTGTCCATTTAACATGAATGTCCATTTACTCTGAAACAAAAACACATGCCTGCACTCACTCGTTCCCTCAAATAAAGTGTCATGATCAGATTTTGGCCTATATATACAAAGCCTTCCTACGTGTAATGCATCTATAGCTAATTTGCCCTGTGTCTTTATTGCGCTATAAGCATAATCATTTGCAAACGTTCGTTTTTTTAAACCCTTTTCTAGCCTTTCCTTTAATGCTTTTCTTCTATCATCAGTGTGATAATAAGAAGCTCTTTTCTACAGGTGTTAGTAAGCAGGTTAGATTATTGCGGTGCGCATAAACTGTTCCAAATGTCAGTGTTGGCTCAAAGAAACCCCTGACTAATTTTATGCTGTGTTCCTTAGCTAATTTATTTAGAATCTCAATTACAGGCACAAAAGAAAACACTACATCTAACTTAGAATAGAAGTATTGAACATGTTCTTGATCATAGAATCTCATTAATAGCAAACTACAGCTTATTCCGTAGGTAAGTGGCAGACTATGGTAAGTAACCCCTTCTTGTAATGATGAAGGAATCTTTGTGCACGCATAGCAATTCTTCTCATCCATTGTGTCAACATACTCATTCAGCAAGCGATAGAAGACATTAGTAGATAGTTCCCCTTTTGAATTAGTTCCCTCATTCAAGTACTTCGTATCCTGCTCAAACCTCTCCCATGGTGTTAGTGTAGTTAGTAGTTTCAGGAGTTGGAGCATTGTTAGTCGCATTCTTATCCACCAATGGCATTCCCACAATCACACCTATAATTATTATTGCTCATACAATACCCAAAATAACACTCAACCAAACAAGCAACCTACCCTTATCATTATTTCTAAGGTTAGTCATGATCTGTAAAGAATCAGAGAGGAGAATAAGATAAAGCAAACAATCAACTTGAGGAAGATTTAAAAGCTTCTTTTTTTTTTCTTTGTGCAAAGTCTCTCTTTCTTAGCAAGTATTTACAGCGTTTCACTCTCTCCCAGGACCCTTTGTCAACTCAGGTTAGCAGATTGTCATAATCCGTTTTTCAGAGTCAATTCAGGTTATCAGTGTCACATCCAGTAATTTATCAGTCTCTTTTCTTAGGTTCTTTTTCTTTGTTTATCAATTTCAACTTTACCACAGTCTCTTTCTATGGTTGAATTCAGGTACAGTAGTATTGATCAGGAATTTCTTGATCAAAACAGAATGCCAAGAATTCTTGTTGCCATTCAGCTGATGTTGCATACGCCCATTCAGGACCTGCGTATCTTCTGTTTGCAACTCTCTTTCTTTTCAGTTTGCGATCAACCTGTAACTCTCCTTCACTGAGATCTTCTTTCCTGGTTGTGTCAACTTCTTCCTCTATTGTTTCGTTAGGGACCACTCTCCCCTTTGTAGCTTGTGGCTTCGGCCAGTTATTTCCTTTACGTTTTTTCTTTCCACTTGGCCTTTCAGGATGTTGAACAGTGCCCTCCTCTGGTACTTTGGGGTTTTCTCTTGATGGACCTGCAAGCGGCTCAGGAGGAGTCTGGACACTCTGACCTCCTTCTGCCTCACCTCCTTCGCCTTCAGGGTCAGTTATGGGCTCAACTTCAAACCCGTATCTGTCTCCTTCTGAGAGAACCTCTCTTTGTGTCTGTTCCCTTGGTGCCTCAGCTGAGATAGGCTCACTCTCGCCCCTCTTGATCTCGTTTACTGTTTGAGTGACTAAGCTGTCCTCAGCGAGCTCTCCTTCAGTCTCAGTTCCCCTTTGATTACTCTCCGGCCCTGAGACTTCCTTCTCTGCAGCTGTTGTTTTGGACACTTCAAGTTCCTCATCAGTTGGACACGTCACCTTTTTTGTGTGAATGGCATGTATCCAATTTGGAAGACCTGCACATTTCACAGCAGTAGTAGTTGTCAGTATTACTTGGTATGGCCCCTTCCAACGCTGCTCCAAACACGACTTCCTCACGTGTTTCTTGACAACAACCCAGTCACCGGCTTTCAGGGTGTGACCTGGATCACTTATCTGTGGAAATGTGGTAGCCTCCACCTGGTGAGAAAAAGAGCGGACCACGTCAGCCAGACCCTTGCAGTAGTCTAACACCATATCATCCGTGATATTCACAAGAACATTTGCGGGCACTGTGGTCAATATCATAGCTCAGCCCATATGAATCTCATGAGGAGACAGTCCTGTTTTCTTGTCAGGTGTGTTTCTCATTGACATTAGTACTAAGGGCAATGCATCTGGCCATTTCAAATTGGTAGCTGCACACATTTTTGACATTCTCAACTTCAAGGTACCATTCATCTGCTCCACTAGTCCTGATGCTTTAGGGCGATAGCTACAATGCAACTTCTGTTCAATGTTCAATGCAGCACACAAGAGCTTAATCACCTCTTTGTCGAAGTGTGTTCCCCTATCTGATTCTAAAGAGATCGGAAAACCGAAATGTTGTATTAACTCCCTAAGCAGCAGCTTCGCTACTGTGAGACTGTCATTCCTACGTGTAGGGTAAGCTTCAATCCAATTACTGAAAATGCATACAATCACCAACACGTATCTCAGACCTCCACACAAAGGCATCTCCCAATATGGCTCAAAATTACCACGTCCCTTTCCCCGCATTCATCTGCTGACAGATGATGCACCTGTGACAGATGACTTCTGCAACTTGTCTGAATTTTGGATTGAACCAATCGATTTTGAATAACCTGATCAATGCATCTCTCCCCACATGTGCTTGACCATGGTAAAACCTCGCAAATTGTGACAAAAGACTGTTTGGCAAAACCATTTTCCCCTCTTATGAAACCAATAAGTCATCAGATCTCTGTACGCATTGCATTCTCTGCCAGGAACGTTTCTCCTCTTTACTCACACGTCCCTGCAATGATTTTAGCTCATCCAGTGTGTCAACCACCTTTAATGCATACCCTGAGCATGTTTCATTTTCAGTTTCAGGTAACAATTCCCATTGGTCTTGAAACAATATAAAGTTGAATGCGCAAAACCTTGCGACTTGATCTGCATATCCATTTCCCATTGACACAAAATCTTGTGACTTAACATGAGCATTGCATTTCACCACTGCAATTTCAAGAGGTAACTGAATCGCATGCAACAAGTCCTTTATTTTCTCGCCATTTTTCACTGGTGAACCAGAAGAGGTCAGGAAACCCCTCTGTGACCACAACTGGCCCAAATCATGTACAATTCCGAATCCGTATCTACTGACAGTATAAATAGTGACTTTCAGGTTTTCAGTTGCGTGGCATGCTCTAATAAGAGCAATTAATTCAGCCACTTGAGCAGAGTATACTCTTTCGAGCCAGGAAGCTTCTAAGATACCAGTGATTGTACGCACTGCATATCCAGCCCTCAGAACTCCTACTGCGTCTCTCAGACATGAACCCTCGACAAAAATAATGTAATCATTTTCTTCCAGTTGGGTATCTTTAATGTCAGGTCTCGGTTTGGTGCACAGATCTGTTACCTCAAGACAATCATGTTCTACCTCCTCACCATCATCAATGTTTGCATTATCAATAGGAAGTAAAGTTGCCGGGTTCAACACAGTACATCTTGTTAATCTCGTATTTGTCATATGCTGTGTCTTTGTTCGGGTCAACAGGATTTCAACTGAATGTGGGACCATTACTGTTAAAGGATGTCCCATCACTATGCCTTCACACTGAGTGAGGCTTTGACCAACTGCTGCAACTGCACGCAAACAACCCGGTAAGGTTGCTGTGACTGGGTCCAAAGTAGCTGAAAAATATGCTACTGGGCGGTTTGCACCTCCATGGATTTGTGTAAGGACAGACAAAGAACAAGCATCACGTTTACTCTTTCTGGCAGTATTGCAGCTTCTTTGGGGACACTTTGGGGGTCATTACAACATTGGCGGTAAAAGCTGCTTACCGCCGCGCAGAAGACCGCCAATACACCGCTGCAGCCGCGGAATTCCGCCACAGCTATTATGACCCACATCTCGGAATCTGCCGAAATACAGACACCCACACAAGTCTGCCACACCAAACGTCAGTGTTAAACTGGCGATAACAAATCCTCCACCGTCACGCCAACAGAAACACGCCCATGCTATCACGACCCACGAATCCACGCGGCGGTCTTTCAACCGCAGTATTCCATTGGCGGTACACACCGCCGCGCTCAAAATACACACACATCTCCAAAACACCGCCACATTGGACAATTAAAAAAACACACACCTGATACAAATACAAACACCACTCCCACACACCCAATTCAATATAAAACACATACCCACATCACCCACAAACCCCTACGACCAGAAATTTTGAGGAAGCCGAGAGACATAGAGCACAGCAATTGAGAACCCCACCACACAGAGGCACACAACACCATCACCCATACAACATTCCACGCACAAAACACCACATACCGCTACACATCACCAAACACATCAACACTTACACCACCCCACACATCACCCACATCACCCCATGTCACGCCAAGACACCCCAGCTTTTCTGAGGAGGAGCTCAGGGTCATGGTGGAGGAAATCCTACGGGTAGAGCCACAGCTATTTGGCTCAGAGGTGCAGCACACCTCCATAGCCAGGAAGATGGAGCTATGGCGCCGAATCGTGGACAGGGTCAATGCTGTGGGAAAGCATCCAAGAAATCGGGAGGACATCAGGAAGAGGTGGAACGACCTACGGGGGAAGGTGCGTTCAGTGGTCTCCAGGCACAACATTGCGGTACAGTGGACTGGCGACGGACCCCCACCTCCTCCCCCACAACTAACAACATGGGAGGAGCAAGTCTTGACCATCATGCATCCTGAGGGTCTGGGAGGAGTCGGTGGAGGAATGGACACTGGTAAGTCAAATCTTAACTATCATATCCCCTACCCTACCTGCATGCTATCACACCCCCCACCATCACCCCCCATCACTACAACTCCTCACTAAGGTACTAATAACACAAACCACTCATCCCAACACCAAGCCCTGCATGACACAACTAATCATGCTCACCCCTCACCAAAGCATGCTCACTGTACATACCCATAACAACCCCCTAACCATCATCACACAAACCCACAAACAGGAATGCTTGCACTGGGGTACACGCACACCCACCCATTGCACACCACTACACACACACATGCAATAATCATGCTCTTATATCCCTGCAGGACCACTACGGAACGTCACCACACAAGAGGGTCCAGACATCTCCACTTCACCCACAGAAGAGACCCACAGTGACGACAGCAGCTCTTCCCTACTGGATCCTGATGACCAGCCCGGACCATCGTGGGCCTCAGGACAGTCGGTTCCCCTTGCACAGGCACAGCCCAACACTGACCTTCCACCCTCTGGTAACACCAGCACAGCACCCACCCAGCGGGCCCATACCTCCGTACCCAGGACACGTCAATCAACAGTGTGTCCACCACTACAGGGAACCCAGGATAACCCACCACCCCAACAACAACAGGGACCTGGAGGCAATGGTAGTGGGCACACGTTCCAGGGGACGGAGGCCCAGGAACACAGGGGAACTGGGAGGGCTGCTGTGCGACAAGGGGCGGACAGGCCAAGGGATCCCACCCTCCACGAGGCCCTCTCCTCCATCATGGGAGCATACCACCACTACCAGGAGACGATGGCGATGGTCCTGGCCAATTTTCAGGAGACCCAGCGCCTGCAGGATGAACAGTATTTGGGGTTCAGGGAGGAGCTCAGAACCATCAGCTCCACCCTGGGCACCATCGTAGGGGTGCTGAAGGACATACAAAAGACCATGAGGGACACCGTGGCACTCCAAGCGGCCCTTGACACTAGCATGGACGATGAACTGCCCACCACCTCCGCCGGCGCTAGTGGACAGGACGCCCCACCACAGGACCACCACACCAGCACCCCATCCCCTGCAGATGGAGAACCACCCCGCAAGCGGTCCCTGAGATCCAGGAACAGGACAGAGCAAGATGGCACGACCCCCGCCAGGAAATGAGACCACCCTGATTGTCCTCCCACTGTCCCACTTTGTTACCCTGTCCAGATTGGAACTGCCCCAGCTCCATTTCCTATGCCCATATGGGCAGTGCACCTGTGTGACCAATAGACTGGACTCTGCCATGGACATTCCTTCACCGTCCCCCATCACCATTTTACAACCCCCCTCCATTTTTGAGCACTTAAATAAACACCCTTGAAGCACAAAACAATCTGGAGTCAGTCTGTGATTTGGTAAATTTGTATTATAAATGACAGTGTCAAAATGCATTTCCAATTGTAAAGCCAACATACCTATGTCACACACCACAAGTCCATGAAGGATGCAAGCAGATGACACACATTGGTAACCACACCTGTGAAACCGTAATGGAAAGGTACAACTCAGTTACCAAACACGACTACTAAATGACAGACAGGATAGAGGTAGAAGTGTGAAAGTGAATGTAAAAGTAAAATAAAATGTTCTCACCTGTGTGTCACTGGAAATATTGCTGCATGACTGACTCCCTGTTGTCTATGTCTTCTTCCTCAGCTTCCTCCTCATCACTGTCCACAGGCTCCACAGCTGCCACAACACCGCCATCTGGATCATCCTCCTGCAGAAAAGGCACCTGGCATCGCAAAGCAAGATTGTGAAGCATCGAGCAGGTGATGATGATCTGGCACACCTTCCTCGGTGAGTAGAATAGGGAACCACCTGTCATATGGAGGCACCTGAACCTGGCCTTCAGGAGGCCGAAGGTGCGTTCGATCACCCTCCTAGTCCGCCCATGGGCCTCATTGTAGCGTTCCTCTGCCCTGGTCCTGGGATTCCTCACTGGGGTCAATAGCCATGACAGGTTAGGGTAACCAGAGTCCTCTAATAGCCACACACAGTGCCTCTGGAGTTGACCCATCACATAAGGGATACTGCTATTCTGCAGGATGTAGGCGTTATGCACTGAGCCAGGGAACATAGCATTTACCTGGGAGATGTACTGGTCTGCCAAACATACCATCTGTACATTCATGGAATGATAACTCTTCCGGTTCCTGTACACCTGTTCACTCCTGTGGGGGGGGACCAGAGCTTCATGGGTCCCATCAATAGCACCTATGACGTTGGGGATATGTCCAAGGGCATAGAAGTCACCTTTAACTGTAGCCAAATCCTCCACCTGAGGGAAAACGATGTAGCTCCTCACGTGTTTCAGCAGGGCAGACAACACTCTGGACAACACATTGGAAAACATAGGCTGGGACATCCCTGATGCCATGGCCACTGTTGTCTGAAAAGACCCACTTGCAAGGAAATGGAGCACTGACAGCACCTGCACGTCAGGGGGGATTCCAGTGGGATGGCGGATTTGTGACATCAGGTCTGGCTCCAACTGGGTACATAGTTCCTGGATAGTGGCACGGTCAAACCTGTAGGTGATGATCAAATGTCGCTCCTCCATTGTCAACAGGTCCACCAGCGGTCGGTACACCGGAGGATTCCGCCATCTTCTCAAATGTCCCAGCTGACGGTGCCTAGGAAGGACAACAGCGACCATAGAGTCAACAAATTCCCAGGTATGTACCCACAGATACACAGAACACGACACAAAACACAAAACTGTTCCTGTATGTGTGTTGAGTGTAGGCCTAGGTATGTGTGACGCAGTAGTAAATGAAGCCATGTGGGCCCCTGAAATGGCAGCTGCCTGACCTCTAAACTGGGACAATGGGATGTGAGGTATCTGCGCTGGCTTTGTACACCGTCGCAGTAGGCGGTCGTAGACCGCAGCGCAATGCTGCATTGGTTCACATTGGACCCTATGGGTCGCAGGAGCCAATGATGAAGTGCGCCGGTGGTGATGACACGCACCGCCGCGGACGTCACCGCTGCGGACGTGACCGCCATTTTCTATCTGTTCAATCACTCGATACCTGATCTTCGACAGGAGAGGACCTACACTGCAAGTACTGCTGTGACCTCGGTCTGGAAGAGACAATGGCTGCTGCATCTGGGGAAAGGGCCCCTGCCTTCACTGCTCAGGAGTTGGAGAAGCTAATCGACGGGGTCCTCCCCCAGTACACGCTACTCTACGGTCCTCCAGACCAACAGGTAAGTACACAGGGAGCTCGTTGTATGGGCTATGCCTGGGTGGAGAGGGCTGGATGTGTGTTGGAAGGGAACCCTACCAGGGTTCTGGGAACATGAAAGAGTGTGAAAGCATGTGCCACATGGCAAGGGTAGGGATGGGGGCCACTCACATCGACGGTGCAGTTGGTAATGACTTCTCTTCTTCCCCTGTACATGTCATGTAGGTCAGCGCCCACCAGAAGAAGGACATTTGGCGTGCCATCGCCAAGGACGTCTGGACCCTGGGGGTCCACCAGCGACGGGGCACCCACAGCCGGAAAGATGGGAGGACATTCGCCGCTGGAGCAAGAAAACGGCGGAGGCTCAGCTGGGGATGGCCTCCCAACGTGGGAGGGGTGCCCGTCGCACCATGACCCCCCTGATGTACCGGATCCTGGCGGTGCCCTACCCTGAGTTGGATGGGCGCTTGAGGGCATCACAGCAGACACAAGGGGGTGAGTACACTCTCATTCTGGGGACTTTGCGCGCAGTGGAGGGGTCTGGGTGGGGGAGGAGGGCTGTGGGTTTCCCTAGGCCAGGGCGAGTTACGTAGGCTAGGCCCCTCCGTAATGCAGGCCATGTGGCACTCCACCCCACCTCAGTAGAGTGCCAAGTACAGGTATACATGCCCCTGTGGCATCTATGTGTGCAGATGTCCACCATAGCCATGTAGGCCAGATCCCAGGAATTGCATCTGTAGAGGCCAAGAGCATGGCGTAGTGCAGGGGGCTGCTGTGTCTGTATTATCCGCCAACGGTAGCGGTAAGCCATGCACTCAACCTGTATTTCTTCTGTCGCCCCCCCCCCCTTTTTGTGCTCTCCCTGTTCTTTTGTTCATCATCAGGCGGAGATACAGTGGCACCGGAGCACGAGGGAGCTGCATCCCACATGGCCATGGAGGGCCACACCACGGACTCTGAATACACCAATGGGACGGAGGGCGAGGGGAGCTTCACGTCAGTCACCGGATCACCAAACAGCGACACAGACTCTTCTGCCGATGGGAGCTCCCTTGTGGTGGCGGCACCATCTGTGCCCACCACTTCTACAGGTACAGCCGCCACCTCCCCTACCAGCACCGCCCTCCCACCAGCCCCTCAGCCTTCGCTCCTTGCCCGCTCACCCAGGAGGGTGGGCATCACCTTCGCCCCAGGCACCTCAGCCCCTGCCCCTGTCACCCCTGCTGCCCTCAGTGAGGAGGCCATTGACCTCCTCAGGTCCCTCACTGTTGGGCAGTCTACCATAGTGAATGCCATCCAGGGTGTAGAAAGGGAGTTGCAACACGGTAATGCTTTCCTGGAGGGCATTCATTCTGGTCAGGCTGCCCTACATCGAACCCTGCAATCTCTGGCCCCAGCACTGATGGCAGCCATTGTCCCTGTGTCTAGCCTCCCCCCTCCAACTTCCTCCACCCAGACCCAATCCCCTGTACCCCAGCCTATCCCAAGCACACCATCAGACAAGCATGCATACACCTCAACACACACAAGTGGCTCAGGCAAACATAAGCACCACACAACCCACAGGCACTCACACAAGCATCACCCACATACAGACACAGCAACATCCACTGCCTCCACTGTGTCTCCCTCCTCGTCGTCTCCCTCCTCCCTCCCAGTATCGTCTACACTCTCACCTGCATGCACTACATCTACAGGCACTAGGACTCGCACCAGAACACCCAGAACCACACCCCGCTCACCTGCACTCACCACCCCAACTACCATTTACACGTCCCCTGTGTCCACTCCCAGTGTGTCTGTGACGCCCCCTCCCAAAGTACACAAACGCGGCCACTCACACACCCAACATCCGTCCACCTCACGACAGCCTCCAGTACCTGCACCCAAATCACCTAAAGTTACACCTCCTACAACCACCTCCTCTTCCTCCACTCCCAGACCCCCTCCAGCTACCCATCCCAGTCTTCGTCAGCAACTCTTCCTCAGCAACGTTGACCTCTTTGCCCCCACCCCTCCAATTGTTCGGTACCGTAATAGCACCTCAGCCAAAAAAAGTCCAGTACCAGTGGTGCGTGTCAAAGGTGTGTGCAGTGCACCGGCCACCAGGGCAGCCAGTGTGACACAGAGCCAAAGCACTGCCAGTCCACCCCCTGTAAAGCACCTCAAATTGGAAAGTGGCCGACGGGACAGGGTGAACACTCCTGGCGGAAAACCTGCTCACAAGGGTCCCAGGGGGAGTACCGAGTCAGCTGTGACTCCTCCAAAGGTGGTGAAGGGCCAGAGGAAGTCTGCACAGTCTGGGAAGAGCAGCACGGCGGGGAAGGGCGCCATCCTCCCCGGCGGCCGGTACGCCACCACCGGAGTCAGTGCCCAGGAGGGCAGCAGTATCATCACTGGTCAGGAGACCACCGCCAGAGTCAGTGCCCAGGAGGGCAGCAGTATCGTCACTGGTCAGGAGACCATCAGTGCCCAGGAGGGCAGCAGTATCGTCACTGGTCAGGAGACCACCGCCGGAGTCAGTGCCCAGGAGGGCAGCAGTATCGTCACTGGTCAGGAGACCACCGCCGGAGTCAGTGCCCAGGAGGGCAGCAGTATTGTCACTGGTCAGACCACCGCCAGAGTCAGTGCCCAGGAGGGCCCCGGCAGCCACAGCCCCACTGGGCAATGACGGACCGTCATGCCACACACCAATGCACAGGTCAGAGACAGCATGGCAAAGCACCGCTGAACAGGGAAAAGACCGCTATGGTGAAGACCGCTGAACAGGGAAAAGCACAGCTGAACAGGGCAAAGCACCGCTGAACAGGTCAGAGACCGCAATGGCAAAGCACTGCTGAACAGGGAAAAGACTGCCATGGTGAAGACCGCTGAACAGGGCAAAGCACCGCTGAACAGGGCAAAGCACCGCTGAACAGGTCAGAGACCGCCATGGCAAAGCACCGCTGAACAGGGAAAAGACCGCCATGGTGAAGACCGCTGAACAGGGCAAAGTACCGCTGAACAGGGCAAAGCACCGCTGAACAGGTCAGAGACCGCCATGGCAAAGCACCGCTGAACAGGGAAAAGACCGCCATGGTGAAGACCGCTGAAAAGGGCAAAGCACCGCTGAACAGTTCAGAGACCGCCATGGCAAAGCACCGCTGAACAGGGAAAAGACCGCCATGGTGAAGACCGCTGAACAGGGCAAAGCACCGCTGAACAGGGCAAGGCACCGCTGAACAGGTCAGAGACCTCCATGGCAAAGCACTGCTGGACAGGGAAAACACCGCCACATCAAGCATCGTTATCCCATGTGCAGCTGGGACAGTGACTGAACAGGAACCGTCACTGGGAGCCTGATGCAGTCTGGGCACCATTCCCCCTCCAGAACCAGTGGAGAACAGCATCCACTCCGTCTGTCCTTCACAGGATGAAGCACTGTGGGCACCAGTCCCCCTCCAGAACCAGTGGAGACTGTTATCCACTTGAGAGACTGTGGCTTTGCACTCCCCAGGATAGTACAGTGGGCAAGCCACCCACTGTAGAAACTTGAGAAACTGTGGCTTTGCACTCCCCAGGATGGTACAGTTGGCAAGCCACCCACTGTAGAGACTTGAGAGACTGTGGCTTTGCACTCACCAGAATGGAACAGTGGGAAAGCCACCCACTGTAGATACTTGAGAGACTGTGGCTTTGCACTCCCCAGGATGGAACAGTGGGCAACCCACCCACTGTAGAGACTTGAGAGACTGTGGCTTTGCACTCCCCAGGATGGAACAGTGGGCAAGCCACCCACTGTAGAGACTTGAGAGACTGTGGCTTTGCACTCCCCAGGATGGTACAGTGGGCAAGCCACCCACTGTAGAGACTTGAGAGACTGTGGCTTTGCACTCCCCAGGATGGTACAGTGGGCAACCCACCCACTGTAGAGACTTGAGAGACTGTGGCTTTGCATTACCCAGGATTGAACAGTGGGCAACCCACCCACTGTAGAGACTTGAGAGACTGTGGCTTTGCACTCCCCAGGATACACCAATGGGCATGGAGCCCCGTCGTGGATCTGGCGTGGTGCTGTAATCCGGCTGAGGTGCCCCCTCTTCCCTTCCCCCTGAGATGCCTGTTGTATTTCTATCAGATGCCCCTGCAGTGTTCTCTCCATTTGTGGACAGGTATCTAGTGTGGGCCTCGCCTATGCATTTTGGGCCCAGTGGTGCACAGACAGTGATATGTGCATACCTGCATTACTTCTCGTAATGTATAAAATTTTGAATGTGTATATATATCTGTATATATTTGGTAACTGTATTTTGATACATTACAATGTTTGAACTGATTTCCTTTTGTCTTTGCATTCTTCCGGGGGGGCTGTGTGTTGTTACTGTGATGTTTGGAAATGCATTGGTGTGTGTGTTATAATGTGCGAGGGTGGGGGTGTTGCGTGTGCGTCCCCCTGACTTTTGCCTCCCCCTCCCCTATGTCGTAGGTGCAGTACTCACCGTTGTCTTCGGCGCCGCCGTTGCTGGTGTTCGTAGACGAGCAGGAAGACAAGGGTAGGGAGTATTTGTAGTTCCGGCTCCATGGTGTCCTCCTTCCTCGTGGAGTGTGTTAAGGTGAGCGTTTTCCCATTGCAAAAGCTGTTTATGCCGTGTTTTTATCCACGGTGAATCCGCCCCGGAAAAGGTGGCGGATTGGCTGGTTGTGATACTGTGGGCGGTACATTGTCTTCCGCCTGTCTGTTGGCAGTGACCGCCGCGCTGCTTGTCTGTACCGCAGTGGCAGTCGGTGTGTTAAAGTGGATGTCTATGTTGGTGGTTTCCGCCACGGTCATTATTCTCTTTTTTTGTCCGCCGGCCTGTTTGCGGTATTACCGCACCTTTAACACCGTCCGCCAGGGTTGTAATGACCCCCTTATGTCCATTTTTTCCCAAATGGTTCAGTAAGGCAATTGTGTCATACCTGCAGTCATCTTTTGTTCTGGACACAATTAACAAATCATCAATATACTGTACTAGAGTCAAACTGAAAGGCAGTTCTAATTATTCCAAATCCTTCTTCAGTATCTGATTGAAGATGGAAGGTGATTCAGAAAACAAATGAGGAATTTGACACCAACTTTAAACCTTGTCCAGGAATTTGAAACTAAAAAGAAATTGGCTGTCCTCATGAAGAGGCAATGAAAATAATGCTTGAGACAGGTCCACTACTGTGAACCACTATGCATCACACGGAACCTGAAACATGATCACGGCTGGATTTGGCACTATGGGGCAACATTTTACCACAATCTCATTTATTTTCCTCAAGTCTTGAACAATTCGAACTTTCCCACAAGGCTTTTTCAGACCCATTATTGGTGAATTACACGGGCTGCTCATCACTTCTTTTACGACACCTGCTTTATAAAGTCTGCAATTATCTGCGTCACCTGTAAAAGGACATCTTGTGCCACGTGGTACTGGGGGTACCTGGGGAAACACTGCATTTGGCTTTACCTCTACTTTAACCGGTTCTACTCCTTTTATTAGTCCCACTTCTTATCCTGTCAAGTCCCACACCTTTTCTGTCACTGTTCCCTGTAATTCGACTGGTAAGTCAATCACTGTAAACATCAGGAATAGGTTTATCAAAGGGTATTCTTCATTTGCGGTCTCCGTCTCCAACTCTGAGAACTGACCATCATCCCCTTCATCATCATTGTTTGTCTGCACCTCAATCCCTTCATTGGAGCAGGTAATTGAACACCTTGTTTTACACATTAAGGGGGTCATTCTGACCCTGGCGGTCTTGGACCGCCAGGGCCACAAATGACAGAAGCACCGCCAACAGGCTGGCGGTGCTTCAATCCCCATTCCGACCGCGGCGGTAAAGCCGCGGTCGGATTGCCGGGGCCGGCGGTCATCCGCCGTTTTTGCTCCGGCTGGGAGAATCCGCCAGGGCAGCGCTGCAAGCAGCGCTGCCCTGGGGATTCTGACCCCCGTACCACCAGCCTGTTTCTGGCGGTTTTCACAGCCAGGAAGAGGCTGGCGGTAACGGATGTCCTGGGGCCCCTGGGGGCCCCTGCACTGCCCATGCCACTGGCATGGGCAGTGCAGGGTCCCCCTAACAGGGCCCGTCCTGCTTTTCACATGCAGCGCGACGGGTGCAACTGCACCCGTCGCACTGCCGCAACACCGCCGGCTCCATTCGGAGCGTGGCGGCCAAATGGCGGTTTCCGCCTGCCGGGCGGCAGTAGCCGCCCGCCAGAGTTGGAATCACCCCCTAAGTCTCTTCCCAGTAGGGATACAGGACTCGAGTCACAGACTATAAATCTATGTAATCCCTGAAAAGTATCAATCTCGACTTGGACTGGATCTGTAATCGGATTTGTCAGGAACTGATTTGCAACTCCTACCACCCTTATGGTATGCCCCGAAAGTGGCAATTTCAGAACCTCAGAACTTATGACTGTAGAGTGTGTAACTCCTGGATCAACTAGGAATGAAACCTTATGACCCATCACCTTTCCTTCTACATAAGGTCTCCTCTGATCTACCTCTAGGGATGCTGCAAGCCTGCACTCCTCACTATCTGAACAATCATCCGACCATTCATCGTTTATTCCATCCTCACTACGCAATGGGAACTGCTGTACTGTGTTATTTTGACTCATTGCTTGACCTGTGACCTGTTGAGGAAGCATCACATGTTGTTGGTCCATTGGAGCTAATGGTATCTGCATTTGCTGTCTAGGTACCATGGGAATCTGCAGTTGTACCTGCTGCATTTGTGCTGGTTGAACACATGGCATTTGCATTTGTTGCATGGATTGAAGACCCCGCATCTGCACCAGGTTATTCTGGAAGTTCGGATTTTGGCCCCTCACTTTTGGACCCCTCACATTTTGAAATGTACTGATATCATTGCTTTATTGAACAGCACCATCCTGCACCATCATTGGGCACTCCCGCTTCCAGTGCCCCACGCCCCGCACGCGTGACATGGTGACATCTTTTTCATCCCCTGCACATCATTTTGAACCACAACAGTATTCATATCTGGACCACGGTTCACAAAACCTCCTCGACCTCTTGATTGTGCCTGAAACACTCCAGTTCCCTGCGGTTGCTGCTTTACCATCTGCTGTATCCCATTTCCCTGCATCCCTGCTTGCGCTGCCTTAATTTGCATCACCATCACTTTCTCCTTCAACTTTCTCTGCTTCAATTCAATCTCGTCACTGCAGTATTTTGCATACTGCAACACCTCATCAATCGGCTTCACTTGCCAACAGATCAAATGATTCTTAATCATCTGGCTAATCTCTGGTCTCAGCCCTTCAACAAACTTGAACACAAGGTGATTCATATCATTCGGTTCTATGACCTCAGTGCCACTGTAGTGTTTGAATGCCTTCAACAACCTCTCATAGTAAGCATGTATCGACTCTTCCCAGAGACATTTTGCAAGCTTCACAAACCTGTCCGTCTGCTGATACCATTCTATCAGTTTTTGCCTCAACCTGGGATAATTATTTGTAAATGACAGGATGTCACCCCTAGACCACGGTACATGGACTAGAACCCCTCCAGCTGTCTCTCTCATTGGTAACATCTTTATTGTCCCCGTGTCTGGTGCAGTTTTTGCCTATTTTGGTTCCGGGCCATCACCTTTTTCTTTATCTCTCTTTTTTGCCCATCTGCCTTCCCATTTCTCTAATGCTCCCCAAATTTGAGCACTCTGCAGTATCTCTTTGAGGTGTGCCTTCATTCCAGTAGATCTCATGTGATCGAAATCCTTAGGTTCAAAGTCTAACCTGTAGCTCCTCTTCAGGTGCTTAGTACTTTCTATGTCTATGCCGTATTTGTCTGCTAGGTTTGCTAACCTCTAATGCACCTTGCTCACTTCCTTGGTTATCTTGGGGCACAGATACCTCAATTCTGCTTCCGTATATGATTCTAATCTGTTCACCCCCATTGTTCCTTCCACTAGTTCCGTGGCTTCTACACCTAGTCTCACAAAATTCAGGTATTCTTCCCTTTCTGACCTCTCTGCGGTCGCTAAAGTAGTCTGCGGAGTGTTAAGCTTATCTAACCACTTGTTCAATTGTTGTGCTGTTAAGCCTTGCAACGAGACATTTCCAGACTGCATCATTGGTGTCTGTGTCGTATTTGTACTCATTACCTGTGGGGTTAGTGTTCCCAATCCTGCTTGCCTCATTGTCTCCAAAGGAACCCAAATCGGACTAAAGTCCAAAAAGGATCTAGACCTTTTAGTTGTCTGTCCTCCCTGTGTCATTCCCTGCAAGTTTCTGGTAGACCCTCCTCTTATTGCCTCTTGGGTCATTACTCCCTGATCACATTTGCCAGGCTGAGCTTGTGCATACAGCGGTACTGGCGGACTAACAGTAATTGGAAATGATATAGCAGCTGGTGACTGTCCAATTCCCAAACCCTATGGAGCATTAACTCCCATAGCTTGATTCATCATGGGTGCTGTAGCTACTGACTGCGGTCCTGCAACAGAAGTGTAACTCTGAACCACCTGTTGTTGCGGCTGGGGCAGCAATTGCGGAGTTGGCTCAATCTGCACTAATTTTGATTATGTGTATACTGGATCAGGTGGCACCATCAAACTCGTAGTTGGTTCTATTACTGGAACATCAGGATAGAGCCTCTGAATGGTGGTGGCTGCAACTGCATCTGTGTGTCTGGCGCAGTGGGTACACTGACACCATTCTGTATCAAAACTGTATCACTTGTCTGCACTGTATTCAGGATTCCCTTATTTTGTGCCGGGTCTTCAGAACCCACACTAGTGCTTTATACATTATCATTTATGGCATATGGTGGCGGGCGATCATGTAACAACTGATTAAGAAACTCTTCATCATATGAATCATCTTTATCTACCCAAGACCTCTGAGTCTCCTTTGGCTTACTAGAGCCCTTATCTGTCTTACAAGTGGCTTTCTTTCCCTGTGTCTCATTTTCTTGGGCTATTGCCGGAAGCATCTTAATTCCGTCAACTATTCCCCTTCTCCACATCTTGGTCTCATTGTCCCATTTAACTTCCGCTAAAGTCTTTTCTGCCCTTTTCATTCTCCTCACAAATTTCTGCTGCCTCTGTTGTATGGCCATTAAATCCCAGACTGATAATGCCTCATACTGAGCTGGTCTTGGAGGCGGTTTTTGCACACTTAACATCAACCGCAAATTTTCCAAAATTCTTATATTAAACGTTCCGTGTTCCGGAAACGCAAAACATCCCTCCTTCTCTGTCAATTTGCACCACTGCTTTAACCAAAGACATGGCGCGACTCCCTTTTCCTCCATTACGATATAAGCTGGAGTACCCTCAGGTGGTGAAAAGAGGGTAGTAAGGGTGAGAGGCGCCGCACCTCTAGGTAGTAAACAAAAAGTTTTACGGAATACAGAAGTATAAGCGAAGTTTGGTGCAAAGCGGCCCGGTGCCTTACTACCCGGTAGGCACCAAACGGGTGCTAGAAGTACCCTAGAACAAAGTGGGACAAGATGGCCACAGCACACAGAGAGTAATGTCCAACAGTAAAACGAGAATAGGTAATCCTGGTGTCGTAATGAGTTGGGAGAAGTATGAAGTTGAAGCGAGTCTCAAATCCTGTTTGCAGATGGTATCTTTATTTGTAAGTGTTCGAAATCATTGAGTCATCATGGAGATACAGCCAACACGTGTTTCGTCACACAGGTGACTTCATCAAGGCTGTAATACAGTAAAGACAGCAAACATTGGATATATATGTGTGTTTTGTGTGTACGTTGTGGAACCCACAAACCGGAGACCAGTGGTAAAATCTAGTGAAAGAGAGCAATTAGTGAGCATGGCTACAGAGGTGAGTGGTGTTTGGGACCAAAACTTAAAAGGCATGGAAATACACAGTCAATTACCGTGGTCATGTGAATAACGTCGACAAAAAACAGTATTGGAAAGCTTAAATCTAAAGAACTATGTAGAGAGAAACAGTGTTATCTAACAATTGGTATGCAAGTGGTAAAGTAGTGCAGGACTAAGAGATATCTGGAAGAGAAGGTGAGTGAAAAACAACAAAAAGAGAGGGGAGATACGTTAAGCGTAAAAATGAGAGAGCGGAGAAATTGCGCGGGTGAGGGGCCCCGGAGGGCAGACATGCGTCACTCATACCTGGGGCAGTTAGCCAATATGGGTGATGGTAGTACTTGGTAGAGAAGTTGCTCAATGGTTCAATTGGGCTGTAGAAAAAGTGAGTAACATGAGACAAGTAAAGAAAAGAGCATAGATTTGGGGGAGGGGATAGGTAATAATGTGTAGGAGGACAATTAGAAAGTAAGCGTAGAAAAATAGAGAGAAGGTAGTATGAAGGTAAAAAGTAAAGTGCATGAGAAAGAAGAAATGGGTCAGTAAACACATACCTTAGTATAGTCATAAAGCTGTAATTAGTATGGCTGCGCCAAGCAGCTGTAGGTGCGTAGGTGTGGAGCTTGTATGATACTGCAGATAGAGGAGGCCCTGATAAGCCTGTCACCATAACCTATGATAATGCCACGAATAAATGAAATAAGAACGGGTTTTAGCCTGATGCGGGGAGTGAAAAAAAACCATGATTGAGATAAAATGTGAGCCAGTCAGGGGTTAAGAAATAAGAGAAAGGACTAATGGTGAGTCTTATTTGGACAAGGCATTGAGGGGGTCCTGACAGGGTGAAAAAATGTAAAAAGTGAGTATAAAAACAGGCAGAGTAGTCGGCACCGGAAAAAATGGAGATGGTAAACAACGGAAGATGAGATGAAAGCGAAAAGCTATCATGGGTGCAGTTCAAGAGGAATGTAGACATAAGGGTACCAATCGTGGACATATAACAAGAGTAAGGTGCCCGTGCGGTCGGGTATTAAAAATTAAAGCAGGCAAAGTAGTCGGCACCGGAATATTAAAACATGGAGATGGTAAAAAACGGAAGATGAGATCAAAGCGAAAAGCTATCATGGGTGCGGTTCAAGAGGACTGTAGACATGAGGGAACCATCGTGGACATATGACAACAGTAAAATGCCCGTGCGGTCGGGTATTGAAAATCAAGCAATGAGCTAGTGTGCTTATAGTGACGTTCACACCCGTTATTAAAAGCAGAAGTGAAGCATATGATAATGTTTGGTTAGGTACGTAGCTCGAGACTGTGCCGTGTATGTAAACTAGAAACAGCCCGTGTGGCTGTTATTTGAAGTTGGAGAGCGTTTAGCCAAAATACATCGTAGTTAAATAATAAACCGCAGGGACGTGGTCAGAGGATCAAACAACGGAAATGGCAGAAATTGGAACGAAGTGAAAAAGAGAGGTACGCGCTTAAGCGGTGTATGTCAGCGGTAATTGACTGTGTATTTCCATGCCTTTTAAGTTTTGGTCCCAAACACCACTCACCTCTGTAGCCATGCTCACTAATTGCTCTCTTTCACTAGATTTTACCACTGGTCTCCGGTTTGTGGGTTCCACAACGTACACACAAAACACACATATATATCCAATGTTTGCTGTCTTTACTGTATTACAGCCTTGATGAAGTCACCTGTGTGACGAAACACGTGTTGGCTGTATCTCCATGATGACTCAATGATTTCGAACACTTACAAATAAAGATACCATCTGCAAACAGGATTTGAGACTTGCTTCAACTTCATACTTCTCCCAACTCATTACGACACCAGGATTACCTATTCTCGTTTTACTGTTGGACATTACTCTCTGTGTGCTGTGGCCATCTTGTCCCACTACCCTCAGGTGGTGTAGGCTCCCCCACACTCGCTGTAATGTATGTATCTCCCCTCAAAGCACATTTTAGAGCCTTGAAAAACTTCATTTTTGTGTCTTGTATTTTGTTTAGAATCTAATCAGGAAGTGACTTTTATCCCCAGAACACTCTTCGCCTACCTTCTCAACCAATTGCCTCTCACAGACAGCTGCCAAACCGTGCGCGACCCCTCTCGACAACTGACCTATCCCAGCATGGCTCCAATGACGTCTCACTCACACACACTCTGCAGCTGACAAAGGGGGTCATTCTGACCGCCAGGGTAGGTGACGGAGGAAGCACCGCCAACAGGCTGGCAGTGCTTCCGGGGGCATTCTGACCGCGGCGGTAAAGCTGCGGTCAGAAAAGGGAAGCCGGCGGTTTCCCGCCGGCTTCCCGCTGCCCCAGGGAATCCTCCACGGCGGCGCTGAGCAGCGCCGACATGGGGATTCCGACCCCCTTCCCGCCAGCCTGTTTCTGGCGGTTTTCACCGCCAGAACCTGGCTGGCGGGAACGGGTGTCGTGGGGCCCCCGAACAGGGCCCCACATTGATTTTCAGTGTCTGCGTGGCAGACACTGAAAATCGCGACGGGTGCAACTGCACCCGTCGCACACCAGCAACTCCGCCGGCTCCATTCGGAGCCGGCTTCCTCGTTGCTGGTGCTTTCCCGCTGGGCGGGCGGGCGGCCTTTTGGCTGTCGACCGCCCGCCCAGCGGGAAAGTCAGAATCACCGCGGCGGTCATTTGACCGCGCTGCGGTGTTCTGGCGGGGGAACTTTGGCGGGCGGCCTCCGCCGCCCGCCGAAGTTAGAATGACCCCAAAGTCTTGCGGCTTGTCTTCCTCACGCCCAACTAATCCAATATATTGCGGGCACCTTTAACAACAAAAACCCAAATTTGCCGGTTTACTACAGGAAGGGTAACACAATTGCTTCATAACTTTACAGAGATTTCACTTCAAGCCTCAGCCGCTACACTCTCCTTCTCAGCTCCCGCACTCGCAAGCAGAATTCGACCCGCAAATCCTACTCTCGACTTGTCAATGGTTTGTTCTAGTGCACTTTAGAACTTGCCAAATCTCCATCGAAGATTTCACTCACACAATTTGACTCTAACTCGACTTCTCAATCACGCCTGATTGACCTGTTAAACCGCAAAAATTACAACATAAACTAAGTGTCTCATACACTTATCAATATACTGCGGAGTCTTAGACCACGCCGGGTCCGTACATCACCAACAACCACGTGGATAATTTTTTTGCACAAAGCGCCACACTCAAATGAAGTTCGCTGACTTCCCTACTCTCATACTGCGGATTACACCCACTCCTACTAAAACAACTTTACCTGGCCTAAATCCACACAAATTTCACAAATCACCTGCAATATGCATAAGCTGAGCAAGCGTAAATCCTACACCACGCATACTAAAACGCCGAGAACATACCCAACTCACTTAGGCAAGCTCCGAGATTCCGGGAAAGTCATGGGGAATTTAGAGACACATCATACCTCCAATTTGCATTATTTCGAAAATCACTTTTAATCAGTAGTCCCTCGTCCTAGGGCCCCAAAGGGCCGTAACCGTCGCTCTGCTACCAGAACTGTTAATGCGTCCCAATCTGATTCATTTATTCACTCTGGGACTCGTTTTAGGCCAATGAATCTTTTGCCCTGATTGAAGACACCTTAGGATGAGATAACTAATCAACATGTCAATCAATATGTCAATAACGTCATCAATAAGACTCAGGAACCACCATGACCTTGCAGTCATGAATAACCACACCAGTTTAGTACGATTATATGAAGTTTATTCCCTATTGATTACAATTCTACTAGCAAGTTTATTAGTCTCGAAACCATGAAACACATTAGCATTGTCATAATATGGCAACTCAAATAGGATTTCAATAAGGCAAGTGTGAGAAAACAGGGCGGATTGCAGAGGCCCCCTAACTTGTTGCCCCCATTTCCACTTTTGCTGGTGTTTTCCTGAATCTGATGGTGCCCTGGGTACTGCTAACCAGTCCCAGGGCCTGTGCTCTGTGTAAAATAGATATGCAAATTATGCTAATTATAATTGGCTAAGTTAACCTACCTATAAGTCCCTAGTATATGGTAGGGCATGTAGGTTTAGGGACCACAGCATAGGTAGTGCACCCATAGGTGCACTGCTGAGGTGCCCAGTGCCATTTTAAAGGCAGGCCTGCCTTGCTGGCTGCTTTTAAATTAAAGTTATATGCAAATTCGACTTTGGGATTAAAAGTAGTTCCAAAGTCTAAAACTACCTTATTTTTACATATAAGTCACCCCTAAGGTGTGCACTATATGCCCCTAGGGCGGGGTGCCATGTAACTATAAGCAGGGACCTTATAAAAATAGTTTTATAAGCCCTGGTGAGGTAAAAACAGCCAAATTCGTGTTTCCCTCATTATAGTAAATGGCCTTCATAGGCTAAAATGGGGAGACTTTATTTTAATTTTTAAAGTCTCCTTAAATGATGGATACCAAGAGTTTGGTATCAAATTAATTGTTGTAATAAATCCCACAACTTCCAGTTGTGGGATTTAATATAACTTGTTCAGGTAAAGAGTTTTAAACTTTACCAGAAAATTTGCCAGTTTCAGCCCTGCATTGTTTTTGGCTGCTGTGCTCTGATTGGCCAGCCTCTAGCAGCCTGGCCAGGCTGCCTTGATGAGGTGTGAAGTGGCCTGGCTTCACACAAAGGAATGTGCCTGTGGGAGGTAATCTCCCCTCAGCAGATGGTGAGGCAGGAAGGGGGAGGGCTGCCAAACTGGTCTTCAAAGGCAGAGAAGGACATTTTGAGCAACCAGCAACACCCCCACATCCTGCAACCCCAGACAACTAGGTTCCCCCTTGATTAGATTAGGAGAGGGCAGGAGAGGGGTGTGTTTATGATTTTTAGACACACCAGTGGGTGGGCTCAGCCAGATGTAACCTCCAAAAATCAGATTCAGCCATGATGGATTTTTGGAGAATGTTGCCTCCTGGGATTGATTTTTGCCACACTTCCCAGGAAGTGGTCATCACAGGGGGAAGGACCCTGCACCTGATTGGAGAACTAGGACCCCCCTGCTTTTCACCCAGGAGCAAGGATAAAACTGGCAGACCTGCACCCACACCTCAGATCCCCATCAGATGCCAACAAGGAAGAACCAAAGGAGAAGAAGGACTGCCCTGCTGGACCCCTGGCCTGCACCTGGAACCTGCACTCAGAAGGGCTGCACCAGCTGTACACTTGGGCTTCACCACAAGAAGAACTTTGCCTGGCTTCAACTGGTTCAAGGAGGGACTCCCTGTTTGCTACAGGTGAAAAATTGCTAACCAGAGTCCCCTGCACCAACTCCTGAAGAAATCAACCAGCTGGCCACTGCCCAGTGGCCAAAAAGGAGTTTGTGCCAGGTGCATTCTGGGAGTTGTAGTCCGCACCCCCCAAGGACCATCTCAGAACTTCTGGACCCTTGGGGTGAGTTGTGGACCTCAAAAGAACTTTAAAAGGACATCTGGAAGAAGCCCCACAAGTTTGGAGAAGTTTGGAGAACTTTTGAAAAAAAGCTCCATAGAGGGACCGACCCGCCGCGGCAACTCTAGCCGGCTTGCCTCAACCGCGACCCGGCCTGATTTGCTGGTTCATCCCGGTAGAGAAAATCTCCGAAAAAGAGACTAAGTCCAAAGGTAAAAAGTTGACCGGGACCTCCCAGCCAGTGTATCTGAGGAGAGCTCCAGGGACGTCGGATCAAGATCCAGGTTTACCCCGGTCGAAGGATTTTCACCTCGAAAAAACGACTAAGTCCGATGGTAAAAATCTCCACGAGGATTTCCGCATTGCGTATCCAGAGAAGGGCTCCAGGAGGTCGGATTGGACTGGCAGGTTCGTCCCGCTGAAGAAAATCTTCGAAAAAGAGACTAAGGTGGTCATTACAACCCTGGCGGACGGTGTTAAAGCTGCGGAAATACCGCAAACAGGCCGGCGGACAAAAAAAGGGAATTACGACCCTGGCGGAAACCGCCAACAAAGACAGCCACTTTAACACACCGCCCGCCATGGCGGTACAGACAAACAGCGTGGCGGTCACCGCCAACAGACAGGCGGGAGACAATGTACCACTATCACAACACACCAATCCGCCACCTTTTCCGGGGCGGATTCACCATGGCTAAAAACACGGCGGAAACAGTTACTGCAATGGGAAAACGCTCACCTGAACACATCCCACGAGGAACGACGAGTCCATGGAGCCGGAACTCCAAATCCTACCTGCCCTTTTCTTCCTGCTCCTCTACGAGCAACAGCGACGTAGGCGCAGAACATACCAGTGAGTACTGCATCTACGACACGGGGGAGGGGGGAGGCAAAAGTTAGGGAGACACCCACCAAACCCCCCCACCCTCGCATATCACAACATACACATCAATGCAGTCACAAAAATCACAGGAACAACTCACAATCCCCCCGGAAGAATGCAAAGACAATGCAAATTGCGGGCAAACATTGTATTGTGCCAATATACATGTCAAACAAAAATATACTGATATCTATCACGAAATCTGTCATAACTAAATATACAATACAAGAAGTAGTGCAGATATGTATACAACAATGTCCGTGCACCAACAGTCCAAAAATGCATGGGTGAGGCCCACAAACGATACCTGACCAAAATCCGAGAGAACACTGCCGGGGCATCAGATAGAAACACTACAGGCACCTCAGGGGGAAGGGAAGGGGGGGCACCTCAGCCACATGAATGCAAAGCCAGATCCACGACGGGGCTCCATGCCCATTGATGTATCCTGGGGAGTGCAAAGCCACAGTCTCTCAAGTCCATACAGTGGGTGGGTTGCCCACTGTTACATCCTGGGGAGTGCAAAGCCACAGTCTCACAAGTCTATACAGTGGGTGGGTTGCCCACTGTGCCATCCTGGGGAGTACAAAGCCACAGTCTCTCAAGTCTCTACAGTGGGTGGCTTGCCCACTCTTCAATCCTGGGGAGTGCAAAGCCACATTTTGGCAAGTAGATGCAGTTCTCTACTGGTACTGGGTGGGACTGGTGCCCAGACTGGGTGAGTCTCCCCGTGAAAGTTCATGTCCTGTCACTGTCCCAGCTGCACATGGGAGAAGGATGCCTGATGTGGCGGCCTATTCATACCCACACGGTGTCTGCCCTGTTCAGCGGTGCTTTGCCCTGTTCAGCGGTCTACACCATGGCGGTCTTTGCCCTGTTCAGCGGTGCTTTGCCATGTTCAGCGGTGCTTTACCATGGCGGTCTTTGCCCTGTTCAGCGGTGCTTTGCCATGGCGGTCTATGGACTGTTCAGCGGTGCTTTGCCCTGTTCAGCGGTGCTTTGCCATGGCGGTCTATGGACTGTTCAGCGGTGCTTTGCCATGGCGGTCTATGAACTGTTCAGCGGTGCTTTGCCATGGCGGTCTATGGACTGTTCAGCAGTGCTTTGCCATGGCGGTCTATGGACTGTTCAGCGGTGCTTTGCCCTGTTCAGCAGTGCTTTGCCCTGTTCAGCGGTCTTCACCATGGCGGTCTTTGGACTGTTCAGCGGTGCTTTGCCCTGTTCAGCGGTGCTTTGCCATGGCGGTCTTTGCCCTGTTCAGCGGTGCTTTGCCATGGCGGTCTATGGACTGTTCAGCGGTGCTCTGACATTGCGGTTCGGATCCTGACATTGGTGTGTGGCATGACGAACTCCACACTGGACATTGGTGTGTAGCATGATGAACTCCACACTGGACATTGGTGTGTGGCATGATGTTCAATCATTTCCCAGCGGGCTGTGGGATCCTGGACCCTCCTGGGCTGTGACTCCGGCGGTGGCGGTGGTCTGCTGACCAGTAACGATACTTGAGCCCTCCTGGGCTGTGACTCCGGCAGTGGTCTCTCGACCAGTGACGATACTTGAGCCCTCCTGGGCTGTGACTCTGGCGGTGGTCTCTGGACCAGTGACGATACTTGGGCCCTCCTGGGCACTGACTCTGGCGGTGGTATCTGGACCAGTGACGATACTTGGGCCCTCTTGGGCACTGACTCTGGCGGTGGTCTCTGGACCAGTGACGATACTTGGGCCCTCCAGGGCACTGACTCTGGCGGTGGTCTCTGGACCAGTGACGATACTTGGGCCCTCCTGGGCACTGACTCTGGCGGTGGTCTCTGGACCAGTGACGATACTTGGGCCCTCCTGGGCACTGACTCTGGCGGTGGTCTCCTGACCAGTGACGATACTTGGGCCCTCCTGGGCACTGACTCTGGCGGTGGTCTCCTGGCCAGTGACGATACTTGGGCCCTCCTGGGCACTGACTCTGGCGGTGGTCTCTGGACCAGTGACGATACTTGGGCCCTCCTGGGCACTGACTCTGGCGGTGGTCTCCGGACCAGTGACGATACTTGGGCCCTCCTGGGCACTGACTCTGGCGGTGGTCTCTTGACCAGTGACGATACTTGGGCCCTCCTGGGCACTGACTCTGGCGGTGGTCTCCGGACCAGTGACGATACTTGGGCCCTCCTGGGCACTGACTCTGGCGGTGGTCTCTTGACCAGTGACGATACTTGGGCCCTCCTGGGCAATGACTCTGGCGGTGGTCTCCTGACCAGTGACGATACTTGGGCCCCCCTGGGCAATGACTCCGGCGGTGGCGGTGATCTCCTGACAGGTGACGATACTTGGGCCTTCCTGGGCACTGACTCTGGCGGTGGTCTCTGGACCAGGGACGATACTTGGGCTCTCCTGGGCACTGACTCTGGCGGTGGTCTCTGGACCAGTAACGACGGTGCTGGCAGTTGTGTCTGGACCGCCGGAAATGATGCCGCACTTCTCCGCCGTGACACTCACAACAGGTTGGGGAGACTTCCTCGGGACCTTCCCCACCTTCTTTGGAGTTACAGCTGACTCACCAATCGCCTTGGAGCCCATTTCAGTTGTTGTCCCACCAGGAGTCTTGACATGGTCCCATCGTCCACTCTCCAATTTTGGAGCCTTTACAGGGGGTGGGCTGACAGTGCCTTGGCTCCGGGTCCTACTGCCTGCCCTGGTGGACAGGGCACTCCTAAAACCTGGAACACGCACCACTGGTACTGGAGGCTTTTTGGTTGAGGTGCTACGACGGGACTAATGAATTAGAGGGGGGGTGGGGGCAAAAATGTCAATTTGACAGAGGGACAGTTTCTGACGGACACTGGGATGGGTAGCTGGAGGGGGTCTGGGAGTGGAGGAAGAGGAGGTGGTTGTAGGAGGTGTCACTTTAGGTGTTTTGGGTGCAGGTGCAGGTACTGGAGGCTGTTATGAGGTGGATGGATGTTGGGTGAGTGATTGCCGGCGTTTGGGTACTTTGGGAGGGGGCATCACAGACACACTGGGAGAGGACACAGGGGACGTGTAAATGGCAGTGGAGGTGGTGAGTGCAGGTGAGCGGCTTGTGGTGCTGGGTGTCCTGGTGCGAGTCCTAGTGCCTGTAGATGTGGTGCATGCAGGTGTGTGTGTAGTCGACACTGGGAGGGAGGAGGGAGAAGAGGAGGAGGGGGACACAGTGGAGACAGTGGATGTTACTGTGTCTGTATGGGTGTGATGCTTATGTGAGTGCCTGTGGTGTGTGTGGTGCCTATGTTTGCTTAAGCTACTTTTGGGTGTTGACTGGTGTGCATGCTGGTCTGTAGGTGTGCTTGGGATGGGGTGGGGTACAGGGGATTGGGTCTGGGTGGAGGAAGTTGGAGGGTGGAGGCTGGACACAAGGACAATGGCTGCCATCAGTGCTGAGGCCAGAGATTGCAGGGTTCGCTGAAGGACAGCCTGAACAGAATGAATGCCTTCCAGGAATGCATTACCGTGTTTCAACTCTCGTTCTACACCCTGGATGGCATTCACAATGGTAGACTGCCCAACAGTAAGTGACCTGAGGAGGTTAATGGCCTCCTCACTGAGGGCAGCAGGGGTGACTGGGGCAGGGGCTGAGGTGCCTAGGGCAAAGGTGATGCCCACCCTCCTGGGTGAGCGGGCACGGGGCGAACGCTGAGGGGCTGCTGGTAGGGCGGTGCTGGTAGGGGAGGTGGCGGCTGTACCTGTTGAAGTGGGGCGCACAGATGGTGCCGCCACCACAGGGGAGCTTCCATCGGTGGACGAGTCCGTGTCGCTGCTTGGTGATCCGGTGGCCGACGTGAAGCTCCCCTCGCCCTCCGTCCCACTGGTGCATTCAGAGTCTGTGGTGTGGCCCTCCATGGCCATGTGGGATGCAGCTCCCTCGTGCTCCGGTGCCACTGTACCTCCACCTGATGATGCTGATGTACAAAAGGACAGGGAGAGCAGGAAAAGGGGGGGTGACAGTAGAAAGAGAGTTTTAGTGCATGGCATACCGATACCGTTGGCGGACATGGCAGACGCAGCAGCCCCATGCAATACGCCGTGCTCCTGGCCTCTGCACATGCAATTTCAGGGATATGTCCTACATGGCAATGTTAGAAATCTGCGCACATGGATGGCAAAGGGGCAACTATACCTCAACTTGCCACTCTTCTGAGCTGGGGTAGAGTGCCACATGGACTACATTACGGAGGGGCCTTGCCTACCGAACTCGCCCTGGCCTAGGGACACACACAGCCCACCTCCCCCACCCAGACACCTCCACTGCACGCAAAATCCACAGAATGGGAGTGTACACACCCCCTTGTGTCTGCTGTGATGTCCTTAAGAGCCCATCCAACTCCGGGTAGGCCACCGCCAGGATTCAGAACATCAGGGGGGTCATGGTGCGACGGGCACCCCTCCCACGTTGGGAGGCCATCCCCAGCTGAGCCTCCGCCATCTTCTTGCTGCAACGGCGAATGTCCTCCCATCTCTTCCGGCAGTGGGTGCCCCATCTCTGGTGGGCCCCCAGGGTCCGGACCTCCTTGGCGATGGCACGCCAGATGTCCTTCTTCTGGTGGGCGCTGACCTACATGACATGCACAAGGAAAGAGGAACAGTCATTACCTACTGGATCGTCAATGTGAGTGGCCCCCTCCCAACTCTGGCCATGTGGCCCATTCATCCCCATGCATTTCTGTTCTTAGAACTCTGCCCCCTTCCCTCTCCCACCCAGCCCTGTCCACCCAGGCCTAGTCCATCCAACGTGCTCCCTGTGTACTGACCTGTTGGTCTGGAGGACTGTAGAGTAGCATGTACTGGGGGAGGACCCCATCCACAAGTTTCTCCAACTCCTGTGCAGTGAAGGCAGGGGCCCTTTCCCCAGACGCAGCAGCCATCGTCGCTTCCAGACCGAGGTCACAGCAGCACTGGCAGTATAGGTCCTCTCCTGTCGAAGGTCAGGTATCTAGTGATTGAACAGATAGAAAATGGCGGTGACGTCCGCGGCGGTGCTCATCATCACCGGCGGCGCACCTGTTCATTGGCTCCTGGGACCCATAGGGTCCAATGTTAACCAATGCAGCATTGCGCCGCGGTCTACGACCGCCTACCGCGACGGTGTCCAACGCCAGCGCAGTTACCCCACATTCCCATTGTCCCAGTATAGAGGTCAGGCAGCCGCCATTTCAGGGGCCCACATGGTTTCATTTGCTACTGCGTCACACATACCGAGGCCTACACTCAAAACATATCCAGGAAGGGTTAATTGTCTGTTGTTGTCTTGTGTGTGACTGTGGGTACATACCTGGAGGAATGGTGACTGTTTCTTCGCTGTTGTCCTTCTTAGGCACCGTCAGCAGGGACATATGAGTGTGAGAAGGTAGCCTCTTTCTAGCCTTGTTACCCCCACTTTTGGCCTGTTTGTGAGTGTATGTCAGGGTGTTTGTCACTGTTTTCACTGTCTCACTGGGATCCTGATAGCCAGGCCTCAGAGCTCATTGTGAAAAAACTATGTTTTCAGTATGTTTGTTATGTGTCACTGGGATCCTGCTGGTCAGGACCCCAGTGCTCATAGGTTTGTGGCCTATATGTATGTGTCACTGGGACCCTGTCACACAGGGCCCCAGTGCTCATAGGTGTGCATGTATATGTTCCCTGTGTGGTGCCTAACTGTCTCACTGAGGCTCTGCTAACCAGAACCTCAGTGGTTATGCTCTCTCATTACTTCCAAATTGTCACTGACAGGCTAGTGACCATTTTTACCAATTTACATTGGCTTACTGGAACACCCTTATAATTCCCTAGTATATGGTACTGAGGTACCCAGGGTATTGGGGTTCCAGGAGACCCCTATGGGCTGCAGCATTTCTTTTGCCACCCATAGGGAGCTCTGACAATTCTTACACAGGCCTGCCACTCCAGCCTGAGTGAAATAACGTCCACGTTATTTCACAGCCATTTTACACTGCACTTAAGTAACTTATAAGTCACCTATATGTCTAACCTTTACCTGGTAAAGGTTAGGTGCAAAGTTACTTAGTGTGAGGGCACCCTGGCACTAGCCAAGGTGCCCCCACATTGTTCAGAGCCAATTCACTGAACTTTGTGAGTGCGGGGACACCATTACACGCGTGCACTACATATAGGTCTCTACCTATATGTAGCTTCACCATGGTAACTCCGAATATGGCCATGTAACATGTCTATGATCATGGAATTGCCCCCTCTATGCCATCCTGGCATTGTTGGTACAATTCCATGATCCCAGTGGTCTGTAGCACAGACCCTGGTACTGCCAGACTGCCCTTCCTGGGGTTTCACTGCAGCTGCTGCTGCTGCCAACCCCTCAGACAGGCAGCTGCCCTCCTGGGGTCCAGCCAGGCCTGGCCCAGGATGGCAGAACAAAGAACTTCCTCTGAGAGAGGGTGTGACACCCTCTCCCTTTGGAAAATGGTGTGAAGGCAGGGGAGGAGTAGCCTCCCCCAGCCTCTGGAAATGCTTTGTTGGGCACAGATGTGCCCAATTCTGCATAAGCCAGTCTACACCGGTTCAGGGACCCCTTAGCCCCTGCTCTGGCGCGAAACTGGACAAAGGAAAGGGGAGTGACCACTCCCCTGACCTGCACCTCCCCTGGGAGGTGTCCAGAGCTCCTCCAGTGTGCTCCAGACCTCTGCCATCTTGGAAACAGAGGTGCTGCTGGCACACTGGACTGCTCTGAGTGGCCAGTGCCACCAGGTGACGTCAGAGACTCCTTGTGATAGGCTCCTTCAGGTGTTAGTAGCCTTTCCTCTCTCCTAGGTAGCCAAACCCTCTTTTCTGGCTATTTAGGGTCTCTGTCTCTGGGGAAACTTTAGATAACGAATGCATGAGCTCAGCCGAGTTCCTCTGCATCTCCCTCTTCACCTTCTGATAAGGAATCGACCGCTGACCGCGCTGGAAGCCTGCAAACCTGCAACATAGTAGCAAAGACGACTACTGCAACTCTGTAACGCTGATCCTGCCGCCTTCTCGACTGTTTTCCTGCTTGTGCATGCTGTGGGGGTAGTCTGCCTCCTCTCTGCACCAGAAGCTCAGAAGAAATCTCCCGTGGGTCGACGGAATCTGCCCCCTGCAACCGCAGGCACCAAAAAGCTGCATTACCGGTCCCTTGGGTCTCCTCTCAGCACGACGAGCGAGGTCCCTCGAATCCAGCGACACCGTCCAAGTGACCCCCACAGTCCAGTGACTCTTCAGCCCAAGTTTGGTGGAGGTAAGTCCTTGCCTCACCTCGCTGGGCTGCATTGCTGGGAACCGCGACTTTGCGAGCTACTCCGGCCCCTGTGCACTTCCGGCGGAAATCCTTCATGCACAGACAAGCCTGGGTCCACGGCACTCTAACCTGCATTGCACGACTTTCTAAGTTGGTCTCCGGCGACGTGGGACTCCTTTGTGCAACTTCGGCGAGCACCGTTTCACGCATCCTTGTAGTGCCTGTTTCTGGCACTTCTCCGGGTGCTACCTGCTTCAGTGAGGGCTCTTTGTCTTGCTCGACGTCCCCTCTCTCTGCAGGTCCAATTTGCGACCTCCTGGTCCCTCCTGGGCCCCAGCAGCGTCCAAAAACGCCAAACGCACGATTTGCGTGTAGCAAGGCTTGTTGGCATCCATCCGGCGGGAAAACACTTCTGCACGACTCTCCAAAGCATGTGGGATCCATCCTCCAAAGGGGAAGTCTCTAGCCCTTGTCGTTCCTGCAGTATTCACAGTTCTTCAGCCTAGTAAGAGCTTCTTTGCACCAACCGCTGGCATTTCTTGGGCATCTGCCCATCTCCGAGCTGCTTGTGACTTTTGGACTTGGTCCCCTTGTTCCACAGGTACCCTCAGACAGGAATCCATCGTTGTTGCATTGCTGATTTGTGTTTTCCTTGCATTTTCCCTCTAACACGACTATTTTGTCCTTAGGGGAACTTTGGTGCACTTTGCACTCACTTTTCAGGGTCTTGGGGAGGGTTATTTTTCTAACTCTCACTATTTTCTAATAGTCCCAGCGACCCTCTACAAGGTCACATAGGTTTGGGGTCCATTCGTGGTTCGCATTCCACTTTTGGAGTATATGGTTTGTGTTGCCCCTATCCCTATGTTTCCCCATTGCATCCTATTGTAACTATACATTGTTTGCACTGTTTTCTAAGACTATACTGCATATTTTTGCTATTGTGTATATATATCTTGTGTATATTTCCTATCCTCTCACTGAGGGTACACTCTAAGATACTTTGGCATATTGTCATAAAAATAAAGTACCTTTATTTTTAGTATAACTGTGTATTGTGTTTTCTTATGATATTGTGCATATGACACTAAGTGGTACTGTAGTAGCTTCACACGTCTCCTAGTTCAGCCTAAGCTGCTCTGCTAAGCTACCATTATCTATCAGCCTAAGCTGCTAGACACCCTATACACTAATAAGGGATAACTGGGCCTGGTGCAAGGTGCAAGTACCCCTTGGTACTCACTACAAGCCAGTCCAGCCTCCTACAATGAGAAGATGGCAGAATCCGCCGGTGTACCGACCGCTGGTGGACCTGTTGACAATGGACGAGAGACATTTGATCGTGACCTACCGGTTTGACAGTGCCACAATCCAGCAACTATGTACCCAGTTGGAGCCAGACCTGATGTCACCAATCCCCCATCCGACTGCAATCCCCCCTGACGTGCAGGTGCTGTCAGTGCTCCATTTCCTTGCAAGTGGGTCTTTTCAGACAACAGTGGCCATGGCATCAGGGATGTCCCAGCCCATGTTTTCCAACGTTTTGTCCAGAGTGCTGTCTGCCCTGCTGAAACACGTAAGGAGATACATCATTTTCCCTGAGCTGGAGGATTTGGCTACAGTGAAAGGTGACTTCTATGCCCTTGGACATATCCCCAACGTCATAGGTGCCATTGATGGGACCCATGTAGCTCTGGTCCCCCCCCGCAGGAGTGAACAGGTGTACAGGAACAGGAAGAGTTATCATTCGATGAATGTCCAGATGGTCTGTTTGGCAGACCAGTTCATCTCGCAGGTAAATGCTATGTTCCCTGGCTCAGTGCATGACGCCTACATCCTGCGGAATAGCAGCATCCCTGATATGATGGGTGAACTCCAGAGGCACCGTGTATGGCTATTGGGGGACTCAGGTTACCCCAACCTTTCGTGGCTATTGACCCCAGTGAGGAATCCCAGGACCAGGACGGAGGAACGGTACAATGAAGCCCATGGGCGGACTAGGAGGGTTATCGAACGCACCTTCGGCCTCCTTAAGGCCAGGTTCAGGTGCCTCCATATGACAAGTGGATCCCTATTCTACTCACCAAAGAAGGTGTGCGACATCATCATCGCCTGCTCCATGCTCCATAATTTGGCATTGCGACGCCAGGTGCCTTTTCTGCAGGAGGATGATCCAGATGACGGTGTTGTAGTAGCAGTGGTGCCTGTGGAGCCTGTGGACAGTGATGAGGAAGAAGCTGAGGATGAAGAAAGCGACAACAGGGAGTCAGTCATACAGCAATATTTCCAGTGAGACACAGGTGAGTACATTTTCTTGTTTTACATTACATTAACTTTCACACGTCTACCTCTATCCTGTACCTACATTTCACTCACTATTTGTTAACTGAGTTGTCCCCTTCCATTTCAGTTTCACAAAACTGGTAACCTACGTATCAACAGCTTGCACCCTTGAAGGGCTTGTGATGTGTGACATTGGTATGTTGGCCTCCCAATGGGTAACCCTTTTTGACACTGTAATTGACAATACAAAGTTCAAAATCATAGACTGACTCCAGTTTTATTAGTGTTTCAAGGGTGTTTATTTAAGTGCATAAACATGAAGGGGGGTTGTGAAATGGTGATGGGTTATGGTGGAAGAATGTACATGGCAGAGTCCAGTCTATTAGTCTCACAGATAAATTGCACATCTGGCCATTGGAAGTGGAGCTGGGGCAGTTCTGAATTGGACAGGGTAACAAAGTGGGACAGTGGGGGGACAATCAGGGTAGTCTTATTTCATGGCGGGGGTCTTGCCATCTTGCTCTGTCCTGTTCCTGGATCTCAGGGACCGCTTGCGGGGTGGTTGTCCGTCTGCAGGGGGTGGGGTGCTGGTGTGGTGGTCCTGTGGCGGGGCGTCCTGTCCACTAGCGCCGGCAGAGGTGGTGGGCATTTCATCGTCCTGGCTAGTGTCAGGGGCCCCTTGGAGTGCCACGGTGTCCCTCAAGGTCTTTTGAATGTCCGTCAGCACCCCTACGAATGTGCCCAGGGCGGGGCTGATGGTCATGAGCTCCTCCCTGAACCCCAAATACAGATTGTCCTGCAGTCGCAGGGTCTCCTGCAACTTGTCCAGGACCGTTGCCATCGTCTCCTGGGAGTGGTGGTATGCTCCCATGATGGAGGATAGGGCCTCGTGGAGGGTGGGTTCCCTTGGCCTGCCCTCCCTCTGTCGCACAGCAGCCCTCCCAGTTCCCCTGTGTTCCTGTGCCTCCGTCCCCTGGACCGTGTGCCCACGACCACTGCCCCCAGGTCCCTGTTGTTGTTGGGGTGGTGGGTTATCCTGGGTTCCCTGTAGTGGTGGACACACCGCTGATTGACCTGTCCTGGGTAGCGAGGTATGGGCCCGCTGGGTGGGTGCTGTGCTGGTGTTCCCAGAGGGTGGCAGCTCGGTGTTGGGCTGTGGCTGGGCAAGGGGAACTGACTGTCCTGAGGCCCACGATGGTCCGGGCTGGTCATCAAGATCCAGTAGGGTAGGGCTGCTGTCGTCACTGTGGGCCTCTTCTGGGGGTGGAGTTGTGTTGTCTGGACCCTCTGGTGTGGTGACGTTCCTTCGGGTTCCTGCGGGGGTATAAGTACATAATTATTGCATGTGTGTGTTTCATGGTGTGCAATGGTTGGGTGTGTGTGTACACCAGTGCTAGCATTCCTGTGTGGGGTTGTGTGCTGATGGTTGGGGGGTGTTCTGGGTCTGTGCAGTGGGCATGCTTTAGTAATGGGTATCCAAGCTTAGTTGTGTCATGCAGGTCTTGGGGTTGGGATGGGTGGTTGGTGTTATGGGTAGATCAGTGAGGAGTTAGGGTGTTAGGGGAGGGTGTGAGGGTGGGGGTATGTTATAGCATGCAGGTAGGGTGGGGGATATGATAGTTAAAATTTGACTTACCAGTGTCCGTTCCTCCAACGACTCCTGCGAGGCCCTCAGGATGCAAGATGGACAAGACTTGCTCCTCCCATGTTGTTAGTTGTGGGGGAGGAGGTGGGGGTCAGTCCGCTGTACCGCGATGTGGTGCCTGGATACCGTTCCACCTCTTCCTGATGTCCTCCCTATTTTTTGGGTGCTGTCTCACAGCATTGACCCTGTCCACTATTCTTTGCCATAGCTCCATCGTCCTGGCTATGGATGTGTGCTGTACCTGTGAGCCAAATAGCTGTGGCTCTACCCGTACGATTTCCTCCACCATGACCCTGAGCTCCTCCTCAGAGAAGCGGGGGTGTCTTTGGCGTGACATGGGGTGGTGTGTGTGATGTGTGGGGTGGTGTATGTGTTGATGAGTGTGGTGAGTGTAGTGGTATGTGGTGTTTTGTGCGTGGATGTTGTATGGGTGATGGTGTCGTGTGCCTCTGTGTGATGCGGGTCTCTATTCTGTGCTGTCTCTCTCTGGCCTTCTCTCTATTTTTTGGTCGTAGGGGTTTGTGGGTGATGTGGGTGTGTATTTTATATTGTATTGGGTGTGTGGGAGTGTTGTTTGTATGTGTGTCAGGTGTGTGTATTTGGAATTGTCCAATGTGGCGGTGTTTTGGAGATGTGTGTGTATTTTGAGCGCGGTGGTGTGTACCGCCAATGGAATACCGCGGTTGAAAGAGCGCTGCATGGATTCGTGGGTCGTAATAGCATGGGCGTGTTTCTGTTGGCGTGGAGGTGGAGGATTTGTTACCGCATGTTTATCGCTGACCTTTGGTGTGGCGGTATTGTGTGGGTGTCTGCATTTTGGCGGATTCCGTGATGTGTGTCATAATAGCTGTGGCGGTCTCCCGCCGCCGCTGCGGTGTATTGGCGGTCTTCGGCACGGCGGTAAGCGCCTTATACCGCCAATGTTGTAATGACCCCCTAAGTGTGAAGGTAAACTTTTAACCAAGGCCTCCCGCGGTGTGTAGCGGAGCAGGGCTCCATCGCGTTCGGCCTTAAACTTTGACTTTGCCCCGGTCGAGGTGCAACCAGATGACCCGATTGACGCTTTTTGTTTCTAGGCGCTAAAAAACAATAATTCTTTAAAAATTCACATCTCCGGTTCCCCTTATCCGATTTTATTAGTTTTTGTGTCATTTTAAAGATAAAAATATAATCTATTTTTATAAATTGGTTTTGGATTTTTAAACAGTTTCCTGTGTTTTATTTAATTACTGTTTTGTGATATTTGAATGCTTTACACTCTGGTGGCCATTACAAACCTGGCGGATGGTGTTAAAGCGGCGGTAAGACCGCCAACAGGCCGGCGGTAAAAATTTTGCAATTACGACCGTGGCGGAAACCGCCAACAGACAGGCGGGAGACAAGTACCGCCCACACTATTATGACAGGCCAATCCACCACCTTTCCGGGGCGGATTCACCGTGGATAAAAACACGGCGGAAACAGGCATTTCGAAGGGAAAACGCTCACCTCTACACACTCCACGAGGAAGGAGGGCACCATGGAGTCGGAACTTCATATTCTCCCAGCGCTAGTCTTCCTCCTCTTCTACAAGGAGCACCAACACCGGCGGCGAAGACCACGGTGAATACTGCACCTATGACATAGGGGAGGGGGAGGCAAAAAACAGGGACATACACACTTAACACCCCAACCCTCACCCACTACAACATGCACACCATTGCTTATCTATACATTACAGTAACACCCCGAACCCCCCGGAAGAATGCAAAGACAAAAGGAAATGAGTGTAACTATTGTAATATATCAAAATTCAGTAAGCAAAAATATACACATATATACACTATAAACAAAATATACACCATGATTAGTAGTGCAGGTTTTGCATCATTCATAGTCCGTGGACCACTGGGCCCAAAATGCATGGGCGAGGCCCATACAAGATACCCGAACATGACGGAGAGAACACTGCTGGGGCATCAGATAGAAATACAACAGGCACCTCAGGGGGAAGGGAAGGGGGGGCACCCCAGCCAGATGAGTGCACGACACCAAATCCACGAGGGGCCTCCATGCCCATTGATGTATCCTGGGGAGTGCAAAGCCACAGTCTCTCAAGTCTCTACAGTGGTTGGTTTGCTCACTGTACCATCCTGGGGAGTGCAAAGCCACAGTCTCTCAAGTCTCTACAGTGGTTGGTTTGCCCACTGTACCATCCTGGGGAGTACAAAGCCACAGTCTCTCAAGTCGATGCATGTCTCCACTAGTTCTGGAGGGGGACTGGTGCCCAGAGTGCAGCACTCACCCCGTGACTGTCCCAGTTGCGTCACTGCCGCAAATGGGCTAGCAGTGCTTTCCATGGTGGACTTTGCCCTGTTCAGCGGTGCTTGCCCTGTTCAGTGGTGCTTGCCCTGTTCAGCAGTGCTTGCCATGGCGGTCTTTGCCATGTTCAGCGGTCCTTGGCCTGTTCAGCGGTGCTAGAGTTGCTAGTTTCTGACCTGTTCAGCCGTCCTTGCCCTGTTCAGCTGTCCTTGCCATGGCGGTCCGTCATTGCCCAGCTGGGCTGTGGCTGGCGGTCCTTCATGGTTCAGCTGGGCTGTGGCTTGCGGGGCCCTCCTGGGCAGTGATGATGGGGCTGGTGGTGGCCTCCTGGGCAGTGGCGATGGGGCTGGCAGTGGCCTCCTGGGCAGTGACGATGGAGCTGGCGGTGGCCTCCTGGGCAGTGACGATGGGGCTGGCGGTGGCCTCCTGGCCAGCAGGGATGATGGCGGTCTTCTCCGTTGTGCTGCTCCTCCCAGACTTTGGAGGTTTCTTCTGCCCCTTCCCCACCTTGGGAGGAGTCACAGCTGAGTCCACACTCCCCCCGGGACCCCTGTGAGCAGCTTGGCTGGCTGGAGTCTTCCCCCTCTCCCACCGGGCACTGTCTAACTTCTGGTCCTTCACAGGGGGGGGACTGGCTGTGCTGTGGCTCCGTGTCACACTGGCTTCCCTGGTGGCCGGTGCACTCCACATACCTGTAACAACAGGCACCACTGGTCCCGGAGATTTTTTGGCTGAGGTGCTAGTACGGGACCTATGAGTTGGACCGGGGGGGTAGTGGGAAATAGGTTAAGGGTGGACAGGAAATGTTGTTTGGACACACTGGGACAGGTAGCTGGAGGGGGTTTGGGAGTGGAGGAAGAGGTGGTGGTTGTAGGAGGTGTAACTTTTGTGGATTTGGGTGCAGGAGCATGCGCTGGAGGCTGTCGTGAGGTGGATGGCTGTTGGGTGGGTGTGTGCCTGCGTTTGTGTATCTTCGGAGAGGGTGTCACAGACACACTGGGAGAGGACACAGGGGACGTGTAAATGGTGGTGGGGGTGGTGAGTGCACATGAGCGGGGTGTGGTGGTGAGTGCTCTGGTGCGGGACGTAGTCAGTGTAGATGAGACTGGGAGGGAGGAGGGAGAAGAGGAGGAGGGGGACACAGTGGAGGCAGTGGATGTTGGTGTGTCTGTATGTGTATGATGCTTGTGTGAGTGCCTGTGGGATGTGTGGTGCTTATGTTTGCCTGAGCTTCCCTTGTGTGGTGAGGTGGGTGCAGGCTGGTCTGATGGTGTGCTTGGGATAGGCAGAGGTACAGGGGATTGGGTCAGGGTGGAGGAAGTTGGAGGGGGGAGGCTAGACACAGGGACAATGGCTGCCATCAGTGCTGAGGCCAGAGTTTGAAAGGTTCGATGAAGGGCAGCCTGACCAGAATGAACGCCCTCCACGAATGCATTTGTGTGTTGCAACTCCCTTTCTACACCCTGGATGGCATTCAAAATGGTAGACTGCCCAACAGTGAGGGACCTGAGGAGGTCAATGGCCTCCTCACTGAGGGCAGCAGAGGTGACAGGGGCAGGGGCTGAGGTGCCTGGGGAGAAGGTGATGCCCACCCTCCTGGGTGAGCGGGCACGGGGCACACGCTGAGGGGCTGCTGGGAGGCGGTACTGGTAGGGGGGGGTGGCGGCTGTACCGATGTACAGATGTTGCCGCCACCACAAGGGAGCTCCTGTAACGCCGCCCTCTGACGCGGTGTCTCTTTCTGTCCTCGCGGGTGGAATGCGCTACCGATATTCGGAGCGCCGTTCCCCGCGTTTTTTGACTATGCTTTCTGGGAAGCATATATTTCGTTCCCGGTCGCGCTACACTTACTTGTAGCCTTTTTTCTTCTTTTTTTGTTGGTGGTGGTTTTTTTGTTGGTCTTTTTGCCTGTCTCTATCCATGTTGTGTCCATCTTGTCTTCTTCGTGTTTTTGTCCCAGCATGCTCTGTTTTTCTTTTATACTACTTCCTTTTTACTATACTGGTCTATTGGCTTTTCCCAATCCAAGATGGTGTTACTTCCCTTTCCTGTGTTGTCACTTCCCTTTTCTCAGTATATAAGTCAGTCAGTCTTGTTCCTCCTTGCGTTGCAAACACTTCCTTGTGGTTGTGCTGTTCGCTCCTGTTCTTTGTTCCTGCTTTTTGCCTTGGGAGATTTTTTGCCTGTTCTTTGTTCCTGCTTTTTGCCTTGGGAGATTTTTTGCCTGTTCTTTGTTCCTGCTTTTGACTTGGGATATTTTTGCCTGTTCCTTTTTTCCTGCCTTTTACCCTGGATATTGCTTATTTTTGTTTCCTGTTGTCAAGTCCTGTTTTTTCTTGTTTTCCTTCAGGAGTTCCTGTTTGAGGTTTTTTCCCCTGTGTTGGGGTTTTTGTCCCTCTGGGACTCCTTCTGGAGGGTACGGTCTGCTTTGGCATAGCCTGTCAAGCGGCACCGTGGCTACTAGAAGGGTTCGCCCTTATCTGGGAGTATCCAGGACCTGTAGAAGACTTGGTGTATTCGCCAAACCGAAATCCAGAGGTGAGAAGTCCAGCGCAGTACGTGACAGCTCCCATCGGAGGACGAGTCCGTGTCGCTGGTTGCAGATCCTATGACCGCCGTGGTGGTCCCCTCGCCCTCCGTCCCACTGGTGTATTCAGAGTCCGTAGTGTGGGCCTCCATGCCCATGTGGGATGCAGCTCCCTCGTGCTCCGGTGCCACTGTACCTCCGCCTGATGATGCTAATGCACACAAGAACAGGGAGACCACAAAAAGGGGGGGGAAACAGAAGAAAGACAGGTTGAGTGCATGGCTTACCGCTACCATTGGCGGACAATACAGACATAGCAGCCCCCTGCACTACGTCGCGCTGTTGGGCTCTACAGTGCAATTCCTGGGAAATGGCCTACACGACTATGGATGACATCTGCACACATAGATGACACAGGTGCATGAACAGCTGTACTTGGCACTCTACAGAGGTGGGGTGGGGGGCCACAGGGCCATGCCTTCCGAATGGGCTTAGCCTACGGAACTCTCCCTGGCCTAGGGGAACCCAAAGCCCTCCTCCCCCACCCAGACACCTTCACTGTGCGCAAAGTCAGCTGAATGATAGTGTACTCACCCCCTTGTATCTGCTGTGATGCCCTCAAGCACCCATCCAACTGCGGGTAGGCCACCGCCAGGATCCGGAACATCAGGGGGGTCATGGTTCGAGGGGCATCCCTTCCACGTTGGGAGGCCATCCCCAGCTGAGCCTCCGCCGTCTTCTTGCTCCAGCGGAGAATGTCCTCCCATCTTTTACCGCAGTGGGTGCTCCGTCTGTGGTGGACCCCCAGGGTCCGGATGTCCTTGGCGATGGCACGCCAAATATCCTTCTTCTGGTGGGCGCTGACCTACAAGAAATGTACAGGGGAAGAAGAGAAGTCATTACCAACTGCACCGTCAAAGTGAGTGGCCCACATCCCTACCCTTGCCATGTGGCACATGCATTCACAGTCTTTCATGCACGCAAAACTCTGCCCCCTTCCTTCTTACAACCAGCCCTCTCCACACAGGCATAGCCCATACATCATGCTCCCTGTGTACTTACCTGTTGGTCTGGAGGACCGTAAAGTAGCGTGTACTGGGGGAGGACCCTGTCAACGAGCTTCTCCAACTCCTCTGCAGTGAAGGCAGGGGCCCTTTCCCCAGAAGCACGAGCCATTGTCTCTTCCAGACCGAGGTCACAGCAGCACTTGCAGTGTAGGTCCTCTCCTGTCGAAGATCAGGTATCGAGTGATTAAACATTTAGAAAATGGCGGTCACGTCCACGGCGGTGCGTACCATCACCGCCGGCGTACATCGTCATTGGCTCCTGGGACCCATAGGGTCCAATGATAACCAATGCAGCTTTGCGCCGCTGTCTTCACCGCCTACCGCGACGGTGTACAACACCAGCGCAGTTACCTCACATCCTATTGTCCCACTTTAGAGGTCAGGCAGCCGCCATTTCCGAGGACCACATGGCCTAATTACCAACTGCGTCACACATACCTAGGCCTAGTCTCACAACACACATACAGGCCAGATTTTGTGTGTGAATGGTGTTCGGTGTAGACTGTGGGTACATACCTCTGAGTTGTTTGACTCTGTGCTCGTTGTTGTCCTTCATAGGCACCGTCCGCTGGGACATGTGAGGAGATGGCGGAATCCTGCGGTGTACCGACCGCTGGTGGACCTGTCGACAATGGAGGAAAGAAGTTTGATCATCACCTACAGGTTTGACCGTGCCACAATCCAGGAACTGTGTACCCAGTTGGAGCCTGACCTGATGTCAGCAATCCGCCATCCCACTGGAATCCCCCCTCAAGTGCAGGTGCTATCAGTGCTCCATTTCCTTGCAAGTGGGTCTTTTCAAACAACTGTGGCCATGGCATAAGGGATGTCCTAGCCTATGTTATCCAACGTGTTGTCCAGAGTGTTGTATGCCCTGCCGAGAACATGCGGAGCTACATCGTTTTCCCTCAGGTGGAGGACTTGCCTACAGTGAAAGGTGACTTCTATGCCATGGGACATATCCCCAACATCATAGGTGCCATTGATGGGACCCATGTAGCTTTGGTCTCCCCCCACAGGAGTGAACAGGTGTACAGGAACCAGAAGAGTTATCATTCCATGAATGTACAGATGGTATGTTTGGCAGACCAGTACATCTCCCATGTGAATGCCATGTTCCCTGGCTCAGTGCATGACGCCTACATCCTGCGGAATAGCAGCATCCCTTATGTGATGGGTCAACTCTAGAGGCACCGGGTGTGGCTATTAGGGGACTCTGGTTACCCCAACCTGTCATGGCTACTGACCCCAGTGAGGAATCCCAGGACCAGGGCAGAGGAACGCTACAATGAGGCCCATGGGCGGACTAGGAGGGTGATCGAACGCACCTTCGGCCTCCTGAAGGCCAGGTTTAGGTGCCTCCATATGACAGGTGGATCCCTATTCTACTCACCAAAGAAGGTGTGTCAGATCATCATGGCCTGCTGTATGCTTCACAACTTGGCGTTGCGATGACAGGTGCCTTTTCTACAGGAGGATGGTCCAGATGGCGGTGTTGTGGCAGCTGTGGAGCCTGTAGACAGTGATGAGGAGGAAGCAGAGGAAGAAGACATTGACAACAGGGAATCAGTCATCCAGCAATATTTCCAGTGAAACACAGGTGAGAATACATTCCTGCCTACTACAAGTACTTTTACACTTCTACCTCTATCCTGTCTATCGATTTCACCCAGTGTATGGTCACTGAGTTGTCACTTTCCCTTACGGTTTCACAGGTGTGGTTTCCAACGTGTGTCATCTGCTTAGATTCCTCATGGACTAGAGCTGTGTGACATAGGTATGTTGACATTACTATTTCCTGGAAATTTTGTCACTGTAATTGTAAATAAACTATTTCTAAATCACAGACAGACTCTAGATCTTTTGGTGCTTTAGGTGTGTTTATTTACATACAAAAAATTGTTGGGGGAAGTTATATGGTGAGGGTTGATGGCGGAGGAGTGTCCATGGCAGAGTTCAGTCTATTTGTCTCATAGGTGCATTGCCCATATGGGCATATGAATTGGAGCTGGGGCAGTTCCAATATGGACAGGGTGACAAAGTGGGATAGTGGGTTGACAATCAGTCTCATTTCTTGGCGGAGGTCTTGGCATCGTGCTCTGTCTTGTTCCTGGATCTCAGGGACCGCTTGCGGGGTGGCTCTCCATCTGCAGGGGGTGGGGTGCTGATCCTTTGGCGGTGCCTCCTGTCCACTAGCACCGGCGGAGGTGGTGGGCAGTTCATCGTCCATGCTAGTGTCAGGGGCCCCTTGGAGTGCCACAGTGTCCCTCCTGGTGTTGTGTATTTCCTTCAGCACCCCTACGATGGTGCCCAGGGCGGAGCTGATGGTTCTGAGTTCCTCCCTGAACCCCAAATACTGTTCCTCCTGCATGTGCTGGGTCTCCTGAAACTTGGTCAGGACCGTTGCCATTGTCTCCTGGGAGTGGTGGTATGCTCCCATGATGGAGGAGAGGGCCTCGTGGAGAGTGGGTTCCCTTGGCCTGTCAGCCCCGTCGCACAGCAGCCCTCCCAGTTCCCCTGTGTTCCTGGGCTTCCGTCCCCTGGACCGTGTGCCCAATGCCACTGCCCCCAGGTCCCTGTTGTTGTTGGGGTGGTGGGTTATCCTGGGTTCCCTGTAGTGGTGGAAACACTGCTGATTGACGTGTCCTGGGGACGGAGGTATGGGCCCTGCTGGGTAGGTGCTGTGCTTTTGTTACCAGAGGGTGGAAGGTCTGTGGTGGCCTGTGCCTGTGTGAGGGGAACCGACTGTCCCGAGGACCACTATGGTCTGGGCTGGTCATCTGGATCCAGTTGGACAGAGCTGCTGTCATCACTGTGGGCCTCTTCTGTGGGTGGGGTGGAGATGTCTGGACTCTCCTGTCTGGTGACGTTGGGTAGTGGTCCTGCAGGGGTGTAAAAGCATGATTATTGCATCTGTGTGTGTCATGGTGTACAATGGGTGGGTGACCATGTACCCCAGTGCTGGCATTCCTGTGTGGGGGCTTGTGTGATAATGGTTTAGGGGGGTGTATGGATATGTGCATTCTGCATGCTTTAGTAATGGGTGTCCATGCGTTGGTGTTGCATGCAGGGCTTGGGGTTGGGATGTGTGGTTTGTGATATTAGTACATTTGTGAGGAGTTGGAGTGATACGGGAGGGGGCGTGGGTGGGGGTCTGGTATAGCATGCAGGTAGGGTGGGGGATATGGTAGTTAAAAGTTTGACTTACCAGAGTCCATTCCTCCACCGACTCCTGCGAGGCCCTCAGGATGCAAAATCGCCAAAACCTGCTCCTCCCATGTTGTTAGTTGTGGGGGAGGAGGTGGGGGTCCGCCGGCAGTCCGCTGTACCGCCAGGTGGTGTCTGGAGACCACGGAATGCACCTTCCCCCGTAGGTCGTTCCACCTCTTCCTGATGTCGTCCCGATTTCTTGGGTGTTGTCCCACTGCATTGAACCTGTCAACTATTCCTCACCATAGCTCCATCTTCCTTGCATTTGAGGTGTGCTGCACCTGTGCTCCAAATAGCTGTGGCTCTACCCGGACGATTTCCTCCACCATGACCCTAAGCTCCTCCTCCGAGAACCTGGGGTGTCTTTGCCGTGCCATGGGGTGGTGTAGGTGATGTGTGGGGTGGTGTGTGTGGTGATAAGTGTGATGATATGTAGTGGTGTGTGGTGTTTTGTGCGTGGAAGTTGTGTGGGTGATGGTGTTGAGTGCCTGTGGATGGTAGTTTGTGGATGCTGGTGTCTCTCTCTGGCTTTCTCTCTGTGATTTTGGTCGTAGGGGTTTGTGGGTGATGTGGGTGTGTGTTTTATATTGTAATGGGTGTGTGGGAGTGGTGTGTGTATGTGTATCAGGTGTGTGTATTTTGAATTGTCCAATGTGGCTGTGTTTTGTATGTGTGTGTGCATTTTGAGCGCGGCGGTGTGTACCGCCAATGGAATACCGTGGTTGAAAGACCGCCGCGTGGATTCCTGTGTCGTGATATTGTGGGTGTATTTCTGTTGGCATGACGGTGTCGGTTTTGTTTTTGCCAGTTTATCACTGATCTTTGGTGTGGCGGACTTGTGTGGGTATCTGAATTTTGTCGGATTCCGATATGTGGGTCGTAATAGCTGTGGCGGAATTCCGCGGCTGCAGCGGTATGTTGGCGGTCTTCTGCACAGCGGTAAGGGGCATTTTACCGCCAATGTTGTAATGACCACCTCTGTCTCCTAAGTCAAGCCTTGATGCTCATTGCCAAGCTACCAAGGGTTGAGCTGGGTTTAATTTACTGAGACCTAACTGGACCTTAGTGGAGGTTAGTGGCCTATTGCTAAGTGTAGGTACCTACCTGCCCTTACCAATAACCCATTTTCCAACAGCAAGGATCACAAACATTAGAACATAGCATGATGTCAACATAGGTTATCCTTAGCAGAGTTTCATTTGAGCATCATTCAACAAAGCATTGAACCAGTCATTTGTCTAATTACGTCAGTTTCAATGAACCCCTTAACTAACCTCTAATTAGCATTGGCATGTTGGGCTTCATGCAAAACAATTTGGTAACACTAATTTGGAAAACATCTAACTATGGTCTCTGTCAAAAGAAGCAGTAGGTACCTAGAAAGGAAAGGCAATCAGACAATTACAATTTCATCATCATATAGTTACCCTCCGTAAGGGGTCAGCATACAGGTCCAGTCTTTGTCCTCAGGATATCAGTTGATTCACCATCAGCCAGAGAAACACAGCAAGATGGGTAAGAAAGGGACACTTCCCTCATAAGGAGGAAAAGTATATATCGGGCAAAGTATGGGCAAGGATGGTTTGAAGAACCAAACAGCAAAGTCTCTATGCAGAGTGACAAAGTGTCTGGGTCATAACAAAAATTCGCAATGGGATCTCCCTAATGGCTCCTCGTGTCAAAGGTTTTTATCCCTAATCTGTTGTACAGTCCCCTAATTCTTGATTGGTGAGGGTTGGCACCCCACTATCTCCATCCAATAGTTTTTCAGTGATTTAATCATACTCTTGTGGTCCTCTCGCATCTTCAGTCAGTAGGTCCATTGTCTGTAACGGTTCAGGCAACCTTGAACTTGTTACTAGTCAACAGTGTTGCATTCAGCAAAAATGTTTCTTCTAGCAAGTCGAATTTCATGAGAACGGATCTACTACGGTTACATTCATCCTTTAGCTTTTGGAAAAGTACGAGTACATGTCCTTCAGCAAGTCAGCACACTGCAAGTTAGAAAAACACATTAAATATGAAAACCGGGCAGCTAGGCCCCAACTCATGCTAACTAAGCCTAATGATTTATTAGCAAAACCTTAACAAATAACTTTTAATATTAGTGTAAAATCATACTTTAACATCTCATTTTCATTATTATTAGTCAGTTTCATTAGTCATGGTAAACATTGGTGGCCACTCTCCGTGGGCACATTTCCAGCGCGTGTTTATCATTAACACATTAATACATTTTCTATTCGGCAATATTATGCTTTAGTTCATAAATATTTCTTGTTAATTTTGAGCATACGTGCTACACTATCTCACTGGAAATGACAGAGCATCATCTCTGTCAGGACTGGTGATCTGCGTTGGTGTTGTCAGACAGTCGACATGTGCCTGTTGTTGCATTGATTAGCTAACAGCAAAAGCTTGCTTTTGGAGGGATTTAAGTGGTGACCGCTGCCCAAGTTGAACAGAGCAAAGCTGTGAACATGATCTACTCTGGCCCAGAAGACTTGCACTCTATGGTTAGGCTAAACTGGGCCTTTGTTGTTTTGACAGAAGACTATCCGGCTGTGGCAACATTTGATCAGGTAAGTAGTGTGTTAACTGGGGACATTTTTTGGGATAGTTCTCCTATGGTTTTTCCATCATCAGAGGAGTATGGGCACACCAAAGGCAAGCAGCTAAACATTTGGGGCTCATTAGCATAGCTAGAGACCTAACACATTTCCATCCTTTAATCTGAGAAAAATAGCCCACTGTCCATCTTTGGAACATGAGCTAGTAGAGCCACTATGTCCTTAAGAGTGAAAAAGAGAAAAGTAAATGTAAATAAAGCACTGTAAATCTTTAGTGGCTACAATCCTTAGCTGGTTCTACTCTGAGTATTTTGAATCTGCTTCATAGAGCCTTTGCTGGACAAATACCTGTGTCTTGCACCACTGGGCGATTTAGATTTCTTCTTTACAGACTAAGGCTTATTGTGACCACCACATCTTGACCACCTGAGCGCCTAAGAACTGGGGTACCTTGCATGGTCCTGTAGTTCCCAGGTCATGGGAAATGTAACATAAAGCCAGTAGCTGCAGGCTGTGAGTTTCTCTTACCTGTGGCTGCTTTCACTCATGCCTTCCCTTGTGCTCCTTGGAGCTAAGCTGCTGATCCTTGCTCCTCCATCTCAAAAATGTCAATCACCTGCCTAAAGATTAACTGCTAACATTTAAAGCTAGTTCGCAGCTAGCCCAGTTCAGGTTCTTCTTCGTTTCTTTTCCAACATAAGTAATTCCTCCAGCCTTCCTTCTGGTTTTCCCAATCCTTTGTGTTTTCTATCAAATGATGTTTGATGCCATTTAGTTTTCCTGTTCTTTGACTATATAAAGCCTTCAGTAAGGTTGGAGGTTGAGTCACATCAAAGCCATGTTCCTTCACTTGTTTCCTTGCTGACAACAATTGCTGATCCACTCTCTGTGCTCCTCAAAGATTCCACTATTGGATTCATAGTTTTCTTCAATCCTTTCAAATCTTTATTGAGCAAAGAGGGTTTTTATGTGTTTGACTTTTACCTCCTGAGAAGGTGGCAGCTTCTTAAGAACACTTGCCTACCAGATATTCTGTGTGGTGACATTGTGGCTTCCAGACAAAGTCACCCGTACATCAGACAGAGGAAGACCAGGGCCCAGATTACAAATAAGCATTGAGAACTAAAGGTGGCCTTTTATTACAAGTGAGTTAGTATAGTCTAATCCCTGCACAAACCTCTCTTTGCTAACGGTCAGAATTCTGAGCGCTACAAGAAACACCACACCCAAGAAACAATTCCCTGATAAATTTCAGCAGGACCACCAATTACAAAGGCACATTTCTCATTTTCCAGAGTAAAAAGTTCAACAGGCGTTATTTACTACACCCGGTAAACACCACATTAATTAAGCATAAACAGGATGCAATACATAACTTAATCATTTTAACTCATCTGTAACTAGGGCCAAAGTGTTAAGGTCGAATTGTTAATTGGAGCAAGTTTGCAGGCTGACCCATGCCCTCTATAGTGCACCTCAAAAGTCACCTGGGCCTACAGACAGTGATAGACTTTTTATTGGTTGTTTCGACGTTTTCACTATTGATCTTTGAAATTCACTACTCCTGATTCCCCGATCTCAATATTAAAATTTTTTGTGGGGGTTTTATGATGTCTTATTTTTCCTTTTTACTAAATTGGCTCACGAATTTTATTATGAGCTCTTGCGGTAATCTGTGCTGCTTTAATTACTTAACACATAGGGGGTTATTCTAACTTTGGAGGATGTGTTAATCCGTCCCAAAAGTGACGGAAAAGTGACGGATTTACCACCAGCCGTATTACGAGTCCATTATATCCTATGGAACTCGTAATACGGCTGGTGGTATATCCGTCACTTTACCGTCACTTTTGGGACGGATTGACACTCCTCCAAAGTTAGAATAACCCCCATAGTTTTCTCTGACTGAGGTCTGTTAATCTGAGCCAGAGCTATCATTGGTAAGCCCCTAGATTCAGACTGAAAAACGATGTTCTCACAAATGCTCTCAATTATCATTTTGGTGAGACTTCACACCCAACTCTCTCCCATGTAATAATTCAGGATCTTACATTTCCTGTTTGTCTCTCTTTCGTCCTCTCCATCATATTTGTACTTTTCATTTTGTTGTCCTTTTCCTTCATGTCATTCTCTCATATTATTACTGTCTGTTTATTCAGCCCTGACTCTTTTTTTCCGTTCACATGGTGAGTGTCTAATGGATATACTATTGTTAAGTTTTATTGAAACATACTGTTGTTAAAGAACCATTCACAGAACCGTTAACCATTAAGGGGCATATTTACAAGAAGTGGCACAGCGCGGTCGCTGCACCAAAATTGTCAACACCACACTGCATCATTTCTAAAATGTAGGGATGTGCTGTGATTACTAGAATACAGTGCATCCCTGTGATTCCCCCTGCGCTGGAGCTAAATTAGCTGCCAAGCACAAATGCATTCAGCTTGTGCCATGGTGCAAGGATGGTTGAGTTGCTGTGGAGGCTGTTTTTGGGCAGGAAGGGATCTGTTCTTTCTGTGTGTGCTGAAAGAGCTAAAAACAAGGACAAATTAAAGCATTTCTCATCTTTGCGCCATTCTAACGCTACCCCTGGGGTGGTATACGATTTTGTCTCTGCCTCAGGTTTACGAAATCTTGTCAATCTGGGGAAGCGTCCAAATGCAATGGATGTTACTGGGGAACACATACAGCATTACCCATTGCATGCCCCTTTTACACAAAATGCTGCGTGTGACGGGGTGACATTTACAAGGTGGCTTTAAATCATGAAAAGTGGCTTAACACCACCTTGTAAACACAGCACAGTGCACAGAGACACCGGAGCGTCGCTAAAAGTGACTCTTTAGTGGCACTAGGGGCTTGTAAATATGCCCCCAAGTGTGTTGTGATTAACTTACAACTTCTCTGCCTGAATTGTAAAGTGGGTTTACTCATGGCAATCTACAATAATGTTTCACAGGATTATGGTTTGGTCCTCATGCATGCATAAGTATATGAAACGCCCTTACTTTTTTAACCACATCATCAAATTTCTATCGCTCATTTTTGTAATGAATGAAATATTCTTTATTCCTCGGGATATTAATTTTTATGGGAAATTCGTGATGCTCTCTTTTTCAACATGACATTCTTTCAATAATTAAAATCTGTAAGCCCAAAAAAATATTTAGAATCTCTCCTGTAAATAGGAGTTCTACGAGTATTTAGGTTAACACAATGAATTCAAATGTGTACAGGTTGAGAACATGTAACCCTCTGTAAGGAATCTTGGACGGTTGTTTGACCTGCCACTGAGTTTGCAGACATGGCACTTGGTTTGCAAATACCAAAAGATGTCCAACTAGAGTAAAAAACTGGCGAACATCAAGATGGGGACATCAAACACTTAAAACATATTTTTAAGAATAGTATTTGGCTATAGATTACTCCCTACAACCAAAAACTACTGCTCACAGCTGAAAGGCGTGGACAGCTGTGTTTGGCTGTCAATGGTGGGCTGGGCACGAGGCAAAGTCATGCATAGTGGGAATTGGTGGCCCATGGAGGATTGAGCGCTATGGATCTGTTGGATGTGTCTCACTTGATGGATGTTGCATGTTATAAAATAAAGATGTACTAAAACGTAGATTTATAAAACTCAGAAAATCTGAAAAAAGTAAAAGTGCAGTAATGGAAGGCATGGCAGCCAGAGGCCATGAAAATAATCAGCACACAGATGTGCAGGAAATACACGCCATAGTGTACCCTCTCTAAACCCAGAGAGATGGGGGAATTCAATTAAATATATGCAAACGTTCTCTGAAAGGCATGCACCTGTGTGAATGTATGGACGTATGTGTTGCTACTTAAGTGCAGATACCCAAGAATAACTGCTATACACTTTTTTTTATGTATTTATTGATTTAGGTACATTGTTGTGGAGGCTATCAAAATACAGTAACCTGAGGTTACTAATTGCATTCTTATTTTTTACATTGCTACAACTCAAATGGTATTAAGAAACATTCACCAAATAGCTCTCCCCCTGCTTTGGTCTTCTATACAGTGTTTTGTTTAAAGTAGGGATTGCGAATCCTTAAATTCTTGAGCTCACAAATTAATTATCTTCTCTGCATTTTGAGCTTGTTCAGATATCGAGGCAAAGAGTGTTTCCACGGAGAGCGTTTTTTGTCCATGATTATTTACTGCCCATAACTTCTGCTTACTTATTTCTTATTTTTTGATGGCACTTAAGCACCTCAATGATGTTGACGCGTTTCAGCTTGTTGTAGTGTTCTTAGGGCTCCTCAGAACAGTCCCATGGATCTTAAACGCTTTAAGGGCATATTGAAAAGCAAGGGACCATCCAGTTTCATAGGTCATTTTCTGCTCCCTCTAATTCTTGCGATCGCAGTAGAGCTATCATCCCTAAAGTCTGCATTCTAAAATGGCTCTAACATCCTCATTGACTATGGACGGAGCATTCACAAGAAGTGAGTATTGTCCTTGCCATGGAAAAGAAATAGTCCAGAAATGTATAGATTGATAACTCCGTGACCACCTAGCAAAACACCCTCACGGTAGTCATTGATTTTTTGTTTTTCACAAACTCTTACTTTGGGCGTTTGTTTCTTAAATATAAAAAATAAATGACACCCACTGTGCAAAAAAAAACCTTGACACCCACTCCGCATTTAGCTTTGCCTGAGGTGCATCCAGTGCACCGGTATTTGTACTTAAGGCAAGAAGCAGGTGGAGATATTTCAATCCGCTTTTCATTCTTTTGCCAGAACCTGGTGGGCAGGTATGTAGGGTAACCAGCTCACTTCAGGTCATTACAGACTATGGCCCTCATTACGACCCTGGCGGTGGGTGATAAAGTGGCGGTAATACCGACAACAGGCTGGCGGTAGTTACCACCAAATTATGACCATGGCAGTGATATCTCCCATAGAGGGCCAATGTACCACACCATCCGCAGGGCGGAAACAACAGCCACCACGGCGGTCGCTGCCAACAGCCAGGCGAAAGACAGAGTACCACCCACCATATTTTGACACAGGAAACCTCCACCTTTTCGGGGCGGTACAAATGCCAACAAAACCCTGGCAGAAACAGAGCTAAGAAGTGAAAGGACTCACAATTGGAGACACAGGGAAGAACCACGCCGCCATGGAACCCGAACTGCAAGTTTTCCCAATGATCTTCTACATTATGCTCCACTTGGAACACCAACACTGATGAAGACAACAATGGTGAGTACAGCCACCTAGCACACAAGGGAGGGATGGAGGAAAACAAGAGTAACACACACACACGCTCAACACACACCCGACACACACACACAATATACACTACCAGCTGCACAAGAAAAACAATTTGTCCCAGAAAAACTGCAGAATAATGCAAGGACAACAGGAATTGAATAAAATGATTGTAATCAGATCAACATCAAAATTAACAATTTGATTTGGCAATGAAACAGATATGGACACATGCACAAAAAAGGGCCACTGCCCAGTCCAAAGTTCAAAGGGCCCACATGGCCGCAGGGCACAGTCTAAGGCCCAACTCAAATCCTGAGCACATCCGGATAGAACACTGCGGGGGCATCAGCATGCAAATAGGCAGGCACCTTAGGAGGAGGGGGCCACCTCATCAGGATGCAGGAACAAGCCCACTGGTTCTGGTGGGGGCAACATGCCCTTTGCTTTTTTCATGTGGAGTGTAAGGCCTCAGTCTCTGGAGTGGGTGTCTTGCCCACTGGTTCTGGAGGGGGCAACATGCCCATTGCTTTGTCCTGGGGAGTGCAAGGCCACAGTCTCTGGAGTGGGTGACTTGCACACTGGTTCTGGAGGGGGCAACAGGCCCATTGCTTTGTCCTGGGGAATGTATGGCCACAGTCTCTGGAGTGGGTGACTTGCCCACTTGTTCTGGAGTGGGCAACATGCCCATTGCTTTAGCCTGGGGAGTGCAAGGGCACAGCCTCTGGAGTGGGTGACTTGCCCACTGGTTCTGAAGGGGGCAACATGTCCATTGCTTTGTCCTGGGGAGTGCAAGGCCACAGTCTTGGGAGTGGGTGACTTGCCCACCGGTTCGGGATGAGGCAACATGCCCAATGCTTTGTTCTGGGGAGTGCAAGGTCACAGTCTCTGAAGTGAGTATCTTGCCCACTGGATCTGGAAGGGGCAACATGCCCATTGCCTTGTCCTGGGGAGTGCAAGGGCACAGCCTCTGCAGTGGGTGACTTGCCCACTGGTTCTGAAGGTGGCAACATGTCCATTGCTTTGTCCTGGGGAGTGCAAGGCCACAGTCTTGGGAGTGGGTGACTTGCCCACCGGTTCGGGATGAGGCAACATGCCCAATGCTTTGTTCTGGGGAGTGCAAGGTCACAGTCTCTGAAGTGAGTATCTTGCCCACTGGATCTGGAGGGGTCAACATGCCCATTGCCTTGTCCTGGGGACTTCAAGGCCACAGTCCCTTGAGTGTGTGTCTGCCCACTGGTTCTGGAGGGGGCAACATGCCCATTGCTTTGTCCTGGGGAGTGCAAGGCCACAGTCTCTGGAGTGGGTGACTTGCACACTGGTTCTGGAGGGGGCAACAGGCCCATTGCTTTGTCCTGGGGAATGTTTGGCCACAGTCTCTGGAGTGGGTGACTTGCCCACTTGTTCTGGAGGGGGCAACATGCCCATTGCTTTAGCCTGGGGAGTGCAAGGGCACAGCCTCTGGTGTGGGTGACTTGCCCACTGGTTCTGAAGGGGGCAACATGTCCATTGCTTTGTCCTGGGGAGTGCAAGGCCACAGTCTTGGGAGTGGGTGACTTGCCCACCGGTTCGGGATGAGGCAACATGCCCAATGCTTTGTTCTGGGGAGTGCAAGGTCACAGTCTCTGAAGTGAGTATCTTGCCCACTGGATCTGGAGGGTGCAACATGCCCATTGCCTTGTCCTGGGGACTTCAAGGCCACAGTCCCTTGAGTGGGTGTCTTGCCCACAGGATCTGGAAGGGGCAACATGCCCATTGCTTTGTCCTGGGGAGTGCAAGGCCACAGTCTCTGGAGTGGGTGTCTTGCCCACTGGTTCCGGAGGAGGCAACATGCCCATTGCTGTGCCCTAGGGAGTGCAAGGCCACAGTCTCTGGAGTGGGTGACTTGCCCACTGGGTCTGGAGGGGGCAGCCCGCACAGTAGCCCCTGGAGGGTGTACTACATGGCGTCCACCTTCGGTGATGGATGCATGCTGGTGGTGGTTGGGGGAGGCTCCTGGGCAGCCCTTGCACTCAGTGATGGCGGCATTGTGGTGGTGGTTGGGGGAGACTCCTGGGCAGCCCCTGCACTCCCTGATGGCTGCACATCCACAGCTGGTGGTGGGGGCCCGGTGACAGCTGCTGGTGGTGTAAGCCTGACAGCTTCTTCTGGCATAGAGTGCCTCTTCTCCTCCTGTTCATGGGACGGGAACCCTTACCCTTCCTGGCAGTGGTGGGTGGGATCTTCCCCCTCTGCCTCGTGGCGCAGGCTCCTTCCCCTTCTTCACAGCTGGTGCTGGCTTCTTCCCCTTCCTCACAGCTGGTGCAGGCCCCTTAACCTTCCTCACGGCTGGTCCAGGACTCTTCCCTTTCATCCCTGGTGGTGCTGGCTCCTTCCACTTCAGTGTCGTAGGTCTTGTATCCTTACCACCACGAGTAGGTGGTGTTACCAATGTCCCCGTGGACTGTTTGGCTGAGGTGCTGGGCTGTGTCCTTGGTACCCTGCCCATACGTGCAGGACGGGGGAGGGGGAGGGAAAAGGTCAAGTTGGGCAATGAAAGCCTTTTAGGGTAGTTGGGGTGGGAGTAGGGAGGAGTAATGGGAGTAGAGGATGAGGGAGTGGTTGTCGAGGTGTATGTCTGCTGGATTTGGGTGCAGGTGCATGGGCTGTATGCTGATGTTAGGTGGGTGGCTGTTGGGTGTCTGAGTGCTTGCGTTTGTGTCCTTTAGGAGGTGGGGACAGACACGGTGGGAGAGTACACAGGGGACGCGTGTATGGATGTTGAGGAGGTGTCTGCCAGTGAGGTGTGTGTTCTGCTTGGTGTGGTGATGCTGGTAGTGGATGTTGATGTAGTGCATGCAGGTGCAAGTGTGGACGTAACGTGGAGGGAGGTGGAGGAGGACGAGGAGGGGGAGACAGTGGAGGCTGTGGATGTTGTTGTGTCTGCAACAGTATGGTGTTTGTGTGGGTGCCCGTGGGATAAAATGTGGTGCTTGTGTTTGCCCATGCCACTCTAAGGTGTTGCCTTGTGTGCATGCTAGTCTGTTTGTGTGCTTGGGTTGGGTTGGGGTTGAGGAGAATGGGACTGGGAAGTGGGAGTTGGTGGGGGGACGGTTAAAACAGGGACAATGGTTGCCATCAGAGAGGAGGCCAGAGCCTGAATCGATCTCTGTTCAGCCACCAAACCACAATGAATTCCCTCCAGGAATGCATTGCATTGCTGCATCTGGGATGCCTGCCCCTGGATGGCATTCAAATGGTTGACTGCCCTACAGGGATGGATCTCAGGAGGTCAATAGCCTTCTCACCCAGGGCAGCAGGGCTCATTGAGGCAGGGCCTGAGGTGCCTGGGGTGAAGGAGATGTCCCTCTGGATGAGCAGGCATGGGCAACTCGCTGAGGGGCTACTGGGATGACGAAGCTGGTACGGGGGTGGCAGCTGTACCTGCAGCTGGGGTGGTCACAGAGGTGTCTGGCACCACCATGGAGCTCCCATAGGAGGAGGTATCAGAGTCTGTGTTGTCCACTCCAGTCTCTGCTGTGGTGCTCCCCTCGTCCTCTGTCTCACTGGTTCCCTCGGCATCAGTGGACTCTGCCTAAAGGGTCCTGTGGGATGCAGCTCCATCTGTCGCTGGTGCCTCTGCTCCTCCGTCAGATGATGCTGCACATAAGGACAGGATGACAAAACAAGAAAGGGGAGAGAGAGAGACAAAGAATACACTGGGTCAGTGACTGCACCAACACCACCATTGGCGTACACAGCACCCTCACACACAGGGAACAGGACTACACACTATGCATTGCACTAACAGTGATATGGCTAGTCACCAAGGAATGAGGAGGAGCATACACTGCAGCACACCTGAGACCCACGCAGCCCTGCCTAGAAATGAATGCTAACAAGCTAGGTTACATGTATTTGCCATGCAACCCTTACCCTTCAGAGGACCTACGCTGCTATGTCTGGCCTTAGGGACACCAACTAACACACAACCACCAACCGGATACCAGCCCAGCAGCCATAAATTGTAACTATACCCACTGTATTCGTCCCCTTGTGGCTGCTGTGATGCCCTCAAGTACCCATCCAGCTCACGGTAGGTCACCGTCAGTACGTGGGGCATCAGGGGGCCAGGGTCCGACGGGCACCCCTTCCTCTTTGGGAGGCCATCCCCAGCTGGGCATCTGCGGTCTTCCATGCCCAGCGTCTCAGGTCCTCCCACTGTTTGTGACAATGGGCTCTCTGTCTGCCATAGACCCCCACGGTCCGCACCTCCCTGGCGATGGCACGCCATAATCCCTTCTTTTGATGGGCGCTGACCTGCAGAGGTAATACATACAGGAGAACTCCATTAAACAAACTGTCCAGCCTGTCACACACATGGCCCACCATACCCGATCCCATCAATATTGCAGAACACATAGGCCAGCTCACAAAATATACACTGCCAAGAGAAAAACCCCCACGCACCCTTACACAATGCCTTCACACACAACTCCATACATTGATGCTACATGCATCGTGCCCACAGTGTACTCACCCGTTGTTCTGGAGGCCAATACAGCAGTCCGTACTGGGGTAGGACCCCATCCACCAGTCGCTCCAACTCCTCAGAAGTGAAGGCTGGGATATTTCTGCGGTCACATGGGGCATGGTAGGTTCCAGACACAGGTCACAGCAGCACATGCAATGTAGGTCTTCTCCTGTGGAAGGTCAGGAAACAAGTGATGACTGAAAAATAAAATGGCGGTCACGTCCGTGGCAGTGTATACCATCACCTCCTGCGTACATCCATACGCCACTGTACCCCATAGGGCCCAATATTATCCAATGAAGAATTGCACGGTGGTTCTCAATCGCCTACAGCCACAGCGCACAACGTTGGTGGAATTACCTCACTTCCACCTATCCCTCCATACAGGAAAGGCGGTCACCATTTCAGGGGGGGAGGAACAGGCCTATCGATAATTGCTGCGTCACAGGATAAAAAGCACATACCTTTAAATTCCACTGTACCAAAACATGATTGCACAATGTGGACTGCTGTCATGGTATGGTTGTTCAAATTGTGACAGCATACTCACTCTTGTGTCCCTTAGATACCTACCACTGTGGATGAATAGGAGATGGAGACATACCCCGTGTAGAGACCCCTGGTGGACTTAGCTACATTGGAGGACAGGCACATAATACTCATCAATAGACTGGACAGAGCCACAATCACAGAGCAGTATGCCCAGATGGAGCCTAACCTGATAACAGCTATCTGTCATCCCACTGGGATCTCCCCTCTTGTGCAAGTTCTATCAGTGCTCCATTTCCTGGCAATTGGTTCTTTCCAAGTGACAGTGGGCTTGGCAGCAGGAATGTCACAGCCAATGTTCTCAATAGTGCTGGCAAGAGTCTTGTCCGCCCTGTTAAAACACATGTGCAGCTACATTGCTTTCCCCCAGGTGGAAGATTTGGCCACTGTGAAAGCTGGGTTTTCTGCAATGGGACATATCCCCAATATAATTGGTGTGATTGACGCTACACATATTGTGTATGCCTCCCCTTCCCGGCAAAATGAACAGATGTACAGAAATCATAAGAGTTTCCACTCCATGAATGTGAAGATGGTGTGCCTGGTAGACCAGTTCATCTCCCATGTCAATGTAAAGTATCCAGAGTCAGTGCATAATGCCTTTGTCCTAAGGAATAGGTGCATTCCAGATGTGATGGCCCAAATTCAGGGGCACAGGGTGTGGCTAATAGGTGAGCCTTGGTCCCCACCCAGTGTATGTTGGTGTATGCCTATGCTGTTGGCTAAATAGGATAGTGTGTAGCTAAATGTTGTCCCTCAGTATGTGCAGGTGACTCTGGTTACCCAAACCTATCATGGCTGCTGACCCCTCTGAGGAATGCCAGGGCAAGGGCAGAAGAACGTTATAATAAGGCCTATGAGTGAACCAGAAGGATAAGTGAGAGAACCTTCAGCCTCCTGAAGGCCAGGTTCAGGTGCCTCCATCTGACAGCTGGATCCCTGTGCTACTCGCCCAAGAAGGTCTGCCAGATAGTAGTGGCATGCTGCATGTTGCACAACCTTGCCCTCCGACGCCATGTACCTTTTCTGCAGGAGGAGGAGACTGGAGATGCCCCTGAGGCAGCAGTGGACCCTGAGGACAGTGAGGCTGAGGAGGCAGAGGATGAGGATGTGGACAACAGAACATTAGTGATTCGTCAGTACTTCCAAAGACACACAGGTTAGACACTGCAACTTCACATTTCCTTGACTATTGTATTCTGTGTGGTGTTGGCATGCTGGCATTAACCACTTGTTTCCCCTACTTAATGTTACCTATGGATTGTCATTTTACAGATGTTGGTGATATGACAACAATGCCCTGATATGATCACAACAGCCAGCAACAGGTCATTCATTCTATGCTCTCACTATGTACAGTTCATTTGCAATGGATGTAGCCATTTAAATCAATACAAATTAGCAATACATGAAATACTAGTAGACGAAGTTTGTCCAAGGGTGTTTAGTGTAGTACTAAGATATTGAGGGGAAGGGAAGGTGCAATGGAATGGGGTGATGATGGACGAAAGTCCACGGTATTGGTCCTGTCTGTTTGTAGCACAGATGCAGTGTCAAAGGGGGACATAGAAAGGGGAGCAATGACAGTTCAAGGTGGACAAGGTGACAGAGTGGGACATAAGGATGACAATAAGGAGAGTCTCATTTCCTGGCAGTGGTCTTTGCAATTGTCTCTGGCTTCTGTCTGGGTCGCAGGGAACATTTGCGGGATGGCTCACCTTCTGCATGGGGAGGGATGCTGGTGGCCTGTGGGTCCTCTGGCAGGGCCTCCTGTCCACTAGCGGCAGCAGAAGTGGAGGGCTGGTCATTGGACAGGCTACTGGTAAGGGCACGCTGGTGTGCTGCTGCCTCCCTCATGATGTTGGCCATGTCTGCCAGCACCCCTGCTATGGAGATCAGGGTGTAGTTAATGGCCTGCAAGTCCTTCCTGATCCCCTGAAACTGTCCCTCCTGCAGCTGCCAGTTCTCCTGCATGTTGTCAAGGATCTAGCCCATCATGTCATGGGAATGTTGGTAGGCTCCCAGGATCTTGGAGAGTGCCTCTTGAAGAGTCGGTTCCCTGGTCCTGTCCTCCCCCTGTTGCACAGCCATCCTCCCAGTGTCCCTGTTGGCCTGTGCCTCTGTCTCCTGAATGGTGTACTCACTGCCACTGACCCCAGGTCCTTGATTGTCATGTTGGCGAGGTGTAGCCTGGGTTCCCTGTACAGGTGGGCACACTGCTGATTGACATGCCCTGGTGACAGAGGTGTGGGTACGCTGGGTGGGTGCTGTGGTGTTGGTTCCTGATGGCGGAAGCTCTGTGGTGGTCTGTGAGTGGGCTTGGGTGACCGACTGTCCAGTGGTCCCTGATGGGCCAGGTAGGTCCTCCAGATCCTGAAGTCCAGAGTTACTGTCATCACTGGGGGCCTCTTCTGTTGGGGGACTGGATAGTGGTCGCACCACCTCTCCACTGACATTGGCTGGGGTACCTGTGGGGATGTAAATGATGTATTCTGCTTCAAGTGTATTACATTAGTACTTCTATAGCTTCCCCTCTATGGTTGGTGTTACTCTGCTAGCTTTTGCTTGTGTATGGTGATGTATTGTGGGATTGTTAGTTTCCCTATGCTGTGCATGCTTTAGTGATAGGTAACCATGCAGGGCTGGGAGGGGTGTCTATGCATTGGTATGGCATGCAGGGCTTGGCATTGGGATTAGTGAGATGGGTAATGGGAGTGTGTGTTTTATAGTGGTGTGGGTGTGGTGTGTGTATGGGTGTCAGGTGTGTGTTTATGGTATTGGCCAATGTAGTGCAGTTTGTGGGTGTCCATTCTGAGTGCGGCTGTATTTACCGCCAATGGTTTACTGCCGTTGAATGCCTGCCATGTTGATTCATGGGTCATAATGTGGTGGGCATTGTTTTGTTGGCGTAACTGTATGGGTTTTGCACTGACCTTTGGTCTGGCGGATTTATGTATGTGGCTATATTCTGTCGGATTGGTGTGTGTGTGTCATAATATGGTAAACGGATATCCGCCACCGCAGCTGTAAGTTGCCGGCCGTCAGCGTGGCCGTAAACGGTATTTACCGCCAATGTCAAAATGAGGGCCTATGTCTCCAGTTCTTAACTTCAGTCAGTCAGTCAGTTAAAGTCAGTGCTTTCAGGTGCATTTGTCTGAGTTACATGGAAGCACAATAAGACTAGAACAAGCAGAAAGCATTATGTAAACACACGAAAGGTTGGACTGCAAATAATGTCCATAATGATCAGAAAGGGGGTGGCTATTCTAAGTGACCCTGTTAGTCTTTTCCTTGAACTCTTCTACCATTGCAGACTTTAATGGACCATTAGAGTACCCTTATTCATGAATAAGATTCCACTCTCAGAGGCTTACTGGATGAACACCCTTATTTTCAACCTTGTGGAGGAATTATTGCTTCTTTACATTTTAGTTATGTATGTCTAAGGAACTGAGTAAGCAATTTATAGGGAATACAAAGACAGACTATGGCCCTTATTATGAACTTGGTGGTAAACACCGCCGACCGCCATGGCAAAGGTGTCCAGAAAACCACCAGTGGCGGCAGAGTGCACACCACCGAATAATGATGCTAAAAAGTAAAACTTCCAAAAATTCTGCAACTTCCACCCGCCACCAGGGCCTATGACTGTGGAATGGCAGTACACCCCTCCCTACCACTGCCATGCAGACAAATATTCTGCCCACCAAATAATGATGCACAAATCAGCATGGCGGGTAGTGAATGCCGAACGACGATTGGAGGTATGCACCACCACTTCCAGGAATAGGACCCACCAACAACAAATGCAGACATTGGCAACTTTGAAACCCACACACCTGACACACAATCCACAACACTATAAAATACTGACACACATACCCCACAATCCTTTGCAATGCCAAAAGCACGACTGAGACTGACAACACAACACGCATACACTGAACCCAACATCACAGACGTAACACACACAAATACACCACCAGAACACATGCATACCCCAAACACCATCACAATCCACACACACAACTACACAGAAGAACCCTCACCAATACTCCAACAACACACCACCCACAACACACACCATGGCACCCCTTAAACACCCCACTTCAGAGACAGGAAGCAAAGGACCATGGTGGATGAAATACTCAGGGTCAAGCCACAACTATTAGGGGCACAGGTGCAGCAGACACCCGTGGCCAGGAAGATGGAGCTATGGCAGATGATTGTCAACAAGGTCAATGCAGTAGGAAACCATCCATGCACAAGGGACGATATTCGGAAGAGATGGAACGACCTGCGTGGGAAGGTCCATTCAATGGCATCCAGGCACAACATTGCTATACAGAAGATTGGTGGTGGTCCCCCACCTACACCGTCCGAATACATCAACTGGGAGGAGAAGGTATTCTGAACCCGGAGGGCCTCACTGGACTCACTGGAGGACTGGACTCAGGTAGGTCAACTACAATACCTTAATAATCACCACATCTATAATGCATGTATCACCCCATCCCTATCACTACCACCAGGACCCCATCCCCTACCTAGTCCACAACACACACATCCAACTTCCCTGCATGACCACAATCCCAGAAACAGACCACAGATCTCCATTAAACAAACAGTCCAGCCTGTCACACACATGGCCCACCATACCCGATCCCATCAATATTGCAAAACACATAGGCCAGCTCACAAAATATACACTGCCAAGAGAAAAACCCCCACGCACCCTTACATGATGCCTTCACACACAACTCCATGCATTCATGCTACATGCATCGTGCCCACAGTATACTCACCTGTTGCTCTGGAGGCCCATGCAGCAGTCCTTACTGGGGTAGGACCCCATCCACCTGTTGCTCCAAGTCCTCAGAAGTGAAGGCTGGGACATTTCCCCGGTCACATGGGCCATGGTAGGTTCCAGACACAGGTCACAGCAGCACATGCAGTGTAGGTCTTCTCCTGTGGAAGGTCAGGAAACAAGTGATGATTTAGAAATAAAATGGCAGTCACGTCCGTGGCAGTGTATACCGTCACCTCCTCCGTACATCCCCATTCGCCACTGTACCCCATAGGGCCCAATATTATCCAATAAAGAATTGCACAGCGGTTCACGACCGCCTACCGCCACAGTGCACAACATCAGCGGAATTTCCTCACTTCCACCTATCCCTCCACACAGGACAGGCGGTCACCACTTCAGGGGGGGGAGGAACAGGCCTATCGATAATTGCTGTGTCACAGGATAAAAAGCACATACTTTTAAATTCCACTGTCCCAAAAAATGATTGCACGATGTGGACTGCTGTCATGGTATAGTTGTTCAAATTGTGACAGCATACTCACACTTGTCCCTTAGATACCTACCGCTGCGGATGAATAGGAGATAAGACATACCCCATGTACAGACCCCTGGTGGACTTAGCAACACTGGAGGACAGGCACATAATACTCACCTATAGACTGGACAGGGCCACAATCACAGAGCAGTGTGCCCAGTTGGAGCCTGACCTGATATCAGCTACCTGTCATCCCACTGCGATCTCCCCTCTTGTGCCAGTTCTATCAGTGCTCCATTTCCTGGCAATTGGTTCTTTCCAAGTGACAGTGGGCTTGGCAGCAGGAATGTCACAGCCAATGTTCTCAATAGTGCTGGCAAGAGTCTTGTCCGCCCTGTTAAAACACATGTGCAGCTACATTGCTTTCCCCCAGGTGGAAGATTTGGCCACTGTGAAGGCTGGGTTTTCTGCAATGGGATATATCCCCAATATAATTGGTGTGAGCGATGGTACACATATTGTGTTTGTCCCCCCTTTCTGGCAAAATGAACAGGTGTACAGGAATCATATGAGTTTCCACTCCATGAATGTGCAGATGGTGTGCCTGGCGGACCAGTACATCTCCCACGTCAATGTTAAGTATCCTGAGTCGGTGCATGATGCCTTTATCCTGAGGAATAGCAGCATCCCAGATGTGATGGCCCAAATACAAAGGCACAGGGTGTGGCTAATAGGTGAGCCTTGGTCCCCACCCAGTGTATGTTGGTGTATGCCTATGCTGTTGGCCAAATAGGATAGTGGGTGGCTAAATGATGTCCCTCAATATTTGCAGGTGACTGTGGTTACTCAATCCTATCATAGCTGCTGACCCCTCTGAGGAATGCCAGGACAAGGGCAGAAGAACGTTATATTGAGGCCTATGAGCGAACCAGAAGGATAAGTGAGAGAACCTTCAGCCTCCTGAAGGCCAGGGTCAGGTGCCTCCATCTGACAGGTGGATCCCTGTGCTACTCGCCCAAGAAGGTCTGCCAGATAGTAGTGGCATGCTGCATGTTGCACAACCTGGCCCTCAGACACCATATACCTTTTCTGCAGTAGGAGGAGACTGGAGATGCCCCTGATGCAGCAGTGGACCCTGAGGACAGTGAGGCTGAGGAGGCAGAGGATGAGGATGTGGACAACAAAACATCAGTGATTCGTCAGTACTTCCAATGACACACAGGTTAGACACTGCAACTTCACATTTCTATGAATATTGTTGTATTCTGTGTGGCATTGGCATGCTGGCATTACCCACTTGTTTCCCCTACTTACTGTTACCTATGGATTATCATTTTACAGATGTTGGTGATATGACAACAATGTCCTGATGTGATCACAACAGCCAGCAACAGGTCATTCATTCTATGCTCTCACTATGTACAGTTCATTTGCAATGGATGTAGCTATTTCAATCAATACAAATTTGCAATACATGAAATACTAGTAGTCGAAGTTTGTCCAAGGGTGTTAAGTGTAGTACTAAGATATTGAGGGGAAGGTGCAATGGAATGGGATGATGATGGACGAAAGTCCAGGGTATTGGTCCAGTCTGTTTGTAGCACAGGTGCAGTGTCAAAGGGGGACATATAAAGGGGAGCAATGGCAGTTCAAGGTGGTCAAGGTGACAGAGTGGGACATAAGGATGACAATCAGGAGAGTCTAATTTCCTGGCAGTGGTCTTTGCAATTGTCTCTGGCTTCTGTCTGGGTCGCAGGAAACATTTGCGGGATGGTTCACCTTCTGCATGGGGAGGGATGCTGGTGGCCTGTGGGTCCTCTGGGGGTCCTCCTGTCCACTAGCGGCAGCAGATGTGGAGGGCTGGTCGTTGGAATGGCTAGTGGTAAGGGCCCGCTGGTGTGCTGTTGCCTCCCTCATGATGTTGGCCATGTCTGCCAGCACCCCTCCTATGGAGATCAGGGTGTTAATGGCCTGCATGTCCTTCCTGATCCCCTGATATTGTCCCTCCTGCAGCCGCCAGTTCTCATGAATGTTTTCAAAGATCTAGCCCATCATATCATGGGAATGTTGGTAGGCTCCCAGAATCTTGGAGAGTGCCTTTTGAAGAGTCTGTTACCTGGTCCTGTCCTCCTCCTGTTGCACAGCCGTCCTCCCGATGTCCCTGTTGGACTGTGCCTCTGTCCCCTGAATGGTGTACTCACTGCTACTGACCCCAGGTCCCTGATTGTCCTGTTGGCGAGGTGTGGCCTGGGGCCCCTGTACAGGTGGGCACACTGCTGATTGACGTGTCCTGGTGACAGAGGTTTGGGTACGCTGGGTGGGGGCTGTGGTGTTGGTTCCTGATGGTGGAAGCTCTGTGGTGGTCTGTGAGTGGGCTTGGGTGACCGACTGTCCAGTGGTCCCTGATGGGCCAGGTAGGTCCTCCAGATCCTGAAGTCCAGAGTTACTGTCATCACTGGGGGCCTCTTCTGTTGGGGGACTGGATAGTGGTGGCACCTCCTCTCCACTGACATTGGCTGGGGTACCTGTGGGGATGTAAATGATGTATTCTGCTTCAAGTGTATGACATTCGAACTTCTATAGATTCCCCTCTCTAGTTGGTGTTACCGTGTCAGCTTTTGCTTATGTATGGTGATGTATTGTGGGATTGTTAGTTTCCCTATGCTGTGCATGCTTTAGTGATAGATGGCCATGCATGGCTGGGAGGGGTGTCTATGCATAGGTATGGCATGCAGGGCTTGGCATTGGGATTAGTGAGATGGGTAATGTGAGTGTGTGTTTCATTGTGGTGTGGTGTGTGTATGGGTGTCAGCTGTGAGTTTATGGTATTGGCCAATGTAGTGTTTTTTGTGGGTGTCCATTCTGAGCGCGGCGGTATTTACCGCCAATGGTTTACCGCAGTTGAATGCCCGCCATGTTGATTCATGGATCATAATGTGTTGGGCGTTGTTTTGTTGGCGTAACTGTATGGGTTTTGCACTGACCTTTGTTCTGGCGGATTTATGTATGTGGCTATATTCTTTCAGATTGGTGTGTGTGTGTCATAATATGGTGAACGGATATCTGCCACCACGGCGGTAAGTTAGCGGCCGTCAGCGTGGCGGTAAGTGGTATTTACCGCCATTGTCATAATGATGGCCTATGTCTCCAGTTCTTAACTTCAGTCAGTCAGTCAGTTAAAGTCAGTGCTTTCAGGTGCATTTTTCTGAGTTACATGGAAGCACACTAAGACTAGAACAAGCACATAATATACAGGGCACAGGTGCAGCAGACACCCGTGGCCAGGAAGATGAAGCTATGGCAGACGATTGTCAACAAGGTCAACGCAGTAGAAAAACATCCATGCACAAGGGACGATATTCGGAAGAGATGGAACGACCTGCATGGGAAGGTCCATTCAATGGCATCCAGGCACAACATCGCCATACAGAAGATTGGTGTTGGTCCCCCACCTACACCCTCTGAATACACCAACTGGGAGGAGAAGGTCCTGGCTATCCTGAACCCGGAGGGCCTCACCGGACTCACTGGAGGACTGGACTCTGGTAGGTCAACTACAATACCTTAATAGTCATCACACCTGTAATGCATGTATCACCCCATCCCTATCACTACCACCAGGACCCCATCCCCTACCCAGTCCACAACACCCACATCCAACTTCCCTGCATGACCACAATCCCACAAACAGACCAACATCCAGCCCCCTGGGCACAGTCGCCTACCCCTGCATAGATTCCCAGTGATACTACAGCACCCACAATGCACCTCCACCTCCCACATAAAATGCAACTAAATGTACACAAAGGGATCTTGAATGCCACTACAGGGGAATATAACCATTAAGTAGTGCAGAGCAGTGCTGCAATTGCCGATAAAGGTACCTGACACCCACCTGTCTATTCCCCCACAGACAGGCACCAACACCCATGCCACCTGGGTGGAGATGTCAAGGAGTGGCAGCGCCCCACCTGAAGACAGAGGCCTCACTCAGGAGAGTGCAGAGGGATGCCTTGAAATAGAGGAACTCCCTGGCCCATCACACAGTCCAGGACTCTCATCCTCCAGCAGCCCCATCCAGAATACCACTGACACCCCTACCACCCAGCCACCGTCATCAGCTCTGACCAAATGACCCCAGACCAGTGTCACTAGGCCATGGACTAGCACCCCACATGAACAGAGGCCAGAGTCTCCACCCACCAACAGGCAGTATTGATGAAGGTTCCACTGCAAGTGGGACTGCCAGACCAGTGCAGGGGACACAGGCAGAGGGGGCCAGCCCTAGTGGGAGGGCATCAGTGGCCCAGGGGGATGGCCAAAGGATGGATGCAGCAGCTCAGGTGGTGATATCTGAGGTCCTGGGAGCATACTACCATACCTAGGACAGGATGGGCCATATCCTGGCCACCTTGGAGCAGAATCAGAGGCTGGTGGTGTAGTGTGGTTAGTTTTACGTATCTTTTGCGCATTAGCTTCAGGCTTTAGGGCTTTGTGCACTTTGCCCTGGATGTATTTTATTCATTTGCTTGCAGCTTAGAGCCTCTGTGCACTTTGCTCTACATGCTTTTTATTAGGCTTCGTACTGTTATTTTTCAAATAGCCAGTTCTACGGTCTTGTTTTATATTCATATCACACTGTTTAGCCTACTTCAGCACTGGAGTTCTCCATAACACATTCTTGTTCACTCTGTGCTTCAGTCAAGGATACAGTCTGGTACATTGCCGATAGACGTCCCAATACACGCAAGAGGGAGATTCCGACCAGGGAACCACAACTAGACGCTGACAGCCTTGTTGCAGATGCTGAACCAGATCACAGGCCTTTGCTCAGGTATGAGGGTTTATGTCTCCCGAGGGATTCAGAAAGGCAAGTTAGAAGCTTAACATGATGTGCTCGAAAAAGAACAAGCAGAGGGAGAGTAGAAACTATTAGACACCATGATAGCGTTGTTCTTATGTTTTACTCTCCTGGTGACTATCTCAATCCTACTGTGTTGTATGGTTCTGGTTATTGCGGCTCACGCCTTATTATCTAAAATGCAGTCGTTTTATTAAAACATTATATAAAACTTATACTGCCTTTGTCATTTGTATATGAGATCATACTGTAAATGAGAGAGTTGGTTTGGATCTGAGTGACCACGACTTCCCTGAGAAGTTCCAAAGATGTCATGCGCTCGGCTGCCCAATCATCTCTTCCCCTTGGGAGAAATGAGGCACTGCTGGTTAGCCGGAGCAACAACCGGATTTAGGGTTACAGAGTTCCTTACACGTGGGTCAGACTCAGTCCCCCACACCGTGATCGATCCTGCTGCCTAGAAATCCAGTAGTCTCATTTAGGATAATGAGAGCCCACGCGACATGGCGCCGCCAACGATTGGTCTGGCTCTAATTTTTAGGTCCGGCTGACTCTCTCGGTCTCATATATATATTGACTCCTCGGTTCCGTAAGCGGAGACGTCCGTGGGGCTGAGGATTTCCGCCACCACGGGATAGATACATCCTATTACTTTGTGGTTGGTTGTTCAAGCTTGAACTTTGAAAGGAAAACCCCGATATTGGTGTGCCTTCTCTGACCTAGTGCTGTTTTTTACAAATGGCTAATCCTATTGTAGTGAATGTAGCGCTTAATATGCGACAACCGCTCACGGGACATCTGATAGCACATGGACTGACGGTCCAGGGGGGTCCGGTCACTTTTGTGGTGGACGCCCATGCAGCCTATAGAACAGAACTTTTTTATTCTTGGGTCGTGTTTCCAGCAGTTGATGGGGGTACAAACACTTTTCACGAATACACTGTTGCGAATGTCCCTGGACAATACAGGGCTTATGCATACTTAGAGATACCTTTATCTTATCAAGAACACCATAATTGGCTTGATGGCGCCCTCCCACACACAGTAGCACAGGTAAGGTTAGGTCCACTGAGTAATGATGGTCCGACCTGGCCTTTATTGGCTACTTACACACCATATCCTGCGGTTACTAACTTGGAAGTGGCTGACGTTCGTCGTTTATATATAGACTTGGCAACTACATACAGAAGACTGGTTCAGTTTGTCATGCAGGCATTAAATACTAATGCAGCGCGTGCTGCTCCGGCGCATCCACAGGCAGTGGTTCCGGGTATTAATCCGGCCACTGTACACTCAGTTATGGGTAAAGTACCGGCTAAACGTGAGGAAACTCCATTTTGGCTGGCGCAGAAAAATAATACGCTGGAAGCAGTATTTCCCCATACGGGACCTCAGGATAAACATAGAATATTGACGATGTGTTTGCCTTATGGAATGGTTCCTCTGATGGACCTTTGTAATACCTGGGGAACAGTGTTTGCCGCGCTCTACACTACGGCACACGGTACACCGACATTAGCTAATTTACCGGAAGTGCTTAAACAAATTCAAGATGAATATGGGGCTGCCCCAGCTTTAGATTTGGGCATGCAGTTGATGGGCAATTTTGCGGCAGTTTCTTCTATTATTTTGAGTAATCTCAAGGGAGAGGCAGTAGCACTAGCAGTGCGTATGCGTCTTCCGGACGTTCCACAGATTAATCAGGAGCGGGAACTCCCGAGAATAATAGCAGAAACATATTCCAGTATTGGTCGCGATAGCCTAGGGGCTAGACCGCAAAAACCCCAAATACAGGGAAAAAATAATAAAGATAATGCTAAACAACAGCAACCTGAGGGTACTAAAAAGTGCTGAGAAAAGAAACAGCAAACACCTAAGAAAGATGGGGGACAGTATCCGCAACCGGAGACCCCGCAGAATAGGTATAATCTCAGGAATAGGGATAATTTGAAGACGCCTGATAGATATCAATATACTGATACACGCCAATCTCGTTCCTTTCAGGACTCCTCGGACAAGAGAAGTGAGAGAGGTGGGTGGTCAGAGCGGAGAAATGAGTACGTGAAACCGAGACAGGACTCACAACGCTCAACGGAGGTTTCTATTAAACAAGAAGAGAAACCACTCCAACAAAAACAACAATTTAAAAAGAAGAAAGTGGCAGCAGTCTCAGTTAGACATGCCGCTCAAGAAGAGAGTTCTCTTGACGAACAAGACATGGGCGTTAGCACTGTTAGACAGCGCGGCAGAGGTCACAATAGTTCGCTGGAGTCTTCTTGAGCATCTGGAGGTGAAAGCAACTGATGACTTCATACAAGTCAAAACGGCAGATATGCGAGTCTCTGATCCTGATAGAGTATATAAAGTAACTCTGCAATTAGAAGGGGACATTGACCGCATTGTACACGCTATTTTTTGGGACCATGTGGTAAAATCATATGACGTTCTGCTGGCCGAACAAGATTGGCCGCCTGACTTTGTTCGCTACTGTCCGGTTGGGGAAGAGGTTATTACACCTTCCTTCTCACCACTTGTTCCGAGAGAACTAGCGGAGTCCTATAGTAAAACATGGGCTCTAGCACAGGCCCCCGCCCTATATAGAAATAACGTGGGGTGGGATAGACAATCACCTTATCATGTAATTCCAATAAAGGGCAACCTCAGCCGCAGCCGCAGTATCCTATCAAATTTGAGGCAAGGGCATCGGTTAGGAAAATTCTTACACAATTGGAGTACCAGGGTGTAATTGAACCCTGTGTGTCGCCGATGAATAATCCCTTATTTCCAGTTGCTAAACCGGACCATTCATATAGGATAGTGGTGGATTACAGATACTTAAATGGACATACACGCACATATGCCATACAGAATTCACATAGCGCAGCGCTTATGAATAATATTGTGCGTAAAAAATACAAAACAACATTAGATATCTCGAATAGATTTTTCTCCCAAAATATAGCGCCTGAGAGTCGGGACTATGCCAGTTTCAGTGCGTTTGGCTCTCAAAAAAAGTTTTGTCATTTGCCTCAGGGGTATAAGAATAGCCCAGGACTATTTTCGGCTCGTGTGACTGAAATTCGGCACGAGTTGGACCCTGAGGCGTTATCATATGTTGATGATATATATTTGACAGATGATGAGATTCTGCAACATCTAAGGCGTGTAGCACGCATTGTTGTGGGGTTTGCTGAAATTGACCATAAGTTTAATTTTAAGAAATCAAAGATTGCCTTCCTCAGCGTCATTTTCCTGGGATATGAGTTGTCAAATGAGGGCAAGAGCTTAGCGCCACATTTTTTGGAGAAATGTGCTCAATTGCAGCCTCCTAATACGGTTCGGAAACTCCAGTCATTGTTGGGGTTTCTGAATTTTGGCAGAATTTACATTCCTGATTATGCTACGCGTATAAAACCTTTATACGAATTGATTCGACCGAATTTTTCAAATAGATTTTGGACGATTGAGCATACACATATACTGCGAGATTTACAAACTGATCTCTTAGCAGTTAAACATTTGCACACACGGGACAATAAAATGCATTTAGTCATCAGGGTTATACCTGGGGCTGTTGGGTTTACATATGTCACCTTTAATGAGGATGAGACAGTCCCGATAGCATACAAGTCTCACTTGTATTCTGCTGCAGAACAACGATTTGCACAGATTGAGAAAATACTCACTGCAGTACAGATGGCTGTGATTAAAGAAAGACCTCTTGCCCAGGGCCAACGCATCATTGTCGTTTCCCTGGTTCCAGCCTTAGAGGCTGTTACAAAAGCGAGTGTTCCTAATTCGAAAGCATTACACCCGCGATGGATACAATGGGCTACGTCTTTGACAGCCACTGATGTAGATTACATATTTGACCCTAAACTGCAGACTCCAGAATTTCTTCAATATGAAATGGAATACCCAGTTCCTGCTGGCACATTGCCTATTGACCAATATCAGGTGGTCATGTATACCGATGGCTCTGCGCAACCAGCGGTTGGGACTAAACAGCAGTATTCTGCTGCATGTGTGGTGGTGAGCGGCACTATGGAGGGGGAAGTGTTCTGCCCCCGACATACTAATACACAAACCTTGGGAGATTGTACGGCACAGCTGGCTGAGCTCAAAGCTCTATTGTTAGTATTGGAACACTCGGATCCGGTGACTTTAACCCTGCTGGTCTGTGACTCCTACTACTGTGTTCAGTCTTTCAATGAATATTTACACTATTGGAAGTTGAATGGGTTCAGAGATTCTAAAGGCAACACCATTAAACACAAATTGCTGTGGGGTAAGGTTGCGGATCTGAAGGAAACGCTTCCTAAAGTCCATGTTGTACATACACATGGACACCAGCGTGTTGGAATACACGTTGCTGGGAATACTTTGGCTGATGAAGCTGCGAAGTCGGCAGTGGCTGTTGCCACTGTAGCCGCAGTAACTCGTTCGAGTTCCAAACCAGACGCAGAGATTTCGGCTGCCATAAAGGCTGCGGCTGATGGCACGCCCTTTCCTAAAGGATTTCCTTCTAAATATAGTTACTGCTTGAGTGGTGCGCTACATACTGTTGTTAACATTCCAGGCATTGGTGTACGTGACATGCCCAATAAAATTGAGAGACCTCGATTAATTTCTGCAGCACATGAGGGGGCGGCATCTGCACATGCTGGTGTGGCTGCCACGATTTCACTATTACAGGCTCGTTACTGGTGGCCTGGTCTATATAAGGAGACAAAGCAGTTTGTCCTTTGTTGTGACGTCTGTCAACAAATTAAAGCTTCAACAGCTAGACGCCCCCTGCAGACGCCCCTTCTGATTTCAAATAAACCTTTACAGTGTGTGTACTTGGATCATTGTGGTCCACTGACGCCAGATAGTGCATACAAATATATTTTGGTTGCTGTAGATTCGTGCTCCAGATTTGTGTGGGTCTGGCCACAGCGCTCGGCTGACGCTCGGACTGTTATTAAAGATTTGCGCATCTTTGTCGATACATTTGCAGTTGCGGCTTTTCATTCGGACCAGGGCCCTGCTTTTGCCCCTAAGGCATTCAGGGACACCAAGGCTTCGTTGGGGGGTCCAACTCCAATTCTCGTCTCCATTTCATCCCGAGGGAAATTCTGTTGTGGAGCGTTTAAATCGTGATTTAAAGCAATCCTTGACGGCCAGAGTTATAGGTACGGGTCGTAGTTGGCTAGCCCACCTGTATGGAGTACATAGAGCACTTAATAAATTGCCTAGAAGGTCCCTGGGGGGTCGTACTTCATATGAGTGCCTGTTTGGAACACGAATGTATGTTCCTGATCTAGATGGTCCTGGTGTGGAGGCGGCAGATACGCCCTTTGACATAAAAGATCGTGTCACTGTTTTGCAGGATTTACAACAATTCCGTGAAGATAACTCTTCTGCAAGTGCTGCCTCCTCAGGAATTAAGGATGAGCCAGTAACTCCTACTGGTTGGATACCCAGGATTGGGGATCTAGTGCGTGAAAAGGTCGCAGTAAAGAAAGAATTTGGTCCTTCTTATCGAGCACCAGTCCCTGTATTAGGGTATGCGGCACGAGAACTGTAATTTTACCGCCGCTGCGCGGGGCCAAAGAAAATGGCTTTGTTTCCATTGATAATGTCAAGTTACAACATGTGGCCGATTCTGCACAGCAGACCAAGAGGGACACCCAGTAGTTCCGGAATCCCTCTCACTACTGGGGAAGAAGTCCAGCTGCAGGTGATTTGCACTGATGCTGTTTCCCCTCCGAGCTTGGGGAGGGTGGAAGATGATCTTGCGATTGTTCCACAGATGACGATTAATTTGGAATATTTTGATCAAGTTGCTGTACGTTCTACTGATGTTTCTGAACATGTGGTTTACAGTGTGCCAAGGCGAGAGCCTCCATCTGCTTCTTTGTTCACAGTTGCACCTTTTGCAAGAACTGCCTCTGGCTGCTTCAACGACACTGATGATGCCGTGTCAGACTCCTCGTCCTCACTATCTTCAATCCGAGGTCCGCGTAAGCTGCTGTGTTGGCTTAAACGCAACTATTTTGTTTTTCCTTGGAACTATTTGTGGCTTTTTATGGCTGTAATGACTCTTTTTTTATGGTTGCGATTTGTGGTTACTTTTTTTCTAGTAATACATGGTCATTTTCTTTCTGAACGATCTGACATTGAGCACGTGGAGACGGTGTTAAAACCACATTTTTCATCTCATATGGTTCGAAGAGACTTGTCCAATGTAAACATTTCTGCAATACCGATTCCGGATGGGATTGTGTGGGATAAAGTAATGTTTGATATATATGGTTCTACTGAATTGATTCAAATACCGTATGTTCTCAAATTGTCAATGAATGATATCGTTACAGTATACCAGGCATTGTTTCTGATGATTGGGATGTGAAGACAGTAGATTCTATGCTGACAGAATTGCAATATTATACTGTCTATGACGATGAAGATGCTTACCTATTTAGAGATAATCATGGTGACATGTTTTGCTACAACTATTATGGACACCACTTTATTCATAAAGCAAGTAGCCCTAAGTCCATATTTGATTATGTGCAATGGGAACATTGCCCAACTCCTCCACAAGGGAGTTCAAAAACTTATTATGATAAATTTGCATATTTTTCTGGGCATAATCAACAAAATGCTAGGTCTTACTATTTTAAAGTTACACCGTATGCTAATAAGCAAATGTTATTGACCTATACTAAATTACTGTATTCAAATTTGTTTGTATCTAAACTTTCGGTTGAGGGGTATGAATATTGGTTTAAGACTGTTGACTTAAAAAGTGTCTGGGGAACGAAAAATTGGCAGATGCAAGGCAGGGACACATTATTTAGAGCATGTATTATCCCTGTGCAGATGATTTTCCTCAATGACACAGTACAACAGACTAGCTGTTTGGGCTTGGCAACGATTAGAGAGTTGAATTTGCCTAGTATACCTGTCCCTTCCAAATTGAACAATTGGCAACGATATGTTAATGCTATGTTTAGTGAGTTTACACACTGGGCCCAGAATGGTACGCTTAATACTTCATTGGTACATCCGGGCGGGTGGTTATTATGGCCTGTAGACACTAATAAGTGTCATCAACGTTTTGTCACCTCTTCAGGAGGGTTCAGGACTAGTAGGGCAGACCCTCACTACATTTCACCAGAACATGCTGATAACATAACTACATACAGCATAGGTAAGCTTTGTCAGCAATGGTTGAAATCACGCTGGATGCAGTTAAATCACATCTCACGTTACTGTCTAATGATACTGACTTACAAGATTTTTTGTCAGGACCTAAGGTACCTCGGAAGAAACTATTTTTATATGAAGTCTATAATGAGATTTGGAAGCTTTCACAACAGGAGGCAGCAGCCCGGTTGTGGCAAATTGATCAGGAAAACCTGATACAGGCTTTGTCTGTTGTGGATAATGGCATGCATATCCTTTCTGACCATTTTACACCATTGATAGCATCGTTTCCTCTGCTATAGACATTATTAAATCGGATATGTCTTCTTTATATCATGGGCAGAGTCAGACGCGGTCCATCATGCAGCTGGGTTGGACTATGCAGACCTTGAAGGCAGGTCGCGTTCCGTGGCAGCACATTCGTGCCAGAGAGATCTTTGTCTCCTTTAATTTAACTCGTCAACAACAGCTGATGGCAAAAAAGGAAGCGACGTATGTCATGTTAAATATTGAAAAATTGGAGAAACTGCCTTTCACGGTTGCTGAGATTCTGTCAGCTGAGTGATTGATTCATGGGGTTATTAATTTGCCTATCTCCACTCTGCAATTTACTTCTTGTTTGAAGCACATTCCGGTGGGTAGATACGAACGGTTGGGAGACAGTTACATACACGAGGTGTGGGAGCTTCCCTTTTTATACAGATGTATTAATGGTTTGAGGGGGGTTTTTCTTAGCGGTAGTGAATGCAAAACTTCTGTCAGCCATTCCATGGTTTGTAAACAGCTGTCCTTGCACGGGGCGTGTAACACTTTGATTGCTAACTTAGCTTGTTATCTGAAGGGAGTTCCAGTCCCGGTTATTAAAAACACTTTCCAGGTGCTTTCTAACGGCAGTTACATTGTTCTTAACAGCGAACGCTGCTGTGGCATGCGTGCCGGAATAGTTTACGTGGTCGTTGTCACCAAGGCCGTTACGTGCTGCAGGAATGTATTGTTTCCCCCCACTCAAATTAGGGAGGTAGCAGACATCTGGCCTCATATTGCTACTTCCAAGGTGAATTTCGACAAGTTGAGTCGACTAAAGGCTCTATTGTTTCAAAAGCATGTGGCCCTTACATCTGCTAGCGAGACCTACGCAAGGTCGTCGGCGGAAATACAGTCCCTTTTGAATACGAACTTTCCGAGTCACTTTGGTGAACTTGTGGGACGTATATTTAATGCGTCCAGCACTGCTGGAATTGCATATTTTTTCAAAGCTGTTGGTGTTGGTTTTGCTCACAACTTCTCTTCCATATTCGGTTTAATACCTTCGGCTATACACTCTATTTTCGGAAGCATTTTTGGGGGTTTCCCGATTACTTTGGTTTTATTGGCTGGAGTCTTGCTATTGCTGCTGTTCTTCCGCAATGGCTGTCCCGCCACGACGAGATCCTATATTGCTGCTCCCGTCAGCGCAACTGTGTTGTGAACGCATGATGCAGCATTTTGGAGCAACACTCCTGGGACATTTGGAGTGGGACTGGTCACTGTCATTCCGACCAGTTTTGGATTGTGTGCAACCCGTGTTTTGGTGCCTTTGGTGCTCGTTTGAACATGCACTGGCTCTCTGTCTCTCACTGCAGCGCCCTCCAGTGGTCGATACTGATCTGTTGATGTTCCCGATTAGGGCTCATTCCCAGACTTGTGCACTACGGTTGCGTTTGCTTCGTGAGGCAGTTTATGAGATTCCATTCCTGGAGGTAGATGGTATTGTCTCATTCATAGGCCCTGCACGGCGTGCCGCCCTGAATGGTTTTGGGGCTTTGGAACACACCTGCTCCATGGTACTTTTTGGCGTGGATCTTCCGATATTGACATATATCGAAGTGGAGGAGCTCCTGCTTTCTATTGCTTCTGTCTGACAATTGGATTTTTTTCCCTCCAAAATTGACATTATATTGAATTTGGCTTTATCGTCACATGCTTCCCAAATTTATGACTTTGTTGTCCTCTGACCTTGTCGAAATATATATATTTTTAGGTATTGTTTATATCTGGAGCATACTTTTATATTATTGGAAACACTTGCTACCGACAAGGGGAGGTTGTAGCGTGGTTAGTTTTACGTATCTTTTGCGCATTAGCTTCAGGCTTTAGGCATTTGTGCACTGTGCCCTGGATGTATTTTATTCATTTGCTTGCAGCTTAGAGCCTCTGTGCACTTTGCTCCACATGCTTTTTATTAGGCTTCGTATTGTTATTTTTCAAATAGCCAGTTCTACGGTCTTGTTTTATATTCATATCACACTGTTTAGCCTACTTCAGCACTGGAGTTCTCCATAACACTTTCTTGTTCACTCTGTGCTTCAGTCAAGGATACAGTCTGGTACATTGCCGATAGACGTGGTAGGAGTTTAGTCTTTGGCATTTCTGCGTAGGGACATTTTGTGATCACGCTGACATATTAGTTATAAAAACACTTCCTTGTCCCAATACACACAAGAGGGAGATTGCGACCAGGGAACCACAACTAGACGCTGACTGCCTTGTTGCAGATGCTGAACCAGATCACAGGCCTTTGCTCAGGTATGAGGGTTTATGTCTCCAGAGGGATTCAGAAAGGCAAGTTAGAAGCTTAACATGCTGTGCTCGAAATAGAACAAGCAGAGGGAGAGTAGAAACTATTAGACACCATGATGGCGTTGTTCTTATGTTTTTCTCTCCTGGTGACTATCTCAATCCTACTGTGTTGTATGGTTCTGGTTATTGCAGCTCACGCCTTATTATCTAAAATGCAGTCATTTTATTAAAACATTATATAAAACTTATACTGCCTTTGTCATTTGTATATGAGATCATACTGTAAATGAGAGAGTTGGTTTGGATCTGAGTGACCACGACTTCCCTGAGAAGTTCCAAAGATGTCATGCGCTCGGCTGCCCAATCATCTCTTCCCCTTGGGAGAAATGAGGCACTGCTAGTTAGCCGGAGCAACAACCGGATTTAGGGTTACAGAGTTCCTTACACGTGGGTCATACTCAGTCCCCCACACCGTGATCGATCCTGCCTAGAAATCCAGTAGTCTCATTTAGGATAATGAGAGCCCACGCGACAGTGGCAGCACACCACGGAGGCCATGGACCAATGGAAACCGCACAATGCCACTACGGCCACCATTGTAGGGGTGCTGCAGCACCAGTACCACAGCCAGCCTGAGTCCTCCACACACCTGCAAGCCCGACCACTAGCCAGGACACTGCCCTGCCTACTACATCTGCAGCAGCAACTGGACTGGTAGCAATGCCAGAGGACACACAGGAAACCAGCCCCCCTACCCCTGTAGCCCAGCTTCACCTTCACCAAGCCCAGTGCCAGGAAGTGACTCTGCCCTGAACTGTCTCCCTTGTGTGCCACTGAGCTACCTTGTTGACATGCCACTGCCATCACACCATCTTCCAATGGCCACATGGACTAAAACCCAGTTCTACCAACAGCTGAGCATATGTACCTGAGTATGTATTTGCATCATGTGCCCACTCCCTTTCACTGTCCCAACACTTACGTATATTTTGCCATTCAATAAACACATCTATGCCCTCAAATTGTATGTCCCTCTTAAATATGATATATTAATTGTGAGTGTGTATGCATTAGAAGGTTAATATCATAATCATACCTTTAATGCAGGAAGAGATCCAACAGTCTATAACATCTGAAGTATGTCACACCGTACACAATATTGGGGTTCCTGGCACGTCAACTCAGTCATCAGCATTGTCACTGACAATAGACACCACATTACTTATCACATGAGTCAGACTAAAACTATGCAGTGAATAGATCAAAATCAATGAACAGTACCTTAGAGTCACTGGAAGTATAGCCGGATTAGCTGGGTCCTGGAGTTGAGATCTTCCCCCTCTTCTTCCTCACTATCACTCTCATCCCCTCTCTGAGGTTGCAGGGCTGGTTGTACAGCATCCTCCTCTTCTAGAAGAGGGATAGGTTTCCTCACAGCCAAGTTGTGCAGCATGAAGCAGGCCACCACTATCTTACACACCTTGTCAGGGACATAGCACAGGGATCCCCCAGAAAGATGGAGGCAACAAAATCTAGCCTTCAGGAGACCTATAGTGCGCTCAATCACCCTCCTAGTACGTCCATGGGGCTCATTATAATTCCTCTCTGCATCTGTCCTGGGATTCCTCACAGGTGTCAGGAGCCATTGCAAGTTGGGGTAGCCAGAATCATCTGCAAAGTGGGCAAAAGAGGACTTTAACAAACTGTCTTTACTTGCATACAGCCTGACTGTCAGCTATGTACTGATCCAATGTCATACACACTCACCTATTAGCCATCCTCTGTCCCCTTGTAGTTGTTCTATCACGTGTGGAACACTGCTGTTTCTCAGGACAAATGAATCATGGACTGAGCCTGGGAACCTGGCCTTGGCATGTGATGTGTACTGATCAACAGTACATGCCCATTGTACATTCATGGAGTGATAGTTCTTATGATTCCTATACACCTGTTCATTCACTCTTGGGGGTATGAGAGTTATGTGGGTTCCATCAATGGCACCTATCACATGGGGAATATTATCGGAGCCATAAAATCCAGATTTGATGGCGGGAAGTTCAGCCCTTTGGGGAAACTGGACATATGTTTGCAAGTGTTGAACACAGGCATCCATGAATTTGGACAGAATGAGGCTGAACATTGGCTGTGAGATCCCAGCACCCATGCCCACTGTCACCAGAAATGAGCCCGTAGCCAAAACATGGAGCACAAATAGCACTTGCACATTGCATGGATAGCATGCTGATTTCGATTTGCCGGTTTAGGAAGAGGATCTAATAATGCGCAGAGGTCATGAATTGTAGCTCTATTGATTCTGAATGTGATAATGATTTGACATTACCCATAGTTTCCAGATCTACCAGGGGTCTGCATACAGATGGGGCCCTCCCTCGCCACATGGGTCTGTACCCATGGGGGAGGAAAAAAACTATTCTGAGTGTCAACTTAAACACTTGCATCCCATGATGTCACTGTTTTTTAAAAAGTGTGACACGTAGGTAACACACACAAACTGAAAGTATGAGGTACACCATCAGGCAAATGTGTGCTGAGTTAACTCTGCCATATTGGCATCACAGTGTGGGCACACTTCCAAAGATGGGTACATGTGAGGATTATAGATTTATGTCAGCAAGCGACAAAGGAGAGAGCGGTTTGGTTCCTGGATGAGGGCCCTGGCCAGGTTATAGTGACGTGGTGGTAGCAAAGTGGCAGCCTCCTGCCATCCAAGGATGACAGAGTGGAAGTGACTTTGTTCTGCTGGTGTTAGTCGTCATGGCAGAAGACAGTGTTCACCGCCCTGCACCTGTTCATTGCATTACATGGTTGTGAACCTGGGAACCTGGGCCAATCATGATCACCAGTGGCGGTGATGGAACACACTGCCGCAGTACCTACGCCATTTTGTCAGACCCTTGACACTTGACTCTTGATTCCCATGTAGGGTAGTACTCCACTACGTTTGCTGCTGTGTCCTGTCTCAGGTCCCTGAGATGGCGTGGGTTACCTGGGCTTCTCTATGGAGGAGCTTGAGAAGCTGGTGGATGGGGTCCTAACCCTGTATGCAAAGTTGTATGGACGACCAGAGGAGCAGGTGAGTTGCCATCTGTCATGCTTTGATGTGTGTGATTGTGGCGTATCCCTTTATGCATGTGTGTCCGATGTGTGACTGCCCAGCTGTAGATTGTCTGGCGCGTTCTGCCTGTGAGTTGAAAACATGCATGTCAACAATGCCCGTTCCATATGGAACGGCATGGCATTTGGATTCGGTGCACGCATACTGACGTCTGTTTCTTTGCTCTGTGTGTCCCATGCAGGTCAGTGCCCATCAAAAGAAAGGCCTGTGCAAGCCATCGCCAAGGATGTGTGGACGATATGGGTATACAACCGGCGGAGCTCCCATTGCAGGAAGCGGTGGAAGGACCTGAGGTGCTTGGCCAGGAAGACCGGAGAGGCCCAGCTGGGGAAGGCCTCCCAATGCGGAAGGGGTGCCCCTCGGACCATTACCCCCCCTAATGACCTGCATTCTGGCTGTGGCCTATCTGGATGGGTGCTTGAGGGCAGCACAGCAGTCACAAGGGGTGAGTACCAACACTGTTGTGATACCACTTTGATGGATGTATTTGGGTGCTGTGGGATGTATGCATTGTATTGCCAGACACTTGAACAGGTGTGTCCCTGCAGTCCTTCCCCACCCAACTCCTTGGGATGGTGTAAGGGCTAGTTTTAGCAGCCTCTAATTGCCTATGAGGGGATCCTTTCTGTCATCTGGTTTTCATTGTGGCCTTATAGTCTTGTAAGTGCATTGACTGGGCATGGTCTCTCATGGGTGTACTTCATACAGTGTATCAGGTTCGTGTTTCATGAGGGTTATTTGGTGTATTCTAGGGTCATGCCCACTAGTCAGGGGCACATTCATTACGTATGTTGTCTGTGCTGAGGGTACATGCGTGACCTGGGTGGGAGTGTGTGTGAGCCAAAATGTACAGATTTTCAGGAATTGAGATACTTCTCTCTTGTTTTGTTTCCCCACCCCTGTGCTCTTGTGTCCCTGTGTACATTAGCATCATCTGGCGAGGGAGCTGGGGCACCGGTGAGTGGGGATACAGCAGCCCACGGTTCCAGGGAGGCAAAGTTGAGCGACGCCAAGGGGACCAGTGGGTTGGAGGGCGAGGGGGGTACCACGGGAGATGCAACTACCACTGGAGGTAGTGACTCTAATACCTCCTCTGAGGGGAGCTCCCTGGTGGTGGCGGACCCTACTGGGCCCACCCATTCTTTGCCATCTTCTGCCACCCCCCATACCATCACTGCCCTCCCAGTTGCTCCCCACCGAGCTACCCGTGCCTGCTCGCCCAGGAGGGTGGGCGTCTACTTTGCCCCAGGCACCTCATCCCCTGCTCCAGTCAGCCCTGCTGCCCTCACAGAGGAGGCTATTGACCTCCTGAGGACCATCTCTGTATGGCAGACAACCATCGTGAATGCCATCCAGGGGCTAGCATCCCAGATGAAGCAACGCAATGCATACCTGGAGGGCATTCACGGTGCCATGTCTGGCCTACAGAGGTCTTCTAAGGCTCTGGCCTCCTCTTTGATGGCAGCCAGTGTCTCTGGTCTTTCTGTCCCCCTCCCACCACCTCTACCCCTTCCAGCACCCCACTCCCTTCACCCATACCAATCACACATACAGACAGCCATGCACACAGATCAACATGCAAGAAGCACACTGAAAAACACCACACTTCCCACCATAGGCATGCACACACCAAACATACAAAAGCACACACAACAACATCCACTTCCCCCAGTGTTTCGACCCCCACCACCCTGTCTATCACCTCACCATGCACACCCACATGCACTGCATCCTAAGTGCTGGCCCCATTCATGCGGCCCCATTCATGCAGTCACCACAACATCTGATATCCAGACATGCACCCCAGACACCACATCTGCACTCTCCACGACTACATCGACAGACACTTGCAGCACACTCACCAGACCTGCAGACACCCAGACAACATCCATCTACACTGGCATCCTGTCTTCTCCCACTGTGTCCACCCCCCTCCCAAAACACTTAAACATTCACTGACATCCACACCACTTACATCCACCACACATAAGCATACTTTACAGGCACCTGCATCCATGTCCAGCACACCTACACCTGATACGGGCACTCCCTCAACCTCCACTCCCAGACCTGCCTCCAAATTCCCTCCAACTGCACCTAAGAAGCTTTTCCTCTCCCATGTTGACCTGTTTGAAACCACTGGCCCACCCCGTCTTGACCCTAAACGTGCTCATGTCCTTCTCCAGTCCACTCCTTCTTCGTCCAAGCCTGCCCCAGTCAGCCCTTCCCATTCCCAACACCCTTCCCCAGGGAGAAAGAGGCAATGTGTTGTCCCAGGTCCCTCTGTCACCCCCGGTCCAAGCCCACACCCCCCTCCTACCAAGGGCAAACCCAAACTCCCTCCACCTCCCAAACCTAATCCCAAGCCCCCACCTTCTAGACATAAGTCCCAACCCCTGCCACCCCCTGCCCCTGTTCCCTGAGGTGCCTGGCTGCCTCAGTGATGCCCCTTTCAAGTGGATTACCCTTTGCACATGTTGGAGTCAAGTTCCGCCTATATTGGCCCTTCTGGGATTTATGAATGGACTGGCCAGTGGCCTTATTTGGACATTACGGTTCTTAAATGTAAATACATTTCAGTGCACAATACTGCTGTTGGCACGCTGTAGTGATGTTGTTCAGTGTTTCACTGTGGGGGGGTGGGGTGCACATGTGTGTACTTTGGTGCAGATCTTTGTTGGCTTGTGTCTGGTAAGTACATTGGGTTATGGTATGTTTGGCTTGGGATGGTGAGTGGTGTTGGGAGTGCGTTGCAGGGTGGGTGGGGGTGTAACTTTGCCCTTCCTTCCCATATGTACTAGTTAGATATACTTACTGTCGTCGTCTTCGTCGTCGGTCACAGTCCTGGAAGAATATGACAAGGAGCAGCACTGGCATTATTTCCAACTCTCGCTCCATGTCTGCATCGGCGTTTTCTGTGTGCCTCCGGTGCTTCTATTAATGTTGTTGGTTTTCACCACACTTTGCGTGGCGGTGGTGTGTTTGCAAAAGTACACACAAAATGTCATGTAAGCTAAAAACGAACGCTGAAAATGAACGACCGCACAATTGAACGCAGTAGCCTGTCTTTAAATAAAAAAATTGCAGCAACAGTGTCATTGCGAATTAAAAAATGTGCTTATACACATACACACCTACTCATAGGCATCAAATGGTCCTATCAAGACACAGGTAGTTGCACGAGCAACCCTGCTAAAAAGCACTTACGATTTGAAATGTCATGGGCACGTCAATGGTGAGAAGCTGTAAAAAGACCATTTGCACAGTAAGCTTCAACTTACACACATACTCATGTAAAACCCCAGGGGGAGGAGAGTCCACTAGAAATAGAGGTGATGCATACAACCACTCAGGGCTTCCTATTTTTCAACATAGGAGAGAGCTGTTACTCTTTAGAGAAATGATTTATGATACCTACCGCACCCTAATCCACTGGGAGCAAAGGGACTACAACAGGACCCATGGCCTGACTTCATGAATCATCGATTAGGCTTTGAGATATAAACACTTTCATATGCCATCTTTGGAGAGTCTACTGGAGTCAAGGCCATCTACTTAATACAAGGGACGGGTATATTGAAGATAAACTTCATACTCCTAATACATACCAACAAATCCTGGATGCAGGCATATAAACCTGGTATTGGATGCCCAGGAAATCTCAGATACAGCTCTGACCTGCACTGCTGATAACTAGAGGACGATGCTACGAGTTTGGAAGCGGAATCACTGAAACAAGCGACAGGCACAAGTTTCATCCTCTCAAACCTCCTGAGGCCTGCTAAAGGATGGCACGGAAGTCAGAGGTAGGTGGACGAGACACAGGTCTGCTCAGTCCCCTAGATATCAATGTGGTAGCTGGTTAATGAGGAGGTGCTTGCAGTTTCTGAATCCTGTACACTGCGCACAGACCTGTCTACAGCGGTCGTTGTTCAAGTGTCTCAGAGGGAAAAGGGGGCTACATATAATCTGCATGTGCAATCAATGTGTTCAAGTTGTTACAATTAGAGCGTTTGCTCTACCAAAAATGGATTGATCCATACTCACCTCAGCCTACCGTGGCATGGATGAATCATGCTGGTATGACAAAAAATTCCACTTTTACTCTAATACTTGCAACTTCATAAGCATTTCATGTGTATTGTCTTTCACTGCCAGTCAATCTTTGAGTTGTATCGTGTAACTTCCTTCTATATGGTATTACGAGGCGCACGCATTGCTTCTGACTCCCGCTGTGCTAAGGGAAATGTTTAAAATGCGATACAGCAGTCAGACGAGTTCTACGTTCAACATCACGATGTACCTTTTCAGGCTCCAACCCACAGAGTATTTCACATAAATATCGACTGCAAAGTAGTGCTGGACCTTAACATTGTTAAAAAACATATTGTAACTCGAAAAATATCGCATACAAAAGTATCAAAGTTAACTATAGCGTTTTTCATAGTAGAATTGTATAAAATAGTGTTTCCTACACTATTTGGTTAAATTATGTTGTTTTATTCTATTGCTCTATGTTTTAAATTAATTGTTAATGTGATTGCCAATGCTATTTATTGTTTCAAAAAGCACATATCAATGCATCATGTTGTTAGGTTTAATGGGGAATTGGGTGGGTAGTTTTTTTATTGTATACTAATTAGTGTTAACTGGTTAATATGTAATGTATGTAATGTTTTGCTTGTTTATTTATTTGCAAGTTTAATCTTTTTTTTTAAATTTATGTAATACATTTTTGTAAACAATTAGAGTATTAGTTGAAAGGGCTAGAACCTTCCTCAAATTTTAGTCACAATCCTTGTAAAGGTGCCACAAATGTCACTAAAAAACCCTACACTTAACCCTCTGATGGCTTGGCGTATAGTCACTGAGGCTTAATTTAGAGATGATGTGTAAAGTATTTATGCAGTACTCAAACTGAAATGAAATGAAAACACCACAGAAGAAAAATCTCAAACCGATGTAGAAATATAGAGTACATTTTAATAAATAAACTGACATCAAAACAACAACAATCCAATTAGTAGAACCAGAGATATGAATTTTTAAACTTTTAATTAAAAATAGTGCTAAAAAGCACAAAGCGTCAAACGTGATTATTTTGTGGCACTAGACCAGGTCAAAATCAAACCTTAAGTCTGACCATGAAGGAGCAAGGGCCAGATAGTGGGTTCAGGTTCATCCGAGTGGAAAGTCTGCCTACTGAATTAGAAACTTTTATAAACGAAAGTGTCCATTGACGAGTAGGTGGCAGGGCAAGCTATTTGCTGGATCTGAGGCAAGACTCAAAAATGATGGGTTGCTGAAGAGCAGATCCCAGTGTAGTCATCTATGAAGTAAGTCAGGAATGCTCTGAGGGGGGAAGGCTGTAGTTGGTGCACAAGAAGGTCATGAAGTCGATGGTTTGCTGCTCAGCATCAGTCTTGCTGAAGCCCTCTAAGTTAGGTCTTTTCTGGAAGTCATATCTCCTTCAGCTGGGGAAACCAGAAAATTGAATTCGACCAGAGATTCAACACTGCTGTTTTCAGCTCAACGGCAGTCCTGGTCTCCTGCATTTTCTCTGGAGGAAAAAGTGTCAAAAAGCTTCTAAGTCCCAGATTTTGCAGTTTGGTCAGGGGGAGTAGACTCTAACACAAGTCAAGGATCCAGCACCTGGGAGGCACCACTTGAAGGTTAGCTAGGCACTTACACGAACAGTGGCCTCAGGAAGCTTGTTGTGTCTCAGTACCACAAAAGGAGGCCAGTCAGCTGGCCCTTGGAATCAATCACACCTGGGCTCATGAGTTGAAGGCAAGTAGGTTGAGTCTCCCTTTAGGTTCTACAGACAGCAGGAAAGTCTTTCTTCTGTTTCTTCTAAGGTCCAGGACTGTTCACAAAGTGGCATTGGGGGTGCCACTTTTATGCCCAGTGCCAGACTTTGGGAGGTTGTCACTCCTAGCCACTCCCTAACCAATGACATGAAAGTTCACAGAGGTGTCACTAACCAGTTTTATAGGGTATCCTGTGTATTGTACTGTATGCTATCCCACAGTGCCCCTCTATGTTTAAAACCAGCATGGCAGAACCCTTCTTTCCTTGGTCAGAGTTCCCTGTGACCGCCGATGGGGGTGGCTATTTAAAGGGCAGATCCTCCCTTGTGATTACTCCAAATCACTTCTGGGGCAACTCCCCTTCCTACTTGAATTGAAACCAACATGACTAGAAAGAAAAAGAGAGTCAGGAGTGGGTTTAAGCGAGATCTGTCAGTGACAGGATAGGCATCTTTTGTAGCTCATGAATGTTCTGGGAACAATCCCCAAGCTATTCTGTTCAATGAAGAAATACTCCTCTCATTAGACCCAAGCCTTTTGTCTACTGTATGGGAGCAATCTACATCTCACCACAGGTAAACCATTCAACAGTCAGGTGACACTGTATACTGACAGAAAGGCACAGCTGACTTAGGCAGGAAACTGAAAACATTATAAAAGTGTCATTTTCGAACATTAATATATCTGACTTGATAATTCGTTTAGATTTTAAATTACTATAAAATGAGCCCTTAAATTATGTTTCTACCAGCTTTCAAACTGGAATCAAGCAGTATAAGTTGCTATAGTGCAATCCAGTATATGCCTAGGGGAGAGCCAACCCTGTCACAGTAAAAAAAAAAATACTTTGAAGGTTTGTCACTAACAGGTCATGAAAAACATTACATATGCATACCCTACATTTTAAATATTATGCACCCAGACCTATGGACATTTGGGGCCTATCTTGTGGTGACATATGTATTAAAAAGGAAGGTTTAGGCTTTCAAAAAGGTTTAGTTTGGCAAGTCACAGTGACAGTTTTAAAACTGTCTGCCCAAGCTGCAAGCGCAGACCTGAAAGCATGTTTTATAGTGCTAATTTAGTAGGTGGCACAGTGGTATCATTTAAATTACAGACCTTGGGTATATGTCGTACCATATACCAGGAACGTACAAGTATCTTAAATGTGCTGATTGGGTGTATGTACATTTTACCATGTTTAAAGGGGGAGCAAATGGACTTTACTACTGGTTTTCTTTGAACACTTATGTTTTATTGGTATTTTCAACAAGAACTTTAAGATAAAAATTGCATTTATGAGCACATGAACATTGTATGTTATAGTCCAGTAGTTTCAACATTGGTCTGAGCAGCACTCCCTGCCCCAGTTACTAGCCTGTGCCCTGAGCTGCGCCATCACCTGAGCACCCGCATATTTAAAAAATTGGTTTTGAACGTGGCCCTAGGGCACATGGGGGTCAAGTTGGTGTGCAACCCCAATTCGGATGGCCCATCAAGTAACTCAGGGGGTCAGGCCACTATAACTTACTATGTTCACTGATGCCTCAGTGTGATGAAACGTAAGCCAGCACACCCAGATAGGTTTAGGGGATGTGACTATAGTGTCAGAATATGAAAACTAAGTAAGAAAAGAATAAAAAAACAAACTAACCCATGTTCCTGCATAAACTACTGTCCCTGTAGATTATGGCATCCATAGGGATTGGGGGTTGGGAGGATGCAATGAGAAGGGGGCTCTGGCTAGTGGGGGCAGTGGTGTGGTTCCAGTCACTGCCTCTATCTTCCGGGACTGCGGTATTAGGATGGGCCAAATGCATAGGCAGCCAGGATGGCCTTCGGTCACAGTTCTAGCGCAGTCACCAAGGTCATGCTGCCTTCCCCATTCTTGCATGGTTATTGTGAACCTGTTTGTTTGTAGTTGCGGGGAACTCAGATTCATCCACCACTCCAGTCCACAGGGGAGTATGGCCTACAGCAGACCCTCCATGCTTCCTCCTGCATCAATGCTCTTTCTTCGGCTTGATCCCTCAAAGTAACATTCTTCACCCAGGTCTACACTTTGGGTCTTACCACAGATTTCCAAGCCAAAGCAATGCATCTTTTGGCTAGGATCAATGCCAGATCTACAAACCTGTTCCCCACCTTCTTAGGCGGCTGTCTAGGAAAGCTGCCCAGTAGGCATACCTTTTGAGAATTCTCAAGGGTTCTGCTAAGGGTCCCGTTGAGTTAATTATGACCTTAGTCCAGAACCCAAAAAGTCTGGGGCAGCCCCATGTCATGTGTCCAAAGGCCGAGTCTAGTGCTGTAAAATAACTGCAACCCCTTGGATCACCGCCATGAATGGGCCTGACCCTATGTCGTGTCAGTTAGGTTCTATGGGTATGACCATATTAAATGTATTTGTGACAGGAGTTTTGGGAGACCTTCTGGGGGTAGGCTTAGTGGTGGCTGCCACTCAACGGGATTGATGGAATGGAATGAGGGGGGGAAATAAAAAAGGAAAAAAAAATGCTTAACTTTGGGGATGATGTGTAGGTCCCTCCTACCTTGTCTTCCTTTTCCTGTTCCTGGGTGCACACTGGCTCCCAGCTAATCACGACGCTACTGTCACCAGTATGACAATATTGTCATGATTGGTCCGAGTGGCCTGCTTCGCCGCTCAGACAGGGAGTGGGAGCCTGGGCATGTTCTTCACTCAGGTGTGCAATAAAGCCAGGTATAGAACATGCAAAGTGCACATGTCTGTTTGGCCGGCCTAACCTGGCCAGTCAAACAGACATGCGCACTTCGTGGTACACACACCCCTCATCCAGTCCTCCTCAGGCCCCCTCCCTCCAGCCCTGCCCCGCCTCACCCCTTCTCCCGGGAAAAATAAAATTATAATAACATAGTGTTGTTATCATATTATTTTTCATTTCCCCACAATCCAGTGTGGCTACGATCCTCTGCCTTAGCGGAGGAGCCGCTCATGTGTAGGCCACACCCTCCCCTATAGAGCATCTGTCAGCTCCTGATTCAACTCTGTGGTCCATCAGGTCCAGAGAGTATCCAAGGGTTGTCCTGGCAGTCTATTTAGTACCCTAGAACCAACTGACAAGGTTGCTGCTGGAGCCCATTGTCAGTAGGAGATGGAGGATCCTGTTATCTAGGGTTCTGTGTCCGCCATCCTCCACAAGATCTGAAATGTGTGCATAGCACTTTGTAGTTGAGGATCTGGCCCAGTGGATGGCTGGTTTGCTTCAACAAGTCCACAAGAGGAATAACATTTCCCACTTGAAAGAAGCCACTCATTGTCACTAGTCCAGCCTCTATCCAAGAACTTAGCCAGCCTACTGTGATGAAGGTCAAGGGTTGTTGTGAGGCAGTCCCACCAGAGGCACTCTGGAATGTTGAGTGTAGTTCTGCTTGCCCGCTTCACACAGCACCATTAACAATGCAAAGCTGTGGACAGGAGAATGCCCGGGAAGGCAATCCGCAGGTCTGGCTTCAGCAACTTGGCTAATAGCATCTCCTGGTTGGGTTCAGCTGCCACCGGCCCAAGCTCCACCAGCCCCATTCCATCCAACTACCTGGTCACCCATTGGAACTGTGCCGCCATGAAGTGTAGTTCAAAATCCAGTACTCCCAGGCCACCCTTGAGAGAGGGTAGCAAATGTCCCAGATCAATTCTCAGAGAAGAGCATTAAGCCACTGGACCCAGGTCACAGGCATCTTCACTGGGAGGTTCACGAAAAAATAAATAAGCCATGGGATCATAATCATTGTGGAGAGTACTATACATGCCATGAGAGGAAGTTTAAGTGGCCTCCAGAGGGATGCACATGATTGGAATGATCTAAGCGCCTTACCCAAATTACCCTCAGTTAGATCTGTGATGTCATGGAAAATCGGGATACCCAGATATTTAAAGGTGTGTGGTGCCCAAAGTATATAAGGCAGGCAATCGACGGAGCAGTGTGCTTCGCTGGTGATCAGGAACACACAGGTCTTACTCTTGTTCACCCCCAGGCCTGAGTACAAGACAAACTCCTCCAGGAGCCTGAGGGCCCAGGGAATGTCCTGTAAGCCATTTTGCAGATAAACCATCAGGTCATCTGCATATAGAGAGATGATGTGTCTCGAACCCTCCACTGCTATTCCACAATCTGCACTCTCTGCATTAAACCAATCTACCAGGGGATCTATGGCAATGGCAAACCCCAGAGACAACAGCGGGCACCCCTATCTCGTGCCACTTCACTACTGATTAGCAGGAGTAAAGTGTGCAGAGTCATATGTCCATTCAAGGGATAGTTATTTCGGACAATTTTAACTTTGGGTGGTGGTGTTTACTGCCATTGTGGGGATAGTGTTTCAAATGAAATATTATAGCAAAATATTGCATTTGTTATTAATTAAGTTCTTGTTCATGCATTTGATAATTGAATATGTATTTATATGTATTTATTCATTTTTTATTTTTTATATTTTTGAGATGAGGGGTTTATTGTGGATTAATTTATATTAATAATTCCGTTAACATATGTGGCTTTCAAAATAAATATGTGTTATTTAACATGTTTTATGTTTTCAAGAACATTGAATTATTTACACGTATTCAATTATAATTCATTAAAAAGTAAATTCTGTAAATTTGTGTGACAAAGTCTGGCTGTGAAAATAATTTTTCACTATCACAACTGATTTTATCACTTTTCACTTAGGTGTATCTGTTTAAGGGGGTGGTGAGTGAGAGTTACAGTGTGTATTTTTAGAATGATTTATTTAATTTTTGAGCAAGTATTTTACAGTTCTGACATATTTGTACATGTTTTAATTATTTTAATGATTTTTTTTAAATGTTTAAGATATAAAATTGCAATTTAGGCGTTTTAAAACTTGTCAAAATTTCAGAAATAATTTTTAATGTTACTATTTTGTTGTTATGAAAGTGACCCCCTCATTGTATCCACTTCCCAATGATTGTTGGACTGGAGTTAGAATGGTAAATATGACTATCCCCAATGTACGCACACTCCCTAATTTTTGTTGGACTAGAGTTATATTTGTCAACATGACCACCCTATGTATGCACTAGACTGAAATTAGACTAGTGAGTTTGATCCTCCAAAATATATGCATTTCCCCAATGTTTGTTAGACTTGACTTTCAAAATTAATCTGCCCCTCGTATATGTAATTTCCCAACATTTGTTCGATTGGAGTTCACATACTAAATCTGCCCCTCTCCCCGGTATATTCACTTTCCCCATTATTTGTCAGACTGGAGTTAGAATAGTAAATTTGCCTCTCCAAATATACACTGATCTCAATGATTTTGACACTGGAGGTATAATAGTAAATCTGACCATACCTTAATGTATGCACTGCTCCAATATTTGTCAGACTAGAGTTAGATTAGTAAATCTGACCCAAACCCCAAAATTGTTAGAATGGAAATGGAATAGTATATCTAAAATCTCCCTGTCAATCTACGTGTTTTCTCTAATGTTTTAAGACTGGATTTAGTATAGTACCTCTGACTCACCCAATGTAAATACGTCCCCAATATTTGTCAGGCTAGATTTCACATTAGAAATCTGACTCACCCTGTTTGTATGTACGTTCCCCAATATTAGTTAGATCAAAGTTAGAATAGCAAACCAACACCCCACCCACCTAATGTACTTTCTCTATTGTTTGTTAGAGTGTCATTGCATTAGATAATCTTGCCAGTCTGTCAATGTATGCACTTTGCGTAATGTTGGTTAGGCTGGAGTCAGAGTAGTAAATTTTCTACCACAATGTATTCACTTTCTAACTGTTTGTTAGACTGGATGTAGAATAGTAAATCTACCCCCACAATGTATGCACTTTGTTCAATGTTTATTAAACTGGAGTTAGAATATTACATAAAACCTCTCAATATGTGTGGCGTTTCCCCAATGTTTGTCCGACTTAAATTAGAATACTAATGTTGCTCCATCCCCAAATACACAGGTCCACTAATATTTGTTAGAACTGACAGAGCCAATGTATCCACGTTTCCCAATATTTGCCAGAGTGGAGTTAAGTTAGTATATCTACCCCCATGCATGCAGTTTCACAAATATAAGTTAGACCACAGGTAAAATAGTGTATGCATATTTCACCAACGTATGCACTTTCTCCACTATTTGCTAGACAGAAGTTGAAATAATACATTGACCTGTCCACCCCAGGAGTGCATTATCTTAATGTTTGTTGGACAGAATTTAGAACTGCAAATTACACACCTGAAATATATATTTAACCTACAGTTTGTTTCACTGAAGTTGTAATAGTATCTTTGACCCACCTATGTATGTCTTTGCGCAGTGTTTGATAGACCATAGTGAATTAGTAAATGTGATGCATCTCAATGTATGCACTTTCCCCAGTATTACTTAGACTGGACTTGGAATATTGAATCTGAGCCACCATGAATGCACTTTCCTCAACATTTGTCAGACTGGAGTAAGACTTCTGAATCTCCCCAACACCAAAATACACAATTACCTCAGTGTTTGTCAAAGTGGTGTCAGGATGTAAACTGCACAACACCATCATAGTATGACATTCTTCAAAGTTTGTTAGACTTGCTTCACAATAGTAAATCTGATTACCCTGCCACCAAAGTGTTCACTTTCTGTGATTTTTGGTAAACTGCAGTTACATTAGTAAATCTGCCTCCCTCTGTGTATGCATGTTCCCCAATTTTTGTTGACTCAAACTAGAATAGTAAACCTGACCCCCTAATGTTTGCAGGTTCTTCAATGTTTGCTAGACTGGAGTTAGAATAATAAATCTGACCCCCATGTATGATATTTCCACAACATTTGTTGGAGAGAAGTTTTGTTAGTAAATTACCACCCTGAAATAAGAACTTAACCCAAAGTTTGATGAATTTACTTTGGAATAGTAAGTCTGACCCCCTTTCATGTAAGTACTTGCCCATTGCTTGTTGCACAATACTAAATTAGTAAATATGACCCACCACAATTTATGCACAATTTAATATTTTGTTATGCTAGAGCTCTAATAGGAAACCAGAACCACCCCAAATGTATGTACTTTTGCATTGTTTGCTGGACTGAACTTGAAATTGTAAATTTAGCCCACCCCTCAAATATACACCTACGCCAATGTTTGCTGAAATGTAATTGATATAAAAAATCTGATCCACAAATATATGGACTTTGCCCAATATTGGTTAGATGGGAGTTATTTTAGTAAATCTGATCCCTACCAACACTGGATTTCACCAAATGTTTGTTACAATGGAGTCACAATAGTAAATGTGAGTTCCCACAGTATGCACTTTTCTCAATGTTTGATAGACCGGAGATGGAATAGTAAAATATCTCCCCCAAATGTGCACTTACCCCTTGGAGGTAGAATAGTAGATAAACCCCCTAAACTATGCATTTTCCCCATTGTTTGGAAAATGATAGTTAGAATACCGCATTTGAAATGGTTTGTTTTTGTATGATTTAGGAATGGAGTTAGTTTACTGCATGTTGCTTCATACTGGAAATTATTTTTCAATATATTTAAATATATTTATTTATTTTAAAAGTGTAATTTTAAAATTAACTGAATTCTTTCAATATTTTTCTTTTTTTGTAAAGTGATTTCTTATTTTGTAATGTTTTTAGTATGTAAGAATGTTCATTTTTGTCATACTTTCAAAATATATTCATGATGTTAGATCAATGTTGTTTATATTTTGTAATTTATATTAAATAGGGATACTTTTGTGTTTTATCATTTAATATGAAGTAATTTGATCATTTTTGTTTCCAATTGTTATAATTATTTATATCACAAGTGTATTGTGATTCGTAACTCATTATTGTTAATTAATGTATGTATTCTAAAGTATGTGTATTTTAGGGCAATAATAATATTGAGGAATCTCAGCAATTACATTCAAGGCAGATGACATGATGTAGCTATGTAGATTTGGAGAAAGGCAAAGCAGCGCAAGCTGCTGCGTTGCCTTACTTTGCATCGAGGAGGAGTTCCATGGCCTTTGTGGTGGGTGTTCCCACGCAACACGCATGGATTTTGACGCTGCCCCAGATTTACAAAGTCATGTAAACTGGAGCAGTGCCAAAACCTTACGCCTCCCAGAGCAGGCATAATGAGGAGAAATGTTTTAATTTCTCCTTGTTTTTTTCTATTTCCATGTGTGTTGCTATCTGACGCACATAAAGAAAGAGGTACAATGCCTCTTTAGATTGTTTTTGTGCACGAAGGTGCCCCTTCCTGCACAAATACAAACCTGCCTATATTGGCGCTAGGCAAAAATTGTGCACCAGCGCAGGGGGAAAGGACAGAAATTCACTATATTTCATAAATACGCTGCATTCCTGTCCTTTTGTATTGGCGTGGGGCAGTGTAGCAAGAAGATTTGTGGCGCTGCCCTATTCCAAATCCTCATAAATGAGTACCTTTGTTTTTAGCCACACCCTTGACCACGCCCCCACACTCACTGGCGTTTGGTTTGCTAAACACTGTTTAATATTAGTTCCTCACAGTAAAAATGATTTGCTGTGGGAAATGGGGATGTTTATTATTGTGGTTCATGATGATAAGGAATACCAGGTTCTAGAAATTTTTATCAGAAGGGGGTCCTTACACCTAAAAAAATTTAAGAGGGGGTCCCGGCATCAAAAAGTTTGAAGACCTCTGATGTAGGGGAACATGTGCGGTGAGGACACCATTGCAGCCTAGTGTAATTTTGTAGGACAGACAGGACTAGTGGAGAGAAGGAGAAACAAGATTTTGAATAACTTAAGCCTAATCTTCTCTCTAGTAGCAGCATAGTGGCTGGATGATGTAGACCTAAGTTAGCTGCCTGTGTTTTTAAACAAAGGAAGAGGGTGTGTCAGTGTTTCAAAGAATTCCATCTAGCATTAGTGTTAAATTGCATAATTTGATGAAAATGTAGTGCACATCAGAACATCTTAGAGGCTCCAGTGGTATTCATTCAAGTCTGTACAATTGATGCAACATTAATATTTATTACAAATAAAGCATTTTAATTAATTCTATACATCGTTTTTAATCATTTGAACACATAAAAAGTTAATCTTTGAACTTTAAGTGAGCATTCTATTTTTTTAAATATAAATTTAAACAATATAGTTTTATTTTATTTTGATACAATGGAAATAATTGTTTTTTGTATTTAGAAGCAAGTTGATAATCATGCAACATTTTATATTATGGTAAATGTAAAATGCATATATAAAATGGATTAACAATATTGTTTCACATGACAATAGTTTTTATATTTGTTTGTAAACTTTAATAAACATTTCCATATATGTAGCCATATGGGGATCTCTCTCCGGCTAACTTTACTGTCATATTTGACTTTTTACTCACCACAGCTTGGACCAGATATATGAAGCAGTTTTGTTAGTCACAAACTGGCCACTGGGCCTTTTGCCACTGGTAAGAGGTTTCTGGCCATGTATCATCCCTATTTTGTGAGTCAGTAACTTGTTACTAACTCTGAAAATGGGGATTGCGAGTCCCTTTTAGAAGAGAGTGTGCCAAGGGCGTCCCTTCCTAATAGCGAATAGCAGGGCCATGTAAGAATATTTTGCAACCGGGAATGCTGTCACAAAAATTCTCAGTTACCACCAACTTCAAGTTGGTGGTAACCCATTCGCAAACTAGAAGGGGTCCCTTGGGATCCCATCCCCTTTGCGAATTGGGGTGCAAACATTTTTGAAGAGCAGGCAGTAGTCCCACAAACCACTGCCTACTCTCCAAAAATGAAAAGAAAAGGTTTCAGTTTTCCATTTTGTAATGCATGCAGTTTTCCTTTAAGGAAAGCAGGCTGCAGTACAAAAAAAAAAGACTGCTTTATTTAAAAGCAATCACAGTCATGGGAGTCGGCTGCCCCCAGCAGGCTACCATCCTTGTGATTATGGCCATTACCAAATGGGTCACAAATTGTGACCTGACTCCTGAATATTAATGAGGCAGGTCCCTTCCGACCCAAATTAGTAAAGTTACTCGAAAGCATAAAAGTAAATGTATTTGTAGCGTTACCTTTATGAGTAAGGCACATATTTTTTTCTCAGAGTGCTTCCAACGACTATGCATAGCAGATGTGAATAAACCTGTAGTATCATCTTGATCTTGAGGCATGGTGTCCTGTTATGTGTGGTGCTGTAAGTGTCCTGAAATAATTTATAGGATGGACTGGATGGTTTTCTTGTGTGCGGGCACTTGCTCAAGATGGCTGGTTTGTTGGATTATAAGTGCATTTTTTCTAGGTTGTATAGCATCGGATCTATTTTGTGTCTTTGTGGCATGCAATTCTGATAAGGTTTTGTGTAGTACCTGTGGGTAAATGCAGGACTGGAAAAGCAGAAAGGAAAGCTAACGGTGATGCTGGGCTTCTATGCAATGCCAGAATCAGGGATCCTGATGGGTTGGCGGCAGTGAAAGTCATGGTCAGCCACAGCAGTGCCGAGTTCAGCACCACTGTGCTGATCACGACTTTCCTTTCAACCAACCTTTTCATGGCGGTGTCCCCTCCATGAAAAGACTGGCGGAAAGGTAGAGATGGGGCTACAGGGGGGGCCCCTGCAGTGCCCCTGTCAGCACCCCTGTCAGCACCCTTGGAATATGCACTGTCTGGCACGGCAGACAATGCACATTCTGAGGATGCTGTGTGCAAGGGCATTGGCCTTGGCCCCTCAGGGAGCCGAGGCCAATGCCACTGTACTGTTTCCACTGGTCAGCTGCTGCGGAAACATTGTTATATGACAGTGGTGAGCAACTATAGACAATGAGACCAGAATCTGGGACTTTGTGACCTACACAAAGTAAAGGCGTGATACCCTGCACCTGTGGCAACCATCCTGCAACTGCACGACTGTGACTTTTCTCGGACCAGAGCCTGATTCCAAACACAAGAGGAACTTCTCAGAGCACCAAAGACACCTCCAGAACCCCCTTGGACTAGAGGTACCAGTCCTCTGCAGCTCACAGTTGAAACACAACCTGAGAACCAAAGAATCAGTGGCCATTGGGACCGCTGAAGAATCACCCAAAAGTAAATGGTCCAGTGCATCTTGGGAAATGATGTCCTGACTTCCAGCCAGTTTCAGGTGGCTACTGTTTCTTCCAGACTCCAGGATGTTGAAGTAACCACAGGCTGTGTTTGCTGTTGCAAAGCTTGTTAGTGGCCAGCAGAGCTATCACTTCCTTTGTTCTACAGTGCACCTTAAGGGAACTTCACAGTGCAGGATCTTTAACCATCAACCTCAGTACCCCTGTTGTTCAGCTTTTACATCTGTTTCCTCACACGCACCATCTAAGTGATAACACCAGCCCCCGTGGCTCCTCCTTCAGCACCAAGGACAGCAAGGACAACTCTGCTCCTGGGTCCTACCATGGCTTGGTCCTTGGATTCACATCACCTTAACCCACATTGAACTTAATCTGCAAGTGGCCCATTGTCATTAGTTGTTTTCTCCATTGACCGCAATGTTAAAGTTCTGCAGTAGTGAATTGAACTTATTTATTTTTCATTCTAAAATCCATACCTCCGGTTATACTTATCTGATTATGTTCATTGAAGTGTAAAAAATCTGCTCTTTATTTATAAATTGGTGTCCAAATTTTTTTAGTCATGTCAATTATTTGTTGTCCTTGTTGGTGCTCTCTAATGCTTACCACATGTTCCTCTTGTAAAGCCTAAGTGCTCCGTTTCACACTACCAGGACTGAGCTAGGGATTTATTAAAGTGAATCCAAAGGACCCGGTTTGAGTATTACATAGTGAAGCCTAACTAGCCTCACTGCATACTAAGCCCCTTTCCTACAGCATTCTATAGAGAGCTTGTGCAAACTAGACTGGGGTCAATAGTATTGATGTCTCGAGGTGCCTGTACTACATTTAGATCAAATTCAATTCAGAGCTGCTGTAAGGTGAGTTATCCTCCAATAAAAGTTTGTTTTGGTGCCTCATCCCATTGAAGGCCCAGCTAGCCCAATGAAAGCTAGTACCACCAAAATGTCGATCCCCTATCCCCCATAGTGAGGATAAGACATGATGTCTCATACCTATCTTGACATCTGCAATTTTCCATTTAGTCAATGGAAGTTTGTGTAGTGTGTTATCTATGCTGTTAGGTAGGGATTTGTACTTGTACATTATGGTCAGTCACCACTTACATTGTGCCATATCTCTTTTTTCTGTCTCATAGGGGAGGATGTGTCATTGGGGGAATCAGGTAGTTCAGTTGTGACAATTGATTGTTTGGGTAATGAGACTAAATATGTGGTAAACTAAGCCCTCCAGACTTGGTATGCGCCTATAATTTACAGGGTTCCACTTTTCACCTAAATGAATGAATGAATATCAGCATCAATTCATGATAAAACAGTTTTATGAGTCAATAAAAGGAGATTTCTAAAGATATAGCTGTACCATGCGACAAACAATTTTGTTTATTTTAGCTCTGCTCCTTAATGTAATGTATAAATGAGACCACACTCAACAGTCATTTCACATACTATTCAGGTAATGTTAGTTGTCCTAAACCATCTTTTCTAGACCCCTATTAACAAAGATCCCTAGGTATTTCAGTCCCTTCCATACTCATTTCATATCAGACTTAGCTATACAGCTCTCATGGTTTCATGGGACATGGCAATCATTTCACATTTCTCCTAATTCGCTTCACAGTTGAAGGGCTGTAATGCAAATTGTACTAGGGACATCAGGGCTGGTAATGGTATAGGAGAGAATTTGTCTAGAGTGAGAGTGCTTAGTTTATAAAATCAAATATTAACATGAAATGTTTATGTACTAATGTGTAATAATGGTGCATAGAAACTGTATTAATGTACCTTGCTAAAACGTGCACTTGAAATGTGCACACGGGGAGTGGCCGTCAAAATATACGGGGACTAAAAAACTGACTAATAATTTTGAAATGTTATGTTATGATATGATTTTACACTAGTAATAATAATAAATATATGTAAAGGTTTTGCTAATAAATCATTAGCCTTTAGTTAGCAAGAGTCGAGCCCTAGCTGCCTGGCTCTCATATTAAATGTGTTTTTCTAACGTGCAGTGTGCTGACTTGCTGAAGGACATGAACTCTTGTTTTTTTCCTCTAAACTGGAAGCTGAATGCAACTGTAGTAGATCCGTTCTCATGAAATTCGTCTTGCTTGTAGAAACATTTTAGCTGAATGCAACACTGTAGACCACTCGTAGGTACAAGGCTGCCTGAACCGGTACAGACAATGGAGCCACTGACCGAAGATGTGCAAAGGACCACAAGACTATGAAATCATACCGGACATTCCACCCGCCAAAGACATCAATCATAAGGACCAATAAAATACTTGAGAACTGTTATGGGGTGACAATTCGATGACCTAATGTGAAGACAATTGGTTAAAGATAGTGGGGTGCAACTCCTTGTCCAACCAAATTTTAGGGGAATGTACAATGAAAAAGGGATAAAACCCTTAACACCATGAAGTAAATTAGAACGAGAGGCGAGAGAATAGGAGAGAGTTAGGGGAGATGCTGATGCGATTTGCTATGATCCAGAGACTTTGTCACTTTGCTTAGTGACTTGCTAATTTTACTTAGAACCATCCTTGCCCTTAGAATACCCGTTTACACTTTACCTCTTTATGAGGGAAGTGCCCCCTTTTCCCAGAACTGAATTCCTGATGACGTATCAGCTGATTTCCTGAGGACGAAGACTGAACTTGAGTGCTGACCCCAAACAGAGGGTAACTATATGACAATGATATTGTGATTGTCTGTTTGCTTTTCCTTTCTAGGTACCAACTGCTTCTTTTGACAGAGACCATAGTTAGATGTTTTTTTTTTCTTCCAAATTGATGTTACTAAATTGTTTTGCATGAAGCCCGACATGCCATTGCTAATTAGTGGTTAGTTGAGAGGGGTTCACTAAACTGACGCAGATAGACAAATAACTGAATCTATGCTATGTTGAATAACGTGATAATGATATTCTGTTGAGGATAACCTATGCTGACGCCGTGTTATATTCTAATGTTCGTGATTCTTGCTTTGATGAAATCTTATCAGAGTTGCCATATTGTGACTATGCTAATGTGTTTCTTGGTTTTGAGACTAATAAACTTGCTAGTAGAATTGTAATCAACAGGGAATAAACTTCACAAAACTCATATTATTCTGCCATGGTTATTCATGACTGAAAGGTCATGGTGTTTTCTGAGTTTCATTAAATGTCATTGACTAAGGTAAATTGCATTGTTTTAATAAATATTGATGACGTTACTGATATATTGATTTACATGTTGATTAGCTATCTCGTCCTAAGGTGTCTTCAATCAGGGTCAAAAGATTCCTTGGCCTAAAACGAGTCCCAAAGTGAGTAAATTAGTCATAAAGGGACGCGTTAACAGTTCTGGTAGCAGAGCGACGGTTTCTGCCCTTTGGGGCCCTTTGACGGAGGTCTATTGTTTAATTTGTTTCTTCGAGATAATGCAAATTGGAGGTATGATGTGTTTCTAAATTCCCCATGACTTTCCCGGAATCTTGGAGCCTGCCTAAGTGAGTTGGGTATGTTCTCGGCGTTTTAATATATGTGGTGTAGAATTTGCGCTTGCTCAGCTTATGCATGTTGCAGGTGTTTTGTGAAATTTGTGTGAATTTAGGCCAGGTAATGTTGTTTTAGTAGGAGTGGGTGTACTCCGCAGTATGAGAGTAGGGAAGTCGGCGAACTTCATGTAAGTGTGGCGCTTTGTGCTCAAAATTATCCATGTGGTTGTTGGTAATGTACGGACCCGTCGTGGTCTAAGACTCCAGAGTATATTGACAAGTGTAGGAGACACTTGGGTTTATGTTGTAATTTGTGTGGTTTAATAGGACAATCAGGCCTGTTTGACAAGTCGAGTTTGAGTTAAATTGTGTGAGTGAAACCTTCGATGGAGATTTGGCAAGTTCTAAAGTGCACTAGAACGAACCATTGACAAGTCGAGAGTAGGATTTGCGGGTCGAATTCTGCTTGCGAGTGCGGGAGCTGAGAAAGAGAGAGTAGCGGCCGAGGCTTCAAGTGAAATCTCTGTAAAGTTCTGAAGCGGTTGTGTTACCCTTCCTGTAGTAAACCGGCAAATTTGGGCTTTGTTGTTAAAGGTGCTCGCAATATATCAAATTAGTTTTGTGTATGTGGAGCGGACAAGCCGAAAGGCTTTGTGAGCTTCAGTGTGTGTGAGTGTGACATCATCGGTGCTGCGCTGGGATAGGTCATTTGGTGATAGGGGTCGCGCACGGATTGGTAGCCATCCGTGAGAGATAATAGGTTGAGACAGGTGGGTGAAAAGTGTTATGGGAATTTAAGTCACTTTCTGATTAGATTCAAAACAAAATAAAAGATGCGAAAATGAAGTTTTTCAAGGCTTTAAAGAGTGCGTGGAAGGGAGATACATACATTAGGGTGAGTGAAGGGGAGCCTACACCGCCTGAGGGTACTCTAGCTTATATTGTAATGGAAGAAAAGGGAGTCGCGCCATGTCTTTGGATGAAGCAGTGGCGCAAATTAACAGAGAAGGAGGGATGTTTAGCGTTTCTGGAGCATGGAACATTCAATACAAGAATTTTAGAAAACTTGAGGTGGATGTTAAGTGTACAGAAACTGCCTCCGAGAGCAGCTCAGTATGAGGCATTAGCAGTCTGGGATTTAATGGCCATACGACAAAGACAGCAGAAACTTGAAAGGAGAATAAAAAGGGCATAGAAAACTTTACCTGAGGCTAGGTGGGACAATGAGAGCAGAATCTGGAGAAGGGGAATAGTTGACGGACTTAAATTGTTTCCGGCAATAACCCAGGAAGATGAGACACAGGGAAAGAAAGCCACCTGTAAGACAGACAAGAGCCCTAGTAAGTCAAAAGAGACTCAGAGGTCTTGGGTAAATGAAGATGATTCAGATGACAAAGAGGTTCTTAATCAGTTGTTACGGGGTACATGATCGCCCGCCACCACACGCTATAAATGATACTGCACCGAGCACTAGTGTAGGTCCTGAGGATTCGAAACAGAGTAAGAGAATTACAAGTACAGTGCAGACAAGTGATACAGTTTTGATACAAAATGGTGACAGTGTACCCAATGCACCAGACATGCAGACACAGTTGCAACCTCCGCCACAGATTCAAAGGATCTATCCAGATGTCCCAGTATTAGAGACAAATACTAGTCTGATGGTGCCGCCTGATCCGATATATACGAGATCAAAGCTAGTGCAGATTGAGCCAACTCTGCAATTGCTGCTGCAGCCTCAGCAACAGCTGATTCCGGGTTACAATCCAGTGGCAGGACCGCAGTCAGTACCTGCACCAACCATGATGAGTCAAGCTTTGGGAGTTAGTGCCCCACGTGGTTTGGGACCTGGTCAGACACCAGCTGCCATATCATTACCAATTACTGTTGGTTCGCCAGTACTGCTATATGCGCAGGGTAAGCCTGGCGTGTGTGATCAGGGAGTGAGGATTCAAGAGGCAATAAGAGGATAGTTCACAGGAACTCCACAACCAATGACATCAAGGGAACAAGCAGCAGAAGGACTCAGGTTTTTACTAGACCTCAGCCTGATTGGGGCTCCTTTAGAGGCAATGAGACAAGCAGGGCTAAGTGTGTTAGCCCCACAGACGCTGAGTACAAATACGACACAGTCACTATTGATGCAGTCAGGAAACATTTTGTTGCAAGGCTTTTCTGTGCAACAATTGAATAAGTGGTTAGAAAAAATCAATGCTTCACAAACTACTACAGTGACCGCAGAGAGGTCAGAAAGGGATGAATACCTGAATTTTGTGAGATTGGGTGTAGAAGCTGCAGAACTAGTGGAATGAACAATGGGGGTGAACAGAGTAGAGTCATACACAGAAGCAGAATTTAGGTATCTGTGCCCCAAAATCACAAAATAAGTGAGTAAGGTGCATCAGAGGTTGGCAAACCTGGCGGATAAATACAACATTGATATTGAGAATACTAAACATTTGAAAAGAAGCTACAGATTAGACTTCGATTCTAAAGATTTTGATTACATGAGGTCTTCCGAAATGAAAGTGCATCTTAAAGAAATACTGCAAAGTGTGCAGATTTGGGGAGCCTTAGAGAAATGGGAAGGCCGATGGGCAAAGAAAAGAGATAAAGGGAAAGGCGATGATCTGGAACCAAAGCAGGCTAAAGCCGCACCGGACACGGGGACAATAAAAATGCTACCAATGAGAGAGACAGCCGGAGGGTTGCTGGTCCATGTACCATGGTCCATGGGGAGACATCCTGTCATTCACAAATAATTATCCCAGGTTGAGGGAGAAGCCAATAGAATGGTACCAACAGACAGACAGGTTTGTGAAACTGGCAAAATGTCTCTGGGAGGACTTGAATACACTGTTTGAGATTATAGTTCCACCTGACTTATGGCTTGAGTGCAAGAGAGGTGTGGACTGGCTGACACAGGAACCGGCAAGGGATAAGGTGACTGGAGCACCATCTGAGGAGGTGATGAAATATTACCCTAAAGTAATTGAGTTTTTGAAGCAGAAAGTGTCGCTGAAAGTGACAGATTGGCAGAAAATCGATCGAACATCACAGGAGGCCAAAGAATTGATTCATGCTTACTATGAGAGATTGTTGAAAGCATTCAAACACTACAGTGGCACTGAGGTCATTGAGCCGAAAGACATGAATCATCTTGTGTTCAGGTTTGTTGAAGGATTGAGACCAGAAATTAGTCAGATGATTAAGAATCATTTGATCTGTTGGCAAGCAAAGCCGATTGATGAGGTGTTGCAGTATGCAAAATACTATAGTGATGAGATTGAGATCAAACAGAGAAAGTTGAAAAAGAAGGTAATGGTGATGCAAATGAAGGCAGCACAAGCAGGGATGCAGGGAAATGGAGTACAGCAGGTGATCCAGCAGCAACCACAGGGGAATGGAGTGCTTCAGGCACAGCCAAGAGGTTGAGGTCAAGGTTTTGTGAACCGTGGTCCAGATCTGAATACTGTTGTGGTTCAAAATGATGTGCAAGGGATGAAAAAGGTGTCACCATGTCACGCCTGCGGGGGTATGGGGCATTGGAAGCGGGAATGCCCAATGGTGGTGCAGGATAGTGTTGTTCAACAAAGCAATGATGTTGGTACCTTTCAAAATGTGAGGGGTCCAAAACTGAGGGGTCACAATCAGAACTTCCGGAATAACATGGTACAGATGCAGGGGTTACAGCCCATGAAGCAAATTGCAGCAAATACAAATGCCGCATGTTCAACCAGCACAAATGCAGCAGGTACAACAGCAGGTTGCCATGGTACCTAGACAGCAAATGCAATTACCATTAGTTCCAATGGGACAGCAACAGGTGATGCTTCCTCAACAGGTCACAGGCCAAACAATAAGGCAAAATAACACAGTACAACAGTTCCCATTGCGTGGTGAGGATGGAATAAACGATGAATGGTCTGATGATTGTTCAGACAGTGAGGACTGCAGGCTTGCAGCGTCCCTAGAAGTAGATCAGAGAGGACCCTATGTAGAGGGGAAGGAAATGGGTCATAAGTTTAATTCCTACTTGATACAGGAGCTACACGCTCTACAGTCAGAAGTGCAGAGGTCCTGAAATTACCACTTTCGGGGCGTACCATAAGAGTGGTAGGAGTAGCAAATCAGTTTTTGACAAATCCGATTACAGACCCGGTCCAAGTTGAGATTGGCAACTTCCAGGGACTGCACAAATTTGTAGTCTGTGATTCTAGTCCAGTATCCCTACTGGGAAGAGACTTGCTGTGCAAAACGAGTTGTTCCATTACCTGTTCCAATGAAGGAATTGAAGTCCAGACAAACAGTGATGATGAAGGGGACGATGGGCAGTTTTCAGAGACAGAGACTGCAAATGAAGATTACCCTCTGATAACTTTATTCCCGATGCTTAGAGTACTTGACTTGCCACCCGAGTTGCAGGGAACAGTAACAGAGAAAGTGTGGGACCTGACAGAAAAAGAAGTGGGATTGATAAAAGGAGTAGAACCAGTCAAAGTACAGGTTAAGCCGAATGCAGTGTTCCCGCAGGTACCGCAGTACCACATGACACAAGATGTCCTCATTCAGGTAGCGCAGATAATTGCGGACTTTGTGAAGCAAGGGGTTCTGAAAGAAGGTATGAGCAGCCCGTGTAATTCACCAATAATGGGTCTGAAAAAGCCTTGTGAGAAGGTTCGAATTGTGCAGGGCTTGAGGAAAATAAATGAGATTGTGGTAAAATGCTGCCCCATAGTGCAAAATCCAGCAGTAATCATGTTTCAGGTTCCCTGTGATGCAGAGTGGTTCATGGTTGTGGACCTGTCTCAAGCATTCTTTTCAGTGTCTCTTCATGAGGACAGCCAATTTATTTTCAGCTTCAAATTCTTGGATAAGGTGTACAGTTGGTGCAGAATTCCTCAAGAGTTTTCTGAGTCACCTTCCATCTTCAATCGGATATTGAAGAAGGATTTAGAGTCGTTGGAACTGCCCTTCAGTTCGACTCTAGTATAGTACATTGATGATCTGCTAATTACGTCCAGAACAAATGACGACTGCAGGTATGACACAATTGCCTTACTGAACCATTTGGGAAAGAACGGACATGAAGTGTCCCATAAGAAGCTGCAATACTGCCAGAGAGTGGTGAAGTACTTAGGTCACCTAATTGAGAAAAGGTCGAGAAAAATATCCAAAGAAAGAGTGACAGCCATACTGCAGATGAATCCCCGACAACCAAGAGAGATGTCAGAATGTTTCTGCAAATAGTGGGCTACTGCCGTCAGTGGATTTCCAAATTCTCGGTTATCTCTAAACCATTGATAAAACTGACAGGCAAGGAAATTCAGAATGACCCGGGGAACATAATCTTGTCCAAGAAAGAGATTAAGGCATTCATGGAATTGAGAGAATGTATGTGCAGGGCACCAGCTTTACGTATGCCTGATTACACAAAGCCTTTTCTACTGTTTTGTCATGAACGTGATGCATGTTCTTTGTCTGTTTTAACACAGGTCAATTGGGGTGCAAACCACCCAGTAGCATATTTTTCAGTTACTTTGGACCCAGTCGCAGCAGCCTTACCGGGTTGTTTGCGTGCAGTTGCAGCAGTTGGTCAAAGCCTCACACAGTGTGAAGGCATAGTGATGGGACATCCCTTAATAGTAATGGTTCCCCATTCGGTTGAAATTTTGCTAACCCGAACCAAAACACAGCATATGACAAATGCTAGGTTAACTAGATATGAGACCATTATACTGGAGTCTCTGAATGTTTCCCTCAAGAGATGTACTGTATTGAACCCGGCAACTTTACTTCCTATTGAAAATGCAGACATTAATGATGCTGAGGAAGTGGAACATGATTGTCTTGAGGTAACAGAACTATGCACCAAACCAAGACCTGACATCAAAGATATCCAGTTGGAAGAAAATGATTACATTATGTTTGTTGATGGTTCATGCTTGAGAGACTCAGTGGGAACACTGAGAGCTGGGTATGCCGTGTGTACAATCACCGGTATTCTAGAAGCTTCCTGGCTTGAAAGAGTGTACTCTGCACAAGTGGCTGAATTAATTGCACTTACTAAGGCATGCGAAGCAGCTGAAAACCTGAAAGTCACTATCTATACTGACAGCAGATACGGATTCGGAATTGTACATGATTTTGGCCAACTATGGTCACGGAGGGGTTTCATGACCTCTTCTGGTTCACCAGTGAAAAATGGCGAAAAGATTAAGGACTTGTTGCATGCGATTCAGTTACCTCTTGAAATTGCCGTGGTGAAATGCAATGCTCCTGTTAAGTCACAAGACTTTGTGTCAATGGGAAACGGCCATGCAGATCAAGTCACAAGGTTTTGCACATTGAACTGTATATTGTTCCGAAATCAGTGGGAATTGTTACCTGAAACTGAGAATGAAACATGTTTGAATTTTGCATTAAAGGTGGTTGACACATTAGATGAGTTAACATTACTGCAGGGACGTGCTGGCAAAGAAGAGAAACACTCCTGGCAGAGAATGCGCTGTATACAAAGAGCTGAAGACTTATGGGTCTCAGAGAAGGGGAAAATGGTCTTGCCAAACAGTCTTCTGTCACAGTTTGCTAGGTTCTATCATGGCCAAGCCCATATAGGGAGAGACGCAATGATCAGATTGTTCAAAATCGATTGGTTCAATCCAAAATTCAGACAAGCTGCAGAGGTTATCCGTCACAGATGCATCATCTGTCAACAGATGAATGCAGGAAAAGGGACGGTGGTAAATATGAGCCACGTTGGGAGAGCTGGCGGTCCATTTAGCAGGATGCAGATGGACTTCATTGAGATGCCTATGTGTGGAGGACTGAGATATGTGTTGGTGATTGTGTGTGTTTTCAGTCACTGGATTGAAGCTTGCCCCACACGTAGGAATGACAGTCTCACAGAAGCAAAGCTGTTGCTTAGGGAGTTAATACCACGTTTTGGATTCCCGATCTCTTTAGAATCAGATAGGGCACACACTTTGAAAATGAGGTGATTAAGCTCTTGTGTGCCGCATTGAACATTGAGCAGAAGCTGCATTGTAGCTATTGCCCTGAAGCATCAGCGCTAGTGGAACAGATGAATGGTACCTTGAAGTTGAGAATGGCAAAAATGTGCGCAGCTACCAATCTGAAATGGCCAGATGCATTACCTTTAGTAATGATGTCAATGAGAAACACACCTGACAAGAAAACAGGACTATCTCCTCATGAGATTCTGATGGGTCGAGCTATGCGATTGCCCGCAGTACCTGCAAATGCTCCTGTGAATATCACAAATGATATGGTGTTGGACTACTGCAAGGGTCTGGCTGATGTGGTCCGATCTTTTTCTCACCAGGTGGAGGCTAACACGATCAGTGATCCAGCTCACACCCTGAAAGCCGGTGACTGGGTTGTTGTCAAGAAACACGTGGGGAAGTCGTGTTTGGAGCCGCGTTGGAAGGGGCCATATCAAGTAATACTGACAACCACTACTGCTGTGAAATGTGCAGGCGTTCCGAATTGGATACATGCCAGTCACACAAAGAGAGTAACGTGTCCAACTGATGAGGAACTTGAAGTATCCAAAACAACAGCTGCAGAAAAGGAAGTCTCAGGGCCGGAGAGTACTCAAAGGGGAACTGAGACTGAAGGAGAACCCACTGAGGACGGCTTAGTCACTCAAAGTGAATTCCAGAGGGGTGACAGTGAGCCTATCTCAGCTGAGGTAGCAGGGGAACCGACACAAAGAGAGGTTCTCCCACAAGCAGACCGGTACAGGTTTGAAGTTGAGCCCGTGACAGACCCTGAAGGTGAGGGGGAAGAAGCAGAGGGAGGTCAAAGTGAAATGACTCCTCCTGAGCCGATTGCAGGTCCATCAAGAGAAAACACCATAGCACAAGAGGAGGGCGCTGTTCAACGTTTTGAAGGGCCAAACAGAAAGAAAATGCATAAAGGAGATAACTGACCGAAGCCACAAGCTGCAGGAGAGAAAGTGGTCCCTTGTGATACAATAGAGGAAGAAGTTGACACAACCAGAAAAGAAGATTTCAGTGAAGGAGAATTATAAAGTGAACGCAGACTGAAAAGAAAGAGAGTCTCAAACAGAAGGTACGCAGGTCCTGAATGGGCGTATGCAACAACAGCTGAATGGCAACAAGAATTCTTGGCGTTCTGTTTTGATCGAGAGGTACCAGGTCAATACTATGGCACCTGAATTCAACCCTAGAAAGAGACTGTGTTAAAATATTGAAATTGAAAGCTGAGAAGGTGAGAAAAGAGACTGATAAATTACCGGATGTGACATTTTTAACCTGAATTGACTCTGAAAAACCGATTATGACAAGCTGCTAACCTGATTTGACAAAGGGTCCTGGAGTGAGTAAAACGCTGTAAATACTCGCAGAGAGAGGGAGACTTTGCACAAGAAGAGAGAAAAAAAGAGCTTTTATATCGTCCTCAAGTTAATTGTTTGCCTTATATTATTCTGCTATCTGATTCTTAACAGATCATGAGTTACACTAAGACTAAGAGTAAAAAGGGTAGGATGTGTGGTTGGTTGAGTGTTATTCTAGGTATTATATGTGCAATAATAATTATAGGTGTGATTGTGGGAATGCCATGGATGGATAAGAAAAGGACTAACAATGCTTCAAAACCTGAGACTGCTACACTAAAACTGTGGGAGAAGTTTGAGCAGGATGCAAAATACTTACATGAGGGAACTAATTTAAAAGGGGAACTATCTTCTAATGTCTTCTATTGCTTGCTGAATGAGTATGTTGACACAATGGAGGCAAAGAAGTGTTGTGTGTGCACAAAGATTCCTTCGTCAGTACAAAAAGGGGTTACTTAGTCATAGCTTGCCGCTAATTTACGGGATAAGCTGTAGCTTGCTATTAACAAGATTCTATGATCAAGAGCATGTGCAATACTTCTACTCTAACTTAGATATAGTGTTTTCTTTTGTGTCTGTGATTGAGTTTCTAAACAAATTAGCTAAAGAACATAGCATAAAATTAGTTAGGTGTTTCTTTGAGCCGACACTGACATTTGGGACAGCTTATGCGCATCGCAATAACCTAATCTGCTTACTAACGCCTGTAGAGAAGAGCTTCTTAGATCACACTAATGATAGACGAAAGGCATTAAAGGAAAGGTTAGAAATGGGATTAGAAAAACGCACGCTTGCAAATGATTATGCTTACACTGCACTAAAGACACAGGGCAAGTTAGCTATAGACGCATTACATGTAGGTAGGCTTTGTATATATAGGCCGAAATCTGAGCATGACACTTTATTTGTGGGAACGAGTGAATGCAGGCATGTGTTTTTGTTTCAGAGTAAATGGACATTCATGTTAAATGGACAGGATCCAGCGATCCCTGGGATCTATTATATATGTGGACTTAATGCTTATTACCGTCTCCCGAAGGGATGGTATGGGACATGTTATTTGGGAATATTTTTCCCAAAGATTTACCAGATTGATGAATTAAAGCAAATTCCTAAAATGTCTGAATTACAACATACTAGGCAAAAGCGAGAGACAGCGGCTGCTGTCGTTGGTGACATATTTGGAGCCATAATTCCTTCAGTAGGGGTTATTTTAAACTCCATAAAGTTTCAAAAGTCGTCTACTATTGTGGATAACATGCTGACAAATTTCACAGGGGCTATACTCCTGATGGATAATGAACTTGCTGCGGAAAGAGCTATGACTCTTCAAAACCGGCTTGCTTTAGACATTCTTTTAGCAAAGAGTGGCGGAGTCTGTAAGATGCTTAATGAGCACCATTCTTGTGCGTTCATACCAGATAACAGCAAAAAGATTAGAGGTATGCTTACTAACCTAACAAGAGATAGTGCAGATTTGAAGGAGCTGAAGAAACCTGGATTTTGGGAAAAAGTTGGGAAAGGAATTACCATAGTAGGGAATTAGTTCAGTAATATTTGGAATGGGGTTCTTGCAAAAATATTAGGGGGTCTATTGATTGTCCTGACTTGTTTATTGGGATTATGGTTATCATACAAAGTTAATGAAAGAAATAAAAGAAATTTGACAAAACGAAACAAAAGAAATGAAGAAAATGAAAGGGAGAAAATGTTTAATGAAATTTGGGAAAGCTCGCACAAAGGACAGGATGTTGAAATGTGCATTATGCGGAAAGTGAAAGGTTAAGAAGGGAAAGGTTCATGTGATGACAAGTGTCATCAGAGGAGGGACTGCAAGAGCTTAGTTTATATAATCAAATATTAACATGAAATGTTTATGTACTAATTTGTAATAATGCTGCATAGAAACTGTATTAATGTACCTCGCTAAAACGTGCACTTGAACGGTGCCCACGGGCAGTGGCCGCCAATATAGACGGGGACTAATAAAACTGACTAATAATGTTGAAATGTTATGTTATAATATGATTTTACACTAATAATGATAATAAATATATGTAAAGGTTTTGCTAATAAATCATTAGCCTTTAGTTAGCATGAGTCGAGGCCTAGCTGCCTAGCTCTCATATTAAATGTGTTTTTCTAACGTGCAGTGTGCTGACTTGCTGAAGGACATGAACTCTTGTTTTTTTCCTCTAAACTAGAAGCTGAATGTAACTGTAGTAGATCCGTTCTCATGAAATTCGTCTTGCTTGTAGAAACATTTTAGCTGAATGCACCACTGTAGACCACTCGTAGGTACAAGGTCGCCTGAACCGGTACAGACAATGGAGCCACTGACCGAAGATGTGCAAAGGACCACAAGACGATGAAATCATACCGGACATTCAACCCGCTAAAGATGCCAATCATAAGGACCAATAAACTATGTGAGAACTGTTATGGGGTGACAAATTCAACGACCTAATGTGAAGACAATTGGTTAAAGATAGTGGGGTGCAACCCCTTGTCCAACCAAATTTTAGGGGAATGTACAATGAAAAAGGGATAAAAACCCTTGACACCCGGAAGTAAATTAGAACTAGAGGCGAGAGAATAGGAGAGAGTTAGGGGAGATGCTGATGCGATTTGCTATGATCCAGAGATTTTGTCACTTTGCTTAGTGACTTGCTAATTTTACTTAGAACCATCCTTGCCCTTAGATTACCCGTTTACACTTTAACTCCTTATGAGGGAAGTGCCCCCTTTTCCCGGAGCTGAATTCCTGATGGCGAATCAACTGATGTCCTGAAGACGAAGACCGACCTTGAGTGCTGACCCCAAACGGAGGGTAACTATATGACAGTGATATTGTGATTGCCTGTTTGTTTTTCCTTTCTAGGTACCAACTGCTTCTTTTGACAGAGACCATAGTTAGATGTTTTTTTTTTTTCCAAATTGATAGTACTAAATTGTTTAGCATGAAGCCCAACATGCCAATGCTAATTAGTGGTTAGTTGAGAGGGGTTCACTTAACTGACGCAAACAGACAAATGACTGAATCTATGCTTTGTTGAATAACGTGATAATGATATTCTGTTAAGGATAACCTATGCTGACGCTGTGTTATATTCTAATGTTCGTGATTCTTGCTTTGATGAAATCTTATCGGAGTTGCCATATTGTGACTATGCTAATGTGTTTCTTGGTTTTGAGACTAATTAACTTGCTAGTAGAATTGTAATCAATAGGGAATAAACTTCACAAAATCATATTATTCTGGTGTGGTTATTCATGACTGAAATGTCATGGTGTTTTCTGAGTTTCATTAAATGTCATTGACTAAGGTAAATTGCATTGTTTTAATAAATATTGATGACGTTTTTGATATATTGATTGACATGTTGATTAGCTATCTCGTCCTAAGGTGTCTTCAACAGGGTCAAAAGATTCATTGGCCTAAAACGAGTCCCAAAGTGAGTAAATTAGTCATAAAGGGACGCGTTAATAAGAGCTCACCACCAGCACAGAGAAATTACTTGTTGAACCTCCTAGGGATAAGTATGCCCTGACTCTCTTTTGATATCTTGATAGGAGTGTGAGAAGGAGTGTGTAAGGAGGGCCTTACAGGTTTTGTAGAATTCCTGAGGCAAGAGGGACCTCCCTTCTGCATTTAAAGAGTGAAGTTTCAGAGAGTGCAAAGAATCCTTGTAGGCTGAATTTATGTCTACTGTGTTTTAATTATATAATGATTCATATTAAGAAGCAAAAGATTCCTGGAAAGTCATTGCCCTGTGTTATCCTGAATTACAGGAATAGCCGTTTGTGGTTCTGTTTGGTGCAGTTGATAGTCAAGTAACCTAATTGTTTTTTTTTTCTCATCATGCATAATGTTTCCATTTTACTTTTACATTTGTTTTTGCTGCAAGTGCATATAGTGACATATGTTTAAATATTTCACCCTTACAATGAGCAAAGACAGGGTTATTATTGTATTGGACAGTCAATGATTTAATGGATTGTTCCAATGTAGATGTCCATATTTATCCTTTTAGTAAAGGCCAAATCTTGCTCTGAGTCCTCTCCAGGTTGCTTTGCCTGCTTATCGTAGCATCTCAGTAGAGGATACTGAGAATTAATTCTCCCTGTAATAAATTATTACATGCAAGGTAAGTATTTGAACAATCTCAAAGTTTATACTCAGCGTCCAGCACCTTCCAGTATGCAAGGTAGAAGCTACGTTTTGTAAGTCAAGATCTAAATAAATAGGAGCATTGTGTTTCTCTGTAGGGGATCATTGGTAGCTGGGTATCCTGAACTAAAATATATTCAAATAGACAAGTTTTCATTAGGTACAGGAGAGAGATATGTGTCATCAATCAAAATTCGAATGATGAGTGAAGTGCCAGATGTTTATCAAGCCACAGTTGCTTATAACATCATGTAAAGGGGATATTTAGATAATGATTTATTGATATTGGGATTTATAGGTTAGAGAAAAGTGGAGTTTGCTGGAATAGGGTCCTTATCAATGTGTAGCCATCAGTTCTCATCTTTACAAAAGGATACCTTCCCTCTGGGTCCATCCATGTTTTGAGTATTTTGCAGCTTAGATTGTTCCTAATAAGGATCTCAACACAACACCAATTTTCATTGGAAGCTGTTACAGGTAGGCCTAGGATGAGTTATACAGCAAGGGTGCCTCAAGGCCCTCCCCCGGCTGACAAGAGAAGGGTCACCCATTGACTTCGACCTGGGCGCTTTAGGTTTAAGCCCTGAAGCGCCCAGGGCGAGTGTCAATCAGTGACACCTCGTCATACAGTGGGGTGGGGTCAGCAGTCTCACTGACCCCATCCCACTCTGTGATGAAGTTGGGACTGCTGCCTTCCCTTGTTGGCTGACCTAAGGTCAGCCAGTGAGGGAAGGCAGCCGTCCCAACCCTCCTGGGTCCTCCAAGGCTGAAGGTAAGTGTATGTGTGTGATCCTTTTAAATGAATGTTTGGTGCATGCGTGCATGCATGTTTGAATGTTGATGAGTGTTGTTAATGGATGTGCGTGCATTCATGTGTGAAAGTGTGAGTGTGCTTTCTGCCGCCCCCCCCCCCTCCTAAAACTGCCTGCCGCCATTATTTACAGGGCTTCAGAGGCCCACATGCTCACTTCCTCCTCCTTGCCCCATTGTTCTTTTGTTTTCTCTTCTTCCGCTTAGAGAACTGGCAGGCAAGAGCACTGGAACTGAGGGGTAGGTACTCTGAAGCTGAAGGTAAATTCTTGTGAAATTTCCTGAGACCTTATCGGGACCCCTAAGTTGCGGACCCTGTGCGACAGCATGGTTCGCACACCCCTAAACCCTGCACTGCTCTATTCACAGGATGATGGGTCCATCAGTAAGAATCTAGAGGTGTAGTATTGAAGGTGTCCTGTGTGAAATAAGTGAGAAGTAATAAGCAGACTGCAATACTGTGATCAACCCTTCCAGAGCTCCTTAGATATCTTCTACTTAATGAGATGTGGAATGAAAAGGGGAGGAGAAGAGTACCATGGGTGACATTTGTGCATGAGTGTCTCTAGATAGGAGTAGAGACAGCTTCCCATGGAGGTGGAGGGGGAGAGGGAGGCAGGTAAATTGCAAGAAACCACAAGACTGGAGCAGCTTGAGGATCCTCATGAAAAGGAAATATGGATGATGTGTGGCTAGAGTTGATTGTAGCCATCTGTAGGCAAAGGTGAATTGTAAACAAAAATATTAATAGGTGGCCTAAAGATTATAAACAACATAGTGGTACATGTTTATGCCAAAAGCAACATAATATAAAATATATAATACAGTACTCAAATTAACATAATTCATACTGAAAGTTCGTATACAGGGATCATGGAAGGAGAGAGAGAAAAGAAAAAATTGAAAAATGGTTCATCATCGGAAGTGAGTTTTTCAGAGTTGAAGAGGACTTGTTTCTGGTGTTCTGTTTCGAACCCAAGCAGCTGCATGTTTAAAATCCGTCGAACGAAAGCTTAAAAAAAGATTATTCTGTCATCTTTTTCTGCCAGTTTAGGGCTAACATAGAAACGGATATTATATGGATGTTGTACTGGTGGAAGCAATCCTCTAAATTTACAAACTCGTGGTTGAGATGCCTAATCTCTGTTGCCCTATCCGGGAGGGTATGGCCACTTTTCTACCTTGTCCATTTAATTTTTTGTAGAGTCCAGGTGTTTTGAGATGCCAAATCTCTGTTGCCCTATCCGGGAGGGTAAGGCTGCTTTTCTACCTTGTCCATTTTATTTTTTGTAGAGTCTAGGTGTTTTTACAGAGAAGGGAGCTCTGTGCACATCGTGTCAATTCAGGTGACATCTCAATTATTGTTGAGTATTTTGTGCCTGTCTTTGAGTAGAAGCTTTTTTCATTATTTTGACGAGTTCTACTCTCAACATCTTTATTGGTGTTGGGTAATAGTTTTCTTGCTTCCTGATAGTGCTTCAGAAAAGAGCAATTACACTGCTAGTTTGATGAGGGTATGGCATAGCACATCTACATTGTCGTCATTTGATAAGAATTAAGATAGAAATACTACGTAGGGGAAGTGCATACAGAGATGTGTGATAGGTAATGTACTGTTGAATATGCAAGAGGCGTGTTAGTTAAACATTCGACTGGGCCACTTAATTAATGTCAAGCTGGGTTGTTTAATCATCATTTGAGAAAAGTCAGTAACACTCTTTAGTATACAGCTACAGTGACAGCACACATCATTTGTGGTAACCCAGGGAGTATCTATCCACTTAGGAGGTCATTATGAGTTTGGAGGTCCCAGGATCGCCATGTTGATGGCAGCAGTCGTACCGCTGATGGCTCAACGATGAAGACCACCCGATTATCACCATAGCATTATTCCCAACAGAACACAGCCTAACTACAGCTAGTACCCCCAGTGTGGTCAGGCTGCTGCAGATGGCAGTAGGCACCTTCAGACCAGTGGGGACCATGTCTCCACCATACACTTTGCGAGGCTTCACACCACCAAGGTTTCCACTGCGGTCGCACCACCAAGAAAACCCTGGCAGAAACCAATGCAATAAAAGGAAACACCTTTAGGAACACATACCTGTCTGGGGCCACCATGGAACAAGACTGGAAGTCTTCCCACTGCTTCTGCTTGCCCAATGACTTGGCGATGACAAAGATAACAACCGTAAGTAGACACACCTACCGTATAATGGAGGGAAAGGCATCAGTCCACACGCACACACAATCTACACAGCCGGGACAGCTTGCAACGGCCACACACACACGTAACCACATACCCATACAGACATACACAAACACCTACATACACACATACTACACACATGTACACCCGTACTACACACAACATGGCCACACACATATGCCATTCACACATCATCCCACACATCCACTGCACCAGCACTATCCAACACAAACATTCACAACACCACCTAGTGACACAACGACAGCACAACAACAATTACACAAATGTTAGGCCAAGCAATCTCACTGCACACCTCCACATGGCAACACATACACAACAACACGTAACAACACCACACAACCAATCACCACAATCACACTGCCATACAATGAAGCATATGTCACACTATGCACACACCACACATAAAACATATGAAATAGCCACTACCCCACACACGTCCACCCACACAACCACGCAAGGGCCCGCAACACCACCATTACACATCTATACACAAACACTACATAATTCACATACATACATGCAGGTAACAAGCACAAACATACCCTACACACCATACACAGCAATGACAGGGGACAATTGGCAGAGACACACACACAACATGCAAGCCAGGCACAACAGCTAGCACGACCCTCACGCACACATGTCACACACGCACAAACCAAAGCTCACAAACATCAAACAGCCATGTAGGAAGAAAGGCAGGACAAGAATGTTACTATCGAACCCAACACCAGGTTGGCCCAGATGTATTCATAATGATAACTAGTAAAATATATTGTACACAGTTCAAAATACATTTTGAACTGTGCACAATAATGTGGCCATTGGCCTGTACACAGTCCAAAGTTCCAAGTGCCAAATGCACTAGTGGCACTTCACTGTATCCCTACTTGACTCCTGACTTGCAAAATGACCACCACAAGGTAGGGGCATCAAGGGGGCAGACAGGCACCTCAGGGATGAGGAGGGAGGTCGAGGGGGATTGGTCTTGGGAGGGGGGTCCTTGGGCTTGGGTCTGGGCTTGGATGGGAGATCCTTGGGCTTGCGTCTAGGCTTGGGAGAGGTGTCCTTGGCCTTGGGCATGGGATGGGCAGATTCGTGGCAGGGGGAGGGGCATGGCCACTACCGGGGGGCAGAGGAGGACTTAGAGGTGGAAAGCCTGGAATTGGGGAGGGACACAGAGCGCTTGGCAGTTTCATGGGGTGGGGAACAGGGAAAACTCCACAAGGAAATGTTTATAAGATACATGGGGGCAGTTATGGCAAAAGGGTTTGGGGGTGGAGGGAGAGGTAGTAGTTGTGAGATGTGGCTTGGTGGATGTCATGGGTGCAGGTGCATGCGTGGAATGCTTGAAGGTGCTGGGTGTCTGTTGGGTGGGTGAGTGTGAGCATTTACGTGTCCTGGTAGGAGAGGGGAGGAGGTGCAGGGAGATGCTGTGGTGGATGAGTGACTGTCGGGGTGGTATCTGAAGGTATGGTACATGTGCTGCATGTGGGGGTGTTGTAGGTTGTGGTGGGTGTGGATGTTGTGACTGGGGTGGATGTCTGTAGTTCTGATATTGTGGTGACTGTGGGCAAGATAGGACTGGTGGCTGGATCTGTGAATGATGGTGTGGTGGCTGAAGGTGTATCTGGTGTAGTGTCTGTGAAGGAGGAGGTGGCGGGGAGTCAGTGCAGGGAGTAGATGTTGTGTCTGCAGGTGAGTGTTGCATGTGTGCATGCAGGTGGTGGGTCTTGTGGTGCTTGTGTTTGTCTGAGCTACCCTGGTCTGTTGAGGTGGATGCATGCATGTGTGTACATGTGCTTTGGATGGGTATGGGGAGAGGGGTTTGTGATTGGGTAGAGGTAGTTGGAGGGAGAACGGAAGACAAAGGACACTGGCTGCCATCAGAGTGGAGGCCAGAGCCTGAAAGGATTTCTGTAGGCCAGCCATATCACTGTAAATGCCCTCCAAGAACACATTGCTCTATTGGACTTAAGCTGTCATTCCCTGGATGGCATTTATGATGGTTGACTGACCCACAGAGATGGATTTCAGGAGGTCAATAGCCTCCTCACTGAGGGCAGCAGGGCTGACTGGGGCAGGGTAAGAGGTGCCTGTGGCAAAGGAGATGCCGACCCTCCTGGGTTAGTGGGCACGGGCATGGGTGGGCATGGGTGGGGAGCAAATGGGAGGGCAGTGGTAGTAAGGGGGATAGCGGACAAAGATGGTGTTGGGGTGGTCCCAGATGGATCCACCACTGCCAGGGGAGTCCACCAGAGGAGGATTCTGAAGATGAGGTGGTAGATCCTGTCTCCCCTGTGGCACTCCCCTCACCCTCCATCCCACTGGGTCCCTCGCTCCCGCTGGTGGCAGCTTCCAGGGTCCAGTGGGACACTGCTTCCCCTCTCACCTGTATCTCTTCTCCTTCACCAGACAATGATGATGTACACAAAGAGAAAGAGAGGAGGAAGGGGAGAGCGACAGATGGGGGATAAAGGTCAACATATACCTCCCATAGAATAGGCAAAACATGTTAATTTGTGACAATACATATCATAGCTAGGCAATGGCAATTGCCATTTCACTTCATCTATATAATTTCCTTACATGTCACTTCCACCCACACCTGTATACCATCCCTCACACCTACATTAGTACTTAAGTAGCACACAACTACTAGAGTCAACCCCATGCTGCCACCTAAAGCCCTTTTAGCTGACACAGCATGGCCTGAATGCACTATCAATAGTATGTCTGTATACACATCTTAGCTCTCCATGAACACAACACATCAGGCCTCTACAGTAACAACACCTGAAAAGTCCATGTCCTCTGTGACATGTCAATCACAGTGAATACAACTCTACTCACAAACCACACTGCACCTAACTGTCATATTACATGGCTGGCCACTCAGAACAGTGATGCCGTAATGGAGAACAAATCTGAGTTAGCCAATACAAGTCAAACACCCAAACAGTTCACATCTGATGTGTACCATGTGAATCTGAGGTATAGCGATGTGATCAGTCAGACCCTATCACAGAGCCAGTGCAGCTGACACCCAACACACATAACACTACTCAGCACACTGCTAAGTGCACCAGCAATGGGCCATGTACCACATTTAAGACATCCATACACATCCAGTGAGTTCAGTATCACTACAGACGTACCACTAGAACACACATGTAACATCCTGGACCACTTCCAATGCCACCACACATGCAGGTACACTAGTTTGACTACGCACCATGACAACTTCAGCCTTACACACACCATTTAACGAATGGCAAAATCTGCCAAAGAGGCCAGACAACACAAATTTCGGAGGACAAAGTTTAGCATTCTCTAGGCACACATCGACAAACACCACTGGCTGTCCACCATTTACACATCCCACTACCACATAAGGCAGCCTGAGGAGACTGAATCCAAATTGTGAATCACATCAACACACCATGTGTCATGCAAACCCAAACCATTCATTATCTGCCACTACCTATTGCCCAAGTCAAGCTGTAATAGTCACAGGCCATCAGATGTGCCCCCAAATTTCCATCTTGACATGATGTAGGCAGTTACTCAGCATTGCAGCAGATGAATTGCTAGGGCTTTGTCATACATTCCAAGTACACACAATGGTGACTAATTAGGGATCACCCAGGGAACTTACCACCTCTAGTACCATCCCATAGGTGTGAGGGCCACATCCCCCAAAGTATAGCTCCTAGGACTGCATGATCTCTGCAATCAGGCCACATATATTATACATATTGCAGTATCCGAGTTTGGCTACCTACACATACCCTACAGTCAGCAGATCATTCATATATGCCTATTCAACTATCAGGCTTATTCTCCTTTCCCATGAGGGCCATTTTTGTGGTAGAACTCTATTGGCAGCCCCACAACCTGTCAATACCAGATACAGTACATGGTGTACATAGTCCCATGATAAAAGGAGAGTCACACAGTAGCATTAACAGGTTGGCAATACAGATGGGGGTGGCCTGACACCTCAGAGCCACTAATGCTGATGTATGGAGGTGGGTGATCCAAACACTTACATTCATTGCATGGGCTGGATGGAGTCAGACATGTGCCTGTGTCCTCAGTGCATATCCACATTAGGCAAATGGAGAGGATGGAAATGTGAGATGTACATCCACTGACATTACAGCATGGCAACACATCTTCTAAAGATACTCTGCCAGGTTGCCAAATACCCATTGCCAATTGCCAATGAACATGTAGCATAAACAACAATGTCAAATTGCCTGCAGTGAGGCATCCAATCACATTTAAGGCTAGCCAAGTTCTAGGATACAGTCAGTACTCACTCCCTTGTGGCTGCTGTGCTGGCCTCAAATGCCCATCCACCTCAGGATAGGCCATCGCCAAAATGCGGGCCATTAGGGGGGTCAGGATCCAATGGGCACCCCTCCCTCATTAGGAGGACATCCCCAGCTGGGCCTCCACAGTATTCCGGGCCCAGTGTCTCAGGTCCTCCCTCCACTTGCAACAATGGGTGCTCCACCGGGCCTGGACCCCCAGGGTCCGCACTTGCTTGGCAATTGCACTCCAGATCCATTCTTTCTGATAGGCATTTACCTGCAAGGGTGACACACACAGAAGGAGAAAGTCATGTAGACTGGCACCATACCAACAGGAGTGGACTATAAACAGCTGACTTACCAAATGCCCACACATATCCATTGTCACGGTTTGCACACCTTAACCCCATGCACCCTGCATGCATGGGGTTACTCCCAGATCGCCATACTTATGCCACTCACCCTCACACACACCCCATCACACATGACTATGACATTGGGCTCACCTGCTTCTCTGGCGCCCTTTACAGCTGTCCATACAGGGGTAAGACCCCTTCCACCAGCTTCTACAGCTCTCCTTGGGTGAACGCCATGGCTCTATCACTTGCAGGGCGTGGCATGACGGCTCCTAGAGACAGTACACAGCAGCTCACGCCGTAGTGGTCTTGCTTGCAACAGTGCCAGGAGTCAAGTGAGCAAGGCTGCAGAAAATGGCTGTCATGGCTGCCGCCTACAGGACCGTCACTGCCGGCGTTGATTGTCAATGGCCCCAGTTCCCCACAGGCATCAATGTTAAACAATGATAAGTTGCACAGCGGTTGTGACCACCATGACGACATATGCCAGTGGACTTATGTCACTTCCAACTTTCCTGAGCAGCAGGACAGCTGGGTGCCATTTTATGCACATATCATTCTTTGCTGCACCAATATAAGTGGCCAATACATGTTTTTTTACCAGCTGCAGAGCAGGCCTTTGTTGTGCCATCATGGTTCGGCTGATACATGTGACATGCATGACACAGTGACGTCATATGACGTGCATGTCTAAATGCTCGGAGCCTCATAGACGGTGTAACCATATAGGTGCAAAGCATGACTACATGCATGTTCATTGCAGGACAGCTCAGTGTACCAGATATGAAACATTACACAAGTGAAGTGTGTCACAAACTATTGGTCAGGGCCAGCATTTTGTGGAGCAAGGATGGTGCCCATGCCGCACAGTGTGCCCAATATGGTGTGTGTTAGCAGTGCGAGGCATGTCTACAGTGTTAGGTGTGTGCGATGAGGACATGTTCAACTGACATATGTGGAGTGCTTCTCACATTGTACATTCTCTCCAGTTTATCCTAGTTGGCCTTTTAGGACGAGATTGAAACATGCGCCAGTGTACCGTTTGCTAGTCGACCTTGCATCCCTGCAGTATAGGCACATCATTCAGACCTATCATTTGAATCGTCACACCATCATGGATCTTTGTACCCAGTTGGAGCCAGAACTCTTGCATGTCATACGTAATCCTTATGCCATCCCTCCCACAGTCCAAGTCCTGCTAATGCTGCACTTTCTTGCCACAGGTTCCTTTCGGAATACAGTGGGCTTGGCAGCAGGGATGTCACAGCCCATGTTCAGTCTTGTTTTGAAGGATGTACTGTTTACCTTCTTGAAACACCTGGACAGCTACATCAGGTTCCCCAACGTGCAGAGTTGGCCTGTGTGAAGGCAGACTTCTATGAGATGGGGCACATCCCTAATGTGATAGGGGCCATAGATGGCACCAAATAGCTTTGGTCCCTCCCAGTACCAATGAACAGGTGTACAGAAACAGAAAAATGTTCACTCCATCAATGTTCGGGTATTGTGTGTAGCAGACAGCTACATCTCCCAAGTGACAGCCAAGTTTCCAGGATCTGTGCAAGACTCCTTCTTTCTGAGGAACAGCAATGTCCCCCACAATATGCCATGTCTACAGAGAGAGAGGGCTTGGCTCATTGGCATGCATGCATTTGGATGTGTGTTTCTGTTTTAGCACCTCTCATTACAATCTTCCCTGTGTTTGTACCTTATTGTAAGAGGTCCCACCTCTGTGCACAGAGGTGACTCTGGCTATCCTACCCTTCCCTGGCTGTTGAAACCTGCCACAAAAGGGGAACTCCGATTCAATGAGGCCCACATTAGGACAAGGTGTGTAATTGAAAGGACATATGGCCTACTGAAAACAAGATTCAGGTGCCTGGACCTCTCTGGAGGTGCCCTCGTCTCACTCCCCAAAAGGCATGCCATATCATAGTTGCCTGTTCCACAATCTAGCCCTGAGACGTCAGATACCATTACTAACTGATGAGGAGGAGGCAGCTGGACCAGTGGCTGGTGATGCAGACATGGAAAGTGATGAGGAGGCAGACGAGGAAGGTGCAACTGACTACAGAACAGAGCATATCAATCAGTACTTACAGTAACATACAGGTATGTTATGTGTGTACTTGCAAGTGCTGTACTTCCACATTGTTTGGTGTCAATGATCGTCCTGAATGGAATCATTAGTGGTGGTGTAATGTGTTCCTATCCCTATGTGTGTGTTGTGGGAGGTGACTGATTGCATGTAAGGTGCAGAGTTACATTGTCTATTCTCTAATATGTATACTCTATGCAGGTTGCAAGTATCATATTTCCTATGGCCAGGCCTGTATTGTGCTATGTGCCAAGCATTCTCCTGTTCTCATGTCATTCCAGCAAGTAACTGTGTACTGTGAATCTTTGCCTCACCTACATATTGCTTGAGGCATTCATGTTCATTAGCCTTTGGTAACTGATTACAGATTAGAGATTAGCCCATGACAGATGCCAGCTTCAGTGTTTTGTGATGTATTCCCTGAGATAAGTGATGTGGAAGTGACATCTGTTATGCCCTGTTTAGATGGCAATCTACACTGGGCATGACAACTAGGAACTGCATATGTGCTTTGTGTGCCACCATGCCTACCATTCTGATGGAAATCTCTGTCATGATATTTTTGCAGGTTGAATCAGTGGCTATGCTCTGGTGTGTGGCTGGACTGGTGATTCCCTTACATCTGCCCTGGGACATGTCTGTTGTTCTGTGTCTCCTGCGGATTACACCTCCCTCTGCTGTCCATAGTACTGCCTGTCGGTTTAGGGGGCCATATCCACCAAACATATTGCTGATCAAACCGTTGTAAATGTACAAATAAAGACACAAAAAACATCAGCTGTGATCTACAGTGTTTATTGTGCATTAATGGTCACACTGGGGATAAGTGCGGTCATGGTGGTTGAAATCATCATAGTAGGTGGTACAGCTGTAGGTAGCACAGGTCCAATTGTCCAAGGGCCATGGGAAAATAGAGAAATGTCAAATGTAAGTCAACAGGGTGTCTTAGTGGCAAACAAGGGAGAAAACAACAGGAGAGGGTCACTTCCTGGCAGTGGGTTTTGTCTTGCCATCTGCTGCAGCCGGATAGATGGATGGATGGATGATTTTGGGAGCTAGAAGGAGGTGTACCTCTGGGTTGTGGTTCCCCTGGCAGGGTCTCCATTCCACTAGCTGCCGCAGATATTGAGGGCTCAGATGTAATGTGGCTAGTGGAAGGGGCCTGCCACTGCTGCATGAACTCCTGGTGGTATTCCCTCTGCAGCCTTTGGTTTTCCCCCAACATGTTGATGATGTGGCCCATCCTGTCCTGGGATTGATGGCATGCTCCCAGTACTTGGGAGATGGCTTCCTGGTCAGGTGACTGCCTTGGGTGCCCCGCCCTATGGCCCACAGATTCCCTCTCACGTCCCTGCCCACATGTGCCTGTGCCCCTGGAACAGTGTGCCCATTCACAGTGTCAGCAGGACCTTCATTGTCTTGGGTGTGAGGGGTTGACTCAGAACCCTGTACTGTGGGGCACACTATTGATTGAACAGTCCTTGGGACACAGGTTTGGGAACAAAGAGTTGGCTGTGATGCTGAGTGGTAGACTGACTAGGGGTCCCAGATGGACCAGGTAGGTCGTCACTTCCCAGACATTCTGCGGTGTTGTCCTCACTAGGGCCTTCATCCTAAGGAGGGCTGGCAGTCTCTGGTATCCTCTCCATGGTGACACTGGCAGGGGTACCTGTGGATGGAGTGAGAGAGGGTTAAATGGTGAAGTTGTGAATGTCTGTGTCTTTGTCTGATGCATACAGTTGCTTGACTTGATTCCCAGCAATGGCAATGACAGGTGCAGCACTGGTACCATAGTTTTTGTATTTTGGATTGCGGCATAGGTACCATGCTCCATAGGGGGTTTTGTTGGTCAGGCTTGGTAATTTTAGGTCGGTGGGTTTGGCATGACATGTGTGCCCTATTAGCATGTGGCAATTCAGGCTTGCTAGTTGTACGTCGGCATGCCTGTAAATTGCAGCATGGTGTCCAAGCTGGAGGAGGTGTTTATGTGCATGCAAGATTGCTTGTCTTGTCTGTGCATGTTGTACATGGTGTATCCCTTCTTACTTACAAACCCATGTTCAGTCCATTTCTGGGTTGTTGATCTGGATTCGTGGTCCTTGAGTTTGATGACAGTGCTATGTCTGTGTTTGGCATTGTTTGGCATTGTGTTGTGCCATTGCAGTGCTGTCATTTCCATGTAGTGATCCTCAGTTGAAGCATCCAGATGGTGTAGCTGATGCAATAGTCATACATGCATGAGACGTGATGTGATGTGATATGAGGTGCACATTGCAGGTTTTGAGGGAGATGGGCACATGGATTGTGGGAGTCTTAGTGATTGTGATTGGCAGTGTTAACAGTGCACCTGGCAGGGACTGTGTGGGCATTGGGGCTGGGTGGTGGTGTGGCATGCAGGAGAGGGGCATTCAGTGATTAGGTGGGAGGTGCAGTGGAGGATAGGGTGTATTTGGAGTGATTGGGTGGTGAGGAGTCATGCTGGATCATATGATTTAGTGCTAGGGGAGTTATTCAGCTACCCATAGGGAGCCCATTGCAGTCTGCGTGAACCTGGTGCATACACCTGCTTTCACTTTAGGTCACTGCACCAGGTCACTATAAGTCACCCCTATGGTAGGCCCTCTCAGACCAGAGGCAGGGTGCATGTACCTGTGTGTGAGGGCACCCCTGCACTAGCGGAGGTACCCCACAAATGCCAGATCCACTTTCCTAGACTTTGTGAGTGTGGGGACGCCCTTTTATTTTTTTATACACATACTGAACATAGGTCACTACCTGTGTCCAACTAAATAACTGTAACTCCAAACCTAGGCATGTTTGGTATCAAACCTGTTGGAATTATACCCCAATACTTTTGCAAGTATTGGTTGTATGATTTCATGCACTCCTGGAGCTCCTTAATGGAACCCCTCAATTGCTTCTACAGCCTATTGAAGTTTTCCAGGAAGCCCCAGCTGCTGCCACTTCACAGGCAGGGTTCTGCCCTCCTGTTGCTTTACCAGCTCAAGCCCAGGAAGGCAGAACAAAGGATTTCCTTTGGGAGAAGGGTGGTACACCCTCATCCTTTGGAAATAGATGTACATGGCTTGGGATGGGTAGCTTCCCCAAGCCACTGGTATGCTTTGAAGGGCACATTTGGTGCCCTCCGTGCGTACAGCAGTCTACACCAGTTCAGGGACCTCCAGTCCCTGCTCTGGTATGAAAATGGACAATGGAAAGGGGAGTGGTGCACAGAACACCTCCAGAGGATCCCTTGGTTTTGACATCTTGGATTGAAGGTTGGCAGGGAACTCTGGGAGCATCTGAGTGGCCAGGCCAGGAAGGTGACATCAGAGCCCCCTCCTGATAGATGGCCTCCCAGCTAGGTGACCAATCCCCCTTTCAGGGCTATTTAGATCCCGTGCATGGATCCCTTCTCCTGCTGAACTGCATGGATCCTGCAACACATGTGGTGGTTGGAAGTGGTTCAGACGGTCCTCTCTACCAGCTGTCTAACTTTGGTGGAGGTAAGCCTTTGCCTTCCCAAGCAGGACAGTACCCCCGTGCACTGTGTCCTTTGCAGCTGCCAAGGCTTGTTGGCAATTCTTCCAAGGGGTCTTCAGTCTTCATGTAGCTCTAGTCCCCAGCACTCCTTTCTGTGAGCACTCAATCTCCTCTCTGTGATGCTGAGGGCCCCCTCCGACTCACCTCCTGGGTTGAGTCTCCTGGGCTTTGCAGGTCACCTGCAGCACCTCTTTCCACCAACCGCAAACCCAACTGCAATCTTTATTCTGGCATGGGACATCACCTGCATCCTCTTGGAACTTGACTCCAACTTCAGGACTGCAGTGCTGACTTTCCTTCCTTCATTGTTGACCAACTCCTGCACTCCTGAGCTTGGTGGGTAGGGGCCCCTGCCCCCACTGGACTCTGCTGTGTCTTCTGGTCTTGGTCCCCTTTTTCCACATGTGTTCCTCTTTAGGAATCTACTGTTGGTTTCTTGCAGTCATCGCTGGGTTTTGCAATTCTCTTCTTTTCTTCTAAGTGGGGATTCTGGAGAAATTCTAGTAAGTTACTACTGCTTTTCTGGTTGCTGGAGGGTATTGTGGTACTTACCTTTGTGATTTCCTGGTACTCCCAGTGAGCCTCTACACACTCCACTTACCTGGGTAGGGGTGACACTCTCACATTCCATTTATTTAGTATATAGTTTGTGCTCCCCCTAGGTCCACTAGTCTCTATTGTGTTTTACACTATTTGCACTGTTTTCTAACTACTCTTTTGCCTATTTCTGACAACTAGTGTATATAACTTGTGTATTACTTACCTCCTAAGGAAGTATTACCTCTATAGTAATTTGGTGTTGTGTTACCATAATAAAGTACATTTATTTTTGTATCACTGAGTGTATTCTTTCATGTGTGTAAGTGATGTGTGACTACAGTGGTATTGCATTAGCTTTGCATGTCTCTAAGATAAGCCTTGGCTGCTCATCCACAGCTACCTCTAGAGAGCCTGGCTTCTAGTCACTGCCTGATTTTCACTAATAGGGGATACCTGGACCTGGTATAAGGTGTTAGTACCTTAGGTACCTACTACACACCAGGCCAGGTTCCTACAACTATTCTCTGCCATAACTCAATTTTTCTTGCAATGGATGTGTGCTCCAAACAGTTGTGGCTCTACCCTGACGATTTCATCAATCCTGACCCTCAACTCATTGTCAGTGAAGCGTGGGTGCTTTTGACAGGACATGGAGGTTGTGTTGTGGGTGGGGTTGGGTGTTGTGTGTGTTAGGGTGCAGTGTAGGGTGCTTGGTGGGATGAGGGTGTTAGGTTGTGTGTGGTGATTGGTTGTGGTGTTAGTGTGTAGTTGTGATGTGTGTATAGTGTTGATCATGCAGTTGTGTGGTGTGTGCTGAGTGTCAAGTGAATACATGCCTATGGTGTATATGTGCTAAGTAAAGAGTTTGTGGGTCCCCGCTGTCTGGTTTTTGTCGCAAACAATTGTGGGTTGTGTGGGGGTTTGTTATATAGTGCTGAGAGTGGGTGTATCTGGTGTGTATATGTGTGCCAGGTGTGGATTATTCAAACTGTCCAATGTGGTGGTGTGTTCTGTCTGAGGTGAGTTCTTGAGTGCTGCAGTTTGGACCACCAATGGTTTTCCGCCATGGTGGAACTGCTATGATGATCTGTGGTTCACAATCTGGTGGGTGTAGAGTTGTCAGGCTGGCGGTGCTGGTGGTGGACCTGCCTGGTTCCCACCTTCCATGTCCCTGCAGTGTCGGATTTGTGACACTTTTTTGGTGGTCTTCAGTGTGTGACTCTTCAAACGGCAGTCGGATTACCGGCACCATGGCAGTGTTTTGGAGGCCACCACTGTAGCAGTCTTATGAAAAGACCACCAAAGTCGTAATGAGGTCCTTAGTGTTTTTAAAATATTTATGTTGAACCTGTCTGCTGGAGCCAGAGTTTTGTTTTGAATTGTAGCTCCTAGATGTCTGGTAAGCACTTTAATCCAACAGAAGGAAAGTTGGAATATAAAAATACTGCAGAGAATGGATATTGATTCAGAGATAAAAGAAAAGGACATGGCCCACTATAAGATTCCCATCAAGTATGACTAACAGCAAGGCAGCACAGTGGGTGTCTCAAGGATCTGCCACAGTCTCACGTTGTATATTATTCAGGCTATTCTCTTCTGGTGGGTTCTGAATGCATGCCTTGCTGAGATACATCAGTGTTCTTGTTGCACAAAGTCCTGGAATCTAGAGTGAATGCTGTAAGGTATTTTCCACGTGCCCACACTGAGCGCTGAGAGGTAGGATATACCATGGTTGCTATCAAGAGGAAACTCTCTAATTGCGTTCTGCTGCTGGCAGAGCAGATTATTTAACAGTCTGTCCTTCCATATTTGCCACAATCTTTTCTTGAATGGGGAGGAGCGGGGTGATTTTTCACAGATACTCGTAATGCTATGTTCTCAAGCTGGAGTAATTAGGCAGTTCAATCCAATAGACCTTCACTTTGTTAAATGTTTGGCCCTGTTTAATGGTCTGTTCATTGCTTTTCAACAGATGAAATGCCCTTGAAAGATCCTCCATTGACTCCATTGACAGTAAACTCACTTAGTGGGGAACTTGGACCTGGCTAAGTCCTATCATCTTTTATTTTTAGTATTTGTTATACATGTTTACTTTACTCCTTCTCACCTGGCTTGTTGGTTGATTGCTGCCTGCCTTGCATAGATATGGGTTTCAATTTCACAATTTCTAGATATTCTTGGTTGAATTTTCTTCATGCTCAAACAAAAAGTTATCAATATGGACTATCTGGACAAAGAGGTCTTAAGTGCCTGCTTTCCATTGCACTTCACTATTTTATATTAAACCATAGTTAGTGTGTCCAGGGAATATATATTTTTCTGGGCTATTTGAAGTAAGGGGCCCAAGGGGCTGCTCCTCGGGGGGGAATTATTTCTAAGCAATCTCTGCCCCCCCTTGGGGGCAGATCGGCCTTGCAATCTACCCCCAGGGGGGGCAGAAACCACTAGACACCAGGGATAATTTTGTTTTGTTTACTTTTATTTTTTTATGTTTGGGGAGGGACCCCTAGGCAAGGGTCGCTCCCAGGGGGGCAAATTATTATTAGGCATTTCTGCCTCTCCGGGGGCAGAAACCACAAGACACCAGGAAATTTTTATTTTTTTATACTAACGCATAAGGGGAGCGGCCCCTTTCGCAAGGGCCACTCCCCCCCTTTTCTGCCCCCCCCAGAGGCAGATCAGCCAAATATAATTAGGCAGATCTGCCCCCGGGCGGGCAGAAACCTCTAGACACCAGGGATATATATATTTTTTTATTTACTTTATGTTTTTATGTATTGGGAGCGACCCCTTAGGCAAGGGTCGCTCCCCTGGGGGGCACATTGTATTTAGGCCATTTCTGCCCCCCTTGGGGGCAGCTCAGCCTACTTTTGTTAGACCAATCTGCCCCCAAATGGGGAAGAAACCTCTAGACACCATGGATTGGTTTGTGTGTATGTGTGTGTTTTGTTTGGAGGGGGCTGCCCCATGAGTAAGGTTCTCTCCCCAAGGGGGCACAATACTGTTGGTCATAACTGCCCCCCTTGGGGGCAGACTGGCCTATTTTGGAAGGCCCACCAGTGACCAGGGAAGATTTTTTTTCAAAATAAGAGGTTGGCGGTATGGCCATTCCGCCACCCCAAATAAATGGGGCCAAAGTTGTTCTGCCCACCAGTGGGCAGATTGGGAAATTACCCCTAGTCCACACCCCGGGGGGACAGAAAGTCTACTAAATGCCAGGGAATACAAAAAATAAAAGAAAATAGTGGGGTGGTGGCTACTAACCAGTATGAGCCTGGTTATGCCCCCACCCGAACTGAAGGGTCTAACAGTCTTTCACCTCTCCCCCGCACAATAAAACATCTTATCCCATGGCAAGCAAGAGGACATTTGATTATTTTTGGTTTTTGTTTTACATTTGGGCTATGAGAGCTTGGTTACTCTCAAAATCGTCCCACTTGGAAAGGTGAGGACTGCACTTTTTTTTACTTTGGGACGCTGCCATGTACAAAAATCCACAAGACCTAGACACTTCTGAAAACTAAACATCTAGTTGATTCCAGGGTGGTGTTCTTCACATGCACCCCGCACCATTTCCTTACCAACAATGCCCTGCAAACCTGCAACTTTGCTGGAAAGCACACATTTTTCCCACATTTTTGTGATGGAACCTTCTGGAATCTGCAGTAATCCACAAAATTCTTACCACCCAGCATTGTCTCATCTATACCAATAAAATTTCTGCTGCACTTGTCAGCCTAAAAATGTTTTTTTTCAAACTGCCCTTTTTGACCCACTTTGGTTCCCCCTCAATTTCGACGTATTTTTGCCTCTTCCCTACCCACCTACACAAGTGAGGTATCATTTTTACAATGGAGACTGAGGGGAACGTTGGGTGGTAGAAAATTTGTCCCCGTGCAGTGATCCTACACAGAAATTTGGGAAAAATTAGATTTTTTAGCTAGATTTGCAGTTTGCTGAGGATTCTGGGTAAGAAACTATTGGGGGAGCCACGCAAGTCACACCTCCCTTGACTCCCTCGGGTGTCTAGTTTTCAGAAATGTCTGGGTTTGGTAGGTTTCCCTAGATGGCTGCTGAGCCCAGGACCAAAAATACAGGTGCCCCCGCAAAAACAGGTAGTTTTCTATATGCTAATTTCGATGTGTCCAGATAGTGTTTGGGGGCACTTCCTGTTGCGAGAACAAGGCCTACCTACACAAGTGAGGTACCATTTTTATCGGGAGACTTGGGGGAACGCTGGGTGGAAGGAAATTTATGGCTCCTCTCAGATTCGAGAACTTTCTGTCACCGAGGAAAAAGTATTTTTTTAGCCACATTTTGAGGTTTGCAAAGGATTCTGATGACAGAACCTGGTGGGAGCCCCACAAGTCTCCCCGTCTTGGATTCCACTAGGTCTCTAGTTTTAAAAAATGCACAGGTTTGGTAGGTTTTCCCAGGTGGCAGCTGAGCTAGGGGCCAAAATCCACAGGTAGGCACTTTGCAAAAAACACATCTGTTTTCTGTAGAAAAATGTGATGGGTCCACGTTGTGTTTTGGAGCATTTCCTGTTGTGGGCACTATGCCTATCCACACAAGTGAGGAACAATTTTATCGGGAGACTTGGGGGAACGCTGGGTGGAAGGGAATTTGTGGCTCCTCTCAAATTCCAGAACTCTCTGTCACCGAAATGTGAGGAAAAAGTGTTTTTGTTTTGCCAAATGTTGAGGTTTGCAAAGGATTCTGGGTAACAGAACCTGGTGAGAGCCCCACAAGTCACCCTGTCTTGGATTCCCCCTAGGTCTCTAGTTTTCAGAAATGTGCAGGTTTTGTAGGTTTCCCCAGGTGGCAGCTGAGCTAGAGGCCAAAATCCACAGGTAGGCACTTTGCAAAAAACACCTCTGTTTTCTGTGGAAAAATGTGATGTGTCCACGTTGTGTTTTGGGGCATTTCCTGTTGTGGGCACTAGGCCTACCCACACAAGTGAGGTACCATTTTTATCAGGAGACTTGGGGGAACATAGAATAGCAAAACAAGTGTTATTGCCCTTTGTCTTTCTCTACATTTGCTCCTTCCAAATATAAGACAGTGTGTAAAAAAGAAGTCTATTTGAGAAATGCCCTGTAATTCACATGCTAGTATGGGCACCCCAGAATTCAGAGATGTGCTAATAACCACTGCTCCTCAACATCTTTTCTTATGCCCATTTTTGAAATACAAAGGTTTTCTTGATACCTATTTTTGACTCTTTATATTTCAGCAAATGAATTGCTGTATATCCAGTATAGAATGAAAACCCATTGCAAGGTGCAGCTCATTTATTGGCTCTGGGTGCCTAGGATTCTTGATGAACCTACAAGCCCTATATATCCCCGTAACCAGAAGAGTCTAGCGGACGTAACAGTATATTGCTTTAAAAAATCTGACATTGCAGGAAAAAGTTACAGAGTAAAATGTAGAGAGAAATGGCTGTTTTTTACCTCAATTTCAATATTTGTTTATTTCAGTTGTTATTTTCTGCAGGAAACCCTTGTAGGATCTACACAAATTGCCCATTGCTGAATTCAGAATTTTGTCTACTTTTCAGAAATGTTTAGGTTTCTGGGATCCAGCATTGGTTTCACACCCATTTCTGTCACTGACTGGAAGGAGCCTGAAAGCACAAAAAAATCGTAAAAATGGGGTATGTCCCACGGGAATAGTGCTTGCACCATTTCACAGCCATTTTCACTGCACCAGGTCACTTATTAAGCACCTATATATCGTGTCTTCCAACCCTGAAGGCTGGGTGCAAAGTACCTGTGTGTGAGGGCACCCCTGCCCTAGCAGAGGTGCCCCTATGTCATCTATGCCCATTTTCCAAGACTTCGTGAGTGCGGGATGCCATTTTAAGTGTGCACTAGACTAGGCCAATACCTATGTACAGGTTCATAATGGTAACTCCGAATATGGGCAAGTAAGGTGTCTAACAACTGGGAATTGTACCACAATACAGATTACAGTATTGGTTGCACAATCCTGTGCACTCTGGGGGCTCCACTATGGACCCCCAGTGTTGTCATACCAGCCTCCTGAGGTTTTCCAGGCAGCCCCAGCTGCTGCCACCTCACAGACAGGCTTCTGCCCTCCTTGGGCTTGAGCAGCTCAATCCCAGGAAGGCAGAACAAAGCATTTCCTTTGGGAGAGGGGTGTTACACCCTCTCCCTTTGGAAATAGATATTACAGGCATGGGAGGGGTATCCTCCCAGAGCCTCTGGAAATGCTTTGAAGGGCACAGATGGTGCCCTCCTTGCATAATCTTGTCTACACTAGTTCAGGCACCCCCAGTCCCTGCTCTGGCATGAAACTGGACAAAGAAAAGGGGAGTGACCACTCCCCTGTCCATCACTACCCCAGGGGTGGTATCCAGAGCTCCTCTAGAGTGTCCCTGAGTTTTTCCATCTTGGATTCCAAGGTGGTGGAGCACTCTGGGAGCATCTGAGGGGTCAGTGGCAGCAGGTGATGTCAGAGACCCCTCCTGATAGGTGCTTACCTGTTTAGGTGACCAATCCCCCTCTCAGGGCTATTTAGGGTCTCTCCTCAGAGTGTTTCTTCAGATTCGGATTGCAAGATTGCAGCAGGAATCCTCTGCATCCTTTATTTCATCTTCTACCGGCGGAACAGCTTCTGAAAGCTCCAGAAACTCTACTAAACTGCAACAAAGAAGCTAAGAGGACTTCTGCAACATTGTATCTTCAGCTCTTTCCAGCAACTGCAACAGTCTCCAGGTCGTGAATCCTCAGAGGACTGTCTGTCTTCAGCCTGCACCAGAAGAACCAATGGATTCTCCCGTGGTGTGACGGAGTCACGTCCCTGCTTCAGCAGGCACCTCTTTGCAGCGACGACCAGTGCCTTGGCTCCCCACTCCAGACAACAGGCGTCGATCCAGCAACACGGGTGGTGGACTAAAGTGACTCCGATTGTCCCAGCGTCCAGCTGTCCAACTTTGGTGGGGGTAAGAGCTTGCCTTCCACGCAAGACAGTACCCCCATGCACCACGAGACTTGCAGTTGTCAAGGCTTGTGTGTGACCTTCCAAGAAGTTCTTCATGTACAGCACAGCTTAGGTCCCCAGCACTCCATCCTGTGATGCATAGCTTCCTGAGTGGTTCTCGAGCGGCGTCGGAATCCTTTGTGTTGTGCTGCATGCTTCTCCATTTGCACCTTCTTTGTCCCCATGGTGTGGGACTCCTGTGCATGCTGCCTGATCTTTTGAGGGCTCTCTGAATTGCTTAGAGCCCCCTCTTTCTCCCCCTCCTGGGTAAAGGCCACAAGGCCCCACCTGGCTCCCGGGCAGCGCCATTTTCCTCAAACACGAGCTTTGCATCTGCCAAGGCTTGTTGGCAGAATCTGGTGACTCAAACCAGACTGCATTCATCCATCTGGTGTGGGACATCATCTGCACCAACCAGGAACATGCATCTCTCTTCTTTGGTGCAATATTGACATTGTCTTCTTTTGCACCTTCATCCGGGTTAGCAGGGGCTCCTGTTCTCCCTGGACTCTTCATTGCTTCTTGGACTTAGCCCCCTTCTTCCACAGGTCTTCAGGTCCAGGACACCTTCGTTAGTGTCTTGCAGTCTCTATTGGTTCTTGCATTATCTTCTATCGCAACTTCTAGTGAGTTTTAGGAAACTTGCTGTGTTTTACTCCTGCTTTCCTGGGCTCTGTGGTGGGGTCTATTACTTACCTTTGGTGCTTTCTTGCACTCCCAGTGCCCTCTACACACTACACTTGCCTAGGTGGGAAACTGACTTTCACATTCCACTATTTTAGGATATGGTTTGTGTTCCCCTTAGGCCCATTGCAACCTATTGTGATTTTCACTGTTTGCATTGTTTTCTATGTACTTACCTGTTTTTGGTTACTAGTGTATTTATTGTGTAATTTACTCATCTCCTAAGGTAGTATAGTCTCCAAAGTATTTTTGGCATTGTGTCATTAAAAAAAAGTACCTTTATTTTGGTAACACTGAGTATTGTCTTTCATGTGTGTGAGTACTGTGTGGCTACAGTGGTATTGCAAGAGCTCTGCATGTCTCCTAGTTCTTCCTTGGCTGCTCTTCCTACAGCTACCCTAGACAGCCTAGTTGATAGACACTGACTACATTTCACTAATAAGGGATAACTGGACCTGGTATAAGGTGCAAGTACCTTTGGTACTCACTACAAATTGTTTTCAGCCATAACAGGCCATAATAATTAACAGTCCAGGCTGAAACAAAATAGCTACAATAAAATTCACAATTAGCTCTTGAGAGCACATAAAAATATGGATAGTCCGTTGAATTCATTATTTTTAAAAGTTGTGATTGTAAATGACCCGCTGACCAGACTATGGACCTCATTATAAGTTTGGCGGTCGCACCACGGGACCGCCAAACTCGCGGGGAGGATACCATTGTCATGGCAGTGGCGTCCCCCCGAGCGTATTAAAATGTTCCTGCCGGGCTGACCACCGGGAACATTGTAGTACGTGGTTACGGCAAGAACAGTGCTACGATATTGGTTTTGGCTACCTTAAGGTGTAGTGAATCCTAGTTCGTTTTAATGGGATAACATGAGTTAGCTTAGCCTCTGGCTTGCAGACTCGTGCCCCGGTCACCTAGTGACTTTTAACCTACTTAGTTTGCTCTGCCTTAGCACATTTAATTATTTATTTATTTTAAGATGGCTGCCTTGTTTATAGTTAGGTCACTTGTTATGGGTAACATTATCAGTGTCACTGCGCCAAGGAGTCAAGATCAAGCATCAAAGACAAACAAACAGTAGGTGTTCACACTTAGGGATTTTCCCTCTCTATACTTTCGAGGGATTGCTTATATTAATTGCCGTCCCAAGCATGTCTGTTATCTATTGTTTAGGAACACACCTACGTCAGGGGTCCTTGTAGATCTGTATAAATACATCACACTTTAGACAGATAATCATTGGGATTGCGACCAGAGGGCATCGCCACCATCGCTGATACCGATGCTGCAGTCGGCTTGACGATGACCCTGTCTTCGTGTCCCTGCAGAGTCTGAGATAGAGACATCATTCCAAGGTAACGAGGGTTGGGGGCTCCTCTCATGGACATGACATTGGCAGATTAGATTTAACAAACCCAGTTCTCCTTTAGGTAGGAGGTTAGGCCTTTCACATTAGGGTATTAGGGCATATTACATCTCGTATGTCTTTTCTACATATTGCAAGATGGTGGGGGTCTTTGTAATAATGACTTTTGTCTTCACAATTCTGTTTCTTGCATTATTCATTATCCTAATCATTGCAGCCCATGCAACTTATCGCAAATTGCAGTTATGTTAAATAAAAACTATTGAAACTCTACTGCATCTTTGTCATTGCCTGTGTTTGTATGAGACATGATATCTGTGAGAAAAGGGTAATCTCCGTTTAACCACGACACTCCCTGAGATGTCTTATTCTCGAGTCCATGCGTAACGGCTGCCATAAATCACCTTTTACTATTGTGTTTCTGGTGAGGTGCTGCTAGTGTGTCGGTAAGGTTGGGACAACAGTTGTGACTTGTAGGAAAGGCGTAGTCGCCTACAAACAAAAGTACTGTCATCCTTAAACCAGCAGTCTTGCCCAGAGCAAGAGTCCAAACTACGACAAGGCGCCACCAACGATGGTGTTTAGGCACTAATTTACGGATACCCTGAGTATCACTGTCTCACAGACAACAGGTACCCTAAGTACCATTATACCGAGACGTCCGTGGTCTTTGGGAGAATCCTCCACAGCTGAAAAGGTAATACCTTATTAAGCTGTAGGTTATTCGAGCTCGAACTCATAAAAGGACTATACTTCCCATTTCTGGTGTTCCATTTCTCTAAACAAATATGGCTGATGCCATAGACATTCCTGAAAATGCTAGACATGCACTAACGCAACATTTATTAACGCATGGCCTTACCGAGGAGGGCGGGGATGTTACTCTGATCATAGAAGCTAATGAAGCATACCAAACAGAAACATTTTACTGTTGGGTCACTTTTCCTGAGGTTGACCAAAGAACGCACACATTTCACACTTGAAGTTACAAACGTACCTTTACGGTACCAAGCATACCAGTATCATGAAATATCGCTCACCTATCAGGAGCATCAGAACTGGTTCGAAGGTGCCCTACCACATGTACTACAAAGAGCGAGGTTAGGTCCCTTAAGTAATGATGGACCTACGTGGCCTATGTTTGCCACATAAACACCTCACCCAGGCATACAGAATATGCCGATAGTAGATTTACAAGTTATATATAATGAATTAGTGGCATTATATAGACGATTAGTCCAGTTCGTACTGCGAACATTGAACACAACACCAGCACGTCCAGCACTGCCAGTAGCCGGTGGTTATCAATTGGCTACTGGGATTAATCCGCAAACAGTGCATACTATTATGGGTAAAGTACCCACGGAATGGGAAAAGATACCGTTCTGGATTGCCCAGAAAACGAATCAGCTGGAAGCTGTGTTTCCCCATGCGGGACCACAGGAAAAACATAGGTTGCTCACTAAGTGCTTGCCTTTTGGGATGGTTCCCTCGGTGGATGACTGTGCCACATGGGGTACAGTCTTCGCTGCCATATATACTACCACACATGGTACCCCGACACTTGGTAACTTGCTGGAAGTGTTAAAACAAATACAAAATTAGCATGGGGCTGCACCAGCCCTGGATTTGGGGATGAAATTAATGCCTAACTTTGACGCCGTATCCTCAATAATACTCAATAATATTAAGGGGGAAGCAGTAGCACTGGCAAATCACTAGCATCTCCGAGAAACTCCACACCAGGAACAAGAGAGACAGCTACCGAAAATAATTTCCGATACCTATACTAGTATAGGGCGGGATAGTTTGGGAGTCAAACCAAAGAAATTGGAGTTACAAGGTACCGCCAACAAGGAGGGTACAAAGCAGGCACAAGAGGGCTCTAAGAAGCGCTGGGACAAACAAAAATATTTCAAAGAAAGAAGGAATAAAAGAGCTGATTCTCCACACCCGGAGAACTCCGAAAGGAGATATAGGGGGTCATTCCGACTCCCGCCTGCCGCGGTCACCGCGCGGCCGGTGGGAGCCGCCAGAATACCGTTCCGCGGTCGAAAGACCACAGCGGTAATTCTGACTTTCCCGCTGGGCTGGCGGGCGGCCTGGCAGGCCGCCCGCCAGCCCAGCGGGAAAGAGGCTTCCACGATGAAGCCGGCTCGGAATCGAGCCGGCGGAGTGGAAACTGTGCGACGGGTGCAGTTGCACCCGTCGCGTATTTCACTGTCTGCGCAGCAGACAGTGAAATACATTTAGGGGCCCTCTTACGGGGGCCCCTGCAGTGCCCATGCCATTGGCATGGGCACTGCAGGGGCCCCCAGGGGCCCCGCGACCCCCCCTACCGCCATCCGGTTCCCGGCGGGAGAACCGCCGGGAACTGGATGGCGGTAGGGGGGGTCGGAATCCCCTCGGCGGCGCAGCTAGCTGCGCCGCCTTGGAGGATTCCAATGGGCGGCGGTACACTGGCGGGATACCGCCAGTGTTGCCGGTCCGACCGCGGCTTCACCGCCGCGGTCGGAATGCCCATTGGAGCACCGCCGGCTTGTCGGCGGTGCTCCCGCGGTCCACCAACCCGGCGGTCATTGACCGCCGCGGTTGGAATGAGGGCCATAATCTCAGAAATAGGGAGAACATTAAAACTCCAGACAGATATACTGATTCACGTCCCTCTCGTTCCTTTCAGGACGCACCGGATAGACGTAGCGAGAGAGGGGGCCGTCAAGATCGACGTCCGGAATACGTGAAAGAGAAGAAAGACTCATAACAGTCTACCATTAAAAAAGGAGAAAAGACTCCTTAGCAAAAGCCACAGTTTAAAAAGAAGAAGGTGGCAGCTCTGACAGTTAAAAATGCCAGTAAAATTGAGAACGCTGTTGAGGAACAAGACGTGGGCGGTGACTCTGTTAGACAGTGCAGCAGAAGTCACCTGGCTTGGCAGTTCGGGCTGGACTGTTCCCATGAGGAACAGGGTCAACACTGATTTGCATATGGCTGGGTCCAAACTGGGGTGGCATGGTGAGCAAAAGAACGATGGATTAAACCCAGATCTGTGACTGGGGGTGAGTGTTTGACAATGTTCAGCATTCCGTCCATCACTTGTTGTTTTTGCTTTGTCGCCCTAAGTGGGAAGGGTATGCCCAGACGTGGGTCCCGTGCTTCCCATGCCACTGGACTCAAGCTAGCCTGGCTGATGAGGGGGGAAACCCCCAAACCGGTCCCAGGATGCTTGTTTCCGGTCCAGTGAGGACCTGGCTTGGCAGTTCGGGCTGGACTGTTCCCATGAGGAACAGGGTCAAGACTGATTTGCATATGGCTGGGTCCAAACTGGGGTGGCATGGTGAGAAAAAGGATGGATTAAACCCAGATCTGTGACTGGGGGTGAGTGTTTGACAATGTTCAGCATTCCGAATAGTTATTGATTATAGACACTTAAATAGTCATACACGCACGTATGCTATACAAAATTCACACAGCACAGCACTGATAAACAATATAGTGGGTAAAAAATATAAAACAACATTAGACATATCTAATGGATTCTTCTGCCAGAATTTAGCACATGAAAGTCTAAATGCTTTTGTTGTTTACCTCAAGGCTATAAAAATAGCCCAGGCCTGTTTTCAGCCCGTGTAACATCAATATTACATGATATTGATTCCGAGGCATTGTCCTACGTGGATGACATATATCTCACAGACGACGTCCTCGACATTTATCTTGCGAGGGTTGATCGGATCATTTTGGGGTTTGCAGACGTCGGTTATAAATTAAATTTTAAGAAAAGCAAGATAGCCTTTCTTAGCGTATTATTCCTGGGATATGAGCTATCAAACGAGGGGAAGAGCCTGGCCCCGCATTTTTCTAGAGAAGTGTGCTCAACGACAGCCTCCGAGCACACTTTAGAAATTACAGTCTTTACTGGGTTTCTTCAGTTTTGGCAGAACATACATTCCAAATTATGCAGAACGCATCATGCCACTTTATGACTTAGTTCAGCCCAATTTTTCTAGCAGACGCTGGACAATTGAACACACACACATCCTTAGGGACATGCAACAGGACATGCTAGAAGCTAAACACTTGCACACACGTGACAATAAAACAAACTTGGTCATCAGAATAATTGCTGGTGCCCTTGGATTTACTTATGTCACCTTTAATGAGGATGACACGGTACCCATAGCATATAAATCACATTTATATTCATATGCTGAACAGCGTTTTGCACCTCCAGAAAAAATACTGACAGCAGTTCAGATGGCCGTCATAAAAGAGAGGCCACTTGCCCAGGGGAAACGTATTATTGTTGTCTCCACAGTGCCGGCCTTAGAGGCTGTCACCAAAGCGAGCGTTCCTAACGCTAAGGCGTTACATCCACGTTGGATACAATGGGCAACTTCTCTGACCGCCACTGATGTCGATTATATATTCGATCCCAAGCTTCAGACACAAGAATTTCTCCAGTATGAACAAGAGTACCCCGCTCCTCTGAATATCTTGCCACTTGACAGCTAACATACTGTCATATACAGTGATGGTTCGGCACAACCGGCTGTAGGTACTAAGCATCAATACTCGGCAGCTTGCGCAGCTTTGAGCGGGGTGATGGAAGATGGAGTTTTCCACCCTCACAATACCTACACGCAGACCTTAGGGGACTGCACAGCCCAGTTGGCTGAGCTTAAAGCTCTTATTCTAGCGCTCGAACATACTGAGACAGGAAGACGGACTTTGATAGTCTGTGACTCATATTACTGCGTCCAGTCATACAATGAATATCTCAGTCATTGGAAACTGAACGGGTTCAGAGATTCTAAAGGAAACACCATTAAACACAAGTCATTGTGGGGGAGGGTGGCTGATCTTAAGGATAAGCTACAGTGTGTCCATGTAGTCCATACTTTAGGACACCAACGTGTAGGAGTACACATTACCGGTAATACATTGGCTGATGAAGCGGCTAAAGCATCAGTAGCTACGGCTTCTGTGGCTGCAGTGACTCGTTCTCGGATGAGATTGGATAATGAAATACTGATTGCCGTTAAAGCTTCAGCTGCAGGCAAGACCCTTCCAAAAGGATACCCTACAAACTATACTTACCATATCAGTGCACAGAATGTTGCTTACACAACGATTCCTGGGGTTGGAGATCGAGTGATACCCAATGAAGACCAGAGATTAGATCTGATTACAGCAGCGCATGAGGGTGTCGCTTCTGCACATGCTGGTATACAGGCCACGATAACACTCCTACAGCAACGCTACTGGTGGCCTGGTCTTTACAGACGAACAAAGCAGTATGTCCTTTGCTGTGACATTTGCCAGCAGATCAAGGGCTCTAATATCAGACGCCTACCGCAGACATCCCTCTTAGTGTCCAACAAGCCACTACAGTGTGTGTACCTAGACCATTGTGGTCCCTTACAGCCTGGTGGTGCATACAAATACATTTTAGTGGCTGTGAATTCCTGTTAGAGATTCCTGTGGGTATGGCCACAGCGGTCGGCTGACGCCCGGACTGTTATAAAAGATTTGCTGATCTTTATCAGTACATATGCGGTTGCAGAATTCCATTCGGACCAGGGCCCTGCATTTGCCTCTAAGGCATTCAGGGACACCATGGGGACGATGGGTGTTGAATCTATTACTCCTCACCATACCATCCCGAGGGAACTTTTGGTCGTGGAGAGGCGGAATTGTGATCTAAAGCAGTCCTTAACAGCTCGAGTATTAGGTTCAGGCCGCAGTTGGTTACACCACCTATATGGGGTCCAGAGAGCACTGAATAATCTGCCAAGACGGTCCTTGGGGGGACTCTCTCCATATGAGTTTCTCTTTGGGATGCCTATGTATGTCCCAGATCTTGATGCCCCTGGTATTGTGGCAGCAGACACACCATTTGACATAAAAGAACGTCTCACTGTTTTACAGGAGCTTCAACAATTTAATGATGATAAATCATCTGCAAGTGCTGCCACCTTGGGAATAAGGGATTTGGCGAAAACTTTAACTGGTTGGATTCCTAAAGTTGGGGATCTGGTTTGTGAGAAGATCGCTGTAAAGAAGGAGTTCGGTCCATCATACAGAGCACCTGTACCATTCTTGAGAATACAAGGCACCAGGACTGTCATCTTACCACCACTGTCTGGTTCTAAGACAAACAGATTCATCTCCATTGACAACATCAAACTACACCATGTGGCCGATCCTTCACAGTAGACCAGGAGGTCCCTTGGGTGGTTCCTGATCCCCTCTCACTACCCAACAGGACATCCATCTACATAGTAGGATGAACATCACTACTACAGGCTATGCAACAATGTCAACTGCTGTTCCTGACACATCCTCGACCATGGGGAGGGCGGAAAAGAACTCTTGTTGGTTCCAGTCACATCTTCAGTGACCACCCCACTACAAGACTACCTCTGGCTATTTCATTGACATTGATGATTTTTCTTCGGATTCATCCGCTACTGTGATTGACAATGTTTCAAAAAGTAGTAAGCTGTATCGATGGCTTAAAAAGAACTATTTGATGTACCCATGGAACTACTTGTGGTTCTGTTTGACATTTTTTGTATTATTTTTATGAATTGGTTTTTTGAGTGTTTTCTTTTTACTTATAAATGGTCACTATATTCCTGATCGCTCCTCTGTGGAGCCTGTTGCTGAAGTTTTAACACCACATCATTCTTCACATAAGGTCCGAAGAGATTTGTCCCCTGTAAATATTACAGCAATACCGATTACTGATGGGATTGTGTGGGACAAAGTTCCATTCGATATATACTGGCCTACAGAAAATATTCAAATACCATACATGTTCAAAATTTCGATGACTGATGTAATTACACCTGATGTTGTCTCTGATGATTGGGATGTCCAAACAGTTGATTCCATGCTAACTGAAACGAAGGACTATTCCGCTTTTGAAAGTGATGATGTATATGATTATACAATGAATTATGGGGAAATATTCTGCTATAACAATTGGGAACATTACTACCTACACTGTGCCACTAGATACAGGCCAGTATTGAACAACACACAGTGGGCACACTGTTCCACACCACTGGTGGGGAGTCCAAAGTATTATAGCGAAAAATGTACATACTTTTATGGGCATGATACAAGAAAAGCTGAGTCGTATTATTTTAAAATACCTCTGGCACAAATTAGGAAAATTTTGCTAACTGATACAAAACTGATTTATTCAGATCCCTTTGTTTCCCGGCTCGCAATTGAGGGTGACGAATACTGGAAGAGCACTATTGACTTGAAAAGTGTATGGGGAACACAAGATTGGCAAATACAGGGTATGGAGGCTTTATTGCGAGCATGCCTGATTCCTGTGCAAATGATTTTCTTAAATGACACTATTCAGCAGACATCCTTTCTGGGGTTAGCGAAAATTAAGGATCTGAACACGCCCAGTATCCCTACTCCGGCAAGGTTTAAAGATTGGCAACACTTCCTTAATATCACAGAGGAAAGGCTAGATGCAATGGTTAAGGCTGGTACCTATAATTCTTCACTTTCCAGTCCAGGCGGGTGGTTAATATGGCCCACTGACACTAATGAGTGTCAAGAGCGTTTTTTGAACTCTTCAGGGTTTTTTTCAATTAACAGGGCAGACCCTCGCTTTATATCGGGTCAACATACAGGTATAGTTACAACATACAGTGTGGGTAAGCTGTGCCAGCAATGGGTACAAATGAACACGTTAGCCGCAGTTAAGAAACACCTGAACACTCTTTCTGAAAATATAGACTTGCAGGATTTTCTGCTGGGTCCTAGGAAACAGCACTCGAAAAGGTTTTTATATGCTATGTAAAATGAAATTTGGAAACTTTCCCAGATTGAGGCTGCTGCACGTTTAAGGTAATTAGATAAAGAAAACTTAGAAAAAACATTATCTGTTGTCCACAACGGCATGAATACACTGTCCAACAGGATTTATTCACTATCAAATATAGTGTTGTCTGCTATTGATATCACTCAGACAGACATGTCCTGGTTATATCATGGGCAAACGCAGCTACGTTCCATCATGCAGCTAGGTTGGACATTACAGACACTGAAAAGTGGCCACATTCCATGGAAGTATATTAATGGGAGTGAATTCTTCACTGATTTTAATTTTTTCAAGGAACAAGCAACAATGGCTAAAAGGGAGGTTAGTTTCACCCTGCTTCAAGTAGAGAAGCTAGATAAGTTGCCCTTCATGGTAGCAGAGAGTCCTTCAACTATCTGGCTCTTACATGGCATTATTAATTTACCAATTTCAACCTTTCGTTTCTCAAGCCACCTGAAACATCTTGCAGTGGGACGATATGAGCAACTAGGAGATAGCTTTATTAAGGAAGAGTGGGAGTTGCCCTTTGACTATAGATATCTGAACGGCAAAAAAGAAGTCTTTCTTAGCGGAAGCGAATGTGAGACTGCTGTTCGTCATTCTATGATATGCAAGCAGGTGTCTCTTCATGGTCTTTGCAATGCGGGAGTCGAAAATTTGGCCTGTTTTCTAAAGGGTACTCCCGTCCCTTTGATTCGTCTGGTATTTCATGTACTTTCCAATGGAAGTTATGTGGTACTGAACGACAAAGTTGTTGCGGCATGCGACCTGGAATTGCCTATGCAATCTTGGTCACGAAGGTCGTTACGTGTTGTGGACATGTTTTGTTTCCCCCCACACGAGAGATAAAAGTATCTGACATGTGGCCCCACATAGATACTATTAATGTGAACTATGACAAGCTGAGTAGGCTAAAGGCGCTATTGTTTCAAAAACAGGTCGCCTTGACATCCGCAAAGGAGACGTATGCGCTCCAGATTGCTAGATCATCAGCCGAGATACAATCCCTTTTAAATACCAATTTCCCCAAACACTTTCCAGAATATTCAATGCTTCGAGGACCACTGGGATTGTTCATTTCTTTAAGGCTGTCGGTTCTGGTTTCGTGTCCATCTTCCAGAATGTCTTCGGAGTCATCCCATCTGCCGTCCATTCTCTCTTTTCAAGTGTGTTTGGTGGCTTTCCAATTATTTTGGCTTTGATTGGCAGACTACTACTGCTATTTCGTCTGGTTCGCAGTGGTTGTTTCTTTCCAGCAACGCAGAGCAATGGAGCCGCTCCCACCAACTCCACTGTGCCTTGAGCGCATGGTTCGGATCTTTGGTGCACCTTTGCTGGTGGAACTGGAGCATGACTGGTCGTCGTTGTCATTTCAGCCCCTTCTCTGGTGCGTACTGCCAGTCTTCCGCTGCATATGGTGTCTCTTTGAACATCTGCATATAGTCTGTCTTGCTGTTGCACCGACATATCCTGTGGACCACGAACTGCTGATGTCCCCGATGAGGGTTCATACACGGTCATGCCCCTTGAGGCTGAGGTTGCTTCGCGAGGCCACCTATGAGCCTTCCTTTTTTAGATCTATCATGGATGAGGAGACTGCAACGGATAACAATACACCAGTAAATATGTCTCACTTCTGCTCTGTGGATCCGTTTGTCTGCCCAGCACTCGACTTAACATCCAATGATGTTGACTCATTTTTTAGGTCCTTGGTTGGTGACTTCGATGACATTCTTCAAGATCATACGAGCAATGAGTTGATGAATTGACTTGCCATTCCCGATTCCAAATTATGCATTTAGATTGCATTTACTTTTGCACACTGTGCTTGTCGTGGTTGACATTAACATCTCTGTATGTGTTTAAACAGATTTGTTTTAATATATTTTTAACACATTCTAAAGATTTTTTTAGCTTGTTTTTTGCTTTTAGCTGTAGGAAAGTACCATCTTGCCTGGCATGTTACCCCCATTTTTCACTGTATATATGTTGTTTTAGTTGTATGTGTCACTGGGACCCTGTCACCCAGGGCCCCAGTGCTCATAAGTGTGCCTGAATGTGTTACCTGTGTAGTTACTAACTGTCTCACTGAGGCTCTGCTAATCAGAACCTCAGTGGTTATGCTCTCTCATTTCTTTCAAATTGTCACTAACAGGCTAGTGACCAATTTTACCAATTTATATTGGCTTACTGGAACACCCTTATAATTCCCTAGTATATGGTACTGAGGTACCCAGGGTATTGGGGTTCCAGGAGATCCCTATGGGCTGCAGCATTTCTTTTGCCACCCATAGGGAGCTCTGACAATTCTTACACAGGCCTGCCACTGCAGCCTGAGTGAAATAACGTCCACGTTATTTCACAGCCATTTTACACTGCATTTAAGTAACTTATAAGTCACCTATATGTCTAACCTTTACCTAGTAAAGGTTAGGTGCAAAGTTACTTAGTGTGAGGGCACCCTGGCACTAGCCAAGGTGCCCCCACATTGTTCAGGGCCAATTCCCCGGACTTTGTGAGTGCGGGGACACCATTACACGCGTGCACTACATATAGGTCACTACCTATATGTAGCTTCACAATGGTAACTCCGAATATGGCCATGTAATATGTCTATGATCATGGAATTGCCCCCTCTATACCATCCTGGTATAGTTGGCAAAATCCCATGATCGCAGTGGTCTGTAGCACAGACCCTGGTACTGCCAAACTGCCTTTCCCGGGGTTCCACTGCAGCTGCTGCTGCTGCCAACCCCTCAGACAGGCATCTGCCCTCCTGGGGTCCAGCCAGGCCTGGCCGAGGATGGCAGAACAAAGGACTTCCTCTGAGAGAGGGTGTTACACCCTCTCCCTTTGGAAAATGGCGTGAAGGCAGGGGAGGAGTAGCCTCCCCCAGCCTCTGGAAATGCTTTCATGGGCACATTTGGTGCCCATTTCTGCATAAGCCAGTCTACACCGGTTCAGGGACCCCTTAGCCCTGCTCTGGCGCGAAACTGGACAAAGGAAAGGGGAGTGACCACTCCCCTGATCTGTACCTCCCCTGGGAGGTGCCCAGAGCTCCTCCAGTGTGCTCCAGACCTCTGCCATCTTGGAAACAGAGGTGCTGCTGGCACACTGGACTGCTCTGAGTGGCCAGTGCCACCAGGTGACATCAGAGACTCCTTCTGATAGGCTCCTTCAGGTGTTGGTAGCCTATCCTCTCTCCTAGGTAGCCAAACCCTCTTTTCTGGCTATTTAGGGTCTCTGTCTCTTGGGATTCCTTAGATAACGAATGCAAGAGCTCATCCGAGTTCCTTTGCATCTCTCTCTTCACCTTCTGCCAAGGAATCGACTGCTGACCGCGCTGGAAGCCTGCAAAACTGCAACATAGTAGCCAAGACGACTACTGCAACTCTGTAACGCTGATCCTGCCGCCTTCTCGACTGTTTTCCTGGTGGTGCATGCTGTGGGGGTAGTCTGCCTCCTCTCTGCACTAGATGCTCCGAAGAAATCTCCCGTGGGTCGACGGAATCGTCCCCCTGCAACCGCAGGCACCAAAGAACTGCATCACCGGTACCTTGGGTCTCCTCTCAGCACAACGAGCGAGGTCCCTTGAATCCAGCAACTGTGTCCAAGTGACTCCCACAGTCCAGTGACTCTTCAGTCCAAGTTTGGTGGAGGTATGTCCTTGCCTCCCCACGCCAGACTGCATTGCTGGGAACCGCAACTTTTGCAGCTACTCCAGCCTCCGTGCACTTCCGGTGGAAATCCTTTGTGCATAGTCCAGCCTGGGTCCACAGCACTCTAACCTGCATTGCACGACCTCCTAAGTTGTTCTCCGGCGACGTGGGACTCCTTTGTGCGACTTCGGGTGAGCACCATTTCACGCATCCTCGTAGTGCCTGTTTCTGGCACTTCTCCGGGTGCTACTTGCTGCTGAGAGGGCTTTTTGTCTTGCTCGACGTCCCCTCTGTCTCCTGACGCAATTTGCGATATCCTGGTCCCTTTTGGGCCACAGCAGCGTCCAAAAACCCTTACTGCATGATTTGCAGCTAGCAAGGCTTGTTGGCGGTCTTTCGTCGGGAAAACACTTTTGCACGACTCTCCACGGCGTGAGGGATCCGTCCTCCAAAGAGGAAGTCTCTAGCCCTTGTTGTTCCTGCAGAAACCTAAGCTTCTACAGTCCAGTAGCAGCTTCTTTGCACCCGCAGCTGGCATTTCCTGGGCATCTCCCCATCTCCGACTTGCTTGTGACTTTTGGACTTGGTCCCCTTGTTCCACAGGTACCCTCGACTGGAAATCCATCGTTGTTGCATTGCTGGTTTGTGTCTTTCCTGCAGAATTCCCCTATCACGACCTCTTTGTCCTTTGAGGAACTTTAGTGCACTTTGCACTCACTTTTCAGGGTCTTGGGGTGGGCTATTTTTCTAACCCCTGCTATTTTCTAATAGTCCCAGCGACCCTCTACAAGGTCACATAGGTTTGGGGTCCATTCATGGTTCGCATTCCACTTTTGGAGTATATGGTTTGTGTTGCCCCTATCCCTATGTGTCTCCATTGCATCCTATTGTAACTATACATTGTTTGCACTGTTTTCTAAGACTATACTGCATATTTTTGGTATTGTGTATATATATCTTGTGTATATTTCCTATCCTCTCACTGAGGGTACATTCTGAGATACTTTGGCATATTGTCATAAAAATAAAGTACCTTTATTTTTAGTATAACTGTGTATTGTGTTTTCTTATGATATTGTTCATATGACACTAAGTGGTACTGTAGGAGCTTCACTCGTCTCCTAGTTCAGCCTAAGCTGCTCTGCTAAGCTACCATTATCTATCAGCTTATGCTGCTAGACACCCTATACGCTAATAAGGAATAACTGGGCCTGGTGCAAGGTGCAAGTACCCCTAGGTACTCACTACAATCCAGTCCAGCCTCCTACATTAGCTTTTAGTTCAGAAGCAAGTTTTAGCATTTGGGTTCCTGTACCTTCGTCATACCTGTTACAGCAATGGGGAGGGTGTGGTGAATCCTAGTTCGTTTTAATGGGATAACAGGAGTTAGCTTAGCCTCTGGCTTGCAGACTCCTGCCCCCGTCACCTAGTGACTTTTAACCGACTTAGCTTGCTCTGTCTTAGCACATTTAATTATTTATTTCTTCTAAGATGGCTGCCTTGTTTATAGTTAGGCCACTTGTTATGGGTAACATTATCAGTGTCACCGCTCCAAGGCGTCAAGATCAAGCACCAAAGACAAACAAACAGTAGGTGTTCCCACTTAGGGATTTTCCCTCTCTATACTTTCGAGGGATTGTTTATATTAATTGCTGTCCCAAGCATGTCTGTTATCTATTGTTTAGGAACACACCTACGTCAGGGGTCCTTGTAGATCTGTATAAATACATCACACTTTAGACAGATAATCAGAGGGATTCCGACCAGAGGGCATCGCCACCATCGCTGATACCGATGCTGCAGTCGTCCTGACGCTGACCCAGACTTCGTGTCCCTGCGGAGTCTGAGATAGAGACCTCATTCCAAGGTAACAAGGGTTGGGGGCTCCTCTCATGGACATGGCATTGGCAGATTAGGTTTAACAAACCCAGCTCTCCTTTAGGTAGGAGGGTAGGCCTTTCACATTAGGGTATTAGGGCATATTACATCTCGTATGTCTTTTCTACATTTTGCAAGATGGTGGGGTTCTTTGTAATAATGACTCTTGCCTTCACAATTCTGTTTCTTGCATTATTCATTATCCTAATCATTGCAGCCCATGCAACTTATCACAAATTGCAGTTATGTTAAATAAAAACTATTGAAACTCTACTGCATCTTTGTCATTGCCTGTGTTTGTATGGGACATGATATATCTGTGAGAAAAGGGTAATCTCCGTTTAACCACGACACTCCCTGAGATGTCTTATTCTCGAGTCCATGAATAACGGCTGCCATAAATCACCTTTTACTATTGTGTTTCTGGTGAGGTGCTGCTAGTGAGCCGGTAAGGTTGGGACAACAGTTGTGACTTGTTGTAGGAAAGGCGTAGTCGCCTACAAACAAAAGTACTGTCATCCTTAAACCAGCAGTCTTGCTCAGAGCAAGAGTCCAAACTACGACAAAGGGAGCCAAGGCCATTACCACAGCACACAACACCCTCGGATTGCACACTATCTGCAAAGCAGACAATGCACATTCCAACGGTGCTGGGCAGGGGGGCCCCTGCACTGCCCAAGCCATTGCAAGGGCACCCCTGTGGTCCCCAGCACTGGCTTTTCACAAGCCTCCTCATGGCTGGGACACCACCAAGAGAAAGCAGGAAGACAGCTGAGTTGTAATCAGGTGGCACTGAATTCAGCACAGCCCTGGCTGAGTACAACTCATTCCACCATTAGACGATTGGGAATCATGTTCCTGGCAGAGACAGTGACAGGTCCGCCTGCCAGGGTTATAATTTAGAAGTGGGACCACTACAGTTGCGGTGGTCTGACCGTCACCGTGAGGCTGGCTGTCCAAGGACCACCAACCTTGTAAAGTGGCACTAAGTTTGCATAAATTTTCTTGTTAAAGTCAATGGGCCATACCTGTACACTACCCTTTTGTGTATGAGGTGCACGGTATGATTGGAAGCTGTTGAATTTGTGATTGTAAGATGCATAAGCATGATGCACACATATTTAGTCCCTCAGGCGCTCTTCCCTAAAAATCCCTGTGTTACCGCTAAGGGCAACCTCCACCATAAAGATATCACTTGAGAGGACACAATGGTGGTCATTACAACCCTGGCGGACAGTGTTAAAGCGGCGGTAAGACCGCCAACAGGCCAGCGGTAAAAAAATTGGAATTACAACCGTGGCGGAAACCGCCAACAAAGACAGCCACTTTAACACTCCAACCGCCACAGCAGTACAGACAAACAGCTTGGCGGTCACCGCCAACAGACAGGCGGAAGACAAAGTAACGCCCACAGTATCACAACCTACCAATCCACCACCTTTTCCGGGGTGGATTCACCGCGGATAAAAACACGGCGGAAACAGGACTGCAAAGGGAAAACGCTCACCTCTACACACCCCACGAGGAATCCGGACGCCATGGAACCAGAGCTGCACATCCTGCCAGCCCTCATCTTCTTGCTCCTCTACCAGGAGCACGAACGCCGGCGGCGAAGAACACAGTGAGTACTGCACCTACGACACAGGGGAGGGAAAAAACAGGGACACACACACGCAGCACCCCCATCCCCACCCTCACCCACTACAACACACACACCAATACAGCATGATACATCACAGTTGCATCCCCCAACCCTCCCGGAAAAATGCAAAGACAAAAGGAAATGAGTGTAACCATTGTAATATATTAAAATGCAGTACGCAAAAATATGTATATACACCATAAACAAATTATACACCAAGCTTAGTAGTCCAGGTAGTGCTCCAATGAAGTCCGATGAACATTGGGCCCACACGGTATGGGCGAGGCCCACACGGTATGGACGAGGCCCACACAAGATCCCCGACCGAGACGGAGAGAACACTGCAGGGGCATCAGAGAGCAAGAAAACAGGCACCTCAGGGGGATGGAAAGTGGGGGGCACCTCAGCCGGTTGAGTGCACAATGCCAAATCCACGAGAGGGCCACATGCCCACTGTTCAATCCTGGGGAGTACAAAGCCACTGTCTCTCAAGTCTCTACAGTGGGTGGGTTGCCCAATGTTCCATCCACAGTCTATCAAGTGGATGTATCTCTCCACTGGTTCTGGAGGGGGCCTTGTGCCCAGAGGGCTTCATCCTGCTAAGGACAGAGGTAGTGGATGACAGTCTCCACTGGTTCTGGAGGGGGCATGGTGCCCAGAGTGCTTCATCCTGCTAAGGACAGAGGTAGTGGATGACAGTCTCCACTAGTTCTGGAGGGGGCATGGTGCCCAGAGTGCTTCATCCTGCTCCTGACGGACTCAATAGCGTCAGTGCCCTTGCCGCTCATTTGCCAGCAGTGCTTGGAGCGGCGGTGCCCTGTTCAGCGGTGCTTGGAGCGGCGGTGCCCTGTTCAGCGGTGCTTGGAGTGGCGGTGCCCTGTTCAGCAGTGCTTGAGGCGGCGGTGCCCTGTTCAGCGGTGCTTGAGGCGGCGGTGCCCTGTTCATCAGTGCTTGAGGCGGCGGCTCCTTTGCAGTGACTCAGCTGCTGGCGGTCCTCTCGGTCCCAGCGGGGCTTGTGCTGGCGGTCCTCTCTGTCCCCGTGGGGCTTGTGCTGTTGGCCCTCTCTGTACCAGCGGGCCTTGTGCTGGCGGTCCTCTCTGTCCCAGCGGGGATGATGTCGGTGGCCTCCTGTCTAGCGGGGATGATGGCGGTGGCCTCCTGGCCAGCGGGGATGATGGCGGTGGCCTCCTGGCTAGCGGGGAAGATGGTGGTGGCCTCCTGGCCAGCGGGGATGATGGCGGTCTCCTCCGCCGTGCTGCTCTTCCCAGACTTTCATGGTTTCTTGTGGCCCTTCCCCACCTTGGAAGGTGTAGCATCAGACTCCACACTCCCACCGGGACCCCTGGGAGCGGCTTTGGTGGCTGGAGTCTTCCCCCACTCCCGCCGGGCACTGGCCAACTTTTGATGCTTGACAGGTGAGGGACTGTCCATGCTGTGGCTCCTTGCCACACTGGCTGCCCTGGTGGCTTGTGCACTCCAGATTCCGGTGACTACAGGCACCACTGGTCCCGGAGATGTTGTGGCTGAGTTGCTAGGTTGGGACCTGGAGAGTCGGGCCCTAGGAGACGGACAGGGAGGGGGAGGTGTGGGAAAGAGGTCAAGGTTGGACAGGAAAAGTTTTTGGGGAGACACTGGGATGGGTAGCTGGAGGGGGTTTGGGAGTGAAGGAAGAGGTTGTGGTTGTAGGAGGTGTTCGTTTGATGACTTTGGGTGAAGGTGCATGCGCTGGAGGCTGTCGTGAGGTGGATGGCTGTTGGGTGGGTGTGTGCCTGCGTTTGTGTATCTTGGGAGGTGGCGTCACATACACACTGGGAGAGGACACAGGGGACGTGTGAATGGCAGTGGGGGTGGTGACTGCACGTGAGCGGGGTGTGGTGGTAGGTGTGCTGGTGATGGCAGTAGTGGCTGTAGATGTAGTGCATGCAGGTGTGAGTGTAGACGAGACTGGGAGGGAGGAGGGAGACGAGGAGGAGGGGGACACAGTGGAGGCAGTGGTTGTTGGTGTGTCTGCATGTGTGTGATGCTTGCGTGAGTGCCTGTGGGATGTGTGGTGCTTATGTTTGCCAGAGCTTCCCTTGTGTGTTGATGTGTGTGCATGCTGGTCTGAAGGTGTGCTTGAGATAGGCTGGGGTACAGGGGATCGGGTCTGGGTGGAGGAAGTTGGAGGGGGAAGGCTAGAGACAGGGACAATGGCTGCCATCAGTGCTGAGGCTTGAGTCTGAAAAGCTCGCTGAAGTGCCACCTGACCAGAATGAATGCCCTCCAGGAATGCATTTGTTTGTTGCAACTGCAGTTCTACACCCTGGATGGCATTTAAAATGGTAAACTGCCCAACAGTGAGGGAACTGAGGAGGTCAATTGACTCCTCACTGAGGGCAGCAGGGGTGACTGGGGCAGGGCCTGAGGTGCCTGGGGCGAAGGTGATGCCCACCCTCTCGGGTGAGCGGGCACAGTGCCAAGGCTGAGGGGCTGCTGGGAGGGTGGTGCTGGTAGGTGGGGTGGCGGCTGTACCTGTAGATAGGGGGGGCACAGATGTTGCCGCCACCACAAGGGAGCTCTCATCAGAGGACGAGTCCGTGTCACTGGTGTCAACTCCTGTCCCCGCCATGGAGCTCCCCTCGCCCTCATCCCACTGGTGAACTCCGAGTCCATAGTGTGGCCCTCCATGGCCATGTGGGATGTAGCTCCCTCATGCACTGGTGCCACTGCTCCTCCGCCTGATGATGCTAATGCACAAAAGAACAGGGAGACCACAAAAAGGGGGGGGCGACAGAAGAAAGACATGTTGAGTGCATACATTACGCTACCGTTGGCATACACGACAGACACAGAAGCCCCCTGCACTATGCCGTGCTCTTCGGCTCCACTGTTCTATCCCTGGGAAATGGCCTACTAGGCTATTGCCAACATCTGCACACATGGATGACACAGGGGCATGACTAGGTGTACTTGGCACTCTACAAAGGTGGGGTGGGGTGCTACATGGCCTGCCTTACGGAGGGACCTTGCCTACTAAACTCGCCCTGGCCTAGGGAAACCCACAGCCCACCTCCACCACCCAGACCTCTCAACTGCGTGCAAAATCAGCAGGATAAGAGTGTACTCACCCCCTTGTGGCTGCTGTGATGCCCTCAAGCGCCCATCCAGCTCTGGGTACGCCACCGCCAGGATCCTGAACATCAGGGGAGTCATGGTGCGACGGGCACCCCTCCCACGTTGGGAGGCCATCCCCAGCTGAGCCTCTGACATCTTCTTGCTCCAGAGGCGAATGTCCTCCCATCTTTTCCGGCAGTGGGTGCTCCGTCTGTGGTAGACCCCCAGGGTCCGGACGTCCTTGGCGATGGCACGCCAAATATCCTTTTTCTGGTGGGCGCTGACTTACATGAATTGTACAGGGGCAAGAGAAACTTATTACCAAGTGCACCGTCACAGTCATTGGCCCCCATCCCTACCCTTGCCATGTGGCACATGCATTCTCCGTCGTTTCATGCACGCCGCAATCTCCCTCCCCCTTCTTACATCCACCCCACTCCACACAGGCATAGCCCATACAGCATGCTCCCATTGTACTTACCTGTTTGTCTGGAGGACCGTAGAGTAGCGTGTACTGGGGGAGGACCCCGTCCACGAGTTTCTCCAACTCCTCCGATGTGAAGGCAGGGGCCCTTTCCCCAGACACTCGAGCCATTTTCTCTCCCAGACCGAGGTCACAGCAGCACTTGCAGTGTAGGTCCTCTCCTGTTGAAGATCAGGTATTGAGTGATTGAAGAGATAGAAAATGGCAGTCACGTCTGCGGCGGTGCGTACCGTCACCGCTGGCGTACATCGTCATTGGCTCATGGGACCCATAGGGTCCAATGTTAACCAATACAGCATTGCGCTGCGGTCTTCGACCGCCTACCGCGACAGTGTACAATGCCAGCGCAGTTACCTCACATCCCATTGTCCCACTTTAGTGGTCAGGCAGCCGCCATTTCAGGGGCCCACATGGCTTCATTTTTTACTGTTTCACACATACCTAGGCCTGGACTCAACACACATACAGGCCACTTTTCGGATTATGATTCGTGTTCTGTGTAAGCTGTGGGTACGTACCTCTGAATTGGTTGACTCTGTGGTCGCTGTTGTCCTTCATAGGCACCGTCCGCTGGGACATGTGAGGAGATGGCGGCATCCTCTGGTGTACAGACCGATGGTGGACCTGTCGACAATGGAGGAAAGACATGTGATCACCACATACAGACTTGACCGTGCCACAATCCAGGAACTGTGTACCCAGCTGGAGCCAGACCTGATGTCAGCTATCTGCCATCCCACAGGAATCCCCCCTCAAGTGCAGGTGTTGTCAGTGCTCCATTTCCTTGCAAGTGGGTAATTTCAAACAACAGTGGCCATAGCATCAGGGATGTCCCACCCTATGTTTTCAAACGTGTTGTCCAGAGTGTTGTCTGCCCTGCTGAAACACATGCGGAGCTACATCGTTTTCCCTCAGGTGGAGGATTTGGCTACAGTGAAAGGTGATTTCTATGCCCTGGGACATATCCCCAACATCATAGGTGCCATTGATGCGACCCATGTGGCTTTGGTCCCCCCCAACAGGAGTGAACAGGTGTACAGAAACCGGAAGAGTTATCATTCGATGAATGTACAGATGGTATGTTTGGCAGACCAGTACATCTCCCATGTGAATGCCAAGTTCCCTGGCTCAGTGCATGATGCCTACATCCTGCGGAATAGCAGCATCCCTTATGTGATGGGTCAACTCCAGAGGCTCCGTGTGTGGCTATTAGGTGAGCACCTGGAAGCAAGACAGTGGGAATGGTTGTCTGGGTCTGGGGATATCCTTACAGCTTAGTGTGTGTCTAACAGTTGTCCCTCGCCATTTGCAGTTGACTCTGGTTACCCCAACCTGTCATGGCTACTGGCCCCAGTGAGGAATCCCAGGACAAGGGCAGAGGAACGATACAATGAGGCCCATGGCAAACACCGTGGATAATCGAGCGGACCTTCGGCCTCCTGAAGGCCAGGTTCAGGTGCCTCCATATGACAGGTGGTTCTCTATTCTACTCACCAAAGAAGGTGTGCCAGATCATCGTGGCCTGCTGTATGCTTCACAACTTGGCTTTGCGACGGCAGGTGCCTTTTCTGCAGGAGGATGGTCCAGATGGTGGTGTTGATGCAGCTGTGGAGCCTGTGGACAGTGAAGACGAGGAAGCAGAAGAAGAAGACATGGACAACAGGGACTCAGTGATCCTGCAATATTTCCAGTGAGACACAGGTAAGAATACAAAGCTGCCTACTACATGTACTTTAACACTACTACCTCTCTACTGTCTGTCGTTTTCACCCAGTGTATGGTCACTGAGTTGTCACTTTCCTTTACGATTTCACAGATGTGGGTCCCACTGTGTGGCATCTGCTTTGATTCCTCATGGACTAGAGCTGTGTGACATAGGTATGTTGACATTACAATTGAAAGAGGTTTTTGCCACAGTAATTGCTAATACACTATTTCAAAATCACAGACTGACTCCAAATTGTTTTGTGCTTCAAGGGTGTTTATTTAAGTGCCCAGTATTGGAGGGGGTTGCAAAATGAGTGAGGGGTGATGGTGGAGGAATGTCCATGGCAGAGTCCAGTCTGTTAGTCTCACAGGTGCATTGCCCAAATGGGCATAGGAAGTGGAGCTGGGGCAGTTTGAGGATGGACAGGGTGACAAAGTGGGACAGAAGGATGGCATTCAGGGTGGTCTCCTTTCTTGGCGGGGATCTTGGCATCGTTCTCTGTCTTTGTCCTGGATCTCAGGGACCGTTTGCGGTGTGGTTCTCCATCTGCAGGGGGTGGGGTGCTGGTGTGGTGGTCCTCTGGCGGTGCCTCCTATCCACTAGCGCCGGTGGAGGTGGTGGGCAGTTCATCGTCCATGCTAGTGTCAGGGCCCCCTTGTTGTGCCACAGTGTCCCTCCTGGTGTTGAGTACTTCCTTCAGCACCCCTACGATGGTGCCCATGGTGGAATTGATGATTCTGAGTTCCTCCATGAAGCCCAAATACTGTTCCTCCTGCAGGCGCTGGGTCTCCTGAAACTTGGCCAGTACCATTGCCATTGTCTCCTTGGAGTGGTGGTAGGCTCCCATGATGGAGGAGAGGGCCTCCTGGGGAGTGGGTTCCCTGGGCCTGTCCTCCCCCTGTCGCACAGCAGCCCTCCCAGTTCCCTTGTGTTCCTGGGCCTCCATACCCCCGACTGTGTGCCCACTACCACTGCCCCCAGGTCCCTGTTGTTGTTGAGGTGGTGGATTACCCTGGGTTCCCTGTAGTGGTGGACACACTGCTGATTGACGTGTCCTGGGGACAGAGGTATGGGCCCGCTGGGTGGGTGCTGTGCTGGTGTTTCCAGAGGGGTGAAGCTCTGTAGTGGCCTGTGACTGTGTGATGGGAACCGACTATCCCGAGGTCCCCGATGGGCCGGGCTGGTCATCTAGATCCAGTTGGACAGAGGTGCTGTCATCACTGTGGGCCTCTTCTGTTGGTGGTGTGGACATGTTTGGACCCTCCTGTCCGGTGACGTTGGGTAGGGGTCCTGCAGGGGTATAAAAGGATGTTTATTACATATGTGTTTGGCATGGTGTGCAATGGGTGGGTGACCGTTTACCCCAGTGCTTGCATTCCTGTGTGGGACCTTGTGTGATGATGGTTTAGGGGGGTGTATGGGTTTGTGCAGTGGGCATGCTTTGGTGATGGGTGTCCATGCTTTGTTGTTGCATGCAGGGCTTGGTGTTGGAATGTGTGGTTTGTGATGTTGGGACATTTGTGAGGAGTTGGAGTGATGGGGGTGAGGATGAGGGTGGGGGTATGTGATGGCATGCAGGTAGGGTGGGGGATGTAATAGTTAAGATTTGACTTACCAGAGTCCATTCCGCCATCTACTCCTGCGAGGCCCTAAGGATGCAGAATCGCCAAGACCTGCTCCTCCCCTGTTGTTAGTTGTGGGGGAGGAGGTGGGGGTCCGCCGCCTGTCCGCTGAACCGCAAGGTGGTGTCTTGAGACCACAGAACGCACCTTCCCCCGTAGGTCATTCCACCTCTTCCTGATGTCCTCCCGATTTCTTGGGTGCTGCCCCACTGCGTGGACCCTGTCCACTATTCTTCGCCATAGCTCTATCTTCCTTGCAATGGAGGTGTGTTGCACCTGTGATCCAAAAAGCTGTGGCCCTACCCAGACGATTTCCTCCACCATGACCCTGAGCTCCTCCTCCGAGAACCTGGGGTGTCTTTGCCGTGCCATGGGGTGGTGTGGGTGATGTGTGGGGTGGTGTGTGTGGTGATAAGTGTGCTGATATGTAGTGGGGTGTTGTGTGAGCTGCGTGGAAGTTATGTGGGTGATGGTGTTGTGTGCCTGTGGATGCTAGTATTGTTGATGGTGGTGTCTCTCTCTGTGCTTCTTTCTCAGTTGTGGTCGTAGGGGTTTATGGGTGATGTGGGTGTGTGTTTTTTATTGTATTGGGTGTGTGGGAGTGGTGTGTGTATGTGTATCAGTTTTGTGTATTTCGATTTGTCCAATGTGGTAGTGTTTTGTTAGTGTGTGTGTATTTTGAGCGCGGCGGTGTGTAACGCCAATGGAATACCGCGGTTGAAAGACCTCCGCGTGGATTCGTGTGTCGTGATAGTGTGGGCGTATTTCTGTTGCCGTGACAGTGGAGGTTTTGTTTTCGCCCGTTTACCACTGACCTTTGGTGTGGCGGACTTGTGTGGGTGTCTGACTTTTGGCGGATTCCGTGCTGTGGGTCATAATGGCTGTGGCGGATTTCCGCGGGCGCAGCGGTGTGTTGGCGGTCTTCTGCACGGCTGTAAAGCAGCTTTTACCGCCAATGTTGTAATGACCGCCAATATGTTTTTACAGTATCAATGAAGGTGGAAACGTGCTTGTTTCAAAGGCTTTTGGTGCTCGTGGGCAATTAAAAAAACTGAAATCATTAATTGCAAATGTGTCCAGTACAATCTTTCTTAATGGTTTCTTGACTCCTCATTTCTTTCCAGGGCTAAATATTAAGAGACTGCGCAGCTAAAATGTCGCAGGTTTTATATTTAAGAGAACAACCAAAAAGCACTGAAATAAAAAAATATAAAGTTCCAAAAGTGAGAAACTTTGGCTAGACCTATACGTAGTAGTTAAGTTATACTGACCGGAAATACCACACAGTCAGAAAATATGAGATAGAGTTTGCAAATGTAAGTGTTAAGCAGGCATAAAAGCACGAGGTTCCAAAAGAGGGGAAAGGCTTAAAATAGATGCACAATCTTATATATAACTTTGATTCACATTTAGGATTAATGTGCTGAATGAATCCAATCTTATTTTGTGAGCTCAAATGTACCCAAGAGATGATAACATTGATTTTTCTCACAGACTGAAAACACGAACACAGTTTTGCAGAGAGACATCTAACCAGAAAACAAATTTGCTTTGTTGGCACAAAAGGCCTTTCAGGTGCAAGACATTCAGAGCCAATTGCTTGCTATTTAGGAAACCCCATGATGACATATCTTGGCACTGCAATGTTGTGTAAGAATGCACTTTCAGTCTTCATAAAAAAAGGCTCTCTCTAGACAGCATTCCAATCCCTGCATGGTGTAAACATAGTACGCGTCACTGCTTGCTTTTGGCTTAGCCACAGCTGCTTTCTTGGGTCCCTTTCCAGTTTTCACAGTCATTCTCAATTTGTAATATCATTTGTCTACTTGTAAAAAAGGGCATAAATCATGGCTGTGAAATCTCTAGATAACAACAAAAAAAAGTGGTAAAATTCTATATGGCAGGAATCTTTGTAGTGCATTACAGGAGTATTTTAAGTGACAGAGAAATATCAATTTGGGTGTTGCAGAAAGGGATCGTCACAGCACTTGGCACCCGATTATACATTCACATACACTAAAACGGTGGGCTGCGTACATTTCAGAAAAAGGCTACTTACGGTTGCTATGACTGTACCATATGACTTTTCGACATTCTGACCTATGCACAGAGGATACTATTCACAAAAGTAAATTTACACATGAATACATGTACATGTATAAATTAACTCTTACACTTTGTAATCAGTTTATCCATTTGGCTATTCACCATTTGTGGGTATATATTTATTACAAAAGTGTACACTTAAATGGCCCCATCCCCGGAACTAGTGGGTGGAGCCAAATTACAAGTGTAGAATTACTACTAGTAACTTTCTCCACTCATGCAGAGGTCCCTGCCATCGGTATGGAGATCTCCCCACGGAAAAGTATAGGGTAATTTTAAAAAGCATCCTGAAAATAAAAAAAAAATAGTACAATTCTTTTATGCTAAATAGCAATGTAAATTACTTTTATTAGCTTATTTTGAATGTAGAAGAAATTAAAAAGTCACTTCACTAGTACATCATTTGGAATTATATATTTCATGAATTTAAACATAATAAATTAAATTCAAAATGTTTTAACTATTTATTAAAACATACCACCTAAAGCAAAATTACTTAGTTATTTAGTGTGGAAAAAAATACTAAAATGTTGCACATAAATGATTTAAATAATGTCAAGTTTACAATAATAGGTACATTTATTTGTAAATTAAAAAAATCTTATTAACATATTATTAATAAATGAGTTAATTTCAATTAAAATATTTTTAACATTTCATTAAGTTAATGTATTTATGCAAGTCAAAATATACGTTTTAGCATTATTTTCTAGTGGGCTTTATTTTGGAGGCCTCACTCCATTATTATCTATTGCATTTAGGGTAGTAACTATAGAAGTTCAGTTTATGAGTCACAATCGGCTTACTTTTTTGTCTGTAGTGTTTTTCTCTCCTTAAACCCCTCCTTAACCCCTCTTTGCCTCTACTTAAAACCCTCCAATTTTGTAGTAAGCAGTTCCCATTTTCCAGAGACTCCTCCCTGGCCCTCCCACATTTACTACAAAAACATAGGTGTACATGTGCGGAAAGCTCTGCATAGAACAGATAAGACAGGCAGAGGTGTAGTCGTCCACATGTAGTTTTGTGAATAGCATTTTGTAGTGCATGAGCAGTACTATTGTAGTACTGCTAAACGTACAACAATATGCAGTTAGTGACTATGCTCCCTAAACTATGTACAACAATCAACAACTTTCCATGTGAATAATATAGTCAAATTCTCTCAGTAATCCTCTACAAATTTCCAAACCAACAAACGGGCTTACATTCCTAATACCACACATGTGGACACAAAATAATGTCTGCAGAACACTGTCACATTTCCAACCACAGATGTCAGAAAACGTCTGTTCAGAACAGTATCATTGCCCTCTGTATGTAAAGAAATTGGACCTATTCAGAAAGATAAATGTACACATGAGTAAACCTACATGTGTAAATTTACTATTAAACTTTGTATTAAATTTGATAGTTTTAGCTGCTCCTCATTTCCAAACCTAAATTTACTAAAAGGTGTAGATATATATCTTACCACCCCTGAAACAAGGGTTTGGTGCCAAATTTATGAGTTTAAACATTTTTCCAGCAACTTTTCACATTGAGATGTGGGTCTGTACCATCAGGGTGACGATCTACTTTTTGGGACATTTTAAAAAGTACTTCTTTGTTAAATATTACCCCCTTGGGAGCTATGGTTATGCTGGACGTGTCCTCAGCACAGTCTCTGAGGTGTTTAGGATGTGTCAAGCATGTCCTATTCTCCACCCTTGAGGGAAGCGCTTGCACTTCCTGCGTGGATCCCAACACACCACATGCTCCCACTGGGGATGACATCAAAAGCGCTAGTACTGCCACCTCCAACCCCTCCCTTGGCAGTGTTATGAAGTAAGGCCCATATTTATGAAAAATGGTGCACAACAGCCATAACGCAGTTGTGCGGTATTTTTGCTAAACACTGGCTAACGTCTTTCCTCATATTAAAATGGCATATAATGCCATATTTAGGTAATGATGCACAATGGCGATAAGGAATAACTAGCGTAAAAAAAAAAAAGACGATTGCCAGGGGGGATGACGTTAGGGGGAATGGGACTAGTGGGTCAAAAATGACGTTAGGCTAGTTAGCTGGAAAAGGTTTTCTGCCAGTCAGTCTAGCGTCATTTACTGACGCGCAAGCAACCAAAAAATAACTTCTGTCTAAGTTTAGACAGGAGTAATGCCCACCACCCAATGCCCACCACAGGTGACGACTGTCCCCTGTGCAAGCCCAAAATACCCAGTGCCAGGCACTGGGGCCCATGTAAGGGGCCTCCAATGGCACATTACACACATACACAAACACTTACCTGCAACTTACCTGGGACCAGCTCCCTCCTCTTATAATGGCCCTGTGGGTGTGGGTGGAGGTGTTGCTGGGGCTTGAGGTGGGCATCTTTGTGTCCATTCCATAGTGTTTCACCATAGAAATGGGCCTACCTGCACTCTAACTCCTGCTCTGGCCCAGGCTTTAAATAATGGCGCTAAGCAGGCTTAGGGCCCTTTTTTTAGGTCCGCCTCCCACCTGCACGTCGTTTCTGCACCGGGGAGTTCAATATGGTGCTGGGGGCTAGCATCATGTTTAGGATGGGAACGCCTACCTTGCATCTCATTGACGCAAGGTGGGTCCACATATCCTAAGCATGGCACTAACTCCAACATTTTGATGTTACTACTGGCTCAGGGCTGTATCCCAGCCCATTGGTATTTAGTAGACCATGATACCTGGACCCAGCAATATGCAAACCAGCCTTGGCAGTGCTCCAGTGGGAGCAGTCCAGCTCAAACTGCTAGGCCAGGTCCTCCTTGAACCATAACACAAGCAAACTGGAACTGGTTTCACTTTGGTTAGGGCTCATCAAACAGGAGTAGCTTGGTTCCAGCGACATAGTGTTCACTGGGCCCCATGTGGGCATCTCCATCCCACTTAGGGTAATGCAGCATAGTATACAGAAATGTGATGGATGGTAATCTTGAATTAATCCCAGCCACTGGTAATTACTTGGGACCGCATTGCATTCTATAGGTATTTTGCACACCATGCCACCTCAGTTTGAACCCAGCCATATGCAAATTAGCCTTGATGCTGTTCCTATGGGAACTGTCAAGCCCAAACTGCTAAACCAGGTCCTCCCTGAACCTGAACACAAGCAACCCAAGGCCAGTTTTGCTATAGTTAGAGTTCATCAGCCAAGTATAGAAAGTTATAGCTTAAGTCCCGTGCACACTGTGTCCGTGGATAAGATTAATTCAAGCATTCCACCCGTCACTTATTCATACTTTAGCCTGCATGCAGGAAGAGAGGCCTCCTGGTTAGGGGCAGTCCTTTCCAGGGAGCCACTTTTTCATTGGTTTCAACCCCCTGGGGGCAGATTGACCATTTTAATACTGATCTGCCACTGGGTAAAAAACACTAAACAAAGGGGATACTGTACTTTGTAACTGGGAGGTGGACTTCCTGGTTACAGTTGCTTTCCCCAGGGCCTATATTCTGTATCTCTGGGTTTCACGTTTAGGGCAAATCGGTTGTTTTTTTAGCACCTAGCAGCACCTTTTTTTGTTCCATCACAGTGTTGGGTCAGGTAGCAGAAGAGCACAAACCAGTGTGCATTCTAGACTAAGACAGCTCATGGGAGTTGAGGCTAGAGTAGATCAAAGGTCAGAGCCTTATAATTGTGCTGGAAAGCCATGCCTCTGGGCAAGACATTAGCTGTGCATTTTTTTCATCTTGCATACTTCAATGCTTTGCTTAGGTTGTTTTCAAAGATCATTCTCCAGATACCAACATGACTTCTGTACAGTTTTATCAGGCTGCAATAGGCTGCCTTGTTGCAGTAGACAGCAGATTTTCCAAGAATCAAAGTGATTGATGATGTAGCTAAATTGAAAGATCACCATTTTATGGAATACTTTCATCCAACACCAGTGCTTGAAATGGAAAAATTAAAGTGCAGGTACTCTGTCCCAGAGTACCTGCATGTGTCCGAGAAGTGCAGGTACTCTCCAATTAAAAGTATTTTAGGGCTTGTAGTGTTTGTACTGATGGCTGGCTGGCAGTTTCTATGTAGTGAGGCTGGTTGGTGCTGTATGTGTCCTGGTGGCTAAATGGCAGTGAGTGGGTGTAGTGGTGGTCAACTGGCTATATGTGTTTACTGGCGGTTGACTAACAGTGCATGTGTGGTGACTTTCTGGCAGTGTGTTTGTAAGGTTGATGATGACTGGGTAATTTTTGGTGTGATTGGTGTGTCAGACCTGTGGGTGTATGAAAGTGAAGGGCCCTTAAATAACACCCTTTGTTGATGTAAGTGTTGCATCATGTTGGGTTCACGGCTGGAGGTGTGAATGGCTTTCTGTATGTGGCACATGAATGTCATGTGAATGGAATGTAAAGAGGTTGGTGTGTTGCAGTGTCTTCACAACTCAAGTAGTGAGTTATAGGTTCAGTATTCTGAAATTACAATTATCTTATTTACAGTTATTTCTGTGTTTTCATTTTTGTGAGATCATATGTTAACAGCATTCACAATTTGAACCTTCCACTCACCCTTGTGCCAAGTCTCACCTGTATGTGTCTGCACTAAAGTAATGGATAAATGTGCAATGATATTTGTCTTTTCTGACCTTCACTTCCAACTTACATATTGTTTCTAGGGAAAATCTACCAAACCAATGCATTTATAAGAATGAACTAGGCACCAGGGGTACTCCAGGGTTGTGTGCCTTGCATGGGTTCCATAATGTTTTCTTACCCACAATGGCCTACAAACCTCAAAAGTTGCCCTAAATCATACATATTCTTCACATGTCTTTGAAGAAAAGTTCTGGGAGCTATTGGGATTCAACAACTTTATGTAGATATATATCTTACCACCCCTGAAACAAGGGTTTGGTGCCAAATTTATGAGTTTAAACATTTTTCCAGCAACTTTTCACATTGAGATGTGGGTCTGTACCATCACAATCACAATCACATATTTCCACACTGGTACTGATAAAAAAGGTACTGAACTTGTGGGGTTGGACCTTGTGCCTGCAATACAACAGGCCCCAAAATGCAACATGGACAAATGGCAATGACAGTTGTGGTATTTGGGCCCAGGCTCAGTGGTAAACCAGGGAAACCTAACAGACTTAGACGCTTCTTAAAATTAAGGGTGGGAGGTAATGATGGAATTTGATTTCTTGGAATTACAATAAAATTCAGCGACAGGGTGGAGTGGGTATTTGGCACTATTTTCTGAGCCTAAAATGCATCTTTTTGCACTAAGAAAACTGTGCAGCCAAGTACCCCTCAGTCCCTTACAAACTCTGCAGTGATTACTGCAGAGTATGTAAGGGCACTACCGCTGAGTGATATGCAGTGGTTTGTAAACTTTAGAAACCACTGCATATCACTCTGCAGTGCATATCCCTCAACGCCCTTACATACTCTGCAGTAATGATTGGAGATTGTGTTACCGTGCCAAGGGATATGTACCTCTGTGCAGTGATTTTTAAACACGGCTGGAAGAGGGATCAGTCCCTCTATGTCTAAAAATGTTTATTTTTTTAAACCTCATGACAACCATCCATCTCACGATACAATGGACTGCCCTGGCTGTTTAGCTTTCATGAATGTCAGGGTCTGATAGGATTCCCTGGGTGGAAGCTGAGTTGAGGCACAAAATAGGTAGGAAAGGAATTGCAGGACATATGTATACCCCCACAAAATAACTGTTGAGTTTATTAACCATGGAATATTGTGAAGTCCAAAGGCCCTTGGCCAGTCCATATATACATAGTCCAAAATTAGCTCAGTATGTGCCTAACCTTCACTCCCAACTGCCATGGAACCTCCACAGGATGGGGCATGAAGGGGGCAGTCAGGCACCTCAGGGATTATCCTGGGGGGGCAGATTTAGGAGGGAAGTTTGGTCTTGGGGAAGGTGGTCTTCTTCTTAGAAGGGGTTGGCTTCTTCTTGGGGGAGAAGTATGGGTGCTTGCAGAGGAGTAGAAGAGGAGTGGGAGGTGGAAGGGAGGGGCTGGGTGCCTCTTAGGTTTGAGGCGGAGTGGAGAGAACAGGGATAAGGTCAAGCTCAAGCAAAAAAATGTTTAGGGTCACGGGTGGTCAACAGAAGGGTGTTGGGATTTGGAGGTTGAGGGAGTGGTTGCATGCTGTGTAGGTGTGTATGTTGTGGGTGCATACTTATGGGATGTATGCATGTGTGGTGTCTGTGTGTTGGGTGGGTGAGTGTGGGTGTTTGTGTGTCTTGAGGTTGGGGGTGGAGGTGCTGGGGGATTGCACTGGTAGGTGGGTGTGTAGCTGTTGGTGTTGTGCCTACAGGTATGATGGATGTGGTGGATGTCTGGGTATCTGTAGTCGTGGTATCTGTGGGTGTGGTGCTTGTGGTGGATGTCTGGGGTCTGCTGGGGTGGTGTCTGCAAATATGATGGGTATGGTGGGTGTGTCAGAGACTGTTTGTATGGTGTCTGTGGGTATGCTGGATGTTGTGTGTGTGTGTGATGCTGGGGCTGTGGGGGTGTCCAGGGAAGTTGTGACTGTTGTTGTGTCTGTTTTTGTCTGTGTGTAGCCGGTGTGTTTTGTGGTGCTTGTGTCTGTGTGTGCCGCTGTTGGGTGTTGAGGTGGATGCATGCAGGTGTTGAAGAGGATGCGTGAAAATATGTCTGGGTATGTTGGGTAGGTAGGGGAAGGGGATATTTGGATTGGGAAGAGGGAGGTGGGGGACGAAAGATGGGGGGTGATTTGCTGATGTCAGTTGAAGAAGAGAGCCTGAAAAGATCTCTGTAGGCCAGCCATTGCACCACAAATGCCTTCCAGGAATGCATTTGTTTGTTGCAATTGGGTCACCAATCCCTTGATGGCATTTACAATGGCTGACTGACCCACAGAGATACTACTTCAAAGGTCAATAGCCTCCTCACTGTGGGCAGCACAGGGGGACAGGGGCTAAGGTGAAGGTGCCTATGCGAAGGAGATGCCCCCCCTCTTGGGTGAGTGGGCACAGCTAACTAGGTAGAGAGCAAAAGGGAGGCTGGTGTTAAAACGAGGGTGGAGGACAAGGATGGTACCGGGTAATGCCCTGATGGGACCGCCACCACTATGGAGTGTCCACTGGAGGAGAAACCCTATGATGATGAGGATGATGTTCCGGTCTACCCCCATGGCACTCCCTTTCCCCACTTGGCTGTGTCCAGTCTCCTTTGCTTGTGGGTACAGATGCCTCAAAGACAAAGAGGAATAGGGTCATTGCATGTCCATTATCACACTTCAACAATAGCTCAAATTAACAAACATTACCATGATGTCAAGTAGGCCCCAGCAACAAACTCCACCTAAGTGTCCCATACATGTGCCATACCATATGCATACATGCCATTTGAACTGTCAACAGTTGTCCACAGGAAAAACAGAATCTTACACAACTTCAATTGCATGGCTGTAGTTGTGCAATCACAATAACTAGTCAACAAGTAGGAGACCTCATCACCCACAAAGCTTTTCCCATGGACCAGACCTCAGTTACCTGTCATTACAGAACAGTAGGCCAATGCCAACTGCATTCCCACAAATCCCACAAGAGGTCACCCACACATCTATTTGTCACATACATAATGACCCAATAACAGGAAATGCTGCTCCAATATTCTGCCATGTTGACGACAAAGGTACCATAGCCTGGAGAAGGTGAAATGGAAATACTCATGTCACATCGGAAATATATCAACAATGTACACTTCACCAAGTGGCATTTGTCCCAATGGAGCCAAGGAAGAGGTATTGATGTTGCTCTGATAGGCCACAAATGTGGCATGGAAATGAATTGTAGGAGGCCAATGGGAAGCTACATCACTGTCCCCATTTAGCTCATGCAAACCCAGATATCTGTGGATGAATGGCCGTACCCAAACACATGTGATTTAAGCATGACTGAAAGTCACTCCATAATGCATGCCAACAGCCAGGGCACAAACCTTAACCATTTCACATGTGCAGTGTACTTTTCCACCTGATGCCACACCAAGGGCATAGGTATTCACATTATTGTGGCTCAAAATTCTAGGCCTATCTATCATGCCCCTCATTGCTACTGGAGCTGTACATGCCAAATGACATGCTATGATGCATGAAGCAATGTGTCAGACAACCAACAATGGTGACACATTCATGGATGTGGCACAACATGAAATATATTCCCATTGTAAATATTGTCATCCCCAAACAGTTTGCTATGCACATCTATATAAAGGAATACAGACATCATCCCATCAACATGGGTAGACCATGCATGAAACTGCAGCTTACAAAGGTTTTCTAAAGAGAAAGGGACACATGCTGATGTGGAATGTTGGCAACAGTGACGGAGCATAAATCATGTCAAAGGACATTCCCCACTTACCAAGGGAAAATAGTGATCAATAGCTGCACCCAAAGAACAATGTAAGCCATGTCACATGTATGTTAGATGCCTTCACATTACAGACTGCAGTGAGGCACCAGCACCCATCAAACGCTGAAGACAAGAGGCCTCTGGGTGTCAGATGCCAACATACAAATTCACCCAGACACATGGCAGAAGACAGTGATTCCTCACCCACTTACCTTTGGCCTGGAACCCTGAGGAGGAGTAGTCTGTTGCATAGAAATTATACACAATACAAAAAGAAAAAGTGTATAATTGATCAATGCACCCAACCATATGTGGTCCCTGCGGAGCAAGTGATTTGAGGATTATACCCAGCTTTGTACTAGGTCCCTGGTCCAATAAGCAAGTCACATCAGTGTAAAACACATTACATTTCAACACGATCTACTGTGGGGGAGCTGTCAGAACCTCACCCAATCACTTGACAATGGGACAGGCAGGAATATTCCCTGTACTCACCCTCTTGAGGGTGCTGTGCTGCCTTCAAATACCCATCAAGCTCTGGATAGGCCTCCTTGGGAAGACAGCAGCAGCTGGGCCTCCGCAATCTTCCGGGCCCAGCATCTCGGGCCCTCCCACCTTTTTCTGTAGTGGGTGCTCCTCTGGCTGTTGACCCCCATGGTCCGCACCTTATTGGTGATGGCTCTACATATTCCCTTTTTTTAATGGTCGCTGACCGGCATGGATGCAATAGACAAATCAAGAGATCATGTTCACAAGTTTCATCACAACTGGTTGAATCACATACATTTCAGTAACATCAAGCTAGGACTTTCATATTTGTCAATACTCCCCAAGTGTGACACCCACAAGCCAATGAGTACAGGGCCATGACTACAGACATACATTTCCCAATCTGCAGAACAACCCACCACCCTGCTCAGGCCCTGCAATTACAAAGCAAGCTTACTGACATCCTGTGGGACATGCTCTAGCAACCTGACTGATATTTGAGCCACTATGAGACACATCACACCTCCATGGCTTCTGAAAGGTAAACTCCTAAGGCATGGATAGACCAACACATTCACACTCTGTGAGAATGACTCTCTGCATACAGTCCCTACAGCTGCTGCCAGAGTACAAACTTCAACTATACACATGGGTAACAGTAAGAAAGTGTCTAGTCTGTTCATTTGTGGATATGTGCAATGACAAATGCAGACTCATGCCACTGTGTTATGTACCTGTACCACAGAATACACATTTGAATGCATGTGTCCATCATATATAGATGGCATCCAACAAACAAAGGCATCCACTGTCTATTTTCTGCTATGTGTCCAGGCTACAGAGTCTCATATCATGGTCTCCCACTCTGCACTGTCTGCACTGTGGAAATGTCAGTTATGCAATAAGCCTGCACAGGACACATATGACCTGTGTGAAGGTGACAACAGGGCTATGGGAGTAAGAGACCTGTCACGAGTCAGAGCCACATATTGACAATGATGCTTAGTGCACATGTGTAATATATCAGTAACCCACCCCTGTACCATTCCTAATCTGATCAAAAGAATGAGGCATTCTGGGCAGCATATTATGCCAGAGCCTCATAATGGCCATATGATAGGGTCTGTTGGGGTACAGGGAGTGAGTACAGTGCCACAGTTGCATAGCTACAGTGACTCCACCCCAGCCTAGACTAGGATCCATACTGGGAGACACATGTGACAGGCCATGGTCTCTGCAGACTGAGTAAAGAGAATCTACATTGCACTACATTCCCATTGCTTCCAGGCATGACAGTACATCATGTAGCCAACATCTAATCACCATGTGGTGTGTGTGGCAACCTGAAGGGCAGAGAGAGTGATGACATGCCTCACAAACCACTGTCTAGCAAGGGGAGATGTATGAAGAAATCTCTGTGGCAACATACACAAAGCTTACATTACTCACAACTGACACAAACAACTTGCATACTCAGCTTAAGCTGCTATGTACATACATACATGTTAGCTCACACATACAATTATCATGAGGAAAGGGATATCAGTAAATGGCTGTAATGTCACCTCACCTAGTTATGTATATCCAACACAAGGTGGATCTAGTTACACAAAAAACACACACACCACACTGTGATTTAACTCAGCACTTGGCACTAGCCACCAATACCTGTATAATGACCCTCTGATTGAAACCACACAGACTGCACCTACAGGCACATGAGTAGTCAATCTAGCACAAATGGGCATAATCTAGCCTGTGAGGAGGGAAAGGATGGTGAAGTACAGAGAAAACTGTGCACATGAAGCACTTATCTACTCTCCTGGTGCACAATAGAGCTGTTCATACAGGGGTAGGACCTCGCTAACTCACCTTTCCATCTCCTCTGGAGAGAAGGCTGGGGCCCTATCGCTTGCTGGATGTGGCATGATTACTCTCAGAGGCGGCACACAGCAGCTCAGGTAGTTAAGGTCTTGCTGGCAGCTGTGTGAGTAGTCAAGTGAGGGAATCTGCAGAACATGGTGGTCACATCTGCCACGTACGCGGTCATCACTGCTGGCAGAAAAAGCCATTCCCTGGGACTGGCAACAACATCAGTCTAGGGCTGTGTCTGTCATGGTTGCAACTGCCTATCACCATGACAGCTTGAGCTGGTGGTGGAGGGCGGTTCCTATTGTGCAGTGGAATAGGTCAGGTATCCACCATTTTAGAGGCCTGAAATGCGGATTGGACTTCAAAAACTGCATCACACCTTCAAAAATGTAATTTTGAGCACACAAACATGCTTATACTGTCTTGTCATGTAGGTCTTAAAACTCAAATGTTGCTTGTTTACAGAGACCACTGCTTGTTTGCAGAGATCAATGCTTGCTGGAACTAATGCTTGTTAGAGACCAATGCCTGTTTGGGAACATGTGTTGCACAAGTCTCCAGCCATCCCTATGACTCAGACTGGGTGTGGCTCTCTGTGACTCAGGCAGCGTGTGACTGGATGCAGCAGGTATTTAAAACACACTCGGCCTGGGTGAATTGCTTGCTTGCTCTAAATTTCACCAGCAGCAGAGAGGGAATGTCTGCTGCTTTGCTTTTGATCTTCAGGTTCTGATCTGTCTGGAATCTTGGAGGCTGCTTCTGGAAGAAGAGGAGACCGAGGGAATTAACCCTTAAAAAGGTGGTAATGCGCTGCACATGATTTAAGAACATTTATTGCTAAAACTTGATACTTTCTGAGTTGAAACTTGATCAGCGAATGTTCCAGGATAAAGTGTGCCTAAAAGTTGAAGCTTATCTTTGCCACGCTCAAAGTTACGCAGTGATGTTACAGTGATAAGCCAGTTGTTCATGAAGTTGAATGCTATTGATTAAACCTATGTTTTCACAGTAATACAATGTTAACCGTAATCCTTGATATTAACCCTATATTTTCAGTGTGTTTTAAAAACTGAATCGCAGTCCTCACAATACTAGTACAGTACAATGATTAGCCCATGAATACCTGGAGAATCTAATTCTCTGACAGTTTGTTCTTATTATTGTTGCCTATGTAAATGTCTATGCGTGGAGTGAGTCAGCATCTTGAGAAATCTCATCTAGGTGAAACACACAAGATATGAACTGAACGTCAAGGAACATCTAGGTAGGCTTAATTGAGGTGATGAGGGACTAATCTGGGATCACTGTGGGAGTGAAGGAGGTTCAAGGCTCTTATAGAATTACAGGTAATGCACATTGTTTCCAAAAATTCCTAGCGAGGGGGAGAACCATCAAAATCAGGTATGGGGACCATAACAGGTACATCTAGCTTGCACATCATAGTTTAACAGTAGAGTATACATGGGTTATGAGATATTAGTTAATTGACTGATGTGTATTTTGTTATAGGAAAGACAGGCTCTTCAAGAATCATCAGCCGTGCGACTCCAGTGTCTCTCTCCTTCTCTCATCCATCCCCTTTCCCCCAAGACATGGCAGTGCTGAGCATGTGTCTTTAATTAGAAGGCACGCAACGTTTAGGTGGAATTGGGAGCAAGCAGCTTGGTCAACATTTTGTCTCCGTGGGATGAACAGGTTAGTGCCTGACAGTACATCAAGCACACGTTTAAATTCCCACCCAGACACAATGGAGCCGTAAGAGGTTTCTCTAGCTGATTTGGCACATTCTAGGGAGTTTGCAATGCGAAACGCAGGTATTGCCACAGTGGTTAGATGCTCTTCAACCCATATTTGCAGCCAAACCACCTCCTTTAAGTAAACCTGCATTCTTTGGAGCAAGGCCTCAACCGTTTCAAATGGGGGTTGCTTGAGAACAATCACCAAATAATGCCTCAGTAATTAAGGTCACTACACCATTTCCAGTGCCATTAGCCACCCCAGACTGCTATACAGAGGATCCTGCTAAGTTCACTATATTTTTAAATCAATGTCACCTTCATTTTTTATGTCGACCAACCCGATGAGCAGTCTAAGGTGACATTTTGTATGTGGCCCACACTGCTGCCTCATGGTCTATTCCATTAGTAGAACAGGATGATCCATTATTGTATGACTATCAGGCCTTTAAAACAGAAAATAAAAAAATGTTTGATAAGCATACATTTATCCAAGAAGTAGACTTAGAACTGGTCAATCTAAAACAAGGTAATAGGGATTTGCTGACATACATAACTGCCTTTAATAGACTGGTGGCTGAGGCTGATTAGTGAACAGGGGAGAGGGGGCCATGTTTTATAGGGGGTTAAAATATGAACTTAAGGATCTTTTAACTCAAGGAGCTAATTGATTTAGTGGTCAAATTGGATCACCAGTTGTCAGAGAGACGGAGTGACAAGGGTCGCACCCACCACAGGTTGTTGATTGTTAAAAATGGGGTCTCTAGTTGACAGTTGGTTTGCACCCTGTTCAAGTAGGGACCCTCACTCTAGTCAGGATAAGGGTGATACCCAGCTCAGATAACACCTGCTCACCCCCTTTAAGCTTGGCACGAGCAGTCAGGCTTAACTCAGAAGCAATGTGTAAAGCATTTACTCATAACACACAGTAATACAGTAAAAAGGCTCCAAAAGAACAGCACACCAGTTTTAGAAAAATAGCCAATATTTATCTGTGTAAACCAAACGGAGAAAATCTAACATACAATAATAAAGATATGAATTTTGCAAGAATTAACTTAAAAGTACAGTTCCTTGAAGTTAATAGCTCTGTTTGGGGCTATCACAGCATCATGAACAACAAATCCAACAGTTCAGGCTGGCCAGGGCTTCAACGGCCACCTACAGTTTCAGGAAGACCCGCAAACAGTACTTTGGAAATGCAGGGGTGGTCATGATCCTCGCGATGAGGTCCGGACTGCAGCGTCACTGACGTTGCAGGCATCGGTTCTGGAGGTCGGTGTGGGGATCTTCAGGTCCTTGAATTCACACGCTTTGCAGATTGAAGTCTGGGCTGATAACAAAGTCAGGAGTGCTGGCGTTGATGGCATCGGGCTGCAGTGCAAAGCCGCACGATGCGACGTCAAGGTCAAGGTGCAAGCAGAGGCTCGGAGACAGTGTCCTGCGGCATCGGTGAGACAAGGGCTGCTGTGTGAAGTGTGGTGGTGCAACGTGTGGTGCCTCCAGGTCATGGTGCAGGCAGCGTTGTCATCATTGCTGAAGGGCTTTCATCAGTAGGCCCAAAGCGGTGGTGCTGCGCAGGGCGGGCTCCATGCAGCATCCACAGGTTGCAGTGCAGATAGGGGCATCTGTTGATGACATTGGAGCCAATGGTGCTGCTGTCGGTGGGCCGGAGCTGCGGTGTGGGATGGGACGGGCTTCATGTAGGTCAAGGTGCAGGCTGCGGCGTCAGTGTCATTGTGGAGCATCCTCTTAGGGGATGCCAAGGCTGCAGTGTGAGCAAGGCGATGCCGAGTGCATGGCCCACAGGTCATCGTGCAAACAGCGGCTCGGTGACAGTCAAGTGGTGGCATCGGTGAGACCAGGGTTGTGGTGTGACTTGGGGCACAGCTCCGTGTGGCGTTGTCAGGTCACGGTGCAGGCAGTTGCATCCCTGATGGCGTAGTTGTGGTTTTTCTTCTGTTGCAGAACCAACCACACAGTTCCCAGTGCTATAGGCAGAGGAAGCTGAGGTTTTTGATATCCCTGAGACATCCAACAGGAGGCAAGCTATACTCCAAGCCATTGCAGAAACTTCACAACCAGGATACATAGCAAAGTTCAGTCTTTGTCCTCTTTAAGGCAAAAGCAGCCACTGCAGGCCAAAGCACACACAGCAAAGAGGCAGTACTCTTCCTCCAGCTCTTCAGCTCTTTTCTTTGGCAGAGGTTCCTCTTGATCCAGAAGTGTTCTGACAGTCTGGGGTTTTGGGTCCACTACTTATACCTTTTTCTGCCTTTGAAGTAGGCAAACTTCAAAGGAAAGTCTATGTTGTTCACAAAATCCTGCCTTGCCCAGGCCTGGCACCAGACACACTACAGGGTGTTGGAGACTGCATTGTGTGAGGACAGGCACAGGCCCTTCCGTTGTAATTGTCAGCTCTTTCCTCCCTGCTCTAGCCCAGGAGACTCATCAGGATATGAAGACTACACCCCAGCTCCCTTTGTGTCATTGTCGAGAGGGAATTCACAACAGCCCACCTGTCAGTCTGACCCAGACATGGAATACACAAGCAGGCAGAGGCACAGAATGGTTTAAGCAAGAAAATGCCCGCTTTCTAAAAGTGGCATTTTCAAACTGACAATCTAAAAACTAGTTTGCCCAAACGGTGTATTTTTAAATTGAGAGTTCAGAGACCCCAAACTCTAAATCTCTATCTGCTCCCCATGGGAAACTGTGCTTAAAATATATTTGAAGGCAGTCCCCATGTTAACCTTTGAGAGGGATAGGCCTTGCTACATTGAAAACCCAATTTGGCAGTATTTCACTGTCAGGACATGTAAAACACATCAGTACATATCCTACCTTTAGCATACACTCCACCCTGCCCATGGGGCTACCTAAGGCCTACCTCAGGGGTGCCTTACATGTAGTAAAAGAGAAGGTTTGGGCCTGGCAAGTGGGTACACTTGCCATGTTGCCATGCTGAATTGGCAGTGCAAGACTGCACACCCAGACATTGTAGTGGCAGGTCTGAGACATGTTTACAGGGCTACTCATGTGGGAGGCACATCAGTGCTTCAGGCCCATTATTAGCATTTGATTTACAGGCCCTGGGCATACATAGCACGCTTTCCTAGGAACTTGTTAATGAATCAAATATGCCAATCATGGAGAAATCAATCACCAATACAAAATACATAGGGAGCACTTGCACTTTAGCACTGATCTGCAGCAGTAAAGTGCACAGAGACAATAAACCAGCAAAAACAAATAAGACAAAAAATGGAGAAAGAAGGTGAAGCGTTTGGGGATAACCATGCAACAAGGGCCATTTCCAACACTGGTGATTAGAGATAAGAAACAAGCCACCAACAAAGGCACATGAAGGTGAACTGTTGCAAAACGGTACAGTAAGGAGGCCCACTTCTTAAAGGAAGAATCACAGCGAAGGCACAAGTAAAAGTTGTGTCTGTATTGAGGAAAAAAGGGTAACTTTTTGAAGGATTGTACTGTTAATCCTAAGAAACAGTCCGTAGGGGCTGAAAGCTCTGAAAGTGAAAAGTTTGAGGGAAACCAGAACACCCGACTACTGTGGAGACTAGTTGTTTGGGTGTGAAAAGACCAGAAGTCTCCCATTTTTGGCTCAAATTAGCTCCAAGAAAAAATTCCATCACTTATATTTATCTGAACAGATCAACCAGTTCTACTCAACATCCTGGTGGATTAAGAAGCCATTGGAAATTTAATGGATATTGCCTTTGCAAAACAACTTGGGATACTGCTTCTGCTTAAAACCAGTCCTGAAGTAGTAGCCCTTTGTCCTCAGGCCCTAATACCAAAACTATTTGTAAGTTAACAATGTGCTTATGCTCCAATCATTGGGAAAACATACAATTCAATTTGATATGTGTTTCTCAATTCAAAGTAATATTAGGAATGCCATGGCTACAAAAACATAATCCCACCATAAACTGAGTTGCACAAAGTGCTACCTTACAGTCTTGCTTCTGTAAAGACCACTGTTGGGCGGAGGCCCTACCATATAAAGGTATTGCTTTTAGCATAGGTAATGCAGAAAAAGCAGAACAAGAGTTACCGTCGGTATACCAAGATTTTGCAGATGTCTTTGTTAAAGGGAAAGCCACTGCATTGCCATTACATTGAGACTTTGACTGCTGGATAGATTTACAGCCAGGTTCACAAATTCCTTGCAGTAGAATTTCTGTTTTAACAGAAAGGGAAAATTAGCATTTGCACCAGTACTTAGATGAGATGCTGGCCATGTGATTTATACGACCTCCTAGGTCCCAGATTCATCAACACTATTTTTGTTCCTGAGAAGGGAGGGAGGGGAATTTGGGGCTTTTATTGATAATAAAGCGCTAAATAAGATTACTATCAAAAACAGATATCCATTACCTTTGATTTCAACCCTTATAAATTCGGCTAAAAAATGCACGCATATATGCAAAATTGGATTTGTGAAGGGTATACCATCTTGTGAGAGTCTGGAAGGCTGACGAGTGGAAAGCAGCTTTCCGGACAAACCTTGGGGTATATGAGTACCATGTCATACCTTTCTGACTCTGCAGTGCCCCTGCTGTTCTCCAATATTTCATCAACAAGGCACTATGGGGTCATTACGACCTTGGCGGGCGGCTACCGCCGCGGCCGCCACTGCGGCCGCACTCACGCGGCCCCCATTATGACATTCCCGCTGGGCCGGCGGGCGCAAACCAAGCGGGGATGAGGCCGCAACATAGGAGCCGGCTCCTAATGGAGCCGGCGGTGTTGCGGCCGTGCGACGGGTGCAGTTGCACCCGTCGCGCTTTTCACTGTCAGCTATGCAGACAGTGAAAAGCTGGCCGGGGCCCTGTTAGGGGGCTTTTGCACTGCCCATGCCAGTGGCCAGTGGCATGGGCAGTGCAGGGGCCCCCAAGGGCCCCAGGACACCCCTTACCGCCAGCCTCTTCCTGGCGGTGCAAACCGTCAGAAACAGGCTGGCGGTAGGGGTGTCATAATCCCCAGGGCAGGGCTGCTTGCAGCGCTGCCCTGGAGGATTATCACCGCTGGGGCTAAAACGGCGGGAAACCGCCGGCCCCGGTGGTGTAATAGGGCAGGAAGCACCGCCAGCCTGTTGGCGGTGCTTCCGTCATTTTAGCCCTGGCGGTCACGGACCGCCAGGGTCAAAATGACCCCCTATGTGATTTTATTGATCAGTGTGCTATTGTCAATATTGACAAAATTTTGATTTATTCTAACTCCTATGAAGAACATGTGGCTCCTGTCATAGCCATTTTACAAGCCTTGCAACAAAATCATCTCTTCACAGAACTAGAAATGTGCAGTTTCCATGTTCAAGAAGTATATTTTGTTGGAAATATCTTAACTCCAAACAGGGTACAAATGGACCCTAGGTAAGTTGAAGCCATTGTGCAGTGGAAGGCTCCACAAAGTGTCAAAGAAGTACAAAGCTTCCTAGGGTTTGCCAACTTATACAGTATAGATGTTTTATTGATCACTTTTCCACATTGTAGCTCCCATCACAAAGTTACTTCATAAAGGAATAACGTTTCCGAGGGGAGAAGAGGCAGGTAAGGCTTTTCATCATTTGAAAGGCAAGTTAAGTACCTCCCATATTTTACAACACCCGTACCCTATGCAACCATTTGTGGTAGAAGCCAATGCTTCTCAAGTAGCGGTGGGTGGGTTCTTGTCTCAATGCAACCCTGCTTCATTCAGTGGCTTAACTCTCCCACAAATTGAACCCAGCTGAAACTAACTACTCTGTAGCTGACCAAGAATTACTAGCAATAAAAAGGGCCTTTGTAGAGTGGAGACATTGGTGGTCATTACAACCCTGGCGGTTGGTGTTAAAGCTGCGGTAAAACCGCCAACAGGCCGGCGGAAAAAAATTTGAATCACGACCATGGCGGAAACCGCCAACAAAGACAGCCACTTAAACACCGTGGCTGTAACTGCCAACAGACAGGCGGCGACAACGTACCGCCCACATTATTACAACAGGCCAATCCGCCACCTTTTCTGGGGCGGATTCACCACAAACAAAAACACGGCGGAAACAGAACTTGGAAGGGAAAACGCTCACCTCTACACACCCCACGAGGAACCAGGATGCCATGGAGCCGGAACTCCATATTCTCCCTGCCTTTGTCTTCCTGCTCCTCTACCAGGAGCACGAACGCCGGTGGCGAAGACCACGGTGAGTACCGCACCTACGACACAGGGGAGGGGGGAGGGAAAAGAGAGTGACACACACACACAACACCCCCAGGCCCACCCTCACCCACCACAACACACACACTAATACATGTTGATACATTACAGTTACACCCCCCAACCCCCCTGGAAGAATGCAAAGACAAAGGAAATGATGGTAACCATTGGAATCTATTAAAATCCAGTACTCAAAAACATATATACACTATAAACAAATATATACACCAAGAATACAGGTCCAGGTATTGCACCATTTAAGTCCGTGGACCACTGGGCCCAAATTGCACGGGCGAGGCCCACACTCAATCCCCAATCAAAATGGAGAGAACAGTGCAGGGGCATCAGATAGAAATACAACAGGCATCTCAGGGAGAAGGGAAGGGGGGGCACCTCAGGCGGATGAGTGCACGACGCCAGATCCACGAGGGAGCCCCATGCCCAATGCTGTATCCTGGGGAATGCAAAGCCACATTCTCTCAAGTCTTTCCAGTGGGTGGTTTGCCCACTGCTTTATCCTGGGGAATGCAAAGCCACAGTCTATCAAGTCTTTCCCGTGGGTGGGTTGCCCACTGCTGTATCCTGGGGAGTGCAAAGCCACAGTCTATCAAGTCTTTCCAGTGGCTGGGTTACCCACTGCTTTATCCTGGGGAGTGTAAAGCCACAGTCTCTCAAGTCTTTCCAGTGGGTGGGTTGCCCACTGCTTTATCCTGGGGAGTGCAAAGCCACAGTCTATCAAGTCTTTCCAGTTGGTGGTTTGCCCACTGCTTTATCCTGGGGAGTGCAAAGCCACAGTCTCTCAAGTGGATAACAGTCTCCACTGGTTCTGGAGGGGGCTTTGTGCCCAGAGTGCTTCATCCTGCCAAGGACAGAGGTAGTGGATGTCTTTCTCCACTGGTTCTGGAGGGGGCTTTGTGCCCAGAGTGCTTCATCCTGCCAAGGACTGAGGTTGTGGATGTGAATCGCCACTGGTTCTGGAGGGGGCTTTGTGCCCAGAGTGCTTCATCCTGCCAAGGACAGAGGTAGTGGATGTGAATCTCCACTGGTTCTGGAGAGGGCTTTGTGCCCAGAGTGCTTCATCCTGCCAAGGACAGAGGTAGTGGATGTGAATCTCCACTGGTTCTGGAGAGGGCTCTGTGCCCAGAGTGCTTCATCCTGCCAAGGACAGAGGTAGTGGATGTGAATCTCCACTGGTTCTGGAGAGGGCTTTGTGCCCAGAGTGCTTCATCCTGCTCCTGGCAGCCTCAGTAGCGGTGGTGCTTGTGGCGCTCAGGGGCCTGCGGTGCTGGTGGGTGGCTCAGTGAGCGTGCTGCTGGCGGTGGTGTTCTTGGCAGCGGTGCTGGTGGCGGCGGTGTCCTTGGCTGCGGTGCTGCTGGCGGCGGTGTCCTGGGCAGCGGTGCTGCTGGCGGCGGTGTCCTGGGCAGCGGTGCTGGTGGCGGCGGTGTCCTTGGCAGCCGTGCTGGTGCCGGCTGTGTCCTGGGCAGCAGTACTGGTAGCTGTCTTGTCCACCGCGCAGGTTGCCGGCGACTTCCCTTTCTTTCTGTGCCCCTTCCCCACCTTGGATGGTGGCGCAGCTTTCTTCCCACTCCCAACTGTAGTCCTGGGAGGGCCCCTGGTGGCTGGTGTTTTACCCTTCTCCCTCCGGGCAGTGGCCAACTTCTTATGCTTCTGAGGTGGGGGACTGTCCGTGGTCTGGCTCCTTGGCACACTGGCTGCCCTGCTGCTTGGCGCACTCCAGAAGCCGGTTACTGCTGGCACCACTGTTCCCGCTGATATGGTGGCTGACGTGCTGGGTTGGGACCTGGAAAGGCATGCCCTAGGGGACTGAAGGGGTGGGTGAGGTGAGGGGAAGAGATCAAGGTTGGACAGGAAAAGGTTTTTAGGCACAGTGGGATGGGGAGATGGAGGGAGTTTGGGAGTGGAGGAAGAGGTAGTGGTTGTAGGAGGTGTACGTTTGCTGACTTTGGGTGAAGGTCGTGAGGTGGATGGCTGTTGGGTGGGTGTATGGCTGCCTTTGTGTACCTTGGGAGGTGGGCTCACAGACACACTGGGAGAGGACACAGGGGATGTGTGAATGGTAGTGGGGGTGTTGAGTGTTTGTGAGCGGGGTGTGGTGATGGGCGTGCTGGTGATGGAGGCAGTGGCTGAGGATGTAGTGCATGCAGGTGTGAGTGGAGACGAGACAGGGAGAGAGGAGGAGGATATGGAGGAGGGGGACACAGTGGAGGCAGTGGCTGTTGGAATATCTGCATGGGTATGATGCTTGTGTGAGTGCCTGTGAGATGTGTGGTGCTTATGTTTGCCAGAGCTTCCCTTGTGAGTTCAGGTGTGCGCATGCTGTTCTGATGGTGTGCTTGGGATAGGCTGAGGTACAGGGGTTTGGGTCTGGGTGGAGGAAGTTGGAGGGGGTAGGCTGGATACAGGGACAATGGCTGCCATAAGTGCTGAGGCCAGAGTCTGAAAAGCTCGCTGTTGGGCTGCCTGACCAGAATGAATGCCCTCCAGGTATGCATTTGTCTGTTGCAACTGCCTCTCTACACCCTGGATGGCATTCAGAATGGTAGACTGCCCAACAGTGATAGATCTGAGAAGGTCAATGGCTTCCGCACTGAGGGCAGCAGGGCTGACAGGTGCAGGGGCTGAGGTGCCTGGGGCGAAGGAGATGCCCACCCTGCTGGGTGAGCGGCCACAGGGCACACGCTGAGGGGCTGCTGGGAGGGCTGTCCTGGTAGGGGGGGTGGCGGCTGTACCTGTAGATGCGGGGGACACAGAGGGGCCTGCCATTGCAAGGGAGCGCACAACAGAGGAGGAGTCCGTGTCGCTGGTCTCAGCTCCTGTCCCCGTCGTGGAGCTCCCCTCGCCCTCCGTCCCACTGGTGGCTTCAGACTCTGTTGTCTCGCCCTCCAGGGCCATGTGGGATGCAGCTTCCTCCAGCTCCGGTGCCACTGCTCCTCTGCCTGATGATGCTATTGCACACAAGAACAGGGAGACCAAAAAAGGGGGGGAAAGACAGAAGAAAGACATGTTGAGTGCATGCAATACCGCTACTGTTGGCGGACACTACAAACACAGAAGACCTCTACACTACGCTGTGCACATAGAGTTCCCTAATTATTCACAGGGACATGGGGTACAAGGCCTATGCCTGATTGATGCACACATGGATGTCACACGAGCCTGACTAGGTGTAGTTGCCTCTGAACACTGGTGGGGTGGGGTGCCACATGGCCTGCCTTACGAAGGGACCTTGCCTACTAAACTCGCCCTGGCCTAGGGGAACCCACAGCCCACCTCCCCCACCCAGACACCTCGTAATGCTTGCAGATTCAGCTGAATGAGAGTGTACTCAACCCCTTGTGGCTGCTGTGATGCTCTCAAGCGCCCATCCAACTCCGGATACGCCACCACCAGGATCTGGAACATCAGGGGGGTCATGGTGCGACGGGCACACCTCCCACGTTGGGAGGCCATCCCCAGCTGGGCCTCGGCCGTCTTCTTGCTCCAGCGGTGAATGTCCTCCCATCTTTTACGGCAGTGGGTACTCTGTCTGTGGTGGACCCCAGGGTCCAGACTTCCTTGGCGATGGCATGCCAAATATCCTTCTTCTGGTGGGCGCTGACCTAAAGGAATGGAACAGGGGAAAAGGAGGAGATATAACCGTCCGGACCGTCACAGTCATTGGTCCACATTCCCACCCTTGCCCTGATGCACATGTACTCACCGTTGTTTCATGCACGCCTCATTCACCCCCCCCTATCTTCCATCCACACCACTACACACAGGCATTGCCCATAAAGCATGCTCACAGTGTACTTACCTGTTTGACTGGAGGACCGTAGAGTAGCGTGTACTGGGGGAGGACCCCATCGACTAGTTTCTCCAACTCCTCCGTGGTGAAGGCAGGGGCTCTTTCCCCAGACACATGAGCCATTGTCTCTTCCAGACTGAGGTCACAGCAGCACTTGCAGTGTAGGTCCTCTCCTGTCGAAGATCAGGTATCAAGTGAGTGAACAGACAGAAAATGGCGGTCGCGTCCGCGGCATTGCATACTGTCACTGCCGGCATACATCGTCAGTGGCACCTGGGACCCATAGGGTCCAATGTTAACCAATGCAGGATTACGCCGTGGTCTTCGACCGCCTACCGCAACAGTTTACAGTGCCAGCACGGTTACCTCATAACCCCTTGTCCCACATTACAGGTCAGGCAGCCGCCATTTTACGCGGCCACATGGCATTCATTTTAAATGTGTCACACATATTTAGGCCTTGCATACACATTACGACAGGGACATGGCGGATTGAAAAATGTGTGCAATAAAGTTGTGTTTTCGCACCTCAGTGTTGGCTGACCCTCTATTCGGTGTTCTCGTCCATAGGGCACTTCTGCTGGGGCAGGTGAGGAGATGGCGGCATCCTCCGGTGTACAGACCGCTGTTGGACCTGTCAGCAATGGAAGAGCAACATGTAATTGTCACCTACAGACTGGACCGTGCCACAATCCTGAAACTGTGTGCCCAGTTGGATCCGGACCTGATGTCAGCTATCCGCCATCCCACAGGAATCCCCCCTCTAGTAAGGTGCTGTCAGTATTCCATTTCCTGGCAAAAGGGTCTTTTCAAACAACAGTGGCCATTGCATCAGGGATGTCCCAGCCAATGTTCTCTAACCTGTTGTTCAGAGTGTTGTCTGCCCTGCTGAAACACATGCGCAGCTACATCGTTTTCCCTCAGGTGGAGGATTTGCCTACAGTGAAAGGTGACTTCTATGCCCTGGGACATATCCCCAACATCATAGGTGCCATTAATGGGAAACATGTGGCCTTGGTCCCCCCGCAGGAGTGAACAGGTGTACAGAAACAGGAAGAGTTACCATTCTATGAATGTGCAGATGGTGTGTTTGGCCGACCAGTACATCTCCCATGTGAACGCCAAGTTTCCTGGCTCAGTGCATTACGCTTGCATTCTGAGGAATAGCAGTATCCCTTATGTGATGGGGCAACTCCAGAGGCACCGTGTGTGGCTATTAGGTGAGGACATGGACCCTATACAGTGTGAATAGTTGTCTGGGTCTGGGGTTGTACCTAAGGGTTAGTGTGTGTCTAACAGTTGTCCCTCGACATTTGCAGGTGACTCTGGCTACCCCAACCTGTCATGGCTACTGACCCCAGTGAGGAATCCCAGGTCAAGCGCAGAGGAACGCTACAATGAGGTCCATGGGCGAACTAGGAGGGTTATAGAGAGGACCTTCGCCTCCTGAAGGCCAGGTTCAGGTGCCTCCATATGACAGGTGGTTCCCTATTCTACTCACCAAACAAGGTGTGCAGGATCATCATGGCCTGCTGTATGCTTCACAACTTGGCTTTGCAACGATAGGTGCCGTTTCAGCAGGAGGATGGTCCAGGTGGAGGTCTTGTGGCAGCTGTGGAGCCTGTGGACAGTGAAGACGAGGAAGCAGAAGAAGAGGACATCGACAATAGAAACACAGTGATTCATCAATACTTCCAGTGAGACACAGGTAAGAAGACATCACTGCCTGCTACATCTGATACACTTGTTCTACCTCTCATCTGTCTGTCACTTTCACCCAGTGTATGAACCCTGAGCTGTCACTTTCCCTTTCGATTTCACAGATGTGGGTCCCACTGTGTGACATCTGCTTTGTTTCCTCATGGACTAGAGCTGTGTGACATAGGTATGCTGACAATACAATGGATATTGCATTTTTCCTCAGTCATTGCAAATACACATTTTTGAAAGCACAGACTGACTCCAGATAGTTTTGTGATTTAAGGGTGTTTATTTAAGTGCTAAATAGTGGAGGGGGTTGTAAAATGGTCAGGGGTGATGGTGGAGGAATGTCCATGGCAGAGTCCAGTCTATAAGTCTCACAGGTGCATTGTCCAAAGGGGCATAGGAAGTGGAGCTGGGGCAGTTGATGGATGGACAGGGTGACAAAGTGAGACAAAAGGATGACAATCAGAATGGTCTCATTTCTTGGCAGGGGTCTTGGCATTGTTCTCTGTCTTTGTCCTGGATATCAGGGACCGCTTGTGGGGTGGTTCTCCATCTGCAGGGGGTGGGGTGGGGTGCTGGTGTCGTGGTCCTGTGGTGGCGCCTTCTGTCCTCTAGCGCCGGCAGAGGTGGTGGGTAGTTCATCGTCTGGGTTAGTGTCAGGAGCCCCTCCCACTGTCGCACAGCAGCCCACCCAGTTTGCATGTGTTCCTGGGCCTCTGTCCCCTGAACAGTGTGCCCACTGCCACTGCCCACAGGTCCCTGCTGTTGTTGGGGTGGTGGGTAAGCCTGGGTTCTCTGTAGTGGTGGACACACTGCTGCTTGAGGTGTCCTGGAGACATGGGCCCGCTGGGTGGGTGTTGTGCTGGTGTTTCCAGAGGGTGGAGGTTCTGTTGTGGCTTGTGCCAGTGTGACGGGAACTGACTGTCCCGAGGTCCCAGATGGGCCGGGTTGGTCATCTAGATCCAGTTGGACAGAGCTGTTGTCATCACCGTGGGCCTCTTCTGTGGGGGGAGTGGACATGTCTGGAACCTCCTGTCCGGTGACGTTGGGTAGGGGTCCTGCAGGGGTGTAAAGGCATAATTATTGCATCTGTGTGTGCCATGGTGTGCAATGGGTGGGTGACCCTGTACCCCAGTGCTTGCATTCTTGTGTAGGACCGTGTGTGATAATTGGTTTGGGGTCTGTGTGGCTATCTGTAGTGGACATGCTTTGGTGATGGGTGTCCATGCTTTGTTGTTGCATACAAGCTTGGTGTTGGGATGGGTGGGTTGTGATAGTGGGACATATGTGAGGAGTTGGAGTGATGGGGGTGAGGGCGAGGGTGGGGGTATGTGATAGCATGCAGGTAGGGTGGCGGGTGAAGTCGTGAAAGATTTGCCTTCCCAGAGTCCATTCCTCCTGGTACCCCTGCGAGGCCCTCAGGATGCAGTATAGCCAAGACCTGCTCCTCCCATGTTGGTAGTTGCGGGGGAGGAGGTGGGGGTCCGCCGCCAGTTCTCTGCACCCCGATGTGGTGTCTTGAGACCATGAACGTACCTTCCCCCTTAGGTCGTTCCACCTCTTCCTGATCTTCTGATACTTCGGTTAGGAGTTCCTGCTTGGAACCAGGATCATTGCTACCTGTGTCAGGGCTGTCACCTTTCACAAAGACGGAAGCCAGCATCACTGCTGCTAGGAGTGTGCAAAACCTGCATACTTTGATTAGCAGAATTATGTAAAGTTTTGGAAAAAGTTTGTGAAATTAGGCCCAATTATACAATGTGGAAAATTGCCATTTTGTGGTATATTTTACTGCAAAATTAAATATTTTGTCCATTTTGATGCAATAATGTTTTTGTGCTAATAAACTGCAAACAAAGGCACCACAAACACTGGTGAATTGCATTCAGGTTGTTTACATTGCTCCTGTGTGCTTGTTCTAATTTTTTGTAACACGCAGAATATAATTACACAACATGCCTAATGCAAACTTTCCAAAGTTAAATGAGATTATGCTGAGGTAATTGAAATTTTACCTGGGCCTAGCTACTACCTGCTAAGAATGCCTTCGCATTGCTCAAATGGTATATCTGAGAACCAGCCAGACAATGACATTTGAAAGGCCACCAACCCAAACCAGTTAGGTTATGTGTGTCCTCAATGTCCTGCAAAGGTATCCTAGCCCTAAGAAGCTGTGTGTGCCTAGGTCTGCCTATGTTAGCTTGGATTAATTGAAAAGCCAGGTTACAGCTTTTTGCTAAAATTTTGAAAGAAATGTGGAGACTGGTTCTGTGTGAGATGTGTGCGAGTAGGAGTCCTGCAGTGTCTGGTTGGTTGGTGGAAGGAGATGCAACAGTTCAGGTTGGTGAGCTCTACGTTGTGTAGTGACTTGAATGAGTGTGTGAGGGGTTCGCAATGAGCATGTCTATTTATCAGGAACCAATTAAGCTCCCTGAGCTGTGGTGTGATGTGTGCTCTGTGTGCAAGTTTGATATGAGTCAGGTTGCTGAGTCCCGTGTGGTTTCAGAAATTTTAGACAATGGATCCACATTCCCTATCTGGAAAATTATTAGAAAATAACTGATTTACATATCTATTTAGTGGGGTGATCAAGAGTGAACTGCACCTATTTCTTACTCATATGTACATCCATTCACCATACAGGGGACCATAGACATTATCAAACTTCTCAAGTGGATATTGGGCACCGAAGGGGGTGTAGCACCTTACAAAGATAAGCACTGTACTTGACAATAAGTTATTGTATCTGTTGATTGTTTGTTGGGCTCTGAGCTCTTACCCCCTACATTACTACCATGAGAGCCTTTTACTGCTTGACCCCGATATACTGAGACTCAAGCGCAGAACAAGTTTACTTGACCGAATTGGCAAAGCCATGTTAAGATTGACCCCAGGGCACCACTGGCTAAATGACAAAAAAAACATGCTTAGGACCCAGTTGTCCCTGTTTACCCTGTGCCCACCCCATACTGGGTCTGATAGGGTAGCAAAGGCCCTGACAGGCATGAGCTGTTCTCTGTGAACATGGGGGCCATTGCTAACTTTCCCTGTGCATTAATGGATCCAGGCAGGAAAAATATGCATCTATAGGACTGCTCTAAATTGGGTGTCCCTCCCAATGCATCAAAGTCAGTAACCCTGTGGCGGGCATTTGATTACTTTCAGTTGACTGCTGGTGATAACTTCATTGGCTGACAAGTTTTGGCAAGGAGGGAGTACTACTCACATACAGAGCTTTTCCCCTTTCTCTAAGTGATTACTTCAGTCACAGGTTACTCTAAACTGGATGATTGTGCTGCTATTGTCAGAGCTATGTTAGATACATTTTGTTACATGTAGAGTTTAATGATTTTAGGGATGTGAATTTCACTACAGATATAGACATGTTAAAAGGACAGTAGGCATGACGCAAGAAGATCTATAATGTTTCTCGGTATTAGGTATGCTAAACCATGATTTGCTCGTATTCATTAGCAAAGGGTTGATAGGTATTAGCAAAACTACAGGACTCACATAAAAAGTCTAGCAAACGATTTGAGTTTTCTAAAAATCGATTGTCAGTATCCAGAGACATAACCTTAAATAGCGCCTCCATCACATAGCACTGTAGGTTTGTCTTCCTCCTTCTTAGTCTCTCCCTGCTAGATTATAATGACCACAGTGGAAGACTTTTCTGAGATTGCAAAGGTAACAGCTAAGAAGAATGTTCTTCCACTTTAACCATGAAAGGTAGGTGACAAAGAAACAAATGACGCAGTGAAATAACTGCTTTCTCACTGAAAATCAGGAAGCACATGGAAGAGAATTATTTCCTCACTTTGGTGCCAAGGCTCAGCAGCAGGAAGTAAATGGATATTCTCAGGAGAGTTAGCTCAGAGAGCACCAAAGACCAATCTGGCTGGGAAATGAAAGAAATACAAAATAGAAGGGCAATGGGAGAGGCCATATGTAGATGTGTAGGCAGAAGAAGGATGGTGATGCAAGCTGGCAGAGGGAAGCACAAGGGCAGTGGAAGTTTGGAAAGAAAGAAGAATCATGTCAATTTATTCAAGAAATGAGGAGAAACGAGGAAAGAGATCTTTAGATACAGGACTGACAAGTGCATCACACGAACGAAAGTGAGCTGCATGAGGAGAAATTAAGGGACAATGAGGGGACATGAGAACATCCACTTTTAAAGAACATTACAAAACAAACAAAATGCTTGCTTAAAGTGCACAAAAAGAAGAAAGACGTCAGCCAAAATGCCAGAATCTGCGGAAGTGACAGTGCAAATAAGTTAACTTCAATAAAATCACAGGAAATTGTCGTATGACCTTTAAACATGTAATAAGTGTAGTATTAATATAATAATACATATGTTGCTAGCATAAATACATGTCTATTTTATGCACCAACTGTTGTAATAGGGATGCTGACATGAAAAGCCAAGGAAACATTATGGGGGTCATTCTAACCCTGGCGGTAAAAACCGCCAGGGCGAATGACCGCGGTAGCACCGCCAACAGGCTGGCGGTGCACCGCTGGGCATTCTGACCGCGGCGGTTCAGCCGCGGCCAGAAACGGAAAGTCGGCGGTGTACCGCCGACTTTCCGCTGCCCGTGAGAATCCTCCATGGCGGCGGAGCGCGCTCCGCAGCCATGGGGATTCTGACACCCCCTACCGCCATCCTGTTCCTGGCGGGTCTCCCGCCAGGAACAGGATGGCGGTAGGGGGTGCCGCAGGGGCCCCCGTAAGAGGGCCCCAAAAAGAATTTCAGTGTCTGCCTAGCAGACACTGAAATTCGCGACGGGTGCTACTGCACCTGTCGCACTCCAGCAACTCCGCCGGCTCCATTCGGAGCCGGCTTCATCGTTGCTGGGTCTTTCCCGCTGTGCTGGAGGGCGGCCTTTTGGCGGTCTCCCACCAGCACAGCGGGAAAGTCAGAATGGCCGCCGCGGTCTTGTGACCGCGGTGCGGTCATTTGGCGGTAACCGCATGGCGGGCGGCGACCGCCGCCCGCCGCGGTTAGAATCACCGCCAATGTATTTCTCTTCATTCAAAGTGAAAGGAATAGTGCAATGAAAACGTAGAACACACTAGGATCCCAAATTAAGTCTCATAAAAACGGTCAGAATGTGTGGTTTCCCTGGTTTTCACCAATAAAAAGGAAAATGTATTGATTTAAAAAGATAATATTCGTTTTTAATGCCAACGTCTACTATCTTACATGGACCATACATTGAATATGGACCACGTTATTATCTAATAGTATTCCTTATCATTGTTAACACATTTTGATTTATGACCACTTGAAAGACACTGTCATTCATGCTAAGGATAAAGGTGAAGGATGGATTTGTTCAACCAAATATTTTTTCATGGATTCAAAATCAATTCACAACGAAAAATTGCTTAACAACGTGCGTTCCTATTCCACTTTTTCCATTTTGCATTGTTCTCCTGGATTTATTTAAAAACAAGCCTTTGCAATGCACTAGGGTCTCGCATTTGTCGGAGTTACAACTGTTCACAGTTGTAAACTCCCAACTGGATTTTCCCTGCATTAAAAGAAAAAAACAGCGTGATCCCGCTGTACAGTTTACCGGCAAAAGTGCAATTAACGAAGTGCTCGACTTCTCCCCAGTGAGATCGTGCTCTGAAAACAGAGAAAAAGTAGTCCACAACCCCAGTGAGCCTCGCATGTTTTCCGTACTTGGTCGCTGCGCTCGAGGAGGGCTAACCACGGAAAAGGCATGACGTATGCGTGCCTTCCACTAATAACAAGCATTTGCAATGCAATGGGTCTCGAGTTTGCTCGAGTTAGAGCTATTAGAGTTTTTAGCTCCTCTCTGCACTTTTCTTGCCACATAAATTGAAAATTTAAAGTAGAACAGTTGACATACTCATGTCAATTCAAAGTGCCACAGCCACCATGAGCGCGAAGGAGACAAAAGGAAAAAGAAGTTTGCTTGCAGTCAAACATATCGGCAAAAGTGCAATTATCTATGTAACAGGGTTAGTCCCAAGGTAGTTAAAAAAGGCGTGACATACGTAAAGCATTTACCAATGTCAAAGGATTTTTGAAAGGCAAGCCCATAAACCAGTGAAAGCGATGGGTGTGGTTAAAAGCCCACATAGATACCAACACATCGGAAAAGCAGCGCTTGCGCACTGCTATGCCTGACCTAAAAACGAGGAAACAGCCTGTACTCGCTTATCACTGGGGAGATTGCATTTCTGGTCTCACATACAAAAAAAAAAAAAAAAACTAAAGCAGGCACGTATTAACTTTGGTCTTACAAATCAGATAAAATAAATACTCCCACCCAAGTTTATAATGGTGTGGTGGTAGGGACAGTTTCTCCACCACAGCAATGAGATGGAGTCTTTTCTAGTGGGACCATGGGGTATCCCCTTTAACCAACAAATGAGGCCTTATGCTAGGGATGGCTTAGGACAAATCTAACTTTGCGAACCAACACTGGACAAGACCTGTATGGTTTGTAAAATATATATTTATTTTTTTTAAAGCTATTGATCACCCCCACCCAAATTAAACAGAGTGCTTGTCCCCTTCCTGTTAATAACTGGGCAAAAGCTGAGCAACTGCATAAAATTTGTGGTAACTGGAATTCTGAAATAGGCAGGAAGTTTGATGGAGTCTATAATGAAGGAGGCCAGCCATTGATTGGATTGGGTTTAGATGCACAAAAAAAGAAAATGCTGTGGTTGTCTTAATTAGGATAACTGATTTTCCCGCAATTTTGCTACACAGCCTCGAGAGCTCCATAAACTTTGGGTTTTGAGAGAAGGCATATTATTCGCTTGCAGTTATCCACACAAACCCCTTTGTGCCAAATCAGATTACTGGTCTGGGGCTAGTTATAGCACGATAGGACCTTATTTCCATACTTTAAGTTTAATGTTCTCGTTTTCAACTGCTAATATACCAGTGTGATTAATAATGTGTACAACTGGTTAAAATCTATATTATTTAAATTAAAGCCTCACTGTAACTTCCCCGTCCCAGAGTAGCGTATGACAAAGAACATTATGAGCAGATGGCCCTGTGAAATCTTATTTGCCTGTGCTGCTAAGTGGAAGTCAATTGTGAAACCATTACTGGATTCTGCAAATTGTTTTCTACCGTCGAATTCAAATTTATTTTGAAGGAAATGAAAGGAACTGTTACTTCTAGGTAAAGTAATCGAATGAGTAGGTCTTCAGTTGCTTAGGGACACGAGACACTTGGACTGATTAATTGTTTTATTATCTTGAAATACCAGATGCTTATGAGCATTTTCACCCATTTATAACGATATATAAATCATCAATATATGCTAACAACCTCATATTATGCAAAGAAAATGCATTTTTCACAGCAACAGTCGAGACAGTTTTCCAATTACAGGATCCGCATTCTGTCAGCTGCTGTACCTTGGGTGTGACAACCGACTCGACTCCTTTGCACTGAGAACTGCACAACGCCCTCAAACAGCCCTATTTAAAGGCTGCTCCAAATTTGCAACAGGTCGTTTGAGAGTTGAAGAATGTTAAACCGTTCGATACTGGAAAGTACTGGGGTGAAGGCAGAAATAGTATAAACAAAAAAAAAAATCTAAAAGTTGAACGTTTGAAACCAGGATATCGACAATCAAGCTCCCTCCTTGACAGGCCTTGCTCTCCCATAACCAACTGGCTAGAATTATATACATGTTTAACATAAGGGCCCTTTAGAGAAATCTGAAACATGAATCTATGTCAACATTTCAAATCCTTTTCTACTGAATGATCGAATCATTTCACCCTCTGTCAGCCTTAAACAGAAGATGGCTATCACGTTCACCCTCCGCTTCCCATTAACCGTCTCTAAATAACTAGAAGAAAGTTAGACAAGTGTAGAAGCCGCAGTGGCAGATCAAACCCCAAAGCAAACTGAACAGAACAGCCACGGCCAATAGTCTGAGATCTTTTTTAAGTATTCACCAAACTGTATTTTCCTTGCGGCCAGTGTTTATAACGGGGATTGCTTGCATTAAACAAAGTGCTTTCTTTCGTATTAATGAGTTATACGTGTTGTAGCAAAGAGCAAAGCCTTTATCTGCCACTCATTCCACTAAATAGGCTTTCGAAGAACACATTCGTTTAACATATGAAAAGCAATCCCGATTTCTAATATGGCATGGAAAGATTTCATCATTACATTTTAAATAATACACATGAACGTCCTTGAACGATGAAAACAAGCAGTTAATCGCTGGTTTCATATCCCACTTGTCCATTGTTAAAATAAAAATCAGTAAAGGTCAAAATTGTGTTTTTACCTGTCTGCACTTAATACAAGCATTTAAAATGCAACGGGTCTCGCGTTTGCTCATGTTAGAGCTGATCGCATTGTAAACTCCTAACCCGACTTTTCACCTATCGGGCAAAAGTGCATTTATGTACGTAACCCGAAAAAGTGAAATTAACGATGTAAATGCTCGACTTCTACCAAGCGAGATCGCGCTCGTAAATTAGAGAAAAAGAAGTCCACGAGCCCGATGGAAAACAGCGAGCCTCGCATGTTTTCTGTACTTGGTCGCTGCGCTCGGGCTAGCCATCGGAAAAGGTATGACGTATGCGTGCCTTCGACTAATGAAAGCAAGCATATTTTATTAGGCAAGACCGCGAACCAATAAAAAACAGTGACCTGAAGTTGACAGGGCTCCGAGCCCTTTTCTAAATACTAATGCGTCTCGCTGCGATACGCATGCGCGAGCGCATGCAACGCAGGCTCGACCATAAAAAGAAGAAGATTCTAACAGGCAAGCCAACTTGCCAATGAGAGACACTGACGTGACGTCGACGGGGCTCTGAGCCCTTTTCTAATACCTTAAGCGTCTCGCTAGCGATACGCATGCGCTACCGCATGAGACGCAGACTCGACCCTAAATAGGGGCCCCAGTCAAAACAGCAGAAAATAAACAGTGCTCATCAAGAGACTGTTTATCTTCTGCCTTTGGGACTACTTTTACCACAGCTGAGGCTAGGGGCTGTAGGTGACAATTCAGGAGTCAGTGCGATCCCTGGCAAATCAGAAGAAGTACAACACGAAAAACAACAAACCCCACTAACAAACAATAGATAAAGAACCGTACATCTACAAACAATTAAGCAATGGACATGTAGTTTAATTTATTTAGGCATGCTATGGACCTGCCACTTCTGCATCCCCGAGACAGCAAGTCATATCTGTTTTCATTGCTGGGCTTTCACAGAACTGCGAATAGTAATATTATTCAGTGTATGAGTAATCTAGTAACACATTTAGTTTGAACTCAAATCATGTTTTCTGATTAAATAAAAGGTGATCCTGCAATCTCCTTAGTATGCATTGGTAAATATTACTTTATAATTATGTTATGCTATGATTATTTGTTTCTAGAAACCCCTAAACGAGAAAAAAAATAAATGAGAATGTTCTAGTCAATTTGTGGGACTTATGACTAAATTTACCACTAATTGTTTATGGGCTGAAATTCTCACTATTTGGATTTTGATCTCAAAGGTCCCTGCAACTGATATTATGTTATCACATGTTCCAAAATGGAAAAATACAGCTAACATTAAATTCTACATAATTTTGTGTTTAAAATATTCCAAGTTATCATGGCATTTTGAAATGCTTTGTGAACATGAATGATAGGTCACTCAAACAATGACAAAATGCTTTCTACACTATAATACATTCTCAGAAAGTCTCTTTATTTGGATTGTTATATTCGATTTTTTCTGTGTATGAAAACTAGCTTGAAAAGTGTGATTTTGTTCTTAAATCATAGCAGTTCAACTCGTTTCGTTAACTCGTGTATAAGTGAAAATAGTTTTTCTAATGCCGCAGGGAAATTGTTACTTTACTAGATCCATGACCTCCGGACTATTCTTCCCAGACAAACGGCACAGACTATTTGGGCAATTTGCATTCTTTGCAAGTCTTGCAAAAATGTACCAGCGTTTCCCATGCTACAGTCCTCGGGGTAAACATACATTTGGACTGCAAAGTGACTTCGCTTGTCGTTATGGGGAAATATCGAGAATACTGAACCCTGGTATTTTAATGATTTGACAGACCCAATATGACATTTGTTTTCTTTGCTGTTCATTTAAGACAGAGCACGGGGATTAAAGAGAAACAATGCTGCATTCAGGTTTTAGCTCATTTCTTCCTATTGCCAGTATACATAACAGCTATTGAAAGAGTTCCACTCAACAGTCAAGATATCGCTGCATATGACTTGTAGGGATTAGGGAAAGCGACATGTAAGTATCCGTACAAAACTATACAGGAAGTAGACGGGAGGAATCCAGAAGGCTGACAAAAGCTATAGTGCTGACACGTGACAGTGCTCTCAGGTCTCGATGTTCTTGCTGGCAAGCAGGCATCCAATTTCACTAAACAGCTACAGTTCTTGACCCCTCCAATCAGCAAGGGGAAACTCTGGAGAGGTCAAGTCTGATCTTGCCTCTCAGTTGGATATACGGCACCCTCAATTTGTTTCTCTGTCATTCCAAACCTCGGAGGAACATGGACTTCAGCTTTGTGATTTGAAGGGCAGAAAAGCAGATGCCAGCAGGTCTCGAGCTTTCAATCTTCAAAGTCTTTGAGACATCAGTCACGCTCTCCCCCATGGTATTTACCTCAGTTTTCCATGACAGTGCAGACAAGCTGAATGCACGCGCCATAAGACGCGTGAAGTCATCAAGTTGAATACTTCGTGGCGTGTCAGGACACCAGAATAAAGGAACATACATGGTCTGTAGAAAAAATAATAATGTCATAAATTGTCTTCTTTTGTTCCACAGATTTTGATATGTTTTTACAAAGCTTCTTAAATCATGAAGATGTGCTTAGCGTTCTTCTGCCTTTGGCACTTTAGAAGGGCGGGAGAAAAAAAGCCAGTATGCACTCATAAATTCAGCTGATTCCTCAGACGTTTCCCTAGTCAATGGTTTTTCTCTCTGGAACTACCTAATTTTTATGACTAATACTATAAGTTTGCACAGTTTTTGGCCCATGACTTTTCCTGTTAATATTAGCCCCTCATAAAATGTTTCAAGACCTATTCAGTATTATACTCGTGATGAAAACAAAATTTAAATGAACTTGCCAAAAAATGGTAAATCCATGTTCATTGGTAGCAGGCACTTCAGAGTCAATATTGCCAGTTGTACGAAATTAGATTATTATTTGGAGTGGGTGACTGCCCACTTCAAGGAATAACCACAACCCTTTGCAGGGTGAACTCTCAAATTTAGTAAATTAGCCTGTTCTTAACTCCGTGATACCTATGGCGCAGAGCACACAGGACAATAATAGTACAAGTGGGAGAGCTGATCCAGTCTTTTAAGCTCTTCTCTGGTCTCAGACAGCAGGTTCAGTCCTCTTCCAAACGTCCACAGGGCCAGGAGTGCTTCGAGGAGGCTCCTGTGGGTGCCACATTTCCACCTGACACCAGCCAGTGGGTGGGGATAGCTTCTGACCCCTCCCTAACCAATAGGGTAACAGTTCCCAGAGGCAACCATACCCACTTTTACACCACTTCCTGTGTGCCCTACAGCAAAACATCCCACAGCGTCCTTCCTGTCTCAATCGAAGATGGTAAAACCTTTCTTCCCTTGTGTAGAGCCTGTGTGCCCACCCCAGATGTGTGACCAGGGAAATGAGCAACCCCTCCTCTGTGGTCAATGTAAGCCGCATCTGGGGGCAGCACCTCTCTCACTGGGTTTGCGGCCCCCTTGGCTGGGTGTGCAAATAAGGGCCCTGCCTAGGTGTGAGCTAACCTTTTCCTGTGACATGGTAGGCCTCTTTGAAGTTAATCAAGTTCCTAGGCTCAGCCCAGATGGTCATCCTTCCAGAGGAACAGAACACATCACCACACCGAGGCCTCTGTCATGCTTTCTAACACATCCCCACACTCAAGTCCTTTGTCTTGGTCTCAGAACAGTTTTCACACTTTTACAAGGGGAGCTAATTAGTTGGCAAGTGACAGGTGGCGCTCATTCAAATGTGCCTCCAGAGGTTTTAGAAGGAAAAGGGTTACTTTGACCTGTCAAAAGGGGTTATTTTGACAGGTAAAATGTGCACTTTAAAACTGCAAAAGGGAGACTGAAAATGGTAGGCCTGCACTCATGGTTGTACTGTCACTGTACTTGGTGGCACAATGTGTGTTCAAATTTAATAGTGACATTTTACTTACCGGCCCTGTGTACACTTTGAACACCATATGACGGACTTTCACTTAAAGTAAATACAGCAATTAGGGATATGTTGCAAGGGGGAGCACAGGCCCTTAATCACTGAGTGGCAGGTGTAAAGTGTACAGAGTTCTACAGCCAGCAAATGTATAGAGTCCAGCAAAAGGTGAACATTTTAAAAATTCAGTGGTGACTGCAGAAAAAGCAATTGTGAACAACAGGAGACTACTTTCATCACAAAAATATTGCAGAGCCCTACCCAGTGTCAGAATTGCTCCTTAAATTATCTTTGCAGCTGTACTGCACAAAAAAGAAACCTTTTACAACCAGGAATAATATTAGGCTTGGGTGAAATTTAAATTACTTTGACGTAATTTGCATAATTTCTGGAATTTTTCAGTATTCTTGTAATACTTAATTCCCGGAACTATACTATTATGGCACCTCACATAATTGTATGCCATTTACTGAAAACACGTCATTTGTGGTAAAAATGTACCCTAAACACAGTGGAACAACAGAATCCTAGCTGCTGTTGTTCACGGTGCCTTTGTGTTTTTGCACTATATTTTATAGTTTGAAATGCATTCCAAAATTGACCCAAAGATGTATTTTCATGCTAAAATATAGCACTAAGTAACAGATTTGACTTTTGCAAAATTATGCATAATTTCAGGAAATTGTGCATAGTTGTATGAAAGCAAATTAGATTATTTTCACTATAGTATGTTTTGCCCGTCTCACTGGGATCCTGCTGGTCAGGACTCCAGTGCTCATAGTTTGTGGCCTCAGAACCTCAGTGCTTATGCTCTCTCTGCTTCCAAATTAGTCACTATAGGCTAGTGACTTCATTTACCAATTCCAATTGGCACACTGGACCCCCCTTATAAATCTCTAGTGAATGGTACCTAGGTCTCAGGGCATTGGGGTTCCAGGAGATCCTTATGGACTGCAGCATTTCTTTTTCCACCCATAAGGATCTCAGACAAACCCTTTCACAGGACTGCCACTGCAGCCTGCGGGAAATGCTGCACACACTATTTCACAGCCATTTTCACTGCACTTAAGTAACTCATAAGCCACCTATATGTCTAACCTTCATTTACTGATGGCTAGCTGCAAAGATACTAAGTGTGAGGGCACCCTCGCACTAGCAAAGGTGTCCCCACGCTGTCCAGGGCCAGATCCCTGGACTTCATGGGTGCAGGGACTGTGGGAAAATACCATCTTGCCTGGCATGTAACCCCCATTTTTCACTGTATGTATGTTGTTTTAGCCCTTGGGTCACTGGGATCCTGCTAGGCAGGACCCCAGTGCTCATAGTATGTGCCCTGTATGTGTTCCCTGTGTGGTGCCTAACTGTATCACTGAGGCTCTGCTAACCAGAACCTCCGTGTTTATGCTCTCTCTGCTTTCTAAATTTGTCACTGCAGGCTAGTGACTAAATTTACCAATTCTCATTGGCACACTGGTACACCCATATAATTCCCCTGTATATGGTACTTAGGTACCCAAGGTATTGGGGTTCCAGGAGATCCATATGGGCTGCAGCATTTCTTTTGCCACCCATAGGGAGCTCAGGCAATTCTTACACAGGACTGCCACTGCAGCCTGAGTGAAATAACATCCACGTTATTTCACAGCCATTTTGTCACTGCACATAAGTAACTTATAAGTCACCTATATGTCTAACCCTCACTTAGTGAAGGTTGGGTGCCAAATTACTTAGTGTGTGGGCACCCTGGCACTAGCCAAGGTGCCCCCACATCGTTCAGGGCAAATTCCCCGGACTTTGTGAGTGCGGGGACACCATTACACGTGTGCACTATACATAGGTGACTACCTATGTATAGCGTCACAATGGTAGCTCCGAACATGGCCATGTAACATGTCTAAGATCATGGAATTGTCACCCCAATACCACTCTGGTATTGGGGGGACAATTACATGATCCCCCGGGGCTCTAGCACAGAACCCGGGTACTACCAAAGTGCCTTTCCGGGGTTTCCACTGCAGCTGCTGCTGCTGTCAAACCCTCAGACAGGATTCTGCCCTCCTGGGGTCTAGGCAGCCCTGGCCCAAGAAGGCAGAACAAAGGATTTCCTCTGAGAGAGGGTGTTACACCCTCTCCCTTTGGAAATAGGTGTGAAGGGCTGGGGAGGAGTAGCCTTCCCCAGCCTCTGGAAATGCTTTGATGGGCACAGATGGTGCCCACCTCTGTATAAGCCAGTCTACACTGGTTCAGGGATCCCCCAGCCCTGCTCTTTGTGCGAAACTGGACGAAGGGAAGGGGAGTGACCACTCCCCTGACCAGTACCTCCCAGGGGAGGTGCCCAGAGCTCCTCCAGTGTGTCCCAGACCCCTGCCATCTTGGATTCAGTGGTGTTGGGGGCACACTGGACTGCTCTGAGTGGCCAGTGCCAGCAGGTGACGTCAGAGAACCCCTCTGATAGGCTCTTACCTTTCTTGGTAGCCAATCCTCCTTTCTTGGTAGCCAAACTTCCTTTTCTGGCTATTTAGGGTCTCTCCTCTGGGGTATTCTTCGGATAACGAATGCAAGAGCTCACCAGAGTTCATCTGCACTTCCTTCTTCGACTTCTGCCAAGGATCGACTGTTGACTGCTCCAGGACGCCTGCAAAACCATAACAAAGTAGCAAGACGACTACCAGCAACATTGTAGCGCCTAATCCTGCCGTCTTTCTCGATTGTTTCCTGGTGGTGCATGCTCTGTGGCTCACCTGCCTTCACCCTGCACTGGAAGCCAAGAAGAAATCTCCCGTGGGTCAACGGAATCTTCCGCCTGCTAACGCAGGCACCAAAAGACTGCATTACCGATCCTCTGGGTCCCCTCTCATCCTGATGAGCATGTTTCCTGGAACACAGGAACACTATCCAAGTGACTCCCACAGTCCAGTGATCCTTCAGTCCAAGTTTGGTGGAGGTAAGTCCTTGCCTCCTTACGCTAGACTGCAAACCTGTGTATTGCGTGATTTGCAGCTGCTCGGGCTTTTGTGCACTCTTCCAAGGATTCCTTCATGCACAGCCTAGCCTGGGTCCCCAGCACTCCATCCTTCAGTGCTCAACCCTCTGAGTTGGACTCCGACGTCATGGGACCCTCCTTTGTGACTCTGACCCAGCTCTGGTTCACAAATCTTCTAAGTGCCTGCTCTGGTACTTCTGCGGGTGCTGCCTGCTTCTGTGGGTACTCTCTGAGTTGCTGAGCGCCTCCTCTGTCTCCTCCTTCAAGGGGTGACATCCTGGTCCTTCCTGGTCCCTAGCAGCACCCAAAAACCTCTACCGCGACCCTTGCAGCTAGCAAGGCTTGTTTGTGGTATTTCTGTCTGGGAACACTTTTGCAACCTTCAGCACGCCGTGGGACATCTTCCATCCAAGGGAGAAGATCCTAGCTCTCTTTGTTGTTGCAGAATGCTAAGCTTCTTCCATCCGGAGGCAGCTTCCTTGCACCTTCATCCGGGGTTTCCTGTGCTCCTGCCCCCCCCCCGGACACTATTGCGACTCTTGGACTTGGTCCCCTTGCCATGCAGGTCCTCAAGTCCAGGAATCCGTCTTCAGTGCTTTGCTGGTATTTGTGGTTCTCGCAGAATCCCCCTATAGCGACTATTGTGTCCTTTTGGGGTAGTAGGTGTACTTTACTCCTACTTTTCAGGGTCTTGGGGTGGGGTATCTTGGACACCCTGACTGTTTTCTTACAGTTCAAGCAACCCTCTACAAGCTCCCATAGGTCTGGGGTCCATTTGTGATTCGCATTCCACTTTTGGAGTATATGGTTTGTGTTCCCCCTAGACCTATGTTCACCTATTGCAACCTATTGTAATTCTACACTGTTTGCATTACTTTTCTCACTCTTACCTACCTGTTTTGGGTTTTTGTACATATAACTTGTGTATATTACTTACCTTCTTACTGAGGGTACTCACTGAGATACGTGGCATATTGTCATAAAAATAAAGTACCTTTATTTTTAGTAACTCTGAGTATTGTGTTTTCTTATGATATTGTGCTATATGATATAAATGGTATAGTAAGAGCTTTGCATGTCTCCTAGTTCAGCCTAAGCTTTGCCATAGCTACCATTTATCAGCCCAAGCTGCCAGAAACACCTCTATTCTACTAATAAGGCATAACTGGACCTGGCACAGAGTGTAAGTACCACAAGGTACCCACTATAAGCCAGCTCAGCCTCCTACAGGGACGCCATTACATGCATGCACTACATATAAGTCAATACCTATATATAGCTTCACAATGGTAACTCATAATATGGCTATGTAAGGTGTCTAAGATCATACCATTCCAAATCTGATATTGCATCCTGGGAGCTCCACCATGGATCCCCAGTACTGCCAAACCAGTTTTCTGAGGTTTGCACTGCAGCTGCTGCCACTTCACAGACACAGTTCTGCCCTCCTGGGGTCTGAGCAGCTCAGTCCCAGTAAGGCAGAACAAAGCATTTCCTTTGGGAGGAGGGTGTTACACCCTCTCCCTTTGGAAATAGGTGTTACAGGCTTGGGATGGGTTATCGTCCTAGAGCCTCAGAAAATGCTTTGAAGGGCACAGATCGTGCCCTCCTTGCATAAGCTAGTCTACACCAGTTCCTGCTCTGCACGAAACTGGACAAAGGAAAGGGGAGGGACCACTCCCCTGTCCATCACCACCCCCGAGGTGGTGCCCAGAGCTCCTCTAGTGTGTCCTAGGCATCAGCCATCTTGTTTTCCAAGGTGTGGGGACACTCTGGAGGCCTCTGAGTGGCCAGGGACAGCAGGTGATGTCGGAGACCCCTCCTGATAGGTGCATACCTGGTTAGGTAGCCAATCCCCCTTTCAGGGCTATATATTGTCTCTCCTGTGGGTTCCTCTTCAGATTCTGCTTGCAGGTTTCCATCAGGAATCCTCTGCATCCACTTCTTCATCCTCTGACCTTGGATCAACCACAGACTGCTCCAGGAACTGCTGTAAATGCAACAAAGTATCCAGAAGAGCTACTTCGACTCTGCCACTTCAACTCCAGCCAGCCACTCCATTAGTTTCCATGGTGTGACCGCTCTGGAGACTCCCTATCTTCACCCTGCACCAGAAGGACCAAAGAAATCTCCTGTGGAGTGACGGAGTCACTTCCCTGCTCCAGCAGGCATCTTCTAAGATGATGACTGGTTCTCCTGGACTTCTCTCCTGGTGACAAGAATGCTCATTGGAACACAGGTGGTGGACCCCTTTTGACACAGACTGTCCTAAAGTCCTGCTGTCCAAATTTGGAGGAGGTAAGATCTTGTCTTCCCTGTTTGCGACAGTACCCCTTTGCGCTGCATCATCGTCACTTCCTGAGGCTTTGTGCACTATTTGCAACAATCCTTAGTACACAGTCTGGCCCAGGTCCTCAGCTCTCTATCCTGCGATGCTCACCTCGCTGAGTTATTCTCCGACAGCGTGGGATCTTCCTTTGTAGTGCTGCAGCAACCGCAATTTGCACCTTCTTTGTCCCCGTGTCCTGGGACCTCTCTGGGTGCTGCCTGGTCATCTGTGGGCTCCCTCCAGTGTTGGGAGCCCCCTCTGCCTCCTCAGTCTGAGTTGAAACCCCCAGGTCCCTCCTGGGTCCAGGCAGCGCCATTTTGACGCAATCTGCGACATTGCTTGAACCAAGGCTTTTTGAATTAATCCTGTGCTGCAACTCGCCTACATCCAACATCTCCACCTGGGACATCCTTTGCATCATGCAGGAACTTCTTGCAGCCATCTTCTTTGGTGATCTTCTGCCGACTTCTTCCAACCGGAGAATCCTCTTTTGCACCATCTTCTAGGTTGGAAGGGGCTCCTGTCCTTCCTGGAATCTTCTGCAACTTCTGGACTTGGTCTCCTATCTTTGCAGGTCTTCAGGTCCAGGAATCCACCATTTGTTGCTTGTAGTCTTGCTTGGTTCTTGAAATAACTCTAATCATGACTTGTGGTATGTCCTAAGGAAACTTGCAGTACTTTCCTCCTACTTTCCTGGGCTCTGGGGTGGGATATTTTACTCACCTTTTTCATTTTCTTACACTCCCAGCGATCCTCTACACGCTACACTTGTTTAGGGGGGAATTTGTGATTCACATTCCACTTTCTTAGTATATGGTTTATGTTGCCCCTAGGCCTATGTCTTTCTATTGCATTCTATGGTGTTTTCTATTGTTTGCACTATCCTATGACTATTACTTACCTTATTTTGGTATCTAGTGTATATATTGTGTATAATACTTACCTCCAGAAGGAGTATTGCCTCTAAGATATTTTTGGCCTTGTGTCACTAAAATAAAGCACCTTTATTTTTGGTGACACTGAGTATTGTATTTTATTGTGTATAAGTACTCTGTAACTATAGTGGTATTGCAGAAGCTTTGCATGTCTCCTAGTTCAGCGTAAGCTGCTCTGCGACAGCTACGTCTATCAGCCTAAGCTGCTAGAACACTACTACATTTCAGTAATAAGGGATAACTGGACCTGGGATAAGGTGTAAGTACCCAAGGTTCACACTACAAAACAGGCCAGCCTCCTTCATTCACTCACCCATAATTATTAGGGGGCCTACTCCCAAAAGTAAATCCACATGTGTAGATTTCTTACTACTAAATGTACTGCATTGCAGTGATCTCCTTATCCTAATGTATAGGCAAAATAAAACAGTTTTTTAAATTCTAAAAAATGACTACAAATACTTTTCTGTTATATTTTATTGTAAATTACATTTATGTGGGAAAAATGCTTGACAATTATAATTTGCAAGTCCTCTCGCATTCCAGCTATCATGGCAGTTGTGTTAGCCATCTCGAGACTGAATCTGAAAGGTGAGTAGACAAGGCATGGATCAGAGCACAAACTAATCTGACTGAGTTGAGCATGAGGTGCACTGATTCTCTTCTGGGGGAGAGGAGCGAGAGGCACAAAAGGTCAACAATATAACACTGGCTATTAGTGGAATTGGAGCTGAAGTGGATGGGGCTTACAGACAGTTTTAGCAGCAAGATGGAAGAAATGTTGATAGGGGGATGACAAATGTGAAAGATTAGAACTTTGCAAAGACACCTTGCATGAATGCTGATACTTTATTAACCCAATAACTCTCCTCTTGCTTAATGAACCCACAAATGAGACTAAATTCACAAACATGGAAGTTGTCATGTGTGAAACTGGGAAAAATTACAAAACAATATCTGTATTGCAGTATGTGCAGATAACCAGGGTAGTTGTTTAACTAGCACCCTCAGCTAACAGGAAGATCAAAAAGCACATGAAAAGATACATATGATGGGGGCATGATGGATACTGCAGCTAGACTAAAGACTCATAAAGTTAGTGGTTTTGATTGAAAGTGCACAAAATACTCATATCATAGCTAGTAGTAAAAGAAAGGTGAGAAATAATGACATTGTATTAAGGAGTTTCCCTACTGAGAAATAGCAATTGCATAAGTGCAGTACTAGCTCAAGCAATGCACCAAAGAAGGTAGAAAGTGGCACTGATTTCAACATGCTTAACAAAGATGTTAGTACTGCCAACAACGCTTTGTTTTTGACAACTAACACACTAGTACACAATCAAGTTTTCGTATATATCTGTCCTGGGTACATTTTGACTGTAGTACCATTAGAGGTGCTGTTTGTCAACAGGAATTGACTCACTCTTTTTTGAGTGGGTACATACCCCTTCAATAAGCCCTCCTTAACCTTCAGTTAGCTCATTCTTTCTTCTCCATTAACCCCTCTTTAGTTGGAAGTATTTCCCTTTTTCCTGCCTGTCCCCTCCGACATGTACTACTAAAACATATACTTATGTGTGTGCAGACTACACACTTGGGGAGGATATCCCCTCACAAAAATATAGAAGAGGAAGCAGAACACACAAGTTTGTGAATAGCATTTTGTGGAACACTAGTAGTACTACAAAATGTAGTTTGCGTATAGGGCTCGAAGAGTAGTTGAGTAGCTTGTAGTAAGTACACAAAAGAGGGAATCCAATAAAATTACTTTAGATGTTTCAAGTATTTTATCTTTTTATAGGGAAGAGGACATTCTACGATGCATCTATGAAGCTCACTGAAAAGCATTCACTGTGGGAAAATTACAAACCCTTATTAGTTTGACAAACAGTGAATCATTGTCATGGAACATATTTGTTTTAAAAGTATTTTCATGACAGGTCCTGTAGATTTAGCCTTCACATCTAATAAATGGCTGAATGAGATGAGATAAGAGAATCCTAATTGGATCACATATTTCACCTTGTTGTGAGAATATAGTTATGCAGAGGGATGATGGTTGTCGTTGAGGACACCAGTAGTTCTGGCATGTCAAATCCATGTTAAGACTTCTTATGGGGAATGGTTGAAATGCATCTCTAGGGTAGAAAGTGAGTAGAACAAGAATGGGGTCAAACAATGGAGTTGAGTATAATAATCAGGGCCAGAACCATCATAAGCTTAGGGCATGCAGAGATCTTTGCCCCACACATAGGAGGGTCTGTGCTTTTGTCACAACATCTGTTTACATAAAAATAAGCTTGATGCAAAACCACTAGGTGCGTCAAATACTATGTTTTGACTTTCACCAGCGTACTTGCTTCCTTAACGCCTTTGTGCATGTGTTGGCCAATAGCTGACACACATGCACCCTCTCAGGTGCGTATCTCGGCCATTAGCCAATACTGGGGAAGTCTGAAATGGATCTTCCAAGTCTTTGCACCAAACAATTCCTTTTTTTACTTTTTAGCTGTGGGAGGAAACACGGAATTGCTTTTGCATCTCTCCACGCCGACCCTCCCCTCATTTGTGATATCAGTCACCACCAGGCATGCTGACGTCACAGATTATTCTTACCAGCGCAGAGAAAAGAGCAGGTAAGCCTGCTCTCCACTCTGGTGGGGAAAAAAGACCCATAAAGGCCACCCCACATTTCAGGGATGCCTCTTTTGAAAGATGAGATTCTCCTTTTTCAAACGAGGCCTTCCTGAAACGATTTCCTGGCTGTGGATCACAGCCATGCCACGATCCACAGCTGGGAATTCCCGTTAGACACCAAGGAGTTGTAGTGGGGGTCTTGGCTGGCCTCCACCCCGGAGGCATTATTTTTTCATAATTTGGTGTTTTTGTTTCCTGGAGGGACATCATGCACCCATTGGAATTTAAATGCTTTATAAAAAGTAAAAAGAAAAGAGTTAAAATAAAATGAAACTGTCAAGGGGTCAGTCCTGTTTTGCGATAGGCCGACCCCCTGTGGACCCCTAACAATTTTTTGGAACCGTGTGGTTCCCCTTGGGGCCGATGGCTGTCCCAAGGGCAACCACACATTTAAAGAAAAAAAGTAAAGTACTATGGAGGGGCTATCTATCTATCTATCTATCTATCTATCTATCTATCTATCTATCTATCTATCTATCTATCTATCTATCTATCTATCTATCTATCTATCTATCTATCTATCTATCTATCTATCTATCTATCTATCTATCCATCTATCTATCTATCCATCTATCTATCTATCTATCTATCTATCTATCTATCTATCTATCTATCTATCTATCTATCTATCTATCTATCTATCTATCTATCTATCTATCTATCTATCTATTTGTATCACAAGGAGCATACCAACTCCTAAAGTTGCAAGGGCTACTATGTGATTGACTGCTCTCGAGATCAAAGATAGATTTGTAGTTTTGGGGAATTACTTTTATACTGGTAAATGCCCAACAGCTCCCCCAACAATAAAGCTTTATGTAAGCAATGTAAAATGTTGCTGTGATAATGGGGATGTGATAAGGTAATACTGTGTCTTTTGCTTGTCATTTTCAATGTGTTTGGAGAACCTGCAGATCCAGGAAAGAAAATGAGGTAAGGTGACTTCATCTTTATTTACTGTTGCAGACATCTCACCCACCTACATCCACCAACTGTTTTAGAACTACAAATATGCCTCCTATGTAGGACAGTGTTTTAGAAGAATGCTTTTATCCAGTAGCAGAGATGGCATCTCGGTGGATGGCTGCTGTCCTAACTCAGGTTACAGAGGACAACTCTGAAGCAGGATCAGAGACTGAGACAACATATATTGATACAGCATCTGAGGGAGAGGAAAATTGAACAAAATCTGGAAGTGATTTTTCAGTCAGTGGAGTCTCTTCTGATGACTCATCTGCCAGTGGTTCTGAAGGACACAAGGATGACAGTTGTACTGTCCCTTCACAAGTATGGTCTGTACAGCGGGCCAACGTAGCAGGTTAGATCAACCACGAGAACAGGCATGTGCAGCTGCAAGCACAGATGGGGTGCTCTCTTGGCAGACCCCCAATTAACACCCAATTCAGCCTTTCACTGGCAAAGCTGGATTTAAAGATGATACAGCCAATTTTTGTCAAATGACTATTTTCATCTCTTTTTGGATGTTGACATCCTTGAGAAAACTGTGCAGCAAACAAATTTGTGTGCTGAAACATTTCTGAGGGAGCATGGAGGAACTCTAGGGCCTCATTCTAGGCCAAACCAATGAACTTCCATTTCACTTGAGGAGTTTAAGATATTAGTGGGCCTTATGCTCAAAATGGAGTTAGTGCAGAAACCAACCTTGCAGTCCTACTGTTGCTGCAAAGTATTCCCACAGAAGCTTGTTTGTGAGAAGCTCCAGAAGTCCCAGAATTCAGTTTTGCGTTCCACTGAACTTTTCACAGTTAAGTTCTCAGATAGGCTTGATGTGTATGTGCTTACTAAAATTCATGATGAGATCTTTTCTAGGCCTGGATAGAGTTCTCGTAGCTGTGCTACGCAGAACTCCGCAAAGTAAAAGAAAAACTCTATTGTGCTATGAGGAGTTCCGCTAGTGGGTGTAGTTTCTTGCCGCGCCCGTTCGCATTACGTTTAACGTCACTTGCAATGCAAAGTACATCCTCGCTTTGGAATTCTTATGCAAACAGAACCATGTGGTTCCCATGGGAGCGGCCATCTTGTTTTTTTTGTGCTTATTATGGTGCTGGGGCCTACTTTATATCCATCTACATCCCTCCCATCCCTGTCTTTCAAAACCTATTCTCCCCCAGTTTCTTTTTATTGCATTACCTTTTCTCTTTTTCTTTTTATATTTTAACTTTTCTCCTACGTTATTTGTGTTTTAAGGTACTTTTTTACATTTTCATTCTTTTGCTTTACTTTCTTTTTTTCCCTTCCTTCTTCCTAATCCTTCCTTATCTCTTCCCCCCTAACTCCCCAGTGCCATGGCAAAGCAGGGGAGCGGCAGTGCCAGGCCCCCAACCACAAGCGTCACCCACATTCCTTGTGGCCGGTGGCGTCGTAAAGGGGTGCAGCCCTGTGCCGTATTTTCCGAGGTGAAGGTGGCTGCCTTGGTGTTGTATGTGAAGCACTACCTCCCCTCCACCTTGGCAGCAGGTGGCAGTCCAGGGTCTGGCGTACGGCCTCTGTGAGCGTCAGCAACACTGGGGTAGGGTGCCCTGCAGCTCTGGGGTCCGGTGCACCCAGCAACAGCTGACACACTGTTAGGCCGACATCCTAGATCAGGAGACAGACCTGTTCGACCTGTTAGGCATTGAGGTTGTGGGGCTCGGTGAATAATAATGAATTATTAGTTGTGATCGATGCTAATAGTTTCTTCCCAAATAGCAAGCATGCTGGTGGTCACATGAAGGTACGTTAACTTTATGTTAACATTATAGTATTACGTGATTATCAACTAAACAGGTGCTCAGCGCTACCTAATTGTACGTGTTTCTGGCACTTGTTTGGGCTGATTAAGAAGTAATGCAGAGATTCCTCATGTGCCCTGTCTAAGATATTCATCATTAATATTAGTATTATTGAGTTTGCATGTTCTCTCACTTCTCTGTGTCTTTATTTTTTGTAGCTCGTACAGTGACAACTGCCAAGCAATTCCACAGCGATGGTTAGTAATTTTACATGCATCCAATGTATGCATTGAGAGATTGAGAATGAGCTGAAAACTGTAGAAATCATTCATTGCAATTTATTAGTAATTCCAAAATGAATGTAGTTTAGGAAATTTGGAATAGGGTTAGGAAATTTGGAATAGGATGGTCCCTGATACTAGCATTATTATTATACAGGCACTCTGATCCTCTGATATAGAAATAATACTGTGTATGCCTTTTCCTTTCAAAAAAATTATATTCTTGGAGAGATAATTTATTAACAGTACCACTATTTTTTCTATTTTTTTTATTACATTATCCAGTATCCAGGGGCAGGAAGAGGGCTGGTGGTAAGGCAGGAGAGGCGGCTGAAGGTGGCCTCTCCACAAGTGCAGAGGCAGAAGGCTCTGTTGGCCTCAGTAAGTCATCCTGCTGTTGTTAATATTAATATTTATTTCCCTAAGTTTACAACTCCACACTTAGAATTATTTTCTACCTTTTTACTGTGTCTGTCTCCTAATTGTTTTCCAACTCCACTTCAATTTATCTGTTTTGTAAATTCTTCTTATCCCTGCATTATCCTATTTATTTATTTTCTATATTTCAAGTTTCTTTACTTCAAACTGTCTGGCTGTATTAGTCTGTCTGTAGCTTCCTTTCTTCTGCTTTGTCAGTGAGCTTTCCCTCTCCCCTTATGTATCTTATCTTGTGGAGTGGTGGTAAGGCTCAGAGAACAGATGTAGTGAAGATTACATGGCCATGCAAGGTATTCTACATGCTTCGCGTGAAGGCTTTCTTTTTGTTGCTCCAGCTCAATCATTAAAAACAAAGGAAAAAAGGTGTTTTTGAACAGGGTCATGTAATTGTTTGTACCCTCCAATGTTGTGCATGTATTATTAGTGCACTAACAGTTGATGACCATGCACCATGGTTGGAAGTATGAGGAGGATGGCCCCATTGCATTAGCCAACCAAGACCCTTTGTCCTTCACATATCAATTCTTGCACCCTTTTAATTCTCTTAAAAAACTCAGATTCATCAATAGCTAGTTCTACCCCTCCATTACCATTTTTCTTACTTGACTACCTGCCTTTTAAAAAATTGCCAACCAACAAAATGCCCAACTGATATTTTTATAAAAGAGAAGTCTGTACCAGAAATATAGTGATGTATTGCTATTACAAAAAAACAATAGGGGGAGGCGTATGTGGCATCTAAATTGTATATTGATTTTATCCAGCTGCACTGACCACCAATGCTGAGGCCCGCAGAGACAGCGTCAGCGTAGAAGTGGCTCGGGAGTGGATAAGGGGGGGGTCGTTGTGGCGGCAGTGGCGGCGGTGGTAAGTCTTATTGCTTGCTTATTGACAATTGGTAAAATAGTCACCACAAGGGTGTACTAGTGTTGTTGACTCACTTGTCAACCCTGCTTTAGCAGATGCATCGGGAGTTAAGTAAGTTTTAATGGCCACTTCTATCTGCAACTCAGCAGACTAAGGTTTATAAAATGAACTTGAACTATGATGTGTTTTAGAAAATTGAAAGAAGGATGGAAGTAGAATGGATGGGTGAAATATAATATGAGTGAAAAGATGTGTGTGAGGATGTCTGCATGATTGATTATATTATACTATGTTGCATGTTTCATTCTTAGTATTCATCAGTCTTGTAGTCGAGGTACAAAGAAGAAGAGGGCCAATGGAATAAAATAATTTTCTAGTACAGCTGCTCCATCTGCAGAAAGTAAAGAGTATGACTAGTACGCCAGCTGAGCTAGCAATGCCACCATTAATTTAGTAAAACAGGAGAGAGAAGAATACTTGTTTTCCATAGTGCAAATTATGACTGGGACAGTTATCACCTTAAAATTGAATTTCCTGAGGTGACCACCAAATGTATTGCCACTGTGCCGTTACACTACATAATTTTAAACAAGTGATTTGCTCAGAGTATTGTTTATAATTTCTCTTTTTAATTTCTTGATATAGCTATTCCTGCTGGTCCACCATCAGGGCAGGAAATAGCAACCCAGCTATGGCGGACAAAGCTGGAGGACATTCGGGCTGAGTACCAGCGGCTGGTGATCCTTGAGGAAGAGGAGGATGAGGTGGCAGCAATTACTGGCAGTACTCAGGGTCCTAGCCAGGCCCCAGTACCTCAGCCCAACAACACCTCCGCCGCAATGCCAGGGCAGCCTCCACCTATTGTATTATCCCTGCTGCCCTCCTTGGAGACCCTGTTCCTACTCCTCTTCTTTCAGAGGCTGGTGCTGTAAGAGGCCCGTCAGATACATATAGAGGGACTCCCCAGAAGAATCCTGGCCCGCCTTTAGTGCCCTTCTCTGTCCCTTTTTTAACCTTTTATTTTGGTGGGTGGGACCTGTGGTCGGTGGAGAGGGTAGGTATGGGTTTTTGCTGGAACTTTTTATTTTTTGTGTTATTCTTCAAGATGGACAAATGGACAGTTCTTTTTGGAACATTCGTTGGGAAAAGGGAAACTTGTTTGGGGATGGGATGGGCCAGTTGTAGGTGGAAGGGGTGGGTATTTATTCTTTTTGTTAGGGACGGGGTAAAGTAAATAATTATTTACAGTTCTTTATGCCTAAAATCTTTTTTGGGGTGTTTTACACTGCAATGCTGCCTTTACGCGGGATGTTTTCAAAATCTGCTGATAGTGTATTACTTTTAGCGCAGCATGTTTTACAAATCTGCTGATAGCATGTAACAATTATTTATGCAGTTAGGTAACCTTGTCCTAATACTCCCTTAGTCTCTGCAGTGGATTCTGCAAAATTTCGCCCATAGGTGTGTGGCAGCGAGATTTCCCATGCCAATTATATTGCCTAAACCAAAAGTACAACAGTGCTCCATAATTCTCTGACCTGAATACATGAAGCGAGGGTTGCATGGCTTCTCAGTGGTGTAGTAGTATCAGTCTAGTGCACTAACTGTGAAGGCATTGGAAGCAAGGTCCCACTCTACCTAGGTGAACTCAAATGAAGATCCTGCCCCCTGAGTTGAGGTTTCTTCTACCACATCCACCCCACCAAGTGTGTGATTAATCAATGGTGTAAATTATTAAGTAACACCTCAATAAATCACACAGCTCAGGGAAAGAGGGCTCGAGATTTGACGAATGGATGGTGAAGGAATTGTGGGAAAGGCGTCACAAAAAGACAAACACTACACAAATACTATATTTATCCAGGAAATTATCAGCAGCCTGTTGTGGGAGGAATAGAAAACATGAATATGTATAACACAGATAAATATACATTCTGTCAGCCCCAGTGAGTCCTTAGTTATATATATCTAAAAATGTCACCTACGTTTGCAAAATAGTACATATAATTAATCTTGGAGTGAAGCTAACACACAAAGTTCCAAAAAAAAAGAATATTGATACTAGTCTGTATTGCCAAATTGGGTGGTGCATCTGCAATCTTTGTGGATTGCCCCGTCAATCTTCTTGTGTGCCTGCCTGAAGCGGTCCAATAAGATAAGCATGAGTGTTATGGTGCAGGAAAAGAGAAGGAGCATTATGACCCAATCTGAGAATTCCGTGACTATACAGACACCCACGCAAGTCCACCAGCCCAAAGGTCAGTGATAAACTGGCGATAGCAAAACCCACACCATTATGCCAACAGGAATACGCCCACAGTATCACGACTCAGGAATCCCCGCGGAGGTCTTTCAATCACAGTAAACCATTGGCGGTACACACCGCCGTGCTCAAAATACACACACACTTACAAAACAACACCACATTGGACAATTCAAACTACACACACCTGACATACATACATATACCACACCCACATACCCAATCCAATATAAAACACACACCCACATTACCCACAACTCCTTACAGCAAAAAAATAGACATCAAGCAGAGAGAGACAAGCCAGGAGCACCCACTCAATCAGAGCCACAGAACACCATCACCCATACACCATTCACGCACATCACAGTATACCCCCAACTCATCACCCCACACATCACCCCACACATCCTCACACATATCACACACACCACATCCATGGCACCCCAAAGACACCCCAGGTTTTCTGAGGAGGAGCTAAGGGTCATGGTGGAGGAAATCGTCCGGGTGGAGCCACAGCTATTCGGATCACAGGTGCAGCAGACGTCCATTGCAAGGAAGATGGAGCTATGGCAGAGAATCATGGACAGGGTCAACGCCGTGGGACAGCACCCAAGAACCAGGGATGACATCAGGAAGAGGTGGAACGACCTACGGGGGAAAGTGCGTTCCGTGGTTGCAAGACACCAGGTAGCCGTACAGAGGACTGGCGGTGGATCCCCACCTCCTCCCCCACATCTAACAACATGGGAGGAGCAAGTCTTGGTGATCATGCATGCCGAGGGCCTTGCAGGAGTAGCAGGAGGACTGGATTCTGGTAAGTCAAATCTTAACTACTTTATCCCCCCACCCTACCTGCATGCCATCACAAACTCATACCCCTACCCTCACCCCCATCAATCCACCACCTCACATAAACTCCATCATCACAACTCACCCATCCCAATACCAAGCCCTGCATGCAACACCAATCCATGGACCCCATCACAGACCTGCATGGACACCCATCACCACAGCATGCCCAGTAGAGAGACTCACCCAGCCCACAAAATCACCACTCACACAAGGGCAAGCTGACAGGAAAATCACAATCATACAGGGAAACTCACCCATGCACAAGATGGCACACGCAGACACATTAACAATGCATTTGCATTCCGACAGGACTCATACTCCACGTCATAGGAGAGAAGGTGCCAGCCACATCCAGTCTCCCACCTGAAGAGGCCCACAGTGACGACAGCAGCTCTGCACGCCTGGATCAGGATGATCAACCTGGCCCATCTGGAACCTCCGGACAATTGGTTCCCTTGCCACAGTCCAAACCCACCACAGAGCCTCCCCCCTCAGGAAACACCAGCACAGCACCCACCCAGCCGGCCCATGCCACTGTCCCTAGGACACGTCAATCAGCAGTGTGTCCACCACTACAGGGACCCCAGGCAACCCCACAAACCCAAGACAATCAGGGAGCTGGGGTCAGTGGGCACACAGTTCAGGGGACTGAGGCACAGGTCAACAGGGAAGCTGGGAGGGCTGCTGTGTGACAGGGAACCCACTCTCCACGAGGCACTCTCCAGCATCCTGGGAGCATACCACCATTCCCAGGACACGGGCCAGATTCTGGCCAAGTTGCAGGAGACCCAGCGGCTGCAGGAGGGACAGTACCTGGGGATCAGGGAGGACCTAACAAAAACATACACCATCCTGGTCACCATTGAAGGGGTTCTGGGTGACATGGGCAAGACCATGAGGGAGGCAGTGGCACAACAACGGACCCCTGACACTAGCCTAACCGAGGAACAGCCTTCCACCTCCGCCGGGGCTAGTTGACAGGAGTACCCCCCACTGGAACAACAGGCCACCAGCACTCCACCCCCTGCAGAAGGAGAACCCCTCACAAACGCTCCCTGCGATCCAGGCAGAAGCCAGATAACATTGCCAAGACCCCCACCAGGAAATAGGACTCTGCTGATTGTCACCCTTCTGTCTCACTCTGTTACGCTGTCCACCTTGAACTGTCATTTCCCCCCTTCCTATGCGCAATTGGATAATGCACCTGTGACACCAAGAGACTGGACTCTACCGTGGACTTTCCTCCATCTTCACCCCAGCCCCTTGCACATCCCCCTATACTTATGAGCACCTAAATAAACACACTTGGAACAAATACCAATCTGGAGTCTGTCTAATGATTCACAAATGTATTAGAACAACATTATCAAAGCATTGCAACGCAAATCTACAATGAAATATACTTTAGGATTACCTTTGATGGGCAGCAGTACACATAGCAGGAGCCAGATTGGGGCACAGCGATCTGAAAATAGATATTCCAAAGGAAACAGTCAGTGGCCATAGACATAGGGAAAGAGGTTGCCATGTACAATGTCCAACAGATAACTGAAATGTAAAGTGGAGTTACAGTGTCTTACCTGTGTGTCACTGGAAGTACTGCTTTATTATATTTGTTCTGATGTCCACATCTTCTTCCTTTGCCTTCTCTTCCTCACTGTCCACAGGCTCCACCACTGCCACAAGACCATCTCCAGGCACATCCTCCTACTGAAAAGGCATGTGGCGTCTCATGCCAGGTTGTGCAACATACAACATGCAACAATGATGTGGCACATCTTCTTGGGTGAGTAGTACAGGGATCCACCTGTCAGATGGAGGCACTGGAACCAGGCCTTCAGGAGGCCAAAGGTCCTTTCAATGATCCTCCCTGTACGCCCACGTGCCTCATTGTAACATTCCTCTGCCCTTGTCCTGGGATTCCTCACTAGGGTCAGTAGCCATGAGAGGCTGGGGTAACAGAGTCACCTGCAAATATCGAGGGCCAACTGTTAGACACACACTAACCCTTAGGGACAACCCCATACCCAGACACCAACATATACAGGGTGGGGACCATTGGCTCACCTATTAGCCACACCCGGTGCCTCTGGAGTTGGCCCACCACATATGGGATGCTGCTATTCCTCAAGATAAAGGCGTCATGCACAGAGACAGGATATCTGGCATTCACATGGGAGATGTACTGGTCCGCCAACACACCATCTGCACATTCATTGAGTTATAGCTTTTTCTATTCCTGTAAACCTGATCATTTCTCCGGGGGGGGGGGAGGGATGCCACATGTGTACCATCAATGGCACCAATGATGTTGAGGAAATATCCCAGGACATAAAAGTCAGCCTTCACTGTGGCCAAATCCCCCACCTGGGGGAACACGATGTAGCTACGCATGTGTTTCAGCAGGGTTCACTCTGGTCAACACGTTATTGTTGTTTTGAAGGAACCACTTGCCAGGAAATGGAGCACTGATAGGACCTGCACTAGAGGGGGGATTCCTGTGGGCTGGTGGATAGATGACATCAGGTCTGGCTCCAATTGGGCATGCAGTTCTTGGATTGTGGCACAATCAAGTCTGTAGGTAATGATAATGTGTCTGTCCTCCATAGTCACAAGGTCCACCAGGGGTCTGTACACCGGAGGATGCCGCTATCTCATATTCTGCCTCATCGGTTGAAGCTTATGGAAGAGAATGGTGAGCAGAGGGTCATATTCCCACATCTATTGCACTAATGTTGATTTATTTACTTTACAGAAACAGTATGTGAACTCGAGAGTCAGTTGATGTGCCAATGTCTGCTGTGACACAGTTAGCGGCCATTCCCTGTGCCCCCCTGAAATGGCAGCTGACTGACCTGGGAAGAGGGACAAGTGGAAATGAGGTATTTGCCCTGGCGTTGTGCGCCGTCGCGGTAGGCAACTTCGCATTGGTTATCATTTGGCCCTATGGGTTCCAGGAGCCAATGGCGATGTATGCTGGCGGTGACAGTACGCACTGCCGCAGACATGACCGCCATTTTCTATCTGTTCACTCACTTGCTACCTGACCTTCAACAGGAGAGGACCTACACTGCAAGTGCTGCTGTGAGCTGTGTCTGGAAGCGACAATGTCTCATTTGTCTGGGGAAAGGGCCCCTGCCTTCACTGTGGAGGAGTTGGAGAAACTGGTGGATGGGGTCCTACCCAGTACATATTGCTCTATGGTCCTCCAGATAAACAGGTGAGTACACTGTGAGCATGATGCATGGGGCATGAATGTATGGAGTGCGGTGTATGTAATCCACATGTTGGGGGTGCTGAGGCGTCCTGGTCAGAGTGCAGCATGTAAGGTGGTCAATGTATGTGCGTCAGTGGATGGGTGGGGACTGGTGGGCAATCAGTCTGACAGTCCGGACGGGTGAATAATTCCCCTTTTCTGCTCTCTTTTCCCTCCAGGTCATTGCCCACCAAAAAAAGGGTATTTGGCGTGCCATCGCCAAGGGGGTGTGGACCCTGGCGGTCTTTCACAAGCGGCGCACCCACTTCCGCAAGAGATGGGAGGACTTGCATCGCTGGGCAAAGAAGAGGGCAAAGAAGATGCCGGAGGCCCAGCTAGGGCTGGCCTCCAAACGAGGAAGGGGTGCCCGTCGCACCATGACCCCCCTGATGTTCCGCATCTTGGCGGTGGCCTATCCGGAGTTGGATGGGTGTTTGAGGGCATCACAGCAGCCAGAAGGGGATGAGTACAGATTCTGAAAGCTGACTTTGCGCGCGTTAGGTGGTACCTGGGTGGGGGATGTGGGCTGTGGGTGCCCCTAGGCCAGGGCGAACATGGCAGGGTAGGTCCCTTGTTGGGCAGGCTCTAGAGCACTCCTACCCCAATAGTGTAAGTGGCCATTTACTACTGGGCAGGGTCCTGTGGGTTTCTGGTGTGCAGATGCTGGTGTTAGGCATTGTACCCCATGGGCTGGTGACTGTCTTAGTAAATGATTGGGCATGGCCTAGTGCATAGGGCTGCTCCCTGTGTGTTGTGTACGCCAACAGTAGTGGTGTTGCTGGCATTGACCAAGTCTATCCTCTGTCTCTTTCCCCCCCTTTTTATTTTGTTACCAGGCCCTTGTGTGCATTAGCATCATCTAGCAGAGGAGCAGAGGAGCAGAGGCACCGGCAACGGAGGGAGCTGCATCCCACATGGGCCTGGAGGCCGAATCCACTGAGGGTGAGGGCACCAGTGGGACAGAGGGCGTGGGGAGCACCAAGACGGGGACAGGAGGGGAGACAACAGACAGCAACTCCTCCTCCGATGGAAGCTCACTGCCGGTAGTGGACACCTCTGTGCTCACCCCAACAACAGGCACAGCCACCACCCACCCTACCAGCACAGCCCTCATAGCAGCCCCTCAGCGTGTTTCCTGTGCCCACTCACCCAGGACGGTGGGCATCTCCTTCACCCCAGGCACCTCAGACCCTGCCCCAGTCATCCCTGCTGCCCTCAGTGAGGAGGCTATTGACCTCCTAAGATCCCTCTCTGTTGGGCAGTCAACCATACTAAATGCCATCCAGGGTCTAGCAGGGCATTTGCAACAAAGACATGCATACCTGGAGGGCATTTACTCTGGTGCAGGGCCCCAACATAGAGCATTTCAGTCTCTGACCTCCTCACTGATGGCAACCCTTGTCCCTGTGTCCAGCCTCCCCCCTCCAACTTCCTCTACCCAGACCCAAACCTCTCAACACCAGCTTATCTCAAGCACACCTTCCGACCATCATTTACCCAAGTCACCACACAAAAGTGGCTCAGGCAAACATACTCACCACACTTCATCTCACAGGCCCTCACACAGGCACCATACCCATGCAAACACACCAACATCCACTGCCTCCACTGTGTCCCCTCCTCATCATTGTCCATCTCCCTCCCAGTAGCATCTACACTTACACCTGCATGCACTACATCTTCATCCACTACCTCAATCACCAGCACCAGCAAGCCCATCACAACACGCCCCACACGAGCAGTCACCACCCCCACAATCACGCACATGTGCCCTGTGTCCTCTCGCAGTGTGTCTGTGACCCCTACTCCCAAAGTACACAAACGCAAGCACCCACCCACCCAACAGCCATCCACCTCGCAACAGTATCCAGCCCATGCACCTTCACCCAAACTCAGCAGACATACACCTCATACAACTACTCCCTCTTTCTCCACTCCCAAACCCTCTCCATCTTCCCGTCCCAGTGGGTCTAAAAAAATGTTTCGTTGCAAACATTGACCTCTTCCCTACCCCCCATCCTTCCCCTCAGGCCAGGGTATCCAGATCCCAGGCCAGCACCTCAGCCACCAAGTTGGCATCCGCTGTGGTACCTACAACTCCCAGAGGATTAAAAGGGGCACCCGCCAGGGCTGGCAGTTTGCCACCGATCCCTGCAAAGAAACAAACCATTCCGCCACCTGCCAAGGTGAAGAAGCGGACAGCATGCAGCAAGGGCAAGAAGCACGACCCACCCAGCAAGGCCTCCTCCAAAACTCCAGCTGCCAGAGCTATGGTCCCAGCAGCATCTGCCAAGGTGAGGAAGGGGCAGAAAAGCCAAGCAAAGGCACTTCAGGCCCTGCAGGCTTCAAGTGAGGACTAGGTGCCCACCATCAGAACCGACAGCCCCACCACCTGTACCGCGGCCAGCACCGCCAGCATCCCCGCCGCAAGCACCGCCACCTGCACTGACACCTGCTCCGCCGCAGCCACCACTACTGTCAGCAGCTGCATCCCCAGTGGGCAGCCACCCAGGGCTGCAAGAGACAGGCTGGTGCCTCCCTCCACCACTGGCATCACCGGCCCCTGCACCACAGACAGCACCGCCAGCATCCCCGCTGCAAGCACCGTCACAAGCACCGCCACCTGCACCGCTGACAGTAGGACAACTTCCAGCAGCAGCAGCCCCAGTGTGCATCTGTCCGAGGCTGCAGGAGATGGCCTGGAGCCTCCCAACACCACTCGAAGCACCCCCACCAGCACCTGCTCTACCACCAGTTTGCAGCCTTAGTCTCTGCAGGATGGAGTCTGGCCCTGCCTCCATGGAGTAACATGTTACCTCGTCCCTGCAAATCTCTTGCCTCAGACACTCAGGTGAGGGAATGTGAACTGCCACACCCCAAGTGCTGCATCACTGGGCACAATGCCCCCCCTCCAGAACCAGTGGAGATATGCATCCACTCACCCCCTCCTTGGCCGAATGAAGCACACTGGGCACAAAGCCCCCTCCAGAACCAGTCGAGATATGCATCCACTCACCCCCTGTGACAAAGTAGCCTCTTTCTAACCTTGTTACCCCCACCTTTGGCCTGTTTGTGAGTGTATGTCAGGTGTTTTCACTGTCTCACTGAGATCCTGCCAGCCAGGGCCCAGTGCTCATAGTGAAAACCCTATGTTTTCAGTATGTTTGTTATGTGTCACTGGGACCCTGCTAGCCAGGACCCCAGTGCTCATAAGTTTGTGGCCTATATGTATGTGTTCCCTGTGTGATGCCTAACTGTCTCACTGAGGCTCTGCTAACCAGAACCTCAGTGGTTATGCTCTCTCTGTACAAATTGTCACTAACAGGCTAGTGACCAATTTCACCAATTTACATTGGCATACTGGAACACCCTTATAATTCCCTAGTATATGGTACTGAGGTACACAGGGTATTGGGGTTCCAGGAGATCCCTATGGGCTGCAGCATTTCTTTTGCCACCCATGGGGAGCTCTGACAATTCTTACACAGGCCTGCCACTGCAGCCTGAGTGAATTAACGTCCACGTTATTTCACAGCCATTTTTCACTGCACTTAAGTAACTTATAAGTCACCTATATGTCTAACCTTTACCTGGTAAAGGTTGGGTGCTAAGTTACTTAGTGTGTGGGCACCCTGGCACTAGCCAAAGTGCCCCCACATTGTTCAGGGCCAATTCCCCGGACTTTGTGAGTGCGGGGACACCATTACACGCGTGCACTACATATAGGTCACTACCTATGTGTAGCTTCACAATGGTAACTCCTAATATGGCCATGTAACATGTCTATGATCCTGGAATTGCCCCCTCTAGGCCATCCTGGCATTGTTGGCACAATACCATGATCCACGGGTCTCTAGCACAGACCTGGGTACTGCCAAACTGCCTTTTCAAGGGTTTCACTGCAGCTGCTGCTGCTGCCAACCCCTCAGACAGGTTTCTGCCCTCCTGGGGTCCAGCCAGGCTTGGCCCAGGAAGGTAGAACAAAGGACTTCCTCAGAGAGAGGGTGTTACACCCTCTCCCTTTGGAATAAGGTGTTAAGGCAGGGGAGGATTAGCCTCCCCCAGCCTCTGGAAATGCTTTCATGGGCACAGATGGTGCCCATTTCTGCATAAGCCAGTCTACACCGGTTCAGGGACCCCTCAGCCCTGCTCTGGCGCGAAACTGGACAAAAGAAAGGGGAGTGACCACTCCACTGACCTGCACCTCCCCTGGGAGGTGCCCAGAGCTCCTCCAGTGTGCTCTAGACCTCTGCCATCTTGGAAACAGAGGTGCTGCTGGCACACTGGACTGTTCTGAGTGGCCAGGGCCAGCAGGTGACATCAGAGACTCCTTCTGATAGGCTCCTTCAGGTGTTGCTAGCCTATCTTCTCTCCTAAGTAGCCAAACCCTCTTTTCTGGCTATTTAGGGTCTCTGCTTTGGGGATTTCCTTAGATAACGAATGCAAGAGCTCATCCGAGTTCCTCTGCATCTCTCTCTTCACCTTCTGCCAAGGAATCGACTGCCCTACCGCACTGGAAGCCTGCAAAATTGCAACAAAGTAGCGAAGACGACTACTGCAACTCTGTAACGCTGATCCTGCCGCCTTCTCGACTGTTTTCCTGGTGGTGCAAGCTGTGGGGGTAGTCTGCCTCCTCTCTGCACTAGAAGCTCCGAAGAAATCTCCCGTGGGTCGACGGAATCGTCCCCCTGCAACCGCAGGCACCAAAGAACTGCATCACCGGTCTTCTGGGTCTCCTCTCAGCACGACGAGCGAGGTCCCTTGAATCCAGAAACTCTGTCCAAGTGACTCCCACAGTCCAGTGACTCTTCAGTCCAAGTTTGGTGGAGGTAAGTCCTTGCCTCCCCATGCCAGACTGCATTGCTGGGAACCGCATGTTTTACGGCTACTCCGGCTCCTGTGCACTTTCTGAGGGAATCCTTTGTGCACAGCCAAGCCTGGGTCTACGGCACTCTAACCTGCATTGCACGACCTCCTGAGTTGTCCTCCGGCGGCGTGGGACTCCTTTGTGCAACTTCGGGTGAGCACCGTTTCACTCCACTTCGTAGTGCCTGTTCTGGCACTTCTGCGGGTGCTGCCTGCTTTTGAGAGGCCTCCTTGTTTTGATGGGCACCCCCTCTGTCCCCTGACGCAATTGGCAACATCCTGGTCCCTCCTGGGCCACAGCAGCACCCAAAAACCCTAATCAAGAGCTTTGCAGCTAGCAAGGCTTGTTTATGGTCTTTCCGCAGGAAAACACTTCTGCACGACTCTCCACGGTGTGGGACATCCATCCTCCAAAGGGGAAGTTTCTAGCCTATGTTGTTATTGCAGAATCATCAGCTTCTACTGTCCAGTAGCAGCTTCTTTGCACCCACAGCTGGCATTTCCTGGGCATCTGCCCACTCTCGACTTGATCGTGACTTTTGGACTTGGTCCCCTTGTTCCACAGGTACCCTCATTTGGAAATCCATCATTGTTGCATTGCTGGTTTTGGTCTTTACTGCAGAATTCCCCTATCACGACTTCTGTGCTCTTTGGGGAACTTTAGTGCACTTTGCACTCACTTTTCAGGGTCTTGGGGTGGGCTATTTTTCTAACCCTCACTGTTTTCTTACAGTCCCAGCGACCCTCTACAAGGTCACATAGGTTTGGGGTCCATTCGTGGTTCGCATTCCACTTTTGGAGTATATGGTTTGTGTTGCCCCTATCCCTATGTGTCCCCATTGCATCCTATTGTAACTATACATTGTTTGCACTGTTCTCTAATACTATACTGCATATTTTTGGTATTGTGTACATATATCTTGTGTATATTTGCTATCCTCATACTGAGGGTACTCACTGAGATACTTTTGGCATATTGTCATGAAAATAAAGTACCTTTATTTTTAGTATATCTGTGTATTGTGTTTTCTTATGACATTGTGCATATGACACTAGTGGTACTGTAGGAGCTTCACTCGTCTCCTAGTTCAGCCTAAGCTGCTCTGCTAAGCTACCATTATCTATCAGCCTAAGCTGCTAGACACCCTATACACTAATAAGGGATACCTGGGCCTGGTGCAAGGTGTAAGTACCCCTTGGTACTCACTTCAAGCCAGTCCAGCCTCCTACACCCCCTCATTAGCAGGATGAAGCACACTGGGCACAAAGCCCCCTCCAGAACCAGTGGAGATATGCATCCACTCACCCCCTCCTTGGCAGGATGAAGCACACTGGGCAAAAAGCCCCATCTAGAACCAGTGGAGATATACATCCACTTACCCAATCCTTGGCAGGATGAAGCACACTGGGCACAAAGCCCCCTCCAGAACCAGTGGAGAAGCCATCCACTTGAGAGACTGTGGCCTTTCACTCCCCAGGACCAGGCAGTGGGCAACCCACCCACTTGAGAAACTTGAGAGACTGTGGCTTTGCACTCCCCAGGACCAAGCAGTGGGCAACCCACCCACTTAAGAGACTTGAGAGACTGTGTCTTTGCACTACCCAGGACCAAGCAGTGGGCAACCCACCCACTTCAGAGACTTGAGAGACTGTGGCTTTGCACTCCCTAGGACCAAGCAGCGGACAACCCACCCACTTGAGAGACTTGAGAGACTGTGGCTTTGCATTCCCTAGGACCTAGCAGTGGGCATGGAGCCCCCTTGAGGAGCAGTGGCGTTATTCCACAGGGTGGGGGTCTTGCGTGTTGCATGTGTGTGTCACTCTCTTTTTCCTTCCCCCTCCCATGTGTGCTAGGTGCAGTACTCACCGTGGTGGTCGTCGGCGCCTTTGATATTCCTTGTGTATGAGGAGGTAGACCATCACGGACAGGACCTGTAACTCGGGCTCCATGGCGTCCAGGTTCTTCATTGAGTGTCGAGAGATGAGTGATTTCCCTTCTAAGCGCTGTTTCTGCCATGCTATTGATGGCGTTAGTACTGCCCTGGAAAAGCTGCCAGATTGGTGGGTTGTAATGGGGGGGCAGTACATTCTCTTCCGTCTGTCTGTTGGCGGTGACCACCGCAATGTTTGTTGCTACTGCCGTAGTGGTCAGAGTTTTAAAGTGGCTGTCTGTGTTGGCGGTTTCCGACGTGGTCATGATCCCATTTTTTTTACCACCGGCCAGTTGGCAGTATTACCGCCGCTCTAACACCGACTGCCAGGGTTGTAAGGAGAGCCAATGTCTCTTTGCAGCCTTCTAGTAACAGATACGGAAAGGATGAAGCTCTCTGCCAACTCCTGCACATCTGCTTTTTCATCCACACCTGTGTATGTTTCAGCCACCTCCTTTAGCTGTTTCAGCAGCAGATACACCAATGGGATAGCTTGGCCCATTGTACAGTCCTCCTTGCTGACTTCCTGTGTGAAAATTTCAAAAGGAAGCAGCATCTCTGTCAGTCATTTGACCAGGCCCCATTAGTCCATCTCAATGATCATGCCTTCCACGGTTGCAGCCCCACTTTGCATGACATATTCATTGATTGGTCTGTACTGCTCAAAAAGATGTTCTAACATGTAATTAGTAGAATTCCAATGTGTTGGCACCTCCTGTATGAGAGCTTTAGCTAGCATTCTATTATCATGCTGTATAATCCTCAACAGCTTGCAGGCTTTAAAAACATGGCTAAAATGAGTACATGTTCTTCTACATGTGGACAGTAAGTTGCTGACTCTGGGTTCTTTTAGGAAGTCCTGTACAATTACATTTCTGCAGTGTGCCAAACACAGTACCCTGAAATAGCAACCATCTGACATGGACTTAACTATGTTACTGCCATTGTCTATGGCAACAAATCCAATGTTAAGCCCTCTGGAGTGCAGCCATTCAAAGACCTTGTTGTTAAAGTCATCCAAGATATTTGCAGCTGTATCGGATTTCTCCATGGGGAACATAGCTACTGTTGCATGCTTTTGAGAACCTTTCAAAATTCCAGTTGTGTTGACACATGCAGATATCATTTCTCTAACCCCCACAAAAGAGATCCAGTATACATTTATGCACATGTAATCAGTGGCTTGGCAACTGGTCCACATGTCCCTCATCAGGTGGATTGTGTGGATAGCACTCTGTTGCAAAGCTTCTCCAACCAATTCCAGCACATTGTAAGGTAGCACTGGAACAGCAACTCTGGCAAAATAGTTCCGGCTGGGAACTTTCCATTTCAGGCAGATAGCAAATTTTAGAAAACTCACTCCTTCCACAAAATTAAAAGAGAGGAGATCCAATGCTAACCTTTTAGACAACTTCTTGTTGTGCAAACATATGGTTGGGTGGTTGCCTTTGTACTGCCCCTCCTGCCTAAACATGGCAGTAATATTAGCCTGGATTTTTTTCTTTGGTGGTGCCACTCATGCAGGCGACTTAGAAGGTGGTGGTTGGCTCAATGCGAGTCTCAGGGGGGCTGCCACTGTATGTTGTTGCCTTGGTGTTTCAACCTGACCCTGAGCCTTCCTGTGCCATTGCGATGTTGCTGATGTGGGCAACAATATTACTGCACTGCTGGAGACAGTGCTGATTTGTGTAACAAAAGCGGCACCCTCTTTTTCACCTTCACCGTCTACCATAATAAGATCAGATTCCCTGCTCTCAACACCTTCACTAACACCATTTGGGTGGTGTTTTCTCAAATGGATTGTTTGGCCTCCTGTTCCATAGTTTGCACCAAGCTTACCCTGACTAACACTTGCTTGACAAATAAAGCATATGGCAATGTCTGGATCCTTTTCACTAACTGTAAAGAAGTCCCAAACTGGGGAGGTCAACTTTCTAAAACTGGGGCCACTGCCAATGTCTGAAGAAGAGGTGGTAGGTGGGTGTTCTTTTGATGTCATTTGCCTCTCGGAAGTGCCTTCTTCTGCTGAGGTGCCTGTGAATGTAGGTTGCACCTGGGGCCTTTTAAATATGGAAGCTGGTGGAAGCGGAGGTGGTGGCATCTGTGCCACATCCCTCAAAGCAGGTTGAGAAGATGGGGTAATGTTTGACTTGACTGAGGCTGGGCTAACATCTATGATGACTGACTCATTGTCAGACTCGTCATCCTCCTCTTCTTCATCCATAACTCTAAGGCTTTCAGGAGCCTTCCTTTTCACTCCTTGTCGCCTCTCGTGCAGTGTCTCAGACTGAGGTGGCATCCAAGTGAATTCCTGATCATCAGAAGGTGGGGCTTGAAGAAAAAGATGGCAGAGATCTGGAACACAGAGGCTCTTGTGAAAGATAGGCTTCTTTGTCTTCCTCTGCATGAAGCTCAACATCCTGATGTGCTCCAACTCCAGGAGTAACTGCTCTTGCTGGCTGCAGCTGTAGTAGTCCACTGGCCTGAGTTTCCGGCCATGATTGGGTACTACTTTGAGAAAGAGAGAAGTCCCATTCAATGTCAGTGCACATCTGTGTTTTTGTGATTAGAGAGGCTGCCTCTATGCCAGACATATGCTTTGGCCTAGTTTGGAATGGGGCCGCTGATGCAGAAGTGCTGCTCCTGGCTTGTTCCCCAATGGCTGGTGAGGCACGCACACAATTTTGCCCAAAAAATGTCTGTGGTCACTTACCAGTGGTGGGAAATGCCTCTTTCCTGGTAGCAGCTTACTTTGGTGCAATCTTGAAGATGTCAGTTGGCAGCAGCACTTACCTTCACAAGCTGAAGAGATGTCCGTGTGGTTGTGAGTGTGGTCACACATCATGTCATGCAGAGGCCATTTGTCTGGCAGTACTGTGAGAGATGTCTCATTCTCTTCATGCACCTAAAAGCAAACATGCAAGAAGGATAAGTGAATCGTGACATTGTTGCAGTTGCATTAGTAGTAGAAACAATATCATTTAACGGTTGTGTAACTAAACGTATAAATAATTATGAAATACAGTGTATCCATTCGTAAAACCACACCAACATTAACTTATGATGTACAGTCATGAAAGATAAGACATGGTGCTAATGAGGAAAATGGGAAATGTTTTTAAAAACTAATAATTAAAAAAGGTGTAATTTATTTTTTTTAAATTCTAAAACCAGGAAAAAATAAAAAGATTTAAATATCATTATTATTATACTGTTATTATAAAATAACATAAAATAAAGTTGGTGAAACAAATTAGAAAAAAGAATAACATGTTTTAAAAATGTATTTTAATTGATAATGTACTAGGGCAAGGGGACTACCATAAAAAACCATGGGGATCTGAGAGGCAAGGAGTGGTGGAGGTAAAAAATAACAAAAAAATCATATAATTAAAGGTGAAAATCTGCTCATATGGTATATTTAGCAATAAGCGTGGACCTACTAGGCTTGAATAACACACAAAATGGCCGCTAGCCACATGGCTGCCTCTACAAAATGGCCATCAGCCATGTGGTCAGGCAACAACCAGCAAGGAGGTATGGCAACCACAACAAAGAAGAGCACATGCAGGCCTAAAGGGCACTGCTCCCTATACAAAGTGGTCACCAGCCATATGGTCAAACAACAACCAGCAGTGAGTCATGGCCACCACAACAAAGAAGAACACACACAGGCCTAAAGCTCACTGGCTGCCTACACAAATTGGCTGCCAGCCACATGGTCAAACAACAACCACCAAGGAGGCATGGCCATAACAAAAAAGAAGAACATACGCAGGCCCAATGCACACTGTCTGCCTACACAAAATGGCCACCAGCCACATAGTCAAACAACAACCAGCAAGGAGGCATGGCCACCACTACAATGAAGTGCAAATACGGACCTAAAGCACACTGGCTGCCTACACAAAATGGCCACCAGCTACATAGTCAAACATCAACCAGCAAGGAAGCAAGCCCACCACAGCAAAGAAGAACACATGCAGGACTACTGGCTGCCCACACAAAATGGCCACCAGCCACATGGTCAAACAAGCAGGATGAATAGAAAACAAAAAACACACATAGGTATAGGACAATAATTGACTATACAAAAAGGGCTCCTGGCCACATAGTATGGGGAACAAAGACAAATGGTGGCCTATGACAAACACTCTCACGCACTGTTCAGACAAAGAATGCATTGGTACAGCAGAAAAAACAGCAGTAAGTCATTAATTCCAAACATTAAAATTAAAGGGACTTCATTTTTTGCAATAACAACACACATCATAAAAAGGCATCAAGTACTATAACCCCACCATACACTGTTTGCAGAAATAAATGTGAAATACGGTCAAACAACTTCCATTTATATTTTATCCAATGCCATCCATGGTGTTTTAGTTCCGCGGATACCACAAACAGTTGTTTCATCATGCACCTGTGACTAGTACTGGACCTACAGCTGAAAGACCTATTCCATCAGCAGGCTAGGCCACTTAACATTAACATAGTGAATTTAATGTATATTGTAAATTTCCAAAACAAAACATGGGGAAAATGTAGTGAACTGTAAAACTTTTTTCATTTGTAGAACAAAAATTACAAGTAAAACTATAGCTATGCCCCAACTGCAGGCCACCCACCACAAACATTTAAAAAAATCAAATAAAAGTACAGATACATCCTGGCACCTGCCCTCTATCAATCAAACACGTTTTACAACACCCTAATACAAGTGTTTTTTAACTTACTAGTTAAATCTCAAATACAACAAAGTCCTTAAATCCAATGATATATCCTGGAGACAAAAAACTATGATCCTTCCAACGTGAAATCCAGGTGAAAAGTGACAAGGTGCAGCACTAACTCTTGCAGGTGGGTAAAAAATCTTGCTCATGCTTGCGAGAGACCAGAAGTCTCTCATCTCATTTTTCACCACAAGAAATGATAGTAAGCGTGTGCCAACGGGGAAAAAACAGAAGAAAAGTCTACTACATTGCAGAGTGCGGAGTCTATTGGTAACTCTGCATTCTCTGCGTAACTCAGCGTTGCTGAATTCTGCAAACTCCGCCAGTGGACCTGAGATTCTCTCCTAGGCCTAATCATTTCCCCTGTCTAGGTTTGGGGTCAGATGGCCGAAGTTCACAAGCCCACCTGTACACTCGATTACAACAAGTACAATGGCAGAGTGGATAAGAATGACCAGGTTCTTCAGTTATAAAAAGTGAGTCATAAAACTTACATTTGGTACAAGAAACTGTTTAGCCACCTTATCCAGATGATACCACAGGAAGACTCATGTCTTTCTTTGACTTTCAGTTGTCTGTCATTGAAAATCTTACTGCTACAGAAACAGCAGCCTCCAGTTCATATGTTCTGGAAGTTTTGGCAAGGCTGCAGGAGCAACACTTTGCTGATCGCATTCATGAAACAGCTAAAAAGACTCAACCGTGTCATTGTTGTAGAGTCTGCTCTAAGCAGAGAAAGAGGCAGGAGAGTCATGTTTACTGTCCCCAGTGCTCATTTCAGCTAGCCTGTGTTTTCCTACTTGCTTTAAGTTGTACCATACAAAAGTGAAGTACTGGGAAATTGACAGGTGGAAATGCTGTTAGGTCAACCCTTTCTATGGCTGTCGATTGATACCTACCTTCCATGGGCCACTACTTTGCTAGGCAAACAGCCACAGAATTTTAATTTCTCTACATGAGGAAATCATGGACTTCCTTATGGCCTTCTCAACACCTTTATCCACCATCAGAATGTGGTAGGTGTTCTGTTTGCCAATTGGCAAGTGCATTATAGTCCCCACACTGCACATAATGGTGGATGGAACATATGCCACGTTGTCACAGAGCACCCTATGTGACAAACTTTTAAAGGCTTGAGTAGATTTTGAAGTGTTTTTTAGGAAACATATGTATACAATACAAGGACCACCCTGATTGTCCACGAGAATTGGAGTATCTTTTATAAGTCAAACAAATATCCTGTGGGACTTATACACCAACATTTTTACTTGCTTTGAAAGTGTGCGAACTCAATTAGTAATTTGTATCATAACCAATCTTAAGGAAAAAGGGTCCAGGTCACAATATTTTCTATGATGATTGCTTTCTTTAGTATAAGATGTGAAAACAATCATCACAGAAGATATTGTGCCCTGCACCCTTTATTAATTGACATTAGATATGATACAAGTTAGTAATTGAGTTTTCACTCTTTCAAAGCAAAAGTAGAAGTGTTGGTGAATGAGTCCCACAGGACATTTGTTTGGCTTATTACTTTAGGGAACTTCAGCAGTATTCCCCACCATCTTTCATTGGTAGATATGCTCACTCAGTTGAAGAAATGAGGCATTGGAAGGCATACTTAGACACCAACAATTTGCATCCACAAACTGGAAGGAGTTGGATTTAGCACAGTTAGGGGCATATTTATATTCTGTTTGCGCCTAAAGTGCGTCAAAAATGTATTTATACTCCTGCGTCATTTTGACGCACAGGAGGGGGCGGGCCTTAAAAAACAGCGCACAGCCTGATGTGTGCTGTTTTTTAACGCCTGGGTGAGGGCAGGCGTTAAGGGACCTGTGGGCTCACCGCCATGGTCTCTGACCATGGAAGGGGTCCAGAGGTGCCCTTCCCTGCCCCCAGGGACACCCCCTGCCACCCCCGCCTACCCCTGGAGGACACCCATGGATGGGGGACCCATCCCAGGTAAGTACAGGTAAGTTGAGGTAAGTATTTTTCTTTCTTTTTTTAAAGTGCCATAGGGGGGCCTAATTTGGGCACCTCTACATGCCACTGTTCCCAATGACCATGTCCAGGTATAAAGTATAAATATGGGCCTATGTGTGCTGAAGATGTATAAAAAGGCACATTTCCTTGATCTTCAAGTTGCTAGGGATGGAAGGCATTAGTATAGGTTCACTTGGCAAGTATTCAGGATTAGTTAAGGCTCTGATGAGGACAGAGACATGAATGGGTAAAAGCTTAGGGTAGGTGTGCTTTTACAGGGATATTGCATAGCTAGAAGGCAGAGAGTGAAGGTAGTAAAGATACACATGCCATAACTTCATCTTCACCTATGTATTTAAGCCCATTTGTACTGCACTCACCCTGATAATGAATCACTGTGGTACTTATTGGTAAATGCTTAACCTGCTTGCCATGTTCATCCTCCGTTAGAGCTTAGTATATGTTCAGTTTTCTGTATGATAAGTGCATTTCAGTCACAATAGTGCACATAACAGTGGATGGGACACATGCTATGTTCTCATGTACTACCCTGTGTGTCAAAGCCTACAGTTCTTCTTAGTTTATGATGTTCTCTTTAGGGAACTTCTGCAGTATTCCTCAGCATGTTCGCCTTAGTTTCAAAGGGCTCTCTTAGTTTGTAGAATCACACCTCAGAGGTATACTCAGACATCCCCAACTTGCAACCACAAACTGGTAGGAGTTGGATTTACCACAATGAGTGTGGTAAAGATGCATGTAAGACATGTCTTCCTGTGCCTCGTGAGGCTGCCTTGGCAGCCATTAGTAAAGGTTCACTGGCCATGTGTTCGGTAATGTTTAGAAAGGAGGCAGTTACTTGATAGAGGGTAAAATGTAGTCAAACTATATTCAGTTCTGTGGCATTTGAATGTGATAGGCTCTTACCTGGTAGCAGTATATTGATGTGATTGCACTGATTGGTTGGATTGAACCCGTGGCTAGCAGTGTGAAAGTCTTGTGTGTGGTGTGTGAATGGCATGTAAATGGACCACATATTTGTTGGTGCCTTGACATGGCTTTTTGGCTCACCTTCAGAAGTCTTGATTTTAATATGCAGATACTTTGATAAGTATTTGTGCTTTGAAACCACATTTCTGGAGGTGCTAAAACCAACCAGTGTAAGAGATGGATTAACTTAGAAAATGTTGTACCAGATTTATATCTGTGACAGTAAGATAGTTCCTACTAAGAACAAAGGGTTCTTTTTTCATTATGGGTAGCTGTGGATTTTGAGCCCCAGCTCAGCCAGCACCTAGGCAAACCTGCACAAATCTGAAAACTAGACAGCCAGGGGTTCGAGGGGTGAATGACTTGTGTGGCTCTCACCAGGTAATATTATCCAGAAGCCAGTGCAAATGTCAAACATTAGTAAGAAACATACATTTTCATCAAATTTCTGTGAGGGAAAGACATGGAGTATCATGCCACACTGAGTATCCCCCACATCTCCCTGTAAGACCTGTACACACGTGTGTGGATGGCCCAAAAGGCCCTAAATTGCTATGTTGAAAGAAAAGCAATAGGGGTAGGTGTGGTAGTTGGTGCTGTGCTGTGGCACCACCTTTGCAAACCTACCAACCACAGACATTTTTTTAAACTGGACAACAAATTGAATCTTACCCTCAATGCCCTACAAACCTCAAACTCTGACTGTCACACATTTGACTTCCATTTCTGTGATGGAAAGTTACAGAATCCACAGCAATCCACAAATGTCCTACTACTTGGCATTACCCGACTTGGGCTGATGAGAATGCTGCCCTACTTTTGTACTAGGCCTAGTGTTCGCTACAGGAACGGGTCAAACCAAGGTCAACGAGAGCCTTTGCTCGGGGACTCCCATTGACCTTGGTTTGATCCGTTTCTGCCTTTGGCAATAGGTCTACCCACACAAGAGAGGTACCATTTTTATCAGAAGATTTGGGGAAACGCAAAGTGGACAGATCTGTTGCTTCCCACAGATACCAGAACTTTCTATCACAGAAATTAGTCAAATTAGTCAAACTTTGAGATTTGCAAGGGATTCAGGGCCAAAAAACCTGGTATAACCCACAAAAGTCAGCCAACCCTGGATACCCATGGGTGTCTAGATTTTAAACGTACAGGTTGACTAGCTTTCCCTCGGTACCACCTGAGCTAGAGTCCAAAATCTAGATCTACCCACATTGGAAATAAGGGACAGTTTTCAGTGGAAAAATGTGATGTGTCCATGTTGTGTTTAGGGCATTTCTTAATCTAGGCACTAGGTCTACCTACACAAGTGAGGTACCATGTTTATCAAGAGACTTGCAGAAATGCCAGGTGGATGGACGTTTGTGGCTCCCCAGAGATTCTAGAACTTTCCATCACAGAATTCTGAAGAAAATGTGCTTTTTTATTCAAAGTTTGAGGTTTGCATGGGATTCTAAGTCGAAAAACCGGGTGAGACTCACACAGGTCATCCCACACTGGACACCCCGAGGTGTCTAGTTTTCCAAAACATACAGAGGGGTAGGTTTGCCTATGTCACAGCTGATCGATGGTGCAACATCTAGAGTTCTCCACATTGGAAAACAGTGTCACTTTATGATGGAAAATGTGATGTGCCATGTTGGGTTTTGGCCATTTCCTGTTGCAGACACTAGGCCTACCCACCCAAGTGAGGCACCATTTTTATTGCAGGACATGTGGGAATGCTGGGTAGATGGATGTTTGTGACTCTCCTTAGGTTTGAAAACCTTCCATCAAATAATTTTTAGAAAAATGTATATTTTTAGTAAAAGTGTTAGGTTTGCAAGGGATTCTGGGTAAAAAAAACCTTGTGAGACACACACATCTCAGCTCACCATGGCTACCCCGAGTTGACTAGTTTTCAAAATTGCACAGGTTGGCTAGGTTTCCCTTGATGACGGCTGAGCTAGGGTGGAAAAAAGGGTCTATTTTAAGTGGAAAAGTGCTATGTGTTCATGTTGCGGTTTGAGCCATTTACTGTCAGAGGCACTAGGCCTTCCCACACAAGTGAGTTACAATTTTTATTGGGAGACTTGGGGGTGTGCTGAGTGGCTTGAAGTTTGTGACTCCCCACAGATTCCAGAAATGTCCATCACAGAAATGTGAGCAAAATGTATTTTTAGTCAAAGTTTGAGGTTTGCAAGGGATTCTGGGTAAAAAAACACCCTGGTGAGACCCACACAAGTCAGTCCACCCAGGATAACAACAGGTGTTTTAAAAAATTTGCAGATTGGCTAGGTATCACTAAGTGACCGCTGAGCTACTGTGCAAAATCTAGAGCTAACCACTTTGGGGAAAAAGGGTCAGTTTTCGGTGGAAAAATGTGCTGAATCCATGCTACATTTTAGGTTGTTTCTTGTTGCAGGCACTAGGCATACCCACATAAGTGAGATACTTTGTTTATTGGGTGACCTTGGGGAATGTCGGGTAGAAGGAAACTTGTGGCTCTGCACAGATCCAAAAACTTTCCAGCACAGAAATGTGAGGAAAATTTGTTTTCTTGATCAAAGTTTGAGTTTTTCAGGGGATTTGGGTCAAAAAGCCAGGTGAGACCCATGTAACTCAGCGCCCCCTGGATACCCCCAAGTGTTTAGTTTTAATAAATGTACAGGTTGGCTAGGATTCCCTGGGTGCCAGCTGAACTAGGGTCCAAAACCTAGAACTACCCACATTGGGAAAAAAGGATCAGTTTTCAGTGGAAAAATGTGATGCTTTTATGTTGCATTTCAGGCCATTTCCTGTTTGAGGCACTAGGCCTACCCACACAAGTGATGTACTATTTGTACCAGAGTCCTGGGTAAATGCCACAGATTGCAGAACTTTACATTGCAGAAATATGAAGAAAATATGTTGTTTTAAGTAAAGGTGTTAGGTTTACAAGGGATTTTGGGTCAAAAAGTCTGGTGAGACCCACACAAGTCAACCCACTCTGGACACCCCATGGAGGATAGTTTTAAAAAATGGACAGGTTGGCTAGGTTTCCCTAGGTGCCGGCTGAAATAAGGCCCAAAATCTAGAGCTACCCCAATTGGGAAAAAATTGACATTTTCTTGGTGGAAAAATGTGATGCATCCATGTTGAGTTTTGGGCTGTTTCTTGTCACAGGCATTAAGCCTACCCACACAAGTGAGGTACTGTTTTTATCAGAAGACATATGGGAGCACAGAATAGTAGAACATTTGCTATTGCCATTTGGGTTTCGCTGCATTTGTGCTTTTCCAAGGTACACCAGTGTATAAGAAAGAAGATAATTTGAAAAACACCCACTAAATCATACACTAGTGCGCACACTCACAAATTCAGAGATATACAAATAACCACTGCTCCTAAACTCCATATCATGTGCCCATTTCAGAAATACATAGATTTCCTTGATACCCATTTTGCACTCTGCCTATTTTGCTATATGAATTTGTCTATAATTGGTACACAATGAAAAACCATTGTACAGTGTGGCTCAACTGTTGGCTCTGGGTACCGTGGGCTGTTGGAGAACCTACAAACCCTATATATCCCCACAACCAGAACATTCTAACAGATGTAATGGTAAACTGTTTTTGTAAATCAGCCATCATATCAAAATGTTGCAGATGAAAATGTTGCCACAAAAAGGCGTTTTGGTCTTATTCATTTTCATTATTTCTTTATTTCAACTATCATTTTCCCTTAGGAAACCCTTGAGGGATCTACACATATGACCTCTCCTGAATTTGGAAATATGTTTCCTTTTCAGAAATCTATAGTACACAATAGAATATTTCCAGAGCAATTGACTTCTCAGGAACTCTTGGGAGGTCAGCACTCCAGAATACACATCACATTCTACTGTATGACATCATATTCTACTGTGTGAGACAGCAAATAACACATTACATTGCCTAGGTCACCAACCTCTTTTCCTCCAGAAACCAACTAACTTTAACAGAATCTAACTGAGCTTAAGAAACAAAATAACATTTTACTGCATAAGGCAGTAAATAAAATAAAACAGGATACCATACATATACATGCCACATATACATTAGTCCTTTCTCAAAAGAATTACAATTTGACAAAATCTTTAAACTGAACTGGAGTGATAATGAATCTTCATAGCCAACTCTCACCATAATTAGAATCACCAGTGTCTACCACACCAGTAGATACAGTAGTCTACATTGGTGAGTCCATCACTTCTGTACTCAGAGGGAGAGTGCTGGTTAAATAAAAAGCAGAATCAGAAAAACTTGAGAAGTACTTGAATGTAACAAAAACTCCTTTGATGACACAGCACCATTACCATTTCCCACATGAATCTCAGAATTATCCTCTTTTGCATCACTGGTACAGTATGATGGTACTTTATTAGCATTAAAAATATGAGTATTGAGAAAAATGGAATTACATTTTTCGTCAGAATGCAAAATAATTTCATCTTGATCTGAAGAAACTTTGATTGCTTTTCTAAAACTTCACTATCCTTTATCTTTCAGCAAGGCTAACATTTGCTAACATTGCGAACTGTAACTGGTGGCAAACATTTTGATTTACCTTTATTTACTTCGGGGGTTAATTAAAACCTAATCACTTGGCTTAAAACAGCAATTCTTTACCCCTTTTCATGAATCATAATAGTACTTGGTTTTGCATTGCACTTGATACACTTTATATTGCAAAGCTTCCAACTTTTCATCACTTTGTCTATTTGAACAAAACGTTTTTAACCAAGATGGTATAAACCTGCACTTTGGTTCTCCTCTACTTAGTAATCTAAATGGGAAACAGCAGTTGTGCTATGTGCAGTTGTAAGATACACTTTCCTATTAATGTAATTTACTACATTTAAACCTGAAGATAAAGCAATGTGTACACCTTCCTTCAAAACATGGTTACGTCTCGGAACCACATCCCTTGAAGATGGATTATATGGTGTCATCATGTGATTGAAAAACTCACACATTATAATTGAAGTGAAATGAGTGTCATCATCAGTAATAATGAACTTAGGCACGACTTACAGTTTGAATACATTGTCCAAACTTTTTATAGTACTATCATTGGTTATCAAAACCACAAATGAAAAATAAAACGACTTTTAGAAAGTAATAAAAACCAACAATAGAAAGAAAATTGTATGGATCAGTAAAGTCCATTGCCCACTTTCTCCATGGTAAATTTAGTAAGAACACTTGGGTTTTTCACAAACTTTACATTGATTATCAGAAAGTGAGCATTGCATACACTTACTGACTGCATTAGAGACATGACTCTCAAAAGATGACCACCAGTAGAATAATTTACGTTTTCAATAGGTAATTGTTATACCCAGATGATTTCAGCCAAATGAATTACACACTTTCTAAAACTCTCAGAAGGTACAAATAAATCATGTCTCAACATGAAATTGTTTATAATAGTGAGACCAGGTTCTTCTTGAGCATGACAGAGTAACTTGGGTTCAAGACATCTGCCTTTATCCAGATGTCTTTTCTGATGTAGTTTATTGCTTCTTGGGCAGTGTTGTCAGTACTTTTTCCTAATAACCACTAATTTGTATAAAATTAATTGTCTGTTGTTGCCCAGTGGTCAACCAATGCTACAAGACATGCTTTGTCTTCCAAAGTATCACACACATAGCAGAATGAAAATGTGGGTCAAGCAATCAGCCCTGGAATTCTTTCCCACATTAATGAATTTAATAGTTAAATTATACGCCTGAAGTTTAAATAGTAATCTGTACAATCTAGCTGTTACACTGCCAGTCCCACTTCCATGAATCAAATGAATAAGTGACTTATGATCTATATTAACATCAAAGGCTGTACCCCCATGATTGCTTTAAATTTCTCCATGTTCTATAGTACTACAATTATCTTCTACTTTTCATAATGGTCGGGAAGAAAATGAAATGGTGCATTCCTTGTCATCAATAACATAGAACTGCAAAGCAGTAACACTAGTATCAACACTGATAATACATTTTGCACTGCTAACAAAAAGGTGTTACACAGGTGCATCAACCAACATTTTCATGATCGTTTAAAACATTTCTGTTAAATGATTTGACTTTTCAAACTTTTTTCCTTTTTTGAGTAAAGCATGAAGAGGTTGCAAAATAGTAGCATATTCCTTCACAAACTAGTAGCATATTCCTTCACAAAATGCATATAGTACTTGCCTGAAAAAGTCTAAAGAACATCTTTGTCTTTAGGAATAGGTGCATTCTTAATTGCTTCAATCAGCCCAACTTTGTGCTTAATCCCATTAGCACTAATTGTGTGACTTAGATATTCCACCTAGTCTTTAAAAAGTTTGCATTTACTTGGTTGTACAGTCAATCCACTTTTATTTTAAGAATATCAAACACTTTCTTGAAAACCACAAGATATTTGCCAGGATCTTCATTGAAAATCAATATATCATCTTGAAAAGCTGCCACCTGTTTCATGTCACCAAATAAACAATCTATCATGAGATGAAATGCACCAGCTGACGAAGCAAATGTACATACTTGTTAGAACCAAATGGTGTGACAAAATTGGTAAGCTCCCGATAATCTCTACTTAATGGCATTTGATGCTATGCAAGTTGTCACTCATGTTATCTTGCTTAACCATGGTGGTAGTACTGCGAATAACATTCTGCTTTTACTACAAACGTGCTAGTTCATTAACAAGTTTCTGCAGATACATGTTGTGGGTCCTTTCTGGCTGTAGTAAATGTAAAGGTTTAGTTTGTGAATAGGAATGTCCTTACTCTTTTGTGATTGGGTACACTCCCCTCCCTAAATCCTCCCCTAACCTTCTGCAAATATATTCTTACTCCTCCCTTAACCCCTACCCTTTAGTAGTAAGCATTCATCATTTTCCAGCCATTCCTGCCTGTCCCTCCCACATTTACTACTAATATCTATACTTATGTGTGTACAGACTATACACTAGGAGCACAGGAAAGGATAGAAGCGATGGAGGTGCACCCCCTGCACATTTGCTTGTAAATAGCATTTTGTTGTAGTACATTAGTAGTACTACACAATGAAGTTTGTGAATAGGGCTCCAAGTGTTGTTGAGCAGCAAGAAGTAAGTGCACAGAAGAGGGAAATCAATAAGTTTACTTTTCATGCTGTCTACTGTGGTAATTTCTTAACTTTTAGTGCTGTGTATGAATGAATACATGAGAACACCTCTATGTGTCACTGGTACAGCAGCTTGTCACTACTCACTGGTCTCCAAAGGAGGGGTTGATTGAAGCAAGGGACCCAGATAGACTAAGGAAACCCTGAAATTAGTTTTAAACTTCTGGAAACCTGGCACATGCAGGGGAGAAAGAAAATCCCAGAACTGCACTTACTTCAGAGTTGCTTACCATACAATAGCATATAATTAACGCAAGGCTGGTTCCCCCTTCCAACAAATGACGCACATGGTGGAATTTTGACACCCGAGGGGTCGGACGTCAAAGTATAAATATGGGGCAAGTTTTGCGCCGATTGTGCGTCAAATTTTTTGACGCACATTCGGCGCAAACAGAGTATAAATATGCCCCTAAATGACATTGGTGGGGAAAATATTTAACCTCAACAAAATAAATATTGATAAGGTAGATATGTACATATTTGAATACAATTGGAGGGCAAATACATTATCTAATAAAATTATGAAAGATCACTGGGCAAAGAGGCCAAATGATACAAGAGGGCAGATATATGGTTACTACTCACAAGGCGTGTCAACTATAGCGGAAGTCATCTAATGAAAAGTCGAAGTAATATTGGTGACAATGTCATTGATATGTTTTATTAATGTTTAAAGGGTTGAAGACTAATATTTTGGTCAATTGAACCACTCTTCCAATGCTTAAAATATTAGCTGTAAAGTTTATTTTAGAATGCAGTTGAGGTTAGCATGGAGGTGATGGAACTAGCCATTACTGATGTTACCGATAGAGCTGCCACTGTATGCTCCCATTGACAATACATTAGATAGAATGATTACTATAGCACTTGGATTAAAAAGTCAGGGTTCAGTAGCGATGGCGTTCATGGCAAAGGTAGGAAAAGAGAGCCTGGTCCCCATACTTGAGCAGTGTCAGAGTGCAAGGAAGTGGTGGAAGAGCAGATACTGATCTGCTTCCCATTTTGATCATCACATACCTAGACCAGGCAGTGGAGTGGTGGATTATAAATCATCATCTCCCCTTGATTCAGTATTTCAGTTGGTTCTCTTTGAAAATCTGAATGAGGCACAGGAATGGTGGTTGATGCAATGCCATTGCCACCCTATTACCCACTCTCTGTGTCATTGCCACCCAACCTCCTCGATGTCTCATGCAGGTCAATAACGTCCCATAAAAGGAGAGAAATAAAATGTTTGTCGACTACAGTGTGAGTGGAATGGAAGCATACATAACAGAAACCTGCTAATGAGCTTCATTGTCTGTTCTGTCACTTGGAATCAATCAATAGACATCAGCCTCATTAGTGATACCTATGAATACATAATTCTATGTTATTATTATCTTACACAAACGTATATTATGTCATTTACTTTGTGTGAGTATTAGAGTTTTGGGCATTAATGGCAAAGGCAGACCGAGAGTCCACCTTGTGTTATTACTAGTCATGTGATTGTTTTTTCTATTAAGGCAACATTCTATTTAAAAAAAATAATCGGCCAGTTGATCAACGCCATGTTCATAGGTCAAGTTTACTTAATTAGAAGAGTGTGCATTGCACTGCTGAAAATATTTGTTTCACAAAGCCGAAATGGAATGCCTTGGTCCCAGTGAAAGCTGAAGAAAGTAAACAGTATTCATTGAGACACTGTTTTGCTTCTTTTCTTGCTGTAGAACCTGGTGATCTTTTAAAGTGGTTGGGGTTAAAATTTGCAATGTTTTGTATGATGGAGTCAAATCCTGTATTTTAATGAACAATTATGACATGGATTTGCTTGAAGGGCACTGCGGGAGACTGGCTCAGTTTATGGGATACACCTATGGTGTGACACCCTATAATGAGTCAAGGCAACCCTTAATGATAGTAAGTAGGTGTCCAATAGCAAAAGCTCTCTAGGGGTAGAGAACCACACCAGTGTTGCACAAATAAAGGATTCTTTATCACAGCACTCCTATCAAACTAGCTCCTTTTGGAGATATCTACAGATAAAATATACACAACATAACCAACAGAAATAGCATAAAAATATACTGGGCCCTATAGTGGGGTGGGGGGCCAAATCATAAAGTGGAATGCGAAATAGTGAACCCAACCAAGGTAAGTGTGATAGTTAGCCAGGGGCTGGGGGTAGATGAAAACACCAGAGGTAAGTGTGGGTATTGAGGTAAGTATGGGTAGTGTTGCCAGGGACCAGGATCAAGGTAGTTACTCACCCAGTTGTCCCATAGGCTAACACAGGGAGTAGTGGTTGGAGTTCATGAGATTCAGGACCCTTCCCAGTTGGCCATGAGAAAACCAACAGGCAAGAGAAAGGTTGGAGAGTGTCCCATCTGAGGATACCCAGAAGACATGAGTACCTACACCAGGGGACCCAGATGCAGAGAGGAGAAGCGACCCTCTCTGGAGACAGTGGAAGCCTCGGATTGTCCAGCTGCAGTCACAACCCGTAGACCAGGCCGGTGGAACCCAGGGAGGGATATAACCTTTGGAGATGACCAGGTGGTGCAGGTGGCAATGCCCCCCACTCCCAGAGGTGAAGTTCCTGCAAGTTGGTGGAGGTAGAAGTCCAGCTGCAGGGTCCAGGAAGTGCAGAAGATCCCAGGAGTCACCTATGAGATGTCCTTCGACAGTCGCTGCTGGCAGGAGGGTCAGTGACCAGCCATGTCACCAACAAGCACCGGCCAATGCAAGCAGATGCTAAATAGGAATTTGCAGAGTTTGTGGATCAGCAATGTCCAGAAGACTCTACCCTTGAGGGGGAGTCAGGGCTGGCCTTCAGCATGCAGGAGGGCTAATAAAAATCATTGAAGCCCCACACATGATACACTGGCGATGGACACAGGGTGTTATAAGGAGGCCTTAGCAGCACATCAAAACAGAAGTCCCAGTCCCAAGAGTTGCAGGACAGGGGCTGATCTTTAAATAGCAGAGTGCAGGAGGTTGGGGCTTCTTGGCACCTGAAGATCTCCTGCAGGAGAAAAAGCCTTGGCAAAAGCAACAGTTGCGGTGCCAAGCTTAAGAAAAGACTGCTACACATACAGAACGCCTCCGCACGCCTCATCCTTGTAGAGTCTTGCTCAACAAATCTGAGGACCCATCTACAGGGGAGCCCTTAACTAAGCATAAAAGGGGGTTGGTTACTGTTAGAAATGGGGGCTCTAGTTGGCAGAGGTAGACCCTTGTCTAAGTAGTCCTGTGCCCACCCTCTGGTAGTTTGGCACTGAGCAGTGTGGCTTAACTTAGAAGGCAATGTGTAAAATATGTGTGCAATCAATCATACAGTAACCCAGTGAAAAACACCACAAAAATACACCACACAGGTTTAGAAAATTAGATAATACTTATCTGAATAAAATGAACAAAACTAAAAAAATCCAATAAGCGCAAGTAGAAATATAACTTTTAAAAGATTTAAAAGAGGCTCAATCCTTAGAACTTAACAGTTGTTTACTTGTTACACACAGTACCTGGGAGGCGTCAAAAATAACGACGGATGGAGACCGCAGAGGAGGAGATGCGGGGAAAAATAAGCTTTTGCAGTGGATTTTCCGGTGCTGCACAGACGATGCATTGTTTCTTTCCATGCTACAATGATTTGCATCGTTTTGGGGCACGCAGGCTTGGTTCTTCACTGTGATTGAGGGATATTTTGCCACCCAGGGATGGTGAAAACCTTTGACGCACTGGAAGAAGGAGGAGGTGCTACATCGATCCAGTAGGCAATGTGTCAAATTATCCATTGCAAGGCAGGCACTGGGTTGAATTTCCAGTTGGGAAGTCTGTGCTGCATCATTCTGGTCGGCTGCGTGGCAATTTCTGCAGGCATTGCATCGATTTTCTACGCACAAGGAGTTCCTTGAAAAGTTGAAGTCTTTGTTGGCCCTGGGACTTCAGAAACAGGAGGCAAGCTCAATCTAAGCCCTTGGAGAGCACTTCAGGGGAAGCAGAGTCCTTCCAGCAGTCAGAGGCCAGCAGGGCACCAGCAGGACAGCAGTACTTCTCGGCAGGGCAGTCCAGATGAGCCCTTTGGGCAGCCAGACAGCTCTTCTGACAGAGTTCAGGTGCAGACCTAGAAGTGTCTGAGTTGGTGGGGTTAGAGACCCAGTTTATATACCCCAAAATGCCTTTGAAGTGGGGGAAACTTCAAAGAGTGGTTTTGAAGTGAACAAGTTCCCCTTTCAGCCCAGTCCTGTATGCCAGGGTCCATGTGGGGGTTTTCAGCCCTTTGTGTAAATGCAGGCCACTGGCCTTTGAAATGCAAGTGTCAGGCCCTCCACCATTCCAGCCCAGGAAGACCCATTCAGTATGCAGATGAATTCAGATGTGATTGAGTGTTCTGTGTTTGTGATTGTCTGGGTTAAATTCACAAGGGAGCTGTCAACAAGCACAGACCAGCCGTTGATTGGAGACAAGCTGTTAGGCACAGATGGTTTTAAGTACAGAGAAATGCTCACTTTCTAAAAGTGGCATTTCTAAAATAGTAATCTAAAATCCAACCTCAGCAATAAGCAGGATTTTCTATTACAATTCTGGTCATACTAAATATGACCTTGTAACCCCTTCCAGATCAGAATCTACCACTCAGAAAGTATATGAGGGCAGTCCTAAAGCTAGTCTATGGAAGGAGCAGGCCTGACAGTAGTGTAAAACAAACTTAGGAGTTTTCACTACCAGGACATATAAAACACATATGTACATGTCCTGCCTTTTACCTACATATTACCCTGCCCTGTGGGTTATCTAGGGCCTTCCTTAGGGGTGACGTATATGTGGAAAAAGGGGAATTTAAGGCTTAGCAAGTACTTTTCAATGCCAAATCGATGTGACAGTGAACCTCCACACACAGGCTTTGCGATGGCAGGCCTGAGACATGGCTAACAGGCTACTTATGTGGGTTGCACAATGAGTGCTGCAGACCCACTAGAAGCATTTAAATTAGAGGCCCTGGGTGCACATAGTGCACTTTACTAGGGTCTTATAAGTAAATCAAATAGGCAAATTGGGGATGAACCAATGTTACCATGTTTAAGAGAGAGAGCATATGCACTTTAGCGCTGGTTAGCTGTGGTAAATTGTGCAGAGTCCTAAAACCAGCAAAAACAGTGTCAGAAAAGTGTAGGGAGACAGCAAAAAATTGGGGAATGACCTATGGCTGTCAGGTGTATCTAACAGTCACTCAGTGAAGTGACCTATCTATCAGAGGGTTTCAGGGGCGTCATCTGCCTGGCCTAACCAGTCAGATGTTCCCAGAGGCCTCTGCCCATCTTTTTTCTAAAGATGGCATTATCAAGTGGCCACCTGCCAGAGCTCTGTGCAGCTCCCTAGGGGAGGGGCTGGACAGGGGGGTGATCACTGCCCTGTCCTTTGTGCAGCTTTGCGCCAGAGCAGGAACCAGGGGTTTCTGGACTGGTGCAAACGGGATTATGCAAGGAAGGCACAACATGTGCCCTTCAAAGCAGTCTGGTGGTGATCAGAGGCCACCCCACCCCACCCCATCCCTTAGACACCTTATATACAGGGGGGAGGTTGTCACACCTTTCCATTGTAGGACATTGTTTGTTCTGCTTTGCCAGTCTGAGCCTGGCTTGCCAGCATAACATCAGAACAGTTTCTGGGGTCAGCAGCATTGTGGACTGGCAACTAGACCCCGTAAGACTGCAAAGGAAGAACTGGGGGAATCCTCTAAAGAACCCCCAGTGTACATGGTATCATGCAACTAGCACTGGAATCAGTGTAGCTGCATGATTCCAACATGTTTGATACCAAACATATCTAGGTTCAGAGAAGTCGTTATGAAGTTGGGCAACTCATGTTGACTAATGTCCACTACATACCATAAGATGGCTTTACCACACTTACTGAGCCCAGGTAATGGACCTGGGGTCTATGGGAACACCCTACTCATGCAGGGGTACCCTGATACTTCAAGTCATGTACCCTGCCCTTGGGCTGAAGGGCCTACCAGAGGGCTGTCTTACAGTGGCTAAGTGCAGCAACCTGGATATAAGGAAATCTTATATGTGTGGTAAAAGGATGCATGCATCATTTCACGCAGGCTGCAATGGCAGGCCTGCAGACATAGTTTACATGGGCTCCCATGGGTGGCACAACACATGCTGCTGCCAATGGGGGACCCCTGGTGTAAAAATGGCTTGGGTACCTAAGTACCTTATACTAGGGGCTTACATGAGGGCACTAGCATGCCAATTGTGGGTGTGAAAATACGCCAAGCAACCAAATGTAGGGGAGAGAGCACTAGCACTGGGGCCCTGCTTAGCAGGATCCCAGTGCAATACAGTCCAAGACATACTTACACCATACAAAAAAAGTGGGGGATACTACAACCAGAACCCAACTTACTAAAAGCACATGCTCTGAAAGGGCACTCCTTAAATATTCAAGCCCTTTCATGGTGTGCAATGCCAATGAAACCTATCCCCTTCATGTGTTCATGTGTTTAATTTTTCAAAATGTTCTTTGGTTGCTTTCATAAGTCAATAATTACCAACATTATGCTCAGGCCAGCATCTTGTCCTCCCGTTGTATGCCGTAGGGCCTCCATTAGAGCAAAAACAACATACAATGTGCCAGTGCCACAATTTTGCCATTAGTACTGTCCATATACCTTATGTCAAACATTATCTTGTGTATGTTAGGGGCAGAATTTGGTTATAATTGTCCTCCCCCCAATATGCCACAGCTGTTCTCCATTAAGCCAGGCATTACCATTAGACAGTATCAGCATTTTGAAATGGGTGCCCCCATGCCAAGAATCTCCTACAGGATGCCAACATCTGCATTTTCCCATGGCTGTCCCCATATGCGAAGCATAAGTGCCAGTGTTTTGCTATGCTAAGAATTGTCTCTAGTATGCTTGCACAAGTATGTTGCCAGGGATGCATCTATAGACGAAGAATTACCTTCAGAATAGCAGGGCCAGCTGCAGGCTTGCAATCGTAACACTACATTCTCTCTCATGGTTACATTCACTCACTTATTATCACTCATTCATGCTCAATCTCACTTAGACTTAATCATAACTTCACAAACCCACTTCGACTCACTCATTCTTTCTTGCTAAGTTTCACTTATTCTCACTCTGAGTGCCAGATGTAGGAAGCTTTTACCTTGTTCCCAAAGTCACAATTTGCAGAATGGGCCCGTTTGCGACAATACTTTTTTTTTCAAATGCAGCAATCCAATTTTGTGATTCTGTAATCTATTTACCGAACCACAAAAAGGGATTGCGAGTCGGAATTAGGTAGAGTTGTTCCCTTCCTTACTGCAAGTCGCAGTGCTATATCTGATTGTTTTGTGATTGTGAATACAGTCACAAATCAATTGCAGTTAGCAACAATTTCAAATTGGTGCTAACCCTTTTGCAATTGAGAAGGGGTCCCCACGGGACCCTTTCCCCTTTTTTAAAGGATGCAAAAATATTTTTTCAGAGCAGGCATGCTCTGAAAAAATGAAAAGAAAACTGAATTTTTGTTTTTAAAATTCTTCCCGTTTTCCTTTAAGGAAAATGTGCTGCATTTAAAAAAAAAAAATCACTTGATTTAAAAGCAGTCACAGACATGCTGGTCTTCTGTCCCCAGCAGGCCACTTCCCCTGTGAGTGTGACCATTCCAAATGGGGTCGCAAATTGCAACCTACCTTATGAATATTAGGGCCAGATGTAGGAAAGCTTTAGCGACTCGCAAACGGCGAAAAACGCCGTTTGCGAGTCGCTAAAGCCCATCTGGTATGTAGAAATGCATTTTGCGAGTCGGAACCGACTCGCAAAATGCATTTCCGGGTCGCAAATAGGAAGGGGTGTTCCCTTCCTATTTGCGAGTCGCACTGGTATGCAATTCCATTTGATGGACTCGCAGTTACCTTCCACTTGAAGTGGATGGTAACCCAGTCGCAAACGTGAAGGAGTCCCCATGGGACCCCTTCCCCTTTGTGACTGGACCAAAAAATAATTTTTCAGAGCAGGCAGTGGTCCAATGGACCACTACCTGCCCTTAAAAATACCGAAACAAAAGGTTTCGGTTTATTTTTCAAAGTGCAGCTCGTTTTCCTTTAAGGAAAACGGGTTGCACTTTGAAAAAAAAAAACTGCTTTATTTAAAAGCAGTCATGGACATGGAGGTCTGCTGTTCCCAGCAGGCCTCCATGTCCGTGAGTGCCCTGAATCGCTATGGGGTCGCAAATTGCAACCCACCTCATTAATATTAATGAGGTGGGTCTTTACGACCCCATAGCGACTCGCAGAAGGTATCTGAGACACCTTTCTGCATCCCAAATTGCGACTTGCAATTTGCGAGTCGCAGTGACTCGCAAATTGCAAGTCGCAATTTGGGAAGTTGCTACATCTGGCCCTTAATGAGGTATGTCATTCGCGACCTTATTGGGAATCACAATCTGTGTGAGTTACACTGTTGTGCATTTGGTGTTGTGAATCGTAAAGATTCGCAAATTGCCAGTCGTAATACCAAAGGGTTGTACATCTGGTTCTGACTCACTTACTCTCATTCTTCTTCACTCACTGTCACTCATATTCAGTCTTCCTCATATTTTCTCCAACTCAGTTGCATGCAGTCTTACTCTCATTCATGTATTCTCATTTATTCCTACTCACTGTGAAGCACTCATTCTCACTCAAAGTTAAACATACTCACTATCACTCACTCACTCATCCTCCCTGACATTCTCTCCCACTAATTCTGCCTCACACTGACAGTCTTCACATGTATACATTTTCATTCACTCACCCTCACTTCCAGTACTTCTCTGACTCACTAATTCTCACCCACTCAGACTCACTCAGACTCACTTAATAACACTCAATCTCACTTGTTCTCACTCACTCTATGCTACTCTAACACACACCTGCTCACACATACACACGCTCTATCTCACATAAACACACTCTTACGGCTCACACATACACAAGCCTTACCTTTTCCCAGCTGCCAGCGAATGTCCAATTCCAGTTCTTGGCGCTACAATTTTTACTACACTAACAGTGAATAATGGACTGTTCATTATTAGTATACTAAAAATGGTCAGAAAACAGGGAGGTTGAGCCCCGATCCAAATAAGGGCAATTGGTCCTGTGTTTATGGCACTGATCTTGCCACTTGAGAGGACAAAGTGATTGCAAAAGCAGTGCCAGGGGTCGAAATGGTAAGCTAGGGTTACAACTGTGACCCCTGAAAACCCCTAATCAATATCAATTCCTCCATTTCCCCAAATCTCAACTCATAATTTTCTCTCTCTCTCTCTCTCTCTCTCTCTCTCTCTCTCTCTCTCTTATGTTTCCCTCTAGCTTCCTGTCAGCATCTTATTAAGTTCTCTCACATGTCTCTCTTTATTGCTTCTTTTAAGCCTGTCACCTACTCTCACATTCTATTTTCAAACTCTCTGTCTCACCTCTTTCTCATCGATCTCTCCTTTCTCTCAGATGTCTTTTTTTCACTTTGTTCATGTGTCCACCCTCTCTGCTTTCTCTTTCTAAATTGTCTTTTTACCTTTCTCACACCTGTCTGTATCTCCGTTTCTTTGCCTCTCAGCTGCGACTTTCTCATTTTTCTACCCGTCACCTCTATCATCTACCGTTCCCTCTCTGCCTCTGTAGTCTCTTTTTTGCCTTGGTCTGTTATTTATCACCTATCTGGTGTGGCCTCCTCCTCTCTTCCAATTCCTCTGCTGTCCCTTATCCTCTATCATCTGTATTCTTTTCCCTTGGCTCTGCCTTATTCCCTCTCACCTGACAATTTGTAAGAGAGTGAGAGACTTTTAGGCCCATATTTATGTGAAAATACTGGAGCACTACTCTGCGCCAACTTGCCAGCGCCATGCTCCGTCATTTTTTACAACACAATGATGTGCCGTATTTAAGTGAATACGGCACACCCCTTTGTTGTCTCCTGCGCTGCCAGTACATTTAGCTGCGAACGCAGGCATACTTGCACCATCGTGCAAGAACGTCTGAGTTGAGGGGTGTGATTGTTTGTGTGTGGGAAGGTGTCCCTTCCTGCACATAAACAATCACTAATGGTGCTTTGGCACTTCTGTGTGTGCTGAGAAATGCAGCACACACAGAAGTGCCAAAGCGTCATTTGCAAATGATTGTTTATGTGCAGGAAGGGACACCGTCCTGCACATGAACAATCATTTCTGTCATTTTGCTCTTTCTAATGCTGTGGCAGAATGAAACACGTGTAGAAAAAGCTAAAAACGAGGAGAAATAAAAGTATTCCTCCTCGTTGCGCTGTGCTAACACCATCCCTGTGGGTGGTGTTAGATTTTGGCGCTGCCTCAGGTTAATGAAACCTCGTAAATCTGAGGCAGCGTCAAAATGCAATGAGGGTTGCTGTGGCACGCCCACTGCAACACCCATTGCATGTCCCTCTGACACAGATAACTGCATCGGAGGGGCACATATTGACAAGGAGGTGTAATGCCACAAAAAGTGGCGTTACACTTTCTTGTAAATATGGAGCAGAGGTTAGCGCCACTGTAGCGTCACGTAAATTGATGCTCCAGTGGCGCTAGGGGCTCATAAATAAGCCCCTTAGATCCCTATTAATTATTTTGCAATTGTTCATTTCGGTTTTGGTTTGAGCACACCACAAAGGCTGCTCATACCAGGGCCTCCCATTCATGAATGATGGCACAATTTTGATTCAGTGCAACGTGAGGTTCACTGCTGAGTTTATTTCTGCCTCATGGACAAATCCTGCACAAGTTGGGAGCTTGCAAATAATATGCGATTTGTCCACAGGCTGCAATCAAGGCATTATTGTGCTCTTTCAGTGTACAGTAATGGGAAAGTAATAGGGAAATGACAGAAACAAGTTATCTCGGGGTACAAATGCCCAGATTTATACTTGCTTTGCCCTGAATTAGCGTCATTTTTATTTTACGCTAATTCAGCACAAATTTAACTCCATATTTATATTTTGACGCTTGACCCATCTAGCATCAAAATATTGTAGTTAACATAATTTTTTGGATGCATGAAACCACCTTGCATCAATGAGATGCAAGGTAGGCATTCCCGTCCAAAAAATGACTCTAAGCCCCTAGCGCCATATTTATCCACCCAGGCAAAAATGATGCATGGGTGGAAGGTGGATGCAAAGAATTATGTTAACTCCGATTTGCATCAAGTTTTATTGCCTGGGTCAGACCAGGCATTAAAATGAGGCCCACACAACACTACTTAAGGAAAACACACAGAAGCAACATTACCAACCCACAGGACAAGATGGAAGTGATACTGCTCCAGGTTGGGAAACAACGCTGATGACAGCAACAACAACAGCAACTACCACCACTACAACGGGGCCCACAAAGGCAACTTAGAAGGCAGGAGAGGATATTCCTGAAACAGGACAACCCTCCTTGGCCTCAGGGAACAAGACATTATAAGGACATACAGACTCAACCAGAAAGCCATACTACACCTGCTGCACCACATTGAGCCACAGATCACAGCCAGCCTCCAGACCCCACACAATATATCACCTCTGACAAAGCTGCTAGCTGTTCTGCACATGCTGGCAAGTGGCTAATTTCAAACAATTGGTGCCCTGGTTGCTGGTGTGTCACAGCCGTCATTCTCTGTGTTCCTGTCAAAGGTGTTAGACACATTATCTCTCTGACACCCTGCCATTTCAGCTTCCCCAACACCCAGCAAATGCAGTAGGAGATAAAACAGGGGGCCTAACAATTTGATGGCTTACCGCATGTGCTCGGTGCGATTGACTGAACCCATATCAAACTTGCTACACCTGCAGCAACAGAGCATTTATACCAGAATCGCAAACACATGCATTACATAAATGTGCAGGCCAGAGTGCACCACCGGGGACTATTCACAAACATTTTGGCCAGGTATCCTAGGAGTGTCCAAGACGCCTACATATTCAGGCACAGCAGGATCAACGAACACTTCCAAGATGGCCAATATGGAAATGGACTACTTGTGGGTAAGTCAACAAACCTAGCAATTTAGACACAACACACCAACACTGTAGGACACACAAGACATATACCACTCCAAAAACACATGGCCAGGGTTACACAGATGTGTAGATAACAACACATATGCTCCATGCTGCAGTACAGCACAATCAGTGCACACCACAAACACATACAACCACATGTACGTAACACACCCACAACTTGACAGGCATACCACGTGAAGGACAGGTGCAGATATGAACCCTTTGCTAACAGAAGATGTACACAGACCACTACAAGTACTCACAGGTTGCCTGCTGTGTACACTTTACAAACACAGTACACCAAACAAAGGATAGCACAGCAATGTCAATGGTATACACCATGCTCATGTAACATTAGTCAAACATCGGCACAGATCACTCAAATCATGCCATGCAATTCTCTGCCAGAACAAATATCAAATGCCAGACAACTGGTGCCAATACCAACTACATCTCATCAACACATACCTGACTTACCTGTAGTGTGCATATACATCTGCCTGATGCAGCGGGTCAGACATGGGGCACAGTCACTGTTAGACAGTGCAGGTCATGGATGCCATTGTGGGATCCTGTAGGAGTATTTAGGACATCACTGACCTTATATGCACTGTGCTAAGGGACACATTTGCCAAGTAGCTGAGCTCCATACCATTGCCTGCACTGTGCATGTGTGGACAGTATAAATGCTGATTTATGTTTTGAAAGATAGGAGAGACCCTGGTAGTAATTTTGATCATTCTGAACCAATAGGATGCACACCCTTGGACACCTGGTGGCTGGCACAAACGTCAGCTGCCACTCAGGATCTCTAAGGGACCTATGTAGGAGCCCCCAGTGCCACTGTCATGGCCTGTACTGTATGTAAAAGTTTGTGGATGATCACTCTTTTGTGACTTGAAGCCACATTGTAAATCGGCCACCCTCCCAAGCAGCACTTAGCGTGGAAGGGGCTCATAATGTGTGTTGCTGCAGGCCTCTCACCACAAGATACATAGCATGATGATGCTGATTCAGATGTAGGTGTCACTTAAAACCTAAGGAAGTGCCAACATCAGGCACCACCCCAGGGGTGCTGTTTGCAGGTTGCAATAAGGAAATCAACTGTGATTTGACCTCATTTGAATGTGCCACTTATGCATGCTGCATACTGCTGAACACACAGAAAGAGACAATTGTCCAACAAAACATTAAATGTATAGGAAGGTGTCCCTTCCTGCATAGATACATCCACCTCTACAAGGCAGCTAGCCAAGCACCCTGGTGCAAGTTTGGTAGTGTTGATGCACGGCTGAATATTAGGTGCCGGCGCAGGGGACAACAAATAGTTGCCTAGCAACATACCACACATGGTGTATTCCTGCATAGTGAAAATGTTGCAGTACAGTGCTGCCAATGTTGGAGCTGTGTTGTGCATTGGCACTTACTCATTAAAATGGGCCTAAGTGTTGCACTTCATATGTAATTACTCATGTCAACATGTCTGGGATGTCCAGGCTCAGTAGGGCTACCACGTTGTCACCACATCTGACCTCATTGTGTTGTGAGGATATGTCATGTCCCCTCTAGTGATAGCACAATAATACAAAGATGCACTACACAACACATGGTACCAACATACTGAGCATCAGTTAGGATTCCAAAATATATGTCCCAGGTCTTTGAGCCAATACCAAAGATTATCATGTTCAACAACACAGTGCTAAGTAAACTTTGCACAAGTCCAGGAACTCACACCATACCACAAACACGTATGAGTCACAACCAACTCAGTATAACAACTGCCTTACTATATGACAAACCTGTTACAAGCCTAAACAACAAGTTACACCTTTTATCTTTTGCAGGGGATCAGGGTTATGGCCTACAGCCATGGATGATGACCCCATTTGCAAACCCAAGCACAGCAGCAGAGCGTGCATACAATGAAGCACATCGTAAGACACGCAACATTGTGGAAAGGACATTTGGCATACTGAAAACAAGATTCAGTTGCCTGGACCTCACAGGAGGCAGCCTCCTATGTGCCCCACATATTGTGTGCAAAATCATCCTGACATGTGCACAACATATGTGTGCGGATGAACGTTCCTATATATGACCAGGTAGATGACCTGCCTGAGGAGGAGGATGGTGGTGACAATATGGAGGGAGAACAGCACAACACAGCTGCTGGGGTACGCTGGCGAAAGCACATAGTTGACAACTTTTACTCTTAAGAACCACTGAATTCACCTTGTTAATTTTGCAAATAAACACTTCACTGATTCAGCCAATCCTGCTTTGGTCTCTTCAATCTCCACTACATATACCATAGGAATGTGAGTCAAATATGAGGGAACATGTTACAAATAGGAATATGACATGTATTGTTGTGACATCATATGTGATGTGTTAAATTGTACTGCCACAATCATTAATCAATAGGTCATCAGACACAACTACATCATGTCCATATAGGATGTATGCAAGGGGCCCACACATGAGGTAGTGGATGTCAAAAAATAGAAATTAAGCCATGTTGGAACTGAACACTGACACAACTCAGTGTGAGAGTTGAAATGGCTGCAAAGAACATGTGTGAGTACAAGGGGGTAACATCATTGGTAACTATGGTTATCATGAATTGCCCAGGTGTTACAACCAATGATAGACGCTGGGCCTGCACAGAATATCCATGGTAATTTGTCCTGCCACTGCCATGGGGCACAATCCTGACACAGAGTACACATGACCTCACACATTGCACGGACACGTCTGTGGAATGCACATCAGTACGGATGAGACCATATGCAGCTAGGTCTGCAAGTCCACTTCACAAAACCAACAAACATTGGTAATTGCAACGAGTTTAATCAAACTTTTCTGATCAAAACATATTCTGGGTGGAACGTAGGCAGAGTGTGACATACACACTATGTATCAAAGATGTACACGTCAGACAAATATGCAAGCTTCACACAAGTATCCATAAACTCAAAATCTACAAATGGAGACAGTAGTCATGTAATATTTCCAGGTAGCAATAATTTACCCATCAACAACAATGCCTGTCCTGTGTATGTAGCTTTAAATATTATGCTCTGTATGACAACATCATACATCACAGACAAAAACACAATACAAAATCACAAATCAGAACTATTGTATTGTACTGAATGCCAAACATATGTGGATACACTGTTGGCACACATGCATATACATGCATGACGTCCAACAATTTGCATGCTGTTGGCTCTGTAACATACACATTGGGGGAACAGACCAATCACACTATCGCATGGACTACCACATGCGGCCATACCCAATATGCCACAATGCAGCAAAGCCCATGTCACATGTATGTTGATTCAAGGTGAATCTAAGGACAATGCAAAAAAACATGCAATCGGCAATTGAGTAAATAATATGACGCAAATGCGTCCAAAACATCCACAAACACAAAGCAAATGACACATGGGCCCTTAGCGTAAATTTCACCTTTGCTCTCCTCTCAATGCTGCCTTCAGTGAAATTGATGCATAACTGTCATGCGTCAATATAAATGACGCATGTGCGCTATGTGTCTAAGAAAACCTACGCAAATGTCCAATGCATTAAATAAATTTAAGCATAACTGAAAAACGAGAGGCACGGGGACAGGAAGTGATGTAATAGGAAATCCTGTCTACAAGCATGGTACAGTGGGTGTAGTTTCATTTTCTCTTTACAGTCTGTGCCTTTCCGACTGCATGGTTGTGTTTTGAAGCTGGTGGTTGTGTCTTGATTGTGTATTGAAGTTTGTGGTGTCCCTCCTGTCGTGTCCTGTTTTATATTGTGTGCATTTTGTCCCAGTAGTTGTGATTTTGTGTGGTTTTTGTCTATATTTGTATTTTTACTGTGGGGTGTCTGTCTGGGTTAGTTACTTATTTGGGATAGTTGGGATTAGTTAGTGCGGTTAAGTTTCAGTTTTTTTTTTTGTCCTTGGTATTTGGGGTCAACTTTGACCATATACGACATGTCTGGTAGAGGGAGGTTGACGAGGATGTCAGAGGATGAGCTAGGTGGATTTGTGTGGCTGGTATCCCACTACCTGCCTATGATGCTAGAGATGGGTGGTCGAGTCATCCACGGATACTGTACCAAAGCCAGACGACTGCAATGGGGCAAGGCGCTCCACCACTTGAAGAGAAAGTACAGAAGTGGCAGGAATGAGCATAAGCTCAAGCATAGGTGGGCAGATCTGGTGGCCAGGGAGCAGGATGTGCTCGATCACCTTGGTGATGAGATCGGCGGACCTGTTGGTGAGTCTCCCATTGGCATACTATTTAGTGTTCACTGCTCATGAATGACAGTAGCAGATGAGTTGGAGTGCTGCATGCAATGCTTGTGGACTGGTTGTATGCAACCAGAATGAAGTGCATCTGCGCCAGTCTAGGCTGGGAGTTCACATGCCCATCCATGATACCAATGCAGGTCAGATGTCTGGTGAGTCCTGCACAACCATCACGAAGGCACACATTTCAAAGGCCACGGCGACACCTGGGTCCTGGCATAGTGTCATGTATGAAACGCCAAGGCACCGCCAGCCTACCATATTTTCCCTTGATTGTGTCAACAAAGTTGGGCAATGCATGTATAGTGCAACTTTATCATCATTTCACTCACGTGACCCCTGGCCTTGCCATCATGTTAGCAAAGGCATAGGAGGCAATGTAAATGGGGCATTTGATACCATTAGACACCTTTGCCACATCAGTCATGGATTAATCAACGCATTGTCATTGCAGACTGAAAACTGAGCAGCATGTCTATCTCAAAGTGCCTCTGAGTGCCTTGCAGGACAAGCTTGAATATGTGAGTCATATGTCTTACAAAGTGCCAGGATAGTGTCATGTTCTTTTTATACAACTCCCCCTTATACCATGTTGTTGCGTCTTCTATCGGTGGCCCACATATGGTTGTTGCAGGGTGTACCACTACATGAGTCTCTGGCCCAGTGATAGTGTTCAGATATGTGGCTCTAACTCATGTGAGTGTCTGTGTCATTGTGTGATCGTAGTGGTGTGTCTGTTGCACTGTCTTCCCCTGGTATAACTAGCTTACTCTTCTCAACTAGTTCACACTGAAATTTGTTGTCAACTCACAGTGAGTATGATATGAAACTAAGCATGGTTTTACATTCATGTCTTACAGGTGGACCTGCCCCCTACACGATTGATGAAGTGGTGTGATTTGAGGACTCAGATGTATCCAGTAAGTGTGATAATGTGTGCCCTGTGAAGTAATGCAGGGTTTGGTGTCAGTGACTCATGTGTGTTGAATATAATACCATATGTGATAAGCTGTCCAATGATCAGATATCAAAGTAGGCTGGATGGTGACATAATGGCCCATTTAAAGAAACCCCATGCACCACCAGAGGGTCACATCTTGTGAGGCTTGTGGTGCACAATGGCCAGCATTGTTTACACAATGTTATGACAAGGCACATGTACGGCCATATGTGACTAAGCATGACAGAGTGCAACACTGTGAGAATATTGGTAGTGGCACACTCCATCATTCTCACAACAAAGGGATACACCATATTGAACATAATTTGGTGCATCCCTGTATTGTCATGAAGATGGAGGACTGGGCTGGCAATTATCCCCAGCATGGCGCTCAGTCTTTTGCACTCCATGTATGTTACACTTATGTGGAATGTAATTGGCTTGAATGCAGGTCAAGGCCAAATGTGTGCTGGCATAGAAATGGGTGTGTAAGGAATAGTAGTGGCAGATCAGGTATTGATGGGTGTCTACACCTAGACACATGAATGCATATGTGATAGACCTTTGGATAGCAGCTTCCACTTGTTAGCCCTCCTAACATATGGTCCACTCCTTGACTCCATATATGAGTGGGTATGCCTTGGTAGATGACAAGGACAGTTGAGATGATGGATTGCATGGCCATCTCCCATTAGGCCCAGGGGGGAAGGAATACCAAATTAGATGCTCATAGTGTAGGTCATCTTGATCAGGCTTGTATGTGTATCTATGAGCTCTGACCCCTTATGGTTACAAACAGCATCCCATCCTCCCAATAACATGTCCAAGTTACTGATGATGTATGGTGTAAATAGACACAGATGATGAGGAAGGTTGGACCTGATCTATGTAAAGTTTGCACTGCCTTTGCATTATTCTGGGTTCCGAAAAATGGCTCACCGCTACTATGTAGAGAGGCCAGCAGGGGAATGGCGGGCATTCCCACAAAGGGTCCCCACACTGGCCAAGAGGGCACAAAAAAAACTCAGCTCCTCAGCACAGCTGGCACCACTCCGACAACATCGGCTGCAACTAGAACAACAGTGCAACAGCCCACACCACCTGCTGCCATGGAAACGTAATTGCTGCAGGATCTGCAGAGAGACATTTCCCTGGTCCTAAAACGATTGGACAGTTTGGAGAAGGAGGTGGCCACCAACACCAAGAGGCTAAAATTCATCAAGGAAAAAATGAAGAAGGCCAAACTCTGAGTCACATCTGAACTGCCTCCTCCAAGTTCAGTCCCCTCCCTTCTGATTTTAAGTTATATTTTATTGTGGGTTTTAGGGGGTTAGTGCTAGGTTAGTGTAGGTATGTAATTTAGTTAGGATAAGTCGATTTGGGGGGGTTATTTACGTATTACGTGTTAATTGGTGGGTGGGTAATTGGTTCATGTTGGGGTATCTATGTGTTTTCTATTTTAAAAATATAAACAAAATATATATTTGTTTAGATTTAGTTAGTATATGTGTAGTATTAGTATATGTTGTCCTGCATGTGTCCTGCAACTTGAGGGGGTTGGGAGGCAATAATCAGAGTGTGGTGTTAAATGTGTTAGTTAAGTTCTGCATAGAATAGTTAGCTTTAGTTTTTGGTTAAGTAGAGTTAGAATAGGTTAGCTTAGGATAGGGTAGTTTTTATTATATGTTTTAATTTAGTTTAATACTTAATAAACATTTTGTATATTCCTATACATTTTGTTTTATATGCTTGTGTCTCAGGGTCTTCCCATGAGTGCACAGTGCAAATAGTGTGTTGGCCTAGGGATTCTATCCTGCCTCCGAATCCCTCTCTTGACATGTGCATCACCTATTGACAACCGAGCTGTCACATTGGTAGCAACAACACATCTACTTGCCCATGCATCTGCCTTCCAGTATACCCACCACTCAAGGTGACTATGTTTACTTTGTATTGGACAGGTAGGTGTGGTAATTCAGTTCTCCGTGTTGGAGTCCTGTGTAGGAATATTGGGAACTGTGGCACATCTGACAGCAGCCTACATTTGAACTCTATCCTGCAAAAGTGACCGGTGACAATCACTAATGAGGTTAGGTACCTCTGTATCACACCAATGTGTCCTACTGGTACTCCCAGCAGACGATATTGCAGGAGAACTGTTTCATAGCCATTCCTGTTGTATGTGGTGAGTGAAGCATACATGTGTTCTTCATTTTTGACATACTCAATGAATTGCTCGTAAGGGATAAGACCAGCATTGACATCTCTCATGTTGGGACCTTGTTTGTAGGTATGTGGTCCCATATACCTGCACTCTTGTACTGACACTCTGTGACTAATGACTTGGTTACACACATCACAATTCCTAAGCGTAGTAGATATATCACAATCCACAAAAACATGCTGTTTGTGTAGGAGGTGTTTATTTACAAGTGTCTTAGTGCAATATTTACAATGTCGAGGTCAGTGACCCCATTTGTGAACTCCATGCAATCGTGACACAACACAGGTCCAGGTTTGAGGGACATGTCCTGGGACATGATTGGGTGAAGTGTTGTTAAGTGTGGAGGAACATGAATTGCCAATTGGTAAGTGAGAGACAATGAAAGACCATAGCAGACAGGTCAACAGTGTGTCGGTGTAGAGTCCACATATCCAACTGTGCTAACACTGGCATGATCTCAAGCACAGGACAAAGGAAAACACTGTCCTTGTGGCATGGGCTGGTGCTACCGGGAACTCTTACGAGTGAAGATGATCTGTTCCACATCTTCATCCTCCGATGTGAGTAATGTGTCCTCTGCCCTTGATGGTGGTGGTGGGGAGGTAGAGGAGGCCACACACACTTCAGTGGTTGGAGATGTGGCATCCCAATTCCCGGCAGCTGTCATCAGTGGAACAACATATGGCATCACTGCAGCAAGGAGGAGCTGCTGATTTTTGAGGATAGCAGCAACATCCCATTGGTAGGCAGCTATGTCTGCCCTGAGGGAGGCCACTTCCCGGTGAATGGAGTCCAGCTTGTTCTCAATCATGCTGCTGCCAGTTTGGGAGGGCAGTTGTTGTGGCCTCTCCCTCATGGCAGCAGCTATGTCCCTCAGACACTGCTGGACTCCATGCAGTGGGGAGTGTGTGCCTCGTTTGGCTGCAGTATTTTCATTGGCCGCAATGAGGGATGTGCACATACCCTCAAGGCTGGCTGCCACAGTCTCCATCCCCACCCGCAACTCTTTGGCCAGCTCCCGCTAGACTCCTACCACTGTCCTCTCAAAGCTGGTCCCTGGGTCCTCGGAGTCCTCAGCTGTGTCGGTGCTGGTAGGTCATACTATTGGGGTGTTGGGTGGGGCATCTGGGATGGCTGCTACATTATTTGTCCTCCTTGCGACTGGAGGTGGTGTCTGGAGGGATACAAGGACTTCTTGGAGGGTATCTTGGCTGATGGTTGTCAGCTGGTCATCCAGGTAATCAGGGTACTCCAGGACAGGCAGATCAGCAGGAGAGCCATCATCTTCGGCAATGAGATGGTGTGAAATGAATCTTCTGTGTTGTGGCAGTTCACATGTCACTGACTTACTATTGGAGACTCATTGTCATCTTACTTCCCAAACATTGTTCCTGTACATCATGGTTGCAGTCTATCAGCCCTTTGCCCCTTCTGAGTGTCACATGAGGGAAGCTCAGGTGGCACAATTGGCTGCGTCATATCTACTAGTTGTGATGTATATCCTTTGTGTGGCTTGACACCATTTTGTTATTATGGACCATCCCTATTCATCTATTTGCATGGTAGGGCTTTGCAATGGGTGTTGCAGTGGTCAAGCCAGTTTGCTATCTGTGGCACATATTTTCTGTAGTGGCACAGTTCTGATCACATCAAGATGTGTGGTTTCACATTACACCAGTTTAGTTGCTCTGGCTAGTGCCATGTTCCCAATGATACAGGACCACCCTGCTATTCCTATTTGTCTTATGTCTTGGTCGTGTTGGTAGGGTTAATTTGACTATATGCAGGGGATGATGTGATGATACAACAAGAGGCACAATCATTAGACATGCCATCAATCCCATGTGCCTCATATGTACATGTAGGTATTTAACCCTGGTGATTGACATATGTCCAGGTTGTGTACGTGTTGTGGTGCATGTCACTACCAAAGTGTAGGTACATGTGTAGCTTACGTCTGCATGGTGCAACTTGCTTCATTTGCAATATGTCCTTCTGCACTCCTTTGACATGCATTGTGTGTGTCCTATGTGCCTCCCCCTTCTTGCACTTGGCAATTAGCAGTAATTTCCCCCATGCAACTTACCTGGCATTTGTGGTATTTCCTGGTAGTCTGCGCTGTCCTGTCCTGTGATTCCAGTGACTAGTTCCTCTGGGATGACCGCTGCCACCATCTCCTCCATCTGGTCCCGGACCTCTTGTGGTGCTGGACTGCCACCTCCAGTTTGCAGTACTGCCTTCCTGTTCCTTGCCATTTTTTCCTTTTTTCTCCCGCTTGCAATCATGCCAGCATTTCTTGCACTCAGTTACGGTTCTCTTCACCTCTGCCACACTGTTAATCTTGTCTACTATCTGGTTCCAGATTGCCTCTCTCCTGCCAATTGGCAATTTTGAGGTGATGAAGGGTTGATGTTGATGCTTCGTCACCTCTCTCACCAGTATTTCATGCTCTCCCACACTAGAACAACACTTTGTCTTTTTCTTCTCCCTCCCCTGGGTCTTGTGTGTGTCCTCCTGGCTGGTTCCTGGTTGATTGGGGTCACCCCGGGGTCTCTCCTGGATTTCTGTGTCCATTTTGCCTCTCCTTTGCACTCTTCTGCATTAGCGTCTAAAATGTATGCTAATGTGGTTTAAAATGGTGCATTTCCGTTTTGTGACAAATTTACGTGCAGTAAAACAGGTTAGAGTCCTTTTTGTGGTGTTAACGTAATTTTGCCTCACGACAAGGCGCAATGGTTAACGTCAAAAAAATTGACTCTAACAATTTTTTGGCGCCGTCTTGCATCATGGTATAAATATGACACCCAGACAGCGCTAAAAAATGGTGCTAGCAAGTGTAAGCGTTTTGACACACAAATGCATTTGTGCAGTTTTGTGTCAAAAAGTATAAATCTGGCCCTAAGTATTTTAAAAAAACCTTAATCGGCATCACGTCAAAACGGAGTATAGACGAAAGCATTAGTTCTATGCAACTAGTTAAAGATCATTAGTCTATCAATAGAACTAATATATTTTCCAGTTGTTTCGTGTTTTTCAAGATCCTTTTCCTCGCTAATTTCTCATTTTTAGACTGTAACTTTTGAGACAATTTAATCGAGGTTTTTGACGAACTACTATACAGAGGGGCATATTTATACTCCGTTTGCGCCGAATTAGCTTCGTTTTTTTCGACGCAAATTCGGCGCAAAACTAACGCCATATTTATACTTTGGCGTTAGACGCGTCTAGCGCCAAAGTATGAGTAAAGAGCGTAATTTTTTTGCGTGAACGCCTTTCTTGCGTTAATGAAATGCAAGGAAGGCGTTCCCGTCTAAAAAAATGACGGCGACGCAAATGCGTCGTATTTATACTCCCGGGCAAAAATCACGCCCGGGAGGTGGCGGGTCAAAAAACCCCGCATTTGCGCCACTATTTAACGCCTGGGTCAGGGTAGGCGTTAAGGGGCCTGTGGGCTCAAAATGAGCCCACAGGTGCCCTCCCCTGCCCCCAGGGACCCCCCCTGCCACCCCTGCCCACCCCAGGAGGACACCCAAGGATGGAGGGACCCACCCCAGGGACATTCAGGTAAGTTCAGGTAAGTATAATTTTTAATTTTTTTTAATTTTTTTTGTGTGGCATAGGGGGGCCTTATTTGTGCCCCCCTACATGCCACTATGCCCAATGACCATGCCCAGGGGACATAAGTCCCCTGGGCATGGCCATTGGGCAAGGGGGCATGACTCCTGTCTTTACTAAGACAGGAGTCATTTAAATGGCGTCTGGGCGTCGATAATAATGGCGCAAATCGGGTTGAGGCGATTTTTTTGCCTCAACCTGACTTGCCCCATTTTAAGACGCCCTAACGCCATTTTCCCCCTACGCCGGCGCTGCCTGGTCTACGTGGTTTTTTTCCACGCACACCAGGCAGCGCCGGTCTGCTTGCGCCGGCTAACGCCATTCCATAAATACGGCGCCCGCATGGCGCTTCAGAATGGCGTTAGACGGCGCTAAATTTTTGGACGCTAAACTGCGTTAGCGCAGTTTAGCGTCAAAAAGTATAAATATGGGCCAGAGTGTGCCTCTCTGGGTTTTTGATACTTTCACGTGCTATTATGCGTTTCACTTGAAACAGTGCACACTTCACTAATGCCAGTTTGGCCAGGTATGTGTTTTATAGAAACTTCAACAGTCAATTTAGGCACTGTAATTTTATTTTTGTATTATGACTTAGGGTGGTTTCTGCTGAACAATACACCTGTTCTTAAACTTGAAACTAACTTTATTGTCTCTTGTGCACAAAAATTACACATATTTTCGAGTACTCTTACTATATTACCGTAATTTCGATAAAATGATTTTATTAAGTGAAGAATGAAGTGGCTTAAAGAAAGGGAATATGGTTCACTGCACTCTTGGCCACCCACATAGGAACGCAATTCTCAGTGGAGTATATTCATCGTGCCTTATTGACTCCTTGTGCGTAATTAGGGATGAATTGATAAAACGCGGAGAGATGGATTACGTTTTCGTGCCATATGTTTGCAACTAGGATCGCGCTATTGTCAAAACATGGGAGGCTTTAAATGGAGCAGTCAGCCATAGATATTTGTGCTAATGAACCAACGACGGGGATCCATAAAACCGTGGGGGGTTCGCTGCTGTCCGGGGCGAGTTTCTTTTGAAATTCGTAGATCTAGACTCATTAACTTTGATGCAAGAATCTGTGCTCAGAGTTCTAAGACCAAATTCAAGACTTTTAAAACTAAATACATGGATAGACAGATACAATAAATAAATAAATGAGTGAATAAATAAGTCGAGCAATGTTGTTACTTGGACTAGTGCTCAATTTACTGGTATAAGTTATATTTTAAGAAAAAAATAATGTAATTTTATTGGAACAATTATTGCAAATGATTGTCTGTGTAGGCCTCAAAAAAGGTTTAAACAATAAAGTATGACTCGTTTCATTTTACTAAGCTGCATTTCGAATATCATACCTTTTGCTCCTTAGTCAAGTTTCATATATTGGAAAAGTAAACACACCTTGAATTTGTAAGTTAAAATCAGCGTGCATCAATTTAAAATAGTTCCAGGAGCACTCGAAGTAGAAGATGAAAATAGAATGCTAGGAAGAGTAAAAGGTAGATAAATTGGGAGAAACGTTCTAATGGCAACGGAAATAAAAATATGCAATAGGTGCAAAAATCAAACCATGGTGAGAACCTGCCAGTGATTACCGGAAGAGGAAAGGGAAATTCCGTTTTCCGCAAATCTTGTGCGTGACTTGATTCTTTACTACACTGCGTAAGAATCCAAAGTAGGCCCAGCAAAGTCTGTGTCTGAAAGTTTTAATTAAAGATCTATCAGAAGAAAAAGACAGTAACAAATTAATACTGCGTCAACCTGTATTCTATGCGCTTATTGTGAGTTGAGTACAAATTGTGCTTGCTTTGTTTTTGCATTTCATTGTTAAACCAGCTATAGGCTGGTAGTAAAACAGAGCAAACATCAGTTGTAACAACTAGCGTGAATGTTTTTTACAATTCTTATAACCTACTATTACGGTGAACCTCTAAGGATCTCATTATGAGTTGTTCTTTATTATGATGAGGCCAGTAAGAAGGAACATTGCCCCTGTTAAAATTGCAAGGTCTACAGGAATATTGCAGATCTATTATGTTTCATCCGGAGAGTTCGGCTTTTGAAGGTAGCCAGAATCTCTGGGTGTAACTGTGGTGGGTAATTGTCCCCTGTAATCTTGCTTTTGGAAATGTTCAAAATCGTTCACATGACTTTCAATACAATAGAAATTATTTTATTTCAATTTGTAGAGAAATTATGCTACATTGAGGTCACTGTAGACAGCTGCATAAGGGCTACCACCACCAGAGGGTGCCACTTTGCAAACACAGTCTCAAAGTCTCGAATTAGCCTTGTTCCCAGAAAAGTGAGAGCTCAAAATGAGAAACTTTCACTGCGCTTGCAGCTCCAGGAACCATTGCACCAACGATGGCATCAGTTAATGATTAACCAAGGGGTGGGCTCAAGCATTTCTAATGGGGTATGTATTTGCAATGGAACACTTTTTGGGATACCTATTGCACTCTAAGGCTGCAAATGAGCATGGCCATGGGGGAACTCGTCGTTCTCTGGCCTGACAATTCCCATAAATTGCAGTGTGTGCCACAAGTAAATGGCATTTAATATTTGAATCAAAACTTTCTTTTGGAATAAAGTTCAAGAAATCTAATAGAAGAAAAAAACCGTTTTATTTTAAGCTCCACTTGTCAATCGGTGAAAGGGGTAGGCAGAGCTGGAGCCTCTACTTAGCCGTGTGCAAGAATAAAGGAAAGAACGCAGCATTTGGACTTTCCTAGTGTTCACAATTTTGTGCCAAACGGCATGACGTTCATATGCTAAGTTAACTATTGTATAATAACTCTACCAGTTACATTGTGTCTAAGCAGCTCTGGTTACAAAAACGGCGTTTGTAAACCAAGACACCATTCAATTGTACAGATTTGTCAAGTTAGACTATAACAGCCATGTCAATGGGTGAGTATAGATCGGCCAAAAGGACATTGTACTGCTCAAAATGTAACTAACTGGCTAAATTAATAGTGTGACTGACATCTACAAAGCAACTGTCATTATAAATTGAACACTATCATGCCAGTGAACATACGAGTGACGTGAGGGTGTAGAAAAGGATTGTAGGCCTAAGCCAACGTTAACAAGCGTTGGCAAAGACAATAAATAGGCCCGCCTATTTTGTTTGCGTGTATGTCCTCCTTTATTTATTGGCAAGTTTATGTGAATAGGTGACTGGATGAAGGTAAGAATGAGTCAAGGTTTTAATGCACGTGTATGGATATATTAATTAGTGAGTACTAGACAGCTGGGGAAGTAATTGATGCAAAACGATTTTACCAGTGTTGCAGACTGAGATCTAAGACGGTAGTAGTGAAAATGGTATTTAAAAAAAGAAATGGTAATAATATGTAAATACAGACATTACGAAGAAGTGGGTTACATGGTGTCGAGAATCCGCACATGTCAATAATCACCTCCAATTTGCACATTCTCTTTTGCATTTTAACACTGTAATCATCTCTGTACCATCAGATTAGAGCAGGCACTCGGTAATCCTAGTGCATGTTCAGATTTGCATCTTCATTCACTAATCCTTAGTACATTCCCAGGTTTTGAAAGAAAACCACCCCTCCTTTTACAATTAAAAAGTCAATAATAGTACCATTAGACAGAAAAACACTGAATAAACTCACCCATTTCAAGTCTTTTTTCCAGGTACGTTGTCCTTTCTTAAATGAGTGACAAAAGACAATATTACATTTTCTCTATACATATTTAAAAGTCATTCAACACTTCAACTATAAGCATAGCAGCCATCTTGTAAGAAATAATTAAATAAATGCGCTAAAACAGAGCAAGCTAAGTAGATTAAAAGTCACTAGGGGACACTGGCACAGATCTGCAAGCCAGAAGGTTAAGCAAACTCCTGATTCCCATTAATACTAGATAGGATTCACTACACCACTGAAGCTAAAGCCATCTGTTCGCATTGGCTGAAAACATTCATTGAGTTGGATGACAAAATATAGACCACAGAAATATTGTGGCATTAAAATATCTAGCTAAAACATTCACCACAAAAATGTTAAATTTACATGCATCTAATGTGAAGTAAAAACATATTGTGGTAAAACATATTGTGGTCCTAAACACCATCATTATAATTCTAAGCATACACATATATTCAGCTGTAAATCACACTACCATAATTTAAAATAAAACTTACATAATTTTATACAATGCATGTATTAAAAATATGGATAACAAAAGCATAAATATAAATCATAATTTCTCATCTTTCAGAAACAAAACTACATGTAACTTTATACGGAAATTTATAATTAACATTTTAATTTAATATTACATTATAAATGACAATACATTTATTATACACATAAAATAATTCTTAAATAAAAATATATAACAGCTGTATTTTTTGTTAAATAATTAAATACCACTGAAACATATAATTCATCATTTAAAAAAAAATCTTATACATAGTTTAATTTTGTTCAACCATTATACATAATATTTGAAAATGTATAACACAAGCCTTGGCATTGCATCTGATGTGCGATACTCGATAGGTCGTTACACATGTACTCTGTCACTCAACTTTATACTCATGCATCCATTTATCCATCCACTTATTCATACTTGCATTCGCCCTCTGACACCTTTGAATTAAAACACACACATTCAACAACATATGCATAGTAAATTAAAAGAATACAAGCAGAAAACAGAAAAGCTGTTTCTGTATCAGGTGGTGTGCATATGCTTGCAATAACAAAACTAAACATAGCAACAGATGCCCATCCTGCAGAGGTATTCTAATTGGCCTATCACTGTTTTAAATTTCCAGCATGGCTGCAACATTTAGAACCAATGTGTTGGCCATTTTGGAATGGGCAAACAATGATACACTATGAACAAAAGCACTCCATCCTGGTCATCTGGTTTAGAGTAAGCGGCCATGTGAGATGTAGTGCTTTTGGAGTTTTAGCCAGCACTGGTCTTGATCATGGTCATTGCCAGTGATCAAAGTCAGGGTTAGCTGAGGTATGCAGGTGAGCATCTGCCACAATAAAACCACATTTGTAATTCAGCTTGGTGAGTGTTAGCAAATGTCAAAACAAAATAATATAATATAATGATCTAAAATCCCTACTAATATAGCCTAATGAGGATTACTATAGTGCAAATTGTCTATCCCTATGATGTGTATAAGTAGATCACCAGCACCAAAACCCTTGCCTACTGAGGTATTCTGCAAGATTTCTTGTAACAAAATACTGGCATCCAGGCTAGAACACAGTGTAATAACAATTAATCCTTAAAAGTCAATTGCCTTTAATACATGCTTGTCACAATAAGCAAGTAATGCCTATTTGCTTAGTCATAACATTTCTTTACAAACAGGTCACATCTAAGGCATTTGACATAACTTTATAACTTTTTCCAGTGAACTGATAAGGTCTCTAGCCTTTACTAATTTCTAGTCAGTATATGCAACAAAGGCCTGCTGAAGTGTACATAGACTGTCAACTGTCAAGTCTAGAGTTGCAAAACTGGAAATGTACAAAATTACAGTTTGCAAAACAACATACAACTCCTAAATGTAGGGCCTAACAAGAATCATTTCAGTAAAGTTCTCCATGGGTTTATCAGAGTGAATGACCAGCAGCAAAATCTTTGCCTCCTATTGTAATCTGTGACATTACATGTAACTAAATATGTTTCTATGATGTATAACATAATGTGACAACAATCTACTGTTAGAGGCCTATTGGATTTACCATGTGTTTCACAATAAATAAGCCAGACCAATTGCATTTGTAATAACGTTTCATAATACACATGCAAGACCGAAGGCATTTGGCATAACATTTCCCTCAATACCAATTAAGTCTATTGCTGTTATCATTGGCTTGTCCCCATAACCAACTCAGATCTAGTGTAATGAGCGTACGCTTTTCCACACAACAACCATCGGTCATAAAGTCATAAAATTGCAAATTTGTACATTTCAGTTGGCAAAACAAAATCTCCTAACAGGGCAAAACAAGGATTTACAAATTTTTCATAGCCATGGTTTTTCAGACGGGCTAACCAACACTAATGCCCTTGCCAACTGAGGTAATCAGCGACACTCATGTAACAAAATCCTATCTGTAGGCTTTAATTCACAGTAATAACAATCCACCCTTAATTGTCTCGTGACTTTAACATGTGCTCTTCACAATCACTATGCCAGGACTGCTGCCTGAATTGTAATTTTTCATGATAAAAAATAGGCCTTTAGTCTTTATCTTTGGCATGTCACAATAACCAACTCAAGCTTACTGTACTTGAGCGTATGCTTTCTACAAGGCAACCATCCAGCATACAGTCATAAAACCACACATGTATATAAAAGTTCAGTTGGTAAAGCAAAATACTGTCTCTCCAAAGAGAGCTTAAGAAGGATGATTGTAATGTGTATCGTTTATGCCCACGATTTGGAGAATGACCAATACCAAATCCTATAGTAATCTGTGAAACTTCATGTTTAAAAATACCTGCCAACAGGGTTTAGCACCATGTCACAACAATCCAGCCTTAAAAGATTGTTGTCTTTCACACATGCATTTCACAGTAAGTAGGTCAGGTCAACTGGCTTTGTTGTAACATCTCATAATAAACCTAACAAACCAAATGGAATTAATATAGCCCTGGCTATTCCAACCTGCTCTCAAACACATTTCTGCCCTCTGAAGTCTTAGGTTAATAATGGAAGGGGAGAGTGCTAGGAGTGAGATACATTTCTCGTGGCTGTCCTACTCCCATCTGTGTTGGTGCTGGAGAAAGATAAACACCATACCTTACCTAGTTATCTAACATACTTTGACAGCTTTACAATGTCATATGTGTGCACCTGAAAGTTCAAGCTCAGGCAGCTGGATAAGTAAACAAAACAATCACAGCTGTATTGAGGGCAAGCACTTTTTGGTGGAAGCACACAATTTCTGCACAAACAATACATGTACTACAAGCTCTCAACATGTGGGTGGAGCCAAAACCACTCTCTAGTGATGATAATTTTCTAGCAATAGCTGCATTGTCAAGCCAGACCATAAAAAATGAAGATATTTAAAATATTTAAAAATAAAGCAAATACATTACAAACAAAACACAATAGAATATTAATTTAAAAAGTGAACTATTTTAAGATATACTATTTTAAATTAAATATTCTCACAACATCTTAAGTAATGTGTAGTGCTCTAACTCCAATCCAAAATGTAAAACAAATAGCAAAAAAATAACAATTCTAATATACTATCCTAAAATAAAATGTACTATCCCTAAGACAGGCCTACAGAAATCAGGAAGATGTCTACTAAAGCCTACTAAATTTAGGGACAAGACACATATTTACTATTTTAACTCCAATCTAAAAAAGCTGAGGATGGGAGTTCAGATTTCATATACTAACTCCAGTCTCATAAACACTGGGAAAGCGCACACATGGGTGGGGTGGGAAGGGTTCTGAAATTCATTATTCCAACTCCAGTCTGACAAACACTGAGGAAAGCGCATACATTGGGAGGGTCAGGTTAACTATTCTAACTTCAATTTAACAAACATTTGGAAAGCACATACTTTGGAGGCAAGGATTTGATTTAATGTTCTAACTAAAAACACATTGGCTTGTTCATACAGTATGCCCCACAGTCCCCAAAAAATAAAACATGAAAAAGAAATGTTATTTATTGAAACTGACTTTACAAACAACACTAACCCCAAGCCCAACACAGAAAAATAACCATACAAATGCATACAGATATCTTCGATTTATTTAACAATAAAGATAAAAAATAAATATATTAATCAAATATTCTAAATTTGTATGTATTGTATTCAAACACTACCAAACCAAGCCTCCAAAAGCTCAACAGACCAAATAATATTAAATAAACAAATTAAACAAGCAATGACATAGCCAATAGGTTTTCCTTTAGGGACCTTATAAGGGTTTAGCCATGCAGCACATTACCCCGGGTGCAGTACCATCAGAGATTGAAAAGCTATACAATGCCTACAAACTGGGTCATGCAGTCTGGTTCAGGAATACATGCTTGCCTCAGGAAACAGAACTAAATCTTGGTTGGTGCAGAGGAGAATAGTGGCGTGTGTCTTAGTGCTACGAGGTCAGATAATGTGTAAGTTATTATTTCAAACTTGTATTACACACAATATAATATAGTCTGCTGCATTGTGCACAAAAAGGGTTAAGATAAGTTGGTACTTCCAAAATATAGATTTTAGTAATACCCATACTGTACATAATGCAATTCTTTTTACATAACTGTCCCTTCAAAACCTAGTCAGGGATAATAAACACTATATAAATACAATTTCAATTGAAAGCACACACTTTAGAGCGCAGTTGTTAACTCTTTGCACTACTGTTGAAAAAAGGTTTGAGTGATTTGATCAATTAAAGCCAGTACGGTCTCGTAGATTACCCTAAACATTTGGAGATTAACTCATTGTGCACATTTTCATTTCTTTCAGCCAATGGATACCCTGGCAGAAAGAATTATTTAGCTATCTACCTGGCATCAATTCCACAACACAGAAGACTCACTGCATTAGGCTTCAGCTGAAGGAAGTGTTGCTGCCTTAGTGCAGTACGTGAGTGGAGTGTCCAAAGAAATAATAACCTCCAGTCAGTGCTCAAGTGTCTACATCTACAGTTGAGTGCCAAATAAAAAAGTTATATGATTAATGTGCGAGAGCTCCAGCAAGGTCAATTTGGAGATGTGACGTAGTAACCACACGCCACTAAAGTGTGAAATATTTAGCAGGAGAAAGAAAATGTAATTAAACACAAACAAACATTGTCATGAATAAAGATATAGGTGGTTACAGCTGGAAGGATAGCAAGAAAATTAGTGTAATTCTAAGCCTAAACATGCACATACCATGTGACAGTTTGTAAAGTACATTAAGGCATTCATAACAATCTGCTGCAGTATTTGACAAAATTAATCTGAAATCTACAATATGCTTTCAATGCAAGCATATGCCTGTGTCTCCCCGATTGTATTCAACTACAGTTGAGGCCTAAGCCATCCCGTCTTAGCCCTGTGTGTCAGCAGAGCTGTATTCGAGCCTTGTTACAGCTTACACAGTGCTTGTGTAACCATCCTCCCCAGGCTCCCAAGGTCCCCACTGTTCCCAGAGTGGGATAAATTAGAGACCATGCCTACATTCACTGAGCAGCGGAGCACCCCCTTCGCAGCTCTGATTGGAGCACAACAGCTGGTCTTTTCCAGCTATGGCTGACGAGGAAATGAAAGGAATCAGAGTTAGAGACAAAACAATTAATGCAAATTGCTCTCCATTTCAAACCAAGTCTGGGAGCTGCCTTTTGTAGGGATCAATGAGGGAACAGATGTTGAGGAGGTGCAGGGAGATGAGGACAATGGCAGGATAAATGCAACAGAAATCCATTTATATGGGAGGAGGTGGGAGGGATGAATGCTGCAATAAAATGCAGCAGCTATGGGTGCCAAAGCTGAGCACACACAGACCAAAACACGAGCAAGAAATAATGGAAGGAATAGTCTCACAAATTGAACACATAAAGAACCAAAGCATAAACATACAGTACTTGGGCCGTACACTGTGGGAGGAAACAAAAGACAAAATAGAGGGACAAAGAGGAACGATTCATCACTAGCATTTTGTAAGGAGAATCCAAGGGACGAATAAAAAGCCATGGGTCGAATTGAAGCCCACAAAGTGTATACAAGAGGTCTCGAAGGTTCGACCTAAACATATTAAACATGTAAAGCAGTGATAAAATAAAATATTCATAAATTAAATGCAAATACTTCATAATTTAAAGAAGAAACCACTTACCCAATCATCCAGCAGACCCAGCAACCTAAATAAATATACATTAATATAATATGATTTTAAAATAATTAAAATAGCTAACCCAATATCGTAAATAATGAAACAAAATCATAATGCATTGCAACAAACTAATATAAAGAAAAACAACAGTATAGTAAACTATATTTGAAACTTTGATTTTATTTAAAAAAAAGTAAAAAAAAAAAACAATATAGGTATGACCCGCATAAGATAGAGGTTCACAGTCCCAAATGCGTCTCCCTTGTGAAAGTGGCATTGACATCTCAGACTAAGGATATCCTGGAATTCAACTCAGGATAATTTCACTCTGTAGTTTAGTACCCAGAAAGACTAGAGCACGTAGGGAACTGCAACCATCAATGAGGTTGTACTTTCAAGGATCACTGAGATAAACCCAATGATATCTAGAAGAGCTAGCTGTACAATGCCAGAACTTTCCTCTTTTGTCCACTGAAAATTCCATTATTTTTGGGATCTGTGCAAGGGTTCCTAATACAAGAAACCACAAAAATCATCTCTAGAGCAGCAAATCATTTGGTGTTCCCTGGGAGAGGGGAAAACAATCTCCTCAACGCATATCTCTTAAGGGAGATGCCCCACATCTAGAGCCCTCTTGGGGAAGCATAAGCATTGCTTTTTGGTGTCACATTGCAACCAGTAAAAAATGTCTGCTAACCCCTCTTTACTTTAAATATTGTGGTCTGGTTTTTGTTTATTTTCTTAAATGTGCAAGAAGTGCTCACCGTAATTGGAAAGATCAGAAAGCTAAATGGGAACATCTGGTTTAAAGAAGACATAAGTTGATGCAGTCACCTTAACTGCACCTGTTGCTAACGTACCTACCACTACATAATTGAGAAAATCTTTTTGTGCAAAAGGTAAACTTAAATAAATGATGAACTAATCTAATACAGATAATGACATGTTATTCCTTCCTTCCATCCCTCCTTCCATATTTAGGGCTTCATTTACAATAGGCCTGTGCCACCAAAGCGTCACCTGTGGTGCAAGCCTCTCAATCATTTCTATGAGGTAAAGCAAAGCCACATGCATGGCTTTCCTTGGCGTCAAAGATATGGAGTGAGGCAAAACAGTGCTTTCAAAAGGGAAATCAATGGGCATTGCAGTGGGTTTTCCCATGGGTTTTGACACATTCCCAGATTTACGAGGATCAGTAACCATGGGAATGCATCAAAACTGTGGTCCTCGACAGGGGAAGCATAATAAGGAGAAATAACCTTACTTTCTATGCGTGCTGCGTTCTGCAGAACACATAGAAAGAGGAAAATGACTCCATTGCTTGCTTTAATGCAGGAAGGTGTCCCATCTGGCACAAAAACAATTGTGCAAGGCTGCCTGCATTGGTGCTAGGCACCAATGTGTGCGCTGGTGCAGGCAGAAGGGACAGGAATGTGCAGTATTTCATTAATACAGCACATTCCTGCCCTTTCATCTTGAAGCAAGGCGGCACAGCAAAGTGACTTGATGCACTGCCGCAAAAACTCATAAGTGAGGTCCTTAGTTTCTTCGAATGTAGCCTCTCTGAAGTAATGCTTTCATGTGGTGACATGTACCCACCTACCCCTGAAAAGCATGCTGAGTGCATATAAAGACTGTTATCTCCCTATAAATGAGAATAAAGCACTCTCTTGTTTTGTTATAGTTTTGTACTTGCACCAGGTTCCTGAACCCAATGACAATGTATATCTACCCAGATCTGAATGAGTGTGGTTGCAATCTGGAAGCCCAGTTCAGCACTTTAAATATCTATATTGACAAAAGACCTGCATGAACTGTGATGTGATGCATCCTGGATGTTGCAGCTGTGAACTTCCTATTTCCTCATGGCTAGGACTGTGAAAAATGTCAAAAGTGAGTGATGCACAGATTTAGAAATATTTTGTTAACATAAACGAGCTTTCAGAAGTGAGAAGCTTGCAAAGTTTAAAAGTGAAAAGGTCATCTTTAGCAGATATTTTATGCTGTGGGAAAACATTCTAGCTGCAATGACAAACTATGCAGGGCAGTATTGGTCCCCATTTCCTGTTGTAGTCCCTAGCACCAGATAAAGTACTAAAACCTTTTCTTAACTTATCCTTTAGCACCTTAATCCTACCTCTGAGACTGTCCCCCTCTGTGACACCCAATCACACAGGCTGATCTTCTTCCCTGCTCCATATACCTGCATTGGGAGGTTGCATAGAGGCACAAAAATATAATTTAAACAATGTCAAGAACCTTAATATGGCATGTAAACAAAAAATACAAATGTATTGACTATAAAAATATAGACCCTCATTACAACATTGGTGGTAATTGCCGCCTACCGCCGTGCTGACCGCCACCAACATACTGTGACCCTGGCGGTATACCGCTACGGTTATTATGACCCACACAGAGAAATCCGCCACTATACAGACACCTACATAAGTCCGCCAGACCAAAGGTCAGTGATAAACTGGCAGTACCAAAACCAACAACGTTACGTCAACAGGAATACACCCACAGTATCAGGACCCATGAATCACCGCGGTGGTCTTTCAACCGCGGTAAACCATTGGCGGTACACACCGCCGTGCTCAAAATACACACACACTTACAAAACTACATTGCATTGGACAATTCAAACTACACACACCTGACACACATACACACACAACACCCACACACCTACAACCCTATAAAACACACACCCACATTACCCACAACCCTTTCAACTAAAAAAAATAGATTGCTAACAGAGAGAGACAAGCCAGGAGCACCCACTCAATCTGAGCCACAGAACGCCATCACCCATACACCATCCACGCATCTCACAGCACACACCACAACACATCACCCCACATCCTCACACATACCACTCACACCACATCCATGGCACCTGAAAGACACCCCAGGTTTTCAGAGGAGGAGCTAAGGGTCATGGTGGAGGAAATCATCAGGGTAGAGGCACAGCTTTTTGGATCACAGGTGCAGCAGATGTCCATTGCATGGAAGATGGAGCTATGGCGGAGAATCGCGGACAGGGTCAACACCGTGGAACAGCACCCAAGAACAAGGGATGACATCAGGAAGAGGTGGAACGACCTACGGGGGAAGGTGCGTTCTGTGGTTGCAAGGCACCAGGTAGCCGTACAGAGGACTGGCAGTGGAACCCCACCTTCTCTACCAAAGCTAACAACATGGGAGGAGCAAGTCTTGGCGATAATGCATCATGAGGGCCTTGCAGGAGTAGCAGGAGGACTGGGCTCTGGTAAGTCAAATCTTAACTACTATATCCCCTACCCTAACTACATGCCATCACAAACTCCTACCCCTACCCTCACCCCCATCACTCCACCACCTCACATATAATCCACTATCACAACCCACCCATCCCAATACCAAGCCCTGCATGCAACACCAATGCATGGACACCGATCACAGACCTGCATGGACACCCATCACTAAAGCATGCTCATTAAAGAGAATCACCTAGCCCACAAAATCACTACTCACACAAGCCAAAGCTGACAGGGCTATCACAACCATAGTGGGAAACACACCCATGCACAAGATGGCACACGCAGATACAATAACACTGCATTTACCCCTCCACAGGACCCCCCACTCAACGTCACCGGAGAGGAGGTGCCAGCAACATACAGTCCCCCCACAGAAGAGGCCCACAGTGATGACAGCAGCTCTGCATGCCTGGATCACAATGACCAACCTGGCCCATCAGGGACTACGGACAGTCGGTTACCCTGAGACAGTCCCACACCACCACAGACCCTCCCCTCTCAGGAAACACTAGCACAGCACCCACCCAGCGGGCCCATACCACTTTCCCCAGTACACGTTAATCAGCAGTGTGTCCACCACTACAGGGACCCCAGGTAGCCCCACAAACCCAAGACAATCAGGGATCTGGGGTCAGTGGCAGTGGGCACACGGTTCAGGGAACAGAGGCACAGGACAACAGGGAAGCTGGGAGGACTGCTGTGCGACAGGGGTAAGACAGGCCCAGGGAACCCACTCTCCACGAGGCACTTACAGGGATCCTGGGAGCAAACCACCATTCCCAGGAGACCTTGGGCCAGATACTGGCCAAGTTGCAGGAGACCCAGCAGCTGCAGGAGGGACAGAACCTGGGGATCAGGGAGGACCTCAAACACATCCACATCATCTTGGTCACCATTGCAGGGGTACTGGCTGACATGGGCAAGACCATGAGGGAGGCAGTGGCACCTCAACGGGTCCCTGACACTAGCCACACCGAAGAACAGCCCTGCACCTCTGCCGGCGCTAGTGGACAGGAGGCCTGCCACTGGAACAACAGGCCACCAGCACCTCATCCCCTACAGAAGGAGAACCACCCCACAAACGGTCCCTGCGATCCAGGCAGAAGCCAGAGAAAATTGCCAAGACCCCCGTCAGGAAATAGGACTCTCCTGAATGTCACCCTTCTTTCCCACTATGTCACCCTGTCCACCTTGAACTGCAATTACTCCCTTTCTATACCCCCTTGGACAATGCACCTGTGATACAAAGAGACTGGACTCTAACTGGGCATTCCTCCACCATCAACCCAGCCCATTGCACATCCCCCTCCACCTCTTAGCACTTAAATAAACACTCTTGGAATAAATTCAAGTCTGGAGTCTGTCAACTGATTGAAATATGTATTAGTTCAACAATCTGTAAACATTGCAATTCATATGTACAGTAATATATACATTGGTATGACCTGTAGTGGGCAGCAGTAAACACACCAGGAGCCAGAGTGGGGCACAGAGATCTGAAAATAGAGATGCCAAAGGGTACAGTAGGAGGCCATACAATATGGAAAATCAGGCTGCCATGTACAATGTCTAACACAAAACTACAATGTAAAGTGAAGTTACAGTGTCTTAACTGTGTGTCACTGGAAGTACTGCTGTATGAGAGAACTTCTGTTGTCCACATCTTCATCCTCTGCCTCCTCTTCCTCACTGTCCACAGGCTCCACAGCTGCCTAAAGACCATCTCCAGGCTAATCCTCCTGCAGAAAAGGCACCTGGCGTCTCAAGGCCAGGTTGTGCAACATGCAACATGCAACGATGATCTGGCACACCTTCTTGGGTGAGTAGTACAGGGATCCACCAGTCAGATGGAGGCACTGGAACAAGGCCTTCAGATAGCTTTTTCTATTCTCCGGGGGGGGGGGGGCAAATGCTACATGGGTACCATCAATGGCACCAATGATGTTCAGGATATGTCCCAGGGCATAAAAGTCAGCCTTCACTGTGGCCAGATCCACCACCTGGGGGAATACGATGTAGCTGCCCATGTGTTTCAGCAGGGCAGACAACACTCTGGTCAACACGTTGGAGAACATTGGCTGAGACATCCCTGATGCCATGGCCACTGTTATTTGGAAGGAACCACGCCATGAAATGGAGCACTGACAGAACCTGCACTAGAGAGGGGATACCTGTGGGGTGTCAGATAGCTGAAATCAGGTCTGGCTCCAATTGGGCACAGAGTTCTTGGATTGTGGCCCGATCAAGTCTGCAGGTAAGGATTATGTGCCTGTCCTCCATAGTCGCCAGGTCCACAAGGGTTCTGCACACAGGCAATGTCTCCATCTCCTATTCATCCTCAGCGAACTCTAGGGTGGAAAAAGGTGAGCAGAGGGTCATATTCACACATATGTTGCAATAAAAATGCATTTCTTCCTTTTCAGAAACAGTATGTGAATTCGAAAGTCAGTTGATGTGCCAATGTCTGCTTTGACGCAGTTAGGTGCCACGGTCTGTGCCCCCCTGAAATGGCGGCTGCCTGACCTCCGAGGAGAGACAAGTGGAAATGAGGTAATTCTGCTGGCATTGTGTGCCATTGCAGTCGTCGGTTGATGACCGCCGTGCAACTTCACATTGGTTATCATTGAGCCCTATGGGTTCTAGGAGCCAATGGCGATGTACGCTGGCGGTGACGGTACGCACCGCCGCGGATGTGACTGCCATTTTCTATCTGTTCAATCACTTGCTGCCTGACCTTCAACCGGAGAGGACCTATCTTGCAAGTGCTGCTGTGACCTGTGTCTGGAAGTGACAGTGGATCAAGTGTCTGGGGAAAGGGCTCGCGCTTTCACTTCGGAGGAGTTGGAGAGACTGGTGGATGAGGTCCTACCCCATTATACTTCACTCTATGGTCCTCCAGACAAACAGGTGAGTACACTGTGAGCATGATGCGTGGATCATGAATGTATGGAGTGCTGTGTGTGTATGCCTCGTGTAGGAGGGACTGAGGGGTCGTGGGTGAGTGCCCCATGTCTGGTGGTCAATGTCTGTGCGTGAGGGGATGGGAGGGATATTGTGGGACTTGAGTGTAACAGTTCTAATAGTATTAGTATTCCCTTTTTTCTATGCATATTTCCCTGCAGGTCAGCGCCCATCAGAAAAAGGGTATTTAGTGTGCCATCACCAAGCAGGTGCGGACCCTGGGGGTCTTTGATAGGCGGAGCACCCACTGCGGCAAACGGTGGGAGGACCTGCGCCGCTGGGTAAGGAAGACGGTGGAGGCTCAGCTGGGGCTGGCCTCACAACAAGGAAGGGGTGCCCGTCGTACCCTGACCCCCCTGATGTTCTGCATCTTGGTGGTGGCCAATCCGGAGTTGGATGGGCGCTTGAAGGCATCACAGCAAACACAAGGGAGTGAGTACAGATTCTAAAACATGACTTTACGGGCGTTAAGGTTTTACCTGGGTGGGGGATGTTGGCTGTGGGTGCCCCTAGGCCAGAGCGAACATGGCAGGGTAGGTCCCTTGTTGGGCAGGCTCTGAAGCACTCCAACCCCAATAGTGTTAGTGGCCATCCACTACTGGGCAGGGTTCTGTGGGTTTCAGGTGTGCAGCTAATGGCGTTAGGCATTGTACCCCATGGGCTGGTGACTAGCTGTGTAACTGGTAGTGCATGGCCAAATGCATAGGGCAGCTCCCTGTGTGTTCTGTATGCCAATGGTAGTGGTGTTACTGGCATTGACCAAGTGTATTCTCTGTCTTTCCCCCCCTTTTTGTTTTGTCACCCTGTCCTTGTGTGCATTAGCATCATCTGGCCGAGGAGCAGAGTCACCGGCGATGGAGGGAGCTATACCCCACATGGGCCTGGAGGCCGCATCCTCTGACGGTGAGGGCACCAGTGGGATGGAGGGCGAGGGGAGCGGCACGACGGAGACAGGAGGGGGCACTACAGACAGCGAATCCTCCTCCAATGGAAGCTCCCTGGCGGTGGTGGACATCTCTGTGCCCACCCCAACAAAATGTACAGCCACCACCCCCGTACCAGCACCGCCCTCCCAGCAGCCCCTCAGCATGTTTCCTGTGCCCGCTCACCTAGGAGGGTGGGCATCTCCTTTGCCTAAGGCACCTCAGGCCCTGCCCGAGTCAGCCCTGCTGCCCTCAGTGAGATCCCTCACTGTGGGGCAGTCAACCATTCTGAATGCCATCCAGGGTGTGAAGTACTGGGTTTTTCAGAACCCAGTGGTGCCAGGGAACACACCCTATGACTTCGAGTCCTTCCTGTTTCAGACTACAGAAACACAGAGTCTTCTTGGTGAAGTCAAAGATCTTGTTTATTGGCTGCAGCCAGTAACAGGTATCCTAGAAGTACAACACGGTGTATATTCTCAGGAGACTGCTGCCTTTGCAAAGCTAACCTTCTCTTTTATACAAAATATTATGCTTTAGGCAAACATTCCTTATTTTACAGTTGATCATTCACATATTTTCACTACAAAGAAATAGCAGGTTTATGATGACAAGCCCATATTCCAGTTTGTCCAGCCCTCAATCAATTACCCGGCAAGGCTTAGTACTTTCATCAGATATCGACGGACCCCCAATATAAACGGGCACCTCCTCCTTGTAAAGCAAGTCATAAAGAAAGAAACAGGGACAGGTGCGTGTAAGATTAGGCATGGTTTGTGTGTGATGAAAGGTTTTATGATGTGTTGTGCCTTGATACTAATCTCATTCGGCCACTGGGAAAGAAACTGGCCGAACAGGTTTGGCTTCAGGCAGTGGAGTCAGCTTGCCCAGGTCACAGAGGAGTCAGCAAAGATGTACGTGTCCTTCAGACTCGTTTTCAGCATTAGACATTGGCCTATGTGAGGGCAATCATAAAATGGCTGTCGTTTAAATGAAAATGAGGGTTCAGGACGGAAACTCTGATATTCGGGTGATTTCGTTACACGAATATGAATACAATGCTTGTGCATACTATTCTAATCATTCCCGGTCTGCTGATACCAAAATCGTTGTGATACGACGATGTTTATAACACGGGTCCAGAATTTTCAGTACCACAGACCCTACTTTTGCCCTTACATAGGCAATAACCTATACTCACGCTAATCTGAGTCCAGGTCTATATTCATAAAGTCGTTGAGATATTGCTGTAGCATCATCCTATTACTTAGCTCGTCTTTTGATACAGGTTTCCTTACACACGCTGTAGCACAGAGGCCACATATTGCAGGAGCACACTGTACACACAGACAGGACAGGAAAAGAATGGCTAAGATCATCCCAATGACTACCAGAGTCTTCCATCCCCAGGCGGATATCAGCTCCCAGAACCACCCCATCAATGACCAATCTCCTTTATCCACGTGAATAGATTCGGAGATCTTATGCAGTTTGGAAATGGCCTGGTAGACTGTCGGAGCGTTATCTGGGATGAAAACACAGCAACTTGATTGGATCACTTTACATACCCCACCTCGGTCTGCAAGTATGACGTCTAATGCGACCCTGTTCTGAAGAGTCATAAGGCGATCCGACTGGAGCTCATCAGTCAAATTACCAAGGGCACCGGCGGTTTCAACTACCGTGGATTCAACCACCCTTGTCAATTGCCTTATGTTCCTGCTGTTAACCATAGGACCCCAAAACGGCAGAAAACCCTTTACGAAATCTCCAAATTCTTGTCCTGTAGTGTCTTCTTTACTTATGACACCTCTAACTATCCTTGTTTTATGGTAATCTGCCGCGGCCGTGTAGGTGGGAGGTAACAGGAACGAAACAAAACATGTGCCTGAGAAGTCAGGGGGCAACTATGTATAGGCTCTATTATGGCAGATGAAATAGGTACCCTTAGCTGCTAAGAACGAAGGAGAAGTCTGAGACGCAAAAACATATGTTTCAGTGCAGATACTTTTCCCTAACTGAGCTCTGGGATTCTTGCCATTACCTTGCAGACATAGGTGACCCTGATGGGGTACAATCCAAATCGGGGAGGATCTCTTTGCTCGCTGGTTCCCACTCAGAGTAACTCCATATCCTGTTATGTTCCATCCAATATATGCTAGTGTCTCATCTCTCGGGATAGTCTCATAGGAAATATCTTCCCTAATCATATCTACTATACCCTTAGCTAGAGCACTATTCATAGGATTATCTTTCACAGAACGTAGGGGGTTGGCTTCATACGCGTATATGTCAATTGCCTTATGTTCCTGCTGTTAACCATAGGACCCCAAAACGGCAGAAAACCCTTTACGAAATCTCCAAATTCTTGTCCTGTAGTGTCTTCTTTACTTATGACACCTCTAACTATCCTTGTCTTATGGTAATCTGCCGCGGCCGTGTAGGTGGGAGGTAACAGGAACGAAACAAAACATGTGCCTGAGAAGTCAGGGGGCAACTATGTATAGGCTCTATTATGGCAGATGAAATAGGTACCCTTAGCTGCTAAGAACGAAGGAGAAGTCTGAGACGCAAAAACATATGTTTCAGTGCAGATACTTTTCCCTAACTGAGCTCTGGGATTCTTGCCATTACCTTGCAGACATAGGTGACCCTGATGGGGTACAATCCAAATCGGGGAGGATCTCTTTGCTCGCTGGTTCCCACTCAGAGTAACTCCATATCCTGTTATGTTCCATCCAATATATGCTAGTGTCTCATCTCTCGGGATAGTCTCATAGGAAATATCTTCCCTAATCATATCTACTATACCCTTAGCTAGAGCACTATTCATAGGATTATCTTTCACAGAACATAGGGGGTTGGCTTCATACGCGTATATGAACACTGTTCTATATGCCCACACAGAACCATTATGGCTGAAAGGCAGGACCAGATAAGGGATACCTTTATCAGTAGTATGAGGCATAAGACCACACACCCAACAGTTAGTTGTGTTCACTACTTATTGGTGTTGGTGTAGAAGCTGAATGAATGAATTGTTGACAAATTCTAATCTTCTGGCAGACTCGTGTTCAGGCAGGGGGTGAAAAGAATGCGAGGAAACAGTAGAAGGAGGTATGGGCTGTGTAATGGGTGCAAATGTCACTTGAAAAGAGAATAAAACATATCCTATTAAAAACGTCATTACAATAAGCAACATGAAAATACATAATATCAAAAATCGTTTCTTTGTCATTATTATACACATTCTGGCTTTAAAGTCCATCTGTCTGGCAGGTCTCTCATTCTTGAAAAACTCCATCCTCTCTAATTGCTGCTCGCGGTGGTAGGGTGTTCTATGCTAGGGAATGCTTCTGTCAGTCCAGGGCAACTCCCTTAGACCGACCAGAACTGTCGACCTAAAGTCTTCAGCTGCACTCCAAAGACTTGGGCAACCACTACCCTACAGCTGAACCCGGATGGCGGTTCGAAAAGAAAAAAACAAAAATGAGAAAGTTTCTCAGATGAGAGAGCCGCACTTTAAAAAAAAAATAGCAAAGGAACGGGAAAAAAATTATTTGTCCTTAGTTCTTGGTCTCAAATTATAATGGCTTTTTCCAGGTACTGTCTGGTTCTGGAACAAGAGTTCAGGCTCTGTCGTGTTCAATCGAATTGACGGTGGCACAGCGTCTTGCAAATTATTGTCACTTTTTCGTTCAGAAATTGTTCCTTTTACACGTGCATCGCTAAATGGCAAAAAACGAGGCACAGTCTCAGTCTCAGAGTCAGCGATCCCCTCCTGGACCCACCGGTCGTACGGTAGAGGAAAAGGGACCCTCTTGCAGTGTACGCCGTGGATCCAGTTCTTTTTCCCTTCCACTCGAACAGCTGATCTTGTTGAGAGAAGAACGAGGTAGGGGCCGGTCCAACGGGGCTGGTCATTCTTTGTTCGCTGGAAGTTCTTGACCAGCACCCATGATCCAGGATCGATAAGATGTCCTGGAGCTTCAGAGACCTGAGGCAGAGTATTGTGAACCTGTTGGTGTAGAACACGCAATTTAGCCGTCAATTCATACAAATAATCAAGCAGTACAGGGTGTTCGATCTCACTGAATTTTGTTGGTCTTGGCACTCCCCATATGTTCGCCGGGCAGCCGAACACAATTTCATAGGGACTAAGTCCCACTCGCGAATGCACAGTCATTCTTGTTGATAGGAGTGCTAAAGGCAGAGCGTCAGACCATTTAAGACCAGAGCTCGCTTGTATCTTTGCCAACTTCAGTTTTAGCGTGCCATTATAGCACTCTACTAGTCCAGCTGATTGGGGGTGATTTGCAGCGTGGAATTTTTTATGGATACCTAGCCCCTCACATACTTTTTTCATCACTCGACCCACAAATTCACTCTCATTATCACTCCAGACCATTCTTGGCATTCCAAACCTAGGGAAGAATTCTTTGACAAGGGCTTTAGCTGTGGATAAGGCAGTGCTGTCTTTTAAGGGATATGCTTCTACCCATCTTGAAAAAGCACAAACAACAACGAGTACGTATTTCAGATTGTTGCACCTTTCCATGTGGATGAAATCTAGCTGCAAAACCTCGAACGGATACGTTGGAGGTGCAAAATGACCAGCTGGAGTTGGGGTTCCCCTACCAGGATTGTATTTCAGACACACCATGCAATTCTTGACCACATTCTCTGCACATTTAGGAATTCCATCATTTTGCCATACTGGAGCCAACAACTTACAAATCCCTTTCACTCTGATATGGGCCATTCCATGAGCCATTGTCACCACTGCAAGCACATATGCATCGGGTAACAACCATCGCTGATGTTCTGACATGTTAACCCAACAACCATTTTCATCCAATTTACCCGTACTTTCTTTCCACACACTCAACTCTTTCTCTGAAGCTTCAGCTTGAATAGACTTCACACCCTCTATCGTATCTTCACATATTCCAACATCACCAACCCATCTTGCGGGGCCTGCAACATACATTCGATTCATCACATCTTTTGCTGTTTCTTTTGCGATTTCGTCAGCAAATGCATTGCCACGACCGACATCATCAGTAACCTTCTTGTGTGCACTGCATTTCACAATCGCAACTTGTAATGGCAAGGTCAGTGACTCAAGAAGCTCATTCACCAACTGACCATGCTGAATTTTAGCTCCATGCGAAGTCAGGAACCCACGTTCTTTCCACAATCGTCCAAAACTATGGGCCACACCAAACGCATACTGGCTGTCAGTATATATGGTCACTTTCATTCCTTTCGATAACACACACGCTCTTGTAAGTGCAATCAGCTCTGCTGCTTGAGCTGAATTATGTGGTGTACGTGCAGCTTCAACAATCGTATGCAAAGTTGTGACAGCATATGCTGCAGTCGTATCACCATTCGGAAGCTTGAAGCATGAACCATCCACCCATAAGGTACCATCACATTTTACAAGAGGAGTATCTTTAAGACCTACTCTCCCTTTCGTTTCTTCTTCTGTCCTAAGAAAACAATCATGTTGTTCAACATCATCTGTCTCTACTGAAATCGGCAATAACGTGGCTGGATTCAACGTATTGCACCTCTTTATGTGCACATGACTCGCTAACAGTGTCAACTCGTAACCTGACAATCGAGCACTAGTTAAATGCTGTGTCTTGGTCCTGTTTAACAACGTGTCCACTGCATGTGGAACCATCACAATCAACATATTATTCATCACTAACCCAGCAGACTGTCGAATAGAAACAGCTGCTGCCGCTGTGGCTCTCAAACAACTCGGCAATGCTTTAGCTACCGGATCCAAAGTCGACGAAAAATATGCGCATGGGCGCTGCTTGTCTCCAAAAGACTGTGTCAGCACTGACAATGCACAACCCTCTTTCTCATGGACATACAGTGTAAAGGGCTTACTGTAGTCGGGGGTACCCAACACAGGAGCCGAACACAATGCATTACGCAATTCAGAAAAACTTTTCTGACAATCTTCAGACCACGGAACGGGGTTCGGTGTATCTTTATAGGTCAATGCTACCAAAGGTTTGGCCAGCAAAGAAAAATTCGGTATCCATTGTCTGCAGTATGATGTAATGCCCAAGAAAGCACGTACTTCTCTCTGTGTCCTTGGCACACTCAATCTTGCAATTGCCTGAATTCTTTCTGAGGTCAGTTTCCTTCCCTCCTTCTATAAGAGATGACCTAAGTAGGTCACTTCTTGTCGACAATATTGCAGTTTTGAAAGGGACACTTTGTGATGTAAATCAGACAAATGACGCAACAACGACAAGGTGGCTTCTTTACAAATCTCTTCAGTATCTGTAGTGACTAGCAAATCATCAATGTACTGAATAAGGGTAGCGCCGTCAGGTAAAACAATTGCATCCAGCTGTGTTTTTAAAGCCGGACTATATATTGATGGACTTTCACAGTAGCCTTGTGGAGCGCGTTTAAAGCGGAAACTTCGGCCTCCTAAACTGAAGCCAAAAATATCCCTGCTCTCCTCTGCAATCAGGATGCTGAAGAAAGCATTCTTCAAGTCAATCACCGAGAACCAGGTGGCGGAAGCTGGAATCATAGTCAATAGGGCAGTGAAATTAGGAACAACTGGAAACTGTGGCACAACTATTTTATTTACCTCTCTAAGATCAATCACGAGCCTGTAAACAGGTGGCTTAGAGGGGTCAGTACGTTTCAAAACAGGCAGAACAGGACTATTACAAACGTTGCCTCTTGTCTCTTCAATTACATCTTTTTCAATTAAATCATACATGATCGCTAGCAACGCCTTTTCACCTTCACTAGAGATCTTGTATTGTTGAATGTGTGGTAATTTAACATTGGCTTTCAATGTCACAACATAAGGCGGTATTTCCAAAAGACCCACATCATTAGGACCAGTAGCCCAAATGGTATCAGGAAGAAACGACAATTCGGTCGGAAGTTTATCCTTCGACAAATACATTGGAGAGACCATTTTCCTACCCAGTGTAAGTTGTACTCCCGAAGGAGAACAATATAATGTTGCATACAATCTTTTCAACAAATCCAATCCTAACAAGTTTTCACCACAACCTGTCGTCAGAATAAGGGGTGCTTCCAATTCACAAGGTCCAACAGAAAGGGACATAGGACTAGAAATCGGGTTCCTAACCGGGGCGCCAGAAAAACCTACTGAAACATTCATCTCGCCAGACAAAGGTGCGCCAGGGAGTTTTGACTGCTTAATAGAACTCTTTGTAGCACCAGTATCCAACAGAAAAGGCTCTGACACACCTGATGTAATCACTTTAACATAAGGTCCATTCTGATCCACTGGAACTAAAAAAACTCCCTCTCTTCGTCTATGGCTGTCCTAGCAATTATTACCTTCCAAGTTCTCATCTTCTCCATAGTAGTCGTCAGCATAGTACTGAGCCGTCCTACCAGACGCGTTATGTTGCTGGTCAAAACTATTCATTGAGTTTTGAGATGGAAAGGAACGCGTGTTCTTGGGGAAACTTCCACGTCCTCTACCTCTAGGAGCTTGTTGAACACCTCGACCTCTTGCGCCAGAAGCACCATTCGTACGCTGTAACAAAATAGGACAACTATACTTGAAATGACCCTCTTCTTTACAATATGAACACTGATTGGGACCTACAGGAACACGTGGTTGAGAAAACTCGAACCTTTGCGAGTTTCTCTGGAACTGTTGAGGTTGCTGATAGTTACTCTGACCACCACGTGGCGGATACGCCTGTTGTAAAAGAACCTTCGTCTTTAATTCTTTAGTTTTCTTGTCTGCTCTATCCTTCTCATCTTTATCCCTATTTAGTACTACAGTAGCCAATATTTGTGCTGAAGAGGAAACGGCCCAAGAACTCTCTGAATCCTTCAATTTCTTACACAGCTCAGCAAGCAAATTGTGCACAAACTTGTCGACGAACAACCGTTGACCACCTTCTGTACTCATATCTTGACCACTGTGGTCGATAAACGTTTCCTCAAACCTGGTAAAGAAATCAGACACTTTCATCTTTCTTCTGCTTACACGCAGACAATTTATCCCAATTCACACGCATCGCAGGCATTAAAGTCTTCATGTAAGTAATGATCCTAGCAGGCAGTTCTGCTACCAAAGGCTCAGGCTTGGCACCACCAACTTGTCTATCATTTGCAGCACTAATATTAGCCCATGAGTCACCTAACCCTTGCGCATGATCTGTATGGCGAATCAATCCCCACAAAGGCTGTGGAACAACATTCCCAAATAACATGTCTATGTCGGCTAAATTCATAATGCATGAGTCTGGAGTCTGTGATAATTCCTTATAATACCCTGCAGGGTTTTTACGGGGATCAGGCAAAGTCTGCTTAAGGGCTAAAACTTCAGCTCGCTTCCACGGAACATGTACCCAAACACGCTGAAAATGAGCTGGGACAGCATCAATTTGATTAGCAACATCAGCCGCAACGGCGTCCTTCCATACCGGAGGGACTTCTCTCATTGGGTACTGTCGCACCTTTTTTTTAACAGAGGAGTCATGTTCGAACAATGACTGAGAAGGATCCTTATTCCTAAAGGACAACAACGTCACAACTGCTTTCTCAACATCGGGACCCACAATCGTGCCCTTTTCAAACTCAAACCGTACACGGCACAAATCAGGTGGATTTGTTTCCAAACCATTATCCTCCAATTCCTCACAAAGGAAAGCACACATTTTCTCAAAAACGTATCTTTGTTTCAGTGCTTCCCATTGACGGAAGACATCCATAACAGACTCTACATCGTATCTTAAAGGGTAAACAACCCATTTACGCGCCATACGGTCCAACATTTCTCTCTCTTGAGAATTAGGCAATTGACTACGCGACTGTTTATGCTCCGAATCTGGGGTCACACCAGACGACCCAAAGAGAGGAAATATAAGGCTGGCAACAGTATCTGTCATTCTCTGTCGGACAGAAGGAGAAGTTGATGAAAGAACAGGAGGAAAAACAGAGGGAGGCAAGGCAGACGCAGAGGCAGACGCAGAGGCAGTATCAGGAAGAACACCAGAAGAGGCCGTCGATGTAGTACATAAAGTCGTAGTAGGTACAGATGGAGCAGGTAGCGAAGTCGGCGGCCCTTGAAGGGGCTGCGCCATAGTAGTAGGAGCCAACTGAAGAGGAGCTGGCGGCTGTGGAAGAACCGGAGGCACAATAACCGGAGGTTGCACAGCTAAAGGTTGCAGAGGTGCTGTAGCATTCTGCGCATAAGGGGGTGGCGAACTCAACAAGTGTGACATTAAAGGATCTTTCTCAAGTTCTTTTGCTGCATCTTGCTGGAGAAGCGGAAAAACTGGATAACATTTATCGGTCACCAATTTACGTTGCCTGTGCAACTGCTCATTCATCTGTTCTTCTTCATCATCTTTAAACTGCATGGCAGTTTGCATTATCGAGATACCCTCTTCCCTCTTATTTCTCTTTGCTAATTTAATTTCCTTCTGTTTGGCTTCCTTACGCCATAGGCGGAAAGAGTCAAACATCGCCGGCCGGGCTTTCTTCTTAAAAAGTTTAACCTCCAGATTATCCAGAATCTCTGTGTCAAAACTACCATATTGGGGCCATTTCAAAAACTCCATCTTTCCTGGTGTATCGGATCCATACTTCATTATATGTGAGGGGGCCTATGCCATGTTTCACATATAGTTCATAGGTTGGAGTTCCAATCGGAGGAACCGGACACGAGTCCTCCAATCGGGAATCCCTATTATAACCAAGCCAAAACAAATTTCCATGTCTGCTAAGACCAGGCATCTTCGCTCTGCAGTCTAGCTTCAAACTTCAAAGGATTATCGAATACGATAGTCTTGTGAATACACGAATCCCTCGGCTTTGGTACTTGCAAGTTCCAAATCAAAGATCCCAAGGGGATACCAAACTAAGAACCAAACTAAGGACTGGGAGACGCTCCACTTATACTTAACTGAGGTATCGATGAGGTCACCAGAAGACTCGTTTATCGTTTCGCTCTACCAAATCATCAAGGGTCCAAAACAGGGCGATAGTCAGGGCAGCAGTCATTCGTAGCCGTCGGGAAGCGGGGAAACTCGCAGCAAAGACTTTCGGACCACGTCGACATACAGGGGTCGATGAAGTGGCGGCCTTCCTCCAGAATTTTCACACAAAGCTTCTCACGAACCTCTGGCTTGGACTGGTACCGCTGAAATCACCCCACGTTGGGCGCCAACTGAAGTACTGGGTTTTTCAGAACCCAGTGGTGCCAGGGAACACACCCTAAGACTTCGAGTCCTTCCTGTTTCAGACTACAGAAACACAGAGTCTTCTTGGTGAAGTCAAAGATCTTGTTTATTGGCTGCAGCCAGTAACAGGTATCCTAGAAGTACAACACGGTGTATATTCTCAGGAGACTGCTGCCTTTGCAAAGCTAACCTTCTCTTTTATACAAAATAATATGCTTTAGGCAAACATTCCTTATTTTACAGTTGATCATTCACATATTTTCACTACAAAGAAATAGCAGGTTTATGATGACAAGCCCATATTCCAGTTTGTCCAGCCCTCAATCAATTACCCGGCAAGGCTTAGTACTTTCATCAGATATCGACGGACCCCCAATATAAACGGGCACCTCCTCCTTGTAAAGCAAGTCATAAAGAAAGAAACAGGGACAGGTGTGTGTAAGATTAGGCATGGTTTGTGTGTGATGAAAGGTTTTATGATGTGTTGTGCCTTGATACTAATCTCATTCGGCCACTGGGAAAGAAATTGGCCGAACAGGTTTGGCTTCAGGCAGTGGAGTCAGCTTGCCCAGGTCACAGAGGAGTCAGCAAAGATGTACGTGTCCTTCAGACTCGTTTTCAGCATTAGACATTGGCCTATGTGAGGGCAATCATAAAATGGCTGTCGTTTAAATGGAAAATGAGGGTTCAGGACGGAAACTCTGATATTCGGGTGATTTCGTTACCCGATTATGAATACAATGCTTGTGCATACTATTCTAATCATTCCCGGTCTGCTGATACCAAAATCGTTGTGATACGACGATGTTTATAACACGGGTCCAGAATTTTCAGTACCACAGGTGTTGAGAGGCATTTGCAACAAGCATATGCATACCTGGAGGGCATTCATTCTGACGTGGCGGCCCAACAGAGAGCATTTCAGGCCCTGGCCTCAGCACTGATGGCAGCCATTGTCCCTGTCTCCAGCCTCCCCCTCCAACTTTCTCTACCCAGTCCCAATCCCCTCAAACCCACCCTATCCCAAGCACACCTTCAAACCAGAATTCACCCAAATCAACACACAGAAGTGGCTCAGGCAAACACAAGCACCACACATCATCCCACAGGCACTTGCACAAGCACCATTCAGATGCAGACACACCAACATCCACTGCCTCCACTGTGTCCCCCTCCTCCTCCTCGTCCACCTCCCTCCCAGTAGCGTCTATACTCACACCTGCATGCACTACATCCTCACCCACTACCTCCATCACCAGCACGCCTATCACTACACGCCCCTCACTGGCAGTCACCACCCCCACATCCATGCAAACATCCCCTGTGTCCTCTCCCGCTGTGTCTATGAACCCTCCTCCTAAAGTACACAAATGCAAGTACACACCCACCCAACAGCCATCCACCTCACAACAGCATCTAGCTCATGCACCTGTACCCAGACACAGCAGACTGACACCTCCTACAACCACTCCCTCTTCCTCCACTCCCAAACCTTCACCCTCTTCCTGCCCCAGTGTCCCTAAGAAGCTTTTCCTCACCAGCATTGACCTATTCCCTACCCCCCCACACATCCTTCACCTTGGGCTAGGGTGGCCAGAACCCAGCCCAGCACCTCAGCCATCAAGTCCACATCCACTTTGGTTTCTGCAGCTCGGAGAGGCTCTAAGGAGGCACCAGTCAGCCCAGCCAGTGTGCCACCAACACCTGCCAAGGACAAGAATGTTCCGCCACCAGGAAAGGGCGAAAAGGGGAGAGCATCCAGCAAGGAGAAGGAGGCACAACCAGTCAGCAAGGCCACGGCAAAGACTCCAGCTGGCAGAAGCAAGGAGGAACCATCATCTGCCAAGTGCAGGAAGGTGCACAGAACACCAGCCAGGGCACTTCAGCCGACCGAGGCTGCAGGGGAAGGGCTGGAGCCTCCCCTCTTCACTGGCAGCACCGCCACCTGGACCACGACCACCACCGCCACCTGCGCCGCGGCCAGCACCGCCACCTGCACCACGGGCATTTCGCCATCTCACAATGCTGGATGCTATCTTTATTAGACCAGGACTGATTTCCAGAAATGATAACAGGGCTTTGGATTGGACAGATCATTATCTACTATGTATTAAGTTAACCTGGCCAGCCCTTGCCCTTAAATTGCCCACGATAACTGCGCTAAAAAGGCATAAAATAAACAGGATCAATTTCTCCCAGGTATTTAAATATGGCTGGGACCAGGTGAAAGCTATAGGTGACCGTACTCACCTAGAGATTTTTGACCTAGGTTTGAAAAGGGCTATTGATCTTCTAGCGCCTCAGACCCCGGCAATCTATAAAGCTCAACGTTCTCCCTCTGCGCCCTGGTACTCTGATGAGTTGAAAAATTTGCAAAGAGCATATCGTAGGCAGGAGCGTAAATGGCTTCTGAATAAAACCCAAATGGAAAGAGATAAACTCAGAGAGGCGCTCGGGAAGTATAAATTGGCTATTATAATACATATTATTATTCCAAAGCTATTAGAGAGTTGATTAATGCCCCCAAAGAATTGTTCAAAACGGTACGTCCACACTGACGAGCACAGGATACCCTTTATCCGAAAATTCACCTCAGTACTGCCAAAAGGTGGCCAATTTTTTAAATAAAATTTGTTGACAGATTTTAAATCTCCCTCCCCTGACTTAGAGGGTGATTGGGAAGAGACCCTTCCACATGCAGAGCCAGGCAATCTACTACAATGCTTCCAACCCCTTTCTGTCAATAGAATTACAGATCTATTATTGGCTGTGGAGTCTGGCTAACCTACCGACCTTACTTGCCTCTGCTCTGGAGCCAGTGTTTGCCGAAATCCTTCTGGAAGGTAGTTTCCCTGCTAATTGGAAACAATCTACGGTTATCCCGCCTATCAAAAAAGCAGGCAAAGATGCAACTGATCTCACCAATCATCGCCCAATCTCCTTACTGCCCTCCCTTGCTAAAATGTTAGAAAAACATCTCAATCAGGAGCTTGCTGAGTTTCTTCAAGGAAACGGGAGGCTGGACCCCTCCCAACATGGTTCCGCAGTGCGCACAGCACTGAATCGGCTCTAATTTCTACATCGGATATAATTAGCAGAAGAGGGGACTTGGGAGAAGGCACAATTCTAGTTCTCCTAGACATGTCTGCCGCATTTGATACCATCTCTCCCACCATCCTGCTTCGGCGTCTCTCCCAGGCTGGAGTGAGGGGCAAGGCTTGGAAGTTACTTAGCTCTTTTCTTATGGATAGAATGATTACGGTGGCCTGTGGCGAGCAACGCGCCTCTCCCTTTCAACTCCTGTGCGGAGTGCCACAGGGGTCATCTCTTAGTCCTACTCTTTTTAATCTATACATGGTGCCTTTAGCAGGTTTGGTACGCTCCTTTGGCTTCCAGATTGTTTCCTACACGGATGACACGCAGGTGATTGTTCCTGTTTCCCACAACTGGGAGGAATCTAAAGAGATATTTCGACTCTGCATGGTAGCAATTAATAATTGGATGGCCAGAAACTGGCTTAAATTTAACGGGGATAAGACTGTGATTGTGTGTTTTGGCCGTAATAATATTCCTTGGAACAACAGCTGGTGGCCTGTGGCCTGTGGAGGCTGCCCTCTACCTTGTCCCTCTGCAAAAAATCTTGGCATAATATTCGACACCTCTCATTCCTTTAATTCACAGATTAATCAAACAGTTAAAGTCAGCTTTTGGATCTTAAAAACTCTCAGGAAAATCTTGCATCTTTTGGAGGAAGATTTAAAAATGCCGGTCGTGCTGGCTCCAGTCATCTCAAGACTTGACTATTGTGACGCCCTTTTGTTAAATGCTAATAAAACTTCTCTCGACAAACTACAGTCTGTCCAGAATACGGCAGCGTGCCTGATTCTGAATCTTCCCCAGTCTGCATCGGCTAGCAGCAGTCTGAAATCACTACACTGTCTACCTATTAATAAGAGAATTATTTTTAAAACTCTCTGCCTGACTCATAGAGCTCAACAGTCTGAGAGTTGTGAATATTTGAAGTCCACCTTGCAATACTACCAACCTACTAGAAACTTGAGATCTTCTTCCAAACTTATGATCGCGGTTCGTCGGTGCAATAAGGCTAGATGGGGAGATCGTGCTTTCACGGTGGAAGCTGCAAGGCTATGGAATGTCCTGCCTTTTGCGCTCCGCCAAACTGCTACACACACCACTTATAGGAAAAGCCTGAAAACTTGGTCTTCTCGCAATAGGCACTCTCTGTTGGAAGCTCTTTGTATTCCCTTTATACTTGTTCAGTTTATCGCTTCGATGCGTCTCGCTGGAATGCGCTTTATAAGTCAATACAATACAATACAATACAGCAGCACCGCCACCGACAGCAGCAGCACCAGGGGCAGCCATCTGAGGCTGCAGGGGAAGGCTGGAGCCTTCCCACACCAACTGGCAGCACCGCCACCTGCATCGGCACTGTAACCACTGTACAGCCGTCCCCATCAGCGGGTGGACTGTAGTCATGCATCCATGGTGTGTCATGCATCCTGCCCACGGAAAATCGTGTGGATCTGACACATAGGTGAGTGACTGTGACCTTGCGCACCCCATGTGCTGCATCACTGGGCACCAAGCCCCCTCCAGAACCAGTGGAAGAAGGCATCCACTCACCCTATCCTTGGCAGGATGAAGCACACTGGGCACCAAGCCCCCCTCCAGAACCAGTGGAAGAAGGTATCCACTCACCCTGTCCTTGGCAGGATGAAGCACACTGGGCACCAAGCCCCCTCCAAAACCAGTGGAAAACCGTCACACACTAGAGAGACTGTGGTTTTGTACTCCCCAGAACCAAGCAGTGGGCTCCCCACCAACTTGAGAGACTTGAGAGACTGTGGCTTTGCACTCCCCAGGACCAAGCAGTGGGTAAACCACCCACTTGAGAGACTGTGGTTTTGCATTCCCCAGGACCAAGCAGTGGGCAAACCACCCACTTGAGAGACTGTGGCTTTACACTCCCCAGGAGCAAGCAGTGGGCAAACCACCCACTTGAGAGACTGTGCCTTTGCACTCCCCAGGAGCAAGCAGTGGGCAAACCACCCACTTGAGAGACTGTGGCTTTGCACTCCCCAGGACATTGCAGTGGGCATGAAGTCCCCTCCATGAGCAGTGGCATTGTACCATCTTCTGGCTGGGGTGTCCCCCCCTTCTCCATCCCCCAGAGGTGCCTCTGTGTTTTCGGCCTGATGCCCCTGCAGTGTTCTTTCCGTATTGAGGCAGAAGTCAAGTGTGGGCTTAGCCTATGTGTTTTGGCCCAGGGGGCCACAGACATTTTGAGTGGACATTGTCCCACCTTTTGTACATATTGTATATTTTGTAAATACTGTTTTTGAATTATTAACATTTTTCAAACTCTTTCTAATATAACACTCATTTGACTCAATTACTTTTGTCCTTGCGTTATTCCAGAGGGTGTATATGTAATTTTGTTGCATGTGTTTGTGTGTATGGTGATGGGGGTGAGGGTTAAGGTGGGGGTGTTGCGTGTGTGTGTGTCACTCTCTTTTTCCTCCCCCCTCCCGTATGTGATAGGTGCAGTACTCACCATGGTCGTCGTCGCCACCGATGGTACTCCTGGTGTATGAGCAGATACACCAACATGGGGAAGACATGCAGCTCGGGCTCCATGGCTCCTTCCTTGAGTGTCGAGAGGTGAGTGGTTGCCCTTCAAAGTACTGTTTCCTCTGTGCTTTTGATGGCGTTGGTACCGCCCCGGAAAAGCTGGCGGATGGGCGGGTTGTAATGGGGTGGGCGGTACACTGTCTTCCACCTGGCTGTTGGTGGTTACTGCCGTGGTGTTTGTTGCTACCACCGTGGCAGCCGGAGTGTTAAAGTGGCTGTATCTGTTGATGGTTTCCACTGTGGACATGATTCCATTTTTGTTACCGCTGGCCTGTTGGCGGTATTACCCCCGCTTTAACACCGACCGCCAGGGTTGTAGTGAGGGCCAAAGTCTGAGAAATATTAAAATACATATAATATTAAAAACAAAAATAAAGAGATGCAGCATTACAGGCAATAAACTATGATCATAACAACAAAATCAAAAATTGCCAACTGAATAACACACCCACACACACACACACACACACACATACATATATATGTATACATTTTTAGCATATAGAAACAGACTCTTCATTAAAAAAAACTAGAAAAGGGAAATTGAAATGTGCAATAACCTGCTGACCAGAAGAAGCAGTCAGTGCTGGAAAGTGTCCATCTGTCTGACCAAAGATACAAACAGAAAGACTGTATCACTCTGAAGCAAAAGATCTTCTGCACCTTCAAAGTAAGTAGTTAAAAATAATATGAATTAAAACTAGCTCAATACAATATGTGAAACTAATTATTAAACATAAACAGCAGAAATGTTTGTATTAAATTAAAAGACAGATACCAAGCCATAAAAGGACCAGAACTAATAACGCAAAAAAGAAGGCATGACCAAAAACGAAAATGAAAATAAATAAAAATCAAAATAAAGGTATATCCAAAGTTAACCCATAATCGATGAAAGAAAAACATACACTAAAACCCACGTAAAAACATGCTTTAAAAGGAAAAATACCCTATATCATTCTAAAAGTATAAATAAAGTGAAATACATTTAAATCAAATTAACTAATGCCCTTCTCAAGAGTAAAACTGGAAAAAGAATAATCGAAAGAAGAAAAACAGAACCTACAAAAAACAGAATTAACAACTCAGAGAAACAAAATTCAAACTTTTAAGTATATAATGTAAAAATGTATTAAAACTATAACAACACATATAAAATTAGTGGACAATATATATATATATATATATATATATATATATATATATATATATATATATATATATATATATATATATATATATAAATGATAAGAATTATTTTAATACCCCTACTACCTACAGATACAATCCCAGAAACTGCCCAGCCTCTCCTAAGCTAAATGGGATGCAACTACAGTATAAAATACTTGTAAAGAAAAGATACAATGGAAATACACTAAAATTTATATCAATGCATGCTAAAGCCAACACAAATAAAATCATGGTGATAGTGTGTGGGAAAAAAATCAACCTTCACACGTTAAAGAAATATCCTAGAGGACTTAGTAGTAGCACACACAAGTATTCAAGCACCTACATGAACAAATAGCCAAACTATCAAGACTAGTAATAAGAACCACAAGATAGCAAGGCAAGCATCAAGAGCGCACAGAACACACCATGAAATAGAACATGTAAAATTAATTAAAAATGAAAAGTAACACACATGAACTAAGAGTTGTTAATGCATGACAATATAACAACAGTCTATGCTACCTTTACTAGCCTACTAACCCTATGCCAAAACTGGATGATGAATGCAACATTTAAATCTTGTTCACCACCATTTTCACCAATGCATACAAATCATAGCCAGTATCATAACACAAATTTCCCATTAGTTTATGCACTGCTCAACAGGCAAAGTGCAACTTTCAACCCACTATTAACAATAATAAACGAATCAAACAATTATAACCCCTTCTGTGCTGCGGACGTAGTGTTTACGTCCTGCGGCACAGTGCTCCCTCCGTGGGGGTTCCCCACACCCCCCAAAGCGGGGATGGAAGGGGAAGACCTTCCCCTTCCAACCCCCCACCCTCCCACCCCCCGTAATGACGTCAGCGCGCGATCTCATGCTGACATCATTACCCACTGCCGGTCGCACTGGAAGCCATTTGCTTCCAGTGCGATCACAGGAGAAACAGGTGAGTTTCTCCTCCAGCGGGTGGGGGGTTTGGGACAAAGAGGCAACGGGGAAAGGAAAGGCTTTTCCTTTCCCCTGGTGTCTCTTTGAGCATTCCTGCTGACCGATCGCATTGCGATCGGGCAGCAGGAATGCCCACTAGATGCCAGGGATTTTTTTTTTAAATTATTTTTAAAATGTTTATGTGTTTGGGAGCGGCCCCTTGGGCAAGGGTAGCTCCCATTTGGGAGCATGTTTATGTTGGCCATTTCTGCCCCCCTTGGGGGCAGATCGGCCTATTATTGTTAGGCCGATCTGCCCCCAAGAGGGGCAGAATCCACTAGACGCCAGGGATTTTTGTTGTTGTTGTATAAAATGTTTACATGTTTGGGAGCAGCCCCTTGGGTAAGGGTCGCTCCCTTTTGGGGGCATGTTTACTGTGGCCATTTCTGCCCCCCTTGGGGGCAGATTGGCCTATTATTTTTAGGCCAATCTGCCCCCAAGGGGGGCAGAATCCTCTAGACGCCAGGGATTTTATTTTTTGTTGTATAAAATGTTTACGTGTTTTGGAGCGGCCCCTTGGGCAAGGGTCTCTCCCTTTTAGGGGCATGTTTATTGTGGCCGTTTCTGCCCCACAGACCGGCCTATTATTTTTAGGCCGATCTGCCCCCAAGGGGGGCAGAATCCACTAGACGGCAGGAATTTTGTTTTTTAATTTACTGTGAAATGTTTTGCGTTGGGGAGCGGCCCCTTGGGCAAGGGTCGCTCCCATTTGAGGGCATGTTTCTTGTGGCCATTTCTGCCCCCCTTGGGGGCAGGTCAGCCTATTATTTTTAGTCTGATCTGCCCCCAAGAGGGGCAGAAGCCACTTAGACACCAGAGATAGTGTGTGTGTTAGTGGAGGGGGGCAACCCCTTGGGCAAGGGTCGCCCCCCTTTGGGGGCACGTGTACCAAGGCCATTTCTGCCACCCTTGGGGACAGACCGGCCTATTATTTTTAGGCTCATCTACCCCCAAGGGGGGCAGAAACCACTAGTACGCTAGGGATTTTTTTAATATGTTTATTTATGTGTGAGGGCGTCCCCTTGGGCAAGGGGCACCCCACAAGGGGGGCATTGAACTGTTGGCCATTTCTGTCCCCCTTGGGGGCAGATGGGCTTATTGTTTTAGGCCCATCTGCCCCCAAGTGGGGTAGAAGCCACTTAGACACCAGGTATAGTGTGTGTGTGTGTTAGTGGAGGGGGGGCAGCCCCTTGGCCAAGGGTCGTCCCCCCTTTGGGGGCACGTGTACCAAGGCCATTTTTGCCCCCCTTGGGGACAGATCAGCCTATTATTTTTAGGCTGATCTGCCCCCAAGGGGGGCAGAAACCACTAGAACGCCAGGGATTTTTAAAAATATGTTTATTTATGTGGGGGGCGTCCCCTTGGGCAAGGGGCGCCCCCCCCAAGGGGGGCATTGAACTGTTGGCCACTTCTGCCCCCCTTGGGGGCAGATGGGCCTATTTCTTTTAGGCCCATCTGCCCCTAAGGGGGGCAGAAGCCACGTAGGCACCAGGGATAGTGTGTGTGTGTGTGGTTTGTTTTTTGTTTGGGAATGGGCCCTTGGGCAAGGGTCGCTCCCCCTGTGGACACACTACGAAAGGTATTTTCTACCCTCCTTGGGGCAGATAGGCCTATTTTTTAGTAGGCCCATCTGCCCCTATGGCAGAATCCACTTAGGCACCAATTTCTAAATGCTTGATGGTGGGATGTTTGTCAACTGAAGTATTTGCATTTGTGATAATTTTTTTCCTCCTTTTTGTTCTAGTTCAAAGCTTTTGCTTTCTTTGCTGTGGCTCCTTGCGGTTTTGGCGGTGGTTGACCTGCGGTTTGCATAGTTGCATGTTTTAGGTAAGTAAAAACAATTTACTCCAAAGGAGTATTGTTGCCATGTATAAATGACATGTTTGTAGGAGGTATACTAAATGCAGGTTTGTGTGAAATTGTCCTTAGATTTGTGCACAATGATATTTGTGTTGTCTTATTTCTAATTTGCTTTTCTTTCTTTCTTTTTAGTGGGATATCATTTGTGATTGTTGTGTCTGTGCAGAGTAGTTGCTGGTGATTCAAGCTTTTTCAGGCAAGTGAGCGGTATAGTTTTTGAGTTTATAACTCTTACTAATAAAGTTACACTTTATTACTTATCTTATCTTACACAGTGCTGGTTGTTGGTGGTGCATTTGTCCAGTTAGTTTTCGTAGGAAAGATCATGGCTAGCCGCAGGATGACCGCCCAGCAAGTGGTTGGTATGCTTTTTGAGTCATTGTCTGATCATGATTATGAGATGGACTCTGCATCTGAGGCAGAGGAGGAAGTGAGGGATTCTGGCAGTGAAGTTTCTGTCAGAGAGGAATCTTCTGATGAGGAAGCCACACTCAGTGCAGATGAAGGGCCTGTTTCAGAGGCGGACACTGATGTGCCATTAGTGCAGCAACCTGGGGCTGAAAGGTTTCCCGTTAGAAGACCTGAACTCTGGGTTGCCCCAAACATGGAGCAGCCAGAATTGCCTGCCTTTACTGGTCTCCCGGGGTGTAGAGTCAATACTGAGAACTTTTTGCCTGTCAATTTCTTTGAGTTATTTGGGGATGATGTGTTTTTGGAAGAGATTATTGAGCAGACTAATTTGTATGCGGAGCAGCATTAGAGGGACAGCGCTGCTAGACTTAGGCCGCACTCTAGAGCTGCGCAATGGATTCCCACAAATTTGGATTAGATGAAAAGGTTTTTAGGTTTGACTCTTTTGATGTGGTTGATAAGGAAGCTGTCACTGGCTTCTTATTGGTCTACTAGTCCCTTGATGGCAACATCTATATTTCCTGCAACAATGAGTCGTAATCGGCATTTGCATCTTCTTAGGATGCTGCATTTTATTGACAATGCATAAGCCTTGCCACGAGATCACCCTGATTCTGACCGTCTTTTTAAGATTAGGCCTGTCCTTGATCATTTTGTAGATCGGTTTTCAGAGGTCTATGTTCCAGGCAAAGAAATAGCTGTGGACGAGATTTTGGTCCTCTTCAAAGGTTGTTTGGTTTTTAGGCAGTACATTCCTAGCAAGAGGGCACGATGTGGAATTAAATTGTATATGCTGTCTGAAAGTAGTACATGATATATGTATAATTTCCGTGTCTACACTGGTAGGGATTCCAGTATTGAACCCCCTGGTTGTCCTCCCACTTTTGGAGTTACTGAGAAAATTATGTGGGCACTTGGTAGACGACTGTTAAACAAAGGTCACCATTTGTATGTAGATAACTTTTACACTGGAGTGCAGTTGTTCAAGGAATTGTTTAGAGTGGACACTGTTGCTTGTGGCACAATTCGTTGTAAGCAGAAAGGCTATCCAAGGGAGCTTGTCTGCAAAAAACTTCAGAGGGGACAGTGCAGTGCCTTGCGGGATGATGAGCTGCTAGCTTTGAAGTTTTCAGACAGGAGGGATGTCCAAATGCTAAGTACCATCCATGATGAGAGTACTTCCCCCGTGACTGTTTGGGGCCAGGTTGCTGAAGTGCGCAAACCTGTGTGCATTTTAGATTATAATAAGCACATGGGAGGTGTAGATAGAGTTGATTAAAGGTTGAAACCTTATACTGCTATTCGGAAGTCTTACGTTTGGTATAAGAAGTTAGCAATTCACCTCTTCCACTTAGCAACTTTTAATGCTTTTATTGTGTTTAAGGATAGGTCTCCAGAGTAAAGGATGACATTTGTGAAATTTCAGGAGTCAGTGATAGAGAGCCTTATTGTGGTGGAACAGGACAGAGTTCCTAGAGAAGCACTGGTGGAGGATGTGGCTAGATTGAAAGATTGCCACTTTGCTGAGCACATTCCTCCCACACCCAAAAAAGACTTTCCAGCTAAGAAATGTAGAGTGTGTTTTCAAAGAAGTATCCAGAGGGAGACTCAAATGTACTGGCCAGATTGTCCTTCAAATCCTGGGCTGTGTGTGGGTGGTTTTTTTAGGAATTACCACACCCAGAAGAATTACTGGGAACAACCATGAGTGTAAACTCATGTTTGTTTTGTATTTTCATGTGTTCAGTTTCATGGTTAGCATTTCTTTCATGTACTTAGTTAGAGCTTTTGTGTTTGTAGTTTTGTAATTATTTCTAATTAGTTAGGGGTTTCTTTGTTTAAAAAAAAAAAAGTGATGCCATTGTGTGTGGAGTGGGGCTTGGCTGAGGGTGTTCATAGTGTACATATTGACTTGCTGTTGGCTACTGCAACACACTGCCAGCTGGTGTGATTGTTGTATCAGGCATGTGGGCGTATGTAAGTGATGGGCCCTTGAGTGGTGCTGTCTGTCATTGCAAGTGTTGTAATGTGCTGGGCCCGTGGCTGGCGGCGTGAATGGTCTTGTGCATGTCATGTATGAAAGGTATGTGAATGGACTGTAAAGCGGTTGGTGCCTTGCCGTGGCTTTGCAGCTCACGAGCTGTGAGTCATTGGTTCAGTTTTTTGGCATTTCAGTTATTAACAGTGCATTTCATTTTTGTGAAATCTATTGTTAATAAAATTTGATCCACTGAACCATCACTCACCCTCGTGCCAAATCCAACCAATATGTGTGGTAAAAATTACAAAACCTGATCCGCTGTAATCAGGCGTTGCAGTACACCTCTGACACGCTAGGTGCCTCGGGTGGGACCATGATGATGAAGCATGCCACCAATTTGGTTGGTGGGTGAGGGGTCTTTTTCACATAACCTAAGTGCGTTTCTTTTCACAATTTTAGTGTTTGGCACATCAAAGACGTATGTGGACACATCAAAATGATATATTACAAAACTACCTGTGTTTGGGGGGGAGGGGGCACCTATGTTTTTGGTCCTGGGTGCGGCCTTCATCTAGGGAAACCTACCAAACCCAGAATTTTTTTTAAACTAGACACCACAAGGAGTCCAGGGAAGTGTGGCTTGCGTGGATCTCCCAACATTTTCTTACCCCGACTCCTCTGCAAACCTCACAATTTGCTTAAAAAAGCATATTTTCCTGACTTTCATTTGTACGATCACAGCTCCAGCACAAAATTTCTACTCCCCAGCGTTCCCCTCAGTCTCCCAAGTAAAATGACACCTCACTTGTGTGGGTCCCTAAAGCAGAGTCAGCCTAAAGATGTATAAAAGAAGAATATGTCCTTATCAACTCGCTGTGCTATCCCCTCTATCTCTACAAGTTTTTGGCCTTATTCTGTTGCAGGCACCTGGCCCACCCACACAAGTGAGGTATAATTTTTATTGGGAGACTTGGGGGAATGCTGGGTGGAAGGAAATTTGTGGCTCCTCTCAGATTACAGAACTTTCTGTCACCGAAATGTGAGGAAAATGTGTTTTTTTAGCCACATTTTGAGGTTTGCAAAGGATTCTGGGTAACAGAACCTGGTCAGAGCCCCACAAGTCACCCCATCTTAGATTCCCCTAGGTCTCTAGTTTAAAAAAATGCACAGGTTTGGTAGGTTTCCCTAGGTGCCGGCTGTGCTAGAGGCCAAAATCTACAGGTAGGCACTTTGCAAAAAACACCTGTGTTTTCTGTCAAAAAATGGGATGTGTCCACGTTGTGTTTTGGGGCATTTCCTGTTGCGGGCGCTAGGCCTACCCACAAAAGTGAGGTATCATTTTTATCAGGAGACTTGAGGGAACGCCGGGTGGAAGGAAATTTGTGGCTCCTCTCAGATTCCAGAACTTTCTGTCACCAAAATGTGAGGAAAATGTGTTTTTTTAGCCAGATTTTGAGGTTTGCAAAGGGTTCTGGGTACCAGAACCTGGTCAGAGCCCCACAAGTCACACCATCTTGGATTCCCCTAGGTCTCTAGTTTTCAAAAATGCTCAGGTTTGATAGGTTTCCCTAGGTGCCGGCTGAGCTAGAGGCCGAAATCTACAGGTAGGCACTTTGCAAAAAACACCTGTTTTCTGTCCAAAAATGGGATGTGTCCACGTTGTGTTTTGGGGCATTTCCTGTTGCGGGCGCAAGGCCTACCCACACAAGTGAGGTATCATTTTTATCGGGAGACTTGGGGGAAAGCTGAGTGGAAGGAAATTTGTGGCTCCTCTCAGATTCCAGAACTTTCTGTCACCGAAATGTCAGGAAAATGTGTTTTTTAGCCAAATTTTGAGGTTTGCAAAGGATTCTGGGTAACAGAACCTGGTCAGAGCCCCACAAGTCATACCCACCCTCCCCCTCCCCATACTGCCCCCCAACATATGCACACATACACGCACATACATACACACCCAAACACATGCATACACACATTCAACCATGCATGCATGCATTCATACACATGCACATCAACACTCATGAACATACATCCAGGCACACACGCAATCACACGACACAACATAAATGTACACACATACCCTCTCATGCCCACATGCATGCACGCATTCAAACACAGTCACACACACCCTCACACACACACGCACACAACACCCCCCACTCCCTCTCCTGTCGGAGAACCCAACTTACCTGATTACAGGGGGTCCTCCTGCAGGAGACAGGACGCAGCGCTGATGCCAGCAGCAGCGTCCACCAGCAAAACACCGCCAGGCCATATCATGGAACAAGATACGGTAGACGGTGTTTTGCTGGCGTGGCGTGGTGCTTACCTCAGTCCACCGTCATGACTGTCGCCGGAATTGCGCCAGCCTTCTGGCGGAATTCTGGCTACAGTCATAATTCCATGGACGGTCAGTAGCCATGGCGATGGTATGTTGGCAGCCATCACTGTGGCGGTATGCAGCATTTGCCGCCAATGTCATAATGAGGGCCTTAATGCTTAGAAAACAGTGAGAATGCTGTTGTTACACAAAGTACCTGGCTAGCATCAAAAATAAAGCCGCAAGGGCGAGCGTACATTGGAAAAGGGTAGCGATGCACAATTACTTACTCTCAAGTGAGGCCGTGTGTGGTTTCCTTCTCTGGTTGGGTCGGCGATGCATAATTTTTCTCCAGCAAGAGAACGATGCATCAATTTCTGGATGGGGCACCTTAGATCTGCACTGAGTCAGGTTGTCTTTGATGCCCAGGGACGATGCGTAGAAAATCCAGTTGCACAGTATCACAAAACTGCACTGCATGGGGTTTGTGTCATTATCAGTCTCTATTAGTGGGTGTTGTGCATCATTTCTCCAGCCGTGTTGCGTCGATCTTCCAGTCAAGATGCAGGTGGAGCGCTGATTTCAACCGCCAAGCCGGCGGCACATCATTTATCAGCTGTGTCACGGAAGGTGCAATGACAATTTCCCTGCACGGAGGTCTGTGTGTGGATTTTCAATTCTTGCCTGCCAACATCACCTTTCAAGGGCCCAGGTACTGGATAGAGCACCACTTGGCAGGGCAGGATTCTCAGCAGAATGTCCAGGTGCTGGCACGGAAAGTCTTTGATTGCCCTGAAACTTCAACAACTGGAGGCAAGCTCAGTTCAAGCCCCTGGAGATTCCTCTCAAGCAGGAATGCACAACAAAGTCCAGTCTTTGTCCCCTTTCACAGGCCGAAGCAGCAACTGCAGGATAGGCCAACAAAGCAGAGGCAGGGTTAGCTGTTCTCCTCAGCTCTTCAGCTCCTCTCATTGGCAGAGGTTCCTCTTGATTCCAGAAGTGATCTAATTTTCAGGGGGTTGTGGTGTTCTTCTTAAGCGTCTCTGCCTTTGAAGTAGGCCTACTTCAAAGAGAAGTCTCTGTTGTTTTCAAGACCCTGTCTTGTCCAGGCCAGGCCCCAGACACACACCAGGGGGTTGGAGACTGCATTATGTGAGAGCAGGCACAGCCATTTCACATGTGAGTCACCACTCCTCCCCTCCCTCACAGCACAGATGGCTCATCAGGATATGTAGGCTACACCCCAGCTCACCTTGTGTCACTGTCTAGAGAGAGGTGCAAACAACTCAAATGTCAAACTGACCTAGACAGGGAATCCACAAACAGGCAGAGTCACAGAATGGTTTAACCAAGACAATGCCTACTTTCTAAAAGTGGCATTTCCAAACATACAATCTAAAAAACAACTTCACTAAAAGATGCATTTTTAAATTGTGAGCTCAGAGACCCTAAACTCCATATTTCTATCTGCTTCCAAGGGGAATCTGCACTTTAATAATATTTAAAGGAAGCCCCCATGTTGACCTATGAGAGAGATAGGCCTTGCAACAGTGAAAACCACATTTGGCAGTATTCCACCATTAGGACATTTAAAACACATAAGTATATGTCCCACGTTTAAAATACAGTGCACCCTGCCCATGGGGCAACCAAGGGCCTACCTTAGGAGTGCCTTACATGTATAAAAAGGGAAGATTTAGGCCTACCAAGTGGGTTCACTTGCAAAGTCAAATTGGCAGTTTAAAACTGCACACACAGACACTCCAGTGGCAGGTCTTAGCCAAGTTTACAGGGCTACTTATATGGGTGGAACAACCAGTGCTGGAGGCCCACTATTAGCATTTGATTTAAAGGCCCTGGGCACCTCTAGAGCACTTCGCTAGGGACTTACTAGTAAATCAAATGTGCAATCATGGAAAAGCCAATCACACATACATTTTACACAGGGAGCACCTGCACTTTAGCACTGGTCAGCAGTGGTATAGTTCCCAGAGTACCAAAAACAGCAAAAACCTGTTCCAGCACACAATCAAAACATGGGAAGCACAGGCAAAAAAGACAGGGGAGACCACGCCCAAGGATGCCAGATCTGACAATTGTCTTATGTGTGTTGCTTAATGGTGTAAGTTACAGCCATGTTTATTTCTAAATTTCTTGATTGTATGTGAGATATCTCAAAGAATTAATTACAAAAACACATTCCCATACAACAATCTCGACCAACAACATAATAAAGAAATTAATACTCATCATTTTCTCCTAGAAGTCCTCTGTTTACAGTAATATATCCAAATTCAAAATAATAATCCAACAATCTATAAAGCTAACTAGACCACAAATATTGCTTTAATATATTTAACAATTAAGTAATTAATTTAATTTGTCTATATGATATCCATCAACAAGCTGCAAAAAATGAAAAATATTTAAAAATACAACGAACACTCCCAGAAGCCTGAAAAAACAAGGAAAAATACTACTCTGTTAAAAAAATATCCAACCAATTTTCTTAGAAACAAAAAATAAAATGTGACCATCACCCAAAAAATGGAACTTCACCATGAAATAAAACCTATAAAAAAAAGACAAAAACCCTTAAAACAATTAAAAACACAGAAATAAAAATGAAATGTGAGTACCTAAACTATACATGGTTATCAAACAATAATTGATAAGGCATACCTCACCAAAATTATAAATCTACGGCAAGGCACTGTGCGAACTGAAACAGAAAAATGACACTAATCTACAACACCTAATGTAACTAACAGTCTACCCCTACATATCTATTTACCTGAAATGATAAGTAGAAATTGTTTTTAAATGCATGGGAAATCCAAAAAAAGGAATACAGAGATGGAGATAGATTATAAAGTACAGCAGCTGGTAAAATAAAAAAGTGAAACATTGAAATCAAATTCATTATTGAGACTCAAACCAATACAAAAAATAAATTCCCATAACATATAGGCTCTCATTATGACATAGGCGGTAAATGCCGCTTACCGCTGCGCCTAAGACCGCCAACTTACCACCACGCTGGTGAATATCAATTCACCATATTATGACACACACACACTCCAATCCGACAGAATATAGCCACTGACACAAGTCCGCCAGACCAAAGGTCAGTGATAAACTGTTGGTCCCAAAACCCACACGTTACGCCAACAGAACAAAGCCCATCACATTATGACTCACGAATCACCATGGCGGACATTCAACGGTGGTAAACCATTGGCGATACATACTGGTGCGCTCACAATGGACACCCACATACAAAACAACAATACATTGGCCAATTCAAACAACACAATACCTCTATCATCCACACACCACACCCACACACACACACAATATAAAACACACACTCACATTACCCACAACCCTTTACCAACAACTATTGCCACCAGAGACTGAGAAGAAGAACTCAGAGACAACTAGACACACACACCACTCACGCCCATACACCCCTCAAGCACTCCACATCACACACACCAGCACATTACCCAACACACCCTCACCAACACACATCACACAACCCCCATGGCACCACAAAGGCACCCCCGTTTCACTGAGGAGGCGTTAAGGGTCATGGTGGAGGAAATTGTCAGGGTAGAGCCACAGCTCTTTGGAGCACAGGTGAAGCAGATATCATTAGCAAGGAAGATGGAGCTATGGCGGAGAATCGTGGATAGGGTCAACGCTGTGGGACAGCATCCAAGAACAAGGGACGACATCAGGAAGAGGTGGAACGACCTACGGGGGAAGGTACGTTCCATTGCAGCAAGACACCAGCTCGCCATACAGAGGACTGTCGGTGGACCCCCACCTCCTCCTCCACAATTCACAGCATGGGAGGAGCAAGTCTTGGCATTACGGCATCCTGAGGGACTCGCCAGAGTTGGAGGAGGACTGGACACTAATATGTCTACTTTTAACAATTATCATGCTCCATAGCTGCATGCCATCACACACCCTCACCCTCACTCCCATCACTCCACCACATCCCACACCCTCCAACATCACATCTCACTAATCTCAATGCCAAGCCCTGCATGCTGTACCAATGCATGGACACCCCTCCCATCCCTGCATGGACACTCATCACCAAAGCATGCACAGCATAGGGAAACTAATAAGCACAATACACCAACATACACAAGTAAAAGCTGGCAGAGGAACAACAACAATAGAGTGGAAGCTACAGAGGTACAAATGTCAGACACTTAAGGCATAATACATCATTTACATTCCCATAGGTACCCCAGCCAATGTCACTGGAGAGGAGGTGCCACCGCTATCCAGTCCCCCAACAGAAGAGGCCCACAGTGATGACAGTAACTCTGGACTTCAGGATCTGGACGATCGACCTGGCCCATCAGGGACCACTGGACAGCTGGTCACCCAAGCCCACTCATAGACCACCACAGAGCCTCCCCCATCAGGAGCCAACACCACAGAACCCACCCAACATACCCACACCTCTGTCCCCAGAACATGTCAATCAGCAGTGTGCCCACCTATATAGGGACCCCAAGCCACACCTCTCACACAAGACAATCAGGGACCTGGGATCAGTGGCAGTGGGCACAACGTTCAGGGGACAGAGGCACAGGCCAACAGGGACACTGGGAGGACTGCTATATGCCAGGGGAGGACAGGAGCAGGGAACCGACTCTCTAGGAAGCATTTTCCGAGATCCTGGGAGCCTATCAACACTCCCAGGATGCGATGGACCAAATCCTAGACAACGTGCAGGAGAACAGGCGTCTTCAGGAGGGACAGTATCAGGGGATCAGGGAGGCCTTGCAGGCCATTAACAACACCCCGATCTCCATAGCAGGGGTGCTGGCAGACATGGCCACCATCGTGAGGGAGGCAACAGCACACCAGCGGGCCCCTGCCACTAGTCAGTCATCTGAACAGCCTTCCACTTCCGCTGCCGCTAGTGGCCAGAAGGCCCCGCCACAGGACCAACAGGCCACCAGCACCCCTCCCACTGCAGAAGGTGAACCACCCCACAAACGTTCCCTGCGAACCAGACAGAAGCCATAGACACTTGCCAAGACCACCACCAGGAAATAACTCTCCTGATTGTCCCCCTTGTGTCCCACTCAATCACCTTGTCCACCTTGAACAGCTAATGCTCCCCTTCCTATGTCCCTATTGACAAAGCACCTGTGCTACAAACAGACTGGAACAATAACCTGGACTTTCCTCCATCATCACCCCATTCCATTGCACTTTCCCCTCTATATATTAGCCCACTAATAAACACCCTTGGATAAAACTCGACTACTAGTATTTCATGTAATGCAAATTTGTATTGAATGAAACAGCTACAACCATTGCAAATGAACTGTAAGTAGTATGAGCATAGAATTAATGACCTGTAGTTGGCTGTTGTGATCACACCAGGAGAATGTTGTCATATCACCAACATCTCTAAAATGAATATCCATAGGTAACAGTTATTAGGGCAAAGAAGTGGGTAATGCCAGCATGCCAATGCCACACAGAATACACCAATGCTCATACAAATGTGAAGTTGCACCGTCTCACCTGTGTGTCATTGGAAGTACTGACGGATAACTGATGTTCTGTTGTCCACATCCTCATACTCTGCCTCCTCATACTCACTGTCCTCAGGGTCCACTGCTGCCACAGGGGCATCTCCAGTCTCCTCCTCCTGCAGAATATGTACATGTCGCCTGAGGGCCAGGTTGCACAACATGCAGTATGCCACTACTATCTGGCAGACCGTCTTGGGTGAGTAGCACACGGTTCCACCTGTCAGATGGAGGCACCTGAACTTGGCCTTCAAGAGGCCAAAGTTCCTTTCAATGATCCTTCTGGTTCACCCATGTGCCTCATTATAACATTCTTCAGCCCTTGTCCTGGCTTTCCTCACAGGGGTCAGCAGCCATGATAGGTTTGGGTAACCAAAGTCACCTGCAAATGTTGAGGGACAACATTTAGCCACACACTATCCTATATGGCCAACACCATAAGCATACTGTGTGGGAACCAGGGCTCACCTATTAGCCACACTCTGTGCCTCTGTAGTTGGGACATCACATTTGGGATGCTGCTATTCCTCAGGACAAAGGCAACATGCACAGACCCTGGATACTTAGCATTGACATGGGAGATTTACTGGTCCGCCAAGCACACCATGTGCACATTCATGAAGTGGAAACTCATACGATTCCTGCACACCTGTTTATTCTGGCGAAGGGTATAAATGCAATAAGTGTTCCGTCAATCACCCCAATTATTTTGGGGATATGTCCCATTGCATAAAACCCGGCCTACACAGTGGCCAAATCCTCAACCTGGGGGAAAGCAATGTAGCTGCACATGTGTTTTATCAGGGCAGGCAAGACTCTCTCTAGCACTATTGAGAACATTGGCTATGCCATTCCTGCTGCCAAGCCCACTGTCACTTGGAAAGAACCAGTTGCCAGGAAATGAAGCACAGATAGAACCTGCACAAGAGGGGGTATCCCAGTGGGATAACGGATAGCTGAGATCAGGTTAGGTTCCAAATGGGCACACAGCTCTTTGATTGTGGCCCTGTCCAGTCTATAGGTGAGTATAATATGCCTGTCCTCCTGTGTAGCCAAGTCCACCAGGGGTCTGTACACGGGGGTATGTCTCCATCTCCCATTTATCCGCAGTGGTAGGTATCTAAGGGACACAAGAGTGAGTAGGCTATCACAAACTGAACAATGGAGCCAGAACAGCAGTCCACATCATGCACACATGTTATGGGACAGTGTAATTTATAAAGTATGTGCCTATTGATCCTGTGACGCATCAACGATTGAAAGGCCTGTTTACCCCTCCTGAAATGGCGACCGCCTGTCCTCTGTGGAAGGACAAGTGGAAGTGAGGTAATGCCGCCGACGTTGTGTGCGTGGCAGTCATGAACCGACGTGCAATTCCTCATTGGTTAATATTGGGCCCTATGGGGTACCGTGGCCAATGGGGATCTACGCCGGTGGTGACAGTATGCACCGCCGCGGAAGTTACCGCAATTTTCTATCTGATTCCTCACTTATTTCCTGGCCTTCCATAGGAGAGGATCTACACTGCTTGTGCTGCTGTGACCTGAGTCTTAAACCTACTGTGGCCCGTGTGACCGGGGAAAGGGCCCCAGCCTTCACTTCTGAGGAGTTGGAGCGACTAGTGGATGGGTTCCTACCCCAGTACGGACTGATGTATGGGCCTCCAGATCAACATGTGGGTACAATGTGGGCACAATGTATGTGGCATGAATGCATAAAGATGTGTGTGAAGGCCTCATGTAAGGGGGGTGGGTGGATATGTCCTCTTGGCGGTGTACATGTTGTGGGCTGGGCTATGTGTGTGTCAATGGTGATGCAAACGGGTATGGTGGGCCATTTGTGTGACTGGCTGGACTGTTTGTCTTAAGGTGTTCTCCTGTGTGTATTGCCTCTGCAGGTCAGCGCCCATCAAAAGAAGGGAATATGGCGTGCCATCGCCAAGGAGGTGCGGACCCTGAGGGTCTATGCAGGTGGAGCACCCACTCTCAGAAACAGTGGGAGGACCTGAGATGCAGGACACCGAAGACCGCGGGCCCCCAGCTGGGGATGGCCTCCCAACGAGGAAGGGGTGCCCGTCAGACCCTGACACCCCTGATGGCCTGCATACTGGCCCTGGCCTACCCTGAGCTAGATGGGCGCTTGGGGCATCACAGAAGCCACAAGGGTGTGAGTACAGTGGCTATCATTACAACTTACGGCTGGTGGGATGGTATCCTGGTGGTGGTTGTGTGTTCTTGGGTGCCCCTAGGCCAGGCCAGACATAGCAGCATAAGTCCTCTGGTGGCTAAGGGGTTGAATGTAAAATACTGCTTACCTAGTTTGTTAGTATTCACTGGGCAGGGCTGCATGAGTCCCAGGTGTGCTGCAGTTGGCAGAGTGTGTCCCTCCTCATTCCTTGGTGACTAGTCATTTCACTGGTAGTACCATGCATAGTGCATAGGCCTATTCCCTGTGTGTGAGGGTACTATGTACGTCAACAGTGGTGTTGGTGCAGTCATTGACCCAGTGTATCCTTTGTCTCTCTCTCGCCCTTTCTTGTTTTGTTATCCTGTCCTTATGTGAATTAGCATCATCTGGCGGAGAAGCAGAGGCACTTGCATCCCACAGGACCCTGGAGGCAGAGTCCACCGATGCTGAGGGCACCAGTGGGACAGAGGGCGAGGAGAGCACCACGGCGCAGACTGGAGGGGACAAAACAGACTCTGATACCTCCTCCAATGGGAGCTCCCTGGTGGTGGTGGACACCTCTTTGACCACCCCAGCTGCAGTTGCAGCCGCCACCCCGTACCAGCTCTGCCATCCCAGTAGCCCTTCACTGAGCTACCCATGCCCCGCTCACCAAGGACGGTGGGCAACTCCTTTGCCCCAGGCACCTCAGGCCCTGCCCCAGTTAACCCCTGCTGCCCTGAGTGAGGAGGCTACTGACCTCCTGAGATCCATCTCTGTAGGGCAATCAACCACTGTGAATGCCATTCAGGAGCTGGCATCCCAGATGCAGCAATGCAATGCATTCCTGGAGGGCATTCACAGTGGATTGGCGGCCCAACAGAGATCGATTCAGGCCCTGGCCTCCTCTCTAATAGCAGCCATTGTTCCAGTTTTAGCCATCCCCCCTCCAACTTCCACTTACCAGTCCCATTCTCCTCAACCCCAACCCATTCCAAGGACACAGACAGACAGCCACACATGGTCACTCGACAACACCCAAGAGTGGCATAGGCCAACACAAGCACCACATGTCTTTCCACAGGCACTCACAAAACACCATTCAGTTGCAGACACAACAACATCCACTGTCTCCACTGTCTCCCCCTCCTCTCTCTCCTTCACCTCCCACCCAGTTACGCACACCTGCATGCACTACATCAATACCCACTACCAGCATCATCACCACACCAAGCAAAGCACACACCTCACTGGCAGACACCTCCACAACATCCATGAACACATCCCCTTTGACCTCTCTAATGTGTCTGTCCCCCCTCCTAAAGGACACAAATGCAAGCATTCAGACAGCCAACAGCCATCCACCTCACAACAACATACAGCTCATGCACCTGCACCTAAGTTCAGCAGACCTACACCTCCGACGACCACTCCCTCATCCTCCACGCCCATTACTCCTCCCTCTTCCCGCCCCAACATACCTAAAAAGCTTTTCCTTTCCATGGTTGACTTCTTCCCTACCCCTCCCCTCTCCCGTCCTGCACATATGGGCAGGGTAGCAAGGACCCAGCCCAGCACCACAGCCAAACAGTCAGCGGGGACAGTGGTAGCATCACCTGCTCATGGTGGTAGGGATACCAGACCAACAATACTGAAGGGGAAGGAGGCAGCACAACCTGGGATGAAGGGAAGAGTCCTGCACCAGCTGCGAAGAAGGGGAAGGAGCCTGCACCAGCTGTGAGGAAGGGGAAGGAGCCTACACCAGCTAGAAAGAAGGGGAAGGAGCCTGCACCAGCTGGAAAGAAGGGGAAGGAGCCTGCACCAGCAGGCAGAGGGGGGAAGAGCCCATCTTCCCTAGCCAGGAAGGGTAAGGGATCCCCAACCCATGACCAGGAGAAGAGGAGGCAATCTATGCCAGTGGAAGCTGTCAGTCAAACACCACCACCACCACCACCAGCAGCTGGCACATGGCCCCCACCACCAGCCATGGTTTTGCAGCCATCAGAGTGTGCAGGGGCTGAACAGGAGCCTTCCCCAACCACCACCACAGTGCGGCCATCAGAGAGTGCAGGGGCTGACCAGGAGCCTCCCCAACCACCACCACAGTGCAGCCATCACCACCAGTGGACGCTATGTAGTCTACCCTCCAGGGGCTACTGTGCAGGCTGCCCCCTCCAGAACCAGTGGGGTGTTCACCCTTTTAGAGACTGTGGCCTTGTACTCCCCAGGACAAATCACAGGGCATGTTGCCCCCTCCAGAACCAGTGGGGAAGACACTCACTCAAGAGACTGTGGCATTGCACTCCCCAGGACAAAGCACAGGGCATGTTTCCCCCTCCAGAACCAGTGGGCTTGTTCCCGCATCTTGCCCCCCCCTTTCCCATGAGGTGCCTGCCTATTTGACAACTGATGCTCCTGCAGTGCTCTATCCAGATTGGTGCAGGATTCAGGTTGGGCCTTGGACTGTGCCCTGTGGCCATGTGGGCCCTTTGAAATATGGACTGGGAAGTGTCTCTTTTTTATACAAGTATACATATCTGTTTTTTGGCTAAATCGAATCATCAATTCCTGTTTTCCTTGCAATATTCTGCAGATTTTCAGGGTCTAATTGTTTTTTAAATGCAGCTGGTTGTGTGTATGGCATGTGTGTGTGTCGGTGTGTGTTGAGTGTGTCTGTGTCACTCTCTTTTTCCTCCCACCCTCCCTTGTGTGCTAGGCGGCTGTACTCACCGACGTCGTCCTCGCTGGTGCTGGTATTCCAATTGGAGCATAACGTAGAAGATCATTGGGAAGACTTGCAGTTCGGATTCCATGGCGGCGTGGTTCTTCCCTGTGTGTCCAATGGTTAGTCCTTTCATTTTTGGGCTCTGTTTACTCCAGGCTTCTGATGGTGTTGGTACCGCCCTGGAAAAGGTGGTGGTTTCATGTGTCAAAATATGGTGGGTGGTACTTTGTCTTCCGCAGTGGTGACTGTTGTTTCCGCCCTGTCGGTTGGTGTGGTTCATTGGCTGTCTATGGGAGATATCACTACCATGGTCATAATTTGGCGGTATTTACCGCCAGCTTGTTTGTGGTATTACCGCCACTTTATCACCCACCGCAGAGTCGTAATGAGGGCTATAATGTTTACATATGTGAAAAAATATATAAATGTTAATAAATTTAAATAATATTCAAAGTCGTATTGCAAGTATATAAAGCAAATACTGACAAACAGAAACACACAAACACATACACATCTAAGTGTATAACAAAACTTAAAAAAATAAAAATATGTCTTGAATATGTTACAAAAAGATTTGAAAAAGTTACAAACACTATGATACTAAAGCTGCATGGCTAGATGTAATGCAAAATGTATATGCATAAATTCTACTTTTATACAATATACATTTTAAAAGAATATATTTTGTTGTTACATAAAATATATTAATCATAAATATAAATATATAAATTTAACTGTGGCTTATATTGAGATTAACATAAATGATAAAAAATTATGAAATAGTTCACATTGTAAACACTACATACAATATTTTTTGGATTTAAAGGAATAAACTTTTATAAATCCAAAGATAGACACATTGGGGTACACTTTCGAAAAGTTAACATTTCTATTCCTACCCCAAATATAGCCACATTGCAGAAAATTCTGGAATTGGGGGTATAAAGGGAAATTAGTATTTTGCACTCAAAACTTAGGTGGTCATTCCAAGTTTGGCAGTCATTACCGAAGACAGCCGTGCAAGCGGCTGCCGAAAGACCACAGGGATGGCAGTGTGACGACCGCTGCATTGAGAGTCACCCACATAACAGGGCCCAAAACACATCCAAAAAACGACAAAGTCGGCCGAAATGACAGCGTGAGTGAGGCGGCTGCATCACCAGCACTGCCATGCCAAGAACATCCCGCCCGACAAATAACGATTCACAAATCAGCACCGTGGTCCTAACACGGCGGCGATCCATTGGCGATTTGAACTGGTGCAGGAAAAAAAGCCACCATCACCAGAACACTGCACTACATTGGACAATACCATTACCCAACACCTGGACACATACACACACCTGTCAACTGCACTACAAAACACACCACCACACATACCCAGAACACTTTGCAAATAGAAACTCTGACAAAATGAGGCAAGAGCACACTGAAAGGAGGCATTGCACCTAAATATCACAGGCACCATCACACTGAACACGAATCACACAACTGCACACAAACACCACAGAGCACACGCACATACCACTACCCAAACTCACACCAACAAACAGCACACCAAGCATCCCGGCACAACATACATCCCCATCCACAACACAACCACCATGGCACCACAAAAAAAATACACGATTCACAGAAGAGGAGCTGAGGGTAATGGCTGACAAAATCTTCAGGGTGGAGCCGCAACTGTTTGGAACACTGGTCCAGCAGACATCCATAGCCCAGAAAATGACTTATAGCAGCGGTTAGTCATCAGGCTGAATCCAGTGGGGAACCATCCACGCACAAGGGAGGACATTAGGAAGAGGTAGAACAACCTACGGGGAAGGTACAGGCCATGGCTTCCAGGCACCAAAGGGGTGCAGCTGAGGGCCCCCCGTAAAAGAGGTCACCAATCCGGACATCCTGCAGAACCTGAGCCAAGACCAATTCCCCCACCAGGGAGGGATCCTTCTTCTGAACTGTCACCCTTGTGTGTAATGTTTACACCCTGTTGGCTGTCCAAAACCGAGTTCACATCATACAGCTGTAACACCCACTCTGATCAGCACCCAGAACATTACCCCACTCCTCTGGACTGTGATGTCACACACTTAATAAACACAAATTCACACATGTCATGATGCACGTCTCTTCATTGTATGCAGTGACAATCCTGTTTCCAAGCAGCAAATATATACATGTCGGCAGCACAACAATGTTGAAGTGACAGATGTAGTGGGACACCCCAGTAGGTGTGTAAGTACATCCAAATGGTAATGATATCCAGTGTCAACGATGGCAACAGACAATACAAGAATCAGCTTGCTGACAGAGATGTGACCTGAAGAGGGAAAATTAAATGTTGTAAGGCATATGAACCAAGTCATACATCAACAGCATTTGAACACATACACAGCATGACTGGCCCAGCAGCTGTGATACCACATATGTAAGGGCCTGCATAGGCACTCACACACGTGTGGGATAGGGAAGATGTAACATAGGTAACATCCTCTATTGTTCACCTACCTGAGTAGTCAGGAACAGGTACTTTCCACACAGCAGCTGACAATGCAGCATGCCATGTCTACACAGCAGGACAAGACTGATAAGTACTCCTAACATTTCCCCAAACAGACAGAGTGAGGACCCTAAACCGTTGGTACAACTATAAGGCTGCACCGCAATAGCACCAGCATTCCACACATGTCCTTAGCAGCAGTGCATTACAACTAACCTTCATGGTAAAACACCTACCTTTCAGGGTCAGAAAGCAATATGGAATGCTTTACTGCAAATACTGGCTACAGATTGGCTTTTGCAATACATCTTTCATGTGCAGATGACATACAATTCACACATACCTGTACATCATTGAAAGTAGTGACGAATCATGTCAGTCTTGTTGTCATGTGCCTCATTGTCGTCTGCCTCCCCCTCAGCATCAGAGTCACCTGCCCCAAACACTGCTCTGGCATCAATGTCCCCCTCCTCCAACAGCGGGATGTGCCTTCTAAGGGCCAGATTATGAAGCATGCACCATGCAACAATGATCTTGCAGACTTTCCCTGGTCGGTAATGTAGGGCACCACCAGACACATGTAGTCAACGAAATCTAGCTTTCAAGAGACCGAAAGTCCGCTCAATCACTCGCCTAGTCCGGCCATGTGCCTCATTGTAACTGTTCTCCCCTTCTGTAGTTGGATGTCTCACAGGAGTCAGGAGCAAGGGCAGGTTGGGGTATCCAGAGTCACCTGTGTGGAAAAGGGAACATGACTGTAGGTAACAATGCTAGGTAGAGGGCTGACTGTGTTTTGAGGGGTACAAACGTCTGACATGGAGAGCAGTACACATACCTATGAGCTAAGCTCTTTTTCCCTGTAGCTGTGACTTCATTGCAGGGACTCTGCTGTTCCTCAGGATGTAAGAAACATGTACTGATCATGGGAATTTAGTTTTCACATGTGTTATGTATTCATTTGTAAGACACACCACTTGTACATTGAGCAAATATGTCCTCTTCTGGTTTCTGTAGACCTGTTCACTGGTCCTCAGAGGTACCAAGACGATGTAAATCCAATCAATAGCCGCAATTACATGTGGGACGTTTGAGATGTTGTAGAAGTCTGCTTTTACAGTGGGAAATTAAGGACATTTTGGGAACCTAATGTATCTGTCGAGACGGGCCACTCACCTGAAAAGCAGAATGTCTGCAGAGGCGATGGTATGCCCCCCAATCTCCTGGAACACCTCTCCGCACTTCCTGGTGGACACAGAAACCCCAGCAGGTGTCCCAAAAGGAAAGGGGGAGTGGAAGAAAAAGAGACAAAACACTGCTACGTCTTGTCAGTCCAGCCAGGCACCCTGTGTCTTCGGGGGGCAGGTCGTTGTTGACAGAGTGATAGTAAAGTTAGTGCACTCATCTTCCTTGAAACTGAATCTCTCTTTCTGATATGGGCACGGGAGCGGTAAAAGAACACCAGGATGCTCCAGCACTTTTCTTGGATAATAATAATAACTGTCTGCACAATTACTAACACTGCATTACCAAAAACCCAAACTGAGTACCATAACAATAAATACTGCGACACTAGGGCAGGCTTCACAGAGATTCACTGTTGCACACTACAATTAGAACTGCACTGTGGTTGCACTTATCATGTACAAGAAAGACAAACAAGGGCATTATTATATCACGTATAACTTTCCTACATGCATAGGGTTAAACTAAAAGGAACAAAAACAATCCAAGAAATACAAATGTCCACTCTGGGTTTAAACAGTTAGGGTGGCATAGTTTGGGTTGGTTTCACTGTGTGTGTGAAAAACCCTTCAAAAGCAAATTCCTCAAACTTGAAACACAAGCATGAATGACACAATTTAAATCCAAGAGTTATGCTAATACAGAAAGAAAAGTCAGGTAAATGCTTTTTTTGAATTGCACTGGCACCTTTTGTAGTACTTGAGCTCAAGCAGATTTCCTGAAGCACATTTAGGCAAGTAACTACAATAATAATGTAGAATGTTCAGAAATGCATTTGTCTCTTCAAGATAAGCACTCTGCCAAAATACGAGGTCTGAAATACAGCAGCTGTTCTAGGAAAGCGAGGCGCTCAAAGAACAAACTCCCTGGGGAATACTAGTCACTTAACTGGAGTCTTTTCCGGGGTGCTGGAGGAATGCCTGGTGTCAGCTGGTACAGGAACAAAGAAAATAATTGCCTCAAAAGTCCTGAATACGAGGATGACAGCAGGGGCTGGACTGCCAAATCAGATGCTGAGATCAGGAAGCATAACAAAGCCAAGCAGAGAGGCATGCTTCACTCTGCTATTTATAGCCAATCAGGAAAGCTGTTGAGTTTCCACATGTGGATGAATCACCACACCCAGTTAGAAGCACCAGTCTACACCACACCCAATTAGCAGCACATGTCTACACCTGCTCACATTAGCAAACAAGCATTGGTAAAACAAGGATTGATAAAACCAATTGTGTAACACAGCACATTATGTTTACTTAGAAACATGAAGGTTTAACCATGAACAGAGATATGATTTAACCCTAATCCCTGGGGATGCTGACAGATAATGCAGGAGGCACCTTCGGGATTCCTGACAGTACCTGTTCACATGCTTGAGTAGGGCATCCAGCACATCCTGCAACACCTTCCTGTACTGGGGCTGTGAAAACTCTGCAGCCAGTTCCACTGTAACCTGAAAAGAGCCATTCACCAGAAAATGCAGGACTGATGACACCTGGAGTTCTCAAACCCGGCAGGAGGTCTGGCTTCCACTGGGCGACCAGTTCCCTGATGCACAAACGGTTCAGTCGATAGGTCAGGATGATGTGGTACTCTTCCATGGTATCAAGATCTACGAGTGGTCGGCAAACTGGTGCATTCCTCATCACTCCACTGTGGTGATATCTGACAACAATTGAGGAACCTTTCACAATGTAGGGCACCAGGTATGACATACAACAGTCACAAAGTTTAATTCATGCAAGTTGGCTGTCATGTTGTGGACAGACACATTACTTCACACTCCATTCCTAACTAGACGATGGCACATTATCCCTGTGGCAACGGACGTATACAGGACATGTACACATACACCTTCCATGTGTTCCACTATACGGATCATATATGCTGACAACAGTAGTGACAAGTGTGGTGATGTCACCAGACACTCACTACATGTGCCATTAACCACAATGTGTGACCTAATGTACCTATTTGTGACTACATGCAGGTAATTGCGCAGTGTGAACCCAGGACAGTCACGTTACAGACTAATATGACATCCGCTTGTCCGGCATGCTTTGGACAGTTGAAAGTGACCTCGTTCCGCTGGCAGAAGTCATCATGGCAGAAGGGGGTCTGAACCACCATGCAGCTCCTCATTAGTTAACACTGACGTCTATGGAAGACTGGGACCTATGATGATCACCGCTGGCGGTGACGGTCATGACGGCAGTGATTGAAACTGCCATTTTGTAGGGGCCAGCTCACTTTACTTTAGCATTTGGGCAAGGTAGACCTCCACTTTGTGTGCTGCTGTGTCTTGTATCTTGAAGCAACGATGGCACACACTGCAGGAGATAGGCCCCATCCTTCACTTTAGAGGAACTGGCAAGCCTGGTGGAAGTGGTCCTACCCCTGTACGGGTGGTTTTACGGTGCTCCGGGGCAACAGGTCAGTACAAAGTCCTTTTTCCCAAATGTCGGGTGGTGTTTGACGATATATGTGTGTGCATATTGACATGTCATGACTCGTCAGGTGTTTTGCATGCACATGATAACTGTGTGATATTGGCAGTGTGCATGCTCCTTGTTTGTTGTGTCGCCAAAGGTTACAGCTGTATTGGTTTTATTTACATCATGTCCCCCATTTTTGGATGTTTCCCATGAAGGTCAGTGCCCACCAGAAAAAAGGGTTATGGAGAGCCATCGCCAAGGAAGTGCGGACCCTGGTGGTCGATAGAGGGCAGAGCACACACTACAGGAAGCGGTAGGAGGACCTGAGACGCTGGGCCTGGAAGACTGTAAAGGCCCAGCTGGGGACGGCCTCCCAATGTGGGAGGGGTGACTGTAGGACCCTGCCCCCCAATGGCCCGCATACTGGCAGTGGCCTACCCAGAGTTGGATGGGCACTTGAATGCAGAACAGCAGCCACAAGTGGGTAAGTGTTGACTTTAACGTGACTTCTGCATGATTGTGTACTGTGACCCTCACTGGACTTGGAATTTACATGGTCAGATGAGATGTGGGGAATGTGCAGTCCTGGTTGTCACACCAATCATGTAGGAGTGTGTCATGTTAGCTTTGTTGAGCCATGCAGGAAAAGAAGTGGTGGTACTGTGACACACGTTAGCTTGTACGCATGGGTCGCTTAAGTATGATATCATGTCACAGGCTGCATCCTCGATCCTTGCGTGTACTGTAGTAGTACAAGGTGGTCATATTGGCACTGTATATGGGTAATGACATGCATGTTACGTGACCATCGCTATTGCTTCACTTGCTACATCAATGGACCTCTTTACCACATGTACTCCACACATTCCTGTCAGTTAGTTAGTGTGCTCGGTCCCTCCGTGCTGAGATTTGTATCATCCTACAATGGATGATATGTGGTTGGGTATGTTCCTGGGCTGGATTGTTGGATAAGACATTTAGGCAGTTGATAGGCATGTAGTGGTCTTCATTCAGGTGTTTAGGCTGCAAGGCTGAGGTGTTCTATGATAAGTTTGGGTATCGCTTGCATGACTCAATTGTAAATGATTGCAAAATGGTCTCTTGTTTGCCCGGCAGGGGCTGTAATATGTGTTGTTTGTATGTGAAGTGGATGTGTGGATTATCATCATTTCCTCCCTTTCTGTTTCTCCCACCCTCCTTCTCTCTCTCTACCTCTGTCTCTGTGTGCATTAGCATCATCTGGCAAAGGAGGAAGGGCACCGCCAGGTGGGGATGCAGCAGCCCACAGGACCCAGGAGGCTGGCACTAGTGAATCCGAGGAGACCAGTGGGATGGAGTGCTAGGGGAGCACCACAGGGGAGACTGGAGCAACCAACACATCTGATACACTTTCCTCCTCCAATGGGAGATCTCTGGTGGTGGTGGACCCATCTGGGACCACCCCAGCACCATCCTTGTCTGCCACCCCCCTTACCAGAACCACCCTCCCTGTAGCACCCCACCCAGTTACCCATGCCCCCTCACCGAGGAGGGTGGGCATCTACTTCACCGCAGGCACCTCTGCCCCTGCCCCAGTCAGCCCTGCTGCCCTCAATGAGGAGGCTTTTGACCTCCTGCGGTCCATCTCTGTGGGGAAGACAACCATTGTGAATGCTATCCAGGGACTGGTATCCCCGATACAGCAGTCCAAGGCATTCCTGGAAGGCATTCACAGTGCCTTGTCTGGCCTACAGAGATCTTATCATTCTCTGGCCTCCTTGTTGATGGCAGCCAGTGTCCCTTCATCTTCCGCCCCCCCTCCATCTACCTCTTCCCAATCCACAAACCCTCTCCCTACACCCATCCGAAGCATACCTACAGACCAGCATAACCCCACTACAACAGACAAGGTGTGCACAGTCAGTCATAGGCATCACAGACGTTCACACAGGCATGCTCACACACAACACACATCTGCAAACACAACAACAGACACTTCCCCCTCAACCTCCTCCCTTACAGTCACATCTCCACTCACACCTGCCAGCACTGCATCATCACACACTTGTCCTGCTAGTGTTCGTGTCATATCCTCAATCACTAGACTGGAGACACACACCCCACACACCACATCCGCACTCACCATGACTACTGTCTCTGCCACCTGCAGCACATCCACCTCACTTGCACACAACACCACAACATTCACTCGCACATCTCCCATTCCCTCTCCCTGCATCTCTGCCCCCCTCCTCCCAAAGAATGCACATGCACCCACTCACCCACCCAACATTCACCCACCACACACATGCACACATTGCACACACCAGCATCCACGTACAGCACACAAACACCTCAGACGAACAATCCCTCTACCTTCACTCTCAAACCTCACTCATGTGACTGCCCCCATGCACCTAAGAAAGTTTTCCTTGCTGTCCTTGACCTCTTCCCTATTCCTCTCCCAACCTGTGTTCCCTGTAAATGCTGTGTCTCCCTGCCCCTCTGAGGCCCTTCCACCTCCCATTTCTCGGGTGCCCCCTCTGATGTTTCCCCTGCTTCTCCACCCTGGTATTTCCCCTGCTTCTCCAACCAGTAAGAAATCCACCCCTCTCAGTACCAAAGTCACCCCTCCAAATCCCAAACCGAAACATGCCCCTTCCATATCCTCCCCCACCACCCCCACACACCTGAGGTGACTTCCTGTCCCATTGATGCCCCTATGATGTGGAAGCCTATTTTGTGTCAGGAGTCAAGTTGTGCCCATGATATATGGACTTTATGCGTTTCTGCATTAATGCTGATTGGACTTGCCATTTGGCATATTTTGTATATAGTTTTAATATTTTTTGATGGTTCCAATTACATCTGCCCACATTGCTGTGGTTGGCATAATGAGATGCTTGTCCTGGTTTTCTTCTACTTAGTGGTGTGACATCTGTGTGCAATGGTGAGTGAGGTCTGTGTATAGGTTGTTGCATATGCTGGGTAGATGGGTTGTGCCATGGGCATGTTGTAATGTGTCTGACTGCTTGCTTGTGGGATTGTATGGGGTGTTGTGTGCGTCTGTGTGTATGGTGCTGCATACGTGGATTTCCTTGATTGTTGGTTGTATGTGATGTGCCACCTGTGTCATTGTTTGGATGTGTGTTCACTGCTAATGATTGTGTGTCATTGCTACATACAGCTCATGGTGTATGTGTATGTCTGGTGTCGCACAGTGTACCTGTCTATGCCTGTGTTGAGGTGTTTTTGGTCTAGTTGTCGTTGAGTGGTTATGGGGTGTGTTGATGTTGTTCGTGTGCGTTTTGCTTTATGTTTAGCACATATCTGCTTGGCTTTGTGTGTGTATTGGGTACTTGGCTTTGACGTATATTGTGTGTGACTGTGTGTGGCATTCGCTGTCTGTGCGAGGAATGTGTGTTATGTGTGGGACTGTATCACTGCCATTTCCTTCCCTTGAGCTAGGCATACTTACAGTTGTCGTCTTTGTCGTTGTCGGTAGCACTGAAGGTATATGGCGCAATACAACACAGGAAAGAATAGCAGTTTGTTTGCCATGGCAGCCGCGGATGCATCTCTGTGCATGGAGATGGGTGTCTCCTTTTGTACTTTTTGTTTTTGCCAGGTTTTTCATGGCGGCCAGCCCCCACCCCCTGGAAAATCCTGGCGGCGTGGAGACTCGGAATATGGTGGGCGTGACGTTTCTTCCACCAGTTGGGTTCACCGCCTTTCTCGTTATATGGCAGTCTGCACCACCACCCTGGCGGTGTTCCTAACACCACCGCAGGCATGGCGGTCGGGTTACCGCCAAACTCGGAATGACAACTTTTGTGTCAGAATTAGTATTCTTAATACAAATATAACACCCATCTTCACACCATAAGTGAGTAGTGATTGGTGCATTTTAATGAAAATTCTACTTCATTGCCTCAGAGCCATTCTGGCCATGACAGGGTGTTGAAAAGTTGGCCAGTCGTGGAACATGTGTTTTGCAGTTTTTCTGGGATTTATACCCCTGGAAAGAATATAGCATTGAGTGTTAGAAATTGGGTCTGTAGTATGCACCCTGTCCAAGTAGTAGACACAATCCTATTCAGGGTAACTCAGCTACACAAACTAAATTAACCTGTGCTCACCCTCTGTCTGGCAGCTTTGCAAAGAGCTTGCAGGCTTAACGTAGAAGGCATGTGTAAAGTATTAGTGCAACACACACACACAGCCACTACAATGAGAATATCACAAAAAGACTCTATGCAGGTTTCAGAAAATAAAGATCACTTAACTGAGTAAAACAAGACCAAAATGACAAAATCCAAGAAGTACAAGTCAAGTTATGGATTTTTAATGTAAGAAATGTTCATGCAGTGCATTATGATCAGGAAGCAGGCTCAGGTTCATACAATAAAGTAATTCTGGAGATCGGTGCCCTCCTATTAAGATAGGTCGGGTCATGGGTTTTCAAATCAAGGAATGTTCAAGGAGTGCATTGCGATCTGCAAGCAGGTTCAGGTCCATACAATGCTGTAATTCTGGAGACGAGTGTTCTCCTATAAATGTAGTTAGGGCATTAAAGAAGATACAGCTTTTACTGCAGTGAATTCCAGATCGTGGTCTTTAGGTAAGTAAATGCTGGTGTTTAGCTGTGTGGGACACAGAGCAATCACCCCTTTGCAGGACCCCCAGAGAGTACTCACGACCAGTGTGGGGAGCACTGCAAACTCTTCAGTGCTCCTCAGGTCTGGGCGATAGAAGGAGCAATGCCAGAAAGATGCTCAGTGAGGCTTTGATCTGGGGACTGCGGTGTTGGGCACTTGAGTTCCTTCAGCAGGTGGGAAGGCTGGTGTACACTGCAGGCAGGCTTCGGAAGTGGGTCACACTCACCAGTGTGATTTCTCCTGGAATGCAGGATCAGGGAACACTCTTCTCTCATGACAGAGATGAGGGCTCGCCATGGGAAGAGCCTCACAAAGGCTACCACACAGTGATCTGGTTAGAGCGCGGAGTGCAAGTCCCCTACATGCTTGTCAGCTCAGTGTAGCTTCTTCCAGGTCCAGGAGTTATTTGAATTTAGGGGGTCAGAGACCCAGTACTTTTACCAAAAAGTGCCTTTGATGTGGGGGATGACTTCAAAAGGTTTCTCTGATGTGCACATGTCCCCCTTTCAGCTCAGCAATGGTTCCAGACTATCAGAGGGAGGTAATCAGCCTGCTTGTGTGGTCTCAGGCCCCTACCCTTGGAAGTGTAAGTATGAGCCATTCCCAACCTCCTCCCTAGAAAGAACCATCAGTATGCAGAAGAATGCAGATGCAGTTGAGTATCCTGTGTTGTGGGTGTCTGAAGAGATTGTGCAAGTGTAGCTGTCATCTAACTAAGGGCAAATGTGTATTAGAGGCAGGCTGTGGGCACACAGGGTAGGGAGAACAGAGACATTTCCACTTCTTACTAGTGGCTTTTGTTTTTAAATAGTAATAAAAAATCCACCTTTACCAGTAAAAAGGATTTATCTTTACCATTCCGGGGATACCACACATGTTGCAGCTACTTTTCTCTGAAACAACGACCCCAACACCACCACCCTGCTCGACAACCTCGCCAACCTCGGCCTCAAACAACTGGTGAACACCACCACCCACATCGCCGGACACACGCTTGACCCCATCTTCTCCACCAGCAAACACGTCTTCTTCAGCCACGCCTCTGCCCTACACTGGACCGACCACAGCTGCGTCCACTTCACATTCCGATGCGAGACCCGCCACCTCCACACCCAACCCATCCCTCGTCGACAGTGGAACAAGATCCCAGAAGAGCAACTCTTCTCCGCACTCGCCGCCAACCAACCCACCCTCACCACCGACCCCAACGACGCAGCCCTCAACCTCACAAACTGGATCTCCAACTGCGCAGACATCCTTGCTCCCCTCAAACGCACGCATCGACAGACCAACACCAAAAAACCTCTCTGGTTCTCTGACACCCTCAAAGAATCAAAGAAAACTTGTCGCGCCCTTGAGAAAGCCTGGCGCAAGGACCACACCGCTGACAACATGACCGCCCTCAAGAACGCTACCCGCGAGCACCACCACCTGATCCGTGCTGCCAAAAGGAACTTTTTCACTGACAGACTGGCCAAAAACAGACACAACAGCAGAGAACTCTTCAGCATCGTCAAGGAGTTCTCCAACCCCAGCGCCAACGCCAACGCCGTCACGCCCTCACAGGATCTGTGCGAATCCCTCGCCACTTTCTTCCATCGCAAGATTAGCGACCTCCACGACAGCTTCGGACACCAGACCCAACCATACACCACCAAACCGGCATCCACGGCCATCACACTCAACAACTGGTCCCACATCAACACGGAAGAAACCAAATCCATCATGAACTCTATCCACTCCGGCGCCCCTTCGGACCCCTGCCCGCACTTCATCTTTAACAAAGCCGACGACATCATCGCCCCGCACCTCCAGACCGTCATCAACTCTTCTTTTTCTTCTGCTACCTTCCCCGAATGCTGGAAACACGCCGAAGTCAACGCCCTACTAAAGAAACCTACGGCTGACCCGAGCGACCTAAAAAACTTCTGCCCCATCTCTCTTCTGCCTTTCCCATCCAAAGTAATAGAGAAGACCGTCAACAAACAGCTGACCACCTTCCTGGAAGACAACAACCTGCTCGACCCCTCGCAAACTGGATTCCGAACCAACCACAGCACTGAAACCGCCCTCATCTCAGTCACTGACGACATCAGAACCCTGATGGACAACGGTGAAACAGTCGCCCTCATTCTGCTCGACCTCTCGGCTGCCTTTGACACCGTCTGTCACCGCACCCTAATCACCCGCCTCCGCTCCACCGGGATCCAAGGCCAGGCCCTGGACTGGATCGCCTCCTTCCTCTCAAACCGTTCCAAAGAGTTTACCTCCCTCCGTTTCGCTCAGAACCCACCGAGATCATCTGCGGCGTACCCCAAGGCTCATCACTCAGCCCGACACTCTTCAATGTCTACATGAGCCCCCTCGCCAACATCGTACGCAAGCACGACATCATCATCACCTCCTACGGCAATGACACCCAACTTATACTCTCCCTCACCAAGGACCCCGCCAGCGCCAAGACCAACCTACAAGAGGGTATGAAGGACGTCGCAGATTGGATGAGGCTCAGCCGCCTAAAGCTGAACTCTGAAAAAACGGAAGTCCTCATCCTCGGCAACACCCCGTCCGCCTGGGACGACTCCTGGTGGCCCACGACCCTCGGCACCGACCCCCACAGACCACGCCCGCAACCTCGGCTTCATCTTGGACCCTCTTCTCACCATGACCAAGCAAGTCAACGCCGTGTCCTCCACCTGCTTCCTCACCCTCCGCATGCTCCACAAGATCTTCCACTGGATCCCCGCCGACACCAGAAAAACCGTGACCCACGCCCTCGTCACGAGCCGCCTGGACTACGGCAACACCCTCTACGCCGGGACCACAGCCAAACTCCAAAATCGCCTGCAACGCATTCAAAACGCCTCGGCCCGCCTCATCCTCGACATACCCCGCAGCAGCCACATCTCCGCACACCTGAGACACCTGCATTGGCTCCCTGTCGGCAAAAGGATCACCTTCCGACTTCTCACCCACGCACACAAAGCCCTCTACGACAAGGGACCGGAATACCTCAACAGACACCTCAGCTTCTACGTCCCCACCTGCCTCCTCCGCTCCTCTGGCCTCGCACTCGCTGCTGTCCCTCGCATCCGCCGCTCCACGGCGGGTGGGAGATCTTTCTCCTTCCTGGCGGCCAAGACCTGGAACTCCCTCCCCACCAGCCTCAGGACCACCCAGGACCACTCCGCTTTCCGGAGACTCCTAAAGACCTGGCTGTTCGAACAGCGATAACCCCCCCCTTTTTCCCCTAGCGCCTTGAGACCCGCACGGGTGAGTAGCGCGCTTTATAAATGTTAATGATTTGATTTGATTTGATTAGGAATTATAACTTAAAAGTATTTAAGGACTTCTCAATGCTGGCATGTGAGAGGGGCAGACCTCACAGTAATAAAAAAGGCAGTTTTTCATTACCAGGACATGTAAAACAAAAACTTATGTGTCCTACCTTTTACTTACATAGCACCCTGCCGTATGGGCCACCTAGTGCCTACCTTAGGAGTCATTTATATGCAAGAAAACAGGACTTTAAGGCTTGACAAGAGATTTTAAATGCCACGTCTAAGTGACAGTGAGACTGCACACACTGGATCTGCAGTGGCAGGCCTGAAACATGTTTACTGGGTTACTTAAGTGGGTGGGACAATCAGTGCTGCAGGCCCAAAAGCAGCATTTTACAAGGGACTTGTAAATTAAACATGCCAGTTGTGGATACCCCAATGTCACCATGTTTAAGGGAGAAGCACATGCAATTTAGCACTGGTTAGCAATGGTAAAGTGCTCAGAGTCCTAAGAACAACAAAAAGTTACAGTCACAAAACAGGAAGTAAAAAACAAATAGTCTGTGGTAAGCTTGCCCAAAGAATGCCAGGTCTAACAATGAGCCCTTGATTCTCTACAAAGAGCGGCTGCTGTTTAGGCATCACATTGCGAGCAAAGCAGCTTGATATGACATCAAGTTTTACATGCTGGGTGAGAGCTCTTTTGGCTATGTATACATCTTGCAAGGGTTTACACGGAAGGACTCCACTCTAAACCCTGTAGATTGCCCTCTCACACTAGGTGCAGATTTAAGAAAAGTGGTGCTGCACTCGTTGCAGCTCCACTTTTCTTGTGCACCTTAGCACCCCCCTACCACAACCATGGGTGTGCCGTATTTAAAATATGGCACACCATGACACAGGGTAGGGGGCAATAGAGTAACACTTTTTTGATGCTATTGATGCACTATTCAGGGATAGCGCCAACATTTTGGTGCTAACCCTGAACAGTACATAGGAGCCCATTGTAACCAATGGTGTGCCCCCTTTCAACACCTGCTCTGAGCTTTTAGATTTCTTTGGACCATTTTTTCAGCCCCCACCTAATGAGGGATCGCCCCCCCTCCTTGCATACATTTTGCCTGGCGCCTGCATAATATGGTGCAAGGAGTTACAAAGTGGCGACTGCGATATCTGCCCACCAAATTAGATCAGCAGTTTTCACTGCCCGTTACCACATGGGAAAACCTAGTGGTAAGAAGCAGTGAAAACTGTTTAATGTCCCCCTCAGCATGAGTTATAATTCCCATGGTGAAGGGGCATTTTTTTATTTTCAAAAAGAAAATCCGGCATTAGGATTTTGCTTTTGAAAATTAAAAGAAAAGTTTGACTGACAGCTCCATGATGTTCATGGAGCCGTGCGTCAAATATAAAAAAGCATTTAAAGGAATCTGTGTGACAGCGGTCGATGGAGACTTCTCTATCTGGGTAAATATAAGTCTGGTTCTTAGTACTACATACCCAGAGGTGTCCAGCATGGTGTAACTTGCATTGGTTATGCTCACTTTCCCACTTTCCCTTACTGTCCCACAAAACTTAAAAGTGCGTACATGGCTAAGACTGTTCATTTATTTACATTTTGTGTTGGAAATTATTGTAATCTGTTAAGATCCATAAATTGACAACCAACCAGCATTTCCACGTGTCTTCCCATAAAAATGGGACCCAATATTTGTGGGTGGCCCTAGTCCACACCATTTGAAAATTCTAAAAACGCAACATGGACACATCACATCTTTCCTACCACTGAAACCACCCTGTTTCACAATCTGGGAAGCTGTGGATTTTGGAGCTTGCCTTTGGGACCACACAGGGACAACTACCAAGTCCATATATTTCTTAAAAATAGACAGCCAGGGGACTGCAGAGGTGAGTGACTTTTTGTTGTTTGTTATTAATCTTTTATTATTTTCTTCTTAGTATTCTTTTTGGTATGTTTATTATACTGTGTCTCATCACAAAATTTGAATAAACTTTTTAACAAAAATGCTGTTTATTAATAGTAATGAATAAACTATTTTGTGGGGGCCTGACTGTCCCTCCACATACCCATCCTTGGCCTTCCCTAAACCACTCTTGCACCTTTGTAAGCTCCCCCATTTAGTAGCCCGTATTCCCCCTTTTCCAGCAACTTCTTCTTTATCTACTACAAAATTCAGTTTGTGAATCAGGCCCTTAGTGTGTAAATACTATTGACACTGCATGCTTAGCCACAGTGGGTAAAGTGTTGGACTTTGGGGAGGGAAGTCATTTTTACTGTTCCACTTCCAACTTCTCCACATTGTGTAAAGTATTTGACTTTAAGAAGGGGGTAAGTTTTAATATTCCACTCCCAATGTATCCGCATTGGGTGAAGTGCTGGACCAATTGATAATTCTCATACTAACATCCCTTTTTAGAGTTTGCAAAGAACATCCTTTAATGACTCATATTCGTTTCACAGATTTTGTCATTGCACTTCATATAACTCTACAGTTATCAATAAAGCACTGTGGTTTTTAATGAATAGGTGTGCTGCACACTGCATTGAGTCATGTGCCAGAGTGCAATGACCAAATGACAAGTAGATTTCAATATTGCTGCCACATCTGACAAGATTGTTCTGTCAATGAGATTTTGGCAACGTATCCTCCTAAAACTGAGTATCACTGATCCCTGACCTAGGTTGCTGCTATCACAGTTACAACACTGAAGTTATGAGGATTGTGAAAAATCCAAGCATCACACAAAGAACAAGTATTGCAAATGGGCCATCAGTAGGAGAATGGTAAGGGTGTGGTATGTATTCGATGATGCATCTGGAATACACAGTCACAAATATATTTCTAAGGCACAGTTTTGCAGCACTCTATAACTTACAGACTCTAAATTTTACATTGAAATGGCCACAAAATTAGAAGTGACATGCTGTTTTATCAGCAAATATTAAGCAAAAGTTTCTTGATTTGTTTTGCTTTTATTAAAATCTTTGCCTCCATCACTTTCCTAACTCCATTAAACATAAGAAGAGTTCATTTACAGGTAGCTAAAATCTGTTGTGTGTTTGTAAATAACTGGTATCCTATAGCATTCCATTTTACTTACCCAATGCCCAAGCAAGATTGTCAATGAGTATACGCTTTACAAATTCTTATAAATTTGCAGTCACAGAAAAGAAGAGTAAACACCAATATCTGTTAAAATAACAAACAGCATGCCATCAGATGTTATAGCCTGGCATGTGACATCTATCTTTAAAGGCATGGCAAATGTGAAGAGATAAAGAACAAAATTTAACTGGCATCTTTATTGCTCATTCTCCTTCTCAACACAGTGTGGCTATTTTGGGTGTGCTGCACCACCCACACCCCAACTACCAGCGCCTATGCCCTGACCTGTCGTAATAGTAGATGCCAAAGTGGTATTTATTGTTATTGCTACACTGTACCACATGTTTTTGTGTATACAATGCACAATTTGTGTCCATCCAAAGTGTGCAGCAACATATTTGCTTAGAATTAACAACTCATCATTTCCATCGGACTGTTGCATCTTGAAACTATGTGCTCCTCTGGCCTAGTCTTTGACAAAAGTTTCACGATCATCATGAGTTCAATTAACTTTATGTTGCAAATCCTGCACCCAAGTCGAGAGACATTTTAAAGCATGGGAAAAGTGGACTCTAGCACAGGGCCCCAGCCTTTAATGGGGCCCCTCTGAAAGAGAGATCTGTTCTATAGAGAGTCTTGCCTTGATGACCTTAAACAAATCTTAAACATATTGGCTCAAATTTAAAAAGGGCCTAGCACCAACTATTACCACATTAGCGTAATTTTTGTCACTAATGTGGCCATAGTGTGGCAAAAACGCTGTGCCATATTTACAAAGTGGTGTAGTGTACCAATTGCACCACTTTGTAAACCTTTGCGAAACATTATACATGCTCCAGGCATTATGTATGCAACGGGGGCATTCCTCCATTAGGGGCCCCGCAAAAATGAAGCAGTGGAATGTATGAAATTCCACTGTATCATTTTTAGAGGCACTTGCAACGCCTGCCCAGAGCAGGTGTTAAAAGGAGGCATGCCATTATTTTTAATGGGCCTTAATGTACTTTGCAGGATGGGTGCCAACAGTTTTGGAGCTAATCCTGCAAAGTACAACAATAGCGTCAAAAATGATTGGCCCGAACCTCCGCCATGGAGCACCATATGTTAAATACAGTGCATGCATGGTGGAATTAGGGTGGAGCAATGGGCCACAAGAAAAGTGGTGCTTCATGCATTGAAGCACCACTTTTCTGAAATTTGGGTAATTGTTTCAAGTACCCTTTTTCTTAAATGTATTTTTTATGTGAGTAACGTGTGAGAGTCTATTACAGATATTTTGCAGGGAAATGTTGTGCTTATGTTTCGTGCAGCATCCATAAAATGTTCTTTTGGATAAAAAAAGGATATACAAATGAGAAATGAGAGGGTGTAAGAGATTATTTGCTGTAATATTAGTGAGCAGCTGCTGTGCATTATTGAAAACAAACATCTCTATTGTGGAATATTAGATGTAAACATCTTTATGGTTTATCTCTTTTTATAAACTTTTGCATGGAGAAAAAAAAGACTTACTACATCTCTGCCTACATTTACCGGCTGGCAATTAAATACAAGCAACTGGTCAGAGAGCTGCAGAGGAGGGAGTGGTAAGGGGATAAGGCAAAGATAACAAGGATAGCAATTGGGGAGGTCAACCATGCCGTTAGACATACAGTATAAATTGAAGTAGGGATGTGCTATTGTCATAGTCCCCTGCCAAAAGCATAGTTGAATGTGAGGTTTAGTCTTCCTGTGTGAGGCGAAGAACCGTGGGCATGTAAGTTCTCTGAATTCTTGGGATAAATATCTATTGCTTGGTCCCCATGCCTTATCGAATTATGGGAGATTAAGTTCCACAACAGCTGCCAATTTCTCCATTCCCAATACACCCTATAATTTGTAAAGCCAGTCCAAAAGTGTTGGTGAAATGTCCTTACCCCATCGCGCCAATATAACTTGACACTCAGTGCCAAAGAAATGGCTTGGCCATGTAAACACCTTTAGCATTTCTACAATTGTGCCAGTGCACTGTCAGTGACCTGGCCACAGAGGATATGAAAGAGCTGAAATTGCTTCATTAATTCAAAGCTGTTCTGAACAGGGGCCCTTTGGCACAGGACCCCATAATCCTTAAAATGTTTCTGCTGAAGTCTGAATTCCCTCCCAGAGCCCTTCTCTTCGTATCTGACACTGCAATCGTTTTTATTAAACTCAATTAGCACTATGATAGCTCTCTCATGTTTTGGTACCTCTTTTTTTAAATAATGATCTTTAGCATTGGCATTGCAAATCTCTTTCTTAATTTGCATTCCTTTTTTTCTAACTGTGGCCTGCTTTTTTCCCAAATTGCTCTTTGTATTAAACATTGTTATCTTATATATATATATTTTATTGTTTTAGTAAAATAAATTCAGAGTGGTTCTTGTTGCATAAAGAACCTGCTTCTACAAACCTCTCTGCAGTAATTAATTTCCCTCTCATAGCTTCTTTGAATAACACTAGCCAACTTATTTGCATCTGCCAGTTTTGCATATACTGCTGAAGGAGCATAACCTGTCTGTGCCATTATGCCTCTCAAAACATAAGAGGAAGGGGTGGTTATTTTTCTTTTGTAATGCGTAAAACAAATTTCTAAACCTAGTGCACTGAAATATAACAGTAAAAGTGCCCAATGGATCTAATGTTCCATGTAAACTACATTTAATCCTTGTTTGCAAGGATGTTTATACTATAGTATTTTAGAAACGTTATTCTTTATAATCACTTTATCTTCTACAAGTATAACATTTAAAGCATACTGAACTGAAAGTATATTTGTGTTCATTTTAGTTTGGTTGGAGTGAAGGCCACATTATTATTGTTTGTTATAATCTTTAATGTGAAAGCTTGTATTTCCAATGCTGCATATGCTGACGTTAACAAGGAGCTTGTTGTGCATGAGAGATAGGAGAGCCTGAGAGAAAAAGCAACAGGACAGATGGAGTATCCTGGAAATGACAGCTATAGCTTTGAGATTCTTGAATGGGACATTGTATCAAGGGTCAGTGCCAAAGGTCTCAGAAAACTAAAGTGTTAATTAGAATTGATGTTTTTGTTTTTCAACTGGGAGTTTTGGTTATTATGTCCATCACACCTGGAAGAATCAAGATTTAAGTGTGGTTTAGTTGGCAAGAGATTTAGATTCCTTTTGCACCCTGCTCAGAGTGGTCCTTTTTGAGGTATAGACCTCATGCTTTCTATGTGGCTTTGTGCCACTGCACCCCTCCTGAACAGAACCTTCCACAGAAGTTCTGATTGCTAATCTTTCTCAGATATTCTTTCTGTATTAGAATAGTTTACGAACTAGATTTAATAGTCTAGCAAGAGAACTTAATTTTAGAATCCAAACATCACATACCTTTCCTGATTTTCTGCATTGTTGCTATTGAAGTCTTGGTCTTTTATCTGTTGCTTCATTTTAATACTGTACAATACTTCAATTCTCCATTGGTGATTTTGTATATCTATACTGTGGTTTTGAGACTCACTTATGTAACCTTGGCTTTGAGTCTGTAATAAAGCCCTTTGAAACCTTAATTTGACTCTGAGGTTTAATGTGATGAGTTGCACTGTAATTGATTTGGATAATCTGGTAAAATCTTCTCCTCACCCCTCGGAAAAGAGACAAATGATTCATCGAACCCCAGAAGGAGAGATATGGCCTGTGCTGGATCAGATGGTAGCAGAGGACAGTTCTCTTTCTGACGTGGAGAGAACTGGAACCGTATTCTAGAGTAGTTAGTCCCAATTGCCCAAACCCTAGTGTCAATGTCCAGAGTTGGAAAATTGGAAAAGTTGTGAAGGGTTGGAAGAGAGTTGTACTGGCCGTTGAAGAGTGAGTATTAATAGGGTTGTGGAGTGCAGCGGTTTGTGTTTAGCTTGTGGTAATTGTAAAATAGTTTTGTGTTTTGTGGAGTTGCTTGGATGTTGTGTGAGTGTGGTAGTTTTTAGAGACGCTAAAATGGTTATTGGGTCCAACATGGTCTAAGATCCCGGGATAGTTTAAAAGGTGTAAAAGACACCATTTATTGTCTGCTGAGTGGTTCTGTTTATTGTGAGATGTTGTCATCGGCAAATATAGGGACTTATTTTGCATGAGTGTGAGAGACAACTGATATGGTGAATAATAATGTGCAGAAAGAAACTGTACTGATTTAGATGTTTCCTTGCAGGTCAAGGTCTCATTGGAAGTGATTATAAACTTTCTTGTGTGATTGAAACTATTCTTTCTTTAGTGAAGCAGACAAAGGTTATTGTATTGTATTTTGTTTGCGTGTAATATTTCAGAGCAAGTGTGCATGCAGATTGTAAAGTAGGGGAAACTGCTGTGAGGAACCAGATCTACATCATAGTTTGACCCGCTGGTATAAGTTGGCTGGTGTGGTACCACACTGCTGTTAGTGGGCAACGTCATAAGGTGCTGCGCTGCAATTGGTGGTTGTGTCAGAGCAAGGGATTGTGGGTACACCATTATTTTTAATAAATTGGAATATTGTGAAAAGTTATTGTAGGAGGCTGGCCTGGCTTGTAGTGGGTACCAAGGGGTACTTACACTCTGTACCAGGTCCAGTTATCCCTTATTAGTGTAGAAGAGGTGTTTCTAGCAGCTTAGGCTGATAGAAGGTAGCTATAGCAGAGCAGCTTAGGCTGAACTAGGAGACATGCAAAGCTCCTACTATACCACTGGTGTCATATGCACAATATCATAAGAAAACACAATACACAGATATACTAAAAATAAAGGTACTTTATTTTTATGACAATATGCCAAAAGTATCTCAGTGAGTACCCTCAGTATAAGGATAAGAAATATACACAAGATATATGTATGCAATACCAAAAATATGCAGTAATAGCAAAAGGAAGTAATGCAGGCAATGTAGAATTACAGTAGATTGCAATAGGAACACATAGGTACAGGGGCAACAAAAACCATATACTCTAGAAGTGGAATGCAAACCACGAATGGACCTCAAACCTATGTGAGCTTGTAGAGGGTCACTGGGACTGTAAGAAAACAGTGAGGGTTAGAAAAATAGCCCACCCCAAGACCCTGAAAAGTAGATGTAAAGTGCACCTATATTCCCCAGAGAGCACAGAAGTCGTGATAGGGGAATTCTGCAAGGAAGACCAACACCAGCAATGCAACCAAAGTGGATTTCTGGACGAGAGTACCTGTGGAACAAGGGGACCAAGTCCAAGAGTCGCGACAAAATCGAGATTGGGCAGATGCCCAGGAAATGCCAGCTGAGGGTGCAAAGAAGCTGCCACTGGATGGTAAAAGCTGTGAATTAAGCAAGAACGAAGAGGACTAGGAACTTCCCCTTCGTAGGATGAATGTCCCACGTCGTGAAGAAGCTTGCTGCGGTGTTCCCACGCAGAAAGACCGCAAACAAGCCTTGCTAGCTGCAAGGGTCACGGTTAGGGTTTTTGGATGCTGCTGTGCCCCAGGAGGGACCAGGATGTCGCCACTTGTGTGAGGAGCCAGAGGGGGCACCCAGCAAGAAAGGGAGCCCTCACAGAAGCAGGCAGCACCCACAGAAGTGCTGGAACAGGCACTACGAAGAAGAGTGAACCGGAGCTCACCCGAAGTCACAAAAGGAGATCCCACGACGCCGGGGGACAACTCAGGAGGTTGTGCACTGCAGGTTAGAATTTAGGGGGGCCAGGCTTGGCTGTGCATAAAGGAAATCCTGGAAGAGTGCACAGGAGCCGGAGCAGCTGCAAATCACGTGGTACCCAGCAATGCAGTCTAGCGTGGGGAGGCAAGGACTTACCTCCACCAAACTTGGACTGAAGAGTCACTGGACTGTGGGAGTCACTTGGACAGAGTTGCTGAGTTCCAGGGACCACGCTCGTTGTGCTGAGAGGGGACCCAGAGGACCGGTGATGCAGTTCTTTTGGTGCCTGCGGTTGCAGGGGGAGGATTCCGTCGTCCCATGGGAGATTTCTTCAGAGCTTCTAGTGCAGAGACAAGGCAGACTACCCCCACAGCATGCACCACCAGGAAAACAGTCGAGAAGGCGGCAGGATCAGCGATACAAGGTTGCAGTAGTCATCTTTGCTACTTTGTTGCAGTTTTGCAGTCGTCCTGAGCAGTCAGTGGATGATTCCTTGGCAGAAGGTGAAGAGAGAGATGCAAAGAAACTCTGATGAGCTCTTGCATTCGTTATCTAAAGAATTCCACAAAGCAGAGACCCTAAATAGCCAGAAAAGGAGGTTTGGCTACCTAGGAAGGAGGATAGGCTAGCAACACAGGTAAGAGCCTATCAGGAGGAGACTCTGACGTCACCTGCTGGCACTGGCCACTCAGAGCAGTCCAGTGTGCCAGCAGCACCTCTGTTTCCAAGATGGCAGAGGTCTGGAGCACACTGAAGGAGCTCTGGACACCTCCCCTGGGAGGTGCAGGTCAGGGGAGTGGTCACTCCCCTTTCCTTTGTCCAGTTTCGCGCCAGAGCAGGGCTGGGGGATCCCTGAACCGGTGTAGACTGGCTTATGCAGAGATGGGCACCATCTGTGCCCATCAAAGCATTTCCAGAGGCTGGGGGAGGCTACTCCTCCCCAGCCCTGACACCTTTTTCCAAAGGGAGAGGGTGTAACACCCTCTCTCTGAGGAAGTCCTTTATTCTGCCTTCCTGGGCCAGGCCTGGCTGGACCCCATGAGGGCAGAAACCTGTCTGAGGGGTTGGCAGCAGCAGCAGCTGCAGTGAAACCCCGGGAAAGGTAGTTTGGCAGTACCCGGGTCTGTGCTAGAGACTCTGGGGATCATGGAATTGTCTCCCCAATGCCAGAATGGCATTGGGGTGACAATTCCATGATCTTAGACATGTTACATGGCCATGTTCGGAGTTACCATTGTGACGCTGTACATAGGTAGTGACCTATGTACAGTGCACGCGTGTAATGGTGTCCCCGCACTCAAAAAGTCCGGGGAATTTGCCCTGAACAATGTGGGGGCACCTTGGCTAGTGCCAGGGTGCCCACACACTAAGTAACTTAGCATCCAACCTTTACCAGGTAAATGTTAGACATATAGGTGACTTATAAGTTACTTAAGTGCAGTGGTAAATGGCTGTGAAATAACTTGGATGTTATTTCACACAGGCTGCAGTGACAGGCCTGTGTAAGAATTGTCAGAGCTCTCTATGGGTGACAAAAGAAATGCTGCAGCCCATAGGGATCTCCTGGAACCCCAATACCCTGGGTACCTCAGTACCATATACTAGGGAATTATAAGGGTGTTCCAGTATGCCAATGTGAATTGGTGAAATTGGTCACTAGCCTGTTAGTGACAATTTGAAAAGCAGAGAGAGCATAACCACTGAGGTTCTGGTTAGCAGAGCCTCAGTGAGACAGTTAGTCATCACACAGGGAACACATACAGGGCACACTTATGAGCACTGGGGCCCTGGCTGGCAGGGTCCCAGTGACACATACACTAAAACAACATATATACAGTGAAATATGGGGGTAGCATGCCAGGCAAGATGGTACTTTCCCACAGTTATAAAACATGAAATTTTTAAAGTTATGAGAGATATGTCTACAAGAGATGTTCATATTTCCAGTGGGGAGAGAGAAGTGACACCTCCAGTAGGTTCTGCAGCTCATTATATGGCAATTATTGTAGGGCTCCGTACATGGGTTTGGCTTGGTCAATGGTTCAAGATCACAGAAAATGATGTTCCATTGAGATTTCCACAATATGGCACATTTAACTTGAGGATTATTGAAAATTTGAGGAGAGTGTTATATGAAATGAAGCAACCTCCTAGACCCGCACAATGTGAAGCACTTAGGGCAGATTTATACTTTTTCACAAACAACTGTGTTAGCGCAGTTTTGCATGAAAAATATAGCACCGGCTAGCGCCATTCCAAGACGCCCGTCCAGATGTCACATTTATGGAATGGCGCTAGCTGGTGTTAATTCCCTGTCAGCATCCTTGGAAAGGACACTAACAGGGATAAGGAGGCGTAGGGGAAACCGAGGCTTGTGTGCCGAATTATGGTGTTACACTGTTCAGAGGCAGAAAACATTGTTTCTAAGCAGTGTAGCACCATTTTCTGGTGCACAACCCCCATGGACATGGTTCCTGTCTTAGTAAAGACAGGAGCCATGCCCACCACCCCAATGGCCATGCCCAGGGGAAAACAATAATTTGTGCCATATATTGTACCCAGGAGGAATATAAGTTCATAACCAATATGAGAATGCTATCTTCAAGTTGATGAAAAGAGAAACATTTGTTAATTTGCCTCCAGATTTGAAAGAAACTGTTGAACTTGAAGTGTGGGATTTCTCAGGAATCAGACTGATAAAAGATGTAGAACCTGTCTGAATTACTGTTAAACCAAATGCCGGATTTCCAAAACCCCCACCATATAATTCGACCTCTGAAACAATTGCTGGAATAACTCCTGTGATTGAGTCCATGATACAGCAGGGAATTCTGAAAGCGATAATGGGAAGTCCTTGTAACTCTCCCATTTTGGGTCTTCAGAAACCAAATAGAAAGTACAGAATTGTACAGGACCTTGAGAAAAATAAACAATATAATTGTCCCTTCTTGCCCTGTGGTACCGAATCCAGCAGTAATATTGTTTCAGATTCCATGTGAGGCTGAGTGGTTCACTATCAATGATTTGTGTCAAGCCTTCTTTTCAATACTGTTGCATGAGGATAGTCAATTATTTTTCTAATCCAGCTCAGAAACAGAATTTTGGCATGGTGCTGAGTTCCACAAGGGTATACTGAGTCACCATCAATTTTCAATCCGATCTTACAGAACAATTTGGAATCCTTGGTCATGCCATGTAATTCAGTCCTGATTCAGTATATCAGTGACCTCATGGTGGAGTTGAATACTCAAGAAGCTTGTAAACAGGATACCATTGCATTACTGAATCTGGTTGAGAATGGACATAAAGCATCCCCAGAAAAGTTTCAATATTGTCAAAAATAGGTCTAATACCTTGGACACCATATTGAGAAAGGAGTGAGAAAAGTTTAACAAGAGAGGATTTCAGCTATATTAAAAAGGGTCTGCCAACTACACAGAGTGAATTCAGGATGTTTTTGGGAATGGTGGGCTACTGTAGACAGTGGATACCCAGGTTTTCCCTGGTGGCTAAGCCTTTACAGAGGCTAACACACAACGATATATCTGATCCAGTACCAGGGAACAACAATTGTCTTGTTGCATTTCTAGAGCTGAGTGAATTTTGTCTCTTTCATGGTCCTGCTCTAGCAATACACAATTATAATAAATCTTTTGCACTTTTCTGCAGAGAGAGGGAGGGCTGTGCTCTATCAGTGTAGACTCAAATGCATGGAAATGCTAAGAGACCTATGGAATATGTTTCCACCACATTAGGTCCTGTTGCTTCTGCATTGCCTGGATGATTAAAATCAGTAGCAGCGGTTACAATAGCATAGAGAGGTGCAAAAATATTACTATGGGTCACCAATTAATTGTGTACGTCCTTTACTCAGTCAAGCTTTTATTGACCAGAACTAGAACACAGCACCTGAGAAGTAGCCGATTTATTAAACAGATCATATTGGCCACAGAGAATGTGACAATCAAATGCTGGGGGATTTTGAATCCTGCTACTCTGCTGCCAAGAGTGGATAATGGAACTAATGAAGATTGTGAAGGAGACCACGATTTTCTTGATGTCACTTAACTATGTACTAAACCGAGATCAGACATAGGAGATGAATCGTTACCTGAATCTAATTATGTCCTTTATGTTGATGGTTCATATTTGAGAGACAATGGAGGAAGTTTGAGACCAGCTTATGCTGTTTGTACTCTGTATGGAATTGTTGAAGCTTCTTGGCTTCAAAGAATATTCTCTGCCAGAGTACATGAATTTGATTGCTCTTACTAGAGAGTATTGTATCTCTGATGAACTGAAAAAGACAATCTTTACCAATAGTCACTACGACTTTGGAGTTGTTCATGACTTCATACAACTATAGTCTCAGTGAGACTTTATGACGTCTTCCAGAGAAACCTCCTCAACTACAATTGCCATATCAAGTTGCAGTAGCCCTGCACATCATTCTGGATATGATCATGAGACTTTGGGCAATAGGTTTGACTACGAGGTTGCGAGGTACTGTGGCCATAATAACTGTACCTTTAATGGTGAATTCAGAAGCAAGGGAATGGATGAGACTAACTTTAACCTTTTGCTGACAACAGCTGATACTTGGGAAGAGGTGAAAAGGCTTCAAGAGGAAGTGCCTGTAGATGTACAGCAGAGTTGGGCCAGGGCAGGTTGTGTCAAAAGAAATGATGACATTTGGGTTTCAATAGATGGAAGACCAGTGTTGCCAAACAGCATGTTACCTCAGATGGCTCAACATTTTCACAATCCTGCTCATATAGGTAGGGATGCTATGGTGGGATTATTCAGACAGACTTAGTTCAATCCTAAATTCAGATTGATGGCTGAAGCATTGTTTCACCGATGTGTTGTGTGTCAAAGGAACAATGTTGGAAATAGAATTGGAGTTACATTGAGTCACATATGCAGGTCAGAAAGACCTTTTAATAGGATATAGATGGATTTCATTGAGATGTCTGTGTTCAACGGATTGAGGTATGTTTTGGTTATTGTGTGTATCTTTTCCCATTGGGTTGAAGAGCACCCAACTGGCACAATGGTAGTCTTCCTGTAGCCAGACTACTGTTGAGGGAACTCATACCTACGTTTGGCTTTCTGACCTTTTTGGAATTAGATTGAGGAACACATTTCGAGGAACTAATTTCAACAATTAGGTCCTGAAATTGTTGTGCACAGCATTGCAAATGGAACACAGATTTCACTGCAGCTATAGACCTGAGACTTTGGAGCTTGTTTAGCAAATGAATGGCACATTGAAATCAAGACTGGCAAAGGTGTGTCCTTCGATAGCTTTGAAATGGCCTGATGCTTTGCCCATTATGTTGATTAGTCTTTGGAGTGCCCCTGATCGAAAGACTGGATGGTCTCCCTACGAAATCCTGATGGGGAGGGTGATGAGACTGCCAGTGATTCCTGTAAATGCATTTGTGAACATAACAGAGGATATGGTCCTAGATTATTACAAAGAATAAGCTGATATGGTGTGTTCTGTGGCTCATTAGGTCAGATCAACTACAGCTTCTCCACCACAGGAACAGTGCCATGACGTTAGTCCCAGCAACTGGGTCTTGGTGAAAAACACATTCGAAAAATGTGTCTGGAACATTGAAAGCATGGACCATACCCGCTGAACCTAGTGACCACGATGGCTGGGAAGTGTGGAGGTCTCCCCAATTGGATCCACGCTTCCCATACTTGCAGAGTTTAGTGTCCCCTTGACATGACAACCCCTGTCCCAGAAGAACCAGTGGTGTGAGAACGACATCCGGGACAGGTCAGCCACGCTGTAGAGGACTAAACCAAGCCAGAAATGGCACTCAATCAAGTTGAAGAGGTTCATGAGCAAGTCACGACTGACTGAAGCAGAAACAATTAAGTCTTGTTCTGTGGCGAACGAGTCAGATTCAGAATCAGACCCTAGAGAAGGAATGAGTGCTGGAAGGAAGCAAATGGAAGCTAGAGAATTTTAGCCCAGACGACAAGACAGGGAAAAGTAAGTCTGCCTAAAGAGCGTGTGCCACTGGCAGATGCTGAGGAAACTAAAAACTCTGATCAGAGCGAAAGTGAAGTTGAAGGTGTGGCATTGAGAAAGTCAAAAAGAACAAGAGTGTCTAGTCATAGATATTCTTCACCTGAGTGGACCTACTTTGCAAATGACTCAGATGAAGATTTCTGGGAGTATTGGACTTAACATACAAGTTTGGCTGTACCTCCATGAACTTAACATTGTGATTGAATTATACCTTGAACGTTCCTTGTCATTTATGAGTTTAGTTTACGTGCACATTAGCAACATTTACATTAATTGGTATTGAGAATATTGAAGATTTCCTAGACCCAAGTAGAAAAAGAAAGAGGGTTGTTACTTAGAAGAACACAGTGTAGGACTAGGGGGGCCATTGAAGATTTCATATCAATGGTAAATTAACTTTTGAACTTTTTTCTGCTGCTTGCATTGACTAAATCAACGAAGAGATATTTTGCTACCACAATATTTGTTTATTAATAGATCTGGTGCTAAAGATGTAATGAAGCCAAATAAGAAAAATTGATGTAAATACATAGGGGCATATTTATACGCTGTTTGCGTCGGAATTGCGTCGTTTTTTTTGACGCAATTCCGACGCAAAACTAACTCCATATTTATACTTTGGCGTTAGACGCGTCTAGCGCCAAAGTCCATGGAGTTTGCGTCATTTTTTAGCGTGGACCCCTACTTTGCGTTAATGATATGCAAGGTAGGCGTTCCCGTCTAAAAAAGTGACTCCGAGGCATGTGCGCCGTATTTACACTCCCGGGCAAAATTCACGCCCGGGAGTGGGCGGGTCAAAAAAAATGACGTACAGCCGCTTTTGCGCCGTTTTTTTGCGCCTGCTCAGGGCAAGCGTTAAGGGACCTGTGGGCTCGGAAGGAGCCCAGAGGTGCCCTCCCATGCCCCCAGGGACCCCCCATGTCACCCTTGCCCACCCCAGGAGGACGCATAAGGATGGAGGGACCCATCCCAGGGACATTAAGGTAAGTTCAGGTAAGTGTTTTTTTTTTTTTTTTTTGTGGCATAGGGGGGCCTGATTTGTGCCCCGCTACATGCCACTATGCCCAATGACCATGCCCAGGGGACAGAAGTCCCCTGGGCATGGCCATTGGGCAAGGGGGCATGACTCCTGTCTTTGCTAAGACAGGAGTCATTTCTATGGGGGTTGGGAGTCGAAAAAAATGGCGCAAATCGGGTTGAGCCGAAAAATTTGCCTCAGCCTGACTTGCCCCATTTTTTGGCGCCCAAGCTCCATATCCCCCTACGCAGGCGCTGCCTGGTGTACGTCGTTTTTTTCCACGCACACCAGGCAGCGCCGGCGGCTAACGCCGGCTAACGTCATTGATTAAATACGGCGTCCGCATGGTGCTTAAGAATGGCGTTAGCCGGCGCAATTTTTTTTAGCGTTAGCGCAGTTTTGCGTCAAAAAGTATAAATATGGCCCATAGTCGGTGCTTTATTGCTCATTTCCTTTGTAATATTAGTAATTTTGCTAGTAGGAGTGTTTTCCCTACCAGTCCTATGGAAGAAGAGATAGCTTCAGGTGATACCCCCAAATTATTAATCCTAAAAGTTAGATGAGAAAGGATTACATTTAGATGCATCTAGGGGAGATTATTCTGCAAATGTATAGTTCTACATATTATGTGAATATGTAGAAACTATGGAGGTGAAGGATTGCTATGTGTGCACTCAATTGCCTGCTGTTTTCAGAAGCATTACTTTTTATCATATTCCTGTGACTTATGGGATTTCATGTAGTATTTTGTTGAGTTTTTTTATGGGACAGGACATTATCCGTATTATTTTTCAAATTATGATTTAGTTCTTTCAGAAATCCCTATAACTGATCATTTGAACAGATGTCCAGCCTTTGGAAATCAAAATAATTGTAAGGTTTTTCAAAGCTGTTTTGATTGTTTCTGCACACAGACAAAATTTGATTTGTATATTATCAAATGTTGAGACGAAATTCCTGAATCTAGTGGAGGACAGTAGAAGAGGGTTAGAAGCTAGCTCACAGTAAAATGAGCATTTCCAGAGTCACAATCAGTGGACAGAGCAAGAAATAGAACATCAGTGAGCTTGAAACTTAACTGCCTTAGCTCTAGACTGGGAACACAAAGGAAGACTGTACATTTGGATGGAAAGATCTGAGAATGATAGTGTGTTTGTGGGAATAAGTAACACACTTTTTAAGTTTGAGGGAACTATAGGTTGTATTTGGATGTAGAAGATGCTGTTGTCCATTGAATTTATCTTGTTTGTGGAAAACGTGCTTATTTTAGACTGCCAAAAGGATGGTATGGTACGTGTTATTTAGAGATTATCTTTCCCCAAATTTATTGTGTAGAACATTTTGACAACTCTGTTTGTACTCAAGGTTCTTTATTTAAGTGAGGTGTGAGTGCAGGAGAAATAGTAGGAGACATCTTTGGCACTTTAATCCTGTCTGTGGGAGTGATTTTGAATGATTTGAAGATTAGGATGTGTACTATAGTGAATAGACTAGCTACTAGTACTGCTGGAGCATTACTGGTCATAAAGTCTAAGATGATAGTGATCAGACCAATGGTTTTACAAAATCGACTTGTGTTAGACATTTGCTCGCATAGGAGAGCAGAATTCTGTTGGATGTTTAAGGTCCAATAATGTTGTATATTCATTTCGGAAAAAAGTAAGGATTTGCATAAGAATATCTGGAATATTTCAGGGTTGACAAAGGATTTGAAAGAGATGGAAGCAACTGGTGTATGGAAAGTGATTGAAGATGGAGTTTCTATTGCAGGTAAATGGTATGGAAATTTGGAAGTGGAATTCTAAGTTTCCTGTTGAAACCATTGTTGACTATTTCAACAGTGGGAATAGTTCTGGTAGCCGAATACAAATTTTCCCAAGGATTCAACATAGTAAAAAAAGAAAGAGAGCAGAGATTGAGTTGGAAGATAGTCAGTGTAAATATTAAAATGACATCAAACGTTTGGAAGAATCCAGACAGAAGCTGTTCAAAACAACTAGGTTTTAGAGAGTTTCATTCAAGAAAGAAGTGGGTTTGTGATGACGTTACACATCATCAGAGGGAGGATTGAAGAAGCATAACCTGGCTCTGCCATTTTGCCTCTCAAAACGTGAAAAGAAGAGGGGGTTATTTTTCATTTGTAATATGTAAAACGAATTGTTAAATGTAGTGTACTGAAATATATTACTAAAAGTGCACAATTAATCTAATGCTCCATTTATGCCACATGTAATCATTGTTTGCAAGAATGTTTCTGTAATAATATTTTAGAAATGTTATTCTTCATAATCATTTTATTTTCTACAAATATATCATTTAAAACATATTGAACTGAAAGTATATTTGTATTAATTTTAGTTTGGTCAAAGTGAAGTCCACATTCTTTCTGTATGTTCTAATCTTCAATGTGAAAGGTTGTTTTTTCCAAAGCTGCAGGTGCTGAAGTTAACAAGGAGCTTGTTGTTTGGGAGAGACAAGAGAGCCTAAGAGAAGCACTACAGGATGGTACGAGTATCCAGGAATTGGCAGCTATAGCCTTTGAGATTCCTGAATGTGAGGGTGTATCAAGGTCGAGTGCCGAAGTATTTGGTATGCTAAAGTGTCAATTATAATTGATTTGCGGTTTTGGTTTTCACATGAGAGTTTTAGTTATGTTGGCATCACACCTGGAAGAACCAATATTTAAGTGTGGTTTAGGCAACAGATTTAGATTCCCTTTGCCCCTTGCTCGGAGCGGACCTTTTTGAGGTGAAGACCTCATTCTTTCAATGTGGCTTTATCCCACCGCACCGCTCTTGAAAAGAACCTTCTACAGAAGTTCTGATTGCTAACCTTTCTTAGATATTTCTCTTGTATAAGAATAGTTTAGGAGCTAGATTCAATGGTTAGGCAAGAGAACCTAGGTCCAGATTTGCAGCACCAATTTTCTTGCACCCCCTAGCAGCCTCTGAACACCACAATGTGTGCACTGTATCTAAGATACGGCGCACAATGGTGATAGTTAGGGAACTAGCGTCAAAATATTTGATGCTACTTCAGAGTTTTGCAGGATTAGTGTAAAAAATGTTGACAACAAAGCCCATGGAGGCCCATTGTAAACAATGGTGTGCATCCTTTTAATACCTGCTCTGAGCAGGCGTTAAAAGTGCTGAAAAATATGTCTCTCTTAGATTTCTTTACGCCATTTATTTGGCCCCCCTAACGGGGGAACACCCCCTTTGCGTACATTATGCCTAGCACAGGCATAATATAGCACAAAGGGTTGAAAAGCAGAGCGAAGCATGCATTGCAGCACTTTGTAAATTTGGCGCAACGATTTTAGCCTCGTTGGGCCACATTAGCGTAAAGAGAATGAAGGTAATATGGTGCAAGGAGACGCTTGGGTCTCTTAAATCAGCCCCTTAATTTAAGAATCCAGACATCTCATATTTTGTTTGATTTTCTGAATTTTTGCTATTGGAATCTTGGTCTTTCATATGTTGCTTCTTTTTAATATTGTGTGATGCTTTAATTCTCCCTTTGTGATTTTGTATATCTATTCTTTGGTTTTGAAACTTACTTATGTAACTTTGGCTTTGAGTCTGTAGTAAAGCCCTTTGAAATATTAATTTGGACTTTGAGGTTTAATGTGTGACTATTGAGTTGCACTGGAAGTGATTTGGATAATCTGGTAACATATTCTCCTCACCCCTCAGAACACAGAAGAAAGATCATTGGACCCTCAGAAGGAGAGATTGGGCACCTGTCCTGTATCACTACTTACACGCACTAATAGTGTGTAGAATTTCAGCGATTCAGGCAAAAACATTTTGCTGGAAAGACCGTTCCCTACACTCTGAAAAGCGACTATTTTTGACATTTTGCAACATATTGGCACTACCACTCTGTTGCACGATAAGGCTCAAGCCTTATTTTATCTAACATGCTCGCATTCTATTGTGGTAATGTACACTTCAAATGGCAAAGACAAGTTAATAAACTGCGCGTAACTTATACAACCATGGCAGCTCTTATTTACAGGGCTACGCACACTGTTGTAACACTGTGGTGGCAGCACCTCTCTAAAATAGTTTGCCTTTGTGCTGTACGTCAAATATTCAGCATAAGGGCACTGGAAACTTTTTTGCGGGACTCCTGACATAGGGCCTGATTCTAACTTTGGAGGACGGTGTTAAACCGTCCCAAAAGTGGCGGATATACCACCTACCGTATTACGAGTCCATTATATCCTATGGAACTCGTAATATGGTAGGTGGTATATCCGCCACTTTTGGGACGGTTTAACACCGTCCTCCATAGTTAGAATCAGGCCCATAATGCCATGCATGCGTAATGTTTATCTAACTTCACAATTGTTACTATAAAATCAAAACTTCCAAATGAAACTGGTCTTCAACATTTTGTTCATGGGAATAAAATAGACAATTTTCTAAACCTCCTCCTCTTCTTTCCTGAATTCCCAATGTCTTTTTTGACTGCGTCTCAGTCACTTTCTAGGCAATTTCCAGGAGCAGCTGTTACGTCTGTCATCACTGCCATCATTACTAGCAATGTTAATAATGATTGAATGCTTTTTACCAGATTAAAAAGCGGAATCTGGAACAGAGGCTGCATGGGTGGCCTGTCAGACATTGAGATAATGTATATTATTTTTCCCAGGAAGACTGTTTTGTTTTGTGTATAGAAGTAAATTTGGTGCTATAAAATGAATTAATTACATTAGCAATTTCGCCCTTTAAACCTGCATTCTTCCCGGTGTTGGGACCTAAAGCGCAGGGGGTGGAGGGATGGGGGAGGGGTTATGGTTGGATATGTATTCTAGTGGCTAAACTCCAAAATTTGAAAGCAAAATCCCTGAGTTTTAATATCAGATTTCACGCATGATGGAAACACTGTACTGTTCCAAACAAATAACTCCATCTGCCTGTTCGTGACATTCGAGATATATTTAATGTGTAGTGCAAATCTTTTGTTTAAGTAGTTATCAAGTACCTCACCAATTACATGTTACAAACTCCTCCAGGTTTCTGTAATTCAGTCCCAGTTGGACCCCGTGCTCATGAACAGTACACAATTTTTCAGTGCTCCAGGTAAAATTAAATTTGACAAGCTATGGTGCTCGCAATGTAGTTGAAAAAAACATTGGGCCTCATTTCCAAGCCCTTTGTGCTGCTGTTGCATAACTTTTTCGACGCAGAGGTGGTGTTAGCAGTGCGCTACACTACTACATATTGACAAACTGATGCATTGGGCCCAATGCGTCAGTTTGTAAAGCCCTGCATCACATTATACCTGTGCCAGGTATAATTTATGCAAGGTAGGTGTTCCCACGGAAAAAGTCATGTAGAACTGTTGCTGTGTAATTTAAAACTTTTCACTGCATCACTCTATGACTTCACTGCATTAATATGTTACCGCCTGCTCAGGCCAGACTTAAAATTGAAGCAGGGCTTTTTTTCAAAGGGACTCTCCTCGCATTGCTGGAGTTGCATCAACATAACGATGCAACTCCAGGAATGCATCACTTTAGCACCAACAGATGTGTCAGAATTTCTGACGCATCTGTGAAAACATAAGCCATGGAGCTCTGTTTTGTAAATACAATGCATCAATGGTGTCATTAGGGGATGTGCAGCAGGCGCAAGAAATCTAAAACAACAATAATGATGCAGCAGTTTCTTGTAAATGAGGCCCGTTGTTTGTGCCTATTTTGGTCACTAAGTGGCACAATATGATTGTCCCCTCTCCTACCTTTTTGCAAACACTCACCTTGCCCAGACTGCTTACTGTTGTTCGCACCAGAGTTAACCTTCACACAGAAAATAAAAACTAGGTGCACCCCATATCAAGCATCTAAATGAAACGTGACCCTTTGTGCAATTAATGCATAATATTGTGTAACTCAAATATCAGAGAATTGTGGACATTGTATTACAAAGCAGTTACAATGTTGATTTGTGGAACATTCAGTAAGAAAAATGACTCATATAATTCATAGACATTTTATCCTGCTGAAAGCTAAGGCCCATATTTATGGGAAAATGACAGAGTGCAACTCTATGCCAAAATTGGCAGCACGGCGCTCTGTCATTATCACAATGCAGGGATGTTAATTGAATACGGCACACCCCTGTGTTGTCCCTTGTGCTGTGCTAAATTTAGCTGCCAGCACCAATGCAGGCATCCTTGCACCATCATGCAAGGATGTATGTGTTGAGGGGTGTGATTATGTGCGTGAAGCTGTCCCTTCCTGCACATAAACAATTACTAATGGCAATTTGGCACTTTTGTGTGTGCTGCAGATTGCAGCACACACATAAGTGCCAAAGTGTCATTTTCAAATGATTGGCTAGCTTTTCACCAAGACCATGCAGTTCTCTGCGTTAGCAGACAGATTTGCAGTTAGAAACTGCAGTCCTTTCACAAATGACATGCACATTATTGAAATAAGGGATGAAGGTTGCCTATTTTTTTCAACCAGATGCATTGGTCCAGACTGAGACTGGAAGCCTGATAATGTTGTAGAAACCAATTGGTTATCCCCATTTGATGAACATCCCTGGACTTCACCATGACCCACAAGCCTACCATAACCATGGCAGAAACTGCAGTGACCATGCACTCCATCCACTCTTGAGTACAGTTGTTTCCTGTCCACGTTTCATCTTCACCAAAGCACTGGTCCCTATCTGCACAGCGTGGGCTTCAATACTCAACAACTCCCCCAGCACAGCCACTTCCCCAGATGCTTGAAAACACTTCACTATACTCCCTCTTCTAAAGAAACCCTTAGAAGACCCGAAGACACTGGCTAACCACCAACTGATATTCTAGCTGCTAAACCCTGCCAAAGTCCTGGAGAAATGCAAAAACAACAGATGATGGAAGGGATACAGAGCAAATCAAACATTCACCCCCAGTCACAGATTTGGGTTTAATCCATCAGTTTTTTTGCATCCTCTGACATTCCAGTTTAGACCCAGCCATATGCAAATCAGTCTTGACCCTGCTCCTCATGGAAACAGTCCAGCCCGAACTGGCAGGCCAGGTCTTCCCTGGACCATAAAAAAGTATCCTGGGACCAGTTTCAGAGTATCACCCTTCATCATCCAGGCTAGCTTGAATCCAGTGATATAGCAAGCACGGGACCCACGTCTGGGCATACGCTTCCCACTTGGAGCGACAAATGCAAAAACAACAGATGATGGACCGAATGCAGAGCAAATCAAACATTTACCCCCAGTCACAGATTTGGGTTTAATATATCAGTTATTTTGCTAGATATCCCATCCCAGTTTGGACCCATCCATATGCACATCCGTCTTGACCCTGGCCCCATGGGAACAGTCCAGCACAAACTACCAGGCCAGGTCTTCCCTGGACCAGAAACAAGCATCCTACGACTGGCTCCCTATTTTTTTTACCCAAATGCATTGGTCCAGACTGAGACTGGAAGCCTGATAATGTTGTAGAAACCAATTGGTTATACCCAATTTGATGAGCATCCCTGGAATTCGCCATGACCCAACAGCCTACCTTAATCATGGCAGAAACTGCAGTGACCATGCGCTCCATCCACTCTTGAGTACAGTTGTTTCCTGCCCATGTTTCATCTTCACCAAAGGACTGGTCCCTATCTCCACAGTGTGGGCTTCAGCACTCAACAACTCCCCCAACACAGCCACTTCCCCAGATGCATGGAAACACTTCAGTATACTCCCCCTTCTAAAGAAACTCTTCGAAGACCCGAAGACACTGGCTAACCACTGACTGATATTCTAGCTGCTCTACCCTGCCGAAGTCCTGGAGAAAGGTATCAACAAATGTCTGTCTGGCCACCCAAACAACAACAATCTCCCTGACACAAACACCAAGACTGCACTCACTGTTGCCACAGACAACATCCGACTGATCATGCACAGAAGAAATACCACAGATCTCATTCTACTCCCCTATCCCCACTAACAAAACTCTCTCCCACCCCAACCTCATTTGATATCCTCCACAAAGCCTCCACAAAGCCAGCATGTGAGGCCCTGCTCTCCACTGTAACTGTTTTTTTCTCACCAGTCAGTCAGCCTGGCTAACTACAACTTGGCTGTCTCCAACTTCATCTGTGGAGTAGGCAAAGGACCATTCCTTAGCCCCATGCTTTTCAATGCCTACATGGAACTGCTCACCAACATTAACCGATGCCATGGAATCAACATAAACTCCTATGCTGACAATAACCAGTTCATCCATTCCCTCTTCAATGACACATCCAGCATACAGGCCAACTTCACCTCCTACCTGTCCGAAATAACAAACTAGATGAAAACCAACTTTCTGAAGAGCAATACAGACAAAACAGAAGTGGCATGAATACATCTCTATGGAACACTTCTTGGTGGAAGCAGATCTCAGACCAACACCCTGCCTGGAACTGCTGGCCAATCAAGTCAAGAACTTAGGAGTAGCGGTGGCCAACCAAATCTCAATGATAAGCCAGGTTAACGCAGTTACCTCCTCCACTTTCTAAAACCCAAAGATCTTCAAAAATATCTTCAAATGGCCTGAGATTAATATACAAAGATTCATCACTCAGACCCTTATCATCAGCAAATTGGACTACGACAAGGCACTCTGGGGGTGATTCTAACCCTGGCGGTCGGTGATAAAGCGGCGGCCAACCCGCCAACAGGCCGGCGGTCCAAAAAATGGAATTCTGACCCTGGCGGGAACCGCCAACACAGCCCGCCACATTAACACTCCGACCGCCACCGCGGTACAGACAAACAGCGCGGCGGTCACTGCCAACAGGCAGGCGGCAGACAATGTACCGCCCACAGTATTACAACTCACCAATCCGCCACCTTTTCCGGGGCGGGAGCCCCGCCGATAAAAACACGGCGGAAACAGACTACAGATGGGAAAACGCTCACCAAAACACACTCCACGAGTACGGAGGACAGCATGGAACCCGAATTAAACATCCTACCTGCACTCGTCTACCTGCTCATCTACCACGAGTACGAACTCCGGCGCAGACGACAACGGTGAGTACTGCACCTACGACACACGGGAGGGGGGAGGAGGAAAGGTTACGGGCACACACATATGCGACCCCCACCCCCCCAAACTATGTACACACCAATGCAGAGCAACAATGCACAGTGACACCACCCAAACCCCCCTGAAAAATGCAAAGACATTATTAAATTGTGAACCAAAATTTTATATAAAAAATAGACTCTGATATGTATCGGCAACTATGCAAAATATCCATAACAAAATAATACTATACACACTGCCATGGAGAACCGAGGCAATTAGTCCGCTACATCAAAGTCAAATGGAACAGTCCGTGGGCTACAGTGTAGCGACACAAGGGCAAAGCCCACACAGGAAACCTGAGTCCTTTGGAGAGAACACTGCAGGGGCATCTGATGAAAATACTACAGGCACCTCAGGGGGAAGGGAAGGGGGGGGCACCACAGCCACATGAGTCCATGACGCAAGATCCACGAAGGGGCCACCATGCCCACTGTGCCATCCTGGGGAGTGCAAAGCCACAGTCTCTCAAGTCTCTACAGTGGGTGGGTTGCCCACTGTGCCATCCTGAGGAGTGCAAAGCCACAGTCTCTCAAGTCTCTACAGTGGGTGGCTTGCCCACTCTGCCATCCTGGGGAGTGCAAAGCCACAGTCTCTCAAGTCCCTACAGTGGGTGGGTTGCCCACTGTGCCATCCTGGGGAGTGCAAAGCCACAGTCTCTCAAGTCTCTACAGTGGGTGGGTTGCCCACTGTGCCATCCTGGGGAGTGCAAAGCCACAGTCTCTCAAGTGGATAACAGTCTCCACTGGTCAAGGAGGAGGCATGGTGGGCACAGTGAACCATAAACAGTGCTTGAGATGAAGGGGCCCAGCGGAGCGGTGCTTGAGATGAAGGGGCCCAGCGGAGCGGTGCTTGAGATGGCGGGGCCCAGCGGAGCCGTGCTTGAGACGGCGGGGCCCAGCGGAGCGGTGCTTGAGATGAAGGGGCCCAGCGGAGCGGTGCTTGAGATGAAGGGGCCCAGCGGAGCGGGGCTTGAGACGGCAGGGCCCAGCGGAGCGGGGCTTGAGACGGCGGGGCCCAGCGGAGCGGTGCTTGAGATGGCGGGGCCCAGCGGAGCGGTGCTTGAGACGGCGGGGCCCAGCGGAGCGGGGCTTGAGACGGCGGGGCCCAGCGAAGCGGGGCTTGAGATGGCGGGGCCCAGCGGAGCGGTGCTTGAGACGGCGGGGCCCAGCGGAGCGGTGCTTGAGACGGCGGAGCCCAGCGGAGCGGTGCTTGAGACGGCGGGGCCCAGCGGAGCGGTGCTTGAGACGGCGGGGCCCAGCAGAGCAGTGCTTGAGACGGCGGGGCCCAGCGGAGCGGTGCTTGAGACGGCGGGGCCCAGCGGAGCGGTGCTTGAGACGGCGGGGCACAGCGGAGCGGGGCTTGAGATGAAGGGCCCAGCGGAGCGGGGCTTGAGACGGCAGGGCCCAGCGGAGCGGGGCTTGAGATGAAGGGCCCAGCGGAGCGGTGCTCTTCTGCACGGCGGGCCCTGTTCAGCGGTGCCTATCTTCACGGCGGGCCCTGTTCAGCGGTGCCTATCTTCACGGCGGGGACTGTTCAGCGGTGCTCTTCTGCACGGCGGGCCCTGTTCAGCGGTGCTCTTCTGCACGGCGGGCCCTGTTCAGCGGTGCTCTTCTGCACAGCGGGCCCTGTTCAGCGGTGCCTATCTTCACGGCGGGCCCTGTTCAGCGGTGCCTATCTTCACGGCGGGCCCTGTTCAGCGGTGCCTATCTTCACGGCGGGCCCTGTTCAGCAGTGCCTATCTTCACGGCGGGCCCTGTTCAGCGGTGCTCTTCTGCACGGCGGGCCCTGTTCAGCGGTGCCTATCTTCACGGCGGGGCCTGTTCAGCGGTGCTCTTCTGCACGGCGGGCCCTGTTCAGCGGTGCACATCCAGTAGGTTCAAGGGAGCCAGACCTGGCCTGGACTCCGTGCTCAGACGCCCTCCGACCGTGATGTTCCTGGGCCCTTCGGTGACGGAGTCCTGGGCCCTTTGGTGTCCTCCTTTACAGCTGGGATGTGGCATGTGGGGCCCACCTGCTCCGCGCTCCTGCTGGCTGACGTCTCCGCCCTGCTGCCCTTACGCTCCTTAGATGGGGCTCTCGGGCCCTTGCCTCCCCTAGACGTTGTGGCTGGTGAGGTGGGCGAACTCTGCTCCTTGGGGGCAGCCGTGTCAGTCTTAGCACGGCGGCCCTTGTGTTTCCTGGTCCTCTTGCCCGGGGGGGGGGGCTGGATGTGTCCTTGCTGCTGATGGAGGTGTCACTGCTGGCAAAGGGTGGACTCCAGAACCCATGCACAACAGTGACACCCGAAGTTGGGCTGGTGGTGGCTGTGGTGCTCTTGGGACTCTTTGCAGATGGAGGGGGTAGGTCATCGGAGGGGAAGAGTTCAAGATTAGGCAGGAAAACTTTTTTAGGGCCAAGGTAAAAGGTAGGAGAAGTGGAGATGGAAGTGGAGGAAGAGGATGTGGTTGTAGGAGAGTCAGGTGTGCTGTCATTGGGTGAAGGTGCGGGTGCTGTAGGCTGTTGTGAGGTGGATGTCTGTTGGGTGGGTGTCTGCCTGCGTTTGTGTGTCTTTGAAGGGGTGGTGACAGACACAGTGGGAGAGGACACAGGGGACGTGTAAATGGCAGTGGGGGTGGTGACTGCACGCGTGCGGACTGTACAGGAGGGTGTGGTGGTGATGGAAGCACTGGCTGATGTTGGTGTGCATGCAGGTGTGAGTGGAGACATCACAGGGAGGGAGGAGGGAGACGAGGAGGAGGGGGACACAGGGGTGGTAGTGACTGTTGGGATGTCTGCATCTGTGTGTTGCTTGGGTGATTGTTTGTGGGATCTGTGGTGCTTGTGTCTGGATGAGCTGCCCTTGGGTGTTGAGGTGTGTGCAGGCTGGTCAGATGGTGTGGATGGGATAGGCTGAGGAACAGGAGACAGAGACAGGGTGGAGGCAGTCAGGAGAGGGAGGCTGGAAACAGGGACAATGGCTGCCGTCAGTGCTGAGGCCAGAGCACTGAACGATCGTTGATGGGCAGCCCGACCCGAATGAATGCCCTCCAGGTAGGCATTTCTCCGATGCACCTCCCTTTCTACCCCCTGGATGGCATTCAAAAGGGTAGTCTGCCCAACAATGAGTGTCCTGAGGAGATCAATGACCTCCTCACTGAGGGCAGCAGGGGTAACAGGGGCAGGGGCTGAGGTGCCTGGGGTGAAGGAGATGCCCGCCTTCCTGGGTGAGTGGGCACGGAGCGTAGGCTGAGGGGCTGCTGGGAGGGCGGGGCTGGTGCGCTGGGTGTACCTGTAGAGGCGGGGGGCCCGGATGTTGCCGCCACCGCTAGGGAGCTCCCATCCGAGGACGTGTCGCTGTCGCTGCTCTCACCAGCGGTCCCCGTCGTGGTCCTCCCCTCGCCCTCCGGCTCACTTGGGCCCTCGGTGTCTGTTCCTGTGCCCACCGGGGCCTTGTGGCTTGCAGCTCCCTCGTGCTCCGATGCCAAATCACCTCCGCCTGATGATGCTAATGCACACATGCACAAGAAGATGAAGAAGAAGGGTGGGGGGAGAAAGAGAAGACCTGGTTGAGTGCATGCAATGTCAACACCGTTGGCGGAGAGGACAGACACAGGAGCCGCATGCACTAAGCCGCGCATTCGGGGCACACTACTCAGTACTTCTGACTCGGACAACAGGTCAGGAGACGACAAACGTGCACATGTGTGAGGCTGGACCATCAATAGCTGGACTTGTCACCCTACGGAGGTGGGGTCCGGGAGCACAGGGCCATGCCTAAGGGAGAGGACTACACTACAGAAAGCACCCTGGCCTAATGTCACCCCCAACCCTCCTCCCCTACCCAGACGCCTCCACTGCGCAGAAAGATAGCTGAATGTGCTGATACTCACCCCCTTGTGTGTGCTGTGATGCTCTCAAGCGCCCATCCAAATCAGGGTAGGCCACCGCCAGGATCCGGGACATCAGGGGGGTCAGGGTACGACTGGCACACCTCCTAGGTTGGGAGGCCATCCCCAGCAGTGACTCGGCGGTCTTCCTGGTTCCGCGGCGGATGTCCTCCCACCTCTTGCGGCAGTGGGTGCCCCGTCTGACGTGGAGACCCCCAGGGCCCGGACTTCCTTGGCGATGGCACGCCAAATCCCGACTTTCTGATGGGCGCTGACCTATGTGACATGTACAGGGTGGGAAGGAAACATTCATCAACTTACTGCATGTTAGATGTGATTGGCCCCCCCTCCCCAACCTTGCCATATGGCACATGCTCTCATCTGTCGCGCGTTGCACTCCTCATTCGCCCCCCACCCCACCAACTTACATCCACCCCACTCCACACAGGCATCGCCCATTCCATGTGCACCCGGTGTACTCACCTGTTGGTCTGGAGGACCGTAGAGTAACGCATACTGGGGGAGGACCCCATCCACGAGCTTCTCCAACTCTTCAGACGTGAAGGCAGGGGCCCTTTCCCCAGTCGCAGCAGCCATTGTCACTTCCAGACCGAGTTCACAGCAGCACTTGCAGTATAGGTCCTCTCCTGTGGATGATCAGGTCTCGAGTGATTAAGCAGATAGAAAATGGCGGTCACGCCCGCGGCGGTGCGTACCGCGGCGGTGCGTACCGCGACCGCCGGCGCACATCCTCATTGGCTCCTGAAACCCATAGGCTTCAATGTTATCCAATGCGGCTCCGTATAGCGGTCTTCGACCGCCTACCGCCACGGTGTGCTCCGCCAGCGCAGTGACCTCACATCCCACTGTCCCACTTCACAGGTCAGGCAGCCGCCATTTCAAGGGCCCACATGGCATAATCTCTACTGCGACACACAGGCCTAGGCCTGGCATTGCCACACATACACGCCTTTCAATACCTAGATAACCGTGTGCCATGCAAGCAGTGGTGAACGTACCAGTGATTATCTTGACTCTGTGCTCCATGTTGTCCTTCCTAGGCACCGTCCGCTGGGATTTGCGAGGAGAAGGATGAATCCTCGCGTGTACCGACCGCTGGTGGACCTGTCGACAATGGAAGAACGCCACATCATACTATGATACCGACTTGACCGTGCCACTATCCATGAACTGTGTGCCCAGCTGGAGCCAGCCCTGATGTCCCCCATCCGCCAACCCACAGGAATTCCCCCTCTGGTGCAGGTGCTGTCAGTCCTCCATTTTCTTGCAAGTGGCTCATTCCAGACAACAGTGGCCATGTCATCTGGAATGTCTCAGCCAATGTTTTCTAAGGTTTTGTCTAGAGTGTTGTCTGCCCTGACGAAACACATGCGGAGTTACATTATATTCCCTGAGGAGGTTGATTTGCCCACTGTGAAGGGTGATTTTTATGCCCTTGGACATATTCCCAACATAATTGGTGCCATTGATGGGACCCATGTAGCCTTAGTCCCCCCAAAAGACGATGAGCAGGTGTACAGAAACAGGAAGAGTTACCATTCTATGAACGTCCAGGTGGTCTGTTTGGCTGACCAGTACATCTCCCATGTGAATGCAATGTTCCCTGGTTCAGTGCATGACGCGTATGTGATGCGTAATAGCAGCATCCCTTATGTGATGGAACAGCTACAGAGACAACGTGAGTGGCTAATAGGTGACTCTGGTTACCCCAACCTGCCTTGGCTATTGACCCCAGTGAGGATTCCCCGGACCAGGGCTGAGGAACGGTACAATGAGGCCCATGGGCGAACTAGGAGGATCATAGAAAGGACCTTTGGGGTTCTGAAGGCCAGGTTTAGGTGTCTGCATATGACAGGGGGATCCCTGATGTACTCACCAAAGAAGGTGTGCCAGATCATCGTGGCCTGCTGTATGCTTCACAATCTGGCATTGCGACGTCAGGTGCCTTTCCTGCAGGAGGATGGTCCAGATGGTGGTGTTGAAGCAGCTGTGGAGCCTGTGGAGAGTGAAGAGGAGGAAGAGTCAGAGGACGACCCAGACAACAGGGACAGAGTTATCCAACAGTATTTTCAGTAGCACACAGGTAAGAATCACACATGCCATTTTAATTTTCCTGAATGCCTCGTGCTTCTCAACTTTGTCTATGACCCCCCAGTTATTTGAAACTGATGTTTGATTCTCCCTTCCCTTTTCAGTGCTGTATGACCCACTCCGTGACTTCTGCTTGGTTAGCCCATGGACTAATGCTTATTGATCTCGGTATGTGTTCAGCACAAAGTTTACAGAACATAATTGATCGGTAATGTGTTTTACATTTGTAAATAATACAGCCTGACTCCAGCATGATTTCAGTGCATTGCGTGATTTATTTTTGGTGCTAGATGATGGTACATGATATTCACACGGTGATGGGTGGGGGTGGAGTAATGTCCATGGCAGAGTCCAGTTCTCAGTCTCACAGGTGCATTGTCCATATGCCTGTGGAAGGATGGAGCAGGGGCAGTTCAAGGTTGGACAGGGTGGCAATGTGGGACAGTGGGATGACTTCAGGGGGTATCTCATGCTGGCGGGGGTCTTGACATCCTACTCTGTCTTTTTTTTGGATCTCAGGCTCCTCTTGCGGGGTGGTTGTTCTTCAGCAGGAGGTGGGGTTCTGGTGGCCTGTCGTTGTGGTGGGGCCTCCTGTCCACTAGCGCCGGCGGAGGTGGTAGGCTGTTCCTGGTCCGGGCTAGTGACAGGGGCCCTGTGTGGTGCCACATGGTCCCGCAACGTGTCTTCTATCCGGTGGAGGGCCTGGACTATGCTCCCCATGGCGGTAGAGATGTTGGTGAGATGATTGTTGAATCCCATGTAGCGTTCCTCCTGCTGTGCCTGGATCTCCTGGAACCTGGCCAGTACCGTCGCCATCGTCTCTTGTGATCGGTGGTAGGCTGCCATGATGGTGGTGAGGGCCTCTTGGAGAGTCGGTTCCCTGGGCCTCTCCTCCCCCCCCTGTCGCACAGCAGCCCTCTGAGTTGCCCTGTTTCCCCCGGACTCTGTCCCCTGGACGGTGTGCCCACTACCACTGCCCCCAGGTCCCTGTTGTTGTTGGGGTGGTGGGTTAGCCTGGGGGCCCTGTAGTGGCAGACACACCGCTGATTGACCTGTCCTAGAGACAGAGCCATGGGCCCGCTGGGTGGGAGCTGTGCTGTTGTTCCCAGAGGGGGTTGGGTCTGCTGTGGCCTGTGTGTGGGGAACCGACTGTCCAGAGGTCCCCGATGGTCCGGGCTGGTTATCAGGTTCCAGGTCGACAGAGCTGCTGTCATCACTGGGTGCCTCTTCCGGGGGGGGGATGGACATTTCTGGACCCTCCTGGCCGGTGTGTTGGCGTTCGGGTCCTGCATGGGGTAAGAGAGTATGGTTATTGTTTCACTTTGTGCTATTGTGTGCGATTTATGGGTGCCCTTGTCCCCAAGTGCTGTCATTCCCTTGGGGGAGGTGTTGTGGGGGTGTTTGGGGGGGGGTATGTGCAGTGGTCATGCTTAGGTGATGGGTGTCCATAGTTTGTGGTGGCATGCAGGGGTTGGTGTTGGGTGGGTTGTGCTGGGGAGACATTCTCAGGGAGGATGTGTGATGGGGGGTTGGGGGTGAGGGTGGTGGTGGGGGTTGGCATGCTGGGGGGGGGTGAAGTAGTTGAGATTGTACTTACCAGAGTCCATTCCTCCGTGTACTCCAGCGAGGCCATCAGGATGCAGGATGTTTAGTACCTCTTGCTCCCATGCTGTGAATTCGGGTGGTGTGGGTGGGGGTCCCCCGCCAGTCTTCTGCACTGCGATGTTGTGTCGCGAGACCATCGAGCGCACCTTTCCCCGTAAGTCGTTCCAACGTTTGCAGATGTCCTCTCGATTTCTGGGATGCTGTCCCACCGCGTTTACCCTGTCCACGATCCGATGCCATAGCTCCGCCTTCCTGGCTATAGTGGTGTGCTGCACCTGTGAGCCGAAGAGCTGGGGTTCGACTCTTATGATCTCCTCCACCATGACCCGGAGTTCTTGGTCCGAAAAGCGTGGGTGCCTTTGGGGTGCCATGGGGTGGTGTGGATGAGGTGTGGGGTGGTGTATATGGTGAAGAGTGTGTTGGTGTGTGGTGCTTTGTGCTTCTATGTGGTGTGTGTGATGGTGTAGTGTGCCTCTGTGTGATGTAGCTCTCTATTCTGTGATGTGTCTCTCTCTCCTTCGTCTATGATCTACGGTCGTAGGGGTTTGTGGGTGATGTGGGTGTGTGTTTTATAGTTGGTTGGATGTGTGGGAGTGTTGTTTGTATGTGTGTCAGGTGTGTGTATTTCAAATTGTCCAATGTGGCTGTGTTTTGGAGCTGTGTGTGTATTTTGAGCGCGGCGGTGTGTCCCGCCAATGGAATACCGCGGTTGAAAGACCGCCGCGTGGATTCGTGGGTCAGAATGGCATGGGCGTGTTTGTGTTGGCGTGACGGTGGAGGTTTGGTCATCTCCAGTTTTCCGCGGCCCGCTGATGAGGCGGCCTTCCTTGGATGTCGGGATATTGGCGGTTTCGCCGCTGTGGGTCAGAATGACCGAGGCGGTGTACCGCGGCGGTAGAATGGCGATCTTCTGACCGGCGGTAAGGGCCTTTTACCGCCGAGGTCAGAATGACCCCCTCTGTGTCTGCATCACTGCCTAACTGATCAGATGACTTCAAGTCATGCAAAATGCAGGAGCTAGACTCACACTCAGACACCCACTGTGCCAACATATGACTTCACACATCAAAGACCTCCACTGGCTCCCAGTCCCTCTTTTAGTTACTTACACATATGTACAAAGCCCTGCCTAAACTTGGTCTTTCTAACCTCAAGAACCTCATCAACTTCCACACCTCACCAAAAACCTCTGCTCCTCTCACACATTCCCTGTATCCTCAGAGCCAACAGTTGTGCATTCTCATATTTTGATCCCAGTGCCTGAAATTACCTGACCCTGCACATCAAAGCCACCTCCTCAGTCTTTGAGTATCCACAAGATACTAAAGACTTGGCTCTCTACCAAGAACACAGACTCAGCTAGTACACTCTCTTTTTTTCCAGCACCTAGTTTCTGTCCCAGGTGATACACGTGAACTACATGTATTCATAACATAGCATGGATTCAAACCTCTAATCAGAAATACCATCTTGCAAGGATCGACTTGCCTGATATTCACCAAGCATCTATACAGTAACACATTCAGCCTAGATCTATACATATTCAATCTCAGATGGACACACAGCTTTATTTCTAAATAAGTTCCTCCCCTAACACGTTTTACTCACATAGAAAAGCATTATTGAGGTAAATGTTTGCCTCATATACAACTATTTACAGTAAGAATGTTTTAATAATCCTCGTAGTCTCCACCTCCCCAAAGCTTTCAAGCTCATGCTAGATAGTAAGATTTGAATCTGTATGTCGTAAGATCACTAATAAGGAAGACTGGATACTGGGGTGGTGTGAAAAGAAAGACTTTAATTGCTTTTCTAAAAGTTTTCCTTGGAATGTGTTTTTACTTATTCTTTCTCAGTCTTTGCAATGTCTCCTTCCACAGGACTACTCTGACTCTAGAGATGCAGGACAGCCGTTCTTCAAGTTTCGCTCAGAGGAAGAAGATGGCTCAGGTAAGTGTTCTCTACTTTTGAATTAAGTATGTTTTCACCATGCGTTTAATTTGAGGGTTGTTTATGTCACCACCACCACTTGTTGGCCTTATGGGGATTATTTCATTATCTCCAGACTGTATAACAATGACCTTGGATGCGTTTCTAGCTCCGTGAGGGTTAGTGAGTTCATGTATCACTTTTAGGGGAACAATACAGTCCTTGGTAATGGAGCAGGTGGAGCAAGAAATTAAATAAGAAAAGAATAATACAGGCCTATTTTTATAAATGAAATTAGTATTGTGCCCGTAAATTCCTCACAAGGAACCTTTCACTCCCCTTCCACCCCGCCTTCCCCAGACTTGAGTACTTACATGGCTGAGCCACATTCTTCCTAGAACGTGGAGGGACAACAGGTCCGAACGATGTCCTTCTTCCGGTCTGACATTTCTCCTCTGCTGCTGTCTCTGGGATGATTTCTCTCCTGGGAATACAGGATCTTCTTTCTTCAGTGTCTTGAATTTTCCTCTCCTCACCTACAAACACCATCTCTATCCCGTTCTTGGCATCGAGAGCAACATCTTCTGGATTGGCCTCCTCTTTTAACCAACCAGTTTCCTTCTCTGGACACACTCCTTTAGAAGGTCCTGAGTCTTCTGCCTTTCCTCGCTGTTGCCACTCCATTAAAGCAACGGGAATTCTAGGGGCTACTTTCTGACATTGGAAACTTCTTTCCCAACTGGAGCCAATTTTAGGAAACGGTCCTGCTGGAAGGAGAAGGTAGGAATGTCAGTAATGCTGTTCTGCTTCCCAGCATCCTGCCTAATTTGTCTATGTAGAGGCCTTAGGTTGGGGTCATGAGCCTCTGCTTTGTGACACTATACAACCCAGAAAAAAAAATCTCCAGTCTTACTAGGCAGATCTTTAAATGCAGATTGATACAATGCTGCTCTGTGGTTAGTCAAGATTTTCAACGTGTACAAAAATGTGCACAGCTGCATGGTCTGTTCAGATTCAAGGATGTCAGTTCCACTATCCATGTCAGAGTCTGATTGGACTTGAAAAAGATCAGATTGTACTTGAGCAAGGCTGTCACCAGAGGAGGCCATCTGGAGCACCTATGCCAAAGACCCAAGCTTTTTGAGGACCCAATACTCTAATTTCACAACTTGTATCTAAGTGATAAAATGAAGTCCTGACCTGCTCCTTCATGATGTAGCTAACATGGAAACACCATTAGATGGTGCCAAATACTGCCCTTTTTCCAGTCGTTGGGGGTCATTATGATGTTGGTGGTTCCATGACCGCCATGTTGGAGCTGGTGGTCATACTGTCAACAGGCTGACGAAGGAGACCGCCAAATTATGACCATGACGGTATTCACAACAGAATGCAGTCAATCCACTGCCGGCACCGCTAATGCAGTCAGACTGCCAAGGACGGCAGGAGGCAGCTTCAGGCCGGTGGAGACCATGTTACCGCCGGACATATTATGAAGTTGCACACTGGCAAATTGTCCACCATGGTTGCACCACCACAGAAACACTCGTGGAAACTAACAGAATAACTGTAGACACCTTCAAGAAGCCACACCTGTCTGGGGCCACCATGGAACCTGAACTACACGTCTTTCAGCTGCTCCTGCTCGCCCAACAACTCCTGAACCAGCGACGACGACAACGGCAGCAACTGTGAGTACACACACTTACCTTGCCACTGTTGCATAAGGGCAAGGCTGCGACGCACACACAACATACACATCCAGAAGGGTTGCGAGGGTGTCACATACATGTATTCCTATACTGACATGCACATTCACACACAGTTATATACACACATGCACAGACTCAGGACACACACCACAGCCAATACACACTACCAAAACACATTCCAAGCCGCAGACACACAGTACCAGCAATGTCAAACATAACAACACACAACACCAGCAGACCACACAACTACACAAATTCACAACACCTCAAAGGCACCGTTAATACGCCACAACTCCCACTCCCACCTGACAATATATATATATATATATATATATATATATATATATATATATAAATACAACACAACGTAACAACACCATTGTACCAAGACATACAATCACACAGACATTCAATGAGGCATACATCACACCTCACAAACACTCCACACAGCGGTTTGGACATACCAATCACCACACACACATACAGTACAACCACACAAGGGCACACCACCCTCCAATTCACAACAACCAACACAATCAATCCACAAAAAGCAACCTAAATGTCTGTCCCACACACATACATGCCCAACACACCATAATCAACCATCACTGTGGGAGAAAGGCAAAGCACACCCACACAAGCAGCTCAGACACAACAGGTAGCACAACCACCACACATACATAACACACACACACACAAACACACACACAAGATGAAGCAGGCAAGACAATAACAGCCATGAGGAATGAAAGGCAGGACAAAAATTATAACGTTGGAAGCAACAACTGGTTGGCCCAGATGTATATATATATAAATAACGTAAACAATATTTTAAATACTAGTATTTACAAATATAACAGGCCTTAGGCTAGACCTAAAATCGAAAGTGCAAGATGCACAGCTGGCATGTCCGACTGCCCCAACTTGACTCCCAGCTGCTAAATTACCTCCACGGGTAGGGGCATAAAGGGGGCAGGCAGGCACCTCAAAGTTTATGGGGGTGGAGTTTGAGGTTTGGGGCTAGGCTTGGGAGGGGGGTCTTTGGGCTTGGGAGATGGAGGCTTCAGATGTGGCTTAGGGGAGGGCTGGGAACACTTAGGAGGGGTCGACTTCTTGGCGGAGGAGGGGCATGGGAACTTTCAGGGGGCAGGGGAGGACTTGGAGGTGGTAGGGCTGGACTCGAGGAGGGAAATGGATCTTTTGGGGGTCACACAAGGTGGGAGAGGAGTAGGAAAAAGGTTTAACTCCAAGATGAAAATCTTCTTAGGCTTAGACACACAGGGACAGTCATGGCAAAAGGGTTTGGAAGTAGATGGAGAGGTAGTGTTTGCAGGAGGTGTTTTGTGGATGTTTTGGGTGAAGTGTGTGCAAGGAATGCTTGTGTGTGCTGAGTGTCTGTTGGGTAGGTGAGTGTGGGCGTGTGTGTGTTTTGGGAGGAGGGGGTGGAGGAGCTGGGAGATGCTGTGTTGGGTGGGTGAGTGTCTGTTGGGGTGGTGACTGCAGGTAAGGTGGATATGCCGCATGTGGGTGTGTTGGTGGTTGTAGTGCTGGCATATGTGGTGACTGGGGTTGATGTCTGCGGGTCTGCTATTGTGCTGACTGTGGGTAGGATTGGAGTTGTGGCTGGATCTGTGAATGTTGGTGTGGTGTCTGCTGGTATGTCAGGTGTAGTGTATGTGAAGGTGGGGGAGTCTGTGCAGGTAGTGGTTGTTGGTGTGTCTGCAGGTGGGTGTTGTCTGTGTGCATACCTGTGGTGGGTTCTGAGATGCTTGTGTTTGGCTGCGGTTTCTTTATCTGTTGAGGTGGATGCATGCTTGTCTGCCTGTGTGCCCTGGCTGGGACAGGGAAGGGGGGGTGGGATTGGGTAGAGGAAAATGGAGGGGGAACACAAGACAAAGGGTGACTGACTGCAGTCAGTGTGGAAGCCAGAGCCTGAAAGGATCTCTGTAGGCCAGCCAGTGTGCAGTGAATGCCCTCCAGGAACGCATTGCTCTGTTGGACTTGAGTTGAAAGTCCCTGGATTCATTCTCAATGGTCGACTGATCCACAGAGATCAACCTCAGGAGGTCAATAGCCTCCTTACTGAGGGCAGCAGGGCTGACTGGGGCAGGGGCAGAGGTGGCTGTGGTGAAGAAGACACCCACCCTCCTGGGTGAGCGGGCACGGACAACTGGGTGGGGAGCTATAGGGAGGGCGGTGTTAGTAAGGGGTTGGCGGACAATGATGGTGCTGGGGTGGTTTCAGGTGGGTCTGCTGGAGGAGGATTCTGAAGATGATGATGATGTTCTGGTCTCCCAGTGGCACTCTCCTCAGACTCAGGGCCACTGGGTTTCTCGATGTCACTGGTCGCAGCACTCCGGGTCCCGTGGTCATCAGCATCCCTACTCGCCTGTACCCCATCTCCTTCACCTGCCCATGCTGATGCACACAAATAGAGAGAGAGGGAGGGAGAGACAGAGAGAAAGTTAGAGGGTTATTTCATTCCTTACATACATACATGGAAACATGCAGTACTGCTGGTGAACATGTTCAGGCTAGGCTATCTCCGTTGACATTACACATATTCTATATCATGTCACATGATGTTAATACATCCACCCCTTCTGGTCATCCCTCTCACCCACATCACATTTTGAGTAAGTTAGCATGACTAGATTAATCCATCTGTACACCTGTAAAGCCACGTCTACATGCTACTCATGCCCTTGCATGAGTAGATATCTCATACATATCCTAGACCCTATCGCGCCACACTCCTGTCACCTATTGGAAGAGCAGGCAAAGTATCCCAACAGTTCATCCATATCCTGAAACTACACCTGACCAATCCATCTCAATTACTAATGTCCCTTGAAAGTGTACACTACCCAATTCCCATCCCACATAGTACATGCTATAGATATCACATTGCTGGCAGACCCCCATACTTATATGCCAACAGGGGTACTTGAACTGATCAAGCCACAACAAGTGGCACTCGCATATAGGTGACAACTGGTGTGTAGAAAACATGTCTGGAGAACAGCCATGGCATGACATTCACACAATCACAGAGGAATATCTGCACACACTAAACACAGATACAACACATCACATCATTATTGCATGTCCAGCTACCATGGCCTACCTAGCACTCATTACACATTCATAGGCAATCATTGAGTGCAATGTCACAACAACTACACTACAGGCAGCCAGTATAGACATCATAGGCCACCTACCATTCCACCTGACATGCAATCACAGTTCCAGGACTTAGCAACAGGAATAAACCAACATCACTCACACCATACCTGACATGTGATTACATGTACCTAACTCAAGACTACACAAATGTCATGCAGAAGTTACATGTACACATGATTTACACATGACCCTACATTACTGCCAGTGCATTAAAACATCTTCCATTACAACACACACCTGCTTTCGACATAGTGGTACAACCAGACCATCACTTCATGACCACATTTATGATGCAATACATATTCCTCACCTGAATGGACACATCAGCAAGGCCAAGGGTAACATAGATTGTCCTACTCCACATGGTGTGGCCCCAATTAACCATTAAGACATGATATGGGCAGCATAGTACCAAGGTTACAAAGGAATTGGTAAGGGTTTTGCACACATACCATTGACATCACATATAGTACAGGGCTGGCTCTGCCAAACCATTAACCTTCTCTATTACCCACCCATTGGGACATAGATGAAATGCCCACATTTCAATCAAATGAAAAAAGCTATTGTATTGCGTATACACAACGCAGATACCAAAGTAGAATGTCCCTTTGTGGCTACCTTCACATTCCCCGTTGAATGGAGATAAACGGACAATGGAGTAACACCAACAAACACAGATATGTACTGGCCTAGACAGGCCATATCTGTGTTGTACATGAGATGGAAGCTTCACATGGAGTCCAGACCTGTACCAGTAAAAAGTAATGTTTGGAGCCTGTACCTAATAAGTGATTCATCCTGTTGCTACAAGAGGTGATCAGCACAGATGGGAGTGGTTAAACACCTTAGAGCCACTGACTCACATATGGTCCGAGATAGGCTAAAAGGGTATGGTGAAACACAAGCTCACATGCATAGGAATGGCAGGATGTACAACACATGTGCCATTGATATTAGAGGATTTCCACATGCAGTCAGAATGATGTCTTGTTCCAACACTCACACATAGCAAACCATGAAGGCTGCTTCACATCTCATACATTGGCAAGGTGGTCCCAACTGATTGCCACTACTCTAGAAACATTTGTCAGCTACTACATTGTCACTGAAGGTACAATGAGACAGCAAACAGCATTCAACCAGAGCCAACTACCAGGTAACAGTCATTACTTACCCCCTTGCGGCTGTTGTGTGGCCCTCAAACACCCATCCGCCTCAGGGTAGGCAACGACTGTAGGAAAGTACACTCTTTCTTGGCATGGTCACTCCCATTTTCTGCCTGTTGTAAGTGTGTTTGACTGTGTCTGCTGGGATCCTGCTGTCCAGGACCCCAGCAGTTTTGCTCTCTCCTCTAAATTGCACATTTTTCTTCCCACAATTGGCATGCTGGTTCCCCCCATGTAAGTCCCTAGTGTATGGTACCTAGATACCCAGGGCATCGGGGTTCTAGGGGATCCATATGGGCTGCAGTAGGTATTTTTCCACCCATAGGGAACCCATGCAAAGGGTTCTGCAGGCCTGCCATTGCAGTCTGTGTGAAACGGGTGCATGCACCCGTTTTCACTACATGTCTCTGCGCTAGGTCACTATAAGTCACCCCTATGGTAGGCCCTCTCAGCACAGAGGGCAGGATGCAGGCACCTGTGTGTGAGGGGACCCCTTCACTAGCAGAGGTGCCCCAACAAACTCCAGATCCCTTTTCCTGGACTTTGTGAGTGCAGGAACACCATTTTACATGTGTGCTGGACATAGGTCACTACCTATGCCCAGCTACAAAATGGTAACTCCGAACCTGGGCATGTTTGGTATCAAACATGTTGGAATGATATCTCAATACTGTTGCAAGTATCAGAAGTATGGTTCCATGCACTCTGGGGCTCCTTAGAGGACCCCCAGCATTGCTACCACCATTCTTGCAAGGTTTCCAGGCAGCCCAGCTGCTGCCACCCCTCAGACAGGTTTCTGCCCTCCTACTGCTTGATCTGATAAAGCCCAGAAAGGCAGAACAAATGATTTCCTTTGAGAAAAGAGTTAACACCCTCTCCCTTTGGAAATAGGTGTGACTGGCGTGAGAGGGGTAGTCTCCCCAAGCCACTGGTTTGCTATGAAGGGCACATTTGGTGCCCTCCATGCATAAACCAGTCCACACCAGTTCAGGGACCCCCCAGCCACTGCTCTGGCACTAAACTGGACAATAGAAAGGGAAGTGACCACTCCCCTGTCCATCACAGCCCCAGGGGTTGCACTCAGAACTCCTCCAGAGTGTCCCTGGGTTCTGCTATCTGGTTTCCAAGGTTGGCAGGGAACTCTGGAAGCATCTGAGTGGCCAGGCAGGCGACATCAAAGGCCCCTCCTGATATGTGCTTACCTGGTTAGGGGACCAATTTCAGGGCTATTTAGGGTCTCTCTCTTGGGTGCTCATCAGATTTGGCTTGCGAAATTCCATCAGGACTTCTCTGCAATCTCTGCTCTCACTTCTGGCCACTGGAACCGCGACTGGACCCTCCTAGAACTGACAACACTGCAATCAACGAAGAAGACTCTTCTGCAACTTTGTTTCCACGTCTCCTGCCAGCTTTGCAACATTTCCCCAGACGTGCATTCTCAGAAAACAGCAACCTTTCAGCCTGCACAAGAAGAAGAAGGAATCTCCCTTGGAGTGAAGGAGTTACTTCCCTGCAACCGCAAGCACCTACAGCAGGTGATGACTGGATGCGTGGATCTCCCATCATCTTGAGCTGGCTGGACCCTACATCATGAGTGGAAGTCTGGTGTAGTCCTCTTGGTTATCTCTGCCAACTGTCCAAATTTGAAGGAGGAAAGCCTTTGCCTTCTAACGCAGGACAGTACCCCGAGCACCACATCTCTTTGAGCTGCTGAAGCTTGTTTGCATCTCCTCCAAGCGATCTTCAAGTGGCTTGTAGCTCCAGCCCCCAGCACTCTGTCCTGCAAAGCACAGCCTCCTGCGTGGTTCTCTGGTGGTGTGGGATCCTTTTTTGTAGTGCTGTATAGGCTTCTTCTGTGACTCCTGTGGGTGCTGCCTCTTCCGGCTCTCTGTGAAGCTGAGGGTCCCCTGTGACTCCCTCTCTTGGGTTGAGTCCTCCTGGGCCTTACTGGTCCCCAGCAGCACCACCTTTCCACTAACTGCAAGTTTGCCTTTGGCAAGGCTTGTTGGTGGAATTCTTGCACCAGCACCTGCCTGCAATCTTCCTTCCAGCAGTGTACAGCATCTGCATCCATCAGGAACTCTTCTCCTGCTCCAGAGCTGCAGTGCTGACCTATTCTTCATCACTGTCGACCAACTCCTGCAACTACAGCTGGGTGGGTACTAGCTCCTACTCCTCCTGGACTCCACTGTGACTCTTGGACTTGGTCCCCTCTCTCCACAGGTTTTCTTTCTTCAGGAATCCACCGCCGGTTTTCTTGAAGTCTTGCCTGGGTGTCTTATTTTTCTCCAATTGGGTGGAAAATCCAGTGATTTACTCCTGCATGCCTGGTCGCTGGGGGTACTGTGTTACTTACCTGTGTGGTTTTCTAGTACACCCAGCTCCCCTCTGCACATTTTACTTACCTAGGTTGGGCTCCTGTGTTCGCATTCAATTTTTTTAGTATATGGTTTGGGCTGCCCCTTGGGTCACTATTAGTTATTGGTATTTGCACTGTTTTCTAAGCTTTTCTATGCCTATTTCTGATTATTAGTGTATGTATTTAGTGTATTACTTACCCCCTATTTGGTGGGTTACTCTTCTAGAATTTTGTGGTGATTTGTTCCAAAAATAAAGTACCTTTATTTTTGTACAACTGAGTGTTTTCTTTCATGTGTGTAAGTGCTCTGTGACTGCAGTGGTATTGCATGAGCTTTACATGCCCCCTAGATAAGCCTTGGCTACTCATCCACAGCTACATCTAGAGAGCCTGGTTCTAGACACTGGCTACCCTTCTCTAAGAGGGGATACCTGGACCCAGTATGAGGTGTAAGTACCATAGGTACCCACAACACACCAGGCCAGCTTCCTACATTGGTGGTGCAGCGGTGGGTTAAGCACTTGCTATTGCATTACCTCTCTGTCACTTGGTACTTTACACATGAAAAACCACTTGCAAGCTATGGATCTACACTTATACCTACTTTCAGGACTTAGGGGGTCATTATGACCCTGAGGTCTTCTGACCGCCAGGGTTAATGTGGCGGTAGCACCACCAACAGGCTGGCAGTAATGACCTCCAAATTATGACCATGGTGGTGATCCCTACCATAGACAGCCAATGTACCACACAAATCCCTAAGTGAGGTATGAACACTGAACACGGCGGTAGCCATCTACAGGCAGGTGGAAGACAAGAATCCTCCCACCATTTTATGACATAGCTCACTGCCACGATTTCTGGGGCTGTAGAAACAACACCAACAGTCTGGTGAAAACACATCATTTAAGAGGAGACACTCACCTCCAGGGTCACAGAGGATTCCGAAGCTGCCATGGAACCAGAACTGCAAGTCTTCCCGGTGCTGTACCGTGCCATGGCCGTCCTGGAGCACCAACGCTGACGAAGGTGATGACGGTGAGTACGGCTGCCTAGCACACAAGGGATGGAGAGGGGAGAGAGTGACACACACATGAACAACACACACCATACACACACACCACACACCCAGCACCAGATGCACAGGAAAATAACAGTATCAGATCCCTGGAGTAGAGAAACCCAGGACTCATACACAGTTCCAACCGCTGTTTTCCTGTTGTATGAATATGTAAAATGCAAAAACATGCACAACTGCAGAAATAAATACATGCAGGCCCAAAGGCCAGTCCAAAGTCACAAATGTCCACAGGGCAAAGTCCAAGCCCCAACCTGACTCCTGACAACAACGGGACTCCACTGTACAGGGACATCATGTTTGGAAATGCGCAGGCACCTCAGGGGGCAGGGGTTAGGAGGATATCCATTGGGAGGGGACTTCCTGCCCACTGGTTCTGGAGGGGGTTTCCTGCCCACTGGTTCTGTAGGGGACTTCCTGCCCACTGGTTCTGGAGGGGGCTTCCTGCCCACTGGTTCTGGAGGGAGCTGCCTGCCAACTGGTTCTGGAGTGGGCTGCCTGCCCTCTGGCTCTGAAGGGAGCTGCTTGTTCACTAGTTCTCGAGGGGGCTACCTGCCCACTGGTTATTGATGGTGCTCCTTGGCCTCTGGTTCTGGATGCTTCTCCTTGGCCTCTGATTCGGGATGCTGCTCCCTGGCCTCTGGTACCGGATGCTGCTCCTTGGCCTCTAGTTCTGGATGGTGCTCCTTGGCCTCTGATTCAAGATGCTGCTCCTTGGCCTCTGATTCTGGATGCTTCTACTTGGCCACAATTTTGAGTGGGGGCTCCTTGGCCTTGGATTTGTTTGGGGCCTCCTTGGCCTTAGATGTTTGTGGGGCCTCCTTGGCCTTGGATGCTTGCGGGACCTCCTTGACCTTGGATATTTGTGGGGCCTCCTTGACCTTGAATTTTTGTTGGGGTCTCCTTGGCCTTGGATTTTGCTAGGGTGTCCTTCTTGTGGGATTTGAGTGTGGCCTACTTGGCCCTAGATTTTGGAGGTGGCCCCATGGTCTTGCCAGTCTGTTTGGGAGGGAATGGCATTTTAGCCCTCCGTTTTGGTGGGGGGGGGGGAGTGTCCTTGGTGCGGGGGATCATGTAGGAAAGTACCATCTTGCCTGGCATGTTACCCCCATTTTTACTGTATATATGTTTGTTTTTGCCTATGTCACTGGGATCCTGGTAGCCAGGACCCCAGTGCTCATAAAGTGTGCCCTGTATGTGTTCCCTGTGTGGTGCCTAACTGTATCACTGAGGCTCTGCTAACTAGAACCTCAGTGTTTATACTCTCTCTGCTTTTAAAATTGTCACTGCAGGCTAGTGACTAATTTTACCAATTCTGATTGGCACACTCGAACACCCTTATAATTCCCTAGTATATGGTACCTAGGTATCCAGGGTATTGGGGTTCCAGGAGATCCCTATGGGCTGCAGCATTTCTTTTGCCACCCATAGGGAGCTCAGACAATTCTTACACAGGCCTGCCACTGCAGCCTGAGTGAAATAGCGTCCACGTTATTTCACAGCCATTTTACACTTCACTTAAGTAACTTATAAGTTACCTCTATGTCTAACCCTCACTTACTGAAGGTTAGGTGCAAAGTTACTTAGTGTGAGGGCACCCTTGCACTAACCAAGGTGCCCCCACATCGTTCACTGCAATTTCCCCAGACTTTGTGAGTGCAGGGACACCATCACACGCGTGCACTACATATATGTCAATACCTATATGTAGCATCACCATGGAAACTGCGACCATGGCCATGTAACATGTCTAGGATCATGGAATTGTCCCCCAATACCATTCTGGTATTGGGGGAACAATTCCATGCATCCCCGGGTCTCCAGCATAGAGCAAAGGAACTGGCAAACTAACTTTCTGGGGTTTTCTCTGCAGCTACCGCTGCTGCCAACCCTCAGACAGGTTTCTGCCCCCCCTGGGGCCTGGGCAGCCCAGTCCCAGGAAGGCAAAAAAAAGGATTTCCTCTGAGAGAGGGTGTTACACCCTGTCCCTTTGGAAATAGGTGTGAAGGGCATGGGAGGAGTAGCCTCTCCTGGCCTCTGGAAATGCTTTGAAGGGCGCAGATGGTGCCCTCCTTGCATAAGCCAGTCTACACTGGTTCAGGGATCACCTCAGCCCTGCTCTGGCACAAAACTGGACAAAGGAAAGGAGATTGACCACTCCCCTGACCAGTACCTCCCAGGGGAGGGGCCCAGAGCTTCTCCAGTGTGTCCCAGACATCTGCCATCTTGGATGTAGAGGTGTGAGGGCACAATGGACACCTCTGAATTGCCAGTGCCAGCAGGTGAAGTCAGAGAACCTTACTGATAAGTGTTTACCTTTCTCTGTGGCCAATCCTCCTCTGAGGGCTATTTAGGGTCTCTCCTGTGGGTATCTCACCAGATAACGAATGCAAGAGCTCACCAGAGTTCCTCTGAACTTCCCTCTTCGACTTCTGCCAATGATCGACCACTGACTGCTCCAGGATGCCTGCAAAACTGCAACAAAGTAGCAAGAAGACTACCAGCAACATTGTAGCACCTCATCCTGCTGGCTTTCTCGACTGTTTCCTGGTGGTGCATGGTCTGAGGGTTGTCTGCCTTCACCCTGCACTGGAAGCCAAGAAGAAATCTCCTGTGGGTAGACGGAATCTTCCCCCTGCCAACGCAGGCACCAAACTTCTGCATCACCGGTCCTCTGGTTCCCCACTTATCCTGACGAGCATGGTCCCTGGAACCCAGGAGCTGAGTCCAAGTGTCCCCGACAGTCCAGTGGCCCTTCTGTCCAAATTTGGTGGAGGTGAGTCCTTGTCTCCCCATGCCAAACAGTAATCCTGTGTACTGTGTGAACTGTGGCTGCTATGGCTTCTGTGCACTTCTGCAAGACTTCCTTCATGCACAGCCTTGCCCAGGTCCCCAGCACTCCCTCCTGCAGTGCCCAACTCGCTAAGTTGGACTCTGACTTCGTGGGACTCCCTTTTGTTGTGCTGAGTCGACCATTGTGCTCAGATCTTCTGAACGCCTGTTCAGGTGCTTCTGAGGGTTCTGCCTGCTTCTGCATGAACTCTCCATAGTGCTGAGTGCCCCCTCTGTCTCCTCTTCCAAGGGGCGACCTCCTGGTTCTTCCCGGGCCCTGGCAGCACCCAAAACCTTCAACCGTGACTCTTGCAACTAGCAAGGCTTGTTTGTGGTCTTTCTGCGTGGAAATAACTCTGCATCCTCCAGATCGCCGTAGGACATCTTCTGACCAAAGGAGAAGTTCCTGGCACCTTCCGTTGTTGCAGAGTTTTTGGCTTCTTCCACCCAGAGGCAGCCCTTTTGCACCTTCATCCGTGTTTTAGTGGGCTCCTGCCCCCTGGACACTTGAGTGACTCTTGACTTGGTCCCCTTCCTTTACAGGTCCTCAGGTCCAGGAATCCATCTTCAGTGCTTTGCAGTCAGTTGTTGTTCTTGCAGAATCCCCTATCTCGACTTTACTGTCTTTCTGGGGTAGTAGGGTAACTTTACTCCTACTTTTCAGGGTCTTGGGGTGGGGTATCTTGGATACCCTTACTGTTTTCTCACACTCCCAGCGACCCTCTACACACTCCACTAGGCCTGGGGTCCATTTGTGGTTCGCATTCCACTTTTGGAGTATATGGTTTGTGTTGCCCCTAGGCCTATTTTCTCCCATTGCATTCTATTGTGTTCTACAGTATTTCTACTACTTTTCTAACTGTTTACCTACCTGTTTTTGTTTTGTGTGTGTATATTTAGTGTATATTACTTACCTCCCAAGGGAGTATATCCTCTGAGATACTTCTGGCATATTGTCACTAAAATAAAGAACCTTTATTTTTAGTAACCCTGAGTATTGTGTTTTCTTATGATATAGTGCTAAGTGATATAAGTGGTATAGTAGGAGCTTTGCATGTCTCCTAGTTCAGCCTAAGCTGCTCTGCTATAGCTACCTGTATAAGCCTAAGCTGCTAGAACACCTCTAACCTACTAATAAGGGATAACTGGACCTGGCACAAGGTGTAAGTACCACAAGGTACCCACTATAAGCCAGGCCAGCCTCCACATTGGTGGCAGCGGTGGGATAAGTACTTGTAACTACTTTACCACTTTGTCATTGGTGCTTTTCATAAGAAAAACATATACCAAATACTTCAGAATATACACATTGACCCAAACAGTTTAACTTTCCTTCTCTAAAACTGTCTAAAAAGTTTCTGAAAAGTTCTGAAAACTTTTTAAAGTGTTCAAAAAGTTTGAAAACGTTTTCTCTGTTCTTTCAAAAGTTCTAAAAACTTTTATTCTCTCTCTGTCCTAAACCTTTTCTGTCATGTCTGCAGTAGAGCTTACTCCCACATTTGTCCAGGCAACATATGGGAATCTAAACCTTAAAAGTTTGAGGGGTCTCTGCATTGAAAGAGGTCTAGCAATTGGAACTAATCCTACAAAAGATCTTCTCCTCAGCCTTCTCCTAGAAAGTGACCAGAACCAGTCTGGCCCATCCCATGATAAGGAGGTAGAGGAGGGGGGTACCCAGTCAGACTCAGAGGAGTCCCCTGAGGTTGCTGGGGAGGTTTCTTCCAAGGACCTGTAAGCTAGCAGGCCACCTAGTGACACTGGTAGTGGGAGGGGGGGTCACACATTAGTAGGGCACCTTTCACTCCTAAAAGCCAGGTTACTAGAGTCCAGCCAGTTAGGGACAGGTCTCTCTCTGCTATATCTGCCAATTCCCACATTTCTTCTGTCTCACAATTCCCAAGCCTCCCACCCTGATAACTTAATGGAAAGGGAACTCAGAAAGCTGAGGTTGGAAGAGGCCAGGCAGAAGCTTAAACAGCAGCAGTTGGCCTTAGACATGGAATCTCTGGACGTGGAAAGGGAAAGGCAGAGGTTGGGGTTAGTTCCCCATGGTGGCAGCAGCAGTGTGTTTGATAGCAATCCTATTAGAGAGCAAGATTCCAGAAACCTGCGTAAGATAGCCCCCCCCCCCCATTACAAGGAGGGGGATGACATTAACAAGTGGTTTGATGCACTTGAGAGGGCCTGTATGGTACAGTTTGTCCCTCAACGGCAGTGGGCTGCTACCTTGTGGCTATCTTTCACTGGTAAGGGTAGGTATAGGCTCCTTACTATCAGGGGAAGTAATGCTAATAACTATGAGGTTTTTGAAGGATGCACTCTTGGATGGATTTGGCTTAACCACTGAACAGTACAGGATTAAGTTCAGAGACACCAGAAAAGAGTCCTCTCAAGACTGTACAGACTTTGTAGAATGTTCAGTGAAGGCCTTGGAGGGTTGGTTACATGGCAGCAAGGTGATTGACTATGAAAGCCTGTATAATCTAATCCTGAAAGAGCATATTTTGAACAATTGTGTGTCTGATTTGTTGCACCAGTACTTGGTAGACTCAGATCTGACCTCTCCCCAAGAATTGGGAAAGAAGGCAGACAAATGGGTCAGAACAAGAGTCAATAGAAAAGTTCATACATGGGGTGACAAGGATGGCAAGAAGAAGGATGGTAAGTCTTCTGACAAGGGTGGGGACAAACATAAAAAAACATTCTGAGTCTTCATCAGGCCCATAAAAATCCTCTGGGGGTGGTGGGTCCAAATCCTCTTCTAACAATCAGAAAAATCCTTGGTGTTATTTATGTAAAGTAAAAGGCCATTGGGAAAGTGATGTCACTTGTCCAAAGAAAAACACCAAACCTCACACCACCACAACCCCAACTGCAAATTCTAGTGCCCCTAGTAATAGAAGTGGTGGTGGGAAGCCTCCTACAAATAGCCAATCCAAGGGGGTAGCTGGGCTCACTATTGGCAGTGTAGTTGGGGTTGGTCTTGTTAGGGAGACCACAGAGGCTGTTTTAGTCTCTGATGGTGGAATTGACTTTGCCACCTTGGTTGCTTGTCCCCTTAATATGGGTAAGTACAAGCAGCTACCCCTAATTAACCGTGTTGAGGTTGAGGCCTACAGGGACACATGAGCCAGTGTAACTGTGGTTATAGAGAAACTGGTTCACCCTGATCAACACCTACTTGGTTAGCAGTACCAAGTGACTGATGCTCACAATAACACACTTAGCCACCCCATGGCTGTTGTGAATCTCATCGGGGTGGGGAGTACTGGTCCGAAGAAAGTTGTGGTAGCCACTGAATTACCTGTAGATTGCTTACTAGGCAATGATTTGGAAACATCAGCTTGGGATGAAGTGGAGTTGGAGGCTCATGCAGAAATGCTGGCATTCCTGGGCATATTTTTGCTTTAACAAGGGCTCAGGCCAAGAAGCAAAAAGGACAGGGTAACTTGGATCCTGGAACAATGGACCAAGTGCTCCCAAAAGCTAGGGGTAGGAACTGTAAATCCTTGCCCACTATTCCTCCCTCACCAGAAGATTCCCCTTTTGAGGAAGAGGAATCCTCTCCCTGTGCAGAACCTACAACAGATGAGCCGGCAGCAGACACTGCAGAGCTTTTGGGTGCAGGGGGGCCTGCTAGGGAAGAGCTGAGTGTGATACATAAGATCTGTCCCACACTAGAGGATTTGCGACAGCAAGCTGTCAAACAGCAGAATGGGGATGTCAGTGATAGCCATAAGGTGTATTGGGAAGACAACCTCTTGTATACTGAGTCAAGGGACCCTAAACCTGGAGCTGCCAGGAGATTGGTCATCCCTTTGCAATACAGAGAGTTTCTTCTTACCTTGGCACATGACATACCATTGGCTGGGCATTTGGGCCAAAGTAAAACTTGGGACAGGCTTGTTCCGCTGTTTCACTGGCCTCATATGACAGAGGACACAAAAGAGTTTTGTCGCTCTTGTATGACCTGCCAAGCCAGTGGCAAGACTAGTGGCACTCCATAGGCCCCCTTAATTCCACTCCCAGTGGTTGGGGTGCCCTTTGAAAGGATAGGGGTTGACATAGTTGGCCCCCTTAAGGCAATAGGTTTATCCTGGTGGTAGTGGACCATGCCACCAGGTACCCTGAAGCCATCCCCTTAAGGACCACTTCAGCTTCTGCAGTGGCAAAGGCCTCCTTGGAATCTTTTCCAGGGTGGGCTTCCCTAAGGAAGTAGTGTCAGACAGAGGTAGTAACTTCATGTCTGCATACCTCAAGGCAATGTGGAAGGAGTGTGGTGTAACATACAAGTTCACTACTCCTTATCATCCACAAAAAAATGGTCTGGTGGAGAGGTTTAATTAAACTCTCAAAGGTATGGTAATGGGACTCCCTGAAAAACTCAGAAGGAGATGGGATGTCCTGTTACCTTGCCTCCTTTTTGCTTACAGGGAGGTACCTCAAAAAGGAGTGGGCTTTAGCCCCTTTGAACTCCTCTTTGGGCACCCTGTGAGAGGTCCCTTTGCACTTTTTAAGAAGGGTTGGGAACAACCTTTAAAAGCTCCTAAACAGGACATTGTGGACTATGTACTTGGCCTAAGATCAAGAATGTCTGAGTACATGAAAAAGGCCAGTAAAAACCTTCAGGCCAGCCAGGAGCTGCAAAAGCAATGGCATGACCAGAAGGCTGTCCTGACTCAGTACCACCCAGGACAGAAGGTGTGGGTATTGGGGCCTGTGGCCCGAAGAGCACTCCAGGACAAATGGAGTGGACCCCATCTAATTGTTGAAAAAAAGGGTGAGGTTACCTACTTGGTCTTAAGAACGATAACTGTGTAAATCTTTTAAGTAGGTTTTCTGAACTCTTCTCACTGATACAAGGTACCACTACTTGGTGTGAGCATACAATCAACTCTGGAGACAGTTTACCTGTCAAAAGTAAGATTTATAGGCAACCTGACCATGCACACATTGACAGGACGACAAAAGGAGTGAGGGGGTAGAGCGAAAGGGAGCACAGGGTCAATCTGAGCACCAAAAGCACAGATGGCAGACACATCACTGTCACACACTGAGACTTAGAATGGGCAGTATGGACCACACTGGCATACCATTGGCTAAGTACCACAGCAGGTAGGAGCCAAACACTGCCAGCTACACACCAACTGGGACCAGCTAAGCCCTGTTTTAGATGGGAAGCCACCTACCTAGCTATCTAATTCATGCTTTTCCACCGTATTAACCTGAGCTGGACCACATAGCAATGTCTGAACTGGCATATTGTGACAGCCACTGACTAGTACCCTGCATCCAAATCCCATGGCAGGTAACAGAGATGGTTGACAAACACACTGTACTCACCCCCTTGTGGCCGTTGTGATGCCCACAAGTGCCCATCAAGCTCTGGGTAGGCCACCACTAGTATGCGGGTCATCAGGGGGTCAGGTTCCGATGGGCACCCCTCCCTAATTGGGAGGCCATCCCCAGCTGTGTCTCTGCGGTCTTCTGTGCCTAGTTTCTCAGGTTCTCCCACTGTTTCCTGCAGTGGGTGCTCTGTGCGCTATAGATGCCCAGGGTCTGCACGTCCTTGGCGATGGCATGCCACAACCCCTTCTTCCGATGGGTGCAGGCCTGCAGAAGAAAAACAGAAGGTGCAACACCATGAACCTGACAATCAAGCCTGTCCCACATATGGCCCACAGAAAGCATTATCCCATCATCAGGCACACACATGACCCGTAGCCCTGCATTAACGCTGCCACCAGCCATACCTCCACACGTGACACACTGCCAGCAGACACACACATCTCCATGTAGCCATGTTACATGCAATGTACCCATGGTGTACTCACCTCTTGGTCTGGAGTCCCATACAACTGCCCGTACTGGGGTAGGACTCAGTCCACGAGGCACTCCAACTCCTCTGACGTAAAGGCTTGGGCCCTTTCCCCTGTTGCACGATCCATGGTAGGTTTCAGACACAGGTCACAGCAGCCCACGCAGTGGAGATGTCGTCCTGTGGAAAGCCAGGAATCAAGTGAAGTGGTAGAAAGGAAATATCGGTCACGTCCGTGGCAGTGAACACCGTCACCACTGGCGTTGATCGTCATTGATTCCCATTCTCCTTCGAGGGCCATGTTAGCCAATGAGGAATTGAACAGCAGTGCAGACCGCCTTCCGCCATTATGATAACACCAGCGGAGTGAGGTCACTTTCACCTGTCCCTGAATACAGGGCAGACGGGTGCCATTTTCTAATGCTGGTAGACATGTACAGATTAATAAGTGTGTCATTGTAGTCAAATGTTCTCACCCACACAATTCCAGTGTCCAACATACAAGCATGCTCTGGGTACACTGCTGTATTGCGTTCATGGATCCTGTTGTCACTCCTTTCTTACATTTGGGTCCCTTAGGTACTAACCACTGTGGAGAAATAGGAGGAGGCACACACCGGTGTACAGACCCCTCATGGACTTGACTACAATGGAGGACCGGCACATCATCTGCACCTATCGTCTGAACAGGGCCACAATCACAGAGCTGTGTGAACAATTGGAGCCTGATCTGCTACCTGCTATCCATTGCACCACAGCAATCCCCCCTCTTGTGCAGGTACTCTCAGTGCTCCATTTCCCATCAACTGGCTATTTCCAGATGACAGTGGGCTTGGCTGCAGGGATGTCAGACAATGTTCTCTTTTGTGCTTGCAAGGGTTTTGTCTGCCTCGCTCAAACAGGTGTGCAGCTACATCGCATTCCGCCAGGTAGATGATTTACCCACTGTGAAGGCTGGATTCTATGCAATGGGACATATACCACATGTTATTGGGGCCACTGAAGGGACCCATGTTGCCTTAGTCCCCTCCAGTGCCAATGAATAAGTGTATAGGAATCGGAAGAGTTTCCAATCACTCAATGTCCAGATGGTGTGCCTGGCTGACCAGTATATCTCCCACGTCACTGCTAAGTATCCAGGGTCGGTGCATGATGCCTTTGTCCTAAGTAATTGCAGAGTCCACCAGCTGATGGCACAACTACAGAGGCACAGAGTGTGGCTAGTAGGTGAGCCTGAGTCCCCACCCAATGTATGTGAGTGTATGCCTTCAGGAGTCATAGCCCATGTCATTGTGCAGGGCTAATGTGTGTCCCTTACTTCTTGCATGTGATTCCGGCGACCCAAATCTAACATGGCTCATGACCCCTGTTAGGAATCCAAGAACAGGGGCTGAAAATAGGTACCATGATGCTCATGGGGGTACCAGGAGGATTGTAGAAAGGACCTATGGGCTCCTGAAGGCTAGGTTCAGTTGCCTCCATCTGACAGGTGGATCCCTATGCTACTCCCCCGAGAAGGTCTGCAGAATTGTTGTTATGTGCTGCATGTTGCATAATTTGGCCCTCAGACGGCATGTACCCTATCCGCAGGAGGAGGGAAGTGACAATGCAGCTGTGGCAGCAGTGGACACTGATGACAGTGAGTAGGAGGAAGAGCAGGACGATGTGGACAACAGGTCACATTTGATCCAGAGTACTTCCAATGACACTCAACTAAGACTGTTGGACTAAACATTTCAATATTTTAGTGTTTTACTGTGTGACTGCAGCATAATGTATGTCATTCCCTTGGCATCTCACCTGACTGTCTCCTATGCCTTCCCTTATTGCAGATGTTGCTGTAGTTACCCATGTTTACTGCTGTGATGTATACAGACTGCTGAGACATAATTATTGGGTGGATGAACATGTTACTGGACATTTAAACAGTATCATGCAGTTCATTATAGTTCATTACATTGTAAATTAACAGTAGATAAAGAACTATTACTCAAGTTGTGTCCAAGGCTGTTTATTGAAACAAATTCTACAATGAGAAGTGCAAAAGAGTGGGGTGATGGTTGGGAATAGTCCAGTGTAGTAAGCCAGTCTGTGTGTGGCACAGGTCAAGTGTCCAGGGGGCCATTGGAAGGGGAGCACTGGCAGCTCAAAGTGGATAAGGTGACACAGTGTAACACAAGGGGGACATTCAGGAGGGGCTTATTTCCAGGTGGTGGACTTTGTCTTGTCAAGTGTCTCTGGTTTCTGTCTGGGTCGCAGGGATTGTTTTGGGGTGGTTCACCTTCCGGAGGGGGAGGGGTGCTGGAGGCCTTTGGGTCCTGGTGCAGGGCCTCCAGTCCACTAGCTGCAGCAGATATGGAGGGTTGGTCAATAGATTGGCTAGTCGAATGGGCCCGCTGGTGTGATGTGTAGTCCCTCATGATGTTGACCATATCACCAGGTACCCCTACAATGGAGACCATGGTGGTGTTCAGGAACTTTAATTCTTTCTTTATCTCCTGGTGGTGTTCCTCCTGCAGCCTCTGGTTCTCCTGCATGATGTCTATCACTTGACCCATCTTGTCCTGGGATTGTTGATAAGCCCCCAGGACATTAGTGAGTGTCCCCTGGACAGTCAGTTCCCTGGGGCTGTCCTCCCCCAGGCACACAGCTGTCCTCCGTTTGTTCCTGGCCTCCTGTGCCTGTGTCCCATGAATGGTGTGCCCACTGCCACTGACCCCAGGACCCTCATTGTCTTGCCTGTGAGGGGTGGACTGGGGTCCCTGTACAGGTGGGTGTAGGAAAGTACCATCTTCCTTGGCATGTTATCCCCATTTTTACATGTATGTCGGTATGTTTTTGCCTGTCTCACTGGGTTCCTGCTGGTCAGGACCCAGTGCTCATAGTTTATGACCTAATGTGTGTGTCTCAATAGTGCTTGACTGTGTCACTGAGGCTCTGCTAACGGGAACCGCAGTGCTTATGCTCTCTTTGCTTTTAAATTTGTCACTATAGGCTAGTGACTTCATTTACCAATTTCAATTGGCGCACTGGATCCACCTTATAAGTCCCTAGTATACAGTACCTTGGTGCCCAGGGCACTGGGGTTCCAGGACATCCATATGGGCTGCAGCATTTCTTTTGCCACCCATAGGGAGCTCAGACAAACCCTTGCACAGGCCTGCCATTGCAGCCTCCGTGAAATAATGCACACCTTATTTCACAGCCATTTTCACTGCACTTAAGTAACGTATAGGTCACCTATATGTCTAACCTTCATTTGCTGAACGTTAGGTGCAAAGTTACTAAGTGTGAGGGCACCCTTGTACTAGCAAAGGTGCTCCACATAGTTCAGGGCCATTTCCTGGGACTTTGTGAGTGCGGGGACCACATTACATGTAACATGTCTAAGATCATGGAATTGTCCCGCCATTCCAAATCTGGTATTGGGGAGCCAATTCCATGCATTCTGGGGGCTCCACCATGGACCCCCAGTACTGTCAAACCAGCTCTCTGAGGCTTGCACTGCAGCTGCTGCCACCTCACAGACAGGCTTCTGCCTTACTGGGGTCTGGGCAGCCCAGTCCCAGGAAGGCAGAACAAAGCATTTCCTCTGAGAGCAGGGTATTACACCCTCTGCCTTTGGAAATAAGTGTTACAGGCTGGAGAGGGGTAGCCACCCCCAGCTTCTGGAAGTGCTTTGAAGAGCACAGATGGTGCCCTCCTTGCATAAACCAGTCTACACCTGTTCAGGGACCCCTTGTCCCCTGCTCTGGCACAAAACTGGACAAAGGAAAGTGGAGAGACCACTCCCCTGTCCATCACAACCCTAGAGGTGGTGCCAGAGCTTCTCCAGTGTGTCCCAGAATTCAGCCATCTTGCTTTGCAAGGTGTGGGGGCCCTCTGGAGGGCTCTGAGTGGCCAGTGCCAGCAGGTGACGTCAGAGACCCCGCCTGATAGGTCCATACCTGATAAGGTAACCAATCCCCCTCTTAGGGCTATTTAGGGTCTCCCCCGTGGGTTCTGGTCAGATTCTGCTTGCAAGTTTCCTTCAGGAATCCTCTGCAACTACTTCTGACCTCGTATCAAACACAGCCTGCTCCAGGAACCGCTGTAACAGCAACATAGTATCCACAAGGGATACTTTTCCTCTGCAACTCCAGCTCCAGCCACCAACTGCAACAGTTTCCACGACGTGCACACTTTGAGGACTCCCTGTCTTCATCCTGCACCAGAAGGACTGAAGAAATCTCCCGTGGGGTGACGGAGTCACTCCTCTGCTCCAGCAGGCACCTTCTAAGATGACAACCGGTACCCTTGGACTCCTCTCACAGCGACGAGGGGGTAAGACCTTGCCTTCCCTGAGAGCAACGGTACCCCTGTGTACTGCGTCTTCTTCAACTCTTGAGGCCTCTGTGCACTATTTGAAAAATTCCTTTGTGCACAGCCTGGCCCATTTCCCCAGTACTCCATCCTGCGATTCTCAACTCGCTGAGTTGTTCTCCGGCGGCGTCGGACCTTCCTTTGTTGTGCTGCACCAACTGCGGTTTGCACCTCCTTTGGCCTCGTGTCCTAGGACTCCTGTGGGTGCTACCTGGCATCCTGAGGGCTCTCTAAAGTGCCGAGAGCCCCCTCTTCCTACTCTCACAGGGTTGAGGCCCCCAGGTCCCTCCTGGGTCCAGCCTGCATCATTTTGATGCAAAATGCACTTTTGTTGTAACCAATGCTTGTTGGCGACTTCCAACACAAAATTACATCTGCATACATCTTCACATCGTGGGACATCCTTTGCATCATGCAGGAACTCAATGGAATCTTCCTAGGGTGCATTCCTGCAGTTTTTGACTAACCATGGACTCTTCTTTTGCACCCTCTTCTGGGCTGGCAGGGGCTCCTGTCCTTCCTGGAACGTCTTTCGACTTCAGGACTTGGGCCCCTTCTTTTGCAGGTCTTCAGGTCCAGGAATCCAGCAGTTGTTGTTTGCAGACTTGGTTGGTTATTGCAAAATCCCACTCACGAGGTGTAGTGTGTCCTAAGGAAACTTGCAGTACTTTCCTCTTGCTTTTCTTGGCTCTGGGGTGGGATAATTTACTTACCTTTACTGTATTCTTACTCTCCCAGCGATTCTGCATACACTACACTTCTCTAGCAGGGAATTTGTGATTCGCATTCCACTTTCTTAGTATATGGTTTGTGTTGCCCCTAGACCTATTTTCTCCCATTGCAATCTATAGCATTTCCTATTGTTTGCCTTGTTCTATGACTATTTACTTGTCTAATTTTCGTGACTAGTGTATATATTGTGTATAATACTTACCTCCAGAAGGAGTATTGTCTCTAAGATATTTTTGGTACTGTGTCACCCAAATAAATACCTTTATTTTTGGTAACACTGAGCATTGTCTTTAGTTGTATAGATGTACTGTGTATCTATAAGTGGTATTGCATGAGCTTTGCATGTCTCCTAGTTCAGCCTAAATTGCACTGCTATAGCTACCTCTATCAGCCTAAGCTGCTAGAGCACTACTACATTTCACTAATAAGGGATAACTGGACCTGGTAAAAGGTGTAAGTACCCAAGGTACCCACTACAAACCAGGACAGCCTCCTTCAGTGGGCACACTGCTGAATTGGCGTGTTCTGGATAGAGAGGTCTGTGGACATTGGGTGGCTGCTGAGGTGTTGGATACTGAGGGGGGAGGCTCTGTGGTAGAGTAGGCTGGGGTAGCCGACTGACAAGTGTTCCCTGATGGGCCAGGGAGTTCATCCAGATTCAGACCTCCAGAGTTGCTATCATCACTGGGGGCATCTTCTGGTGGGGGACTGAGTAGGCGTGGCACCTCCTCGCCACTGAGATTGGCTGGGGCACCTGTGGGGATGCAAGTGGTGTATTATGCAACATGTCAGTGACATATTCTGCATCCCTAGTTTCCCTAAATTGTTGTTGTTGCCCTGCCACCTTTGTTTGTTTATGGTGATGTATTGTGGGATTGTTAGTTCTCCATGCTGTGCATGCATTGTGGTGAGTGTACATGCAGTGCTGAAAGGGATGTGCATGCAAAGGGTATGGCATGCAGGGCTAGGCATTTAGGTTTGTTAATTGTGGTGGTGCACTGTGTGGGATGGAGTGGAGTGATGAGTGTCAGGGTGTGGGGTGGTGGTGGCATGCAGTTATGGGGGTGATGGGTAGTAAATGTTGACTCACCAGTGTTCAGTCCTCCAGCAACTCCAGTGAGTCCCTCAGGATGCAGTATTGCCAAGACTTGTTCCTCCCATGCTGTTAGCTGTACGAGAGGAGGTGGGTGTCCACCGCCAGTACTGTGGATACCGAACTGGTACCTTGCTGCTATGGAACGCACCTTACCCCATAGGTCGTTCCACCTCTTCTTGATGTCGACCCTTGTCTGCGGATGCTGTTCTATGGCATTCACCCTGTCCACGATCCTCCGCTATAGCTCCATCTTCCTGGCAATGGATATCTGCTGGATCTGTGCTCCAAACAGCTGTGGCTCTCACCTAACTATTTCCTCAACCATGACCTGCAACTCCTCATCAGTGAAACAGGGGTGCCTTTGTAGGGACATGGGTGTTGTGTAGAGTGTTTTGTGCAGAGGGTGTTGAGAAATATGGTGAGGTGTGGGGTGTGTGGTTCGTGACGGATGAATGGGTGGTTGTGGTGTGTGTGTGAAGTTGTCTCTGTGATTTGTGTGGTTAGCTATTGCAGTCTTTTATTGTTAGCAAAAACTTGTGGGTGATGTCTGTGTGTGTTTTATAGTGCTGTTGGTGGGTGTGTGGGGAGTGTGGGTTTTTTGTTTTAGTCAATGTTGTCTTTTTTGTATTTGTGTGGCCATATCCACCGCAGCAGTGTTTACCGCCAGTGGTTCACAGTCATTGAATGTCCGCTGTGGTGATTGGAGGGTCATTATTTGGAGGGCATAGCGTTGGTGGCGTAACTGTATGGGTGGTAGTGGGTCTGGTGATTTGTGGTTGTGGCTGTTTTCTGTAGTTTTATATGTATGTCTCATAATGTGGTGGTCTGATGTCCGCCTCCGCGGCGGTATGCTGGTGTCAGTCAGCACTGCGGTATTCGGTATTTATCGCCAAGATCATAATGAGGGCCATAGTCTCTGGGGTTTGGGTAAGAGAGCGGTTGAAGCATAGCCCTTGCTCTAACCTTCTCTAAGAGAGACTAGAAGTTAGGGAGGTTAGGCACACCCTACACCACTCTAACATGTCTTTAGTACCTAGCACATCTCACATCATGGGTTCTCACCATGAGGACCTCACCTTTCAGGAACTGAGGGAAGTGTGTAGGAGTAGGAAAGTGAAGACAGGGAGGAACTGTAATAAGATTCTGCTCCTTGGACGTTTCCTCCAGGATGACCAGGATCAAGCTGGTAGCCAGCAGGAGAGGGAGGAGGATGTAGACTCTTGCCTCACCCCCCCAGTGTTAGAAAGAGAGGATCTGGACACTGAGGAGGGTCAGGATGGCCCCTCAGAGGATCACAGGGTTTCTAGTAAACCTGCTAGTGTAGCTGGGAGCACTGCAGGTAGTGCCAAAGGTGGCCATATTAGTAGGCATCCTTTTGTAACCAGAGGGCTAGTTCAGAGGGATAGTAAGCCTAGGGACAGATCCTCATACTGCCACTGTCATGTCACCTCAGTATCTGAGTGGACAGACTGCTCAACTCAGAATATTCTCTAGACAGGGAGCTCAGGAAACAGAGGCTAGAGGAGGCCAAGCTGAGGCTGCAGCAGCAACAGCTATCAATAGATAGGGAGGCCGTGGTGTGAGAAAATAGTCTCTTTCTAGCATGGTTACCCCCACTTTTGCACTGTTTGTGAGTGTGTGTCAGTGTGTTTTTACTATCTCACTATGATCCTGCTAGCCAGGACCCTAGTGCTCATAATGAAAACCCTATGTGTCAGTGTGTTTTGCTTGTCTCACTGGGATCCTGCTAGCCAGGACCCCAGTGCTCACAGTTTGTGGCCTAATCTGTATGTTGTCAGTAGTGCTTAACTGTGTCACTGATGTTCTGCTAACCAAAACCTCAGTGCTTTGCTCTCTTTGCTTCCAAATTACTCACTATATTTTAGTGACTTAGACTTAATTTATCAATTCCAGTTGGCACACTGGACCCCCTTATAAGTCCCTGGTATATGGTACCTAGGTACCCAGGGCATTGGGGTTCCAGGAGATCCTTATGGACTGCAGCATTTCTTTTGACACCCATAAGGAGCTCAGACAAACCCTTTCACAGGACTGCCACTGCAGCCTGCGTGAAATAGTGCACACTCTATTTCACAGCCATTTTCAATGCATTTAAGTAACTTATAAGTCACCTATGTGTTTAATCCCCGTTTACTGAAGGCTAGGTGCAAAGCTACTAAGTGTGAGGGCACCCTTGCACTGGCAAAGGTGCCCTCATGCTGTCCAGGGCAAATTCCTGTGACTTCATGTGCGCAGGGACACAATTACACATGTGCACTACATATAGGTCAATACCTATATGTAGCTTCCCAATGAATTAGGCCATGTAAGGTGTCTAAGATCAAGGAATTGTCTCCCCATTCCAAATCAGGTTTTGGGGGGCCAATCCCATGCATCCATGGGGCTCGACCATGGACCCCCAGTCCTGGCAACCCAGCTCTCTGAAGCTTGTACTGCAGCTACAGCTGCTGCCACCTCATAGACAGGGTTCTGCTGTCCTGGGGTCTGAGCAGCTCAGTCCCAGGAAGGCAGAACAAAGCATTTCCTTTGGGAGGAGGGTGTTACACCCTCACTCCTTGGAAATAGTTGTTACTGGCCTAGGACGGGTAGCCTCCCAGAGCCTCTGGAAATGCTTTAAAGGGCACAGATGGTGACCTCCTTGCATAAGCCAGTCTACTCTGGTTCAGGGACCCACAGTCCCTGCTCTGGTGCAAAACTGGATAGAGGAAAGGGAAGTGACCACTCCCCTGTCCATCACCACCCCAGGGGAGGTGCCCAAAGCTCCTCCATTGTGTCCCTGGAGTTAGCCATCTTGTTTTCCAAGGTGTGGAGACACTCTGGAGATCTCTGAGTGGCCAGTGCCAGCAGGTGACACCAGAGACCTCTCCTGATAGGTGCATACTTGGTTAGGTAGCCAATCCCCCTCTCAGGGCTATTTAGGGTCTCCTGTGGGTTCCTCTTCAGATCCAGCTTGCAAGTTTCCTCCCAGAATCCTCTGCAGCTTCTGCTTCAGCTTATGACTGTCAGATCAACCACAGACTTCTCTAGGAACCGCTGTAACTGCAACAAAGTATCGGGAAAGGCTACTGTGACCCTGCAACTTCAGCTCCAGCCAGCAACTGCAACAGTTTCCAAGGTGTGCATGCTCTGAGGACTCCCTGCCTTCACCCTGCACCAGAAGAACCAAAGGAATCTCCAGTGGAATGACAGAGTCACTTCCCTGCTCCAGCAGGCACCTTATAAGACTGACCGGTTCTCTGGGACTCCTTCCTGGTGATGAGCATGCTCCCTGGAACACAGGTGTTGGACCCCTTCGACCCAGACTGTCCTAAGGTCCAGCTGTCTAAAATTTGGTGAAGGTAAGAGCTTGCCTTCCTGGTTTGCGACATTACACCTGTGCACCGTGTCATCTCTAGCTCCTGAGGCTTCTGTGCACTATTTGCAAGAATTCTTACTGCACAGCGTGGCCAAGGTCTCAAGCCCTCCATCGTACGATGCACAACTCGCTGAGTTGTTCTCCGGCAGCGTGGGACCTTCCGTTGTAGTGCTGCAGCAATGGCAATTTTCACCTTCTTTGTCCCCATGTTCTGGGACTCCTGGTGGTGCTGCCTGGTCATCAGTGGGTTCTCTCCATTGTTGGGAGCCCCCATTTGCCTCCTCAGTCCATGTTAAGACCCCCAGTTCCCTCATTGGTCCAGGCAGTGCCATTTTGATGCAAACCACGACATTGCTTGAACCAAGGCTTGTTTGATGAATCCAGGACTACAACTTGCCTGCATCCAACATCTCGACATGGGACATCTCTTGCACGATGCAGGAACCCACAGCCATCTTCCTTGGTGCTCTTCTGCAGACTTCTTCTAACCGGAGAATCCTCTTTTGCACTGTCTTCTAGGTTGACAGGGGCTCCTATCCTTCCTGGAATCTTCTGTGACTTCTGGACTTGGTCTCCTCTTTTCACAGGTCTTCAGGTCCAGGAATCCACAATTTTTTGCTTGCGGTCTTATTGGTTCTTGCAATAACTCTTATTACGCCTTACAGTGTGTCCTGAGGAAACTTGCAGTATTTTACTCCTACTTTCCTGGGCTCTGGAGTGGGGTATTTTACTCACCTTTGTGGTTTTCTTACACTCCCAGTGCCCCTCTAAACACTACACTTGCCTAGGGGGGAATTTGTGATTCGCATTCCACTTTCTTAGTATATGGTTTGTGTTTCCCCTAGGCCTATTGCATCCTATTGCATTCTATTGTGTTTTCTATTGTTTGCACTATTCTGTGACTATTTACTTACCTGATTTTGGTCTCTACTGTATATATTGTGTATAATACTTACCTCCAGAAGGAGTATTGCCTCTAAGATATTTTTGACCTTGTGTTACTAAAATAAATTACCTTTATTTTTGGTAACACTGAGTATTGTCTTTCATTGTGTATAAGTACTGTGTAACTAAAGTTGTATTGCACAAGCATTGCATGTCTCCTAGTTCATCCTAAGCTGCTCGTCTACAGCTACCTCTAACAGCCTAAGCTACTAGAACACTGATTGAGGGAACTGTGAAAAAGGAGTACGCGGAAGCTGAGGGTTACTTTGGAAGGTTCTGAAGCATTTGTGTTACCCTACCTGTAGGAAATGAGCGACTTTGTTTTCTTTATTTGAAGATAGCTCGCGAATTAGCATTTTGTGTGTGGGTTGTGAAAGATTGGTACAACAGACTTTGTCAGCGTCTCAGTGAAAGAGGGTGAATGTGTGGGTGTGACGTACTTGGTACCGCGCTGGGATTGGTTGATCAGCAAAAAGGAATCGCGTGCGGATTTGTCAATCAGTTCGACAATAGAGTAATGCGATTGGAAGGCGAGGGGGGTCGTAGAGAATTATAGGATTGTTGTCACTTTCCAAATGGTTAGTCATTGTTTATTGTTTGTATTTGCTTTGTTTAATCGAGTTTGAGAATAATTTTTGCTGTGGATGTCAGGTTTAAATAAAATCAATCAGAAAATGACGTTTTTCAAAGCTTTAAGAGGTGCGTTGATGGGTGTCAAATACATTCCAGCACTTGAGGGAGAGGTTTGTCCGCCAGAGAATACTCCAGCATATATATCGTGTTTGAGGAGAGAGGTGCAGGTCTTTGGTTGAAACATTGAGTCAAGATTACAAAGAATGAGGTTTGTTTATCTTTTCCAGAACATGGTACATTCAATTTAAGAACCCTGGATAATTTAAGGTAAACAATGTACAGTTTAAAACCTTCACCGAGGCTAGCACAATATGAATCATTAGCAATATGGGAGCTGATAGCAAAACAGCAACAGGCTTTAAAATTTGGAAAGAAAATGATAAGAGTAGAAAGGATGTTATCTGAAGCTGTATGAGATGGGGAACAAAAAAGGTAGAGAGTAGAAACATTACATGGGGTCAGATTGTTTCTTCTGAGAACAAAGGAAGATGAGTTTGAGACAAAAGATGGAAAGAAAAAGAAGAAGGGTTCACAAGACATGAAGGAGCCGAAACAACTTATGTTAAATGATGATGAAATGGAAGATGATGAGATAGTTACTCATGTTTTAGAAACATATCCTCCACCAAATGTGAGACAGCAGAATGATAACAGATTAAATGAGAGTGGAATTAGTAATACAATTCCTACTGCACCATTGAGTTCAGATGCAGATCTGTTTTAATGATTCATTGAGTAACAGATAGCAGTTTGAAATGAACGTTCCCGAAATACAGCCAGAGGCTTAGATTGTGAAAACAACTACTAATTTATTGTTGTCACAAGGATGCCAAGGGATGAATTTAAGAGAACCTGTACATATACAGATTCCACAGAAGCAGAGCATGAGTGCAGGACAGACGCAGAGAGTTGGAACACTGATTAATCCGGATGAAATTAATGTAGCTATTACGATGGGTCCGGTAACACCATGTTCGTTTGGATAATAGTGCAGAGATAAATGCGCAGAATAGACAAGGACCAAGTTTAAATGAGACAAATTATTTTATAGATTTGTCACCTGTTGAGGATTTGGGAACAATGGCTCCACAGTAGAGTACGAGTTCAGAGCGAGGAGCAGGTGCGCAAGCAAAAGGAGTATCTTTAAAACTCTTGTCTACACAAGAAATTACAAAATGGCTGGAAGATTTAAACAATTCAAAACAACAAGAGAAAAGGGATAAAGAAGAAGAGACAATAACCAAGATGAGATTAAGCATGGGGGTTAACAGACTGGAATACTATACCGAAGGGCAATTGAGATATCTATGCAAAGTCATTACAAAAGGAACAAATAGGGTTTATCAACAGTTACAAGATGTAGCAGACAGACATTGATTTGACAAAAATAAAAACACTAAAAATAAGTTATAGATTAAATTTGGAGGAAAAATACTTTATTCACATGAGATCTGTGGGAATAAGGACACATCTTAAAGAATTACGTGATAAAGTGTAGGTTTAGAGGGCATTGGACAAATGGGAGAGTAAATGGGACAGGAAAAGAGAAAGACCAAAGAAAGATGATGGGCCACAGACAGGGGATGCAGTAAAAATTTTACAAATGAGAGAAACGCCAGGAGGGAATTTTATACATGTACCCGGGAATAGAAGTGATATTATAAGCTTTACAAATGATTACCCAAGATTGAGAGAGAAACCAATGAAGTGGTACCAGCAGACAGATAGGTTTGTGACACTTTCAAAATGTCTGTGGGAAGACTTGAATATACTTTTTGACATTGTGGTTCCAGCAGATTTGTGGATTGAATGTAAGAGAAGTGTTGATTGGCCGACGAATGAACCGCAAAGGGATTTGAAAACAGGTGCGCCATCTCCTGAAGTAATGAAACATTACTATAAAGTCATTGAGTTTCTGAAAATGAGAATTGGAAGCAAAGACAGTTGAACAATTTTCCTCATAAACTGAGAATGAAATAAACGCTGAATGGCTTTTGGATAGTTCAGATGAGGAGGAGTATATGATGGCTACATCATTAGATGTGGATCAGAGAGGTCCTTATGTGCAGGATGAAGTACATGGTCATGAGGTAAATTTTTTGGTGGACACAGGTGCGACACACTCAACGATAAGGACAACCGAGGTTCCAGACATACCTGTTTCCAAAAGGACAGTGCAGATAGTAGGTGTTGCAAATAAACAGTTGGTTAATGCTCTTCCAGAACCAATTCTTATGAACATTGGAAACTTTAGGCATTATCATAGTTTTGTTATTTGTGACTTCAGTCCAGTATCACTATTGGAAAGAGACTTACTGTGCAAGATAAATTGTTTGATTATGTGTTCAAGAAAGGAAATTACGATGGAGACCACTAGTGATGATGAGAAAGGTTTTGCCATTTGATGAAAAGGAAAGGATGATGACTTGTGAATTAGCTTTATTGAATGGTGATGATGATAAGGCAATTGACGAATAAGAGACAAATGTAGAGCACAATTTGGGCGATTTAATACATTTCTTTCCAGTTTTTGAGAAGAAAGATTTGCCAAATGATTTGCAGGAAAGGGTTAAACAGAACATTTGGGATTTTTCAGGAAAAGACACTGGTTTGATTAAAGGAGTTGAAAGAGTCAGAGTAGCAGTGTAATAGAATGTGGTGTTTCCACAAACTGCTCAATACCCGATGACAAATGAAATAATAGAGGGGATAAGACAGTTGATAGAACAATTTTTGGAGCAAGGAGTTTTGAAAGAAGTGATGAGCAGTCGGTGTAATTCACCAATAATGGGTTTGAAAAAGGCAAATGGAAAAATACGCTTGGTTCAGGACTTGAGAAAAATAAATGACATAGTGGTGAAGTGTTGTCCAGTTGTACCAAATCCAGCAGTAATAATGTTTCAGATTCCATGTGATGCAGAGTGGTTCACAGTCATTTATTTGTGCCAAGGTTTCTTTTCAGTACCTCTACATGAGGATAGCAGATATCTCTTTTGTTTCAAATTCCTGACCATAGTCTACTGTTTGTGTAGAATTCCTCAAGGGTTTTCAGAATCACTATCGATTTTCAATCAGATCTTGAAAAATAACCTGGAGTCATTGGTAATGCCTTATCAGTCGACTTTAGTGCATTACATTTATCATTTGTTAATAGCATTGAAAACAAAGGAAGGCTGCAAAGAGGATACAATTCCATTGTTGAATTGTCTGGGAAACAATGGTCATAAAGTTTCTCCTGCTAAGTTGCCGTATTGTCAGCAAGAATTAAAATGTTTGGGACATTTGATTGAGAAAGGGTCAAAGAAAATTTACAGAGAGAATGGTGGCAATAATGAAAATGCCCAGTTCACAAAATGAGCTGAGAATGTTTTTGGGAATGGTAGGATATTGTCATCAGTGGATCCTGAATTTTTCAGCTGTTTCAAAGCCATTGCAAAGGTTGACACATAGGGATGTTTCAGATCCCATAATGATGGATGAGGAATGCGTTAGAGCATTTACTGAGCTAAGAGAGAGTTTGTGTCAAGCACCAGCTTTAGGTATGCTTGATTACACAAAACCTTTTCTATTGTTTTGCCATTAGAGAGATGGATGTTCCTTGTCTGTCTTGACCCTAAACCATAGTGGTGTCAATCGTCCAGCATATTTTTCAGCTACTTTAGATAATGTTGCAGCAGCCTTACCTGGATGCTTAAGAGCAGATGCAGCAGTTGAGCAGAGTATAACTGAAAGTGAAAATATTGTGATGGGTTATCCTCTGACAATGATGGTACCTCATTCAATAGAAAATGTATTGACCAGGTAAAGACACAATATTTGACAAATGCAAGGCTGACACTATATGAAACAGTGATTCTTGGGCCACCCAATGTAACAAAAAAAAGATGCACAGTGCTTACCCCAGGAACTCTATGACCAAATGAGGGGGAACATCTGTCTAACATAGACAATGTTGAGCATGATAGTTTGGAAGTGACAGAGTTATGTACCAAACCAAGAGAAGATATCAAAGATACTTGTCTGGAAGATAATGATCAAATTCTCTTTGTTGATGGTTCTTGTTCACGAGACAATCGAGTTGCATTAAGAGCAGAAGATGCAGTGTGTACAATCACAGGCTTATTAGAAGCTTCATGAGATAAAGGAGTGATATCTGCACAAGTCTCAGAGTTGGTGGTTCTTACTAGAGCGTATCAATTATCAGATCAAATGAAAGTGACAATCTACACTGATAGCCAATATGGATTTGGTATTGTACACGACTTTGGGCAGATTTGGTCACAAAGAGGGTTCCTGACTTCTTCAGGTTCACCTGTGAGAAATGAGAAAAGAATACATGATTTGTTACAAGCAGTACAGAAACCTGAGAAAATTGTTGTGGTCAAATACAGTGCACACCAGAGAGGACAAGATTATGTAACATTGGGAAGTGCTTATGCAGATCAAGTTGCAAAAGTTTGTGCTCTGAATGGGACATCATTCAAAGGAAATTGGGAATTGAAGTCTGAAAATGAAGACATTTATGAAAATTTTACTATGCAGATAGAGGAGATATTAGATGAGTTGAAAGCAATACAGAACAATGTTCCAGAAGAGGAGAGGAGAGATTGGATTAGGCATCGATGCATACTAACGGAAGATGAAATCTGGGTAACCGTAGAGGGAAAAGTAGTCTTGCCAAACAGTTTACAAACTCAAATGGCTAGGTACTACCATGGTCAAAGGCATATTGGAAGAGATGCGATGATCAGGAGTTTTAAACAGTTCTGGTACAATCCAAAATTCAGACAAGTGCCGGAGTTGGTGTGCCATAGGTGCATAATTTGGCAACAGTTGAATGTCAGCAAAGGAACAGTTGTCAACGTGGGTCACATAGGTATGGCGGGAGGTCCATTCAGTAGAATTCAGATAGATTTAATTGAGATGCCTGCATGTGCTGGTTTGAAATACGTGTTGTTGATTACGTGCATTTTCAGTCATTGGATTGAGGTTTATCCAACAAGGAGAAATGACAGTCTCACAGTGGCTAAGTTGCTTATGCGAGATCTAATTCCATGTTTTGGTTTTTCGGTCTCAATGGAATCAGATACGGGTACACATTTCAATAATGAGGTGATAAAGTTGCTTTTTTCAGCATTAAACATTCAGCTGAGACTACATTATAGCTATCACCCAGAAGCTTTAGGTCTTGAAGAGCAAATGAATGGAACATTAAAATCACGATTGGCCGAAGTGTGTACCTCAACAAATTTGAAATTGCCAGATGCTTTACCTCTAGTACTAATGTCAATGAGAAGTACACCTGACAAGAAGACTGGGTTGTCTCTGCATGAGATCTTGATGGGGAGAGCAAAGAGATGGCCAGCAATACCTGCAAATGCACTTGTGAATATTACAGATGATATAGTGCTAGATTACTGCAAAAGCCTAGCTGATGTGGTTCGGTCTTTTACTCATCAGGTGGAAGTTGCAATAGCTCAACAAATGCAAGGTCAAGGTCAAGGTCACAGTCTGAGAGCCGGAGACTGGGTGCTTATAGTACGAAAGTCTTGCCTTGAGCCACGGTGGAAGGGACCTTCTCAGATCATGCTCACTACAACTGCTGTGAAGTGTGCTGGTAGGACGAATTGAGTGCAAGAAAGCCATATGAGAAAAGTGCATGATCCAACAGAAAGAGAAGAGGAACTGTTGAGATTACCAATAGTTGAGAACATTGAGAACAAAGAAAAGAAACGTGAGCAAAATGTAAAAAATGACAGAGATGTACCTACTCCTATAACAGACGAAAAAGATCAGAGTAGTGAGGAAGATGAACAAGCTGCAAAAGGAGTAGAAGAATCAGTACAAGAGGAAAGACATAAGACTGATTTCAATCCGACAAGGGTGTCCTTGAAAGAAGGTGAAAGACAAGAATCAACAGAGGAAAGATCTGCTGAGAGGGAGGTGACCTCAGCAGCAGGTGGTTTGACAAACCAAACTGAAGAAAAGACAGACCCAATTGAGAAAGGAATTGAGAATAGTCCAGCCCAAGTGGATTATACTCTTCCAGAACCAATTGCGGGAACGTCCGAAGAAAAAGGTCCAAAGGCAAGTGAAGACTTAATACTGAGAAGATTACTGAAAAGCGGAACATTGATAGGAGACAATTGGCCAGAGAAGGTTTCAAAGGGTGAAAAAGTTGATATAATACCACCAATTCAAGAGGAAAAAGAATTGCCTGGAGGAGAACACACTAGTGGAGAAGATAGTGAAAGTGGAAGGCGACTGAAAAGAAAGAGTTGCAAGTAGGAGATATGCTGAACCTGAATGGGCATATTTAAATACAAGTGACAAAAATAATTTTTGAGCTATTGATTTGACAGAGACATGAAGACTTTTAAGAAAGAGACTTTGGATAAAGAGAATAAAATTTGAGTTTGAAAACTCATACTGAAGAGACAAATAATAAAAGTTACTGGAGAAGACAAATGCATAACTGAATTAGACAAGCTGCTATACTGAACTTGACAAAGAAACTGTCCAAGAGTGAATGAAATATTGAGAAAAATATATATTAGGAGGGATTTTTTAAGTGTTTTTTTTTAAGTGTTTTTTTTATTTGAATTTTTTTATTTTTTATTTTTTTTAACATAGAAAATATGAATAACTCAGATAACCAAAACCATAGGATTGGTTGTTGCAAAGTGTTTAGTATTGGTTTAGTGACAGTGAGTGAAAATATGTGTATTGTTGTTCGTAGGAGTGTCTGTTTATGAGATGGATGGAGCCAACCAGACTACAAAAATAACTTCTTTAGATTTGGATGATGAGTCACTAACAAAAGATGAATTTAGGATAGATGTCATATACTTACATGAAGAGAATGAGCTTTTTTCCGATGTTTTCTATCGCTTATTGCATGAGTATGTTGAGGTGATGGAAGAGAATGATTGTTATGTATGTACACAGATTCCGACTACAGTGGAAGGAGGAACTACTTATCATAGCCTGCCTGTAACTTATGCAATAAGTTGCAGTCTTTTGCTAACATGTTTCCATAATCAAGAATATATCCAGTATTTTTATTCAAACTATGACATGGTATTGTCCTTTGTACCTGTTATAGGTTATTTGAATAAAATAGCCAAAGAAAATAACATAGTAATTATGAGACAGTTCTTTGAGCCTACTTTAACTTTTGGGACAGCTTTTGCACATTGGAATAATTTAACTTGTTTACTATCACCAGTAGAAAATACTTTCTTGGATAAAACAGAAGATAGAAGGGGAGAAATAAAGGCAAAGATAGATAAGGGAATCATAACTAGAAAGCCTGGAATAGATTATGCTTATAGTGACATTACAAGAAAAACTAACAATAGATGCTGAGCACGTAGGAAAGCTTTGTATACATAGACCTTGGAGTAAAAATGATAGAGTGTTTTTTGGGAAGATTGAATGTAGACATGTTTTTATGTTTTGGAGCAAGTGGGATTTTATGGTGAATGGACAGGAACCTCCAATACCTGGAATGAATTATATTTGTGGGAGAAATGCATATTACCGTCTTCCTAGAGGATGGTATGGAACATGTTATTTGGGAATAGTCTTTCCAAAAATCTATCAGTTGGAAGACATGAGTAAAATTCCTGATTCAATGAAATTTCAAATAAGACACAAGCGAGAATCAATTTCTCGCATTGTGGGAGACATGTTTGGGGCTATAATTCCTTCAGTGGGAGTAGTCCTAAATTCTATTAAGATTCAAAAGTTGTCCACAATAGTAGATAACATGTTGACAAGACATTCTGGAGCTATCATTCTTCTGGAACCAGAATTGGCTGCTACAAGAGCTATGGCACTTCAGAATCGCTTTGCGTTAGACATACTTTTAGTGAAAGAGGGATACGTTTGTTAATTATTAGGTTGAAATCATTGTTGTTCTTATATTCCTGATAACTCGGTTAAAGTCAAAGAGTTAATTACAAGTATAACAAACATTACAGTAAGGATCTAAAAGAACTGACATGAAATACAGTTTGGGCAAAAGCTGGAAAATGGATTGAAGCTGTGGGAAATTGCTTTAGCAATGTGTGGAGAAATGTTATTTTGACTATAGCAAAATGGGTGTCAATAGTTGCACTTTGTTTAATTGGGGAATGTATAAAGTGATCAAATGTGATAAGGAAAGAAAATTGGAAAAGAATAGAAGAAATTCTGAAGTACTAGTGAATACATTTTACAAAGGAAATAAAAGAAGAAAAAAAAAAATTGAGAATAAATGAGACAAAATTCTGAAGTTAATGACAATAAATATATTCATTATGGATTGATGTGATGACATGAATAGTCATCAGAGGAGGGATTGTGAGAGTGTGAATTTTTTAATATGTTTATTAATGACTTTTATGTTAAAATGTGTAATGAATTAATGTGCAAAATGAGTGACTTTTGAAAATGTTCATTTTTCAGTTCTTAGCTGAATGGAAATTCTAACTAGAAGCTATGGTTATTTTGCATGATTCAAAGGCTTACATAAAGTGTTTTTTTGAAGTTTGTGTAGATGTGCTCACAGTTACCACTAGTGTGTTGTTGCGTCAAGTCTTACAAGGTCATGTTTTAAACAAGCATTGCATAAGTTGAAATGTCCTATTGTTTGAGAATGTTACTAATATCTGGTCTTTCCTTGAGGTTGGAAGTGAGTTGAAACAGTATACATTTATTCCTGAGACAAGATATTTGAGAGGCGACGAAACAATGGAGCTACAGACGAAACGAAAGAGGAAATGTTATTTTTTAAGAAAATTTTATAGTTAGCATAGATTTGTTGTGTTTTAGGTCATCAATTTAGTTGTTGATTGGCTGAAATGAAACCAACCCATAGATTGACCAATCATAAGCTTATTAGGATTTAGTATAACATCTTGGGTAGAATTCTCTTGAGTTAGTAGTATTAATACTATTATTATGATTTGGGTGGTTTGGAGAGCAGACTAGAGAAGACTAGAGAAGATGAGATTCGACTCTGGTGGTTCGAGACTTATTGGCTGAGTGGGTTTAGTTGTCGTTAGGCCATAACTGATGGTGTCCCCTGGGCGAAGCAAGCTACTTGCTGTTTCTACCTTTTCTATTGGTAATGTATGTCATTGTAATGTAATATGTGTCTCTTGTGCTTTCTAGTTACCAGCTGCAACCTATGACTTAATTGATGCATATTAATAATATTTTTTATCATTAACTGAGATAAAGAGTTTTTCAAAATTTGTGTTGCTAAATTCCTTTAACATGAAGCCCAACATGTTGATGCTAATTTGTGGTTAGAGAGGGAACTAATTTGAAATGCTCATGACCTACTTTGAGATCATTTGATGCTGAACTAATGTATACTTTGCCATTATTACAGTTTTTTTGTATTATTAATAAGTGTGATTCTTTTGGAGATAATTTATTTTATTGTCTTGAACAATTTGAGACATATAAGACGTTTTAATTAACCGCTATTGATCTTATATGCTTATCATTTGTGTTTGAGAGATATTTTCGTGACCTTAGCATTGTTAGTATAGGGAACTAAATCTATGAAATCTTTTTAATAAACTAGTGTGGTTATTGATTGGAGTTTAATATATTGATTGTTATTAACCTTTGTTGATACTCATGTCATTCATTGATGACATCCCCTCAAACCTATGCCGCTTCGATCCATTCTCCTCTTGCGCAGAACCCACTATTCACTGTAGATAATAGCTAGAATTCCGTGGCGCATTAGCAACCTTGTGTTACTAAAATAAAGTACCTTTATTTTTGGTAACACTGAGTATTGTCTTTTATTGTGTATAAGTACTGTGTAACTATAGTGGTATTGCAGGAGCTTTGCATGTCTCCTAGTTCAGCCTAAGCTGCTCTGCTGCAGCTACCTCTAACAGCCTAATCTGCTAGAACACTGACTACATTTCACTAATAAGGGATAATTGGACATGGTATAAGGTGTAAGTACCTAGGGTACCCACTACAAACCAGGCCAGCCGCCTACACTTGGCAATAGAGAAAGAGAGGCAGGGACTAGGGTTAGCACCCCATGGTGACACAGCTGTGGTTTCAGGGAACCTAGGGTCAGGGAGGACTCTTTTGATTCCAGGAACCTTGGTAAAGTTGTTCCTCCCTACAAGGTGGGGATGACATCCATAAGTGGTTCTCTGCTCTGGAAAGGGCCTGCAAAGTTCATAGGGTCCCCTATAGACAGTGGGCTGCCACCCTTTGGCTCGCCCTCTTTGACAAGGGGAGGGATAGACTTCTTACTGTCAGAAAGGAGGATGCTGAAAACTACACTATGTTAGAGTCTGCTCTTTTGGTCTTACCACTGAACAGTACAGAATAAAGTTCAGGGAGTCAGGAAAGAGTCCTCCCATGATTGGGTTGATTTTGTGGACTGCTCTGTGAAGGCCTTGGAGAGCTGGTTACATGGTAGCAAAGACAGTGAAGGTGAGGGCTTATACAATCTTATTCCAAGAGAGTATATACTAAGTAATTGTGCATCTGGTTTGTTGCACCAGTACTTGGTAGACCCAGGTCTGACCTCTCCCCAAGAACTGGGAAAGAAGGCAGACAAATGGGTCAGAACAAGGGTGAGCAGAAAAGCTCACATAGGGAGTGACAAAGATGACAAAAGGGAAGCAGGTAAGTCTCAGGACAAGGGTGGGGACAAAAACAAACTAAAAGAGTCAAGCCCACAAAATTCCTCTGAGGGTGGTCCAAAACCTGTTCCTCTTCCCATAACAACAAGACTTGGTGCCTTGTCTGTAGAAACAAAGCCAATAGGCCAGGAGACAGCTCCTGCCCTGAGAAAAGCACCAAACCACCCACCACTACATCCCCACCCTCAACCACTAGTGCTCATAGTAACAGAAGTAGTGGTGGGTCAGGCAGCAATAGCTATTCAAAGAATGTAGCTGGGCTCACTTTAGGAAGTGTGATGGGGCTGGCTTAGTTATGGAGGCTAGTGAAGCTGTTTTAGTCTCAGTCGGGGGCAGTGATTTTGCCACCCTTCCGGTCTGTCCCCTTAACAAGGATAAGTACTGGCAGCTGCCCTTTATAAATGGTGTTCAGGCAGAGGCCTACAGGGACATAGGTGTCAGTGTCACTATGGTGACTGAAAAACTGATGTCCCCTAAGCATCACCTACTTGGTCATCACTACCAAGTGACTGACACCCACAACAACATTGTGTGCCAGCCCATGGCAGTTGTTGATTTCAGCTGGGGCGGGGAGTTACTGCCCCAAAGAAGGTTGTAATGTCCACAGATCTACTGGTAGAGTGTCACTTGGGGAATGACTTGGAGACTTCAGATTGGGTTGAAGTGGAGTTGGAGGCCCATGCAGCAATGCTGGGCATCCCAGGGCATATTTTCGCTTTGACCAGGGCTCAGGCCAAAAAGCAAAAAGAAAAAGGAATCTTAGAGCCTGGAACAACGGCCCAAGAAGCCCCAAAAAACAAGGGTAGAAAGGGCACAAAGTTGCCCCCTACCACACCCTCCAGTGAGGATTCCCCCTTTGAGGAGGAGTAATCCACCCCCTTGGTAGAACCTACACCTAAAGAGTAGAAAGCTGACACAGTTTAACTTGAATGTGTAGGGGGCCTGCCAGGGAAAAGTTCAGTAGGGCACATCAAACCTGCCCCACACTGGAAGGGCTAAGACAGTATGCTGTCCTTCAGGAAGCAGGGGATGTCAGTGGAACCCACAAGGTGTATTGGGAAGACAATCTCAGAGCCAAGGGAACCCAAATCTGGTGCCACCAGGAGGTTGATAGTACCTCTGCAGTATCGTTAATTTCTGTTGACCCTTGCATATGACATACCCCTGCAGGTCACCTGGGGTAAACCAAAACTTTGGAAAGACTATCCCACTCTTTCCCTGGCCCCATATGTCTGAAGATACAAAGGAGTTTTGTCACTCCTGGGTCACCTGTCAAGCAACTGGCAAGACAGGTTGCACCCCAAAGGCCCTCCTAATCCCATTATCAGTGGTTGGATTCCCTTTGAGAGGATTGGGGTGGATATTGTTGGCCCCCTACACCCACCCTCTGCCTCTGGAAATAGATTTATCCTGGTGGTGTGGACCATGCCACCAGGTATCCAGAACCTATACCTCTAAGGCCACTACAGCTTCTGCAGTGGCAAAGGACCACCTGGGAATCTTCGTAAGGGTAGGCTTCCCAAAAGAGGTGGTATCAGACCGAGGTGCAAACTTCATGTCTGCATAACTTAAGGCCATGTGGAAGGAATGTGGTGTAAACTATAAATTCACCACCCCTTGCCACCCCCAAACCAATGGGTTGGTTGAGAGATTTAATAAAACTCTCAAAGGCATGTTTATGGGACTCTGAAAAACTCAGGAGGAGATGGGATGTCCTACTGCCATGCCTCCTGTCTGCCTACAGGGAGCTTCCTCAGAAGGGAGTGGGATACAGCCCCTTTGAATTTCTATTTGGACACCCTGTTAGTGGTCCACTTAAACTTGTAAGGGAGGGCTGCGAGCAACCTCTTAAGCCCCCTAAACAAGACATTGTGGATTATGTACTTGGCCTTAGATTTAGGATGGCTGAGTATATGAAAAAGGCCACTAAAAACCTTAAGGCCAGCTAAGAACTCCAGAAGCAATGGCATGACCAGAAGGCTCTCCTACCTGTGTATCAGCCAGGGCAGAAAGTGTGGGTTCTGGAGCCTGTGGCTCCCAGGGCACTCCAAGACAATTGGAGTGGTCCCTATGCAATAGTGGAGAATAAGGGTAAGGTCGCCTACTTAGTTTACCTTGGCACTCCTTGAAGCCCCTTCTGGGTGCTTCATGTGAACCCCCTTAAGCCCTATTATGACAGGACTGACATGACCCTGCTCATGGTAACTGATGAGGGACAGGAAGAAGAGAGTGACCCTCTCCCTGATCTATTCTCCACCACTGCAGCTGATGACTCAGTGGATGGAGTTGTCCTAGCAGACTGCCCTTCTGAGTCTCAGAAAGGGGACTGCAGGAAACTCCTGGGGCAGTTCTCTGAACTGTTTTCTCTGACACCTGGTCAAACAACATGGTGTGAGTACACCATTGACATGGGGAGAGTTTGCCTGTTAAAAGTGAAATTTACAGGCAACCTAATCATGTTAGGGATTGCATCAAAGCAGAAGGGCAAAAGATGCTAGAACGAGGAGTGATTGAGCACTCTGACAGCCCCTGGACTAGTCCAGTGGTGCTGGTACCAAAACGCCACTCCCAAAATTGGGAAAATGGAGATGAGGTTCTGTGTTGATTAGGGAGGGTTCAACACTGTCACAAAGACTGATGCTCACCCTATTCCTAGGGCAGAGGAGCTCATAGATACACTGGCATCTGCCAAGTATCTGAGCACCTTTCACTTGAGTGCAGGATATTGGCAGATCAAATGGTCAGAGAATGCAAAAACAAAAACTGCATTCTCAACCATTGGAGGGCACTATCAATATGCTGTTATGCCCTTTGGTTTGAAAAAATGCACCTGCCACTTTTCAGAGGCTGGCGAATACAGTTCAGGTATTGGAAGCCAATAGTGCAGCCTATCTTGATGACATATCTGTCTTTATCTCAACCTGGGATAACCACCTGGGCCACCTCTGGAATGTTTTGGTAGCCCTGCAATAGTCATGCCTCATTATCAAGGCCTGTAAGCACCACATAGGGCAGGGGAAGGTTGTATACCTGGTCCACTTGGTAGGTGGAGGCCAGATTCAACCACTGCAGGGGAAGATCCAGACTATTTTAGACTGGATCTCCCCTACTATATAGGCCCAGATGAGAGCCTTCTTAGGCCACACTGGATACTACAGGAGGTTCATTACGAATTATGGCTCCATTGTAGCCCCTCTTAATGACCTCAGATCTAAAAGAATGCCTAAAAAGTCTTATGGACAGCTAGCTGTCAAAAGGCTTTTGAGGAACTCAAACAAGACATGTGCTCTGCACCAGTGTTCAAAAGCCCTGACTACTCCAAGAAATTAATTGTCCAAAATGATGCTTCTGAGGTAGGGGTTGGAACAGTTTTTTCTCAGCTCAACATTGAGGGTCAGGATCAACCAGTTGCTTTTATAAGCAGAAGGTTGACCCCTAGAGAGAGGCGTTGGTCAGCTTTTGAAAGGGATGCCTTTGCCGTGGTCTGGACCTTGAAGAAGCTGAGGCTATACCTGTTTGGCACTCACTTCATTGTTCAAATAGACGACAAGCCCCTTCTGTGGCTGAAACAGATGAAGGGAGAAACCCCCAAATTGTTGAGGCGGTCCATATCCTTACATGGAATGGACTATACAGTGGAACCACTCCAATGCAGATGGACTTTCCAGATATTTCCACTTAGACAATGAAGACTCATCTAGGCAAGGTTAGCCTTCTTGTCCTTTGTTTGGGGGGGTTGTGTAGAAAAAGGCCCTCTTTCCTGGCATGGTCACCCCAATTTTCTGCCAGTTGCAAGTGTGTTTGACTGTGTCTACTGGGATCCTGCTAACCAGTACCCCAACAGCTTTGCTCTATTCTCTAAATTGTACCTTTTTCTTCTCACAATTGGCATATTGGTCCCTCCATATGAGTCCCTAGTATATGGTACCTAGGTACCCAGGGAATTGGGGATCCAGAGGATCCCTATGAGCTGCAGCAGATATTCTGTCACCAGTAGGGAGCCCATGCAAAACGTGCTGCAGGCTGGCCATTGCAGTCTGCGTGAAACTGGTGCATGCATCCATTTTCACTACAGGTTACTGCACCAGGGTCACTATAAGTCACCCCTATGGTAGGCCCTCTCAGCCCAGAGGGCCGGGTGCAGGTACCTGTGTGTGAGGGAACCCCTGCACTAGCAGGGGTACCCCCACAAACTCCAGATCCATTTTCCTGGACTTTGTGAGTGCAGGAACGCCATTTTACATGTGTACTGGACATAGGTCACTACCTATGTCCAGCTACATAATGGTAACTCCGAACCTGGGCATGTTTGGTATCAAACATGTCAGAATCATACCCCAGTACTGTAGCCAGTATTGGAAGTATGATTCCATGCACTCTGGGGGCTCCTTAGAGGACCCCCAGCATTGCTTCTACAAGTCTTACAGGGTTTTCCAGGCAGCCCAGATGCTGCCACCCCTCAGACAGGTTTCTGCCCTCCCAGTGCTTCATCTGTTCAAGTCCAGGAAGGCAGAACAAAGGATTTCTTTTGGAAGTGGGAGGTAATGCCCTCTCCCTTTGGAAATAGGTGTGACTGGCTTGGGAGTTGTAGACTCCCCAAGCCACTGGTTTGGTTTGAAGGGCACATTTGGTGGTCTCAGAGCACAAACCATTCTACATTGGTTCAGGGACTCCCAGTCCCTGCTTGGAATGAAATTGGACATTGGAAGGGGAGTGCCACTTCCCTGTCCATCACCACTCCAGGGGTGATGCTCAGAGCTCCTCCAGAGGATCCGTGGGTTCAGCCATCTTGTTTCCAAGGTTGGCAGGGAACTCTGGGAGGTTCTGAGTTGCCAGGCCAGGTAGGTGACGTCAGAGTCCCCTCCTTATAGGTCCTTACCTGGTTAGGGGACCAATCCAACTTTCAGGGATATTTAGGGTCTCTCTCTCTTGGGTGGGTCCTCAGATTCAGCTAGCAAAATTCCAGCAGGACTCCTCTGCAACCTCTGCTTTGACTTCTGGCAACTGGAACTATGACTGGACCCTACAGGAACCCACAATGCTGAAATCAACAAAGAAGACTCTTCTGCAACTTTGCTTCATGTCAGCTTTGCAACATTTCGCTGGCCGTGGGTCCTCAGAAGACAGCAGCTCTTCAGCCTGCACAGGAAGAAGAAGGAATCTTCCTTGGAGTGAAGGAGTCACTCCCCTGCAACAGCAAGCACCTACAGCAAGCGACAACCGGCAGCGTAGATCTCCCCTCATCTTGAGCTGTGTGGATCCTGCATCATGGGTGGTGGTCTGGAGTAGTCGTCTTGGTCCTCTCTGCCAGCTGTCCAACTTTGGTGGAGGTAAGCTTTGCCTTCCCACGCAGGACAGTACCCCCATGTATCGCGTCTCTTGCAGCTACCAAGGCTTATTTGCATCTCCTCCTAGGAATCTTCAGGAGACGTGTAGCTCCAGCCCCCAGCACTCCAACCAGCAAAGCACAGCCTCCTTGATGGTTCTCTAGCAGCGTGGAATCCTCTTTTGTAGTGCTGCGTGGACTTCTTCTGTGACTCCTGTGGGTGCTGCCTCTATTCCTCTGGACTCTCTGTGATGCTGAGGGCCCCCTGTGACTCTCCCTCCTGGGTTGAGTCCTTCTTGGCCTTACTGGTACCCAGCAGCACCACTTTTCCAATAACCACAAGTTTGCCTTTGCCAAAGCTTGTTGGTGGAATTCCTGCACCAACACCCGCCTGCAATCTTCCTTCCAGCAGGGGACAGCTGTGTCCTTTAGGAACTCTTCTCCAGCTCCACAGCTGCAGTGCTGACCTGTTCTTCATCACTGTTGCCCAACTCCTGCAACAACAGCTGGGTGAGCACTAGCTTCTACTCCTCCTGGACTCCACTGTGACTTGGTCCCTTCTCTCCACGGGTCTTCTTTCTTCAGGAATCCACCAATGGTTTTCTTGCAGTCTTGTCTCGGTGTCTTTTTCTTCTTTTCCTCCTTTTGGGTGGTTCGGTGCAAATCCAGTGATTTACTCCTGCATTCCTGGTTGCTGCGGGGTACTGTGCTACTTACCTCTGTGGCTTTCTAGTACTCCCACCTCCCCTCTACACATTTTACTTACCTAGGTTGGACTCCTGTGTTCGCATTCCAGTATTTTAGTATATGGTTTGGGGTCCTCCTAGGGTCACTATTGGTTATTGCTATTTTCACTGTTTTCTAAGCTTTTCTATGCCGATTTCTGATTGCTAGTGTATATATTTAGTGTATTACTTACCTCCTATTGGTGGGTTACCCTTCCAGTACTTTGTGGTGATTTGTTCCAACAATAAAGTATCTTTATTTTTGTACAACTGAGTGTTTTCTTTCATGTGTGTAAGTGCTGTGTGACTACAGTGGTATTACATGAGCTTTGCATGTCTCCTAGATAAGCCTTGGCTGCTCATCCACAGCTACATCTAGAGAGCCTGGCTTCTAGACACTGCCTACACTTCACTAAGAGGGGATACCTGGACCTTGTATAAGATGTAAGTACCATAGGTACCCACCACACACCAGGTCAGCTTCCTACAACCACCAAAATGCAGGCCATTAGGGGGGTAATGGCCCGACGGGTAAACACTCCCTTGTTCGGAGGACATCCCCAGCTGGGCCTCCATGGTCTTCCATGCCCAGCATCTCAGATCCTCCCACCGCTTGCAACAATGGGTGCTCCGCCAGCTGTGGACCCCAGGGTCTGCACTTGCTTGGCGATTGCATGCCAGATCCCTTTCTTTCACCTGCATGGATGACACAGATAAAAGGAGAAAGTCATGTACACATGCACCATAGTAACAGTAGTTGACACAACACAACTGTAACAGCAAGTGAGCACACATACCCATCTTCTCTGCCGACACGCCTGTACGGTATGCCACATGCATACATTGACACCAACAGCAGTTCACAAGGCCAACTCACAGTCACACGGAACACCAATCACACATGGCTGGGGCATTGGACTTACCTGTTACTCTGGTGCCCCATATTGCTGTTCATATAGGGGTAGGACCTCCTCCACCAGCTTTTACAGCTCTTCCTGTGTGAAGGCAGGGGCTCTATCACCTACATAACGTGGATTGGTGGCTCCCAGAGGCAGTACACAGCAGCTCATGTAGTGTAGATCTTGCTAGCAATAGTGCCAGGAATCAAGTGAGAAAGACTGCAGAAAATGGCAGTCACGGCTGACACATACAGGACAGTCACTGGCGGTGGTCATTGCCATTGCCCCAAGTCCACCATACGGAGCAATGTTAACCTATGACAAGTTACACAGTGGTTGCGACCGCCTACTACCATGACGACTTCCGCCGGCAGACCTAGGTCACTTCCAACTGTCCAGAACTGACATTTTGGGTACATATACTCGATGCAAGTGCTTAAATAAGTGTGTCAAACACCTGATCGACCAGAAATCTATGTCACTCAATGTAGTGACTTCATGATTGTGCTACATAAGGGGACAAACCTGAAGAAATAACGTGTTGAGCCTGTATACATGTGGAGAGTTCTGTGTAGCTACTCTGAGGTATTAAGGTGTCTGAAAGAAATAGGTTAATATAGTTACATATGTGTCATCAGTGTAAGACTCCACAGTCACCCCAAAATGTTCACATACATACATATGTCCTATCCAATTGATATTACAAACAATGTGCTGCAATGACGGTGTATGATGTGCATCTCTATGGTCTGTAATGTTGTTGTCAGCACTGCTCCACATCCCCTACACATGTGTAGGTTTCTGCAAGTATACAATATGCTGCTGTTGTGTGCCAACTGCATGGCTTATTGTACATTTTCTTCTCTCAAATTAGATATTCTGCCATGAGGGAAATGAGACAACCACAAGTGTACCGTCCACTGGTGGACCTGGCAATCATGGTGGACAGACATCATCCAGACCTACCGTCTGAATTGCCAGAACATTATGGGGGTCATTCTGACCCCGGCGGTCCTTGACCGCCGGGGCCGGGGTCGGCGGTAGCACCGCCAACAGGCTGGCGGTGCTCCGCCGGGCATTCTGACGGCGGCGGTACAGCCGCGGCCAGAAACGGAAAGTCGGCGGTGTACCGCCAAATTTCCGCTGCCCATGGGAATCCGCCATGGCGGCGCAGCTTGCTGCGCCGCCATGGGGATTCCGACCCCCTCACCACCATCCTGTTCCTGGCGGTTCCGCCCGCCAGGAACAGGATGGCAGTGAGGGGTGTCGTGGGGCCCTGCAGTGCCCATGCCAATGGCATGGGCACTGCAGGGGCCCCCGTAAGAGGGCCCCACTTTGAATTTCAGTGTCTGCTCAGCAGACACTGAAATTCGCGACGGGTGCTACTGCACCCGTCGCACATCCTCCACTCCGCCGGCTCCATTCGGAGCCGGCATCCTCATGGAGGGGTGTTTCCCACTGGGCTGGCGGGTGGCCTTTTGGCAGTCACCCGCCAGCCCAGTAGGAAACCCAGAATAACCGTGGCGGTCTATTGACCGCGCAGCGGTATTCTGGCGGTTTCCTCCAGGCGAGCGGCTCCCGTCGCCCGCCGGGGTCAGAATGCCCCCCTATGTATCTATGTAGACAGTTGGAGCCAGATCTGATGCCAGGCAATCACAATCCCTATTCTATACCGCCCATCATTCAAGTATTGTCAGTGTTACACTTCCTGGCCAAAGGCTGATTCCAGCTCACTGTTGCCTTAACAGCAGGGATGTCTCAGCCCATGTTATCTCAGTCATGGAGGGATGTACTGTGTGCTTTCTTGCAACACCTGGACAGCTACATCAGGTTTCCACAAAGAGAGGATATGGCCAATGTGAAGGGTGACCTTTATCATATGGGACTGATTCCTCATGTGGTAGGGGCCATTGATGGCACACATGTATGCCTGGTCCCTCCCACTGTCAATGAACAGGTGTATAGGAACAGGAAGAACTACCATTCAATCAACATGCAGCTGGTGTGTCTGGCAGACCAGTATATCTCCCAAGTGACTGCTGAGTTTCCTGGATCAGTGTATGGTTCCTACATTATGCGGAACAGCATTGTCCCAACAATGATGGCACGACTTCACACAGAGAGGGCCTGGCGGGTTGTTGAGTATGCATTGGTATGTTTTTAAATGTAATGTGACCTGTCATCACAATCTGCACAATCTCAGTACCTCATTTGGTTTTGTTCTACCATTGTGTTCACAGCTGACTCTGGCTATACAAACCTTTCTTGCCTGTTGACACCTGTGAGGTACCCAGCCACACCAGAGGAACTCCGTTTAAATGAGGCCCACGGGAGGACAAGGCGTTTAATAGAGCGTACTTTCAGCCTCCTGAAGGCAAGATTCAGGTGCCTGGACTTATCTGGAGGTGCTCTCCTCTACTCAACCCACAAGGTTTGACACATCATCGTTGCCTGCTGCTTGCTCTACAATCTAGCCCTGAGGCATCAGATATCATTGCTAGCGGATGAGGGTGAGACAGAAGTACCTGTGCCTGCAAATAATTATATGGAAAGTGATGAAGAGCCAGAGGACGAAGGAGCTGCTGACTGTAGGACTGAGCTCATCAATCAGTACTTCCAGCGACATACAGGTATGTGAGGTGGACCCTTTCATGTCTTGTCAGTGCACAATCAGAAGTGGATAACAGACATTAAACCTCCTGACCTTTGGCAAATGTGATTGTGTTATGATGTCCAGTGCCTGTGTGTGAGTTGTTATGGAAGACAGAAGGAATGTTAGTTATACAGTATTGGTGAGCCTGCCCTAATATGTGTAGTAGCACAACATTCACCTCTCTCTTGGACTGACCGGTTTTGAGCTGAATTTCATGTATTCTCCTATTGCCAGCTCCTCCCACCCACAGGATGTGGATATCGTCTGGGGTCTGCTACTTGGGGCATGGGTTATATATAGTCAGTAGTCAATGGTTAAAAAGTACAGTTCTGAGAGGTGGTCACTTCAGATAGCTTGTTAAAATTACATTAGGAAGGCCCCAAACCTTGTGCTGTATAGGTCCTATCTAGATGTCATGATTTGGAGTCATACTACAATAGGCATAAAGTTGATTACCTGTACATGTGCTTACTGTGTACTCATGCCTTCCATCCTGATGGTACTCTTTGCCTTGCTTTAATTGCAGATGGCTCAATGGTCTATACCCTGGTGTTACTGTGGATTTCAAAATCATACTGAGACATCTGTCAGGTGACATTACTGTTGTCATGTGTGTCCTTTTGAGAGGACCTCCGTCTGATAGCCATTACACTGCTATTTTGAATCAGGGGTCCATTACCAGAACACAATTGTGTTGAAGGACTTATGTTGTAGTATGATTAAACACACATGTACAATAGCTGTGTCCATAAATGTTTGATTGATCAGAGTGGCTCCTACAACATTTGGACACACAGGTCCTATGTCCTTGTACCATGGGAACATTGAGTTAAAATTCAGAACAGTCAACAGGGTGTCTGAGTGGCACACAAGGGTGACAAATCAGGAGAGGATCACTTCCTAGCAGTGGGATCGGTCTTGGCATTTGCTGCAGCCGGATGTCTCGATGGACATCCACATTTGTGGGGGGTTCTTCTGCTATAGAGGGAGGGATGTCTGAGGCTTGGGGTTCCCCTGGCAAGGCCTCCATTCCACTAGCTGCTGCTGAGGTACGGGGGCAGATGTAACGTTGCCAGTGGAAGGGGTCTGATGGTGGGTAGCTATATCATGCAGGGTGGTGGTGGTGATGTCCCTCAGTACCCCTGCTGTAAAGGCTGGGGTGGCATTGTGTGCCTGCCACTGCTGCATTGTGGTATTCCCTCTGCAGCCTTTGATTATTCCCCAACATGGTGATGATATGGTTCATCCTCTGTATGCTCCCAGGACTTGGGAGATGGTACCATGGTCAGTGGAGTCCCTCAGCTGCTGTATCCTCTGTCCCACAGCATATTTCCCACACACCCTGCCCCCAGGTGCCTGTGACCCTGGCATTGTATGCCCAGTCCCAGTGTTAGCAGGACCATCATTGTCTGGAGTGTCAAGGTCAGACTCAGGACCCTGTTCTGTGAGGCACACAATAGTTTGAACAGTCCTTGAGACACAGGTTTGGGACCCCTTATGTGATGTCTGAACAACTGGGATGGGGGGAAATGATGTGGTCAGGGTGAGGCTCGGAAACATCGCCTGACCAGATGTTCCTGATGGGCCAGGTAGATCATCACTGTCCAGACATCCAGGCATTTTGTCCTCACTGGGGCCTTCATTCAGAGGGGAGTTGACGGTGCTTGGTATCCTCTCCATGGTGGCAATGGCAGAGTTCCCTGTGGATGGAGTGAGACACAGAGTACAGTTAAGAAAGTGTGTTTGGCACCCTCTTTGTGCGATGCAGACAATGGCTTAGCATGATTCCCAGCAATTACAATGATAATTGCTACACATTATAGCTTGGTGGTACATAGTGACAGGAGTTCCATACTCAATGTTGTGTGCTGTCATCAGTGTTTGGTACATATGGCACTGCAGATGGTTTTCTGTGACTATCTGATACTTGACATGACCAATAGACTCTGGTTCCTGGTGTGTAGTCAGGCTTGGCAGTAGTCTCACATTATGCCTGAATCTTGTACCATGTGTCCCATAGGGAACAGAGTATGTGGGTATGCAAGGCTAATAATCCTCTTTCCAAACCATGGTCAGTCCATTACAGGCTTGGGGATATTGATCAGTGTTCATTTTTATTAGTTACAGGGCTGTAGCTGTTTTTTGCCTTTCGTGCCATTGTGGTGTGCCATTGCATTGCTGTCATTTCCATGTGCTGGTCCTCAGTCGTATATTCTAGATGGTGTAGATAGTACAATAGTCATACATACATGAAATTTGACCCAATGTGCACGTTGAAGGTTTTCGCATTAATGGGTTGGTGCATTGTGGGTGTCGTAGTGAGATTAGGCTGTGGTATCCCTGCCCTTGTCAAGGGCCATGTGGGCAGTGGGGCTGTGTGGGGTGGTGGCATGCAGGAAAGGGGCTTTGGGTGACTGGCAGGTAAGTGCAGTGAGTAATGCAGTGAATTATGGGGTATTTGTGGTGGTTAGGAAGCATGAAGAACACAACAATTGTGTTACAATGATGTTGTGGGTACTTATCAGATTCCTGTCCCCCAGGTACTCCACTCATGCCCCCAGGATGTTGTATCTCCAAGACCTTCTCCTCTCAAGATGTGAAGTGTGGGGGAGGAAGTGGGGCCTACTGCCAGTCTTTTGCATGGCTATTTGTTGTGTTGATGCCTTGGTACTCACCTTCCCCCGTAGGTTGTTCCACCTCTTCCTGATGTCATCCCTTGTGCGTGGATGGCTGTCCACTGAGTTGACCCTGTCGACTCTTCATTGCCATGACTCCATTTGCATGGCAGTTGATGTTAGCTGGACCTGTGCTCCAAACCGTTGTGGCTCTACCCTGACAATTTCATCCACCATGACCCTCAACTCATCCTCGGTGAATCTTGGGTGCTTTTGCAGGGACATATTTAAGATTGTGTTTACAGTGTGGGTTGGGGGTGTTGTGTATGAAAGAGTGCAGTGTTGGGTGAATGATGGTGTGTGGGTTGTACATTGTGAGGGATGGACTGTTATAGTGGAATGCGTGTGTTCATTATGTGTGCATTGTGTTTGTTTATTAGAAGTGTGATGAGTGTGATGTGTGTGTACCTATAGTGTCAGGGTGCTCTCTCTGAGTATGTGCCTGCACTCAGTGCCTCTGTATGGTGTTTTAGTTGCAAAGGGTTGTGGATTGTGTGTGGGTTTGTAATATAGTACAGTGTGTAGGATGTGTGTCAGGTGAGTGGTCTTTAAACTGTCCTATGGGTTATATGACGGAACACCGAATCTTAAACTACTACTAACCTTAACAACGAGGTCGGAACACCGACCTCGTCTTTACTACTAATGATTTTACCACGAATGCCTTAACAACAATATTTCGTTGTAAAGGCATTCCTGATAAAATCATTAGCAATAGGCACCATTCACCCTACATCCCTCACCCCACCCCCCCAACCCCACCCCAAAACCTAAAACCCCCTGACCCCCACCCACTCCCCAAAACCAAAAACACCCCACCCCCCCCAACCCCACCCTAAAACCTAAAACCCCCTGACCCCCCACCCACTCCCCAAAACCAAAAACGCCCCACCCCCCCAACCCCACCCCAAAACCTAAAACCCCCTGACCCCCCCCACCCACTCCCCAAAACCAAAAACGCCCCACCCCCCCAACCCCACCCTAAAACCTAAAACCCCCGACCCCCCACCCCCTCCCCAAAACCAAAAACGCCCCACCCCCCAACCCCACCCCAAAACCTAAAACCCCCTGACCCCCCAACCCCTCCCCAAAACCTAAAACCCCCCACTTACCTGAGTCGTCACCTTGTCATCTGCGTCGTCCTCCTCAGCCGACTCCCTTGTTTGTACCTTAACCATGCATGTTCATTGTTCAGGACATGCGTGGTTAAGGCACAAAATAACAAAGTCGTGGTTAAAGAAAGCGTTGTTCCGCTTTCGTTAACCAGGACTTCGTTATAAAAAATTCGGCATAAAGGATGTTTACCGTCCTATGTGGTGTTGTCTTCTGTCAGTGGTGGTTTTTGACAGCAGCGGCTCACACCGCCAATGTTTTTACTGCCTTGGAAGAACTGCTGTGCTGATTTCTAGATTGCAGTCTGGTGGGGGGATTTGTGTCTGGCTTGCGTTTGCTGGTGGCATGACCATCTCTCTTCTGCATGCCATTGTTCTGGTGGTTTCGGAAATTTGGCTGTTTTTTGGCTGTCTTCACGGTGTGGGTCATAATATGGCGGTTGGATGACTGCCAACATTGCAGTCTTTTGGCATCCGCCACAGCGGTGGTCTTGCCTAAAGTCCAACAAGATCGTAATGAGGCCCTATACGTTTCTTTACCCCATTAGAGCAGAGACCATTATGCATACCTTTTAACTGCAAAGAAGTTGAACAGAACGTCCCTGCACTAAGGACATGGAATTCATCAGATGCTCACACCAAGTTTCATGCCCACACCTCAGACTGAAGAGACACAGTTCACTTCCAGACTGAGATTTTTTTTCAGATTCATTATGATACATTATCTTGAACCCTCCCCATCCACACCCCAGAACTGCTGCAGTAGGAGCCAAGACTCAGTCAATACTCCAAGACAAATTCTATTCTATTGAACTGCAACCTATACACAACCCTCTGAGTAACACTGCACAGGAAATGTGTCTCATAGTAAACAGTCCCATAAATTAGTTTAAGGATACAAAACCTACTTTCATCAATAAAATAAACACATAAAATAGCACTGGCCAGATTCTTTTAAATTATTATTTTAAAATCTTATTCTAGTGCATAACCTATGCACGGTAACCGAACAGAATGCAAAAAGGAATACAGCAATGAATGCCATGGTCAGCGATAATGGCAAGAACATTTCTAACACGGATATTGATTTTCCAACATTCTAAAAACCTACACCTATTTTTAGGTTCTATCATAAATTCAGACTTCAGGGAGATTGAAAAGGGGGACAGTAGGACCCTTGCATGGCCAATTTCTCATTTGCATTGATGGTAAGCATAGACAGTCTGACCCCTGATGGGTATATTTGAGGGCTTTACCTGCAATCTGACTATGCCAGAGATATATGGAAGGGGATTGAGGAAACCAACTTGAACACCAAGGATGTTTTTTTTTAAAGATATGGTGGGTGGTCAGTCAGTCATGGACTCAGGCCTCACCCCCCACCCTGACTGACAAATCAATATTAATGTCTCACTGGGGACAGACGGGGGGAGGGGATAGGAACAATCTGCCTATCTGTGAGGGGTGCGAGGAGCATGAAGGCCAATAGAAACTAAAGGAATCATTATTCACTTTCAGTGGGACAGAGGCTGGCTTATCCTGTCTGTTAGACTTTTCATCCTCGGTGTGGTCTCCCTTAACTTTTTGCCTCTGTTTCCCCGGTTGTTGATGTGTGCTGGACTCTGTTTTTGCTGTTTTTGTTACTCTGGGCACTTTACCACTGCTAACCAGTGCTCCTATACAAAATGTATATATAATTGATTCATCCATGATTGGCATATTTGGTTTACTAGTAAGTCTCTAATACTGTGCACTAGAGGTGCCCAGTGCCTGTAAATCAAATGCTATTAGTGGGCCTGCAGCACTGGGTGTGCCACCCACAATAGTAGCTCTGTAAACATGGCTCAGACCTGCCACTGCAGTGTCTGTGTGTGCAGTTTTAAACTGCAAATTAGACTTGGCGTGTGTACCCACTTGCCAGACCTAAACATTCCCATTTCTTACATGTAAGGCACCCCCAAAGAAGGCCCTAGGTAGCCCTGTGGGCAGGGTGCAGTGTATGTTTAAGGTAGGACATATACTAATGTGTTTTATATGTCCTAACAGTGAAATACTGCCAAATTTCGTTTTTCACTGTTGCAAGGCCTATCCCTCTCATAGGTTAACATGGGGGCTGCCTTTAATTAAGATTAAAGTGTAGATTCCCTTTGGGAGCAGATAGACATGTAGAGTTTGGGGTTATAGGTGGCTGGTCTGGCTTATAGTGAGTACCAATGGTGCTTCCACCTTGTGCCGGGTCCAGTTATCCCTTATTAATAGAGTGTAGTAGTGTTCCAGCAGCTTAGGCTGATAGAGGTAACTATAGTAGAACAGCCAAGGCTGAACTAGGAGACATGCAACGCTCATGCAATACCACTTATATCATATAGGTAATATATTGTGAGAAACACAATACTCATAGTTGCTAAAAATAAAGGTACTTTATTTTAGTGACAATGTGCTAAAAATATCTCAGAGGATATACTTCCTTAGGAGGTAAGTAACTTACACACCAAACAGAATCAGGAAAGTAAAACAGTCAGAATATAGTGCAAACACTGTAGAATACAATAGGATGCAATAGGCCTGGGGCAACACAAATCATATACTAAGAAAGTGGAATGTGAACCACAAATGGACCCCTAGGATAGTGTAGTGTGTAGAAGGTTGCTGGGAGTGTAAGAAAAAACTAAGGCTGTAAAAGATAACCCATCCCAAGACCCTGGAAAGTAGGAGTAAAGTACTACTATTTCCCCAGAAACACACTAAAGTTGTGATGAAGGATTTTGCAAGGACCACAATAGACTGCAAAGCACTGAAGATGGATTCCTGGACCTGAAGACCTGCAAAGGAAGGGGGCCATATCCAAGAGTCACTAAAGTATCCAGGGGTGACAGGAGCCCACTAAACCCCGGATGAAGGTACAAAATGGCTGCCTCTGGTTGGAAGAAGCTGTAGGTTTTGCAACAACAAAAGGTGGTAGGAAGTTCTTTTTCATGCAGAAGATGTCCCACGGCGTGCTGGAGGATGCAGAGTTGTATCCTTGGCAAAATACTGCAAACAAGCCTTGCTAGTTGCAAGAGTCATAGTTGAAGAAAAAGGGTGCTGCCCAGGCCCAGGAAGGACCAGGATGTCGCCACTTGGGTGAGGAGACAGAGGGGGCCCTCAGCAACATAGAGAGCCCTTGGACAGGAAGGAAGCACCTGCAGAAGTCCTTGAACATGGGTTCAAGAAGTCTGAACATGGCAGTTGTCTCAACACTGCAAAGAGAAGTCCCACGACACCGGAGATCAACTCAGGGAGCTGAGCATCGCAGGACGGAGAGCTGGCAACCTAGGCTCAGCTGTGCATGCAGGATTTCTTAGAAATGTGCACAGAAGCCCTTGTAGCTGCAGTTCATGCGGTGCACAGGATTACTGTCTGGAGAGGGGAGGCAAGGATTTACCTCCTCCAAATTTGGACAGTTGGACCACTGAACAGTCTGGATCACTTGGGTCCACCACCTGTGTACCAGGGGGCAAGCTTGTCAGGATGAGAGGGGACCCAGAGTACTGGTGAAGCTGAAGTTTGGTGCCTGCTGGAGCGAGGGGAAGATTCCGTCGACTCATGGGAGATTTCTTCATGGCATCCAGTGCAGGATGAAGGCAGGCAGCCCCCAGAGCATGCACCACCAGGAAACAGTCAAGAAATCTGGCAGGATTAGGCACTACAATGTCACTGGTAGTCTTATGGCTACTTTGTTGCAGTTTTGCAGGCGTCCTGGAGCAGTCAGCAGTCGATCCTTGGCAGAAGTCAAAGAGAGAATTGCAGAGGAGTCCTGCTGGATTCTTGCAAGTCGTTATCTGAGGAAAAGCCCACTGGAGAGACCCTAAATAGCCCTCAGAGGAGGATTGGCCACCTAGTCAGGTAAGCACCTAACAGGAGTGGTCTCTGACATCCCCTGCTGGCACTGGCCACTCAGAGGCCTCCAGAGTGCCCTCATACCTCTGGAAACAAGATGACAGAGGTCTGGGACACACTAGCGGAGCTCTGGGCACCACCCCTGGGGTGGTGATGGACAGGGGAGTGGCCACTCCCCTTTCCTTTGTCCAGTTTCGCGCCAGAGCAGGGACTGGGGTTTCCCTAAACCGGTGTACACTGGCTTATGCAAGGAGGGCACCATCTGTGCCCTTCTAAGCATTTTCAAAGGCTAGGAGAGGCTACCCCTCCCCAGCCTTTAACACCTATTTCCAAAGAGAGAGGGTGTAGTACCCTGTTCTCTGAGGAAATGTTTTATTCTGCCTTCCTGGGACTGGGCTGCCCAGACCCCAGGAGCGCAGAACCCTGTCTGTGGAGTGGCAGCAGTGGTAGCTGCAGAGAAAACCCCAGAGAGCTGGTTTGGCAGTACCAGGAGTCCATAGTGGAGCCCCCGGGATGCATGTTATTGGCTCCCCAATACCTGATTTGCAATGGGGGGAGAATTCCATGATCTTAGACATGTTACATGGCCATGTTCAGAGTTACCATTGTGAAGCTACAAATAGGTATTGACCTATATGTAGTGCAAACGTGTAATGGTCTCCCCGCACTAACAAAGTCCGGGGAAATGGCCCTGAACTATGTGGGGGCACCTTTGCTAGTGCAAGGGTGCCCTCACACTTAGTTACTTTGCACCTAACCTTCAGCAAGGGAAGGTTAGACATATAGGTGACTTATAAGTTACTTAATTGCAGTGAAAATGGCTGTGAAATAACGTGTGCATTATTTCACTCAGGCTGCAATGGCAGTCATGTGTAAAGGTTTGTCTGAGCTCCCTATGGGTGGCAAAAGAAACTCTGCAGCCCATTGGGATCTCCTGGAACCCCAATACCCTGGGTACCTAGGTACCATATACTAGGGAATTATAAGAGTGTTCCAGTATGCCAATAGAAATTGGTAAAAGTGGTCACTAACCATGCTAGAAAGAGGCTACTTTCTCACAGAGTAGCACCCCATGCTCACATCAGACCATGCATGCACATACTAACAAGCGCGGAAGACACCCTACTTATATGAAGACAGATATTCACTGAAGAATTTCTTCAGGCCACTGTACCACAACTTCACCAGCACAGGGAGATAACACATTTACACATAATACACGAATAGAAGTATTGAGGTGCTCAAATGAGGATTTATACAGGTTCCTTAAATTAGCTGTACGAGCCACGTTACGTTACTAAAGGCCATTACCTGTTAAACATCAACTTCATGGTCCCGAACATTGTATGAACAGATAAACAGATATCCTGGATGACAGCGGACAACTCATGCCATGGCCCCACCATAGCCTCTCAGGAAAGAAGTGGCACAGCACTCTTATCGTGATAGTGAAGTTGGCCAGAGGATGAAGGCACCTGTGGACAGGAGACTAATACATAGAAGGCAGAGGAGTGCAAATTCATCTCTCATCCTTTGTGGGAGTTCAATTAATACTGGCCTGCCTCACAAGTATTCTTGAAATTGCTTTCAATTGTATGATCACAGCAACTCTGACATAAAGCCTATTATTCATAAACACAAAGTTACATTAACTGACACAAACAGTAGTCTTCATAGAGATCATAGTGATGCCTTTGATGAGTTAATTATATTCAGGACAACTTATACCACTGGGAACAACCAATCTAAGCGCTGATTGGGCTGTGTCCTTCTGACTGAATAACATAATTGGTGGTGATGTATGTTGCAATGGCACATAATAAAGCAATCAATGTCACCATAATCAGCAATTTAGATAGGGACTGACACAATCACAGCAGCAGTTTACAATGTGTGCATGCAAGCATATCTTTCTTTCTTTCTTTCTTTCTTTCTTTCTTTCTTTCTTTCTTTCTTTCTTTCTTTCTTTCTTTCTTTTTTTCTTTCTTTTATGCAGATTTGACCTAAAATATTGATAGAGTGCTTTGCGTTGGAGTAGTTTTGAACAAATAAATAATTTCCTTTCCTTTTGCTTACAAATTAAAGGGCATATTTACAAGCTCCTTTTGCCATCTTAGTGCACCCATAGTGTCATTTTGTTAATGCAAAGGCGGCTTTTCTGCTGCACCATCTTTACAAAGAAGCGCAATGCTTGTATTGCAATACTTTGCGACCCATGGCATACATTATGCCTGTGTCAGGCATAATATATGCAAGGGGGGAGTTATGGCACAGGGAGGCCTGAAAAAATGACTCAGTGCAATTTACATTTCACTGTGCATTTTTTTCTGTCATTTTTAACTCCTGCTCTGAGCAGGCGTCAAAGTGATGCCCTTCGCTAATTTGTAAATAAATGTGCCCCAAAGATTTTAAGTGGTTTGTTGGAAAGTTGAGGGTGTGACCATGTAGTATATGAGATAAAATATCCCCTGGGGTAAATGATAAGGATATTGCAAGTCACTTCAGAGTTCCATAAACTTATGAAGGAACTTGTCTTTGAGCCTTGTTCCTCTATATAGATATGGAGCTCCTCAGTGGCTTGCAATATCCTTATAATGTACAGCAAGGGGTTGTTTATATCTTAGTTATCAACCTTTTACGTAGCTCATCTCTGGCATTTCGAAGCATTGCCAGATATTATTATGACTCACTTTAATTGTAGTTAATTTACAGACCTCGTAAGGGTTATAGTCTTAATTGGCCTTTCACAGATTGGCCTACACGTCAGAACAGATATTAGAACAAAGCAATAATTATTGTCCTACTTGCGCTTGGGGGCACAATTGTAAGTGATTAGCTCCTCATTTGATTTCTGAACATGCTTGCAGGCAAGAAACCTCAGGTCTATCAAAACCTCATTTGTATTTATGACCATAAGTGTGGCAAAATCATGCACACTACTGGGTCGCACCTGGATCTCTTTGAAGTAGTTGGTGTGGATCAACCATTTTCAAGCTAGTGTAATTGCTGCTGAGTTTTGAGTTGTGTCCTATGCCATACATCTCAACTGGGTTTTGGTTGGTGGGCTGCATGTGTATGACAATTCCATGTGGTTGTTGTATTATTGATTAGGTTGCCTGCCTACTGTCATTCCATCTTTTTCTCTGTGTATTTGTTCACTTCACTGATGTGAAAACACCACAGAAAAGTCTCCACACAGTTGTATGAAAAATAGAGGTTATTTGTCCGAGCAGATCAAGACCAAAATGACAAAAATCCAATGAACATTCACTTAAAAAAAATGTCAAGAATAAGCGCACTTTGTGCAGGACTCATTTTAGTGCCTTTACAATATTTTGCAAGAGTACGTGTATTCCTCCGAGAAGAGTGCAGCAAAGACTTGTCTGGGCTATTCGGGATCAGCCTGAATAGTGATTTAAAATCCCAAAAGGTGTTTTTCATGGTGCTGCAGGGTGCGCAGGGGAAGCTCAAACGCCACTCAGGTCTCCGTTGTCAGGGAATGCACTGCTGAAGCTGCAGGTTAAAGGTGAGGAGGTATTGAGGCAAAACAGCACTGAGACAGGAAGCAGAATTGCACCTGAGTGTGTCTCACCAGCCGGACAAGTGCAAGCATGTGGAGTGCATGTCTGTCACCTGGCAACACGGTCAGCAGGCTGAAAGGAAACCACTCCAAAGTCCTTACAAAGTCGGTGGCAGGATGCAAAAAAACTACTCCAAAGTACTGGCAAAAAGTGCAGTAGGATGAAATATAGTCACTCCAAAGTCCTGGAAAAAGGACTAGGCTGAAATGAAATCTGAAGTCTATGAATGCGAGTAGCAGGCTGAAATTAAGCCGCTCTGAGGTCTTTGATGTCCCGGAGACCTTTGGTAGAACCAGGGCAAGTCAGCAAGCCCTTGGAGTCACTCTGGAAGCAGTTCTTGCTTCTTTATCTGCAGGACAGAAGTCAGCAAGCAGCAAGGCAGCTCAGCAAAGCAGGACAGCAGTTCTTTGAAACTGCCAGGCACAGCAAAGTGTCGATCCTCAAGAATAGCAGCCTTCACTCCAGCAGGGCTCTGTCTTAGGTCCTGAAGTTTACAGATTTCAGAGGGTAAGAGACAAAGTACTTATTCCAAAAAGTGCATTTGATGTGGGAAATGACTTCAAAAGGTTTCTCTGAAGTGCACAGGTCTCCCTATCAGGCCAGCCCAGCAAAGACGTTGCACGGAGTTGTGCAGGTGAGGCGTCGCTGGAGCCCGTGCTGCATTGGTTCCTTACTGCTACTGGGGAGGTGAGGCATTGGTTCCTTATTGCTAGGCAGGGGAGGTGAGTCATTGGTTCCTTACGGGTGCAGAGGAGGTGATGCGGCATTGGTGGTGAGGCGTCGGTTTCTTGATGAATCCAGCAGGTCAAGATGTTAGGCATCGACTTCTTGGTGTCACATTCACACCATGGGCCACAGATGCTGTGGCAGAGTCAAGTGTCCCGAATGTCAGTGACATGGCACTTGGGATTCACACTGTGGCAGGACTTCGGAGGTGCTATGACAGCATTGGGCCTGCGCTTCAGTAGCGGGGACCACGGCTCCAGTACAGGCAGCGTCATGGAGTTGGACAGCGGCACCAGTTCCGAAGTCGCTCTGGAGTCTATGTGCTTGTTTTTTCTTGGTTACACCAGAATCTACCCCCAAGGGCCCAGGAACTGGATTCGGTACCACTTGGCAAGTCAGGCCTCTCAGCAAGAGAACCCAGGTGCTGGCAGCTGGTGTTTTTTTGATGTCCCCTGAAACTTCTTAAAAGAAGGCAATCTTAGTCCAAATGCTTGGAGAACCTTCGAAAGCAGGATTTAGAAAGCAAATTCCAGTCCTTTCACTCCCAGGACAGAAGCAGCAGGCAGCAGGCCAGCACAGCAAAGAAAAGCAACAGGCATGGTGGCAGTCCCTCCTCCATCATCCAGCTCTTTTTACTTTATGGAGTCAGAGGACCAGTACTTATACCCATTCTGCCTTTGAAGTAGTCAAACTTCAAAGAAAGATTTTTGTAGTACACAAGACCCTGCCTTTACTGCCCTGGCCCCAGATATACCCCGGGGGGTTGGGGACTGCTTTGTGTAAGGACAGGCACAGCCCTATTCAGGTGTAAGTGTCAGCTCCTCCCACCACTCTAGCTCAGGAAGACCAATCAGGATGTGCAGGGCACATCTCAGCTCCCTTTGTGGGGCTGTCTAGAGTGAATTCATAAACATCCCAACTGTCATCCTGAAGACGTGTATTCAACAGCTAGATAGAGGCACGGAATGGTTAAGCAAGAAAATGTCCACTTTCAAAAAGTGGCATTTACAAACTTATAATTCAAAAATCAACTTCACCAAAAGACGTATTTTTTTTTAAATTGTGAGTTCAAAGACCCAAAACTCCAAATCTCTATCTTCTCCCAATGGGAAATTGCACTTAAAAGATATTTCAAGGCAATCCCCATGTTACCCGATAGGAGAGGTAGTCCTTGCAATAGTGAAAACTGAATTTAGCAGTATTTCACTATCAGGACATGTGCAACACATCAGTACATGTCTCCCTTGGGCCTACCTTAGGGAGGAGTTCCTTGTAGTAAAAGGGAAGGTTTTGGCCTGACAAGTGGGTGCACTTGCCAGGTTGAAATTGCAGTCCAAAACTGCACACACAGATACAGCAATGGCAGACCTGAGACATGTTTGAAAGGCTACTCATGTGGGTGGTACAAACAGTTCTGCAGGCCCACTAGTAACATTTGGTTTACAGGCGCTGGGCACACTTGGCGCACTACAGTAGGGACTTATTGGTAAATTAAATATGCCAATCATGGATACATCAATCTCCAATACCATTTATACAGAGGGCACTTGCATTTTTAGCCCTGGTCAACTGTGGTAAAGTACCCATAGTCCTACAGCCAGCAAAAATGAAATTCAGCACAGAGTCAAAAATAGGAGGCCAAGGTTTTGGGAATAACCCTACAAAAAGGGCTATTTCCAATATTTTTTAAATCTAAGTGGGAACCCTTCCCAACCTACCCCCTAGGAAGACCAATCAGTATGCAGATGAATGCAGATGCAGTTGAGTATCCTGTGTTGTGGGTGTCTGAAGGGGATGCAGAAGTATAGCTGTCATCTAGTCCATGCCAGACGTGTATTGGAGACAGGCTGTGGGTACACAGGGCAGTGAGACCAGAGAAATGCCCACTTTCTAAAACTGGCATTTCTAAAGTAGGAATAATAAATCTGACTTTAACAGTAAAAAGGTTTCATCATTACCATTTCAATGATACTAAACATAAAGTAGCTACTCCTCTCTGATCAGGAATTACAGCTTGAAGGTATTTTAAGGTCAGTAATGGAAGACGACTTTGGGAGTTTTTCATTACTAGTGCTTGTAAAAGTTGAAAGTACATGTCCTGCCTTTTTGTTTCATAGCACCCTTCCCTATGGGCTACCTGGGACCTACCTCAGAGGTGAGTTATATGTAAGAAAGGGGGAGTTTAAGGCTTGGAAAGAGGTTTTAAATGCAAGTCGAGGTGGCAGAGAAACTGAGCACACATTCTCTGAATTCACAGGCCTGACACATGTTTACAAAGCTATTTAAGTGAGTGGCACAACCAGTGCTGCAGACCTACTAGTAGTATTTAATTTACAGGCCCTGGGTATGTAGTGTACTGTTTTACATGGACCTACAGGTAAATCAAATATGCCAATTGTGGATACACCAATGTCACCATGTTTAGGAAGGAAGCACACGCTCTTTAGCACTGATTAGCAGTAGTCCATTGCTCAGAGTCCTAAGGCCAACAAAAAGATAGCAGCAAAACAAGAGGTAAAAGGCAAAAAGTCTAGAGTAAGGTAACCATAAGAATGCCAGGTCTAACAGAGTCTAACTAGCTGAACAGAAGCAAAACAAAACTACAACACCCAGAATGCATGAGGTTAACTTGTGATGGTTGCCCTGTCTCCACATTCCATCTTCACAATTGTCTCCCCTGTAAGAGTTTCCAGAGATTGATGGTCTATGTTTGTTAATATGAGTGGCATGTCATGACAGTTCTGATATGCACATTTTGCATGATGATTCACAGAAATTACTGCTCTGGTGTTGTAATTTAATAGCGATTAGATTAAGCATTAGCAGAAGACATCTTGTATTTAGCAACTATTGTGAACATTTCGCTGAATCCATTTTGTATTCATGGCAGCCATTTTCTCTGCCATGTGCTCTGCCCTACCTTTCTGTTAACTACTCTTGATAATCTGTCTAGTGACAAGTTATAGTTAGCATCTCCCACTTTTGCACATGCCCAGTAAGATCTGCAGCTGTTAGTAATCAGTAACAGACAGTAATGTGTCAACTAGCCCTTGAAAACTGTTAGCCCCTCCTACCTGTCGATTGTGCATTTCCATATGACCTTATATGTATGTAAGTTTTGCTTCTATAATTGTACCACCTTCTTTTAGTCCCTGCGTGGGTATAAAAGGACCACGCTCTCTTAGTTCAGTGTGCTACTTCAAACATTACCGAAGGGTGTTGTTTGAACTGTAGTACCACCTCATGAGGTTTAATAAACTTTGGGGGTCATTACAACATTGGCGGTAAAAGCCGCTTACCGTCGTGCAGAAGACCGCCAACACACCGCAGCGGCCGAGGAATTCCACCACAGCTATTATGACCCACATTTCGGAATGCGCCAAAATTCAGACAGCCCCACAAGTCCACCACACCAAAGGTCAGTGATGAACTGGCGAAAACAAAACCTCCACTGTCACGCCAACAGAAACACGCCCATGCTATCACGACCCACGAATCCACGCGGCGGTCTTTCAACCGCGGTATTCCATTGGCGGTACACACCGCTGCGCTCAAAATACACACACATCTCCAAAACACCGCCACATTGGACAATTTGAAAGACACACACCTGATACACATACACACACCACATCACCAACAAACCCTTACGACCCAAAATTTAGACGAAGGCCAGAGAGACAGCACAGCATAGACAACCCCACCATACAGAGGCACACAACACCATCACCCACACTACTTCCACACACAAAACACCACACACCAATACATATCACCACACTCATCACCACATACACCACCCCACACGTCACCTACACCACCCCATGGCACGGCAAAGACACCCCAGGTTCTCGGAGGAGGAGCTCAGGGTCATGGTGGAGGAAATCGTACAGGTAGAGCCACAGCTATTTGGATCACAGGTGCAGCACACCTCCATAGCTAGGAAGATGGAGCTATGGCGAAGAATAGTCGACAGGGTCAACGCAGTAGCACAGCACCCAAGAAATCGGGACGACATCAGGAAGAGGTGGAACGACCTATGGGGGAAGGTGCGTGCCGTGGTCTCCAGGCACAACATCGCGGTACAGCGGACTGGTGGCGGACCCGCACCACCTCCCCCACAACTAACAACATGGGAGGAGCAGGTCTTGACTATTATGCATCCTGAGGGCCTCAGAGGAGTCGGTGGAGGAGTGGACTCTGGTAAGTCAAATCTTAACTATCATATCCCCCACCCTACCTGCATGCTATCACAGACCCCCACCCTCACCCCCTCCCCTATCACTCAAACTCCTCACATATGTACTAATAACACAAACCACCCATCCCAACACCAAGCCCTGCATGACACAACAAAGCATGGACACCCCTCCCTAAAGCATGCCCACTGCACATACCCATAACAACCCCCTCAACCATCATCACACAAGCCCCCACACAGGAATGCTAGCACTGGGGTGCACACTCACACACCCATTGCACACCATGACACACACAGATGCAATAATCATGCTTTTATACCCCTGTAGTACCACTACCTAACGTCACCAGACAGGAGGGTCCAGACATCTCTACCCCACCCACAGAAGAGGCCCACAGTGATGACAGCAGCTCTGTCCAACTGGATCCAGATGACCAGCCCGGACCATCGTGGGCCTTATGACAGTCGGTTCCCCACACCCAGTCACAGGCCAACACAGACCTTCCACCCTCTGGTAACACCAGCACAGCACCCACCCAGCGGGCCCATACCTCCGTACCCAGGACACGTCAATCAGCTGTGATTTTGAAAATGTGTATTAGCAATGACAGTGACAAAATCCGTTCTCAAATGTAATGTCAACATACCTATGTCACACATCTCAAGTCCATGAGGAATCTAAGCAGATGACACATGTTGGTAACCACACCTGTGAAACCGTAATGGAAATGTACAACTCAGTTACCATATACTGGTTGAAATCGACAGACAGGTTAGAGGTAGAAGTGTGAAAGTACTTGTAGTAGGCAGGACTGTGTTCTCACCTGTGTGTCACTGGAAATATTGCTGGATAACTGAGTCCCTGTTGTCAATGTCTACTTCCTCTGCTTCCTCCTCATCACATTCCACAGGCTCCACAGCTGCCACAACACCGTCATCTAGACCATCCTCCTGCAGAAAAGGCACCTGTCCTCGCAAAGCCAGATTGTGAAGCATACAGCAGGCCACGATGATCTGGCACACCTTTCTTGGTGAGTAGAATAGGGAACCACCTGTCATATGGAGGCTCCTGAACCTGGCCTTCAGGAGGCCGAAGGTGCGTTCGATCACCCTCCTAGTCCGCCCATGGGCCTCATTGTAGCGTTCCTCTGCCCTGGTTCTGGGATTTCTCACTGGGGTCAGTAGCCATGACAGGTTTGGGTAACCAGAGTCTCCTAGTAGCCACACCCGGTGCCTCTGGAGTTGACCCATCACATAAGGGATGCTGCTATTCCGCACGATGTAGGCGTCATGCACAGAGCCAGGGAACATAGCATTTCCCTGGGAGATGTACTGGTTTGCCAAACATACCATCTGTACATTCATCGAATGATAACTCTTCCGGTTCCTGTACACCTGTTCACTTGTGTGGGGGGGGAACCAGAGCTACATGGGTCCCATCAATGGCACCTATGATGTTAGGGATATGTCCAAGGGCATAGAAGTCACCTTTAACTGTAGCCAAATCCTCCACCTGAGGGAAAACGATGTAGCTCCGCATGTATTTCAGCAGGGCAGACAACACTCTGGACAACACGTTGGAAAACATAGGCTGGGACATCCCTGATGCTATGGCCACAGTTGTTTGAAATGACCCACTTGCAAGGAAATGGAGCACTGATAGCACTTGCACTTGAGGGGGGATCCCTGTGGGATGGCGGATTGCTGACATCAGGTCAGGCTCCAACTGGGTACACAGTTCCTGGATTGTGGCAGGGTCAAACCTGTAGGTGATGATTAAATGTCGCTCCTCCATTGTCAACAGGTCCACCAGCGGTTGGTACACAGGAGGATTCCGGCATCTCCTCACATGTCCCACGGACGGTGCCTAGGAAGGACAACAGCGACCACAGAGTCAAACAACTCAGAGGTATGTACCCACAGTCTACACAGAACACGAAACAGAATCCAAAAAGTTCCCTGTATGTGTGTTGAGTCTAGGCCTAGGTATGTGTGACGCAGTTGAAAATGAAGCCATGTGGGCCCCTGAAATGGCATCTGCCTGACCTCTAAACTGGGACAATGGGATGTGAGGTAACTGCGCTGGCGTTGTACACCGTCGTGGTAGGCGGCCGAAGACCGCTGGGCAATGCTGCATTGGTTAACATTGGACCCTATGGTTCCCAAGAGCCAATGACGAAGTGCGCCGGCGGTGGTGATACGCACTGCCGCGGACGTCACTGCTGCGGACGTGACCGCCATTTTCTATCTGTTCAATCACTCGATACCTGATCTTCGACAGGAGAGGACCTACACTGCAAGTGCTGCTGTGACCTCGGTCTGGAAGAGACAATGGCTCATGCGTCTGGAAAGGGCCCCTGCCTTCACTGGACAGGAGTTGGAGAAGCTCGTGGATGAGGTCCTCTCCCAGTACACGCTACTCTACGGTCCTCCAGACCAACAGGTAAGTACACAGGGGGCACGTTGTATGGGCTATGCCTGAGTGTAGAGGGCTGGTTGTAAGAAGGAAGGAGCCACCTTTCTGCGTGCATGAAGGACTGTGAATGCATGTGCCACATGGCAAGGCTAGGGATGTGGGCCACTCACTTCGACGGTGCAGTTGCTAATGACTTCTCTTCTTCCCCTGTACATTTCATCTAGGTCAGCGCCCACCAGAAGAAGGATATTTGGCGTGCCATCGCCAAGGACGTCCGGACCTTGGGGGTCCACCACAGACGGAGCACCCACTGCCGGAAGAGCTGGGAGGACATTCGCCGCTGGAGCAAGAAGACGGCGGAGGCTCAGCTGGGGATGGCCTCCCAACGTGGGAGGGGTGCCCGTCAAACCATGACCCCTCTGATATTCCGGATCCTAGCGGTGGCCTACCCTGAGTTGGATGGGCGCTTGAGGGCATCACAGCAGACACAAGGGGGTTAGTACAACATCATTCTGCGGACTTTGCGTGCAGTGAAGGTGTCTGGGTGGGGGAGGAGGGCTGTGGGCTCCCCTAGGCCAGGGCGAGTTCCGTAGGCTAGGCCCCTCCGTAATGCAGGCCATGTGGCACTCCACCCCACCTCTGTAGAGTGCCAAGTACAGGTATACATGCCCCTGTGTCATCTATGTGTGCAGATGTCCACCATAGCCATGTAGGCCATATCCCAGGAACTGCATCTGTAGAGCCCAACAGCGCGGCGTAGTGCAGGGGGCTGCTGTGTCTGTATTGTCCGCCAACGGTAGTGGTAAGCCATGCACTCAACCTGTCTTTCTTCTGTTGTCCCCACCCCTTTTTGTGGTCTCCCTGTTCTTGTGTGCATCAGCATCATCAGGCGGAGGTACAGTGGCACCGGAGCACGAGGGAGCTGCATCCCACATGGCGAAGGAGGGCCACACCACGGACTCTGAATACACCAGTGGGACAGAGGGCGAGGGCAGCTTCACGGCGGTCACAGGATCTGCAACCAGCGACACGGAGTCGTCCTCCGATGGGAGCTCCCTTGTGGTGGCGGCAAAATCTGTGCCCCCCCCACTTCTACAGGTACAGCCGCCACCCCCCCTACCAGCACCGCCCTCCCAGCAGCCCCTCCGCCTTCGCCCCGTGCCCGCTCACCCAGGAGGGTGGGCATCACCCTCACCCCAGGCACCTCAGCCCCTGCCCCTGCCCCTGTCACACCTGCTTCCCTCAGTGAGGAGGCCATTGACCTCCTCAGGTCACTCACTGTTAGGCAGTCTACCATTTTGAATGCCATCCAGGGTGTAGAAAGGGAATTGAAACACACAAATGCATTCCTGGAGGGCATTCATTCTGGTCAGGCTGCCCTTCTTCAAACCCTGCAAACTCTGGCCTCAGCACTGATGGCAGCCATTGTCCCTGTCTCTAGCCTCCCCCCTCCAACTTCGTCCACCCAGACCCAATCCCCTGTACCCCAGCCTATCCCAAGCACACCATCAGACCAGCATGCACACACGTCACCACCCAAGGGAAGCTCAGGCAAAAATAAGCACCACACATCCCACAGGCACTCACGCAAGCATCACACACATACAGACACAGCAACATCCTCTGCCTCCACTGTGTTCCCCTCCTCGTCGTCTCCCTCCTCCCTCCCAGTCTCGTCTACAATCTCACCTGCATGCACTACCACTACAGCCACTAGGACCCGCACCAGCACACCCACCACCACACCCCGCTCACCTGCACTCACCACCCCACTGCCATTTACACGTCCCCTGTGTCATCTCCCAGTGTGTCTGTGACGCCCCCTCCCAAAGTACACAACGCAGGCACACACCCACCCAACATACATCCACCTCACGACAGCCTCCAGCGCATGCACCTGCACCCAAAGCCACAAAAGTTACACCTCCTACAACCACCTCCTCTTCCTCCACTCCCAGACCCCCTCCAGCTACCCGTCCCAGTGTTCCTAAGAAACTTTTCCTGACCAAGCTTGACCTCTTTCTCACCCCCCCTCCAATTCATAGATCCTGCACTAGCACCTCAGCCAAACAATCTCCGGGACCAGTGGTGCCTGTTGTTAGAGGTATGTGGAGTGCACCGGGCACCAGGGCAGCCAGTGTGACACAGAGCCACAGCACAGCCAGTCCCCCCCGTGAAGCACCAGAAGTTGGACAGTGCCCAGCGGGAGTGGGCGAAGACTCCAGCCAGCAAAGCCGCTCACAAGGGTCCCGAGAGGAGTGTCCACTCGGCTGTGACTCCTCCCAAGGTGGGGAAGGGGCAAAAGAAATTGCCAAAGTATGGGAGGAGCAGCACGGCAGAGAAGACCGCCATCATCCCCGCTGCCCAAGAGGCCACCGCCAGCCCCATCGTCACTGGCCAGGAGGCCACCGCCAGAGTCAGTGCCCAGGAGGGCAGCCCGATCGTCACTGGCCAGGAGGCCACCGCCAGAGTCAGTGCCCAGGAGAGCAGCCCGATCGTCAGTGGCCAGGAGACCACCGCCAGAGTCAGTGCCCAGGAGGGCAGCCCCATCGTCAGTGGCCAGGAGGCCACCGCCAGAGTCAGTGCCCAGGTGGTCAGCCCCATCGTCAGTGGCCAGGAGGCCACCGCCAGAGTCAGTGCCCAGGAGGGCAGCCCCATCATCAGTGGCCAGGAGGCCACCGTCAGCCACAGCCCAGCTGCCCAGGAGGGCCCCAGCAGCCCAGCTGCCCAATGAAGGACCGCCAGCCCCAGCCCAGCTGGGCAATGAAGGACTGCCATGGCAAGCACCGCTGAACAGGGCAAAGGCCGCCATGGCAAGCACTGCTGAACAGGGCTAGCACCGCTGAACAGGGCAAAGACCGCCATGGCAAGCACCGCTGAACAGGGCAAGCACCGCTGAACAGGGCAAGGACTGCCATGGCAAGCACCGCTGAACAGGTCAGAAACTGCAAACTCAAGCACTGCTGAACAGGGCAAAGACTGCCATGGCAAGCTCCGCTGAACAAGGCAAAGACCGCCATGGCAAGCACCGCTGAACAGGTCAGAAACTGAAAACTCAAGCACCACTGAACAGGGCAAAGACCGCCATGGGAAGCACCGCTGAACAGGGCAAGCACCGCTGAACAGGGCAAGGACCGCCAACTCAAGCACTGCTAGCCCATGAGCGGCAGGGGCAGTGACGCAACTGGGACCGTCACAGGAAGAGTGATGCACTCTGGGCACCAGTCCCCCTCCAGAACCAGTGGAGACATGCATCCACTCCATCTGTCCTTAATAGGATGAAGCACTCTGGGCACCAGTCCCCCTCCAGAACCAGTGGAGACATGCATCCACTCCATCTGTCCTTAACAGGATGAAGCACTCTGGGCACCAGTCCCCCTCCAGAACCAGTGAAGACTGTTATCCACTTGAGAGACTGTGGCTTTGCACTCCCCAGGATGGTACAGTGGGCAAACCACCCACTGTAGAGACTTGAGAGACTGTGGCTTTGCACTCCCCAGGATGGTACAGTGGGCAACCCACCCACTTGTGAGACTTGAGAGACTGTGGCTTTGCACTCCCCAGGATGGTACAGTGGGCAAACCACCCTCTTGTGAGACTTGAGAGACTGTGGCTTTGCACTCCCCAGGATACATCAATGGGCATGGAGCCCCCTCGTGGATCTGGTGTGGTGCACTCATCCGGCTGAGGTGCCCCCCTTCCCTTCCCCTGAGGTGCCTGCTGTATTTCTATCTGATGCCCCGGCAGTGTACTCTCCGTTTTGATCAGGTATCTGATGTGGGCCTCACCCATGCATTTTGGGCCCAGTGGTCCACGGACAATGAATGGTGCATTACCTGCACTACTAATCGTGATGTATATTTTGTTGAATTTGTATATATATATCTGTATCTATTTGGTTACTGTATTTTGATATATTACAATGGTTGAACTCATTTCCTTTTGTCTTTGCATTCTTCCGTAGGGGTTGGGGGTTGTTACTGTAATGTTTGGATATGCATTGGTGTGTATGTTGTAGTGGGTGAGGGTCGGGGTGGGGGTGGGGGTGTTGCGTTTGTGTGTCCCTGACTTTTGCCTCCCCCTCCCCTATGTCATAGGTGCAGTACTCACCGTTGTCTTCGCTGCCGGCGTTGATGATGGTCGTATAGGAGCAGGAAGACTATCGCAGGGAGAATTTGGAGTTCCGGTTCCATGGTGTCGTCGTTCCTCATGGGGTGTGTAGAGGCGAGCGGTTTCCCTTTGAAATGGCTGTTTCCGCCGTGTTTTTATCCGCGGTGAATCCGCCCCGGAAAAGGTGGCGGATTGGTAGGTTGTGATACTGTGGGCGGTACATTGTCCTCCGCCTGTCTGTTGGCGGTGACCGCCGCGATGTTTGTCTGTACCGCCGTGGCGGTCGGAGTGTTAAAGTGGCTGTATTTGTTGACAGTTTCCGCCACGGTCATAATTCCCATTTTTTTACCGCCGCTTTAACACCGTCCGCCAGGGTTGTAATGACCCCCTTTGTCTTTTATGTCAGTTTCTGTGCCAACTTCTTCCTATATGGTCTGAGGACTTTGTGCAGAGAAGGGCGAACCCCTTGCACTAGTAGGCCTTGCTGAGGCTTACTTCAACACTGGTGTTACTGCATCTTCTAGCTGCAAATGTAGTGTAGTCAGTGGGTTCATGGTTCACTGTTTGGCTGTCTCCTGCTTCTATCTGTGTGTTGCTCATGCTGATGTTTGAATTATGTCAGTATTGTGTAAGGGGAGATACTTCAGTTGACCAGTCTGCACACACATAACACATTTGTACTTATAAAGTAATTGAAGAGTAACAGTTTCACAGAAGGTAAGTGTGGTACATACTGACTGTTAAAAATTGGGTCTCTGGTTGGCAGAGTATGCACCCTGTCCAAGTAGGGACCACAACCTTAGTAATGGTAAGTCACAACACAGCCTAAATTATCTTGTGCTCACCCTCCAGTAGCTTGGCACAGAGCAGGCAGGATTAACTTAGAAGGCAATGTGCAATAACTCATATAGTAACACAGTAAAAACACCACCAAAATTACTCCAAACCAGTTTAGGAAAACATCTGAATAAAATGAGTTCAAAATAATAAAAATCCATTATGCACTAGTCAAGATATCACTTTTTAAAGGTTAACATGAGTTTCAATCTTTCTATCAGTCGTTGTATCCTTTTAACACACTGTACCTGGGATACTTCAAAAATAACAATGCACACAGCCGCAGAGAAGGAGATACATCGGAAAGTAAAGTGGTTTCTCTCGCGTGGCAAAGGTGATGTGTTGTTTCTTTCCACGCAGCAAGGGGATACATTGCTTTCCGAGAGTGCAGCCTTGCTTCCTCACTGCAATGTGGGGTAGTGTCTTGTCCAGGAACGATGCATGGAAAATCCAGAACACTTTGTGAAGAGGCAACACTTGCTGTGTCGATCCAGCAGGTAATGCGGTGATTCTTTAGCCGCAAGAGAGGTGCTGCATCGATCTGGCAGGCGCTGCGTTGAATTTTGCAGGCTTTGCGTTGATTTTCTGATGCACTGGATTTTTTTCTCTTTGGCGAAGTCTTAGATGGCACTGAGACTTCAGAACAGGAGGCAAGCTCAGTCCGAGCCCTTGGAAAGCACTTGTGGGAGAAGGAAACGTCCTATCAGCAGAGTCAGGGGCCCACTGGCAGCAGGGAAACAAGCAGGACAGCAGTCCTTCCAGCAAAGCAGTCCAGATGGGTCCTTTAGGCAACATAGTAGTCCCTCTGACAGAGTCAGGTTGTAGGTCCAGAAGTGTCTGATTTTAGGGGGTCACCGACTCTGTATATAAACCCAAATGTGCCCTTGAAGTAGAGGAAACTTCTAAGAGTGGATTTGAAGTGCACCAGATCCCTTATAAACCCAGTCCTGTCTCCCAGGAGATCTGTGGGAGGTTAACAGTCCTTTGTGTAAGGTCAAGCCACTAGCCTTTGCAGTGTAATGGAGAGCCCCTTCACACTTCCTGCCCAGGAAGACCCATCAGTATGCAGATGAAGGCAGATGCAGCTGTGTGTCCTGTGTTTATGGCTGTCTAGGCGGAATGCACAAGGGGAGCTGTCAACCAGCATAGACCAGATGTAGATTGGAGACAGGCTGTAAATCACAGAGAGCAGTAAGGGCAGAGAAATGCCTACTTTCTAAAAATAGCATTTCTAAAATAGTAATGTTAAATCCAACTTCACAAGTGAGCAGAATTTCTCACTACCATCCCAACCGTACCAAACATGTCAATGCAACTCAGATTAGAAATTACCACTTAAAAGCATATAAGGGGATTTTGTATGCTGGCCTATGAGAGGAGCAGGCTTCAGAGTAGTGAAAAACGACTTTGGGAGTTTTTCACTACCAGGACATGTAAAACCTATAAGTGCATTTACTTATATAGCACCCTGCCCTATGGGTTACCTAGGCCCTACCTTAAGGGTGACTTATACGTAATAAAAGGGGAATTTAAGTAGTTTTAAATGTCAAGTGGCAGTGAAACTGCACGCACAGGCCTTTGCAATGGTGGGCCTGAGACATGGTTAAGGGGCTACTTATGTGGGTGGCACAATCAGTGCTGCAGGACCATTAGTAGCATTTAATTTACAGACCCTGGGCATATGTAGTGCAAATTTCGAGGGAGTTTTAAGTAAATTAAAGATACCCACTGGGTATGAGCCATGTTTTAGGGAGAGAACACATACAAGTAAGCACGGGTTAGCAGTGTTTAAGTGCCCAGAGCCCTAAAGCCAACAAAAACGAGGTCAAAAAAAGAGGAGGAGGAAGGCAAAAGGTTTGGGGTAACCCTTCAGAGGGGGCCGTTTTCCATCACTGGATGTCTGTTAACTTTTATTCCAAGACCAAAACATTTACATCATCAGAGCATGAATGCTGGGTTAAACAATTGGTAGTATGTGAAATAAACAACAAATTCTATTAACAAAGATATCTTTATGCAATATTCCCAATTTGTTCCCTGTTTTCCACCTGTATGTACTAATCTCAATAACATCCAGTTTTGTATAATAGGAAGGCATCTGTGCATTTCCTTGTCTGGGGGTGGGGGGGACATACTTTGGCAACCATGTAGCAGAATGCAGGCATCATCTTCAGTAATGACATACACTGTGTGTTGCTATACAGGTTTACAGACTGTTTTGCTCACTGTACTTCTTTGATGCAGTTATTCAGTAGTAGAGGCTGTAATGTTGGTGTTTTTTAGTGTAATGTAATTAGGGGTGTTCACTTGTGGCATGTGCTTTAGGTGTGCTCTCCAAGGGGTTGGATTGAGCTTGCCTCCTGTTTCCTGAAGTCACAGGGCCAAAAAGACTTTCATTGCTGCAGGAAACTCTTTGTGCGTTGAAAATCAATGCTCTGCCTGCCAAAATCGATGCAAAGCCTGCATTGCGATTGAGAAATCACGCACATCTGACCGGAACAATGCAGTCCCAACTTCCTGAGTAGAAATTTGACGCAGCGCCTGCCTTACGAAGGAAAATTTGATGCATCACCTACTGGATTGATGTCACACCCGTGCTTACATCCAGCCCATCAAGGATTTTCCCCACATCGTCCCTGGGCATCAAAGGAACCCCACATCGCAGTGAGGAACCAAGACTGTGCTGAAAAATGACATAACCCTTGTCGCGTGGAAAGAAACAATGCATTCTCTGTACTGCACTGGAAAATCCAGCACAACACCCTATTTTTCCATGCATCGCCTCCTCTGCAGTCTCTGTGCGTGATATTTTTGACACATACCATGTACGGTGTGTAACAAAGAGACAACTGTTCATTTCTAAAGATTAAGACTCTTTTAAAGCTTTTAGAAGTGATATTTCAACTTTTGGTTATTGGATCATTGTTGTTTTGACCTTATTTTATTCAGATAAATATTATCTATTTTTCTAAACATGTATGGTGTATTTTTGTAGTGTTTTCACTGTGTTACTGTATGAATGATTGCACAAATACTTTGCGCATTGCCTTCTAAGTTAAGCCTGGCTGCTCAGTGCACAGCTACCAGAGGGTGGGGACAGGATATTGTGGATTGTGTGTGACTTACCCTAACTAGGATTGTGGTACCTACTTGGACAAGGTTGTATACTTCTGCCAACTAGAGACCCCATTTCTAACACTGGTGAAATCTGGTGAGAGGGTCTACCTGTTCCAGGTGGTAACAGGGCAAGGAGGAGCCCTGCACTGCTGCCCACACCTGTCAGCACTCAAAAGCAATCTCTGAGTTCCCCAGCACGGGGAGCTGCATTCATCAGTACCTGGTGAGTTCTGGTGAGAGGGGCTTCCTGTTCCAGGTGGTAACAGTATAAGGAGGAGTCTTACACCGTCTCCTGCACCTGTCAGTGCTCAAAAGTGCACCTTGAATCCCGCTGCATGGGATGCTTGTGGGACGCGCTGGGACAAAGCCTGGGCTGTGGGCTGGCCCATCTGCTCCTGCCGGCAGCCGAACCAGGCCGGGCTTGGCCACAGCTTTTAGTCTTGTGTTTTCAGAAGCTAAACTAAGGACTAGTAGGTAGGCACCCCCATTCTCTTCCTTTTTTCTCTGCCGTACCACATTGGCGACATTTGAAGAAGTTTGGAGATACATTACACCACCTTGGCAGCTCCAAGATTGGTAGAGGGATGCAATACTCATTTGTTAGTTATGGGTAAAAGGAATTTAGCAGCTAGCAAGGAAGGGGAAAATGGTTTGGGGGCTTCTGCTTCGATCACGACGTACCTCACTACTGTTATGGGTGCAATTTTTTCAGAACTAAATATACTTGAAAACTGCATAGAGGCAGTTCAGAAGTTAATTACAGATCCCACTTTGCCCTTCACTAACTCTAAAGATCAGTGATCCCCTGTAGAAACTTCTACTCACCAGGTTATTAAAACAAATTAAATGAATGAGTCACCTCTTGCGAAGAAACGACACGGGGTAAAGCTAAAAATTCTGGGATAAAGCCAAGTAGTATGCTGGGTGAAATGAGAACTATTAACTCTTTGGAACGTGGAATACCAAATGTGTGCAACAAATGAAGTAGTATTAAACCTCCCTGTAAAAAAAAGCATGGAGAAGAGAAAACCCAGAGAGATACCCAGAATTTATCAAACCCCGTTGAAGGACAGATTCTGTTCGTTTAACTACTGGTCAGCCCTCCCAAACCCCAATTTCAATAACAAAAGAGGATTTGGCATGTATATTTCATGTTTACAGTTCTTCTGGAGGGTTGCTAGTCCATGACAGGCGGAGTGAAGTCTCTTTTGGAGTTTTTTAAGCACAACCTGGTGGATAATCTTAAATCATTGATTGACAAAATTTACTCTCTAGCAGAGTCTCCTAAACAGGACCCAAGCAGTGTCAGTAGGCCTAGATGTTTTGTTAACGTACCTCCCAGATTAGCAAAGAGTATTAGTAGTGGACAGCACACAAAGCAACCTTTTGACACAGAAGAACAATCACTGGGAACCCTTTCACACTCAGGCCATTCATGCAACATGGACTCTTCATCCCATTTGGCTCCTACTGAGGCCCATAACCATTCCCAGCAAGCCCCTACACTATCAGATCGAGTGGTGGATTTGCACCCCCCACCTGAAAGCATGCCTTACTTGATTATCCATGAGGGTGTCCCCTCATTAGAGGAGCATACTCATGAAGACAGCCAAAGTCTTACTTCTAAGACAGCCTATTGTAAAGAAAGGGCAGGGTGTCAAGATGATTTTGTAAACCAAATTATCATGACATGTAGGGTGAGATGGGTGGATCACACTAAGAAACACTCTAAGGGGGACTGTGTAGTCATGACTTTAAAGATTCTGACCTAATGTGTTTCTTGCTGCCCCTGCTTGCCCATCACCAACATCAGCAACCTGATAAATGTGTCCAACAGCTATGTTTTTTCTATCAACCATCCTCATCATAATAAATTGTCTAACATCCTCAGACATCTGATAGCTAAACCAGCATCTTTCTACTGTTTCAAATCTTTTTACTACCAGTAATCGCAGAGGGAAGGGGGCCTTTTAGTTCTTGTCTCTACAGCCATTAGGAGTTTTTACATTAAGGTGTTGGCTTCAAACTCTCATTATCAGATTTTAAAATTGACTCAGTTCACAGTATGTAATGTATTTTTAATTAACTTTTATTATAATTTCTTTACTACAGAACCTTTAGGCATCATAGATGATCTTGAGACTGCTAATCAGGACCACATGGTGAATGAACATAACTGTGTCTCTCTTATATGGTCTGGCGATTTTAGTATTACTTAATGTGTTTTAAGTGAAAACCAGGTCTGTGGAATAACAGATGATAAGGAAGAGCAAATTGGTCACTTTATGCATATGGGGAGCCCTAACTCGTGTAAATCTGACTGTTAATTTGCCATGTGCTTCTGACTTATGGGGTCCTAGCTCAGAAGACACACCATCTTTTGTCGGTAGATGCATAGGTATTGTCATTGATCTTTCATATTATCTGGTCCCCAAACTGAGGAAATACAAGGTGTTTCCCTCACTATTTAGCGATCGCTATCCTATTATTATTAGTCTCATCCTTCCATCGTATTTTAGTCCCCCCCCTAAAAAATCTTCCTCCTATAGTTTATATGCCTCAAAAAGGGATACATAGAAAATAGAATCATGTTGACCCCAATAACGTTTTTATGGATCTGGTTAGTAATAGTGAGAAGGAGTTCATGTGCTGTCTTTCAGATAAAGATGCTCCAGATGGTATTCAAGACAGCTTTGTTAAAATATGTCAATCAGTGTCTAAATTGTTCAACATAGATAAGCCATGTAAATATAATCTAGCCCAGTCTTGGTTCAATTCGGAATGTACAGACACATATAATGCCCTCAAGAAGGCTACTAAAATGACCCCATGAGTCTTAGACAAGGTGAGAGAAGCAAGGAAAATGTATAAACAAGCCATTTCTGAATGAAAGGCAGAAGTCAGACTCAAAGCTTGGGAAGATTTAGAGGATGCTGCTTGCTCTAAAGAAAATAGGGCTTTTTGGGAGATTATTAAATTACCTTTCTTTTTTGAAAGACCATTCAGAGGCCTAGAATACCATATATTAGAACAAGAAAAGATCAAGCATTTTACAAATATTTTTGGGGGGAGAATTGGAAGCAAAATACTGCCATATCAGCAGATTGCCTTGTTTAATCTTCTGGCTACTTAGAATTTAGTCAGACTATCGAGGTTGCAGATGTTTTGAACAGTCGCGGTTGGTGACTTGGAAAAGTGGCAGACAGGGGGGATAAAACAAAAATAAAAAATCAATCAAAAAACAATTTACCTGAATGTCACCGCTGCTCTTCACTGCACTGCAGGCTCCCAGCCTGCCCTGTGGCCAATCATGATGCTGCTCAAATCAGCATCATAATTGGCTGGAGCCCCTGGCTGGGCGCTCCAATGCATACTGGAAGCCTGGGACGGCTCTCTCCAGCTCGACAACACAGGGCCGGGTTGGAGAGTGCCCTTGTGTGCATGTGTGTTTGGCTGGCCCGAGACGGCAGGCCAAACATACATGCACACTGAGAGGAGTGCTCTGTGCACTCACTGCTCCTCACCGCCATAGCCCCGCCCCTTTAAAAATAAAATAATAATAAAAGTAGCTTATTATTGTTATATTTTTAAAGGTTTGCAGCTTCTGCTGCAGGTGGGGAGGGGGGGCAATGCTCCTGTGCCATAGCAGAGACACCCCAACTGGTTTTGAAAGCTATTTCAAGCTCTGCAGCAGGAAAGGCTCCAGGTCCCGACAGGGTCATTGTAGATCTTTTTAAACATAAACCCTACTCTGAGTTCCTTTGATTACAAATGCCTTTAGAGCTTCCATCAAACAGGGTCCCATTGATTCCTGGATGTATTGGGTAATAGCCTCCATTATTAAGAAAGGGGACAGGAATATTCCATCAAATTATCGACCCATGTCACTGTTTGAATCCTCTGTAAACTGCTTGGTAGAATGATCTGATTGAAATTGGAAGGATAGGCATAAGAAAGATCCTTTTTTTCTGAAGTCCAATATCGCTTTCGCCTCCGTTTGGGTATTACTGAATTAACCCTAAATTTGTCCCTGATATTGGGTAGATACGTCAAGGCCAAGAGAAGAGCCATCCACATGGCTTTCATGGACCTCTCCTGTGTCGTGCCTTTGATTTAGTGGATGAAGGCATACTGTGGTACATAATGGGGTTTGCCTGGGTTCACCCCCCTTATTAGATCTTCTAAAAACACTCCACTGGGATACCCGTGTGAGTGTTCAATACACCCAATCTGGTGATTACACTTCCCCCATCCAAGTCACACATGGGGTAAGACAGAGATGTACATTAGCCCCCTTCCTATTCTTGTTTTATATAAATGCCTTAGACACCTTATTATCTTCTTGTAATCCTGATATCCCTAACTTTGGAGACCAGTAAGTCCCTTTTCTTTTATATGTGGATGGCACAGTTTTAATTACATGCACAGCAAATGGTCTACAAGCACTTTTAGATGGTTTTAATCATATTATGCAGGGGCTCTTTCTGAAGATTGATTACAAAAAAATATGAATTTCGACTTGCGGCACTAAAAATACTTGCTCTAAGAGTTTCTTCATTAATAAGACTCTAGTCATGAACACAGAGAATTTTATTTATGCTCATTGATGGCAGCATGTATTGGGAGAGATTACTAACACAAAGGTCTCAGAAAATGACTGCAACAAGCAAAGCTATATTTAGATTTGCCTAAAAAATGAGGACAAAAAGAAATAGCGATGCTTTATAAAACTAAATGTCTCTCAGCTGGTACATAAAGGGCCGGAGTGTGGGGCCACACTGCTATGAACACTCTAAGGTTGTGGAGGATAATTTTTAAATAGGCGACTTGCGACTTAAAAAACCACACTTTGCTTTATTTCACATCAGGAATTGGGTGTGGGTTACTTGGAAGATATAGTCTGATTGGCTCCTATCCTGCTTTGGGTTAAAGGTTGTGTTATACCTGAATTAGGCTTCACACGCAAAATTGTGGAGGATCGTTTGAAGCCAAGCCATATGTTAGCTATTCCCCGACAGAAAGTATGTTAATACCACTTTGCAGTACTTAGGTCTGAGTAGCCTCTTCGGCAGACCCACTGACATAAATTCTTGTTCTAAAATGCGAGTCAAAGAAAGTTTGTATGCGTAAAAAGAAGATATCAGGATAGCAAAGTATTCTGAGAGGGTTATGGTTCAATTATATGTGCTGCTCTCAACTACACACTAAATGGAGCCTTATTTAATCTAGATAAAGGACCCTGTATCACGATTCTATCTCACACAGCTCAGATTGATACTAATACCTTGTTTGGTGGCCTTCCCCATCACAGGCACTTGGTTTGATTTTTACCATGTTGCCCATGTAATGGTAAATTCTCGCAAAACAACAAAGCACTTTAGGCTCTTTTGTTAGAAAACGTTTCCTATGCCCCATGTTGCGTGGTTACATTTTTAAGCCCCCTCTAAGGGGGCCTTCTTTTTTTGCAGCACCTTGAATCTTTGCCAACATGTTTGTCGGTACTGAACTTAATTATGTGTGCCTTAAAAATGAGAAAGAAATATGTGCTTCGAATAATGAGTCAGCATTGATTTGGCCCTGACTATATTCATTGAGAATAGCCCTCATGTTTTTTTATGAAAATTGAATATCAGATGTTTTATTATAACACACGAGATTATTGGGCTTTAACAACTATCTTTGCATATTCATTTTATAAATGACTAGTTTTATGTATTAAGTGATGTATAGTGTTATCTTTGTGCTTTTATGGTCTTTTATGACAAATAAAGATTTGGGACTGACTGACTGGGATTACATTTATTCCTGCAGCATTTCCCATCTGTTGGCAAATCTTTATGTCAAATGAAACACACTGTCGTACATGAAATCTACGATTGATGAGGACTTCCTGAAGTATATCTGGCATCTAAATCTGTAAAAAGTCAGAAATGTGCTAAAAAATAGTAGGGGTTTTAAAGGAGCACATTTCAGACATTTGAGTTTGCGCTTTGCGAATTTCGCCCTATTCCAGGACACTTTCACATTGTAAGGGTGGGATGAGCCTTTGCCCAGAGTCCGCCTAATTCGAAAGTGTGGTCCTCTGATATTTTTGCCGAACATTTTGGGGCACACTTACAAGAAAGTGGCGCATCAGTCCTTATGCACCTCTTTTCTTACTTTGTCCTGCGTCCCCTAACGACACTATGTGTGCACCGCATTCACAATACCACGCACCATTGTGCACTTTAGGACAATATCATCAATAATTTTGATGCTATTGTGGCACTTTGCAGGGATAGGGCCAAAACCTATGGTGCTAATCCTCCAAAGTCAAGAGAGGCCCATTGAAAACAATGGCAGCATCACTTTAGCACCTGCCGCAGACAGGCATTAAAAATGAATGTCATTTGGCGCAAAGAGTAGTGGAAAATTGAATCAGCTTCAGGACAAATTACTCTAAACCTTTCCAAAGCTATAAAACTCGGCTGTCACGCATGTCCATCCTATTAATACAGGGAATGCTATTTAGTTAGTCAACACTGTCTCCCATGCTGCATTATTGTTCTATTTGCAATGTTATTGTATTCTTTAAATGCAGCCTGAGTCTTTTCTTGATTTGCTTCGTGGAACAACGTTTCCATTTTATACATAAAAAGGAATGAAACCTAGGAAATGAATGTTGCTATTTTTTTATACATACATTCATTTATCGCAAACTGGTAATACAAATAGACACATTGTATACGCTGGTTCTTAAACATAGCAACTCGTTTATTCCGATCCCTCATGAACCAAACACTTGCCACCTAACAATCTAATATGTGCCATTTTGGAAAACGCCCTCATTAACATTAAATAAAAAAAGCCCACGCCTCTGGGTTACCACAACGCTGTTATATTTAATTTCCATGTTGCTGGTAGGATTGGTTGGAAACTAAAGGAGACGTGATTTATTGATTGCAATGTGGTAAGATAAAACAAAAAGTGTAAGTGAGGCATAATTGATTGCTACATATGGTCACTCTATGCTTGATCTGTCAATAAATACCGAAAGAGAAAACGTTGCTCTTCTCAAAGGAACAGCCAGTTGCTTAATGACGTGGTAATAAACCTCTTGAACCTTTAAACTTCATTCAACACTAGGGAAGGTTAAGAAGATGCTTTTGAAGAATGCTCCCGTTTTGTTCACCAGAACCTTTCACAAAATGACATCATACTTAATCCTAAACCTCCTCCTAGAACTCTCTTTTCAGAGAGGATTAATTGCGTTAGCACAAAAGCCCGCTCTCAACTGAACACTTAGAAGTAGAATTCTGTTGGCCGTACTGATCGCAGTGAAAAATATTAGAACTTTAAAAAAATGGCGGCCTGCCTCTCACTTAGAAAAGGAAGCACCTTCTGTTCTCTTCGTGCTTTACTATGGAAGCAGTGTGTAAACCTTCAAAGAGGTTTGGCCTGCTAAAGTACAGTTCTATAGCTTGGTATAAAGTATTATCAATTGCAGCTCTACCGTTTCATTTACTAAAGAAACGTGCATCTACTACAGAGTGCAATGACAAAATAAACATTTTGGAGTCTTGTTCAGATGACGTTTTAAACGTCTTTGCGTATTGGTTCGATATTTTATTCTGATTAAATATTTGTCATTAGAATCACGAAAGAGTGGTATTTTCAGTTAATGTCAAAATAATCTTACATGTTTTAGGTCACACCAGAACACGGCAAAAACACATCTTACTTTTCTCCTTGCTTTAATGCAATAGCCTCTGACTTATTTGAAACTAGATTTATGTTTTATCATCAGTATATACAATTTTACATTAATATATCTGTAAAAATAAGGAATGGAAAAATCGTAATTCATTGCAACATAAATTTGGCCGAGATTTACTAAGATTTTGCATCATGGTTACATCATTTGTTTGGTGCAGTCCTGAGGAAAAATCAATTGTGTTATTTGCAAAGCCACTTAAAGCCTGATATGACTTGGCTTTGCATGACTTTATTAAAAAAATAAGTTACTCAACGCAGCACATAACACCGCCTTGTGTACCTTGTGTCAGGGAGATTTTACATGGGTAGAGCATGGGATTTCCCACACATACAGAGGAATGAGCCTCTACGAATGATTTTTGTGCATGAAGGTATCCCTTTCAGCACAAAAAAACTATTCTGACCACAATGCAAATAGCCTTGCATCATGGGGCAAGGGTGCCTGCATTGGCTCTAGGCAGCCAGACTTTCAACAGCACTACAAAAGCGCAGAACTGTGCCATATCTTTGTAAATATGGTGCATTTCTGCTCTAACTCCTCGACGCAACACAGCACAGCACTTTCCCTGCTGCATTGTGTTGTATTAAGGTTTAGTTAATCGGGGCCTACATGGATAACTGATTTGTTTTCAGTGCTTGATTAGATGGATTGGAGCATTTATAACTGGGCAAGTCACAAAAGTATCCATTATCCAGGACAGTTTGGTAATACAAATACAGCATTTTTATATGGACACACAAGTATGCATTCATTTTAAAATTACAATTTTTGACCATCATCATTTACACAGGCTGTTGTACTTGCAGCCGCTATCATCATACCTGTACACTCACAAGGCATTGTGAACACCTCCATCGGTAAAGCCACTTTCCAGGAAGCCTGGGAACACACAGTAGTCAATGCACTCCTAAAGAAACCCTCTTCACACCTGCCAACTAGCAAACTACAACCCAATCTCCCTCTTACTGCACCCAGCTACCTTCTTGAGGACACATTACAAAAATCTTCCAAAGAAATTTCTAAATATGCACAATGTAAACTCCATAAAAGGAACAAGGCTGCTTTTATCATCCTATTCAAATTACATCAACCCCAAGACGTTCATTTTGTGGAGGAAAATATATATGGTATGCTCACCGAAAAGTTCCTTTTGCTATCCTTTTGTTTAATAAAGTTTATTTTGTTGAAATGCATTTGTGGCTATATTATATAATTTGATTCCACCACCAGGTTTATCCCAGGAACTGCAGCAGTTCATTTTATTTAGAAAAATATGTCCGTCCCTCAACTTCAGAGAATCGCTTTTGCTTAATTCATTGTCAAAGGGCAAAGCTCCATATCTAAAACCTCTTCATGTGTGCTGAACCCTTTCCTCGATGTCTAGGCGTACACAGGATATTATAGAAAATAAAATAACAGAAATGTACCATATGCACTGAGAAAAAATCCCAATGCGTCATGGCCATCAATTTCTTTTTTCTGAAATACAATACTAATCATGGCTCTTTACCTGCATTTCAATGTTGCCAAAAATTATCCACAACAATGAGAGACGCACATTTGGCAAAATCATCTTCCCCCATGTTGGCAGGGATCTTTAAATATGGCGGTTATGTGACTGCCAGAAAGGCTGGTGAGATGTCCTCTGCCTCCCTGGATGCTGGCCGACTGTTGGACATTCTCAATCTAACCCCATTGAGCTTGAAGTATTTCGGGAGTCATACTAGCATTCTTAGTAATCCTTTCATGAATTTAGCAGAAAAGGTAAAGGAATAAAACTGATTCAGCCACGTGCTCTTTTGTGGTGTGAAAAGTACTAAAAGAGCAGAGCCCAGCTTCTAAAAAGGATGCCATGAGATGTAAGCCCATTCCTATAACATGCAGCTTTCCTTGCGCTTCATCCTCATACATGGGATCTTCAAGTTGTACTTCTGGCCCTTCAATATCCTAATGGCTTACAAAAACATCAGTATTCAGCAATATATTCAGAAGATACTGAGGTCTACATTAACTTCTTGCCAGGCCACAAAGTTGTCCTAGTGAAGAATTGATTCACAACTATAAAGGCCTATCTCAAACTGAAACCAACCTATACAGCAAAATCAGCAAACAATGGCTGAATGAAATAATTTTGATGACTTCAAATAGCAACTCATCAACAATGCTAAGTTCCTTGGCTTCTATTCAAATACCAACATAAGCTTCAAGATGCAGTTTGCTTAGCAGATCACCAGGCATATACTACTAGACTCAGCAGAGTGAAACGTCCTCAGAGAAGATGACTTAAGATCAGCTATGCTGGCACTGGTTTTATATAACCTTGATGTCAACAATAGTGTACAAGGTGGTGTACCCAAGTCCCATCTGACACATATGAAGAATACAAAAAAGTGATGGGTGGGATGTTTTAATTAATCTCAGACACTAGTAAATACTTGTGGCTCATCCAAGTCCATTACTATTTTGCACACCATGCCGCCTTAGTTTGGCGCTAACCATATGAAAATCTCTCTTGACCCTGGTCCAAAAGGTAAAGTCCAGCCCGAACTTGCCAGTGGCTGGAATTAATGCAAGCATTCTACCCATCACTGTTGAGGAACCTACACAGTTTATATAGTAGAATCATCATTCTGTGCAGATAAACAACTGGTCTCTGAACTTAAATGTAGATCATAATGAAAACAGGGCTTTGATTGAGCCTCACTACTGTAAGCCCCGATCCTGCCAACACTTTATATGCTTACAATATAATGTATAGTCAGATAGGGACGAAGTACATAATGCATTTACTGCAACTAAGACAAAACACTGTGGTATGCACACACAAACACACACACATGCACACACAAGCCGACAGTTCAGGCAGTATGTAGTGTCCTCAAGGAACAGAGAGTAGGACATTTGCCATGGAAAGAAGTATATTTGAGCTCCTGCAAATTATTTTAGCATCCTGAAGCAGCACTGGAGATATCGGAGGCTATAGTTATCTAAGCCACATACACTTGAAGCAACACTGTTGGGTGAGGAGATTGATTTTAAACCTGGCAAAAATGTTAGTTATTCTGGCATAATTCGCATTATTCCGGAATTTTGCATTACACAGGATTCCCAAAATTATCTTAAATGTTGCAGTCTGCAATGTAACAGAATTTATGCATACAAAAGACTTGTTTGTGCAAAAATAAATCTCACCAAAATACATTTTGGGGGTTATTATAACTTTGGAGGAGGTGTTAATCCGTCCCAAATGTGACGGATACACCACCAGACGTATTACGAGTTCCATAGGATATAATGTACTCTTAATACGGCTGGTGGTATATCCGTCACTTTACAGTAACTTTTTGGACGGATTAACACCTCCTCCAAAGTTGTAATAACCCCCTTTATTTCTAACAGGTATCCTGTCAGTATCTTTCAGGACTTTCTTACCCAAAATGTGTGAACGTTTGAAAAATCATCATATGAGAATATACTGACTGGCTTGTAAGAAAGAAGCACCAGGGTCTAACATAAAGCAGTGAGATGCATAGCAGTCCATTTGAATTACATACTCGTTTGCCTCATGTTGCACACATATCAAAATACTGTTTGTGTCCTTCTGAACTTCTGCAACATGACCTATTAAATAGGAAGATGGGAGGCCTTAAAGTGCCTGCAATATACAGATTAACAGTAAAGGTGGGAGAGGGTTGTGGTCTAAATGTTTTATCGGGCACAATGTTGTTTGGATGTTTTATTAGGCACATGTGTTGTAGAATTTTCAGTAGCCGATACCCCCGTGTTTAGAAGACATAGGGTGTCATTACAACCTCGGCGGTCTTTTTTGAAGACCGCCGAGGTACCGCCGTGCGGAAGACCGCCAGTGGTGGCGGTTTTCCGCTCGGCCTATAATGACCGTTGGCAGCTCACCGTCCTTTTACCGACGGTGAGCCGCCAACAGCCATACTGGCGGGAAGAGGGGAAGTGGAGGTTGCTCCACCTCCACCGCCACGCCAACAGAACACCACCTAGAGAATCACGTCCTGTGATTCGCCGTGGCAGTGTTCTGTTGGCGGTGTGGTGTCGGCGGAGCTGCCCCATGGCTCCCGTCCCCTCCCGCAGGATCGACGGAACAGGTAAGTCGATCGTCTGTTAGGGGAGGGGGGTGGGGGGTGTTGTGTGTTGTGTGGGTGCATGGGGGTGTGCGTCAGTGTATGTAGAGGGGGTGTGTGAGTGCCTGTATGCTTGCGGGGTGTTGTGTGTATGGGAATGAGTGCGTGTATGTCTGTGGGTATGTCTGTATGGATGTGTGCGTGTATGTCTGAATGTGGGTGTGCGTGTCTGACTTTGTGTGTGGATGTTGGCATGTATGTCGGCGTGTGTGCGTGTAAGGTTTTAGGTGGTGCCTGCTTGCGTGTCGTGTGGGTATGGGTGATGTGATGTTGGGGGTCAGGGTGGGGAGGGGGGCCCTGCCACCTTTGGGGGGTGGCAGGGGTTGTGGGGGGTGTAGGGGAGGGAGTCGGGGTGGGGGGTGGGGGAGACACCTATCAGTGCCAGGGAAGGAATTCCCTGGCACTGTTAGTGCTTACCGCCGTGGATTTCATGGCGGCTCAAACTGCTGGAAATCCACGGCGGTAAGCCGGGTCCAAATACCGCCGGCGGTATAGTGATAGCCGCCAGGCTGGAGAACCAGGTCTCCAACCCAGCGGTCGTCTCCGCCCTGGCGGGCGGAACGGAAAACCGGCGGATGACCATGGCGGTAACCGCCATGGTCATAATTCCCCAAAGTAAGACCGCCAGCCTGTTGGCGGTCTTACCGCCGGTTTAACACTGACCGCCAGGGGTGTAATGACCTCCATAGCATCTTGATGGTCCATTTTTAGGTTGAGCTTGGCAGTGCACAGCTCTGACTGCAAGACATGTTGTATTGAACATGGGTTTTTAACCACGCCCAATGTTGCCATTCGTTCTTTTTTGTGCTTGTCTTAAATGCTTAATTTGTATTGGTGAATTTTGCTAAATGCCCCTCCTCTGCATGCTAAGTTAACTCCCAGGGGATTTCACTAAGAGAACATTTTGTTGCCCATCAGACTACGTCACACCTCCTCCTGTTACATCGTGTGATGGCCCCTCCTCCTATCCAGTTCTCTTTTTAGGAGAGTTTGGCAGCTGCATTTGCTTCCGGGTTTCTCCTTTGGGTGTTTGCCATCTTGGAACAGTACTTTAAAATTAATAAATTGGCTACTGCAGCGTCATTAGGCATATGTGCAAATGTATCATCCTGCTGATTTTTATTTTTGCAGTTGCGGTTCAACATTGGTGACTAACATCTATTTATTTTTGACAGCATTGACAAAAAGTAGAACGTACATACACATGAGTGATGATGCATGCACTGTATAATTAATCAAGCTGAGGCCATCCATTTTTTATTTTTTTAAGGTCTGGCATTAGCCAAGACCTTTTAGAATGGATTGGTTATACAGATTTGAGACAGGGCTCGTCATCCATTGGCCCGTTGATTTGTCATTCACATGTTTTTTCACCCAGTACAGTATACAAATGGGTCAGTGGGCCAGCGAGCTTTAGCCGCGCACATGGGCTGAATGTGTGTACCAGGCTTGTTGTTGCAGTTTAGTTACAAGGTACGATGCTAAAAAATGTCCGCTCACAACACTTAGCATATGTGTTGCCAAGCTGGATTTATAATAGAAGTTAAAACTGCATGTCAAGTGTGAAGTGTTTGGGTTCCAAGCTAAGACTGGCTGAACATTATATGCACAGGCATAATGAATGCAAAGGGTTACAGTGTGGCGCAAAGCATGCATTGCACCACTTTGTAAATTTGGCGCAGCACTTTGGACCTCGTTGGGATACATTAGCATAAAAAAAATATGCTAATGTGGCGCAAGGAGGTGCTAGGGTCTTTTAAATCACCCCCTCAGTGTTATGTCATTTACTTGTCAGTCTTCAAAGAATATAAGGATTTATCATTGTAGGAAAGTACCATCTTGCCTGGCATGTTACCCCCATTTTTCACTGTATATATGTTGTTTTAGTTGTATGTGTCACTGGGACCCTGGTAACCCAGGGCCCCAGTGCTCATAAGTGTGCCTGTATGTGTTACCTGTGTAGTGACTAACTGTCTCACTGAGGCTCTGCTAATCAGAACCTCAGTGGTTATGCTCTCTCATTTCTTTCCAAATTGTCACTGACAGGCTAGTGACCATTTTTACCAATTTACATTGGCTTACTGGAACACCCTTATAATCCCCTAGTATATGGTACTGAGGTACCCAGGGTATTGGGGTTCCAGGAGATCCCTATGGGCTGCAGCATTTCTTTTGCCACCCATAGGGAGCTCTGACAATTCTTACACAGGCCTGCCACTGCAGCCTGAGTGAAATAACGTCCACGTTATTTCACAGCCATTTTACACTGCACTTAAGTAACTTATAAGTCACCTATATGTCTAACCTTTACCTGGTAAAGGTTAGGTGCAAAGTTACTTAGTGTGAGGGCACCCTGGCACTAGCCAAGGTGCCCCCACATTGTTCAGAGCCAATTCCCTGAACTTTGTGAGTGCGGGGACACCATTACACGCGTGCACTACATATAGGTCACTACCTATATGTAGCTTCACCATGGTAACTCCGAATATGGCCATGTAACATGTCTATGATCATGGAATTGCCCCCTCTATGCCATCCTGGCATTGTTGGTACAATTCCATGATCCCAGTGGTCTGTAGCACAGACCCTGGTACTGCCAGACTGCCCTTCCTGGGGTTTCTCTGCAGCTGCTGCTGCTGCCAACCCCTCAGACAGGCATCTGCCCTCCTGGGGTCCAGCCAGGCCTGGCCCAGGATGGCAGAACAAAGAACTTCCTCTGAGAGAGGGTGTGACACCCTCTCCCTTTGGAAAATGGTGTGAAGGCAGGGGAGGAGTAGCCTCCCCCAGCCTCTGGAAATGCTTTGTTGGGCACAGATGTGCCCAATTCTGCATAAGCCAGTCTACACCGGTTCAGGGACCCCTTAGCCCCTGCTCTGGCGCGAAACTGGACAAAGGAAAGGGGAGTGACCACTCCCCTGACCTGCACCTCCCCTGGGAGGTGTCCAGAGCTCCTCCAGTGTGCTCCAGACCTCTGCCATCTTGGAAACAGAGGTGCTGCTGGCACACTGGACTGCTCTGAGTGGCCAGTGCCACCAGGTGACGTCAGAGACTCCTTGTGATAGGCTCCTTCAGGTGTTAGTAGCCTTTCCTCTCTCCTAGGTAGCCAAACCCTCTTTTCTGGCTATTTAGGGTCTCTGTCTCTGGGGAAACTTCAGATAACGAATGCATGAGCTCAGCCGAGTTCCTCTGCATCTCCCTCTTCACCTTCTGATAAGGAATCGACCGCTGACCGCGCTGGAAGCCTGCAAACCTGCAACATAGTAGCAAAGACGACTACTGCAACTCTGTAACGCTGATCCTGCCGCCTTCTCGACTGTTTTCCTGCTTGTGCATGCTGTGGGGGTAGTCTGCCTCCTCTCTGCACCAGAAGATCCGAAGAAATCTCCCGTGGGTCGACGGAATCTTCCCCCTGCAACCGCAGGCACCAAAAAGCTGCATCTCCGGTCCCTTGGGTCTCCTCTCAGCATGACGAGCGAGGTCCCTCGAATCCAGCGACACCGTCCAAGTGACCCCCACAGTCCAGTGACTCTTCAGCCCAAGTTTGGTGGAGGTAAGTCCTTGCCTCACCTCGCTGGGCTGCATTGCTGGGAACCGCGACTTTGCAAGCTTCTCCGGCCCCTGTGCACTTCCGGCGGAAATCCTGTGTGCACAGCCAAGCCTGGGTCCACGGCACTCTAACCTGCATTGCACGACTTTCTAAGTTGGTCTCCGGCGACGTGGGACTCCTTTGTGCAACTTCGGCGAGCACCGTTTCACGCATCCTCGTAGTGCCTGTTTCTGGCACTTCTCCGGGTGCTACCGGCTTCAGTGAGAGCTCTTTGTCTTGCTCGACGTCCCCTCTCTCTGCAGGTCCAATTTGCGACCTCCTGGTCCCTCCTGGGCCCCAGCAGCGTCCAAAAACGCCAAACGCACGATTTGCGTGTAGCAAGGCTTGTTGGCGTCCATCCGGCGGGAAAACACTTCTGCACGACTCTCCAAGGCGTGGGGGATCCATCCTCCAAAGGGGAAGTCTCTAGCCCTTGTCGTTCCTGCAGTATTCATAGTTCTTCAGCCTAGTAAGAGCTTCTTTGCACCAACCGCTGGCATTTCTTGGGCATCTGCCCATCTCCGAGCTGCTTGTGACTTTTGGACTTGGTCCCCTTGTTCCACAGGTACCTTCAGACAGGAATCCATCGTTGTTGCATTGCTGATTTGTGTTTTCCTTGCATTCTCCCTCTAACACGACTATTTTGTCCTTAGGGGAACTTTGGTGCACTTTGCACTCACTTTTCAGGGTCTTGGGGTGGGTTATTTTGCTAACTCTCACTATTTTCTAATAGTCCCAGCGACCCTCTACAAGGTCACATAGGTTTGGGGTCCATTCGTGGTTCGCATTCCACTTCTGGAGTATATGGTTTGTGTTGCCCCTATCCCTATGTTTCCCCATTGCATCCTATTGTAACTATACATTGTTTGCACTGTTTTCTAAGACTATACTGCATATTTTTGCTATTGTGTATATATATCTTGTGTATATTTCCTATCCTCTCACTGAGGGTACACTCTAAGATACTTTGGCATATTGTCATAAAAATAAAGTACCTTTATTTTTAGTATAACTGTGTATTGTGTTTTCTTATGATATTGTGCATATGACACTAAGTGGTACTGTAGTAGCTTCACACGTCTCCTAGTTCAGCCTGAGCTGCTTTGCTAAGCTACCATTATCTATCAGCCTAAGCTGCTAGACACCCTATACACTAATAAGGGATAACTGGGCCTGGTGCAAGGTGCAAGTACCCCTTGGTACTCACTACAAGCCAGTCCAGCCTCCTACATTGGTTGTGCAGTGGTGGGATAAGTGCTTGAGACTACTTACCACTCTTGTCATTGTACTTTTCATAAGAGAAAAATATACAAAACAAGGTCAGTGTATATACACATAGCCAAAAAGTTTTGCATTTCCTCTTTTCACTCTTTTCTAAGTGCTGAAAAGTACTACTAAACTTTCAAAAAGTTCTTAAAAGTTTAAAAAGTTTTTTCTGTCTTTCCAAAAAGTTCTGAAAACTTTTTTCTCTTTGTCTATCACTTTAACTCTCTCTAAAAATGTCTGGCACAGGCCAAAAAGTTGAACTGTCCAAACTTGCATATGATCACCTTAGCTGGAAAGGAGCAAGGAGTCTCTGCATAGAGAGAGGTTTGAGTGTAGGGAAGAATCCTTCCTTAGAACTGTTAATTAATATGCTTAGAGTACAGGATAAGGCCATAAGTGCCCAATCTGTAGAAAAAGTAGCTAATGGTTCTCAATCTGATCCAGGGACTCCCACAGGAAAAGGTTCAGGAAAGAAACTTCTCAGCCTGCCCATTACTAGACAGTCTAGCATAGTTGGTACAGAGGTTGAATCACATCATACTGATGATGTGCTCTCACATTATACTGGTAGCCAAGCTGTTAGGGTGCCCTCTGTAAGGGACAGGTCTCCTTCTGTTCATTCCCATCATACCTCTGTATCTAGAAATGTCCCTCCCACCCACCCTGATGACAGATTGTTGGAAAGGGAGCTCAATAGATTGAGAGTGGAGCAAACCAGACTGAAGCTCAAGAAGCAACAGCTGGATTTGGATAGACAGTCTTTAGAAATAGAGAGGGAAAGACAGAAAATGGGTTTAGATACCCATGGTGGCAGCAGCAGTATTCCCCATAGTCATCCTGCAAAAGAGCATGATTCCAGGAATCTGCATAAGATAGTTCCCCCTTACAAGGAGGGGGATGACATTAACAAGTGGTTTGCTGCACTTGAGAGGGCCTGTGCTGTACAGGATGTCCCTCAAAAGCAGTGGGCTGCTATCCTATGGCTATCATTTACTGGAAAAGGTAGGGATAGGCTCCTTACTGTAAAAGAAAATGATGCTAACAATTTCCAAGTTCTTAAGAATGCACTCCTGGATGGTTATGGCTTAACCACTGAACAGTACAGGATCAAGTTCAGAGATACCAAAAAGGAGTCTTCACAAGACTGGGTTGATTTCATTGACCAGGCAGTGAAGGCCTTGGAGGGGTGGTTACATGGCAGTAAAGTTACTGATTATGACAGCCTGTATAACTTAATCCTGAGAGAGCATATTCTTAATAATTGTGTGTCTGATTTGTTGCACCAGTACTTGGTGGACTCTGATCTGACCTCTCCCCAAGAATTGGGAAAAAAGGCAGACAAATGGGTCAGAACAAGAGTGAACAGAAAAGTTCATACAGGGGGTGACAAAGATGGCAACAAAAAGAAGGATGGTAAGTCTTCTGACAAGGGTGGGGACAAATCTAAAAATGAGTCTTCATCAGGCCCACAAAAACACTCTGGTGGGGGTGGTGGGCCCAAATCCTCCTTTAATCAGAACAAGGAAAAGAAACCATGGTGCTATTTATGTAAGATAAAAGGCCATTGGACAACAGATCCCAGTTGTCCAAAGAAAGGCACCACAGCTCCTACCACTACAACCCCTACTGCTACACCTAGTGTCCCTACTAATAGCAGTGGTGGTGGGAGCAAACCTACTAATAGCCAATCCAAGGGAGTAGCTGGGCTCACTTTTGGTAATTTAGTTGGGGTTGGTCTGATTAGGGAGACCACAGAGGCTACTTTAGTCTCTGAAGGGGCTATTGACTTAGCCACTTTGGTTGCTTGCCCCCATAACTTGGAGAAGTACAAGCAACTAACCCTAATAAATGGTGTTGAGGTCCAGGCCTACAGGGACACAGGTGCCAGTGTCACAATGGTGATTGAGAAACTGGTGCACCCTGAACAACACATACTTGGACACCAGTACCAAGTAACCGATGCTCACAACATAACACAAAGCCACCCCATGGCTGTTGTAAATCTCAACTGGGGGGGGGTATCTGGTCCAAAGAAAGTTGTGGTAGCTTCAGATTTACCTGTAGACTGTCTATTAGGGAACGATTTGGAGACATCAGCTTGGTCAGATGTGGAGTTGGAGGCCCATGCAGCAATGCTGGGCATCCCAGGGCATATTTTTGCTTTGACAAGGGCTCAGGCCAAAAAGCAAAAAGGACAGGGAAGCTTGGATCCTGGAACAATGGACCAAGTGCTCCCTAAAGCTAGGGCTAGTAGAAGCAAACCACTTCCTACTATCCCTCCCTCTACAGTGGATTCTACTTCTGAGGAAGAAGAATTCCCTCCCTGTGCAGAACCTACACCAGAGGAGCTGGAAGCAGACACTGCTGAGCTTTTGGGTGAAGGGGGGCCTGCCAGAGAGGAGCTGAGTGTGGCACAGCAAACCTGTCCCACATTAGAGGGTCTCAGACAGCAAGCTGTCAAACAGGCTAATGGGGATGTCAGTGACTCACACAGAGTTTACTGGGAGGACAACCTCTTGTACACTGAGAATAGGGATCCTAAACCTGGAGCTGCCAGGAGATTAGTGATTCCTCAGGAGTACAGAAAGTTCCTCCTAACACTGGCACATGACATTCCCTTAGCTGGGCACCTGGGTCAAATGAAAACTTGGGACAGATTGGTACCACTGTTTCATTGGCCTAGGATGTCTGAGGACACAAAAGAATTTTGTAAGTCCTGTGAAACCTGTCAAGCCAGTGGCAAGACAGGTGGCACTCCAAAGGCACCCCTTATCCCACTGCCTGTGGTTGGGGTTCCCTTTGAAAGGGTAGGGGTTGACATAGTTGGCCCCCTTGACCCTCCTACTGCTTCAGGCAATAGGTTTATCTTAGTGGTAGTGGACCATGCCACAAGGTATCCTGAAGCTATTCCTTTAAGGACCACTACAGCTCCTGCAGTGGCAAAGGCCCTCCTGGGAATATTTTCCAGGGTGGGCTTCCCAAAGGAAGTAGTATCAGACAGAGGAAGCAATTTCATGTCTGCATACTTAAAGGCCATGTGGAAGGAGTGTGGTGTAACTTACAAGTTCACAACACCCTATCATCCACAAACAAATGGACTGGTGGAGAGATTTAATAAAACTCTCAAAGGCATGATTATGGGACTCCCTGAAAAACTCCACAGGAGATGGGATATCCTTCTACCATGCCTCCTTTTTGCCTACAGGGAGGTACCCCAGAAAGGAGTGGGCTTCAGCCCCTTTGAACTTCTTTTTGGACACCCTGTTAGGGGTCCACTCACACTTGTAAAGGAGGGTTGGGAACAACCTTTAAAAGCTCCTAAGCAGGATATTGTGGATTATGTACTTGGCCTCAGATCAAGGATGGCTGAGTACATGAAAAAGGCCAGTAAAAACCTTCAGGCCAGCCAAGAGCTCCAGAAGCAATGGCATGATCAGAAGGCTGTTTTGGTTCAGTACCAACCAGGGCAGAAAGTGTGGGTCTTGGAGCCTGTGGCCCCAAGAGCACTCCAAGATAAATGGAGTGGTCCACACACAATTGTTGAAAAGAAGGGTGAAGTCACCTACTTGGTTGACTTAGGCACTGCCAGGAGTCCCCTTAGGGTGCTCCATGTCAACCGCCTGAAACCCTACTATGACAGGGCTGATCTCACCCTGCTCATGGCAACAGATGAGGGACAGGAAGAAGACAGTGATCCTCTACCTGATCTCTTCTCTTCCACAGAACAAGATGCTCTTGTGGAAGGGGTAGTTTTGGCTGATTGTCTTACTGCTGAGCAGAAAGATAATTGCATAAATCTCCTAGGACAATTTTCAGAACTCTTCTCCATTGTGCCAGGCACCACTTCTTGGTGTGAGCACACTATAGATACTGGAGACAGTTTACCTGTCAAAAGTAAGATCTATAGGCAGCCTGACCATGTCAGGGACTGCATAAAGCAAGAAGTTCAGAAGATGTTGGAACTAGGAGTGGTTGAGCACTCTGACAGTCCATGGGCTTCTCCTGTGGTACTGGTACCAAAACCCAATTCTAAAGATGGAAAGAAGGAAATGAGGTTTTGTGTAGACTATAGAGGTCTCAACTTGGTAACCAAAACAGATGCTCACCCTATACCCAGGGCAGATGAGCTAATAGATACACTGGCATCTGCCAAGTATCTAAGCACTTTTGATTTGACTGCAGGGTATTGGCAGATCAAAATGTCAGAAGATGCTAAACCTAAGACTGCATTTTCTACCATTGGAGGACATTACCAGTTTACTGTAATGCCTTTTGGTTTGAAAAATGCACCTGCCACTTTTCAGAGGTTGGTGAACACAGTCCTGCAAGGGCTGGAAGCTTTCAGTGCAGCATATTTGGATGATATAGCTGTCTTTAGCTCCAGCTGGGATGATCACCTGGTCCACCTTTGGAAAGTTTTGGAGGCCCTGCAAAAGGCAGGCCTCACTATCAAGGCTTCAAAGTGCCAGATAGGGCAGGGTAAGGTGGTTTATCTGGGACACCTTGTTGGTGGGGAACAGATTGCACCACTTCAGGGGAAAATCCAAACTATTATTGATTGGATTCCCCCTACCACTCAGACTCAGGTGAGAGCCTTCCTAGGCCTCACTGGGTATTACAGGAGGTTCATTAAGAACTATGGCTCCATTGCAGCCCCTCTTAATGACCTCACATCCAAGAAAATGCCTAAAAAGGTATTATGGACAGCAAACTGTCAGAAAGCTTTTGAGGAGCTGAAGCAGGCCATGTGCTCTGCACCTGTCCTGAAAAGCCCTTGTTACTCTAAAAAATTCTATGTCCAAACTGATGCATCTGAATTAGGAGTAGGGGCAGTCCTATCACAACTTAATTCTGAGGGCCAGGATCAACCTGTTGCTTTTATTAGTAGAAGGTTGACCCCTAGAGAAAAGCGTTGGTCTGCCATTGAGAGGGAGGCCTTTGCTGTGGTCTGGGCTCTGAAGAAGTTGAGGCCATACCTGTTTGGCACTCACTTCATTGTTCAGACAGACCACAAACCTCTACTTTGGCTAAAACAAATGAAAGGTGAAAATCCTAAATTGTTGAGGTGGTCCATATCCCTACAGGGAATGGACTATACAGTGGAACATAGACCTGGGAGTAGCCACTCCAATGCAGATGGACTCTCCAGATATTTCCACTTAGACAATGAAGACTCATCAGGTAATGGCTAGTCTTATTGTCCTTCGTTTGGGGGGGGGTTGTGTAGGAAAGTACCATCTTGCCTGGCATGTTACCCCCATTTTTCACTGTATATATGTTGTTTTAGTTGTATGTGTCACTGGGACCCTGGTAACCCAGGGCCCCAGTGCTCATAAGTGTGCCTGTATGTGTTACCTGTGTAGTGACTAACTGTCTCACTGAGGCTCTGCTAATCAGAACCTCAGTGGTTATGCTCTCTCATTTCTTTCCAAATTGTCACTGACAGGCTAGTGACCATTTTTACCAATTTACATTGGCTTACTGGAACACCCTTATAATCCCCTAGTATATGGTACTGAGGTACCCAGGGTATTGGGGTTCCAGGAGATCCCTATGGGCTGCAGCATTTCTTTTGCCACCCATAGGGAGCTCTGACAATTCTTACACAGGCCTGCCACTGCAGCCTGAGTGAAATAACGTCCACGTTATTTCACAGCCATTTTACACTGCACTTAAGTAACTTATAAGTCACCTATATGTCTAACCTTTACCTGGTAAAGGTTAGGTGCAAAGTTACTTAGTGTGAGGGCACCCTGGCACTAGCCATGGTGCCCCCACATTGTTCAGAGCCAATTCACTGAACTTTGTGAGTGCGGGGACACCATTACACGCGTGCACTACATATAGGTCACTACCTATATGTAGCTTCACCATGGTAACTCCGAATATGGCCATGTAACATGTCTATGATCATGGAATTGCCCCCTCTATGCCATCCTGGCATTGTTGGTACAATTCCATGATCCCAGTGGTCTGTAGCACAGACCCTGGTACTGCCAGACTGCCCTTCCTGGGGTTTCTCTGCAGCTGCTGCTGCTGCCAACCCCTCAGACAGGCATCTGCCCTCCTGGGGTCCAGCCAGGCCTGGCCCAGGATGGCAGAACAAAGAACTTCCTCTGAGAGAGGGTGTGACACCCTCTCCCTTTGGAAAATGGTGTGAAGGCAGGGGAGGAGTAGCCTCCCCCAGCCTCTGGAAATGCTTTGTTGGGCACAGATGTGCCCAATTCTGCATAAGCCAGTCTACACCGGTTCAGGGACCCCTTAGCCCCTGCTCTGGCGCGAAACTGGACAAAGGAAAGGGGAGTGACCACTCCCCTGACCTGCACCTCCCCTGGGAGGTGTCCAGAGCTCCTCCAGTGTGCTCCAGACCTCTGCCATCTTGGAAACAGAGGTGCTGCTGGCACACTGGACTGCTCTGAGTGGCCAGTGCCACCAGGTGACGTCAGAGACTCCTTGTGATAGGCTCCTTCAGGTGTTAGTAGCCTTTCCTCTCTCCTAGGTAGCCAAACCCTCTTTTCTGGCTATTTAGGGTCTCTGTCTCTGGGGAAACTTCAGATAACGAATGCATGAGCTCAGCCGAGTTCCTCTGCATCTCCCTCTTCACCTTCTGATAAGGAATCGACCGCTGACCGCGCTGGAAGCCTGCAAACCTGCAACATAGTAGCAAAGACGACTACTGCAACTCTGTAACGCTGATCCTGCCGCCTTCTCGACTGTTTTCCTGCTTGTGCATGCTGTGGGGGTAGTCTGCCTCCTCTCTGCACCAGAAGATCCGAAGAAATCTCCCGTGGGTCGACGGAATCTTCCCCCTGCAACCGCAGGCACCAAAAAGCTGCATCTCCGGTCCCTTGGGTCTCCTCTCAGCACGACGAGCGAGGTCCCTCGAATCCAGCGACACCGTCCAAGTGACCCCCACAGTCCAGTGACTCTTCAGCCCAAGTTTGGTGGAGGTAAGTCCTTGCCTCACCTCGCTGGGCTGCATTGCTGGGAACCGCGACTTTGCAAGCTTCTCCGGCCCCTGTGCACTTCCGGCGGAAATCCTGTGTGCACAGCCAAGCCTGGGTCCACGGCACTCTAACCTGCATTGCACGACTTTCTAAGTTGGTCTCCGGCGACGTGGGACTCCTTTGTGCAACTTCGGCGAGCACCGTTTCACGCATCCTCGTAGTGCCTGTTCCTGGCACTTCTCCGGGTGCTACCGGCTTCAGTGAGGGCTCTTTGTCTTGCTCGACGTCCCCTCTCTCTGCAGGTCCAATTTGCGACCTCCTGGTCCCTCCTGGGCCCCAGCAGCGTCCAAAAACGCCAAACGCACGATTTGCGTGTAGCAAGGCTTGTTGGCGTCCATCCGGCGGGAAAACACTTCTGCACGACTCTCCAAGGCGTGGGGGATCCATCCTCCAAAGGGGAAGTCTCTAGCCCTTGTCGTTCCTGCAGTATTCACAGTTCTTCAGCCTAGTAAGAGCTTCTTTGCACCAACCGCTGGCATTTCTTGGGCATCTGCCCATCTCCGAGCTGCTTGTGACTTTTGGACTTGGTCCCCTTGTTCCACAGGTACCTTCAGACAGGAATCCATCGTTGTTGCATTGCTGATTTGTGTTTTCCTTGCATTCTCCCTCTAACACGACTATTTTGTCCTTAGGGGAACTTTGGTGCACTTTGCACTCACTTTTCAGGGTCTTGGGGTGGGTTATTTTGCTAACTCTCACTATTTTCTAATAGTCCCAGCGACCCTCTACAAGGTCACATAGGTTTGGGGTCCATTCGTGGTTCGCATTCCACTTCTGGAGTATATGGTTTGTGTTGCCCCTATCCCTATGTTTCCCCATTGCATCCTATTGTAACTATACATTGTTTGCACTGTTTTCTAAGACTATACTGCATATTTTTGCTATTGTGTATATATATCTTGTGTATATTTCCTATCCTCTCACTGAGGGTACACTCTAAGATACTTTGGCATATTGTCATAAAAATAAAGTACCTTTATTTTTAGTATAACTGTGTATTGTGTTTTCTTATGATATTGTGCATATGACACTAAGTGGTACTGTAGTAGCTTCACACGTCTCCTAGTTCAGCCTGAGCTGCTTTGCTAAGCTACCATTATCTATCAGCCTAAGCTGCTAGACACCCTATACACTAATAAGGGATAACTGGGCCTGGTGCAAGGTGCAAGTACCCCTTGGTACTCACTACAAGCCAGTCCAGCCTCCTACAATCATCAAAGCCCAAATTTTGTCTAACTTCTTCACGCAGCCCTGGTTCATGTACACCACTCTTTTTACAGCCATGCACCAGTCTACTTCAAAGAAAAATATTTCAATATGGGGTTACTGAATTATTTTATAGTTGAAGTATCTCCCTACAAGCGACAGCCATTCCTACATCACAAAATATTTTGACATACGTGGATTGTAGCCATCCGATATATAGAACAGTAGTACTTTGGCATTGCATTCCATAGGGATCAGACAGCAAGGACAGACGGTCTTTAATCTTATTCCAGAACCCATAATTCATGGGATCACTCTAAATCAGTGATTCTTAACCTTTAGTCCACGGATGTCAGGGGTCTGTGATGCTTGTTCAGGGTTCCTGTGACTGCTTAGAAAATTACCTAATCTCAAAAGATGAATAAAGTGTATGTAAATAAAGAAGTAAAATGTAAACCTAAAACATGAAAAGCGTTTAGTATATGAGAAGGAATTTGCATCTGGGGCTAAAAATTAAGTTGGGGTCCTCAGATTGATTTTAGAGAGCAGAGCAAATGCCTCAAACAGAATATGGAATGGAAAATGGGTGTCCTCACTTAAATTTAGAAAATCTACAACTTCCCCATCAAAATTAAAAATTATAATTTTTCCATTTGTTTGTGAATTAAATAAAGTATTTCACCATATGTGTATTCTTTTGATTAATGTTTTCTTTTCTTTATTTTTGTGTATTGTTTCCAGGTTGAAATTATTAAATCTGCTTAAACTGGGCTTCCAGTAGCACTCAGTGTGGTCAACGTAGTCCAATAATGAATCACATGGTCCCTAGCTTACAGTAATGCTTAAGTGGGGGTCAACAGAAATGAAAAAAAACACTGCTATAATTTATATGACTAAAGATATCTATCGAACTGAAGTTGCTCAGAAATGCATCATCTTCTGTTCTCCCAAACCGTTTCAAATGTGTCCGTGCATAGTAAAATCTCTGAAATATTTTGAACTGAACAAGCTTAAAAATTGCTACGACTCCAATCCCTCTAGAACACATTCATGCTTCTTTCCAATTTATGTCACCCAAAGACCTATGTTTTGCAGCCACCAGGTCCTCAAACCATCCAGTCCATCATGGGAATTGATATCCATTAATGGTGCTGAAAAAGAAAAAAGAAAGAAAGAGGTAACAAAAATCACTCTCTTTAATGCATTACTCTGCCTCACCCTATACCTCCATCAATCTATCCTTTATTCCACTCTCTCACTCATCCCAAACCTCATTCAACTACTATGAACTCCAAAATAACCCTTCCTAGACTCTTCCTCCCTCTACCCCTCCTGACTCATCCCAAACCTCATTTTACTACTATTATCTTTCTAATCCCTTTCAGTATACTCTTCCCTCCTTCATCTCTCGTTTACTCGTCCCAAACCTCATCTTACTACTGTGATCTCCCAATTAACACATCTGGATTCTTCCCTCTTCTATCCCTCCATTATTCTATTCAAATCCAGGTAACAAACTCACATGTCCACTACTCAAATTAACTAATATTTCCCTATTCTTAAACTAATACCATACTCAAATTTCCCAATACTAATACAGCACTAATCCTGTAGGGTTCTGGAGTAGCGTGCTACTTGCCGAAAAGTGCTTCAATGCCTTCTCAGAGGTAGTAAGCACTGTATAAATACAATTGCAATACAATTACAATTACACTATATCATTGCAACTTTCATTTTGGTAAGAGACTCTTTTTTCATTGGTGGGGATTTCCTGAATTACCATAACATGGGCGATCTCTATATCAAGTGCATATCTCAGTTGCAGATACCTAAATACTTCCATGTTTTTAGAACAAACTCTTTTCCTAATTGTTAAAGCATCTTCATTCCCATCTGTCCTCATACATCATCTACTTAGAAATCCCAGTTAGGTTTCATTGGTTAAAACATTACCGTGTTCTTCTGACCATGCAGAGCATCACTAGTCCAAAGGAGGGCAAAGGTTGGATCATTAAGGCTCCCTGGCCAAATCTTTCTTTTACCCTAGTGTCACTGCTGTGGGCTCTGGTATCTGGGGCACCTTCTTCCACCCTTATGTTGCACAAGGGCATGATGATCAGTCCTGAGGAATTGTTGGTGTTGTGATGCAAACATCCATTTGTTCACACTTATTGAATGGGAGTTTCAAAAATAGTTGTGCATGTCTAGCAAAGCAATACTCTAGTGAGAAATTCCCTCTTCATATTTGCTAAAGGAAGCCTGGGGTGACCACAAACCCATGTAAATGTACAACGTATTAGCCAGGCCTGGAGAAAACAATTATAGGATCCAGAATTATGTGTTTTGGAGTACATAAATCAATGTAAAAAGCGCTTCTTCTGTGTATAGTGTAGCCTGACCTTGTATGGAAAGTAGACACTTCCTGAAATGGAAAGTTTCTTTGAATCTTGACTGAGTCTATGACTGGTTACTGTTGATTTGGTCTTTCCATAGCCTAGCTACAAGATTCACAGGCATTTTAGATCATGTTTCCGCACTTTGAAAGGCCTCTGGGAGTGTGATGGAGTGGCTCTGTCCTTGGGAACAGTGATTATATTGTCCAATTTATACTGAACTCAGAGTACTTTCAGTATGTTTTAATTGTCCTGCATTACTTTGAAATAATCTGACATGATTCTGTTTACTCTCCCTTTGTTATTAGGCCAGTTCATAAAGGGTGGTCTATTATATGAACAATAGCCCAAAGCCCATTTTTGGCAGAATGGAGAACATGAGTGTCCATTTAACTGATTCTTCTCAACGTCCAGAGATAGAAATAGAGTTGGTTACTTAAAGGAAAGGCCATAATATAATAATAAATTAATATGAGACTCATTATTTGTTACCTATGACATTGGAACAACTTCTTGATCACCCCCAAAAGATGGTTCAACAGTATTTGTTTCTTTATTCAGTAGCAGTATGGGCCAAAAGGTTCATAGCCTCTATCCTACAATGAAGTGACTCCCTGAAAACACATATAATGAGCCCTAGCCTCATTGTCAGTCAATGATCGTTATTTCTCCCTTTTTAAAACCAGACAGCATTTAAGTGTAGGTTGTGGTCATCTGCTTTAGAGCTTATTTAGCTTCATAGGTTTTTGTATCTCTATCTTAGGTCATTCTTGCCTTTTCTTTTCATTCTATACCTTATGTAGCCCTTACTCATATCATGGTCAGGTAGGCGTCCCAAAATTTCACCTCTGACTGCAACTAACCATCATTTTCTTCAATATAATGGTATGTGGTTTCCACAAGTCATCTACTGTCTGGTTCTATGGCTCCAAGGTATCCACTCTTCAGCCCTCCAACATCTTCTGTTTCTTAATTTGAAGTATCTTCCCGATGGGAGAGAAGTCCAAAATACTCATGACCAACAGTTGCATTGTGTTTCTAAACCTAGGTAGCGTCATCTTTGTTATTTTGAAATTATCTTATAAGGAGAACGTGTTGTGTCCCCTGATTAATGGGATTACTATCTCACTCTTCATGTGTTGCACCCAGACATTAGTCAGTCCTAATACAGAGGCAGAAACACCTAATTTTCACTGAATTCTGATGCCACAGGCCATTCAGTACACCATGCATAGCCAGGATAAAGTTTCCTCTCAATCTCAGTGCCACCCTTGGAAGCCTAAGCAATAAGTCGCCCACTCTTTCCATCACAGTGGTCTGTATACTAGGATGCAGGTGCATACTCACTAATATAATGTTTTGGCCGTCAAATGCACCAGACAACATCAAGTAGCAATCAAGTGATTTCATTCAAGCATTAATTGGAATGAAGGAAAATTGCCTCCTAAGTAGTATTCACCAACCTCCTCATGAGTCATATGTGAAAACAGCATGAATCAGTAGAATATACTTGCACCTATATAAGATCTGATAACCTTTTGCTAAAACATTTATTTCCTGCAGTAGTAATACATTCATTCTATGTAGCATTTGTTCCACTATTCTTCACTTAACTTTTTTCTCTTCACCCATTTTTATTCCATGTAAGGAATCAAAATGTACCTTCTGACTGTGAAATAATAACAAGTGTCACCAATTAGATCCTCATAAATAGTACCCAAATTCTAGATCGCCATACTCTCATCCCATGTTTTGCCATGAAAATGAAATCTTGAAACTTTTATGTAGCCCCAAACTCCCTCCGCCCTACACTTTAAAGCAAAAGGTGTTCAACTACCTGCAGCTGTAATGTAGAGAGCCTTTCTCTCCGACATACTGAAATTAGATTAAAACAGCTCTCTAAAAACCAACAGTTAACTCATACAATATGTTAAAGGTGGTTTCTTATCCAGCCACATCAACACACCTTCTGTTTCTGTTCCATGGACTAAGGGGCATATTTAAGAGCCCCTAGTGCCACCGGAGCATCACTTTTAGTGAATTTCCAGTGGCGCTATACAATGCACCGTATTTACAAGGTGGCGTTAAGCCACTCTATGTGGCTTAATGCCACCTTGTAAATACTGTCCCTTCACATGCAGCACTTTGCATGGAAGGGGCATGCAATGGGTGTTGCTGTGGGCGTGCCACAGCAACACCCACAGCATTTTGATGCTGCCCCAGATTTACGAGTTTTGGTAAACCTGAAGCAGCGCCAAAATCTAATGCCACCCCAGGGCTGGATGGTGCATGGTGCAACAAGAGAAATGTTTTTATTTCTCCTCATTTGTTGCTCTTCCTATGTGTACTTCATTCTGCTGCACACATAGAAAGAGCAATTCACCATTTAAGACTGTTTATGTTCAGGAAGATGTTCCTTCCTGCACAAAAGCAATCTTCCCCTCTGTTAGGGAAACTACTTTTCCAACTCTCATCAGAGTGTCGCAAAGAAAACACAAACACCAGACAAGGCTCCAGAACAGATGAAATGTTTGTTGAGATACCAAGCCTTATTTGCTGGCCAAGTCAGAAAGCAGACACACATCTCATTGTTTTGTCTTACAAGCTAGCATCTTCTGCCCTGAATCATATAAGTCAGGCAGTAATATATTTTAATTAGTGCTGTCACAGCAAAACCCCAAAAAGGGACATAGTCCAAACATGGGCACACATATACAAAAATAAATGCTACATGTACAAACTTCAATTCCACAGAGTAAAAATATACACAATGCAGTATGAGCATGAACAAGTGAACAGACAACAGGTGGTCTGTAAGAAAAAGGGGTCTGGATTGCTTAGTGGCTGAACTTAAAGTGTGAGCCCGAGCTAAACTTAACAATGTGGCTTGGAGAGGTTTGTTTGCCAGCTGGCATAGGTGTCAGAGAGATCAGCAGGGACGTCTTGTGGCAGTGCTAAAAATAATAATGTGGATGAGTGGAACCATTCTGTGATTGAGAGGAGCAAGCATCTTGGTAAGAGAAAAAAATAAATAGCTTATTGGGATTCAGATAATGGCAGAGAGAATTGGAACTAAAGTGCGATATTTATAGGTACATACATGTGGATATATATGTATTTTTTTTTTCTCAACATCCTCAACGCATCCATCCTTGCACTATGGTGCAAGGGTTGCGCTGTTGGCGCACAGCAGCATATTTAGTACCGGTGCAGGTGGAAACACAGGGATACATCGTATTCTAATAAATACAGTGCATCCATGCGTTTTGAAAATCACGGTGAGTGACACTGCCAAATTTGGCGCAGCGACACGCACTGCCATTTTCTCTTAAATCTGGCCCATACAGTCCTAGAATAAATAAAGTTACTGAGTCAATTTTCCAATATCTAAGGCAGTATCTCAATGCCACATGATCAGAGTCTAGTAGGAGCATGCATAGGTAATCACACAAATGATGGAAGCATAGAATCCCTCAACAAGGAGAGACTCACCTTGGATACCACAACAGAGTGTGTTGCAATCTATTCCTCCATCAAAGTGTTGCTGGGAAGAGCATCATATGTTTCAAAAGGCTATTTCTGAGTCCATTCCATGTCATCAAATGGAAGTTTGTACACTGTTATTGCATGGTTTGCTCGTAATCTGAAATATAAAGAAGGTTAGTGTTTTCAAAGTTAGTGGTCCAAGAAGCCTTGCTCGGCTACCTGTACAAGGCATCCCTATCTCTGAAATTAGAAGGAGTGAAATGATCACACCAGATCGGATCCCTGCTCGGCAGATGAACCAGCACTCTGTGTGCCCTTTCCTCAGAGAATAGAGATAACAGTCTCAACATACCAATGATCAGGCCCTCCACTAGAAACTTCACAATATAGCCCTTTGTCCCTTTTGGCACTCCAGTAATGTATATACTGTTAGGTCTCAAGCAGCACTTTGAACGCTCATCTTTGGAGGCTAAACATTGCATTTCCATCTGCAATTTCACCACTGTGTCTTTGAGAATTTTGACTTTAACAGAGTTGATATTCACAGACATCCCTTTTCAGGTTCCTAACATTTCTAAAACCCTCAAAAAATCTTTGTAGAGCATGTTTATATCCTCATCAACCGTGTCTATTTTGTCATTTAATGCAGATTGGGATTCCCATACTGCAAGTAGTACATCGCTAAGCAAGGGTTTAGGCTAATTGGGCATTTGTAGAGAAGTATCAAGAACAGTGTTAAGTTGTAAGTTGGGGCTGCACATTTCTCAATCAATCAATCAATCAAATTTCTTAAGCACGCTACTCACCCGGTAGGATCTCAAGGCACTGGGATTGGGAGGGGGGAGTTACTCAAAGAGCTATGTTTTAAGGTGCTTTCTGAAAGTTAGGAGGTCCTGGGTCTTGCATAGGTTGGTGGGGAGGGAGTTTCAGGTTTAGGCGGCGATGTGGGAGAAGGATCTGCTGCCGGAGGTGGTGCGTTGGATGTGGGGAACTGTTGCGAGGGCAAGGTTGGTGGAGTGGAGCTGTTGAGTCGGGTTGTGGAAGTTGATTTGTTCATTGAGATAGGATGGTCCGGTGTCGTAAAGGGCTTTCTGAGCGTGGATTAGGATTTTGAAGATGAACCTTTTGTTGATGGGCAGCCAGTGTAGGGATCTGAGGTGGGTGGAGATGTGCTTGTGGTGAGTGAGGTTGAGGACGTGACGTGTGGCGGCTTTCAGGATGCGCTGGAGTTTTCTCTGAAGCTTGGCTGTGGTCCCTGCGTAGAGGGCGTTGCCGTAGTCCAGTCTGCTGCTGATGAGAGCGTGGGTGACCAATTTTCTAGTTTCTAATGGAATCCATTTGAAGGCCTTGCGTAGCATGCAGAGGGTGTTGAAGCAGGAGGATGATATGGTGTTGATTTGCTGAGTCATGGAGAGAGATTAGTCAAGTATGATGCTGTAGGAGGCTGGCCTGGCTTATAGTGGGTACCTTATGGTACTTACACCCTCTGCCAGGTCCAGTTATCCCTTATTAGTAGAATAGAGGTGTTTCTAGCAGCTTAGGCTGATAGAAGGTAGCTATGGCAAAGCTTAGGCTGAACTAGGAGACATGCAAAGCTCCTACTATACCACTTATTTCATATAGCACAATATCATAAGAAAACACAATACACAGAGTTAATAAAAATAAAGGTACTTTATTTTTATGACAATATGCCACAAGTATCTCAGTGAGTACCTTCACTAAGAAGGTAAGTAATATATACAAGTTATATGTACACAAACCCAAACCAGGTAAGTAAGCATCAGAAATGTAATGCAAATAGTGTAGAGTTACAATAGAATGCAATAGGTGAACATAGGTCTAGGGGCAACACAAACCGATACTCCAAAAGTGAAATGTGAATCACGACTGGACCCCAGACCTATGGGAGCTTGTAGAGGGTCACTGGGACTGTAAGAAAACAGTCAGGGTGTCCAAGATACCCAACCCCAAGAACCTGAAAAGTAGGAGTAAAGTACACCTACTACCCCAAAAGGACACAATAGTCATGATAGGGGGATTCTGCAAGAACCACAAACACCAGCAAAGCACTGAAGACGAATTCCTGTACCTGAGGACCTGCAAGGCAAGGGGACCAAGTCCAAGAGTCGCGATAGTGTCCAGGTGGGGCAGGAGCCCAGGAAACCCCGGATGAAGGTGCAAGGAAGCTGCCTCCGGATGGAAGACGCTTAGGATTCTGCAACAACAAAGAGAGCTAGGAACTTCTCCTTTGGATGTAAGATGCACACGGCGTGCTGAAGGGTGCAGAAGTCCCACGCAGAAATACAGCAAACAAGTCTTGCTAGCTGCAAGGGTTGCGGTAGAGGTTTTTGGGTGCTGCTGGGGACCAGGAAGGACCAGGATATCGCCCCTTGGAGGAGGAGACAGAGGGGACTCTCAGCAACTCAGAGAGCCCCCACAGAAGCATGCAGCACCCGGAGAAGTACCGGGGCAGGCACTTAGAAGATTTGTGAACCGGAGCTGGCTCAGAGTCACAAAGGAGGGTCTCATGATGTCGGAGTCCAAATCAGAGGGTTGAGAACTGCATGATGGAGTGTTGGGGACCTAGGCTAGGCTGTGCATGAAGGAATTCTTGGAGGAGTGCACAGAAGCTGGAGCAGTTGCAAATCACGCAGTACACAGGTTTGCAGTCTAGTGTGGAGAGGCAAGGACTTACCTCCACCAAACTTGGACTGAAGGTTCACTGGACTGTGGGAGTCACTTGGATAGAGTTCTTGTGTTCCAGGGACCACGCTCGTCAGGATGAGAGGGGACTCAGAGGACCGGTGATGCAGTCTTTTGGTGGCTGCGTTAGCAGGGAAAAGATTCCGTTGACCCACAGGAGATTTCTTCTTGGCTTCCACTGCAGGGTGAAGGCAGACAGCCCCCAGAGCATGCACCACCAGGAAACAGTCAAGAAAGCCGGCAGGATGAGGTGCTACAATGTTGCTTGTAGTAGTCTTGCGACTTTGTTGAGGTTTTGCAGGCGTCCTGGAGCAGTCAGCGGTCGATCCTTGGCAGAAGTCTAAGAGGGAAATGCAGAAGAACTCTGGTGAGCTCTTCCATTCGTTATCTGAAAAATACCCCAGAGGAGAGACCCTAAATAGCCAGAAAAGGAGGTTTGGCTACCAAGAAAGGAGGACTGACTACCAAGAAAGGTAAGAGCCTATTAGAGGGGGGGTCTCCGACTTCACCTTCTGGCACTGGCCACTCAATGCATTCCAGTGTGCCCCCAACACCTCTGAATCCAAGATGGTAGAGGTCTGGGACACACTGGAGGAGCTCTGGGCACCTCCCCTGGGAGGTACTGGTCAGGGGAGTGGTCACTCCCCTTTCCTTTGTCCAGTTTCACACTAGAGCAGGGCTGGGGAATCCCTGAACAGGTGTAGACTGGCTTATGCAGAGATGGACACCATCTGTGCCCATCAAAGCATTTCCAGAGGCTGGGGGAGGCTACTCCTACCCAGCCCTTCACACCTATTTCCAAAGGGAGAGGGTGTAGCAACCTCTCTCAGATGAAATCCTTTGTACTGCCTTCCTGGGCCGGGGCTGCCCAGATCCCAGGAGGGCAGAATCCTGTCCGAGGGGTTGGCAGCAGCTGCAGTGGAAACCCCAGAAAGGCAGTTTGGCAGTACCCGGGTTCTGTGTTAGAGACCCAGGGGATCATGGAATTGTCCCCCAATACCACAATGGTATTGGGGTGACAGTTCCATGATCTTAGACATGTTACATGGCCATGTTCGGAGTTACCATTGTGACGCTATACATAGGTAGTGACCTATGTATAGTGCACACGTGTAATGGTGTCCCCGCACTCACAAAGTCTGGGGAATTTGCCCTGAACGATGTGGGGGCACCTTGGCTAGTGTCAGGGTGCCCACACACTAAGTAACTTGGCAACCAATCTTCACCAAGTGAGGGTTAGACATATAGATGACTTATAAGTTACTTATGTGCAGTGAAAAATGGCTGTGAAATAACGTGGACGTTATTTCACTCAGGCTGCAGTGGCAGGCCTGTGTAAGAATTGCCTGAGCTCCCTTTGGGTGGCAAAAGAAATGCTGCAGCCCATAGGAATTTCCTGGAACCCCAATACCCTGGGTACCTAAGTACCATATACAAGGGATTTATATGGGTGTACCAGTGTGCCAATGAGAATTGGTAAATTTAGTCACTAGCCTGCAGTGACAAATTTAGAAAGCAGAGAGAGCATAAACACTGAGGTTCTGGTTAGCAGAGCCTCAGTGATACAGTTAGGCACCACACAGGGAACTCATATAGGCCACAAACTTATGAGCACTGGGGTCCTGGCTAGCAGGATCCCAGTGACATATAACAAACACACTGACAACATAGGGTTTTCACTATGAGCACTGGGCCCTGGCTAGCAGGATCCCAGTGAGATAGTAAAAACACCCTGACATACACTCACAAAGAGGCCAAAAGTGGGGGTAACAAGGCTAGAAAGAGGCTACCTTCCTACACAATCCCCCCAAGCGAAGGACAATAAGGCTAACCTTGGCCAGTTGAGTCTTTATTGTCTAAGTGGCTATAAGTAGAGAGTAGCTCTGCAGTAGCCTGGTTACTCCCTTTATCATCCACTATATGGTTACTTCCCTGTGGGGATGTAAACCACCCTGTTTGAAGTTTTTTAGCTAGCCAACAATGTGAAGTCATACTTTCAGAGTTCCTATTAGTATGTCTAAGTTTAGAGCAGTGGGAATTGTCCACTGGACCTATATCAAATTATGGGAATGCCAGACAGGGATGCTGTCTCAGTAAAGCCATAGCTGGGCAAAAAGTGTGTCTATATGGCTGTAAGAGAGAACATGGTTGTTATTTCTCTTGAGTTGGAGCAGGGCAGGGATGCTGTCCTATGAGCTCCCCACTAGGACAGGGCTGCTGTCCTAAGTGTTGTGAGGCAGTGCAGGGTTTCTGCACTAAAGTTTCTCTGGGAGGGTTGGAGGGATGCTCCATGTTAACTAAACTGGTGCACTTTTTCTCACCAATATTAGTTATCCTACAGAGAGGTACTTCTACCTCAGGGAGTACAGCTGTGTTAGGTGATGTTTCCCTTGGTACAGGTGCCACCCCAGGAGAGGTTTCTCCTACCACAGGAATGGTATCCTGAATGGCAGGGTGGGTAGGGGATCTTTGATGCCCTTTTTACCTGTTGTTGGAGAAGGATCCTGAGTTTTCAGGCCTTTTTCTCTCCTTTTCTTTTTCATTTCAGCTGAAATGAGAGGAATCATATCCTCAGGGATACCCAGCATGGCTGCATGGGTATTAAACTCTACCTCAGCCCAACCTAAGGCCTCTAGGTCATTACCAAAGAGACAGTCCACAGGTAAGCTAGATGATACTACCACCTGCTTAGGGCCAGTAACTCCACCCCAACTAAGCTGAACTATAGCTAAGGGAAGAAACTTAGTGGAGTTATGGACATCAATAATCTTGTACTGTTGTCCAATGATGTGTTGTTCAGGAGAAACTAGGTTTTCAGTCACCAAAGTGATACTGGAACCTATGTCCCTGTAGGCCTGAGCCTCAACACCATTTATTGAAACTGTCTGCCTGTACTTATCCAGTGTAAGGGGACATGCAGCAAGTGTGGCAAGGCCAATGCCACCAGGTGCGACAGAAACTGTCTTGGGACTGACTACCCCAGTTTCTATGATGGACCCATAAGTGAACCCAACTACACCCTTATTTTGACTGTTGCCAGCAGTCCCACCACTATTACCACTACTGCTAGGGGCACTAGAGTTTGATGTATTAGTGGTGGTAGGCTCAGGGCGTTTACCTGGACAGGACTTATCCCCTGGCCAATGGCCTTTATTTTTACACACAAAGCACCAAGGCTTTTTAATGTGTGTGGGTTGTGAAGAAGATGAAGAATTTCATTTATCCCCACCCCTGAAGAGTGTTTACGATTTGAAGAAGGATCTTTGGTTTTACCCTCATCCCCATGCCTATCCTGAGATTTCTCACCATCTTTCTTCTTGCCATCCTTGTCACCTCCTGTATGAACTTTTCTGTTCACTCTTGTTCTGACCCATTTGTCTGCCTTCTTTCCTAATTCTTGGGGAGAGGTCAGATCTGAGTCTATCAAGTACTGGTGCAACAAATTAAACACACAATTGTTAATAATATGCTCTCTCAGAATAAGATTGTACAGGCTTTCATAGTCAGAAACTTTACTGCCATACAACCACCCGATCCAAGGCCTTCACTGAACAGTCCACAAAATCTGTCCAGTCTTGAGAAGACTCTTTTCTGGTGTCTCTGAACTTAATCCTGTATTGTTCATTGGTTAAGCCAAATCCATCCAAGAGTGCATCTTTCAAAACTTTGTAGTTATCGGCTTCACTTTCTCTAACAGTAAGGAGCGTATCCCTACCCTTTCCAGTGAAAGATAGCCACAAAATAGCAGCCCACTGTCTTTGAGGGACCAACTGTACCATACAGGCCCTCTCAAGTGCAGCAAACCACATATTAATGTCATCCCCCTCCTTGTAAGGGGGGACTATCTTGTGCAGACTCCTGGAATCCTGCTCTCTAACAGGATTGCTATCAGGAATACTGCTGCTGCCACTATGGGGAACTAACCCCAACCTCTGTCTTTCCCTCTCTATGTCTAGGGATTCCCTATCTAAGGCCAGCTGCTGCTGTTTAAGCTTCATTCTAGTCTCTTCAACCCTCAACTTTTTGAGTTCCCTTTCTAACAAGTTATCCTCAGGGTGGGTGGGTTGGGAATGCTTTGACACAGAGGAAATGTGGGAAGTTTCAGAGGGGGAACTATCCCTAACTGTCTGGACCCTAGTAACCTGGCCTCTAGGGATGAAGGATGCCCTACTGTTGTGGGAACCTCTATCACTGCCAGCATCACTAGGTGCCCTGCTAGGGGGCAGGCCCTTGTAAGAACCCTCCCCAGCTTCTCCAGGGGACTCCTCTGAATCTGACTGGAAAGCTTCTCCCTTTTCTAACCTCTCCTGAGATGGGCCAGACTGTTTCTGGTGATATACAATGAGCATGTTAAAGAGAAACTCTTTTGTAGGGTTCTTTCCTGTACTCAAACCTCTATCCAGGCAGAGACCCCTCAAACTGTTATAGTTTAAACTCTCATATGTTGCATTTACAGTTTTGGGAGTGGGCTCTACAAAAGACATGATAATATAGGTTTAAGGATAGTGAGAAAGAAAAACTTTTTATACTTTAGAAAGCACAGAATTTTTTTTTTCTAACTTTGGGAAAACTTTTAGAAGTTTTCAAAAACTTTACAGAACTTTGTTAAAAGTTTTAGAAAGAAAAGTAAACTTTTGTGGTTAAGTGTACATATACTGAACTATTTGGTATATGATTCTCTTATGGAAAGTACCACATTTCAAAGTGGTAAAGCAGTTGCAAGTACTTATCCCACCGCTGCACCACCAATCTAGGAGGCTGGCCTGGCTTATAGTGGGTACCTTGTGGTACTTACACCCTGTGCCAGGTCCAGTTATCCCTTATTAGTAGAATATAGGTGTTTCTAGCAGCTTAGGCTGATAGAAGGTAGCTATGGCAAAGCTTAGGCTGAACTAGGAGACATGCAAAGCTCCTACTATACCACTCATATTATGTAGCACAATGTCAGAAGAAAACACAAAGGTACTTTATTTTTATGACAATATGCCACAAGTATCTCAGTGAGTACCCTCACTAAGAAGGTAAGTAATATATACAAGTTATATGTACACAAACACAAAGCAGGTAAGTAGGAGTCAGAGAAGTAATGCAAACAGTGCAGAATTACAATAGAATGCAATAGGTGAACATAGGTCTAGGGGCAACACAAACCATATACTGCGAAAGTGGAATGCAAATCACGACTGGACCCCAGAGCTATGGGAGCTTGTAGAGGGTCACTGGGACTGTAAGAAAACAGTCAGAGTGTCCAAGATACCTGTAGGAAGTTGGCTCTGTATGTGCTATTTCAAAGTAAGGAATAGCATGCACAGAGTCCAAGGGTTCCCCTTAGAGGTAAAATAGTGGTAAAAAGAGATAATACTAATGCTCTATTTTGTGGTAGGGTGGTCGAGCAGTAGGCTTATCCAAGGAGTAGTGTTAAGCATTTGTTGTACATACACATAGACAATAAATGAGGTACACACACTCAGAGACAAATCCAGCCAATAGGTTTTGTTATAGAAAAATATATTTTCTTAGTTTATTTTAAGAACCACAGGTTCAAATTTAACATGTAATATCTTGTTTGAAAGGTATTGCAGGTAAGTACATTAGGAACTTTGAATCATTTCAATTGCATGTATACTTTTCAAGTTATTCACAAATAGCTATTTTAAAAGTGGACACAGTGCAATTTTCACAGTTCCTGGGGGAGGTAAGTTTTTGTTAGTTTTACAAGGTAAGTAAGACACTTAAAGGGTTCAGTTCTTGGTCCAAGGTAGCCCACCGTTGGGGGTTCAGAGCAACCCCAAAGTTACCACACCAGCAGCTCAGGGCCGGTCAGGTGCAGGGTTCAAAGTGGTGCCCAAAACGCATAGGCTTCAATGGAGAGAAGGGGGTGCCCCGGTTCCGGTCTGCTTGCAGGTAAGTACCCGCGTCTTCGGAGGGCAGACCAGGGGGGTTTTGTAGGGCACCGGGGGGGACACAAGTCCACACAGAAATTTCACCCTCAGCGGCGCGGGGGCGGCCGGGTGCAGTGTTAGAACAAGCGTCGGGTTCGCAATGTAAGTCAATGAGAGATCAAGGGATCTCTTTAGCGCTGCAGGAAGGCAAGGGGGGGCTTCCTCGGGGAAACCTCCACTTGGGCAAGGGAGAGGGACTCCTGGGGGTCACTTCTGCAGTGAAAGTCCGGTCCTTCAGGTCCTGGGGGCTGCGGGTGCAGGGTCTTTTCCAGGCGTCGGGACTTAGGTTTCAGAGAGTCGCGGTCAGGGGAAGCCTCGGGATTCCCTCTGCAGGCGGCGCTGTGGGGGCTCAGGGGGGACAGGTTTTGGTACTCACAGTCGTAGAGTAGTCCGGGGGTCCTCCCTGAGGTGTTGGTTCTCCACCAGCCGAGTCGGGGTCGCCGGGTGCAGTGTTGCAAGTCTCACGCTTCTTGCGGGGAGTTGCAGGGTTCTTTAAAGCTGCTTCTTGAAACAAAGTTGCAGTCTTTTTGGAGCAGGTCCGCTGTCCTCGGGAGTTTCTTGTCGTCGTCGAAGCAGGGCAGTCCTCAGAGGATGCAGAGGTCGCTGGTCCCTTTGGAAGGCGTCGCTGGAGCGGAGTTCTTTGGAAGGCAGGAGACAGGCCGGTGAGTTTCTGGAGCCAAGGCAGTTGTTGTCTTCTGGTCTTCCTCTGCAGGGGTTTTCAGCTAGGCAGTCCTTCTTCTTGTTGTTGCAGGAATCTAATTTTCTAGGGTTCAGGGTAGCCCTTAAATACTAAATTTAAGGGCGTGTTTAGGTCTGGGGGGTTAGTAGCCAATGGCTACTAGCCCTGTGGGTGGGTACACCCTCTTTGTGCCTCCTCCCAAGGGGAGGGGGTCACAATCCTAACCCTATTGGGGGAATCCTCCATCTGCAAGATGGAGGATTTCTAAAAGTTAGAGTCACCTCAGCTCAGGACACCTTAGGGGCTGTCCTGACTGGCCAGTGACTCCTCCTTGTTGCTTTCTTTGTTCCCTCCAGCCTTGCCGCCAAAAGTGGGGGCCGTGGCCGGAGGGGGCGGGCAACTCCACTAAGCTGGAGTGCCCTGCTGGGCTGTGACAAAGGGGTGAGCCTTTGAGGCTCACCGCCAGGTGTTACAGCTCCTGCCTGGGGGAGGTGTTAGCATCTCCACCCAGTGCAGGCTTTGTTACTGGCCTCAGAGTGACAAAGGCACTCTCCCCATGGGGCCAGCAACATGTCTCTAGTGTGACAGGCTGCTGGAACTAGTCAGCCTACACAGACAGTCGGTTAAGTTTCAGGGGGCACCTCTAAGGTGCCCTCTGGGGTGTATTTTGCAATAAAATGTACACTGGCATCAGTGTGCATTTATTGTGCTGAGAAGTTTGATACCAAACTTCCCAGTTTTCAGTGTAGCCATTATGGTGCTGTGGAGTTCGTGTTTGACAAACTCCCAGACCATATACTCTTATGGCTACCCTGCACTTACAATGTCTAAGGTTTTGTTTAGACACTGTAGGGGTACCATGCTCATGCACTGGTACCCTCACCTATGGTATAGTGCACCCTGCCTTAGGGCTGTAAGGCCTGCTAGAGGGGTGACTGACCTATACTTGCATAGGCAGTGAGAGGCTGGCATGGCACCCTGAGGGGAGTGCCATGTCGACTTACTCGTTTTGTTCTCACTAGCACACACAAGCTGGCAAGCAGTGTGTCTGTGCTGAGTGAGAGGTCTCCAGGGTGGCATAAGACATGCTGCAGCCCTTAGAGACCTTCCTTGGCATCAGGGCCCTTGGTACTAGAAGTACCAGTTACAAGGGACTTATCTGGATGCCAGGGTCTGCCAATTGTGGATACAAAAGTACAGGTTAGGGAAAGAACACTGGTGCTGGGGCCTGGTTAGCAGGCCTCAGCACACTTTCAATTGTAAACATAGCATCAGCAAAGGCAAAAAGTCAGGGGGCAACCATGCCAAGGAGGCATTTCCTTACAATACCCCACCCCAAGACCCTGAAAAGTAGGAGTAAAGTACACCTACTACCCCAAAAGGACACAATAGTCGTGATAGGGGGATTCTGCAAGAACCACAAACACCAGCAAAGCACTGAAGACGGATTCCTGGACCTGAGGACCTGCAATGCAAGGGGACCAAGTCCAAGAGTCGCGATAGTGTCCAGGGGGGACAGGAGCCCAGGAAACCCCGGATGAAGGTGCAAGGAAGCTGCCTCCAGATGGAAGAAGCTTAGGATTCTGCAACAACAAAGAGAGCTAGGAACTTCTCCTTTGGAAGGAAGATGTCCCACGGCGTGCTGAAGGTTACAGAAGTAATCCCATGCAGAAATACCGCAAACAAGCCTTGCTAGCTGCAAGGGTTGCGGTAGAGGTTTTTGGGTGCTGCTGGGGACCAGGAAAGACCAGGGTATTGCCCTTTGGAGGAGGAGACAGAGGGGGCGCTTAGCAACTCAGAGAACCCCCACAGAAGCAGCAAAACCCACAGAAGTACCAGAGCAGGCACTTAGAAAATTTGTGAACTGGAGCTGGCTCAGAGTCACAAAGGAGGGTCCCACGACGTCGGAGTCCAACTCAGAGGCTTGAGATCTGCAGGATGGAGTCGTGGGGATCCAGGCTAGGCTGTGCACAAAGGAATTCTTGGAGGAGTGCACAGAAGCCGGAGCAGCTGCAAATCACGCAGTACACAGGTTTGCAGTCTAGCGTGGGGAGGCAAGGACTTACCTCCACCAAACTTGAACTGAAGGTTCACTGGACTGTGGGAGTCACTTGGATAGAGTTCTTGTGTTCCAGGGACCATGCTCGTCAGGATGAGAGGGGACCGGTGATGCAGTCTTTTGGTGCCTGTGTTAGCAGGGAGAAGATTCCCTCGACCCACAGGAGATTTCTTCTTGGCTTCCAGTGCAGGGTGAAGGCAGACAGCCCCCATAGCATGCACCAGCGTGAAACAGTCGAGAAAGCCGCCAGGATGAGACCCTACAGTGTTGCTGGTAGTCGTCTTGCTACTTTGTTGCAATTTTGCAGGTGTCCTGGAGCAGTCAGCAGTCGATCCTTGGCAGAAGTCAAAGAGGGAAGTGCAGAGGAACTCTGGTGAGCTCTTCCATTTGTTATCTGAAGAATACCCAAGAGGAGAGACCCTAAATAGCCAGAAAAGGAGGTTTGGCTACCAACAAAGGAGGATTGGCTACCAAGAAAGTGAAAAGCCTATCAGAGGGGGTCTCTGACGTCACCTGCTGGCACTGGCCAATCAGAGCAGTCCAGTGTGCCCCCAACACTTCTGAATCCAAGATGTCAGATGTCTGGGACACACTGGAGGAGCTCTGAGCACCTCCCTTGGGAGGTACTGGTCAGGGGAGTGGTCACTCCCCTTTCCTTTGTCCAGTTTCGCGCCAGAGCAGGGCTGGGGGATCCCTGAACCGGTGTAGACTGGCTTATGCAGAGATGGGCACCATCTGTGCCCAACAAAGCATTTCCAGAGGCTGGGGGAGGATACTCCTCCCCAGCCCTTCACACCTATTTCCAAAGGGAGAGGGTGCAAAACCCTCTCTCAGAGGAAATCCTTTGTTCTGCCTTCCTGGGCCAGGGCTGCCCAGACCCCAGGAGGGCAGAATCCTGTCTGAGGGGTTGGCAGCAGCAGCAGCTGAAGTAGATACCCCGGACGCAGTGGCAGGGATGGAAAAAACGTCAAGAGCTGGAATTAAAAAAACAGACAAAACAGACAGGAAAACAAAGCGGAGCAGATACTGGGCACAAATAAAGTCCACAACAGTACAGTAAGTGAATCCTTAATGACATACAAGAAACAAAATACAAAAACACAAAGAACTCTAGATACGCCTACCACTAGGCACCAGGGATGAGGCGCAGGCAGGTGCCTGTGGGTGGGAAATTGGGCGGGTGCCTGCGGGTGGCGGAGGGCCTAGAACTTCCTTGAGCAGTAAGTTGTAGTTGAGGCTAGACATTTCTCAGGAAAGGTTATGTGTCTAATCGTATTTGTTGATTCAGGAAAACCCATTGCTACAGTATGCTGACTCCAAATTTTCATCTGACCCCACAACCGTATTCTATTGGAAATGCATGAAGTCTGGACAATGATACACAAGGTGCTCCAAGAAGATGGGCTTAGCCACCCAAGAGCCCTATTCTGGTACAATGCTGCCATGGCCATTGACTCTAAACCCATCCAGGATTGGTGTCTTAAGGGCATCTTTGAAATAGACCATGTCTTGCTGGATTGAGCCTTTATCCCCTTTGTGGAACCATCTAATACATGCAGACTACCCATATTTCATTTCTTTAATTAAATCTGTGGCACTGCTTCCATTCGATGCCAAAGAAGTGTAAATGACTCCACATGCCATTATTGCTGCATACGTGCTTGGTTTGCTGGGGTCACTACAATAAATTAATCACAGGACTCTATGACCTGCTAATCACTTGACAATTATATGCTCTGCTGAAATGCCTCCTCCTGCTTTGGTGGCAACACCGAGTTACCAGGTCGTACTCTCTGACACAATGGGCACAGCTTATGACTGACCATGAGCGAGTAGTCCTGGAGGTAAGGGTGAAACATTGGTACTTTAAAATCCTTCAGGATGGGCACTGGCCTTCATAACTGCTCTTTCTGGCAAAATTAGCACATTTCTCTAACTGCTAGCGCTGAGCCGCACCCACAGTGCTAGTCTATAAATTCTATATTCCTGCCCGGTGCTTCATCCCTATTGGACCCTCATGTGGCAAGTGCTCACAGATACCTGTGTACTGGGCTGTACAACTTCAGCAACACTCATAATGTTCTGTGACACTCACAATGTTCCTCCAGTCAGTAGACATGAGTATTGCTTTCTATTGCCTTGGAGATCCTGAAAATGTGTATTCTTCAAAAATGGCCTAAACCTACAGTTCTCACAATTGAGAACTGAAAGGATTATATGGCCCTAGTAGGGACATTCAAGCATTTGATCTAAAGGTTGAATGACCAATGTGGCTTTTTGCATCTCCACCGTTTATGCCACTGACCTATTCCAGGACCTATCTGAGTTAGTCTACCTTTGCATTGCCTATCCCCTAGATCCTTGGATAGGTGTTCTACATCTTCATAGAATTCACTTCAAACTGTGAGTATTTGGTTCCTCTTTCATAAGCTCAGACTTTGCCTTTTTATACTTTGGTAATTGATTAATCTAAATGTTCACATTGTTGGAACATAGTGTTCTTGGCCTGGGTATGCACATAGTCTTCTTTGGTTTGCTTCCTAAGTGTTACACTACCATTTTTGATTTCTAAGTTCTTTACATACAAAAAAGAAAAATATATGTGATGATGTACTGGCTCTAACATTCTGAACTATTTATAAAAATGTTTAAACTGATTTGTTTATTCAAGGGACTGCCAATGGCTGTGAGGTCCAAATGAGTCTTTACATGGAAGTTGAACTATCAGTAGTTACTCATAATATCCATAATCTTATGCACTGTCAGTAATGTAAGTGGCCACCAATATTTGGGCCTGCTATCAACTCCCGTAACGTACAGTGAAGTATCTATATTGTGGCAGTAATACCTTTACATTGTTCTGCACCTTGCATTGCCGTGAGAGAGTGGGTCACTCCAAGCACTCTGTAATTAATTTGAGGTCTTTCAGCCATATGAACAAAATCAGCAGGTTGTTTCACACATTCCACCATTGTGTATGGTGCTATTTCAGGATGCCTACTCACCGTCCTCCTGTACTGATGGAAGATTAGTGCCAAGTTTCAAGAGATTACAGGTAAGCCTCAAAGGTTTGTTGGGTGCAATGGGGCCAACTAGCCAAGCAAAATGGGGGACTGAGAAAGAAGAGAACCGAGATGCTACTGCCACCTGCTAACAAATAACAATAATAATTTCACTTCATAGCTGGCAAGGTACCTATAAATAGGCCTACCAATTTGAACCTTCTCTAGTTACTTCGGCCCTAGCCAGTGCATAATTGGTAAAAAAATAAGTGCCTCAGCCCAAATTTTGACAGAAGTGCACTTGTGCTGCTGCTTAATGTCGGGGTGGTTGAGTACCAAGGTTGTATAGTCTTGTTTTCACCTTATGCCTTTTACTTCTACCAACATACTCCTCCTAGTCCTTTATTTCACCTTTGCATGTTCGTTTTCATACTTGTTTTCTCCCTTTGTTAATGTATTTCCATCTTTCTCTTCCTCCTCCTTCCCCCCATTGTTGCCTTTCTATCTTTTGCTCTGTATCAAAGTCTAATGATTAAAATACGATCCAGCTCCCAAAAAAGAGTGCTATCGCACTCCACTATCAACCACCAGCTCAAATTGAAGACTGGCCTCCTTGTCTGATCCTGCGTCACCTGAAATAATTGTTCCAAGTCATCTGTCAGCTTCATAGCCTGCATGCCAATGTGTTCCCTCAGGGCAGCTCTACTGGAGAACCTGACTCTACATAGACCTCAATTTGTTTTATAAAATAATAGTGATCCCCACCAGTCCTTTGCAAACAGGTTTGGTTTTCCTGTAGGGGCATTAGGCACCAACAGAAGCAAGCCCTTAGATTAAGCTTCCTCTGTCACAATCTGCTGGTACCAACTTGTTCTCAAATTCTCTTATTAAGTGGAATCATTGCAGAGTTCACTCTCTTCTGAAATACCCCAGAGTCACCACTTCTTCCCCACCATTGCACCAAAAGAGGGTAGTGGTTGACCATTCACGATCACATTGTGAAAGAACATAGCCATTTTGGACCAGCATTGCATTGCTTGCTCTTACCTTACAATGCCTTCTTTTGTGAAGGTGTCAGTGTTTATAAGCTGGCAAAACTGAAACTATTTGGTTTTTCTTCTTGTTCTCCTCTAGTGCTTTTGCAATTATTAAAAAGGAAAATCTTGGCAGGGAGTCTCAAATATTTTTGCTAATTTAGGTAAATCACATTTTAAACTTTGAACCAATGTAATTTTCATTAGAACATGTTGCATCATTGACATGAAAAGTGTTACAAAACTTTATTTAACATAAATATATAAAGTATACAAGATAGCAAGTACATACGGGTAAATAAATTAAGACTGACATGCGCCGACACAATGGAGCATCCAACGGAGCAATTTTTGTAGAGAGCATCAATCAAAGAACGCCAAACCAAGAGAAACACTTATTAACACACTACATTAGCCATAAAGGGCATTTGGAAAGATGGTAAGACAACCTTGTATAAGACATACAACTACAACTGCAGTGTTACCTATTTGGAAAAAGCGAGAACCTATGGATGAAGACATGTTGAAATCTCGAAAGTCTTTCTGAAGAATGTTTCTCAAAATGGTGGAATATAACATTGCTGAAAAAAAATATATCAGAGAAAAAAATACCAAGAGAATTTTGGATAATGGAAGTGGTTGGCTTTCAGACAATGGATTTAAAATTACATTTTTGAATAGTAATTCTGATGGTGAACTTTAAGAAGTAAGGAAGATATCTGTTTTAAATGATGAGAAAACAATAATAACAGAAAAACATAATCCAACACAAGAGAAGAGTGTTCTCGAAAGGAAAAGAGAACAACATAGAGGGTAGAAAAGAACAGAATGAAAGTCACGAAAAATAGAAAATAGCAACTAGACTCAGGATGAGAAACACAAATTAACACAAATTAACAGAAATTAACGTAATCAAGAATTTGTCTGATAGAGGGTTCAATAAAATGTATCAATTATGCACTGTCGATAATGTTGTCCTATGCATCCACAAAACATGTGGGCAAAATAATTTGAATGTAAAACAACATGTTACATGATATCGAAAACACAATGAAATAATCTCCCTCTTACACCTTCAACACTTAAACCTTCCAGTAAGGTGCATTATGTTTTAGAATTGATTGTTCACGACTTAATTGATATTAAAACCTTACTTTCCCTGGAAGATGGAGAGTTTGAGGAATTCGAGGTAGAGCAGATAGCAGAAAAAGACACACTGGCAGAAAAATTAGAAAGTTATAACAATTCATGTCCCAGCTTCCTCAGAGAAAACGTCTGCTACCTGCCCACTGTACATTCCAGCTTCATATCCTTCTACCATATATTTACTGTCTGAGAATGTACTAACTCACAATTATTTCCACTAATTTCCAATAGCCGTTTTTTCTCATGGATTTTCTTCTATGCCTTCGGCTTTCAATGGCATGTTGAGGTTTTTTTCAAAACCCACACTACGGCTTACTGGTATTCACTCTTAGGCCCTATTTATACTTTTTGACGCCAAACTGCGCAGACACAGTTTTGTGCCAAAAGGTATAGTGCCAGCCTGCGTTATTCCAGTGCACCAGCCGGGCGCCAAGTTTATGGAATCCCGCAAGCCAGCACTCAGGTTGGGCTGGCATCAGAAAATATTACGTTAGCTGGTTGGGGGTGGCGGTACGCGGGAAGGGGGTTTGCCTCAAAAAATGATGCTTGTCTGGTTACTGGCAAAAAAATGCTGTTTAACAGTCTAATGTCAGTTAATGATGCAAAACCATCCATACTACATGACTCCTGTCTTATAAAAGACAGGAGTCATGCCAGGAGTCATGCCCACCACCCCAATGGCCAGCACAGTGACCCAGTGTCCCCTGGGCATGGCCATTGCACCTAGTGCCATGTGGGGGGGGAGATTTCAGGGCCACCATTGGCACTATATATTTTTTTTAATACTTACCTATACTTACCCTACTTACCTGGGATAGGGTCCCCAATTCTCTGGTGTCCCTCTGGTGTGGGTGTGGGTGTTCCTTGGGCTTGGGGTGGGCACCTCTGGGCCCATTCCATGGTGTTGGACCATGGAACTGGGTCCACAGGTCCCCTAATGTCTGGTCTGACCCACGTGTTAAATAATGCGCTAAGCAGGCTTAGCGCCATTATTTAGGCCTCCCTCCCACCTGTGCACCTTGTGTGCATGGGAGGATAATTAAAACGCTAGGGGCTTTGAGGCATTTTTTGGGAAGGGAAAACCTACCTTGCATCTCTTTGATAATATAAATATGCCCCTTAATTTGAAGCCATATTTTAAGTTTGTGTAAGGAATGTGGTTATACCTCTGCAGACTCTTTCTGTCGCCATCGCAAAATCTGTGTGGTGGCAACAATCCAACAATTTAGCATTGAAATATGTGACATATGTCGTGATTTCATTTGTCTTTCGTCTGCTTCTAGGCTCCCATTGCAATATAGCCCTTATATTTAATGTTTCAAAACTCAACTGTCATGCCACAGTTGGAGGGTTGGTTAGGCCAATTTCTCACATTTCTATGCATTAGGGCCATTGCAGCTAAATAGTTGGCAATTCAGATTTTTACATTTTGCTTCAAGACACTTCCAACTATACTGTAGATTTCATTGTTTGGAACTCTTCGGAGGTGTTCCGCATCCCTGTGTTGGAGCATTTAAATGTTCACACAGCTCAATGCTTCCGCATCTCTTCAATCTTTCCTTCAGGAGCACATGACATACATTGCGCCACCACAAACACCTGAGAAGCAAAAAGTTTAGCCTAGAAATGTGTGCTTGACAGTGCTAAACAAAACTGGGACAAGTGTCTTTCACTTGTGCGCCTTGGTTTAATAGCCATTTCTCGCTTTCTTTTCTGTTATTCATGTGTTGTTACATTCCCTCACCTGTTCCTTCAATGCATTTCCATGCCATGCAACGTATGTAGGACGTTTTCTCTCCAGGCTGGTAGACATTTACATCTTTGAGACCATAGAAGTAGTAACAGACCATTGATCAATGTCCATGAAAGTGATGAGACAAGAGGGTAGTCCCTTTTTCCCCCCTTCCCTTTGCAGCTGACAGCGATGAAGGTGAGCGATGCACTTTAGCACATTGTTTGAGGGATTTTGCATTCACAAAAGCAGCCACATTTCATAACGCAGTTCGGCAAATGCTAGTGGCCCCATTACGACTACGGCAAACAATGTTGATGCCTGTGCAAACCACTGTTTTTTGCAGGGGTGAGATTTCTGAGTTTTGAAGACCTAATTGCACATCACAACTACCAAGAATGATAACTTCTACATTACCCATTAAATATCAGCATATCAAAACTGTGTGAATGTAAAAGGGGGAATAAGGCATTGCATTGATCGGGACGTGTGGATTTAGGTGCAGTAAACACTAAAATCAACATAGCATATGTTAACTTGAAATAGATGGAATTTACCACACCTCGTCCATTCTGAACCCAGAAGTATCACAGTTTACTAGGTGCGCTTCATTTTGTATAACACTCAGGGCACAAGTAATCAGGCTTATGGTCCTTTTCATGCATATGCACTCACATTCCTTCTTCATTAAATGTTTAAGACGTTTTATCCAGCAAAATCTAGTACCTGGATTTCATTCAACACTACCTAAAGTTACAAAACTGATGACGGGCGCTTGATTTTTTCTGTTAGAATCGCTCTCTTTGTGGGCCAAGGAGTAGTTCATATGCAGACACAGAGGAGCCATTTACTTGACCGGCCAAGGCAGCCTGCCCTTTCTCTCTTCTTTTCCAGCCTTCTCACACACAACTATGCTGAACTTTGACCTTGAAGGTTGATCAGGATGCAGCGTTGGCAGGACCTCGGGACTGGAGCCCAACAAATATGAAAGTCTTTACATTCTTGCGTGGGCAGTTCTACAGATGCTACCACACGGCCTCAAGCTGGCGGAACATAAGGACTTTATTATGTGAAATGGCCTGTCATTACGGAAAGGTGACTCAGTCTCGCAGCCGACGCGAGCCAGTAAATACTAAAGTTTAAAAGGGATTGGAAAGTGTCAGGAGAGCACAGTTGCTCTATTTACTCCATACAAATTAATAGAAAATAATAAATTCCGCTCAAGGGAATTCAATTACTGGCTGTCAGTTCGTTCCGCCACTGTACAACGGGTAATTAATTGTTGCCTCGTGCTGGTGTTTTAACACTGTCTTTTGTGAGGAAATGTACTTTTTTGTTCCAATGGCAACAATATGTGCTTTTGTTTGACATAATGTGCCACTACGGCATTTAGGCAGCCTCGTGGCTCAATGTTATCAACACTTGTCCCATACATAATAGTTCACTGAAAACATTGCAGGATTTATAGCAAGTCAATAGGTTATTCCTTCTCAGAGAACAAACGTTCAAATAGGTAATTAATTACAGCATGAGAATTATGAGAGATGTATAACGTGGTACACGAGGTCTAGGCATATTCTATGAGAAAACCAGCACATTAGCTCTGGATGAAATTATGATACAACAATACGCTTTTCCCATTCCTTATGGAGCTCACTTAGGGGGAATTGGCGTAGGGCAGCACCCAAAGTCTTGCAGCGCTGCCCTACGTCAATGTGAAAGGGCAGGAATACACTGTAATTATGCAATACGTACATTCCGGTCCTTTCTCCCTGCGCTGGCACATAATTGGCTGTCTAGCACCAACACAGGCACCCTTGCACCACAGTGCAAGGGTGTCTGTGTTGTATGCAAGATTGTTTTTGTGCAGGAAGGGGCAAAACACACCACAGAACACTCCCCCATGGGAAGGCATAAGGTTTTAACACTTCTCCAGGTTTACATGATTAAGTAAATCTGAGGCAGTGTTAAAACCCGAGGGTGTTGCGTTGGAAGACCCACAGCATTGCCCACGGACCGCCTCCCTGGTGCAAAGTAAGTACACGTAGGGACATTGTGCTGCTTTGTCTTACTCCATATCTGTGACGCAATTCAAAGCCACGCAAAGTGGCTTTGCCTTGCCTCATACATATAGTTGGAAGGTTTGTGCCATTTGAGTATCATAAATAAGCCCTTACATGTCTTAAGAACATGTATGTGAAGTGCATTATTTCTACAAAACAGTATTAATACTTGTGTGCAAGTCTTAGTGATTAATACGACAAAGAGTGCTTCTCTTATTATGGAAGTCATTGATGAATAGAAAACAGCTGATAACTGATATCACAGGAAAGAAACAATGTTATATGGTATTTCTCCGAATGTCTAATGAAAATGTGGAGACATTGAAGCAGAACCTACTTTCTGTTGCAACGCTACTCTGTCTCTTTGTGCATGTATTGCTTATATTAGATTGTCAGGAATGGTAAAAAGGGAGATAGACAATCTATCACAACATCTTTTTCCCTAAAAAAAAATCATGCTATGATACTAGATGCCCCTTCTAAGCACATCATATTAAAATGTCTTTGAATGCATCAAAAACTAAAACACATACATTCAAAGCTAATGAAAAAAGTGGCCAGTATGAGGACTGTGTATCTTGAACAGTAGACACTAAAAACACCCCATATTTGTTTCTACACAAACAACCAATGAGGGTGGGGAAGCTTGTCTCTGTATGGTAGAACACATCAAAGACTGCAAATTGTGATTGTGTAAAGGTGAGTCGACTCAGTTACAAATAAACCCTCTATAGAAATTATATACATTGTCACTCCTAGAGTCATGAACACATTGTCAGGTGAAATAGCTAAGAGGCTGACACAGCAAAACAAATGTACCTCATCACCAGCAAATAGACATCTCTCTCTCTCTCTTTCTCTCTCTCTCATCTCACCTTCCCTTCCCTTACTGGACTGTCCTCTACAATCCTCTTCAAACAGAAGTCCTTTTATTCTGTACAATGTAAGCAAATGAACATAACTAAAGTGCAACGAGAAAAGAGGTTGTAACGATGACATTAAAATTCAGAGTAACGTTTCCACTAAGTTGCAGACATTTTCCCCATTAAGTCAGCAATCTTTCTTCTCTATGTGAACTTTTGACTGGCGACTATTTTGAGTGTTTTTGTTTTTTTATGTGAGAGATCAGAGTTATTAGATTTGCTAAAGGTCACAGTCTGTCGAGAGTAGCTCAGGGAAAGTTCTTGCACAGGGTTCATCAAATCACGTTGGGCCAGGGTTACGGACTATGGGCCAGATGTAGCAAAGGATTTGCGCGTCGCAAACGGCGAAAATCGCCGTTTGCGAGGGGCAAATGCCTCTTTGCTATGCAGAAATGCATATTGCGAGTCGGGACCGACTCGCAATATGCATACCAGAATCGCAAATAGGAAGGGGTGTACCCTTCCTATTTGCGATTCGGAGTGGCATGCAATACCATTTGCGACCGCATATGCGGTCGCAAAGGGTGTCGCAGTTACCATCCACTTCAAGTGGATGGTAACCCACTCGCAAATTGGAAGGGGTCCCCATGGGACCCCTTCCCCTTTGCGAATGGACCCAATACTATTTTTTCAGGGCAGGTAGTGGTCCAAGGGACCACTACCTGCCCTGAAAAAATACCGAAACTAAAGGTTTCGTTTTTTTTTTAAGTGCAGCTCGTTTTCCTTTAAGGAAAACAGGCTACACTTAAAAAAAAAAAACTGCTTTATTGAGAAAGCAGTCACGAACATGGAGGTCTGCTGACGACAGCAGGCCTCCATGTTTGCGAGTGCCTAGACTCGCTATGGGGCCGCAATTTGCAACCCACCTCATTAATATTAATGAGGTGGGTCATTGCGACCCCATAGCGACTCGCAGACGGTGTCTGAGACACCATACTGCATACCAATTTGCGAGTTGCAAATTGCGAGTCGCATGGACTCGCAATTTGCAACTCGCAAATTTTCTTTTTGCTACATCTGGCCCTATGTTACTCCATTCTGACAACCCTTGTTGCAAGAGTCACTTGTGAACTGTTGTGGTTTTCGAATTTCTGAAAGCAACACACGTGACAACCCCCGCTTTGGTCCTTATGAATATTTGAGAAAAAACACATCTATTTCCCACTGCTAACTGAAGATTTTAAATAAATTCATTGTTCTATCTATTGTTATGCAATTTCAATTTAAAGCCATGCCATATCTAGCCTAGTGACTCAAGATAAGTGGTGCATCATAAGCACACAATTATTGAAAATAATCTTGAAAAGTTGAAAAGGGAAAATTGTAGGATTACAACTGCATTTCCTTGGAAGTAGTGTACCTTTGGAATCTATAAAACTTGCTTTAGTACTTGGCAAGGCTGGCAAATCCAGCAACTATGCTTATAGGCCCTACCATTTGCTTTCATGTAAATTTAGAGGATATTTCGTCTAAGACAAGAAAAAAGTTTTCAAGACTAAAGTTCAGTATAATTGCTGCCTGATATGGTCAGTTATCTGTTTCACATCTCTAGGCCTCAAATTTAGAAACATAGAGCCAGATTTATGAGATGTGATGTAATACTGCATTGTGGCAGCGTTGCATCAAAAAAAATTGCACTGTGATGCGTCATTTCATTGCAACATGGATGAGCCATATCTATGGAACAGCTCACCAAGTTGCAAGGTCTTAAGCTGATTCAAAAATTTTGACGCTCGAAAAAAAATGACACAGCATGGCATTAGGCAACTGTCCGTTACATGATGCAAAGCTGATTTGCTTGTCGTAAAGCACTTGGAAGTGCCTCAAATCAGCATTGCAAAAGGTAGGAGTGTGCTGCATCATGGGATGCATCAACAAAAACCGACACATTTAAAAAATGCACAGCAAACCAAAATAAAAATGCACAAAATGGAGGCAAAAGCATCTAGTAAGTCAGGAGGGGCACAATCCCAGCCCTAACCAAGGACCAGACAGAAGGTGAGGGGTGGAGGAAGAGGAAGAGCAATTTCAGTAAGGAGAAGAACCAAATATTAACAGCTGAGGTAACAAAAAAGAACACCTTTTCTTTGTCACCTCCAAATTGCCATTAGGGAATAATGAAGCCATTTGGCAGTTAATAGTGGATAAGATTTTCAGTGTTGGCCAAGGAAAAAGGACAGTGTCAGAGTGGAAAAAAGTTAGCATGACCATAAGTGCCAGACGAAGGAGAAACATGCAAAGAACCTGAGGGAAGCCATGCAGACCGGAGGAGGACCAGAGGTCCAGGAGGAGTTGGACCCACTGGAGGAGCAGGTAGTGTCTCTCATCTAAACTGAGTTGATGGCAGGACTTGCTAGACTGGGCAGTGCTGGAGTTGAAGACCTGGAAGATCTACAGTGTAAGTGTCATCAATGAACAATAGGGTTAAACATGCACTGCACTGTCCTCAAAGAAAAGGACAGGAATTTCTAACATGTCAACCCATACATCACATTAATGTTACTTTCTTGCCTAGCGACAATTAATCCAGGCCAGTCCAGCTCTGCCAAGTTTCTCATGGTCATGCATGATGTGCTGCCCCAGTCAATGTTGTCCATTCAATACAGCAACTTGTGGTCTAATGTTTAACATGAGTGACCAGGACTGTAAGTTCTACAATACAAAGCAAAAACATGGCCTGGAGCAGCACATCATGCATGGACAGGAGAAACCTGCCCAACCTTACTGTGACAATTCAGGTCCCCTTGCACCCGAGGCAAATGTGTTTGTCTTGGGACTCTGCATCCAAAAGTGAAGTGTGACCTAATGGAATGGAATGGGGTTGCCAGAGGATTAACTTTTCACCTGCCAGGGGATCCAGGGGTTGAGTATGTGTAGCATCTCCAAGTAGGATCATGTGAATATCCATGTGTGCAGTCACTAGCATGAAACCACATTGTACACAGCTGTCCTGATGTGCTGGGTCAGATCTCACAGATTTTGCCTGCCACGTTAGAAACTAAACTACCTCCTGTCTTGTGCAAATGAATATTGGGGGCAGGGCTGGATGCAAGTGATAGACACCAGAGGTCTCAGTGAACTTGGTGCATCCCTGGTAGTGTGCTGCCATGTAGATGTGGCTGAACAAATTAAAATAGCACTGTGTCTGAATGGGAACCCATTGGATTTCAAGGAAGAGAGGGTGATGTTAATGCTGCAAGGTAGCCTGAGTGGCAGTCATTTAATGCTGTTTTTTGATGGTGTTGCACTGGTCTAGTAGCTGTGAAGGAATGACATAGAAGAGGGCATTAGTGCACTACACTTGACATGTGATGTGGGCCTGGCAGAAGGTGTAGCAGGTGTCAGGGGAGAGGTGTAAGAAGAAAAGTCAGATTACTCTATATATGTCAAAGCAGGAGGATGGTAAACAGGGAATTTGTGAAGTTACAGGATGAGCCAGGTGTCTAGGATAATGGGTAGACTTTGGGGATGGTTTGAAGTTGAGGTATCTGGGCCTAGGCATGAGGGTAACCAGGGTAGGTATATGTTACAGATTATCATCAATATTCTCTTGTAAGGTTTAGCATGAAACATAGGTCTGATACACAAGTATGCATGTTGGTCAGTTGCATATTGTAACTAATGTAAGTGGTGTTCATGTCTCCTGCGAGTCAATGTATGATCTGAGTGTCATCAGTTTCTGGGTGTCATCAGTTTGAGAGTAAGTCCTGGCCTTGGAGGAAAATGATGACTGACAGAGGAGTCAATTACAGTTACAAGTGAGCAGGTCTGAGTGAAGAGACTTGTGATACTCTGCAGGGTGACAATTTGGGTATTGATGAAATTCGGTTAAGATTCAGTGGTTGCAAATTTCCAAGTGTGATTGTTCTTATCCCATTCAGAGATGGTTTACACTGCCTATTGGTCTGGGTTCTGGAGATGACTGTGTGTGCTAGGAAATCACAGGAGCACACACAAATACCTAAACCATGGTAAATGCATGCCCTTACCCATTCCTGCAGAGTACCAAGACTGTGTGCTATGTAGAGTTTCATGGATGTGTGCCAAGTGTCAGGCATTGGCCACATGATTGCACAGATTGCATGTAATACAACACGGCAAAGCAGATTGGCATGGTGTACTGTGTGAAAGACAGAGGGATAAACCAAAACTAATAGATGACCAAACTAACTTCACTTTGTCAGCTGTGGGCTAAGTAATGGCAATCGGCAATGCAGGCACCTTGGTGACATGGTGCAATGTTATTATATGAAAATAAGTACAGCAACACTTTAAGTGGGTCCCTTGCATGTAATCAACTTTTCAGTCGGGACAGGCCATCAAGCTGCGTACCTGCCTTACAATGTGAGCTAGGACACAAAATGGTACCCTTGTCCCACAGTTGTGTGAACAATGTACAAATATTGCCATTTGCAAATCAAAAATAGTGTAACTTGCCCTCATTTACTACTAGTAACTGTTAGAAATGGGGTTTCTGGTTGGATAGGGTATGCACCTAAGCCAGGCAGAACCCACCCACTCTAGTCAGGGCAAGGGAGTTACACGTCCAAGATAACCCCTGCTCACCCCCTTGGTAGCTTGGCACGAGCAATCAGGCCTAACCTGGAGGCAATGTGCAAAGCATTTTCACAACACACACAACACACAGGTGACGCAAGCTTTACACCACAAAGTAAACACAACACTGAGCTATGTAAAAATAAACTGTATTGCACCAAACATAATTAGACCAAACAATACACGTCAGTAACACCCTGCTACCTTAGCAGTTGTAAGAACGTTACACAAGGTACTAATACTCTGCAAGAATAAGCAGTTGTCACATCAGAACACGTAAGTACTCAGGATTCTGAAACATAAGCAGTAGTCGGGAATCACAGTCAATAAATGCACTTGTCATATAAATATAATAAATGCCTATATAAAGAACATTATAAAATTATATGGCAAGTCAGGAAAAAGAAAACATACATCAGCCTATCATGCCCATAACAGGAACATGTAGCACATATATATCCTTAGAAAAAGGCGCCTGGAGCGTACCACCCTCCCAGTGTCCCCAAAGTCCCTGGTTCTGTAGAAAAAGGCATTCCTAGTGCCTGGAAGGAGAAGGTGAGGCCCCCGGCGCTCCTCCGCCCTCCACGGTGGGCCATGTTTGGCTCCTGGAGGAGAAGGGGGTGGGCACCCTCTCTGATTTACCTAATAGGCCCCTCCTGGGACCTACGATCTCTGGGGGGACCCCCCCCGGGCCTCCACTGCCACTACCATCAAGGGGGGCCACCAAAAATGCCCAAAGTTATGTTACTGGGGCGATCGCGCCCCTAAGGCAGTGGCCAGGGGGAACGGAACTCCCTTTCCAGTCCCCGTGCCCTCCGTCTTGCAGACAGCCACCCCCGTCCTCTGGGCGACTGTCCAAACAAAAGTAAATTGGAGCAGGGGCCTCGGATAAGGCTTTCCTCCTGCTCTGGAGGGCGGCCGCACCCGACATGGTTCGCGAGCCGCTTTCCTGCCCTTCTCGGCATTTCTGGTGAGCAGGTTCCGAGGACGGTGCGGATAGTGCCCCAAGGGCACTTCTGAAAGTGCACTTTGCCCCGGGGGCACGGTTGGAGCACGCTCACTCTTCTCTTCCTGCTTTTGGTGCCCTGGGGGCACTGGACAGAGTGCAACGCACTCTGACAATAAAAATAAACTCGGGCTGTGGCGGTGATTCCCCCAGTGACGTGCTTCCAAGCACAAATTGAGGGGATCACAAGAAGAGCACTCACGAGGCTCTAGGGCAGTCCAGGAGGCGCTACACTAAGCGCTATAGTGGCCACACAAAAGATGAAGCACCCCTCGTGATGGGGATCATTGCAGAGGTCAGGGGCCATGGCACTCTGCCCCTGGAGACAAGTGAAACAAAAGAAGCACAGGGCTGGCGGGCCCAGCTACAGGCCAGCACAAGGGATACAGATGGTGGCAGTTCCTTCTAGTGACCAAGCAGGTCACGGGTCAGCACAGCAGCAGCAGTCCAAGGTGGACACTGGTGAGTCCTTTCAGCAGCGTCCTGTGTCCAGTTTCCAGTAAGTTACTGGAGTTCCAAGAAATGTCCAAATTGTGGGGAAAATTCCCCTGTACTTATACTAAGTTTTGCAGTGTCTCTTACAATGAGTAGGAGAGGGGGTTCCAACTAGTTACAACTGGTTCTGGGAGTGCCTCTTCTCTCCTCCAGCACAGGCTTCAAACATAAGTGGGGGGTAAACAACCGTATTGTGTGAGGCCAGGGCACAGCCTTTACAAATGCAGTTGTGCCCCTCTACTCCTTTCTCTCAGCCCAGGAAGACCATACAGTATGTAGATGCTCCTCGGTGACACCTCCACCCTCCCTGTGTACAGGCTGTCTGAAAAGCATGCACAAAGCCCCTACTGTCAGTTTGCCCAGACGTGGATTGGACTCAAGCTGCAAAACAACAGAGTCATAAGCACAGAGAAATGCTCACTTTCTAGAAGTGGCATTTCTGTAATAGTAATAAAAATACACCTACACCAGTAAGTAGCATTTCTTACCACCATTACAACCATACCAAACATGCATATGCTACCCCTCATAAATCAGACAATACCCCTCACACATAAGGCAGGGCATTTCTAATGAAATCCTATGAGAAGGCAGCACTCACAGTAGTGAGACACCAAGGGCCAGATGTAGCAAAGTTTTGCGAGTCACAAACGGGGCGAATCGCTATTTGCGACAGTGCAAAATCGGAAATGGGATTCAAAAAGCCCATTTCTGACTTGCAAAAAGCGATGGGACCCGTTTGCGACTCGCATCCGTTGCGACCCCATTTTGCGACCCGCAAATACCAAGTCGCAATTTGCGAGTCGCAAACCTTATGCAATTGCAACTCGCAAATTGCGACTAGTCGCAAAAAGCCCAGTTTGCATGTCCCATTTACCACTAACTCAGAGCAGGTGGTAACCATTACCAAAGTATAAAAGGAGACCCAGAAGGCATCTGGGTTACACGAGATGGCGGAGATATACCTGATAGCAGTGAGAAGGAGAGTCCATGCAGCCCAGCAGAGGAGGAGGAGGGGCCACAGACAGGAGAAGATATATAGAACAAGGCAGACTCTTTTTCAGCAAACTGAGGAAGAGATCTATGACAAATACCGCCTTAGCAGCGCAGCCATACTAGAATTAATAGATTTACTCAAATCACAGCTAGAACACCAGAGTCTGAGTGGCTGCGCCATCCCTACGCATGTGCAAGTGCTATGCTCACAGCACCTCTTGGCCTCAGGGAGCTATCAGGGGGTCATTGCTGTGGCAGGTGGGGTATCCCAAAGTGCAGTGTCAAGGTTCCTCAGGGCCTACCTAGATGCCTTAGTCACGCACATGTCCCACTTCATATACTTACCAAGGAATGAGGCAGAAATGAACAGCATCAAGCTGGACTTTTACCGCATTGCCCACTTTCCCCATGTCATAGGGTGTGTAGATGGGACACACATTCAAATATGCCCCCCTGCTAATCTAGAACACCTTTTCCGCAACAGAAAGTGTACCCACTCACTCAATATTCAGGTTGTTTGTGACGCCCATTATGTCATCACGGACATTGTAGCTAAGTTTCCAGGCAGTACCCATGACTCATACATTTTTAGGCATAGTGGGATACATCAACGCCTGGAATGTGGGGAATTCGGAGACGGTTACCTCCTAGGTAGAGCCACAGACACTTGCAGACATACACACAGGTCACTGTGCACGACAATCTGGACTTCCTAACAGTGTACTTTTTGTGCCCAACAGGTGACAGTGCATATGCTCTTAGGCCTTGGATCATGACTCTGTTTTTAACACCCAGCAATGATTCAGAGAGGCAATACAACAGTGCACATAAGAGGACCAGGAACCTCATCGAGCGCACCTTCGGACTCCTGAAGGCAATATTCAGATGCCTCCACCGCAGTGGAGGTGCCCTCCAATACACCCCCATTACCGCATTCAAAATTGTGGTCGCATGCGCCATCCTCCACAACATAGCCACCCGATGTGGGCTACCTCTCACCCCTGCAGACCCAGATCCTGATGATGAAGAGCAAGAACAACCACATCGCCATCATGGGGATAGGAGTATAGCTAATCAAGGCAGACTGAGACAGGAACACATTGCAACACAATATTTTGGACGGTACGTGTCAACTCCCACCATACTCACCTATTGACCAAAAACTCCATTTGTTAAGTGGAACAAAAATAACTGTTTTATTAGTGCATTAATGAAACTATTCACAAGTACTGATTGTCCATGGGCATGAAAATGCTAACCAGGCATGTGGCACATTCACGTCATGTGCCACATTTTATGGTCCAGGGTGATCTCTAAGACCTTCTGCCCCTCCTGCCAGCCTGGCTGGTGCCTGGTGCTTCCGTGGTGCTCTGCCTGCCACTCCTGAGCACACTGCTGTCAGTGACAGAGACACTGCTCACTGTCGAGCCCTCCTCACTGTCCTGGGGTGTTTCCCCTGTGCCCCTCAACATTTCCCGTGTCTCCATCATTTCTATAATGTGGGTCAGACATCCCAGGCCCCTAGCCACATCCCCAGCGAAATGGCCCATCTCCACTTGCAGCCCAATTGTCCTCCTCGACAGGCCTGTGGTGTTCATGGCGAGCCTGCCGATGGATGTGGCCATCCTGTCCAGTCTGTGCATGAACTGACGATCTCTGCGCCACCCACCCTCGGCCTGCGCCAGTAGTCCTCCCGCCAGTTCCCTCATGGCAAGGGCAAGGTCCCCAGTGTTATTGCAAATCATGTCCATCCTTGTGTTGAGATGCTGCATGCTGGCATGGTTATTGCGCACAAAGCGGTGCAGCACTCCACTAATCCTCCCCAAAATACTATTTTGTAGGCGCTGACCACGCAGCAGATGTGCCTCACTGGTGCTGGGAGGAAGTAGCCCGGATGCAGACTGCAGCCCTGATGGTATGGACCTGCGACGCCTGCGCAGCGGTGGCTGCCCTGTGCTTCCACCTGTCTCATCCCTTCCTGTTGCTGGGGCAGCCTCTTGTGGAATTGTTGCAGCAGGTGTGGCTACTGCAGGGATGCTGCTGACTGTGCAGGTGGGGGTGCTGGCGGGTCCTGAGGTGTCCTCATGGGCCTGGCTGCTTGGAGTGTTGGTGGTGTCTTGTTGGAGACCTGTGGGACATGGGGAACAGACTGTCAGTGTCTACTATCTATTGCACACTTCATAATAAACATTTGCCTATGAACTGCCTACTTGACTACATTTCCCATAATGCATCATTCTGGCATTTGCTACCCTGAAATGGAGCTATCTTGGTTGTGCATGCCCCTGTGTACATGGTGGGTGGGGGTATGGCATTGATAGGGGTACAGGTATATCACATGGTACTCACCGGTTGATGTGCTGGGCTCTGAGGTGTCCAGGTCCCCAAATCCAGACACTGCCTTCTGCTCCAAGGTTTCCTCCACCCTTTCTTCCAGGGGTGTGGGTGGTGGCACAGACGATGGTCCCCCTCCTGTGCCTCTCATCTCCCGGAGCCTTTCAGCCACCCTCTCCTTGGTCCGGGAGCAGAGGTCATACCACCTTTTCTTTATGTCGTCTATGGTCCTATGGCTCACCCCCAGGGAATTAATCTTGTCCTGTATGTCCTGCCACAGCTGTTTCTTGGTGGCTTCAGGAACATTGAGGGCTGATCTCCCAAACAAGTCATCATAGTGCTGACAGCATTCCTCTGTCAGCACCTCCAGCTCCCTCTCAGAGAATTTCAGCTTCCTCTTCCTTGGTGTTCCCTCCATGGCAGCTGCTGTTTGTCCTGTGTGAAATTCGGCAGTTATAAAAGGGTGTGGTCCTGCCTCCTCCCAGGTGTATTAGTAAACTTCCTGGCTGTGATGTCATCATCATGTGCCAGGAAGTGTTTCCAGATTGTTCTGGAGTGGTTTCTGGAGTGTTCTGCTGCACCTGTAATCAATTTTCAAGGTAATCGCAATTTGCGACATCTACTCGCTAATTGCGAGTTTGTTTTTTGCACACTCGCAAAAAGCGACCTCGCAATCTGCGGACTCGCACACTGCGTTGCGAGTCCGGGTGCGAGTCGCTATTTCGGCACGTTTTTTTTCCCTGCATTCCAATTTGCGACTCGCATTTTGCGACTCGCATTTTGCTAGTCGCATCAACTCGCAAAATGCGAGTCGCAAATTTTTGATTTGCTACGTCTGGCCCCAAGTTAGGCTGTTTGTCACTACCAGGACAGGCCGCGCAACCTGGCACATCTCCTGCCTTCTACATACATGGCACCCTGCCCATAGGGTGTACCTTAGGGGTGACTTACATGTAGTAAAAGGGGAGTTCTGGGCCTGGCAAGTAAATTTAGATGCAATGTCCCTGTGGAAGAAAACACACTAGTAGCATTTAATTTACACGCCCTGGGTACAGGGATACCACTTTAAAAGGGACCTACAGGTAAATTAAATATGCCAATTAGGTATATGCCAATCATTCCAATTTTACAAGGGAGAGCACATGCACTTTAGCACTGATTAGCAGTGAAAAGGTGCTCAGAGTCATAATGTCAGCCAACAAAGGTCAGGAAAATAAGGAGACAAAAGGCAAAACGTCTGGGTAATGACGCTGTAAAAGGGCCAGGTCCAACATTAAAACATGTTCAACACATATATGTGTAACATAAAGTGAAAGATAATGAAGTTAGTTTGTCGGCAAAATTACTATTGGCAACATCTATCATCATTAAAATATTACAATTTCCTGGTAGACAGAAAAACAACACTTCGTGTCCAGCAACCTGTCTTGGATGATAAACCTGATTGGTGATGACATCCTGCCCCCCATGAATAATGACATCTTCCAATAACTCCTGGACTCCATAGAATTACCTTATCTGGACTTGGCAAGGCATGACTGCATTGAAGGGTCTTCAGAGAAACCACCATCCACAGTACATCCCCATCTGCCAGTGCAAGCCAGCTGTGGACTCTGAGGGCCCCCAAGTTATCTTACAACAGTGAGTGGTAGGAGTCCAGCAGCAGATGGTTGATGAGGCGCAGGAGGAGATGAAGACCATAGCGGACACTCTAGAAGGAGTCCACAGGTGCCTCAGTTCCAATAAGGATATATCTGAGGCAATGAAACACACCTACACTGGCCACCATAGTATGGGTCAGTCCCTAGCTGGCATTGCTGATATCATGAGGTAGAGGCAAGAAAAACAGTCCTCAACATCTGACACCAGTGAGGATGCCACCAAGCTGGGGATCATCATTAACATTATGGCATCTATAGAGCGCAAGTTGGACTCCTCTATAGCATAAATGGGTACCCTCCATAGAGACATTGCCACATTGCTGAGAGATCATCAGACCCTTGTCAATGCTGTGCTGCCTTTCTCACTGGCAGAGACAAATGCTGGTTGGAGCAGGGGAGCCACATCTTCTGTCCCTGACGAGTGTCTGCCTTAGATGCTTCCACCACAATCACCAAAAGCGGCAGGTGAGGCACAACACCGATCAGATAAGAAAGATGTGGACTTCTCCAATTTATGATGGAGAACTGCCATGTAACATATGTCTGTGCCCCCCGGGCAGTTTCCCAGTGGTCTCGTATCTATCTTCATGCCACCACCTTTATTACCCAGCACTGTCTCTTTTTGTTTGTGCACCTGTTCATTTTATGCACTCGTGGACTGTGCTGAAGTGGCTTACCTTCCTTAATGGCAATGTGTATCTTATCACTGAAATTTCCATCACCCCTCATGTCACATGACATGTGTTGGATCTGGCCCTTTTTGCAGGGTTATCCCCAAACTTTTTTTCCTTCTTCCTCCTGTTTTTCTGACCCTCTTTTTGTTGGCCTTAAGACTCTGAGTACTTTATCACTGCTGATCATTGCTAAAGTGCATGTGCTCTCTCCTCTAAACTTGGTATGATTGGCTTACAACTGATTGGCACATTCAATTTACCTGTAAGTCCCTTGTACAGTGGTATCCCTTATTCCCAGGGCCTGTAAGTTAAATGCTACTAGTGGGCCTGCAGCGCAGCTTGCACCACCCACAGAAGTAGCCTTTCAAACTTGTTTCGGGCCTTCCACTGTAAGGTCCGCATACACAGTTTACTGCCACATTGACTTGGCATCTACAGTTACTTGCCAAGCCTGGAACTCCCCTTTCACTAAATATAGGTCACTCCTGGGGTAGGCCCTAGGTAGCCCGATGGGCAGGGTGCTGTTTAGGTAAAAGGTAGGACATGTGCCTTCATTATGTGGCATGTCCTGGTAGTGACAAACAGCCTATTTGGTTTCTCACTGCTGTGAGTGCTGTTCCTCTCATAGGTGTGCATTAGGAATTCACTTATATAAGTCTAAGTGGTAATTGCTGACCTGTGAGGGGTAGAGTGGGCATGTTTGGTATGTTTGGAATAAAAGTGAGAAATCCTGCTTATTGGTGTAGGTGGATTTTTCATTACTATTGTAGAAAAGCCACTTTTGAGAAAGGGGACATTTTACTGTCCCATTGACTCTTCTGCTTTGCAGCCTGACTCCAATCCAAGTCTAGTGTAGAGTGACAGCTGGGCTTTATGCATACTTTCTGGACAGCCATAACACAGGGATGCTGGAAGTGTAACAGGATTATATCTGCATACTGAATGGTCTTCCTGGGCTGGTAAGGGGGAGGAGGGGTGCACTTACATTTGTATAGGCTGTGTCCGGTCCTCACACAAAGGGCTCATTTACCCCCTACTGATGTCTGGAGCCAGGGCTGGAGTTGGAAGAGGGTGTTGTGCACATCTACAGTTCCTTTGAAGTGCCACCTAGATGAAAGCCATTTTGAGTGTAAGTACAGTGGTTGTAGCTCAATTTTTTTAGACACTGCGTAGGACGTGTAACCAGACACGGCTCGCTGTACATGCTGCAGAGACTGTGGTGCTGTGAGAAAGGTCTGCCATTGGGACTGCTAGCCTGTTAGACTCAGAGAAGGACTGCCTCTCTTCAAAGATATCATATGTGTTGGCCTGCTGGTTGCCCACATGCCCTGTAAGCCCCTAGTTGTTATCCAGGGGTGGAATGTTGGCCTCCCCCACCCCTGTTTGCTGTGGGGAGTCTAGGGTCCTGAAGGGCCCCATCTCTGCAGTTGATTTCTGCCCGACGCATGGTGAGCATTTTGCCCATGAGGAAGATCTGTGGGGTGAGTGGGGCCTCCCAAGTTGGACTGACCAGAAGGGCCCTCTCTAAGGGCAGTGTGGGAAGCTCTTTCCTCCATGTTACAGCTAGTGCGTAGTGGGCGCTGAGTCAGGACTCCAGGAAGCGCATGGGGAGCACTCCAATTTTCACCCCCATGACCGATTGCCCTTCCACAGTGAATCATTCCCCCGTGAGGCATGGCTGGGGAAGAAGAAAGAGTACAGCACTGTCTGCTGGCATCGAGTGGCAAGTGCAGGCGCAAGCACCTCCTTCGGTGTCGGCAGCCCCAGGGCAGTGACACCGTTCAATGGGAACTTATGCACCTGGTCGGGTGCATATGCCTGGAGTCCCCCGTGTGGGCCCCCTTCAAGTGCGGTGTGCAGGAAGGAGCTCCAGTGCACTCACACACAAGCAGACAGAGTAAATTCATCCCTTGAGGATTGACCTCTCTCGGAGTGCTAGGTGGCCTCACGGGGATGAAGGTAGCAGTCCAGGAGGTCCTGGAGGGCTCCAGGTGCGCTACCAGTACATAGGTGCTTGGGAGGAAGCCACAGAGGTTGGCAGCCACCCCGCAAGGACACAGCAGCTGTCTGTTGGTTGTTTTTCACATGCAGGGGACCTCACAAGGTCTCCCTTCCGACAGGAAAGGTGTATGTGTGCCTTTCCCGTTACTAGCAGCATACCATTGGAGGGATGCACTCATTAGTTAGCAGAATGCAGTGGCAACCCTCGACAGAGGACCCACTCCTGCTTGTCCTGCTTGGAATCACCGTACTGACTGTAGCAGGCACTCAGGTACTACAGCGCCCTACAGTTTCCCTGAAATTACTGTAATCACTGTCCTAGGGGTTCAGGTGTTGCTCTAACGTATTGTTGGTGCTCCCATTACTGTCCATATAATAGAGGTGCAGGTTCACCGGATATTTGTGTTTTGTGATGGTAATTTGTAATTTAGATGTTACTGGTGGTGTGTGATGACCCAGTGGTGATTTGGGTACCACAGGCATGTTTGGTGATTCATGTGTTTTCTCTCCCTAACAGAACTACTGCACTTTATGACCTGATGTTGTGTTATATGTCATTTTTATTCTGTCAGGCTAATGAGTATATTTCGTGACCTTCCTTTGATGCATTGGGAGGGTGTACTGTTCTGACATGTGCAGTATGGAAATATTTATTTTATTTTGCACTACGATGGTTTAAGAATTACCTAGTTGGCAACATAATTGTTGGTCTATGTTTTATATGAAATACAGTTTATTTTCATGTAATTTAATGTTGAGTGTCTTTTGTCGTGTATTAATTGTGTCACTGGAGTGTGTGTGTTGTGTAACTGCTCTGGGATAAGCATGACTGCTCTGGCCAAGCAACCAAGGGGGTGAGCAGGGGTTATCTTGGGTGTGTAGCTCCCTTATCCTGAATAGAGTTGTGGGTTCTGTTTGGCTTAGGTACTCACCCTAGCCAACCAGAAACCCCTTTTCTAACATGTCTCCAAAATGGACTCTGTCTTGACATCCTTTACTCACTTTCAATGTTGGTGGTGTTGTCTGTGAGAAAACAGGGCTGATTGCAGTATTTAGGATTTATAGCCACACCAGTGGGTGGACTCATCCAGATGTAACCTCCAAAAATCACTTTCAGCCATAATGGATTTTTGAGGAATATTGCTCCCTGTGATTGATTTTTGCCACACTTCCCAGGAAGTGGTCATCACAGGAGGAAGGACCCAGCCCCTGATTGGAGAACCAGGACCCCCCTGTTTTTCACCCAGGAGCAAGGATAAAACTGGCAGACCTTCACCCACACCTCAGTTCCCTACCAGATTCCTACCAGGAAGAACTACGGAAGAAGAAGGACTGCCCTGCTGGACCCCTGACCTGCACCTGGACACTGCACTCTGGAGGACTGCGCCAGCTGCACACTTGGTCTTCACCACAAGAAGGACTTTGCCTGACTTCAACTTGTTCAAGGACGGACTCCCTGTTTGCTACAGGTGAAAAATTGCTAACCAGAGTCCCCTGCACCAACTCCTGTAGAAACCAACCAGCTGACCATTGTCCATTGGCCAAAAAGGAGTTTGCGCCAGGTGCATTCCGGGAGTTGTAGTCCGCACCCTCAAGGAGCATCTCAGAGATTCTGGAACCCTGGGGTGAGCTGTGGAACTCAAACGAACTTTAAAAGAATATCTGGAAGAAGATCCAGAAGTTTGGAGAAGTTTGGAGAACTTTTGAAAAAAAGCTCCATAAAGGGACCGGCCTGCGGTGGCAACACTAGCCGGCTTGCCTCAACCCTGACCCGGCCTGACTTACAGGTTCATCTAGGTGAATAAAATCTCCAAAAAAGTGACTAAGTCTGAATGTAGAAAGTTGACCGGGACCTCCCAGGCAGTGTATCCGAAGAGGGTTCCAAGGATGTCAGCTCAAGATTCAGGTTTACCCCGGTCGAAGGATTTTCACCTCGAAAAAACTACTAAGTCTGAAGGTAAAAATCTCCACTGAGGGCTCCCGCATGCGTATCCGAGGAAGAGTTCCAGGAGATCGGATTGGACTGGCAGGTTCGTCCCACGGAAGAAAATCTCCAGAAAAACGACTAAGTCCTAAGGTAAACTTTTGACCGAGGCCTCACGCGGGCTGTAGCCGAGCCAGGCTCCATCGCGGTTGCCCCAGTTGAGGTGCGACCAGATTGGCGCTTTTTGTTTCTATGTGCTAGAAAGCACTAATTCTTTAAAAATTAATATCTCTGGTTCCCCTTATCCGATTTTATTAGTTTTGGTGTCATTTTAAAGCAAAAATATTTCCTATTTTCATTAATTGATTTTGGATTTTTAAACTGTTTCCTGTGTTTTATTCAATTACTGTTTTGTGATATTTGAATGCTTTAAGCTTTGTCTCCTAAGTTAAGCCTTTGTCGCTCGTTGGCAAGCTACCAAGGGTTGAGCTAGGTTTAATTTACTGAGACCTGACTGGACCTAAGTGGAGGTTAGTGGCCTATTGCTAAGTGGAGGTACTTACTTGCCCTTAACAGTAACCCATTATCCAACAGTTGTGACAAACAATGCAAAGATGCTCATGCTGACTAACCCACACTTGTATACGCCTGAGTGCCGTATGTCTGTTGCAGAAAGTACTACTTATACCATGGTGGATGTGTATATACAAAGCCCACTTCTTAGCATCTCACTATCACCTGCTATTGTTGTATATGACCAAACATCATGTACATTCACTGCCATGGCATTATAAGGAATGTCTTATCTACCAATTGAACATCATAGTGTGACAATAAGATTTAGGGGCATATTTATACTCTGTTTGCGCCGAATGTGCGTCAAAAAGTTTGGCGTAAACCGTGCACCACATTTATACTTTGATGGCCGAGCCCGCAAACGCCAACATTCCGCTGTGGGCTTCATTTTCTGAATGCGGGAAACCGCCTTGCGTAATGACATGCAAGGTAGGTGTTCCCATCCAAAAAATGACTTATACACACGTGCGCCATATTTATGTTATCGCGCAAAAATCCCACATGACCGGGAGGTGGAGGTGGAAAATGGCACACAGCCTGATTTGCGTCAAGAAATAACGCCTGGGTCAGGGCAGGCGTTAAAATGGGGCAAACACACCAGTACTTAAGGAAAACACACAGAAGCAACAGCAAAAGGAAGATATGGAGGAGCTTTTCATCCAGCATACACGAAGATGCAGAGCACAGGACCAACAACAGCAGCTTCTACAACACCAGCAGGGACCCCTAATGCAACGCAGAAGGCAGGAGAGGATATTCCGCACCAGGACAACCCTTCTGGGACTCGGGCAACAAGACATCATCCAGAGGTACAGACTCAACTGGCAAGCCATTCAGCAGCTGCTGCGCAACATTGAGCCACAGTTGGCACCCAACTTGCAGACACCCCACACCATTCCACCAGAAACCAAGCTGCTAGCTGTACTCCACATTTTGGCAAGTGACTCCTTTCAAAGTACTGGTGCCCTGGTTGCTGGGATCTCACAGCCCTCATTCTCTGCATTCCTACCCAAGGTATTGAATGCCATCATCTCCCTCACACCCCACCACATCAGCTTCCCCAACACACAGCAGAAGCAGCAGGAGACCAAACAGGGCTTCTACCAAATCAACGGTTTCCCACACGTGCTTGGTGCCATTGACTGCACACATGTACGCCTTGTGCCACCTGCTGCAACCGAAGAAATATACCGCAACAGGAAGCACACACACTCCATCAATGTGCAGGCCATTGTCGATCACCGGGGATTGATCACCAACATTGTGGCAAAGTATCCTGGGAGTGTACATGATTCATTTATCTTCCGCCACTGCACCATCAATCAACACTTCCAGGATGGACGATACGGAAATGGCCTACTTGTTGGTAAGTACAGAAACCTACTTATATACACACTACACAACAACCCTCTAGGACAAACAACACATACACCACTACATTGGCACGTGGCCAGGAACATACTTAGGTTGTGACACCGTTAGGCATGTTTGATATCCTCACTCAATGGGAGACACACCTAGGGACAAAGGACAGATCCAAATAACAACAGATGCCACTCCACAGACACAAGGGAACAATTTAAAACAACACAATGACAATGATAGGCCTCAACTGGCAGTACAACTTTGAAGATTATTCTTTCAATATCACATCAATAACACTCAATCACAAACCCTTTTAAGCAATAAGCGCTGTGTAAGGGGTGCGTAATGTGTTTTGCTGCAGGTCAAACACCATGACACACTTAGCATGATGATGACTACAATGAAGGTGACATGGAATCATTGAGGCTGTATCAATATCTCACATCACTCCTGCTCTCATATTGCCCACTACCAATAAGCAAGTGGACTGTGCTAAGAACACATATTGATGTGACAATATTGCAAAGTGCACATTCCTACATATACGGATTAAGACAATTACACATATACACAACAGATGTACACGCATATGGACCTTCTGACACTGTAAATGACAACCTCACAACCAAGTTAGCCAGCTGAACTAGAACATGTTCAGTAGTATAGGTACACGTTTGAGCCTGAGTCGACTTGGCAAGGGCAGAGATATGGGTCTGCAGAGAACTTGTCACACATGGGATATTTGTGCATAGTCAATTGTCAACACTTCAGTGCTGACAACTTATGGAGATGTGTTGTACATTGTCACCTTGCCAGATCTAAAGGCCTCAATGATGTTTAACTAATTCTATTGAATATATTAAATTGGATGGGATGTCCAGGCCATTTAGATGCAAATGTGTTACCACCACTGTGGAATTGATTCTGTGTATGGAAGTATCATGTCACCACCAGTTAAGACACATGGACACCTTTTTCACATGACATAAAGCAAGGGAGTTCACAATGTACTGCAACTCTACAAAAAAAAAACTGACATTCGATCAATCACCCAAACACCATTTCAAATAGGAAACAACCCAAAGCTGACGGTACATCCTAGAAGCCTAGGATTCCACACAATAACACTAACACAGATGAGTCACAGACAACACAAGAGAACAACTGCCATGCAAAGTGATAATCATGGTGCAAGCTACATCAACATTTTCTCACTCATTTTCTCTTTCACCTGATCAGGGGTATGGGATCCAGCCATGGATCATGACCCCATTTGCAAACCCAAGCACTGCAGCAGAGCGTGCCTATAATGAGGCACATCGGAGGACACGCACCATAGTCAAGAGGACCTTTGGCATCCTGAAGTCAAGATTCAGGTGCCTCGAAATCACCGGAGGTAGCCTCCTATACTCACCTGAAATGGTGTGCAAAATCATTTTGACCTGTGCCATCCTGCACAACATATGTGTAAATTCCCCTCTATGAACCCGACCCACAAAAGCATGAAGAGGAGGAATAGGAGGATGCTGTCCATCAACATGAGGGGGACCATCCAAACACAGCTGCAGGATTGTGTCGGAGACAACATATTATCCAAAATTTCTTTTAACTCTACTCACCATCACCACTGTCTTACCATGTGTCAATAAACACCTATTCTATTCACTATATCATGGTCTGGGTAATCATTTTTTCAGAATATTATCCCTAAGAATCATAATCAGAGTGTAGCCTCATGGAGCATTGCAGAAATACAGATTAGGATACAGAAAAATCCACATCATATTTGATGGATATGAATGTACACCCAACTTCACACACACTGTAAATGACATATATCCTGTCCATTTCACATTTGAAGGGCAAATACATGTTGGCAACATGGTTCATTGCAGCATATGGCACACAATTAAGACACCATCATTCAATATGGAAAAAGAATTCCTCAGACATGAAGGTATGACCAGACACTTGACATCAGTAAGTGTTACATCAGCCTATCTTTGCAAGGAGTATGTGTGAGAAGATTTCCATATAAGCAGCAAATGGATAGCACGAGTGCCCCAGGTATGACTAGCATTGCTCACAAGACATCCCCTTCACATGCCATCCCAGGTCATAAGTCCTGTCACTGCCATGTTCCCTGTCTCACCCCTCCCTTTTCCAGAGTGCCCTTGAAATGGAATATTTGTACCCAGATAATTCCTCATCTACACACACCCAGACTCACATTCTAAATACAGTGTGCTTCCCTCTTTAGTATGGTATGCCATAGTCATTGTTCTTCTGTCTGCATGGACTTCTGGTTGAATAATGCACTTCCTTGTAGTTTGTAGGACCTGTAATCACCTGTACATTGCTTCCCATGAGAAAGGTACTGTTGGCCCTCTGAACTTGATTCTCACCTACAGGACTTGTGAGAGACTGAAGCTGCACACACCTGTGAGCATCTCCATTTGAACATGCACTGCCCTTGTAGCTGCCTTGGATGGCAATGAAACTGCCATTATATGTATAGCACTGTTATACATTGCCGTGTAAATAACTTGTGTAACACAGGCCTTGGGTGATTGTGATACGTTCCAACACACAGGACAAATACAGTTTTCATTTTCCACAGTGTTGTTCCAGCTTTGATCAGTCTCAGTCTGTTCATTGTGTATGTGCCTGGTTCATTTTTGTTCCTGATTGACCCTGCATCCTGTTAGCCTGACTGGTTCCTGTCTTTGCATCACCATAAAGGTTCCCTGTAGCTAAATTTGTCTCATAGTTGCTTTCCATGCCCTCACTTTCCTCCAGGGGTATTGTGTCATGTAGGTCTACAATGATTATTCAAATACATTGTATAGCGTAATCAGTTTGCTTATCATATCATGGGGTGGAATTTGTCTTCAAATAGCCTAAGCATGTCCCATCCCTTGTCTGGGTTTCATGTATGCATGAGTGACGAATAGTGACAGTGTACCATGGCTGTATGCATGGATTGGGTATGGTGCCTCCAGCGCAACAAGCAATGTCAGATAATGTGCATGAAATGTCAACACATGTTTGTACCCTGATAGTCCACACATTGATTCACATTGCCCCCAACATATTGATGGGGCTTGCGTGGTTAATAGCTGTGAGATTAATCAGCAGAGAGGCACTGATGTTCCCAACTGCAGTAGGAATTTTAGAGGCCACCCTGTGTACACATGTTGTGAGGAAACCTGCCGGTTTAAAATTCCTGATCCATTTACTTTGTCAGCATACCAAGGTTTCCCTGTTGTCAGTCTCATAACACATTTGCAGACCATTGCTGGACTATCCCCATGTGTGTTCTCAATTCCTCTTTGGCTTTCCTTCAATTCAGCTGTGAAAGATACTTTGTAAATGCAGGAAATGGTTCCAAAGACTCATGAATACTCCAATAATGACTCAGGCTACACATGGCCCCACACACTTGAACTGGACACCATTGTGCAATTAACCACTAGAAATATGTGCACACGTGATGCTTGGTCTGCTGGTCCTCCACTGCCACAGGAGAAACATAGCTCATTGATATGACTCAAACTGTGGCGTGACATGACATTTGTGGATTGGTTTTGGGACTCAGTGTCACAAACACTGTACCCACATAGCATTTTCCAATGCCTGACTCATGGGTAGTACACAAACAAGTGCCCAGGAAGTGGTATCCAACATTTCAGGACATGTGATGGCCTAGTCTTGGAACTTTGTCATGATCAACCGTCTTCTATCTATCCTGTGCAGGGTTTGTCATTGGTGATGCTTATGTCCCAAAAAACCTAGGAAGTTCACACAGCATTTGTTGCTACGTGTATGACAAACACATTTCCTTTCTCAATTCCACACTGAATAGCATCTGATAGTTGGACACATTGACAACACATGCATACAAGCAGATCAGGGAAAACGCGTCTTGTGATGTTCACACAGTGGGACAACTACATTAGTACGAGCCAGTTCATACACATTGACACACAGTCATTGAGTTACTGTATTAAGATGCGTAGCCTTGCTATCCTCCATTGATGCAAAACATGCCCAAACTGGGTAATACCTATTTGTATTCTACACGTTTGCCATCCATTGCGTCAGTGAAGAGTGCAAATCCGGTACAACAACTAGAGGATCATGGTCCGCAGTAGTATGATCTGTCACATGTGCCCATACACTGGAATGCAAAATGTAGGTGCAATCAGCCTATCTCTGTATTGTCACACCTGTCATGTACTATTAAAAATTAGAAATGACCCAAACCCAGTCAAATACATACATTTTGACACATAAGCGTCAAAAAAGACGCACATGCATCAAAAAAAGCTGCATATGCGTGGACAAATGACGCTCACTACCATGATACATCCATTGGCCCTGAGTGGTAATTCCCACACTGTACCCCATGAAATTGGTAAACTACGAAAAATAATAGAAAATATGGATGGGGTAATTTCTAAGCATGTGCGTAAAAAAAAATGACGCACAGACTGTAAGCGTTATAATATTTTGACACATAAGAATAAAAACACACCGCATTTGAGGCAGGAAGTGATGTAATAGGATATCCTGTTTACAGAATTGGTACAGTGGGTGTATTCTCACTTTTATTTTGCAGTCTGTGATATTTCCTGACTGTGTGGGTGTGTTTTGACTTGTCTCTCTGTGCATTTCGTAAATTTGTCTCCTGTGTGGTCTTTAAATTGTCTTTTGGTGTTTCCTAAGTGTCTGTGGTGTCCTGTGTAAGTGTATTTTTGTCATTTCTGTTGTCTAAATTTGTCTTTGTACTGTTGGGAGTCTGTTGTGGGTAGTGTTAGTTTGGGGTTATTTGGGCTGCTTTAGTGTTAATTTTTTTCATTTCCCTCTCCTACTTTCCCTCCATTCTCCTCTGTACCCCAATATTTCATTTTTTTTTCAAGAATGTTGGGTAGGCCTCGCCTTGGTAGGATGGGAGAGGAGGAGCTGGGGGTTTTATTTGGCTGGTGTGCCACTTCCTACCATTAATGATTGAAGCAGGTGGCCGTGTGATACAGGGGTATCACACAGAGGCAAGGAGGCTCCGGTGGGCAAAGGTCCTGTACCATCTTCAAAGAATCTACAACACACTGCGCAACGACCACCAGCTGAAACACCGTTGGGCTGACCTGGTTGCCAGGGTGCAAGACCTGCTGGATCACCTGGGGATTGTGATTGGTGGCCCTGTTGGTGAGTACAATTCAGAGTAATGTGCATATTTAAATACTCTGTAGTGACAGTAGCAGATTTGTTCATATGCTGCAGGCAATGTTTTTGGACATGTGGAATGCAAGTTAAACATACAGTTGCCGTGAGTTATACAATATTTCCTACACATTACCGTCATTTGTTGATGCAACAGCTGCACTAAGTTACAAAACACAACATGAGACTGTAAATTAGTACTGCCTTAATGTCAATAGATGATGCAAATGTGGCTCTAACATATGTTTTATGCATGGTCTGTGAGTGTACCAGGAAAGACATGTTTTTAATCCAGATATTTTCAAGAAATAATGTGTCACTCAATTATTTCTGATACATGTCTGAACTGGATTCTCATACACACGTAACAAGTTATAGCTGACCTCAGGTAACATCTTAGAAGGATATTTGGACTTTGTTGTGCCACAATTAAATTAGGGATTGATGCCAAAAGTCATGCACACGGGTTCATATCAAAATGTTTGGTGCAACTTACCATAGCTGTGGCACATAAAATGAAGCAAATGATACAAATTGAGGGGTAACAACTATCCCTGGCCCTCTGTACATTGTACCTGTGTGTTTTATATTGGTCTTAGTCACAATAGCTGGCCCAAGCTAATGCATTTGCCATCTGTGCTACTCTATTGCAAAGTAATTCTCATAAGTTATGGGATCATCATGGGATACTTGATGTTGGGGAATGCCTGATCACAATGGATTAAGTGCATGATGTCATGCAAGGGACACTGACCAATTCCGTCATACATATACATTTGAATAATGCATAGCTAGTTACGTTTGGCACACCCATGCTGATGAAGTGCAGCATATGTTTAAGAAGTAACCTCCCAGTATGGAGGCTATCACTTACATGGGTGTATGCTAAGATCAGTAGATCAGCATTCCTGTGAATGCTCTCATTCCAAAGGTACCTACAAATTGAAAACTACATCATCATGATTGACACACTGGTACATTTGCTAAACCATGTATTAATAATATCACAGTGTCAGTTTGCTATAGATCCGCTGATCAACCAAATTGGCAAATGTAATATGATGAATGTGGCTCATATGTGATTTCCAAAACCCATATTGGGTAAACAGGGCAATGAGAGACACATTCCAGGTGCAAAGACTACACCTGTGCCCATGCAGTCTGTCATGGATGAATACAATATACACTGTTAACATATATCTCCTTGTTGTATCCAAATAATCCAAATATGAAAACTTCTCATTCCATGGCTAGGCTCAAACTGTCACCAAATAATGCACATGATCCCTGCCATTATGGTGTCATATGGGGCATATGTGGCTCAGGGTACACTGTTAATGTAGTATATGTAACCTAGACACAACACAGGCCCTACATGTGAGGGACCATAGAAAGCATGATAAATCATGCCCTTAATCCAACCCACAAGTGTGTAACACAGTAAAGGATTGTCCTTTGATGCCCAAGCCACAATACCTGAGTGACTGGTATTGCAGTCCTCCAGGAAAGGGGCTTTGCATGTCTCTCATGGATACACATGATGAGAATAATACACTCCATAAATGAGTCTGCAAACACATGATGGAGCATGTTTGCCACCACATGATAGTTAGGGCCACTGCATGTGTGCAGATATGTGTGTATCACTCACTGGAGTGCCCGGGTCTGTACATGTTTGCAGTGGTATGTCGGATGCAGTATCATCATGCCTGAGAGGCTTGACTTTCTGATTTAATCTTACACACAGTAATTGTATTTGGAAATGTTGTGCAGTACACAGACATTGAGCATATTTCTCCCTTCCATGCTTTACAGGTGGACCTGCCCCCCACACTATCGGAAAGGTGGCTCGATTTGCAGACCCAGACATCTCCAGTAAGTGTTGATATTTCTGTTCTGTGTTGTGTTTGCAGCTGTTGTTTAATTGACTCCTGTGTGTTGGACACATAGCAAGGTATGATGCGCTGGTCAATGATTGGATATGTTCCTTGAGTGGAGTATCATTTTTTTCCATCTTTGAGTTGGGCAATCATTAGTATATAGTCATATTTTGGGATTGTAAGGCAGCCCTGTAGGCACAGCCATGTGAATAGGGTGACTTTTGTGGATAAAACGTACATTAAGAAAATGTAGCAGAGGACCATATTTATGATTTAGTCAGCAAGTCAGACCCTGATTCTCACAGAATAGGGATACCAAAGTCTTACCCACAGACTTGAGCCTCCCTGTTCAATAATGAACATGTTCGACTGTGTGTTTGACTTCCTAGCAGAATGTAGTTCCACTTGCTGTGCTACATGTATGAGGCACTTGAGTACAATGGCCTAGGTGTGCATGCAGCTCATGGCCAGATGTGTGCTTGCATCTATCTGCTTGTTGTAAGTCATGTGTTACTGGTAGGAAATTATGTTGACAATTGTCTGCATTTCCAAACATAAATGTGGATGGGATTGTCCAAGGTTTGGGTGTATCCTAGTTGGACATCCTCCTTACCTGTTTTGGACTGCCCAAACCCGTGTACAGCTGTCCAAAAACTTCCTAGGTGTCCTTGATGTTTGAAAGAATTTGTTGCTTGTCCATCCCCCCCTCATGCACAGGCGTGGGGTTATGAAATGTGTATCTAGGACTGATGATTCAAGTTTAGTACACAGACATATAAATCTGTAAGTCACTTGTCCAAAACTAGGATACCCATTCATGATTAGCAACTGCATTCTATCCTGGCAATTCCATTTACAAATCACTGATGTTGTGACCCTTGATTGTCATCCAGAAGTTAGTCATTAGTTGGCCTGTCACATGTGGAGGACCTGCAGCATTCTTTACCTGGCAAATGGCTGAACAACGATGCCTAGCTCATTTAAGTTGTTACCCATCTTTTAGAGCATTGCTGTGCTGCTTGATAGGACATGTGTAGGCTGCGCTGGCACGTACCTCCTCAGGGACAATCAGTGATCTGTATGATGATATGGCCTGTTTCTGGTACATTAGATGTATTGTCTGATTTACTTCTGGAGCCATATCACACAATGATGTACCTAATGTTTGGTTTTATATTTTTTTTCACAGCTGCCAATATGAATCGCATCCAGATTCGGGAGTTTCAGCACAGGCACATTCTGGATGTGGAGTCTGGGTTCTGCAACATGGCAAGGCGTTATCGCCATGAAAGAGCCTCCGGAGAGTGGAGGGCATTTGCTCAAGGGGGCCCTTCGGTGTCCACCACAGCCACCACCACCAGCACCACCACTACCACCCAGGTGGCACCAACCATAGCAGGCACCTTTGCTGGACCATCAACCTCCACTGCTCCAGGACCTGTCACGGCACCACCTGCTTAGTGTTAGGTTAGAATAGGCTGTTAGTTTAGTTAGTAGTAGTGGGTAGAGGGGTGGGGGTGCGATACGTCTAATATCTGTTTTTTATTATGTGCGTTGGGGGATGATGTTAGGGTTTTGGTGTTTAAAAAAAATATATATATAAAATATAAAAATACAAAACATATATATGTTTGTTTAGGATAAGATAGTATGTGTTAAGGTTTGTATATGTTGTCCTCCAGGTGTCCTGTCTTATAAGGAGGGTTGGAGGTTCATGTTTCGAGTGTTTAGTTAAAAGTGATAAGTAAGTTTAGCTTAGGTTAGTTAGGGCCAGTTGTGGGTAATGTGTAGTTAGGATAGGTGAGGTTAGGTAAGGTATTTCCCCTGGTTTTAGTTTCTGTTTTTACTGTTAAATAAATATTTAGGTAACTCTTTACAGTATGTGTCACATGCTTGGAGATCAGGGCCTTGGCATGGGTGAACAGTGTATCTTTAGTATTGGCTTTTTTGTTCCATCCTGCAACCAAATCCCAATTGAGCTGTTACATTGGCAGCTACACCAAAGCTACTTTGCTAAGATTCTGCCATCCATTGCACCCACCACTCAAGGTCACTATGTATCCCAAAGTGTTGTTAGTTTTTGGTGTATGTTTTCAATCTCACATACTTTGCAACCAGAATTGGTATTGAGGACACTGTGTTAAGTCTGCCTACAGCCTGATGTCCAAGCAAAGCCTTATAAGGTGAGTGGTAGTATGATCTCATGTAGTATGGTGTACATAACTTACACCTATCATTTGTTACAATGTTCAGCCAGGTTACATATTTGTAGGTACATTCATACACATCCATTCATGCAGTATGGTGTGTGTTAGGTAAAATTTGGGTCAAATGCCATACATAAATTTTGGATTGAAGAAAAAGTTGAAGGCAATAACTTTTGGCTTTGACATCCCTTGAAGAAGTGTTATTCTGTCCAACACAGCATTATGGTGTATAGTTTCTATTTTCCTCAGAATTAACCCTCAGGAAGGGCAGATGATGGCACAATCCAGACCACAGTGCATAGTTATCAGCCAACATTCTTTCAGGTCAGTTGTATTGACAATCTATAATCATTGACCTGAGGTAAACATCACTGATGGCCATCACAGTTGATATGTCACATTACACAGAAACAAAGTTATTGTGTAAGTGCTATTTATTTTAAAGTGCTGTAGTGCTATTTGTACATTGTCCATGATTGTGAGTCCATTGGTGTGACACCTTCCACTGTGATCCTATGCAAGTGCAAAAGGACATATCATTGGACATGGTGGGGTGAAGTGTCAGACAGTGCAGAGGGACAGGATTTGCTCATGAGTTAGTGAGAGACAACCACAGGGCAGGGTGACAAAATAAACAGTGGGCTGAAGAACAGTGCTTGAGGCAGTTGTTGCAAGACTGGCATGTTACAGAGCACAAGACCTTGGTTATAGGTGGCCATGTGGCAGGGACTAGTGCTACCGGGTACTTTTATGTGTGAAGGTGATCTTTTCCACATCTTCATCTTCTGATGTGTGTGTTGTCTCCTCTTCCCTTGGTGGTGGTGGTTGTGAAGGGGTAACACACACCTCAGTGTTTGAAGACATGGAGTCAGACATCCCGGTAGCTGCCAACTGTGGGGCTATTAAGGGCAGTACTGCAGCAAGGAGGAACTGCTGGTTCTTAAGTACAGCAGCCACATCACTGTGGTAGGCTGCCAGGTCGGCCATGAAGGGGTCAATATTACATTTGTGCACACATTGACAGGATTGTTGTTGTAGGTGTTGTGTCAACTCTCTTACAGCTGTGCTGATTTCCTTCACACTTTTTTCGAGTTCCTGCAAGATTGATGTTCACCCATGCATGGCTGCTGCCTGTTCTGCAGTTGACATCATGCATGAACACACCCCCTCTAGGCTGTCTGCCATATTTTCCATCCCCACCGCACCTCCTTGGCCAGCTCCCGCTGTACTCCAACTACAGTTCTCTCAAAGATGGTGCCTGTGTCGTCAGAGTCCTCAGCTGGGTTGGAGCTGGCAGGTTGTACAATTGGGGTGGTGGGTGGGTCCTCTGTGATGGCTGCTACTTTGGTGCTCCTCCTTGTGACTGAAGGTGGGGTCTGGAGGGTCCCAAGGACATCTTGGAGGGTCTGCTGGCTGATGTTTGTCAGCTCATCATCCATGTCATCGGGGAAGTCCAGGACAGGCACATCCGCAGGAGAGCCATCTTCCTCTGCAATGAGGTATGGTACAATTAGTGTGTCTGTGTTGGGGGATTTTTAATGTGACGTGCCTGCCTTCCTATTTGTTGCACATTGTGATCTTGGTTCCGGTTCATTACTCCTGTCTTTCATATTAGCAGTCTCCCAGGCCTATGCCCCACCTGCATGTCACATGTATTGTGGTCAGTTTGGGGACTTGTCAGCATCACTTCTTCTAGGTGTTGGTTCTGGTCAAATTGTGAAGTGCCACCTTCTTGTCCTACTCAATCCTCCGTCTATTTCCATTCTCATGGTGAGGCCTTTCACTAGCTGTGGGTGTTCTAGTGGCACTTGCACCACACTTAACATTCTGGAACTGACCCAGTCTCTGATATTTTACATCCAGATATATGTTGCTAAGACCTAGCATATACTATGTATTGGATTGGCATGGCACGCTACGGGTGTCAGCATTGGTAGTGTGTACTGCTGATGTTGGGAAATGTGTGCTACATTGGATTGCAGTGATGGTCCTAGCAGGGTTCCATTTCCTCCTCTGACTGTGCGGGTGTCTTTCACCAGCCAGTTACATATGTCCTCCCCTCAATGCTGTTGTCTGAGCAGTAAGACATTTGGGATGTTGCATGGTGTCATTGGAGCTATTGTGACACAGGCACAGGGTGGACCCTGACATATGAAGCATGGGTATTACATTAGTCATGTGTAACTCATAATTGTTTTGACAATGGGTGATGTTTGTAGCAACAATGGACAATCACATTTGACAGGATTGGAACATTTTTATTGATTTCAGGGGATTGATAAAGTTATCATCCTGAACCCTATAATTTGGGTGTGTTTGATCCATGGGGATGTTACTGGCATTAGCTACTTGACCTGCACACACAGCAGAGGTGGTAGTGGCAACTATTGTCAATGTTAAATTCCACTTGCAGATATGGCCTGAGACTGTTAATTGAGCCCTGCATCTGTGTTGTCTCCTGGTAGTCTGTGCTGTCCTGTCTGTGAATCCCTGTGACGATCTCCTCAGGGATGACGACTGCCACCATCTCCTCCATGTGGTCCAGGGCCTCCTGCTGTGCTGGACTCCCACCTCCAGTCTGCTGTGCTGCCTTACTGTTCCTGGCCATCTTTTCCTTGGTCCTGCGCTTGCAGTCATGCCAGCGTTTCTTGCACTCAATGACTATTCTCCGTACTTCTGCCACACTGTTTATCTTGTCAACAATATGTTGCCATATTGTCTCCCTCCTACTGATTGGCAACTTTGAAGTGTCAAACAGTTGGTACTGGTGTTCCGTCACCTCTTCCACCAGAATTTCCTGCTCATCTGCACTGAAGCGACACTTTATTTTCTTCTTCTCCATGCCCTGGGTCTTCTGTGGGTCCTTCTGGCTGGTTCCTGGTCTGTTGTCATCTTCCTGGGGTCTGTGCAAGCATCTGGGATCCATTTTGGCTCTCCTTAGCACATTTAGGTGAGTTTGCGCTGCTTTTTGATGCAATTGCGTGAACAAATGGGGCGTATCCGGTTTGCAACGTAGTAAACCGTCTCACAGTCATTTTCGCCGCATTAACGTTGTTTTTCTTTATGACGTGACGCATTGGTTTGAGTAAAAAAAAATGACTCTCACCAGTGGTTTGCACCGCCGTGCGTCAAAGTATAAATTTGATGCCCAAGCGGAGCAAAGAAATGGCGTTAGCAGGCAGTAAAATTGTTGACGCAAAACTGCATCAGCACAGTTTTGCGTCAAAAAGTATAACTATGGCCCTTAGATACTTAACTGGTACACAGCAAAAAGGCCTTACTAAACACACAACCACGTACTGTCTCAAAATGGGGCCTGTGAGGCCAATAACACTCATTCACATTTCTAACTCAGTGAACATGACAACGTGATCAAGCTCACATGATAGCCTCAACGCTTACACTGAAGATATCCAAAAGTACTTAAATTATGCTTGCGCTGATAATATGCAGATACTCATGCCCAGACTGCTTCTGATTTTGAATCATACCTGTGCCACCAACGATGTAGAATGTCAGTTGTACACCTTGGATGTCAGTATACCTGAAATGCAACTAATTTTATGGAGGGAGCTGTGTCACCTGATAACTGGTGTTGAAAAGGTATACTGGTATATGTAGGGTAACTCTGTTCCTTTGTCTCTGAGAGGCCTCACATGTATTGTGTGAGTGTAAAGACATGTGAGATCAATTTTATAATGTACACACGTTATTGATTAGGAGCCAGAGCAGAGACCCAAGAACAAAGCAACACCTCCCCAGGGTAGGAGGAAATCAGAGATGTATGATTTTCAAACTTTGAAGGTAGTTGCACAAAGCTACATGCATGTAGGGCCACACTAAGCAATTACTCAATGCCAAGGATGATTAATGTTCTCCGGGTAGGTGGTGGACACATTCATGATTTGTAAACATCTAACAACAATGACTTACTTGCGCAATGGTACAAGGGTGTGTGCATTAGTGACTTGGCTGCGTGTCATATCACATTAAGATGATCACTTACAATGCATTAAGAATATGTAATAGTCCTTAAGTGACTCAAATGTAAGTACACTGTTGGAAAATGGGCTATCGGTAAGGGCAGGTAGGTACCTACACTTAGCAATAGGCCCCTAACCTCCACTTAGGTCCAGTTAGGTCTCAGTAAATTAAACCCAGCTCACCCCTTGGTAGCTTGGCAACGAGCGACAAGGTTTAACTTAGGAGACAGAGTGTAAAGCATTCAAATATCACAAAACAATAATTAAAACAAAGGAAACAGTTTAAAAATCCCCAAAACAATTTATAAAAATAGATTATATTTTTATCTTTAAAATGACAGAAAAACGAATAAAAGCGGATAAGGGGAACCGTAGATATGAATTTTTAAAGAATTATTGTTTTTTTAGCGCCTAGAAACAAAAAGCGTCAATTGGGTCATCTGGTTGCACCTCGACCGGGGCAAAGTCAAAGTTTAAGGCCGACCGCGATGGAGCCCTGCTCGGCTACAGCTTGCGGGAGGCCTCAGTCAAAAGTTTACCTTCGGACTTAGGGGGTCATTCTAACCCTGGCGGGCGGCAGGCACCGCCCGCCTGGCGGGAACCGCCACTTGGCCGATCCGCGGTCAAAAGACCGCGGAGGCCATTCAGACTTACCTGCTGGGCCGGCGGGCGCCCGCCAAGGGAGCGCCCGCCGGCCCAGCGGGAAAGGCCCTGCAACATTGAAGCAGGCTCCGAATGGAGCCGGCGGTGTTGCAGGGGTGCGACCGGTGCTATGCAGAAAGTGAAAATCATGCTGGGGCCCTGTTAAGGGGCCCCTGCACTGCCCATGCCAGGGCCCCACGACACTCGTTCCCGCCATCCTGTTTCTGGCAGTGAAAACCGCCAGAAACAGGCTGGCGGGAAGGGGGTCGGAATCCCCATGGCGGCGCTGCTTGCAGCGCCGCCATGGAGGATTCTCCCAGCCGGGGGTAATCCGGCGGGAAACCGCCGGACCCAGCTGGGCGACCGCAGCTTTACAGCCGCGGTCGGAATGCCAAAGGAAGCACCGCCAACCTGTTGGCGGTGCTTCCGGCGACCTCCATGACCGCTAGGGTTGGAATGAGGCCCTTAGTGTCTTTTCTAAAGATTTTCTTCAGCGGGACGAACCTGCCAGTCCAATCCGACCTCCTGGAACTCTTCTCCGGATACGCATCTCGGGAGCCCTCGGTGGAGATTTTTACCTTCGGACGTAGTTGTTTTTTCGAGGTGAAAATCCTTCGACGGGGGCAAGCCTGGATCTTGATCTGACGTCCCTGGAGCCCTCCTTGGATACGCTGGCTGCGAGGTCCCGGTCAACTTTTTACCTTCGGACTTAGGCCCATATTTATACTTTTTGACGCACAACTGTGCCAACGCAGTTTTGCGTCAAAAATTTTAACGCCGGCTAACGCCATTCCAAAGCGCCACGCGGGCGCCTTATTTATTGAATGACGTTAGCCGGCGCAGCTGACTGGTGTGCGTCAGGGCAAAATTTTGGCCTCAACCCGATTTGCTGCATTTTTTTTTACGCCCAACCCCCATTGAAATCACTCCTGTCTTAGCAAAGACAGGAGTCATGCCCCCTTGCCCAATGGCCATGCCCAGGGGACTTATGTCCCCTGGGCATGGTCATTGGGCATAGTGGCATGTAGGGGGGCACAAATCAGGCCCCCCTATGCCACAAAAAAAATACGAAAAAATACTTACCTGAACTTACCTTAACTTCCCTGGGATGGGTCCCTCCATCCTTGGGTGTCCTCCTATGGTGTGCAAGGGTGGCAGGGGGTGTCCCTGGGGGCATGGGAGGGCACCTCTGGGCTCCTTCTGAGCCCACAGTTCCCTTAACGCCTGCCCTGACCCAGGCGTTAAAAAACGGCGCCCATCAGGCTGGGCGCCGTTTTTTAAGGCCTGCCCCCTCCTGTGCGTCAAAATGACGTCACAGTATAAATATGGGGCACAAGCCTTAAAGTCATTTTTTGGAAGGGAACGCCTACCTTGCATATAATTAACGCAAGGCTGGTTCCCCCTTCTAAAAAATGACGCACATGGTGGAACTTTGACGCCCGCGGGGTCGGACGTCAAAGTATAAATATGGGGCAGTGTTTGCGCCGATTGTGCGCCAATTTTTTTTACGCACATTCGGCGCAAAGAGAGTATAAATATGCCCCTTAGTCTCTTTTTTGGAGATTTTCTTCACCGGGACGAACCTGCAAATCAGGCCGGGTCGCAGTTGAGTCAAGCCGGCTAGAGTTGCCGCAGCAGGTCGTCCCTCTATGGAGCTTTTTTTCAAAAGTACTCCAAACTTCTCTAAACTTCTGGGGCTTCTCCCAGATGTTCATTTAAGGTTCTTTTGGGGTCCACAGCTCACCCCAAGGGTCCGGAAGCTCTGAGAAGATCCTTTGGGGTGCGGACTACAACTCCCAGAATGCACCTGGCGCAAACTCCTTTTTGGCCACTGGCCAGTGGTCAGCTGGTTGATTTCTTCAGGAGTTGGTGCAGGGACTCTGGTTAGCAATTTTTCACCTGTAGCAAACAGGGAGTCCCTCCTTGAACCAGTAGAAGCCAGGCAAAGTCCTTCTTGTGGTGAAGCCCAAGTGTGCAGCTGGTGCAGTCCTTCTGAGTGCAGGTTCCAGGTGCAGGTCAGGGGTCCAGCAGGGCAGTCCTTCTTCTTCTGTAGTTCTTCCAGGTAGGGACGTGGTAGGGAACTCAGGTGTGAGTGCAGGTCTGCCAGTTTTATCCTTGCTCCTGGGTGAAAAACAGGGGGGTCCTGATTCTCCAATCAGGTGCAAGGTACTTCCCCCTGTGATGACCACTTCCTGGGAAGTGTGGCAAAAATCAACCCCAGGAGTCAACATTCTTCAAAAATCCATCATGGCTGAATCTGATTTTTGGAGGTTACATCTGGCTGAGCCCACCCACTGGCGTGGCTCAAAATCATAAACACACCCGTCTCCTGCCCTCTCCTAATCTAATCAAGGGGGCACCTAGTTGTCTGGGGTTGCAGGATGTGGGGGTGTTGCTGGGGTGCTCCAAATGTCCTTCTCTGCTTTTGAAGACCAGTTTGGCAGCCCTCCCCCTTCCTGCCTCACCATCTGCTGAGGGAAATTCCCTCCCACAGGCACATCTCTTTGTGTGAAGCCAGGCCACTTCATAGCTCATCAAGTCAGCCTGGCCAGGCTGCCAGAGGCTGGCCAATCAGTGCACAGCAGCAAAAACAATGTAGGGCTGAAATTGGCAACTTTTCAGGTAAAGTTTAAAACTCTTTACCTGAACAAGTTATATTAAATCCCACAACTGGAAGTTGTGGGATTTATTATAACAATTAATTTGATACCAAGCACTTGGTATCCATTACTTAAGGGGACTTTTAAAATTAAAATAAAGTCTACCCATTCTAGCCTATGAAGGTCATTCACTACAATGAGGGGAAAACAAATTTGGCTGTTTTTACCTCACCAGGGCTTATAAAACTACTTTTATAAGGCCCCTGCTTATAGTTACATGGCACCCAGCCCTAGGGGCACATAGGGCACACCTTAGGGGTGATTTATATGTAAAAATAAGGTAGTTTAAGACTTTGGAACTACTGTTAATTGCAAAGTCGAATTTGCATATAACTTTAATTTAAAAGCAGCCAGCAAGGCAGGCCTGCTTTTAAAATGACACTGGGCACCTCAGCAGTACACCTATGGGTGCACTACCTATGCTGTGGTCCCTAAACCTACATGCCCTACCATATACTAGGGACTTATAGGTAGGTTGACTTAGCCAATTATAATTAGCCTAATTTGCATATTGATTTTACACAGAGCACAGGCCCTGGGACTGGTTAGCAGTACCCAGGGCACCATCAGAGTCAGGAAAACACCAGCAAAAAGTGGAAAATGGGGGCAAAAGTTAGGGGCCCTCTGCAATCATTCCTGTTTTCTCACATACACTAACTGTTGACCATAGCACTCTCACAAAACAACATATATCTTTAAAGACCGCAGGGCAAAAGCTACATTATGTACTCAACTCAACATACTCAATCTAATAAACTCTAAATGATGTAAAGATTACAATGTTGTGATGTATAGAAAGGTTTTACTACTAAGAAATCTATTTAAACAAACTATAACTACCTTCCTACACTAACTAACCTGAACACAACCTTATACTATCTAATTTTATCCTAAACTACCTTCAGGTACCTATCCTACACTAACTAACTTTAACACTACCTTACACTATCTTAACTTATCCTACCCTGTCTTAAACACTAAGGCGGTCATTCTGACCTTGGCGGACGGCGGAGGCCGTCCGCCAAGGTACCGCCGTCAGAACACTGCACCGCGGTCAAAAGACCGCGGCGGTGATTCTGACATTTGCCCTGGGCTGGCGGGCGGCCGCCAAAAGGCCGCCCGCCAGCCCAGGGCAAATCAACCTTCCCACTAGGATGCCGGCTCAGAATTGAGCCGGCGGAGTGGGAAGGTGCGACGGGTGCAGTTGCACCCGTCGCGTATTTCAGTGTCTGCTGGGCAGACACTGAAATACTTTTTGGGGCCCTCTTACGGGGGCCCCTGCCGTGCCCATGCCATTGGCATGGGCACGGCAGGGAACCCCAGGGGCCCCGCGGCACCCCCTACCGCCATCTTGTTCATGGCGGGAGAGCCGCCATGAACAGGATGGCGGTAGGGGGTGTCAGAATCCCGTGGAGGATTCTCAAGGGCAGCGGAAAGTCGGCGGTACACCGCCGACTTTCCGTTTCTGGCCGTGGCTGAACCGCCGCGGTCAGAATGCCCAGCGGTGCACCGCCAGCCTGTTGGCGGTGCTACCGCCGACCTCCGCCATGGCGGTAATTACCGCCAGGGTCAGAATGACCCCCTAAATAAAAATACCATGTTAAACATCAATCCCCACCCCACTTAACACTCATAGACTATCACAATACAAGCAGCAACTACACCTACACATAAACTAACTACACATGTAAAACTAAACCATAATATATTTTTGGGCATATACGTATATATATTAGTTACTTGAGATAACTCTGCCTATAGCAGTTGAATTTCTATGTTTTTGTATGTTTAAAAGGTGAGCCTAACTACAACATCCCTGTAACCTTTAGTTTTTCAAGTGAATTTCAATCAGCTTTTTAAATTCCATTTCCTAACTATAATGTCCCTGTAACCTTTGTTTTTTTCAGTGAATTTCAATTTTCTTTTAATGTATAGTAATTTTTAGGGGTGGGTGGAACTCACGGAGTCCCACAATGCGGAATTCTGCGGAGTGGTTACAAAACTTAGCGAGCTCTGCAGAATTTTGCCAGCGGTCAGAGTTGCTCGGCTTGCCTGTTCGCTTGCCCATTCGCCCTGTCCTTTATACATTCAGGACTGTGATTTTTTATAACCACTCGTAGGGGCATATTTACAAGGAAGTGGTGCAGCGTGGTGCTGTACCAAAATTGGCAGCACCACGCTGCATCATTTCAGAAACGAAAAACATGTGGTGCATCCCTATGTTTTCCTAGCACTGGTGCTAAATTTAGCTACCTAGCACCAACGCAGGCACCCTTACACCATAAAACAAGGGTTCCTGCATTGCACGAATCATTATCTATGTGCAAGAAGGAGTCCCTTCCTGCACATTAACAATCAATAATGGCAATTTGTTACTCCAATGTGTGCTGCATTCTGCAGCACACACAGAAGTAGCAAATCATCATTATTTAATGATTGTTTATTTTCAGGAAGGGACACTTTCCTGCACATCAACAATCTTTAGTGGTCTTTTTCTCTTTTTATGTGTCCTGCAGACATAGAAAAAGCAAACACAAGGAAAAATAAAAGTAGTTCTCCTTGCTGCACCATGTTGCCGCCAATCATGGTGTTAGTTTTTGGCGCTGCTTCAGATTTAAATTTCTTGTAAATCTGGGGCAGTGTAAAAAATCAATGGGTGTTGTGTGAGTGTGCCCACAACAACACCCATTGCACTCCCCTCTGCCACAGAAAACTGCACTGAGTGGCCCATATTTACAAGGCGGCGTGTAACAAAACTTGATGCTCTGGTGGCGATAGGGGCTTGTAAATAAGTCCCTTAGGTGGTCATTCTGACCGCGCCGCCCGCCATGCGGTTACCGCCATTTGGCTGCTCTGCGGTCAAAAAACCGCGGCGGCCATTCTGGCATTCCCGCTGGGCCGGCGGGCGCCCGCCAAAGGAGCGTCCGCCGGCCCAGCGGGAAAGGCCCTGCAACACAGAGGCCGGCTCCGAATGGAGCCGGCGGTGTTGCAGGGGTGCGACGGGTGCAGTTGCACCCGCCGCGATTTTCACTGTCTGCTATGCAGACAGTGATCATCATGCTGGGGCCCCTGCACCGCCCATGCCAGTGGCATGGGCAGTGCAGGGGCCCCCAGGGGACCCACGACACCCGTTCCCGCCATCCTGTTCCTGGTGCCAGAAACAGGATGGCGGAGAAGGGGTCGGAATCCCCATGGCGGCACTGCTTGCAGCGCCGCCATGGAGGTTCAGCCCTGCCAGGGGTATTCCGGCGGGAAACCGCCGGATCCCCTTTTCTGACCGCAGCTTTACCGCCTCGGTCAGAATGGGCACTGAAGCACCGCCAGCCTGTTGGCGGTGCTTCCGTTGCCCGTGGCCCTGGCGGTTTAGGACCGCCAGGGTCAGAATGAGGCTCTTAATCTTTACCACCACACCCATTTCTATCCCTCATTTTCCTTTACTTTATCAGTCAGTGTCTTTGTATTTGTGTATTTTATTTTTTTCAATATTTGTGGTGGGTTTTTGAAAACTTTATTGCTTTTTTTCCTTTTTTCTTTTTTTCTTTCTTTGTTCCTTTTATTTCTTCCCCTTTCTTTTTTTTACCCAGCGCCATGGCAGAGGGCGGCAGAGGGAGTTGCGGCGCCGATGTGGCTACTAGCAGCTTAACTTGTAGGCGACAGCATCGCCAACGGTTGCAGCCCACCCCATTTTCACCGAGGTAGAGGTGGTAACAATAGTCTTTTTTGTGCAGTGCCCACTCCCCTCTAAGCGGGCAGCAGGCCTTGGAATGATTACTCCCTTCAGGAGTGTGGACTGATATAGGGGATGATGTGCTTGTTGTTTCTTCATCACACTGGGTTCCAGAGCACCCAGCAGCAGTTAACACACCGTTGGGAGGACATCATGGAGCAACAGCAGGGCCTGCTCAACCTGCTGGGCATTGCGGTGTTGGGGCTTGGTGAGTAATAGTTATTTATTTGTTGTCTGTGTTCCACAATGCTATTTTTTTTCTAATAGCAGTGATGACTCTCGGAGGAAAGGTAAGGTTAAATTTATTCATTATGTGATCCAGTTTGAGCTAGCAGGGTGAGTCAGCGCTTCCTAATTGTACTCATGGGTGTGCATTTGGGCTGATTATTTAAGAAGCCAAACAGACAGAGATTCCTCCTGTCACCAAGAATAGAATAGTGGTAGTAGTAGTAATAAGTAGTATCAGTGAGTTAGCATTTCCTTCTCTGTGCCTTTCTTTAAGTCATTTATGCAGTCCCTCCCAATCTCAATCTCCAGGTGATGTGTATATCATCATAGTGTGCATGCATCTATGTATTGAAAAAAAATGGTGACTGAGTGGCCCCATCAGGTGGTTGAGAGAAGCAAAGATCATTAGATGCAATATAAATGTATTATTAGTGGTACGTAATTGTGAAAATAGAACCATATTTATTTACAAGGCCCTTTGTGCTGCTGAAAGTCATGCTTATCAATCAATCAATCAGTATTTGTAAAGTGCAGCTACTCACTTGTGAGGGCCTGAAGGCACAGGGGAGGCAAGGGGCCTCATCCTATGAGCCACGTCTTGAGGCTCTTCCTGAAGATGGTGAGCGACGGCCTTTGTTTGAGGTGCGGGGGAGGTTGTTCCAGCTCTTTGCTGCAGTGTAGGTGAAAGATCGTCCTCCAGCAGTGGTTTTGCGTATGTGAGGGATAGTGACCAGGGCCATCTGGGTGGAGCAGAGGGATCTGGCAGGGTGTGGAAGGAGACGCACTGGTTCGGGTAGGCTGGTCCTGCATTGTGTATGGCCTTGTAAGTGTGGGTGAGAAGCTTGAAGGTGATTTGCCTCTCGACCTGTAGCCAGTGGAGGGTCCTCAGGTATTGGGTGATGTGTTCTAGGCGAGGGAGGGCCAGAATGAGTCTGATGGCAGCGTTCTGGATGAGTTGAAGATTTTGATGTTCCTAGTTGAGGTGCCAGCATAGAGGGCGTTACTGTAGTCGAGCTTTTTCATGACTAAGGCGTGGGTTACTGTCCTGCGACAGTCTGCTGGGATCCATCTGAAGATCTTCTGGAGTTTGCGGAGTGTGTGCCAGCAGAAGGAGGCAACAGAGTTTACTTGACAGGACATGGATAGGGAGGAGTCGAGGATGACTTAAGTTGCATGGGTGCTCGGTCTGTGCAGGGGGGTGCTGAGGGATGTGAGCCACCAGGAGTCATCCCAAGCTGAGGTGGAGTTTCCAAAGATGATGAGCTTCCTCTTGTCGGAGTTGAGCTTGAGGCAGCTTTCTCTCATCCAGGTGGCAACAGCTTCTATTCCTGTGTGAAAGTTTCTTTTGGCCGTGCCCGGGTCATCAGTGAGGAAAATGATGAATTGTGTGTCATCGGCATATGACGCGATGTTCATCCCGTGGCTTCTGATGATGGCAGCAAGAGGGGCCATGTATACGTGAACAGTGTGGGACTCAGTGAGGATCCTTGGGGGACTGCACAGTTGAATCCTGTGGGTCAGGAGGTGTAGGGCGGGAGTCTGACCCTCTCCATCCTCCCTGAGAGGAAGGAGTGGATCCATTCCAGGGCTCTTCTACAGATTCCTGTGTCATGGAGTCTGTTGTGCAGAGACCCTTTTGAATGCTCTGAGAGGTCGAGGAGTATGAGAGCTGCGGTGTGGCAGCAGTCTAGGCATAATCGGATGTCGTCGGTGGCTGCCAAATGTGCTCTCTCTGTGCTGTGATTGCTGAGGAAGCTAGACTGGGAGCTGTCCAGGGAGTTGTTGGCCTCTATGAAATTCTGTAGTTGTGCGTTGATTGCTTTCTTGGGCCAGAAATTCTTTAGTTCTGATGGGTCGACCAAAGGCTTCTTCAGGAGAGGACGTATTTCGGTGTGCTTGCAGTACTCAAGGAAGGTGCCCGTGCTGAACAGTTGATTGTGTTACGAAGCTCGGGCGATGGATGCACTGGCTCTAATGTATATGTGATGCGGGCAGGGGTCCGAGGGGGCTCTGGAGTGGGTTTTGTTCAGGATGTTGACTGTTTCCTCTGTGGAGAGTGTGGACCAGTCGTGGATGGTCTGGGTGGGTTCTGGGGGGGTGGGTCAGTTGCAGATTCCGGTGCCAGGTTACAGGAAGCTATTGCAGATGTCCTGGATTTTGTGGGGGAAAAAAGAGGTGAGTTTGTTGCAGAGGTTCTGTGATGGGGGATGCTGGTGGCTTCGGTGGGGCGATCTGTGAACTTGTTGATGACTGAGAAGAGTTCCTTAGAGTTGTGTGAGGAGGAGTTGATGCGCTCCCAGAGAGCGTCCTTCCTTGCATTCTTGATTTTTCATCAGTGGGCGGTTGTGTCGGCTCAGAATGAGGCGAGGTCTTCGCTGGATTGGCTGTTCCTTCATCTTTTCTCTAAACATCTGTGGGTATGCTTTGATTCTTGGAATTCGGTGGTTAACCAGCTGGTTGAGCTGATGTCAGCTGGAGAGGGGCTAGAGTGTCGGCACATTCGGTAGCCCATGCATTGAGACTGCGCGCTGCTGTGTTGGCATCGTCAGAGGGAGGAAGGAGGGATTTGGCGAGCAATGAAGTGAGTTGCTCATTGGTGATTTCGTTCCATTTCCTGTGGGGGGTCCTGGATGTGCGGGTGCGGCTTGTGGGTGTGGTGATTGTGAAGTATATGCAGCAGTGGTTGGTCCAGTCTGGGGTGGAGATGGTCTGATGGTGATCCGGTCGCTTGAGGTGAAGATGGGGACCAGTGTGTGTCCTGCAATGGGTGTGGGTGTGGAGACCAGCTGTCTGAAGCCCAGGGCGGTGCGGTTGTTGAGTAGAGAGATGGTGTTTGGGTCAATCCGGTCCTTGAAATGGAAGTTCAGGTCACCGAGGAGGAGGTAGTCGACTGCCGCCAGGCCCTGGGGGGGGGGGGGTAGCGATGTCTATAACATAGGAAAAAGAAAACTCCTCTTATGATTTTTTTTTTTTCCTCATTCACATTACCCTGTAGCTGTGTGACTTATCAGAGGCCACCTGTAGGGTTCAACCTCCCCTTAGAGTCTCCTGACCGGGGGTCAATTTTGCGTTGCTAGCCAGCTTTTCAATGGTGCCCAAAATCTGTACTTCTTATTGTACTCTTTATTCCCCCCTGTATCTGATGTTAGGGTAAATATTAACAAATCTTTCCACTTCAAAACTGTTGGGGGGAAAATACTGACCCATTTCCTGCAGATCTCCCTCCTGGCCAATAACATCATGTAGAACAACAATTTGGCACTGTCTCTATTTGCCTTCGTTATTTCTAGTAAACAACCAAAGATAACCAAAGGGAGGCTTACCTGACAGTTTATAGGTACATTTTTTTTCATAATTTCTCCGACCTCACTCCAAAACCGGCTAAGCCGTGGCCACTCACAGAACAGTTGCAAATCTCCTACTGACTCCAGGCCACATTTTCTACAACCAACTACATTACCTTGCTTCAATCTTGATAGTTTCTCTGGCGTACAAAAGGCCCTGTGAATTGAAAACAAATGGTTCCTTCTTAAACAGGTGGGTTTGACTGTAGAGTACAACAAGGTAATAGATACTTGCAATAATTCTCTTATCTGTGATCCTGGCAGATGCTCTTTCCAGATTTCTTCTGGCATAAGAAATTCTCCATCTATTGGTTCGAGCAGTGCCCAGTACCATCTCGCCACTTCTTTCTTGCCGGACTGTCCTGATGAAGCAGTCCTCCTACCTCGTTCGAACCACTCACTTCTTCTTTAACGTCCTTCACCCAACTCTTTATTTGCATATATATTACATTTGGAGAGGTTCCCAAATCTCTATTCAGATCTTTATACAAGATCAGGCCCTCTTTATTACACAATTGTCCCCATTGCACAAGCCCAGCCTCTTTCAGAGGTGCAGCTAGAGCATCTTTAGTCCATTCTGGTGAGCCCGTTGAGTCCCAAAGGGGTGCATATTTGCTGTAGTATGGCAGGTTGGTAGCCCTCCTTACCCCATACCACATTTTTGCTGAGTCTTGCATTATTTTGAATCTCACCTTCTTAAAAAATGTAGGATCTCCAAATTTATATAGAAATCCCACCTCTTTTACCTTCTCAAATTTCATCATGACTTTTAATATCTGCCCCAGCTCTGAAACTCCTGATCCATTCAATGCCCCTGTCATGTTTTTAATAAAGAGGGGCCTGGTGTAATATTGCAAATCCGGTAGTGCTAGGCCCCCCTTTTCTTTCCTCCATCTCAGCTTCTTCCATGCTATGCCCACTCCCTTGCAGGCCCATATAAAACTGCTGATTTTGCCCTGTAGCTTACTCAACCACTCCTTATTATACTTTAAAGGCAGCACATAAAAAATAAATATCAATTTTGGTAAAAACATCATCTTAACAAGGTTAACCCTCCCTAAAATCGTAAGGGGTAAGTTAACCCAACTATTCATCTGCTTACAGGAATCAGTCATAACCCTCTTGGAATTTATTTCTGCTAGTTTATCAATATCCTGAGTAATCATAATACCCAGATATTTCAACTCCTTCTTAAATGGGACGCTCTCCTCAGGCCTATTCCAAGTCAAGACTTCTGTTTTTTCCTTATTAACAGAATACCCCCCAATTTCCCCAAATGTCACAGTCAAATCTTCCAGGGCCGGTAGAGTTTGCTTCAGATTTGTTGTGTAAACCATCAGGTCATCTGCATACAAAGCCACTTTCCTAGACCAATTCCCACAACGAAACGGGGCTATCATAGACTCTCTTCTGATCTTGCAGGCCAGGGGTTCTACATACAGGATAAATAACAATGGGGACAGTGGACACCCCTTTCTAGTTCCCCTTCCAATTTTGAACAGACGAGTTAAGGAGCCGTTAACCAAATTTTTTGCATCTGAATTTTAGTATACTATCTGTAATGCCTTTGTAAATCTCCTTCCCAGATTGAAAACCTCAAAAAGGGTATTCGGATATGACCAATTAACCCTGTCAAATGCCTTAGTGGCATCAATCATCACCACCACTAAAGGTTCCTTACATGAGCTAGCCAGAACTATTGTTCCGAACAAACTCTGACTCAACTCATGTATGTGTCTGTCTTTTAAAAAACCTTTTTGATCTTCAGGGATCAAGTTACCTAGAACATTGTCCAACCTATCCGCTAAAACAGGTGCAAACATTTTGTAGTCACTGTTCAGCAGAGAGATCGGCCTATATGAGTTGCAACGTGTGGGGTGCTTCCCTGAATTTAAGATTAGTGTGATAGTGGCTTCCTTTCGAGAGGTGGAAAGCATAGCCCCCTCTTCTAAAATATTATTACACAACTCTACTAGGAATTTATACTATCACCTAAGACTCTGTAAATTTCGAGGGGTACCCATCCAGGCCTGGCGCTTTCCTCTCAATGCAGGCATCCTTGCAGCAAGGTGTGCCTGCATTGGCTCAGTGCTGCCTATTGTGAGCTGCCGGCAGCGGAGGGGAAAAGGACAAGAATGCTCCATATCTGTTGTAGATATGGCACAATCCTGCCCTTTTCTTTTGGCGAAAGGCAGCGCTACAAGAAGGCTTATGGCATTGACCTGCATCAAAAGATTGCAAAAAATATGGCCCGCCATAGTTTCGGAAATGTGGAGTAGAGCTTAGCAGTAGGAATTAGAAATTAGGAAAGTAAAAGTAATAGGTCAACTTGGGTTGAGTCCATCATACTAGGAAATCTTATTTTACTGTGTTTGCCTCTGTTTGTCAAATTTGTTTTTGAGAGATGAACTGTACCAATAATGTTTTTATTTTTTATCTTCTTTATTTCTTACCTCAGCATCCAAGAGGAAGAAGAGGGCAACATCAGCGGTGGGTCCAGGAGGAGACGAGGTTGCCAGTTTCACCACCAGCGTGAATGCTGGTTGATCTTCTGGCCCCAGTAAGTCTTCCTGTTAAATTATTATTATTTCCCTAAATTTTACCTCCTGTCATTTCAACCAATTTTCCTTTTAGTTTTACTGTGCCTGTCTACCTTTTTTTGGACTGATTTTTGTTCTATGTAATCGCTGTTACATACGTTCTAGTTCTCCCTGCATTTATCTATTTTTAATGTTTCTGTATATGACTTAGTCCTCTCTGTACTAGATTTCCTATGCTTTGTTAATAAGCTAAGCTTTCCCTTCTCCCCTTATGTATCTTGCGGACTGGTACTTAATACTAATGGGACAGATTTTTAGGACAGGTATGCCACTGCCAAGATTGCATGCCCAAGTCAGCCTTATGTTTGTGGAGGTTTTCTTTGCCTTGGTCATGCCCTTTTCATTTGCAACCAAGACCTTACCTTAGGTTCTCCTGGATTAACCAAAGTATTCCACCCCTTTATTGCACTTCAGTGACTTCGCTCTGTCCCTCTATTACTAAACATTTGTGGTTGATTTGTCTTCTGGGCTTTTCTAAAAACCGACAATATTCATAAAGTGAATGATTGGAGAAGATAGAACTGTAATGATCTGTTGTGGTTGTATGGGTAAAGAAAAGCTGATGAGGAATGGGTGGATGCTAATGAATGATACGTGGGTAACTAGATGGATAGGTGAAAGCAGGGTATTGGAAGGAGTGGATACTGGAGAGGTGAGTGACCTGAACACGTGGATTGCTGGATTGGAATAGTGAAAGACTGAACGAGAGAGTTTAAATCTTAAATGAAGGGTATCAAAGGGTGAATAGAATAGATGAATAAAAAGATGAAGGTATAATAGCTTGGATAAGAAATAAGGGAGCTGTTGCGGAGAGGGACGTGGCTGCTGTTGACCTACTTCACTTGGTTGGCATGGTTATCAAAGCTTTGGTTCAAAGTGGGGGTATTTTAATTTTCTGTCTTCTCCCTTAACTCACTGTAGTTGAAGCAAGGGAGATATGTATTCTCCCACCCACAATCATACCTCCCTCCCCATTACGTAGTCACCAGTGCTACTAAGATTAGCGTGCTACAATATAGCAGTAGAATAGCGTATTATGTGCAGTGTGCATCTGCTTCAGTTGCAGCATTTATAAAGTTGTCAATGCATTGCAAGCTTAAAAGTTTTGTTTCCCTTCCCTCCCAGTGCCCACCCTGTCACCTTCTTGTACTTCAGTCCCTAATTTATTTCCAAAGTTCTATTCAAGCCACCCAAAACATTTGAAAAATCCCTTCCACGTCATATTTATGTATGATTGATTAATATTTCATGGCTTCCATATTGGATTCATGCCAGTTCAAATTTCACCCTTTTGACAATTTGTCAACTACAATGTGTGGGTAAAAAAGGGCTCTGTGACTCATTGCAATTAGCCAAATCAAATTCCAATGGCCCTAGGGGACTAGCAATTTACAGCTATAGTGCCACTCTACTTTTTTAAAAATTATTTGAAAAGCACACGGTTTATGATTTTTCATTTTCTTTTTTCTTTTCTGCTCTAGCTACTCTTGGAGGGCATCATCAAACCCTCCAGGACAATGCAGCCTAGCTGTGGAGGCACAGGCTGGAGGGGGTCTGCAATGAATATCGGTGGCTGATGGCCCTTCAGTGGGAGGATGAGGCCAAGGCAGCAGTGGTTGCCACCACCGGCCCCAGCTCCTAAAACTGGCCACCAGTGCTTCCAGCCTCCAAAGGACACTACCATCATAGCCGCCAGCCAGCATCAGCCCATCCACATTCCACCACTGCTGACTCTCTTGCGCTTGGACCTCATTTTCCAGCTCCGCGCCCTTCAACACCTTGGCACACATGAAGGCAACCCTTGAAGATCTCCGGACCCATGATGAGAACACCCTCTTCTGACTCTTTTTAAAAATGTTTGGTTTGTTTTGGTGGGAGGAACAGATGTTGTGGGTGGAGAGGGTGGGGAGGGAGTTGGGACGTTTTTTTTTAAGAACATTACTTATTTTCTATTGGACTTTTGTTGGCCTTTTTGGGTATGGGGCTATTTGTTTGGGGAGATGGATGAGTCTGTTGTGGGTGGAAAGGGTGGGTATTTGTATTTGTTTAAAATAAAGGGGATAATTATTTTACTCGATTTATGCCTCAAATGTTTATTTTGGTGTTTTAGCTTGCATTACTGACTGTTATTCAAATCTGCTAAAAAAGTGTATCTCATTTACTTATACCCTTGCTCTATTACTCTCTGCAACTATATTGACCAATAAGGGATGAATGCCTTTGCCTATTTTGCCTACAAAAATCTAGATATACATAGGCAAATAAGACAACAGCTTCTTTAGAAGGAGTTAATTACTAACTAAACAAATTAACTTCAATCCATAGTCCTTCTCTTACCTGAATAGATGAAACAAGGGAGTCTTCTTACTGCAGGCTTTTTTCACAAGATGGCATCTTAAGGGAGTGGTAGGTAGTAGTAGTAGTAGCAGGCTAGCTGTTAGCAGGGAAGACAGAGGTGCCACTCCCATCTATGCGAAGTCCAACTGCTGGATTAATTAAAGGGCTATCCATCATTGTCAACTAGATTGAAAGAAAACAGAGAGTTAGTGGGTCATATTATATTACATTATAACTTTAGGAATGCCGAGAGCAGACTACCACAATGACAGTATTTGACACACAACAAAGAAGGCCTGATCTGATAGTTAAATAAGTAGCAAAATCAACTTTTTCTGAACAATGGTGGGGAGCTAGTATTTAAAAACTAAAGTTAGGAAATTAAATCATGTAGTCAGTAGAAGTGGGATCAGAGTCAAGAGTGGTTGGACAAGGTTAAGTGTTTACACAACACGCAACACAATAGGCCTTGATGATATTGATGGGGCCATTGTAGAATATTGCATTAGAAGGTCATGCAGTGAGTTGGTGTTGCTTTCACCACATCCACTCCAGAAAGTGTGTGATCCATTTATGGTGTAAATTTAAGTCATACCTCAGTTAATCACAGCCCAGGGGAATTGGGTTAGGGGGCTCAATGAAAGGATGGGAAAGGGGGTTTGGGGAAAGGTGTGACAAAGACAAACTCTGCGCAAAAGAAACCATGACAATGTTCATCATTGCGCAGAGAAGCACACCATCATCAATCTGTTGCGGGTATAAATGATGAAGGGATAAGTATGACACAGTTCAGTTAAATGCACTGCAAACAGTCTTTCTGCACTAGAGACCCAAGATAGTATATATCTAAATGTTATGTCTTTTAGGTTTGAAAAATACAAATTATGGAGGATTGAACTAAAAATTATGAATGTTAAAAACAGAAATAATACTGTTTTGCCAAATCAGGTGGTGCATCTCCATTCTTCTTGGAATGTCTGTCACACTTGGGTGCCTGGCTGAACAAGTCTGGTAGGTAAGCTGGAGTTGAGTTTTCACCAATTTGTGTTCATGGAGAACTAGTAGAAAGCCTGCCTATTAAAAAAAACAGTAACTGTATTATAGAGCAAAGGAGAAGGACAAAAGGATTTGAAGCAAGTTAAGCTTTGAGGGGAGCCAGGAGTGCACCAAGAAGACTCAGAGACAGAGCAAGAACATAAGAAGAGTTTCACGTTTGAGCCAGTAATGCAGCAAACACATACTCAGCAGCATTTCCCAGATCAATCCACCTCTCTCCATGCCACACAGCTGGGTGAGCACTATGCCTCAGAGTCTTCTCCATCATCATAATTTGTCTTTGAAGACGATAACTTTCTACTTCTAGCTGTTGAGGTACTCCCCCCGCGTCTTTCTATCCTCCTCCCTCTGATTCTTAGGAACTGCATCACAATTACAAATGTGTTGAGTTCCCTCCCTCAATGCCAGACAGCCACCATATACATCACCAGTCATCACTCACAATCGCTCAATATATCACCTCTCATAGGTTCATTTATTAGTGGTTAACTCTTCTGAACCAAGCCCAGTGGTTTAACAAAATATCTCCTTTTTGATGATAGCATCAACACATTGGAATTTGGTATTGGCACTGGTAGTCTTTTAATCAATGATCTTCCAGGGCAGCCCTGCTAGGTGATGTAAAAAATAGGATAGGCAAAAGCCTGTGAGGGAGGCAGGTAAAGTCTCTAATGTCCTGAAGAGAATGTGGGGGCTTCTTCACTGCACACAGGTCCGACTCCAATCTGGGCATATATGTGACTATAATATGATGGGGCAGTATAAATCCAGCACAAACATAATATTCCACTAGCATTTTGTTTTTGCAAAGAAAGAAAGAAACAAAAAAAGAAGTTCAACAAGAATAAAAAAAGTTCTATGGTGGTACTGGTTTACTCAGTCCAGGAAGTACAGTTCATTCTCAAACTCTGGTGGTTCACCCAGAAGTGTATCAGCTAACACACTCGAATCTGACCAATCATGCTCTTTCTTCTTCTGTGGTGTTTTGAGAATGGTGTAAACAGGTGGTATAAAATGCTGGTTCATTTTGATCATGGTTAAATTCTCCCTGCTTTGAGGGGATAGACTGGTCCTTCTCACTGTAACAACTTTACCAGCTACACTGAATACCTGTTCAGCAGACACATTGGCTACAGGACAAGCCAGAAACATTTTTGCCAGCCTTCTGAGCTCTGGCCATTGGGAGATCTTCCCATACAAATACACCAATGGGTTTTGATCAACATATACCTCTTTTGGGTCATCTAGATACTCCTGGAACATCCTCTGAATGTCATTGGTGCTGCCACTTGCTTGACCACTTTTGCCATTTACCTCTGCACTGGATTTAAGATCTGGCATTTTAAACCAAACCAATGCAGAGGTTGTGTCTGATTCTTCTGTTGCTGTTGTTGCCGGTGTTCTTGTTGCTGATGTTGGCTTATGTGAGCCAAGACTGCCCTCTCTGGAAGTTGAAGGCGGTACACCAGAACTTTGGAGTGAAACTCTAATTTTGAGCCATTCCTATTTCAGTTATCTTGCTTGCTCAACAATCCATCTCTTGTATTGTGAAACATTCCCTTCAGATAAAGGAATGAAAGTGGGAAGAATTTTTTTGTAATGTGGATCAAGTAGGGTGGCACAGATGTACTATTTGGAGGTGATAATGTAATTTTGCAGCCTGGCATTACAAGTCAAACAATAGTTTAGGCTCCCAACCAAGACATGGGCTTCTGGGTTCTGGTTCACCCCCCAATACGAACCTTTCAGACACCTTTTTTAGCTTCACCAGTAGCAGATGCAATAACGGGATAGCTTGGCCCATTGAACTGTCCTCCTTGCTAACTTATCACGTGAAAACCTCAGAAAAAAGCAGTTTCTGTGTGAGGCAATTGACTAGGCCCCATTTGTCTGCATCCATGGCCATAGGCCTCCAAATTGCATCAGCGCCTCTCTAAATGACAGTCATTGATCGTTTTGTACTGCTCAAACAGACGCTGCAGCATATAATAGGTTGAGTTCCAATGTGTTTGCACCTCCTGTGCTCAGGGATTTAACTGGTACATCTGTTACCACACCGAATAATCTGCAACTGTTTCTGGACTTTAGAAGAATGGCAGAAATGAATGCAGATACATCTGCAGATGGTCAGAATATTGCTGACAATGACTTCTTTTTTAAGAAAGCCTTGTACAACCAAGTTAATACAGTGCGCCAAATACTGGACCCTGAAATAGTCACCATCTGTCATGGCCTTGACTATGATATTGCCATTGTCTGTGGCAACAAATTTGATTCGAAGACCTTAGGGTCACAGCCATTCAGACGCCTTGCTAATAAGTTCCTCCAAAAGGTTTGAAGCATTGTGGGATTTCTCCATAGCGAACATAGCTACTTTTGCATGCTGCAGAACAATCCTAAAAAATTCTTCAGGGCCAAGACCTGTAGATAGCTTTTAGTTTACCCCCACAAAAGAGATCCAGTGTGCAGAGATGCACATGTACTCAGTCGCCTGACAACTGGCCCACATGTCTGTCGTCAGGTGGATAGTGTGGACAAAACTTTCCTGCAAAGATTGCCCAACCAATTGAAGCACTTCATGATGCAGCACTGGAACAACAACCCTGGCAAAATATGTTGGACTTGGAACCTTCCATTTCGGGTAGAGGGCTGCCACAAACTCTTTCTACATAAGAAAAAGGGGGGAGGTCCAGCGTTAACATTTTTTGCCAGCTTCCCATTGTACAAATGTGCCATTGGGTGGTTTCAGTTGTAGGGTCCCTCCTGTCTAAACATGCCCATAATTTTGCCTGGAGTTTCTTTTTTTGTGGGGCCACTGATGTAGGTGACTTTTGAAATGTAGGTGGTGATAGACTCAATGAGTGTCGTGATCCACTCACTGTATGCCTTGGTGTCTCCATCTGACTCTAAGTCTTCCCCTGCCATTCTCAGAATGCTGAGGTGGGTGATTCTGGTGCAGTGCTGAGGACAGGCTTGCTTTGCGTGATGATGTCATTCTCTTCTTCCTGACCTTCCACCATGATTTGACCAGTTGTATTTGATGTTTCCTGGCTCTCCTCATATTCACCACCATGACCATGTTGAGCCATTATTTTTAGGTGCTCTTCCCACTTGATTGTATGATGTTTTTTCACATTGGTCATTTGGCCTCCAATACCATGATGGTACACAGTCTTACCTTGATGAAAATCTGCGTGGCTAATGGAGCATGTAGCAATGTTCTCATCCTGTTTGCTAATCGTAAAAAAGTCCCAAGCTGGGGAGGAGTATTTTCCTATTGGACGACTACAGTGCCTGAAGAAGAACTGCAGATAGGTGGGTGTGTCAATTGCTTCTCTGCTGTGCATACTTCTACTGAGGTACGGGTCTGTGCAAATCTCGGCTGGAGCCTTACAAATATGGGAGCTGGCAGTGCTGCCTGTGCCACATCCCTAGGGACAGGTTGGATAGTAATGTCGGACTCATCTGTGTCAGCTTCCTCAGTGACTGGCTCATCATCATCATCCCCTTCCATGATTCTAAGGCTTTCTGAAACTTTTTTTTTTCCCTTGCCTCTCCTGGCATCTCGCGGACTCAGCCAGGGTCTACTCCATGTCCCCATCATCGTCATCAGAAGTGGTGTTTGGAGAAGATGGTGGAGTAATACCCTTCCTTTTTCTTGCTGGAGATCTGGGAGCCATTAATTCTAAAAGAAGAGGTTCTTTCACAGCAGGAAGCTCAGCCTCCTGTTCTGCTCCAACTTCAGGAAGATCTGGCTGCAGCTGCTGTCCACTTTGCTGTGCTTCCTGGAACGATCGGGTAGTACTGTGCAAAAGGGACACATCCAATTAAATATCACTACTCGCCGGCGTTGCCATAATTGCAGTGGCTGTCTCACTGACTGACATGGTCTTGGGTTTGGTTAGAATGGTGTTGCTGATGCCGGAATGCAGCTCCCATGTTCTTCCCTGGAGGCTGGTGTGGTGGGCACACGTCTCCAGAAAAATGTTATGGTTGGCATGCCACTGGTGGAAAGCTGCTTCTTCTTCTCACTGGCTACTTTCTTGGGTGCAACTTTCTTTGAGGCCATCTTAATCTCTAGGTCGGCATGTGGCACTAAGATGCACAAGCAAAAGAGTTTGGTGGACTGTAAGGTTTTTGCTTTTTCAGTACTGCGGGTGATGTGCGGTCTCTTCTTTTGTGCACCTAAAACAACCAAACAAGAAAACACATGCTGTTAATGAAACATGGCATTGGTGCAGGCTGAAATAGTATAGACAAATACAATCTTAGTATGGTTGGTTACTTCTGATATAAATACCAATTTAATCAAACATTGTAAAGGCAAACCATACCACAGTAAAAAGTACATTTAAAATCAGACAGCACAACAGGCAGAGCTAGCTCTTTGCTTTATCTCCATCTGTTTTAAAGGAGACACTTGGGGTAGTCAGAGAGAGGTGCATGGGTAAATGTAATAATCCTTTACATAACCCATGGCTGCAAGGTGGTCCTGGGTAATGGATAATCATTAACAAAATTAATTATGCTGTTGATTTGTCTGCAGTGCTCTGCATCTAGGGTGTCCTGGAGGAAATGGAATTTCATCTAAAGAAACCAAAAGCTGTAGAGCAACTGTGTGGCTTTGATGGATGGATGGATGAAGGAATGGGTGGACGTGGATGGATGGATCAAGGCAAAATGCAGAATAAAATAAAAATAAAATTAAAAGGTCATAGAAAATGTAAAAAAAACCAACATCAAAAAATTGATAAACTAAAAATACAATATAAAATTTAAAAGTAAAATATATATATATATATATATATATAAAAAAATTAAAATAAAAAAATACATAAAAAATAAATCATGAAATAAAAAATGAAATGATTAATTAAAGTAAAAAATATAATCGAAAATAAAAATAAAACATTTAAATAGAAAAAATTAAAAATAGAAATAGAAACTTAAAATACAAATTATTAATATTAACAATATTTGCATGTAAGCCTATGTCAAAGACACACTGGCTGCATGCACATAATGGCTGCCAGTTGGCAACATGATCAAACAACAAGAACTAGGATCAAGGAGGCATGACAAACAAAGGACACATGCAAGCCTACGACAAGGGATCCTGGCTGGATGGACAAAATGGCTACCAGTTAGCCACATTGTCAAACAACAACAAGGAGCAAGGAGGCATGGCAAATAAAGGACACATGCCAGCCTATGGCAAAGGGCCCTGGCTGTATGCACAAAATGGCTACCAGACAGCCACATGGTCAAACAGCAACAACAAAGAACATGGAGGCATGTCAATCAAAGGACACATGCAAGCCAATGGCAAAGGACACTGGCTGGATGGAGAAAATGGTTGCCAGCCAGCCACAAGCTTAAAGAACAACAACAAGGAGGAAGGAGGCATGGGGAAGAAAAACACATGCAAGCCTATGGCAAAGGGACACTGGCAGGATGGACAAAATGGTTACCAGACACATGATCAAACAACAATTGCAAACAAGGAGGCATGGAGAACAAAAAACAAATGCAAGTCCATAGACAGAAAATGGCCCCTGTTCACACTGCATAGGGAACAAAGAGAAATGATGGATGATTACAAACACACACACACACACACACAAATACTGGTTATAAGAATGCATGGTGCTAGTAACACTGAAAAAAGGGACCAACATTAATTCAGCAATGCAATACATTAAGAAATTAACTGAGCTATAAATATTTCATAATAAACGCACATCCTCCTATATTATAAAATATTACCTCGCAACATACACACTTTTTGCAAAAGAAATTAAATGAAAATGATATCCAACATTTTTAATTAATCCACCCCTGCCCTAAAACAATTTTAAAAACAGATACAACTGAAACATTTATTTCATACACTGATGACTGCTAGTGCTAGATCCTACTGGCTAGCTGGCCCTTTGGAAATCTAGGCCACATACAAAAATAATATTGCAACACTTTTCCTTCACAAAAGGTGAAAATCTAATAAAATAAATAATAACTAGGCCTGAATTAAAACTCCAGGTAACCCAACATTATAAAATGTACAAATCTAATTAAAGTACAAAGAAATATTGGTGCATGCCCAAGCAAACAAACAGCACCCTTATACAATAGTTTTTTAACTTACTATTTGTCATTAAACAAAAACAAAGGGCCTGATAACGGCCTTGGCGGATGGATACTCTGTCACAAATGTGATGGGTATCCCGCCCACCATTTTATGATGGCCATAGGATATAATGGAACTTGTAAAACAGGGCCGGGATTTCCGTCATGTTTGTGACGGAGCATCCCATCCACCAAGGTCGTAATCAGGCCCTATGGGCCATATTTATACTTTTTGACGCAAAACTGCACCGCCGCAGTTTTGCGTAAAGATTTTTACCACCGGCTAACGCCATTTCGTAGTGCCGTGCGGGCGTCAAATTTATACTTTGACGCACGGCGGCGCAATCAACAGGTGGGAGTCATTATTTTTGACGCACATCGCGGCGTCAAGTCGTAAAGGAAAACGACGTTAACGTGGCGGAAATGACTGTGGGTCGATTTACGACACTGCAACCCGGATATGTGCCATTTTTTTACGCAATAGCGTCAAAAAAACCACCGAACACTGCAAGTGCACCAGAGGAGAGCCAAAATGGATCCCAGATGCCACTACAGACCCCAGGAAGATGACAGCAGACCAGGAACCAGCCAGGACGATCCATACAAGAACCAGGACATTTATAGAAAGAAAAGAAAGTGTCGCTTCAGTGCAGAGGAGCAGGAAATCCTGGTTAAAGAGGTGACGGAACACCAGCACCAACTGTTTATCACCTCAAAGTTGCCAATCAGTAGGAGAGAGGCCATATCCCAACAAATTGTTGACAAGATCAACAGTGTGGCTGAAGTACGCAGGACAGTCACAGAGTGTAAGAAACGCTGGCATGACTGCAAACGTAGGACAAAGGAAAAAATGGCCAGGAACAGGAAGGCAGCACTGCAGACTGGAGGTGGGAGTCCAGCACACCAGGAGGCCCTGGACCACATGGAGGAGATGGTCGCAGCCGTCATCCCTGAGGAGATCGTCACAGGGATTCAAGGACAGGACAGCGCAGACTACCACGAGACAACACACATGCAGGGTAATTCGCATGGGGAATTAAAATACAATAATGTTGACTGTAAGCAGGGGGGGAAATACCTACTACACATTGCATGTAAGTCATCATATACATGGAGTGGCATGGGTAAAGGGGCACGGCAGGGGGCATGGCCTGCACAGACAGAAGCTGGGGCACAACATTACACTACACCAACAACAGTCCTTTGGGGGCATGCTGTCATGCCAACAATGGAGCAAAGGGAAAGCCGCGATAGGAGGGAAGGCCACTACGTCAAACTTACATCCTGGCACTCGTCAGCCAACATATTTCCTACATTAACTAGGGCCCTATTAGCAATCCTCTAGCCAAAACGACAACTGCAATGGAACTGCCACAACAGTTGACACTACCACCTCTGATCTGTGTGCAGCTCAAGTAGCCAATGGCAGTAACCTCCCCATGGAACATACATACCTAAATTAGGGGGTGAGGATGACATCTGCAACAATCTCCTGAAACAAGACAAAGGCCCAAGTACACGCAAATGTCAATGCCCATAGGTGTCACAAACATCAGCCAATGTAAACAACAATAGGAGTGACACAGCACTAAGGACACACCCATGCTGCATATGTCAGGGTCCTTCCCGTGCCTGGCAAACAAGGCAACATCACAAAAGTCATACTGCTCAGACAACAGCATTGAGGAGGGGACACATGGAACTGGTCACTGAAATACACCTGCACAGTCAGAGGGGGAAATAGGACACTGATACGACTATCAGGGCAATCCAATGTAACACACATTACCCAATATCAGCAGGACCCATGAACAAGGCCAACCTCCATATCACATCATAACATTGCCATGCATAGGATATGCTACATGTCAATTACATTTAAGTCAATGTGAACGATCAGGGATTGGGGCAGGTCCTGAGAGTCAATTGTGCTGCCAGGACCATCAGAACACCCACAGCCAGTGAAAGGTCTCAGCATGAGAATGAATATACACGGAGGGTCGAGTAGGACAAAAAGGTGGCTATTCTCTATTTGGTATAAAGCAACCCCTAGAGGCGATGAGGCTGTCAAGTCTGATAACTCAATAACCTACATGTGACACACAGGTGGGCCATAGGCCTATAACAAAGCCCATCTGAAGGACAGCAGATACCAATAACAAACAAGATCATAAAGTGAATTCATTAAAAGGCAGGCACGTCACGTCAAAATTGTCACAACACAGACACACTAATTGTACCCTGTTTCATTGCAGACGAAGATGGATCACCTGCCGATATGCCTGTCCCAGATTTCCCTGATGACATGGATGATGAGCCCATAAACATTCCCCAGGAGACCATCCAAAAGGTCCTTGAAACGCTCCAGACCCCACCTTCAGTCACAAGGAGGAGCACAGAACAAGCAGCCATCACAGAAGAACCTCCCATCACCCCAATTGCAAGACCTGCCAGCTCCAATACAGCTGAGGACTCTGAGGACACTGGCACCAGCTTTGAAAGAACTGTAGTTGGAGTACAGCGGGAGCTGGCCAAGGAGGTGCGGGTGGGGATGCAAAATATGGCAGCCAGCCTTGAGGGGGTGGGCTCGTGCATGATGTCATCTGCAGATCAGGCAGCAGCTATGCAAGCCCTAACATCCATACTGCAAGGACTACAAGAAACTGTCAAGGAATACACCACTGCAATAATGGAGTTGCCACAACACCTCGCACCCCAAACCTTCCACTGCATGCACGAATGCAATCATGACTCCCTCAGGGCCGACCTGGCTGCCTACCATCGTGATGTGGCTGCTATTCTCAAAAACCAGCAGACCCTCCTTGCTGCAGTACTGCCCTTAAGACCTTCACAGGGAGCAGCGACCGGGATGTCTGACTCCACGTCTTCTAACACTGAGGTGTGTGTTGCCCCTTCACAACCAACAACAACAAGGACAAAGCAGGCAACACACACATCAGAAGAAGAAGACATGGAACAGATCACATTCACACGGAAGAGTACCCGGAAGCACTAGTCCCTGCACCATGGCCTACTTTGACCAAGGTCCTACGTTTTGTCAAATGCCAGTCTTACTACAACTATACTCAATGACTGTTCTGCTAACCACTGTATAACTTGTCAGCATTGCCAGTGAATGTCTCTCTCCTACTAATTGGTAAATCCTGTCCCTCTGCACTGTCTGTAACATCACCCCAGCATGTCAGGAGCGTTATCCACACCCCTTCTGTAGGATCACCATGTAAGATTGCAGTAGAACGGACTCAGAAAATATGGACAATGTACATATTGCACTACAGCACCTATCAATAAATTGCACTTGCACACCAAATATGTCTCTGTGTAATTTGACACATCAACTGTGCAGTAGATAACACAAATGTGCCTGTGTGACAACCATGTAGCTTGTCAATACAACTGTCCTGACATCATGCAGTCAGATACATCTGTGCAGTGGCCAGGATTGAATCATAGCCTGCCCATCCTGAGGAGAATAACTGATGAAGGGAGAAACCAGACACAATCATGCTGTGTTGTACAGAATAATGCTTCATCAAGAGAAATCAAAGTCAACTAATAGTGGCTGATAAATGTTGTCACCATGCAATACTAACACATTGAATTATGCAGTCTAATCTAAGCAAACACTACAAAACACAGCATCAATCAACCTTTCTGAGTAAAGATCCAAATAGGTAATCATGCAGAAATTTAGCACAAATAATCAATGTCAGTTATGAAGACAAGAAGACAAGAGTGTTAACAAGACCTCATCTTCAAAGATGTCCCTGAACATCACACTGCAGTCCGACCAAAAAATGTCCCCACAATACCAAGTCTGGAAGCACACTTTGTGATGTAGAAAACATACTCATCGACACAAATCCTTTGTGATCCATGTCAACTCTGATTGGTGGTTCTAACAAATGGTGGATACTTACCAAGGTAGCACAGGGTTAGCTGCCATTTTACACCTCAGTTTGTTTTGGTTTGTAGCATAGAACACAAATGTCATAGAACAACAATCACCTACACTGATGGCAATGCCATGATCAAGTAGCAGTTAACACATAATGCAAAGGGTTATCTATATATTTATTCATAACTAATCACACCAGAGGCAACTAAGGGAAAAGTCATACCTACACTAATCTAACCTGACTACTCATTACCCCCAACTGTCCCTAACTAACCTAAGCTAAACTTACTCTACACATATAACGAATCGATCTAAACATCAACCCCCCACCCACCATTATGAGACAGGACACATGCAGGACAACACATACTAACCTACACACATACTATACTAGCCTAAAGAATCATATATATATATTTTTTTAATTGATTTTTTTTTCTTTTTTTTTTTCTTTCTTTTTTAAACACACAGGAACCCCAACATTGACCCCCACCCACCCACACACTTAATAATAAAAAGTAGAAAGAATCAGGACCCCTAACACTAATCCCCCAAGCCCACTAATCATGATAACAAGGAAAGAGGAGGGAGGGGAGAGAATTGTGTACATTGAACATATCAGTCCTAGAGGTTGGCCCTCCGGAGGGTCCGCCTGATAGACCTGACCAGCTTCTTGATGTAGGCCACATCCTGGCTAAGCTTGTCCACCTTCCTCATAAATTTGTCCATTTTGCGTTCCAAAGCCTGGAATGTCGCTGGGTCGATTGGAGGTGCTGCTGCTGTTTGGATCCTGGCAGAGGTGCTCTGTGTGGGTGTTGAGCCTAGCCCACAGGATTGTCCTGCAGCTGTCACACTGCTGGGTCCAGGTTGTGCTGCAGAGGCAGGGACAACTGTCCCCGCCGTGGCTGGGGCCACTTGGGGAGAACCGGTGGTTGTGGTGGTGGTGGTTGTAGTGGGCAACGTTGGGCCACCCTGTGGTGAAGCCCACCATGCTCCGGAGGCCCGATCTGACTGGTATTTATGGGCCATCCGTCGGAACCCCGACTGCACCTGCAGAATGTGTCGGTACCTCATGGCCCGCCTCTGTGCGGCACTCATGTTTGCAGCTGTGAAGACAAAGGGCAACTATTTACCATAGGAACTGCATTGTGTGGAATAGCACAAGTGGTCAATCTGACAATACATTTACTGTACTTGTAACAGCTCATATCACCATACAGATCATTGAAAGTCTCAGAGGAAGTACATGGGAAGCCTGCATACAAAGGTCATCTCGCACATAGCATATACATTAATCTACATGATGGGTAACAACTGCCAATAACTTGTCATCAAAGTACTTACAGTTGCAGCTAACAATCATGCTGCACCTCCTCAGCCTATTGCCTGGACTACATATGTCAGTGTATGTGATAACAATCACAAACTTCAAGGTCTGCAATTTGTAATGGGACTTGCTAGTGTAGAACTCATGTGCCATAACTGAGTGTGTACAATAGGTTCTAAACCATATTTCATATAATCACAAGTATGTGTAACATATTGGTTGCTTCAGTCTTAGGTACCCTATTCACAAACCCATGGCTGTCTTTGAGGGGGGGTGGGAAGAACAACAAACAATCCCAAAATAGATGCACACCCAGGAGTGTATAGAAAGCTCAACATGTTTTTGCCTCCACACACACACCACCAGTGAAGGGCTATCAACAAATTGGAGTCAGCTAAACCTTGTCCTATCCAAGGTCCACGCATGTCAAAATGTACTGACCTAGGCCAACATCACATACTTCCAGTGAGGCATATTTTTCAACAGACACAAAGGAGCAAGAACACCCATGATCATGAATAGCATGCACACCTAGGCCGTTGCACTCTAGTCCCACACACTTCTAGTACAACTTGTGGAAGTACATGCTCCTGGAAGATCCAACCTACAGTGTACTCAGTACATCGGTTAATAGTGAAGCAGCAGATTTCAGACAAGCCATTTGCAGTAGCTATCTGCGAGAATGTCAGTCAGACATGCAGACTCAGTCCGAGACGAGTCCCAGTGCAACTCTTAAAGTAACTAGTGTATTACACATGACTCACCCCATTTCCCATAGCGGACCCTACAGGAATGGCCTACAGACCCAAGATCAGACAAATGGATAAGCATAGGTCAAGTCAAAATGAAGTGATAACTGAAATCCCACTAATGGAACAAGACTAATGATTGGGCAGCGCATCAAACCTTGAAATCTGTTCAACACACAGTAGTCGATCACACATCACCAGCAAACACAAAACATACCACACATGTCAACACTCACTGTAGGTGTTGGGGTCCCCAAAACGAGCCACCTCTCCCACTGTGTACGGTGCAGGTCCACCTGGAAAGCATGGAAGGAAGAATATGCTCAGAATCCGTGCACTGACAAACAATTTCAAATACAAACACAATGTGATAATCTGACATGAGTAATGAAACACTTTCACACATGCTCATACTGCATGGAATAATTCCTGTGCAACATTTACATAGGATGGGTCTCCTGCTACAGTTACACACACTTCTACACACATGCAGTGGCCCGGACTGTCATGTGGTGGCAAACATGCACCTCCATTAGTGTGCAGCAACAATATAGGTGTGTATTCATCTCATCATGTGCATCCAAGAGAGACATCCAAAAGCTGGTTACTTGAGGACTGCATGACCTGTCAAACAGCCTATGTGGTCATGACACATTTGTGACAGTTAGGTACATGGTACTGAGGGCCAGGTACTTTGGCAATACCTCATGTTGTTACAGTTTCATAAATTGATGTGTCCAAACAATGGTGATTGGCACCAAACATAGATGTTTGTACCCTAGTCCATACCTTTGGACTGGCATCCCTATTCGGAATTTGGCACAAGTGACAATAAATACCTGTCTAATATGTTAGCTGAGGGCACCTGAGTCCTTTACAATTATGGTTCATGTTCAGATCTGGCATGTATCAATAAAATGTGAAGGAGCACATTTATCATGAACAGGCACGGCACTTCCGTGAACACTTTCCCTACACACTAACCAGACACACATGTGACATATGTGTGGGCCACATTGCTAACTTCAATTGACGTGAAGGCATCACTCATTTTCAGCATCATGTAGGGTTTCAAATGTCAGTCTAGCTATAGCGTCAACATATGTAGGTATGATGTTACTACATCCATACTTCACTGGCTATTGTGACCTGTAGAGTCCTGATTGCCTCATTAATGTGTCGCTTGTCTGACACAAAGGCGGCACTACATTACATTCTGCTACAAGCAACCTGTATGTGTGGAAAACATGAGCTGCCTGACTGCTAGCATTTGTCATCCTTCACATAGTGCTTCAATTACCCTGTATGTTTCCCTAGCATTACACACAGTCAGCTACTTATCTGGCAGATTGGGTACCAATCATCACATGTCACTACACAGCTTTAAATTGTGCACATTTACATGATCTGTACTCACCAACATGGCCACCAATGCTGATTCCCAGGTGGTCCAGCAGATCTTGCTCCCTGGAGATCAGGTCAGCCCAGCGGTGCTTCAATTGATGGTCATTCCGTTGGCTCCCATACAGACGCACCAAGTGAAGGTGCACCTTCCCCCACCTGACTTTTCGGGCCTCCGTGTGATACCCCTGTATCACCCTACCCCCAGCCTCCAGCATAAGTGGGAGGAAATGGCAAACAAGCCATATAAACCCCCCCAATTCCTTCTCACCCATCCTGGAAAGACGTGGCCTACCAGACATTAAAGCACTGAAAAAGGGGAAAAAGTAGTAGAAAAAAAGAAAAGGGGGAAATGGGGAAAGTTAGAGTGAGGAAATACAAAGAAAACTTAACAAATAGAAGAGCCCAACTATCCCCTATATCGCAGTACCCACAACAGACTCCCACAGACAATAAATACATCACTGAACTGGACAAATGTATACAACACAGACTCAGACAGTATTCTACAACAATATATTGATGACAAAACAACAAGTAAGATGCAACTCTGGACACAAAAGCACTAATACACAGGACAACACTTTGCACACAGCCACACAGTCTAGAATAATCAGAGACTGCAAAGTGAAAGTGAAAGTACACACACTGTACAGAATCTGTAAACAGGATATCCTATTACATCACATCCTGCATAACATGGCCGCCGTTTTTTTCCATTATGCATCTTATTTTCACGCATACAGGTTGTGCGTCATATTTTTTGACGCACAGGAGTGCAGATAATGCAGAGTCAAAATATTTTTCATAATTGGGAATTAATATTTGTTTGCGGCATATTTTACAGTTCTAGAGGTGAAAATTAAGCTGCAGCCAATTATGATATCTATTTATGAAAAATATTTTTGACTCTGCATTATTTGCACTCCTGTGCATCAAAAATTATGACGCACAAGCAGTATGCGTGAAAATATGACGCATTATGACAAATATGTATTTCATTTGTCCAAATGAGAAATGGAATTTTGCATGACCAAACGGTGCTAAGTGACAAACTTTGTGGTTAGCTATAACAAATGTCCCTTATAGGATGTATAGAAGGTATTCACAGTGCAATAGTAATGATTGGCCAGAATGGATATTACTCATAATTGTGCACATATGTAGGTAATTGCTGATTGCAAATTTGAAAATATGAAAGAGATACCAGGATGTATTCGTTAGTAAAATTGTGAGCACATGTATCAAGCTATTCCAAATTGCATAAAGGCCAATTAGGTAATGCAATTGTCGCCTAAACCTTTTTTGGGGGTAACCATGTCCTAATTACGAGTTAATGTAGCAAAAATGTGTTTCACTATTGACATGTAGGGCACACATGTTCCTTATGCATGTGTGTGCTTCACATGTGCATAAAAAATGTATATTTGGGGTGCAGCAGAGGGGGACTTAGGCCCCCAGCACCCTGGGGTTTGCTGTTCCTGACTTGCAACTTTATCCAAGGTTTTCCCAAATTCAGTAATGCTAAACCATTGGCAGCAGGCCCATGGAAGCAAATTGAGTATGATTCTCTGTTTGCTAATCTGTAATCCCATTTGACCATTTGACGTTTGCCCTATTGATTCTTTGGAGAATTCTGACATACCATTTAGCATTGATTTAATAGCAAAATCTCAACGTTCCTTATGTCATGTTAGCAAATAGGTTGTTGATGTATGTGGCCCTTTATGCATTACCTGGTTTAGTGGCATGTTTCATTCTTCCTGCTAGGTTACAACTGGGACACTACTGTGATAGGCTGCTTGCAACCATTTTGTTGATTGGATGGTACATGTACATGTGTGTGGTCCAATGTTGATCCAGTATCAACTGTTAAGGTGTATGTTGTCACTGTAACGTCCAGGTCTCATCATGAGTTAGTGGCAGCTAATCGTGTATCTAATGAGTATCGTTTGTAGCTAAATGTGAGTAAAGTCATTGAGGACATGGTAACCTACACGTGGATGGTCCCACCCTGTCACTGAAGATGTGTAAGGAGACTTTCAACTGGCAAACGTGGTGTGCTGAGTGAGAGAATATCTGAGGTGTCTCGATCCGGCATGTGTAATTGCAACATTTGTACTCAAGTTGGCCTCTGTGGATGGAAATGCATCAGGAAACATCATAGCCTCTGTGCAGAAGTAAATGGCTGGTATTCAGCATACACGAGTCATCTCTATTATTTGAACAATGTTACTCAGCGTGTGAACTGTCAGGGTCCTCATATGTGTTGACTTTTCATGGACATTATCTGAGGTAGCTGGTTCTGCTGGAGGCCACGTAAACCATCAAACGCTATGGGCCAGATACACTGTCACACTTTGTAGTTTAGGCATTAATGAGGCCCAGACAACGGAAGGGCCATGATTTAGCTATTCAAGGGCACTGTCACAAATATGATACAAATAACAGTCAGATTATGCAATACAATGTATTTGAGTATACATTGATGAGGCAAATGACAAATTAGCCTCTGAGGTACGAGAGGTTTTGGACAGCAAGTGTGGTCCATAGGTGGACACCGGGTATCTTTAGGGTGACCCACGGACAGGTGCCAGTCAGGCTGACAGGATGCTGGGTCAATCAGGAGCCAGCTCTTTCACAAATTACATGATCAGTGGTCTGACTAGGACTGGTCAGAGGGAGGAGTAGACAGTTGACATGTCACACTGTGTATGTCCTGTGTTGTCTTGAAGGTCACACATGAACCCTGATAAAGTGTTACACGGCAACATTAGTAGCAATGCTTAATGGTGTAATTGCCCAAATGTCTACATCTATGCTGTAGGAGGCATCAGCAGGGACGGGGCATGTACATTTGGGTGGTGTGCAAGGAGGGGATCACTGGTGTGGCCTCCATCAGTGTCTCACTAGTCCTGTCGGATGAGATTTGCTTTAAAATGGCCTACAGTACCTTTCACACGAGAATCAATCTACAGGTGATACCAGGCCTTAAAAACTCCAAGCAAGTGTATTATATGAGCTGAGTTCCATGCAGTGAGATGGTACTATGACAATGGTAGGCATAGGAAAGGGTGTGGCACACTGGATGACTCTTGTGAGTGTGTGTATGTGGATGAGGGAATCTCAGGGTACACATATCAGCATTCCAGGGACCTCTTCAGACAGGTGGGGTCTGACCAGGCGCATGGGTGTGTCAGGAATTTAGAAAAGGGCTGACATGTAGATGGGATGTTATGTGCTGGATGCTTGTTATATGTGTGGCACTTGTGCTGTGTATGTTCTGCTTATGTGTAACTCTAGTGACAGATAGTCATTGCAAAGTTTGTAAGTAGTTGGAATTACTGCTGCCAAGAGTCTGGTAATACATTCCTGTTCCTGAAGCAAAAGCATGTCAACTGCCTGATGTATGAGTCCTGTTTTCCCCTAGTTGAGTGATGGTGTTTTAGTTGTGTGCCATCTGCTGCGATGAACCATGTTTCCTACATGTATGTGTGTAATAGGTGTGGTCCTCAGCTATTGACCTTCAAAGGTGAACTGTACAGGATGTCAGTCATTTACATTGTGTGTGTATGTGACCGTTGTATGATAGGCATTACATTTGTAGTGTATTTTTCTGTGTCCTGATTGTTATATCATTAATGCTCCATGAGACCACATTCTTCTTCTGATATTTAGAGCTAAGGGGGTGCAGAAATGAATAGCCAGACCATGATGTGGTGTTTGTTATCAGTGTTTATTTACAATAGTTCATTAAGTGGTGATGGTGATAATTATGAAAAGAAATTGTTCACAATGTGTTGGCGCCTACGCACTCCAGCAGCCGTGTTCTGTAGTTCCCCCTCCTGTTGCAGGCCAACATCCTCCTCTTCCTCGTCTTCAGGCATGTATGGGTCTGGTTCGAGGAGGGGAATGTTCCTTTTGACACAAATGTTGTGCAATATTGCACATGTGAGGATGATCCTACAGACCATCTCAGGGGAATATAGTAGGCTACCACCAGTGATGTCGAGGCAGCGGAACCTTGACTTGACGATGCTGAAGGTCCGCTCGACAATGCTGCGTGTCCTCTTATGGGCGTCGTTGTATGCCCGCTCTGCATCAGTACTCGGGTTGCCAAATGGTGTCATTATCCATGGCAGGATGCCATACCCCTGATCAGCTGAAAGAGAAAAAGAATGGGATCATGTTGATGTAGCTTGCACTATCGAAAATACCTTCAATGGCAGTATTTGTCTTGTGTTGTCTGTGACTATTTAGTGTACTAATGTGACATCCTATACTTGTAGGCTATACCATCTGCATTGTGTTGTTTCCTTGGCTGAGCAAGTGGTTGTCTGCTAACAGTTTGTCATCAGTATGTTTTGGGATTTTCAATGCAGTGTGCCCTCCCTAGCATTGTGACTTGTGATACAGGTGTCCTTGTGTCTTCACTTGGGGTGAGTAGATAGTTCAATGAGGAGTTTCATTTATAAGTGTTGTTAGCACGTTCATATGAAAGTACCCTGGACATCCCATACCTTTAGACTTAGGCAGTGCATTAATGTAAAGGTAATTGGGACACTTACAATTTGCAAGGTGACATTTCGGCTACCACACTCATTAATGTCTTCACATTAGGCTGTACAGTAAATTCCGATGTGTGACAGGTTCAATGGTGACTTAATAAACATGGCTAGTGATATCAGGGCCTCAGTGTGTTCCTGTCTAGATGTTGCTGTTGTGGTGTATGTGTTGTGTGTCCTAGAGGGTTGCTGTGCAGTGTGAATATTAGTAGGTTTTAGTACTTACCAACAAGTAGTCCATTGCCATACCGTCCATCCTGGAAGTGTTAGTTGATGGTGCAGTGACGGAAGATGAATGAGTCATGGACACTCCCAGGAAATTTAGCCACAATGTTGGTGAACATTCCTTGGTGACCGACAATGGCCTGCACGTTGATTGAATGTGTGTGCTTCCTGTTGCGGTAGAGGTGTTCAGTTGCAGCAGGTGGCACAAGCCGTACATGTGTGCAGTCGATTGCACCAAGGACGTGTGGGAAGCCACTGATTGCGTAGAACCCCTGTTTAGTTTCCTGCTGCTTCTGCAGTGTGTTAGGGAAGCAGATGTGGCGGGGTGTCAGGCGAATGATGGCATCCAGTACTTTGGGCAGAAATGCGGAGAATGATGGTTGTGATATTCCGCCAACCAGGGCACCAGTTGTTTGAAAAGAGCCACTTGCCAGCATGTGAAGTACGGCAAGCAGCTTTGTTTCTGTTGGTATGGTGTGGGGTGACACCAAAGTGGGGGCCAACTGCTGTTCAATGTTTCTCAGCAGCTGCTGTATGGCCTGCCAGTTCAACCGGTACCTCTGTATGATGTCGTGTTCCCTGAGGCCCTGAAGGGTGGTTCTTGGGCGGAATATCCTCTCCTGCCTTCTGCGCTGCCTTTGGGGTCCCTGCTGGTGTTGTTGTAGCTGCAATTGTTGCTGCTGGGCTCTGCGTCTGCGTGCACGCTGGATAAGAATCACCTCCATGTCTCCCTTTTGTTGCTCAACTGCTCTGCTGCTCTGCTGCTCTGCTGTTTGTTCTGAGTGTTCTGATTAAATACAGGTGTGTTTGCCCCATTTTAACGCCTGCCCTGACCCAGGCATTACATTTTGATGCAAATCGAGCTGTGCGTCATTTTCTCGGTCCGCCTCCCGGCCGTGCGTCATTTTTGCCCGAAAGCATAAATACGACGCACAGCCGTTTAAATCATTTTTTGGACGGGAACGCCTACCCTGCATATCATTAACGCAGGGCGGGTTGCCGCATCCAAAAAATGAGGCACACGGCGGAATTTTGTCGTCCGCGGGCTCGGGCGTCAAAGTTTAAATACGGGGCAACGTTTGCGCTGATTGTGCGTCAAAATTTTTGATGCACAATCGGCGCAAACAGAGTATAAATATGCCCCTATGTCTTTAAATCCAAAGGTATGTCCAGGAGACAAAGAGAGTGATCTTTCCACCACAAAATCCAAGAACAGGAGATGGACAAAGCAATGGGATGGAGTCTCTGATGCTTTTCCTTCCTGTTTGAAAAGAAAAGGCTTCTCAATCTGAAAAACCAATTGAAGGGCCTATTGGAGTAGAAAATCTAGTAAAAAATCTCTTCGACTAGCTAGATTTAGTGGTATATGTTATACAAATATATTTCAGAAATGAGTTTGCACTTGTGAGCTGCCAGTGCAGCCAGAGGTAGCGTGAGTGAATGCGAAGTCTCACGCATGCTCGCTAGCAGCTAGCAGCCCACAAGTATTGTGGTGCTTGTGAAAGAGCACCATAACCCAATTTTGCGAGCGTTAATGAACTCTGCTCTGCACCAGAATATGGAATCGGAAACTCTGCACTACTCTGCATGGCACAAAGTGCCCAAACTCTGCAAACTCTGCTGGCAGAACGGAGTTCTACATCAAGGCCTAATAATTTTCTTTACTATACGTTAATCCAAACATCACCTTCGGCAGTGCGCGGCTGCAGTTGGAGGCCGGGCCTGGCCGGTGACCTGGCCCTGAGGCCAACCCTGTAAAAGCACCCGACCTTGTGTCATGCATGGCTTTTACCCTTGTGCAGCAGGGGTTGCCGGCAAGGCCTGGCCTGGCCTGCAGCCAGACCCTGCAGCCAACCGACTTAACCACCCAACCCTAAGCTGCTCACAGCCAAAGAGCTCTGGGTTCTACTCCAGGTGCACCTGTCATCGTTTTACTTCTTTAATTTATTTTAAACTTCAAAAGTTTAAGGTTCATACTGAAACATGATCTCACTCTTTTTAACTAACAAAACATTTTTCTTTTCAATTTGTCCAAAAATATTTCATTCTAAGTATATTAACCATTAAAGCCTAAAAACTCACAATCTCTCTCCCTCTCACTTTCTTGCTCTCGCTCTCTCCTTTCAATCTCTTTCTCCAACTCACACCCCCACTCAGACCCTTGCACACCCACTCACAGACCCATTCAGACACTCACGCACCCACTCATAATGTACTCAGGCCCCAACACACCCATCACAAACCCTCTCAGACCCTCATGCACCCACTCACAAACCCACTCAGACTTTCACACACCCTCTCACAGGCCTGCACAGACACCGACGCACACATTAAGGCACTGATGCAGGCACTCTCATACCCAGATAAAGACACTCACAGCTATTGTCACCCCCAGCTACACCCTCTCACACCTATTCTCACACCCAGATAAACAAGCTGTGTCCAACTCCTGCCACATGGTATATGAACAAAGACCCGGGGAGGTGGTGGTCCCTGGGTTTGAGGAGACCGCACAGCTTCCCCGCATGATTTAACTGTTTAGCCCCAGGGAGGTGCTTGCAGCCACCGCATGATTTTACAATTTTGCCATGGGTAGATTGTGGTCCCTGGGGCGGGAAAGGGTGTGCAGTGCCCCCACATGTGTTATGAAGAAAGCCCTGGGAGGTGGTGGTCCCCTGGGCAAATAAAAGCCCTGTAGAGGGATCCCATGGGCACCCCACTTATATTTTCAGTGCCCCCGGGACCTGGCCCAACCAGTGGCTTATTGAAAAACAAACATAGGTGACCACGCTTGCTTTTTAAAAAAAAATTTTTTGCCCTGTTCCAAAGTGACAGAGCTAAGGGGGTGCAGAAATGAATAGCCAGACCATGATGTGGTGTTTGTTATCAGTGTTTATTTACAATAGTTCATTAAGTGGTGATGGTGATAATTATGAAAAGAAATTGTTCTCAATGTGTTGGCGCCTACGCACTCCAGCAGCCGTGTTCTGTAGTTCCCCCTCCTGTTGCAGGCCAACATCCTCCTCTTCCTCGTCTTCAGGCATGTATGGGTCTGGTTCGAGGAGGGGAATGTTCCTTTTGACACAAATGTTGTGCAATATTGCACATGTGAGGATGATCCTACAGACCATCTCAGGGGAATATAGTAGGCTACCACCAGTAATGTCGAGGCAGCGGAACCTTGACTTGACGATGCCGAAGGTCCGCTCGACAATGCTGCGTGTCCTCTTATGGGCGTCGTTGTATGCCCGCTCTGCAGCAGTACTCGGGTTGCCAAATGGTGTCATTATCCATGGCTGGATGCCATACCCCTGATCAGCTGAAAGAGAAAAAGAATGGGATCATGTTGATGTAGCTTGCACTGTTGAAAAGACCTTCAATGGCAGTATTTGTCTTGTGTTGTCTGTGACTATTTAGTGTACTAATGTGACATCCTATACTTGTAGGCTATACCATCTGCATTGTGTTGTTTCCTTGGCTGAGCAAGTGTTTGTCTGCTAACAGTTTGTCATCAGTATGTTTTGGGATTATCAATGCAGTGTGCCCTCCCTAGCATTGTGACTTGTGATACAGGTGTCCTTGTGTCTTCACTTGGGGTGAGTAGATAGTTCAATGTAGAGTTTCATTTATAAGTGTTGTTAGCACGTTCATATGAAAGTACCCTGGACATCCCATACCTTTAGACTTAGGCAGTTTATTAATGTAAAGGTAATTGGGACACTTACAATTTGCAAGGTGACATTTCGGCTACCACACTCATTAATGTCTTCACATTAGGCTGTACAGTAAATTCCGATGTGTGACAGGTTCAATGGTGACTTAAGAAACATGGCTAGTGATATCAGGGCCTCAGTGTGTTCCTGTCTAGATGTTGCTGTTGTGGTGTATGTGTTGTGTGTCCTAGAGGGTTGCTGTGCAGTGTGTATATTAGTAGGTTTTAGTACTTACCAACAAGTAGTCCATTGCCATACCGTCCATCCTGGAAGTGTTAGTTGATGGTGCAGTGACGGAAGATGAATGAGTCATGGACACTCCCAGGATATTTAGCCACGATGTTGGTGAACATTCCTTGGTGATCGACAATGGCCTGCACGTTGATTGAATGTGTGTGCTTCCTGTTGCGGTAGAGGTGTTCAGTTGCAGCAGGTGGCACTAGCCGTACATGTGTGCAGTCGATTGCACCAAGGACGTGTGGGAAGCCACTGATTGCGTAGAACCCCTGTTTAGTTTCCTGCTGCTTCTGCAGTGTGTTAGGGAATCAGATGTGGCGGGGTGTCAGGCGAATGATGGCATCCAGTACTTTGGGCAGAAATGCGGAGAATGATGGTTGTGATATTCCGCCAACCAGGGCACCAGTTGTTTGAAAAGAGCCACTTGCCAGCATGTGAAGTACGGCAAGCAGCTTTGTTTCTGTTGGTATGGTGTGGGGTGACACCAAAGTGGAGGCCAACTGCTGTTCAATGTTTCTCAGCAGCTGCTGTATGGCCTGCCAGTTCAACCGGTACCTCTGTATGATGTCGTGTTCCCTGAGGCCCTGAAGGGTGGTTCTTGGGCGGAATATCCTCTCCTGCCTTCTGCCTTTGGGTTCCCTGCTGGTGTTGTTGTAGCTGCAATTGTTGCTGCTGGGCTCTGCGTCTGCGTGCACGCTGGATAAGAATCACCTCCATGTCTCCCTTTTGTTGTTCTGCTGCTCTGCTGCTCTGCTGTTTGTTCTGATTAAATACAGGTGTGTTTGCCCCATTTTAACGCCTGCCCTGACCCAGGCATTACATTTTGATGCAAATCGGGCTGTGCGTCATTTTCTCGCTCCGCCTCCCGGCTGTGCGTCATTTTTGCCCGAAAGCATAAATACGACGCACGGCCGTTTAAATCATTTTTTGGACGGGAACGCCTACCCTGCATATCATTAACGCAGGACGGGTTGCCGCTTCCAAAAAATGAGGCACACGGCGGAATTTTGTCGTCCGCGGGCGTCAAAGTTTAAATACGGGGCAACGTTTGCGCTGATTGTGCGTCAAAATTTTTGACGCACAATCGGCGCAAACAGAGTATAAATATGCCCCTATGTCTTTAAATCCAAAGGTATGTCCAGGAGACAAAGAGAGTGATCTTTCCACCACAAATTCCAAGAACAGGAGATGGACAAAGCAATGGGATGGAGTCTCTGATGCTTTTCCTTCCTGTTTGAAAAGAAAAGGCTTCTCAATCTGAAAAACAAATTGAAGGGCCTATTGGGGTAGAAAATCTAGTCAAAAATCTCTTCGACTAGCTAGATTTAGTGGTATATGTTATAGAAATCTATTTCAGAAATGAGTTTGCACTTGTGAGCTGCCAGTGCAGCCAGAGGTAGCGTGAGTGAATGCGAAGTCTCACGCATGCTCGCTAGCAGCTAGCAGCCCACAAGTATTGTGGTGCTTGTGAAAGAGCACCATAACCCAATTTTGCGAGCGTTAATGAACTCTGCTCTGCACCAGAATATGGAATCGGAAACTCTGCACTACTCTGCATGGCACAAAGTGCCCAAACTCTGCAAACTCTGCTGGCAGAACGGAGTTCTACATCAAGGCCTAGTAATTTTCTTTACTATACGTTAATCCAAACATCACCTTCGGCAGTGCGCGGCTGCAGTTGGAGGCCGGGCCTGGCCGGTGACCTGGCCCTGAGGCCAACCCTGTAAAAGCACCCGACCTTGTGTCATGCATGGCTTTTACCCTTGTGCAGCAGTGGTTGCCGGCACGGCCTGGCCTGGCCTGCAGCCAGACCCTGCAGCCAACCGACTTAACCACCCAACCCTAAGCTCCTCACAGCCAAAGAGCTCTGGGTTCTACTCCAGGTGCACCTGTCATCGTTTTCCTTCTTTAATTTCTTTTAAACTTCAAAAGTTTAAGGTTCATACTGAAACATGATCTCACTCTTTTTAACTAACAAAACATTTTTCTTTTCAATTTGTCCAAAAATATTTCATTCTAAGTATATTAACCATTAAAGCCTAAAAACTCACAATCTCTCTCCCTCTCACTTTCTTGCTCTCGCTCTCTCCTTTCAATCTCTTTCTCCAACTCACACCCCCACTCAGACCCTTGCACACCCACTCACAGACCCATTCAGACACTCACGCACCCACTCATAATGTACTCAGGCCCCAACACACCCATCACAAACCCTCTCAGACCCTCATGCACCCACTCACAAACCCACTCAGACTTTCACACACCCTCTCACAGGCCTGCACAGACACCGGCGCACACATTAAGGCACTGATGCAGGCACTCTCATACCCAGATAAAGACACTCACAGCTACTGTCACCCCCAGCTACACCCTCTCACACCTATTCTCACACCCAGATAAACAAGCTGTGTCCAACTCCTGCCACATGGTATATGAACAAAGACCCGGGGAGGTGGTGGTCCCTGGGTTTGAGGAGACCGCACAGCTCCCCCGCATGATTTAACTGTTTAGCCCCAGGGAGGTGCTTGCAGCCACCGCATGATTTTACAATTTTGCCATGGGTAGATTGTGGTCCCTGGGGCGGGAAAGGGTGTGCGGTGCCCCCACATGTGTTATGATGAAAGCCCTGGGAGGTGGTGGTCCCCTGGGCAAATAAAAGCCCTGTAGAGGGATCCCATGGGCACCCCACTTATATTTTCAGTGCCCCCGGGACCTGGCCCAACCAGTGGCTTATTGAAAAACAAGCATAGGTGACCACGCTTGCTTTAAAAAAAAAAAATGTTTTCCCCTGTTCCAAAGTGCCAGAGCTAAGGGGGTGCAGAAATGAATAGCCAGCCCATGATGTGGTGTTTGTTATCAGTGTTTATTTACAATAGTTCATTAAGTGGTGATGGTGATAATTATGAAAATAAATTGTTCACAATGTGTTGGCGCCTACGCACTCCAGCAGCCGTGTTCTGTAGTACCCCCTCCTGTTGCAGGCCAACATCCTCCTCTTCCTCGTCTTCAGGCATGTATGGGTCTGGTTCGAGGAGGGGAATGTTCCTTTTGACACAAATGTTGTGCAATATTGCACATGTGAGGATGATCCTACAGACCATCTCAGGGGAATATAGTAGGCTACCACCAGTGATGTCGAGGCAGAGGAACCTTGACTTGACGATGCCGAAGGTCCGCTCGACAATGCTGCGTGTCCTCTTATGGGCGTCGTTGTATGCCCGCTCTGCAGCAGTACTCGGGTTGCCAAATGGTGTCATTATCCATGGCTGGATGCCATACCCCTGATCTGCTGAAAGAGAAAAAGAATGGGATCATGTTGATGTAGCTTGCACTATTGAAAAGACCTTCAATGGCAGTATTTGTCTTGTGTTGTCTGTGACTATTTAGTGTACTAATGTGACATCCTATACTTGTTGGCTATACCATCTGCATTGTGTTGTTTCCTTGGCTGAGCAAGTGTTTGTCTGCTAACAGTTTGTCATCAGTATGTTTTGGGATTTTCAATGCAGTGTGCCCTCCCTAGCATTGTGACTTGTGATACAGGTGTCCTTGTGTCTTCACTTGGGGTGAGTAGATAGTTCAATGTAGAGTTTCATTTATAAGTGTTGTTAGCACGTTCATATGAAAGTACCCTGGACATCCCATACCTTTAGACTTAGACAGTGTATTAATGTAAAGGTAATTGGGACACTTACAATTTGCAAGGTGACATTTCGGCTACCACACTCATTAATGTCTTCACATTAGGCTGTACAGTAAATTCCGATGTGTGACAGGTTCAATGGTGACTTAAGAAACATGGCTAGTGATATCAGGGCCTCAGTGTGTTCCTGTCTAGATGTTGCTGTTGTGGTGTATGTGTTGTGTGTCCTAGAGGGTTGCTGTGCAGTGTGTATATTAGTAGGTTTTAGTACTTACCAACAAGTAGTCCATTGCCAAACCGTCCATCCTGGAAGTGTTAGTTGATGGTGCAGTGACGGAAGATGAATGAGTCATGGACACTCCCAGGATATTTAGCCACGATGTTGGTGAACATTCCTTGGTGATCGACAATGGCCTGCACGTTGATTGAATGTGTGTGCTTCCTGTTGCAGTAGAGGTGTTCAGTTGCAGCAGGTGGCACAAGCCGTACATGTGTGCAGTCGATTGCACCAAGGACGTGTGGGAAGCCACTGATTGCGTAGAACCCCTGTTTAGTTTCCTGCTGCTTCTGCAGTGTGTTAGGGAAGCAGATGTGGCGGGGTGTCAGGCGAATGATGGCATCCAGTACTTTGGGCAGAAATGCGGAGAATGATGGTTGTGATATTCCGCCAACCAGGGCACCAGTTGTTTGAAAAGAGCCACTTGCCAGCATGTGAAGTACGGCAAGCAGCTTTGTTTCTGTTGGTATGGTGTGGGGTGACACCAAAGTGGGGGCCAACTGCTGTTCAATGTTTCTCAGCAGCTGCTGTATGGCCTGCCAGTTCAACCGGTACCTCTGTATGATGTCGTGTTCCCTGATGCCCTGAAGGGTGGTTCTTGGGCGGAATATCCTCTCCTGCCTTCTTCGCTGCCTTTGGGGTCCCTGCTGGTGTTGTTGTAGCTGCAATTGTTGCTGCTGGGCTCTGCGTCTACGTGCACGCTGGATAAGAATCACCTCCATGTCTCCCTTTTGTTGCTCTACTGCTCTGCTGCTCTGCTGTTTGTTCTGAGTGTTCTGATTAAATACAGGTGTGTTTGCCCCATTTTAACGCCTGCCCTGACCTAGGCATTACATTTTGACGCAAATCGGGCTGTGCGTCATTTTCTCGCTCCGCCTCCCGGCTGTGCGTAATTTTTGCCCGAAAGCATAAATACGACGCACGGCCGTTTAAATCATTTTTTGGACGGGAAAGCCTACCCTGCATATCATTAACGCAGGGCGGGTTGCCGCATCCAAAAAATGAGGCACACGGCGGAATTTTGTCGTCCGCGGGCTCGGGCGTCAAAGTTTAAATACGGGGCAACGTTTGCGCTGATTGTGCGTCAAAATTTTTGACGCACAATCGGCGAAACGGAGTATAAATATGCCCCTATGTCTTTAAATCCAAAGGTATGTCCAGGAGACAAAGAGAGTGATCTTTCCACCACAAAATCCAAGAACAGGAGATGGACAAAGCAATGGGATGGAGTCTCTGATGCTTTTCCTTCCTGTTTGAAAAGAAAAGGCTTCTCAATCTGAAAAACAAATTGAAGGGCCTATTGGGGTAGAAAATCTAGTCAAAAATCTCTTCGACTAGCTAGATTTAGTGGTATATGTTATAGAAATCTATTTCAGAAATGAGTTTGCACTTGTGAGCTGCCAGTGCAGCCAGAGGTAGCGTGAGTGAATGCGAAGTCTCACGCATGCTCGCTAGCAGCTAGCAGCCCACAAGTATTGTGGTGCTTGTGAAAGAGCACCATAACCCAATTTTGCGAGCGTTAATGAACTCTGCTCTGCACCAGAATATGGAATCGGAAACTCTGCACTACTCTGCATGGCACAAAGTGCCCAAACTCTGCAAACTCTGCTGGCAGAACGGAGTTCTACATCAAGGCCTAGTAATTTTCTTTACTATACGTTAATCCAAACATCACCTTCGGCAGTGCGCGGCTGCAGTTGGAGGCCGGGCCTGGCCGGTGACCTGGCCCTGAGGCCAACCCTGTAAAAGCACCCGACCTTGTGTCATGCATGGCTTTTACCCTTGTGCAGCAGTGGTTGCCGGCATGGCCTGGCCTGGCCTGCAGCCGGACCCTGCAGCCAACCGACTTAACCACCCAACCCTAAGCTCCTCACAGCCAAAGAGCTCTGGGTTCTACTCCAGGTGCACCTGTCATCGTTTTCCTTCTTTAATTTCTTTTAAACTTCAAAAGTTTAAGGTTCATACTGAAACATGATCTCACTCTTTTTAACTAACAAAACATTTTTCTTTTCAATTTGTCCAAAAATATGTCATTCTAAGTATATTAACCATTAAAGCCTAAAAACTCACAATCTCTCTCCCTCTCACTTTCTTGCTCTCGCTCTCTCCTTTCAATCTCTTTCTCCAGCTCACACCCCCACTCAGACCCTTGCACACCCACTCACAGACCCATTCAGACACTCACGCACCCACTCATAATGTACTCAGGCCCCAACACACCCATCACAAACCCTCTCAGACCCTCATGCACCCACTCACAAACCCACTCAGACTTTCACACACCCTCTCACAGGCCTGCACAGACACCGACGCACACATTAAGGCACTGATGCAGGCACTCTCATACCCAGATAAAGACACTCACAGCTACTGTCACCCCCAGCTACACCCTCTCACACCTATTCTCACACCCAGATAAACAAACTGTGTCCAACTCCTGCCACATGGTATATGAACAAAGACCCGGGGAGGTGGTGGTCCCTGGGTTTGAGGAGACCGCACAGCTCCCCCGCATGATTTAACTGTTTAGCCCCAGGGAGGTGCTTGCAGCCAGCGCATGATTTTACAATTTTGCCATGGGTAGATTGTGGTCCCTGGGGCGGGAAAGGGTGTGCGGTGCCCCCACATGTGTTATGAAGAAAGCCCTGGGAGGTGGTGGTCCCCTGGGCAAATAAAAGCCCTGTAGAGGGATCCCATGGGCACCCCACTTATATTTTCAGTGCCACCGGGACCTGGCCCAACCAGTGGCTTATTGAAAAACAAGCATAGGTGACCACGCTTGCTTTTAAAAAAAAAAAAATTTTCCCTGTTCCAAAGTGCCAGAGCTAAGGGGGAGCAGAAATGAATAGCCAGACCATGATGTGATGTTTGTTATCAGTGTTTATTTACAATAGTTCATTAAGTGGTGATGGTGATAATTATGAAAAGAAATTGTTCACAATGTGTTGGCGCCTACGCACTCCAGCAGCCTTGTTCTGTAGTTCCCCCTCCTGTTGCAGGCCAACATCCTCCTCTTCCTCGTCTTCAGGCATGTATGGGTCTGGTTCGAGGAGGGGAATGTTCCTTTTGACACAAATGTTGTGCAATATTGCACATGTGAGGATGATCCTACAGACCATCTCAGGGGAATATAGTAGGCTACCACCAGTGATGTCGAGGCAGAGGAACCTTGACTTGACGATGCCGAAGGTCCGCTCGACAATTCTGCGTGTCCTCTTATGGGCGTCGTTGTATGCCCGCTCTGCAGCAGTACTCAGGTTGCCAAATGGTGTCATTATCCATGGCTGGATGCCATACCCCTGATCAGCTGAAAGAGAAAAAGAATGGGATCATGTTGATGTAGCTTGCACTGTTGAAAAGACCTTCAATGGCAGTATTTGTCTTGTGTTGTCTGTGACTATTTAGTGTACTAATGTGACATCCTATACTTGTAGGCTATACCATCTGCATTGTGTTGTTTCCTTGGCTGAGCAAGTGTTTGTCTGCTAACAGTTTGTCATCAGTATGTTTTGGGATTTTCAATGCATTGTGCCCTCCCTAGAATTGTGACTTGTGATACAGGTGTCCTTGTGTCTTCACTTGGGGTGAGTAGATAGTTCAATGTAGAGTTTCATTTATAAGTGTTGTTAGCACGTTCATATGAAAGTACCCTGGACATCCCATACCTTTAGACTTAGGCAGTTTATTAATGTAAAGGTAATTGGGACACTTACAATTTGCAAGGTGACATTTCGGCTACCACACTCATTAATGTCTTCACATTAGGCTGTATAGTAAATTCCGATGTGTGACAGGTTCAATGGTGACATAAGAAACATGGCTAGTGATATCAGGGCCTCAGTGTGTTCCTGTCTAGATGTTGCTGTTGTGGTGTATGTGTTGTGTGTCCTAGAGGGTTGCTGTGCAGTGTGTATATTAGTAGGTTTTAGTACTTACCAACAAGTAGTCCATTGCCATACCGTCCATCCTGGAAGTGTTAGTTGATGGTGCAGTGACGGAAGATGAATGAGTCATGGACACTCCCAGGATATTTAGCCACGATGTTGGTGAACATTCCTTTGTGATCGACAATGGCCTGCACGTTGATTGAATGTGTGTGCTTCCTGTTGCGGTAGAGGTGTTCAGTTGCAGCAGGTGGCACAAGCCGTACATGTGTGCAGTCGATTGCACCAAGGATGTCTGGGAAGCCACTGATTGCGTAGAACCCCTGTTTAGTTTCCTGCTGCTTCTGCAGTGTGTTAGGGAAGCAGATGTGGCGGGGTGTCAGGCGATTGATGGCATCCAGTACTTTGGGCAGAAATGCGGAGAATGATGGTTGTGATATTCCGCCAACCAGGGCACCAGTTGTTTGAAAAGAGCCACTTGCAGCATATGAAGTACAGCAAGCAGCTTTGTTTCTGTTGGTATGGTGTGGGGTGTCACCAAAGTGGGGGCCAACTGCTGTTCAATGTTTCTCAGCAGCTGCTGTATGGCCTGCCAGTTCAACCAGTACCTCTGTATGATGTCGTGTTCCCTGAGGCCCTGAAGGGTGGTTCTTGGGCGGAATATCCTCTCCTGCCTTCTGCGCTGCCTTTGGGGTCCCTGCTGGTGTTGTTGTAGCTGCAATTGTTGCTGCTGGGCTCTGCGTCTGCGTGCACGCTGGATAAGAATCACCTCCATGTCTCCCTTTTGTTGCTCTGCTGCTCTGCTGTTTGTTCTGAGTGTTCTGATTAAATACAGGTGTGTTTGCCCCATTTTAACGCCTGCCCTGACCCAGGCATTACATTTTGACGCAAATCGGGCTGTGCGTCATTTTCTCGCTCCGCCTCCCGGCCGTGCGTAATTTTTGCCCGAAAGCATAAATACGACGCACGGCCGCTTAAATCATTTTTTGGACGGGAACGCCTACCCTGCATATCATTAACGCAGGGCGGGTTGCCGCATCCAAAAAATGAGGCACACGGCGGAATTTTGTCGTCCGCGGGCTCGGGCATCAAAGTTTAAATACGGGGCAACGTTTGCGCTGATTGTGCGTCAAAATTTTTGACGCACAATCGGCGAAACGGAGTATAAATATGCCCCTATGTCTTTAAATCCAAAGGTATGTCCAGGAGACAAAGAGAGTGATCTTTCCACCACAAAATCCAAGAACAGGAGATGGACAAAGCAATGGGATGGAGTCTCTGATGCTTTTCCTTCCTGTTTGAAAAGAAAAGGCTTCTCAATCTGAAAAACAAATTGAAGGGCCTATTGGAGTAGAAAATCTAGTCAAAAATCTCTTCGACTAGCTAGATTTAGTGGTATATGTTATAGAAATCTATTTCAGAAATGAGTTTGCACTTGTGAGCTGCCAGTGCAGCCAGAGGTAGCGTGAGTGAATGCGAAGTCTCACGCATGCTCGCTAGAAGCCCACAAGTATTGTGGTGCTTGTGAAAGAGCACCATAACCCAATTTTGCGAGCGTTAATGAACTCTGCTCTGCACCAGAATATGGAATCGGAAACTCTGCACTACTCTGCATGGCACAAAGTGCCCAAACTCTGCAAACTCTGCTGGCAGAACGGAGTTCTACATCAAGGCCTAGTCATTTTCTTTACTATACGTTAATCCAAACATCACCTTCGGCAGTGCGCGGCTGCAGTTGGAGGCCGGGCCTGGCCGGTGACCTGGCCCTGAGGCCAACCCTGTAAAAGCACCCGACCTTGTGTCATGCATGGCTTTTACCCTTGTGCAGCAGTGGTTGCCGGCACGGCCTGGCCTGGCCTGCAGCCAGACCCTGCAGCCAACCGACTTAACCACCCAACCCTAAGCTCCTCACAGCCAAAGAGCTCTGGGTTCTACTCCAGGTGCACCTGTCATCGTTTTCCTTCTTTAATTTCTTTTAAACTTCAAAAGTTTAAGGTTCATACTGAAACATGATCTCACTCTTTTTAACTAACAAAACATTTTTCTTTTCAATTTGTCCAAAAATATTTCATTCTAAGTATATTAACCATTAAAGCCTAAAAACTCACAATCTCTCTCCCTCTCACTTTCTTGCTCTCGCTCTCTCCTTTCAATCTCTTTCTCCAACTCACACCCCCACTCAGACCCTTGCACACCCACTCACAGACCCATTCAGACACTCACGCACCCACTCATAATGTACTCAGGCCCCAACACACCCATCACAAACCCTCTCAGACCCTCATGCACCCACTCACAAACCCACTCAGACTTTCACACACCCTCTCACAGGCCTGCACAGACACCGACGCACACATTAAGGCACTGATGCAGGCACTCTCATACCCAGATAAAGACACTCACAGCTACTGTCACCCCCAGCTACACCCTCTCACACCTATTCTCACACCCAGATAAACAAGCTGTGTCCAACTCCTGCCACATGGTACATGAACAAAGACCCGGGGAGGTGGTGGTCCCTGGGTTTGAGGAGACCGCAAAGCTCCCCCGCATGATTTAACTGTTTAGCCCCAGGGAGGTGCTTGCAGCCACCGCATGATTTTACAATTTTGCCATGGGTAGATTGTGGTCCCTGGGGCGGGAAAGGGTGTGCGGTGCCCCCACATGTGTTATGAAGAAAGCCCTGGGAGGTGGTGGTCCCCTGGGCAAATAAAAGCCCTGTAGAGGGATCCCATGGGCACCCCACTTATATTTTCAGTGCCCCCGGGACCTGGCCCAACCAGTGGCTTATTGAAAAACAAGCATAGGTGACCACGCTTGCTTTTAAAAAAAAAATGTTTTCCCCTGTTCCAAAGTGCCAGAGCTAAGGGGGTGCAGAAATGAATAGCCAGACCATGATGTGGTGTTTGTTAGCAGTGTTTATTTACAATAGTTCATTAAGTGGTGATGGTGATAATTATGAAAAGAAATTGTTCACAATGTGTTGGCGCCTACGCACTCCAGCAGCCGTGTTCTGTAGTTCCCCCTCCTGTTGCAGGCCAACATCCTCCTCTTCCTCGTCTTCAGGCATGTATGGGTCTGGTTCGAGGAGGGGAATGTTCCTTTTGACACAAATGTTGTGCAATATTGCACATGTGAGGATGATCCTACAGACCATCTCAGGGGAATATAGTAGGCTACCACCAGTGATGTCGAGGCAGAGGAACCTTGACTTGACGATGCCGAAGGTCCGCTCGACAATGCTGCGTGTCCTCTTATGGGCGTCGTTGTATGCCCGCTCTGCAGCAGTACTCGGGTTGCCAAATGGTGTCATTATCCATGGCTGGATGCCATACCCCTGATCAGCTGAAAGAGAAAAAGAATGGGATCATGTTGATGTAGCTTGCACTATTGAAAAGACCTTCAATGGCAGTATTTGTCTTGTGTTGTCTGTGACTATTTAGTGTCCTAATGTGACATCCTATACTTGTTGGCTATACCATCTGCATTGTGTTGTTTCCTTGGCTGAGCAAGTGTTTGTCTGCTAACAGTTTGTCATCAGTATGTTTTGGGATTTTCAATGCAGTGTGCCCCCCCTAGCATTGTGACTTGTGATACAGGTGTCCTTGTGTCTTCACTTGGGGTGAGTAGATAGTTCAATGTAGAGTTTCATTTATAAGTGTTGTTAGCACGTTCATATGAAAGTACCCTGGACATCCCATACCTTTAGACTTAGGCAGTGTATTATTGTAAAGGTAATTGGGACACTTACAATTTGCAAGGTGACATTTCGGCTACCACACTCATTAATGTCTTCACATTAGGCTGTACAGTAAATTCCGATGTGTGACAGGTTCAATGGTGACTTAAGAAACATGGCTAGTGATATCAGGGCCTCAGTGTGTTCCTGTCTAGATGTTGCTGTTGTGGTGTATGTGTTGTGTGTCCTAGAGGGTTGCTGTGCAGTGTGTATATTAGTAGGTTTTAGTACTTACCAACAAGTAGTCCATTGCCAAACCGTCCATCCTGGAAGTGTTAGTTGATGGTGCAGTGACGGAAGATGAATGAGTCATGGACACTCCCAGGATATTTAGCCACGATGTTGGTGAACATTTCTTGGTGATCGACAATGGCCTGCACGTTGATTGAATGTGTGTGCTTCCTGTTGCGGTAGAGGTGTTCAGTTGCAGCAGGTGGCACAAGCCGTACATGTGTGCAGTCGATTGCACCAAGGACGTGTGGGAAGCCACTGATTGCGTAGAACCCCTGTTTGGTTTCCTGCTGCTTCTGCAGTGTGTTAGGGAAGCAGATGTGGCGGGATGTCAGGCGAATGATGGCATCCAGTACTTTGGGCAGAAATGCGGAGAATGATGGTTGTGATATTCCGCCAACCAGGGCACCAGTTGTTTGAAAAGAGCCACTTGCCAGCATGTGAAGTATGGCAAGCAGCTTTGTTTCTGTTGGTATGGTGTGGGGTGACACCAAAGTGGGGGCCAACTGCTGTTCAATGTTTCTCAGCAGCTGCTGTATGGCCTGCCAGTTCAACCGGTACCTCTGTATGATGTCGTGTTCCCTGAGGCCATGAAGGGTGGTTCTTGGGCGGAATATCCTCTCCTGCCTTCTGCGCTGCCTTTGGGGTCCCTGCTGGTGTTGTTGTAGCTGCAATTGTTGCTGCTGGGCTCTGCGTCTGCGTGCACGCTGGATAAGAATCACCTCCATGTCTCCCTTTTGTTGCTCTGCTGCTCTGCTGCTCTGCTGTTTGTTCTGAGTGTTCTGATTAAATACAGGTGTGTTTGCCCCATTTTAACGCCTGCCCTGACCCAGGCATTACATTTTGACGCAAATCGGGCTGTGCGTCATTTTCTCGCTCCGCCTCCCGGCTGTGCGTCATTTTTGCCTGAAAGCATAAATACGACGCACGGCCGTTTAAATCATTTTTTGGACGGGAACGCCTACCCTGCATATCATTAACGCAGGGCGGGTTGCCGCATCCAAAAAATGAGGCACACGGCGGAATTTTGTCGTCCGCGGGCTCGGGCGTCAAAGTTTAAATACGGGGCAACGTTTGCGCTGATTGTGCGTCAAAATTTTTGACGCACAATCGGCGAAACGGAGTATAAATATGCCCCTATGTCTTTAAATCCAAAGGTATGTCCAGGAGACAAAGAGAGTGATCTTTCCACCACAAAATCCAAGAACAGGAGATGGACAAAGCAATGGGATGGAGTCTCTGATGCTTTTCCTTCCTGTTTGAAAAGAAAAGGCTTCTCAATCTGAAAAACAAATTGAAGGGCCTATTGGGGTAGAAAATCTAGTCAAAAATCTCTTCGACTAGCTAGATTTAGTGGTATATGTTATAGAAATCTATTTCAGAAATGAGTTTGCACTTGTGAGCTGCCAGTGCAGCCAGAGGTAGCGTGAGTGAATGCGAAGTCTCACGCATGCTCGCTAGCAGCTAGCAGCCCACAAGTATTGTGGTGCTTGTGAAAGAGCACCATAACCCAATTTTGCGAGCGTTAATGAACTCTGCTCTGCACCAGAATATGGAATCGGAAACTCTGCACTACTCTGCATGGCACAAAGTGCCCAAACTCTGCAAACTCTGCTGGCAGAACTGAGTTCTACATCAAGGCCTAGTCATTTTCTTTACTATACGTTAATCCAAACATCACCTTCGGCAGTGCGCGGCTGCAGTTGGAGGCCGGGCCTGGCCGGTGACCTGGCCCTGAGGCCAACCCTGTAAAAGCACCCGACCTTGTGTCATGCATGGCTTTTACCCTTGTGCAGCAGTGGTTGCCGGCACGGCCTGGCCTGGCCTGCAGCCAGACCCTGCAGCAAACCGACTTAACCACCCAACCCTAAGCTCCTCACAGCCAAAGAGCTCTGGGTTCAACTCCAGGTGCACCTGTCATCGTTTTCCTTCTTTAATTTCTTTTAAACTTCAAAAGTTTAAGGTTCATACTGAAACATGATCTCACTCTTTTTAACTAACAAAACATTTTTCTTTTCAATTTGTCCAAAAATATGTCATTCTAAGTATATTAACCATTAAAGCCTAAAAACCCACAATCTCTCTCCCTCTCACTTTCTTGCTCTCGCTCTCTCCTTTCAATCTCTTTCTCCAACTCACACCCCCACTCAGACCCTTGCACACCCACTCACAGACCCATTCAGACACTCACGCACCCACTCATAATGTACTCAGGCCCCAACACACCCATCACAAACCCTCTCAGACCCTCATGCACCCACTCACAAACCCACTCAGACTTTCACACACCCTCTCACAGGCCTGCGCAGACACCGACGCACACATTAAGGCACTGATGCAGGCACTCTCATACCCAGATAAAGACACTCACAGCTACTGTCACCCCCAGCTACACCCTCTCACACCTATTCTCACACCCAGATAAACAAGCTGTGTCCAACTCCTGCCACATGGTATATGAACAAAGACCCGGGGAAGTGGTGGTCCCTGGGTTTGAGGAGACCGCACAGCTCCCCCGCATGATTTAACTGTTTAGCCCCAGGGAGGTGCTTGCAGCCACCGCATGATTTTTCAATTTTGCCATGGGTAGATTGTGGTCCCTGGGGCGGGAAAGGGTGTGCGGTGCCCCCACATGTGTTATGAAGAAAGCCCTGGGAGGTGGTGGTCCCCTGGGCAAATAAAAGCCCTGTAGAGGGATCCCATGGGCACCCCACTTATATTTTCAGTGCCACCGGGACCTGGCCCAACCAGTGGCTTATTGAAAAACAAGCATAGGTGACGACGCTTGCTTTTAAAAAAAAAAATGTTTTCCCTGTTCCAAACTGCCAGAGCTAAGGGGGAGCAGAAATGAATAGCCAGACCATGATGTGATGTTTGTTATCAGTGTTTATTTACAATAGTTCATTAAGTGGTGATGGTGATAATTATGAAAAGAAATTGTTCACAATGTGTTGGCGCCTACGCACTCCAGCAGCCTTTTTCTGTAGTTCCCCCTCCTGTTGCAGGCCAACATCCTCCTCTTCCTCGTCTTCAGGCATGTATGGGTCTGGTTGGAGGAGGGGAATGTTCCTTTTGACACAAATGTTGTGCAATATTGCACATGTGAGGATGATCCTACAGACCATCTCAGGGGAATATAGTAGGCTACCACCAGTGATGTCGAGGCAGCGGAACCTTGACTTGACGATGCCGAAGGTCCGCTCGACAATTCTGCGTGTCCTCTTATGGGCGTCGTTGTATGCCCGCTCTGCAGCAGTACTCGGGTTGCCAAATGGTGTCATTATCCATGGCTGGATGCCATACCCCTGATCAGCTGAAAGAGAAAAAGAATGGGATCATGTTGATGTAGCTTGCACTGTTGAAAAGACCTTCAATGGCAGTATTTGTCTTGTGTTGTCTGTGACTATTTAGTGTACTAATGTGACATCCTATACTTGTAGGCTATACCATCTGCATTGTGTTGTTTCCTTGGCTGAGCAAGTGTTTGTCTGCTAACAGTTTGTCATCAGTATGTTTTGGGATTTTCAATGCATTGTGCCCTCCCTAGAATTGTGACTTGTGATACAGGTGTCCTTGTGTCTTCACTTGGGGTGAGTAGATAGTTCAATGTAGAGTTTCATTTATAAGTGTTGTTAGCACGTTCATATGAAAGTACCCTGGACATCCCATACCTTTAGACTTAGGCAGTTTATTAATGTAAAGGTAATTGGGACACTTACAATTTGCAAGGTGACATTTCGGCTACCACACTCATTAATGTCTTCACATTAGGCTGTACAGTAAATTCCGATGTGTGACAGGTTCAATGGTGACTTAAGAAACATGGCTAGTGATATCAGGGCCTCAGTGTGTTCCTTTCTAGATGTTGCTGTTGTGGTGTATGTGTTGTGTGTCCTAGAGGGTTGCTGTGCAGTGTGTATATTAGTAGGTTTTAGTACTTACCAACAAGTAGTCCATTGCCATACCGTCCATCCTGGAAGTGTTAGTTGATGGTGCAGTGACGGAAGATGAATGAGTCATGGACACTCCCAGGATATTTAGCCACGATGTTGGTGAACATTCCTTGGTGATCGACAATGGCCTGCACGTTGATTGAATGTGTGTGCTTCCTGTTGCGGTAGAGGTGTTCAGTTGCAGCAGGTGGCACAAGCCGTACATGTGTGCAGTCGATTGCACCAAGGATGTCTGGGAAGCCACTGATTGCGTAGAACCCCTGTTTAGTTTCCTGCTGCTTCTGCAGTGTGTTAGGGAAGCAGATGTGGCGGGGTGTCAGGCGAATGATGGCATCCAGTACTTTGGGCAGAAATGCGGAGAATGATGGTTGTGATATTCCGCCAACCAGGGCACCAGTTGTTTGAAAAGAGCCACTTGCAGCATATGAAGTACAGCAAGCAGCTTTGTTTCTGTTGGTATGGTGTGGGGTGTCACCAAAGTGGGGGCCAACTGCTGTTCAATGTTTCTCAGCAGCTGCTGTATGGCCTGCCAGTTCAACCAGTACCTCTGTATGATGTCGTGTTCCCTGAGGCCCTGAAGGGTGGTTCTTGGGCGGAATATCCTCTCCTGCCTTCTGCGCTGCCTTTGGGGTCCCTGCTGGTGTTGTTGTAGCTGCAATTGTTGCTGCTGGGCTCTGCGTCTGCGTGCACGCTGGATAAGAATCACCTCCATGTCTCCCTTTTGTTGCTCTGCTGCTCTGCTGCTCTGCTGTTTGTTCTGAGTGTTCTGATTAAATACAGGTGTGTTTGCCCCATTTTAATGCCTGCCCTGACCCAGGCATTACATTTTGACGCAAATCGGGCTGTGCGTCATTTTCTCGCTCCGCCTCCCGGCCGTGCGTCATTTTTGCCCGAAAGCATAAATACGACGCACGGCCGCTTAAATCATTTTTTGGACGGGAACGCCTACCCTGCATATCATTAACGCAGGGCGGGTTGCCGCATCCAAAAAATGAGGCACACGGCGGAATTTTGTCGTCCGCGGGCTTGGGCGTCAAAGTTTAAATACGGGGCAACGTTTGCGCTGATTGTGCATCAAAAATTTTGACGCACAATCGGCGAAACGGAGTATAAATATGCCCCTATGTCTTTAAATCCAAAGGTATGTCCAGGAGACAAAGAGAGTGATCTTTCCACCACAAAATCCAAGAACAGGAGATGGACAAAGCAATGGGATGGAGTCTCTGATGCTTTTCCTTCCTGTTTGAAAAGAAAAGGCTTCTCAATCTGAAAAACAAATTGAAGGGCCTATTGGAGTAGAAAATCTAGTCAAAAATCTCTTCGACTAGCTAGATTTAGTGGTATATGTTATTGAAATCTATTTCAGAAATGAGTTTGCACTTGTGAGCTGCCAGTGCAGCCAGAGGTAGCGTGAGTGAATGCGAAGTCTCACGCATGCTCGCTAGCAGCTAGCAGCCCACAAGTATTGTGGTGCTTGTGAAAGAGCACCATAACCCAATTTTGCGAGCGTTAATGAACTCTGCTCTGCACAAGAATATGGAATCGGAAACTCTGCACTAATCTGCATGGCACAAAGTGCCCAAACTCTGCAAACTCTGCTGGCAGAACGGAGTTCTACATCAAGGCCTAGTAATTTTCTTTACTATACGTTAATCCAAACATCACCTTCGGCAGTGTGCGGCTGCAGTTGGAGGCCGGGCCTGGCCGGTGACCTGGCCCTGAGGCCAACCCTGTAAAAGCACCCGACCTTGTGTCATGCATGGCTTTTACCCTTGTGCAGCAGGGGTTGCCGTCAAGGCCTGGCCTGGCCTGCAGCCAGACCCTGCAGCCAAACGACTTAACCACCCAACCCTAAGCTGCTCACAGCCAAAGAGCTCTGGGTTCTACTCCAGGTGCACCTGTCATCGTTTTCCTTCTTTAATTTCTTTTAAACTTCAAAAGTTTAAGGTTCATACTGAAACATTATCTCACTTTTTTTAACTAACAAAACATTTTTCTTTTCAATTTGTCCAAAAATATTTCATTCTAAGTATATTAACCATTAAAGCCTAAAAACTCACAATCTCTCTCCCTCTCACTTTCTTGCTCTCTCTCTCTCCTTTCAATCTCTTTCTCCAACTCACACCCCCACTCAGACCCTTGCACACCCACTCACAGACCCATTCAGACACTCACGCACCCACTCATAATGTACTCAGGCCCCAACACACACATCACAAACCCTCTCAGACCCTCATGCACCCACTCACAAACCCACTCAGACTTTCACACACCCTCTCACAGGCCTGCACAGACACCGACGCACACATTAAGGCACTGATGCAGGCACTCTCATACCTAGATAAAGACACTCACAGCTACTGTCACCCCCAGCTACACCCTCTCACACCTATTCTCACACCCAGATAAACAAGCTGTGTCCAACTCCTGCCACATGGTATATGAACAAAGACCTGGGGAGGTGGTGGTCCCTGGGTTTGAGGAGACCGCACAGCTCCCCCGCATGATTTAACTGTTTAGCCCCAGGGAGGTGCTTGCAGCCACCGCATGATTTTACAATTTTGCCATGGGTAGATTGTGGTCACTGGGGCGGGAAAGGGTGTGCGGTGCCCCCACATGTATTATGATGAAAGCCCTGGGAGGTGGTGGTCCCCTGGGCAAATAGAAGCCCTGTAGAGGGATCCCATGGGCACCCCACTTATATTTTCAGTGCCCCCGGGACCTGGCCCAACCAGTGGCTTATTGAAAAACAAGCATAGGTGACTTCGCTTGCTTTTGAATTTTTTTTCTTCTTTTTTCCCTGTTCCAAAGTGCCAGAGCTAAGGGGTCAGGGTGTCTGTACCCTGCCCCATTTGCTATTTCTTTGCATTTTGTGTTGGGACTCAACTGATGCCAAGTCCCAAGATGGCTGCCAACACTTTCAGGTCTGTTCATTTCCCTGCCTGAGGTTGTCTTTATTTGTGAAGTTGTTGGGGAGGATTCGCAGCCCCAGATATACACATTTATTTTCTCTCTACTTTCTCTTAAACTACTGAATGGATTTAACCCAAATAGGCAATTTGGTGCCATGACTTCAGCAAGCATGGAGCTGCTTGGTGCCATGACTTCAGCAAGCATGGAGCTGCTTTAACAGCAGCTCCGTGTTTGCTGAAGCATTAGAAAGCATTGGTTTTTTACATCCCGATGTCAAAAACCGAAGTGTTTGCTATGACTTTGCTGCCGCTGCAAAGCTGCAGCCAAGCCACAGAAAACAGGTATGTCCTGGGTGTGGGCACCCTGGGACATGGCAGGAGCTGGTCCTGTGGGGTTGTGGTCCCCATGGCCATCAGAGGCTCCTCGAGGAGGGAGATAGCATTGGGCAGGTGGTGGTCCCCGGGGCTAATGGGGGTCCAAAATGGACCCCCTTTTGATACTTTTACTCTTTGCCCCAAGGAGGTGGTGGTTGCCAGGGCACGGAGGCCACAGAACCCCCTGCATATATTATATTTGAAGCCCCAGAGAGGTGGAGGTCCCGGGGGGGGACAGGGGGCTGCACGGCCCCCCTACCATACTTAAACATTGCACTGAGGAGGTGGTGGTTCCCTGGGCTCAGGGGGGCCACGCAGATCCAGCATGTATTATAATTGAAGCCCTGGGGATGTGGTGATCCCTGGAGCTGCAGGTCCTGCACCATATTTAGATATTGTCCGGGGGAGGTGGTGCTCACTGGGGTTCAGGGGGGTCCAGGAAGCCCCCTCACACAAAATCATCAATGCCCCCAGGACCTGGCCCACCCAAGGGCCTATCAAAAAACAAGTGTGTGAGGCTGCACCTGTTTTCAAAAAAACATTTTGCTGCAAATTTGCCAATATCACAAATTTGCGGCAAAAAAGAAGTGAAAAATATGCTTTTATGCTCTGGAGGGGGGGAAACAGTTAGGACCATGTTTCTATAGAAAAATAATTTTTGATATGCCTACATCTTTGGTGCTGGTTAATGTATCTTCATGAAATTTTCCCAAAAGCTTTCAGGCTTATTACAGCTGCTGTTTGAAAAGTTTCTGGGAGATCCGTCAAGCAGGGTCTTAGAAAAATGAGGTGTCCGAAAACATGTTTTCCCCATTCATTTGTCCATAGGGATTTTGAACATCGATGGTGCCGAAACCACTGAACGGAACTACACCAAATTTGTCCGAAAGGTAGCTCTTGGTCTAGAAAGAGGCCTTTTTGTTATTTGGTGTAAATCTATTCAGGAGTTTTAGAGAAATGAATGAAAATCTAAATTTGTATATCTAGGGACACAAAGGATTTGCAACCTCTTCTGGTTTCGTGCTGAGATATGATTGGCTGGCAACACTTCAACAAGGAAGTGTTGGAAGCCATGTTGGGACAAAAGGGGACAGTGTAAAGACCTATTAGTTTTCGTCCTGGGGGACCCCTAATGGCCAAAAAGCTATTTTATAAAAAAATGTTTTGTCGCAGAATCACAACGGGGTTGTAAATCCATGGCAATTTTTTTTTAAAAAGAAGCACAGGCTCCCGCTCTTCCTAATACCTAAGCCCCTAGGTGGGACAAGTCCCAGGGGTATTGATATTCGTAATGCAGGGGGGCTGCTCGGAACCCCTCACAGCTCCGGGTAATGCCACCTCCCTGGGGCTTTAACTTATTACGATGCAGAGGGGCCGTGCAGATCTCCTGTAGTACCAAGGACCACCACCTCCCCGGGGCTTTAATTTAATTATTTGGTAGGGGAGCTGCATGGCTCCCCCCACAGCCCTGGGTAACACCACCTTCCTGGGGCATTCAGTAAATTATTTTAGCTTGAGATAAATATAACAATAACTTGTGAATTTCTATGGTTTGGTACGTTTACAATGCGATCCTAACTATAACGTCCCTGAAGACTTTGTTTTTTTAAGTGAATATATATCTATCTATATCTATCTATGTATGTATATATATATATATATATATATATATATATTTTACAACCATTCTTCCTAAGGAAAACACCTCGGTCACAAGCTGCCTTAGAAATCCATTCACTAAACTCGTAATGGCAAACAAACACAAGAAAAAGAAAGGTTCACCAGACGCGTTTCGGGAATCCTCATTCCCTTGTTCACGGGCTTTACAATGTCCATGTTTCACTTTCTATTTATTTACATATGGAAACTGATGGAAAGGTTATCAACATCAATGACGGCCCTCTAGCTACTTTCAGTAATACCAAATTGTGTGGCCATCTTTAAACATGTTTTACAAACACATTTCAAAAATCATAATTCAGTTATTGTACCACCAGGAACCTTTGTATTCATACTAATTAGCACCTTTAACCACTTTACAACAGGGATCCTTTCATATTCATTCACATTTAAACAAACTCTAGCATTTTTATCAGATTTGTAATTCAAACATATTAATTATATATCTCTTTATCCTCAAAAGTGTACATTTAATACTTCATTTTATCCAACCTGGATCTTGTGTTTTGGACAAGTGTCCAGTATCTTTTAACAGCTGCATATTTATAAAGAAATCCATTCATCTCTTTTATGATCTTCAAATAAAATATTTCAATAAAGGTTTTTACACCAATTGCTTTGATCCTATTAGGGTGGGGCCTGCCAATGGGGGAGGATCTACTCAATATTATTGAGAATCTGGCCTGTTCCATGGAGCTTTATAATTTTAGTACCACAGGGATGCAGATAACTTGTGTTGGAGCTCTTGACTTCTCCAAGGTCACTATGGACCATATTTATGAAAAAGTGGTGCATCAGAGCTGATACACCACTTTTTCTGCACCCCCGCTTACCAGCACCTAACGACACCATGGTTGCACTGCATTTATAATAGGGCACACCATAGTAGTCGTTAGCACAATAGCATCAACATTTCATATGCTATTGTGGCACTTTGCCACACTAGCATCAAAAGATTTGACGCTAGTGTAGCAAAGTGCAAGGAGGCCCATAGGTTTCTCTGGGTGTGCCATTTTAACGCTTGCTCTGAGTATGGAATTAAAAATGATGCAAAAATTGGTAAAGTAAAATCTTTTAAATTTCACTGCACCTTGTTTGCGGGCCTCCTAGAGCCGGAACGCCCCCTTGCACACATTATGTCTGGCGCATGCATTGCACCACTTTGTAAATGTGGTGTGGGGAAAACCCCAGCTTAGCACAGCATTAGCGTAAAACGAAATGATGCTAAGGCGTCACAAGGGGCTCTTAAATATGCCCCTATGCTTGCTGTTGTTTTATGGGGATGTTTTGATGGGGGAGTACTCACACGACATAGAGATGCACTATCTCTGAGCTATACCACTGCCAGAAACTACTCTAAGGAGGGGTGGGTCATGAAGGATCGATGGGAAACCTATAGTTAACAAACCCACAAGAATAGGCACTATACCTTCTCACACTACACGATAAACTATGGATCATTACACTTAGTGTAAAAGAGCTCAGCAACCCAGTTAAGACTCATGCCATCTTGTCTTATCTGTGGTGGATGGGGGCTAATATATGTCTCCTGCAGTAGACGCATCTAACTCCAGGGGAAGGTGGGTACCAAACACACTGAAATTAGAGGCTGACTACTAACATGCCACATAAGGGTTGTGACTATGCCTTTGTTCTCGGCTCTATCTACGCCCCTAATGAGGATCAGGAACGCTTCCTCTGCAGATCAATTGAAGAGACCATGTCCTCAGCAGACACACTGTTATTTCTGCAGGGACGGGGGGTACCTCAATCTAGTATTTCATTACAACCTTGACCTCTCCATTCAAAGACACAGGGAGACTGTGAAGAAATATCCCAAAGAGACATCCAATGGCTTAATTAGATGGGACTACAGGACTTATGGTGAGAGTTTCATCCACAAACCTGAGACTACAACTTCTAATTGCATGCCCACTAGTCAATCGCAAGACTGAACCACTTCTTAGGGACTAAAGAATTGTGGGCTCTGGTCACTTCAGTAAATATTGAGTTGCAATCACTTTCTGATCATGCTGCGGTAACAATAGACCGTATTCTCCCCCCAATGAGACATGTGCACCAACCTTGGTGCCTGAGAGATACCCTTCTTCACATGCTTGAAGTATTCAACCAAATCACCTTGACTATCCAAAACTATCTGGCCTCTAACGATACAACAGACATTCCTATCCCACTCTTGGGGAAGACCTTAAAAGCAGTAATCAGAGAGAAATGTATTGGATATTGTTGGCTAATAATAACATTTGGTGGGACAAGGGAGAACACCTGCAGCAGCAGGTAAGAGAATTGAAACATATCCATCACCCGACTGGTGCCCCTAGAGTATGGTGACAGCTGGAGTCTGCCAGGAAGCAACTCATGCACCTGGACCTCGACAGAGCTGAATATCCCTTTCTCTGACTAAAACATTCCTTTAGTGTATGAGGGAACAGATCTGGGCAGGTCCTGGTGAACAGGCTGCAAGCTCAACTCCAGGCCATGAGAGTCGACTCTCTGGTAATAGATGACAGCACAGAGATTTTCAATGACTGTCTTATAGCTTCCCGATATCATCATATCGGCCATAGTCTGAAAAAGGCTCACAAATCTCCGGGTCCAGATTGATTTCTGGCACTATTTTATCAGACTTTTTTCATGGCCCTAGCACTGTTCTTGACCCGACTATACAATGCGTTTGCCAGCCCATCAACTGATCTACCCTCGATGTTGGAGGCCTCTTTTATTGTCATCCATAAACCCAGTAAAGGCAAAAAACAGTGTGGGCCCTGCCAACCCATTTTACTCCTTAATGTGGATGCCAAGCTCTTTATGAGCATTCTGGCAGTCTGCCTGAACCCGCTCATGCCAGGTTTGATAGCCCCAGACCAGGCAGGCTTTGTCCCACACTGGCACTATAGAAATAACACCAATAGACTTTACTTCATAGAAAAGTGAAACGCTCCAAGTGAGACATCATGCTCTTGGCCATAGATGCTGAGAAGGCATTTGACCACATCCACTTGCCGTATTTAGCAATGAACCTTACCCACTTCAGCTTTGGTGAGAAGTTTCGTACCTGGATTATGAGTAATTAAAGCCCACCAAGGGTGACTGTTTGGGACAGTGGTCAAACATCTACTCACTTCTTGATTCGCAGCGGAACCTGGCAAGGCTGACCCTAATCGCCATTGCTGGTTCCATTCTACATGGAGCCCTGCGCCCAAAGGGTGCCCGATAACCTAAACATCACCAGGATTAGATTTGGGTGGGACACCGATACCATCAACCTTTATTCCAATGATGTCTTAGTGGTCCCGGACTACCCCCTCAACACCGTACCAGCATTTTTGGAGGAGTCAGCATTCAGATAAATGTCCATACATCACAGGCCTTAAACCTCCTTGTCCCTCCATCCCATACCTAGGGACACAGTTAGCCTTGACAGCCGGGCACTCCGTCAGGGCACCAAAGATCACACACAATGATGACTGTACCATCTCTACCTCTTTGGACAAGTGGCAGCCTTAACGCTCTAATGTGCATCCTTTTCCAAACTCTCCTGACTGAACCACCTGCAGGGATCCTCAGTTCATTACAGCCAAGATCAAAGCTGCCTGCCCCCAACAATGCTACTACGAGGCGGCCCATCTCCAATATATGGTGAAACGGTCATGTGCAGATTGACAGAAACACTGGCTTTTCATGGATTGCGAAATCGCGGGCACTCACTTGTGGAAGGCCCTGTTTTTTAAAAGGCCTCTACTCCTCTCTGTTTACGAGACTGGTGGTGAAGGTGTGGGACAGCATAGCAATGCAAAAGTTCCATCTGTGACAGAGAAACTGCTGCTGATCCATAGGCCATTTTTTCAACACAGATAGCCCCCTTTCCTTTGAACAACTATGGAAGGATTAGGCACTCCCTGAGACAGAGCGACTGCGCTATCTACAGGTCAGATCTTGGCTCTCACACCCCCAAGTATGAGTGGGAGAGCAACGCTTCCTGACAGCTTTTGACAAGTGGCTGAAAACAAAAACTGGTGACAAACCTTTGATCACGGAACTATCCAGTATACTGTTGCTTTTCATCACCCCAATCACCTGGGCAGGAATGCTAGTAACTCGAGGTAGGCAGACAACTAACCCCTAAAAAGTGGTCTGAGATATATTACAGAGATTGCCACATGGCACACAATGCTGATAAAATTGAGTTGGCAACTAATATCATCACTTACTGGTACCTAACACCCCCTTGTCTACATAAAGGTAACCCTGAATGCAGTGCAGATTGCTGGTAGCACTGTGGCTCGCCTGGCATGCTACTCCACATAATGTGGGACTTACCTAAGCTGATGTCATTCTGGGAGGAAGTCCTCAATGACAAAGATACAGACAAGGTCACACAACTGCCCTGATCCCCTTTCCACACAATCCTAGGCCTACCCAATACACTTACCTATTTACTAAAGTCCTGGAGGGGTGCCAGGTAGGCCTGGCTCATGGCACAGCTCATCAGACTATCGTACCTCACAGGGACATCGCCACAATCCCTACACATCTAGGTTGGCTGAATTGACTGTGGCACATTCTTGGAATGGAGACGCTAACTCTTATACTGATGAAACAGGAGAAGTCTTTTAGCAAACACTTGTGACCTTTAATCTCTCTCCTTTCTAGGGAATTACGGTAACTGATGTGTCCCAGGTACTTGCGTCTACTCCGCTTGGCCGATCTGTTCCCTCCTGCCCTAACTGAAAATCACAACTTGACAGATAATACACACATTGCTTGAGCATAATTTTAAAAAAACCCAAAGATAGAGAGTACTCCAGGGTGCATGAGGGGAGAAGAGGTTTAGGGGATTATTGAAAGTATGTTGCACTATGTTCTCATGACTATATTCGGAAGCACTGTGATGCTTGCCTCTCAAACATACCTCTTCATTTATGATTCTGCAGCAATAAAAACAGATTTGAACCATAGCATTTTGCCATCTTGCGGTAGGCCTTTGAAACATTTCTGATGTGCCAGTATCAGTCAGGTCGCATGTTAAAAGTCCTGGCCTCTTCAACTGTCATGCTATCTAGGGCATTAATAATTGAAAAACATTGTTAGCACAAACTGTAGATATAGACAATGTGTGTGAAAATGGGCTGACATTGTAATACAATCATATGTGAAACCAAGATCATCCAGAAAATGATCATAACCCCCAAATTGTTATAGTACAGAGTAAAGTATGCATTCAGGAAGAAACAAGACTTCTTAGGGAGAGCTTTGCACTGATAATCTAAAGCAACTGAAATGGAGCTCTCACTCAGTTAAAGCCCAAGCTGAAGAAGCAGTCACGGTCCCGGAAAGCATGGCCAGTGAATCCACAAATGTGATCTTGGTCTGGGAGTCATGTTAAAAAAATCTTACTAATCAAGGTTCTGTGAGAGGAAGGAATAAGGGTGCATATTAGGAGCACGGTAACAGCATACTTATGTCACAAGCAGTACGGTTGAGGAAATCGGTAGAGAGCAGGCTTTTGAGACAGTTGTGGAAACATCAGGAAGATGAAACAATCCTAAAAGCCCTCCGGAAGGAAAGGAAACACCTAACAAGTGAAATCTGGTCCTTTAAAAACTCAAAACAGGTAACGCTATTGACTAAATTGCACCATGCATGGGTATCTGCAGGCTCAAGATGCTTCTGGAGATTGGTTAATCCCATTGAAAAAGGCCCAAGGGCTGCTAATAATGTAAACATAAGCAAAGAGTCATGGGTGGGATACCTGAAATCCTAATTTAAAGAAACGTCTCTGGCAGATGCTGGGCCAGCTCAATGGGAGAGGGGCGCCTGCGGGGCCAAGTTACAGGAGTCTATTATGTTTACTTCCTTCGAAATATCTAAGATTATTGACAAATCAGGCTCCAACTGCGCACCTGGACCTAATGGGTTACCTAAGGCCCTGTTAAAGCAGCTAATGACAAGATGGGCAGCCTTTTTTGCTGCAATGTTCAACCACATCTTGTCAATAGGAATTTTTCCGGATAATTGGAAGGGCTCAATAATTTATCCTATTTACAAAGGAGGGAACTATTGACTAATTGCCCTTTTGGATATGGACCTCAAATATTTTTCTATGGGACTCTTGCAGCATCTAGAATTGTGGGCCGCGGATAATGTCACGCTTCCCATTAATCAGACCAGCTTCAATAAGAGCAGGGTAGTTTAACCAACCTTATGGCACTGAGTTTGATCATTAATAGAGCAAAGGCCACAAGGACACCACTTTATTTGTATTTTGTAGATTTTAAAGCTGCCTTTGACTATGTTCCTCGTGCTAAATTGTGAGCAAAACTACAGCAATGCGGGTTGCCGCTAATTCTATTGTATGCCATTATTATGCTCTACTCTGACACATGGGTAAAAATTAAGCTCGGGGATGGTTCTTATCTATCTAGGCCCATTAAGTCTACAACTGGTTTGAAGCAGGGCTGTGTGCTGGCTCAACTTCTTTTCAACCTATACGTAGTAGACCTTTCCTCAGTATTAGATAATCAGCCAGCTAACCCCCCAACTCTTGGTGGTCACCAATTATCCAACCTACTTCATGCAGATGATCTGCTGCTGCTTTAGAGTAGGTTTACAGAGACTTCTGAATAGTTTGGGAGGGTATACACAGGCTAATGACCTGGAAATAAATCAAGGTAAAACGAAAATAATCTCCTTTAATCACAAACCCACTTCACATCGTAAATGATACTTGAATGGACAGTTTATTGAGGAAGAGCAACTTAAACATACTTGGGGGTTAGGATTGACTCAAGAGGTTCGTTTGCAGGGCATAGGGAGGTGATAAAGGAGAAGGCACAAGCTCTAAATCATGCCTTTGGAAGCCAAGCAAAGTCAATCCTTGGGCACTCTCTTAAGCCATTGACCACAGTAATGATAGCCAAATTACTCCAGACACTATCCTATGGCACAGAAATAATGAGGGGGCAGAGAAGGTCATGTAAGACAAACTTATAGACAAATCATATAAACAAGTTTTCCGACTACCCAGATTGACCTCTCAGGCCCAAGTCAGATTGGAATTCTCACTAGTAAAACAATCATTGGCCAGGCCAGCAGTTTTTATAAAGGGGTGTAATAAATTGCCGCTTTCCACGGAAGGGACGCTAGCCAATTTAGTATGACGGGAAATTAACCTTGAGAGGGGTAACATTAGCTTCAAGGTGTACCTTGGAAAAAGTATATTACAACTGGATCTGGGTGACCTATAGGATAGCACATTGCCTGGGTCTGTATTCAGAAAAGCAGTAAATAAATAATTTAAACTCCTAAGTTGGTTAGAAGATTTGGAAGAGTTACCTAAACAGTCTCATGGGTGGGTGGTTTTAAACTCATATAAATAGGCAAGGAATCACCCAATTTGTCCGCTCTTTCCTCCTTGAAAATTAAGCAGAGCCTTTTAATGCTAAGATTGGGAGACATCCCAACCCTTGTCTTCCTACTCAAATGGAAAAAGGGTGCTGTGACACCGAGCCAGGAATGCAGACTATGCCATCAGGCTGTAGAGTCATTGACCTATGTGGTCTGTATCTTGACAGTCCTCGCCAATCAGAGAAGGAAACTATTGAGAAGGGAATTCAGTGCCCTAGGGGTCAGATCCTGTAGATCATCCATCATTGCAGCCTGTGACCCAAGCAATTACATTTCAAATACCAGGCTAGTTGAGAGAAACTTTGACCCCCTTGTCGCTCCACCCCATTGCCTTTAAAGAAGGAGTAGGGGGTGTTTAGAAAGATATTACATTCCAATTTTTAAGGTTAGCAGAATGGGAGATTTTTTCCTGCCTGATTAAATCTTTACTTTTCAAGGAAAGCAATGGTTTTATAATGCTTTTTAAGATGTAATTAGGCAGAGTTCGAGAGGTATTTTATCTAAGTTCTGTCCCAACCCATCAGGCACTACAAAGCAATTAATGTGGTGTTTAGATAGGATTTTATCCAAGTATTGTCCCCAGGTATCGGGCATTTTTTGTTGTGATTGTGTTTAATTCATTTAATGTGCCAGCGTTTGCTTGGCATTCATGTATTGTACATCATTAATGCTAACAAAATAGTCGAAATTTAAGGACAATGTACTCTGCACATTATCAAGTTAGGAGATGTTAATGCAAGGTAAAAGGGCAAAAGCCTTATAGGTCATAGGTAAGTGACAGAGGGAAAAGCCTCTCGTTGCTAGCCTGATTTGTATGTAAACTGTGGGGACTTAAGGAGGGTTAAGGGTCATCTAACAGGCATTTATGCGAATGGTATTCTTAAAAAGTTTTTTTTTTTTGTCGGATTGGAAGTCTGCTTTGCAGAGTTTCTGATTGATTTTAAGTGTGATGTTCTGTGATCAAATGGTTTTATGGTTCTGATTAACTAATAAAGCAAATTCTTTACAATCATATGTGCCTGGCCAAACCAAATACAGAAATACAGATTAAAATATGGACAATATACTGCCACTACATAGAAATCCCCTACTTGAGCACGGAAAGCTGAGTCAGCTGCCATCTGTGTAGGTGCACAATATGTTAATGAGTCACAATGAGATTACAACCATATCAAACAGAACAATGATTCACACTCATAATGATGTCCATATTTTAAATTGGACGCAGGGTCCAAAATTTGTAAATTTGTGTTTTAAATTGCATCATGCGAGTGGAGTGGGCTGATACTTGGTCATCAACATAAGTGAACGCGTTTAAGGTGATACATTACATACCCCACCTGGAATAACTTAACACAACACACACTGCTGGCTTCCCTTACTCTGTGTCAGATAGCCAATACATGGATGAGGGTTGTCAGTTATCTCCTCAAAACATGACTGGGTACATTAAAATTATTTACCCTTAGGCAAATGTACAGCAATGTGACATGTAGCTTCTGGTAAAAAATTGTAGCCAAAAACATGGTGATTCAGTATTAAACATGTCATACCAAAGCTGCATTCAGCTGCACACATTATAAATTAGACCATGCATCTGGTTAGTGTGTGCATGCATGCTGGACAACTCCTCTAACCAATAACTTTGTTCATTATAATGCAGGGACCCTTGCACCACGACTCTGAGGGAGGATCAAGTAACAGCCATACTGTGTGGTGAGCTATGAATAATGAACAAACACATGAACAGACACACATGTAGCCATGCTATTTGCTGTCTGTCATGGGTCAAATACATTAATTATGAATAATTTTGTGCCTCTCCAAACCATATGCTGCAACTATCATATTCAAAATTGGTTAGATTGTGATTGCTACCCTGCTGACACTGTTACACATGTTGTCACAATTCTGCTTTTGGTTTGTCATTCTGCTACAGAGACAGTTATGTTGTCTACAAACAAACTAGGTGTACCACAGCAGGTATGTTTGGACACCCTTATGGTCAGTCAAACATATATGTTGTAGCTGGAGAGCTCAAAAGTATGCAGCATTGCTGAGCAATGTATGCTGCATGTTGATGGCACATATGTTGCATATACACATAGCAATGTTATATTTCACATAAACCACACACAAACATCAAAATGCTACATACATGTACTTATAACACTGGTAGAAGTAATGTCCTGGAACGAATCAAGCTCTGCACAGGCAAATGGTCGGTGTCCTCCTTCAAGTCATGTTTTTTGACATTGCATTGTAAATAATGCATTCACATATGCTACAGTTATACCATACACACTATGCTATCCCAGTATTTACACAACAGCTTCGACACACATATCTAAATATGATCAGATTACTGGACAAAACTAGTCCGCTTGCAGACATAAGCTGGCAGGATAGTGAAGCACAGATGTAGCCATCTTCTCTTGCCTGAAGCATGCCTCAGGCATGTGATGTATTTAGTAAAGCTAGCTAGCATCATGTCAGACTCCATTATACCATGACACATGGGTGACAACATTGACCCTTGAAATAACTAAGTGGTGTTATCATGGAAAAAAGAAGGCATACACCATATGTAACATAGTAAAATTTGTAAAAGGGTTTACTAGCACTGGTGCAAAGAGTGCAGACTAGTGTTAAATCTTTGTACCTTCCAACTTTGTGCAAGGATGCCTGCCATTTCGGCAGGTACAATGTTTTGGTGTTGCCCTAAAAACACACAGTTCTGCACATGTAGATACTTATAAGTCATATTAATCTGTATACATGTGTAGGACAATGCAGCATTCATGGAAGATTTCAGGTAAATGGAGTTTGGACATAGATTTCCTGCTTAGCCTACAACAGAGTGTCTGAAGGTGAACACACTCTTGCAGCACACACACTGTCAACATATGCACACTGTTCCACATTACAACCTTTTTGCTGTGTATGTCTTGCACAGGCACATGTTCCACACATGGAGTTATCATGCACACACATTTGGATCAACATGATATTGGGAAAGGGTGAGTGTAACTCACAGCAACAGACCAGGGTCACATACACTACTGATGTTCAATAAATATCATGCTGCCAAATATGCATGTCTTACTCCTGTCAAAGGCAGTAGCAATATATCTACTCTGGAGGCCAGACTTTGTGTGCCCTCCTGGTCCAAGAAGACAGCTTTACCTGACACAGGTCTATCTAATGTCACACACTCAAATGACATTTCCCTATTGGGATGACACAAGATTTCTGATGCCCTCAACTATGCACTTGTACACTCCGGGCAGGGGGAAACTACTCTTGCCATGCAGAGGAAAATTCCTATCCAAATTCCTCCTAAACACCATGTTCTATTACTTAGTGTGTATACACACAGTTTTGTCTGACTTTTGACAGGTACAAATCACACTCTTTACATCTCTCTATTCTTCAGGTGTTGTGATGTTTGCAAAACCATCTCCATTGTCAAACTTCTCAGGGTAATTACTCACACTGAAAAGTAATCAGCTTATATTTTTGTGTTACAACACTGTTGTTCTTACTCAACACCTGTGCCCTTCCTCACATCAAATATCATTTGTGTGGTGACCTCATTCATTGTATATTCCATGCTATACATGGAATGTGGAATGAGAGATCCTCGGGGGGCATTCCAGAGAGGACAGTTGTAGAGAGCAGTCAGAGGGGTTGATGACTGCGGCCAATAAAGATCCAACTTTATTGAACTGATTATTGGTGTTCGTTCCCATTTTCATCACCACAAAATCTGGCAACGAGCCGGCCACAGTCAAGAAACCACTTCCAGTTTTTCGGGACCACAAGGAAATCTTCTTCATTGAGCGCAAAGAGCTTACGCACTGCGCTAAATGGTTTCAGGCCAATTGCTTGTTTTGGTTGTGAAGTTTTGACAGCTTCCGTGTCAAAGACCCGTCATGTACGTTCATTTCACTTAATATTTTACAACTTTTTATGTGATTGTTACTTTCGGTTCCCAACGGCCTCCCCCGTGTGCTACATAGCTTCACGTGTGTCCAGCATCATGCGCATTCAAGCACGTCCAGCATCACATTACATTATTACGTACGTTCAGCCCTACGCACGTTGAGGCACCCACACTATGTGGCATGTACGAATATGCACATCATCCATATTTTGAGAAATTGCAATCCACACGCATAATACGTATGGTGGACATACTTTAGCAAAATCCATTAAAAAAAATTTAAATCCACACGCATAATACGTAGCGACACATATGGCAATCTACCACCCCACAGAAGTGTGTGGACTTCACTGCAATCCGCACGCATAATAAACCCCTCGCAGAAATGTGTGGATTTCACTGCGATCTGCATGCACATCAAACCCATGGCGATCCGCATGTATAATACTTACGAGCCGCTGGATTTTACTGCGAACCCCATGAATAAACTCACTGCGATTCGCACGCATAATACTGAGGAGTTTGCAGATTTTACTGCAATCCGCGCGCAACTAGGGAGCCACTGAAATAGAAGCGAAGCAGCGTTAATCAAATTTATTTTTTACATACTACTACAACACATTATCCTAGACATTATGCAGAGTGTCAGAGCTCTGCCACTTGTTTTTACTAACACCTGGAGATCTACCAATACCTCAGAGAATTTGGCATAGGGTTTCACTAAATATTTAGGAGCTATAGGTGGTCATAAATATTGCCCAGAGAGGAAAAGATGTTTATTAGAATACAATTTAGGGTTTGAAAGACAATCTGTTTATGAACACTTACCTACATACAAATGACCAGAGGGTGAAGCAGATCATATTAATGAGTCTCAACTTGCAGTAAAAAAAAACTCGAAAACCAGTTTGCTGTTCAACCAAGCTTGAGAGAAAATAGACATACATTTTTCACACAAGCGCAATATCAAGATGAATCAATTGACAGTTATATAGCAATTTTACATACATTAGCTTCTGAATGTAGATTTGAAAGCTTTACGGCACAACTCATTCTCAATCAAATACCGGTACACTGTTGGGATAAGAAAGTTCAAGAAAAATTGTTAATGTTAAAAAATCATTCTTTGTCAGAAACAGAAGAAATCATAAAAAGTATAGAAATTTCTAAGAAAGCATGCAAGGAACTTTCACAAAAAGAACATGTTGGAGTAAGTGCAGCCAAAATTAAAGGGAACTCCAGCAATTACACTAAAGAACAAACCAAGAGATCAACACAGAACCAAACTAAAGACTAATTCTTCAGCAGAAGAAACATATGTTTCAGATGTGGTAATCCTAGACATGGTAACAACGCTCTTGCATGTACTGCTAAAAATGTCAAGTGCAGAATATGTTGGAAAATAAGGCATTTTGCCAAAGTTTGTCAGAGTAGTAAAACACCTGATAAAGTGAATGTGATTGAAGAACTTGATACAAATGAAAGCTCTAGATATGAAGTGAACCCAAAGAAAGATGTAATACTAATGGTCCAATGTGGTGAACATAATTGCATAGACCCTCATGAACACATTGGGGTTGATGGGAAGAAACTACTCCTTTTAATAGATTCTGAGGCAAGGATGACCATAATTACTGGAGAATTGCTATTGCAAACACATGGGGAAAAGAACTTGTTACCCTCTGACAGAAACCCTGTGTTGTACAATGGAATAAAATAGATCTTGTTGGTTATTTTGAAGCATGTATGAAATATAAAAAGAAAGTGATTCTTGGGAAAGTTTAAGTAGCTAAAAAAGGTTTGAATATACTTGGGTGGTATCACCAGGGGTTATTCGGTATGACATTAAGTCCAGGGAGGAGTGTTCATGTTTCGTTAGTTACCGGTGAGTTAAATGATGACTCTCTGGTAGGTCAAGACAAACAACCCAAGAATATTTGGTTACAAAAGTTCAATAAGGTGTTCAGTAATGATTTGGGCAGGAACACAGGTTTTAAACATAAGACCAAAATACAAAATGATGCTGCACCTGTAAAGCATAAATTGAGAAATGTACCCTTCAGTGTACGTCAGGATTTAGTGAGTATTCTCAAACAAATGGTTGTTGATGGAGTTATAGAACCTATAGAGTCATCACTTTGGGTTATCTCCTTTGGTCATCACACAAAACTATGGGCAATTAAGACTTTGTATTGACTTGCGTAGCCTGCACAAAGTCATATCGGTCGATTCACATCCTTTACCACGTATTGATGACATCACATCAACTTTTGCACTTTTGCTAGACAAGAAGTTTTCAGCAAAATAGACATATATTCGGCATATCATCAATTTGAGTTAGATGAAACTTTAAGGCATTACACAGCTTTTGTGTCACTTTCTGGCACTTTTCAAATCAAAAGGATGCCTTTTTAAGTTGGCGTCCACTGCTTCTGTCTTTCAGAGGGTTTTAAAAAACATTCTTCAGGGTATTGAAGGTGTCATAACTTTTCAGGATGTTATACTGATCACTTGTGAGGATGAATGTACCCATGAGGAAGCAATGAATAAAATGTTGCAAATATTACAAAAATATGCTGTAGTAGCAAATGTAAAAAATGTGAGTTTGCTAAATCCAGTGTATAGTACTTAGGTAATGTTATCTCAAAAGATGTGGTTAAACCAAGGCCAGGTTTGGTAGAAGCGATCGTTAGTGCACCTGAACCAAAAACAAAAGACCATGTCACATCTTCTCTGTGTTTATGTGAATTTTATTCAAAATTCATTAAGAATTTTTCTACTAAAACAGCAAACTTACGGTAACTCCTCAAGAAAAATAAAGAATTTGTATGGGATACAAAATCACAGGAATAATTTAGAGCACTTAAAAATGACATATTTGAGGGAGGAATTTTAGTGCCTTTTGATCCTATTGAACCTTGCACTATTACTGTAGATGTTAATAACAATGGTTTGGGGGAAATGCTGTCCCAAGAAGACAAAAACAGTCAAGAACAAACTATAGGGTTTGCGTCACCTTCTTTAGCAGTCAACAAAAAAGTTTTTTCTGTGATAAAAAAAGAGTTATTGGCTTGCTGTTGGGCTGTTGACTGATTCAAGGACTACATTTGGAGGGTAAGGTTTACACTCAAGACTGATCATAAACCTTTAGTGAACATTCTTAGTGGAGAAGTTATCAAAGAGCACACTCCGAGAATTGCTAGATTGAGTTCAAAGCTACTACAGTATGATTTCAAAGTAGAGTATATTCCTGGCGGGAAACATATAAGGATCGATTTTTTATATTGTTCACCAATTAATTCAGATGAGAAAATAGAGTTGGTGGATTAAGAAGATGAAGAGTGTTTGATTCCGGTTGTAGATGTGTGCAATGGGAAAACGTTTATGGAGACTGAGTGGAATGAAGAAATGTTAAAAGATGAAGATATGGTACATATAAAGAAATATTTGGCCCACGGTTGGCCCAAGGAAAGTTCTCTACCAATAAATTGACAAGCCCATACTAAAGTTGCAGACAAATTATCGGTGGAGAACAATAGTATTTTGATGAGGAACCATAAATTCATTCCACCAAGAGGCTTAAGAGACAAAATCATTATGATTGGTCATCAAGGACATTTGGGACAAACCAATACTAAGAGTAAGTTAAGAGAGTGTTATTGGTGGCCAGGTATGGATCTTGAAATAGTTACCTGTGTGAGGAATTGTGTGATCTGCGCAAACAGTGACAAAGTGTTGAAAACTCAGCCAACACCTTTAACACCAAGTATTTTGCCTGTGGGACCCTGGATTAAGCTGGCCATTTATGTTATTGGTCCCTTTAGCACCCTAGCAAGAAGATTTAGATTTGCGTTTGTGGTGGTGGACTACTATAGCGAAGTAGAGTTTATTGAGGATCCCAATACTAATGCAGCTATTGAAAGTTTGAAGAGATTATTTGCCAGGGAAGGAGTTCCTAAAGAATTAGTGTCTGACAAAGAGGTACAGGTTATCTCTAGAGAAATGAAATAATTTGGGGGAAAATATGCCATCCAACACAAGCAAGTTGCTCTTTTTCATCCTCAAGGAAATGGTCTAGTTGAAAAAATAAATCGCACACTGGTTGAATGTATACAATGGGCAATTTAAAATAAAATAGAAGTGAATAAAGTAGTGGAGGACATGTTGTGATCACATCGTTCCTCTCCAAATGCGGTTACTGGTGTAAGTCCGTTTGAAGTGATGAGAGGTTGTGTTTCGGCCTCCAAGCTGTGTCCTGCTTGGCTGAGAGAAGTTAAGATCAAAGCCTTTGAAGCTCAGTCTTTAGATGAGATCATTAGACCTCGTGTCAAGAAGTTTCAGAATAAAATGTAAGACAACTATGATAAAAAACACAATGCACGGGTCGAAAAAGCCTAAATTAATATAGGTGATTGGATACGAGTAAAAGAACCTACTCATGTGGCTAAGGGGTTGTCCAAATTCAGAAGTCCAGAGATAGTAGATGCTGTTTCCAAAAACGCAGTACGCATCAAAGGTCACGAATGGTGGAATTAAAAAAGTATAGTGAACATTAAGAGAGATTACGATGGTGGCACTAGGGGGAGATCTCACGATGTTATTGAAGAACCAAATGGGAATTACGGTGAACAAAAATCAAAAAAACAAACCTGGTTTGAAAGCAAACAATGAAGAACTATTGAGACACAGAAGTAAGAGGATTACTAAAAAAGCTTGCTAGATATTGTGATTAAGCTTTTACTTAGGTATTTTGAAATGCATTTAAATTCAAGAGTTATCATTTTGTATGGAAAACGAAGATGTTGTGGTTATTTCATATATTCTACATTCCATGCTATACGTGGAATGTGGCATGAGAGATCCTTGGGGGCATTCCAGAGGGGTCAGGTGTAGAGAGCAGTTGGAGCAGTCGATGACTGTGGAAATAAAGATCCAACTTCATTGAACTGATTATCGGTGTTCATTCTCATTTTTATCACCACAATTTGTCTCAAAGAAACCTGGCTATATGATTCCTCGCGATCCGACATTGCTCTGGATGACCATGCTGGGTTTAAAATCCTCTGGCTTCATCACACTACCAAATGAGCTGGCATGGTCACTATTTAATTCTGTGACTCTCTTCCCATTACTGTATGCCTTCTGACAGTCACATTTGCAGATTTTTGTTTGTTAGACTCTATATCACACCTTCACTTTCGCTTTGTGGTACTCTTGTATCTTACCTTCTATGATGTCCCCTAACTTTGTTCTACAACTTCCTGAATTCATAGCCCTTTTTGTTACATGCTAGGGTAATGATGGTATCCTGGGTGACCTAAATGTATAAATAGATTTCCCTTCTCATTTTAGTGTCACCTTGTTAGATCCATTTGTGAGGCTTGCTCAGGAACAGTTCCTTTTCCTGTCTACATATCTAGCGGGATATATTTGTTTTTAATTGTGGTACATTACCGATTATCTCTCAACCTAATCCCCAAGCCTGGATTGACCATTTTGCTGTTCTTTCCTCCTCCTTTGCTCTCCCTTCTCCTTCAACCTGTTCCTCCCCACCCTAGACAAACGTGTCTTCTGTGATTCTCTTTCATGGGCTGGAGTCAGTACAGCCTAATATTCCTTTTGGCCATGAACGAAATATTACTCAAAAAAATTCATTCTTGTACTAATATGGCCCTCGACACTCCAGCATCTCTGAAACTACCTTCCACATCTTGATTGTCAGAGCTGTGGCAGTAGTTAAATAAACACCAGCGTAAAAAAGCATGGTGCTGTGGATAAAGCGTGAATCCCTCTATGTTATAATCTTTAAAGCAATGAAAGTGTGATCTAAACAAGCTGCTCTTTCTATTTTATCACTAGCATTCCATCCGCCTCTAATTTGTGGAGAGAAATGTTTAACTTGTTCAAGGACCTTTTTATTTCTGCTACCTGCTCCACAACTGTTCCTATTTCAGTTGATCTCTGCATATGCAACGGTTGACATTAAATAAATACTAACTTAAAAAACATAAAAAATCTGAAATTCGCTCATTGCATTTCAGTAACTTACAATAACTTGCGCCCGACCATGCACTGATTATGACCTGACTTACATCATCGCACATTAAATGACATCAATAATGACCTTGCTACTGACATCTCAAAAACATCTGCTATGTGACTATTAACTCTGCATAATAAAACATGCAAAAAAGGTAATGTAATATTGAAGTGTTTGGTTGGCATATTCAATGTTTGATAACTTTCAGTGCTTGAAACAAGTTCATCCATTGTTGCCCACCATATTTTTTTACCAACGCTACACAAAACTGCAGTGAGACCATCACAACCTTCAATATTGTCATACACTGGCTACACTAGAATTTGTATATCATTTTCTGCTACTTTGTTTTTCTCACTGCCTTCCCACATTCCAAAAGCACAGATTACATCTTGAAAATGCACAACATTCCATGGAAAGCTGAAAGCACATGATTGCTCTCAAGGTTTCATCATGTTACTGCATTATAAACATCAAGACGAGGTCGAAGCATGTGCATAAGAAGAAAACCCATTGGTTTCACCAAACAACAAGATTTTGGAGAGTAAAGAATACTGCTTAGAGAGCAACATCTTTCAGTTTCAGGATGTTATTTATAGGCAAATCAGTTGAACTGCAATGCGTCCAAAACTAGCTCCAGTCTATATTAACCTTGTGAATGGATGGTGGGAGGAGAACGTTTCCTGGACCAAATAAAATGGCAAGTACACACTGCACAGTGTGACGTGGCATAGTGATGTAGATGACCGTTTTGTAACATGGTCTGTCAATAAGATACATGCTTGAGAAATCATAATATCTCTGTACAACAATGATTTAAATCTCAAATGTAGTGGTCACATCAACAAACACTGACTTTTCTCGACCTCAATTTGGAAAAAAGGAGTAATTCGTTACAAACATACATGTTTTGCAAAGATACATTTGAAAACAGCATGTTACATGGAGAGGTTTCGCATCTATGCAGTTTGAAAGGGAGCATCTTCTATGGGGAATTTGTCCACGTTAGACGTAATTGAAGCGTAGATATTGACTATCAAGCAGAGAAGGAAATTCTGTTTTCCACTTTTGAAAATAAGGTTATTTGTAATATGTTCCACCAGCAGCAAGCAAAAAAGCATCAAATAGAGTGGAAATGATTTATTGATCAAACAAACACAATTTAATATAGAAGTTTTATTGTAGATTACATCTTGTATTGATACCAGATTACTAGACTGATATAAAAACCTGTGATATTTTAAATGTATATAATATTTTAAGAGGAAAAGTGGACAACTGAGCTGCTGTCCCCACGTAATAATGGTAACACTCCTTGATAGATGACTTGGTGTGTGGCTATTTATAAATGACTTCTAAACAGGCTTGTGTGACTAAACCTATATTCAAGTATGTGCAATTTAAAAAAAAAAAAAAATCACAGACTCATTCATTCAATAATGCATTCACTCATACATGCACTCAGAGACCCAAACAACCACTCACACATCCACTGACAGAGACAGGCCGTGTGGCCAACCCCCACTGCGCACGGAATAGAAATTAAGCTATTATAGTTATATACATATATATATATATATATATATATATATATATATATATATATATATATAGAGAGAGTTAGTTCAAGTAACTATAACTAATGCCCTAAGGTAACTATAACTTGCACCCCCACCAGGCACAGCTATCTCATCAATAAGTTTACTGTAAATATTACAGTAATGTTATCAATGGTGTTCTAAAAGATGTCATGAAATCTCTATTATCAGAGGTAATTAGCAGTGCATGACAAAGAACTAAAATTGCCCTTGCTACCTGAAACCCACACCTATACCCACTGTAAACTATAAAAATTCCCTTGCCACACAAAAACCCATATCCACTCTAAAATCTAAATTTTTCCTTACCACCGAAAACCCATACTCACCCAAAACTGTAAAATACCCCTTGCCACCCAGAAACCCATAACCACCCTAAACCGTCATATTACACTTGCCACTCAAAAACCTAAACCCACCCTAAACCCTAAAATGACCCTTGCCACTCAAAAACCCATACCCACCCAAAACCTTAAAATTACTCTTGCCACCCAAAAACCCTTACTCACCCTAAACCATAAAATGACCCTTTCCACCAAAAAACCCATACCCACCCTCTACTCTAAAACTACCCTCGTCTTCCAAAAAGCCCTATCCACCCTAAACCCTAAAAATGTACTTGCCACCCAAAAACCCATACCCACCTGATACCCTAAAGTTACTCTTGCCACCAAAGAACCCATACCCACACTAAACCCTAAAAAAAAACCTTGCCACCCAAAAAGCCATACTCACCCTAAACTTCAAACTTACCCTTGCCTCGCAAAAACCCATACCCTCCTAAAACCTAAAATTATCCTTGCCACTCAAAACCCCATATCCACCCGAGATCCTAAAACTACCCATATTACCTCAAATGCCATACCAACCCTAAACTCTAAAATTACCCTTGCGACCTAAAAACTCATACCCACTCTAAACTCTAAGAAATTTGGACTGTAGTTGTTTTCAAAACGCCTATGGGAATTAACACAGAAAACACACTTTTTTGACTCCCCTTTGTCTTGGTTCCTTCTTGACAGCTCACCCACAACTTTCCATGCACAGTAAGAATCACCTGCACACTTTTTTTGGAAACTATCATGAAGATTCATCAAATGACACAAAAGATACAGGCAAGTAAAAAAATACTTTATAACTACCTACCGGCAGCTCCCAGTAGGTAAACTATATATATATTAATTACCTAGTGACGGTTATAGGTACAACCTGATTTTTATATAAAAAACTTATTTTCACTTTGCCAGTTTCGTCAGCTGTTGCCTGGAAAGTTTTGAGGTGATCCATTCATGGGGAGCAGAGAAGAAAGGGGGATCCCAAAACACGTTTTCCCCATTCATTTTTCCATAGGGAATTTGAATAGCAGTTACACAAAAACTACTAAGCAAAATTACACCAAATTTGTCTGGAAGGTAGGTCCTGGACCAGAAAGAGTGCTTTTTTGTGTTGGTGTAATTCTGTTCAGTAGATTTTGAGAAATTAATGAGAAAAAATATTTGTATATTTAGAAACACAAAGGATCCTAAATATACAATGATCTTGTGCTGAGATCTCATCAATTGATAACACTTAAACAACAGAAGCTTTTAAAGTTTTGTCAGCCATCTTGGGACTTGGCTTCAGCTGAGTCCCAATTTTTTTTTTTTTAAACAAAAGAGGCCTGGGTATGAACACCCTGACCATTTAGCTCTGGGGGTGGATTCACAAAGGCATTCCCCCCATGGCTAAAAAGCACTTTTTTATTATTTTACAAGCAGAGATACGGTGGATCCGCAAATCCGCTCTGGAAATTAAAAAGAATGAAACACATGCTCCTGTGCGTTGTTAGCCTAATGACCTCGGGCGGGCCAAGTACCAGGAAGATAAAAAAAAAATTGAAAAGTGGGGGAGCCTCCTGGTCCCCTTCCACTGCCACAGGGACCGCCACCCACTGGGGAAACACATTATTTGAGGTGGGGGGAGCGCTTCCCCCCACTGCCTTGGGGACCGCCACCCCCCGGGGCAAATGTTTACAAAAAGAAAGTGGGTCCTTATGCTACACCCACTCCCTGGGGCCCACCACCCCGGGGCTAAGTTCTCATTGGAGGGAGGCCCCCCATGAAGCTACAGATGGCCCTGGGGACTGCCACCCCCAGGGCCAGCTCCTGCTATGTTCCGGGGGTGCCACTCAGACACACGCACCCACTCGTAGACCCACTCAGACACACACGCACTCACTCAGACCCACTGACACCCTCATGCAGCTACTCACAGACCCGCACACAGACTGATGAACCCACTAGAACACTGACATATGCACTCTCACACACAGACAATCTGACAACCGCTCTCCCCTCCAGATACACCCTCCCCATCTATTTTCACACCCAGAGAAGCTGCGGCTAACTCCCGTTGTGCACGGTAAAAGGGCTGTGCACAGTGTGGGTTTGGGTGGTTGGGGGTGTTGGCCACAGGGTCTTGAGGGCAACCACGCCTGCGTATGGGTGAGGGACATGCACGGTTGGGTGCTTATTGGGGGTTGGCCTCAGGGCCTGGCCGAAGGCAGTGCACGGGGCAGTGGTTGGATTAATGTACAGTACTTAAAATGACTACAAAATTACTAAATGTTAAAAAAACTTGGAAAATCACTGACAAAAACAAACGGTACAGGGATGTCATAGTTACAAAATAGAATTTAAAAAAACAGAAATTCACTTAAAAAACAAAGGTTACAGGGAAATTATAGTTAGTCTCACATTTTAAACATATGAAATCATAGAAAATAACCACTTAGAGTTACCTCAAGTAAATCTAACTCATGCCTAAGGTAACTATAACTCGTGCCCTTGCCATGCACTGCAAATTAACCCACAAATTAAGGCAATTGTGCAATCTTTCACAGCATCATGTATAATATCAATGTAATATTTGCAGTAAAATTTGGACGGAAAAACTGTGCATGGCAGGGGTGCCAGTTACCTTAAACCACGAGTACCTTTGGTTTTTTTAAGTGAATTTCTATGTTTTTTTTTAAATTCTATTTTATAACTATAACGTCTATACCTCATGCACTACGGGGAGGTAGTCATGAAGCCCCCCACTCCGAGCCTCTAAAGGCCCAAGGCAGCCCACCCCATGCCAAAACTTAGCAAAATGGGGAGACATACCCCCTCCCTGAGCCTCAATAGGCCCCAGGGAGTCAACCCCTTGGGTCAATTAATTTAAGGGAAGCGGAGCCACGCTGCCCCCTTCCCTGAGCCTCAATGGCCCTGTGACCAAGATCGCCTCCACCTGGTTTAGCTGCTATGTCCAGGGGATCCGACCCCTCTGACATAGTGTTTTCCCTGCCCACATTGGTGTGGCAGAGAAACCTGTGTTTTCTTTTCCTTGGCAGGAGCATTTTTAAACCCCCACAGACCATCAGCAAACACCAAGTCAAGTCTGCTCCCAGCTGGTGGGAGACTTTTGATCTCTTTCCCTGCCCAAAATGAAGCAGGCAGGGAAAGAGAAGAAAATTTTGCTTCTACCTGCATTAGGAGCTGCTCCCTGCGAGAGGGAGCAATGTGAGAAGCCAGTTGGGGCTGTGGAGGCCTTGGGGCTTCCCCTGCAGCCTCCCTAACAACAGTATGGTGGGTTTTCTGGGTGGGCACCAGGGCACCCACCTTCAAATGTAAGGGGTCTGAGGGATGGGTCCCCAGTGCTGAGATCAGCCCATGGAGTGAGGGCCATGTGCACTCGCTCCTTTATTTAAAAGAGTGGCTTTGTGAGATATGATCCCCAGGGCCTAGCAAAGCCCAGGCAGGGGGTCCCTGAGAGAACATAAAATCTAACATTCTTCCAAGAATTTACAAGGACATGACTAAAGTTTAGGATGCCTCTTGGATCCTTTACCCCGGAAACATTTAACAACAATCTACTATCATCATAAGAGCTATCCTAGCACTAAACGCAATCAATAACTCTTTCCATTGGACTTAAATAAAGTACACACACGCACACACATATTTACAGAACAACATGGACCCAGTAGACTCTAATAACTATAGAGCAATCTCTAACGGACCCTTCCACACCAGACTAATTGAAAACACCAGCATTTCTATAGGTCTCTCAGGTCCAAGAAGTCAACAATTTGCGCTTCATTAAAAAAGGCTTCTGTCAGGTAAGAAGCACAGACTATGCCCTAAACACAATAAGGGATAGCATTCAAACGCACAGTTGATAGCAGTGGTCCTTTGATGTTGTGCCCAACTGCGGGCCCTCCACCAAAGCAGCTGTCAGTCCTGCACGGTTTCTTAACCCTGCTGCAGTCAGAGAGCACACATTCCACACAGGGGACACTTTGCAGTGTCTGATCTCCATTAAGTTACAAACTTCAAGATGCTGATCAGCCAGGCATGTCTGGGCTGACTCCGGCCCAAGGACTTCTTCCACTGCACCCAGACTGTGTGGGTCCCTACTTGTTCCTCACTGCAATGCTCGATCACAACTGCAACCAGGTAGAATGGGCTCCATGCTGAGACCTACTTGCAGCATTTGTTTTCAACATTAGGCCCAATTCGGGGTACTTGATCTGTGGGCCACATTTCTAGCTCCTGGGTCCTGCCAAAGCCTCTGCTTTTTGCCTCTGCCTAGCCCTTGGCCCCTGTCTCCGAGCCTGGCATCTGAACCTATCTGGCACTAAGCAAATTGTTCTTCATTGATGGAAGAACAAAATATCTGCGGAGCAGCGCAGTGGGGTATGTTCATGTACATGTTTGTAGAAAGACCAAGGGCCAGATTCATTGAAAAGTGGTGCAGCGTGCTGCTGTGGAAAAATTGGCAGCGCCACGCTGCATCACTTTAGAAACATGGGGATGTGCTGTATTTAACTGAATACGATGCACCCCTGAGATTCCCCCAACGCTGGTGCTACATTTAGCTGCCAGCGCCAACGCAAGCATCCATGCACCATCGTGCGAGGATATCTGTGTTGAGAGGTGTGACTCCTGCACATAAACAATCACTAATGGTGCTTTGGCACTGCTGTGTGTGCTGCACAATTCAGCACACACAGAAGTGCCAAAGCGCCATGTTGAAATTATTGTTTATGCGCAGCAAGGGACACCTTCCCGCACATGAACAATCATTTCTGGCATTTTGCTTTTTCTATGTGTGTTGCATTCTGCAGCATGCATAAAAAAAGCAAAAAACGAGGCGGAATAAAAGTATAACCCCTCATTGCCCCTCCTAATGCCACCCCTGGGGTTAGATAGTGGCACACCCACAGCAACACACATTGCACGCCCCTTCCACGCACAGTGCTGCGTGGGAAGGGGCTGGGTTTACAAGCTGGTGTTAAGCCCCAAAAAGTGGCTTAACGCCACTTGTAAATACGGCACAGTGCTTAGCACCACAGGAGCCTCCGGTGGCGCTAGGGGCCTATAAATATGGCCCCAATGACCAAAGTGGGAATCAAGGCACCACTTGAAACCTAAAGGTAAATTTCAACATCTACTGTCTGAGCCTCAGCCCTAGAGTTATCTTCGCTGGTTTTCTTTCCCCGAACATCAGCTTTGGCACTCAGAGCAGTCTCTGATACATACAACTGTCTCCTGTCACAAGGAACAGAGCTTCCTTTTTGAGCTTGCAAAAACGTTAATGACGTTTTGATGAACTCCTAAATTACACTGGCACAAAGACGGCCATTATGTCCTGACACAGGATTTAAAACTGGACCTATTCCTCTTGATGCTGAACTTTATAATGGCAAAAGATCAGTGAGGCACTTTCTGTAGAATATGCACTTTGGCTGATATGAGACAAAATTGCCTACTCTGCAGCCATTATTTGTATGTAGCATATCATTAATTTATACAGACGTGACTGTGGCGGTCATTCTGACCGCGGCGGTCGGCGGTTGCCGCCCGCCAAGCGGTTCCCGCCGAAAGACCGCGGCTGCCATTCCGGCTTTCCCGCTGGGCCGCCGGGCGACCACCAGAAGACCGCCGGCCGGCCCAGCGGGACAGCCCCTTCAACAATGAGCCGGCTCGGAATGGAGCCGGCGGAGTTGAAGGGGTGCGACGGGTGCAGTGGCAGTGCCTGTTAGGGGGCCCCTGCACTGCCCATGCCAGTGCCAGTGCCAGTGGCATGGGCAGTGCAGGGGCCCCCAGGGGCCCCACGGCTCCCGTTCCCGCCATCCTGGTTCCGGCGGTGGACACCGCCAGAAACAGGCTGGCGGGAAGGCGCTCGGAATCCCCATGGCGGTGCTGCAAGCAGCGCCGCCATGGCGGATTCCCTGGGCCAGCGGGAAACCGTCGGGAAACCGCCGGCTCCCCTTTTCTGACCGCGGCTTTACTGCCGCGGTCAGAATCGCCCAGGAAGCACCGCCAGCCTGTTGGCGGTGCTTCCGCCGCCCTCCGCCATGGCGGTCATGGACCGCCAAGGTCAGAATGACCCCCTGTGTTTTGAAGAAATATCACTCTTAGGTACTGTAGCAGATTTTAAAATATTGGAATATTTCTTTTGATTACCATGAGAACTGCCATAAGTATTATAGCTCAACAGCATGTTTTGTAAATTGTAAAAAGCTCCTTGTGGCTTCAACGTTTTTAACATTTGCCTCGAGAGAAACTACACCCCTGATCTATGTCCACAGCACTTGGAATGCTTACTATATTTTCTCTCACAGTGTATTATGAAGATGGTTTTAACAATTTTGCCAAGACTGATTTTGGTAGCTTGCAATGCTAAGTCGGCAGCTGAACAAAGCCATTGAACCCCTGCATAAGTCTGCATGTCACTACAATCATATAGGATGTGATGCCTTCAGGCACAAGAACAAGGACTTACATTTCATCCTCACCCAGAGCACGAAAGAAAGGCAGAAAAATAAGAAAGAACGAGAAAGAGACAACAGTGACAAAGGGAGGCAATAGGAATGAAAATGACACAGTAAGAATGAGATAAACGCGATAAAGAAACAATAAATTTAGGGTGATGATATACGACAGTGGTTCCCAAACTGTGTGCCGCGGCTCCCTGGTGCGCCGTCAAAACTAGCCAGGGGCGCCGCACACAGTCTGGAAACCACTCGGAGGTGCTTTGAATCTGTAGCTTTTCCTCGTGGTATTGGAAAAAAACACCCTGCATTAATTATTCTGACCAGCGGAGGGCGCCAAAGTACCATTAATAATATCCCTATAACAAAAATAGTTTCCAATAAATGTTTTTCCGCAACGTGAAGGAGAGAATAAAGAAGACAAACGGTAAATAGTGTAGGTACAGGTACAGGCTGGGATTACGTTCCCCCACCCGCCAAAAAAAGTTACATAACGGGGAGCCGTGGCCAACACAGCCAATAGGTCAAAGGAGCCGGGGATCAAAAAGTTTGGGAACCACTGATATACGAGGTAAGAAGTAAAGTCTAAACTATTCATTGTCTAATGCTAAATGGCCTTATCATTTTGCAATTCATTTGAGGTTTATGCCATAACGCTTGGAATTTGAGGTTTTTAAGAACTGTTGGTTACTAGGTACTTGTTAGACCTGACATCCCCGAAACGTTTTGCCTCCCGCCCCCCTGATATTTGCTAAACTCTGCTTTTGCTGGCATTAGGACTCCTACCCCTGATATCCAGTGCTTGTGCGCTCTCCTTCAAATAAAGCAAAATTAACTACATCAAACTTGCACATTTAATTTACTTGTGTGTCCTATGGTACTACCTATACCCAGGGTCTGTAAATTAAATGCTACCAGCTGGTGGCAGCACTAATTGTGCTCCCCACTAAATTAGCCTTGCAAAACATGTCTCAGCCCTGTCACTGCAGCCTGTGTGTGCAGTTTTAAACTGGCATTTCGACATGACAAAATACAACTTTTGCCAGGCCAAAAACTTCATTTTGAATACTATAAGGCACCTCTAAAGTAGGCACTAAAGGCTCCAAGGGTGGAATGCATTTTATTTTATTTAAAAAGTAGAACTTCTGCACTCACGTTTTACATGCCCTCACAGTAAAAAAAACTCCTATGAGGTTGTACAACGCTGTCCAAAATGTGTATTTGCCTCCTTATATTTACTGTGTTTACATGTTTTGTGATCAATCCAGATCTACTGGCTGTGCCAGTGTTTGTAGTTGGCTATAAACTTTAATACTGTTACATCAACCTTCATAAGTATGCACTCTGAAAAAATAAAGCAATGCAATTATCCAGTAATTAAAAATTTATTGGAGGTTGTGGTAGAGTAGATGAAATGCTACTGCCTGTGTGCTTCTGAGTACTTTGATTTGCATTAGAAGATACAAGACGTATGGATATGTTTGCTTTTGGAGACTAAAGCGTTATTTGATTTTTTGGAGGGGGGGTCTTTTACATATTTTTTTAATCTTCAGATATTTCTGATTTAAACATATGCTTTGCTTAGGTTTCCTACATTCAATAGTTACACAGAATGGTACAGTCTATAACAATGAGGAGTTAGTGCCATCTACTGGTAAATAGTTTTTATAGGTGCAAGACTTTATGGATGCAGATGTGACCACTTTGGAAAAAATTGAAAAACATATTTATTGTAGATGACATTCACAAAGCAGAGGTTGAAAAGTCCGAAAGCTACTCCCCTCAGTTTCACAGCATGTTTAAACAGATGTTAAACTTTTAGCAGAATCAAGAACTTGTGGGCTAGATGTATCAATATTAGAAATAGCAATTACATAATTATGATTAGCTCTAAATCGGAACTAGGAAGTCGCCATTCCAAATAGTAATACATCCATCCCAAAATGACATGGATTGTGATCGCTAAAACGCAAACCTCTATGTACAAAGTAAATATTGTGAGTCGAAAATTACTTTCTGACTCGCAAAATGCCCTTTGCAATAATTGCCAAACGGAAGGAATAGAGGGCTTTGACCCCTCTGGTGCGGGTCATGACCAGTGGCCATGACCAGTGGCATGGCCAGGGAAGGGGTTAAAAAAACACCCCCAGGAGATACGGAAGAGCTTCTGTGTCTCTCCCCGTACCCCCCACCCACCCCTTTGTGACGTCAGCATGCCATTTAAATGTTTTTTTTAAAAAAATGAAATTGACAGGAAGTTGCTCGTGGGCAGGCGACCCTCTGTGGGGGCATTTATTTTTTTATTTTTATAGTTGTATGCTCTCCCTGCTGCCATCGGCCCCAAGAAAACCCTCCCCCCATATAAAGGTGATCTCTTTACACACATATATGTATATAATTTATATATATATATATATATATATATATATTTCTTCCAAAATAATGAGACTTCACTCATCATATGACTGCACCATAATATGATTTTGCAGCTGCCACCACGTAAGAAAGACGATCTTTCCATTCATTGATGTTCATCTGTTTTATTCCAAATAAAGTGCAAATACAGTGGTGCTCCCAAACAAAACTGGAATGCCAACACATCCCTTATCTATTGTTACTACTACAAGGTTCAGATCAATGGAGCTGCCATCTTATAACATATATAGGGGGTCATTCCGACCCTGTCGGTCCATGACCGACAGGGCTGGGGACCGCGGAATCACCGCCAACAGGCTGGCGGTGCTTCCAGGGCCATTCGCCGCGGTCAGAAAAGGGCAACCGGCGGTTTCCCGCCGGTTTACCCCTGGCCCAAGGAATCCGCCATGGCGGCGCTGCTTGCAGCACCGCCATGGGGATTCCGACCCCGTTCCCGCCATCCTGGTCCTGGCGGTAAATACCGCCAGGAACAGGATGGCGGGAACGGGTGCTGTGGGGCCCCTGGGGCCCCTGCACTGCCCATGCCACAGGCATGGGCAGTGCAGGGGCCCCCTAACTGGGCCCCATAAAGATTTTCAGTGTCTGCTGTGCAGACACTGAAAATCGCGACGGGTGCCACTGCACCCGTCACACCCCTTCAACTCCGCCGGCACCATTCGGAGCCGGCTTCATTGTTGAAGGGGCTTTCCCGCTGGGCCGGCAGGCGGCCTTCTGGCAGTCGCCCGCCGGCCCAGCGGGAAAGTCAGAATGACCGCCGCAGTCATTTGACCGCAGTACGGTCTTTTGGCGGTTCCCGCCAGGCGGGCGGCTTCCGCCGCCCGCCGGGGTCGGAATGACCCCCTATGTGTCTCATTGATAGTCATCCTATATCATATTTACTCATAATCCCCAATAGTCACATAATAGTAAATATATCAAACGTACTGTGCATATTGGTTTTATCAAATGAGTCATGATGTAAAATTAATGAATAAATACATAAAATACCATAGAGTCATGTTATAGATCACATTTAAAATATCTTCAGTCTCTGATTTATCAAGTCAAATATATGCATAAAGTCATCATTTTTTCTTTTTTCTTTTTTTATACATGTTTATTTAGATACCACAACTTATTAAAGTAAAGTGACGAATGCATAATCTTATTCAGAGAATGGAAAGTATACCAACCAATCAGTTGCATGGCCCATGGCATTCTATCCTCAGATGATATACCTGTCTGAATATTTTGATATGTATGATATATTTTTAAAGTAACATTGTGCCTTTCCTTCAGCAAAGATGATCTCATGCTTATATTTCAAGATAGCTGATAATACAGATCATATTTCCCTCCCTAATGTAAATACATTGTAATGGAACACAGGAACACATCCAATTATCTGCATCAATGAACTACACAGATAATATACCTGTCTCAATGATTTGATATATGTGAAATACTTTTTAAGCCCTAATTCGGGTTATAGAGGACAGCTCTGACATAGGATCAGAGACTTAGAGAGCAGATACTGAGACAGCATCTGAGGGATAGGACAATGGCTCAGAATCTAGGAATGATTTTTCCAACAACTCCTCTTCCAGTGATTCTGAGGGAGGTGATGAGGACAGTCCTGCTGTCCCTTCGCAACCACAGTCTGTGCAGTGGGACAATAGCGGGTTATCACAACCCAGAGAGTAGGTTCATGTGGTGGCAAACTCCTCAATTAAGTTCAGGACCAATTTCCACTGCCCAAATTGTGGAGACAACAAAATGATCTATCACAAAACAACCTGGTTTTGTAAGGCAGGCACCTGCGTTTTTGGTCATGGGCTCGGCGGCCATATAGAGAAACCTACCACACCCAGATATTTCTGGAAACTAGACACATGGGGAGTCCGCAGAGGTGTGACTTGTATAGATTCCCTAAAGTTTTCTTACCCAGAATACCCTGCAAAGGTGAAATGTTGAATGAAAACTTTATTATTTCTTAAATTTCTGTCACACAAACTACAGGAGTATGCCGGGATCCACAAAATTCCTACCACCGAGTGTTTTCCCATCTGCCCTGATAAAAACGATACCCCACTTGAGTGCCTGTACATAGTGACTGCGTCAGGAATGGATCACCCCAAGTTCAACTGTTGACCTAATGTAAAGACTACCATTGAACGTTGTGTGATTCATTCCTGACATGAGCACAAAGCCTACCCACACAAGTGAGGTACCATTTTTATCGGGAGACTTGGGGGTATGCTGAGTGGAAGGAAATGTTGGCTTTTTTCAGATTCCAGAACTTTGCTGCACCGAAATCTGAGGGAAAAGTGTTTTTTTTGGACAAATTTTGAGGTTTGCAAAGGACTCTGAGTAACAGAACCTGATGAGAGCCCCACAAGTCACCCCCATTCTGAATTTCCCTAGGTGTGTGGTTTCCAAAAATATATAGGTTTGCTAGGTTTCTCTAGGTGCTGGGTGAGCTAGAGGCCAAAATCCCCAACTAGGCACTTTGCAAAAAACAGGTCAGTTTTCTTTGGGAAAATGTGATGTGTCCACATTGTATTGTGGGGCATTTCCTGTCGCGGGCACTAGGCCTGCCCACACAAGTGAGGTACCATTTTTATCGGGAGACTTGGGGGAATGCTGGGTGGAAGGAAGTTTGTGGCTCCACTCAGATTCTAGAACATTGCAGCACCGAAATCTGAGGGAAAAGTGTTTTTTTTCTTTTACAAATTTTGAGGTTTGCAAAGGATTCTGGGTAACATAACCTGGTGAGAGCCCCACAAGTCACCCCATCCTGGATTCCTGTAGGTGTCTAGTTTTGAAATATACATATTTTTGGTAGGTTTCCATGGGTGCTGGCCCGGCTAGAGGCCAAAATCCACAGCTGGGCACTTTCCAAAAAACACGTCAGATTTCAATGTAAAAATGGGATGTGTCCATGTTGCGTTTCCTGTTGCGGGCATTGAGCCTACGCAGGCAAGTGAGGTACCATTTGTATCCCGAGACTTGGGGGAACATAGAATAGAAGAACAAGTGTTATTGCCCCTTGTCTTTCTCTACATTTCTCCAAATGCAAGACAGTGTGCAAAAAAAGACGTTTATTTGAGAAATGCCCTGGAATTCACATGCTATTATGGGGACACTGGAATTCAGGGATGTGCAAAAAACCACTGCTTCTCAACACCTTATCTTATGCCCGTTTTGGAAATAGAAGGGTTTCCTTGACACCTATTTTTTACTCTTTAGATTTCACCAAATGAATTGCTGTACACCCGATATACAATGAAAACCCATTGCAAGGTGCAGCTCATTTATTGCCTCTGAGTACCCAGGGTTCTTGATGAACTTACAAGTCCTATGTATACCCGCAACCAGAAGAGTCCAGCCGATATAACGGTATATTGATTTTGCCATAGCTGGAAAAAGGTATAGAAGAAAATATGGACAGAAATGACTCTTTTTTTCACCTTAATTTCCATATTCTTTTATGTTAGTTGTTACTTTTCGTAGGAAAACATCGAAGGATCTACACAAATGACCCCTTGCTGAATTCAGATATTTGTCTACTTTGCAGAAATGTTTAGCTTTTAGGATCCAGCATTGGTTTAGCCCATTTCTGTAACTAACTGTCACTAACTGGAAGAAGGCTGAAAGCACAAAAATAGTAAAAATGGGGTTTGTGTCAGTAAAATGCCAAAATTGTGTTCAAAAACGTAGTTTTCTGATTCAAGTCTGACTGTTTCTGAAAGCTTGGAAGAGGGTGATTTTAGCACTGCAAACCCTTTGTTGATGCCATTTTCAGGGGAAAAAGCACATGCTTTCTTCTGCAGTCCTTCTTTCCCATTTTATTTTTAAAACTCAATTTTAGCTGTATTTTGGCTAATTTCTTGGTCTCCTCCATGGGAACCCACAAACTCTGGGTACCTTTGGAATCCCCAGGATGTTGGAAAAAAGGATGGATAGTTTATGTGGACAAAAAGTTATGAGGGCCTAAACATGAACTACCCCAAATATCAAAAAAAGTGCTCAGCAATGGCGGGGGGGAGGTGCCCCTGCAGCTGAGGGGTTAAAAGAGCATCTCCATCAAACCCATGATTTGCATTAGGGTCGATCTATCCTATAGGGAAATCTGGCAGTGCCTGAAGGCAGTGCCTGAAGGCCGTGTGTGGGCCGGTTTGTGGGCTTATTTTGTGGTCTGGTGGGCTGATGTTTTTCTCTGATATTAAATGCATGCAGTTGCCTATACATTGCTAAACACATAAAGAGCTTGTTTTTACAAGTTTAAAACTGTCTGGATTTGCACACTGATCCTGTTTTAGCTATCAGATTCACTAATGAGAGCCATTTTTATTTTAGTTCCCTTGGCCTATTTTCTGTCCCAATCCAAGCCTGCTTTCTAATGGCATGCATTAATGGTTTGCAGCCACAAATGAGAATGCAAAAAAATTATGGAATACTGCCATATAAAAGGAGAGGAGGTGACAATCATTTCCAAAGTGGAAGCTGTTCATGACAGACAGTTGTCACTTTGTGAATCACAAGTACAAGTCCAAGGGAGAGTCAGCAGCAGTGCATGGAACAGCTGTATGCTGTCATGCACAAAGGGCTAAGTTTTATTTTTGATAGCAGTGCCTCTGCAATCAAGGGCTACTTTAAACTTTAAAGAAAATAGGCATTCAGTGAATGCAGATATGAAGATCTTTTGTTCTTTAAAGGACTCCATCCCTAGATTGTAACCATTTGTACAGAGTCAAAACAAGTCCTTCTGATGCCAATAAATGAGGCATGAATTTGTGTGACTCCCTGCAAACTGGCACTGTGAACTGTGACTAATTACAATACCAGGACATGTATTATGATAAGGGAGCACTTTGCCTGTTTGCGCCACAGCCCATCTTATAACATGCCCTCATGCAAATGAGGGAACACCTTATTACGATAGCACTGGTGCTACATATGTGCCAAAACTGTCAGCAGTAAAGAAGGGGCCACACATGCATTTGCAGCCTTTTCTGTAACATCAAAGTGCTCAGGGTCCCACAGCATGTACACATGCTCATTGTACCCCCCTGGGCAATTTCTGTTATATGGCCATGGATGGACTGCAAAATGATGATAAAGTCACAAAGCCGTCAGTTTGCAAAAATACCAAGGCCCATATTTATTGAAAGTTTGAGCTGCCTTAGCGTGCTGACTTAACTCCATATTTAGCGTCAAAATATATAGCGTCAAAATATCTGAGTTAGTGCAATTTGTAAGAAGCACTAACCCACCTTGCGTCTTATTGTGACAATGATATGCAAGGTAGGCGTTCCCTTCCTAAAAATGATGCTAGCCCCCAGCACCATATTTACCTCCCGATGCTAAAACGATCTACACCTAGGAGGTGGACCTAAAGAATGGCGCTAGGCCTGATTAGCGTAAAATAATTTGGCTGCTTGTGCTTGACTAGCGGCGGATACTTTGTCGCTAATCAGCCTACCATCATATTTTGACCCACTAGCGCCATTTCCCCTAATGTCATCCATCACAGGCTAGCGACTTTGTTTGCTAACCATTCTTTAGCTCCATTGTGCGTTCTTTTTTAAATATGGTGCATGGATGGCGTTAAGGAATGGCGTTTTGTTAAAAAAATGACGCACAACTGCGCTAGCGCAGATGGACATCATTTTCCATAAATATGGGCCCGACTGCTTAGCAACCTATCTATTTTACATGTGTTTTTGTGAAAAAACCCACCTCAGTAAGAAATGAAAAACGAAGTGTTAGGTTAGCCCAATAATTTTAATCTGACTCCCATCATCTCACAGAATATGCCACATAAAATTCTAGTTAGTTAGGCAACATGACACTCACTCTTCACATTTAGGTATACTTTTGTAATGCATCAATTTCTGTGAAATTGCTGGTTTTAAATGTTCATATTGCCCGTTTACACATTACTTTCTGGCTTCATTTTGGCCTCATTATTTTCAAGCTACATTCAGACCACATGTATACCTTTTAAGCTATTGCAAAGTTCTGGTGAAAAAAAATATGTTTAATTAATATTCACATCGTATTGATTCAGACATATTAAAAAAGGATTTGGATTTAGACTTGATAACATGCACTATTTTTATTTTTACATGTGGATCTTCTTGCAGACATTGTGGGTTGAATACTTAAGCCCCATTATTTTCAAATGTCTTTATTTTCACGTCAAGATATCAAGAGAGAAAAATTTCATAGAAATAAATGAAAGAAAAATTGTCTAATTGATCTAGCGGGCACTTTGTTTTGCAGGTGAAAGCAAGATTTAAATCTTTTTGTAAAAATACAGAACAATAAATACATAGCTTAATAAATGAAAACCAAGGGGCATATTTACAAGAAAGTGATGCATCAGCTATGATGCACCACTTTTCTTGCTCCCTGTGCCTTCCTAACTTCACCATGGTAGCACCATATTTAGAACACGGGGCACCGTGGTGCACGTTAGCACAACAGCATCAACATTTTTTACACTATTGTGGCGCATTGGTCGCTAGCACCAAAAATGATGGCGCTAGTCCAGCAATGCGTGTGGAGGCCTATTGGAAACAATGGGAGCGTCACTTTAATGCCTTCCTTGGGCAGGCTTTAAAAATGATGGGAAAATGGCACTGTGAAATCTCGTAAATTTCACTGCGCAGGCATAATGTGGTGCAAGGGTTTACTAGATGCTTGCATTGCACCACTTTGTAAATGTGGAACAGGGTAAAGACCTCTTTGATGCCGGTTTAGCGTAAAAAAACATTACGCTAGGGCAGCCAAGGAGGCGCTAGGGGCTTGTAAATGTGCCCCTAAATATTTTTGGTAATGGCATTATAACACAATGATATGTTATATATTATTATAAGAAACTTAAGGCCTGATTTAGAGACTGGCAGATGGGGTTACTCTTAAACGTGAGGGATATCCCGTCTGACACATTACGATTCCATCACATCCTATGGAATTCGTAATATGGAGGATGAGATATCTGTCACGTTTGTGACTGCGTAACCTGTCCACCAAACCAAACTAAGTCAGGCACATAATGTTTTACTTCACTGCCATAACTTATGTTATTAATATTAAGCACCTAGATTTTTCTTGCTGTGGAGTAAAATAACAACAGGATGCGAAGTTAGAGATTAAAAAGTATTTAGAAGCACAGATGATGTTGAACCATCCTTAAAACTGCAACAGCTGCTCTCTTAGGCATCTGAACTAGCTTTCTAGGCTATGCATGTTTTTTTTTACATAGGTATCATATTTTGTGGGGTTTTAATACTGTGGTTGTGGAATTAGGTGACAGCTGTGGTCCATTCATCACACCCTCATTGGGCATTCATTCATAGCAAAGAGCTTTGCAAAATACCTTACCAAGAATACATTAAAATTCCAAGACTCACAGCTACTAACATTTCTACCCCTGTAATACCCAAGGGCCCAGATTTTCTCCGTCTTTGCAACATTGCAAAGTGTCACAAAATGGCTAGTATTCATTTACTTTCCAGCGCAAATGCTATTTGAACTGATAATATCCCCTTTTCTGGGCACCAAAGGCACTTTGTAATGTTTTGTGTCACGGGACCCTTATCTGGTTGTTACTTGGGTAGGTCAGTGCAAATACCCATAGCTTTTGGAGCAAATCTGAATCTATTAATAGGCAGACCGACTCTGTATAAGAAACATAACACTTCCTTGAAGCAGGAGTTAATAAGGAAAATGTGTCCTTTTTTCAACAAACTCTCAAGCATTGCACATGTGGCGAAGGGCACAGTACACACCTGATGTGTGGGATATATTAGAGTGTCTCGCATAGAAATTTGTACTGAATGGGTATGCTTTCAATGCAAAACTATGTTAAAGCAATGCACTCTGCCAGTGCATCATGATGTGAGGGTGTGCGTTGGTCATGGCAGCCTTACTAGAGAGTTTACATAGTGGATGACAGCATCAACAAGCCAGCATTTACGGAGAAAATGCAGGGTCATTTACTACCAATTGTTTTTCAAACATAACCAAGCAGAAGAGCTTATCATTACTTGGCAACACTTTCTGGTCAGTTAAGGACCTAATAAAGAGACATTTGCCCTCATTACAACCCTGGCGGTTTGTGTTAAAGCGGCGGTAACACCGTCAACAGGCCGGAGGTAAAAATAATACCACCACCATGGCGGAAACCGGCAACACAGACAGCCACTTTAACACTCCGACTTACACGGCGGTAGAAACAAACACCGCAGCGGTAACCGCCAACAGACAGGCGGAAGACAATGTACCACCCACTGTATTACAAGGCACCAATCCGCCACCTTTTCTGGGGCGGTACCAACGACATCAAAAGCACAGCAGAAACAGTACTTGGAACAGAAACCACTCACCTCTCGACACCCAACGAGGAACCAGGACGCCATGGAGCCCGAGTTACAGGTGCTACCAATGTTGGTTTAAGTCCCCTTCTACCAGGAGCAGTAAAGACGGCAGCAACGACCACAGTGAGTACTGCACCTAGTACACAGGGGAGAAGGGGAGAAAAAAGAGAGTAACACACACGCATCATCCCCACCCCTACCCCTACCCTCACCCACAACACCATACACACAAATACATGCCGCAACAACACATATACACCCCGTAACCCTCTGGAAGAACGCAAGGACAAAAGGAAATAATTGTAACAAGTGTAATCATCTAAAATTCAGATATGGAAACAGGTCTGTAACAGATCAGTATATAGTACAGCAACTACACATGTCTGGATAGTGTTCCATTCATTGTCCGTGGACCAGTGGTCCCAAAATGCATGGGCGAAGCCCACACATGATACCTGCCTCTAAACAGAGAGAACAATGCTGGGGCATCAGGTCGAAAAAAAAACAGGCACCTCAGGGGGAAGGGGAGGGGGGCACCTCAGCCGGATGAAGGGACAACGCCACTGCTCCATGAGGGGGCTCCATGCCCACTGATTGGTACTAGGGCGTGCAAAGCCACAGTCTCACAAGTCTCTCAAGTGGGTGGTTTGCCCACTGTTTGGTCCTGGGGAGTGCAAAGCCACGGTCTCACAAGTCTCTCAAGTGGGTGGTTTGCCCACTTATTGGTCCTGGGGAGTGCAAAGCCACAGTCTCTCTGGTGGATCCTTTTCTCCACTGGTTCTGGAGGGGGCTTAGTGCCCAGAGTGCTTCATCCTGCCAAGGACTGGGGTAGTGGATCCTTTTCTCCACTGGTTCTGGAGGGGGCTTAGTTCCCAGACTGCTTCATCCTGCCAAGGACTGGGGTAGTGGATCCTTTTCTCCACTGGTTCTGGAGGGGGCTTAGTGCCCAGAGTGCTTCACATGGTGTGTGGCAGTTCCCATTCCCGCACCTGGGTGTCAGAGCGACGAGATTTCCTGGGAACAGGTAGCATGATACTCCATGGAGGCAGAGACACACTCCACCCTGCGGCGACTCAGCCTGTCAGCTGCTGGTACTGCCAGTGCTGGTTGTGGTGCCTGATGTACGCTGTGCAGGGTCCCAGACATCTCCTGCAGCCTCGGACGTCTGCCCACTAGGGATGATGTCCATGTCAGTTGTGGTGGCACAGTCTGAGTACATCGTGGGGCAGGTGGCGGTGGTTGCGGTGGTGTCAGCAGCGGACATGGTGGCGGTGGTGCATGTGTCAACACCTGTGGAGGGAGACACAAGGACGTCTCCTGCAGCCTCCGACGGATGCCCACTGGGGATGATGCTGGGGACTGGAGCAGAGGCAGCAGACGTGCAGGTGGGCGTGCAGGTGGTAGTGCAGGTGGTGGTGGTTGTGGCGGTGTCCACCGTAGTACAGGTTGCTGTTCTGTCCTGCAGAAGGGGTGTCACAGTCCCTCACCATGAGGCTCCGTGCCCTGAGCTGACTTCCCTTTAGCCTTGTGTCCCTTCCCCACCTTGAAAGTCACTGCTGGGACCTTGGAACTGTCCTCTTTTGTCTTGGAGGAGGCCTTGCTGCTTGGTTGGTGCGGCTTGTCCTTACGCATGTTGTCCCCCTCTTCACCTTGGCTGAATAGGGTGATCCTTGGCCTCATTAGGTGGTACACTGGCAGCCCTGATGGGTGTGGCCTGTGATGTTACAGGACTTTCAGGGACCCCAGTGCTGGAGGATTTTGAGGCTGAGGTGCTGGGCTGGGATCTGGACATCCTGGCCCTAGGGGAAGGCCGGGGGGGGAAGTGTAGGGAAGAGGTCAAAGTTAGCGAGGAAAGGTTTTTTAGACACACTGGGATGGGAAGATGGAGGGGTTTTGGGAGTGGAGGAAGAGGTAGTGGTTGTAGGAGGTGTACGTCTGCTGAATTTGGGTGAGGATGCATGGGCTGGAGGCTGTTGTGAGGTGGATGGCTGTTGAGTGGGTGTGTGCCAGTGTTTGTGTAGTTTGGTAGGAGGGCTCACAGACACACTGGGAGAGGACACAGAGGTCGTGTGAATGGTAGTTGAGGTGGTGATTGCACGTGAGCGGTGTGTAGTGATGGGCGTGCTGGTGATGGAGGTAGTGGCTGAGGATATAGTGCACGCAGGGGTGAGTGGAGACAAGACAGGGAGGGAGGAGGAGGACGTGGAGGAGGGGGACACAGTGGAGGCAGTGGATGTTGTCGTGTCTGCATGGGGATGGTGCTTGTGTGAGTGCCTGTGGGATGTGTGGTACTTATGTTTGCCAAGTCCACTCTTGTGTTTTGATGAGTGTGCATGCTGGTCTGATGGTGTTCTTGGGATAGGCTGAGGTACAGGGAATTGGGTCTGGGTAGTGGAAGTTGGAGGGGGGAGGCTGTACACAGGGACAATGGCTGCCATCAGTGCTGAGGCGATAGCCTGAAATGCTCTCTGTTGGGCTGCCACGCCAGAATGAATGCCCTCCAGGTATGCATTTGTTTGCTGTAAATGCCTCCCGACACCCTGGATGGCATTCAAAATGGTTGATTGCCAACAGTGAGGGATTTCAGGGGGTCAATAGCCTCCTCACTGATGGCAGCAGGGCTGACTGTGGCAGGGCCTGAGGTGCCTGGGGCGAAGGAGATGCCCACCATCCTGGGTGAGCGGGCACAGGAAACTCGATGAGGGGCTGCTGGGAGGGCGGTGCTGGTAGGGAGGAAGCTGCTGTACCTGTTGTTGGGGTGGGCACAGAGGTGCCTGCCATTGCAAGGGATCTCCCATCAGAGGAGGAGTCGCTGTTGCTGGTGTCTCCTCCTGTCCCCGTGGTGGAGTTCCCCTCATCCTCCATCCCACTGGTGCCTTCAGACTCCATACATTCACCCTCCAGGGCCATGTGGGTTGCAGCTCTCTCCTGCTCCGGTGTCACTACTCCTCCGCCAGATGATGCTAATGCACACAAGGACTGGGTGACAAAACAAAAAGGGGGGGGGGAGACAGAGGAGAGACATGGTCAATGCCTGCAACAACACCACCGTTGGCGGACACAACACACAGGGAGCACCCCTAGGCACCAGGCCATGCACTAACAGTTCAGGGGGAAATCACATGTCCATGGTGGACTGTGCCTATACCCATTTGATGCACACCTGGAACCCACAGGAGCCTGACGAGGTGTAGAGGGCCACTACGACTTTTGGGGTTGGACTGGCACTGAGCCTGCCTAACAATGGATCAACCCTGGCACGCTTGCCCTGCCCTAGGGGAACCCACAGCCCTCTTCCCACACCTAGAAACCTCATAAAGCACGCAGAGTCAGCTGCTTGAGACAGTACTCACCTCCTTGTGGCTGCTGTGATGCCCTCAAGCGCCCAACCAACTCCAGATATGCCACCGCCAGGATCCGGTATATCAGGGTGATCCTGGTGCGACGGACACCCCTTCCACATTGGGAGGCCATCCCCAGCTCGGCCTCTGCCATCTTCTTTGTCCAGCGGCGCAGGTCCTCCCATATTTTGCGGCAGTGGGTGCTCCATCTATGATAAACCCCAGGGTCTGCACTTCCTTGGCGATGGCACACCAAATACCCTTCTTCTGGTGGGCGCTGACCTAGAGGAAATGTAAAGTAGTAATGGATTTTACTCCCACATCCAGTTATTCTTACTCATTAGCCACAACCACCCACCCTGGCCCACAAACACATACACTGACCATCCTCACATGCTGGCCTCTGCCCACCCCCCACTTGTATCTTCCATTGACGCCACTCCATACATTCATGTTCCATCCATCATGCTCACAGTGTACTCACCTGTTTGTCGGGTGGACCGTAGAGTTGCGTGTACTGGGGGAGGACCCCATCCACCAGTTTGTCTAACTCCTCCGCAGTGAAGGCAGGGGCCCTTTCCCCAGACACTGTAGCCATTGTCGCTTCCAGACTCAGGTCACAGCAGCACTTGCAGAGTAGGTCCCCTCCTGTTGAAGGTCATGTATCAGGTGAGTGAACAGATAGAAAATGGCGGTCACGTCCGCTGCCGTGATAACCAATGGTGAATTGCGCCGCGGTCTTTGTCCGCCTACCGCGACGGTGTACAGCGCCAGCACAGTTACGTCATTTCCCCTTGTCCCTCCTTACAGGTCAGGCAGCTGCCATTTCAGGTGGCCACATGGCAGGCCAACTAACTGCATCACAGCAGTTTTGTGCAGGAATACAGACATACAGCGCTAAACACAGATTACATCACATTTGTTCTAAACACCCTTATGTGGTGTATGACCCACTGCTCAACAATCTCCTCCATAGGCCACGTCCACTGGCGCAGTTGATGAAATGGCGTCATCCTCCGGTATGCAGACCCCTGGTGGACCTGTTGACAATGGAAGACAGACACATCATCATCACCTACAGACTTGATCGTGCCACAATCCATGAACTGTGCGCCCAGTTGGAGCCAGACCTGATGTCAGCTATCCGCCATCCCACAGGAATCCCCCTCTAGTGCAAGACCTGTCATTACTCCATTTCCTGGCCAGTGGGCCCTTTCAAACAACAGTAGCCATGGCATCAGGATAACGTGTTGTCCAGAGTGCTATCTGCACTGCTGAAACACATGCGCAGCTACATCGTATTCCCCCAGGTGTAGGATTTGCCCACAGTGAAAGGTGACTTCTATGCCCTGGGACATATCCCCAACATCATTGTTGCCATTGATGGTACACATGTGGCATTTGTCCCCCCCGCAGAAATGAACAGGTGTACAGAAACCGCACAAGCTACCATTCTATGAATGTGCAGATGGTGTGTTTGGCAGACCAGTACATCTCCCATGTGAATGCCAAGTATCCTGGCTCAGTGCATGACGCTTACATTTTGAGGAATAGCAGCATCCCTTATGTGATGGGGCAACTCCAGAGGCACCGGGTGTGGCTGATAGGTGATCCCAAGGTCCCAACACAGATTACATAGGTGTCTGGCCATGGTAGAGTCCCTAATGGTTGGTGTATGTCTCACAGTTGTCCCTCTATATTTGCAGGTGATTCTCGTTACCCCAACATGTCATGGCTACTGACCCCAGTGAGGAATCCAAGGACAAGGGTAGAGGAACGCTACAATGAGGCACGTGGGTGGACAAGGAGTATAATTGAGTGTACTTTCGGCCTCCTGAAGGACAGGTTTCGGTGCTTCCATCTGACAGGTGGCTCCCTATACTACTCACCAAAGAAGGTGTGCCAGATCATCGTGGCATGCTGTATGTTGCACAACCTAGCTCTGCGACACCAGGTGCCTTTTCTGCAGGAGGATGGGCCTGATGTTGGTCTTGTGGCAGCTGTGGAGCATGTGGACAGTGAAGAAGAGGAGGCAGAAGAAGAAGATATTAACAACCCGAAACAACATCATGATGCAATACTTCCAGTGAGACACAGGTAAGAGACTGGCGCTGCTCCTCTCATATCAGACTACTGTAGGACATTGCATGATTCTGCCTTTTTGCCTCTGTGTATGGAACCTGACAGTTCACTTTGGCTTTCCATTTTAGAGATCTGTGTACCACTTTCTGCCTTCTGCTATGTTTACTGCTGCCCAACAACTGTCTAACATTGGTATGTGAAAATGAACATTGACATTGCTATTTTTTCAGAAAGTTTGCAATAACACATTTATGAAAGTACAGACTGACTCTAGATTGATTTGTGATTCAATGGTGTTTATTTCTGTGCTAATAAGTGGAGGGGGCTGTGAAATGGGCTGGGGTGATGGTGGAGGAATGTCCATGGTAGAGTCCAGTCTATTGGCATCACAGATGCATTGTCCAAGGGGGCATAGAAAGCGGAGTAATGGCAGTTGAAAGTGGATAGGGTAACAGAGTGGGACAGAAGGGTGACTATCAGGAGATTCTTATTTCCTGGCGGGGGTCCTGGCAATGTTATCTGTCTTGTGCCTGAATCGCAGGGACCATTTGCGGGGTGGTTCTCCTTCTGCATGGGGTGGGTGCTGGCGGCCTGTTGGTCCTGTGACGAGACCTCCTGTCCACTAGCGCCGGCAGAGGTGGAGGGATGTTCATCATTCAGGCTAGTGTCAGGGGCCCATTGGTGTGCCACTGTGTCCCTCTTGGTGTTGGCCATGTCTGTCAGCACCCCTGCAATTGTGGCCAGGTAGTGTTCCTCCTGCAGCCGCTGGGTCTCCTGAAACTTGGCCAGTACCATGCCCATGGTCTCCTGGGAATGATGGTATGCTCCCATGATGTTGGAGAGTGCCTCCTGGAGAGTGGGTTCCCTGGGCCTGTCCTCCCCCTGTCGCACAGCAGTCCTCCCAGCTTCCCTGTTATCCTGTGCCTCTGTCCCCTGAACTATGTGCCCACTGCCACTGATCCCAGGTCCCTGATTGTCTTGGGTTAGTGGGTTTGCCTGAGGTCCCTGTAGTGGTGGACACACTGCTGATTGACGTGTCCTGGGGACAGTGGCATGGGCCCGCTGGGTGGGTGCCGTGGGGGTGTTTCCTGAGGGAGGAGGTTCTGTGGTTGTTTGTGACAGTTGCAGGGGAACCAACTGTTCCGAGGTCCCTGGTGGGCCAGGCTGGTCATCTTGATCCAGGCGTGCAGAGCTGCTGTCGTCACTGTGGGCCTCTTCTGTGAGGGGATTGGATATCTCTGGCACCTCCTGTCCGGTGACGTTGGGTAGGGGTCCTTTGGGGGGGTAAATGCATAGTTATTGTATCTGTGTGTGCCCTCTTGTTCGATGTGTGAGTTACCCTCTACTTCTGTGGTTGGAGTATTGTCTTTGGACTTGTGTGATTGTTCATTTTGGGGCCTGGGTGAGTATCTCTACTGGACATGCTTTGGTGATGGGTGTCCATGCATTGGTGTGATTGGTGTGACATGCAGGGCTTGGGATTGGGATGTGTGGGTTGTAATAGTGGGGTATCTGTGGGGTGTTGGGGTGATGGGTGTGAGGGTAGGGGTAGGAGTTTGTATGGCATGCAGGTAGGGTGGGGTATATAGTAGTAAAGATATGACTTACCAGAGTCCAGTCTTCCTGCTACTCCTGCAAGGCCCTCAGGATGCAGTATTGCCAAGACTTGCTCCTCCCATGTTGTTAGTTGTGGGGGAGGAGGTGGGGGTCCACCGCCAGTCCTCTGTACTGCTACCTGGTGTCTGGATACCACTGAACGCACCTTCCCCCGAAGGTCGTTTCACCTCTTTCTGATGTCATCCTGTGTTCTTGGATGCTGTCCCACTGCGTAGACCCTGTTGACAATTCTCCACCATAGCTCCATCTTCCTTGCAATGGATGTCTGCTGCACCTGTGATCCGAATAGCTGTGGCTCTACCCGGATGATTTCCTCCACCATGATGGTAAGCTCCTCCTCAGAAAACCTGGAGTGTCTTTGAGGTGCCATGATGTGGTGTGGGTGATGTGTGAGGTGTTGTCTGTTGTGATTTATGGGGGGATGTGTTTGGGTGTGTTGTTTGAGGTGCGTGGATGTTGTATGAGTGATGGTGTTGTGTGCCTGTGGATGATGGTGTTGTGTTTGCTCTTCTCTCTCTCTCTGGGCTTCTTCCAAAGTGTTTGTTGTAAGGGGTTGTCGGTAATGTGGGTGTGTGTTTTATATTGAATTGGGTGTGTGGGTGTGGTGGGTGTATGTGTGTCAGTTATGTGTATTTTGAATTGTCCAATGTCATTTTGTTTTGTAAGTGTGTGTGTATTTTGAGAGCGGTGGTGTGTCCCACCAATGGATTACCGCGGTTGAATGACTGCCACGTTGATTCGTGGCTCGTGGTAGTGTGGGCATAGTTCTGTTTTCGTGACGGTGTAGGTTTTGCTATCACCAGTTTATCACTGACCTTTGGTGTGGCGGACTTGTGTGGGTGTCTATCTTGTGGTGGATTACAAGATGTGGGTTGTAAAACCTGTAGCGGATTTCCGCCGCAGCCACAGTATGTTGACAACCGTCAGCACGGCAATAAGCGGGATTTACCACCAGGGTTGTAATGAGGGCGCATTGTATATTTCCTTTGTGAATAATAATAATAATAATAATAGTATTATTATTTTGTTATTTAGTCAATTATACTACTAGTATACTGCTACTATTGATATGCAGATTGTCTTACCAATTAGGTGGTGTAAAATGATGCCCTGAAAATGAAACCACACAAATACTGCGGCAATTACTAATTAGAAATGGGGTGTGTCTAGCTCTGGGCCAACTGCATGTCTGATATCTGAGCCTCTTGATATTAATACCAATGGATCTAGCATTTAATTGGAACAAGCGCTCAACCCTTCACAGAAACTTAACTGATGAAATCAAATGTCAGATTATTTTTCATACACAACTGCCTAACATATATAGTAACGCTTGATCAACATCAGTGAAGATACCGTCCTTATTGGAGTATCAGCATTATATTCTGCTGAAGCTGAAGGACATAAAACCTGTACTTCTGCTGACATGACACACCGTGCTGTCTGCCAGAAAGAAACAGTTAAACTTGTAGGATCTTCTGGACTCCCTGTGGTATTCTGAGCATACAATGTATAGCATCATAATGCTCATGATACAGTTCTTGATTTCCATGGAACCATGGGCTGTTGAACAGAGAGATTGCTGCAAGAAAGAAGCATATGTGACGGCTGGGGTGTACTGAATTATACTTGAATAAACTATATGTTGTTACCACATCACATTGCCTCTCAACATTATTTCATTGGTGACGAGTTCCTGAAACAGTATTTCTTCAAGTGCCTGTGCTCGCTGAGCGTATGAGAATGACCTATTATTTTAAAATCAACAACAAAATCGGACTTATTTTTTATGGCACGTGTGGTGTTCCCAGCGCTTCGGGAGAACGTTTGGATTGTTATCTGTTGAATTCTGCTGCTCCTTGTTTTGTTGTGGCCTGTGCTCTATAACCTTAGAAACAAACGTACAAACAACACGTCTCTAAAACAAGCCCGATTTCCTGATGAAAGTAACATCCTCACGCTCCTTGGCAGCCATTTTGTATCGTTGGGCTGGTTGCAATCTGTTTCAACTAACTTCACGTTGCTCAGTGACAGGCGCACCTGTACATGATCACATGCTGGCTTTCATGATTCTTCATGTGCTTTCATCATCGGTGATAGGCACGCCTTGAACAGTGACAGACAAACAATTTCATTTCACACTTTCTGTGCCTTATTTACGTTGGAAATCGATGATAGGCACACCTTCTGAGAACATTTAAATGGTGCTTTCACATTCAAGCAATCAGTGATAAGCACACCTTGAAGAGTGACAGACGTGCAATTCTATTTGACATTTCTGTGCCTTCCTTAGATTGGAAATTGGTGATAGGCACACCTTCTGTTAACATGTAAGTGCATATGTATTTACGTTTAATTGCATAATTTTTTTTTTTTTTTAATTGTTAAGTACGAATATTTAAACATGCGGGCACACCTATAGTTATATATAAAAAAAAAAGGGTGAGATAGTCAGACATGGTGAAGCAAGCATTTATGCTTAAGTATGATAATTTAACTATTCTACTATATTTGGTAACAAGTCATGTTTGCATTCCAAAACATTATGCAAAACGTAACTTGTCCCCCTTTGTTTTTGACAACTCCAGCCGATCCACAAATACCTTGGAAGAAATGAAAATCTGGGTTTGGACATTACGCAAGAGTATGTGGTACTTCTTTGAGCACTGAACGTAAAATGTCACTTCATCTGAGGAGATAATTTTGCAAGTGAAAGATGGTGTTAGTGGTCCAGTAGAAATTGGACAAATTGAAGGAATTTCAGTTCCCATGATGTTTGATTCAGGAGCAAAAATAACACTTATTCCCAGAGATATGTTTGAAAAAAAAATAAGAGCAGGGTAAAGTTATTTAAACCGGATATTTGTCCTAAGGGTTACGGTGGTGAGCCCATTAAGTTGTTAGGCTATTTTATGATGTCAATACAATTTAAAGATAGGTTAACTGCGGGGAAAATGTATGTCTTCATAAAAGGTCACTATCTTATTAGTTGGTTTTGCCATAGGAATTTGAAAGTATATCTTGATCCTAATGAAAATCCCTTGGTTAGACTAAAAGAAATGGAATGTGTTGACATTGTAACTAGTTCTAGGCTACAATAGGAACAAGAATTTCCAGAAGTCTTTCAGAACAAACTAGGTTGTTTAAAGGACTATATACATAAGATTAGAATAAAGAAATTAATTACACCTGTATTGAGCAAAGTAAGGGGTGTACCTTTGATGGTTAAAGAAAAAATGAGGGCAGAATTGGATAAACTAAAACAGGTATTATTGAGGGGGTAGAGGCCACAGAGTGGTTGGCTCCCATGATCATGGCATGAAGGCTAACGGCAAGGGAAGACTATGGTGGTCATTATGACATTTACAGTTAGCTGACAGCCACGCCGGCAATGGTGATAGTTCCATCGCCAGGCTGGCGGTAAATACTGCCAAATTATGACCATGGTGGTCATCCCTCCCGTAGACAGCCAAACTGCCACCTGAAGCACCAGTGCAGTCCGACCACTGACCATGTCTGATAACTTCTTCAGGCTGGCGGAACACCACACCCTACCCACCATATTATGACATAGCAGACTGCCAGGATTTCCGGGGTGGGACCACCGCCACCAAAAGCCTGGTGGCAATGAATCATATGAAGTAGACACTCACCTTCAAGGTACACAGAGGAGTCCACGGCAGCCATGGAACTCAAACTGGGAGACTTGCCAATGCTGTACCATGTGATGGCAGTCCAGGAGCAGCAACGCCGGCAATGACGGTGAGTACAGCCGCCTAGCACACAGGGAGTGACACACCCACACGCACAACACACACCATACACACATACCACACACCAAAAACAATCTGCAGAGCAATTCAACAAAAACTTAAACCAGGAGCAAAGCAACCCAGGACTCATACTTTTGGTCCAGCCATTGTAATTCGAAAGGCCATTGGCCAGTCCATTGTCAGTTTAAAGCCACAGGGCAATGTCCAAGGCTTTAATCCTGACTGCCCAAGTCACTCCACTGGGCAGGGGCATCATGCTGATGGTAGGCAGGCACCTCACGGGGCAAGGGAGTGGTTTCTTGGGAGGGGGGTCCGTGGACTTGGGTTTGGGAGGGGGCGGGTTCTTGCTTCGTTGCTTAGGGGGTGGAGGTGGTTGCTTGGAGCAAGGGCCAGAGTACCACTCTTGTGCCCCTTAGTGGCAGGTGTAGCTGTAGGAGGAGGGACATGAGTGGACGGGGAGCTGAAGGTATTGGGCTGGGGGAGAGGGATCTTCCACCTGGGGCAGGACGGGGGGAGGAGGAGGGAAGAGGTCAAAGCAGGAAAGGAAAAGTTTCTTAGGTCCCATGGGGCGGGTTGTGGGAGGAGGTTTGGGAGTGGAGGTACAGGGAGTGGTTGTAGGAGGGGTAGGTGTGCTGGACTAAGTTGCAGGTGCATGGACAGTGTGTGAGGTGGATGGCTGGTTAATGTCTGAGTGGGAGCATTTATATGTCTTTGGAGGGGGGCAGACAGGGTGAAAGAGGACAAACAGGACCTGTGTATGTATGTTGTGATGGTGTCTGCAAGTGAGGTGGGTGTGCTGCATGAGGTTGTGATGGTGGTGGTGGTAACTGCACATGTGGTGTATGGGGAGCTAGTCTGCGTGTCTGCTGTTGTGGGGACGGTGGGCAAGGCTGTACAGATGGCAGTATCTGGGACTGATGATGCAGTGCTTGCAGGTGTGAGTGTTGATGTGACTGTGAGGGAGGAAGAGATGGGGGAGATAGCGGAGACCATGGCTGTTGTGTGTGCAACTGTGTGTTGGCTGTGTGTGTGCTTGTGGAGTAAAGTGTGGTGCCTGTGCTTGTCTGTGCGAGTTCTGTCTGTTGTCTTGGGTGCATGCCAATCAGATTATGTTCATGGGATGGGTGGTGGGAGAGGGCTTAGGGACTGGTAACAGGTAGTTGGATGGGGGACAGAAGAATCAGGGACACTGGCTGCCATCAAAGAGGAGGCCAGAGCCTGAAATTATATCTGTAGGGCAGCCAAGCCACCATGAATGCCCCCCAGAAAGGCATTGCATTGCTGCATCTGGAATGCCATCCCCTGGACTATGGTTGACTGCCCTACAGAGATGGATCTCAGGAGGTCAATAGCTTCCTCAGTGAGGGCAGCAGGGCTGACTGGGGCAGGGCCTGAGGTGCCTGCGGTGAAAGAGATGCCCACCCTCCTGGGTGAGAGGGCACTGCTGGTATGGGGGTGGCAGAAGATGTTGTGTCTGGGGTGGTCCCAGAGGTGTCCGCCACTACCAAGAACTTCCTTCGGAGGAGGAATCAGTCAGTAGTGTCAGCTCCTGTCTCCCCCGTGGTGCCCTCCTCACCCTCCAACCCACTGGTTCCCCCGGAATCGTTGGACTCTGACTCTTGGATACCATGGGCTGCAGCTCCCCCACTCGCTGGTTCCTCTGCCCCTTCACCAGATTATGCTAATGCACACAAGGACAGGATGAGAAAAGGAGAGAGTGTGGGGGGAAAGAAAGGGAGAGAATTACAACAACAGCACATATGGCATACACATCACAATCACTCACTGGGACTACCACTGCAGTATGAACCACAATGCCAAAGCATTACCTGGGAACAACAGCAGCAATGAACACTAGCATCTGCACTCTTACTGGGTCTCACTAAGCCATTTCTGCCATGGTATGCGTGCTACTTGCCATTACCAAATATACATACCACCCTACATTGCTAAGCAGGGCTCCACAGGATCAGCTAAACCGGCATATTGAGCATCCACTGACTAGAACCTTGCAGCCAAACACCATGGCAGGCAACATAAAATAATACCACACAGTGTGTACTCATCCCCTTGTGGCTGCTGTGCTGCCCTCAAGCACCCATACAACTCAGGATTGGCCACCGCCAGAATGCGGGCCATTAGTGGGGTCAGGGTCCGGTGGGCACCCCTCCCTCGTTGGGAGGCCATCCCCAGCTGGGCCTTCTCGGTCTTCTGGGCCCAGCATCCTAGATTCTGCAACCGTTTCCCACAGTGGGAGTTCCGCGGGCTATGGACCTCCAGGGTTCGCATGTCCTTGGCGATGGCACATCACAACCCTTTCTTCTGATGGGTGCTGACCTGCATAGGGAACACAGACGAATTCGACACCATGAACTCAACAATCCGTTCAGTAACAGAATTGGCTTACATACTACATAGATCCCACATCAAGCCCACACATGACCCGTACCTCTGCTGTAGGAAAGTCCTCCTTTTTGCCTTTGTCACCCCCAAACGTTTTGGACAGATACTGGTTGTTACTGACTCTTGGCTGTGCCCTGGGTACTGCTTACCAGTCCTGGGGCCAGTGCTCTGTGTAAAGTGGATATGCAAATTAGGGTAATTATAGTTGGCAAAATTAATCTACCTATAAGTCCCTAGTATATGGTAGGGGATGTGGATTTAGGGTCCCCAGCATAGGTAGTGAAACATAGGTGCACTGCTGAGGAGACCAGTCATTTTAAAGGCAGGCCTGCCTTGCTGGCTTCTTTTAAATTAAAGTTACATGCAAATTCGACTTTGGAATTAAAGTAGTTCCAAAGTCTTCAACTATCTTATCTTTACATATAAGTCACCCCTAAGGTATGCCTTATGTGACCCTAGGGATTGGTGCATGTAACAATAAGCAGGGATCTTATAAAAAATAGTTTGTAAAGCCTTGGTGAGGTAAAACATTTGTTTTTGCCTCATTGTAGTGAATGGCCTCCATAGGCTAGAATGGGGAGACTTAATTTTAATTTTAAAAGTCCCCTCAAGTAACAGATACTTCAAGTTTAATATCAAATTAATTGTTATAAGAAATCCCACAACTTCCGGTTGTTGGATTTAATATAACTTATTCAGGTAAAGAGTTTTAAACTTTACCTGAAAAGTTGCTAACTTCAGCCCTGCAATGTTTTTGTTGCTTTGCTCTGATTGGCCAGTCTTTGGCAGCCTGGCCAGGCTGCCTTGATGAGGTGTGAAGTGGCCTGACTCAACAAAAAGAGTTCTGCATGGGGGAGGAAATCTTCCCTCAGTAGATGGAGAGGAAGGAAGGGGGGAGGGCTGCGAAACTGGTCTTCAAAGGCAGGGAAGGACATTTGGAGCAAACTAGCACCTCCCTAACATCCTGCAAACCCATTGATTAGATTAGGAAAGGGCAGGACAGGGGTGTGTTTAAGATTTTTATCCACACCAGTGGGTGGGCTCAGTCAGATGTTAGCTCCAAAAATCATTTTCAGCCATGATGGATTTTTGAGAAATGTTGCTCCCTGGGATTGATTTTTGCCACATTTCACAGGAACTGGTCATCACAGGGGGAAGGACCGTGCACCTGATTGTAGATCCAGGACCCCTCTGTTTTTCACCCAGGAGCAAGGATAAAACTGGCAGACCTGCACCCACATCTCAGATCCCTACAACTACAGGAGAAAAAGGACTGCCCTCCTGGACCCCCGGCCTGCACCTGGACACTGCACTCTGGAGTACTGCACTAGATGCACACTTGGGCTTCATCACAAGAAGGACTTTGCCTGGCTTCTACTGGTTCAAGAAGGGAGTCCCTGTTTACTACAGGGGAAACCTTGTTAAGCAGAGTTCCCTACACCAACTCCTGAAGAAACCCAGTCCAGTGGCCAAAAAGGAGTTTATGCCAGGTGCATTCTGGGAGTTGTAGTCTGCACCCTCAAGGAGCATCTCAGAGCTTCTGGAACCTTGGGGTGAGCTGTGGACCTCAAAAGATCCTTAAAGAAATAACTGGAAGAAGGTCCAGAAGCTTTGAGAACTTTGGAGAACTTTTGGAAAAAAGCTCCATAAAGGGACAGACCGCAGCGGCAACTCTAGCCTGCTTGCCTCAACCGCCACTTGGCCTGACTTGCAGGTTCGTCCTGGGGAAGAAAATCTCCAAAAAAGTGACTAAGGCGGAACGTAGGAAGTTGATCGGGACCTCCCAAGCAGTGTATCCGAAGAGGGCTCCAGGGACGTCGGATCAAGATTCAGGTTTGCCCCGGACAAAGGATTTTCATCTCGAAAAAGCAACTAAGTCTGAAGGTAATTGTCCCGATAGAGGTGAGACCAGATGACCAGATTGGAGCTATTCGTTTTTAAGCACTAAAAAGCATTAATTCTTTAAAAATTCATATCTCCGGCTCCCTTTATCCAATTTTATTTGTTTTGTTGTCATTTTAAAGCTAATATCATTTCCTATTTTTATAAATTGGTTTCTGATTTTTAAACTGTTTTGTGTGTTTTAATTAATTATTGTTTTGTGATATTTGAATGCTTTACACTTTGTCTCTTAAGTTAAGCATTGTCGCTCGTTGCCAAGCTACCAAGGGTTGAGCTAGGTTTAATTTACTGAGACTTAACTGACCTAAGTGGAGGTTAATGGCCTATTGCTAAGTATAGGTACTTACATGCCCTTACCAATATATATAGCATGCAGGAAAACTACACTCCTCAAATGACACACTGCCAGCACACATGTACATCTTCATACAGCCATGTCACATCAAAAATACCCATTAGGTACTCACCTGTTGGTCTGGAGGCCCATACAACTGCCCAAACAAGGGTAGAACCCCATCCCCCAGTTACTCCAACTCCTCTGATGTGAAGGCTGGGGCCCTTTCCCCTGTAGCACGGGCCATGGCAACTTCCAACACAAGACACAGCAGTACACACAGTGCAGGTGTTGACCTGTAGAGAGTCAATGAATCATGTGAAATGGGACAGAGAAAATGGTGGTCACATCCGCTGCAGTTAACACTGTCACCGCCGGCGTTGATCATCATGGGTTCCTGTGCTCCATAAAGCTCCATAAAGCTCCCTGTTAACCAATGAGGAGTTGCAGGGCAGTGCAGACCGCCTTCTGCCATGATGCCAAACGCCGGTGGAGTGTGGTTACTTCCACCTGTCTCTGCACACAGGACAGGTGGTTGTCACTTGTTCCTTGGCAAGTGGTGCCTTCCAGGTGACTGTCGGCTTGGCTGCAGGAATGTCACAGCCAATGTTTTCAAATGTGCTTGGAAGAGTTTTGGCTGCCTTGCTAAAACACATGAGCAGCTACATCTCAGAGTGAAGATTTGCCCACCGTGAAGCCTGGATTCTATGCCATTGGACACATACCACATGAGATTGGGGCCATTGATGGGACCCATATTGCCTTGGTCCCTCCCAGGACAAATGAGCAGGTCTACAGAAAATGGAAGAGTTACCACTCCATAAAAGTCTAGATGGTGTGCCTAGCTGATCAATACATCTCCCACATCACTGCCAGGTTTCCTGGATCTGTGCATGATGCCTATGTGTTGAGGAATCACAGTGTCCCACAGGTGATGGCACGACTACAGAGGCACAGAGTGTGGCTCATAGGTGAGCCTGAGTTTTCACCCAATGAATGTCACTGTATGTCACCTGAAGTTGTACTCTGTGCCATTGTATATTAACAATGTGTGTCCCTCACTACTTCCATGTGACTCCAGCTACCCAAACCTGTCCTGGCTGTTAACAAAAGTGAGCAATCTGAAGACAGGGGCAGAAATTCTGTACTACAAAGCACAAGGGAGTACCAGGAGGGTTTTTGAATGTGCATTTGGGCCACTGAAAGCCAGGTTCCGGTTCCTCCATGTAACTGGTGGATCCCTATTCTACACCCCTAAGAAGGTCTGCCAGATAGTGGTGGCTTCCTGCATGCTGCACAATTGGCAGTCAGACGCCATGTGCCCTACCAGCAGGAGGTGGGGGGAGACAATGCACCTGTGGCAGCAGAGGACACTAAAGGCAGTGATGAGGAGGGGGAGGAGGAGGAGGATGTAGGCAACAGGACACATCTGATACAGCAGTACTTCCACTGACACTCAGGTAAGACTGTACTTCTGTTTATACCTGCATTTCAGTTAAGTGCTGTGTGGCTGCTGTTTTGTGCCACGCGCTACCTTTATTTCTCAATTGACTGCCACTTATGCTTTCCCTTTTTGTAGATGTTGGTGTGGTCACAACTGTGTACTGATGTGATGACTACAGACTGCTTAGACACATTTGTTGGATGGATTACACATTACAGGACATTTGCACAGGATAATGCAGTTTAAGACATTGCAAATTGTTGTATGATGAAGCACAGACACTTCAGTTGTGTTCAAGGCTGTTTATTGAAGAGACACAAATGATGGGATAGTGCAATACAGTGGGGTGATAGTGGACGTAAACATCAGTGTAGTGGCTCAGTTGGTTTGTAGCACAAGTCCAGTATCCATGGGGCCATAGGAATAGGAGCAATTGCAGTCAAAGTGAACAAGGTGTCTCAGTGGCACACAAGGGAGACATTCAAGAGAGGCTCATTTCCTGGTGGTGGTTTGGGTCTTGGCAACAGTCTCTGGTGTCTGTCTGGATCGCAGGGTACGTTTGCGGTGTGGTTCATCTTCTGCAGGGGGAGGGCTGCTGGTGGCCTGTGAATGATGTGGCAGGTCCTCCTGTTGACTAGATGTTGGCTGGTGAGTAGACTGGCTAGTCGAAGGGGCCCGCTGGTGTGCTGTATACTCATGCATCGTGTTGGCCATGTCACCCAGCACCCCTTCAATGGTGGCGATGTTGGAATTTAGGGCATGCAACTGCTGCGTGACCTCCTGGTGGTGTACCCCCTGCAGCCTCTGGTTCTCCTGCAAGATGGTAATCACCTGGCCCATCCTGTTGTGGGATTGTTGGTAGGCCCCCAGGACATGTGTGAGTGCCTCCTAGGCAGTCGGTGCCCTGTGTTGGGCCTCACCCTGGTGCACAGTGAACCTCCCACTGGGCCTGGCCTCTTGTGCCTGTGTCCCCTGAATGGTGTTCCCACTCCCACTTACACCAGGACCTTCATAGTCTTGCCTGTGTGGTGTTGACTCGGGTCCCTGTACAGGTGGGCACACAAGTGATCGATGTGTCCTGGGGACAGAGGTTTGGTGACATTGGGTGGCTGCTGTGGTGTTGGAGTTGGATGGTCGGGCCCTGTGGTGGACTCGGTGTGAGATGTGGAAGCCAACTTACCAGTGATGCCAGATGGGCCAGGGAGATCATCCAGATCGGTACATCCAGAGTTGCTGTCATCACTGAGGGCATCCTCTGGTGGGAGACTGGGTTGCCATGGCATATGCTCGACACCGACATTGGCTGGGGTACCTGTGGACATGTGTTAGATTTGTTACAGTCATTGTCTGTCACATATTCAAAATTTCTGGCTTTCCCTATGAGTTGATTGTTGTCCTCCCACCTTTGGTTCATGTATGGTGATGGATTGTGGAATTGGTAGTACTACATGTTGCGCATTCCCAGGTTTACTAGGGTTAGTAAATCTGGGATGCGTAAAAAAACATGGGAGTTGAGTGGGAACACACACAAACTGCACATGGAATGTCATACTAGTTTGTAGTAAGGCAACATAGTGATTTGCTCTGCATTGCCCTACTCTATATTTTTGAAGCCATTCAAAGCCACTCTAAGAGGCTTTGCGTAGTTTTAAAAATATGGCTAAGTAGTTAGCACTACACATGTATCGCGTTGAGTGGTGCAAGCATGGTGTGAACCCGTCTTAAATATTAATTATATTAATATTATATTATATATATTATATTATATTAATATTAAATATTAAATATGGGGTAAGGTTGCTGATCTGAAAGAAACGCTTCCTAAGGTCCATGTTGTGCATACACTTGGACACCAGCGCGTTGGAATACATGTTGCTGGGAATACTTTGGCTGATGAAGCCGCGAAGTCGGCAGTGGCTGTCGCCACTGTGGCCGCAGTGACTCGTTCGAGTTCCAAACCAGACACAGAGATTTCGGCTGCCATAAAGGCTACGGCTGATGGCACGCCATTTCCTAAAGGATTTCCTTCTAAATATAGTTACTGCTTGAGTAGTGCGCTGAATGCTGTTGTTAATATTCCAGGCATTGGTATACGTGAACTACCCAATAAAATTGAGAGACCTCGATTAATTTCTGCAGCACATGAGGGGGTGGCTTCTGCACATGCTGGTGTGGCTGCCACGATTTCACTTTTACAGGCTCGTTACTGGTGGCCTGGTCTCTATAAAGAGACAAATCAGTATGTCCTTTGTTGTGACGTTTGTCAACAGATTAAAGCTTGGTCGGCAAGACGGCCGTAGCAGACTCCCCTTCTGATTTCAAATAAACCTTTACGGTGTGTGTACTTGGATCATTGTGGTCCGCTGACACCAGATAGTGCATACAAATATATATTGGTTGCTGTAGATTCGTGCTCCAGATTTGTGTGGGTATGGCCACAACGCTCGGCTGACGCTCGAACTGTTATTAAAGATTTGTGCATCTTTGTCGATACATTTGCAGTTGCGGCTTTTCATTCGGACCAGGGCCCTGCTTTTGCCTCTAAGGCATTCAGGGACACCATGGCTTCATTGGGGGTCCAACTCCAATTCTCGTCTCCATTTCATCCCGAGGGAAATTCTGTCGTGGAGCGTTTAAATCGTGATTTAAAGCAATCCTCAACGGCCAGAGTTATAGGTACGGGTCGTAGTTGGCTAGCCCACCTGTATGGAGTACAGAGAGCACTTAATATCTTGCCTAGAAGGTCACTGGGGGGTCGTACTTCATATGAGTGCCTGTTTGGAACACAAATGTATGTTCCTGATCTAGATGGTCCTGGTGTGGAGGCGGCAGTTACTCCCTTTGACATAAATGATTGTGTCACTGTTTTGTAGGATTTACAACAATTCCGTGAGGATAACTCTTCTGCAAGTGCTGCCTCCTCAGGAATTAAGGATGAGCCAGTTACACCTACTGGTTGAATACCCAGGATTGGGGATCTAGTGCGTGAAAAGGTCGCAGTAAAGAAAGAATTTGGTCCTTCTTATCGAGCACCTGTCCCTGTGTTAGGGGTAAGCGGCACACGAACTGTGATTTTACCGCCGCTGCAAGGGGCCAAAGGAAATCGCTTTGTTTCCATTGATAATGTCAAGTTACAACATGTGGCCGATTCTGCACAGCAGACCAAGAGGGACACCCAGTAGTTCCGGAATCCCTCTCGCTACTGGGGAAGAAGTCCCGCTGCAGGTGATTTACACCGACGCTGTTTCCTCTCCGAGCTTGGGGAGGGTGGATGATGATCTTGCGATTGTTCCACAGACGACGATTAATTTGGAATCTTTTGATCAAGTTGCTGTACGTTCTACTGAGGTTTCTGAACATGTGGTTTATAGTGTGCCAAGGCGAGAGCCTCCATCTGCTTCTTTGTTCACAGTTGCACCTTTTGCAAGAACTGCCTCTGGCTGCTTCAACAACACTAATGATGCAGTGTCCAACTCCTCGTCCTCGATGTCTTCTGTCCGAGGTCCACGTAAGCTGCTGTATTGGCTTAAACACACGTATTTTGTTTTTCCTTGGAACTATTTGTGGCTTTTTATGGCTGTAATGACTCTTTTTTTGTGGTTGGGATTTGTGGTTACTTTTTTTCTGGTAATACATGGTCATTTTCTTCCTGATCGATTTGACATTGAGCACGTGGAGATTGTGTTGAAACCACATTTTTCGTCTCACATGGTTCGAAGAGACTTGTCCAATGTAAACATTTCTGCAATACCGATTCCGGATGGGATTGTGTGGGATAAAGTAATGTTTGATATATATGGTCCCACTGAATTGATTCAAATACCGTATGTCCTTAAGTTATCAATGAATGATATTGTTAGACCAGGCATTGTTTCTGATGATTGGGATGTGAAGACAGTAGATTTTATGCTAACAGATTTGCAATATATACTGTCTATGACGATGAAGATGCTTACCAATTCAGAGATAATCATGGTGACATGTTTTGCTACAACTATTATGGACACCACTTTATTCATAAAGCTAGTAGCACTAAGTCCATATTTAATTATGTGCAATGGGAACATTGCTCGACTCCTCCCTAAGGGAGTTCGAAAACGTATTATGATAAATTTGCATATTTTTCTGGGCATGATCAGCGAAATGCTAAGTCTTACTATTTTAAAGTTACACCGTATTCTAATAAGCAAATGTTATTGACCGATACTAAATTGCTGTATTCTAATTTGTTTGTATCTAAACTTTCGGTCGAGGGGTATGAATACTGGTTTAAGACTGTTGACTTGAAAAGTGTTTGGGGTACGAAAAATTGGCAGATGCAAGGCAGGGATACATTATTTAGAGCATGTATTATCCCTGTGCAGATGATTTTCCTCAATGCCACAGTACAACAGACTAGCTGTTTGGGCTTGGCGACAATTAGAGAGTTGAATTTGCCTAGTATACCTGTCCCTTCCAAATTAAACAACTGGCAGCACTATGTGAATGCTACTTTTATTGAATTTACACATTGGGTCCAGAATGGTACGCTTAACACTTCATCGTTACATCCGGGTGGTTATTATGGCCTGTAGACACTAATAAGTGTCATCAACGTTTTGTCACCTCTTCAGGGGGGTTCAGGACTAGTAGGGCAGACCCTCGTTACATTTCACCAGAACACGCTGATATTATAACTACATACAGCGTGGGGAAGCTTTGTCAGCAATGGTTGAAGTCATCCACGCTGGGTGCAGTTAAGTCACATCTCACGTTACTGTCTAATGATACTGATTTACAAGATTTTTTGTCAGGTCCCAAGGTACCACGGAAGAAAAGATTTTTGTACGAAGTTTATAATGAGATTTGGAGGCTTTTACAACATGAGGCTGCAGCCCGGTTGAGGCAGATTGATCAGGAAAATCTGCTGCAGACTTTGTCTGTTGTTGATAATGGCATGCATACCATTTCTGACCGTGTTTATACGATTGACAGCATTGTTTCCTCTGCTATTGACATTATTAAATCGGACATGTCTTCTTTATATCATGGGCAGAGTCAGACGCGGTCCATCATGCAGCTGGGTTGGACTCTTCAGACCTTGAAGGCAGGTCGCGTTCCATGGCAGCACATTCGTGCCAGAGAGATCTTTATCTCCTTTAATTTGACTCGTCAACAACAGCTGATGGCTAAAAAGGAAGCGACGTATGTCATGTTAAATATTGAGAAATTGGAGAAACTGCCTTTCACGGTTGCTGAGATTCCGTCAGCTGAGTGGTTGATTCATGGGGTTATTAATCTGCCTATCTCCACTCTGCAATTTACTTCTTGTTTGAAGCACATTCCGGTGGGTAGATATGAACTATTGGGAGACAGTTACATACACGAGGTGTGGGAGCTTCCCTTTCAATACAGATGTATTAATGGTTTGAGGGAGGTTTTTCTTAGCGGTAGTGAATGCAAAACTTCTGTCAGCCATTCTATGGTTTGTAAACAGCTGTCCTTGCACGGAGCGTGTAACGCTTCAATTGCTAACTTAGCTTGTTATCTGAAGGGAGTTCCAGTCCCAGTTATTAAAAACACTTTCCAGGTGCTTTCTAACGGCAGTTACATTGTTCTTAACAGCGAACGCTGCTGTGGCATGCGTGCCGGAATAGTTTACGTTGTCGTTGTCAACAAGGCTGTTACGTGCTGCGGGAATGTGTTGTTTCCCCCCACTCAAATTAGGGAGGTAGCGGACATCTGGCCTCATATTGCTACTTCCAAGGTTAATTTCGACAAGTTGAGTCGGCTGAAAGCTTTATTGTTTCAAAAGCATATGGCCCTTACATCTGCTACCGAGACCTACGCACTTCAGGTGGCAAGGTCATCGGCGGAGATACAGTCCCTTTTGAATACTAACTTTCCGAGTCACTTCGGTGAACTTGTGGGACGTATATTTAATGCATCCTGTACTGCTGGTATTGCATATTTTTTCAAAGCCATTGGTGTTGGTTTTGCTCACACCTTCTCTTTCATATTCGGTTTGATACCTTCGGCTATAAACTCTATTTTCGGAAGCATTTTTGGGGGTTTCCCGATTACTTTGGCTTTGTTGGCTGGAGTTTTGCTATTGTTGCTATTTTTTCGCAATGGCTGTCCCGCCACGACGAGATCCTATATTGCTGCTCCCGTCAGCGCAGCTGTGTCATGAACGCATGATGCAGCATTTTGGAGCAACACTCCTGGGACATTTGGAGTGTGACTGGTCTCTGTCATTCCGACCAGTTTTGGATTGTGTGCAACCCGTGTTTCGGTGCCTTTGGTGCTCGTTTGAACATGCACTGGCTTTCTGTCTCTCACTGCAGCGCCCTCCAGTGGTTGAAACTGATCTGTTGATGTTCCCGATTAGGGCTCATTCCCAGACTTGTGCACTACGGTTGCGTTTGTTTCGTGAGGCGGTTTATGAGATTCCCTTCCTGGAGGAAGATGGCGTTGTCTCTTTCATAGGCCCTGCACGGGGTGCCGCCCTGGATGGTTTTGGGGCTTTGGAACACACCTGCTCCATGGTACTTTGTGGCGTGGATCTTCCGATATTAACATATATCGAAGTGGAGGAGCTCCTACGTTCTATTGCTTCTGTCTGACAATTGGATTTTTTTTTCTCTCCTGCAAAATTGACACTATATTGAATTTGGCTTTATCGTCACATGTTTCCTAAATTTATGACTTTGTTGTCTTCTGACCTTGTCGAAATATGTAGTTTTATGTATTGTTTATATTTGGGGCATACTTTTATATTATTGGAACCACTTGCTACCGACAAGGGGATGGTGTAGTGTGGTTAGTTTTGCATATCCTTTGCGCATTAGCTTCAGGCTTTAGGCCTTTGTGCACTTTGCCCTGGATGTGTTTTATTCATTTGCTGGCAGCTTAGAGCCTCTGTGCACTTTGCTCTAAATGCTTTTTATTAGGCTTCGTACTGTTATTTTTCAAATAGCCAGTTCTACGGTGTTGTTTTTATTCATATCACACTGTTTTGCCTACTTCAGCACTGGAGTTCTCCATAACATATTCACTCTGTGCTTCAGTCAAGGATACAGTCTGGTACATTGCCGATAGACGTGGTAGGAGTTTAGATTTGGCATTCCTGCGTAGGGACATTTTGTGATCACGATGACATGTTAGTTATAAAATCACTTCCTTGTCCCAATACACAGAAGAGGGAGATTCCGACCAGGGAACCACAACTAGACGCTGACTGCCTCGTTGCAGATGCTGAACCAGATCACAGGCCTTTGCTCAGGTATGAGGGCTGATGTCTCCCCAGTGATTCGGAAAGGCAAGATAGAAGCTTAACATGCTGTGCTCTAAATAGAACAAGCAGAGGGAGAGTAGAAACTGTTAGGCACTATGATAGCTTTGTTCTTCTGTTTTACTCTCCTGGTGACTATTTCAATCCTACTGTGTTGTATTGTTCTGGTTATTGCGGCTCACGCCTTATTATCTAAAATACAGTCGTTTTATTAAAACATTATATAAAACTTATACTGTCTTTGTCATTTGTATATGAGATCATATTGTAAATGAGAGAGTTGGTTTGGATCTGAGTGACCACGACTTCCCTGAGAAGTTCCAAAGATGTCATGCGCTCGGCTGCCCAATCATTTCTTCCCCGTGGGAGAAATGAGGCACTGCTAGTTAGCCGGAGCAAAAAACGGATTTAGGGTGAAAGAGTTCTTTACACGTGGGTCAGACTCAGTCCCCCACACCGTTATCGATCCTGCTGCCTAGAAATCCAGTAGTCTCATTCAGGATAATGAGAGCCCACGCGACAGTGTCATAGTTGACTCAGTAAAATATTTTGTAACTAGAAAGTTATGAATCTGGAAACAAGGGGGTCTGTGCTGTGGTATTGGTACTCCTGCTTCAACAAATTGTTTGATGACAGTCAAATCATTTGCCGTTTAAAAAATATTTACTATATTTTGTCATGTTTATTGCACAATGTCTTTAAAAATAAAATGTTTCTAAAGATTAGTGCTGGAGGACACCTTCTTTGCTTCATTTGCTTTTACTTCACTTAAAGTGTAAATAACAAGTTGCCAATTCAACACCTTTCTGAACATCAGCGCTAAGTAAAGTACACAGCAGCCCCGGGGCCACATGTGTAGGTCAGGAGGGCTGCATGCAGCCCTCTGGCCATTCTTTAAGCATCACTGCCTCATAGTAATCCTTAAAATGGACAAGGTCAAAATGCACATATTCCATTATGCGTGATTCACAAAAAAAGTATGTGAAATGTATGTGTGCAGGAAAAATATATTATTGTCTAACCCATGCCCTTATGCGAATGTATGGACTCTAAGGATATATATCTATGGATACATGCAGCTTATTACCCATACCTGATAGAAAAGTCATGATCAGGGTATTTCCTCACACTATTTCTTTGTGTTCCATGAAAGAAGTACAGAGGTGCATTACTTAGGTCCTCATTACAACCCTGGCGGTAAATCCGGTTTTCCACCGTGCAGAAGACCGCCAACATACTGTTGTGGCAGTGGAATTCCGCTACAGGTATTACGAATCACAGCTTGGAATCCGCCACAATTCAGACACCCACAAAAGTCCACCACACCAAAGGTCAGTGATAAACTGGCAATTCGAAAACCTACACCGTCACGCCAACAGGAATATGCCCACACTATCACGTCCCACGAATCAACGCGGCGGTCTTGCAACCGCGGTATTCCATTGTCGGTACACACCACCACGCTCAAAATACACACACATTTACAAAACACAATCACATTGGACAATTCAAAATACACACTCCTGACACACATACACACACTACACCCACACACCCAATCCAATATAAAACACATACCCACATCACCCACAAACCCTTACAACCAAAATTCTGAAAGAAGGCCAGAGAGAGAGACTACCTAACACAACACCAGCATCCACAGACACACAACAACATCACTCATACAACATCCACGCACCTCAAACAACACACACCAACACATCTCCTCACACATCACAACAGACACCACCTCACACATCACCCACACCACGGCACCTCAAAGACACCTGAGGTTCTCTGAGGAGGAGCTCAGGGTCATGGTGGAGGAAATCGTCCGGGTAGAGCCACAGCTATTCGGAACACAGGTGCAGCAGACATCCATTGCTAGGAAGACAGAGCTATGGCGGAGAATTGTCGACAGGGTCAACATAGTGGGACAGCATCTAAGAACACGGGATGACATTAGAAAGAGGTGGAACGACCTACGGGGGAAGGTACGTTCCGTGGTATCCAGACACCAGATTGCTGTACAGAGGACTGGCGGTGGACCCCACCTTCTCCCCCACAACTAACAACATGGGAGGAGCAAGTCTTGGCGATATTGCATCCTGAGGGCTTTGCAGGAGTAGCAGGAGGACTGGACTCTGGTAAGGCAAATCTTTACTACTATATCCCCCCACTCCACCTGCATGCCATCACATACTCCCACCCTCACCCTCACACCCATCAACCCAACAACCCACAGATACCCCACTAACACAACCCACACATCCCAAATTCAAGCCCTTCATGTAACAGCAATGCATGGACACCCATCACCAAAGCATGTCCAGTAGAGAGACTCACTCATGCCTCAAAATCACCAATCACACAAGGGCCACAGCAATAATGCAAGCACAGGAGTAGAGGGTAACTCACCCATTGCACAAGATGGCACACACAGATACTAAGATTGTGCATTCACACCCCAACAGGACCCATACCAAACGTCCCCGGACAAGAAGTGCCAGACATATCCAGTCCCCCCACAGAAGAGGCCCAGAGTGACTACAGCAGCTGTGCACGCCTGAATCAAGATGACCAGCCCGGCCCATCAGGGACCTCGGGCAGTCGGTTCTCCTGGCACAGTCACAAACCACCACTGAACCTCCCCCATCAGTAAACACCCCCACAGCACCCACCCAGCGGGCCCATCCCTCTGTCCCCAGGACACGTCAATCAGCAGTGTGTCCACCACTACAGGGAACCCAGGCAAACCCACTAACACAGGACAATCAGGGACATGGGGGCAGTGGCAGTGGGCACACCGTTCAGGGGACAGAGGCACAGGATGACAGGGAAGCTGGGAGGACTGCTGTGTGACAGGGGGAGGACAGGCCCAGGGAACCCACTCTCCACGAGGCACTCTCCAATATCATTGGAGCTTACCACCGTTCCCAGGAGACAATGGGCACGGTACTGGCCAAGTTTCAGGAGACCCAGCGGCTGCAGGAGGAATACTACCTGGGGATAAGGGAGGACTTGAAGTCCATCAACACCACCCTGGTCACCATTGCAGGGGTGCTGGCAGACCTTCTCAACACCAGGAGGGACACAGGGGCACACCAATGGGCCCCTGACACTAGCATGGACGATGAACAGCCCTCCACCTCCACCGGCGCTAGTGGACAGGCGGCACCTCCACAGGAACAACAGGCCACCAGCACCCCACCCCCTGCAGATAGAGAACCACCCCGCAAACGGTCCCTGAGATCCAGGAACAAGACAGAGAACATTGCCAAGACCCCCGCCGGGAAATAAGACCCCCCTGAATGTCACCCTTCTGTCCCACTTTGTCAACCTGTCCACCTAAACTGCCATTGCTCCACTTCCTATGCCCCATTGGGCAATGCACCTGTGAAACAAATAGACTGGACTCTGCCATGGACATTCCTCCACCATCACCCCAGCCCATTTCACACACCCCTCCACTTATTTGCACAGAAATAAACACATTTGAATCACAAAACAATCTGGAGTCTGTCTGTGCTTTCACTAATGTGTAATTGCAAAACCTCTGGAATATTGCAATGTCAATGTACTTGTTCACATACCAATGTTGCACAGCTGTAGGCCAGCAGTAAACATAGCAGAGGGCACAAAGTGGGAGCCAGATTTGTGAAATGGAAATGCAAAGTAACAAGTCAGGGTCCATACACTGAGTGAAAATGACAGACGTATGCTAGCTCCAACAATAGTATGAGATGTGGGAAGCAGTTACATCTTCTTACCTGTGTCTCACTGGAAGTATTGCATTATGATGTTGTTTCGGTTGTCGACATCTTCTTCTTCTGCCTCCTCTTTTTCACTGTCCACAGGCTCCACAGCTGCCACAAGACCACCATCTGGCCCATCCTCCTGCAGAAAAGGGACCTGGCGTCGCAAAGCCAGGTTGTGCAGCATACAGCATGCCACGATGATGTGGCACACCTTCGTCGGTGAGTAGTATAGGGAGCCACCTGTCAGATGGAGGCACCGGAATCTGGCCTTCAGGAGGCCGAAGGTGCGTTCTATAATCCTCTTAGTTCACCCATGTGCCTCATTGTAGCGTTCCTCTGCCCTTGTCACGGGATTCTTCACTGGGGTCAGTAGCCATGACAGATTGGGGTTACCAGAGTCACCTGCAAATGTCGAGCGACAACTGTTAGACACACACTAACCCTTAGGGACAACCCATACCCAGACACCTATGTCAACTCTGTTGGGACCTTGGCCTCACCTATTAGCCACACACAGTGCCTCAGGAGTTGCCCCATCACATAAGGGATGCTGCTATTCCTCAAAATGTAAGCGTCATGCACAGAGCCAGGATACTTGGCATTCACATGGGAGATGTACTGGTCTGCCAAACACACCATCTGCACATTCATCAAATGGTAACTCTTCCGGTTTCTGTACACCTGATCACTCCTGCGGGGGGGACCAAGGCCACATGTGTCCCATCAATGGCACCTATGATGTTGGGGATATGTCCCAGGGCACAGAAGTCACCTTTCACTGTAAGCAAGTCCTCCAACTGAGGGAAAACGATGTAGCTTCGCATGTGTTTCAGCAGGGCAGACAACACTCTGGACAACATGTTGGAAAACACAGGCTGGGACATCCCTGCTGCAATGGCCACTGTAGTTTGAAATGACCAACTTGCTAAGAAATGGAATACAGACAGAACCTACGCTAGAGGGGGGATTTCTGTGGGATGGCAGATAGCTGAAATCAGGTCTGTCTTCAACTGGGCACACAGTTCCAGTATTGTTGCATGATCAAGTCTGTATGTGATAATGATGTGTCTCTCTTCCATTGCCAACAGGTCCACCAGGGGTCTGTACACCGGAGGATGCGGCCATCTCATCACCTGCCCCAGCAGACGTGCCCTATGGAGGAGAACAGTGAGCAGAGGGTCATCCAACACTTATCACAATGTGTTATTTGCTAAAACGTTGGAAAATCACAATGTGCTGGTATCTGTCTGTATTCCAGGCCTAGATAGGTGTGACACAGTTTTTTTCCATCCCATGTGGCCCCCTGAAATGGCGACTGCCTGACCTGTACAGTGGGACAAGGGGAAATGAGGTAACTGTGCTGGCGTTGTACACCATCGCGGTGGGCGGTCGAAGACTGCGGCGCAGATCAGCATTGGTTAACATTGGGCCCTATGGGTCCCAGGAGCCAGTGACGATGTACGCCGGCGGTGACAGTACGCACTGCAGCGGATGTGACTGCCATTTTCTTACTGTTCACTCACTTGATACCTGACCTTCAACAGGAGAGGACCTACATTGCAAGTGCTGCTGTGACCTTTGTCTGGAAGCGACGATGCTACAGTGTCTGGGGAAAGGGCCCCTGTCTTCACTTCGGAGGAGTTGGAGAAACTGGTAGATGGGGTCCTCCCCCAGTACACGCAACTGTACGTCCTCCAGACAAACAGGTGAGTACACTGTGAGCATGGTGGATGGCACCTGAGTGTATGGAGTGTTGAGGATGGAAGAGGGTGGGGAGGGGGACAGGCCAGCATGTCAGGATTGTGTGTGTATGTATGGCAGGGCCAGTGTGGGAGGTGTTTGACAATGCACGAGATGAAATGTACGGGCTAGAAGTATCCATTTTTACTTCACTTTTCCTCTAGGTCAGCACCCACCAGAAGAAGAGTATTTGGCGTGCCATCGCCAAGGACGTCTGGACCCTGAAGGCCTACCATAGACGGACCACCCAATGCCGTAAAAGATGGGAGGACCTGCGCCGCTGGAGCAAGAAGATGGCGGAGGCCCAGCTGGGGATGGCCTCCCAACGTGGAAGGGGTGCCTGTCGCACCATGACCGCCCTGATGTACCAGATCCTGGCGGTGGCTTATCCGAAGTTGGATGGACGCTTGAGGGCATCATAGCAGCCACAAGGGGGTGAGTACACTCTAATTCAACTGACTCTGCACGCATTATGAGGTGTCTGGGTGGGGGAGGTGGGTTGTGGGTTCCCCTAGGCCTGGACGAACTTGGTAGGCAAGGTCCATTGTTAGGCAGGCTCTGTGGCACCCCAACCCCAATACTGGTAATAGCCATCTACACCTAGTCAGGCTCCTGTGGCTTCCAGGTGTGCAGCAATTGGGTTTAGGCCTCGTCCTCTATGGGCAGGTGAATTTGCTAGGAACTGTTAGTGCATGGCTTAGTGCAGAAGGCTGCTCCCTGTGTGTTGTGTCCGCCAATGGTAGTGGTGTTGCATGCACTGAACATGTGTTTCTTCTGTCTTTCTCACCCCTTTTAGTTTTGCCTACCTGTTCTTGCGTGCAATAGCATCATCTGGCGGAGGAGCTGTGGCACCGGAGAAGGAGGGAGCTGCAACCCACTTGGCCCATAGAAGTGAAGCAGAGGAGTCTGAAGCCACCAGTGGGACGGAGGGCGAGGGGAGTTCCACGACAGGGATAGGAGCATACACCAGCGACAGCGACTCCTCTAATGCGAGCTCCATTGCGGTGGTTTGCACCACTGTGCCCACTGCATCAACAGGTATAGCCGCCATCCCCCCACCAGCACCGCCCTCCCAGCAGCCCCTCAGCATGCGTCCTGTGCCCGCTCACCCAGGAGGGTTTGCATCTCCTTCGCCCCAGGCACCTCAGTCCCTGCCCCAGTCAGCCCTGCTGCCCTCAGTGAGGAGGCTATTGGCCTCCTGAGATCCCTCACTGTTGGGCAATCAACCATTTTGAATGCCATCCAGGGTGCTGAGAGGCATTTGTAACAAACAAATGCAAACCTGGAGAGCATTCATTCTGGGCAGGCGGCCCAACAGAGAGCATTTCAGGCTCTGGCCTCAGCACTGATGGCAGCCATTGTCCCTGTGTCCAGCCTCCCCCCTCCAACTTCCTCCACCCAGACCCAATCCCCTGTACCTCAGCCTATCCCAAGCACACCATCAGACCAGCATGCATACTCATCAACACACAAGAGTGGACATGGCAAACATAAGCACCACACATCCCACAAGCCTTCACACAAGCACCATCCCCATGCAGACACAGCAACATCCACTGCCTCCACTGTGTCCCCCTCCTCCACGTCCTCCTCCTCCCTCCCTGTCTCATCTCCACTCACAAGTGCATGCACTACATCCTCAGCCACTACCTCCATCACCAGCACGCCCATTACCACACACTGCTCACGTGCACTCACCACCCCCACTACCATTCACACATCCCCTGTGCCCTCTCCCAGTGTGTCTGTGAGCCCTCCTCCCAAAGTACACAAATGCAGGCACTCACCCACTTAACAGCCATCCACCTCACAACAGCCTCCGGCCCATGCACCTTCACCCAAATTCAGCAAACGTACACCTCCTACAACTACTACCTCTTCCTCAACTCCCAAACCCCCTCCATCTTCCCGTCCTAGTGTGTCTAAAAAACTTTTCCTGGCAAACTTTGACCTCTTCCCTTCACCTCCCCCCGTCCTTCCCCTAGGGCCAGGCTTTCCAGGTCCCAGCCCAGCACCTCAGCCACCAAATCCCCTGTCACAGTGGTGCCAGCAACTGCAGGGTCATCGAGTGCGCCACCTCTCAGGGCTGCCAGTGTGCCACCTTCCGAGGCCAAGGACATTCCGCCACCTGCCAAGGTGAAGAAGGTGCCCACATCCCAGAGGGAGAAGCCGCACCTAGCAGCCACCAAGGGCTCTGCCAAAACTAAAGCAGACAGTGGCAAGACACCTTCGGCACCATCAAAGGTGGGGAAGGGACAAAAGCAGAAGAGCAGGTCAGGACAGGGCACGGTGGCACTGACTGAGGGACTAGTGTCACCCTTTCTGTCAACGACTACACCAACCTGTACGGCGGCAAACACTGCATCCTGCTCTGCCACCAGCACCGCCACCTGCACCGCCACCAGCACCGCCACCTGCACCGCCACCAACACCGCCACTAGTACAGCCACCTGCACCGCCACCTGCACGTCTGCAGCCTCAGCAACAGTCCCCAGCATCTACCCCAGTGGGCAGCCATCCGAGGCTGCAGGAGACGTCCTTCTGTGTCCCTCAACAGGTGCTGACACATGCACCACCACCAGCACCGCCGCCACAGACACCGCCGTAAGCACCGCCATCAGCCCTGCGATGTGCTCGGACAGTGGCACCACCGCTGACATGGCTACCATCCCCAGTGGTCAGCCATCCGAGGCTGGAGGAGACTTCCTGGACCCTGCCCAGCTTCTATGAGGCATGACTTTCATCACTGTTTGCACCTGCAGGTGGAAGGTGAAGCTGCAGCAGGGTGGGGTATGTCTCTGCCTCCATGGCGTATCATGCTACCTGTTCCTAGGCAATCTCGTGGCACGCACACCCATGTGAGGGAATGAGACCGGCCACACTAAATGTGGAGCACTCTGGGCACAAGGCCCCCTCCAGAACCAGTGGAGAAAGGCATCCACTACCTTAGTCCTTGGCAGGATGAAGCACTCAGGGCACAAGGCCCCCTCCGGAACCAGTGGAGAAAGGCATCCACTACCTCAGTCCTTGGCAGGATGAAGCACTCTAGGCACAAAGCCCCCTCCAGAACCAGTGGAGAAAGACATCCACTACCTCAGTCCTTGGCAGGATGAAGCACTCTGGGCACAAGGCCCCCTCCAGAACCAGTGGAGAAAGACATCCACTACCTCAGTCCTTGGCAGGATGAAGCACACTGGGCACAAGGCCCCCTACAGAACCAGTGGAGAATGTTATCCACTTGAGAGACTGTGGCTTTGCACTCCCCAGGATAAAGCAGTGGGCAAACCACCCACTGGAAAAACTTGAGAGACTGTGGCTTTGCACTCCCCAGGATACAGCAGTGGGCAAACCACCCACTGGAAAGACTTGAGAGACTGTGGCTTTGCACTCCCCAGGATAAAGCAGTGGGCAAACCACCCACTGGAAAGACTTGAGAGACTGTGGCTTTGCACTCCCCAGGATACAGCAATGGGCATGGAGCCCCCTCATGCAGCAGTGGCGTTGTGCATTCATCCTGCTGAGGTGCCCCCTCCCCTTCCCCCTGAGGTACCTCTTTATTTTTGATCTGATGCCCCTGCAGTGTTCTCTCCATTTCGAGTCAGGTATCTTATGTGGGCTTAGCCCATGCATTTTGGGACCACTGGTCCACGGACAATGATTGGTACACTATCCGGACTTGTGTAGTTGGTGTACATATTTGTATATACTGAATTGTGAACTTTCACTATCCGATTTTTCATGATTACAATGGTTACAATCATTTAATTTTGTCCTTGCGCTCTTCCAGGTGGCGGGGGGGTGTATATGTAATGTTGCTGCATGTATTTGTGTGTATGGTGTTGTGGGTGAGGGTGGGGGTGGGGGTATTGCGTGTTGCGTGTGTGTGTCACTCTCTTTTCCCTCCCCCCTCCCCTGTGTTGTAGGTGCATTACTAACCGCGGTCGTCGATGGCGTCTGTCCTGCTCCTGACAGAGCAGGAGGAAGACCAGCATGGGCAGAACCTGTAGTTCGGGCTCCATGGCATCCTGGTTCCCCATTGGGTGTTGAGAGGTGAGTGGTTTCCCTTCCGTGTACTGTTTCCGCCGTGCTTTTGATAGCGTTGGTTCTGCCCCGGAAAAGGTGGCAGATAGGCCTGTTGTTATACGGTGGGCAGTACTTTGTCCTCCGCCTGTCTGTTGACGGTTACCACCACAGTGTTTGTTTCTACCGCCGTGGCGGTCAGAGTGTTAAAGTGGCTGTCTATGTTGGCGGTTTCCACCATGGTCATGATTCATTTTTTTTTCCTGCCGGCCTGTTGGCTGTATTACTGCTGCTTTACCACCGTCTGCCAGGGTTGTAATGAGGTCCTTATTGTCTGCATCTTTGAAAAGGTTATTTCTGCATAAGTCTGATGACAAAAGTCCTGAAACTTGTTTTGCTGACTGGATTCAGATTTTTGTTTTGATCTTCCCCACCACCGTAAGTGGTAGTACACAATATTTTGTGTGAAAGTAACTCAACTTCAGCTGAATTCAAGGAGAATATTGAGGGGCAGAGTTACTAAAATTTTGCTTTGCGAATGTGTCACTTTTTTGGTGCAGCCATGATGCAAAAAGTTATTTGTGATTTTCAAAGTCTTGTTAATCAGATTTGTGTGGCTTTGTGTGGGATTTTTCCCAAAAAGTAATGCATGGCATCACACACTTTCTGTTAGGGAAGCGTTCCATGGGGGAACATGGGCATTCCCATGCATCCTCCCATGGATTTTGGTGTACTCACAGATTTACTAATGCAAGTAAACCTGGGAATACCTCAAAATGCTACGCCTCCTTGAACCAGGTGTAACTAGGAGAAATATCTGTATTTCTCCTTGTTACTTGCTCTTACTATGTGTGCTGCATTCTGCAGCACATATAGAAAGAAGAAAATGAGAAAATGCCTTTAAGGATTGATTTTGTGTAGGAAGGTGTCTTTCTTGCACAAAAACAATATTGGTTGAAACACAGACACCATTGGGCTATTGTGGAAGGGTGTCTGCATTTGCACTAAACAGCATATGTGTGTAAATATGGAGCACTCCTGCTCACTCCCTTTCACACAACACAGCATAGCAAGTTCCATTGCTGTGCCGCTTTATATGAAGTGATAGTAAATGTGCCCTTTGTGATTCACTATAGGTGAGACACAGCGCATGAGGAGTATCAACATGTTCCCTCTATCTTACATTATCCTGTGAATCCATTATACATCGCCCTGTGGATGCTTGTGAACAACTGCATTTGTATGAGCCTCAGGATAGGGTGCGCTCAGTCATTTGGGTCGTGTAGTGACTGAACAAGGACGAAGATGAAGGTGGTCAAAGCTGCCCCAGAGGATTTTTTAAAAGATCTTGTGGAAGCTCAACGTGAAGAATTTAATTTGTGTATAGAGGATCTGTGTGAGGATAATGTTTTTCTGAGTGCTTACTCAAAGATTGGGGTTGAATTTAAAACTAAGCTTTAACTCCCCCCTAAATGGGTAGCAAGTAGTATTTCCCACTTGTTTAACAAAGATTGTTCGGATGCGTACAAATCATTAATGTCTGCTCTTAAAGCCTGGCCAAAGACTGATGTCTAATAGTTAATAAACTCAGTACTTATGGAGGAAGCTTTTGCTGATGTCATGGACCCCTCACTTAGGGCCGATAGTAGCAAATTTTGGAGTTGCTATTGTCCTTTCTGTAGGTCATAAGGTCCCTGGCCCCGATGGGGTTCCTCTCAATCTGTTCAAGTTCTCACCTAGTTTTGTGTCTCTATCTTAACCCACATGTTTCGTCTGGCAGTACTCCTGCATTTGTGGTCTCAGTCCACTATCATCGCTGTATATAAAAAGGACTCTAGATATCTTCTGAGCTGTAACATGCCCATTTCTTTAATAGACGTAGTTAAAATGATGGACAGGGTTATCTTGGAGAGGGCTATGGCATGGGCAGATAATTATTCTATTCTCTCAAATCCACAGTTTGGGTTTTGCCCAGCTGTAGGCAGACAAGATCAATGCCTAAGGGCCTGATTTAGATTTCAGCAGATGGGTTACTTTGTCACAATGGAGACAGATATCCCACCCGCCAAAATGTAAATCCCAATATTTCCTATGGTGTTTATTTTTCGGTGGATGACATTTCCATCCCCGTTGTGACAGAATAACCTGTCTGTTGAAATCTAAATCAGACCCTAAGTATTTTCTTATTAATTAACAAGAAACCAAGGTCAATGTTCAGCACATTTATGAAACTATGTTCTGCCTTTAACAGAGTGAATGGATCCAAATTGTGGTGTTTTTTGTTGGATATGGAATGGACACAAATATTGTCTTTTTCCTTAGTGAGCTGCATAGGGATATGAAGGCTGTTGTCTGATATAACATGGATGGGTCCTGTACTAGTCCCTTCCATCTAAAGAGTGGAGTATGGCAGGGATGTATTATGGCCCATTTTTTGTTCACTCTGTATGTGAACTATCCAGAGGCCAGGTTGCTAGATAAACATGTTGATTGGCCACTGACAGTGCCTGCCAGCTTCCAACACTGTTATCTGCAGATCATATTGTTTTGCTGGTGAGAACTGCTTTGGATCTCCAGACAATACTTGATGGCATTGTTATGTATATGAATAGCTTTAACCTCTCTACCAAATATGATAAATCTTAGGTAATGGTTTTGGGACCTTGAGGGACCAAGCCATGATATTTTTATGTCCAAAGCTATAAGCTTTCTAGGGTTCAGACTTATACATACTAAGGGATGGTCTTTAGTTATTGATCCACCTGGGCTCCATTGAAACATTCTAAGAGATTAGCTCTGTCCCAGTATATTTGGACAGTCTTTTCCCTCCTCTCTAGACTCAGCAGTAAACCTCTGGATGCACTGATTAAGATCTATCAGGCAAAAACAGTTTTGGTAGCCACATGTGGCAGTGATGTATGGGGAAATATAGATTCAATGGATCTTGAAGTGGAGGAAAATGGGTTCTGCAAACTTCTTTTGGCAGTTCCAGCTTCTACTACTGCATTTGTGGTTCATAAGGAGTTGGAATAGCTTACCTGTCAGATCTTATTGCCCTGGCTTCCTAGGTTAGGAGGCTCGCTATCTGGGTATGAACAGAGAATCATTTAAGCAGGGAGACACTTATGGGCTGTATGTAGTGACAAGGGTGGAGATCAGTGAAATGGCTGGCATATATATGGGATACCTTTGTTAATTTATGCAGATCAGCCCTGTTTGACTCACCATCTAATATTCTGAAGGCAGATATGCTCTGGACACAGAACACATTTCTGTCGTGGAGGGAAGCAGAGAGAGAGGGTACAGAAATTGAGAAATCCTCAGTTCAATGATATGTACAGATTGTAACAGTGCCAGCTGTTGAACCTTATTTGTTTAATGTAACCAACAGTCACCACTGAGTTCTTCATACCTGATTTAAGTTTAATCAAATGCCTCTGTTGCTGGCTTTCCCTAAGCCTAGTGTCTGGAATAGGAAGTTGAGCCTTGCAAATGTGATAACTTTTCTGCTCGGGATCCTGTGCATTTTTATTTTTTTCTGTTGCTATTATGATACTCAGGGAAGAACACTGGTGAAATCTATGGATTTTTGTTGAGGTTAAGCCAGGTTAAGCCAGCCATTATGCATCTTCAGTTACTCCTGGACGTTTACCCAACCTATGTTTTTGCTTGCTTCCTGTCCTCATTACTGAGGCAGCGGAAAATGTTTGATACAGGTTTTGGGTAGGCCTGATTTGACTTTTTCTAGGCACTTTATCGTTGTTACAAGATTTTGTATGACTATCCCATGTTCTGTTGGGGTACCCGACTGTACGTAATGCACTTTATTGTGATTAGTGTTTTACTTGCCTGGATTGTTTACATATTTGCCTGACTTGCTCAATATACTTACAGCCCAGGAATGAATAGACAGTTGGTCCCGACTGTAATGCATCTTTATTGTAATGCTCTGGTTCTAATAGGCCTGGATGGCTTGTATATTTGCATAATTTGCACAATAGACTTACCCTGTTTTTCTATATATGCATAGCCTAGGAATGATAATCTGATTTTTTATACATATGCACTAACTTTTTTTAATCTGGTCTTTTTCCTGATTTTATCTTACCGATATGGATGTATTCTGTTTTTACCAAATAACATTATTTTGATGATGATGATCTGCTCTTTCATGAAGCACACCAATACTGTATAAGTATTCAAAGACTAGGTGGAATGGAGGCCAAAGCCTGGTACCTTCTCCCTTCTTACACTCAACTTTGTATTTAATTGTATTGGAGTTTGTTGGTTGAAACTACATTGCTTCAGTTCCAGAACTGCTTCTGTAGGTTTATGATGTAGAGCAAGGCTCTGGATGTTGAATTGAAACTAATAATATGTGCTCTCATATTCTCAGTAATTATTATTTTATGACTTCTAATTCTAAAGCTTCATCTGTAGTGTCTTGCAAGTTTTATGACGGAACTCTTTTGGCTCCAAACAGACTGTAAAAGTGTGACTTAGTTGTTAGAGCGGAAAACAGTGAAAACTTGGTTTAGAATATTGGGTTTGCAGTTACGCACAGAAGAATTAAGGGCCAGATGTAGCATGATCGGGCTTTGTGCTTTGCAAATAGCGATTTTTAAGAAATCGCTATTTCTGAGTCGCACAAGGCCATGTATCACTTTTGCGATTCGGAATTAGCGATTTCTTAAAAATCGCTATTTGTGGTTTGCGAGGCCCAAATACTGAATCACAATTTTCGAGAACGCAAATTGCGATTCAGTAATTGAAAATCGCAAATTGCGAGAATGCACACATGGAGGAGCCTGATGACATCACAAGCAGGAAGTGAGTCATTCCAGGCAGTTTGCAGGTGCCACACCCAAAGTAGCACTCAGAGAGAGACAGCCCAGCCACAGTGAGCAACTCTGTGAAGAAGGCAGGGCTGCAGAACCACCATGGACACCTCTGCACCGGGAAAGGAGAAGGGAGAAAGGAAAAGGAAACTAAAGTTTAGTGAGCAAGAACTGAAGGTGCTCACAGAAGAGGTTGTGAGAAGCCATGACTGTTTGTTTGGGAATAGCTCACTCCAGGTGCCTGAGAGTGAAAAGCACAGACTCTGGGAAGACATGCAGACCAAAATCTGTGCTGTTGGAGTAGCGCAGCGCTCTGTGGAGGAAATAAAGAAGAGGTGGTACGACCTGTGTTCCCATGCCAAGGAGAGGGTGGCAAGATGACTGCAGGAAGCCAGGAGCACAGGAGGCGGGCCACCCACAGAGACACCCTCCACCCCGATGGAAGACTTAGTGGAGTCGACACTCCTCCCAGAAGCAGTCAGTGGGGTCACTCACATCGACACATCCGGCACACCACGTACCAGTAAAGGTAAGTTCAATATTGAAATGTAACCCCATATGTGTATGTACAAAAGCTCCTTAGGAATTAGCAAGTAGGGTAAAGCATTGTGAGAATAGTCCATTCCACATCTTAGAAGCAGCACAACAATGCCTTATGGGAGTGGTAGTCCACAAGCCAGAGCTGAAAGTAGCACATAGAATGTAATTAGGCAGAGCGACACCCAGAAGAACACAACACCCACAACATTGTGATGAGAAGTAACTGTTCATTTATTACCATTGTGTGACCTTTGGTGATACGTACATTACTGACATGCTGCATATTGTCGTTGCAGGTGGCCCAGGCCCAGCAGCTTCTGCAGATGCCATTGCGGGGGATACTGAAACCCACCCTGCATCTGACTCAAACACCAGCGAGTCACTGAATATAGCGCCCATCCGACGCAGGGCTAGGGCAGTACCGTTACCCGAACTTAGCCAGGACTCTGATGACCTGCAGGATGACTCCCACACACCTTCCCCAAGTGGCAGATGCACTGGTATGCAGGAGATCCGTCCCCAGCGTAGCACAACACCCCGCAGGATGCCTACATATGCAGGCGCACAGGCTTTTGAAGCAGGTGAGGGACTATCAGTGTTCGGTGGCCTGGAATCTGCTATGTTGAAGCAGCAGTGCCTGCAAAACAAGAAAATCTCTGCTTTACAAAGGCAGATGCAGGCACACAATTCAAACATGGGGGGGCTGCATCGCCAGCTGGAGTGCCCCAATGCGAACCTCACTAAACTGCATGAGGGACAGAGCCAAGCATCGGAGAACACCAGGGAGCTGACAAGTGCAGTGAGAGAACTGTGTACTGAGCTGCGCCACGACAGAGTTAGCCACCGCAGGCAGGAGAGACGTTTTATGGGGATGTTTGGTGGTTTTTGTCGCTCTGTCAATCACCTTGCAAATTCAACAGCCCTGATATTGTGGTGTGCTGTGGCTGCACAGGTGGAGGCAGTGCACAGCCGTAGGGATGTGGCACAAGGACTGGTGCAGATAACTAATGTGATAGACAATATGCTGGGTAACCGCTCCACCACACCCAGTGAACTGGGACTGGGGGACTCTGAGGACACATCTAGCCTCAACAGCGTAGCTGTGCCCACAACTGATGCTAGATGTCACAGTGCCAGGCACAGCACTTTCACTGAGGCAGAAAACAGAGGTGTCAGTGAGGCGACTGCGCACTCGAGTGGCTTGTGTGGCCGTAGGAAATGAGAGTAATGGCCACAGGGGACTGTTAATCTTTGTGTCATACAGTAAACTATGAGGTAATAGTGAAATACTGTTATCTGCTTTTGTTTTTAGTTTCATTTGCTTATTTTTGCTACTAGTGAAACTGATGATACCTGACATTAAGGTAATAAATTTACCTAATACAAGTACAAATGTCAGTGGAGTTGCGTTGTTCATACTTACATCTGAAATGGTTGTGCGTGGTGTCAGCACGCCTTTGCCTGCCCTCTGCTGCAGTGGTCCTGTCTGCTGGCTGTAGGGGTGGTAATGGATCATCATCCTCATTAGATTCAGAATCAGATATTTCCACAGGTATGACCCTGGTGGTTGCTATATTGTGCAAGATTGCACAAGTAGCCACTATTCTACATGTTGTCTCTGGGCTGTACTGTTTTGGTACACATATTCTGTGGTTGATGGTGTACAGATTGCAACATGTGTCCCATCTATGGCACCTAGGACATGGGGGAACTGTGCTATCTGGTAGAACTCAATTTTTGTCTTCTGTATTTCCTGTGGGGTGTGGGGGAATCGGATGTACTGGTGTATTCTGCTCAGCATGGCGTTGATAAATGCATTGAAAAATCTAGAGAGGGCACTCTGTGATACTCCTCCAGCTGCTGCTATGACCCCTTGATAGCTCCCTGAGGCAAGTAGGTGGAGGGAGCATAATACCTGCACATGGGTGGGTATGCTATTTGTCCTGTGTGTTGTGCGCTGCAGTATGGGTTGTAGCTCAGCTATCAGGTCTAGTATCATGGCTGAGTTCAACCTGTTCTTCTCAAAAATTTCCTTGTCAGTCTGGTCAAAAAGGGTAATGCGCACTCTGAAAATGCGCTCATGTCTCCTCCTCCCTCTCCTCAAACCTGCCAAGATTCTCATTCTCCTTGCCATGACGTAGAGTGCAGCCATTGTGGAAAAGGGTCTGAGGCATTCTGGGCCTCTTTATATAGGTTGCACCTGGTTACCACCTGGTTTCACTTAGTGGAATTTTGCATGTGCAAAATGCCATTCTGCGAAAAATCGCAATTTGCGATTTTTTAGTGCATCGAATTGCGACTTGGTTTTGCGCAAAATGCGACTCGCAAAACCAAGTCGCAAAGCAAAAAATCACTATTTTTGCGATTTCTTATTTTTGGTCTACGAATGCCTTTCATGAATCGCAGACCACGTTTTTGCATTCGCAAATGGCCAAATTTTGCGATTCGCACCGTTTGCGAATGCAAAAACGTTTGATACATCTGGCCCATAGATATGCAATATTCAGCTCGATGTGTGGCATAGTCATCAGCAGTTACCCAGGTTGGGGAGAACACTACAGCTGTCAGTGAGATAGGGGATAAGTAACCATAATAATGATTATGCTCTACCAAACTGATTGCTGTGGTCCAATCGAACTGCTTGTGTGTGCCACATGTGTTGCTGTGTTAATACAGAATTGATACTTCATGCATTTGGAGTCAAAGTGCAGCTCCAGCCACTGTGAAGCAATTGAAGACAACAAAAGCATTGTGAAGAATTTACACGCAGTTGGCTGAGAACTTGCTGGTCAGGCCACACATATGGGTACTGTGCTGCCATGCAAGATTAAATTGTACATTATAGGGATCTTTAGCACTGAGGGTAGATACAACCAGGTTTACAAAGAGCAGCCAAAGATAATCATAACTTGTCTAATAAGACTGCGAATAGAAGCGTTGCAAGTTGGACATCAATCAGGTGTCAGGAAGTGCAAACTGACTTTCAGAAAAGAAGAAGTAAATGACTTACTGAATCTTTTAAAGAGAGTCATCATACCACAGCACTTGGTGAAGTCGCTTAAGGAGAATTGTCCAAGGTTGTGCTTACAGAGTCATCTGTACTCGGAGCAGTTTACCCACAAAGTTGCCAAGTTGGGCTCAAAACAACATCATAGATCTTCAGAGAATAAGGAGCCAAAAACGACTTTCAGAATGGTGACATTTTTCAGAAGGTAGCTAAGAAAGAAGCCACAGTTCCAATTAATGGTAAGGATGATCCTGAGGAGAGCACCTCAAAGCACCTTAGAAAAGGTTTTCATAAACATGATTACCAAACAGCATCAGAGAGCACGCTATCCTTAACAGCAGTAAGTTCCAAACTAATGTGCAATGTTGCTGCCTTCCTGAAACCACTGCCAGCTTCTAATACTGGCAAAAAGCTAAATATTGGTGATAGATTGCTTGGTTAAAGACATTTCATGATTTCATTGATGCACTTCAAGAGACTGATAACTGAAAAGTTATCAATTATTTCAAAAATCTTGCTAGTGATAGTGTTAAAGACATCATAAAGAAGATGCTGAGAGATGGTGAAAAAGGCGTGTACTGTCAGCTTAAAGCAGCCTTGAATCTCAAGTTCAACCCAGTACAAAACATTGATTATGAAAATACATTTTCAGTCAGGAATGCAAAACGTTGGTGAAACCATCGATAAAATTATGGAAAGACTCAATACACTCATCAAACACTGCAAGTTCAGTTAATTATTGATGAAGCAGCTATGCGTCAGAGTTATTGATCAATACTTGTCAGATTCATTCAGATGAAGAAAGTTGAGATAAACTATTAATCTGGAACAAGTGTTAATGGCTGCCAGAGCTGAAGAGCACGATGAAAGCTAAGCTGGGGACATGGAGGCCGGAAGTGCCCAGAGTGAATCAGTCATGAGTGTGAAAAGTAGGCCAAAGCAAAAGACTGAAGGACACAAAGTGAAGTCTTCATGTAAAAAGAAGTTTTAGAAGTGAGGAAGACGGTTGTGCAATGTAGATGTTTATCTCAGAGAAATATACGCATGTTGGACTAGTTGCATGTGAAGAAAAATGTCACTCAAAGAAAATTCGACAAGCCAAAGCACTGAAATCATGCAAACAATGTCCAAAAATTACATTGAAAATAAATGGTTGTTCGACACCTTTTATTACCAACAGTGATAAATTGATAAACATAATGCCTGAAAAGAAATTCAATGAACTATCTTCACTACCACGGCACAGGCCACCGAAAACCAAAGTGTTTACATGGGTTGCATTGATGCCCATAAAAAGTCAAGATTCATTTGTAGCGGCAATGAAAATGAAGGTACAAGTACCCATCCATGTGCTTCAAGGTACAGAGTCAATTTTCCTGTCTACTCAGTTTCAGCACAGCCACTGATATGAGACTGATTTCTGTGAATTACAACATGAATGCTCATCATGCACCAATAAGTCAATTGCCTTCATTGTTTCATGGCTTAGGAAAGCTTAAGACTATTAATGAAAAGCTGCATATTAATGAGGATATCTGTCTTGTTACTCAGAGACAAAGACGTATTGTTTTTCATTTACAAGAAGCTGTTGAAAAAGAACTTAGGTCTATATGTAGAAAAAGTTTGGCTTTGTGATTTCCAAATAGCGGATTTGCATAAATGACTACTAGGGAATCACAAGATGAAATGCACATAGGAGTGTATTCCTCTAATGGTGATATCTACAAATTTGCAATTGCAATTAAAAAATCCAACTTTAGAAAATTGCACCAGACTGGTGGTATGTTACACTACTTAAAAGAAATACGGTCTCAAGATTAGTGCAAAGGTAATAAAATGTTCAATGGCCATGTAACTACGTATTTGAAATATATATAATTATATTAAAATATTAGACCTGCCATTGGTCTGTTGATGTGTCTTTCATGTTTTTGTTCGATCCACTACAGCAGACAAAATGTGGGACAGTGTCAAACCACTTAGGCCAAGGACTTATGTCACTGTGAGTATTGACATTCTGTTCCTTCAATATGTGCAGTTACACAGAAAAAGTAGTCCTGTTCTGTGCCAGGAACCACTGGCTAATATGTGAATTATCATGAAAAAAACTCACTTAGGCGTTTCATTTTTCTTTGCTTTTTTATTTATTATTTTTGGAAAGGACCCAGCAGCTCCCCTATCTCTGTCACAAGGCCGTTCATGTCTTTTCATATGTGCATGTTGCATATTTAATTCAATACTGACGCTGATAACATAATATACAAACATTAGCAAAGCCAATATTTCTGTTCTGTGCAAGCTGATGTGAGGAAAATAGATGAAGATGGCTGACTAATGGATGTAATGCCCAATGTCATTTAGAGATTGTATTAGTTAAATATTGCATTCTTTTTTATTCCAAGTATATGCATGGGTAGCCATCACTAAATGTTTTTTTTAAATTTTGTATAAAAATGTTTAAGGATGTCAGTCTCTTCATACACATACCTACACAAACAGGATTTGCCATCTTTGTATCAACCAGCTCATCCAGTCCCCTTCCTACCTATGATGAAATATCAGTTACAAAAATATTACTAACTCTAATGCAAGTATAATTGTGCAGAGTGTGAGCTTGATTATTAAGCCCAAATAACATGTGAACAGATAAATGATGAGTAGATGAAAGTGGAATAGCTGTAGTGATAGAACCAGTCATTTATTAAGATATTTTACAGCAGAGAAGAAAGGTTGTATGATGGCCTCAGCATACTGTATGGGAACCTGCTGCTGGTCATACAGAATACAATGGCACAAGATCAGCCACAAGATCTTGAAATCCGTTGATATGGTGACAAAATCTTTGCTTTGTTCTTCTGATTTCTATCTTTGTTCTTTGAATGCCACCTACCTGCAGGGTTCCAGAGGGGCCTATCCTTATTCTATGCTTGAGAGATAGAGGGTCTTTATTGCTTTGTTGAAACAATGATGCATCCACAATGGATACAGTTGATTTAGGAGAGATAGATTTTTGCCACAACCTGAAATAAAGGTGAACTTTCAGCTATGCACCAGGCATTACCATCACCTGTGATGTCTATTTCTTAGATGCTGTAATCAATCTTATTTCAAATATAGTTGTTGGTGATCTCTGTGCATCGTGCACCACCCTCTGCTGCACGTCTGCAATCCTGCTAGACTTGTAGTGATGGTATTTCCACATCTCATTCGGAATCTGCATCAAAGCTGATGTTGTGCAGACACTTCCTCATGGATATGTTGTGGAGAGTGGTACATGTAGCAGTGATTATGCAACATGTCTCAGATCTGTAAAACAGTGCTCCGCCAATCTTGTGGAGACATCTGAACATAGACCTCATGTTATAATTATGCATTAAAGCTGTGTACAAACAGAGGAATTTTATTCAACTTCTAAGTCACCACCTCAGATCCACATCCACTCGGAGAAATTTACCACTTGGCTCTTCAAGACAAGGGACAGAGCTAACTCTACAAGAGGGGAGGAGGCAGAAAGAAGGCTATTCCGTGTGGTAATAAATAAAAAATAATAAAACATTATACAATATCCTGCTTTGATCTGACATTAATAAAGATGCAGATTATTATTATATACATTTAGTAAAATCAAAACACATCTCCTTCCTATAATGTATTTTTTTTCTTAAGAAAACAAGTCTTTGAAGACCAGGCTTACTCAAGATATTGCCCGAGAATGTAATCTTTATGCCGAACAGGAGTATGCTTTTGACGTGACCTGACCGCTAACACAGGTTGTTCAATACTAGGTGTTGGATATTCATCCAAAGTATAAATCTTCTTGCCACAGAGCTGTTGCAGTTTCAAATTTTGTCCATGCTCAAAACCCTACCATCCTTTAACATAACCACATTTTTGTTCATTTTAATTATACTCAATGGTTTTGAAAATGTAGTGTCTCCTTTTCTGGCAGAATCTCCACATCCTGTGTTTTGTGCCATGTTTGATATCATGCTTTTTCTTGCAGTTTTTTGATGATTTTTTTATCCTTTCCCTCACACTGTCTTGATGAATCCATCTACTTTTACCATCAAACATCCACAATATTTTTTTAACAGCAATATCTGCTGGTACTCTAGGCACTTGTGCTATTTGAATGCATTATTTTACATGTGGTCCACCCTTTCAACCTGCCCATTTGGTTTTGACAATACGTGGCATTTTTCAGATGAAAAAATTAATACTTTTTTCAAAAAATTCCTTCATTTTCTCCAGATTGAACTGGAGATTAGTATCTGTTACAATACAACCTGGTATCCCTTCCATCATGAAAGTATCAGATAAGAAATGAATCATGTCTTGTGATAAAATAGGATTAAAAACCTTAACCACAATTTAATGTGAATAATAATCCACTAGCACAATGATAAACTTTCCTGACCACATAAATGTATTTAGGGGACCTATTATGTCTAAACCAAGTACACCCTATGGCTTGGATGGGACACCCACAGGATATAATGGTGCTTTTTTTTCCCTTACTTTCCCCCCTACTTTTATCGCTCTGGCAGCATGTAACACTTTCCTTGGCCTTAGCCTCAACCGTGCCATCCTTTCCAGGGAACCAATACATAGTCCTAACTTTCGCTTTAGTGATACTACAGCACATGTGACCTCAATGGGCTAAATCCACAATTATTTCCCCTAGATCTTCGAGAGCTACTAACTTGTCACCTTTCATGACCATGTCATTGTGTATGTAAAATTTGTGTCTGGCTTCCCAATAGGTACAAATATCATCTTGATGGCCATTATGTTTGGGTGGCCACCCTTGAACAATTTTGTCTTTTAGAGCCCTAATAATGATATATTTTTCTGAACATTCAACCCACTCCTCCTTAGTAATACACAGAAGAGATACCATTAAAATAGGATCTTCACAGATTACCTCATCCCTTTCTTCTTCCCAGGGTAACCAAGATATACAGTCAGCAATTACTTTTTTGTTACCTGGAACAAATCAACTTTTAAATTATAGCCCTCCAGACCCATGATCCATTTGGCTATGCAAGGAGTTTGTATCTCTACCTTTGGTAGTAAAAATATGCAAGAGTTTTGTGGTCTGTTTTCAATGTAAATGGTAAACCACACAAAAAATCTTGAAATGAGAAATGGCCTAATAGCAAGCTAATGTTTCTCTTGCTATAGTGGAATAGTTTACCTCTGCTTCTTTCAGCGTCCTTGAAGCAAATGCAACAACTTTTTCCTTACCATCTACTATCTGCACTAGTAATGCTCTTATCTCTTTCGCACTGGCATCTGTGGTTAGAATGGTTTTTCTTGTAGTATCCAAATTCCCCAAAGACGTGACTCTGTTACAGTGTGTTTAATGGCTTCAAAAGATTCCTTGCAGGCATCATTACAAATAAACTCCATTCCTTTTTTCGTCAGACATCTCACAGGAGCAGTGTGGGCAGCAAGATGTTTTACAAATGTTGCCATATATTCCGCTAGAACTATGAATGATTTCAACTCTTTTTAAGTTGAGAGAGGAGGGGCCTCTCTTACAGTTACTACTGAATCAAGCTTAGGTTTTATCTGATCCTGGGAAATGTTATGATCAAGGTAATTGACTGATTCCACACAAAATTTGCATGTATCACTCTTAATAGTTAACCTGGCTCCTTTAAGTGTAGCAAAGACACTCTTCAATGTGGCATTATGACTTTCCACAGAATTGCCATGTATCAACATACTATCCTGAAAGTGGAGTATTTTTTGGAACCCTTCGGTAACTGGTGCATTACTCTCTTAAACACGGCTGCTGCGAATGCCAGTCCAAACGGCATCCTGTGGAACCTAAACGCACCAAATGGGGTAGTAAATGAAGTAAGAGATTTAGGGCCATATGTACGAACACATTTTCCCATTGACACAGAATGGGAAAAACCCTTTGCTACATCTGGCCCTTAGAATCTGGGTGAAGCTTAACTTGATAATATGCTGAAGAGTGATCTTGCACACTGAAATGTTTTGCATCTCCTATCATACTAATCTTATCATTTATTTAGGATAGGGGAAATCAGTCCACCCAAATGTAGTTATTTAAATCCCTTAGATCAACAAATAAACCTATGCCCCTACAACCAGATTTCTGTGCAACTACAAGGGGGTTAGCCAAAGTGAGTTTTCCATAGTTTCTATAACAACGTGGTTAAATAACTTGCCTAACTCTTTTTTCATAGGTTCCCCCATTAAATTAGGAAAGGGCCTCACTTTGTACACACCAGGTACAGCATTCTCTTTTAGTACACTTGCATGCTGAAAATGTTTCAAATATCTTAGTTTTTCAGTAAATGCTGATATTGTTTTGATTAACTTCCAATTGATCAATTGTCATAACTAGTTCAATATTATTGGGGTCTAATTTAATATGCTCACCTGGCCTGATGTCTCCACTCTGAAGGCTGCAACCATTAATTCCCAAATCCTCTTCAAATGTTTTACAATCAAAAAATGTATAAGGTGAATGTGAATCCACAAATACTGTTACTTTCACCTCATCCATAAGAATTTCACATGTCAGGTGATCATTTCCAGTTTCTGATTTATCTGACAATACTTGCAAACAAATTTGTTTGCACTACTTTCAGTTTCCTCAACCACATCTGCTTGTTTACGTTCCATTTCCCTTTTTCCCAATTTCTATAATTATAAGCATAATGACCTCTCTTGTTACACTTCCTACAAATACATGACCTTGTTGGACAATTTAGGTCATTTGCTAAGTGATTATAACTTCCACAACTGTAACAGTTACTCCTTTCTTTATCTTTATCCTTGTTAATATCAATACATCTCTTAAACTGTGCAGTTATCTTATTAGTATTCCTTTCTTTGTTCACATCCTCACCATTAGGATGGTTCTTTACTTTATGAACCATTTCAAATATATTATTTTGTTTAATCTTTAATACATTTTGCGGTATGTTCAATACTCTTAGCCAAAATCTACTCCTTCTTTCAAATCTGGAATATGAGCTAATACTTTTTCCTGCATACTGGGATTATTAGTGCACTTTACCAACTGATCATGAATGAGCAATTCACATAAGGAACCAAATTCACATAAGTTGGCCATACCCCTAAAGCATGCTATATAACTAGTAACCTTTTCCTCTTTGCTTTGAATTCCGCAAAATAATTTATGCCTCTCAAGTACCATGTTTACTTTTTTTTTTAAATGCTCTTTCAATTTATGAAATGTAATAGAATACAAACCTTCATGACTTGTACTCGAAGACTGTGCAGTAAAATATGCTGTTTCCTCAATTGGGAGAACATCTCTCCCCAAATAGCAATTAGGTAGGTTTAGAATAACTTTTCCCACTCCTTCCAGGGTAAAGAATGTTCCCCTTGTTCCTCCAGGAAGAGTGTTGGTCATGACGTGTGCAACAGTTGTGATGCTACAACAAAATTAAATGATAAAGCAATTTCCATAACAAGTTAAATTTTGAGCAAAATCCTTACACAAGTATTTCCTTGTAAATTAGGTTAAAATGAGCTTAGTGTGTTAGCACAATAACCTTTGTTAAAAATATCTTCTGAACAAATACACATACATTCCAAAAACAGAATGATATGGGTTACATCTTGACACAGACACGCAGAAGCTCCTTTAGAGGTTGCGGTTTATGTAGCTTGAGGAAGAACAGATCTGACTCCGCCCAGGGGTGTCTCCAACTATCGATGACTCCAGGAAATAGGAGCAAGCAGCTCTCACATCTCTACGTCGAAGATGACTTCCTCAGAATGCTTGACCTGTTTAAACACAGTAAAAGTCTGTCACGCTATTCTGAGATAATATAATCCACTAGTTATATGAATGACCGTTGCTGTCAAAGGTTTCAAGCAGTGCTGTAATATCAGATTGTCATCTCACAGAACCAGCGTAGAGACAGTTACTTTAGTTCATGCACAGTTAGAGTCTTTCATGCTCAGGTTTCCCTCATCAGTATTCTGGGATGATTCAATCCACACATGATTTAAATGACAGTTGCTGTCGAAGGTTTTAAGCTGTGCCATACTATATCAGGTTATCATCTCAGAGAAATGGCGTTAATTGTAAAAAGACTCATGCCATTTGGAAGTGAACGGTAACTGCGCAAATGAATAAAACAGCTGAGTGGACACCAGATACAGAACTTCTTTAAATTAACTGTAACACCCCCAGACAGTGAATTTCACCTCAAGGGAGGACTTAGTAATAGTGCACAATAGTAATGCGGCACAGTTAATTCTTCAAAAGACAGCACTGATAGATACAATTTATAAACTCCACTGTGACAACCTGTGCAGAGTGCGTGCTACATAATTAGTATGGCTAAGTAAAGAATAATTCAAACAATCGTTAAAAATGTCAAATTAATAATTATGGTTGCAAAGAACCTTTTACTTTTAACATATTTTAAAGTCATGTACTTGGTGTACTGGCGCTGTCAAGGAATGTATCTGTCACGCTAGCAAAATTGTCTTTGAATCTGTCGCTTATAATAGAAAGCAGAGGTGAGGTTGTAATGTTGTTCCCTGAACAGCAGGATCCGGTTTCTCTACTGTTGTCATCATTGTTATGCTTAAGAATAAAACTCCACGTAGAAACAGAGGAATTTTATTCGGCTTTGAAGTCACAACCTCAGAGCCACATCCACTCACAGAAAGTGACAGTTGGGCTCTTTGCAACAATGGAATGAGCAAACTCTACAGGAAGGGAGGGGGCAGAGAGAGGACAATATCATGTGGTAATAAATAAAACATTATACAATATTCTGCCTTGGTGTGACATCAATAAAGATGCAAATTATTATTTCATACGTTTAGTAAAATCACAACACTTTAGTATACCAAAGGTACGTTCAATGGTTGGTCGTGTTGTCTTATATGCTCTGTTGTGCTGCCTTTCACTTCTTGTTTTTGGATTCAAGTATGGTGTAAGTATCTAAGGGTACAATATATATGCACTGTCTCCTTTAATAGTATGAGAAGGAGAAACCATTAGGTCACATTCTAAACACTCTTATAGACACAGTATAAGTTGAGTTTGCTATTTTCTTACCATGTTATAATCCATAGCAAAAGTCACCCTGAGACAGGCGGTTACGTATTCCACTGTGGTAGAACATAAAAGAGTCATGTGTGCTACCTGGGCACACGTCTGCTGCCTGGGGCTGCCTACAAGGTCAGTTGTGATGCATGAAGCATCATGCACTATCTGAACATTGTGCAAATGGGTGTATTTCCTATTTCTATATATAAATTATTTTGCACAGGTGGGCATATGGCAATATGTGTGCCATTAACAAATCCAATTACATTGGGAAACTGTGCTACCCTGTAAAACATTAATTTGGCCTGTTGCTAATATTGGTGCATATTTGGTAAACATATTTATTTGTTTACTCTGCTAATCATGTTGTCCAGAAACCTGTGAAAAACTGAGAAAATGCACATGTTGTGAACACTATACCTGCACATGTGGTGGGATTGCATTGCTTCTGACTGTGGAGGTCTGTAGCTCAGGTTATAATCAGCAATTAATTACATGATTACCTCATTACTGAGTCTCTACTTCTCATATATGTCCTCCTCAGTCTGTTCAAAATGGGTGACCCTCACTCTAACTATCCTGTCCTGTCTCTGCCTCCTTCTCTGCCTACAATCCAAAATCCTCATCCTCCTCGCCAAAACAAACAGAGCCGCCATTCTAAATGAGACAGGTGCATTGTGGGTGATATTTTTTAATTTGCACCTGTTTAACACCAGATCCAGATTGATGGTAATTGCATTTCCTAAATCACCATTTTGTGACTATTCACAATTATAAAATTGTTTCTACATAGTGTTAGTGAGTCACTCTGGAAATCCCCATTTGTGATTTCCTATTTATTGATTTTCACAAATGTGATTTCTACCAGATAGAAATCGCATTTTGCACCACCCCAAATGCCTTTTGTGCATACAAAAATGACATTTTGCATTTCCCAACAACCTGAAATTGCAAATAGCATTGTTAAGAAATGCTAAATGCCTTTGTACATATGGCCCTTGAATCATTACTCAAGCATGACATTATTGAGCATTCTACTGGTCCAAAGCCATGGTTTTCTCCCATAGTGGTAGTGCCCAAAAAGAACAGTGAAGGAGCTGTACGCATATGTGTTTACATGGGTCAGGCAAACAACAAAAGTGAATGAGAACGACATCTAGGTACATATATTGCTGAAATGGTAAAGCAATTAAATGGTGCAAACGTTTTCTCTCGCCTAGATTGAAATAAAGGTTATCATCAGTAGGAATTCAAAGAACTCAAAGAAAATTGCAGGTGCATTACAACCTTTTCTACACATGTTGGTCTGTTTTGATACAAAAGATTTAGGGCCTGATTTAGATCTTAGCAGTGTTACTGCCAACCTGCGTCGGCAGGAGATGCAAAAAGACTGTAAAGTCAACGGTGTTTCACCTGCTGTATTTAGAATGTTACAGCTCTGCAAGGGGTGGACTGGCAAAGGATTTCTGATGGAGGGAGACAGCAGTGGAACCCAATGGACTTTGTACAATTGCAGCGGCTATGGAAGAGAGGTAAGTGACACACACACTGTCCATCAGCCATATCCCCCTGCACTACACACCACACAACACACCACATTTACACCATCATCCATTACAATTCCAACGCAACCTGTACATGTTGAAAAGACATTGACATACATCCATGACATACATCCATGACACAACATACACACACCATTGACACTGTACCTAAACACAACACAACCACAACAAACAACATAACTGCACACCCATCTACACACACAAACTCACACACAACCACGACCACACACGGTATGGCAAAATCCACAACACAACAACAAGCTTTACCATGATTATGTCACATGGCAACACAACATACTCAACAACATCAATCATGCATGCAAGTGACACACATATAGACACAACACACCACCCACTCCAGCTCCCTTTACCTCAACTAACTAATCCACACACACACAAACATACACACATACACGTACTGACTCACATAAACAACATATGGCACAAACCTACCAGTACAAGTCCCCTTGCAATGCGCATACATGGACAGCATTGACAAGTGCGAATGTATCGTCATTGTGGTGCCAAAATTAATCTGGCAATGAATGCTGGCACCACATTGACAGTTTTGTATCGGTGCGAAATGCGTGTTAGGTCAGTGTGTCCCTAGCTATGTGTGACACAGTTGTCTCTCGACATATGCATCTCACAGTGATTGAAACAAATTGCTGTGACATGTATATGCCTACAGTGTTCCAGACCTCCTGTACAGTGCCCACCCAATATACCCAGACGATGCAACATCCCTACCTTTGAATCCGGTGACAAGGGCGGGTTGTGTTTTACCTGTGAGCCTGTAGCAGCAGTGACGGCAGGTGTTGTCCTCTCATGTCCAGTCAAAGATTGAAGTGGAATTGGGAAAAAAGATGAGTTTGAGCCCCTTTCCCCCCAATCTGCCAACTCAGAAGTGTAGGTCGGACCGCCACTTTTTTCATGGAATTAAGGCACAGCCAAAGCTGCATGGCGGTAAGGGTGTTTACGGTACCTCTGTCATCCACTTTTCCCCTCTCCCCTGTTGATGTGGGCAGTGTTTCTTGGTAGAGAAACTTGTTTGAAAGCAGGCTTTTGGCTATGAGACCACCAACATCTAAATACGCCAAGCGGACCGTCACCGCAGCAGATGGGTTTTCAGTGAAAACTCAACAGCGGGACCATTTTTTCCACCATCTAAATCAGGCCCTTAGTTTTGGTGAGGGATCAGCTGCAGAACTTTTTGAAGACATCATTCGACATATCATACAGCCTGTTGTGAGTGCGCTCAGTTATAGCAGTAGCATGTTAGTTTTTGGAGCTACACAGAAGGAGCACGATAGAACTCTCACACAAGTATGTTGTGTACTTACTGATGCAGGTTTGACTTTGAATGCAGACACGTGTGAGTTCCACAAAACAAAGCTAAAATTCTTTGGTCATATCTTTTCTGATTGAGTTTGACACCTTTTCCTGTGAAAGTACAATTACTGACAAATGCTGATCCCCACAAGATGTGTCTATGGTACATTAATTTCTTGTGAGAAAAGTTTCAAGAGATTCAAACAAACCATTGAAAATGCTGCTGAAACGGCATACTTCACTCCAAAGCTTCATGCAGATGTTGTTGTTGACACTAGCCCAGTAGGGTTAGGCGCTATCTTTGCACAGCACAGTCGACACCCAACTGCTTAAAGGAATATCAAGGCATTTGCTAGTAGAAGTTTGTCCCAAATATAACGTGCTTACAAACAATCTGAGAAAGAAAGTGTAGCAATGGTATGGGCTTGTGAACATTTCCATGTATTCCTGTACGGAAAGCATTTTACGCTGGTAATTGATTATCAAGCTTTACTGACTATCTTTGGCAATCTGAAAGCCACAATGCCTCCTCACATTGAACGATGGGGACTACAATTGCAAGAGTACAGTTATACTATTGTGCATCTTCGAGGGAAAGATCAAAACACTGGTGACTTCTTTTCCAGAGTGCATATATAAGGTCAAGGTACTCAATCCAAAACGGCTGAAGTCTACATTAATTAAAATTGTAAAATCAAATAAGTCAGCTGCTTTCTCGTTAGCCCAGATTATCACTGCCATGAGCCATGATGGTGACATGCTGAAGTTAGAAGACATAATTACACATCAGTCAAGGAACGGATAAACCTGACCTCTCACCTGTGATGGTAAGTATTAAAAATACAGAAATGTCAAAGATGAACTGTCCATAATTCAGGAGGGAGTTATACCATGAGGGTCAAGAATCCTGATTTTGGTGAGTCTACAACAGAAAATAATTGAAGTGGCTTACAAAGGACATCGAAGTATAGTTGCCAAGAAAAGAGCTCTCTGAGACTGAGTTTGGTTTCTGTATTTAGATGAGGGGGTTGAAAAAGAACTCAAGGCCTGTCATCTATGCAAGTGCCTTTCTATGAATGTTATTGAAAATACTCTGAACATGTCAGAACTCCCTAAGCATGTGCGGGAGAGAATACCCCTCACCTTTTTCGGTCCACTCAATATTGGACATCACCTGATGGAGAGAGTGGATGAATACTCAAGTTTTCCATTAGTTGAAAATCTCTCATCCACAACTCACAAGTGAGTGAATGAGAGACTAGATGGCATCTTTGCGACATGGGGCGTTCCAGCCATTTTGAAGTCTGATAATGGCCTGCCTCTTAACAGTTTGAGAATTCCTGGAACATCTGAGTATAAAACTTCAAAAGAATACACCTTCATGGATGCAGGCCAACAGACTTACTAAGCGTTTTATGAGCATGCTAAGGAAAGCAGTACAGTGTTCAATGTTTGAGAAGCTCAGTTTGAAAACTGTAGTAAATTCAACCCTACAAACGTATCCTTTAACATCTCACTCAACCACAGGTGAAAGTTCTGCAATTTTGAATTTGAGAGACCAATGACAGCCTAGTTACTTCAATGGACCAACAAGAGAGAAAGAAGTGAGAACATTATTCATGCAAGGTACTTGGGTAAGAAGCAGAAAAAGAAATCTTAAGCGGATAAGAGGCGACATGCAAAGAATACCACTTTTAGTAGAGGAGAATTAGTGATCACCCGACAGATGCGAAAAAGGAAATTGGATGCTACATATAATAATTAGTTTTTCCATGTAGTGTCTATTAAGGGACACATGGTGGCTGCCCCGTTCCCTGTGAAGTCTCTTACCAAAGACTCTTCTCACTTTAGGCCTTTGATTCATCATCTTCAAACGGAGATCGTGAACAAAACACTGAACTTGAGAACTCAGTGACTGCTGTTATCTCTTCACCATCTTCAAAAATCTCTGACAGTGAAGATGACAGCCCCCAGCTTCCAGTAACCAGGTCAGGTCGTCTGATCAAAGCATCAAGTAGATTTTTTGGAGAGATGTAGGTGTGCATGCTTATATAGATATGTATGGAGATTATGTATAAAATTGCAATTTTTTATTTAACAGAGGGGGAGATGTAGTGTCTTGCAAGGTTTATAATGGAACCCTCTTGACTCTGAATGGACTCCGTAGAAGTGTGACATAGTTGTTAGAGAGGAGTGCAATGAAAGCTTGATTTAGAATGTTGGGTTCGCAGTTACACGCAGAATAATAAGGACTGCAATATTCAGCCCAGGTGTAGCATAGTCCTTAGCGGGTACCCAGACTAGGGAGAATGATACATCATCCAGGCGCATCTTAAGGACCTGTTGGATGTTCAGGGAAGGAGCTGTAGTGGAATCAGACTCTGATGGAGTGGGGAACAAGAAAGATTGTGCAAAATTAGCACAGCAGGGGAAGAATTCTCTAACCCAGGCAAGGACAAGCACTACAGAAATGTTACTGAAGCTTGGATCAACAACATGTACTGCAAGAAAAGAGAAACAGACATATAGAGCATTTGCCACTATCTCGTGGTATTAGACACCTCGTTAGTTATACATAAAGGAGGGTTTCTTCAAAATGTATAAATACATTCTGTGGGACAAGTTAGGTGGGGCCTGGAGAATAATGGCCCCTCTGTCCCTTTCTTCTGACTACCCTAGATAAAGTTATCAATTACAAATCCAGGGACAGTAGAGGCTATCTTTGATGACCCCTTAAATGACATTCATGATAAAAAACACTAAAACAGTTTCAGTAGTATTAGCAACTAATGTGAACTAGCCAGTGAATAATCTTACACAAAGCTCCTCATTCTGAGGTTCAGTAAAATCACCTGCAATTTTACCATTACTGTGCAGTAAAACTGCCCCTGTGCCATTCAATTGGAAGTTAAACTCAATGGAATGTGGAATTACCAAATGGGAATGATTTTTCCAGTTATATTCATATACATACGGGCATATTTAAGAGCCCCTAGCGCCATTCCAACGGCACATTAGCGTCATTTTTTTGTTATGCTACTGTTGCCTTAGAAGGCCAAAAATGCTGCACCATATTTACAAAGTGGCGCAATGCATTCATTGAGCCACTTTGTAACCCTTTGTGCTAAATTATGCCCGCACCAGGCATGATGTATGCAAAGGGGGCGTTCCCCCGTTAGGGAGGCCAAAATAATGACGCAAGGAAATCAAGGAGATTTCCTTGCCATTTTTTGCCACTTTTAATGCCTGCTCAGAGTAGGCATTAAAAGGAGGATTCCATTGCTTACAATGGGCCTCTAGGTGTTTTGCAGGATTAGCATCAGAATTTTTTACACTAATACTGCAAAACTCCGGGCTAGTGTCAAAAATCAGGATGCTAGTCTCCTAACTACCGCTATGATGCACCATAGTTTAGATAGGGTGCCCACATGGTGGCGTTAGGGGAGCGCTAAGGGGCACAAAAAAGTGACGCTGCACTGTGTGGTATGGTGAGATCGCTTTATACGCTCCCGTTGTCAGAAAAGAAACAAGCATTTGCAATGCAATAGGTCTCACATTTGTGAGAGTTAGAGTAATAGTCTTTGTAAATGACAATGGGGGTCATTACAACATTGGCGGTAAAAGCCGCTTACCGCCGTGCAGAAGACAGCCAACACACCGCTGCGGCTGTGGAATTCCGCCACGGTCATTATGATCCACAGCTTGGAATTCGCCAAAATCCAGACACCCACACAAGTCCGCCACACCAAAGGTCAGTGATAAACTGGTGATAACAAAACCTCCACCGTCACGCCAACAGGAATACGCCCACACTATCACGACCCATGAATCCACGTGGCGGTCTTTCAACCGCGGTATTCCATTGGCGGTACACACCGCCGCGCTCAAAATACACACACATTTACAAAACGCAACCATATTGGACATTTCAAAATAAACACACATGATACACATAAAGACACCACTCCCACACACCAAATAAAAACCCTTACAACCAGAATTGTTAAAGAAGGCCAGAGAGAGACACCACCAGAAACAACACTAGCATTCACAGGCACTCCACACCATCACTCACACACCATCCACGCACCTCACACAACACACCTCTAAATATCACCCCACACATCACAACACACACCACCCCACACATCACCCACACCACCCCATGGCACCACAAAGACACCCCAGGTTCTCTGAGGAGGAGCTCAGGGTCATGGTGGAGGAAATCATCTGGGTAGAACCACAGCTATTCGGATCACAGGTGCAGCACACCACCATAGCTTGGAAGATGGAGCTATGGCGCAGAATCGTGGACAGGGTCAACGCAGTGTGACAGCATCCAAGAACTAGGGATGACATCAGAAAGAGGTGGAACGACTTATGGGGGAAGGTGCGTTCTGTGGTCTCAAGACACCACATCACGGTACAAAGGGCTGGCGGCGGACCCCCACCTCCTCCCCCAGACCTAACAACATGGGAGGAGCAGGTCTTGGCTCTACTGCATGCTGAGGGCCTCACAGGAGTAGCTGGAGGAATGGACTCTGGTAAGTCAAATCTTTCCTACTATATTCCCCACCCAACCTGCATGCTATCACATACCCCCACCCTCGCCCTCACCCCCATCACTCCAACTCCCCACGTATGTCCCAATATCACAAACCACACATCCCAAACCCAAGTCCTGCATGTAACACCAAAGCATGGACACCCATCACCAATGCATGGCCACTACACATACCCATACACCCCCCTAAACCTTTATCACACAAGGTCCTACACTGGAAGGCAAGCACTGGGGTACAGGGTCACCCACCCATTGCACACCATGCCACACACAGATGCAATAATCATGCCTTTACACCCCTGCAGGACGTCACCAGGCAGGAGGGTCCAGATATGTCCACTCCACCCACAGAAGAGGCCCACAGTGATGACAGCAGGTCTATCCAACTGGATCTAGATGACCAGCCCGGCCCATCTGGGGCCTCGGGACAATCGGTTCGCCTCACACTGGCACAGGCCACTACAGAGCTTGTCCCCTCTGGAAACACCAGCGCAGCACCTACCCAGCGGGCCCATACCTCTGTCCCCAGGACACATCAAGCAGCAGTGTGTCCACCACTACAGGAAACCCATGCTATCCCACCGTCCCAACAACACCAGGGACCTGGGGGCAGTGGTAGTGGGCACACGGTTCAGGGGACAGAGGCCCAGGAACACAGGGGAACTGGGAGGGCTGCTGTGCGACAGGTGGAGGACAGGCCCAGGGAACCCACTCTCCACGAGGCCCTCTCCAACATCATGGGAGCCTACCACCATTCCCAGGAGATGATGGCAATGGTACTGGCCAAGTTTCAGGAGACCCAGCGGCTGCAGGAGGAACAGTATTTGGGCTTTAGGGAGGAACTCAAATCCATCAATTCCACCCTGGGCACCATTGTAGGGGTGCTGAAGGAACTCGTGAACACCAGGAGGGACACTGTGGCACAACAAGGGGCCCCTGACACTAGCCTGGACGATGAACTGCCCACCACCTCTGCCGGTGCTAGTGGACAGGAGGCACTGCCACAGGGGCACCACACCAGCACCCCACCCCCTGCAGATGGACAACCACCCCGCAAATGGTCCCTGAGATCCAGGACAAAGACAGAGAGCAATGCCAAGACCCCCGCCAAGAAATGAGACCACCCTGAATGTCATCCTTCTGTCCCACTTTGTCACCCTGTCCATCCTTAAACTGTCCCAGCTCCACTTCCTATGCCCCTTTGGACAATGCACCTGTGAGACTAATAGACTGGACTCTGCCATGGACATTCCTCCACCATCACCCATGACCATTTTACAACCCTCTCCACTATTGAGCATTTAAATAAACACCCTTAAATCAAATAACAATCTGGAGTCAGTCTGTGCTTTCACAATTGTGTATTTGCAATAACAGTGGCAAAATGCTATGTCAAATGTTATGTCAACATACCTATGTCACACAGCTCTAGTCCATGTGGAAACAAAACAGATGTCACTCTGTGGGACCCACATCTGTGAAATCGTAAGGGAAAGTGACAACTCAGTGACCATACACTGGGTGAAAATGACAGACAGATGAGAGGTAGTAGAATTTAATCAGATGTAGCAGGCTGTGTTGTCTTCTTAACTGTGTCTCGCTGGAAGTATTGCAGGATCACCGTGTTCCTGTTGTCTATGTCCTCTTCTTCTGCTTCCTCGTCTTTACTGTCCACAGGCTCCACAGCTGCCACAACACCTCCATCTGGACCATCCTCCTGCAGAAAAGGCACCTGTTGTCGCAAAGCCAAGTTGTGAAGCATACAGCAGGCCACGATGATCTGTCACACCTTCTTTGGTGAGTAGAATAGGGAACCACCTGTCATATCCAGGAGGCCGAAGGTCCTCTCTATAACCCTCCTAGTTTGCCCATGGGCCTCATTGTAGAGTTCCTCTGCCCTTGTCCTGGGATTCCTCACTGGCATCAGTAGCTATGACACGTTGGGGTAATCAGAGTCACCTGCAAATGGCGAGGGACAACTGTTCGACACACACTAACTCATAGGGACATCCCCAGACCCAGACAACTATTCACACTGTATTGGGTCCATGTCCTCACCTAATAGCCACACACGGTGCCTCTGGAGTTTCCCCATCACATAAGGGATGCTGCCATTTCTCAAAATGTAAGCGTCATGCACTGAGCCAGGGGATTTGGCATTCACAATGGAGATGTACTGGTCTGCCAAACACACCATCTGCACATTCATCAAATGGTAACTCTTCCGGTTTCTGTACACCTGTTCACTCCTGCGGGGGGGACCAAGGCCACATGTGTCCCATCAATGGCACCTATGATGTTGGGGATATGTCCCAGGGCACAGAAGTCACCTTTCACTGTAAGCAAATCCTCCAACTGAGGGAAAACGATGTAGCTCCGCATGTGTTTCAGCAGAGCAGACAACACTCTGGACAACATGTTGGAAAACATAGGCTGGGACATCCCTGATGCAATGGCCACTGTAGTTTGAAATGACCCACTTGCTAGGAAATGGAGTACTGACAGCACCTGCACTTGAGGGGGGATTCCTGTGGGATGGCGGATAGCTGACATCAGGTCTGGCTCCAACTGGGCACACAGTTCCTGTATTGTGGCACGATCAAGTCTGTAGGTGATGATCACATGTCGCTCCTCCATTGTCGACAGGTCCACCAGCAGTCTGTACACCGGACGATGCCGCCATCTCCACACATGCCCCAACTGACGGTGCCTATGGAGGAGAACAGCGAGCAGAGAGTCAACCAACTCTGAGGTACGTAAACACATCTTACTCTGAAATATAATCAAATTGACATATGCCTGTATGAGTGTTTAGGCAAGGCCTAGATATGTGTGATGCAGTCCAAAAAAATGGCATGTGGGCCCATGAAATGGCAGATGCCTTACCTGTAAAGTGGGACAATGGGATATGAGGTAACTGCCCTGGCGTTGTGCACCGTTGCGGTAGGCGGTCAAAGACCGCGGCGCAATCCTGCATTGGTTAACATTGGACCCTATGGGTCCCAGGAGCCAATGACGATGTATGCTGGCGGTGACGGTATGCACCGCCGCAGACATGACCGCCATTTTCTATCTGTTCACTCACTTGATACCTCATCTTCGACAGGAGAGGACCTACACTGCAAGTGCTGCTGTGACTTCAGTCTGGAAGAGACAATGGCTCGTGTGTCTGGGGAAAGAGCCCCTGCCTTCAGCACGGAGAAGTTGGAGAAACTAGTGGATGGGGTCCTCCCCCAGCACACTCTACTCTACAGTCCTCCAGACAAACAGGTAAGTACACTGTGAGCATGCTGTATGGGCAATGCCTGTGTGGAGTGGTGTGGATGAAAGATAGGGGGGGTGAGAATGAGGTGTGCATGAAACGACGGTGAGTGCCTGTGCGTCATGGCAAGGGTAGGGATGAGGGCCAATGACTGTGACAGTTCGGACGGTAATAACTTCTCTTTTTTCTATGTACTATTCCTGTAGGTCAGCGCCCATCAGAAGAACGACATTTGGTGTGCCATCGCCAAGGAAGTCCGGACCCTGGGGTCTACAACAAACGGAGCACCCACTGCCGGAAAAGATGGGAGGACATTCGTCGCTGGATCAAGAAGACGGCGGAGGCCCAGCTGGGGATGGCCTCCCAACGTGGGAGGGGTGCCCGTCGCACCATGACCCCCATGATGTTCAGGATCCTGGCGGTGGCGTACCCGGAGTTGTATAGGCGCTTGAGGGCATCACAGCAGCCACAAGGGGGTGAGTACACTCGCATTCTGCTGATTCAGAGCACATTGTAGGTGTCTGGGTGGGGGAGGTGGGCTGTGGGTTCCCCTAGGCCAGTGCCAGTTTAGTATGCAAGTACCCTTCTTAAGGCAGGCCCTGTGGCACCCCACCCCACCTGTGTACAGTGCCAACTACACCTAGTCAGGCTCCTGTGACATCCATGTGTGCATCAATCGGACATAGCCTTGTAACCCATGTCCCTGGGATTGAATAGTGAACTCCAAGTGCGCGGCGTAGTGCAGGGGGCTTCTGTGTCTGTAGTGTCCGCTAACGGTAGCGGTATTGCATGCACTGAACATGTCTTTCTTCTGTCTCCCCCCCTTTTAGTTGTCTCCCTGTTCTTGTGTGCATTAGCATCAACAGGCGGAGGAGCAGTGGCACCGGAGCAGGAGGGAGCTACATCCCACATGGCCATAGAGAGCGACACTACGGAGTCTGAATTTACCAGTGGGACGGAGGGCGAGGGGAGCTCCACGGCGGGGACAGGAGCTGACACCGGCGATATGGACTCCTCCTCTGATGGGAGCTCCCTTGCGGTGGTGGGCCCATCTGTGCCCCCTGCATCAACAGGTACAGCGGCCACCTCCCCTACCAGCACCGCCCTCCCAGCAGCCCCTCAGCGTGTGTCCCGTGCCCGCTCACCCAGGAGGGTGGGCATCTTCTTTGCCCCAGGCACCTCAGCCCCTGCCACCCCTGCTGCCCTCAGTGAGGAGGCCATTTACCTCCTCAGGTCCCTCACTGTTGGGCAGTCTACCATTTTGAATGCCATCCAGGGTGTAGAGAGGCAGTTGCAACAAACCAATGCATACCTGGAGGGCATTCACTCTGGTCAGGCAGCCCATCAGCGAGCTTTTCAGACTCTGGCCTCAGCACTGATGGCAGCCATTGTCCGTGTCTCTAGCCTCCCCCCTCCAACTTCCTCCACCCAGACCCAAACCCCTGTACCTCAGCCTTTTACAAGCACACCATCAGACCAGCATGCACACACCTCAACACACAAGGAAAGCTCTAGCAAACATTTTCCACCCCTGCAGTCTCCTAGGGCCCGACTCTCCAGGTCCCAACCCAGCACCTCAGCCATAACATCTGTCGGACCAGTGGTGCCAGTAGTAACCGGCTTCTGGAGTGCGCCAGGCACCCAGTGTGGCAAGGAGCCAGAGCACGGACAGTCCCCCACCTGTAAACCATAAAAAGTTGTCCAGTGCCTGGCGGGAGAGGGGAAAGAAATCAGCCATCAAAGCCACTCCCAGGGGTACAGTTGGGGGTGTGGAGACAGATGCGCCACCATCCAAGGTGGGGAAGGGGCCCAGTAAAACCGGCAAGTCTGGGAAGATCTGCACAGGGGACATGACCGCCACCAGCCATGCTGCCCACGACACCGCCGCCACCAGCCCCGCTGCCAGGACACCGCCGCCAGCAGAACCGCTGTCCAGGACTCCACCGCCACCAGCCCCGCTGCACAGGACGGCGCCGCCAGCAGCACAGCTGCCCAAGACACCGCCGCCAGCAGAACCGCTGCCCAGGACACCACCACCACCAGCCCCCTGCCCAGGACACCGCCGCCAGTAGCACTGCTGCCCAGGACAACGCCGCCAGCAGAACCGATGCCCAGGACACCGCCGCCAGCAGAACCGCTGGCCAGGACACCGCCGTCTCCACCACCGCTGCCCAGGACACCGCCGCGAGCAGCACCGCAGGCCAGTGAGCGCCAATGATTCCGACGCTACTGGGGCCGCCACGGTCAGGATGAAGCACTCTGGGCACCAAGCCCCCCTTCAGAACCAGTGGAGAACAGCATCTACTCACACAGTCCTTGGCAGGATGAAGCACTCTGGGCACAAAGCCCCCTCCAGAACCAGTGGAGAACAGCATCCACTACCTCTGTCCTTGGCAGGATGAAGCACTCTGGGCACAAAGCCCCTTCCAGAACCAGTGGAGAACAGCATCCACTACCTCTGTCCTTGGCAGGATGAAGCACTCTGGGCACAAAGCCCCCTCCAGAACCAGTGGAGAACAGCATCCACTCACACAGTCCTTGGCAGGATGAAGCACTCTGGGCACAAAGCCCCCTCCAGAACCAGTGGAGAACAGCATCCACACACACAGTCCTTGGCAGGATGAAGCACTCTGGGCACAAAGCCCCCTCTAGAACCCAGTGGAGACTGTTATCTACTTGAGAGACTTTGGCTTTGCACTCCCCAGGATTGTACAGTGGGCAAACCACCCACTACAGAGACTTGAGAGACTGTGGCTTTGCACTCCCCAGGATTTAACAGTGGGCAAACCACCCACTGTGGAGACTTGAGAGACTGTGGCTTTGCACTCCCCAGGATTGAACAGTGGGCAAACCACCCACTGTAGAGACTTGAGAGACTGTGGCTTGGCACTCCCCAGGATTCAACAGTGGGCAACCCACCCACTGTAGAGACTTGAGAGACTGTGGCTTTGCACTCCCCAGGACTGAACAGTGGGCAAACCACCCACTGTAGAGACTTGAGAGACTGTGGCTTTGCACTCCCCAGGATTGAACAGTGGGCATGGAGCCCCCGCGTGGATCTTGTGCACTCATCTGGCTGAGGTGCCCCCCCTTCCCTTCCCCCTGAGGTGCCTGTTTTATTTCTATCTGATGCCCCAGCAGTATTCTCTCCATCTTGTTCGGGTATTGAGTGTGGGCCTCACCCATTCCTTTTTGGCCCAGTGGTCCACGGACTATGATAGTGGAATACCTTGGACTTGGATTCTTGGTGTATATATTTGTTTATAGTGTGAATATCTTAATATATGTACATATTTTTGATTACTGTCTTCGTATATATTACAATCATTTGACTCATTAACTTTTGTCCTTGCATTCTTCTGGGGGGGCTGAGGGGGTGTAACTGTTATGTATCACTATGTATTAGTGTGTGTGTTGTCGTGGGTGTGAGGTTGGGGGCGGGAGTGTTGCGTGTGTGTGTCACTGTTTTTTCCCTCCCCTGTGTCATAGGTGCAGTACTCACTGTGGTCTTCGCCGCTGGCGTTCGTGCTCCTGGTAGAGGAGCAGGAAGATAAAGGCTGGAAGAATCTAAAGTTCCGGTTCCATGGCATCCTGGTTCCTCATGGGATGTGTAGAGGTGAGCGTTTTCCCTTCCAAGCCCTGTTTCCACCGTGTTTTTGTTCACGGTGTATCCGCCCCGGAAAAGGTGGAGGATTGGTGGCTTGTAATAATGTGGGCGGTACATTGTCCTCCGCCTGTCTGTTGGCAGTTACCGCCACAGTGTTTATACCGCCTTGGCGGTCGGAGTATTAAAGTGGCTGTCTATGTTGGCGGTTTCCGCCACGGTCGTAATTCCATTTATTTTTTCGCCGGCCTGTTGGCGGTTTTACCGCCTCTTTAACACAGACCGCCAGGGTTGTAATGACCACCAATGTCTTTTACCTATGTATTTTTGTTTGGAGTGTAGTGGATGTATGCGGTGTGAAGTGGAATTATGTGGGTTGTATTGGCATTGTTAGTTGTAAAATTGTGTGGGGTGGAATTGTGGGGAGTGTATTTGTATAGGGGAATTATGTGGCATGGTGAATAGATAGGGGTGGAAGTTGCACAGAATAGATAGAAAGGAAAATAGAGAGGGGTAGGTAGTTTGTGCAGGAAGTGGTGAATGAACTCGAGACAGAGGAGCAGTGTGTGAGAAAGAGGTAAAAAAGGGGAGAGCAGGATACAGACGAATAAAGAGGGAGGACCTGTGTACGCAGAAGAAACCCTAAGAACAGGAGGAGAGCGTGGGTTGGGGGACTGAAACCTCACCATGCATCTTAGTCACAGGGGTTGCAAAAAAAAAATACAAAGTTCTGTTTAGTTTCCAATGCTTTTTGCTACTTTTTGGCACAAATATTCTACTTGTTGTTTTCAAAGACAGAAGTATTTGGTTTAAATGTTCACACTGCTTCTAGCATGTTTGTGAAAATCATTAGTAATGGGGTAAGTTCATAAACTATGAAAGTAGAAAACACTCATGGTGACAAAGTTGTGAAAGTGGGGGAGCTCACGTTGACAGTGAATGCTGCACTAAGATTTTGCAGTTTTATTATGGGCTGAAGAGGGGAGGCCATGGGTGAAGACAAGCCTAAAAAAAGAAGAAACAAATGGCATTGTCAGCAAAACCCAGATGTAGATTCACTGTCAGGGGAATTGTAGGGAGTTATGTGAGCCATCGTCCCTAAAATAACTGTAAAATTTGAAAAAACAATCAAAATGTACATTTGTTGTGACTCCTTTCCTGCTGCCCTGTAAAACAAGCAGTGGAAAGGAGCTCTTATCTGGCCATATCATGTCGCTAGCTTTACAGCAAAAAAAAGGGAACCATTTCTGAAGAATAACTGTAAAAAAATAAAATGTCAGGGATGTAGATCCTATTTACAGTTCAGATCTTTTAGTTAATTTAGCTTTCCCTAATAGTGTTTGCTTTTTCCATGATGTTGTTTCTGTGTTTTTTTTATGCAGCGTATTATTCCTGAATAATGCCTACTTTGAACTGAGTTGCCTCTAGGCGCCTGTGTGATTGTTTATGAGGGACATGTTTGCAACCTCTGAAGCTGAGGCTGAAAGTAGTACTAGTTTCTCACAGTGCTTGTCAGTATGCCATAAATATATTTAGAAAACATGATCATTCAATCCTTGGCCTCTCAGCAATGCACACAGAGCAATAGACAAGTTTGCTACTTGTAATTGTGATTCTAATTGAAAGTGTGCAAAGGAAGTACATAGCTGCAATGCTTAGAGATGAGTGGGTGAGCAGGAATGGTGAAGTGAAAAAGATAAAAGGAAGTACAAGCAAGAGAGAGTGAAAACAGGGAGCAGAGTTGCATCACAGCCATCTGACTGCACAGTTTATATCGATTAGCTAGGGCTCCCTGGGGGCACAGCGACTTCTCTCTTCCCCAGGGGGGGGCAAAGAGAAAGCTGGCAGGCGACATTACAAAGGCAGCCAGCAAGTAATTTGGCAGACTGTGTTCCAGCGTTGTTGTTTTTTTCTTTCTCCAAAGAGCAGGGTTGGATGTGCTGAAGACGAGGCACTGTTAAAGGAAATGTGTATGGGTAGCCCTACATCTGTGAAAACCTCATACTCGCATGCAGGTTCAAAGCTCCAGTCTCTGTTACACAGAAACTAGCGCCTCAAAGCCTCTGCCTGTTACACACACACACACCACTTTAAAGTCAGACCGGATCTAGTATTTGCTACACAATCTTTGATTTCTTGTGGTGCAGTGAAATGTTACAGAGCAAAGGGAATGAGATTACTGAGATGTACTATAAACAGACGCACAACAGATTTCAAAGTGCGAGTAGTTGATCCAATTGTGTGTATTTTTTTAATTTTTTTTCACATTCTGGTAGAAGCTAAACCTGAAAGCACACTCCATCTTCTGTCTGGCGTGCTGAAGCTAGAGCAAGTTCATAAACAGAGAGGGGAACACAGAGTGAGAATATCAAGAAAGAAATTAGCTCGGGAAGCTTTTGATCAGCTGGCACCAGAACACAGGAAATGATTTTGAAATATGCACAAACAAATAGTCTGTCATTGATCAATGGCTGTATTTGAATTATGTGTTGATGAAGTAAATGTGCCACTATGTTTAATTGCAATGTTTTTGAATTATATGTAAAGTAGTGCAGCACTGCATTAGAGAAGAAAAAACTGTTTCATGTTGTGAGTCTAAATTGTCAATAGCTCTTGGTTTTCTCTATCCACCACTGCATAACAAATTTTTTCCTACTTAACAATTTGTTTTTGCAGGATAAAACCATTCTTTTATTTTTCAGATTGTAAAATTGTGAGGGAAGGGCACAATAGGCAGAGGCATGTTTAAAGGAAACGTAATGGTGGTAAGCCCTAGAATGCTGAAAAAGACTGAAAAGTTGTTTAAACAGCTGACAAGAGAGAAATGTTTTTGGCCAGATAGCCATATAGAGCAAGGTAAGAAGGACACAGACTGTCTAACAAATGTAAAGTAGTTAGCGCGCTAATGTGGACAGAGAGAGGGAAAGCACAGAGTGAAGCTGTAACAAAGCCTGGGTATTAAAGACAGTCTGCATGCACACAGAACTGTAACAGCAGAGAAATATCTACATTTTAGAAGTGACATTTATAACATAGTGATGATAAAAACTAACTTTAATGGTAGAAGCACACTCAGTTTAAAAGGAGTAGACCTCACAGTAGTGAAAGAAAAAAAAATGAATTTGTGTGTGACACCACCAGGACAGTGGCACCACCAGCACATGTAAACTTAAAAGTACATGCCCCACCTACCTAGCGCCTACCTTAGGTGGTGACTTATATGTAGCAAAAGGGGAGTTTTAAGGATTGGCAAACAGTTTTAAATGCCATTTCAAAGTAGCAGTAAACTGCGCACACAGGCTCCAGTGGCAGGCCTGGGACAGGTTTGAAAGGCTACATCTGTGGTTGGCACAACCAGTACTACAGCCCACTAGTAGCATTTAATTTACTGGCCCTGGGCACATGGTATACTACTTTAGACAAAAAACCTTTCAAATACATTTGTGGTTGGATGGAAAATAATTACTTATTTCTAAAGGATAAAATACACATTCCTAGGATTCAGTAAAGGATCATGTTCGCAGCAATAAAGAGATCAACCTAAAATGTAAATTCTGAATAAGCCCTTATTACAGTGTGAAGCTACAGCTTTAAGACCTTAAAACATTATTCAATAATATCCAAGGCTGAATATGGCCACCTACCACAATGTTTGCTGAACATACATACCAGTAAATTATTTTTAAAATGAATTTTAATAAAATCGTTTTTGCATTTTTATGATGTTTATAATGTCTAATATCACTACAGTAAATATCAGCTATGTAACTAATTCCCACAAATGTTTGCACCCCTTTCTTCTCATGGTGTACTACAATGTAAGGCAACAGAAAGGCTAAGGTACATCATTAGAATTGCATTATTCTGTCACCATAATGATTTTAAATCGTTCTTTTCATAAGTATTCTGTTATAACATCTTATTAAGAAGCAGTTAATATTTTGAATTTCTGTGGCTTCAAGCACACTTTTAAGGTGCCGCTACTTTTTCTGTGTCATTTTTCTCAACATGTGTAAATTATACACTCAAGTTTCTGTGTCTAAATAGGTAAATATCTTGAGTACAAAATAGGATGATTTTGAGCTCTAACAATGCCAATGTTCCTGTATTTTAGAGACAAAATCAAAATGTGAGCTTTAGCTTCAATGTGGCCTCATGACTGCAGTGTTTCTCCAGTACCCCAGCTCCTGGCCTGCCTTTTTGCACAGGATTTCTATGTGCATACTGGCATTCAAAATTTTCTTAAGCCAGTTCCTTTGAAGGTTACCTTTCCTTTCTGGTGTTAATTGGTGGTAGAGAGCGCACTGCACAGAAATACAAAAACACCATAGTTTAAATCCTACCTTTCCAAAGACTGAAAATGTGGATGTTAAGCACTCATGCTTCTGGCCCTGCAGAGCTCTGATGGGACTCTCACGTAGGTCAAACACTAAACAGCAGTTGTTAACTGTGCTGGGACAGGGGATGTGAATTTATGACAGCAGGTTTAAGTGTCAGATGCTAAGCTTATGTATTTAGCCCTGACTTGCACTGCTGTTACAAAAGAAATACTCAAGGGTAGCTTTGAACATTTCCTCATTCAAAGTTATGCAAATAAGTAATGACAACTGCGGCAGTCTTATTTTATACCAGAGCTTTAGCAGTACACTGATTAAACTGGTTTTATCTAAATGATTTGAAAGGGACACATGTACAAGCTTAGCTTGGCAAACTGCTGAAGGGTCTACATTAGACTGTGTGAAGCATGACACCACATTTTAAATATGAATTACATATGTGTATATACATGTACATTTTTAATTGTATTAATGCAATTTGCACATTTAGTATATACCACTTGTAATAATATTAAAGAAAATGAAAAGGGTGAGCTAGTTTGGAGGAGAGGCTATTTCGTTTCAGCAGTTTTGCTTCTATTTCTTATGGTTTGCAACAGATGCTTTGTGTAGGGAGGCTTGCAGCTTTCTCCTCATTTGAGACAGCATTCTCTTCCACACACGTGCAAACAGTGTAATGTCATGTTACCCCTCAACACAATGAATGAGCACAATTTGCTAAAAGAAAAAAAAAACATACACTGGAGCCCAACTTATTCTAAATAGGTACTACGGACCAAAGGAAAAAAATATATAATGTATGCTTGTAATTTTGAAGAAGTAGGGTAAGAATAATTTAATTTCCTACATTTTCTAACTATTCCATGGTAGGAGAACCCACTAAGAGTAATAAACGAACCGGAACATACTAGGTAAAAAGTGATAATATATGAAGAAAAAAAAACAAAAACAAAAAAAAACTTGGCTCTCTGATAATGTCTTGGGCCTTTCATGTGCTTAGTAAAAAGAGGGTCAAATTGATGCTGAATACATGTAAACTATTTTAGGATATCATTAGTAATTTAAATACATGTAATAAATGGAAGAATTTGCAGAGTGGTAGCAATGAAATTCTGGCTTTGTTTCAGCCCTCTTGAAACTAAATTGAACACCACAGGTCCATTCTAAGTACAAGAATGAAACTGATTGACACCCTTCTGATGCATTTTTCAGTATCATTAAAAGCGTAAGTAAAAGAAGGAGCTGGTGTATCACTGGATTGTAACTTTCTGGAGGGACCGTCATTATGCATCTAACAAGACTGGATAAAGGAAGAATTGCAGATTCTGTTAGGGACAGGGCAGAGTTTTTGCTGTTTTCCTGAGGAATAATACCTTTGTATGAGATATGCAAGGCAGGGCTTACATTATTGAATAACATTATCAAGGGGCACAGGGTAGATAAGATGGAGGACAAGGATATCAGCAAGGAGACAAGAGTAGAGATCAGTGTTATTCTTGCCCATGCCAAGAGGCTTACCGAAGAAACAGCACTACACGAGGAACGCTTCCCAGAGAAAACAAGTAGGAACATAGGATGACGCAGAGAGAGAGGTGACACATGCAGCGGAAAACCGATGAACCAGGTGCTTTATGATGGAGGTATCTGACGCATCTGAAGAGAATACAATGTTTCCAACTAAGGTAGGATATAAAATGGTTGATTTCTTAATTCTAAAATGGATTTACCCCACCAATTTGCTGGGGAGATACCTCATCTGCCACAATTTCTGCAACAGTATATGCTTTCAGGAAATGGGATTTATTTACAAGCACCTGAGCGCAGGTTAGAATTGAATAATATAGCGCTAATTGCAACAGTGAGCATTGACCTAGGACCACAGGAAGGTACATTCTTTAGGGCCAGCTTCAGAAGAACACGTCTATTGCTGTAGCACCAGGATTCTACCCTAAAAATGTGGGTCCCATGGTCAAATGTCTCCGGGACTTACCAAGAACTAAGAAGTTTACATTTCCTTTGGGAGTTGTGACTGTGTTGGGAGATGGAGAAGGATGATGTTGAATGTTGTGTATGCTCAGAAATGACAGGGCTGTAGTTTTTGACAAGCTTGAAGGGAATATGACTTTACAGCTGACTAAAAACAAAGTCCTTGAACAACTGAACTCAGAGGTTTGAGCAAACACAAAAATGAGGCTGAAGAGTTAAAAACATGCCCTCCCCATAAAGTGATGCTTAAGGAAAATGCAGAACTACCTTATGTGCGTCAGTATAGACTGTCACCTCAGGCAGAGGAGGGAATAAAACATGTGACTAAGTCTATCTTACAAGAGGGTATCATTAAAAAGACCAATAGCCCCTGTAATTGCCCAACACTGGGCAATATAGATTCATACAGGATTTATGCCAGATAAACAACATCGTGGTTCCCTTAGCACCTGGTGTGCGTAACACCAATACTACATTATCTTCTATACTTGCATAAGCAGAGTACGTTTCAGTTAAGTCTCGCAAGTGAATTTTTCAGTATTACGGTCCATCCAGAGAGTGAGTACCTCTTTGCCTTCACAATAAGTGATACTGAGTACTTTTTCACAAGACTGGACCAAGGCTTCACAGAGAGTCCCACGATCTATGCACAGGAAGTAAAGAGAGACCTGGACAGCCTACACCTGGAAGGCAGCAGTGTAATCTTGCAGTACACTGATGATCCCCTTGTGGCATCCCAATTACGTGAGGCTTGTGAAAAGACACTGTAGCTCTGCTGAACCACCTCCAGGAGAGAGGACACAAAGCCTCATTGTCAAAATTTCAGTGCTGCAAAAAAGAAGTGACTTACCTTCTTTATGTGGTATCCATGCTGCATATCACCTGACAGAATAAAATTGATTAAAAGCATGCAGCCCCCATCCACCAAGAAAGGAATGATGTCCTTCCTGGGAATGATGAACTTCTGCCGCCAGTGGATCCCTGAGTCCAGATCCTATGATGCATTCTTGAGGAAATGCACACTACAAGTTGCACCCAACAACATTGTATGGACTAATGAACTTGCAGAATGTTTCAAGAGACTGAAGGGGACATTGTGTACTATGCCAGCATTGGGGCTGACTGATTACAAACTGCCCTTCCAGCTCTATGTGTCAGAGCAAAATGGCATTGCAAATGGTGCACTGACACAACAAGCATGGCTCTGGAAAAAGACCTGTGGCATATTACTCTGTGACCTTGCCTTCGGCAGTAACTGGGCATCCAGCCTGTTTGAGAGCAGTGGCAGCAGCCGCTGTGATGGTAGAAGAGGGAGGCTCCCATTGTGATGGACTACCCTTGTATTGTTTATGTGCCACTTTCAGTACAGTTGTTGTTGTCATCAACAGCAACACAGCATTTTTTAGAGGCCAGGCACACGGGTTGTGAGGTCACCTTGTTGTCTAACATTAATACCACCAAAAAAAATATATAAAAAAAATCCCACCTTTTAATTGGCAACATTATTACCAGCGATAGGTGATTCTGATGACCATGATTGTGTTGAGGTGTAGATACATGCACCACCCCCAGACCAGATTTACAACAGACACCATTAATAAAGGCAGACTATGAGTGGTACACTGATGGTTCCTCCAGCAGACTTACAGACACCGATTACAGAGCAGGGTAAGCTATAGTAGACATCATAATTGAAAGTGTAGCTCTAATGCAAGGCCCAAACGGGAGCTAATACCAAGATAGCCAGAGGAAACGCCATGGCTAACACAGTAGCAAGAGAGAGCATGTACAGCCAGTACAAATGGTGCCTATAATGGCAAAAAAGCATTCCATAAATTCAGCCTATTCAGAGACAATTGTTGCTAGCTGATGTGAAGGAAGCACAATGGTCTGCAACACCAAGTGAGGAGAGAGTGAGGATTGATGCTGGGTGTTTGCAAAATGATGAGGGATTATGGGTCCACCAAGATAAGAGACCTGTGGCTCCATGTAGTAAGTTCCTTCCCCTTACAAGGCTTGCTCATGGACCCACTCACACGGCACAATGGGAGACGAATGAGATAACTAGACAGGACTGCACCAAGGATAATAGCCTTCACTGTACAATTCTGCTCCTGATGTCTTGTCTGTGCCCAACATACTAAAGGCCGGTTCCCTGCTACCCAGGATCACTTACCAGTACCACAGAGGCACTTTACCAACGTCCAAATAGACTTTGCCTACATGCCCCCAGTGAATAGATTCAAACATTTGCTGGTGTGTGTGGATCAATTTTCAAAATGGGTGGAGGTGTTTCCCACAAGGAAGAATGATGTGGCAACTATGGTGCTCTGGTTGATGAAAGATATCATACCCCGATTTGGGGTCCCCCAGGGCATTATTAGCGACAGAGGGGGTGAATTTGTGGCTGCAGTGGTGCAAAAGATGTGTGCATGTTTGGCGATAGAGTGGAAACTGCATGCACTTTACCACCCCCCAAGTTCAGGACAGATGGAGAGGATGAACTCCACTATAAAAAAATAGATTAGCAAAAACAACTGATGAAACAGGCCTGAAATGGCCTGATGCCCTGCCTTTAGTGCTGTATGCCATAGGGGTGACGCCATCTAGGACAACTCTTTTTGTCCCCCCATGAGGTACTGATGGGGCGGCCTATGTCTGTGGGGTTGAGGTTGCCTCGCCCAGCAGCTCAAGCAGCACTGCTGTGGACAGATGAAAACATTTCTGACTATGCTATAAAGTTGTCATCAGTCTTGAGGCATCATCATCTCCAGGTGAAGGAAGCTTTGTCCCATCTGTCCTCAGAACCCACACATCCTTTTAAAGCTAGAGACATGGTTATGGTGAGAAAAATAAAAGATATTTCTCTTAGTTCTAGGTGGACTGGACCACACCTCGTGCTCCTGGTGACGTGGATGGTGGCGAAGGTACATGGAACTCCTGAGTGGATTCACAGCACTAGGTGCAGATCCGCACCAACAACAACCAAGAGCGACGTGCCCCCAACGGATGAGCATATGCAACCCGTGGAGCAGTGCAACATACCAGAAAAGGGGGAGACAGACCAGACCATTCCTAAGAGCCACGCTGAAAGCTCCTCATCAAGTGTCAGGTGACACCAACTGATGAGGTTGAGTGAACCACACAACATAGTCTCGAAGAAAGGTGATGGTCACACCTGCAGAAACATAGACTGAAGAGGACACCGCAGGGCAGGTCCGTGAAGCATCCCCTGAACAAAACGACTGCAGACCAGTAGGAGAAGCAGAGGACAGCACGCTGCGTGCCGTTGCTTTACTGACAATTAGAGAAAGTGGCTTAGAACTGAGTAACAGAAAGACTTCATATCTATTTCAATAACTTTTTCCATGCTCCAGCATTTCTGTAGTAAGAGCATCTATTCGATTTCTGCAGTTAAAGTTCTACCTCCTACAGAGCAGGAGCTAGTCCGCAAATATCTTACAATACAACAAGATGTAGAGGAAGCACATAAAGAAATGTTTGATTTAATGGCTATAGATCCATAACACATGAACACATTGGATACTAGCATATCATTTGGTCTGTGTTTAAATAATGAATATCTCATAGGTGTATATCTCGATGAGAATATCTATATTTCATCTAAACAAAATGTGTAATGCCATCTGAGGATATGTATTTTATTGATACATTGTTATTACTATGCTTGCCATGTATGTAGAATATATTTGTGCAGTCATGTATATTTCTACCAAAAAGGAGGTATTGTTGAGAAAAATATATTGCCATGTATGTACCTATAGATGTCATACTTTAGTTCCAATTCTCTCCTCCATTATCTGAATCCCAGTAAGCTATTTATTCTTTCCTTTTTTCCAAGACACTTGTTCATCTCATTCATGGGCTGAAACCAGCTCATCCACATTACTATGTAGAACTGCTCCAAGACTTCGCTACTGACCTCTCTGACACCTATGCCAGGTGTGTAAACAAACCTCTCCAAGCCACGTTGTTAAGTTTAGCTGGTCTCACACTTTAAGTCTAGCCAGTCAGCAACCCAGCCCCCTTTTCTTTAGGGACCACCTGTTGTCTGTTCACTTGTTCATGCTCACACTGCATTATGTATATTTTTACTCTATGGACTTTAAGTTTTGTATATGCAGCATTTCTTTTGTATGTGCGTGCCCATGTCTGGACCACATCCCCTTTTGGGGTTTTGCTGTGACAGCACTTATTAACATATATAAGTGCCTGACTTACATGCTTCAGGGCAGAAGATGCCAGCTTGTAAGACGTAGCACTGGGATGTGCGTCTGCCTTCTGCCTTGGCATGCCAATAAACCTTGGTACCTCATGAAACATTTCATCTGTTTCGGAGCCTTGCCTGGTGTTTGTGTTTTCTTTGTGTCACTCTGAGGAGGGTTGATAAATAGTTTTCCCAGCAGTCAAGAGGTCAATGCAGTTTGCACCACCCATTGCAAATGTCAGCCTTACCAATAACAATTCAGACTTTTTAAAAATATCTGCCTCTATTCTTTTACGCATTGGGTGGCAGGTATTAGTCATTTTTAATATATATAGAATTAATAAGCAACTGTTGTTTTCATAACAAAATTATGCAAACAGCATCACTATGTGGCTGGTTGCCATAATTGTTGGTGTTGACAATTAAGTACCATAGAAACCACTGGATCAAATTAAGTTCTGCAGCATACTGGAAACCAATTATGATGGGAAAAAGCAATGCCACATGTCCCTTAGTATATCGAAAGGTACTGTGGCATTCAGTCAGCACTGAAGGCACTCATGACGAAGGTGCGATCTTACTTAATAGAATTCCTTTATGAATGTCGACACAGCTGCAACTTTTGAAAACATTGAACCGTATATTATCTCACACAGAGACGAACTCAAGGAGGACCGTTGTAGAGGTTTAAACACACGGCAAACAAAACTAAAAATAATAAGGTATTTCTTCCAAAATAAATATTGCATAATATTGTCCTGGAAAGCACAGTGTCAATATAATTGTTCCATGCACTGAAAAAATTATTTGCTATGCCTCATCTTTAAGGTTAATCTGCATTTCCCATTGTGAAATGCGACAACGCATTTATTTTGGAGGTAACAAAAATAATGAGTAATGCAATCAGAAATGAACCCATGTGACACTTTCGCTCCACAGCATATTCAAATACCTTCAGCTGTTGCTGCCAACGATGTTGCTTAAGACGCTCCCTGCTGACTGGACATTTCGTGCAATGTTGTATTATCCATAACTGCAGTTTATCATCGGCAGAGTTTCCAAGGCAGCCCGTGCTGGTCAATAAACAATAGGTTGTCATGTGCATAATGGCTTTAGTTATGTTGTCTCGACTGAGGACAAAGCGGAGTAACGTACGAGGAAACTATTTTAATGCAATTAGTATCGGGATATTAATTAAATGGCAGCCAACGAAAGACAAGTGATACTCATCTGAGACACTACCAAGAATGTGAGTGTAATTCCAGAGAGATAATATAAAAACAGATTCAAAGCATTGAAGCATCTATTTAAACCCAGGGCGTACAAAGCATGGAGGCTATTCGTTAACACCAGAACGTGTCAATGAGATTAAAATATAGGTATTTCTGCCCTAAATGACCCCAAAGAATAACAGGATAATAGTTATAGTATTTTTTATTCCGACCTGGGTAAAAACGTCGTTGAACCCTTAGTGAAAATGACTATTCAAATTAGACGTAAATTAAATCAGTAAATAGGAACATGCATTGACAAAGCCAACAGGGCTCAGGTCTAAAGTGTTTTCACCAATGTTTTTTTAATAATTGAATGCAAATACATGCATTGTGGCGCATGCACAGCTGGCAATTCTGCATCTTCGCTACATGCTGTCAGTAGCCATCTCCTTGCACAAAAAAACATGGCTGTGGTGCAGTGGAAAAAAGAACCATGAAAAGAAAGCATGCCAAATGGGTTTGTATACTCATATAGTGTATCCTCACCCACTGGAAATACAGAATAAAAGGGGGGCTCTAAACTTCACTATTTTGTTTCATTTTGAGCTACTTCACTGCCAAAATAGAAGAGCCACTATATTCCAGAACTGGTATCACTAATAGCCAGTCTCCAGAAGCCAAAAATACATAGCCTGGTTTTTGCAAACCCTGTTGGAAAAACCCCTGTCTGTGAGGCATGAGCCTGGTGCTTCCCTGCCTGAAGAGAGAGGAGAGGATAGAGCCGTGTTCAGCAGAGGTCTGCCTTCTCATGAATAAGAACCTAGCTCCAGCCCCCAGTGTGAGGAGCGGACCAGAAGGAGCAGAGGAAACATGGGAGAGTGTCAAGAAGACTCATAATATGCTCAGGCTTTTCTGGCCTCCTGCCCCACACCAAATGAAGTCTAACTGAGGAAAAGTTGAGTTTTACTTGCCGGTGTCAACCACAAGACAGCCCAATTCAAACACAGGCATTGGGAAAGACACAAATGTTCTGTGTGGATTCTACATTCATTGCACCTCGGCACCATGGCCCAAAGGAGGAAGATAATTCCACCACAACTACTGTAGCAGACTGCTGGGGGTGCCTCTCTTTATTTCGCCATACTTTAGAATCAGTAACTGAATGTTCCTATTTTCTTAAAGAAACCATGTAAACTGTTCCCCTTTTGGATCGTTGTTATATCCTGTGTAGTTATGGCTATCGGGGAGTTGATGTCTAGTTTGTTGTACCATCTTGTGCTCTTGTCACGAGTTCGGTTTCACAAGCTAGTTACAGCGGAAGTTTTGATGTGGTCAGGATTCCATGGTTTGACGTTGTTAATGGATGTGATTACCTGAGCAGCTAAAGTCGTGTGGCCTGACGTCTACCTGCTTGAAAAAAACGTATTACTCTTTCCATTCAAGTATGGCACCTTGATTTTCGTCCAACAATCGTATACCAGTCTCATTCATCGTATCAGCCTGCCGCCCTTTTGTGCATCTCATTGTGCTTTATAGTATCTCACTTTCTTATCAGCCTTTCTTATACCTTTCAAAAACTGCAAATTTCTATCTACTCAAAAACATAATCTTCATTTTTAGATCACGGGTACCTTCCCCTCATTTTCTTTACCTTTTTTATCAGTTCAAATTCCTTTGTGTCATGTTCAACGTTCCTATTTCATTAATTCTATTTTTTACTTCCCGATTAGCCTGGCTTCCAACCAGACCATTTTACACATGCATATCATTTAGGAGTTGCCAGGGGTAACATTTGCTACCACTGATATACCTTTAGTATCCCTGGAAGTGCCTTTAATTGCCATGATCTCAGGGTTCATAAAGGCAGGGACAGAAACAGAAAGTTATCAGTATTCGCTAAACTCTTAAAGCTCTGGGTATAGCAGATTCAGCTTCGTGCCTTATGTCTAACACCTCAGCAACAAATTGAAGTTCACTGAGGGATTACTGATGGAACAAGCAGTTAACCTTGTGATATCAGTAGATAATAGTGGATGTTGCTACTAGCAGTAATCATCTGCATTCTGCCACAATGCCATAAGAGTAAATCACTCCGTGATGGAAAAGGGGTTCACTGTTCCAAGCATATTTCTCTCCAGTAACATCTGGAAACACCAAATGCACTAATAGGCTGTAATTCTGGAAATATCTGAACTGGACCACTTTAATTTTCTAACCTACAGGCAAATACCTCCCAGACTTCACAATGGCACATCTAAAGCATGCCCTACACTCAGCAGCATGTCTCATACAGGAGTTTAAGACATATGATCACATCACTTCCATCCTGATGGAACTCTGTGGGATCCCATTGCTGGGTTACACCATTTTCAAAATCAGGTGCATTATTTCAGAAACCCACTGTGACCGAATGTATCTCAGAGCAACACATGCTGGAACCACACATGCCTAAATAACGCGGTCGGAACAACAACCGCGTTGTTACAACTAATGTTTTCGTTGTAAAGGCATTCCTAGGAAAGGCATGGGTGGAATAGCATGCATGGTTCCAGCATGTGACCCCCTAGCTCCCCACCCCTGGACCCCCACCCTTAAAATCACTGTGACCCCCCCACCCCTGCCCCAAACCTAAAACCCCCCTAATCCCAACTCCGCCCCTGAAACCTAAACTACCCCAACCCCCAACCCAGCCCCTAAAACTACCGCGACCCCCCACCTCCACCCCTAAAACCTAAAATTACCCCAACCCTCGACCCCACCCCTAAAATGACTGTGACCTCCCACTCCACCCCTAAAACCTAAAATTACCCCAACCCCCTAACCCTCCACTAAAATTACTGCAACCCCCCACCCTGCCCCTAAAACCTACCACCACCCCAACCCTGCCCCTAAAACCTAAACTACCCCATCGCCCACCCCACCCCTAAAACTACTGCAACTCCCCACCCACCCCTAAAACCTAAAACTACACAAACCCTTGACCCCCACCCCTAAAATTACTGTGACCACCCGCCCCCTAAAACCTAAAAACACCCAAACCCCCACCCACCCCTAAAACCTAAACTACCCCAACCCCCCACCCCACCTCTAAAACTACCATGACCCCCCACCCCTAAAAACTAAAATTACCTCAACCCCCCTGTACGAGGCTGGCCTGGCTTGTAGTGGGTACCAGAGGTACTTACACCTTGTGCCAGGTCCAGTTATCCCTTATTAGTGTAGAGGAGGTGTTTCTAGAAGCTTAGGCTGGTAGAAGGTAGCTATGGCAAAGCAGCTTAGGCTGAACTAGGAGACATGCAAAGTTCCTACTATACCACTTATATCAGATGCACAGTATCATAAGAAAACACAATACACAGAGTTACTAAAAATAAAGGTACTTTATTTTTATGACAATATGCCAAAAGTATCTCAGTGAGTACCTTCAGTAAGAAGGTAAGTTATATACACAGCTTATATGTACACAAACCAAAATTAGGTAAGTAAGAGCAAGAAAAGTAATGCAAACAGTGTAGAATTACAATAGGTTGCAATAGACAAGCATAGGTATAGGGGCAACACAAACCATATACTCCAAAAGGGGAATGCGAACAACGTATGGACCACAGACCTATGTGAGCTTGTAGAGGGTCGCTGGGACTGTAAGAAAACAGTGAGGGTTAGAAAAATACCCCACTCCAAGACCCTGAAAAAGTAGGAGTAAAGTGCACCTACTACCCCCCGAGAGCACAGAAGTCGTGATAGGGGGATTCTGCAGGAAGAACAAACACCAGCAGTGCACTGACAACGGATCTCCGGACCTGAGTACCTGTAAGACAAGGGGACCAAGTCCAATAGTCGCGACAGTGTCCGGGCGGTAGAAGCCCAGGAAACCCCCGATGAAGGTGCAAGGAAGCTGCCTCTGGTTGGAAGAAGCTTGCAGTTCTGCAAGAAAGAAGAGGAGTAGGAACTTCTCCTTTGGAAGAAGGATGTCCCACGTTGCGATGAAGCTTGCAAAGGTATTCCCATGCAGAAAGACTGCAAACAAGCATTGCTAGCTGCAAGGGTCACGGTAAAGGTTTTTGGGTGCTGCTGAGAACCAGGAAAGACCAGGATGTCGTATTTTGGAGGAGGAGAAAGAGGGAGCACTCAGCAACTCAGAGAGCCCTCACAGAAGCAGGCAACACCCGCAGAAATACCCCAACAGGCACTTAGAAGAAGAGTCAACTGGAGTCCATGCGAAGTCACTAAAGGGGGTCCCACGACGTCAGAGGACAACTCAGAAGGTTGTGCACTGCAGGACGGAGTGCTGGGGATGCAAGCTAGGCTGTGCACAAAGGAAATCCTGGAAGAGTGCACAGGAGCCGGAGCAGCTTCAAATCATGCGGTACACAGCTTTGCAGTCTAGCGTGGGAAGGCAAGGACTTACCTCCACCAAACTTGGACTGAAGAGTCATTGGATTGTGGGAGTCACTTGGACAGAGTTGCTGTGTTCCAGGGACCATGCTCGTCAGGATGAGAGGGGATCCAGAGGAACAGTGATGCAGTCTTTTGATGCCTGCATTAGCATGGGGAAGATTCAGTCGACCCACTGGAGATTTCTTCGGAGCTTCTGGTGCAGGGTGAAAGCAGGCTACCCCCAGAGCATGCACCACCTGGAAACAGTCGAGAAAGCCGGCAGGATTAGGCGCTACAATGTTGCTGGTAGTTATCTTGCTACTTTGTTGTGGTTTTGCAGGCGCCCTGGAGCAGTCAGCAGTCGATCCTTTGGTAGAAGGTGAAGAGGGAGATGCAGAGGAGCTCTGGTGAGCTCTTGCATTCGTTATCTGAAGAATTTCCCAAAGCAGAGACCCTAAATAGCCAGAAAAGGAGGTTTGGCTACCAAGTTAGGAGGATTGGCTACCAAGAGAGGTAGAAGCCTATCAGAAGGAGCCTCTTACGTCACCTGCTGGCACTGGCCACTCAGAGCAGTCCAGTGTGCCACAAACACCTCTGTTTCCAAGATGGAAGAGATCTGGGACACACTGGAGGAGCTCTGGGCACCTCCCCTGGGAGGTACTGATCAGGGGAGTGGTCACTCCCCTTTCCTTTTTCCATTTTCACGCCAGAGCAGGGCTAGGGGATCCCTGAACCGGTGTAGACTGGCTTATGCAGAGATGGGCACCATCTGTGCCCACCAAAGCATTTCCAGAGGCTGGGGGAGGCTACTCCTCCCCAGCCCTTCACACCTATTTCCAAAGGGAGAGGGTGTAACACCCTCTCTGAGAGGAAATCCTTTGTTCTGCCTTCCTGGGCCAGGGCTGCCTGGACCCCAGGAGGGCAGAAACCTGTCTGAGGGGTTGGCAGCAGCTGCAGTGGAGACCCCGGAAAGGCAGTTTGGCAGTACCCGGGTTCTGTGATAGAGACCCGGAGGATGATGGAATTGTTCCCCCAATACCACAATGATCTTAGACATGTTACATGGCCATGTTCGGAGTTACCATTGTGACGCTATACATAGGTAGTGACCTCTGTGTAGTGCACGTGTGTAATGGTGTCCCCGCACTCACAAAGTTCGTGGAATTTGCTCTGAACGATGTAGCAGCACCTTGGCTAGTGTCAGGGTGCCCACACCCTAAGTAACTTTGCACCCAACCTTCACCAGGTGAAGGTTGGACATATAGGTGACTTATAAGTTACTTACGTGCAGTGGTAAATGACTGTGGAATAACGTGGACGTTATTTCACGCAGGCTGCAGTGGCAGGCCTGTGTAAGAATTGTCAGAGCTCCCTATGGGTGGCATAAGAAATGCTGCAGCCCATAGGGATCTCCTGGAACCCCAACACCCTGGGTACCTCAGTATCATATACAAGGGAATTATATGGGTGCACTAGTATGCCAATGTGAATTGGTAAATTTAGTCACCAGCCTGGTAATGACAAATTTGGAAAGCAGAGAGAGCATAACCACTGAGGTTCTGGTTAGCAGAGCCTCAGTGAGACAGTTAGGCATCACACAGGAATCACATACAGGGCACATACTATGAGCACTGGGGCCCTGCCTGGCAGGTTCCCAGTGACACATTGTGAGAAGGTAGCCTCTTTCTAGCCTTGTTACCCCCACTTTTGGCCTGTTTGTGAGTGTATGTCAGGGTGTTTGTCACTGTTTTCACTGTCTCACTGGGATCCTGATAGCCAGGCCTCAGTGCTCATAGTGAAAACACTATGTTTTCAGTATGTTTGTTATGTGTCACTGGGATCCTGCTGGTCAGGACCCCAGTGCTCATAAGTTTGTGGCCTATATGTATGTGTCACTGGGACCCTGTCACACAGGGCCCCAGTGCTCATAGGTGTGCATGTATATGTTCCCTGTGTGGTGCCTAACTGTCTCACTGAGGCTCTGCTAACCAGAACCTCAGTGGTTATGCTCTCTCATTACTTTTAAATTGTCACTAACAGGCTAGTGACCAATTTTACCAATTCACATTGGCTTACTGGAACACCCTTATAATTCCCTAGTATATGGTACTGAGGTACCCAGGGTATTGGGGTTCCAGGAGATCCCTATGGGCTGCAGCATTTCTTTTGCCACCCATAGGGAGCTCTGACAATTCTTACACAGGCCTGCAACTGCAGCCTGAGTGAAATAACGTCCACGTTATTTCACAGCCATTTTACACTGCACTTAAGTAACTTATAAGTCACCTATATGTCTAACCTTTACCTGGTAAAGGTTAGGTGCAAAGTTACTTAGTGTGAGGGCACCCTGGCACTAGCCAAGGTGCCCCCACATTGTTCAGAGCCAATTCACTGAACTTTGTGAGTGCGGGGACACCATTACACGCGTGCACTACATATAGGTCACTACCTATATGTAGCTTCACCATGGTAACTCCGAATATGGCCATGTAACATGTCTATGATCATGGAATTGCCCCCTCTATGCCATCCTGGCATTGTTGGTACAATTCCATGATCCCAGTGGTCTGTAGCACAGACCCTGGTACTGCCAGACTGCCCTTCCTGGGGTTTCACTGCAGCTGCTGCTGCTGCCAACCCCTCAGACAGGCAGCTGCCCTCCTGGGGTCCAGCCAGGCCTGGCCCAGGATGGCAGAACAAAGAACTTCCTCTGAGAGAGGGTGTGACACCCTCTCCCTTTGGAAAATGGTGTGAAGGCAGGGGAGGAGTAGCCTCCCCCAGCCTCTGGAAATGCTTTGTTGGGCACAGAGGTGCCCAATTCTGCATAAGCCAGTCTACACCGGTTCAGGGACCCCTTAGCCCCTGCTCTGGCGCGAAACTGGACAAAGGAAAGGGGAGTGACCACTCCCCTGACCTGCACCTCCCCTGGGAGGTGTCCAGAGCTCCTCCAGTGTGCTCCAGACCTCTGCCATCTTGGAAACAGAGGTGCTGCTGGCACACTGGACTGCTCTGAGTGGCCAGTGCCACCAGGTGACGTCAGAGACTCCTGCTGATAGGCTCCTTCAGGTGTTAGTAGCCTTTCCTCTCTCCTAGGTAGCCAAACCCTCTTTTCTGGCTATTTAGGGTCTCTGTCTCTGGGGAAACTTTAGATAACGAATGCATGAGCTCAGCCGAGTTCCTCTGCATCTCCCTCTTCACCTTCTGATAAGGAATCGACCGCTGACCGCGCTGGAAGCCTGCAAACCTGCAACATAGTAGCAAAGACGACTACTGCAACTCTGTAACGCTGATCCTGCCGCCTTCTCGACTGTTTTCCTGCTTGTGCATGCTGTGGGGGTAGTCTGCCTCCTCTCTGCACCAGAAGCTCCGAAGAAATCTCCCGTGGGTCGACGGAATCTTCCCCCTGCAACCGCAGGCACCAAAAAGCTGCATTACCGGTCCCTTGGGTCTCCTCTCAGCACGACGAGCGAGGTCCCTCGAATCCAGCGACACCGTCCAAGTGACCCCCACAGTCCAGTGACTCTTCAGCCCAAGTTTGGTGGAGGTAAGTCCTTGCCTCACCTCGCTGGGCTGCATTGCTGGGAACCGCGACTTTGCAAGCTACTCCGGCCCCTGTGCACTTCCGGCGGAAATCCTTCGTGCACAGCCAAGCCTGGGTCCACGGCACTCTAACCTGCATTGCACGACTTTCTAAGTTGGTCTCCGGCGACGTGGGACTCCTTTGTGCAACTTCGGCGAGCACCGTTTCACGCATCCTCGTAGTGCCTGTTTCTGGCACTTCTCCGAGTGCTACCTGCTTCAGTGAGGGCTCTTTGTCTTGCTCGACGTCCCCTCTCTCTGCAGGTCCAATTTGCGACCTCCTGGTCCCTCCTGGGCCCCAGCAGCATCCGAAAACGCCAAACGCACGATTTGCGTGTAGCAAGGCTTGTTGGCGTCCATCCAGCAGGAAAACACTTCTGCACGACTCTCCAAGGCGTGGGGGATCCATCCTCCAAAGGGGAAGTCTCTAGCCCTTGTCGTTCCTGCAGTATTCACAGTTCTTCAGCCTAGTAAGAGCTTCTTTGCACCAACCGCTGGCATTTCTTGGGCATCTGCCCATCTCCGAGCTGCTTGTGACTTTTGGACTTGGTCCCCTTGTTCCACAGGTACCCTCAGTCAGGAATCCATCGTTGTTGCATTGCTGATTTGTGTTTTCCTTGCATTTTCCCTCTAACACGACTATTTTGTCCTTAGGGGAACTTTAGTGCACTTTGCACTCACTTTTCAGGGTCTTGGGGAGGGTTATTTTTCTAACTCTCACTATTTTCTAATAGTCCCAGCGACCCTCTACAAGGTCACATAGGTTTGGGGTCCATTCGTGGTTCGCATTCCACTTTTGGAGTATATGGTTTGTGTTGCCCCTATCCCTATGTTTCCCCATTGCATCCTATTGTAACTATACATTGTTTGCACTGTTTTCTAAGACTATACTGCATATTTTTGCTATTGTGTATATATATCTTGTGTATATTTCCTATCCTCTCACTGAGGGTACACTCTAAGATACTTTGGCATATTGTCATAAAAATAAAGTACCTTTATTTTTAGTATAACTGTGTATTGTGTTTTCTTATGATATTGTGCATATGACACTAAGTGGTACTGTAGTAGCTTCACACGTCTCCTAGTTCAGCCTAAGCTGCTCTGCTAAGCTACCATTATCTATCAGCCTAAGCTGCTAGACACCCTATACACTAATAAGGGATAACTGGGCCTGGTGCAAGGTGCAAGTACCCCTTGGTACTCACTACAAGCCAGTCCAGCCTCCTACATTGGTTGTGCAGTGGTGGGATAAGTGCTTGAGACTACTTACCACTCTTGTCATTGTACTTTTCATAAGAGAAAAATATACAAAACAAGGTCAGTGTATATACACATAGCCAAAAAGTTTTGCATTTCCTCTTTTCACTCTTTTCTAAGTGCTGAATAGTACTTCTAAACTTTCAAAAAGTTCTTAAAAGTTTAAAAAGTTTTTTTTCTGTCTTTCCAAAAAGTTCTGAAAACTTTTTTCTCTTTTTCTATCACTTCAACTCTCTCAAAAAAATGTCTGGCACAGGAAAAAATGTTGAACTGTCCAAACTTGCATATGATCACCTTAGCTGGAAAGGAGCAAGGAGTCTCTGCATAGAGAGAGGTTTGAGTGTAGGGAAGAATCCTTCCTTAGAACTGTTAATTAATATGCTTAGAGTACAGGATAAGGCCATAAGTGCCCAATCTGTAGAAAAAGTAGCTAATGGTTCTCAATCTGATCCAGGGACTCCCCCAGGAAAAGGTTCAGGAAAGAAACTTCTCAGCCTGCCCATTACTAGACAGTCTAGCATAGTTGGTACAGAGGTTGAATCACACCATACTGATGACGTGATCTCACATTATGCTGGTAGCCAAGCTGTTAGGGTGCCCTCTGTAAGGGACAGGTCTCCATCTGTTCATTCCCATCATACCTCTGTATCTAGAAATGTCCCTCCCACCCACCCTGATGACAGATTGTTAGAAAGGGAGCTCAATAGATTGAGAGTGGAACAAACCAGACTGAAGCTCAAGAAGCAACAGCTGGATTTGGATAGACAGTCTTTAGAAATAGAGAGGGAAAGACAGAAGTTGGGTTTAGATACCCATGGTGGCAGCAGCAGTATTCCCCATAGTCATCCTGCAAAAGAGCATGATTCCAGGAATCTGCACAAGATAGTTCCCCCTTATAAGGAGGGGGATGACATTAACAAGTGGTTTGCTGCACTTGAGAGGGCCTGTGTTGTACAGGATGTCCCTCAAAGGCAGTGGGCTGCTATCCTATGGCTATCATTTAGTGGAAAAGGTAGGGATAGGCTCCTTACTGTGAAAGAAAATGATGCCAATAATTTTACAGTTCTTAAGAATGCACTCCTGGAGGGTTATGGCTTAACCACTGAACAGTACAGGATAAAGTTCAGAGAGACCAAAAAGGAGTCTTCACAAGACTGGGTTGATTTCATTGACCAGGCAGTGAAGGCCTTGGAGGGGTGGTTACATGGCAGTAAAGTTACTGATTATGACAGCCTGTATAACACAATCCTGAGAGAGCATATACTTAATAATTGTGTGTCTGATTTGTTGCACCAGTACCTGGTAAACTCTGATCTGACCTCTCCCCACGAATTGGGAAAGAAGGCAGACAAATGGGTCAGAACAAGGGTGAACAGAAAAGTTCATACAGGGGGTGACAAAGATGGCAATAAGAAGAAAGATGGTGAAAAATCTCAAGATAAGCATGGGGATAAGGGTAAAACCAAAGATCCCACTTCAAATCTTAAACACTCTTCAGAGGGTGGGGATAAAACAAATTCTTCCTCTTCTTCCCAACCTGCACACATTAAAAAGCCTTGGTGCTTTGTGTGTAAAAATAGAGGCCATAGGCCAGGGGATAAGTCCTGTCCAGGTAAACCCCCTGAGCCTACCACCACTAATACATCAAGCTCTAGTGCCCCTAGCAGTAGTGGTACTAGTGGTGGGACTGCTGGCAACAGTCAAGCAAAGGGTGTAGTTGGGTTCACTTATGGGTCCATAGTGGAAACTGATGTAATCAGTCCCAAGACAGTTTCTGTCACACCTAGTGGCATTGGCCTTGCCACACTGGCTGCTTGTCCCCTTACAATGGATAAGTACAGGCAGACAGTTTCAATAAATGGTGTTGAGGCCTTGGCCTACAGGGACACAGGTGCCAGTTTCACTTTGGTGACTGAAAACCTAGTGCACCCTGATCAACACATCATTGGACAACAGTATAAGATTATTGATGTCCATAACTCCACTAAGTTTCTTCCCTTAGCTATAATTCAGTTTAGTTGGGGTGGAGTTACTGGCCCTAAGCAGGTGGTGGTATCACCTAGCTTACCTGTAGACTGTCTCTTAGGTAATGACCTAGAGGCCTCAGGTTGGGCTGATGTAGAGTTTTATGCCCATGCAGCCATGCTGGGCATCCCTGAGGAATTGTTCCCTCTCATTTCTACTGAAATGAAAAAGCAAAGGAGAGAAGGCCTGAAAACTCAGGAACCCTCTCCATCAACAGGTAAAAAGGGTATCACAGTATCCCCTAACCACCCTACCATTCAGGATATCATTCCTGTGGTGGGAGAAACCTCTCCTGGGGTGGCACCTGTTCCAAGGGAATCATCAGTTGGCAAAACTGTACTCCCTGAGGTGGAAGTACCTCTCTGTGGGATAACTAACATTGGTGAGAAAAAGAGCACCATTTTAGTTAACATGGAGCATCCCTCCAACCCTCCCAGAGAAACTTTAGTGCAGAAACTCTGCACTGCCTCACAACACTTAGGACAGCATCCCTGCCCTAGTGTGGAGCTCATAGGACAGCATCCCTGCCCTGCTCCAACCCAAGAGAAACAGCATCCCTGTTCTCTCTTCCAGCCATATGGACAAAGTTTTTGCCCAGCTATGGCTTTTCTGAGACAGCATCCCTGTCTGGCATTTCCATCACTACAAATAGGTTCAGTGGACAATTCCCACTGCTCTAAACTAAAACTTACTGATAGAAACTCTGAAAATACATCTTCACATTGTTGCTTAGCTAAAAAAAACTTCAAACAGGGTGGTTTACATCCCCACAGGGAAGTAACCATATAGTGGATGATAAAGGGAGTAACCAGTCTATTGCAGAGCTACTCTCTACTTATCACCACTTAGACAATAAAGTCTCAACTGGCCAAGGTTAGCCTTATTGTCCTTCGTTTGGGGGGGGGTTGTGTGAGAAGGTAGCCTCTTTCTAGCCTTGTTACCCCCACTTTTGGCCTGTTTGTGAGTGTATGTCAGGGTGTTTGTCACTGTTTTCACTGTCTCACTGGGATCCTGATAGCCAGGCCTCAGTGCTCATAGTGAAAACACTATGTTTTCAGTATGTTTGTTATGTGTCACTGGGATCCTGCTGGTCAGGACCCCAGTGCTCATAAGTTTGTGGCCTATATGTATGTGTCACTGGGACCCTGTCACACAGGGCCCCAGTGCTCATAGGTGTGCATGTATATGTTCCCTGTGTGGTGCCTAACTGTCTCACTGAGGCTCTGCTAACCAGAACCTCAGTGGTTATGCTCTCTCATTACTTTTAAATTGTCACTAACAGGCTAGTGACCAATTTTACCAATTCCCATTGGCTTACTGGAACACCCTTATAATTCCCTAGTATATGGTACTGAGGTACCCAGGGTATTGGGGTTCCAGGAGATCCCTATGGGCTGCAGCATTTCTTTTGCCACCCATAGGGAGCTCTGACAATTCTTACACAGGCCTGCAACTGCAGCCTGAGTGAAATAACGTCCACGTTATTTCACAGCCATTTTACACTGCACTTAAGTAACTTATAAGTCACCTATATGTCTAACCTTTACCTGGTAAAGGTTAGGTGCAAAGTTACTTAGTGTGAGGGCACCCTGGCACTAGCCAAGGTGCCCCCACATTGTTCAGAGCCAATTCACTGAACTTTGTGAGTGCGGGGACACCATTACACGCGTGCACTACATATAGGTCACTACCTATATGTAGCTTCACCATGGTAACTCCGAATATGGCCATGTAACATGTCTATGATCATGGAATTGCCCCCTCTATGCCATCCTGGCATTGTTGGTACAATCCATGATCCCAGTGGTCTGTAGCACAGACCCTGGTACTGCCAGACTGCCCTTCCTGGGGTTTCACTGCAGCTGCTGCTGCTGCCAACCCCTCAGACAGGCAGCTGCCCTCCTGGGGTCCAGCCAGGCCTGGCCCAGGATGGCAGAACAAAGAACTTCCTCTGAGAGAGGGTGTGACACCCTCTCCCTTTGGAAAATGGTGTGAAGGCAGGGGAGGAGTAGCCTCCCCCAGCCTCTGGAAATGCTTTGTTGGGCACAGAGGTGCCCAATTCTGCATAAGCCAGTCTACACCGGTTCAGGGACCCCTTAGCCCCTGCTCTGGCGCGAAACTGGACAAAGGAAAGGGGAGTGACCACTCCCCTGACCTGCACCTCCCCTGGGAGGTGTCCAGAGCTCCTCCAGTGTGCTCCAGACCTCTGCCATCTTGGAAACAGAGGTGCTGCTGGCACACTGGACTGCTCTGAGTGGCCAGTGCCACCAGGTGACGTCAGAGACTCCTGCTGATAGGCTCCTTCAGGTGTTAGTAGCCTTTCCTCTCTCCTAGGTAGCCAAACCCTCTTTTCTGGCTATTTAGGGTCTCTGTCTCTGGGGAAACTTTAGATAACGAATGCATGAGCTCAGCCGAGTTCCTCTGCATCTCCCTCTTCACCTTCTGATAAGGAATCGACCGCTGACCGCGCTGGAAGCCTGCAAACCTGCAACCTAGTAGCAAAGACGACTACTGCAACTCTGTAACGCTGATCCTGCCGCCTTCTCGACTGTTTTCCTGCTTGTGCATGCTGTGGGGATAGTCTGCCTCCTCTCTGCACCAGAAGCTCCGAAGAAATCTCCTGTGGGTCGACGGAATCTTCCCCCTGCAACCGCAGGCACCAAAAAGCTGCAATACTGGTCCCTTGGGTCTCCTCTCAGCACGACGAGCGAGGTCCCTCGAATCCAGCGACACCGTCCAAGTGACCCCCACGGTCCAGTGACTCTTCAGCCCAAGTTTGGTGGAGGTAAGTCCTTGCCTCACCTCGCTGGGCTGCATTGCTGGGAACCGCGACTTTGCAAGCTACTCCGGCCCCTGTGCACTTCCGGCGGAAATCCTTCGTGCACAGCCAAGCCTGGGTCCACGGCACTCTAACCTGCATTGCACGACTTTCTAAGTTGGTCTCCGGCGACGTGGGACTCCTTTGTGCAACTTCGGCGAGCACCGTTTCACGCATCCTCGTAGTGCCTGTTTCTGGCACTTCTCCGGGTGCTACCTGCTTCAGTGAGGGCTCTTTGTCTTGCTCGACGTCCCCTCTCTCTGCAGGTCCAATTTGCGACCTCCTGGTCCCTCCTGGGCCCCAGCAGCGTCCAAAAACGCCAAACGCACGATTTGCGTGTAGCAAGGCTTGTTGGCGTCCATCCGGCGGGAAAACACTTCTGCACGACTCTCCAAGGCGTGGGGAATCCATCCTCCAAAGGGGAAGTCTCTAGCCCTTGTCGTTCCTGCAGTATTCACAGTTCTTCAGCCTAGTAAGAGCTTCTTTGCACCAACCGCTGGCATTTCTTGGGCATCTGCCCATCTCCGAGCTGCTTGTGACTTTTGGACTTGGTCCCCTTGTTCCACAGGTACCCTCAGTCAGGAATCCATCGTTGTTGCATTGCTGATTTGTGTTTTCCTTGCATTTTCCCTCTAACACGACTATTTTGTCCTTAGGGGAACTTTAGTGCACTTTGCACTCACTTTTCAGGGTCTTGGGGAGGGTTATTTTTCTAACTCTCACTATTTTCTAATAGTCCCAGCGACCCTCTACAAGGTCACATAGGTTTGGGGTCCATTCGTGGTTCGCATTCCACTTTTGGAGTATATGGTTTGTGTTGCCCCTATCCCTATGTTTCCCCATTGCATCCTATTGTAACTATACACTGTTTGCACTGTTTTCTAAGACTATACTGCATATTTTTGCTATTGTGTATATATATCTTGTGTATATTTCCTATCCTCTCACTGAGGGTACACTCTAAGATACTTTGGCATATTGTCATAAAAATAAAGTACCTTTATTTTTAGTATAACTGTGTATTGTGTTTTCTTATGATATTGTGCATATGACACTAAGTGGTACTGTAGTAGCTTCACACGTCTCCTAGTTCAGCCTAAGCTGCTCTGCTAAGCTACCATTATCTATCAGCCTAAGCTGCTAGACACCCTATACACTAATAAGGGATAACTGGGCCTGGTGCAAGGTGCAAGTACCCCTTGGTACTCATTACAAGCCAGTCCAGCCTCCTACACACATGGACTAAAACAACATATATTCAGTGAAATATGGGGGTAACATGCCAGGCTAGATGGTACTTTCCTACACCCCCCACCCCTCCCCTAAAATTACCTCGACCCCCACCCCACCCCTAAAACCTAAAATTATCCCAAAACCCCAACCAGCCCCTAAAACTACCACACCCCCACCCCCAACCCTAAAACCTAAAACCCCCCACCCCACACCGAAAATTACCTCCACCCCCACCCCAAAAACCTACAATTATACCAAAACCCTACCCAGCCCCTAAAACTACCACACCCCCACCACAACCCTAAAACCTAAAACCACCCCAACCCTGCCCTTAAAACCTAAACTACCCCAACCCCCCTCACCGGCCCCTATAACTATCCCGACCCCCCCACCACGCCCCTAAAACCTAAAATTACCATGAACCTCACCCCGCCCCTAAAACCTAAAACTATCCCAACGCCACATCCTGCCCCTAAAATTACTGCAAACCCCTACCCCGCCCCTAAAACCACCCTAACCCGCTTCTAAAAAATAAACTACCCTGACACCCCACCCCTGTCCCTAAAACTACCCCCAACACTACCCCAGCCCCACTTACCTGACCGCATCCTCTCTGATCCTGAGTCTGTTTTCCTCTGCCTTAATCACACATGTTCCTTGTTCCGGACATGCATGGTTAAGGCACAGTAAAACAAGGTCGTTGTTCACGAAAGCATTGTTCCACTTTCTTGGATAACAACCCTTGTTGTTAAGGAGTCGTGGGTTTGGCTGCTTCCCACTGTGACCAGCAGCCCCACTTATTTTGAAGAAAAGATCTCCATCTCTGGTGGCTCTTGGCGTGCTCACAACTAGCTGTATCAGACTGCAAAAATGTAAAAAAAGGAAAAACAATGCACTTCCTGGCAGAGGGCATGATTTAGATGTTGTAGGTAACAATTCAGCTGTCAACTTTTGGACTTGAAACCTGCCTTCCTCCATGATGGCCCACCCACTGTATTTAGATGTCATTGGGAGCAGAGGTGAAAGATCGCCGATGGCCCATCATCACCACCTAGAAACTTCACCTATATAGAAGGTGCCATATGCAAAAGTGGCTGGCTGTGGGCTAATCCAATCATCCAAAAGTAGCTGGTGGAGTGAATGCTGAGCCAATCAGTATGTGCATTCTTGTCAAGGCAACTGTGGCAGCTACACCTCCACACCTGGTGGGTGGATTGGGAGGCATATCAGAATGAAACTCACATTTATACTGCCTTCAACATATTCTCTCACCATGAACCTGCTGCTACCAGTTCTACATTGCTCCTGGCCAGGTTCAAGATGGAAATCAACCCCGTCGTCGGTGGAACAGAAAGTAAGTCACAGGCATTCGTGTTATCCTCAGAGTTGCAGCTTCATAGTAATAGTGAACTCATGCACGGCTCAATAATTTTTGCACACACCACCATAATGCTTCACAATGCTGAAGTGTGTAATGTTGTAGTCAGAAAATGTATCAAAACAGACCTCGAGATGTAAGCAACACTGACAAATCTGGTATGGACTGCCTTCATGGAAATGAACACCTACACAAAAAGATTCATCAATCACAAAAAGCAATGTGTCCGCACAGGTGTGTGAAGAAATGTCCCCAAAATATCAAAAGCATCAACTGAAACAGTGTACCCCATCTGAACCAAACAATCCCATGATAATGTAGCAATTACACTACAACATGCTGCAGACGGATATACACAGAATGTACTACAATTTTTACTGGTAAACAGCAAACATGGCAGAGATGTATGGAGATCACCTGTCCCCTTGGTGTGTGTAATATGTCAGAAATGTAAGATCCCATTTAACTGTAAAGTGCCAGGTTCCCTGTGTAATGCATATGTGCATATTTACTGACACATCATGTCAACTGGGTCTCTTAGTGGTGTCCAACCATGATCCCTAGTGGCCAGCTTCACCCCCCCTGATGTGGCCACTATCACCTTTGCCTTGCCCAGTTGATGCTGAAAACACAGATACAACAGTTTGAGGGTATCTGTGTAAATACAATTGGACATCAATGTACATCACACAACATATGCAACCAGTTTCATAATCTTCCATCTCAACTCCCATATCATGTATGCCTTTGTCACCTATACACTTATGGTTCACCCCATATAAAAGGGTTCCAACACTATAGGTAAACACATAGGCCTGGAGACACCTTTGAACCACTGCAGTACAGAGATAAAATTGATTCACTTCTCCTAAAGGGCAAGTTTTTGGCATGGAAATTGGCTGCTCAAGATGGGACACCACAACATTTATGTGATGTAAACTTCCATATGCAAATATCCCTTTCAGTACCACATTGCTCTCCATCATCAACTTCTCCTCTGGGCAGGAATAAGGACACAAAAATGTTGTCTCTGGGACATACAACTCTCTCACCAATGTGGACACATTCCTGTCTGTTGCAATCAATACCATTTGGCAGACAAATTCACTTTGCTAATCACAGACTAGCCTACATGCACAATTGGTGGACTAAGGACTCCAGTCCACCTGCTACTATCCACATTATCTTACTAGACGTTTGCTACACAAACTGCTTTCAAACATGTATCATATAAGGAATGATGCCATGTACACAGAATACCAATACTTTTGGTGCAGATGCACATTCTTGATGCACATTGTCATAGCACCAACTTACCAATGTCAACTCTGATATATCTCCTGCATTATAACTGTACAGTTTGCCACAGCTACCAGTAATGGAGCCTACATTCACTACACATACTTGTGATGTCCATCCCACCTGACCCAATCATGACATGGGCAATGTTTTGTGAAACTGTCCCTCATGTCAATGTGAAAATGCTGGCAATTCCATTTCTTGCATGCAGCTATGTGCCTGCCCACAACAGTTCTTGCCTTGGGGGGAGAAATAAAGTGTCATCCTTCAGCACAAAGCAATACACCACACACAGCACCAGACACTGTCTGATCAATTTACATCTCCAGAATTCCTCATGGGTTTTGGATGTGTGTCAACCTCAAAGTTGATGGCATACAACATAGCTGGAAAGTGAAGAGGTCAAAACACAATAATATTTACAGACAATGACTTACCCTCTTGTTGCTGCTGTTGATTCCTCAACTGCCCAGTAATCTCCGAGTAAGCCACTGCAATGATGCGGGCCATTATGAGTGTTAGAGTGCGGCACACCCACCTGGAACGCTGGCAGGACTGCCTGACTTGGCTGTCAGCAGGCGTCCGTGTCCCCAACCCAGGCCTTCCCAAGTCTTCCTACAATGCAGGCTGCACTGCTGGTTCACCCCCAGGGTCCACACCTTCTTTGTGATTGCCTTCGAAATCTCCTACTTTTGATGGCTGTATGGATGACAGAAAAGAACAAGAAAATAAATTTGAATGTTTCTGTTTGGCAGTATTGGTGTGACATTATATTTTGAATAGTCACATGTACATTCACCAAACAGTAGCTAGATTTTCCTCCAAAATGTTACCGGTAGCTCGGAAATAGTGATTTGCAGTGATCTCATGTGCACCAACAATACTTGCTAGCTCCTCATGTTACTTAATCAGGCCTATGACATCATCTTGGCCAGACTATGCAATCTGGGCTGTTGTGAAAGCCACCCCTGATTACTCACAAATTACTGTGAGCTACTGAAGGCCAAGCAACCTGTACAATCCTTGCTCTTAATCACACTCACATCTTCATTGGCTTCCTGTCTAAACTCCCAAGAGCCACAACCCATGGTCTCCATCGCATCCAGGAACAAAAGGCAAGCTAAAAGGGCTGCTATGTGTCAGTGAGAGCAGGGATTTGTGTGTTGCATGAACAAGTGTGTGTTGGAATGGGACTGACTGGGATGGATGATTGTGACCCAGTGTCATCTGAATTTGCTGCACATAAACTAACTTTACCTATTTATGGCTCCATAATAGGTTCAAACCGTACAGAGCAACCTAATACACATTATATGCTGGAATACCATGTGACAGTACAGTATCAGACAACTCCAAACCCTCTATATTTTTCCCTCACCATCAACATTGATCTAACATTGGCTGTATGTTGTCAGTCATACTACTAGTACACTGTCTACTGGCCACTGGCAGTCAGTGGCCTGCAGCTTGTGAGATGAAATAGAAGTTTTGTGTTACACGCACACACATTACAGCTTCTACTTTCAAGTGACATAAGATTGCCATGCACAGACCTTTCAGACAGTGGCAAAAAACAATCTCTCCCACCTACATCAGTCTGTCAGCTCCAATCACAACACTAACCCCATTACCAAAAATTAACAAAATAGCTGGTATATCAGAAAGGAAGAGGTTATTTAGTCAGACGTTCCCCAATCAGACATGTACCTGCCCCTTTGGGGTCCCATAGAGCTGCCTATATAGAGACAGAACATCCCTGGAAAGTAGCTTAAGGTATTCCCATGCTGTAGACATGCTTTGGCTGGCATCCTGGCTCCAGAGGTCGGTAACAGAAGCGAAAAATTGAAGAGGTCTTGATGGCTGCAGTGTTAGAAGGCAAGTGAGTGTTTTTTTCACAATGTTGTGTACAAGTAATTGCGATGCCTTAAAGAAAATATCCCACACAGCCCCTTGAACTAATTTGGCTAGTGGGCTTTGTGATTGTTGGCTATCCTTGCTGCTCCCCTCCCCTGACCAGAACAGTCAGGTATTTGATCTTGTAGTGGTCCAATAACGAAGTTTTCTGCTATTCTTTTATAGCTGCTCGATATACTCAGTCCATGAGATATTGAGTCATCCTGTAAAACTGAAACAGTAGCCTGCACTCCTTGCCTTTCAACTTCAGTATCTATTAGGTTAGTATTTAGAGACATACACTCATCAGTGCACAAGCCAGAGAAACTCAGAGTGAGTGGACTTCGGTTAGCAAAACCTTTGTTATCAAGGGCATAAGATGAACTTTGGGTCTTTTTATCACAACACATCTGTCCACCCTTCTGAGCCCTTTGGTTAGATGACATTGTTGAGGTTTCCACACCCTTCTTTACAAAAACTTTTACCTCTAAGGACACAGAAGCACCATTTTTCAAGATCCTACTTAAGATAGTTCCCAACGGAAACAAGGGGGCTGCTTGAGAGGGAGAGGATGATGTTAAAGTGAGTCAGTCTAAATCACTAATTGAACCCCAGGCATTTTCTTTTTCTTCCAATAGTTTTATGTAGTTACCTGGAGCATTAATCTCCACCGCCCCCTCCACTCTATACCCACATTTTTTCCCATTCTTTCATACAAGACTACTTTCAATTTTTATTGGGGAGATTGGATGCGGAAGGTCCACTGTTCCATCAGGAATGGTACAAATAGCTCCAATAGGATCCTTCATATGGACAATGCAAATTAACTTGTGTTTGGCCACTGCTTCTATTCAGCCTGCCCAAACACATTTGGAAAACTTGGATTCCAAAGGCAAAGAAATATGTCAGTGTTTTCATCAATTCAATGTCACTATGAGCAGGTGTCAACATGATTGTGAAACACAAGAAGTGACATTTTGATTTATAATATGACATGGTGAGTGTCAAATGCCCTAGTCTTTGAAATGTGTGTACATATGGATGTAAAAGACAGCAGAACAACATTACTCTATTGTTTTTCAGATCCAAAAACAGAGTACTATTGTAGTTGTAGTCATCTGTTGACATCATAGACAATACTTGTTTGAAAAGTCAGTTACACATATCACTTTCAATGACTATATTAGAGATTAACAAACATTTGCAACATGTGCACACATACGGGTATGATGCGACTAGGAGAAAATACTACTTAGAAACTCTATACTTTCCTGTGAAATGGATATAGGTTTGGGTCTGCTTTTGGACAACAATGTACATTGATAGAAAGCAATGGGCAGAGCCAATGAAAGGGATGATCCATGGGGAGCTACACCTAATCTGACTATGTATATTGAACATTACTAAAAGGAGAGCTACATGCTGCTAGTAATTGACATGACACAATATATTTTGTTGAGTCAAATTTAGCTACATCTGTTTTGCTAAGGCTGTTGCAGCATTCTAAATGCCAAACTTAAGGGCAGGACTCACAGCATTGGGGTGTACTGTCCACCCTATCCGAAGTATTAAACACCCTGATATTTCATCTGTTTTGGTGGGGACAATGAGCAGCAGCTCACTGCATGTTAATAAAAGGGGAGGAAGGATGGGAGGGAAGTATGCGGAGGGCAGGGATACAGATAGATACCCAAAAGCATCTGATAAAGGGCAAGAGAGACAGACTTGTTGTGAGTGTCTCATTGCATCCTTTGCCTTCCCTTTCAAACAGCCATGTTACCCTTTCCTTGTACTTCAGATTAAAACATTGCTGTGCATCTGTGCTGTTGTCAAGGCACATACCTGGGATGGCCTTTTCAACATCAGCACTTAACTTTTAATCTTGTCCAATTTCAGCTGTCAATTTTCATTGTCTCCAACACACTGATGGCAACACTTAGGTCCTTCTCTGCAATCATCACCAGCGTTCCAAGCAGTATAACACCAGAATGCCTTGAAATCATTACCAATAAACAATCACAGTCTACTCAACAGAGACCAGGGCTTGGCAGGTCACTTTTATCATCCTTCAGTAGCAAGATGACCAGTTCCCCATCGGCTGCTGCATTTGAATGGCCAGGCCAGGAATAGCTCCTAACTGGCTACCATCTATTTCCCACTTCCCCTCTGCCAAGTAGTTAACCAGAGGACACTTCTAAGTAGCACAGGAATTATATGTGAATCAATTACAGGATTTTTGGTGGCCATCCTGCAGGATTAGGGTACACAGTATTTTCATGTGATGTTTATATATTTATTTATTATTATTTTCTTGTATTCAAATTGCCTGGGATACAGTATAAAACAATTTTCTTGGCATTCGCCGATTCCACACCATCATGCCATAAATACCCTAGATATTGTAAAAAAACAAATTAATATACAAATACACAGTGCAACAGAGCACTAGTCAACTGATGAAGTGACAGTGTGATAACACTTTCAACAATTTCAGCTTCTGAGTGACAGTTAATAAATTGAAATATGGATACAAAGTACGACAAACCATTAATGAACCAATAAAGTGATGATGCAATAACAATTTTAGCAATATTCATCGTCTAGCCAGCAAATCATGAAGTAACCTGTGCCAGGCACCGTGCCCATCCCCATTTCAGAATAAATAACCAAATAACGTGACAATATAACCCATGCTCAATTTTACAACTATCCAAGAGACCACAAATAAATGCAGGCAAAACCCTAAGAATATAAAGTGGGAATGCAGATAAGGTGGCAATGCCGACCAAGGTGTATAGCATAATACCTAATGCTGGAAAGACGTCCCAAAGTTAATAACTGACAGTGACAAGAACAAACATGGGTTGTTGGTATAAGGTGCCTTTGCAGTGATGAGGTGGATTCCTTTCATTGCCTTTACAGCTCAGTGGAAACAGGATAACAATGCAGATCAATGCATCCACTGGTTCACCAATGGTCCACAGTATAAAGTGCAAGTGCAATCCAGAATATACAAAAATGCTAGAAAGTCTAAACAGAGATTTATTTTAAAAACGTAGAATTTCTCTGAATGTGATATTTTTAAGGGTGCTTAAAATAAATTAACATTAGTAATAAAGACTTATCTATCAAATCATGCTTAAAATGATAAGGTTGATGTTCTTGTTTCTGAGCTAAGGAGATACGATCATTTGTAACAGGTGAATATACTGTAGCAAAATGTGAATTATTATAAATAACATCCACATAGAGATTTCATGTATTGCCTTTGAAAAAGACTGGGGAAATGGGCAAAACATGTCAGGGCCCATCACTTACTTTGCAGTTGTACACGTTTCTATTCACTTTTTTAATTTGCACATTTATATAGAACAAGAAATTGCGTTTTAATGCTACATTGAAGTGCTGAGTGTGTTACCTACTGACTATAATAATACCAATGAAGTTATTATCGATAGGAATAATGATACGTAGATGACTGCCTTATGTCCTACTAGCTTTACTGATACCATCGGAGCCTTAAATTCGTGTACAAACTCCCATCTCCAGAATGCAACATGTTCATTTTTCCACTTTAGGCAATTGCAAGAAAAGCAGAATTTCTCAGAATATTCCTATACATTCTGAAACACAGTATGTTTGTTGTATTCATCATATAGACCAATATTCTATATCTTGACAAACACAAAAAGCAACACATCAAAGACTTCAATATTTTGTGGGAAGGGTGATGGTGTGGCCATGCATTATAAGGACTAAAGTACCTTTACCGAACCACCTAAGAATATTTCAAGCCATCTCGGAGTTTTATGACCTTACATAAAGGAACTCGAGCTTTAGACCCCTTCCCCTATACGTTCATCGAATTCCTTGGTAACTTGCAATATCCGTATAATGTGCGGCAGGGGGTACATTGTCCCTGATATCTGAGATAAAACTACACATAGCGGCTAATTGTAAGTACATGATCCTCAGATCGCCGTTGCGCTCACGGAGCCAGTAAAACATCGTATTTGCATGTGGGTCCCAAGGTTGGTCCCACAGAGACTTTAATTCAGTAATAAATGTTTCT